>NC_086118.1:32988607-35488607 GCF_963921235.1 Mobula hypostoma | reverse complement strand
CTCAGTTGTGCAACACTGGAAAAAAGCAGCATTACGCTGTTTGCAAGACTTGTCACCTGGAACTCTGGTTTTAGGACAAACATGGTGAGCTAGGATTGTTACAGTGAGACCAGAAAATCCTAGTCTGTCAGCAGTTGAGACAGTATCTGTGAAAAAGAAACAGAGTTAATGCTTCAGATAAAAAAGCTGTTTCTAACTGTTTTTATTTCTGATTTCCAGCATCTGCACTTTAAAATTTTGGTTTGTTGCAAGAATTTGCATTTTGTTTTTCTGTTCCTTGTTTTTAAATTGACTGGTTCCTGGCCTGGTTCCAGTCACCGCTATTTCTGAAATGGCTGTTCTTTGTGCATATCTTTCTGTTGTGCCATGCTAATTATGATTTCTGTGCATACCACCAGCTATCACATAATTATTACTTCACTCAGATGCTCTTGCATTTCCCAGTAATAATCAATGCTTCAGGAAATGTAATAGAAAAAAGTGAAGGAAGAAAACAACTTCAAAAAACACTTTTTTTTGTGAAGGAACAAAGTAGTTTTTAAAAACGTTTTAATAAAAACTGGAACTATCCTTACTCGGTGGAATGGACCATGAACAATACCACACTTTTTGCTCTCTTTTTGCACTACTTTTTTATATTTCTTGTTGTAATGTATATTTTTATGTATTACATTGAATGCTGCTGCAAAACAAAAAATTTCACAACACATGTTAGTGATAATAAACTTGATTCTGTATTATGTGAGGACAAGTTTTTTGCCTTTGGACATTTTAGGATCTTCAAGTTACTCAGTTAGTCAAATTAGCCACACCTTCCACATTTAATTAATTATGAGACATTCTTGTTGGCATTTAGAGCATCAGGAGTTGTGCTTTGATCTCCCATTATCATCAGCTCCAGATGATAATGCTGTGAAGGTCATATCTCTGACACCAAGTTCAAAAAGTTGGACGTTGCATCAGCTGCATTAATCTTACTGACAAAGCTGTCAAATTACTGTTGTACAACTGATTTGCAGCTTGCCATATGGCCCAAAGATCACAGCTGCTGTAAACAAAGATAAGCACGTTGTGATACCTTCGGAAAATACGACACAATGTGGAAATACCAGTTTTGAAGCACCAGCTTCAGCTTTATTTGTAGCATGTGGAATTAGTGTTACTCTTGCAACTGTATGGGATTCATTGCCAGACACGATTTGAGTTGGGCATCTCATGAAAAGCCACATTAATTCCATTTCATTCTGCATTCTTTGACTCATGAAATATTTCTGCCACAACCTACCGGAAACTTTAGCAGTTAACTGAGAAACATGGGCAACAGTAGATGAGTTAATGTCCTTCTGACAATCAGTCTCCCTAAACAATGAAAATTAATGACTGGACAAGTTCATAAACAACGGGGAAGGATTATAATTTATGGTCAAATCTAATTTATTATCAAAGGAAGTAAGTCAGCAGGGGAAAACAAAAATTGAAATAGTGGATTCAGAGCAAAGTAAAAAAGAGGTGGAAAATAAGAAGTGTAAAAATTATAAATTTGAATTTTTTTTACTAAACAAATTGACTACATACTGGAATTAGAGGAGCTGTGTAAGTATTGTTATGGGAAGACAGGTCATTAACTTATTACCTCTCTGTGATGTGTTTAATGGGCAATTGAAGCGAAGATGCAGCAAGTTCTTAAAATTGCATTGGTAAGGTACCATTAATTTGAAGCAAACTCCAGTGCATTCTCAATCAACCACAAAAATCTTGAGATCAGCTGCTCCCATTTTTTTCATAATTCTCTGAATATACTCCCAGTTTGCACAATAATAAACCTACACCTCATTTTTTTTTCCCAGCAGCATATTAGTGGAACTTATTTTTTGGTCTTTGACAGATAATCCATGGCCAGTGGGCTTGATAGTCATAGTCATAGTCATACTTTATTGATCCCGAGGGAAATTGGTTTTCATTACAGTTGCACCATAAATAATTAAATAGTAATAAAACCATAAATAATTAAATAGTAATATGTAAATTATGCCAGGAAATAAGTCCAGGACCAGCCTATTGGCTCAGGGTGTCTGACCCTCCAAGGAAGGAGTTGTAAAGTTTGATGGCCGCAGGCAGGAATGACTTCCTATGACGCTCAGTGTTGCATCTCGGTGGAATGAGTCTCTGGCTGAATGTACTCCTGTGCCCAACCAGTCCATTATGTAGTGGATGGGAGACATTGTCCAAGATGGCGTGCAATTTGGACAGCATCCTCTTTTCAGACACCACCGTCAAAGAGTCCAGTTCCATCCCCAGAACATCACTGGCCTTACGAATGAGTTTGCTGATTCTTTTGGTGTCTGCTACCCTCAGCCTGCTGCCCCAGCACACAACAGCAAACATGATAGCACTGGCCACCACAGTCTCGAAGAACATCCTCAGCATCGTCCGGCAGATGTTAAAGGACCTCAGTCTCCTCAGGAAATAGAGACGGCTCTGACCCTTCTTGTAGACAGCCTCAGTGTTGATGGATTAATTCATTAAAATGAAACTGGAAATGATAGTTTAGTGAATCTTCTGATTGCTGCGATATGTTCCAGCAAAACTGCCTTCTGAAGTTACCCAGTCATTTCATTGATGCACCATCTAGTGCCAACCATGGTTCTCCTCACCAAAAGTACCTCTCTGCCAATACTGACATTTGTATGTCGTCACCAGAATGCCTTTGTTTCAATGGAAGTCCCTATTGATGATTCTGATCCTCATGTTGTAATATCCTGTTTCATCATAAATGTATAAATGTTTTAAATGCTTATTTATCACTGTTGTGCTTTTAATTAATTAATACTGTACCAGGTTACAAACAACCTAACTTACAAGAAAATGGTGACATGTTTTAAGGGTAGATACATTTGTAAAAAGGAGCATTTATTGTATTCTTATCTTTGCACAATAAAACCACCAAATTCCATTGTTCTGGGGTTATCTATTCTTTCCTTGATTAGAGCTTTATTCTCTACTTGACTTACGTGGTTTGAGAAGATATGTGGAGTTAATCTGTAGCAAGCCGGAGAGAAAGAAGCCTGAGTTAAGTTCAGGTCAGGGAGGCCTGTCATAACATGTCAGTACTGAGTTAATCAGCTCTATCAGGATGAACAAAATATTGAATACTGGAAATCTCCAAGGTTTCCGCAGCACAATATGGGGCAGAGTGATATTTGGCAAAAAAAGCAAGACAGATGAAACAATCTTTTTATTCTGGTCCCAAAAGTGTAAGGAACACATGCAAAAGTATTTACCTTTAGAGCATCCTAGATGATGTTTCTTCGGGTGATTAACTTTTCAAAATAAATAGTGGAACACACACACACACACACACACACACACACACACAGAGTTTACAAGCTAAAGATCATTGGACTAGTCACTGTTATTGATGAGGTTTGCTTTGTTCCTGCCGATGCAATGGTTTCAATGCACCGGAGCTCTTTCGGCATGCTGGGATCAAGCCAGCTCCTGTCTCTAAGTACTGGTAAAGCTGTTTGAAGTCTGCAGGGTGGAGTGAGTACTCATGTTGTGCCACGGACAGGTTCCTGAAGTTGATGGTGAGAAATTGCTCCTCTGCGGGATGAGTAGCATGCTGGTACTGGCTGTTTACATTGAGTGGCTCCCTTGGGAAGGCAGCATACAATTAATGCAAAGTGGCTTTGACTCAAAAGAAGAGATGACCCCTGTGGCTCCATCAATGCTACGGTTGTCTATGCTCCCCACCTCACCACTCTCACCCACCCCACCACTCTCACCCACCCCCACCCCATCCTTCAGCTCTACATTGGCCAGTGATCCTTGAAAGGAGGTTTCAGTAGTAATCCAGAGTTAACTGTCAGGGTTCTTTCCCATTTCATGGAAAATACTGTCCCACAGACATGCAGCATGAGGATGGGGACTGGATCTTTGTCAATTGGGGCAGGAGATAGCCCTTCCTGCTTGGTACCTGGCTACTGTTAGCTCTGTTTATTCAGTGCTTAAGATCAACATGGAATGCCAAAGTGCCACACCACAGACTATTCACCAGAAATGATCATGTGAAACCCAGGTAGATATACATATAGGAAAAACTGATTCCTGTTGAAGTGTACGTTTACGGCAGCAGAAAACTGACGGAATAGCATTTTTTTATTAAAGCTGCTTAATTTTTTTTAAGAAAATAAAAATGTAATTGCCTAAGCTGCCTGACTAGGCAGGTGTAAGATCCCCTATTAGTTCAGTAAGTATATCATGTCCGAACACGATAAAATTCCATGTTTACTCACTGTTCCCTGCATTGACATGCCTTTACTTGTATAATGTGCAGGCCATGATTATACTTAGAGTTCGAATGTGGAGGACACAATGACAGAGGCACCGTAACACACAAAGGCACTGGAGGTACTCAGTGGAACAGGCTGCACCTATGGAGGGAAATAGATAGCCAGTGTTTCAGATCAAGACCCTTCATCTAGACGAAGATAAATCCAGATGAGGGGTCTTGACCAAAACATCAACTGCCCATTTCCCCCACAGATGCTACCTGACCCACTTACTGAGTTCCTCCAGCAGTTTTATGCATTGTCCAGACATCCAGCATCTGCAGTCTTTTGTGCAGTCCCCCAGTAAAGAGTACCCTTCTTCTGCTGCTGTCATTATTGGCTGTTATCTCATCCAGTCATTCTGCTTCTCCCATGAGCCACTAAAGAGATGTGTCAGTGAGGGCTCAGGGAATAGGAAAATAATTTTTAATTTGTAAATTATAATCCCCGACCAAATAGAGCAGATTAGTTATCCGAGATTTCATACAATCTCAAACAATCTAAGTAACTAACTTTGAATTGGTGGGAATTTATAAGGGTCTGATTGTGCACCCATTTAAAGCAACAGAGAATAAATTCATGCAAGTTGTGAAATTCATTTTGAAGTCAGTCCTGTCCATTTTTTGTCTAAGTTAAAACTATCCCAAGATGAGGAATTCCTTTGTGCATAATCATTGAAATGAAAACCACCAAGATCCAGACCATTGAGCTTTGAAGTCCACAACAGTTTTCCTCTATTATCTTTCACACCCTGAAAATGTGAAGAAGCATTTCATTGAATCACTTATTCTGTTCCCTCACAAAAGAATCCCTTTGACTGTGATTTTGGTGCCCTGGGCATCAATATTGCACACAGTGTATCTTCCATGCCCTATCAAACATATTAAGTTAAGTGTTCTGGAAATGTCAGAACAAATTTTATTTAGAACAGTCTAAAAAAAAATCTGCCCTTATGTTCATATTTTTTTTCATGGAAGTACATCCACTGCTTCTTATGTCTTTGGACAAACATTGACAAGAGATACACTGCTATTTTTCTTGATGCTTCCTTTGATAGCTGTTGGCATGAAAAGAAGATAGATGGTTTAAATGTATATAAATTAGTCTGTTTGTATTTTTGTGTCCGGGGGGCTAAACCTCCTGAACTCTAACCCAAATAGCCTCCTTTCATTTACAAGTCTGGGACAGTAATTACCATCTCCGCTGGTGGAGTAGCAACGTTAACACTTGACTGTGGTTAAAGTTTGGAATCTCTAGTGCAAGCTTTCTCAACCGGGGTTCCGCGAGAGATCATGATTTTTAAAAAATAAACATGGCTTTTTGAACCTTGCGCAATGCATGATGCTGGCACTCGCAGTGGTGGGCAGTGACCAAGCAGCCCGCTAGCAATCTCGTTAGAGGTCTCTCTGCCCGGTATGGTAGTGCACTGCAGGACCACGTTTATTTGGTTGAGTCCATTCTCAGTTTTTGATGTGAGAAGGGGAGGCCATTGATAATTGGTGAGTGCTGTATTGCACAGAGGGGAGGACGGTACATTGATGACTGTGAGATGCATTTTCTGAACATTGAACAGACTCACCCAACTTGGGCTGTGACGTCAGCCTCTCCCTACCGAATTACCTCCCTCAACTTCCCCTTACGTGCTGCTGACTAACTTATGGAAGTGAACAAACTCTACTGATGTAGTAGAAAATTAGAGGGAAATGTTCATTCTAAAGAAGGAATTTTTATGTGCCGCAACTCAGCTGCTGGCCTGCCACTTTGCTGTTGTTGTAAATGGAGAATTGTGTGGGTTAGAATTGAATTGTATTGTGAAGTTTTCGTATTTTTTGCAGTTTTCTCATTTAGTTATTTATTTTGCTGTTCTTTTTCATATTTTTTTAATACCTGTGTTAGGACAAGATGCAGTACGAGAAATTGAAAAGGGTTCAGTCTCAAACAGTAGGATAAGTTGACGTATTGATGACATGTCACATGATGCCGAAGAGGTTTTGTGTGATAAACTGAAGAACAACAGCTTCTCTATCCAGGTTGATGAGTCAACAGAGTCAACCAATAAATGTCATGTTGTAGCATTTGTAAGATTTGTAAATGATGGTGAAATCCAGAAAACTTTTTCCGTTGCAAAGAGCTGCCCGAAACAAGCAAAGGCCAAAATATATTTTATGTTTTGTCCTGAAACCTGGAAACAAAAGGTCTTTCTTGGAGGAACTGTGTTGGCATCTGTACTGGTGGTGTCCCATCAATGGTAGGCTCCATGAGAGGCTTTGTTTAAAAAAAAGAAAATCCTGACATTGTCACAACACACTGCTTTCTTCACAGTGAGGTGCTGATGTCAAGAACACTTGGAGATGAAATGAAAAAGGTTCTGTATGATGCTACAAAAATGGTTAACTTTATTAAACAAAGACCAGTTCACTTGAGAAACTTTTAAAAACTGTGAAAACCTGGACAAAGGGCACACCAATCTCTTTCTACATCCAAAAATCCGGTGGCTTAGCGGAGGAAGAGTTCTCAACAGGGTGTTTGAGCTGAAAGATGAATTGCAGGAGTACTTTCAAGAAAATAAATAGTAGGCCAGATTTTGCTGAGTGCTTTGAAGATGAAGAATGGCTGCAGAAACTAGCCTACTTAGCAGGCATTTTTCATCATATGAAGCAGTTGATCAAGTCTCTACAAGGCACTGGAGAAAATGTTGTGACTACAAGTGACAAGATTCTTGGATTTAAAAGGAAACTAAACCTTTGGAAAAATCATGTTGCAAAAGGAAATCTTGAAATATTTCCACTGCTGCTTGTACTTGAGAGTGACAAAGGATATCAGAAAGTCTTATTGTATTAGAGTATTATTGAAAACAGAAGTTTGTTATGTTTGCCTTATAAGTTCTTGAAATTTATGAAAGGTAAAGAAAGAGATTAACTTTAAGAAAGGTAAGCTTAGCTTAACTACCTGTTTTTTGTCAAGAAAGTATGGCTAAAAATTAATTCTCTACTCAAAAGAGCATTGACAATTATTTTTAATTTTTTATATCTACAACCTACACTCTTAGATACTTTTATATCTACACTCTAACATGAGCTGTAGATATAATTATTTTTACACCTTGAGTCCTGAAAATTATTTCAAGGGTTCCTCCAGGGCAAAAAGGTTGAGAAAGGTTGCTCTAGAGACTTTGATGCTGGCATGTTTTAGTGAACACCTTCACCACCATCACATGAGCTATTGACCAGCTTCTTGGCCATAAAGCAGGTTTGCATAATAATGATAATAAGTTGGACTCCTTCTTAGAAATGAATTTCTTCTGCTGCAAGAGAAGAACCCCAAACCCTTAGGAATTCAAGAGAATTACAGGACAGAACCAAGCAGAAGTATAGCATCATTGACCCTCCAGATAAGTTTCTGCAGTCTGGTTCCGGGAGTACCTTTTCATTCCCAGGCAAGGTCAGCTGTGGCCATATACACATGTGATTCTGCAGATGCTAGAAATCTAGAACAACTCACACAAAATGCTGGAGGAGCTCAGCAGGACAGGCAGCATCTGTGGAGATGAATAAATTGTTGGGCTGAGACCCTGCCAATGCCAGATTTGAGATCAGAGAACACAAAGCACACCAGGGATCAATTCTGGCCTTGGTTGTTCACACATTCGAAAACTGATCAGAAGTTGTTCATCTATTCTCAAGAAAGTTCTTAAAAATAGATTCTTGATTGGTCAGGGCATAAGAGGGTACAGTGAGAAGGCAGGAGATTGGGGCTGAGAGGAAAATTGGATTAGCCATGATGAAATGGCAGAGTAGACTCAATGGGCCAAATGGCCTAATTCTGCTCCTATATCTTTAGGTCTTACGGTCTAAAGAACTGATTTTGCATTGTCTATCTCAGTGAACATATGGTAAGGTCATGAGAAAATAACAAACTTTGGTTCTGTTTTTCTTCCAAAATTGAGGCCATTTGTTCTTATTAGATTAGATTAGATTAGATTCAACTTTATTGTCATTGTGCCGAGTACAGATACAAAGCCAATGAAATGCAGTTAGCATCTGACCAGAAATGCAAAGAATAGTGTTATTTACAAAATAACTGCGAATAAAAAGTAAATGCTACAGCACACAAATATAAAAGGACTGAGACAGTACAATATGGTGCATTACTGCTTAGAACTGTGATGTGAAGTTCAGCAGGGTCACAGCCTCAGGGAAGAAGCTCTTCCTGTGCCTGCTGGTGCAGGAGCAGAGGCTCCTGTAGCACCTACCAGATGGAAGGAGAGTAAAAAGTCCATGGTTAGGGTGAGATACATCCTTGATCCCAGGCAGCGTTAATGGTAGATGTTCTCAATGGTGGGCAATTTTCACCACACTCTGGAGTGCTTTGCGGTCCAATACGGGACAATTGCCATACCACACTGAGATGCAGTTGGTGAGTATGCTCTCATTGGTACAGCGGTAAAAGTCCGTCAGTATCCTGGGACAGAGGTGAGCTTTCTTGATGCTCCGCAGGAAATAAAGCTGCTGTTGCACCTTTTTGATCAGGATGGAGGAGTTCCGGGACCAGGTGAGATCCTCAGAAATGTGGACACCAAGGAATTTGAAGCTTGATACATGCTCCACTACAGCTCCGTTGATGTAGATGGGGACATGAGTGTGGCTCCTAGCATACCTGAAGTCCACAATGATCTCCTTGGTCTTCTGGGTGTTAAGGGCCAGGTTGTTGTCAGCACACTACGCGGCCAAGTGCTGGACCTCGTCCCTGTAGGCTGTCTCGTCATCCCCTCTGATCAGACCAACCACCGTGGTGTCATCTGCGAACTTGATTATGGAGTTAGTACCATGTACAGGAATGCAATCATAGGTGAAAAGGGAGTACAGAAGAGGGCTCAGCACACAGCCTTGAGGCACACTGGTGTTCAGGGTGAGAGTGGAGGAGGAGAGGTTGACTTAACTGATTGGGGTCTATTAGTCAGAAAGTCCAAGGTCCAATTGCAGAGGGATGAGCTGATACCAAGCTGGTGAAGTTTGGTGATCAGCTTGGAAGGGATCACAGTATTGAATGCTGATCTAAAGTCAATGAACAGCATTCTGACGTAAGAGTTGGGGCTGTCCAGGTGGGTCAGGGCAGAGTGATATGCTGTGGAGATGGTGTCCTCTGTTGACCTTTTGGTGCAATAGGCAAATTGATGGGGGTCCAGGGTAGTGGGGAGACAGGATTTCAGATGTGATAGAACCAGTCTCTCAAAGCACTTTGCAATGATGGGGGTGAGTGCAACTGGACGGAAGTCATTCAGGCCCGTGGCAGTGGAATGCTTCGGCACTGGCACGATGGTGGCAATCTTGAAGCTTGTGGGGACAACTGCCTGGGCCAGGGCCAGATTAAAAATATCTGTGAAGACCCCGGCCAACTGCCCTGCACAGACTCTGAGCACACGGCCAGGTATTCCATATGGACCAGCTGCCTTCCGTACATTCACCCTGCTCAGGGTGGCGTAAACATCGGAGGTGGAAAGTGAGAGAGGCAGTTCACCAGGTGGGAGATCCGCTTTGAGGGTGACCTCCTTGTTCTCTCGGTCAAAGTGAGAGTAGAAGTAATTGAGCTCATCAGGGAGGGAAGCAGAACTGGAAAGGGGCACAGTACTTGGTGGTTTGAAGTCTGTATTGACCTGTATGCCATGCCACATACGCCGGGGGTCCGAGGAGTTGAATTGCTCCTCGATTCTCTGTTTGTATATGTGTTTAGCCTGAGAGATTCCCCTCCTCAGGTTGGCCCTGGCTGAGCTGTAAGCCTCCCAGTCTCCAGACCTGAAGGCTGAATCTCTGGCTTTGAGCAGGAGACGAACTTCTCTGTTCATCCATGGTTTCTGATTGGGGAGAACTTTTATTTGTTTTTGTGATGTCACTCTATCGACACACTTGTTGATGTGCTCAAAGACAGGGTTGGTATATAAATCAATGTTAATCTGAGAGTCTGTGGTGGCATGGGCAGCAAACGTGCTCAAGTCTGTGTGCTGGAATTGGTGCTGAAGAGCAGAGTCAGCTCCCTCCAGCCAGATCTTAATAGTCTTCATTGTGGTTTCACATGTTTAATGACCGGGCTATACTTGGGAAGCAGAAACAATGAAAGATGGTCGGACTGTCCCAGGCGGGGGAGGGTAGTGGCTTTGTAAGCGTCAGCCACATTTGTGTAGGCATGATCTAAGGTTTTATTACCCCCTGTGGTGCATGATACATTTTGGTAAAATCTTGGAAGCACGGTACGTAGGTTACAATGATTAAAGTCCCCAGTGACAATAAAGGCTCCGTCTGGATGCAATGTCTGCAGCTCGCTAATAGCGACACTGAGGTCTTTCATGACTACTTTGGCATTAGTATCCGGTGGTTCATAAACTGCGACAGCAATGATGAGTGTAAACTCTCGAGGTATGTATGACTCTGCTTCAGAAATTTAGTACTTCCACATATTTATTGGTGATTTTTATCAAGAATGGTTTATGCTGATTAGTTTTTTGATGCATCAATTGATTGCCGTTCGGTGATTTCAAGTGCCCAGCAGGAGTGTAGACTGATCTTAAAGGCATTTGCCAACTATTCAGTGAAGGTAGAAACAGGATGACTTGACAGATAAATACATGGCTGAGAAGCTGGTGCAGGGGCAGGGCTTCAGATTCTCGGATCATTGGGATCTCCTCTGGGGGAGGTATGACCTGTTCAAAAGTGACGGGTTGCACCTGAACTCAAGGGGGACCAATATTCTCGCGGGCAGGTTTGTTAGAGCTGTTGGGGAGGGTTTAAGCTAACTTGGCAAGGAACCGGAGTGAAGGGGCTCTGGATAGGACGGATGGTAAAAAAGTAAAGATAGCGTGCAGTCAGACTGTCAGGAAGGGCAGGCAGGTGATGGGACTTCATTGCAGCCAACAGGTTGAGTTAAGAAACTACAAGGGTAAAAGGACATTAATGGCAGTTACATACAGGCCTCCCAACAGTGGCTGGGAGGTGGACCACAGGTTACAACAGAAAATAGAAAAGACAAGTCAAAAGGGCAATGTTATGGTAGTCATGGGAGATTTTAACATGCAGGCCGATGGGGAAAATCAGGTTAGTAATGGATCTCAAGAGATGAGTTTGTTGAATGCCTATGAGATAGCTTTTTAGAGCAGTTTGTTGTGGAGCCTACTGGAGTATCAGTTATACTGGATTGGGTGTTATGTAATGAACCGGAGGCGATTCAAGAGCTTAACGTAAAAGAACCCTTAGGAATCGGTGATCACAATATGACTGTGTTCAACTTGAAATTTGATGGGGAGAAAGTAAAGTCTGATGTATCAGTTTTTCAGTGGAGTAAGGGAAATTACAGTGGTATGAGAGAGGAGTTGGCCAAAGCAAATTGGAAGGAGATGCTGGCAGGGATGTCAGCAGAGCAGCAATGGCATGCATTTCTGGGAAAAATGAGGAAGGTGCAGGACGTGTGTATTCCAAAAATGAAGAAATACTCAAATGGTGAAATAGTACAACCGTGGCTGACAAGGGAAGTCAAAGCTATTGTAAAAGCAAAAGAAAGGGCATTCAACAAAGCAAAAATTAGTGGGAAGATAGAGGATTGGGAAGTTTTTAAAAACCTGTAGAGACCAACTAAAAAAATCATTAGAAGGAAAAAGATGAAATATGAAAGCAAGTTAGCAAATAATATCAAAGTGGACATTAAAAATTTTTTCAAGTATGTTAAAAATAAAAGAGAAATGAGAGTGGATATAGAATCACTAGAAAATGATGCAGGAGAAATAATAACAGGGGACAAGGAGATGACTGATGAACTAAATGAGTTTTTTTGCATCAGTCTTCACTGTGAAAGACACCAGCAGTATGCCTGATGTACTTTGTGAAGGAAGAGAAGGGGTGCAGTTACTATTACAAGAGAGAAGGTGCTCAAAAAGCTGGAAGAATTTAAGGTACATAGGTCACCCGGACTGCACCCTAGGGTTCTGAAAGAGGTAGAGTTAGAAATTGTGGTGGCATTAGAAATGATCTTTCAAAAGTCATTGGACTCTGGCATGGTGCCAGAGGACTGGAAAATTGCAACTGTCACTCCACTCTTTAAGAAAGGAGGAAGGCAGCAGAAAGGAAATTATAGATCAGTTAGCCTGACCTCAGTGGTTGGGAAGATGTTAGAGTCAATTGTTAAGGATAAGGTGATGGTGTACTTGGTGACACAGGACAAGATAGTACAAAGTCAATATGGTTTCCTTCAGGGAAAATCCTGCCTGATGAACCTATTGAAATTCCTTGAGGAGATTTCAAGTAGGATAGATAAAGGAGATGCAGTGGATGTTGTATATTTGGATTTGCAGAAGGCCTTTGACAAGGTGCCACACAGGAGGCTGCTTACCAAGTTAAGAGCCCATGGTATTACAAGAAAGTTGCTAATGTGGATAGAGCATTGGCTGATTGATAGGAGGCAGTGAGTGAGAATAAAAGGATCCTTTTCTGATTGGCTGCCAGTGACTAGTGGTATTCCGCAGGAATTGGTTTTGGGACTACTTCTTTTTATACTGTATATAAGTGATTTAGTTGATGGAATAGATGGGTTTGTTGCCAAGTTTGCAGATGATACAAAAATTGGTGGAGGGGCAGGTGGTGTTGAGGGAACAGGTAGGATGTAGAAGGACTTAGACAGATTAGGAGAATGGGCAAGAATGTGACAAATGAAATACAATGTTGGAAAATGCATGGTCACGGGCTTTGGTAGTAGAAATAAATGTGCAAACTATTTTCTAAACTGAGAGAAGATCCAAGGAATCGAGATGCAGAGGGACTTGGGAGTCCTTATGCAGAACACCCTGACGGTTTACTTACAGGTTGAGTCGGTGGTGATGAAGGCAAATGCTATGATGGCATTTATTTCAAGAGGTCTAGAATACAAGAGCAAGGATGTGATGCTAAGGTTTTATAAGGCTCTGGTGAAGCCTCACCTTGAGTATTATGAATGGTTTTGGACCTCTCATCTGAGCTGGCATTGGAGAAGGTCCAGAGGAGGTTCATAAGGACAATTCCAGGAATGAAGGGGTTATCATGTGAGGAACGTTTGATGGCTCTAAGTCTGTACTCACTGGAATTCAGAAGGATGAGGGGGGATCTCACTGAAACCTTTCAAATATTGAAAGGCCTAGCCAGAGTAGATATGGAAAGGATGTTTCCCATGATGGGTGAGCCTCGGGCAAGTAGGCACAGCCTCAGGATAGAGGGGCGACCTTTCAAAACAGAGATGTGGAACAGAGATGTGGAGAAATTTCTTGAGCCAAAGAGTGGTGAATTTGTGAAATTTGTTGCTACTTGCAGCTGTGGAGGCCAGGTCATTGGGTGTATTTAAGGCAGAGATTGATAGGTTCTTGATTGGACATGGCATCAAAGATTATGGGGAGAAGGCCAGGAGCTGGGGTGGAGGAGGAGATAGAAAAAAGGCATCAGCCATGACTGAATGGCAGAGCAGACTCGATGGGCCAGATGGCCTAATTCTGCTCCTATGTCTTATAGTCTTATTCATTTATTCCATTTCTCAGCTAGGTGATGAAGCTAAAGGGTGCAAACTACTATTGACAAAATATGACCTGTCTAATACATCCACACCAAATTCCTCCCTTCGTTATTTTATACCTTCCACTTATACTGTCTTTCACATCTCTTTAAGGATGTCCCAAAGCATTTTACACATAAGTAAATACTTTTGAGGTCTTCTCACTATTGTGTGGGATTAATCAGTTTAAACACTGGAAGCGCTCACTTACAGCAATGCAGTAATAATCCAACTAATTGTGTTTTTATATATAAAGGACAGAAATTGGTCAGGATATAAGGAAGGCCTGCCTACTTTTCCACATATTGTATTACGGTTTCCTTGAAGAACTCAGCAGGTGAGACACTATATCTGGAGGGAAATAAACAGGCAACATTTCAGGCTGAGACCCTTCATTGGATTCTCAGACGAAACTTTGATTGTTTATTTCCCTCCATAGATGCTGCCTGACCTGTTGAGTTCCTTCAACATTTTGTGTGTGTTTCTCAAGATTTCCAGCATCTTTTGAACCTCTTGTCAGTATGGTATCCTTCATTTTCACAAGAGGTTAGAGAGGACCTTGGATGACTATCTTTTCTCTAATAGTTTTTTTTAGTTTTCTTCAGCTCTGCAATGATTGTCAGTTTATACTCTTGGCTCACTTCCGCACAGTGGGACTTGTACCATGATGTTCTGACTTCGAGCCAAAAGCCACACCTGACTCACATACCGAAAAAATCCTCTGCACAGCTCCAAACAAACAAAGGGTGATCTGACGCTGAAAATTGACTGAATCCAGACTACAGTGGTATTTAGAATCCACAAGGAAATATAAACATTGTTTTTTTTGGCAGGATTTTCAGTTATGCTTTCAGCATAGAGCTCTCCCAAATGACATCAACAATCGTGCAATTCCCAAAATCTAGTCTGACACATGATTTCCATGAACTCTTGTATGAAAAACCAGCCATTCTTATTTATGAGGGGTGATTGATATGTTCATGGCCTAAGGTAGAAGGAGTCAATTTTAGAAAACCTAGCACATTTATTTTTCAACATAGTCCCCTCCTACATTTACATACTTAGTCCAGTGGTCGTGGAGCATATGGATCTTGGACCTCCAGAAAGTGTCCACAGATGGGTGATTGATAAGTTTGTGGCCTAAGGTAGAAGATGAGTTATACAGCTCTCGTTACATGCACATGCAGGTCACCTCTTTGAGTTATTATGCAGAAAGTTTGAAGTTAATAACTCATCTCCTTCTACCTTAGGCCACGAACTTATCAATCCCCCCTGATGAGTTATTAACTTCAAACTTTCTGCATAATCACTCAAGGAGTTGAACTGCATGTGCATGTAAAGAGAGTTGTATAACTCATCTCCTTCTACCTTAGGCCACGAACTTATCAATCACACCTGCTGTGGACAATTTCTGGAGGTCCAAGATCCGTATGCTCCACGACCACTGGACTAAGTGTGTAAACGTAGAAGGGGACTATGTTGAAAAGTAAATGTGCTAGGTTTTCTAAAATTGACTCCTTCTACCATAGGCCACGAACTTATCAATCACCCCTCATACTTACAGATCTTACTTCCTGGGGCATATGATTTCCTGTACCCTCAAACATAGCTCACTTGTACCTGAACCTCCTTGCCCATGGGAATTAAGGCACAGTAACACTCAGACTCCCTGTCAGTGTCTACTGCTATTGCTGATCTGTGCAGCCTCTCTATTGCTTTAAGGGGTTCGCCCAAGTTCCATACTCCACAAGTCATCTCCATTTTTCTTAAGATGGGAGGAACAGACAGTGTGAACAATTGCATTTGCCACCTTGTAGGCTTCCTCAGAGTGCAGACTTTTATCGAGTACTATTATAGCACTGGTTCAGTAGCAAGTGCTGCGGCCTTGTATCTCTTTGCACGTTCTCTCCATGAGTGTGTGAATTTTCCTCCAGGTGCTGTGAGCCCTCAGCATAGAGAGTTATTGGTTGTGGGTGAGACAGAATAAATCGTAGGCATACAGGGAAATAAAGAGAGGGAAAACAGAACTGGTAGAAAACGATTCCTTGGCCATGATAATTATTTCCTTTGTAAAAGATGTGTAAAATGTATTTCTTCCCAGTGATAATATGATAATGGTCAAGATTCATGATTGTTTAATATCATTTCCAGTAAACAAGTATAAAGGAAAACAAAATACAGGTAATTGTTACTCCATAACCAATGCAGCACAAAAAGACACAATAATAATAATAATAATAAGCACAATAACTATAAATACTCAATATAGCTTATATACATAGATTGATTGTCTGTCCGTAAGATGACGCTGAGCACAGGAATGTCAGCTGTTAAAGTGACTTATTGAAAATAATACAGTAATGATGGTCGGGGGAGCGGAGGGATGGGTCAGCAGGTGGAAATGTTCATCAGCCATACTGTTTGGAGAAAGTTCTTGTTTTTGAGTCTGGTGGTCCTGGCATGGGTGCTATGTAGCCTGCACCCTGATGGGAGTTGGATAAATAGTCCATGAGCAGGGTGAGTGAGATCCATTTCATGATATTACTGGCCCTTTTCCGGCACCTTTCTGTATGTGCAATATGTCTTTGATAGCAGGTAGGTAGGTGCCAGTGATGTGTTAGGCAGTTTTGACTACCCATTGTTTAACCGGATGCCTGATTAGTGCTAATCGCAGGAACTTCGTTTGAGAATGTTACTTCTTACTCGGCCAAGCCACCAATATTCTTCTGGAATTATTATGGATAAATCTTGACCATCTCCATATCAGAGTCTGTCTTTCCTTCGCACTTGGGTTCCGATATTGCCAGCGCACATCATGACAGAAAGACCCTGCCAAGTAATGGATCCAGTGGAGGTTGATTAGCAGCTCTTTGACATTGCTCAGCTTTAGGTGAGAGTGCCATCTATTCTCAAGTCCACAGTCTGAGTTTCTCAAGTTTATATTCCGAGTTCCTCTAGTCTTCATTCTGAGTTTCTCAAGTCAACGTTCTAAGCTTCTCTAATCTACGTTCTGAGTGTCTCTGGTCTCCGTTCCAAGCTTTTCAGGTTGTTAGTACCCAGATTCCCATCTTCAGGGCCCCATGACTCAGAAAGGTATAACATTTGAGCTCTTCAAGCAAGCTTATCAATAAAGTTTGTTTGATTCAACAAATCAGCATTCAAGTCAATACTGTAAAGTTTGGAAGAACTTGTCCTTTCCTGACGCTGTTCCTTGCAAGTAATGGTACACCTTTGTTAATGTCAAATCAACGTTCAGAAGGACACTGCCAGGAATAATTGAGGTCAGTTTACATGTCAACAACGGCATTGGGATGGATTAACCTGTTACAATACATAATTTCCATCTGTCTGTTCTGATAAGTGATGCTAATGGTAGCAAACATTCTAGTATACAAATATCTCCTGAAACAGTAATCTGAGTTTGCAACCCTGAAGAGCTGTGTCTGAAACCTGGTCCCTGGCTGGAGTGCGCAAACACACAAGTTAAAGTCATAGTCATACTTTATTGATCCTGGGGGAAATTGGTTTTCATTACAGTTGCACCATAAATAATTAAATAGTAATAAAACCATAAATAGTTAAGTAGTAATATGTAAATTATGCCAGGAAATAAGTCCAGGACCAGCCTATTGGCTCAGGGTGTCTGACCCTCCAAAGGAGGAGTTGTAAAGTTTGATGGCCACAGGCAGGAATGACTTCCTATGATGCTCTGTGTTCCATCTCGGTGGAATGAGCCTCTAGCTGAATGTACTCCTGTGCCCACCCAGTACATTATGTAGTGGATGGGAGACATTGTCCAAGATGGCATTGTCCAAGAAAGTAACTCTTTCAAGAGTAAGCTACCTTATATTTAACTTCTGGCTGAAAGTCATGGTACAGACTGTGAAAACTGAACTTTCAGGAAACGAATGGACAGATCTATAGACAGCCAGCTAGCTCAGCAATAAGAAGAGCCTGTCCATGCTGTCTCAATCTGTAAAATTGAGAATACAGTCTTCCATATCCTAATTGCCACTGGAAAAATAGTGAAGGGTAAAACACTGTTTAGAAAGGTCCTTCAAGGATCCTTCTCTAGGACTTAACTTTCATGTTTTCAAGGACTCATGTTTCTGGGTCTCAAGGCTTTTTCCAGGTCTCAAGGCACTTTCCAGGTCTAAGCATTTAAGGTTCTCAAGGTCTTCCATATCCCTTTAGGTTTCCCATGGCCTTCCAGGTTTTCAAGGACTGTTCAAGGACTTTTAAAGGTTTCCTAGGTCTTTTAAATGTTCTCCCCATCTCAAAGACTCCCAAGTCTCTCTCGAGATTCTCAAGTCTCTTTCAAGGTTCCCCAAGTCTCTCTGCCTCTGGAGTTATCCTTGGGGATCTCGAGTTTCAGGTCTCCCTGGGCTGTCAGGTGCTAGTCATAGGGAGGGGAGTATTGTAATGATCTCTTCAAGCCTGTGGGGGACACCAGAGTGGTTTGGGCTCTGAGGTTTTTAGAGTGCTTGGATAAGTTAATTGTTCTTTAATGAGAGTCATTAATTGTTTAGAGTTCCTTGTGTTTTTCTCAAGCACTCACTCCTTGTATTGCAGTCTCCTTGTGCTTTCTGCTTGAGCTTGATAAGTTTATTTTGATAGGCTCCGGGATTCCACATTACTTGCATTATTTAAACAGATGCCCAATTAGCGCTAATCCAAGTTTTGAGAATGTTACTTCTCGTGGTGTCGCTCTGCCTTCTTTTGGAATTATTATGAATAAATTCTCGATGCTGTTTCCACATCAGAGTTTGTCTTTCCTCTGCTCTTGGGTTCTGATATTGCCTGCGCACATCATGACAGTTGTAGAGCCTTCCTGTCCGTTGCAGTACCATTTCTGTACTGTGCAGTGATGCATCTTGTTCGGATGCTGTCTACTGCACACCTGTAAAATGACGTGAGTATAGATGTGGATAGTCCAGCTGTCTTCAGCTTCCTCAAAAAGTAGAGTCATTGGTGAACTTTCCTGACTTTGTAGAATGTGCTCTGACACCATGAGAGGTCCCATAATCTGCAGCTTCAACCATAAAAATGTGTTCATGCCATGAAAAAATGGAATACGTTAAAATATATTTCTTTTGCAACTAATGGTTGAAATTAAAAAGCTTCCTGTAGCTACAAAATCTAAACAGAGAATGGTTTACCTGTGCATTGCTTAAATTACAAAAGTGATTTTCTCTCCAATGCATTGTCATGAACCCAGTTAAATAACAGTGTTATTTTTATGTTTTCCAGATGAAGGTCTATGGGATATTCTAATTAAGGATGTTCCTAAAGAAGTGACATCATACACCTTCAGCATGGACATCCTGAAACAAGGTGTGAGCTATGATTTCCGAGTAATAGCAGTAAATGACTATGGATATGGAACACCAAGTTCCCCTTCTCCGTCTGTTTCAGGTATAGAACTTATCTCTGAAATGCCTTAATATTTTTTGTTTAGAACCTCTCTGAACCTCAAATGTTAATCATCCTGTCAGTGGAGAATCTGTTTATTCAGCAGTTATATAGGTTGTACAATACAGACACAGGCCATGAACCAACAAATCTATGCCAAATGTTGTGCTCCACTCAAGCACCTCCCATCTTCGCTTGTCTGAGTGGTATCACCCTCTATTCCCTTCCCACTCAAATATTTGTTCAGCCTCCCCTTAAATACTTTCCTACTAGTCTCGTCAACCACCCCCTGTGGTAACAAGTTCCGCAGTGTTACCACTCTTTGCAAAGAGGATTCTATTTTGAGTTCCTCATTTGGACTTTTTGGCTGCTACCTTGCGTGGGCAGACCCATTGTCAGAACATTTCTGCCCGTATTTATATAAAGCAGCATAGCCTGAGGGTGTAATAGTGGATCTACCTTTGTCAAAGTCACCTTATGAACACCACCCTTCCTGTCAAGATTCTTTACTGAGAAGTTATATCATGCAGTGTTGTTTGATTCAACACCACATGACCGAAAGAGGATTTAACGCGGTGTCGACTGTAATAATGGCCACTTACAGGTTAAAGTACAACAAAAAATATGGAAACACTCAACAGGTCAGTCAGCACCTGTGGAAAGAGAAACAAAGTTAACATGTCAGGTTGAGGAACATCTTTCTGTCAGTTCTTCAACCAGAACTTCTGCCTCTCTTTCTACAGATGGTGCTTGACCTGTTGAGTGTTTCCAGCATTTTATTTCAGATTTTCAGCATCTGCAGTTTCTTATTTATCATTTACAGATCACCTTGCATCACTGTAGGAATATGATGAGACTCTTCCCACAAAAGGAGTGAACATCACTGGGCATGCTCACCTTTTATCCTTCGTGCTCACCTTCCCCCATCCCACCCATCAACCTCCTTCTGATCTGCAGTCCCGTCTTCCCATCCTCTGATTTCTCCACTGCCTTTCAATCACCTCAGCAACTATTGATTTCTGTCAACAGCTGGTGCAGCTCTCCAAGGGCTCAGTTGTTCAACTGTTTAGTTAATTACAGTACCCATCATAATTCTCCCCATCTCCAACTACTTACCCGGTCATTTAGCATGATAGAGACCCCTACCTTTCTACCCTCACCTGCCACTGAGCAGCCACGTACATGAGCATGACCTGCTGCACCCAGGCCGTAAACCATAGTGCTTCTTGTTTCTCCCCTTTGAACAAGTAAGTTAGAAAACACTCTGAACTTGTGCTTCAGTTTTACAACAATGATCGTCTATGACCAAAGCAACTTATCATCTGCTATCATGAGTAGGCAGCTGCTACATTACAACCCCTGTAACTGTGACTAGATAAAGCCAAGGACTTAATTTAACCTCCTAACATCAATCTGTCAGATGTGGGGATAGGGGTATGGGGGATGGTGCTCAGGGAAATAGTAACGGTATTATTCAGATTACTCAAGTGGTTGTCAAGTTTGAATAATGGCATTTCAAAACTGTGCAATTGTTTTGACAAAGAGCCAGCACAGATATTTAGGGACTGAAAGACTCAGTCTGTGTTGTAAGTGTCTCTGACTTGTCTTCTGTGCTTGTCTTATGGCTAGCTTTATCATATTTAAATCATTATTATCTTCCCATCTTTAACTTATGCTCGGCTGCTCTGCTCCCGACTTTGCTCCCTTGGGGCAGGCTGAGCAAGAGCATTTGGTCTGCATGGCAGCAGGAGGCAAGAGGCCTTGCTTATGTGCAACAGCTGGCCTCTGCTCACCCGGCTAGAAAGGAATCAATGAATGCCTTAACTGCTTCAGAGTTTTACACCCTGATCAAATACACAGATGTGTAAAGAGTGAAACGTTTTTGGAAATCTGTCAATAACATTAAGTATCAGTTACTTCTACTAACATGCCCTACTGATTGTATCTTTAAGCTATCACTGTCAAAGTTGAGTTTCTTGTCATTTAAATAAGTACATGTATGCATTGATGCAATAACGAACTTACTTGTACATCATCAAAGGCAAATAGCATCAGAGACACAAAATACATAAACATTAATCATTCAAAATTGTACAAGGAAGAGCATAATTATCAGGATTACTGGCAAATGTCGTGAAACGTGTTGTTTTGCAACAGCAGCACATTACAATAATAAAAACAATAAATTAGAATAAGAAGTAAATATAAAAAGATGAAATTAAATAGTGTAAAAAAAGAGGAATAGAAATAGTGAAATAGTGTTCATGGGTTCATTGGCCATTCAGAAATCTGATGGCAGAGGGTTAGAAACTGTTCTTAAAACATTGAGTGTGTGTCTTCAGGCTCCTGTAGCTCCTCCTTAATGGTAGCAATGAGAAGAACATAAGATACGAGAGTGGAATTAAGCCGTTTGGCCGATTGAGTCTTGGCTAATCCATTTCCCTCTCAGACCCAATTTCCTGCCATCTCCCCGTATTCCTTCATGCCCTGACCAATCAGGAATTTATCAGCCTCTGCCTTAAATATATCTAATGATTGTCCTCTGCTACTGCCTGTGGCAATGAATTCCACACATTCTCCACTTTCTGGCTAAAGAAATTCCTCCTCACCTCCATTCTAAATGGATGTCCCTCTGTTCTGAAGCTGTGCCCTCTGGTCTTAGACTCCCCCACCATAGGAAATATCCTCTCCAAGTCTATTCTACTGAGGCCTTTCACCGTTTGATAGGTTTCAATGAAATCCGCCCTCCATCATTCTTCTGAATTCCAGTGGGTACAAGCCCAGAGCCATCAAAGAGGGTATGTCCTGGATGATGGGGATCCTTTTGAAGGTGTCCTTGATGCTGGGGAGGCTAGTGCCCATGATGGAGCGGGCTGAGTTTACAACTTTCTTCAGCTTTTTCTGATCCTGTGCAGATGCCCCTCCATACCAGTTGGTGATGCAACCAGTTACAATGCTCTCCGTGGTACATCTGTTGAAAGTTAAAAATAATGCCTGAAATATGAAAAAAACACTCAAATGCTGGATAAACTCTTCATGTTGGACAGCATCTATGGAAAGAGAAAGTTAAATTAACAGGTCCTGGGCACTTTTTCAGAACTGATCAGCAGATTGTTGGTCTATTTCTGTGGGTTTTCCTGTTATTGCATTAGGAATAGCAAATATTCAGTTCTCAAATTGGACAACAGGTTTAAAATCTGTGATCAACACGCTGATCTACAGCATGTAAAGCATGATAATATGTTACATCAGCGGACAATTGTAACATCCGTGTGTCTTTACACATTACTCGTATAAACAGAGCACACTCTGATCCCCACTGATCTCCCTCCTGGTACGTATCCTTGCAAGTGGAACAAGTGCCACATCTGCCCCTGCACGTCCTCTCTCACAGCCATTCAGGGCCTCAAACTGTCCTCACAGGTGAGGCGACACTTCATATGTGAGTCTGTTGGGGTGGTCATCTACTGTATCTGGTGCTCCGGGCATGGCCTTCTGTATATCAGTGAGACACAACATAGATTGGGAGACGACTTAGCCAAGCGCTTACCTTCCATCTGCCAGAAAAAGCGGGATCTCCCGCTAGCCACCCATTTCAATTCTGCTTCCTATCCCATTCTGACATGTCAGTCTATGGCCTCCTGTACTGCCACGGTGACACAACGCTCAGGTTGGAGGAACAACACCTTTTTTTTCATCTGGGTAGCCTCCAACCTGACGGCATGAACATCCATTTCTCAAACTTCTGGTAATTATGCCCCCCGCCCCATCTCCTGCACTCCCCATTCCTGTTTCTCTCTCTCACCTTATCTCCTAACCTGCCCATCACCACCCTCTGGTGCACCTCCTTCTTTCCTTTCTTCCAGGGTCTTCTGTCCTTTCCTGTCAGATTCTCCCTTCTCCAGCCCTTTACCTCTTTTACCAATAAACTTTCCAGATCCTTACTTTACCCCCTCCCCCTCTCCCAGTTTCACCTATCACCTACTACCTTGCACTTCTTCCACCCTCTCCCCACCTTCTCACTATGACTTTTCCTTTTATTTCCAGTCCTGCCGAAGGGTCTCGGCCTCAAACGTCGACTGTTTACTCTTTTCCATAGATGCCGCCTGACCCACTAATTTCCTCCAACATTTTGTGTGTGTTTTGCTCCACACCCTCTAATTTATTCCGTGCTTAAAACAAATTAGCAAACAAAGTAATTTGAATTTCAAAAACACATACAATGGGCGATCGGATAGACAGCCAAGCGTATTTTTATTTCAATAAATCTACCTGAACTTGTCCTTTATGTTCAATCAGGAACATATTCTTCCCCTCCCCTATCAGATTTCTGAACTGTCCATGAGCACTACCTCGTCATTCCTTTTTTTTGCATTATATAATTACATTTGTAATTTCAAGATTTTTTAATCTTTGCAATGTGCTGTTGCCACAAAGCAAAAAAAAATTCCCGTCGTATTCATTGTCGGCGACAATAAATCTGAATCTAATCCTGAAACCTAAGAGATGGTGAAGCGGGAGCCAGATTATAATGGCATAGCAGTTACCAAAGCTGCCCGAAAATGAGAGGTGGCATTTTATCTCTGCAAATTCACAAAGTCAAATTACTTTACCTTGCTCCCTGCCTCCCTCTATGCTTCTGTTTGTTGTATATTACTTACTAAGATCTTGGACCGTTTGAAAATTTTTTTCAGCCCAGAATGCAACCCCATTTTATGAGGAGTGGTGGTTCCTGGTGGTAATTGCCCTAGTTGGACTCATCTTTATCCTTCTGCTGGTGTTTGTACTGATAATCCGCGGACAGAGCAAAAAATACACCAAGAAGACAGACTCCGGTGAGTACATCAACTAATCCTTGTCAAAACACATCTAAAATTAAAGTGATCTTTGCAACCTGGAGCAATAAAACAATTCTATTTGTGTGCACATAAAAGCATCCTAATAACAACATCAGTTTGCAATGGATTTTGTTCATGTAGGTGGTAAACTTACAATTAACAAACTATTTGGAAACATCAGTACTAAATCTCCAGAAAGGTTTACAAGGACTGTTCAGATTATGGCTGAATTGCTGTTTTATTTGCAGTGTCCTTAGGCACAAATGAATTGTAGCATCCAACCAGTAAGTTAAATCGTGATATTATCCAGTAAGATTACTGGGAATCCTTTCCCTATTATGCATGTAAAATATCACCACATCTAACAGCAAAAGCATTGTCCAAAATATTTGCATAAAAGAAACAATACGACTCTTCAAATTTCTCTCATCTAAATGGTCATACTAGTTTGAAGAACTCAGAACTTGCCTGTTAAAAGCATCTTCAGGCTGGGTGACGAAATCTGGACCCGGAGCAAGTTGTTGGGCAGCATGGCCTAGGACCGGAACCTTTTGCTGCAGTGGTGTCGGGGTCCTAGTGTGAGGTGTGACTCGCTGTTTAGACGGTGTGGTAAACCATGTATATATGTTGTAACTGGGTTACCTGTCTGGACACACCCCTCTGCTGACTGCCCCTGTGGCTCCTCCCACAGAGTCCTGTATAAATGTGTTCGCTTTGCCCCTCCCCCTCAGTCCGGGAGCAGACACTCACTGTGGAGGTCGTATTGTACAGCGAATAAAAGCCTTTCAGTATTTTACCAAACCTCAGTCTTTTGGAGTAATTGAAGGTGCTTCAATTTTATTCGCTGTACAATATTTAAATGCTGGCCCAGATCAGAGGGAAGAGCCAATTTTGCTCACTCTCCGCGATCTCCACTCCTGTCTCCAGGGCACCGGAGCCTTTCACCATTCTGGTCAATTTAAACACCAGCCCAAATGAACTGAAAAGACAGGGTATCGGTTGGGGCGAGAGCTGATTTTGCTCATTCTCCACAATGGTCATTTCCATGGCGCTGAGGCTATGAAGACTGCCCCGTGCTGTGCTCCATGCCCACTAATATGGTGAACTGATAAGCGAGGCTTTGGGTCTTCTCTGTGGTTCGGATCTGCGGACTCAGTATTGCTTCAGAATGCTGTTTGCCGCTTCAATTGTTTGCATGATTTGTATTTTTTTTCTTTCTCTTGCACATCGAGTGATGGTCTTTAATTTTTATTTTTATTCTTTTTTTTCTTTAATTGGTTTCTTTCGGGTTCCTTACTTTGTGGCTACCTGTGAGCCAGCAAATCTCAAGGTTGTATAACTTATACACTTTTTGATAATAAATGTACTTGAATCTTGGATTGTGAAATGGAGTCACAAGAGAGGCCACAGATACTGGAAAAATGGAGTGACATACTAAGAGTTGGAAGAACTCTGCACATCAGGCAGTCTCTAAGGAGAGAAATTTTGACAACATTTTGGGTCAGGGTGCTTCACCAGGACACTGCATCAGCTGTTTGTCTGCTAAAAGTAAGCTTGTGTTTTGATCTGCTCTGGTACTTCAGCAGCTAACTTGTATGGACCAGTAATCTCCAGTTGCTTTACTTCATTTGAGCTAAGATAACAGATTTAAATCAAGACGCTAGCCGATAAAGCAATTAGCTCTGGTTTTGAAAGTTCGACTGTACAAGTTAAACCAGGAGTTTTATTTTCATTCCAGGTTATTAACCATTGGCACTTGGACATTGGATAGTGAATATACAAGATCAGATTCAGTCCCTGTGGTCAAATTGTAAATTAACAATCATTACTAAAGGTTGAAAAATTGAAGATAATTAGACATCCACAGTGCTCTGCTTGGTGCCTTGTTAAACACTCGTGGCCAAGATTGTGCAATTTAGCTGAGTTCTGCATTGCGGTGTCAGGCACCGAGCCAACCTAAAAAACAAAGCAAAATACTGACAGAATCCTACAACAAGAGTGCTACTTTGGAATGTAAAACCTTCACATGTATAATTATCAAAACACCATTGGGCTTTGATATTGTTTGGGTGCCCATGTGCCAAGGATGAACAGGACATTACAAATCTTTCACTATCCAGTAATTAATATTTACTTTGTGGCTTTACAATGGCTTAGTGAGATTACACATCAGATTGAGTTTAGCACGTAAATCATGAAGGATTTATTCATCACAGTTATCACATCACAATATTTATTTATGTTCATCGAACCATACAGTGAAATGAGTCATTTGCATTAACAACCAGCAACTGCTGGGGGTAGTCTACAAGTGTCACCACACATTCGTGCACCAACATAGCGTGCCCGTAATGTTCAGCAGAACAACATGCAGCCAAAATACAATAACAACAAAACAAAACAGCAGTAAAGTCCCTTTCCTACCTCCAACCCAAGGACAGACCTCCAACCTCTG
Organism: Mobula hypostoma; assembly: GCF_963921235.1. Classification (NCBI taxonomy): domain Eukaryota; kingdom Metazoa; phylum Chordata; class Chondrichthyes; order Myliobatiformes; family Myliobatidae; genus Mobula; species Mobula hypostoma. The sequence goes on along the minus strand of NC_086118.1, from coordinate 35,462,013 downwards.
GTACTTTGCTTCTACAGACAACAACTTTAAGCATGACGGACAATAAAATTCTTCAGATCAGAGTGATTTCTATTTTTTTTTAGGATTTCACCATCCTTTCTGCGTCTGAGGTAGAATTTATCCTGCATAACAATCAAGAACTCACTTAGCAGTTCCATGTTAAAATAACAAGGATGAGCCCTAATCTGATGTAATGGAGAGTTGATAGAGTAGGGAAATCCCTTTTAAATGAAGACATTTAATACCAAAGGAAATGAGTCTTTGTATGCCAAAAATGGATTGCATAAGAGCAATAGTAATGTAATTATATTTATGTTCCCTGCAGAACTAGTCAACAAGATAATCATATTCATGAGTGTTATTTTCAGCCAACAGCCCAATGCATGGTGTGAACTTGGCACCTCTGAAATGTGACTTGCCAGTCACATCTAGAAAACATCACATGATGTTTTATTAATTTTTAAAAATAAAGTGGAAGGCAAATGGTAGGTGGATCTATGATTGCAGACCTATAAGTGAACATACTAAACAACCTTGGATGTATGCTGAGTGTTAAAGGCAAGGCATAAAACTTCTGCATCATAATTTCTCAAAAAAGTTTCAAAAGCAAATCCAGCACCGAATGAATCCTATCAGGTAAAATAATCAGCATATTGCAATAGATGGCTACACTATTTCACATTTTTCTTTTTATCAGTTTTTCCAATTTTCTTTGTCTCCTGAAAACTTTCATTCTTTGTATCATTGTATCAAAACCAATTTAACCAATTTCCCCCGGGATCAATAAAGTATGACTATGACTATCATCAATTATCCTTCTCATCATCATTATTCGCCTTGTGTAATGACATGGGCGATCATAGTCTTCTTATCCATGACCATGATTGTTCTTGGCACATGTTTCTAAAGAAGTGGTTTGCCACTGCCTTCTTCTGGGCAGTGGCTTTACAAGATATGTGACCCCAAACATTATCAATACTCTTCAGAGATTGTCTCCTGGGGTCTGTGGTCACATAAACAGAACTTGTGACCATCCACCACCTGCTCCCGTGGCTTCATGTGACCCTGATCAGGGGACAAAGCAGGTGCTACACCTTTCCCAAGGGCGACCTGCAGGCTAACGGAGGGAAGGAGGGTCTTGCGCCTCCTTTGGTAGAGACGTGTCTCCACCCTACCGCCCAGCCATCAATTATGTTAACAACTAATATTTTGTACATTATTTATGTATAAGCTTTGGAGTGCATATAGACAGACCGCTCAACTGCAGGCAGTCATCACGTCAGTCTCATAATATTGAGTTTGAGGAAACTTGGTATGTCACCAAAGACACTTGCAAATTTATAGTGATGTACCAAGGAGAGCATTCTAACTGGTTGCATCACCTTCTGGTATGGAAGGGGCCACTGCACAGGATCAGAAAAGCTGCAGGAAGTTCTAAACTCAGCTAGTTCTATTATGGGCACTAGCCTCCCCAGCACTGAGGACACCTTCAAAAGTTGATGCCTCAAAAAGATGGCATCCATCATTAAGTTTCTCTATCACCCAGGACGTGCATTATTCTCGTTGCCACGATCAAGGAGGAGAGGACCGGAAGCCTGAAAACACACACTCAATATTTCAGAAATACCTTCTTCCTCTCCACCATCAGATTTTTGAACAGACAATGAATCCATTTACACTACCTCAATATTTTCCTTCTCTTTTTGCACTACTGATTTAACCTAATTTTTTATATTTAATTCTTATTGTAATTGATAGTTTTTACTATTATGTATTGCAATGTACTGCTGCCACAAAACAACAAATTTTATGACATATACCAGTGATATTCAACTTGATTCTGATCCTGATTGGTAAATGTTGTGGAAATGCCTTAAACAAAACCCTGCAAAGTTATCAAGAGCAGGATGTTTCAACCTAAATCAGTGGTACAGGTGGTAAATGGGAGTCTAGCTTCATCTGCAGAGACCGAAGCCATGTTATATTAGTTCACTTTGTTGCCAGATGAGCTGAACGGTACCAGTATTTTGCAACATCAGTACATTTAACTCACATACTTAATACATGAAGTGGTATTCTCTAGTAAATTAACAAATAATGTGTATTTGTGACATAAGTTACAAAATTAACAGTTTAATGCTACAGGCGCTTCATGCGTGATGAGACCTGGGCGGTGGCAGGGAGTTCAGTAGTCTTACGGCCTGGGGAGAAGAAGTTGTTTCCCATAACAGTCCTTGTCCTAGTGCTACGGTACCTCCTGCCTGTTGGTAGGAGTCAAAGATATGTTGGATGGATGGGAGGAACCATTGACAATGCTAAGGCCCCTGCATACACAGTGCTCCTGATAAATATCTCTGATGGATGGAAGAGAGACCCTGATGATTCTCTCAGCAGTCCTCACTATCCTTTGAAGGGACTTGAGGTCAGAGGCCTTGCATTTCCTGTACCAGACAGTGATGCAGCTGGTCAGGACATTCTCAATGTCATTTCTGTAAGAATTGGTTAGAAAGGAAGAGAAGAGCCTCTCCTCTGGAAATGGAGATGCTACTGCGATTTCTTGACCAAAGAGGTGGTATTCAGAAACCAGATGAGCTTGTCAGTTATGTGCACGCCCGGAAACTTGGTACTCCTAACCCTCTCCACAATGTTCAGTGAGGAGTGGTCAGCCTGGACTACAATTATCTCCTTGGTCTTGTCCACATTGAGACACAAGTTGTTGTGCTTGCACCGTTCTACCAGCTGCTGTGCCTCCTCTCTGCACACCATCTCATCATCGTCATTGATGAGGCTAAACACTGTTGGGTCATCAGCCAAGAAGTCCAGGATCCAGTTACAGCAAGAGCTGTTGAGACCCGACAAGGACAGTTTACCGACCATTTCTGAGGGATGATCATAATGAACACTGAGCTGAAGTTGATAAAAAAGCATCCTGGCATATGAGGCACCATTTTCCAGGTGGGACAGGACGGAGTGGAGTATAGGGGCTGTGGCATCATCAGTGGACCATTATGAGTGATCAGCAAACAAAAAAGCGTCCGATGTAGCAGGAAGATGAGATTTGATGTGATCCATAACCAGCCACTCAAAACTCTTCATTATTGTTGAGCTCAGTGCCACTGGATGATAGTCGTTGGGGCAACTTACTGTCACCCTCTTGGGTACCGAACCCTGAAGGGACAGTGGACTGTTCCAGAGAGATGCTGAAGATGTCTAGAGGTTATTACTCCTCAACCATCAGGCTCTGGATCCAGAGGGAATAACTCCACTCACCCCAAAATTGAACTGTTCCCACAACCTACTCACTTGAAAGTGGACTTACTTTCAAGGATTCTTCATCTCATGTTCTCGATATTTATTGCTTATTTAGTTATTATTATTACTTTCTTTGTTTTCTTTACATATTTGCAAAGTTTGTTGTATTTTGCACATTGATTGTCCATCTTGTGTGCAGTTTTCTGTTGACTCTATTGTGTTCCTTTGTACTTACTGTCAATACTTGCAAGAAAATGAATGTCAGGGTTGCATATGGTGACATAAATGTACTCGATAATAAACTTACTTTGATCTTTGTTTTCTTTAAGTACCCAAAATTAAGTTATCTTACATGTCTATCAAATTGGTATTTCAGTTTATCTCCAGCTCAATTCTAATTTATTGTAATTTTGCATCACTTGGCAACATTTGCAGGCACATCTCGGACTGTGTTGGTCATTGACACAAACAAAGCATATTACTGTACTTTTCGATGTGCATCTGACAAATAAGCAAACTTTACTTTTATCTTTAGCATATTTTGAATCTCTTTCTCCATCTGCCTGCTAGTTTCCTCACGTAACAGAGCTGGGAATGGAGGGTCTGTTACATAAGTGTTGGTTTGTGAACGACATGACATTGTAACTGAATGGGAGCAGGTGGGAACTCAGTGCCAAGGACATTAGCCTGGGAAAGGAAGCTGACATTGGGTCAGGGTCCCTTCCAGTGAATTTGGAGGATTTTGCAGACACAGTGTTGGTGGCACGTTTCCAGTACTGTGAGATGCCCGTAAATAGTCCAGATTGCAGGAAGATAGATGATGGTTAGTCAGTAGAGGAGGATTTTTGTTCTTTGTCTGAGGTATTGATTGCCAAATATCCTTTTTCCCAGTCAGTTAAGGCTGTGCTGGTGCATTGTTGGTGGTGGGGGGTGGGGGTTAGCGGTTTAAATTTCATTAATATCTGCTTTTGCCCAGGTGGTCCTCCAAGATATGGGATGTAGTCTACATTTTCCAGAGTTGCTGTGGGACAGAGTCCAGGACAGTCATGTCAAGGAAAGAGTTATGTAGGGAATGTCTTCAAAGTGTTCCAAACAGGGCATCATGAGTGCTTGCCCATCCCTGATGAGTTCACCTCAGTCATAGAGAGTATTACAGTGCAGAACCAGGCCCTTCGGCCCATCTGGTCCATGCCAAACTGCTATTCTGTTTAGCTTCATCGACCCACACCCGGACCATAAGCCTCCATACCCATCCCATCCATATACTTTCCCAAACTTACCTTAAAGGTTGCATTTGAACCTGCATCCACCACCTCCACTGGAAGCTCATTCACACTTAAACATTCCACCTTTTACCCTTAAATATTCCACCTTTCACCCTTAAACTATGACCTCTAGTTCTAGTCTGACCCAACCTCGATGGAAAATGGTTGCTTGCATTTAACCTATCTATACCCTTCATAATTGTGCACATCTCTATCAAATCTCCTAGGCTCCAGGGAATAAAATCCTAACTTATTCAACTCAGTTCCTCAAATCTCAAAAACATCCTTGTAAAATTTCTCTGCACTCTTTCAATCTCATTGATATTTTTCCTGAAGGTAGGTGACCAGAAGTGCACAAAATACTCCAAATTTTGTCTCACCAACTTCCTATTTGGTCTTTTACAATTTCAGCATAACATCCCAACTCCCGTACTGACACCTATCTGCATTAAATTTCATATGCCATTTTTCTGCCCATTTTTTCTAGCTGGTCCAGATCCCACTGCAAACTTTGATAGCTTTCCTCGTTGTTCACTACACCCCAATGTTGGTGTCATCCGCAAATTTGCTGATCTCAGTTTTTGCCTCTCGGTGGGGTGCTTAATTCTTAAAGTTTTTTTTAACAGAGAAGAAGCCACACATATCATCGTCCTGAAGTTGTACAACACAGAAACGTACACTTCAGGCTTACATGTCCATGCCAAATTTTTGCTCCTCTTATCTCATCACATCTCCCCTCATTAAGATTGTATCCTTATATGTTTTGTCTGTTAAAGTGTCTGTCCAAATGACTCTTAGGTGTAATAATTTGATCTGATTTCATCACTTCCTCTGGCAGCACATTCCAGAAATCAACCGGTCTCTGTGTAGAAAGAATTTACTCAATTCCCTTCTCATCATCGTACATATTTCTATCAGGTCACCCCTCAGTCTCCTTCACTTAAGTATGACTTGCCTAATCTTTCCACCATCACTAAAGCCCTCCAATTCAGGCAGCATCCTGGTGAATTGCTTCTGCACTCCTATCTTGTAAGTTGCTGAGTTTCCTGTGCTTGCTCCATCCAACACCCATTCCTTAGGTGAAAGGTTTTCTGCTGGCCTCTGTCCTCAGGTGTGTGTAAAGCTCCCCCTCATGTTCCCCCTTAATATTTCACCCTTCATCCTATGGCCTATGACCTGTGACCTGCAGTTCTTTGAGTAAAGATAGAAATTCCAAGCCAGCAAAGCCTTATGTTTGTGATTGGTGAGTTTTTGTTGTTCTTATTGAACCGGTACTGATTTTTCCTCGTAGAGTAGCCAAAAGTGTCTTTCTGGTGCCAGCTGTGGTACGATGTGACTCCAATAACCTTGACCATGAGATGCTACCTGAAAGAGGATTCCTTTGTGAGAACTCGAGAGCTATGAGGTTGAGCGTCCTGTGGCAACAGTTCTGTCGATGCTGATGTCTGGTGACGGACCGTCAGAACTAACAATTGGGAATATGAAGACTAGGTGTGTGGCTGGAACCTGTTTCAGGATCTGGGCATGGTATATTCTTCATATTGATGTGGGATCGGAATATGAACATTGATGTGCGATAAGAACATGATTTCTGCCCTGCTTTTACTAACAATATTCTAATTGTTTACTCCAGGAGTTCAAGTTAAGAAATATTTTCCTAGCATTGTGTTTGCAAATCATTCTTTTTTATAATGTCATTTGAAGGAAAAGTCAATATCAATGGATTTGTTTAAAAGATTTCATTTCAAAACTTAAAGCAGTGAATTCTTTGATTTCACTTCTTGTGAGCAGATGCTTAGATTCTTCTCACTTGTACAGCTGAACTTAGCGGTGAAAAGCAGCTTTCCAGCCTGAGAGACAGGGCTCATTTCATTTTGTGTTCCTTTCTGTGTTATTGTTAATTCCACTTCCATTGATAGATATCTATTTACAGTGTGAATCAGTAAAACTGACTGTGGTTTTCCTTCAACTATATTTTAATTTGGAAAATAATTCTTCAGATAAACAATTTGAAAATAGGTCATGGCTGTGACTGAGGTGCAGTTCTTGGGCAACTGACAACATTCTGCTGCTTCTTCCAACCAGCCCTTCCTGTGAGAGCCTCCACAGTGAGAGTTAGCTGTTGGACCAGAGAATGTGTTGTAGATACTAGTTTTGTCTGCTTGCACAGTCTGACAAGAATCATTAGGAAGTGAACAGGAGTAAATCCAAGTATTTTCTTCCCCTCTCTGGCATTAAGTATGGTCCCATGCTCTGAGATCTGCCCATAACTGCAATAACTTTTGGAAACTTTCTGACACCTTTAGCCCAATTTTATGCCAGATGATTCAACTCACAAAGAACACAAGAGATGGGAGCAGCAGTAGGCCTTAGGCCTCTGGAGCCCACTCCACTATTTGATAAAGATCTTTGATCTCAGCTCCAGTTTCATATCCAGTCCTCATAACTCTTGATTCCACTGAAGTTCAAAAATCAATTTTCCTCATTCATGAATATATTGAATGACTTTGCATCCTCAACTTTCTGGAGTTGAATGTCCCAAAGTTCACAACCAGTTGAGAAAATAAATCCTTCCAGTATTCTGAGACCCTGCCCCCTAGTTCTTTTTAGCCACCCGCCCCCCCCCCCCCCGGGGACACATCTTCATGCCTTTTACTCTGTGAAAGGCTCCTTCTTTTCAAACAGTGAGCAGCTTGCCAGAGTTTGAGTGATTTAAATATGTAAAGAATAAGCAAAGATATTCCGCCCTAAAGAACATAAAAAGTCACAATGCTCTGTTATTTTAATTAAGCCTGTGCTGTCCTAAACAATAATGCAGTTTGTGAAATCTGACCCTGTATAAAATGCCACAGTAGTATGGCAGTTGGCGTGACGCCATTGTCACTTGGTGCATCGGAAATCGGAGTTTAATTCCAACGTCACTGTCAGAAGTTTGTACGTCCTTCCCGTGAGCACATAAGTTTCCTCTGGCTGTTCCAGTTTCCTCCCACAGTCCAAAGGCGTACTGGTTAGCGGGTTAATTGGTCATGGTAAATAGTCCTGTGATTAGGCAAGGGTTAAATAGATGGGTTGTTGGATGGTGCAGCTCATCAGATTGGAAGGGTCTGTATCTCTAAATAAAAATAAATAGAACAACTATCATGTTTGCCCATTTAACTGTTTGCATTTTTTGTAGCAGATAAAATGCTGTCTAAATCTATTATGTCTTTGAGGTCCCATGGGCTGAATCATCTTCAAAGCCCGTCTGCTGTACTGTTCTATAAAATGGAGCACTCTGCAGGCAGCAACTAAACCTCAGGCAACGTATCCTGAGGCTGTTCCATGGACTTCACAAAGGGCTTTCAACAGTTGACTGCTTTTAAATGTCCTTGAGCAACTTTAGCTGTCTCTCATATGTAAAAACTGTTCAAATGACAGAAGCCATGTTGTCACACACCTTTTGGTTTTGCCCATTACTGACTGGATTTTGGTCCAAAATATTCTACTGGTACCCAAAGGCCTATAAAAGATCCTTCCCCTTGGAAGCTGGTCTCACTATATTTGGCTGCTTGCAATCTATTATTTGTTTCCCTGCAGCCATACAACAGTCTCTGATGCTGGGGAAGATTGTTGCCAAAAGTCTTATCTTGAGGGAATGGAAATCACCTTCTCCCCCTTCCTTTTGGAGATGGATGGCTGACATGATCTCAGTCATACAGATGGAGAAACTTAGGTTCTTGAGAACCAATTCAATTAAAAAATTTTCCGCTATCTAGGATCCATTTCTTGCCTACCTGGATGAGGCCGGGGGCAGATGAGCAATTTCCCCCCAGCTGATTTCTCACGGCCCTCATTTGAGATTTAATGTTTAGTATTTTTGAGCACTTTGTACAATAGGCATCCCTCTAATGTTATGTCATTTTTTTGCTTATTTCTTTTATATACATGTCTGAGCTGGTATGTTTTTGTTGATTTCATTGTTTTTTTTAAATAAAGTATTTTTTAAAAACTGTTCAAATTAATTTAAATTGTATAAAATATTTAAAAAGTATAAAGCATTTGCATTTAAGTGAGTGAATTTAATTAAAAATACACAAAATAATTCCTCCAATATTATGTGTGTGTGTGTTGCAGCATCTGCAGAATCCCTTGTGTTTAAAAAGACACTAAACCACTTGCTTGCATTCGCCTTTATAAAAGTGGTGAAAGTTGCACGACCTACCAGCCATCTTCGACATAAACCAGGTGTAAAGTGCATCTAGTCACAGATTTTAATGCTGAATCCACTTGGCACTCAGGTACAGTGCAATAAACAAGCACAGAAGCTAAGAATGAATTGACCCACATGCTACCACTAACCACTGTTGTCCCAGTACTAGCTAAACACCTCTTATCAACCCTTCTGAAAGGAATCCATGTAGACGTGAATATCTGTATAACTACATGGAATATTCTTTGCAACAATAAAAAATAGCATGATGGTGTAGCAGTTAGCACTGCTGCAACCTGTCAACTCCAGGCACCTGGGTTACATCTGGACCTTGAGGAAGGGTGTTCATATGTAGAGTTCCTGTGAACAGGGTGTGTACTCCCTGTGAATATATATACAGTAGTTAATTACCACATGTTAAAAATGTGACAGTTGATAAGCAGTTGCAATTATTTTATTTCCATCTTCTCTAAATCTTCTTTGCTTTGCAGAAAACAACACCAGTCCCTTCAACCTAATCTTGCAAGTATATCCCCTCCCACCTCAGAACTCTTCAAGTGAGTCTTTCCTGGCATCCACGCTATGATTTTTCACATCCTTCCTGAAAATATATGGCCAGAATTGGATGTGGTACCCTAACCCTTAATGTCTGAGGACTATTTGATGGCTCTGGGAATGTACCTGCTGGAATTTAGAAGAATGAGGAAGGATCTCGTTAAAACTTACTGAATATTGAAAGGCCAAGATAGAGTGGATGTGGAGATGATGGTACCTATAGTGAGGGGGCTGACGACCAGAGGGCACAGCCTCAGAATAAAGGGATGTCATTTTAGAGTAGACCCAAAAAGGAATTTCTTTAGCAAGAGGGTGGTGAATCTGTGGATTTCATTGCCGTCGATGGCTTTGGAAGCCAACTCATTGAGTATATATAGAGCGAAAATTGGTAGATTCTTGATTAGTAAAGGTGTCAAAGGTTAAAGGGAAGAAGGCCGGAGCATGGGGTTGAGAGGGATAATAAATCAGCCATGATGGAATGGCAGAGCAAACTTAATGGACCGAATGTCTAATTCTGCTCCTTTGTCATCTGTCTAACCAGTGTTAATAACAGAAGAGATTAATCTTCTTGTTTTTATATTCTGCGCCTTATCTTCTGTCTCCTGTTTCAAGTTATAAGAGCAGATCAACAGCTTGCTGATGGACCATTGTGAGCTTTCTCCCTAATATCCGAATATGCTTCATGCTACCCTGTTTGAGAAAAACTATATATGTAATCTGCAGGGTTTAAGCATGGCATTTCATGCTGATGTAGTCTGTATATTTTCACTTACTTTGAATAATATTCAATATAGAAGATTCCATTTCAAATTAGTGAATAATCCAATGAAATAAATATTTAGTATGTAGATCAAGTAAGGAATTATTGATTTATGAAATTAAAATCAAAACAAAAAGAAAGGAAAATATATTGAAAGTGTCAGTTACTAACTTGGCAATGAGTTTGCCACACAAGTTGTTGAGGTTATATTCTCATGAGCCTCCGTTCATTGACTGTGGTCTGTTAGATGAGTTATTGCCAACATTTATATCTATTCTTTCCTTTTTAACGTCAAACACCCATGCAGAATTTATAACTTCCGTTGAAATCATTGCCTCAAACATTTACGTATTGATTATTGATGCTAAATTGGCAGAATAGATGTTGAATAATATAGAATTCATGATATATTTGAACATAAACGTTCGAAAACTCCATGTATTCACATCAGGGACTTCTATAATAAAAGATGCTGGACCTCCAAAACTGAGAATGTTGTAGCATTTAGCAGTTTTGGCAGCATCTGTGAAGAGAAAAACTGAGTCAATGAGCCTTTATCAGACTCCTATCAATAGATCTCTGCACCTGAAGTATCACTGTAATGATGATCTTAGCTGTGGCACATGTTTACTGCAGTATCTTATTGGAATTATCTTAGAATATGTTCATAATCTGAGAGTTCTGAAAGGAAAATTTACAGCATCACAAATAGATTAAAGCTATAGTTGGAATGTAAAAATTGCATGCTAAATAAATATTAGTGCACTGCTGAAAATGCATGTGATTATTTTTGGTCAGGATGGAAGTCACAGGTTTTCTTCATCTCTCAGCAGCAGGTCATACATCAGTCTTCCCATTGTGCTGGAAATTCAACAGAAGCTTTCAATCTTACCAAGCTTCCTTTGTGTTTCTCTTTCAAAGGAATAGAGGTTAACTATCCTCAAAATTTAATTTTGCCCTTTCATAATTTTAGTCATCTTTCCTCTGCTGCCGGAGTATGATTCCATGAGCATTAACTTTCCCATGTACAGCCAGGAAGAGAATGTTTGCAAAAGGTTAAACAGTGAGCATGACAGCTAAACACATTTCTAGCCATATACATTTCTTGTGTTTATACACCTTCTGGCAGAAATTATTAGGCATTGATTGGAAGAAGAAAATATTTCATCCTTTTTCGGGAAGCAAGACTGGGGCTTCTTAAAGTGCAGCATCCTGTCATCTTCTACCAAGCCGCTATTCTCATTGCTCATTGTAATTAGGTGACAGAGGTGTTCATTGAAAGCAGGTGGAACAGGTAGTGATCCCTTTATGAAACTAAAATCACGTACACATTTTCACCTAGATTGCAAAGTCATCAAGAGAAGTGGAGTAGCTCCAATATACTGTAAGTGAAAGCTTTTCCTTTTCTGTACAGTTGAGCTTTTGAACTGCCTATATGACTTGTCAATTTTGCGGTGGGAACTGAAGGCTTAAAGTTGCAGGACAGTTGTTGCCTGGCGTGGACTTGGAGGCAATTTGATGCAGCAGAACTGAGGTGAGGCAGAGATGGTCTGACAGAGAGGAAAGACCCAAAGGTTTGATTAACTTATGCACCAAGCCAAATTTGAAAGGTCTGGTATTGGCCGAATCATAGCAGAAGGGCTCAAGCCCGAGAGCACATCTCAGGTCTGACAGCAAGGAATGACTCAAGGTCTGGCTGATTTAAGCACCAGGCAAGATTGAAAAGATCAGGACATCGGGGCTGTATGCAAGAGACGGGCCAGTTCAGCTGGCTGCTCCATGAGGTTTACTCGTCTCTGCACTGAACTGAGGCTGTGGCCTGCAGCTAACAGGCTTCTGAATCGGCTGCAGTGATGACTGGCTGCTGATTCACTTTCGTGAACATCAGTCCTGAATGCCATTTGCTTACTTTTATTATTTGCACAATAGATTTTTTCCTTCTCTCTGCACATTAGGTTTTCTTCTGTTTTGATGGGTTCTACTAAGTTTCTTCGTCTTGTGGCTGCCTGTAAGGAGACAAATCTCAAGGATGTGTAATGTATACCTACTTTGATAATAAGTGTACTTTGTACTCTAAACTCTGAAGAGGAGGAGGACTGCAGTATTTCAAGAAGTGGCTGATCATGATGGGTTTGATGGTTTGCTTGCTTCTTGCAAATGATACAATTCAGTTAGTACTTGAAAACTACTAGTAAATGGGAGTGTTTCAATTTGTATTGCCATTACATTGAGTAATACAGCATAGAAACAGGCCCTTTGGCACAACACGTCCATCTGATCAGGTTACCTCCCTAAGCTTGTCCTATTTGCCTGCATTTGGTCAATATCCCTCAAAACCTTTTCTATCCATGTATCTGTCCAAATACATTTTAAACATTGTAATTGTACCCAACAAAAGATCTCATTCCAGCAAATACTCATCTGGGTCAAAGTGGTGATCATGAATTCTGATACCACATTTTTGCTTCTGATACATCTGTCCTTTAATAACTCAACAGATCAGACCAGGATGTCGTGTATTCTGGAGGTGAAATAAAAAATATGTGAACATACAGTAGAGCACAATACAGGCCTCTCTGCCCACAATGTTGAGCTGACCTTTTAACCTACTTTAAGATCAATCTCAGTCTTCCCTCCTAGGTAATCCTCCATTTTTCTATCATCCATGTGTCTATCTATCTTTTTAAATGCCCATAGTGTATCTGCTTCTGCCACCAACCCAGGCAGGGCATTCCATGCACTCACTACTCTCTGTGTAAAGAACTTATCTCTAACATCCCCCCCATACGTCCCTCCAATCCCCGAAACATTATGCGCCCTGGTGTTAGTCATTTCCATCCTGCGAAAAATTGTTTAGCTATCCACTCATACGTTGCCTCTTATCACCTTCTCAAGAGGTATTGCACTGCTTGAATTTGCTATGCTCTTGCTTGCAAGCAATCTTGTTGAGATTTATCCCTTAATATTCTCACTAGAGCAAAGAAACGTGTTGTTTGCACCTATTAATTTGAATCCCCTGTTCCTCTGCCAAGCTTATCTCAGCTTGTTAACCAGTCAGATCGAGCAAAAGTAGTATCATCTACTGATGTCACTTTAAACCAAAATAGTTATTTGAATCAAGGTTTACATCAGACATCCCACCTCTCCCGGAAGTTCCTGGAGTCTCCCGCATGTTGATAATGGCTCCCTGATGCCCACAAATGATATACAATATCCCTGAAATCAATTTTTTTTACAGCAAGCGAGCAAGAGAGAGAGCAAGAGAGCGAGTGCGAGAGTGACCACGAGAGAGAGAGAGAGAGTTCCAAAAAAAGAAAATATAAAACGTACATCACCCCAGACTACCCTAAAGTGTACCCCTGCCTAATAGGGGTCAAAAATAATGGCAGTGTTGCTCACTGCACTGTTTGCAACAGTGACTTTTCTATTGCCCATGGTGGGTTAAGACTGTAAAAGACATGTTGAGGTGAGTTTAACTGGTGTCATCCATTCGTTAGCATAGCTAACGTTATTTAAACTAGCTGGCTAGCTGCTAAGGAGCTACTCTATTGCAGACATCCCACCTCTCCCGGAAGTTCCAGGAGTCTCCCACAAATTGATGGTGCTACCTCCCTGAAATGAGTTTTTGCAGGGTGGGATATCTGGTTTACATCATCTGAGCTAATTAGTTCTCTGCTGGGTCATTTTCCAAAACATATAAAACTAAGAATGTATTTTTGATGATTCAATTAATACTGCTCATGGTATTGTGAAATCTAATTAAATCAGACCATTAATAACAAAAATCTTTTCCAGTCATCTGAATATTTTTGCATTATTGTTTTTGTACTTTTGTATGAATCAGTTTAACATATCACTCTGAGTAATGAGAAAATATTGTTTTCTTGGTATTTTTGAACAATTGAATTTTTGTTTGGTGTGATGTACCTACTGAAGCGTAACGTTCACAATGTGCTGTGCTCTTACACTGGTATGGTACCAATAAATGCAGGAAATCCCTTCTTCTTAGCTAACTATGACAGTGATGCAAAGTGGGTTTTATTTTTAGTTTGAAACCTGGAACTTAGTAAGATCAGAGACTACTTGTTGATGAGGGATGTTATTAAATACATCCTCATTCATCTATTTAAAAAAGATGGCTAGAAATTGCTTCGCATGCATTTTATTGGTATTAAAACGGCACTAGCAGTCAATCTAACAGCACTTAAGAGAATCACAAAAAGAAGTGGAACTTACAGTCCTGATGCAGGTTTTCAATCCAAAACATCATCAGTTTCTTTCCTCCCACAGATGCTGCTCAACCCATTCAATTCTACCAGCAGAGTCTCCATTGGTCCAGCTTCCAACGTCTGCTGTCTCTTGTGTCTATATAGACCTGATATTGTTAATTTCAACATGCATTTGATGTGTAGCACATTGTCAACGTCCACAACGTTTGGCATAGCAGGTTCAAATTTTGCAAACAACTGCTAAAGTAGGTCATACAGTGCTGCAAAACTCCATAGGGAAGTGAATGAATGAATGAATGATGAATGAATGGATGCTCTATTGATGGAGGTGGGAAGCAATTCCTGGAATCATAGCAGAGTGGCAAAAAAAAATAGACTTGTTCTAAGGGCAAGGAAGTCCTGGAGATTTTCCAGGCTTACGGCCAATCCTTCCTAGTAGGAGATTGCCAGTGAGGTTTCTGAAAGGATGTGACTGTAGTCTGTGAATATCTGCAATTAGGGAAGTCATGCCCCCTCTTCCTGTCTCTGTGGACTTGGGGGAAATAGATGAAAGTTTCTCCCTTTTGTTAAGGGGGTTGATTGGCCTTCTAAATACCAACAGCCATCAGCAAATTGAGATGTGGCAGATGTTTAGCAGCAGCAACTTGGAATAATCATGTAACCAGGAAGCTGAGAGTGTTTGTGACCCTAGCCTAGACCTTCAGTGAGAAAAGTATTTTAGGTGTAGAATTGAAATTGCACTTGAGGTTATAAGGAGCCTGATCTCAGTGAGGTCAAAGAATACAATTAGTATTGTCTCTTCACATAATACAGCTTCAACAAAAAACTAGGTTAGTAAAACCTAGTTTTCATGATTAAATAAAGGGCTGTTGTTTTCCAGACCTCTGAGATTGAAAGTTGCACTGAAAACAAATTTTGCAGTCCTGTTGATGTCATTTGATAGAGTTTTACATTGGAAAATAGGTGCTGGGGAGTCAAAAAAGTCAGAAAATGTGAAGGTGATTTCTCTAACAGATGCTGATACCTGCAGGAACAAGCACAAAATTGCTCAATGCTGGGTTTACCTAATTTACAAAAAGAACGCTTTTCCAGTCATACATCTCTGCAGCTGCTGTATTCGGTTATTCCTTAAATGATTCCAGAACTGCTTCTTCGATAAATTGTTCTGCCAGGAAGCCATTTACAGATATTGGTTCCTTTCTATATTAAAAGACATCTTGCATCAATCCAGAAGGTACATTTCATCATTGGATCTGTGCCCTCTTTTCCTTTTCCATTATTTAAATTAAAGTCCTTCAAGGATTTACATTTCTCAACCGATTTACTGTCTGAAGACCCTCCATTAGATGCTAAAAACCCTTAAATTATTCAGATGGTTCTAAAGGGTAAATGTCTGCAACTTGAGAGGAAATGTGAGTAGTTCTGCACTGAACCGCTAACTTCTCTCAGTGTATGTGCCACCAGCTTTGAGAGTACTGCACAAAGACAGAAATCTCAAACTTGCTGGCTTCTCTCCACTGGTGGTTCCTAGACCACACTCTGACATTGCACATTTCAGGTTCCAAAAAATTTAAATGAATTAATATCAAGCAGGGGGCAGTTGGGATATTTGCATTTTTAATAATTATAGTTAAATTTTATAAAAATACATGTTTGAGGTAATTTCTGCAAGTATTATTTGCAAATACATAGATCTACTGAGTCTCTAGGACCTTCAAAGGATTAAAATATTTCAAGATAACAGCTTACTGTGCTATTGAACAGAGGAAAAAAAGTTCTATTTATATGCATTTTAAATAAAGATGTCAGAGTTGGCTTGTTCTTTGGTGACAATATGAACAAGATTAAGTTGTTTATAAGTAACAGCCTTCAATTTCTCACATTTATGACTAAAACTTTCAATGTAGTGAAACTATTAATTCAGTTGTTTCAGGACTTCGGATGAGCAAATTTTTCAGACTGTCAAAAAGTCATTGCATGAATACACCAATACATTTTCAGTACGTTTTTTGAAAGAAGATGTTATGTAGTCGAATCATACATTTTACAGTGAACCTGGTAAGTTTAAAGGGAGCATGTGTAAACCAAGCAGGCAGGCTTCAAGGGAGTGCAGCAAATAGAACCTATTGAACTTAGGCGGCTGGTGAAAAACAGGGCCCCTCTGAGAGGAAGGGTGCACAGGAACTGAGGCCCTGTTGAACCGTAGCTCCAATGAGTAG
The DNA here is from genome assembly GCF_963921235.1 of Mobula hypostoma. Lineage (NCBI taxonomy): Eukaryota > Metazoa > Chordata > Chondrichthyes > Myliobatiformes > Myliobatidae > Mobula > Mobula hypostoma. The sequence goes on along the minus strand of NC_086118.1, from coordinate 35,445,544 downwards.
TGGAGAGGATTGGAACCAGGGCCTCAGTGGCTTGAAGGGAGAGTGGGAACTGAAGCCCTAGCAAATGAAAGGGAGCACAGAAACCAAGCAGTAGAAGGCAGTGCATGAGCCAGAGTGTCAGTGATTGGAAACTAGGGCCCTAAAGAGTTAAAGAGAGCAGGAAAAAATGGCACTTGGTGATCCAGATGCTAAACTGCTGAGGTTTCCAAATCGAGAGATGGCAGATAGGAGCCTTTCAGTGTTTAAAATACGTATGTCATGAGTGGCCCACGGATTTGATTTGAATTACTACTCTGGCTCTCCCTCAAGAGATTTTGTGCAGAATGGTGTAAAGAGATCTGTCTTGACATTTCCCACCATCCAGAACAAATACTCTTACAGTCTGCTGTCTTGGCATTTCTGAAACTCCAGGTGTATCATTAAGAAACCACAAGGTGTAAAAACTATATACCTTTAAAATGGTTCATAATATACAATTTATTAAGTAGCTTTATGCTTTAACAACATGCTTGTGAAATAATATTTTCTTAATTTTTAAAAAATATGGGGCGCTATTAAAATTAGATTCAATTTGCACTTCAAAATTTGAGATTTTCTTCAGAAGCTCTTTTCTGATAATCGGCACACCAGATTGTGTTAACTGCACAAGCAGCAAACAAACATATGCTTAGTTGTTAACTTTAGTGAAATTTATGTTGCAGGAAATAACACAAAAGCAGGCACAATGGCTCATGAAGAAATCTTGAGCTTAGACAATGGACGATTCCCTGCGCTGGAACTCAACAACAGGCGTCTTTCAGTGAAGAATTCCTTCTGTAGAAAGAATGGTATCTACAACAGGTAGCCACAAGCATGTTTTTTTTAAAATTGGTGTTAATTATATCCTGCTGAATATAACTTCTTGGTGGTTGTCAGAAGTAAATTTCAAGGAAGGGTTTAAAACTTGGACTGGCAACATCTTTCAAGGCCAAGCAGCACAGAGAATGAGGCTGGTGGAAGGTTAAGGGAGCAAAATTGCTTCAAAGTTTACTTTAGAACTGCATGTTTTAAAATGTATAGCTTTGCTCTCTGCCTGTGCTGACCTCTCAATGCAGTCGATACACATCAGTCATTTCAGCTTCTCTCTGCCTCTCTGTTACAAGACTTCCAGACTCTCCTAGGTTTTTGCTTGTTTTTAAATCATATGTTGTGCCTATGCCTTCTCATTATAGCTTTTCATATGTATTACAGTTTGTATGCAATTTTTGTATTAGTTCATTTGGCAAGTTACATTGCTTTCTCATCACAGTGTAAAATTGTTCTTTTGATTCTGTAACATTACTTTGCTTCACTCCCTTTCTATTTCTGAGTGATTAATAGTTATACTGTATTATACATTGTGTTTAATTTTAGTTTTAAATCACTTCTACTTATTTGAAGATTGCACATGCTATGTTTTATATTCATTTTGTCCTGGCTGAGAGCCAAGACTGTTGGACAGGCTCCCTCTGCTTCTAAGACCAACATGAACTTTTAGAGCCAGACACTCCAGCTCAGTCGCTGTTGCAATATGCCTTATTTTTCTTTGTGAGGTGATATAGAACAGGGTTTCCCAACCTAGGGTCCACAGATCCCTTGATTAATGGTTGGGGTCCGTGGCATAAAAAAGGTTGGGAACCCCTGATAATAGGAGATACCTACCCATTTGCAATTTCATTCAATTTCATCAAAATCACTGGCTGTGCAATCCCCAAATTTCACAATTCTCTTCAAGAATTGTCTCTAAATGAAACACCTGGACACTCTTCAGATTAAAATATTTTTTCTCTAAAAATTGGAACACAAACAAAAGAAAAGGGGTTAAATTTCTGGACACAGTAGTTGTTGTCTATACATTACATAAAATGTTCAGTAAAATAAAACCTTGGTCTATTGGATCAATAAACAAGTAGGTGGCAACCCTATACATTTGCCTTCTATTCCCTCTTGATCGTGGTTCAACAACCTAGACAAATCTTGTTTATAGTAGCATGCTGCGATCTGAATCAAAAAGAAAAACTGCTGCAGGAAGTTGAAATAAAATCTGCATGCTGTTGAATTATATTGTTAAAACATTCCATTTGGTTAGACTGCTCCATTGGTCTTGCATGAAGTTCTTGGTGACTTTGCAGTGAACAGTTAATGTATCTCCTCCAGCATCTGCTCCCATTTACCACCCAAGTTCAATTGATTTTCATGACAGCCACTTCAGGCCTAGATCTGTGTCTCGGGCTCCAAAATTGAGTCTTCAGAGGATATTCTTAAGCTGTTATGTAAGGTACATGCAACACACACAAAGTCCTGCTGAAGAGTCTCGGCCCAAAACGTTGACTGTACTCTTTTCCATAGATGCTGCCTGGCCTGCTGAGTTCCTCCAGCATTTTGTGTGCGTTGCTTGGATTTCCAGCAGATTTTCTCTTGTTTATGTAAGGTACACAGCCAGTGGTTGAGCAGATAGCGTTTTTTTTTTGCTAAATGCATCTTCAATGGGGGTTTTATCCAGTATAGCATTTATCTCACAAAACAGGTGTCCCTAGTTGAGTTTCCATTCTAGTCAGCCATTTTCAGTATTGTGAGAATGGTACAATTGACTCTTACACCCTCTGGAATAAGGGAGAAAAATCAATTTGATTGTTTACTACCCTTTAACTCCTATGTGAGAAAGGATTATTGTCAGTTGTAACAGCTTTTAGTATTGAACTGCCTGCAGTTCAGGTTCCTACAAGATTGGTAACTTGGGAGCTCACAAGTAGGCTGGAGCGAAGTTGCTTCTTAATAAGAGTTTGTGCTTTCGGGAGAACACTGGTCAAAATCAGCTTTACCTTGTTCTATTTTAAGTTTGTGATAGAGGTCAAAACATCAAAGATTTCTCATGAAAACATCTTGAAAATCACCAACAGAGCAGGAGCAAAGGGCTTGCTGCTGAGACTGTTTATTTACTTGGCTTTGTTGGTTACAGCAGCCTGCTGAAGAAAAAGTGTGATTGAAGTAGATGGCAGGAGGTATCTCAAATCCTGATGCAGTTTTTGAAAACACCTGTGTGCCATAAATCTGGTAAAGATTACTTCTAATAATGAAAGCCTGTACACATACTTGGTGAATAAAAGGCCCAGAATAAGCAAAATGGGAGATTGTGATTCATTTTCTTTATAAATGATATATGAAACCATCCATCTGCATCTAGTAATTGTGTTAAAATCCTCTCTCTCTCTCTCTCTCTCTCTCTCTCTCTCTCTCTATATATATATATATATATATATACTGTGTATGTATGTATGTATGTGCATGTATATACATATATATATATGAGAATTTTGCCTTTAGTAATGGCATAAACTGTACGTGAGAATATTAGCGGCTGCTTGTACTCACTAAGTTCGATGAAACAGAATGCTAGGAGATAACTACTTCCAGGAACTAATGCTTATTTGCATTCAACATTCACAGCTAAAGACAAATTTCTCCCTCATTTTCTACCTCGTTCTTGAATAAAATTGGTAATACTTTATTCATTTCTCAAATTTATTTCCAAATATTGACTAAATTAAGTATCACCACAAGAGGTTGCAGATTTTTACTGCAGTTCATATGAAATTGAGATCTCAATGTGCCTCACAGAAGCATAACAATAGAACGGAGCCAAAGAAAATAATATGTGGAAGGGTAAAGCTGGAAGGGGTGGATTTTAAAGAGTGCTTTATGGGAGTAGAGGGAAAATAAATTTTGAAAACTTAGTGGAGGAAATTCCTGGTGTTTGAAGGGAAGCTGCCAATGGTTTTATTACTTCTGGTATGGGAGAATGTTTATTAATCTATCTTAGTCTCATAATTTTGTAAAATTCATTTGGTTTTCTTATCAACCTCCTCTGTTCCAAGAAAAAGAAACCCAGGCATTCTTCATCTCAGGCAACATCGTAGCGAATATCGTCCACGCTCTCTCCACAGTAATCACATACTTCTAGTAGTGCAGTGGCCAAAATTGCACACAATACTCCAGATGTAGCCTCACCAATAGTTGTACTTTTCCTTTTTAAGGCAAGTATCCTGTTTGTCTTCACCTTATCTGCTATCTTCAAGGATCCTTGGACTGTCACACCCGAGTCCCTCAGTTCTTTGTGCCCCCATAGGGCCCTATATTATTCATTATGTACATTTTAGCCTTATTAGTCATCCCAAAATAAATAATATTATACTTACCAGGTTTAAATTCAATCTGTCATTGCTCTTACCAGCTCATCTTTATTATCCTATAGCAGGGGTTCCTATCCTGGGGTCCACAAACCCCTTGGTTAATGGTGAGGGTCCATGGCTTTAAAAGGGTTCGGAACTCCTCCCCTATAGCCTAAAACTACTCTCATTCACTGTCAGCAATACTAGTAATTTCCAGGTCATCTGTGAACTTGTACATTCCCATCCAAATCATGAATACACATAGATACCAGTTAGGGTCCCAGCACCAAAAACTGTGGTGCAGCACTGGTTAATGCCTTCCAGTCACAAACCAAATCTCCAACACCTATCTCTGCCTCCTATTATCAAGCCAATATTAGCAGCTTGTCGTGGATTAGGTTTTAACCTTTCAAAACAAACCCCTGTGTGGAACATTGTCAAAGGCCTTACTGAAATCCTATCACATGGCCCTTATTCGAAGACTTTGTTATCTCTTCAAAAAGTGATCAAATGTAATTTCCCCCTAACAAAGCAATGCTGCCCATCTTTAATCCATTCCTGTTTTTCTCATCTTTTGTAATCCTGTTACTCAACATTCTTTTCCAATGATGTAGTACTTGCAAGAGATGCAGGATATGAAGCCAAAAAAACTGATAAAGGATCTTGGAAGGTCAAGTCATCCAGTCTCCGCAAATGCTGCATAACCTGCTGAGTTCCTCCGTCAGTCTGTAATAAAGACCTGTAATTACCAGATTTATCTCCTTGGATTTGCCATCATTAGGCATGTGTTTATTTCTCAATAGGCCATCAAGAACAGGAATAATGTATGAGCTGGGCTGGGCCTGTGATAAGGTAAAAGCAGAGCTTTTCAGATGTTATAGCACTTACACAGAGTGAAGACTGTCCAACGCAACACCAAAATAATGGCACTGGAATGTGACAAGACCACTGTGAGCGATTCAACAGAAGAAGGGGTGAAGCAAAATGGAAATGGGGATTTTGCTGAGATGGAAGTTTATACTCTGCGGAGAACCTATTGGTTCAAGAGCCCCGTCCAGAATGATGCAGGGCACTCAGAATGTGAAAAGCCTTACTCAGTAAGTGAACAGTGAACAAAAGATACACACAATGCAGGAGGAACTCAGCAGGTCAGGCAGCATCTCTGAAAGTGAATAAACTGTTGACGTTTCAGGTCGAGACCCTTCTTCAGGCCTGAGAAGGAAGGGGGAAGTTACCAGAATAAAAAGGTGGGGGGAGGGGGAGGAGGCTAGCTAGAAGGTGATAGGTGAAGCTAGGTGGGCAAGAAAGATCAAGGGATGGTCCTCCAATGCGAGACCAACCTGTGGGCTTTTATTGATAAAGAGCTGGTAGTTCATTGTTATTTGCTCCCTCAAAGCCCACGTATGGTTATTGGTTTTCTCCTATTGAATCTATTGCTTTGGTCATTCATGCACCTACATAGTGAAAAGTAACACGTGTAAGTCAAAGGGCTTTAATGCTGAGGAACAATTTTATCTACTCTGTCGCAGAAGTGCATGTGTTTTGTATCTTTATTATAAACCTCTGTTTATGTCATTTGTGAAATTATTTACAAGCTTGTCTCAATTAACGGTTAGATTAGTGTACTTCATCACTCTTTAAAGCGGGGGTTCCCAACTTTTTTTATGCCTTGATACCCCTTGGGGGTCAGTGGACCCCAGGTTGGAAAACTCTGCTTTAAAGTATAATTGTTAAGATAATTTCCTATTACTTTATGTCTTCTAGCATCAATGCTCATCCATCCATGACTGCTGCCTCAAAGGTGTAGCCAGCGTGAATTTGATGAGCATGAGAATTAACTATTAACTTTGTGGCTTCAGGCAGGAAGTATTTTTAGTTTATTTTCTTGTGCTTAATCTCAGTAGATAATTTTATATTAAGCTTAAACCAAAAAGTAGATAAAATAATATTAACTATGTAACAGGTAATGGATAAATTAATTGGTTGAAAACAAACTAAACATAATGTAAATAACAATTTGAATGTTCATCAAATCAAAATGCGACAGGGATAACAGAGGAGGTGATGTGTAGAAATCTGTGATCAGTAAGGTCTCTGTAACACAATCAGTAAAATCTCAGTAACACATCGGTATTAAGCATCTGCTTTATGTGGATCTTTGGCTCGTATTGTTAAACTGGAGTCTTGAGTTATGAACATTATAATGCATCATTGCAAGGGAAGATTTACTAGACATTTTCATCAATGAGCCATTCACAGCAAGGTTTGGGCAAGAGCCAGGATTTTGGCAGTGGGTAGTGGCAGAAGGATGTGATTGCAAACCAGGTATATGGTGGCATGGAAGCCTCAGCCTTTGATCGTGCCTACAGCCAGAAGAAAAGTTGACGAAAGGTCTCGGCCCGAAACCTCGACTGTACCTCTTCCTAGAGATGCTGCCTGGCCTGCTGTGTTCACCAGCAACTTTGATGTGTGTTGCTTGAATTTCCAGCATCTGCAGAATTCCTGGTATTTGCAGTTATACCAGTTCTTTGTTAACTATATATCCTTACAAAAACATTATCCTAAATTCTGGATACCTTGTCCAGTAACCTTTCAATGGCCTCTATCATATGCCTTTTGGAAATCCAAATACATTACACCCACAGGCACTTCATCCTCAAAGAACAGAACAAATGTGTTCAAAGTAAATTTATTAACATACATATACAGTACGCAACCATATACAACCATTTTCTTGTGGGTGTTCACAATAAATGCAAGGAACACAATAGAATCAATGAAAGCAACACTCACAACACGCTGGAGGAACTTAGCAGGTCGGGCAGCATCCGTGGAAACGATCAGTCAACGTTTCAGGCCGGAACCCTTCGTCAGGACTGAAGGGGGAAGGGGCAGAGGCCCTATAAGGAAAGTGGGGGGAGGGTGGGAAGGAGAAGGCTGGAAGGTTCCAGGTGAAAAATCAGTAAGGGGAAAGATAAAAGGGTGGGGGATGGGAAGCAGGGAGGGGATAGGCAGGAAAGGTGAAGAAGGAATTGGGGAAAGCACAATGGGTAGTAGAAGGAGGAGGTTGGTTCTGCCTCCTTCTATTACCCATTGTGCTTTCCCCTATTCCCCTAATCCTTCTTCACCTTTCCTGCCTATCCCCTCCCTGCTTCCCCTCCCTCTCCCCCACCCCTTTATCTTTCCCCTTACTGGTTTTTCAGTGAAACAACATTATTACCATAGTGCAGTAGACAGAACTGTACAAAGTACTCCAGTTACGGTGAGGCAGTGTTATGTGAAATTGCACCATGCCTATTTTCATTGGCCTTCTCCCGAATCAGGATTTTAATTTTTGGACCTTCTGTAACATTCTTTATAACTACCTTGAAACTTGGTCACTACCTTCAAAATTCTCCCCCCAAAAAAACTTCAACCATTTGCCCAACTATAGCTCCTAAGATTACATCCAGCACTAGTCTGACTAAAGGGGCTATTTATTTACTGGCTCACTCCAGCAATATTTTATTCTTCAAAACTGTCTTGAACACATTCCATGAACTTGTCGTCAGAAATGCAACTGCCAATTTAGTTTCTCTAGGAAGAGGTACAGTCGACGTTTTGGGCCGAGACCCTTCGTCAGGATGAAGGACTGTCCTGATGAAGGGTCTTGGCCCAAAACGTCAACTGTACCTCTTCCTAGAGATGCTGCCTGGCCTGCTGCGTTCCACCAGCAACTTTTATGTGTGTTGCTTGAAATTCCAGCATCTGCAGATTTCCTCGTGTTTGCCAGTTTAGTTTGTCCAGTGTGGATGAATAGCCAATGAACGATGATTATCAGAGAATGAGGATCAGAGTTATTGTTTTACAAGCTCCCATTATTTTTTTAATTGAAACTACTTCTCACACAACAGATAGTATCCTGGATCCTTCTGAGTATCTCCATCAGTGACATTTGCCCCTTGTTTCTCATTTACCCAGACAGATTCTGCATCCTACATTACATCCTTTCTCACAAAATAATTAACATCATTTCTTATTGTAAGATGTAGCCACACATACCAGTTGACTCCTGGTATGAGAAGGAAAAGGGGGAGGGGAGAAAACCCAGAGGATGGGCAAGGGGTATAGTGAGAGAGACAGAGGGAGAAAAAGGAAAGAGAGAGAAAGAACGTGCGTATATAAATAACGGGTGGGGCATTAGCGGAAGTTTGAGAACTCCAGCTCCCCCTCGTAGCCCATCCGTTATTTATTCTTCTTCTACCCGTCTTCTCCTATCATTTTGGATCTCCCCCTCCCCCTCCCATTTTCAAATCTCTTACTGGCTCTTCCTTCAGTTAGTCCTGACGAAGGGTCTCGGCCCGAAACGTCGACTGTACCTCTTCCTAGAGATGCTGCCTGGCCTGCTGCGTTCACCAGCAACTTTGATGTGTGTTACTGGGATAACTGACTCATTTTCAGGTTAGCAAACTGTGTCTCAGAGGTGCCTCAGGGATCAATACTTTGGCCTCAGTGCTTTTACCTTCATGAAGAACTTGTATGAAAGGATGGAGTGTGATGTATCCAAATCTACTGTTGAAACTGGAATAGGTGGGAAATAAAAACTGGTTGCAACAAAGAGGGTGCATTAGCTCCTGTGAAAATTCCCTCGATTCTGGAAAGGTGCCTGAATTGATAATCAGTTATTGCCACATGTACCAAGATACTGTGAAAATGCCATCCAGACAGATCATTCCAAACATAAGTACACTGTGGTGCTACAAAGAGAATGACAGAATGCAAAATGTCTGCAAAGAACTAGAGATAGGTGAGGAGAGTGGATAAAAAATTGTAGTTGGAGATTAATGAACAGAGGTGAAGCTGCCCACTTTGATAGAAAGAATTGAAGAGCAGAATAAAACTTTGTAAAACTATTCAGTGTTGTTCTGTGAGATCTCAGTATACTAGTACAGTAAAAAGCAAAAATTAATTAAAAAAAGGTGTGCGGAACGTTTTCATTTATTAAAGGGGAATCGGATAAGTGGGCGAGGAACTCAAGGTACATCTGCACAGGTTTTAGTGAACGATGTTCACTTTTGATCGCCTTATTAAAAGAAGGATATGCCTTAAATGAATTGCAGTGAATGTTAATAAATTGATTCCTGAGATGCGTGAGTCATTTATGAAGAAAGATGGAGTAGTTTAACTTCAAACTGTAGGATATGGAAAAATGAGATATGACCTAATGGAAATAGATTTGATTCTGATAGCTCTCAATAGTTAGTTACTGTAAGGATACTTCCCCTAGCTGAAGGATGGGAGGGGCGGTTAAGAACCCAGAGGCATCCGTGCATGATAAGGAGTCAACTATTCATAGACATAGACAAAGACATACTTTATTGATCCTGAGGGAAATTGAGTTTATTCAGGGCAGATAAAGAGGAATTCTTGCACTGTTTGGAGAGATTATAGGTTAAATTGAGGGTTATGGAAATTGACAGGAAAATGGAATTGAAGCCAATATCAAATATGAGATCATCTTACAATGCTCCCCATGAATTGCTCTTCTTAATTTTATCGCGTTCCTTCAGGCTTCTTAATATTTCAGTATCAAAACCTCCTGGAAATGCCGGAAGGGTTAAAACAACTGACATCAGTTGTAATTCAGTTGTTTGCACGTTCTTCTTTCTGAATCAGGAAAAATAGTGGCTTCAGCTCTCGGTCCAGAAACATGAGACTTGAGAAGTCAGGCTGCACTAAGGAGCATTACACAGGCAAAATTTTCTTATTTTGAATTAGATATTAAACCAAGGTTCTATTTGCACAGTAAGGTTGACATAAAAGCTCCCAGGTAAAAGAGTATGGCCTGAAAACTATTTATTCTTTAGTCAATATGGCTAAACTCTGATTATCTGCTAATGGTCAGAATTCTGTTTGTAGGAGAATGCAAGTCGACTTGTGTAGATCCTATGTTGTGATGTACTTCAAAAACACTTCACAGGATGTAAAGTGTGGATTCTGAAGTTGTAAAAGGCTTTATTTGAATGCAAATCTCCCCTGCCCCCACCCCAATCACATTGACTCTTCAACACCATTATCAATTTGGTCCACCCAGAGGGTTGCTGTAAATAAAAGGAATTGTACTTAATATACCCCACTGGCCATGCAGAGCAAATTTGATCCTTGATGTGTGTGAAGTTAGTCTATCGCTAGGGAGTTGAGTGCTCTGGACAGGAGAGGAAAATCAGCCAATGTTCCTCCCCTTGGTTACAAAAAAATGATTTAAGGGATCTAGTCAGAATGGGTTGGATCGTCCACAATCTGTCCTCGCAGACGTGTTCCCCACTGCGTTCATGTTTTTCAGTCATGTGCCTCCCAGCAAATTTGATGCTCAGCTCTATGGTCCTACCAGTAGCTGAATGACCCGTAAGGGCTGACCAGTTCTCTAGGTGTCACACCCTGAGGGTCTGACCTCAGCATTTCCCCAATGGCTATTGACACCTCATATTGCCAAAAGGCACATTCACTAAATGATCTCTGATCATTAATGTTGACCTAAATAATTAAAATATTAAAAATCTAAACACTTGCTAATTAATTAAAACGCAAGTTACAAAAATATAACAATAAACAAAACGCTTAACTAAAATTACTTCTTCAATAAAACTTGACAATGTCACTGAAATGTTTGGGACTCCTCTCTAAACTTTGGTAGCCCGATACAAAGTGTATCTGGCCCCGGGATTTAATTGTGAGTCCCAAGATTAGATCCAGCCTGTAGTGTATTCTGAATTTCCATGCTTCAGTGCACAGGTGGGGATGGGTGCTGCTACTAGCCGGTTATTCCCTATGGAATTACCCGCTGGCCTTCAGCACAATCTGGCCCAGTATAGCTGTAGTCATCCTCAATCCACATAAAGCTCCCTGCTGCTTCAAAATAAATGCAAAGTATTTGGAAGACGGATGTCTGAAATAAAGCTAGAAAATGTTCCAAATGCTGAGGCATGATTTGTGGGGAAGAGAAACAGAGTTAACACCTCAGATTAGTCATTGTCTTTATCCTCAACCCCTCTTCTAGCACAGTCAAAAATATTTGGAATGACTTCCGTGTACAGATGAAAGTGTCATGACCTGAGCAAGGTTTTCAGAATATCCAAGAGCCAGAGTTCTGCTTGTATTAACTTTGTTGGAACAGTGAAAAAATATTTTATTTTTAAAATTCTTAATGAGTAGCAGGTTATTCTTACAACAGTAGCACCTTTTGTCTTGGTGAATTAATTCACTCATTTGGATTCTAAATCTGGAATGGATTGGCATTTCTAAAATATTTCAAAACAAACTGACCATAAAGCAATAGCTGCATTCAAGCAAAGGGATGTGTGTTGTGAAATTAAACATTGAACAGCAGAATAAGTGACTTGGTTTCCATAGATTGTCTTAATATTCAAGCATGAAGTAACAGTGATGGTCACATGGAAAAGCAGGGAATAAAATCAGAAAATGCTGAAAATGCTTGCCATGTCAGGAAGTAGCCATAGGCAAAATATAAAAGGAAATAACATTTCATTTATATACAGTATGTCCAAAACAACTTTGCAGTTAGTGAATGACGTACTCATGACATTTAGTCACAGTTGTAATATAGAAATACGGTTTCATTACAAGTCATCAGGCTAGGGTTCCCTTCTTGAATGTTCAGATTTACAGTATATGCCATATGTCATAATTGTTTTTAATTAGCAGAAAGCCTAACGTGAATGGGGGCTGAAGGCATTTCCAGAGCAATCAAATTTCAAAGTAAATTTATTGTCAAAGTACATGTACATTTTCTTGCAAGCTTACTCAATAAATCCAATAACCGTAATAGAATCAATGAAAGACGCCACCAACAGGGCAGACAACCAGGTTGAGGTATCAGTTCAGTTCAGTGATGGGGCAAGTGAAGTTGAGTGAAGTTATCACCTCTGGTTCAAGCCTGATGGTTGAGGGGTTGAAAACTGTTCCTGAACCTGGTAGTGCGAGTCCTGAGGCGCCTGTATCTTCTTCCTGATGGCAGTCACGAGAAGAGAGCATGACCTGGGTGGTGGGGGTCCCTGATAATGGATGCTGCTTTCCTATGACAGCACTCTGTGTAGATGTGCTCAATGGTGGCAAGGGCTTTACCTGTGATGGACTGGGCCGTATCCACTACTTTTTACACAACTATTTATTTACAAAAAAAATGGAATATCCAAATGCTATAATAAAAGTCTATTTTGGGGCAATGTGTTGTGCAAATCTCAGATGACAACAAGTGCAAGTATTGTGAAATACAGCCATTGTTGGTGGAATCTCAGGTGGTGACGAGAGGGCATACAGGAGTGAGATATGCCAACTAGTGGAGTGGTGCCACAGCAACAACCTGGCACTCAACATCAGTAAGATGAAAGAGCTGATTGTGGGTTTCAGGAAGGGTAAGACAAAGGAACACATACCAATCCTCCTAGAGGGATCAGGAGTGAGCAGCTTCAAGTTCCTGGGTGTCAAGATCTCTGCAGATCTAACCTGGTCCCAATATATCGATGTAGTTAGAAAGAAGGCAAGACAGTGGCTATACTTTATTAGGAGTTTGAAGAGATTTGGCATGTCAACAAATACACTCAAAAACTAATACAGTTGTACCGTGGAGATCATTCTGACAGGCTGCATCACTGTTCTGATATGGAGGGGCTACTGCACAGGACCGAAAGAAACTGCAAAAGGTTGTAAATCTAGTCGGCTCCATCTTGGGTACTAGCCTACAAAGTACCCAGGACATCTTCAAGGAGCGGTGTCTCAGAAAGGCAGTGTCCATTATTAAGGCCCTCCAGGACCCAGGGCATGCCCTTTTCACACTGTTACCATTGGGTAGGAGATACAGAAGCCTGAAGGCACACACTCAGCGATTCAGGAACAGCTTCTTCCCCTCTGCCACCCGATTCCTAAATGGACATTGAATCTTTGGACACTACCGCACTTTTTTTAGTATACAGTATTTCGGTTTTTGCACGTTTTTTAAATCTATTCAATATACATAATTGATTTACTTGTTTATTTATTTTTTTTATTTATTATATTTTTTTTTCTGCTAGATTGTGTATTGCATTGACCTGCTGCTGCTAAGTTAACAAATTTCATGTCACATGCCGGTGATAATAAACATGATTCTGATTCTGAAAATACTGGAGGCAAAAATGCTGGTGTTGGGGGAGAGAAACAAAGAAATGCATAAACCTTCAGGACGGGCATCATCAAGAGAGGGAGGACTAGGGTTAATATCCTAGGCCTAATTGCAATGGGGCAAGTAAAGGGAGGAACAAAAGTGAGAGTTTTTCAGGATAGAATGCAAGAATGACTCAAGACAAAAATGGATGACAATGGATCTTCCAATCACCTCTGTTTTTTTTTAGCTGCTTGTATAATTGTTCACAGCAATCACGAAGTTTTGTTTTAAGAGTTTTGGGAAATGCCTTATAAAATGCCAATTACATAGCAAGCATGAGAGATTCAAAGCACATTTATTATCAAAGAACGTGTAAATTATAAACCTTGAAATCTGTCTGCTTATAGACAGCCACAAAGTAAGAAACTTGAGAAACCCAATTAAAAAATAGACTAAAAACTACTGCACAGAGAAAGAGAGAGAAAAAAAAACACGTGGTGCAAACAATAGAAACATCTCGAACCAGATTGGGTTCTAGATCCACTCCCAGAGGAGCCGGGGTAGGCCCAAGCCAAGCCTCTGTTTCCAGTTTTCCTACCAGTGGGGCAGAAATGCACAGCAGCCGGCTCAGTTCACAGCCTTGTTGCCGAGGAGAAAAGAATGAACATTCACGGGAGAGTTAGCGAAATCAGCCTAAGTCTTGCCTCTGTACGTGATACTTGGGCTTCCAGTCTATCTGTGCCAGTGTTTAAGTTGTCCAAGCACCAAGTAGTGATGCTCAGTGCCGCGATACGTACGAAGCTGTTCTCAATCTTACCGAATTGGCTTGGTTCTTGGAGCGATCCAACCTCACACCCTGGTTAGGTGGACGGGCATCAAAACTCTTCCGCATCAACTCCTTTCCTAATCGCTCACTTCATCTCCAGAAGCGATATGAACTCTATCTGCAAATCTGGCAGCTCGAACACATTTCACTGCACATCCCCCAAGCCAGCCTCGCCTCCACCTTCCTCCTCACTGTCTGCTGCGATAGTTCACCACAATTTGCCTCATGAAAGATGGTATGAGTAATGTTTTTAGTTGATTCTCTTGCCTTATGATTTACCACTAAGATGTCACACATCTTCATTAGCCCCATCTTAAAAAATTAAAGGCAAAACAAGCAAATACAAAGGGAAAGAGCTGTTAACATTAGACTGGATCAGCTTTAGGACTTTGCTGGCGTCAGTGAAGATATTGGAAAAGAAAGAAGGGGTGAAGAGTTTCTAAAATGTGACCAGGACCGTAGACTAGATCAGCATGTTTCCAATCCAACAAAGAAGAAGGAATCACTAGATCTGGTGCTTGGGAATGAATTGGCCGAAAAAGAAGAAGAACAATTCAAAATAAAACCTATTAATTAAAAGAAAGCCAATGAAGTGACTCACTACCATGGTGTCCACTTGGACTGGTGATGGTTGGGCCACATTTAGGTTCAACTTTTAATTTTATGCCTGCACAGAATTCCACTAGATAATAATTAGGACCAAACACGAGGAAATCCGCAGATGCTGAAAATTCAAGCAACAGACACGAAAAATGTTGGTGAACGCAGCAGGCCAGATTTTTTTGTGTGTGTTGCAATAATTAGGACCACATATTTTGTTGATTTTTCTCCTCTTAATCTAGACACTGGGGATGACATGAGGGCAGAGGAAATGAAAGGTCAGATGTTCCCTCCCCTCCACCTTCTTATTCTGGCATCTGCCCCCTTGCTTTTCAGTCCTGATGATGGGTCTCGGCCAAAAATATTGACTCTTTATTCTCTGTCATAGATGTTGCCTCACTTGCTGAGTTCCTCCAACATTTTTTGTGTTGCTCAAGATTTCCAGCATCTGCAGAATTTCTTGTGTTTATGAAGTTCCCACTTGCTGCTTTAGCTCAGATGTGCAGACTAGGAATTGATACTTTTTTCTTGTCTTTGTGATTCAGTTGTTCTTTCAGAAACTTAACGCATCTGATGAGCCAAGAATATTCAAGCAGCCTTATTCCATCTTAGTCTCAATCATAAAATATACTGGGCAGCCAGCCCTGAAACCAGACTGCCCAGCTCAAGTTCTAACAGATGGCTATCCCACTGTGGAAGGAAGTTGATAAGGGAAAAATAATCAAGAAAACATTAAACTAAACAATAAATATAACACAAATAGTTTCTGTCATTTCCCTGTTGAGAAATTCCATCTTGAAACTAAACCAAACAGTGAAGAGAAACAACTGTTGGATTTGGGCACTTATTGCCCAATGCAGTTTTTAAAAAATTGATTCCATGTAGCAATTTTGAATAATAATATTTTTCTTCCCAAAATATTATTGTGTACTCTGATATTAGATTAAAGTCTTTAAGGACCATTTAACTTTGTTGAAGTACAAAAGCACAAATATCTTTAAAAACCAATCATTGTAGCTCGACATTGTAGCTCATTACTCAGATGATGATGGAACTGCATATTTAGAGCTTTGCTTTTATAATTCTACTTCTCACCTTTCGTACTAGAGCCTAAAGGCTCAGTGTGCTACTCTACAGTGCTCAGTAAAAGGCTCCACTCTGTAGTCGTTTGTGCTGACATAAGCTGAAATAGCTATAAGAACCACAGCCACCCTAAGCACCCAAATGCTTAAAAGACAAAAAGACATAACTATGAGTGAGGATAGGAATTATAAATCTGCAGGATTAGCAGACATCCATTGGATTGGCATTGAAGGCACTGCTGAGAATTTCCAAATATCCTTCAAAATCTCTTTTCCCAACCCAAACACTGCCTGTTGCATAAACTGCCCTGCTAATCAGTAGCTTCTGTCTTTATTTCAGATTTTCATCATCTGCAGATTTATTTTATTCCTGCTAACCTTAAATCAAATTCCCCAGACGACTGCACATTTTAAAAGTGCTGTTAATCATTTAATGTCAAACCTGTACTTTTCAGGATCAATACTTAAGTTTTCTGCTGGTACTATCACCACCACAATCAAGGGTAGATTCTACAAGGCAATTCCTTCAAATGGATTTGGTTAACACAATGTTACTCCATATATTTACTTCAACATGTAGAGTCATAGATTAAAACAACATGTAAACAGGTCCTTTGTCCGACCAAGTCTGTGCCAACCAACAACCACCCATTTAGATTAAACCTATATTAATGCTATTTTTATTCCCCTCACAATCCCACTCTTTACACACCGGTCACAAAATGCTGGAGGAGCTCAGCAGGCCAGGCAGCATCTTTAGAAAAGAGTACAGTCGACATTTTGGGCTGAGACCCTTCATCAGGAGTCCTGCTGAAGGGTTTCGGGCTAAAATGTCGACTGTACTCTTTTCTATAGATGCTGCCTGGCCTGCAGAGTTCCTCCAGCATTTTGTGGGAGTTGCTTAGACTTCTAGCATCTGCAGATTTTCTCTTGTTTGTGATTGGACTTTGCACACCGGTGCCAATTTAGACTGGTCAATAAACCTATCAACCTGCACATCTTCATGCAAAATCTATCTGTCCACGGGGAACGTACAGTCACCTCACAAAGAGCACCCCACAGTCAGGGTTGAACCCAGTTCTTTGATAGGTGAACACGAGGAAATCTGCAGATGCTGGAATTTCAAGCAACACACACAAAATGCTGGTGAACACAGCAGGCCGGGGTCCTGACGAAGGGTCTTGGCCCGAAACGTCGACTGTACCTCTTCCTATAGATGCTGCCTGGCCTGCTGCATTCACCAGCATTTCGTGTGTGTTGTCTTTGATAGGTAGCTCGGCTATGCATGCAGCTGCCAACATGGGGCCTTTTATTCTTCATACAACTAAGTTAAATGAACAACTCCTTCAGCTGTTAAATTTTTAGTTCAGACTTATTTCTTCACAACTTTTACATTTTTTGTATTGCAAGCATTTCTTCCTCTGCGATTTCTGAGAAAATAAGAACAAATGTAAATGAAGCAGAAATGGGCTTCTCAGATTTTCAGCTTGCAATCATCAGTTCAGTGATATTGCAGATGATTCCTCATATCCACTTTACCTCCCAACTACCGAATCCTCTGTTTGCCTTTCCTAATCCACACTCTCCACAGCCACAGTTACTGTTTGCAGGCAAACTGCTTCCTCCACAGTGCTGTGTTATGAGTAGTCCACAGTGTGAGGTGCAAACGGTGTGTAGGCCACAAGTCAAAGTCTCACTTTCTTTATGATTCATGCTGTCAGAGTCTTTTCACATTTCCAAATGTCTCTGAGAAATATAAAAAATAGTTGGGAAAAGAAACAATTTAAAAATAATAAAGATTAAAAAAGCAGGCTTATGTAAAACACATTTAGCTACCACAGTTTGAAACATTAATATTATTTAAAGTTAGAAAAGATGTCCTACCATGAAGCAACTGATGAAAAACTTGAAATCTACATAAGATGCAAGCCCTATATAATTTGACTGTCAAATGTCTCTAACATTGACAAACAATCAAAAGCCTTTGACTTTTACTAGTTTTTTAATAGAGGTCAATGACATAAGGGACCAGAGATTAATTTGTCCACCCCCTCAACTCAGTAAGTTACACTGCACTTGAATTCAGGATTAACTACACAGAGGCAGAGTTAGAGGCCACATTCTATGTGTTTGCGTTATATGAGCAGGCCACAAAACCCAGAATGTTCTGACCTGTACACCACAGCTAACCAGCAGCTTTCTGTGGCACCACTGGCTATCCATTAGCAGGGAATAGCATTTTGTCTCAAATACCTGAAATCCTGTGCTGAAACTACATTGTGTTCTCAAACCAAAGTAAACTCTGAGCATTTACTGTCAGTACCTCTCAAAATCCTGTATGCCCTAAAAGATTACCTCTCACGCACCTGAATATGAAATTACTGTAATGAATAATATGACTCTGATTTCAAATGAAGCCTGTCCTCCTTTGACTCAGAGACCAAAACTACATGCAGTTCTGTCATTTGGATCTCACTAAAATTTGTTTACTACTACCTTGCCAAGTTTTTAAACACCAGAGTTATTTTTCCAGTTTCCCAGCTTTTCATGGGATAGAATTTCCAGCCAGTGGTGAGTCACCCATAATTGTTACTGACTCACAATAATGTTTAAATCTTTCATGCTGTCAACTTATTGCAAAATGGTATAGATATGACATTAGTTAGATACAATATGTACTGTATAAACTTTGCCCCAAGCGGGGACTAGAATAAGTCTTGCCACATAGTAACTGAAGTAAACTTTGACAGGTACTGAACTGAATGCGCTGTTTTAGATAGCTTTGGGGACACAATGGTGTCATGCTTAGTACAATGCTTTACGGCATCAGCTGTAGCGTAGAAACATAGAAACCTACAGCACATTACAGGCTCTTCGCCCCACAATATTGTGCCAACCATGTAACCCACTCTAGAAACTGCCTAGGACCTCCCTACTGCATAGCCTTCTGTTTTTCTAAGCTCCATGTACCAATATAAGAGTGTCTTAAAAGACCCTATTGTATCCACAAGCTCGGGGTTCCATTCCCACTGCTGTCTGTAAGGAGTTTGTAAGTTTTCCCCGTGACCATGTGGGCTCCCTCAGATGTTCTGGTTTCCTCGCACATACAGTGTTAGGGTTGGTAAATTCTGGATGTGTTATGTTGGCGCCAGAAGCGTGGCAACACTTGCAGACTACCAAGCATAATCCTCACTGATTTGACTTGTCACAAACAGCACCTTTCACTATATATTTTGATGTACATGTGACAAAAAAAGCTGATTTTTAACCTTTAATAAACACTTAAAAACTACTAAATGTCAAAATATTCATACACTTAAATATGTTTGAAGAACAATTGACCATTTAAATATATGCTAGAATTCTGAAGTAAATACTTGCGGTATTCTCTGAAAGCTGTTCTTCTCTATTCTAGTTAATTGAGTTATTGCTTCTTCATCAAGTCTGTTAATGCAGATTTAATGGGCAGCTTCTCCAGCATAAAGCTGGAAATTAATACTATTTACACTCCCTGTGGATTTCGTGAGGAGTTTTATATAGAATGAAATTGAGAAATTGCCAGCAAAGAGCAACAAGTATGTATGAGACATTGAAGTCATGAGAGAATCCTGGACTTGGAACTGCTAAAATTTTTCACAAAATCTTGTTCAACATTTATTTTAAAGACAAAATGTTACACTTGCTGGATATCTGAAATCAAGCATGTAATATGGGTGACTGTAGCGAAATTATTTTAATCAGATCATTAGTTGGCATTCTGACAAAAGACACACACCTGGAATGGCTCCTATGCTGTCTTGGTAAAGATGCTGACTCTGTGTCCTGCATTTACTATATATCTAGTAAGGTTATATTCCAGTCCTAATTTGTTATCCAAGCTTTTAGAGTTTCTTTATTTAATCTTGAGATTATGATGCATGTTTAGACACATGCCTCAATGTTTCCATGTTTTGAATTTGCATGCATATAGTTGATTATTCCAACTGTAGAATTATTTCCTGTAGGATTGTAGATTAACTGATTATTATCTGGAAAAAAATGTTCATGAATTGCAAATGGACCACCAACTGTCTTGCAAATTGGAGATTTAGAATAGAAATGTTACGTTCAATTGTCTACATTGAGCTTTTTGAACTAAGCATGTTTTCCAGTCTGGGGAGTTTCTGTCTGGCTGACGTAATTGTTGGTGGAAAGATCTGGGGAACTTGTGATCCAAGATGCTGATCTGCACACTGCCCCGTGATGCCTTGAGCATGTCCGTCACAGTGACTGCTACAATGAGCAATCTAACATTCAATCACACACTGCTCCTTGGAGAGTAGCCATTACACACATCCATAGCTGAACTTGTTTATTTTTCTTTTTGCGTGGTTATTGAGCTGTTACTGCTTATGAAATTTATTCTTCTCTGGGCCATGATTGGAAGGGTTTTTTTTCATCTCTTTTCAATGGCAGCAGACTTGAAATCAAACTGGTTTTTCTCACTAAACATTCAAAGATATAAGGAACCAAAGAACGCAGAAAAACAGGGGACTGTCGCGATTCATTTAACGCTGAGAAACTTTGGTGAAAAGAAATGTTAAAGCAGCAAGTGCAAAATGAGCCAAAAGAATATAATTTTGAGAGAAAATCAGAAGATGATTGCAAATGGGATTGAAAGTGAAAGTGCATAAGTTAGCTCACATTTTAAGTTCAAAAATTTTGATTTTGTTATTGTAAATATTTTCTTCTAAAACAAACATCTGTGCTGAGGCACAGTGCCTCGGGTGCTTGTTACTCACCAGTTGGCAGTTCCTAATGACTGAGCTAAAATGCCAGTATTAGCAGGCCTATTAAAAAGGAGGGATTTCAGTTCTAATTCCTGCCCAATATATACTTTAGCATCTGGATTCTCCGCATTTGGAGGGAATGCAACAGATCAGATTAAGCTCTCCCCATCATCAATAACACATCCTATTTCTGAAATACCAGGATTTTCAGTCAGAGAATATCTTTTCATGTACCACAGGTGTATTGTATGGGCAAAAAATTATGTAGACGCTGTAAGAAAAAGGGAAAAACATATCAGAAATGTAGTGCAACACACACAAAAAATGCTGGTGGAACGCAGCAGGCCAGACAACATCTCTAAGAAGAGGTACAGTCGACGTTTCAGGCCGAGACCCTTCGTCAGGACTAACTGAAAGAAGAGATAGTAAGAGATTAGAAAGTGGGAGGGGGAGGGGGAGGGGGAGATCCAAAATGATAGGAGAAGACAGGAGCGGGAGGGATGGAGCCAAGGGCTGGAAAGTTGATTGGCAAAAGGGATACGAGGCTGGAGAAGGGAGAGGATCAAGGGACAGAAGGCCTAGGGAGAAAGAAAGGGGGAGGGAAGCCCAGAGGATGGGCAAGGAGTATGGTGAGAGGGATAGAGGGAGAAAAAAATAAATAACGGATGGGGTACGAAGGGGAGGTGGGGTATTAACGGAAGTTAGAGAAGTCAATGTTCATGCCATCAGGTTGGAGGCTACCCAGACGGAATATAAGGTGTTGTTCCTCCAACCTGAGTGTGGCTTCATCTTGACAGTAGAGGAAGCCATGGATAGACATATCAGAATGGGAATGGGACGTGAAATTAAAATGTGTGGCCACTGGGAGATCCTGCTTTCCATATCAGAATGGGAATGGGACATGGTATTAAAATGTGTGGCCACTGAGAGATCCTGCTTTCAGGATCTCCCAGTGGCCAGAAATTTTAATTCCACATCCCATTCCCATTCTGATATGTCTATCCATGGCCTCCTCTACTGTCAAGATGAAGCCACACTCAGGTTGGAGGAACACCTTATATTCCATCTGGGTAGCCTCCAAACTGATGGCATGAACATTGACTTCTCTAATTTCCGTTAATGCCCCACCTCCCCTTCGTACCCCATCCGTTAGTTAGTTATTTCTCTCTCTCTCTCTCTCTCTCTCTCTCTCTCTCCCTCTCTCTCTCTCTTCTCGCTCTGTCCCTCTCACTATACTCCTTGCCCATCCTCTGGGCTTCCCTCCCCCTTTCTTTCTCCCTAGGCCTCCTGTCCCATGATCCTCTCCCTTCTCCAGCCTCGTATCCCTTTTGCCGATCAACTTTCCAGCTCATAGCTCCATCTCCCCCCCTCCTGTCTTCTCCTATCATTTTGGATCTCCCCCTCCCCCTCCCACTTTCAAATCTCTTCCTAGCTCTTCCTTCAGTTAGTCCTGACGAAGGGTCTCGGCCTGAAACGTCAACTGTACCTCTTCCTAGAGATGCTGCCTGGCCTGCTGCGTTCACCAGCATTTTTTGTGTGTGTTGCTTGAATTTCCAGCATCTGCAGAATTCCTCGTGTTTGCGTTCAGAAATGTAGTGCTATTAGTTTGCAGTACCTTGTGGTTATTGTAGCAGACATTGTATCACTTTTTTTCACTTTCACTTTGATGTGGCATAGGTGATGGAGAGACTTTATTTCAAAAATAAACTTTATTCATTAAAATATTTACAGGAATTGCAAAATAAAGGCCTTTCTTTACATTCGTAATGTTGCCCAGTCTTTACATGCATAGTATTGTAATGTCAGTATATTCATAGTGTCATCCAGCTTTACAAAGCATAAGTGCCACTCTTGTGGCCTCTTTCAACAATATATCCTTCAAGTGTTTAGGGAGATTGGTGTGCTGGACCTGACCCTCAGAGTCTAGTGACAACAGGACTTTAGATTGCATTTGCTACCCACAAACCCGTTGCATTGGCTGCAGCAAGCTTCAGTCCACACTTAGCACGTACTCCTGCAGCCTGGAGCGTGCTGGGCGGCATTCCCTTGTGAGCATCGTGTTGTACTGGAAGACCACAAGTTTTGGACAGACCAAAAGAATGTCCTTCACAGAGATGATGATCTTCCAGGTGGTTGATAAATTTGAGGTTTGCCAGACATAGTCAGGAAAATGAGATGTAGTCTCACTACGTGCTGATTACCTTTCCCAGAAACTAGTAACAGCTTAATTTTACAGCTCGGACCCAATTTATTCAGAGTAGGCCAAATGTACAAACATAATTTGCAGAGGCAAATTAACCTTACGGATTCCAAGACCATCCAAGCAAAAATGAATTCCCCTCGTGAAAGCAATGCTTTACTGTGATATGAATGGACAGGCTCCAGACTAACCCAGGTCATGGAAAAGTGACCAACATTTCCATTGCCTGAATATAAACTCATTGCCTATGTACCTTTTTTTCACAAGGGAAATATAGTTTTGTGTTGTTAAACCTTGCACAATCTAGTTCAACAAACTGAGTTTAGGTTCTGAACCACTGTGGATCTAAGATATTTCAGTGGAAGTTGATACGTATAACATCAGTTAGAATAAAAGCCTCCATTTCCTGGATCTCCAGAACTGAATCATTTCAAATACGCTGGTAAACAACATGACTGAATTAATCTTTGTTTCCTTGCCCTTGTCAGGACTTGCAAAATCAAAGATTTGAGATTTGACTAAAGCCTGATGCTAACACTACTGTTGTCAAAATTTGGATGCTGTTTTAATTTAGTTCCTAGCAATGCTGTTTGTAGTTCAAGGAAGATATTGAAGCAAAGGATTCAATGGACTGTACAAAGCAACATTAGAGTGCCCCCGGGTTGAAGCATAATCATCCTCCCTGTGACTGTGTGTGACAAAGTCTGCTTTTTTTTGTGCACTATGATTAAATGAGATAGAGCTCTGCCGTATCACAAACTATGGGAAGAGGGTTTGTGGTTAGCAGAGAGGACCAGCCAAATGATATTGGAGAGCAGCCAGAGTGGGGGAGGGTTAGGGACCTCCATGATTGGTTGGAGAGCAGTGAAACTGGAGCCTCTTTTGAAAGCTTTCACATCTAACTCTTTCCATCTGAAAGGACCTTTGTGTTTAAAATGAGGAGCTTTCTCTCGGAGTTCTTTTTCTCCAAACCACAGGCACATTTTTTTCCCACTATCATTCCATTTTAACATGTTATAGTACTTGAAAACAAGGCTGTTTTACGATAACGACAGTCTTTTTGTCAACATTCAAAGAATC
This sequence comes from Mobula hypostoma, assembly GCF_963921235.1. Classification (NCBI taxonomy): domain Eukaryota; kingdom Metazoa; phylum Chordata; class Chondrichthyes; order Myliobatiformes; family Myliobatidae; genus Mobula; species Mobula hypostoma. Next base: position 35,421,661 of record NC_086118.1, on the reverse strand, counting down.
TGATGGGAAAATACTTGAAATAAAATTAGGTTTATCTTAGTACGTTGTTTAGGTTTTGTTTATTAGGCATAATTTAGAGGTAAAAATAGTAAAATCACAATATTTGGTACAAGCAAACACACTTTTTTCTATTCGCAGTTGCAGCAGAGAAATTATTTAAAATAGGCAAACCAGCTCTCAATAAAAATGGATACAAAAAGATTTCATATTTTCATAAAGCATTACCACTGTTCTATTATTACTGTTTATATCCTGCACATCCAGGCTTCCAGCTAATTTCATTTATACATACCATCCACTATATTAAACCATAGAAAATGGGAAACATTTTCATTCTTTTAAAATTTTAAGAAAATCTCAGTAAGCTCCGTTTTGGTCTAAAACCTTGGCTATTTATTCCCAAATGCTCTGCACCACTTTTTTACGGTATATATTTTATTTAATTTGTAACACAGACTTTGTGGTCCAGAATTTCTTAAGACATGCTGGCAGTTCTGGATGAAACTACAGTTATTTTTCTTCATTGATATCAGGAGGCCTAGAATTCCCACTCAAGATATCCAGTTCTCGTAGGTGTTTTCCACTTGTGGAGTCCAATGGAAGAATACCTGATTCCTGCAAGTTCATTGCAAAATACTAGAAAATCTGTCTACTCTATCCACAGCTGGTGTAGCTTCATCAAAAATAATCTTCTCTGAAGATTTATTGTCAAAATACATATAGATTACCATACAGTACACTACCTTGAGACTCATTTTCTTGCTGACACTTATAGGGGATAAAAGAAAATAAACAAATGGAAAACTACCTAAGCAAAGACTGACAAACAACCAATGTGCAAATTTAAAAATACATAACACTGAGGACATGAGAGGTAGAGTCCTTGAAAGTGAGTCTGCAGTTTGCAGAATCAGAGCAGTGATGAGGAATAGCTGCAAGTTAAAGAGGTTAAGTAACTGATATTTTACGCTTTTTTAATGCATGCAATTTAAGTGTTTTGTATCTTTATTTGATGTAAGATCAATTGCATTAGCATTTCAGAATTAATCATACCACTTCAAAGTAAAATTTATTATGAAAGTACATGTATGTCACGATATACTACCTTGAGATTTTTCTTGCAGGCACTCGTAGTAGAACAGAGAAATACAATAGAATCGATGAAAAACTACACACAAAAACTGTAAAATAACCAATGTGCAAAAAGAAAACAAACTGTGCAAATAAAAATATAACTAAATGAATTATACTGAGAAGATGAGTTTGGAAGTTTTGAAATGCTTTTCAATATCTGTGACTCAGAGATACAGTATTCAGAAGCATTCAAATGTGTTACAGTTTAATTGCTATGCGCTGGGCTTATTCAAGTCCTGGCACAAGGTGCTACATTTCATCAGATGACTGCGAGCTATGCAGGGCCTCACCAACTACATTGAAGTTAGCTTCGTTCAGTTCACTGGGACCAGAAAATCTGCTGCAGTTCAATGTGTTTCAGGTGGTTGGACGTGTAGTGAGCTGCTGTATGCCAGAGAATGTGAACTGTCAGTCCTTGTAAATTGGAGGGTACCTTTATGCAGTCAGTGTCTAATAATGTTCACATTGAAATTATTATTATTCTTTTGATATTCTGGATATGTCATGAACCCTCACATGGCTAGCAAAACTTATGTTCCACCGGTCTGTGAATCTTAAATTGAAGTATGACCTGTGAACTTTTATTGAAGACAAGATGTTTGCCCACTGTCCCTCCTGCCTGCAGAGAGCTTAACAAATAGACTACCGCCACCAGCCCTGGCCCCCAAACCCTCCCCTAACTTCAACAGATGTGGTAAAGCTTCTGTTGAGAATGGGCACCAAGCAGTGTTGCACTATGACCCTGCCCTCAGAATACTCTGACACCATTTTAAAGGAGGAGATTCCTTAGATCCTGTCAAAGCTGGGCTTATCTGTAATAACTTTAAAAGAGTGCTTATGTTGAAAGACATGAGCTTTTAAGATTGTTTCAAAAATCATCTCAATAATGGTTCGAAATAATTAGAAATGTCAGATTTTTTAAGTATTTAACTGAATTTGCCTTGTTTATCTTTTATATTTAATCTTCAAGGCAGGAATCCCTATTCCAATGAATGTGGATCTTATTCCAATATCAACTTATCTGGCATAACATGTTAACGGCTAATATGATGGGGCTTAATTTTAAGCTGATTGGGAGTATGCCAGAAGTAAGTTTTTAACACAGGGTGTGGTGTGAGTGTGTGGCACGCTCTGCCAAGGGTAATGATAGAGGCAGATACGTTGGGGACTTTTAATAAACTCTTGGATAAGTACATGGTGATAGAAAAATGGGGGGCTTTGTTGGAGGGAAGGATTAAATTGATCTTAGAGTAGCCAAGGGCCTGTATTATGCTGAATCTATGTTTTAACATTAGAGAGTTGGATTCTCTGGTACAATGCCAGAAAGTTCCAGCACAATCATGTTTTCACCACTGTAATCCAGGCACCATTATGTCACACAGTTTGACCTGGACTTACACAACTCCTTGTAAATCTGTGGTTTTTCTTCCCTGCAAGCATATTGAAAGCCTGTGGTTATGTTTGGAAATACAGTCCACAGTCAGCCTGATTCAGAGGTAGTGGCTTAGAAATAGTTTCATGGTGTGAAAGCTATCTAATACTGTCTGTGAAAATTGCGCGATGACAGAGAACTTTAACTGTGGAATTCACGGAACAGCATTGTCAATTTAAGCATCATGTTCCTGGCATGCATTTTTGAAATCACAGGAGTCACAAAGGAGAAAACAAGCAGTTTTTAATCTTCTTAGACAGTACTTAAAGATTGAGGATGGCTTAGTTTCACTCTAAAGGAGTGGGTTCTGCCATAATGAGAACCTCAGAATCTTCCACAGATGAGTCTAATGAAGTGGGCCTCTCCTTCCACAGCTTTCACAAGGCCTCCCATGTCATCCTGATGCATGGCCTCAAAGTTCTTAATACCATACTGAATACGTGCTCCTTCTCCATTACAAGCAGTCAAGGGACAGAGATTCCAGGGTCAATGGGGATAATGCATTCCAGTTAAGATTGCACTACCAAACATGTGCAACAGCTTCTGGTAGTCAAAAAGATAAGAAATCTGACTAAAAATACCTTTATCTGTGGTAAATTGTGTTAGATTTTCACCACAAGCAGCAAAAGGGGTAAGCGATGGTGAGGTGAGTTGGGGATAGAGCCAAGATGGTTGTTGCAGAATTGTTGCAGATTGAGTTCTGATGCCTGTAGAGCTGGCCCAGGGGTGCGAGGTTGGATGACTCACAGGGTTGCCAACTGTCCCGTATTAGCCGGGACATTCCTTATATTGGGCTAAATCGGTTTGTCCCATGCAGGACTGCCCTTGTCCCATATTTCCCCGGCTAAGGTAGACCGTTCCTATGAAGCCAAAATGGCGTAAAGTGCAGAAGCAATTACCATTAATTTATATGGGAAAATTTTTTGAGCATTCCCAGATCCAAAAAATAACCTACCAAATCATACCAATAACACATAAAACCTAAAATAACACTAACATATAGTAAAAGCAGGAATGAGATGATAAATACACAGCCTATATAGAGTAGAAATAATGTACATACAGTGTATCAGAATCAGGAAGATTTAGCCAAAACCAATTTGTAGAAAATATTCGGCATGTACACGCATGCGCACGTCACGCATATGCACACAGGTGCCTGCGCAAAGCTTCGTGGTCATGATAGTCTTTCTCGGGGTAAACACGTGTCCTGTATTTGACTGCTACTTTTATCCCATATTTGGGAGTGAAAAAGTTGGCAACCCTAATCACTCAGGGTGCTGAAAGCAGAAGTCGGGGCCTGGGCAGAGAAGATTCTGTGCTCATTCAACTGGCCGAGGAGCAAGGTTGGATCACTCTGGGCGTCAAACTGATCTGAAGAGTTTGAGAGCGGCTTCGGGCTGGATAGCGAAATCTGGGCCTGGAGCGAGTTGCTGGGCGGCGTGGTCTAGGCCCGGAGCCATTCGTTGAAGTGATGCCTGGGTCCTTGTACGAGCTACAATGTTCACTCCTCTCTCCAGGACACCAGAGCTTTTCGCTGTTCCATTGTTGGGTCAATTTAAATGCTAGCCCAGTTAGACTCAAAAGACATGGTGTCGGCTGGGACGAGAGCCAATTCCGCTCATTCCCTGTGATGGTCATCTCCATGGCACTGAGTCTATGAAGACTGCCCCGGTTGTTGTGCTCCAAGTCTGTTAATATGATGAACTGATAATCGAGGCTTTGGGCCTACTCCGCGCTGCTCCAGGATTCAGATCTGAAGACTCATTTTTGGTTCGGAATGCTGTTGTTCGTTCCAATTATTTGTATGATTTGTATTTTTTTTAATTTCTCTTGCGCATCTCGTGTTAGCCTTTTATTTTTTTTTCTTTAAATTGGGTTCCTTTGGGTTTCTTGCTTTGTGGCTACCTGTGAGCAACCAAATCTCAATGTTGTATAATTACACATTCTTTGATAATAAATGTAATTTCAATCTTCTTTTCAAGGCAGATTTAAGCACATCCTTGGATCTCTTCCCTTGTTTGCCTGGTAATATTCTCCCATGATGGAAATCAAAATGGAATCTGTTTCGGGAGTCTGGTGTCAGGATGTAACCAATGTGGTCTGCACAATTCAATAGCCTGAGTGGTCTAGTTTGGACTTTAAATAGACCACTTACAAACACCAACCAATGATGCTGAAAATCTCATTGCAGATTAATTTTGCATGTTGTGCTCCTGTTGATGTCATTTGGAGAAGTTTTACAGTGGATATTAGTGCAAGGGTGAATGAAAATCCCACCAAAAACAAATGATGGACACTAAGCTACCATGAGACGTTCCATTCCTGAAGAAGGGTCTTGGCCCGAGACATCAATATTTCTGTAGATGCTGCCTGACCTGCTGAGTTCCTCCAGCATTTTGTGTGTGTTGCATGAGATTTCTTTTTCTGCTTTCTTCTAGGTCATACTTTTCCAGCTGCTTAAAACTGTTTTTGTTAACAGAATGAACAATTTCCTAACCCACAAATTTAACAAAGTATTTCAGTTCATTTCATTCCTCACACACAAATCGTAAAACAATGTTTGGTTAGCTGTTACTGAATTTTGGAAGTGTTTCTTTGGATAAAAATGACCAGCAACTTTATTTACTCTATTCACACTATTTCTGGATACTCGAACTTATGGTTTTATTGGACACATGTGGTCATGATTTCAAAAGCTCTGATTGGAATTGGTAAATTGGCAGTATTAAAATTGTATAATTGCACTAAGCTGTCCATGGAAATAAAATATAGAAGTTAATTGCTGGCCTGTTTCCGAGCTCTTTAGCTCTTTCCCAGTGTCACTGTCAACTGTTTCTAAAGTTTCAGATGAACTGAAACTTGGCTTCAGTTTTAAACAGTTGATTTAATCCAATTTTCATTTTAGTTATTAATATATTTTAGATAACCTGCTTTTTGACATGATGTCTACCAAATACATAAATATATACTCTGAGTGAATAGTTACTTTGTCAACTATTGGATAAGTTTGTAATGCCAATTTTAAACAGACTACTGTAATCCAGTAGATTGTTAAATTTTAAAAGGAACAAAATGTAAACAGTGGTTCAATTGGAAGGTTTTGGTTGAGGGAGGAGATTGTTGTATGGCAGCCAGTATTATCACAAGCACAAGAAAATCTGCAGATTCTGGAAATCCAAAGCAACACACACAAAATACTGGAGGAACTCAGCAGGCCAGGTAGCATCTATAAAAACAGAGTAAACAGTTGATGTTTCAGGCCCAGACCCTTCATCAGGCCTGGAAAGAAAGAGAAGTCAGAGGAAGAAGGTGGGGGGAGGGGAGGAAGAAATACAAGGTAGTAGGCAATAGGTGAAACTGGGAGGGCAGAGGGGTGAAGAAAGAGCTGGAAAGTTGATTCTTGAAAGAGTTAAAGAGCTGCAGATGGGGGAATCTGATAGGAGAGGACAGAAGGCCATGGAAGAAAGGGAAGGAGGAGGAGAACTGGAGGGAAATGCTGGGCAGGTAAGGTTATAAGTTGAGAGAGGGACATGAGAATGGGGAATGGTGAGTGGGACAATTACCAGAAGTTTGAGAAATCAATTTTGCCACTAGGTTGGAGGCTACCCAGACGGAATATATCGGTGCTGCACCTCCAAACGGAATGTGGCCTCATCATAGCAGTAGAGGACTGCCATGAGCTGATATATGGGAATGGGAAGTAGAATTGAAATGGGTGGCTACTGGGAGACGCACTTTTTCTGGCAGATGGAGCGTAGATGCTCAGTGAAGCATTCTCCCAATCTATGTCGAGTCTCACCGATATACAGAAGGTCACACCGGGAGTACCACATAAAACTAGATGTCCCCAACAGACTCGCAGGTGAAGTGTGATCTGTATATTCAGTATTAACAGTTTGCTTCATGAAGGCATACAAGCCACAACAGTGCCCGTCTCAATACAGACTGGACTATGCCATGTCCCCAACATTATTAAAAACATTTCTTGCTACGATGCTACAAATCAACTGCAGCAGCTTCCTTCTGTAGTTCAGCTAATCTACAAGACTAATTGAAGATGTTCAGTCTGCACTCCTGCACTGGTCTCCCCAATTTCCGTGATTAATCTGCAGTGTGTAGGCATGGTTTCATCTGCCCCCCATTCAGAGGCTCTGCTCCAAGTCATTATTGACACATTTTTTGAAGCATATGAGGAAAATGGCTTTGCACTCAACATGAGATCAGTATCTTCTGCCAACCTCATCTGCTGTACAACACACTGATCTCCAACAATGAAAGTCCTCAAGAAACCATGCCTCACAGGTGGATAGGGTAGTTAAGAAGGTATGGGGTGTTAGCTTTCATAAGTTGAGGGATAGAGTTTAAGAGTCGCAAGGTAATGATGCAGCTCTTTAAAACTCTGGTTAGGCCACACTTGGAGTACTGTGTCCAGTTCTGGTTGCCTCACTATAGGAAGGATGTGGAAGCATTGGAAAGGGTACAGAGGAGATTTACCAGGATGCTGCCTGGTTTAGAGAGTATGTGTTATGATCAGAGATTAAGGGAGCTAGGGCTTTACTCTTTGGAAAGAAGGAGGATAAGAGGAGACATGATAGAGGTGTACAAGATAATAAGAAGAATAGATAGAGTGGATAGCCAGCACCTCTTCCCCTGGGCACCACTGCTCAATACAAAAGGACATGGCTTTAAGGTAAGGAGTGCAAAGTTCAAGGGGGATATTAGCGGAAGGTTTTTTACTCAGGGAGTGGTTGGTGCGTGGAATGCACTGCCTGAGTCAGTAGTGGAGGCAGATACACTAGTGAAGTTTAAGAGACTACTGGACAGGTATATGGAGGAATTTAAGTTGGGGGCTTATATGGGAGGCAGGGTTTGAGGGTCGGCATAACATTGTGGGCCGAATGGCCTGTACTGTGCTGTACTATTCTATGTTCTATGTTAAAACGGGGCCCTTCCACTGTATTTCAGGTACATCTCACTGAAGCTAGGCATTATTGATGAAATTCACCATCAATGTGTCAGCCTTTGATATCTTCAATATTTGAAGACAAAGACCTCAAACGTGGCATGAACTTATGGTCTACTGAGCTGCAATGGTTGTTCTATTATGTGTGTCTGAAACTAGGAGTACCTATAAAGGCACTCTCTGGGTTTCGGCTAACCTGACCTGGAGAAATCCAACTTTACACAAATTCCCCCATGCATGTACAAGCACCATTCAAACCAGTAATAATAATAATTAGAGCAAGTTTACGTAGAGCGATACAATATGGATAGCTATAGACAATGGACATCTATGACATCAAAAGATTGTCTTATGTCCACTGGGGAAGCTGTGTTGTTTTTGTGCCTGACTTCAACCTACCAGAACAAATATATCATTCCAGATTCTGTTACTGGAAGAGATTAGCAGATAGCAAGAGAAATGATTCAAGAATGATATAAATTCTTAACAAGTTAATACAAACAGAAAATGCTGGAAAACACTCAAGCAGGGCAGGCATCATCTGTGGAAAATAAAGTTAAGAGCCCATATGCAGTATTGCGTAAGAGAAAAAACACAGTGAAGGTGGTAAGTAGGGATGGACAGTTCAAAGAAATTATCTCTCCTGGGTTGTAATTATAAGGATAGTTTATGGTTCCATCAAATGAATTATTAGTGGCAGAAGTTAGAGATTAAAATTACAAACAGAGAAGCCTTCAGGGAATCAAAGAGTCTTTCCAAGTGAAGCACTTCTTTCAATTTTGTGTACTGCATTCAGTGTTCACTATGTGGTCTCCTTTACAGCAATGGTACCAAATCTGAATTAAGTGACTGCTTTACAGAGCAAATGTGTTCATCTGTATGGGCAATACACACAAAACGCTGAAGGAACTCAGCAGGTCAGGCAGCATCTGTGGAAGTTACTCAACAGTAGACGTTTTGGGCTGAGACCCTTCATCAGGATTGCCAGGAAGGAAGAGGATTTCTCAGCTACCACCCCATGAGCCAACAGATCATTCTCCACTGCTTCTGCCATCTTCAACGGTACCCTACCACAAAACACGCATTTACTTCCCCCACCCCGCCCTCCAACACACACAAAATGCTGGAGGATCTCAGTAGACCAGGCAGGACCTTTGAAAAAAAGCATAGTCAATGTCTTGGGCCAAAACCCTTTGGCAAGACTGGAGAAAAAAAAGCTGAGGAGGAGATTTGAAAGGTGGGGGAGAGGAGAGAGAAGCACCAGGCGATGGGTGGAACTTGGAGGGGGAGGGATGAAGCAAACAGGTAGGAAGTTGATTGGTGAAAGAGACAGAAGGCCTTGGAAGAAAGAAAAAAGGGGGGGGGGAGCACCAGACGGAGGTGATGGACGGGCAAGGAGATAACATGAGAGAGGAAAAAGGGGATGGGAAATGGTGAAGGGGTGGGGAGGCATTACTGGAAGTTTGAGAAATCGATGTGCATGCCATCAATTTGGAGGCTACCCAAATGAAAGATAAGGTGTTGTTCCTTCAGCCTAAGTGTGGCCTTATTATGACAGTGGAGGAGGTCATAGACGGACATATCAGAATGGAAATGGGAAGTAGAATTAAAATGGGTGGCCACTGGGGGATCACGCTTGTTCTGGCAGACGGAGTGTAAATGCTCTGCAAGGAAGTCTCCAATCTACATTGGGTCTCACATTCACCCCCCACCCCGCACTCCACAGGAATCGCTTCCTCCATGATTCCTTTGTCCATTCGTCCCTCCCCTCCAATCTCCCTTGCAGTGACAGAAATGCCACACCTACCCATTCATCTTCTGTCACAACTCCATTCAGCATCCTAAACAGTCCTTCCTGGAGAGGCAACACTTCACCTGTGAATCTGTTGGTGTTGTCTACTGTATCTGATACTCCCAATGCAGCCTCCTCTACATTAATGAGACCTGATGTAAATTTGGGGACCACTTTGTCGAGTACCTCTACTCCATCTGCAAAAAGCAGAACTTCCTGGTGGCCAACCACATTAATTCCTATCCTCATTCCCGTTCTGTCATGTCGGTCAATGGCCTCCCCTTCAGCCATGATGAGGCCACTCGCAGGGAGAAACAACTCCTGATATTCCATCTAGATAGCCTCCAACTTGATGGCATGATCATTAATTTCTCCTTTTGGTAAATTTTTCCCTTCCCCTTCCCTCTTCTTCTATTCTCCACTCTGGCCTCTTATCTTTTATCTTCACCTGCTTATCACCTCCCCCTGGTGCCCTCCTCCTTCCCTTTCTCCCATGGTCCACTCCTCTTCTATCTGATTCCTTCTTCTCCAGCCCTTTGGCTTTTCCAATTACAGTATCGCTTGCTTGCTTCTTATTGCAGCCCCCTCTCTTTCACCTATCACCCTCTATCTTATCCTGCTTCCCCTCTGCCCACCTTCTAGCTCTGGCATCTTCCCCCTTCCTTTCCAGTCCTAATGAAGGGTCTCAGCCAGAAATGTCGACTGCTGATTCATTTTCATAGATGCTGCCTGACCTGCTGAGTTGCTCTGGATTTCTAGCATCTGCAGAATCTCATGTGTTTATCATCTTTATGGGCAATCCTGATTTCTCCATCTCACTCTTACTGACCAGTTTGATTGTCTGTGGCTTCCTGCACTGATATGACAAGTCCCAATGGAAGCGCGAGGAACAACACCTCATTTTCTGTCGGGGATTTCCAACAGTCTAGAGTTCTTTATCTTTTGGATTGCATCTAATTTTATTTTTCAAGTTCAGTCAAGAGATATTATGTAATGCTATTCACGTCATAACATCCCAAAGCATTTTATGGGTCTTGTACCAACAATTCCCTGCTTCAAAGCTAAGACGGTTACTTTTTGAACCAAAGCTGCAGTTTCAAAACAGACATTTACAGTATATCAGCCAGATGGTTCAAAGGACCTGAAACAGCAGTGACATAAAATCCCTATAACCTACAGTACATTGAGAAATGAATAAAGTTCATATATTCTAACTACCGACCGCACAGCCAAGTATTTGAAATACATGCAGCATTTACCTTTGGATGTAATGTGCTTGATTTCCTTTGGTCTGCTCATCACAAAAATACTAACAGAGGCCATAAAAGGATAAGAAAATTATTTAAAAGTAGGTAATTTTCTAATTTGCTGCAGCACATAATTCAACATCACTAAACTTGTTGCTTTGCTCGTACTTCATGCTGCATTTCAAAGGGGTGCAGTAGGTATCTCTTCATATTATCATCATCATTATAGTTTCATTTTCTCCAGGAATGCAACTCAGAACAGGTGTAGGAACAGATGTAGGGGAGAAGGAAGAAAAAGAAAATAGTAACGTTGTTTGCACCGTTAGTGATAAACAGAGAGTAAGAGGTGGGAAATTTCTTAAATGCATTTATTTTAATGCTAGGAGCATTATAAGAAAGGTGGATGAGCTTAAAGCATGGATTGATACCTGGAAGTATGATGTGGGAGCTATTAGTGAAACATGGTTGCAGGAGGGGTGTGATTGGCAACTAAATATTCCTGGATTTCATTGCTTTAGGTGTGATAGAATTGGAGGGACAAGAGGGGGAGGTGTTACATTGCTTGTCAGAGAAAATATTACAGCGGTGCTCTGGCAGGATGGATTAGAGGGCTCGTCTAGGGAGGCTATTTGGGTGGAATTGAGGAACGGGAAAGGTGTAGTAACATTTATAGGGGTGTATCATAGACCACCTAATGGGGAGTGAGAATTGGAGCAGCAGATCTGTAAGGAGATAGCAGATATTTGTAGTGAGCACAAGGTTGTGATTGTGGGCGATTTTAATTCTCCACACATAGACTGTAAAAGGGCTGGGTGGTTTGGAGTTTGTAAAATGTGTGCAGGATAGTTTTTTGCAGCAATACATAGAGGTACCAACTAGAGAAGGGGCAGTGTTGGATCTCCTGTTAGGGAAAGAGATAGGTCAGGTGACAGAGGTATGTGTTGGGGTGCACTTCGGGTCCAGTGATTATAATGCCATTAGTTTCAATATAATTATGGAGAAGGATAGGCCCGGGGTTGAGATTTTTGATTGGAGAAAGGCTATCTTTGAGGAGATGCGAAAGGATTTAGAAGGAGTGGATAGGGACAATTTGTTTTATGGGAAGGATGTAATACAGAAATGGAGGTCATTTAAAGATGAAAATTTGAGGGTACAGAATCTTTATGTTCCTGTTCAGGTGAAAGGAAAGGTGAAAGGTTAAAAGTTTGAGAGAACCATGATTTTCAAGGGATATTGGAAACTTGGTTCAGAAAAAGAGAGATATCTACAATAAATATAAGCAGCATGGAGTAAATGAGGTGCTCAAGGAATATAAAGAATGTAAAAAGAATCTTAAGAAAGAAATTAGAAAAGCTAAAAAAAGATATGAGGCTGCTTTGGCAAGGAAGGTGAAAATAAATCCAAAGGGTTTCTACAGTTATATTAATAGGAAAAGGATAGTGAGGGATAAAATTGGTCCCTTAGAGAATCAGAGTGGACAGCTATGTGTGGAACCAAAAGAGATGGGGAAGATTTTGTACAATTTCTTTTCTTCGGTATTCACTAAGGATAAGGATATTGAATTCTGTAAGGTAAGGGAAACAGGTAGGGAAATTATGGAAAGTATGATGATTAAAGAAGAGGAAGTACTGGCGCTTCTAAGGAATATAAAAGTGGATAAGTCTCCGGGTCCTGACAGGATATTCCCTAGGACCTTGAGGGAAGTTATTGTAGAAATAGCAGGGGCTCTGAGAGAAATATTACAAATGTCATTAGAAATGGGGATGGTGCCGGAGGATTGGCGTATTGCTCATGTTGTTCCATTGTTTAAAAAAGGTTCTAAGAGTAAACCCATCAATTATCGGCCTGTGAGTTTGACGTCTGTGGTGGGTAAATTGATGGAAAGTATTCTTAGAGATGGTATATATAATTATCTGGATAGACAGGGTCTGATTAGGAACAGTCAACATGGATTTGTGTGTGGAAGGTCATGTTTGACAAATCTTATTGAATTTTTTGAAGAGGTTATTAGGAAAGTTGACGAGGGTAAAGCTGTGGATGTTGTTTATATGGACTTCAGTAAGGCCTTTGACAAGGTTCCACACGCAAGGTTAGTTAGGAAGGTTCAATCATTAGGTATTAATATTGAAGTGGTAAAATGGATTCAGCAGTGGCTGGATGGGAGACGCCAGAGAGTAGTGGTGGATAACTGTTCGTCAGGTTGGAGGCCAGTGACTAGTTGTGAGCCTCAGGGATCTGTACTAGGTCCAATGTTGTTTGTCATATACATTAGTTATCTGGATGATGGGGTGGTAAATTGGATTAGTAAATATGCAGATGATATTAAGATAGGTGGCATTGTGGATAATGAAGTAGGCTTTCAAAGCTTGCAGAGAGATTTAGGCCATTTAGAAGAGTGGGGTGAAAGATGGCAGATGGAGTTTAATGCTGATAAATGTGAGGTGCTACATTTTGGTGGGACTAATCAAAATAGGACATATATGGTAAGTGATAGGGCATTGAAGAATGCAGTAGAACAGAGGGATCGAGGAATAATGGTGCATAGTTCCCTGGAGGTGGAATCTCATGTGGATAGGATGGTGAAGAAAGTTTTTGGTATGCTGGCCGTTATAAATCAGAGCATTGAGTATAGGAATTGGGATGTAATGTTAAAATTGTACAAGGCATTGGTAAGGCCAAATTTGAAGTATTGTGTACAGTTCTGGTCTCCGAATTACAGGAAAGGTGTCAACAAAATAGAGAGAGTACCAAGAAGATTAAATAGAATGTTAACAACAGGAATTCTGCAGATGCTGGAAATTCAAGCAACATACATCAAAGTTGCTGGTGAACGCAGCAGGCCAAGCAGCATCTATAGGAAGAGGCGCACTCGACGTTTCAGGCCGAGACCCTTCGTCAGGACCTGTGTGGTCGAAAAGTTGAAGAGCCGAAGAAATTACAGATGGGGAGCAGTGAGAGATGGTTTCACTGAACTCCCGTCGAAGAGAGGATCTAAACTTCTTCGGTGTAGGCATCACTGGAAGAGGCTTCGCAGTAGTGAATTTAAACGCAAACAACAGGAATTCTGCAGATGCTGGAAATTCAAGCAACATACATCAAAGTTGCTGGTGAACACAGCAGGCCAAGCAGCATCTATAGGAAGAGGCGCAGTCGACGTTTCAGGCCGAGACCCTTCGTCAGGACCTAAATAGAATGTTACCTGGGTTTCACCACCTATGTTACAAAGAAAGGTTGAACAAGTTGGGTCTTCATTCTTTGGACTGTAGAAGGTTGAGGGGGGACTTAATAGGGGTATTTAAAATTATGAGGGGGATAGATAGAGTTGGCGTGGATAGGCTTTTTCCATTGAGAGTAGGGAAGATTCAAACAAGAGGACATGAGTTGAGAGTTAAGGGGCAAAAGTTTAGGGGTAACATGAGGGGGAACTTCTTTACTCAGAGAGTGGTAGCTGTGTGGAACGAGCTTCCAGCAGAAGTGGTTGAGGCAGGTTTGATATTGTCATTTAAAGTACAATTGGATAGCTATATGGACAGGAAAGGAATGGAGGGTTACGGGCTGAGAGTAAGCGTTCGGCACGGACTAGAAGGGCCGAGATGGCCTGTTTCCGTGCTGTAATTTGTTATATGGTTATATAGATGAATAACTTAAAAGTAAAGTGCATTACAGAATGATACTTATTTCTGTTGGGAAGTGATCAGCTGCTTCCTTGCATTCTGAATTGTTGCGAGGGACAGAAGGAATATTTTCAATTTTCAGAGACCTCCACTACTTATCGTGGGGACTGTTATTGATATCCCTTTCCAGAAGAGTAGAGAGAAATGAGCAATGAAGAGAAAGAATATTAGTCATACCCAAACTCTATTTGCAGTGAGCTGGCTAAATATGAGCAGAAGTTACACAGCTGATTAGAGAACTGGTTGATCATTCACTGAACTATAAGAAGAAAAGGAAATTATTCTCATTCACGTGGCACTCAATCACATAACTCAGAAATATTTAATGTGATTTCGTGAATCATGAATGAGTTAGTGGAAGACTCATTTTTCTAGTGAATCATCATCTCGAGAAGAACCATGCATCTTTTTTACACTCCTCAGGCTCTACACTGATTTATAGAAGTTTGGAAGATTATAGCAGGATCCCTGAAAATTCCTCCCTTAATTCCACTTTAATTGCAATTAGCCTTTTTTATACTTCCTCTGTCAATATTAATCCCATCTGCAATCTCAGTTGCATCTTTCTTTGCAGCATCATCAGCACCATCTTTTTCCTTTGTGAAGACTGGTGTAAGATACACATTCAGTTCAGCAGCCATGCCCTCTGCCTCCATTCAGGAGGCTTTCTTTTCAGAACTTGATCATGCCATATCTCTTCTGACAATCTCTTCCCAATTCACATGGCTGCAAATATTTTATATGCCACCAGTCCTTTCCTTTATTTGTTGTTTTTTTTGGCTTCTCTTGTTTTCTTTTTGTTTCTCTTCTGAACTTTCTATATCAACCTGGGTCTTGTTTTCACAACCTAGTATGTTGGAAATGTATTTTTCCACCTCCAGCTCAGTGCACAGAAGGGATTGACTGGAAGTGACAGGCTATTTTTATGATCTTGTGCTTCCGGATCTTACTGCAGATTTAGTAAAATAAAAGAAGAAAAAATTACATTTACATAGTTTCTTTCACAGCATTAAGCAGCCCAAGTGTGTTAAAGCCAATGAGGTACTTAACGCCTGCATATAGGATGCATAGTAAGCCATTTATATAGAGAAAGTTATCACAAACAACAATACAATAAACCAAACAGCCCATTTTAATGATCTTGGTCAAAGAGTTAAGTAAGGGATAAGTTATATTTTCAAAGCAAATTCATAGGATTATTTTGAACTACCTGGGAGAGCCAAAAGGACATTGCAATTCTCACAATGCACCATTCCCCAGAACTTTATCTAAATAGTGCCACGGACTCATTTTAATCTGCTTTGGGAGAAAATGGAGTGTTGATTTAATATTTGACATGACAGACAATAATTCCACAGCATTTCCTCAGACGTAGCACTGGAATGTTGGAACAGATAGGGGGGGACTTAAATCCACAACTACCTCCTTCACTCTTGATGATAAAAGACATACACTGGGTCGACAAGAATAGCAAAACTAAAATTCTCACTCAACTAAGGTGTTTAATCATTCGGGGGAAGTTTGTTATGAAACACCAAAATACAATTTCAGACAGTTGGTTTCGGAGCTGATCCAAACACCAGTCATGCCACACCTGAATATTCAAGTGCTTTGGATTGCAATCATATTTGCCAACATGAAGGTTTAAATTTAATTATGCAAACATTAGTCGTTAGGGATTGCGAAAATTACCGAGAACGCAGGATTTTGTTGGAAGTGCAAATAATCAACCACACAGCCAACATTCTTTTGTGACTGTATCATGTGCTGCTGAGGTTGTTTAAATAAATTGCATACAGCATTGTCTGGAGTGAATGGGGCATTGTTTCTGAATACTCTGCTTTTTTGGATCATGCATTAAAGAATATCAGAGTTTTGAGTTTTGTTATATAATTAAAATACGTTATCAAAAAATGTATTATTGCTGACAAATAAAAATTTAACTACAGCATTGGGATAAAAATTATTACATACTGTTGCTCTTCCTGTGATAAAGATCAAAGCCAAAAAAATCAGTTGTTTTATGAATAATTTAGATCCATTTCACTGACCAGTAGTTAGGACACTGGGATGGCAAAAGCATGACATCAATATTTTTAGTATTGATTTTTTTATAAGTACAGATGAGTACTTGATGATCAACATTGACATGATGGGCCAAATGGCCTGTTTCAGTGCTGTATGACTCCAGTAATTAGATAGGCTTAATATTTCCTGTTCCTCATTTTCACATTACTTTTTCCTCTCCCTTCAGATACTAATACTTCTCTCAGGTGTTGTCACAAGCTTCCTTCTTTCCATGGCAACTTTCCCATGTAATCATTCTTCACACTTGTGTCTGAGTAGAAACTGCATGACAAGTATAAAGCAACACACATAAGAGTTGCTGGTGAACGCAGCAGGCCAGGCAGCATCTCTAGGAAGAGGTACAGTCGACGTTTCGGGCCAAGACCCTTCGTCAGGACTAACTGAAGGAAGAGCTAGTAAGAGATTTGAAACTGGGAGGCGCAGGGGGAGATCCAAAATGATAGGAGAAGACAGGAGGGGGAGGGATGGAGCCAAGAGCTGGACAGTTGATTGGCAAAAGGGATACGAGAGGATCATGGGATGGGAGGCCTAGGGAGGAGGGGTAAGCCCAGAGGATGGGCAAGGAGTATAGTGAGAGGGACAGAGGGAGAAAAAGGAGAGAGAGAAGAAGATTATATATATGTATATAATAAATAAATAAATAACGGATGGGGTGCAAGGGGGAGGTGGGGCATTAGCGGAAGTTAGAGAAGTCAATGTTCATGCCATCAGGTTGGAGGCTACCCAGACGGAATATAAGGTGTCGTTCCTCCAACCTGAGTGTGGCTTCATCTTGACAGTAGAGGAGGCCATGGATAGACATATCAGAATGGGAATGGGACGTGGAATTAAAATCTGTGGCCAAAGGAGTTGCGTACGGAGCAATCCCTGTGGAAAGCGGGGGGTGGGGGGGGAGGGAAATATGTGCTTAGTGGTAGGATCCCGTTGGAGGTGGCGGAAGTTACGGAGAATTATATGATGGACCCGGAGGCTGGTGGGGTGGTAGGTGAGGACCAGGGGAACCCTATTCCTAGTGGTGTGGCAGGAGGATGGGGTGAGAGCAGATGTGCGTGAAATGGGAGACATGCATTTGAGAGCAGAGTTGATGGTGGAGGAAGAGAAGCCCCTTTCTTTAAAAAAAGAGGACATCTCCTTCGTCCTGGAAAGAAAAGCCTCATCCTGAGAGCAGATGCGGCGGAGACGGAGGAATTGCAAGAAGGGGATGGCATTTTTGCAAGAGACAGGGTGAGAAGAGGAATAGTCCAGATAGCTGTGAGAGTCCATAGGCTTATAGTAGACATCAGTAGATAAGCTGTCTCCAGAGATAGAGCAGAAAGATCTAGAAAGGGGAGGGAGGTGTTGGAAATGGACCAGGTAAACTTGAGGGCAGGGTGAAAGTTGGAGGCAAAGTTAATGAAGTCAATGAGCTCAGCATGCGTGCAGGAAGCGGTGCCAATGCAGTCCTTGTGTTGACACGTATAATAGAACTTATTTCACGTGATGTCCACACAAAGGTAGACTTAGCTGGGATCTGTAGAAAACTGTAAGGAATGCGAATCCTGCTCTATTTTTGTGTGTATTGTCAATGCACTGGAGTTTTATTGGTCAGTGTAGCACTACTCAATCACACCAAGCTGAAACATGCTCATTTGAGACCTTCCAGGACTTTATCATTTCATATCACACCAGGCAAAGCAACTTTTTTTAAAGTCTGTCGTCACTTAACTGTATACATGTATGCCGCCAAATGAGACAAAGCTCCTCCAGACCAGGGTGTAAAGCACAGTAGTATACATAACACACATGTAGCACACACTGACTTAGGAGGGTAAGAATTAAATCTAAAAATAAATTATGCATAGATAAACAAAGTGCATATATTAAACATTGTAAGGTACAGTACAAAATATCCAGTTCAAATGTGATGCGGCAGTGAGTTCAGAAGCCAAAAGGCCTGAGGGAAGAAGCTGTTGCCTATCATGATCGGTCTTGTCGTTATGATGGTAGAAAGTCAAAGAGGATGCTGAATGGATGGGTGGGATCTTTATGATCCTCTCAGCCATTGTCGCAGTCCTTGGTAGTGACTTCTGGTCCAATGCACTGCTGCTCTCATACCAGATGGAGACACAGCTTATCAGACTTTCTTGCTATTTTATAATATTAATTGTGTAATGCAGTCATCATTTCCTTTCACACAAATGGTTATTTTTGACGCCTTTATAGGCATTGCCTTGAGAATGAAGATGACTTGCTTTTGTGTTGGTTGGTGAGGTCAATATAGATTCCATAATGTGTACAATAAGTGGGCAAGAGACACTTGCTGGGACAGGCATAGGGGTACTTAGTGAGATCATGCACTCATGTTGTTTGCATTGGACATCCCCCTGCTCCTGATGCATGAATTCAAGGCTGACAATGCCATCCTGAACGCTTCCACTTTTCATGCTCACAGACCAGAGATTCTTGGAAGTCAGCAGAAATGCTATATTTCCTCAGGAAGGATTTCTGCTACTCCAGTGGTTATAGGAGTTTTATACAACATACTACATAGTATGGTGGGAGGACATACATGGTGGCAGGAATCACTGAATAGTAGTTAAGATTCAAACTGCTCACGTGAACTAATAAGGGGACTGGAGGCCAATTGTAAAACCTAAGCTGCTGATTTAATTGATGTTCACAAATTCAGATTTAACTTGGAATGCTTCACTGCCTTTACCTCTGAGAAAGTTCTCTCTCTGCTTGTCTAGCACTGAATTAAGCTCTAGATAAGTGGAAATAAAACACTTTGAAAGTGTAAAGTAAGAAATGCATATATTAATGTAAGAACGTCACAAACTCAGGCTTTCATAAAGTATTTTCTAGCGGATGATATAATACTTTAAATCACAAGATTGGCAGCAACGTAAAGATATTCAAAAGTTGCAAAAGGTTTTTGGGTTTGTGTGGCAAGTACTGCCTGAATAGTTCAAAAGTCTTAATTTTATTGAAATTTTAATCAAACATATATAAATTAATGGACTCCTAAAAATTGTTTGGTGATATTCCAAAACACAGTGCTTTCAAAATTGTGTGATGTGAGGTGTGTCCCGCTTTCAAAGTATTTCCTTTCATTTCTATGTTCACAACAGGGAAACCAATACTGATTAAAAATGTCATGCATTTAATTATCAAGGGTTATTACAGGCTTTCATAAGTATCTCATTTCCACAGATCGCCGCCACGGCCAAGTCCTGGTAGTCTCCATTACTCAGATGAGGATATCAGCACAAAATACAATGATCTAATCCCAGCAGAGAGCAGCAGTCTAACCGAGAAACCCTCTGAAATGTCAGACTCTCAGGTAAGCACCAGTTTGATACTGCGATTCTTTGAGATATCCAAGGTTACCCAAGACTGCTGAACTATTGTTGGAAGTATGCAACAACGAACATTTACATGTCGTAAATTACAAAGCATACATATTTCAGAGGTCGTTAGATGTTCAAGATACTCTGCTGTGTACCGAAAAGCAATAAAAATAGTGCTCTTGGTTGAATAGGCCAAATGTAAACATACATGAGCCTGCTTTTAAGAAAGTTCAAAGTTCAAAGTAAGTTTATTATCAAAGTACATCTTTATCTCCACATACAATCCTGAGATTCATTTTCTTGTGGGCATTCATAGTAGATACGAAGAACTGTAGAATCAACTGAAAAAATGCACAGAACAAGATGGACAAACAACCCGTGAGCAAAAGACAACAAACTGTGCAAATACATAATAATAAATAAATAAACAAACAAACAAACAAGCAATAAATATCAAGAACATGAGATGAAGAGTCATTGAAAATGAGTCCATAGGGTAAGGGAACAGTTTAGTGTTTGAGGTGAGTGAAGCTATCCCACTGGTTCAAGAGGCTGATGGTTCACCGGTAATAATTGTTCCTGAACCTGGTGGTGTGAGTCCCGAGGTTTCTGTGCCTTCTTCCGGAGGGCAGCAGCGAAAACAGAGCATGGTCCGTACGGTGGTGGTTCTTGATGACGGATGGTGCTTTCCTACAGCACTGCTCCTTGTAGATGTGCTCAGTAGTGGGGAGGGTTTTACTATGATGGACTGAGCTAAATCCACTACTTTTTGTAGGCTTTTCCATTCAAGGGCATTGGTGTTTCCATACCCGGCCGTGGTCCAATCAGTTAGTATACTCTCCACTGCTCATCTATAGAAGTTTGTCAAAGTTTTAGATGAGGTGCTGCCATGCTTTCTTTGCAATGGCACTTAGGTGCTTGACCCAAGACTGATCCTCTGAAATGATAACAGGAAGGAATTTAAAGTTGCTGCTGTCCTCCACCTCTGATTCCCTGTTGAGGACTGGCTTATAGACCTCCGGTTTCCTCCTCCTGCAGAAAATAAATCAGCTCCTTGGTCTTGTTAACGTTAAGTAAGAGATCGTTGTTGTGGCACCACTCAGCCAGATTTTCAGTCTCTTTCCTATATGCTGATTCGTCACCACCTTTGATTTATCTAGTGACAGTAGTGTTGTCAGTAGACTTAAATATAGCATTAAAGTTTTACTTTGCCCCGCAGTCACAAGAATAAAGTGAGTAGAGCAGGGAGTTAAGCACACAGCCTTGTGTTCCACCTGTGCTGATGGAGGTTGTGGTAGAGATGTTGTTGCCAATCCAAACAGACCAGTGTCTGCAAGGGAGGAAGTTGTGGATCCAGTTACAGAAGGATGTACTGAGACCTAGATCTTGAAGCTTATTGATTAGCTTCAAGGGGAGAATAATATTCGTGCCAATCTGTAGTCAATAAAAAACATTCTGATTTATGCACCTTCACGAGTCCAGATGTTCCAAGGTTGAGTGAAGAGCTAATGAGACCTGTTGCGACGGTAGGCAAACTGGAGCACGTCAATTTCGCTCCTCAGGCAGGATATGTTTCATCACCAACCTCTCAAAGCACATGATCACAGTGGATCTAAGTGTTACTGGACAACAGTCATTGAGGCAGGTTACTGAGTTCTTCTTGGGTACTGGTATAATTGAAGCCTGCTTGAAGCAGCTGGGTACTTCAGACTGCTGAAGCAAGAGGTTAAAGACATCAGTGAACACTCCAGCCAGTTAAATCAGCACAGGTTTCAGTGAGCCCTAAGACTAACCAGAGTAGTAGAGATTGTACCGCCTAGAAATCTAATAAGATACCATTGTCATATGGGCTTCATTATATGAAAACATTTCATAATTCTAGGTTTTTTCAGTCTTCTTTGATGGGCATTCCAATAGAGTTGACATTATCTGTTTGATGCAGTATGTAGCATGTAACCGGAAACAAAATAATTCAGTTGTGTTAATTACATTAACTTAATATTGGTGTTCAACCATTTTCCTTTTCATGGTTATAGTTTCACTCCTCACAGGGATATGATTTGTACTGTTGTCTCTTAACTCCCCAATTCTCAGTTTATTTTTTGTACTTGACTGTAACTGAAACTATTAATTCATGACTATCATGATTTGGAGTTAATATTTAACATTTCTCTTGTCAGTCAAGAGATTAGTCTGAGATCAAAGGCAACTGGAGCTTTGGCTCAGATATTTGCAGTCTTTTGTGTCTCCACCTGCCTACTGTATGTCGGCATGTAAAACTAAATATTCCTCCTTTTTGTGCTGTTGCCTGTTTTTAAACTAATTTCATCAATAATTATGCAAGTATCATCTGGAATTAGAGCAGTGCAGAGATTTCAGATTGTTGTTCAGCTGAACAAGTTAATGAGAGGTGTCAGGGTACTAAAGTTGGGCCCTTGAAGACAGAAAAAGGTGAATTTATTATGGGGAGCAAAGAAATGGCAGACGAGTTGAACAGGTACTTTGGATCTGTCTTCACTAGGGAAGACACAAACAATTTCCCATTTGTAATAGTGGCCAGAGGACCTAGGGTAACGGAGGAACTGAAGGAAATTCACATTAGGCAGAAAATGGTGTTGGATAGACTGATGGGACTGAAGGCTGATAAATCCCCAGGGCCTGATGGTCTGCATCCCAGGGTACTTAAGAGGGTGGCACTAGAAATCATGGATGCATTGGTAATCATTTTCCAATGTTCTATAGATTCAGGATCAGTTCCTGTGGATTGCAGGGTAGCTAATGTTATCCCACTTTTTAAGAAAGGAGGGAGAGAGAAAACAGGGAATTATAGATCAGATACCCTGACATCAGTGGTGGGGAAGATGCTGGAGTCAATTATAAAAGATGAAATAGCGGCACACTTGGATAGCTGGAACAGGATCGGTCCGAGTCAGCATGAATTTACGAAGGGGAAATCATGCTTGACTAATCTTCTGGAAGTTTTTGAGAATGTAACTATGAAAATGGACAAGGGAGAGCCAGTGGATGTAGTGTACCTGGACTTTCAGAAAGCCTTTGATAAGGTCCCACATAGGAGATTAGTGGGCAAAATTGGAGCACGTGGTATTGGGGGTAGGGGACTGACGTGGATAGAAAATTGGTTGGCAGACAGGAAACAAAGAGTAGGGATTAACGGGTCCCTTTCAGAACGGCAGGCAGTGACTAGTGGGGTACCGCAAGGCTCGGTGCTGGCACCTCAGCTATTTACAATATACATTAATGATTTAGATGAAGGGATTAAAAGTAACATTAGCAAATTTGCAGATGACACAAAGCTGGGTGGCAGTGTGAAATATGAGGAGGATGTTATGAGAATGCAGGGTGACGGATAGGTTGGGTGAGTGGGCAGATGCATGGCAGATGTAGTTTAATGTGGATAAATGTGAGGTTGTCCACTTTGGTGGCAAGAACAGGAAGGCAGATTACTACCTGAATGGTGTCAAGTTAGGAAAAGGGGAAGTACAACGAGATCTAGGTGTCCTTGTTCATCAGTCACTGAAAGTAAGCATGCAGGTACAGCAGGCAGTGAAGAAAGCTAATGGTATGTTGGCCTTCATAACAAGGGGAGTTGAGTATAGGAGCAAAGAGGTCTTTCTGCAGTTGTACAGGGCCCTGGTGAGACCACACCTGGAGTATTGTGTGCAGATTTCGTCTCCAAATTTGAGGAAGGACATTCTTGCTATTGGGGGAGTGCAGCATAGGTTCACAAGGTTAATTCCCGGGATGGTGGGACTGTCATATGTTGAAAGATTGGAGTGACTGGGCTTGTATACACTGGAATTTAGAAGGATGAGAGGGGATCTGATTGAAACATATAAGATTATTAAGGGATTGGACACGCTAGAGGCAGGAAACATGTTCCTGATGTTGGGGGAGTCCAGAACCAGAGGCCACAGTTTAAGAATTTGGGGTAGGCTATTTAGAACGGAGTTGAGGAAAAGCTTTTTCACCCAGAGAGTTGTGGATCTGTGGAATGCTCTGCCTCAGAAGGCAGTGGAGGCCAAGTCTCTGGATGCTCTTAAGAAAGAGTTAGATAGAGCTCTTAAAGATAGTGGAGTCAAGGGATATGGGGAGAAAGCAGGAACGGGGTACTGATTGTGGATGATCAGCCATGATCACAGTGAATGGCGGTGCTGGCTCGAAGGGCCAAATGGCCTACTCCTGCACCTATTGTCTGTTGTCTATTACTGGTATGATGTGGAGTATCAAACTAAGGAAAAATGTAAAACTGTTGTATTGCTAGATCAGTAGTCACTGCTGGTTATCAGGGCTCGCTCAGCAGCGCACAGAGAATCCGGATAAGCGATTTTGGATGAGTTGAAAATGGAGGTGGGTCAGGACAGGAAGAGGCAAATCTCTGAAATTACTTGCTAATGAACCTTGCTGAAAATTTAAGACTATTGAGTGAAAAGGAGAATGAGATTCTCCTGAACCAACCCTCTCGCTGAATTGTATCAGTGAAAAAATAGCAATCAGAATTTGGTCTCGGATTTAGAATAACACTTCATCGTGAGCTATAAAATTTGTATTAAGGAAGAAAGGGCAAAGGAGAAAAAGTTAAGCCGACAAATAACTAAAAAACTTGCTTTTCTTTTATCTTAAACTATCTTCCATTGCTTATTCTTCATTTCAAATGAAAGTTATAAATTCATTTTTTTTAGTTTTGAATTTGCAGTTCTGCTCAGCTTACACTCATGGTGCGCAAGTTGCCTCATCAAGTAAATTTTTTCATTCAGTTAGGCCTTTGAATCTATGGACAGAAGGAAATAATTTGTAGATACAAGGCAAGCGATGGGGGAGAGAGCTGTTTAAATTGCTCAGGAATTGGCCTGGACTCAAAAGGCCAAATGGCCTCCTCTTCTGAAGGAATTGTAGGACGTGAGAGATATCAGGATGCAGGAGCCGCAGTTTTTAATCTTCTCAACAAGTACAAGATACTTACTGCCTGTGTAGAATGAAAAAAAAATTGCTGGGGATATGGCTCTATGATATGAAAGATACAAAAACATATTCCCTGAACTAACTTGAAGACCACCACCATTAAAGACACCTTACCCAGCATTTGCAGTGACTCTTGTACTCACTTGACAACAGTGAGTTAAACTAGAAAAGCTACAGGTTTGAGCTCCACTCTGCATTGGGTTGGTTATCTCAGCTCATCAATGTTGGCAACAGTGTAATGTAACGAAGTGCCCCAGGGCAGGATTATTACATTGATCAGTGTTCCCATTCCTGATTCTGTTCAACATTGGAATTTAAATAGCTATCGAGTGCTCAACATTCACTTATGCAGAATACAGACATCCCACCCTGCAAAAACTCATTTCAGGGAGGTAGCATCATCAATTTGTGGGAGACTTCCAGGAGAGGTGGGATGTCTGCAATAGAGTAGCTCCTTAGCAGCTAGCCAGTTGGATTAAACAACGTTAGCTATGCTAATGAATGAATGACACCAACATGTCTTTTACAGTCTTAACCCACCATGGATAATAGAACAGTCACAGTTGCAAACTGTGCAGCGAGCAACACTGTCATTATTTTTGACCCCTATTAGGCAGGGGTACACTTCAGTGTCGTCTGGGGTGACGTATGTTTTATATTTTCTTTTTTTGGAACTCTCTCCCATGGCGCGCGCGTGCTCGTGCGCTCTCTCTCTCTCTCTCCCTCTCTCTCTCTCTCCCTCCCTCTCTCTCTCTCTCCCTCCCTCCCTCCCTCTCCCCCTCTCCCGGTCTGTTTCTCTCTCTCGCTCTCTCTCTCATGGTCACTCTCACACTCTCACTTGCTGTCTCTCTCTCTCGCTCCCGGAAATTGATTTCCAGGACATTGTATATAATTTGCGGGCATCAGGGAGCCACTATTAATATGCGGGAGACTCCCAGAACTTCTGGGAGAGGTGGGATGTCTGCTTAGATGTTGCACCTAAAGGGGCTTTTTATATCTCAAAAAGTAATGGATATATTTAAAATGAAAGATGGGGGCAAAAATTCAAGGAGAAATATAAAAAAAAGCAGACTTTCCAAAGGCTTCTAATGAACCTGTATATTAAATTATGTATACTGAAAGTGAATAGACAAAAGTAATAGATCATGTTGTACATATGACATAATCTTTCATTAAGGACTTCTAAATGGAAAAAAAATCTACTCTTATGATAGAGGAAAAGCTAACATTGGTATTCCTTGAGTCGAGTCTAATTTGTGAAATATGAATCCAGCTTTATTAGAATTCATCTACTGCTTTTGATGTTTACACTTTTATTACAAATATATAGCACCCTTTCACATCAGTTTGTATAAAGCAAAAAAAAATCTTGGTTTAGAAATTCCATCATGCAATACGTGTTTTAATGCAACACACAACTGAAGTGAAATGTGAATGATCACCAGCTGCGTTCAACACTTCCTAGCATCCGGAGAACATCATAGGAATTTGAATTGTACTCTGCCATTGCCACGTAGTGCCACTTTGACATGCATTTCTGTCCACTTCTAGGATACAATATTTATGATACATATTAATTAAAATTTTAACCACACATATAACACTTGACCTATCAAAATCGCTTACAGTGAAAATTACCATGATTTTCAGTTTCAGTACAAAGTAAACATCTGAATCTAATCAGATGTATTTTGCTTTGTCTACCCATTTTTCAGATTGTGTGTTGCAACTAGGAACAATTATCAAATCTCAGCCCCATAAGTAGTTTAAGATTCAGCTATTGATGTGTTCACGTATGTAAATGAAATTACATGTAGTATTTGTATTTCCATTTAAAAAGTCTGGAAAATAACCTAGTCCCCTTTGTTAACAAACTCACCATTGATAAATGTAAGATAAAAATATTTAAAGAATGAAGAAGGACAAATAGATCCTGTCCTTCAGCAGGACTGATGCATTTTATCATTTTTTTTCATCAAGGGTGAATTAAGTTAAGTATCTTTAAGGCTGGAATTCAGACAAACCAGCTTACGGATTGAAAGTCCAGGCATTTTTATTCTTTTGAACCTTTAAGGTGTGGTGCAATATTTTCAATTACTTCTACATTATTACCCAGAGGGTGAGAATATATAATGTGTTTATGGCTAATGACCAGGGATAAATAAGTAGATATGTTTGCATTCAAGTACCTCTTAATTAATTATGTAAAAATGCTGAAAAAGAATTATTCAGTGGAGACAGTAATCTCGCAACTATACAGTGTAGATGGTAGGTGAGAAATGAGTGCAGCTTAATATACGTTCAATTAATTTATTCTGGATTTTAATTGCAAGTTCCCACTTGTCAACTGGGTTCTATCTTTATCCCAATAGCCCTATTAAAATAGATCACTGAATATCTTGGAGTGATAATGAAGCTGTAATTTAGTTCTAGGTTGAGTTAAATCATCCCAAAAGTATTCAGAAATTGAATTAGTTTGAAGTCATTGATTGAAGAGCAGAATGGCAAAGCAAACTACCAAGATGGCCCTCAATTTTTTTGTTATTAAATGCATGGTTGATTTGTTCTATTTTCCTTCTGATTTTACAGAGCTATGAGACACTATTGACACTACCTCCGAGTAATCACCCTTAACAAACTACAAACTCCATTTCCAGAAAAGTTGGGATATTTTCCAAAATACAATAAAAACAAAAATCTGTGATGTGTTAATTCACGTGAACCTTTACTTAACTGACAAAGGTACAAAGAAAAGATTTTCAATAGTTTTACTGACCAACTTAATTGTATTTTGTAAACATACACAAATTTAGAATTTGATGGCTGCAACACACTCAACAAAAGTTGGGACAGAGGCACGTTTACCATTATGTTACATCACCTTTCCTTTTAATAACCCTTTTTAATCGTTTTGGAACTGAGGATACTAATTGTAGTAGATTTGCAATTGGAAATTTTGTCCCTTCTTGCTTGATATAAGACTTCAGCTGCTCAACAGTCCGTGGTCTCCGTTGTCTGATTCTCCTCTTCATGATGCGCCATACCTTTTCAATAGGAGATAGATCTGGACTGGCAGCAGGCCAGTCAAGCACACGCACTCTGTGTCTACAAAGCCACGCTGTTGTAGCCCATGCAGAATGTGGTCTGGCATTGTCCTGCTGAAATAAGCATGGACGTCCCGGGAAGAGACGTCGCCTTGATGGCAACATATATCTCTCTAAAATCCTAATATACGCCTCAGAGTCAATGGTACCTTCACATACTTGCAACTCACCCATGCCATGGGCACTGATGCACCCCCCTGCCATCACAGATGCTGGCTTTTGCACCTTTCGCTGGTCACAATCTGAATGGTCGTTTTCATCTTTGGCACGGAGAACTCGACGCCCGTTTTTTCCGAAAAGTAGCTGAAATGTGGACTCATCTGACCACAGCACACAGTTCCACAGTCTCTCGGTCCATCTGAGGTGAGCTCGGGCCCAGAGAACTCGCCGGCATTTCTGCATAGAGTTGATGTATGGCTTCCTCCTTGCGTAATACAGTTTCAAGTTGCATTTCTGGATGCAGTGACAGACTGTGTTGAGTGATAATGGTTTTCCGAAGTACTCCCAAGCCCAGGTGGCTATAATTGTCACAGTAGCATGACGGTTTCTTAGGCAGTGCCGCCTGAGGGCTCGAAGATCACGCACATTCAGCAGTGGTTTCTGACCTTGCCCTTTATGCACTGAGATGTCTCTGAATTCTCTGAATCTTTTCACAATATTATTTACTGTAGATGTAAATTCTCTGACCTAAATTCTCTGCAATCTTGCATTGAGAAATGTTCCTTTTGAACTGACTAACAATTCTGTCACGAATTTTGGCACAAAGGGGTGAGCCGCGACTCATCCTTGTTTGCAAAGACTGAGCCTTTGATGGACACTACTTTTATAACCAGTCATGATACCTCACCTGCTACCAATTAGCCTGCTTAATGTGGACTCTTCCAAACCAGTGTTACTTGAATATTCTGAGCACTTTTCAATCTTATTTTAACTCTGTCCCAACTTTTGTTGAGTGTGTTGCAGCCATCAAATTCTGAATTTGTGTATATTTACAAAATACAATTAAGTTGGTCAGTAAAACTATTGAAAATCTTTTCTTTGTACTTTTCTCAGTTAGATAAAGGTTCACGTGAATTAACATATCACAGATTTTTGTTTTTATTGCATTTTGGAAAATATCCCAACTTTTCTGGAAATGGGGTTTGTATATGCTTTGATGGTGAGTTTCGCCAGCTATCTGACCTTGGGGCACATTACCATGGGGTTACTGTCCTATTCAGGGGGAGATGTTATTTATCACTTTCAGGTTATTGCTAAATTACACTCAATGGCCACTTTATTAGGTACACCTAGATATCTTATTGCAAATATCTAATCTAGGGGTCCCCAACCTTGTTTGCACTGCGAACTGGTTTAATATTGGCAATATTCTTGCGGACCGGCCAACCCGGGGGGTGGAGGGGTAGGGTTGCCAACGGACAAGAGTAGCAGTCAAATATGTTGTGTTTACCCCGAGAAAGACTACAATGACCATGAAGCCTTGCGTGGGCACCAGTGCACATGCATGTATGTGCCGACATTTCTTTCTACAAATTGTTTTTGGCAATTCTGTTCCGGGGGGGGGGGGCGGGTGTTAATCACGACCGGAATATAGATGATAATTCGCTAATACACTCAATTTCGTTTCTAAAAGGGTTTATCTGACCAATTTAATATTAAACACACAGCGCATATTTTCCTCGCTTGAATATAGTGATAAGTCAATTATCCGGGGAGCTTGAAGTAAGTGTTGAACGAACTTCCAGTAGAAGTGGTATAGGCAGGTTCGATATTATCATTTAAAGAAAAATTGGATAGGTATATGAACAGGAAAGGAATGCAGGGTTATGGGCTGAGTGCAGATCGGTGGGACTAGATGAGAGTAGCGTTCGGCATGGACTAGAAAGATGGCCTGTTTCCGTGCTGTAATTGTTATATGGTTATATAGGTAAGTCAATAGCATCATAACATTTTAAGTAACGTTTGGATATTAAACACACAGCACATATTTTCCCCGTATGAACATATAAAATTGCAACACACCATTATCGCTGAATCAATGGGAGCCCTGGGCTTGTTTTCCTGCAACAAGACGGTCCTATCGAGGGGTGATGGGAGACAGCGATACTTGAAAGGGGTTCCTTATGTCCAGTCTACTCCGCAGTTTAGTTTTCGTTGCATTCATTGCAGAGATATGTTGGAAATGGAAGCAATGTTTTCAGTACTTTCGTGGCTATCTCAGGATATTTAGCCTTGACTTTGATCCAGAATGCCGGCAGAGATTTTATGTCGAACGTACTTTTCAGTCCGCCATCATCTGCAAGCTCGAGGAGTTGATCTCCTTCCCGCGCTGACATGGATGACGCGTGGTAATGACCTCGCGTGCGTTCAAGCTCAACAGAGGGTGCGACAGGGAATGATGAAAGGTGCAGCTGACTCTCATATTGTTTCCTCGCGGCCCGGTAGCACATGCTTTGCAGCCCGGTACCGGTCCGCGGCCCGGTGGTTGGGGACCGCTGATCTAATCAACCAATTATGTTGCAGCAACTCAATGCATAAAAGCATACAGACATGATCAGGAGGTTCAGTTGTTGTTCAGACCAGACATCAAAATGAGGAAGGAATGTGATCTAAGTGACTTTGTGGAACAATCATTAGTGCCAGACAGGGTGGTCTGAGTATCTCAGAAACTGCCGATCTCCTGGGATGTTCATGCATAGTAGTCTCTAGAGTTTACAGAAAATGGTGCAAAAGTAATAAACATCCAATCAGCAAGCAGTTCTTCGGGCAAAAATGACTTGTCAATGAGAGAGGCCAGAGGAGAATGGCCAGATTGGTTCAATCTGACAGGAAGGTGACAATAACTCAAATAACCACGTGTCACAACAGTGGTATGCAGAAAAGCATCTCTGAATGCACAATATGGCGAACCTTGAATGGGCTACAGCAGCAGAAGACCACAAATATACACACGGAGGCCAATGTATTAGCTACAGGAGGCACCGAATAAAGTAACCATGGAGTGTCTAAATTAATTTCCATGCATATTCACTAATTCTATGTTCATTATACATAAGAGGATCACTACTTATGAGAGTTGTTACATTCAACCTAGCAGCTTTTCTTATCAGCTGAAAGATCCACTACAATTCCTGAGTAATGTACACCTTCAAAAAAATGTTTTGTGACCTCAAAACGGATATGCTGTTTACTACTTGAACTCATTTTAAAATGAATCTGTGAAATCAATTATTTTTTATCCTGGAGTAGATGCTGGAAGAACTTCAAATGAGTGAATACAAATAACTTAGGATATTAATGATCTGACCATTAGGCAGTTGATTCTCCAATGAGATTTAAACATACCAGTTTTTAAAAAGAAAACATCTGAGGATGAAGACCAAATAGAAATTATGACTACCAATATTGGAGACAGATCTGAATTTTGAAAGGCATGTGAAAGGATAAACTACACAATGAATTAAAAATTAGAAAGCGCAAGCTGAATTGATAATTAAGCATAAATTTCATTAAATTCATATTCTGAGAAATAATATCAAATAAGAATTTCCAGTTATAGAATTGAATAATTGAAGAATTCACATAGAATTCAAATGATATTAATCTCATATGTTTCATCAGGAGAAGGTATAAAAATATTGTCAGTAGTATTGAAGTTTGCAGCTATAATGTCAGTAAAATTATTGGCATTTATATCATCATGCTGCA
This sequence comes from Mobula hypostoma, assembly GCF_963921235.1. Classification (NCBI taxonomy): domain Eukaryota; kingdom Metazoa; phylum Chordata; class Chondrichthyes; order Myliobatiformes; family Myliobatidae; genus Mobula; species Mobula hypostoma. The sequence continues at coordinate 35,390,207 of NC_086118.1, read as the reverse complement.
AAATGTTAGGCAATTTCAGGGCTTCCGGATTTTGTACGTATACGGTTCAATGTCATAATGTCAAAGTTGCTTTCCTTGTTTGAAGCGAGCTTCAAAGAAATTGATTTTACAACCTTTTTATCCACTTTATATGATCTACTTGAAAATTTGCTTTGTTGCAATGGGTCTTGATATTTTCTTCTTTGTGTACTAAGCTTTATCATAATGTGGAAATCTTGAATTTTATATACAGTATATGTAATGCAATGAAGTATTGACCTGGAACTTGAAGGTACAGGAAGGTAACAGCGCAGGAAAATACTGACACTTACCTGCAGGTATTCCGGCAACCTTTGCGCTTTGGTTCATACATATCCAAATACCGAAAAACTTACTGACAGATTTATGCTGATGAATCTGTCACTGTACTGTGTTGCAGAGAGACAGGAACATGCTGGAATTTTCCAGTATTTACTCTGGGGAGCCTGCTGTCAGATTCTGTGCCTGGTTAGACCAGGCACATAACCCATGATCCCATTCATTTGAATGCAAACTTTACAGCTGCTAGAATGAAAGGTAAAAATGAGTTGAATTACAATGTTTTTGTTATTTATGTTTGAAGTATTGATTTCAATATTTGAAGATCTCAATTTTTTATTTTTTTTTTCATTGTAAAGCTATGAAAATTAGACAGCTTTGATCAATGTAGGCCCAAGAGATTGCAGGTACTAGAGTCTGTATCAATGAACAAGGTATTGGACGAACTCAGCGGATCAGGCTGCATCTGTGAAAGGAGATGGGCAGTCACCATTTCAGAATGAGGCCTTTATCTGGATTCCTCCATTTCCAGATGAAAGGTCTTGACCTGAAACATCTACTGCCCATTTCCCTCCATAGATGCTGCCTGACTCGCTGTGTTCCACCAACTTCTTATTTGTTGCTACAGCTTTGACCAATGTCAAAAATGGTACTTCATCTGCATCTGTCAAAATGCTGTGGATGTGTTTTGGCTGGTCATCAAATGTTTTTAAGATGTTTTCTGGGCATTGTCTGTTCTGGCCCCCTAATATGAGATGTGACAGTAGATGTTCCCATTTAAAATCTGAAATAACCTTCACAAATTCAGCTTTTCAGACATAAATCAGGTAACCACAAAACTAATAAGCATATTGGCTCCAATGTTGGCTATAAACTACTTTCAGCTATTTTTTTCAAAAGCTTATTGCTGAAATTTCACATCCTAGATTAATCATATGTATCTTTCCAGTTTTTAATTCGATATTGTGTTTGCTTTTTTTAAAATTAAATTTAAAGTTATATGTATTTCTTCCTGGAATGCAATGTCTGATAAGTTCTTAATTTGGATATCTTCCCAGTTGGCAGTGTAGTATTGTAGTTTCTGAATAGTGGAAATTCCTTTGAGAGGACACCAAATAGTAATAGGAATCAAAATAAGCTAAAGTCTTGTCTCAGATGTTACTGAATTATTTTCTTGAAAGTTAGCAATGGGTGCCATTCCCCTCTGTTGGGCAGTTATTAAACTGTATTGACATATAGTTAATCCATTTTTCAAAATACATTTTAAATCTTTGTCATTTTGGATACAATTCTGCTTTTGTGCAATGCAGCTATAATAAACCAGATACAAATTCCCTGTGATTTTCTTTGTCAACCTTTAAGGTTGAATGAGTGTTATAAAATGGAGCAACTTCATTTTTCATGCTACCAAGAAATTTGGCCTTGTGCCAAAGTTGTCAACACTGACAAGCATTCATTACATTCCCACTTCTAAGAAAACGGTTTTCTTAATGGAAAACATACTGAACAATGAATAAAGAAAAGCATCTAAAGCATTCATTGCTGAAATGAAAAGCCCATTTTCTGGCAATGAATTCTGACACATGTAATTTTCTCCAAGCAGCAAGAATAATATTGTTGTTTATTCTTAAATGGTTCCTGGTTTAAAATAATTTACATTTATTTTGTTGACTACAATCAGAAAGAAAAATACCAGATTGTCTGAGGACAATGTCATAAATTGGTCTCTCTCAAAAAATTACCAAGTTCTAGCTTTAGAAGAGTACTTTCAGCTGCAGAAGCATTTATATTTTCATTTTGCACATTAGCTATCATTGTAGTCTGTTTTGAGAGTTACTTTCAATTGATTTGTGCAGTGAATTCACAACCACGATCTTAACCATTGCTGTTCCAACTTGGTGATTCTCAAACTCCTCCTCCAAGTGAAGCAGACATGGCCCAGTGATTACTCCAAGCTATTAAAACTGGTAGTATTACATGATGACCCACTGACTAACAGATGAGCTGCTGGACTTAAAAGCTTTGTGCCAGCTGTTCATCCACAGGATAAATATTAGACTGAACCCATAAACGGTAAGCAATAACCTAAGCATACTCTGGTAAATTTTGAAGTGTGGTTGAGACAGAGGATTCCACCAAAATGCAGAAAGATTCAATCATTCAAGATAGGTGTGCAACTGGCAAATGAATTTAAATGTGGGTAAGTGTGAGGTACCATGATTTTATAGGAAGAATATTTAAACCATATTTCACTGAAAATAAAGTCTTGAATCTAGATTGAGTGGAGATTTTTTTTAACCACTATGCAATCTAATATTGATCTTATCTGGAGAAGACAGCACCGGTGATGATTTCCATGTAAGATCAAGCCAATCACAAAATTGGGGTTGGTGCTTCCAGATGCAATTCATGTTTTATATGTCTGGCATTTAGGTTCAGTTGTTGTTCAAACAAAACACAAGAATGGGGAGGAAAAGTGATCTTAGAGACTTTGACCGTGGAATGATTGTTGGTGCAAGACAGGATGGCTTGAGTATCTCAGAATCTGCTGAGCTCTTGGGGTTTTCCTGAGAGTGGCATAACTACCCCTAGCAGGGGTTCCCAGCCTGGGGTCCACAAACCCCTTGCTTAATGTTATTGGCATAAATAAGGTTGGGAGTCTGCTATAGAGTTTACAGACTGTGGCATGAAAAACAAAAAAATATATCCAGTCAGCAGCAGTTCCTTGGGCAAAAGCACTTTGTTAATGAGAGAGGTCAGAGGAGAATAGCCAGACTGGTGTAAGCTGATGGGAGGATGACAGTAACCAAATAGTTATGTGTTACAACAGTGGTGTACAGAAGAGCATCTATGAAGTGGATGGGAGACAGCAGCAAAAGACCATGAATAGCTACTTTATTAGGTATAGGAGACTCCTAATAAAATAGCCACTGTGTAATTTTTTTTATGGTTTCAATTGTGAAAATGTCATCTTGAGCTCTGGGACTTCCTATTATTGTTGGTCTCCCAAGAGTTCAGGCAGCCACTCATTTCACTTGTGCTATTAGGAGCATGATTAATAACCAGGACTTTTTCCATTAGCAGAAAGCATTTGCCCTTTACAATTGCTTCTACCTACTTTCACCTGAGGAGGTCGATGCTGTGGCTTCAGCTGTTAACAATCTGTTAAAGATTATCTGTCTTTGATGATGGGATGAAGTTTCTAGCAGACAAATTTGCTGATGATAATGAAAAGTGAGTTAGTGAGTTCTGAGAAGGGGACGGCCGTACAAAGAGATTATAGTTAAGAGAAGTGAATTGGGTAAAATTGGCAAATGAAACGTGAAGTTGCATGCTTTGGAAGGAAGATTGAAAATAGAAAATATTATTGAAATGGGGCAAGATGGCACAATATATTATGATACAAAGGCATGAAGCACAAAGATTACTATGCAGGTAATGAAACATTGGTCTTTGTTGCAAGGAGTATAGAGTATTCAATGGAGAAGTTTTTATCCAACTTTACTAGACACTGATAATATATCTGGAGAACTATGTATCATTTTGGTCTCCCTATTTATATACTTGCATTGGACACAGTGCAGAGCAGGTTACTGACTTCAATTCCTGGGGAGAAGGAGTTGATGTATAAAGAAAAAAAAATGAGCAAGTTTGACCTGTATTCATTAGAATAGAGGAAAATGAGAGCTGATTTCTCATATAAGGACTTTTTTTTCAGAAATAGGGGGGTCATTCATTTATGACAGAGGTGTGGAGGAAATTCTTCTCACATGGTGGTTTTGTATCTGGAATTTTCTACCAGAGAGAGCCATGGACAGAGTCAATAAATATATTCAATGAAGAGACCAACATAGACATTTGAACTGCAAGTAACTATAGTGAGCAAGAGGAAAAGTGTTGGGACCAAGATTGGATCAGCCATGATTTCATTGGAAAACAAAGCAGGCACAAGGGACTAACTACCCTATTACTGTTCTTATGGCATTCTCATAGGTAACCAGATGTATTAAGGAGCTAGAATTTAAAGGAAATGTCCATGTTCATTTGGCAATGAGAAACCCCTCATGAAATCCTAGTAAGGTTCATTTTAAGCCATTATATTACTAAAACATGCCAACGGAGAACAAGTAATGAACTCTCAATGGGGTTTCACCCTCGTCAGAACAAGAGAACTTGAGGAATATGGTGTTATTCCTCATTTCCACCCTTTCACAGACCTTCCCTTTTGCTGTTCCATCTCCTCTCCCTATTTTGGAATTTGCTCATGATGGAGAGATGTGACAATTGTGAGTCAAGAGTCATTTCACTGCTCCTGAAAAGGGCGATGAGATCTTGTCCACCCTACATTCCTCTGTTTCGGCCAAAATAAATAAGGTCATGCTGAGTGTCCTTTACATTATCCTGTCTTTGGAGCTTGACCTCTGTTTGGGAGGTGGAGGAAGTGAAATATCAATGGTGGTATGAGGGTGGCTGCTGATCCAGGGGAAGGCAGATTGTGTGAAACAAGTTTTTGTGATTTACCATTTATGTGCAAACAATGGGGTATGTATATCAGGCAAAGTCTGTCTGTACATGAGAGTATTTTTGACAGTGTGCAGCTCACTTTGCATGGTCAAGTCACTAGATTTCTGATGGTAGACAGTAGATTTTTTTGCTTCCTGGTACATCCTACCCCTGGCCTTCTCGTGTGGCTTAGCCTCTAAGCCCAGCGGAACTGTTTCTACTGACAGGAGAAGGGGCGAAGGCGGGTCCTGGCACCTTAAAACCAGTGCTTCGGGTAGATGGAGCTTGTCAGCCTAGGAAGGCAGTCCATCTAAGAGAGGGAAAACTCTGATTTCAAATCTCCGCTGCCTTGCGGCCATACCCACTCATGGGAAAGGCTTCGGGAGTAAACCCTGAAGACAAATCCGGAGCTGGAGTCCCTAAGGCAGTCCAACGTTGCCTTCAACCTCGTCCTGGCAACTCCTGCGATGACCCTGGTGACAAATTGTATCGGCCCTTGCCCTTCCCTTGGACAACATCGGTGGCGTGGAAAGGGGAGACTTGCTGCATGGGCAACTGCCAGTCTTCCATCAAACCTTGCCCAGGCCTGCGCCCTGGAAACCTTCTAACGATGACTAACGAGACTAACAGATGCCCTGAAAGGCTCCCTGAAAGTATGTCTAAGAATATCTGTTTCTCTTTATCGACTCATGGCATTCCCTCCTCCTTTCCTTGTAGCCTGTCTCTGCACCTAGAGAGGCATACTGCATGATGCTATTAACTGGCTGCCATGGGGAGTGTGCCTTTAAGGGGGTGACACCTCTTCCACGTTTAAAAGCACAGCAACCTTTCAGCAACTGCAATATGACCTATTCCAAACTCTACAGGCCACATTTTAGCAATTCTTTTTGCAAATATAAGCCACCCTGATACCGCTGTGCAAATAGCGATTTTTTTTTTAATCAGATCTGGAAGTCGTTGAGAGGGACTCAGTTTGGCACTGGCATAGATGTCTAACTAGGAAAGCAGAGAGATCTGGAAACCACATATGAATACATCACATCTTGTAAAGCACTGGGGCTCTTTTCCAAAACTGCAAATGTCTTGAATAATATGGCCCAGTTCTGTGCTGTGAGTTCAATGAAATCTGGATTACGTCATTTGGGGATCTTCATTACTCAATTGAACTCAAACATTTTAACTTATTTCATATGTATCATTCCACTATCAGCCATGTTGAAAGGTTGTCTTGTCACAGTTGCTTAACTTTAGTGCCGACTGAAGCATGTTGTGTTGTCATGGGAGCTGTTATTCCAAGATTTGTCATCATAGTTGTAGTATGAGAGAAGGAACTGCTTATGTGAATCACACTGATGTTCTTGGTAAACTTGTTTTATGGATCTATTTTGTTTCATGAATTTGTTTTATAATGTTGCTTTATGAATGTATTACAGTGAATGGGAGGAACATTACAGTCTATCTCCTTTAAACTTGTTTATTGATTTGGCAAACAAAAGAACATTGATCAAAACAATCGTTTTGCTCCCCATATTTCCACAAGCTGCAAGTTCTCCATGTTCATTCAGCTTGTCAGTGCAAATGCGCTAAATATAAGAATCTATTTTCTTCCAAATCTACCTGTCTCAACTTCATGGCCCAAACATTTTGATACTGCCTCGTACCACCAGATGGTGGGCCAGAACAGGCCCTCAACCCTATAAAATGGTATTAAAAAAAGACAAACTATGATTAATTGAGTAACCAATTATGTATTTAAATGAAATACAGAACAAATTAGAATGCTACCACAGCTTAAAAAATTATGTCAGGGACTATAAATATCCCTGAGTGTTTAAAAACTTTAAACAAATCAAATTAACATTATTGCATGAATTAAACAAGTAAAATTGCAAATATTTATCAAAGCTCAATTAGTTAAAAATGTAAATATACATTCAATTTTGCAGCCTTGCCTCTGCAGTGAAATGAACAAATTTGTTTAACTTCCATCTATTCTGGCACTCATTTAGCAGGAACATACAGTACTTCAAAATAAATCTGGGGAACAGCAGTGATTTCACTTTTCACCGTTCAATTCCAACGGGGAGAAAAGGGAGGGGAGCAGTGGGGGCTGTAGGGGTTGACACCAGAGTACTGTCAGCAAAACTGAAGTCAAAAGGGTGTTGAATACAGGACTGAAGGTGTAATATTTGAATCTACACAGTATACGGAATAAGGTAGATGATCTTGTAGGCAATTAGAGATTGGCAGGTATAATGTTATAGGCATCACAGAGTCATGGCTGAAAGAAGACCGTAACTGGGAGCTTAACATCCAAGCATACACGTTGTATCGAAAGGACAAGTAGGTGGCAGAAAGGGTGTGGTGGTTCTGTGCTGGTAAGAAATGAAATCAAATCCCAAGAGGGAGATGACATGGGATCAGAAGATGTAGAATCCTTGTGTATAGAGTTAAGAAATTGCAAGGTTAAAAAAAGAATTAAGTCATTCTTGAAAGATCATGACCACTGCATCTGTTATCTCTTCCGCAACCTGTCTCAAGGCTCTGGCATGTAGTCCACCTGGCCCAGGTGACTTATCCACCTTAACACCTTCGAGATTGTCTAGTACTTTTTCCTCTGTAATAGCAACGACATTCACTCCTGCTCCCTGACATTCACGAACATCTGGCCTACTGCTAGTGTCTTCCACAGTGAAGACAGTTGCAAAGTACCCATTAAGTTCATCTGCTATTTCTTTATCCCCCTTTACTACCTCACCACCTTCATTTTCCAGTGGTCCAATATCAACTCTCACCTCCCTTTTACTCTTTATAAAAACTTTTGGTATCCTGCTTTGTATTTTTGGCGGGTTTGCCCTCATATTTCATCTTTTCCCTTCTTATAGCTTTTTTAGTTACCTTTTGTTGGATTTACATTCCACGGGGCATATGTTGTGAAATTTGGCTTTTATGCAGTCCTTAACTGACCTTGCCAGCCACAGTTGCCTAGCCCTGCCATCTGAGAACAACTTCTTCTGTGGAACATAGCTATCCTGCACCTTGTGAACTATTCCCAGAAACTTCAGCCACCTCTGTTCTACCATCAGCCCCACCAATATCCACCTCCAATCCACCTGGGCAAGCTCCTCTCTCAAGCCTCCATACTTCCCTTTATTCCATTGCGATACTGATTCATGTGACTTATGCCCTTCTCTCTCGAGTTGCAGTATGAATTCAATTGTATTATGATGACTGCCTCCTAAGGGTTCCTTTACATCAAGCTGACTAATAAAATTGGGGTTATTACACAATAATAGATATGGTAGCATTTATGGGTCATTTCCTGAAATGTTTCAGCACATTACCTTTAGTTTTTGCAGAAGTCCCTGCTGTGGATATAAATCAACTGAAGCCACAACTTTGCATTCTAGTAGAGTTAATCAGTTAGTTTTGCCTCATCTCATTAAGGTAATATTATGTCAATTAATCAGAATCAAGTTAAATTCCACCAGGCATATGTCATGAAAATTGTTCTGTGGCAGCAGTACATTGCAATACATAATCATAATAAAATCTAGTAGTGAGGTAGTGTACGTGGGTTCGATGTTCATTCAGAAATCGGATGGCAGAGGGGAAGAAGTTGTTCCTGAATCATTGAGTGTGTGCCTTCAGGCTCCTGTGTCTTCTTCCTGCTGGTAGCGATGAGAAGAGAACATGTCCGGGGTGATTGGGGTCTTTGGTGAGGGATACCACCTTTTCTGAGGCATCGCACCTTCGAGATGTCCTGGATGCTGGAGAGGCTAGAGCCATGATGGAGCTGACTGAGGTTAGAACTTTCTGCAGCTTATTTCAATCCTGTGTAGTGCACCCTCTCCCATGCCAGACAGGGAGGCTACTGGTTAGAATGCTCTCCACGGTACATCTGTAGAAATTTGCAAGTGTTTTTGGAGACATAGGCACTGTCATGCCTTCTTTGTAACTGCATCGCTATGTCGGGCTCAGAATAGATCCTCAGTGATACTGACACCCGGAAACTTGAAATTGCTCACTCTTTTCACTTCTGACCTCTCTCTGAAGGCTGGTGTGTGGTCCCTCATCTTACCTTTTCTGAGGTCCACAATCAGTTCTTTGGTCTTAACTGACACTGAGTGCAAGGTTGTTGCTGCACCACCGCTCCACTAGCTGATACATCTCATATGCCTTCTCGTTACTGTCTAAAATTCTGTCAACAATAGTTGTAGTGTCATCAAATTTATAAATGGCATTGCACTGTGCCTGGCCACAGATTCATGGGTGTAGGGAAGGTAGAGCAGTGGGCCAAGCATACGTCCTTGAGGTGTGCCGGTGTTGATTATCAACGAGGTGGAGAAGTTATTTCCAATCTGCACAGACTGTGGTCTTCCGGTGAGGAAGTCAAGGATCCAGTTGCAGAGGGAGGTGCAAAAGGTCCAGGTTTTGGAGCTTTTTGATCAGACCTGTAGGAATAATTGTATTAAATGCTGAGCTGTAGCTAATAAACTGCAGCCTGACATAAACAAGAGAAAATCTGCAGATGCTGGAAGTCTAAGCAACACACGCAAAATGCTGGAGGAACTCAGCAGGCCAGGCAGCATCTATGGAAAAGAGTACAGTTAACATTTCAGGCCGAGACCCTTCACCAGGACTGGAGAAAAACAAGATGAGTAGAGTTAAAAGGTGGGAGAAACACAAGGTGATTTGTGAAACGGGCAGGGGGAGGGGAAAATTAAACAGCTGAGAATTTGATTGGTGAAAGAGATACAGGGCTGGAGAAGTGGAAATCTGATAGAAGAGGACAGAAGGCTCTGGAAGAAAGAAAAGGGTAAGTAGATAAGGTGAGAGAGGGAAAGGAGATGGGGATCGATTTGTTGAACTTCCGGTAATAGACCACCCCTCTCACCATTCCCCATCCCCTTTTTTCTCTCTCTCTCTCATCTTCTTGCCTGCCCATCTCTGGTACTCCTCCCGCTTTTTTGTCTTTTTTTTCAAATGTGATTCAAGATATTGATATAAACTTTTAAAAAAAAATTACTTAATTGATTAAATTATTTACCATTTTGGGTATGTCTATTCATTTCTAGCCCATGTTGTCTTGAAGGTGTCTGTATAGATCTCTGGCTGTCTCTGGCTGCCTCCACAGTACATCAACTTACCTTCGAAAAAGAAGAGGTTGTTTGGCAATTTGATTATTCAAAAACCTGTCAAACCTTGTTCTGTACTCATCTGAGAAGCCCTATGTACACACCCTTTTCATTGTTAAGAGAATGAACATTTTTTTGATGTTTCTTTCAACATCAAGGTTTGGAAGAGTTCAACAATGCTTAACTAGTTGCAAGATTTAGAAAATTGAGCTTATAACCTTTCGTGTGGTTAACATCATTTCCCAAATTTCCAAAAGTTACCTGCTATGTGAGAAACCAGAATGCCAATGCTATTATAACAACCCATTGCCATCATGATTTCTAATTATTTATCTCTTACCTCATATCAATCTTGAAGCATTGCTACTTTAATAAATGGTACACCACCCATTTGTAACTCAGTTGAAAGCACTATTAGCTGTGGGTCAAAAGTTGTTTCATGCCTCAGCTAGAAGTAAAAAAAAGAAGTTGTCATTATGCCAAATGTACACATTGAATAACATCTGCACGTCATAATCTGTTTCCATAGTTTCAATGACTTCCGCTGATGCGGAGAGAACAACACGCAGCCACAGTCAGCAATGCTCAGAGTATTTTGGTTATCACAATTGGCTAAATAATGGAAATTGAGTTATTTCTGAATCCTTGGCTCTTCACGGGAATGCTTCAGAGTAGATCTACAAGGAATGGCACGGTACTCCTGGCAACGTAATGGAGACAATTACCAAGATGCTCAAGTTTTCTTCTGATGCCTGACAAATCTCAATAAAACTGAGTATCCTATTTCCTTAAGTAGAAGCTTCAATGGTCTTTACCTTTATGAGCAAGACCTTGAGGTCACTGAGACTTGGCTTGAGATGTGGCTAATTACAATTTCCAATAAGAGAGAGTCTAATCACTTTTCTTTGATATTGAGTGGCATTACCATTACCTATTTATTATCAGCAAGAATTAACCTCCACCAGATATTTAACTTCTTCTCTTCCTTTCTCCTTTCTAGAATTTACTATTTAAATCCCAATAGAAGACATCATGGTTCCCTTTCATAATTTGATATTCACCCGATCTTCACCTTTTTTCATTTCCCTTGTGCTATCACATTTTTTAATCTCAAGCACTAATTCAAACTGTTAGCTATTTGATAACTGTTTATATTGTTGCTCCATTCACATATTGTGGCCAACAATATGCAAAATGCAGGTGGATGTTGTTACCATGTATATTTTTTTTCATTTTGTGCATTATTAAAGCAAATAGTTAATCAGGTGTGTTTGGAAAAGATTTTTCATTTATATTTTGTCTTTATTGGAGACGAGGGCAAAAACCTTCCATTCTTGGCACAATCTATGATTCCAATACAAATGCCTCAGTATTTCTGATATTTTGAGAAGTTTTTCTTTCCCTGACTTAGATGAAAAGAATTTTCACAAGTATTGTTTTCTTAAATTTTATTTGAAAGATGGAGCAGGTTTCCTGGCCATAATCCAGCACCTATACCACAACTGACCCAGATGTCTGCCAGAAGTTCAGGTTTTTAGCTCTGGAAATAGGTGCACCAGTGATGACAATGTCCGTCTAGCTGCCCCCATGATGCTCCAGGAGACTCGTCATGGAGTCCAAGGGGACAGCACAGACTTTCACAGGTTCCACAATTGTCAAGTTGAGACAACCGCTTTTTGACTTTGCAGTGGATTGAGTCTGGCACAAATACAAGAATTCTCATTCAAATGAATTTAAGGAACTCATAAAAAGTTAAGTACTTTTGTTATTATTACAGAAAATGCTGGAATCATTCAGCAGTTCTGGCATCAACTGTGGAAAGAGAAACAGAGTTAATGTTTCATTTCAAAGACCTTTCAGCAGGACTAAGAAAGAGAAAACAAGTTATTTTTAATTTGCAGAGTAGTTGGGGGAGAGATGGATAAGACAAAGGGAAGATCTTTGATAGGGTGAGGTCAGTGTTGCTGTGGGGTCATACAATATTAATGGGAAGTGTGTGAGAAAAAAATGAACACAAACTATGCAATAGGGCAGTTGGAGAGTATGAATACAGACAAAGGAATGTGAAATTGTTCAATATTTACTGTAGATCTGCAGTATGTATTCAGTTCAGTCTCTGCTAGCAGGGATGAGGAAACTGAGCCAATATCACAAATGGATAACTTGCTGATACAGACAGAAGGAGTGTGTTCCCTAAAATTGTAAATATAATACTGAGTCTATATCGCTGTAACGTGCACAGAGAGAAGACGAGGTGCTGTTCCTAATTGTTATAGAACTGCAGAAGGCTGCAGACAGATACATCAGAGTAGGATAGAGAAGTGTAAGTGGCAAACAACAGGAAACTCAAGATTGCCCATGCATACGGGATGTACGGGCCTTACAAGGTGGTCGCTCATTCTGCATCTGGTTTTGCCAATGTAGAGAAGGTGAATCACTATTTCACTTGGTGGAATTATTTTGGGTCCTCATTTATCCCTTCGGTCACATGATATCAGGATATTCCATTCATCCACCTTCCTCCATCATCTCTGTACCTTAAAACTAAATGATTTCCTCTCTTTTACATTTGACAAAGTCTTTTGACTTGAAACATCAAGTCTGTTTCTCTTTCCACAGATGCTACTTGACCTTTTTTAAAACATTTTCATTACTTACTGTTTAGTTGAATTATTTTCCATGCTTTTATTTGATTTTTATGGTAGCTATGTTTTATTATTTTTAATATGAAACAACATTTAATATTTTATTAGCTTAACAAAATTTTTATTTTATTTTTACTTGTTCCAAGTGTTTTTGTTCACAAACATCAATGGTCCCAATCGCACTGATAACTTTGAATTGTGAATCCTACGGCAGAGATTTAGTCATGTAATTTGGCCCAGCTTTATAGCAGAAAGAAATCTCTATCTCTCTGTTTATCACAAAGAAGATTTTTAACCACTGTATTTATTCATTATCTATTTTTATCAAATAATGTTAAACTTACTGAAATTCACTTTAAGTATTCATAATTTTTTGCATCTACTGGGGTATAATTTTTGGAAAAATGAGACAGAATCACATTTTAAAGCTTTCAAAATGTGCCTTTCATTGCCTTTATATCCAAAAGTAGTAGCTAAATTTTTAAAGCTTGCATTCCTGTTCTGATGTAGATATAACCAATTCTGTGGGACTTCATTCCATACAGTCAGTAAAGTACTGTTGAAGTTCTTCGTCTTCTGTACTACTTACAACTTCTGTATTATTTAGATCTTCAGCACTGTGCCAAAGAAAACATTGGCAAGAGAAAACTCCAAGTCAGTATAGCAAATTTGTTAATCCTGTGCAAATATTGGCAAAAACAATTAGTGAAGCTCTTTTGCAAATGGTATTATGAGACCACCATTGCACAGAAATTTTATAGCAGATTAGTTCTAAATAAGGTAACTTAAAAAGTGCTCTAATCTATTAAATTACTGCAGATACAAAGTATTACTAACAATAAGAATTACTAATACTCAGCACTATTAATGGAATAAATTGCCCTGAGGTGCAATATAGTGACATTATCAAAATAAAGCTATACCAAGCCTCATTAGAACAAATGACAATGAGCTTGGTTAGAGTACAGCCATTGAAAGGCATCTTAAAGGACGAGTGAACAGTAATACGGAGTTGTATAGACTTCTGTGGTATTGATTGTGTTCTAATTCATTCTGTGTTTCATCTAAATACATAATTTGTTACTTGGTTTATCTTTTTTTATACCTTTTTTAACTATTTCCATGAAACTGTGGCTAATTGGGCAGCTGCTTAATTGGGCCAAAATCTACTGGTCCTGATGTGTCCCAATTAATTGTAATCCACTGTATGGTGACATATATGTACACTGATAATAAATTTACTTTGATTTGACATTACACTTTTCCAATTTATATACTGTATCTGGAAAAAAACTTTTGGTATCCTCTTTTATATTGTTGGCTAGCTTACCTTCATATTTTACCTTTTCTATCCTTATTGCCATTTTGGTTGCCTTTTGTTGGTTTATAAAAGCTACTTAACATTTTTTTTGCTACACCATATGCGCTCTGTTTTGCTTTTATGCTGTCTTTGACTTCTCTAATCAACCTCATCCTCCCTTTAGGATGCTGCTTCTTCTTTGGGATGAACCAATACTGGGTTTTTCAAATTACTTCCAGAAACTACAACCATTGCTGCTTTACCATCATCCCTGCTAGTGTACCCTTCCAATCAACTTAGCCAGCTCCCCTCTCATGCCTCTGTAGCTCCCTTTACTCCACAGTAATACTGATGTATCTGATTCTAACTTCTCCTTCTTAAACTGCAGGGTGAATTCTATCATCTTATGATCACTGCTTCCTAAAGGTTTCTTTACCTTAAGTTCCCTCATCAAGTCTTGTTCATTACACAGCACCGAATCCAGAATTGCCTTTTCCCTCGTGGGCTCAACGACAAGCTGCTCTAAAAAAGTCACCTTTTAGGCATTCTACAAATTCTTTTTCTTGGGATCCAGCACCAACCTGATCTTCTCAATCTATCTGCATTTGAAGTCCCCCATGATGAACATAACATTGCCCTTTTTGCATGCCTTTTCTATCTCACGTTTAATTTGTTCCCCACATACTTCATACTTTATTGTCGCCAAACAATTGGTACTAGAATGTACAATCATCACAGCGATATTTGATTCTGCGCTTCACACTCCCTGGATTACAAATATTAAATAGTAAAGATATTAAAAATAGTTAAAATTAGTAAATATTAAAAACTTAAATTATAAATCATAAATAGAAAATAGAAAAATGGGAAGTAAGGTAGTGCAAAAAAACCGAGAGGCAGGTCCGGATATTTGGAGGGTACGGCCCAGATCTGGGTCAGGATCCATTCAGCAGTCTTATCACAGTTGGAAAGAAGCTGTTCCCAGATCTGGCCGTACGAGTCTTCAAGCTCCTGAACCTTCTCCCAGAGCGAAGAGGAACAAAAAGTCTGTTGGCTGGGGGGGGTGATGTCCTTGATTATCCTGGCAGCACTGCTCCGACAGCTTGCAGTGTAAAGTGAGTCCACGGACGAAAGATTGGTTTGTGTGATGTGCTGCGCTGTGTTCACGATCTTCTGCAGCTTCTTTCGATCTTGGACAGGACAACTTCCATAGCAGGTTGTGATGCACCCTACAAGAATGCTTTCTACAGTGCATCTATAAAAATTAGTGAGGGTTTTACAGGACAGGCCAAATTTCTTTAGTTTTCTCGGGAAGTAAAGGCGCTGTTGGGCCTTCTTGGCAGTGAACTCTGCTTGGTTGGACCAAGTCAGGTCACTTGTGATATTGACCCCAAGGAACTCAAAGCTTTTGACCTGTTCCACTTGCGCACCACTGATGTAAATTGGGTCGTGCGGTCCGCTACTCTTTCTGAAGTCAACAACCAATTCCTTCGTCTTGCTGACGTTGAGGGATAGGTTATTGTCTTCGCACCATGTCACCAGGTTCTTAATTCTCTCTCTGTACTCAAACTCATCATTACCCGAGATACGGCCTACATCCTGGCTACTGTTTGGAGGCATATATATCCATAAGACCATAAGACAAAGGAGCAGAAGTAGGCCATTCAGCCAGTCGAGTCTGCTCCGCCATTTTATCATGAGCTGATCCATTTCACCTATTTAGTTGCACTGCCCCGCCTTCTCACCATAACCTTTGATGCCCTGGCTACTCAGATACCTATCAATCTCTGCCTTAAATACGCCCAATGACTTGGCCTCCACTGCTGCCCATGGCAACAAATTCCATAGATTCACCACCCTCTTGACTAAAAAAATTTCTTCGCATTTCTGTTCTGAAAGGGCGCCCTTCAATCCTGAAGTCATGCCCTCTCGTACTAGACTCCCCCATCATGGGAAACAACTTTGCCACATCCACTCTGTCCATGCCTTTTAACATTCGAAATGTTTCTATGAGGTCTCCCCTCATTCTTCTAAACTCCAAGGAATACAGTCCAAGAGCGGACAAACGTTCCTCATTCCCATCAGGGCCTTTTTACACTTGTGGTGTTTTAACTCTATCCACAATGATTCTACATCTTCTGTTTCTATGTCACTTCTAATGATTTGATTTCATTTTTTAGCAACAAAGCCACCCTACCTGTGGTAAACCATGTATATATGTTATAACTCGGTTACCTGTCTGGACACACCCCTCTGCTGACTGCCCCTTTGGCTCCTCCCACAGAGTCCTGTATAAAGGTGTTCGCCTTGCCCCTCCCCCTCAGTCCGGGGGCAGACACTCACTGTGGAGGTCGTATTGTACAGCGAATAAAAGCCTTTCAGTATTTTACCAAACCTCAGTCTTTTGGAGTAATTGAAGGTGCTTCACTACCCCCTTGGCCCATCTGCATGTACTTTCCATATGTTTTGTATCCTTGGATAATAAGCTCCCAGCTGTGATCTTTTTTCAGCCACACTCTGTGATGTCCATAATATCATACTTGCCAATGTCCAACTGTGCTACAAGATCATCTGCCTCATTTTGTTTTCTGCAAGCTTTCAAATATAACACCTTCAGTCCTGTATTCACCACCCTTCTTTTTAATTTTGTCCCCATGTTGTTGAAATCAAATTCTTATCTCTTTCTAAACTTACTGTCTTATTCTTTATTCTGAAGACCATAGAGGAATTTGTAAACAAACAGAATTTTCAAGTCAGGCTATTGCTGGATTGGGAAGGAATGCAGGTAAACAAGATCAAGGTGAAATGACAGTTGGCCTTAACAGGAAGAAACTTAACTGTATGCAACAATCATATTGCTTTTCTGTGACTGCAATATTATTCAGAGTACAATACAAGCACTTTAATTATTCACTTTGAAAATACCTAACCAAACATGCAAACTTACAAAACTCCCATCAGAGTTCAGAGAGATCTGATTTCAGTAGAAAGCTTTTGTAAAATGATAGCTGTGTGCTGTGTCCTTGCGGTAATGCAATCCTTCACCAAAGGACTCTGGTTACGTGCCCAAAGAGTCAGGAAATAAGGAATAATTGGACTTTGTGCTGATTATCCACAGAACAGAATAGTAACTCTTAATTGGTAGAAATCTGTTTTACACAGTAAAAAAAGATAGCAGAGGCATATTCCACTCAGATAGTTTACCACAAAGCAATACTGTATCATATTATGTTAGAACTCACAGTCAAGGACTAACTAAAATTAACATTAGCAAACTAATTTAAAAATGACACTCAACCCCAAGAATAGATCATTTACATCTCAATGTTTCAGAGAAAAATAGTATAGTAATGGTAAATAGAAAAATGATTTATTTATGTTCTTTTCAGTGCTTTCTCAATTGGGGCACCATGGTAGCATAGTAGTTAGCACAATGCTATTACAGTTCATGGCATCGGAGTTTCGAATTCAATTCCAACGTCCTTTGAGAAAGTTTGTACATTCTTCCCCGAGCACGTGAGTTTCCTTTTGGTGCTCCGATTTCCTCCCACAGTCCAAAGGCGTTGGGGTTAGTAGGTTACTTGGTCATTGTAAAACGTCCTGTGATTAGGCTGGGGTTAAATTGTGGGTTGCTGTGCAACGCGGCTCATTGGACTGCAAGGGCCTGTTCCATGCTGTACCCCCAAATAAGTAAAATGGATTCAGGAATTGATCCTTCAGGTTGGAAAATTGAAGATGTAACCCTCACCAAAGTGAGGGAAACCAGGGAATTGTAGGTCAATTAGTACTACAATTACTTGTCTATGGTTGGGAATGGAGGGATTAAACTGGCTGAAATTTTCACCCAATCAGAAATAAATAACATAGATTTGTAAATGGTAAGCTTTGCCATAACAAACCTAACTGATTTTTACTAGAATATAACAACCAGAATAATATCCATTGATGTTACTTTAATGGAGTCACAAAAATCATATGTTAACATTTATATTAAGATTTGTAGGATGCAATCTCATCAAAAGTACTGTTTGAAGGCAGTCCACACAGTCCACTATCTGTACTGGGTGTCTGCACTGATTTTGTTCATTTACAGTCAATCAAACGAACACGTCAGTGTACCCTGAATGAATTTCTCTCTCGATAGCTATTAGGAACAAATACACAGTTTTAGAATACTGTAGTAGTCATAGAGTCATAGCAAAGTATAGCACAGATATACTTTGGCCCATCTAGTCCATGCCAAAACCATTTAATCTGCCTACTCCCAATTACCTGCACCAGGACCAGAGCCCTCCATATCCCTACTATCCTTGTACCTATCCAAACTTCTCTTTAACATTGAAATCGAGATCGCGTGGGCCACTTATGCTGGCAGTTTATGCCACTCTCTCACACCCCTCTGAGTGAAGATGTTTCCCCTCAAGTTCCCCTTAAACTTCTCACCTTTCACCCTTAACCCTTGACCTCTGGTTGTAGTCCCACCCAGGCTCAGTGGAAAATCCTGCTCCCATTTACCCCATCTTTACCCCTGATAATTTTGTATTCTTCTATCAAATATCCTCTCATTTTTCTATGTTCTAAGGAATATAGTCCTAATTTATTCAATCTTTCCTTATAAATCAGATCCTCCAGACCCAGCAACATCCTTGTAAATTTTCTCTGCACTTTTGATGGTGTTCTAATTTATTTTGTATTTCAGTTAAATACATGGTTTGTTACTCAGTTAAATGGTATTTTGTCTTTTTTTTATACCTTTTTCACTATTTCCATGAAACTTTGGCTAATTGGGGCAGACGCTTAATTGGGCCAAAATGCACTGGTCCTGATATGTCCCCATTAACTGTAATAACTCTTTCAGAAAGCCTTAATTTGAAATCATATTTGTTTTCCTTTATTGTCAAATGAAGAATCGGCGGGCTGGTGGCGCAATGGCATCAGTGCTGGACTCCGGAGCGAAGGCTCCCGAGTTCAAATCCAAGTCGGCCACCCCCCGAGCACGCTTTCCATCCGTGCCGGGTTGAGCGTCGAACTAGCCACTCGGCCTCGTGAAAATAAAGAAGGGTTGAGTCAGGAACATTCATATCGTGACCCGGTTAATCCGAAAGGAGACCAATCCTGACACCACACGCCAGACAAGAATGGCTGACTGTCTGGTGCGACACGCTAAAATTTTTTTAAAATGAAGAATCAGATTTTGCTCCAACAGTGGATTTGCAAATTGATTAGATAAAATTAGATTTGTTTTAAGTCATAATATTTGTCATTTTGATAATCAGTAAAACCAGAATATGGAGAATGAAACTTTACAAATATTTCAGGATGGTGCAGGTACACACTTTACCCACCTAGGCATATTATAGACAAATGAAGGCAACATAAAACATTACTTTTACTACCAGAGCACAGCCAAAACTTACTGCCCTCAGAAACATATCATGAAATTTATTATTGCCAGCAGTTTTTTGCGAAATATTATAACTCTTCATTATGTTCTTTGCTCTTATACGCTTTAAATGTGCCAGCTTCTGACACAAAATAAGAGTTTTGAAAGCGGTACTGTGCATCTGTTTTTTTTAAACAAAGATAACCTTTGGACTCTTATTTTTTTCCTCAACAGGGCAGTGACAGTGATTGTGAAGTCGATCAGAACAGACCTAAGACACATTCTTTTGTTAATCACTACATAAGTGATCCGACATATTACAATTCATGGAGACGGCAGCAGAAAGGCATCTCAAGAATTCAAGCCTACAGTTACACAGAGAGTGAATCAGGTGATCCAGCTCATAGCCACCAATCTGCTGCTAATTCAACCAACAACATCCATGTTCCTCAACAAGGCAGCCTGTACCGAGTTAAGAGAAGTCTTACACCCACTCCCCAGCATCATTCCAACAGTAGCAGCCAGCCAGGTACCCTGTATCGACCTGCCAGCAGCCTTGCTCCAGGATCTAGAACACCACTAGCAGGATTTTCTTCTTTTGTTTAAATAACGCAAGAAGAAGTTGTTTGTTAGTTTTGAAGAGTTATTGTGTGGAAGACAATCAGTAGTATGCTGTTTGCAGCCTTGCACAGATTTTATTTGGAGATGTACAACACAACTGAATGGAAATGAACCTTTACAAGAGGATCCAGGGAAACGTTCCTGCCATGGCTAACGGAGAAAGAGCTCTTAAACATTTGCAAACTAAGTGGAGGGTCAGACAGCCACCCACAGAACTAGTCATTCTACCTAATGGGCTTAGATTCTGTTTGGTTGAAAAGTATATGAGTCCCATGTATGATTATACATGTGAGAGATAAATATAATCTGATGTTATAGTAGCCAATTGCCAAGTCAAAAAATCTAGTGGCTATTGTTAATTTCAGTGTGCCCATTTTATATAAAACTGATTGAATTTAGTTGCATTCTTGGCTATGCAACTATTCTGATTGGCGAGTTTTTAACTTCATTACTGCTGCATGACTGCTACGGTGTGAGTCCCCAATTAGCTAGTTATCTGCGCTTTCTAATATTGTAGTGTTAATAATTTTGTCATTTCTTTTAAAATATTTTCTTTGAACAAATCTTCAGATTCATATCTGAAGATACGGAAGTATGTCTGCCTTTTCTTTGTCTGTTGACTTGTGGTTGTAATTCACGAAGACAAGAAATGTTTGCATGAATCACAAGACATTATTGGCCATGTGTTCGTAAAGTTAGTTACTGTGTTTTTTTTTAATAGAGTTACAAAATGCAGAAAGTATTCCCTCAAAAATAAAGCAAGACATCTGTCCTTAGGTTTAAAAGCGAGATATCTATGAAATATCCTATCTGTAGAAGCTCATGGGTGAAGGTTGTCAGTAGATTTTCTTCCACAATAATAACTGCTATCAGGATAAGGTATTTATTCATTCCAATAGCATAAGTCACAAATGTTTACTGTTTGCTAGTTGGGAAATGGTTGCATATACTATTAAATTCAATCTAGTTTACAACAGATCTCTCATATTATATTATTAAAATTCAAAAGTAGTTTAGGCACATTTCGTTAAATCCTGTCATCAGTCTCATGAAAAGCCCACTTATGTGTAAGGAGTCATAATAATTTTGCTATTCCTCTTAATTTCTTCTGCATAGTTATTTTGCTGTGATGTAAAGAATAACAATGCCATATAGGGCTACTATACAAACTTTAAAGAAAGGTAAAGTCACAGAATATATGTAGGGATATTGAATTGCCAAAAAGAACAATGGTGGTCGAGCTGTAAGCAGCCAAATAGCAGTGATGTGGGTCATTCTTCCAAACATAGTTCCTGTAATTGTAGAAGCCATTGGCAGTGGCCATTTTGCTTTTCCAGCAGTTCTTAGCAACTTCAATCCAAAGCAATTCATTCAGCAGGAGAAAGACATTTGAATTCCCAGGGTACAAAAAATTTATAAGCCACTTATACTGAACTTTTAAAAATTGGATGTAATGTGGCCATGTTAAATTCTGCCCTTTCGCTCATCATTTTTTTAAAAAAATGTATTTTATTTTCTCATTTTCCCACTTCACAGGCTTTTGTGAAAAACACTATATTGCAGCTCAGAATGACCATATTGGCTAGCTTGCATAGTACTTATTTTGTAAGCAAGATTGATGTCACAGAAGCAACTAATCACTTCCAAATCCAAACTGAAGTTGATTTGTATTAACAGAGGAATATATATTATCATTAAATACCAAGAGAATATTCTCTTGCATGGTATTTTGTGACCTGAGGGTGAGTTGCAGTCCTCAGGTCAGAACATAGTCATTTGTATCAAATTGATGTTTATTATTAAAGAACTACAGGAAAACAGATTGATGGTTTTAATATACTCATATTGGAAAACTTTTTGATGTGATCCTAGTGCAAAGTGATTTTCCTTCCTTCTGAAACCAAATCAATAAAACAGAAATATAACACATTCTGTACAACTGAATCGCAGTTCATCTTACTGCAAAATTCAAAGATATTTCCTGTTCCTGTTCCGGTTTGCAATACTTCATTATGGAATAAAGATACCAGGCATGGAACTGATATTGGCGATCACCTCTCTATTGTGAAAAACTACCATTTATCCCCAAACTGAATTAATAATCCTTATACCACCATGCATCACTCAAAGTCAGTACTAAAGCCGATCATTTTACAGAACTGTCTGAAGTGTATCATCACAGTGGAGATGCCAGACTGAAGCTATAGGGAGAGGAATGGCTCGCATTTTTAAACATGCCAAGTTCCTTCGTGGTCATTAAAATACTTTCCAAGTATAGTTACTGTGGATATGTAGAAAATTTGGCAGTCAATTTACACATGCAAATTACTCCAAACAAAAGCTCTGTGATAACGACGGATAATCTATTTTAGTAATGTCGACTAAAGTATAATTACAGACCAGGCCATGCATTGTTTTAGCATCATCGATTTAATGTTTTTACCGAAGTATGGTAACATCAGCAATTCAGCAATTCCTCAGTGCATTGGAGCCTTTGCATTAGTTTGTATATGGAGTTGGACACGAACCTGTAGCTTTCAAACTTAATGTTAATATATGAGCCAAGGCTGAAAATAATGTAAAAATAAATGTCTTTTAGTCCACAAGACACAAGGACAGAAGTAGGCTATTCAGCTCATCAGGTCTGCTCTGCCATTCCATTATGGCTGATTTATTTTCCTTCTCAATCATCTTTTTCTGCCTTCTCCCTGTAGTCTTTGATGGCCTTACTAATCAAGAAACTATCAAGCTCCACTTTAAATATACCCAACGAGTTGCCTTCCACAGCCATCTCTGGCAATGAGTTCCACAGACTCACCACCTTCTAGCTAAAGAAATTTCTCCTCTTCTCTGTTCTAAAGGGACATCCTCATATTCTGAGGCTGTGCCCTCTAGTCCCAAATTCCCCCATGATTGGAAACATCCACTGCATGTCTATTCTATTCAGGCCCTTCAATATTCAGTAGGTTTCAATGAGATACCCCCTCATTCTTCTAAACTCCAGTGAGTACAGGCCCAGATCAAACCATAGGCTCTTGCTTAGCAGTCTCATGTGCAGCACTTTTTCAAAGGCCGTCTGAAAATCCAAGTACACAACATCCACTGATTTTCTTTTGTCTATCCTGCCTGTTAATTGTCTCAAAGAATTCCAACAGATTTTCATTGCTGGGATCATTCTCACGAACTTCCCCCTGAACCTCTTCAATGCCACACATTCTTTCAATATGGGGCTCAAAACAGCTCACAAAACCTAAATACGGTCTGACCAATGTACTTCGGTAGAAGAAATGAAAACGTTGACGGTTTCTAAATGGAGAGAAAATACTAAACACTGAGGTGCAAAGGAACTTGGGAGTCCTTGTGCAGGATTCGCTAATGGTTAATTTGCTGGTTAAATCTGGTGAGGAAGGCAAATGCAATGTTAGCATTCATTTCAAGAGGACTAGAATATAGAAGCAAGGATGTAATGTTGAGACTTCATAAAGCACTGGTGAGGCCTCACTTGGAGTATTGTGAGCAGTTTTGGGCCCCTTAGAAGCGGTTGAATGGCTTATGAAGAGGGTTTGTTCACTCTAGTCCTGTATTCACTGGAATTCAGGAGAATGAAGAGTGATCTCATTGAAAGCTCTCAAATGGTAAAGTGGATGTGGAGAGGATGTTTCCTATGGTGGAAGAGTCCAAGACCAGAGGACACAGCCTCCGAATAGAGGGGCGTCCATTTAGAACGGCGATGAGGAGGAATTTCTTTAGCCAGAGAGTGGTGAATCTGTGGAATTTGTTGCCACAGGCAGCTATGGAGGCCAAGTCTTTATGTATATTTAAGGCAGAGGTTTATAGATCCGTGATTGGTCGGGGCATGAAGGGATATGGGAAGAAGGCAGGAGGATGGCATAGAGGAAAATTGGATCAGCCATAATGAAATGGCAGAGCAGACTCGATCGGCCAAATGACCTAATTCGGCTCCGATGTTTTATGGTCTTGTAAAGCCTTAGCATTACATTCTTTTTTTATTATTATATTCATATCCTCTTGAAATGAATGCTAACATTGTGTTTGCCTTCCTTTTCACTGACTCAACCTGAAAGTTAACCCTTAAAGCAGGGGTTCCACAGACGCCTTGGTTAATGGTAGGTGGCCACTGCATAATAAAGGTCGGGAATTCCTGCTTTAGAGAATCCTGCACTGGGATTCCCAAGGCCCTTTGCACCTCCAATTTCTGAATATGTTGCCTGTGATGAAAATAGTCTTTTTCTTTATTCCTTCTACCAAAGTGTATGGCCATACACTTTCCTAAACTGTATATCATCTGCAGCTTCTTTGCCCATTCTGCTAATCTGTCCAAGACCTTCTGTGGACTCCCTGTTTCATCAACACTGCTATTCCTTCACCTAGTTTGTATTGTCTGCAAACTTGGCCACAAAGCCATCAATTCCATTATCCAGATCATTAACATATAACATGAAAAGAAGCAGTTCCAACACCAGCCCTTGGCGAACACCACTAGCCACTGGCAGCCAACCAGAAAAGGCCTTTTTTGTTTCCACTTTTGTCTCCTGTCGTTTGGGCAATCTTCCACCTGTGCTAGTATTTGTGGGACTTTGTTTAGCGCCTTGTCAAAGGCCTTCTGAAAATCCAAGTAAACTACAGCCACTGATTCTTCTTTGTCTATCCTGCCTGTTATTTTCTCAAAGAGATGTAATGAGATTTACAGGAAGGTGTTTCCTGCTTGGCATTGTTGCCTGCTGCACCTCCAACAGTGGCCTTAGGTCAGCTGCAGGGTCATCAGCCAGGGATCACCATTCATTGATGTTTCATTCGCTTAGCCCCGATACATCTCCCGGTGGCGGAGCAGTGACAGGGACTTCTCCCTGACACCCGCTGCAGCTTTCAATGGGGTTAGTTGGTCCCCCAATTTCAGCCAAAACATTGGTCGGGCAAGATTTCCCCTCGAGGGAACCATGCAGACTTAGTCATTTTTCATCATATGCAAGTACACAGAAACCTCATTCTTAATAATTAATGGAGATGATAAACCTCTGAATAACTGCTGATACTAAATAAGACTTTACAAAACCAAAAGTTATGTGGCCTCAGGATAAATTAAAATAGGGCTGCTGCCTTACAGCTACTGAAACCCAGGTGTGATTTTGACCTCTGATGCTGTCCCTGTGGATATAGCACATTCTCCCTATGATCATGTGGATTGCCTTCGGGTGCTCCAGCATTCTCTCACTGGCCAAAGATGTTGTTGGTAGATTATTTAGTTACTGTAAATTTCCACTATCGAAGTTAGGCAGCAGAAGAATCGGAGGGAAGCAGTGCACTTCATGGGGATGTGAGGAAAAGTGGTATTAAAATAAATGGGTGCTTGATTATCAGCATAGCCTTCATCATTTTGTTTTAAATTCATGTTTCTTCAAAGATAATTAAAGATTATGAAAGAGTATGTTGTTAATTTTTAAATTTATTGCTGAAATTGTCGTGGTTTTGTGAGGATGCTATTTACATACAGAAAGGCAGATACATTTGTTACAATTTTAGGTGATCATCAGAAAAGTAATTTTAGGTAATGATTACATCTTAGTTACAAAAAGGTTGAGGACTATAGTGCAAAATGGAAACATAGAAATTAAGAGGTTGAAGTTAGATTTTCAAAACCTAATAGATGTGCATAGGAAAGATAGAGTGAGAGAAATAAGATTTTCTGCGGGTTTGAGATGCCAGAAAGACTGTGTAGAGCAGGAAGCTGAGGAGTGAGCCCGCAATTAGAAGCCTAGATTTTGCAGTCAGCAGCAAAGCTTCATTATTACCAAATGGTCACCCACTGCTATTTGAAACTAATAGTTCTTGGAGATCCAACTCAGCACAATATCCACTTCAGATTTGTGACCAATATGACTGAAGAATCCTCTCTTTTACTCACAGAATCCAAAACGAGGTAGGTATAAATTAGAACAGTTAACTTAATGTAAAGTCATGAATGTAAAATGAATTAGAAGTAAAGAAAGGTGGAATTGTCAGGAAAGGACAGATGTAAATAAGAGAGAGATAAATGAGGTACTGTATGGCTAAACAGTTACTGACACGCTCCTAAAGAACAGGGTAGTAGGTTAATTGGTCACATGGGTTCAATAGTGCCGTGCAGAGGGCCAGAAAGGCCTGCTACCATGCTGGATCTCAAAATAAATACAAGTTTTGAAGTACATGTAAGTTTTAGAAGTTAGAAATTCTATATTATGTACTCTTATATCAACTTATTGAAAAGTGGCACCATCAGTCATTAAAATCATTATCAATTTCAGAGTAAATCAAGAGGATGTGCCACAATGACAAGCGGCAGCCCACTAATCACCTGTCCCCTGATTCACCCTTCCTCCCTCTCCCCACCACCAAACCACCCCCAGCACTCAAAGCAGTATTCATAGAAAAGAATCACGTCACTTTTGGAGAAACTCCAAAGAAATAATGTTAAAGTTCAGATAGTAGTTACTAAAGGCTCGGATTGATATTGGGTTGTGTGACACAATTTGATTTACCAATTTGGATAAATACAGATATGTCCATTGCAGAGAAAGAAGGGCATTGGTGCTACTGCCTTTGTCTTATGTCCTTTCTAGTAATCTGCAAAAGCTGCACAAAGCAAGTGTTATTTGAATAAAATATTTTCGGTATTACTGAGTATCTAGGTGCACAGAAAGTAGATAGATAAATATTTGAAGAGTGCAATTTCAGTTTGAGATGTTAGGCAATGGAGCCGTACATATACTGGTCGATCTTACATTTCAAAAATTTACATACTTTGCATGTGAATTCCAGAGAGCCAAATCACCAAATGTTGCTTTTTAATGTGTGTGTTGTTAAATAAACAATAAATTATATGTAGGTCCTCCCCAGTTTTTAAACACATAGCATTTGCAGATCGGGGGGTGGGGGTTAGATGGGGATGGATTTGCCCTCTGTTATAGGGCTGGCAGGTAGCTTCTGCCAGGTGCGAACAAGGGATTTACATGACCCTTCTTTCCCCACCCCGCCAACCTTTCATGCCCTATCTCTCACCCCTATGCTGCACCATCTAGAGGCTGGGTAAAGCTGAGCAGAGGTAGGAATGCTCAACTGACCTTCTTGCTTACTCACTGAGTCAGTGAAGCCAGCTAGCGGCTGTTCTTCTCGAGCCTGCTCACACGCCCAACAAAGTCATTTATTTCTGCGAGCCTCTCCAACACACTGCTTCTGTTCATTTCCAACTTACAAACAGTGCAGGTTGTGAGCAGTACTCAGGATCTGAATCCTGTCGTAATCCCAGGGTCTGCCTGTATGGTCCATTTAGCTAATTATTTTCAAAACATATTACAAACTAAGGCAACACACACAAAATGCTGGAGGAACTCATCCATGGAAAAGAGTAAACAGTTAACGTTTCAGGCTGAGAGCCTTCTTCAGGACAAACGTAGTTTCTATTTGGAAAGGGGATTGCAACTATATTGACTAATCAGAAACATCCAATTAAAAACAAAAATTACAGATGTTGGAAATCTAAAATAGAAACAGAAAATGCTGGAAATATTCAAACAGTCTTGCAACTGAAATTTTAGCTGTTTCTCTTTCTATAGTTGCAGCCTGATCTGCTGAGTATTTCCTGCATCTGCTGTGTTTATTTCCCATATTATGATGACATTGGGATCTTTGCCAGAGTATTTGTTAAACTTATACGACAAAAGGTAGCAGATGGCAAAGTGAGCTGACGAAAATATGTTTACCCCCTCAGATCAGTATTTAATTCCATACAAGTCCTGTAGGACAAATTTATTCATTCTTCTAAAGACTTTGTTGAATTTAATGCTAACAATTCTGCACTTTGGCTGTTAGAAGGAAAGTACTCATTTCACGTAAAAGAGATTCTTGTTTTGCATTTGTTACAACACAATTTCCTCTCCTCCCAACAAGCATGACGAGTTTCAACTGATTTTATTCTGCAGTAACAATTCAGCCACCTGTTGCTTTGCTCTCTGTCTCCTTTTGTATATTATAAATACCTATCATCTCTCTTATGCATCTCATGGAACATTCAGCCTCCCTGCATGAAACAACCAGCACTTCACCCATCGTATAAAATCTGTTGCCAAGATGACACTGACTGAAACACTGGAATAAAGGAGGTCAGCCAAAGCTATTTTCAGACTGCCACTGCTGCATTACATCTGGCAGTAACATTAAAAAAATCATTCCTTGAGCATACATTTTGGAAAACATTCATTCTTCCACCCTTGGCGTGCATAAAAATTCATAATTATTCTTCCATCTTGCAGATGCATTTGTTATAAAAAGCAACAGAAGCATTTTCTCTTCTTATTTTAATTCTCTTGATTTTAGTCGTCAGAAAAATAATATGAAAGATTATTTTTCTCTGGCTATTCATTATGAAATATGATAAAACCAACCAGAATTTTTTAAAGAATCCTTGGATGCACATGATGGCCAAAGGGAAATGCCAACTGCAGACATTAGTCAGTCCCTTTTATTGACAATATTTGTGAGCTTTGTACAAAAAAAAGTGTTTCTATATATTTTCTTAAATTTTCTGAAATTATATTATTGTTTTTAATCCTGTGTGATTTAAAATCATGAAGAAAATACATTACTGTACAAAACAACATTGTGAGGAAGCAAAAGTCTTCATAGTTCAATCTTAGGTTTGTGCAATGATTGGCAGATATGTCGTTTTGGTAAGTTAAAAATGATGGGGTGTGCTCCTGGATAGTATTTCAGCCTCTTGCTGAAAATCTAACTCCTATCATCCTGTATAAAGGCTGTATGAAGAAAAATGCTTCACTGATTTGCATATGTTCACTTTCTTTTTTACCAATGATTCCAAATCTCTGAACTGGTATAATGTTCATTGTTATATCATTCAAAAACTGTGATGTTTTCTGGTAGTTAACGAAAAACCTGCTTTACAATGAGAACTTAAAATTTCTATTTTTTTTAACTAGTTAAATTTGTGAATTTTCTGTTATATTTGCTTTAGTGTATCAGTATGTTTATACCATTCTTTTACTAGTTTAGGTTGTTTCAAGTTTTGCTGAATTTATTCTTTGTCTAGAGCAATATAATGGTTTTATAAGTGTGTTTCATTGTACTCAGTACTTCAATGTTATGCAGTCCTTTTTTCCTGTTATGCTTTTGTTCATGATGTTTGAATACATTAGTTTTATCTTTGTTTCCCCTCTTCTTGACTTTATTGTGAATTTCACATCTAGGGAAACATTTGCCTAATACACTCAATATTTTTTACATCCATCATATATATAGTAATAGATAATTATGATGTACCTTAAATCTGAAATTTTAAATGTTGCTTTGAGAAATGACATTCATTTTAATGTTGAATCTTGTTTTGCATGTATTATTGTCCTTTTCAGAAAGAATAGGGGATAGAAAAACTGTATATTAAGAGATGGCAGAAAGCCTCAAACTAATGCCTGCATCTTCAGTGAGGCTCAGAGGGAATCAGTTATTGATATGTTGATATTCTTTGTAGTTTTGGATAAATACAAAATCAGTTGGTAAACAGGCAAAGGATTTCTGACAAATAAATTTTAAGTTCCATTTGCAACCAGATATTAGTATTAGGCAGAAGCATAGAACAGATTAAGATGGCCTTTGTGTCACAAATTGGGCTTAAATGTAGTAAAATATTGGGAAATGATGTCATTCAGTGAACACAATATATAAGAATAATACATCATGCAACAGGAATTCAGGGAAGAGATAACATTAAATGTATGTCTAAGGTAAGAGTGAGTGGCCTTGAAATTACTCAGCATCCAAAACTATACAGTAAAGAGGAGCAGCATGTCACATGGGAGACCTGACGACTTTCATCATGAATCAATATTCTAATTCCCACAATGGGCAATGCAATAGGTGCATGATAATTGTGAATCTGAGGCTTTGTGTGTGTGGGAAATAAAGTATTAGTTACAAGAAATGCAAACATAACCTGTGATATTCTGCCATGAAGGAAGTTCCAGAGGACAACAGATCTCAGTGAGACAATCGGAGACCGTTTTGACCTTGTGTCAGAGAGGTTATCAAACCATTGTAATTAATTTTCTGTTTGCAGTCAGAGTTTGGAACTCGGTTAATCCTTGCCCTTGTAGGAAAGGAGAACTTAGCTGAGAGATGGCCAACTTCAGGACCAGCTTTCACTTCATTGCTAGACTCCCTGAGAGCAGCACATGGGAAGGTCAGTTCTAATAAGTAAGGAGCAGAGTTTAAGTCCTGTCCTGCATTCAAAGACACACAATTTTATTCACACATATATTTAAACTACAGCTTAACAACAGTGACATCAATCATGCCTAGCATGAATGCCATTGATGCAGCTGGCCACTATGCCTAATTATGCCATGCAAATGGAGCCTGCACAGTACCACATTAAGTGCATAATATTCATAGAGTTCTCAATCATTCTTACCGATGGATTTCAAGGTTATAAAATACTGTTTTGTAATACAGAAAAAAATTACATACCATGCCTTAGGGTTTCTTGCCTGGTTTCATCTTCTACTATAGTCTGGGTACAGTCCAGCTTGTTGAAAGTCATTCTATTTGAATTAGAAACCACTGGCATAAATAATTCCCAAGATACGTCTCACTGAGGTGCAGAATGCATTTCTCTTTGTTAAAAGAGACAACAAGAAAATAGCAAATATTTGGATCAATAAGCAATCTGCAATTTGGTCCAAATTCAAGCCATTTTTCAAAGAGATACAGGTGATATTTAACTTAATGGAACATTCTATCTAAGAGGTATTTGCAGAATTTTTATTTGCAATAGCAAATAGAATATTCTTATTTGTAGGAGTTAAATTTACAGTGTATATTTTTCCTATACAACCTGTTCAATTTACAAGACTTACAGTTTTTTTTTAAACTTTTACCCACTAATTTAAATTAAAAAGCACAATCAAGACTTCTGAATTATAAGTGCTATGCTATACATCTTCTGCATTTTGGAGAGCTGGTAGTTATTAGAGCAATTAGTAGGCTTGGTTTCTATCCTGTTCTCTGCTGCATTCTGTATGGAGCTTACACATTCTCTCTGTGACTGACTGTGCATGTTTTCTTTGCGTGCTTCATTTCCTCCATCTCAAAAACATAGTTGGCTAATTGGCTACAATAAATTGCTCTAGTGTGTAGCTAAGTGGAAGAATACTGGGACGTGTAAAGGGGAATGTGGGAAATACAAACTAAGATTAGTGTAAATTGGTGCCCAGTGGTTGGCACGAACTTGGTCAGCCAAAGCTAGTCAGTTTCTGTGCTGTAAGATTTTGATTCTAATAGTTTTGGAAGGCAGGTACTAAAAGACAACATCTAAAATTTGCTTCTTCAGATGCAGATAAAAATTGTGCATTTTGTACATTTAAGAAAGACAGTGAAATTCTGTTATCAAGAAAAGTAATAATATACTCCTGAATATTTACTGCAAGAACTACTGAACTATGCAGTATATTGAATTTGGTGTTTATTGTACAGGCTACAAATCATTTTCAGCAGTACAGTACTCGTTTTAAGGGTTACGTGGTAAATGTTTTTATTGATGACTATGACGGTAGCCCTGCCTGAGTTGCATCCAATTTTCCTAATCAGTTTCTCTGCTTTCTTTCATGAATTCACTAACTAAAGTCAAGGTATAACTTCATGAGCGATAGCAGTTCTCCAGTGTCATACTAATGGGCTATTCTTGTGTGAATTAAGACACAAGCTAATTCTCAAGCAGTATCTAATATTTGCATTTTACCAGCAGGGCTCAATAGCAATCAGGGATATTTTCAAGTCTCAAGACTAATAGCAATAGCTATAACATTTCCTTTATTAGACAGGAACTGAAAGCAGAAACTTCCTGGACTTTAATGTCCATTTGCCCTTGAAAAAAATAAAGAAAAAATTGAAAGCCAAGCCATGAACATATAGAACCTTCTCGTGTCCTGTATAAAAATGTCATTTCTACAAAAGAAAAGGTTTCCTGTGTACTACCTTTTATCAATTTAGAGTAAGAAAACAGAAACAGTGAGAAATTACTGCTTACATTATATGGAACTCTTACAATTACATTTTATTGAGATTAAATCTGACCAATTGTTCATTGTTGATTCATTGCTAATTTACTGTCCTTTCTATATGTCATTGTTAATAAAATTTGGTTTAATTTCAAGACAGATAGCAGAATACTAATAAAAAAAGTTGCAATTAAACAGATAGTATACCTTGCCAAAATACTTGAGGTTGAAGGGAAACATCCTTTCTTAACTCAACCCATCAAGTACCATAGATTCTCCAAAGGTAAAAGAAAAGAAATCTCAAAGATGACACACTATCAACTGGATTTCAGGCTTGTTATACTCCATTTTCTATTCTCTCCGCTTCCTCAAAAGCTGTCCTTCCTTCTAAACTCCACTCCTGTGTTGTACACAATGTAAATCTTAAAATACAACGTTGAGCGGATGTTTCGGGCATAGAATGTAGAATAGTTATTTAATTTTTTCTATTTCACAAAGATAGATGGAGGTGCAGGTAGTTTTGAGGAAGCAGGGAGCCTACAGGAGGACTTGGACAGATTAGGAGAATAGGCAATGAAATGACAGACAGACAGACATACTTTATTGATCCCGAGGGAAATTGAGTTTCGTTACAGTTGCACCAACCAAGAATAGAGTATAAATATAGCAATATAAAACCATAAATAATTAAATAATAATAATATGTAAATTATGCCAGATGGAAATAAGTCCAGGACCAGCCTATTGGCTCGGGGTGTCTGACCCTCCAAGGGAGGAGTGGTAAAGTTTGATGGCCACAGGCAGGAATGACTTCCTATGACACTCTGTGTTGCATCTCGGTGGAATGAGTCTCTGGCTCAATGTACTCCTATGCCCAACCAGTACATTATGTAGTGGATGGGAGACATTGTCCAAGATGGCATGCAACTTGGACAGCATCCTCTTTTCAGACACCACTGTCAGAGAGTTCAGTTCCATCCCCACAACATCACTGGCCTTACAAATGAGTTTGTTGATTCTGTTGGTGTCTGCTACCCTCAGCCTGCTGCCCCAGCACACAACAGCAAACATGATAGTACTGACCACCACAGACTCGTAGAACATCCTCAGCATTGTCTGACAGATGTTAAAGGACCTCAGTCTCCTCAGGAAATAGAAACGGCTCTGACCCTTCTTGTAGACAGCCTCAGTGTTCTTTGACCAGTCCAGTTTATTGTCAATTCATATCCCCAGGTATTTGTAATCCTCCACCATGTCCATACTGTCCCCCTGGATGGAAACAGGGGTCACCGGTGCCTTAGCACTCCTCACGTCCACCGCCAGCTCCTTAGTCTTTTTCACATTAAGCTGCAGATAAATCTGCTCACACCACGTGAGAAAGTTTCCCACCGTAGCCCTGTACTCAGCCTCATCTCCCTTGCTGATGCATCTAACTATGGCAGAGTCATCAGAAAACTTCTGAAGGTGGCAAGACTCTGTGCAGTAGTTGAAGTCTGAGGTGTAGATGATGAAGAGAAAGGGAGACAAGACAGTCCCCTGTGGAGCCCCAGTGCTGCTGACTACTCTGTCTGACACACAGTGTTGCAATGCACAGATAATGTACTGTAGCGAAGCACATGGTCATGCACTTTGGTAGAGGATGTAAAGGAGTAGACTATTTTCTAAACAGGGAGAAAACTCAGAAATCAGAGGTGCAAAGACCTTGGGAGTCCTAGTGCAGGATTCCCTCAAGGTTAGTTTGCAGGTTGAACTAGTAGTAAGGAAAGCAAATGCAAAGTTTCAAGAAGATTCATTTCAAGAAGACTAAAAATAAAAGCAAAGATGTAATGTTGAGGCTTTCTATTATATTGGTCAGCCCGCATTTGGTCTATTAGGAGAAGTTTTGGTCATCATACCTAAGAATGGTTGGAGGTTTACAAGAATAATCCCAGGGTTGAAAGGGTTAACGTATATGGAGCATTTGAAGGCTCTGGTCCTCACTGGAGTTCAGAAAAGTGAGGAAATTCTCACTGAAACTGACCAAATATTGAAAGGGCTAGAGAGAGTGGGCATGGTGAGAATAGTTCCAATAGCGAATAGTGGAACAGTCTAGGACAAGAATCCACAGCATCAGAATACAAGGACATCCCTTTAGATATGAGATGAGGAGGAATTATTTTAGACTGAGGATGGTGAAATCATTCCACAGTTGCCTGTGGAGACCAAGCCACTGGGTATATTTGAAGTGGAGGTAGATAGATTTTTGATTAGTAAGGACATCAAAGGTTACGAAGAGAAGGCAGGATAATAGGGTCGAGAGGGAAAATAAATCAGTCATGATCAAACGGTGGAGCAGACTTGATGGGCTGAATGGCCTAATTCTGTTCCTATATCTTATGATCTTAGGTCTAGTTTTACTTCAGTTTATTTCATACACCTTTTCAAATATATTTATTGAAACATTCCATCTTAGATAAAATCTACATTTTGCAGATAAAATCTCAACTTAGTATCTCACCTGCTTTCTTATAACCAAGAAACAGGAACACTCTGGTGATAATACAGTCATCTTCTGTCTTGATAATTACTTGAGGTGTGCATTCGAGTTGTAGAAAAACATTGGTGACAAATATTACTTCATAACATACAATAACCTCCCTGTTAATGTTTTCAGACACCGACATGCCTCCAGTAATTGGTATTTTACATTGAAAACATTGGCGTTTTACCGAGGTAAAAACTGTTACATGTTCCTCCAAAGTCTAACTTCATAAATTATTGAAACTCAAACTGAATCTCAAATTCACTACTATGCCACATGGATCAATGAAACTGTAATTTGCTGAAAAAAAAGGATGTGGAAAACTGTAGTAATTATTTTAGGCTCTTAACCTCACTTTTGTGATAGTTCTATCAGCGATATAGTTTAAAATGATTTGTTTATCATAACTCAACACAACATAAACTCAGTGCCGGTTATGCTGAGGATATCACCAACTGGAATTTAAGATTATATTTGTAAAACTTCCACATTAATATTACCTAAATGTCCGTCTAATTGATGATATTAAACCTCAGTTTAATTATGCTCATTCTACATGAGAACAACATCTGGATTCTAAGATCTCTGAGGTATGCATTTATCTGCTAATTGTGTTAAATCGAATCTGCACAATTAAATCTCAAGAACACAATGAAAATCATCGTGTCAACTTCTCTCCAAGCACTACAAATCCCTTAAAATATACTGCTCATCAAGTATTCCAGGGAACTCCTCACACATTGAGATTAAACCAGTGATGAAGGATGTCCAGTCCCTATACATTTATATACCCCATCAAGAAGGCCTTAAAGCTCGCTGCTTCTTTCTCAATAAAAGAACCAACCAGCTCCCCTCCACCACCACCACCCTCTGGCAGAACTGGTCCTCACCCTCAACAGTTTTTCCCTCGGCTCGTCCCATTTTCTCAAGACTTGAGACATAGCCATGGGCACCCACATGGGCCCCAGCTCTGCCTGCCTCTTTGTTGGCTATGTAGAACAGTCCATGTTCCCAGCCTTCCTGGTAATGGTCCCCAGCTCTTCCTCCACCACATTGACGACTACATTGGTGCTGCTTCATGCACCCATGCTGAGCTCATCAAATTTATCAACTTTACATCTAACTTCCACGTGGTTCACTTGGTCCACTTCTGACACTTTCCTCCCCTTTCTTGATCTCTTTGTCTCCATCCCTGAAGACAAACTGTCGACTGACATCTTTCATAAACCCACTGATTCCCATAATTATCTTGATTATACCGCTTCCCACCCTGTCTCCTGTAAAAACCCTATTCTCTTTTTTCTGTTTCTTCACCTCCACCACAACTGTTCCCTGGATGTGGCTTTCCTTTCCAGGAGATCAGAGATGTCCTCCTTCTTCAAAGAACAAGGTTTCCCTTCCTCCACTATTGATGCTGCCCTCAACCACATCTCCTCCATTTCCTGAGCATCCACACTCACCCTATCTTCCTGCCACCTTAATGATAGGAGTTCCTTTTGTCCTTACCTACCACCTCATGAGCCTCCACATCAAACACGTCATCCTCTGCAACTTCTGCCACCTCTAAAGGGATCCTACCATCTTTACCTCTCCCTGCTTTCCACAGAAATTGCTCTCTGAATAATTTCCTTGTCCATTCATCCCTCCCCACTAATCTCCCTCCCAGCAGTTATCCCTGCAAGCGGCTAAAGTACTACACCTGCCCATTTATCTCCTCCCTCACCTCCTTTCAGAGCCCCAAACAGCCCTTCCAGGTGAGGCTTCCACCTGCAAATCTGTTGGGGTTGTCTATTTTGACCAGTGTTCCTGATGCAGCCTCCGCTGCATTGGTGAGACCCAACATAACTTGGGGGACAGCTTCGTTGATCACCTATGCTCCATCGGTCAAAAGCAGAACTTTCTGGTGGCCAAACATTTTAATTCCAATTCCCGTTCCACCATGTCGACCCATGGCCTCCTCTTATGCCAAGATATGGCCACCCTCAGGGTGGAGGAACAACATCTTATATTCTGCCTAGGTAGCCTCCAAAATGATGGCATGAATATCGATTTCCCTTTCCGGTAAAAAAATGTTTACCTTCTCCTCCCCTCTTCTATTCCCCACTGTAGCCTTTTAAATCTACTCACCTGCCTATCACCATCCCTGGGTCCCCTCCTCTTTCCCTCTCTCCTATCAGATGCCTTCCTCTCCAGCCCTTCATCTTTCCTATCCACCTGGCTTCACCCATCATCCACATAAGAAAATCTGCAGATGCTGGAAATCCAAAGCAACACACAAAATGCTGGAGGAACTCAGCAAGCTAGGCAGCATCTATGAAAAAAAGTTAACAATGTTTCAGAAAACGTCATCAGGACTGCTGTCTGGCCTACTGTGTTCCTCTAGCATTTTATGTGTGTTGCTTACCTATCACCTTATAGTTGTCCTCCTTTCCTTCCCCCCACGTTTTTATTCTGGCTTCTTCCCCCTTCCTTTCCAGTCCTGAGGAAAGGTCTCAGCCTGAAATGTCGACTGTTTATTCATTTTCATTGATACTTCCCTGATAGCGGAGTTCCTCCAGCATTTGTGTTTGTTACGATGATGAAGGATGTTGCTGATGAAGGAGGATTTTGATAGTTTTATTTTGTTTTTGCAAATTTTTCTTCCTCATCCTTCCAACAATAAATATTCAATCAGAATAATATTTTTTTTTCACCTCAGCTTAGACTCATTGCTCTGTGCAACTTGATTATTATGCACGTCTGAGCTTTGGCTGTGAGAAGAAACAAACCAGTCAGTCATAAAGTGGACATCAAAGCTGAGCTCATCCTATCATGCCCTCAGCCTCACCCAAAAGACATGGAAGTATCACTAATTTCTGATTTCTAACCTACAATATTGATCGTAATTGTCAAGCACTTGCAATTTATCAGAATCCTAATTAAAGGTGATCAAATCAATGGATTCACTTATTAAATCCATTGAACTAGTGAACTTTCTTTCCCACCTCTTCATCACTCTTGTTTCTCTGCTCAACTTCAGTGATATTTCTCAACCACTGCCACCAACAGCTGCACCATTCAACCTCTCTTGGTTTCAACCCTCTCATTGATCTGTCCTTCCCCACATATTTACACTTTCTCCATAACTTAAAACTATTTTGATTTCTAACTTTTAGTAGTTCTGCTCAAGTCATCAACCTGAAACATTTCTAACATCAGATTACTTTTGTTACTTCAAATTTCCAGTATCAACAAGTTGTTTTGCATTTTACTGGATGAATAATTGTTTCTTTTCACCACTTTGACACAGTAAACAATCATATTCTACCTTACTCTTCCCAAAAAACTCTCGAGACGAGGAGAGAGAAAAACAAAGTTAACACATTTAACTGACCTACTGTCTATTGCTAGCATTTTTTGCTCTATTTTAACAGATTTCAGCTGAGTTCACATCTGTGCTTCTGACCTATCAAAAACGACAGTGTGAATCTTCGCAATGTCAGTGACAGAGAAACTAGAGCAATGGAATGAAGTGGAATAATCCTTACAGGAAAACGAATGATCTTATAATAGACAATTCAAACAATCCAAAGTCATGAAGAAGGGTCTCAGCCAGAAACCCTGTTGGTTTATTCATTTCCTAAGATGCTGCCTGACTTACTGAGCTCCTCCAGCATTTTCTGTGTAGCTGGATTTCTGGCATCTGCAGACTTTCTCATGTTTATGAATTGTTAACTGGATTTATTAGTATATATCAATTACTGGACTTCCCTCCAAAAAAAAGATATGGAGGAATCAAGGAAAGGAAGAACGAGAGATGGACTAAGGAGAGAAAAAAATAGAAAATGGCGTCAAACTTGATGAAATGTCATTCAGAGTGACAGCAGGAAAATAGCATCAATTCAGTTAGCACTGTACTAATTATAAATGAGGCAGATGGTCTGATAGGAAACGAGAACAAAAATAGACCACCTCAGGTTGAGAGCTGACCACTATAAATTGCCCCTAGATGAGTGGAGTTGATGGAGATTTGGGAAATGATATTAGAGGTAAGGGTTGGGCGGTTGACGGCACGAGATCAGAGCTCAAAAGGGCTGTACCAACATGCAAAATGCTGGTGGAATTCAGCGGTTCGGGCAGCATAAGAGGTGGGAACTGGGCAGTGGATATTTCAGGTCGTGGCCTTTCCTGTTTCCGTGCTGTATGACTCTCATCTGCTACAAAACAAGATGCAAGATGCAGACCCAGGCAGCGTCTGGAAGAAGAGATGCAGTTAACGCTTCAAATTGAAGAACTTAGTGCCGGACCCGTTCAATATTTGTTTCCGAATAAAAAGCAGAGTTTCCTCGTCAGCACAGCGACCGCTCCGCCCATTTACCTCGCCGCTCTACAGTCCCGGGGCAAACTTCAGGCTGCGGGTGGGCGGGCCTTGCGATCGCAGCTTGGTGATTGGCCTTTGGCTCGTAGTGACGCGATCGCGATGACGCCGCAAGCGGCGATTGGGCGGCGTGCGAATCCCCGGACAGTTCCAATCCCTCAGCTAATGTCCAAGAAACCGAAAAAAACCAACGAGTGCCGGGAGCGGAGGGGGAAAATACTAACAGCGAGCTGACTGTGAGCGGCCCCGGTGCGGGATTTTCTTTCAGGTTGGCATTGTGCCTAACTATTCCGGCTCTCGTTGGGCGTTCACCCTTTCTGCGGCTTCAAACCGGCGGGCGTTGGCGACTCCTCTTGGTTCCCAGTGAGTGTTGGTTTTCGCCGTTTTCCTGAAGGGGATCGAGTCGACACTGTGGTTGGGCAGGGCAGGGCAGGAGGGAGGGAACGGTGAGCGCCAACGGTCGCTTGTCCGCAGGACGCGCGCGGCGAGAACCCGCATCCCCCGACCCCCCTCTCACCACCTTGTCCGACCCCCTCCCACCGCCAGCACTAGCACCAGCCCCATCCCACCCTTTTCAGGTCGGCGAGCTTCCACCCAGAGCCCCGAGTCTCTCCATTTGGACACTTGGGACAACGGGCATCAACCAGACTGACACATCCTCCTGAATCAACCTTATAGGCGCATTCCCGACCATTAAACATGAGGGTTCCCCTATTGTTCCTCTCAATTCATTAGGGCATCTTGAAAACGTATAACGTGCGAATAGGGAACCGGAGAAAATGCCTCTGATCGACTATCTATTTTCCCCTCGCACTGTTTTCTATTGTTATGGTAGTATGTGATACGAGTTCAGTTTAATTTGCACAAACGTGTAACTGACTTTTTATGATATTCTATGACAATGACATGTTTCACTAACCAGTTATTATGCTTAGAGTAAACGAATGAAATTTAAAATCGTAGGGCGGTTTAATTTACCTAGACACTAAAGGGGACAAAGGAATATGGAAATAAGGCTGCCACATGGATTACAACAACCAGCATTGCATTTTGTATTGTGCCTTTTTTTTTAACGTACCTGGTGCCCGGTTCTTCACAGCAATAAAGCCACACATTAAGGTGATTGCCCGAATCGTTTAAAGAATTTCGAATTTTAAAGCGAGCTTTGTTAGTAAAGAAGGTATGGGAAGGAAATTCGAGAATTTAAGATTCGAATAGTTGAAGGCTTTCAGATTTACAGAGTAATTTCAGCACGGAAGGTCATTCGACCTCAAGTCCTTCCAAATCAATCCCTGCCGTCTTTCCGTGACTCTACAATTCTTCCTTTACCGATATAGCTCCCTTATGAATGCAGTAATGTCTTTTTTTTCCTAAGATGTCTCGTGTCCCTTTGGTTCTTTGCACATATTAATCCCACACCTCCTGGTTGTGTTCTCTATCTCTCTCACTCACACACACACACTCATACACACACTCACACACACACACAGGCCAGGTTATCCGCATCTTTTCTGCACCCACTCCAAATCCTTCTCATCTAACTAAAGTGTGGTACAACTATTCCAGTTGTACCTCAAGAGTAATGTTTTATAAAGGTCACTTCCTTCTTCATGTCAGAGTTGTTGAATTGTTTACAACAGTGACTTGGAGTACTATAGTGTTATGGTTTGTCATTTGTTTCTTCAAAGGGTAAAATCATGTGCAGTTGTTTGACCTGTAAAAGCAAGTTCCATGTACTGTATTTCAATGTAAACCAGCCAGTGCTATAATGTCAATGTCATTCCTTGGGTAATGGCAGCTCGTTAGTGCAGAATTTAAGTATCTTGCTGCAAGACTCTCAATTTGTCTGACAGTGGTGTGTAAAAAGGAAGTCTGTTTCTCTTCTCTTTCCAAATATGAGTGATGTTTTAGGATTAGTCGAAGGATTGAAATCAAGCATCACATCTATGGCTTTTCTGCCTTCACTGCCTTTTTGATGATATCCATTTTAGTAGCAAAGGCTGATAAATCAGCCATTGAACCAGGAGCAATGATATTTTTGAACACAGAATAGAGTGAACTGGAATTAAACTGATAAGTCCCAGAGTTATAAAGAAATATTGGCATTTTATGCTACATTTTGGGGAACATTTAGAATAAATGTATATTTTAACCTTCAGATTTGTTGATAACATGCAACCAAAATTATTGATATGTTAATAATCCGGAATGACAATATGTGACACCAAGAACAAAGGGTTTAAGTATTCTTGTCTGTTAATATATTTTTTAAATACTTAGTGAATCTCAATTTGCAAATGAAAAATAATAACTTCTCTTCAATGGTAGGTGAAGCAGTCTTAATCTGCTGTGTGTTTCAATTTTTATCAGTTTCAAGAGTGCAGTTGCAAATCCCTCAGTCTGTTTTTGTCTTTAGCAATAAGGATTCAAGTTGTGATGCATAAATACTTACAACATGTCTCTGCTGTGATAAAGGACCTAGACTTGATTGTTAGCTCAACCCACTCGAAGAGTCTTGGCCCAAAATGTCAACTGTACTTTTTTCCATAGATGC
This sequence comes from Mobula hypostoma, assembly GCF_963921235.1. Classification (NCBI taxonomy): domain Eukaryota; kingdom Metazoa; phylum Chordata; class Chondrichthyes; order Myliobatiformes; family Myliobatidae; genus Mobula; species Mobula hypostoma. The sequence continues at coordinate 35,348,826 of NC_086118.1, read as the reverse complement.
TGCCAGGCCTGCTGAGTTCCTCCAGCATTTTGTGTGTGTTGCCTATCTTTACCCATCTTGCAGAATTCAAAGTTTTGCTGTGCACCTATGTCCTTACAAATTTAAAAATCTTTCATTAACACCTACCTTCCCCTAATCACCAGTTTATATGCTAACTTCTTCCATTATGACATCCTCATTCTCGCCATTATCAAGGCTAATTTGCACTTCACCAGCTTCCATCTGGGCATTCTCCAGACTGAGTTCGCACTGCATAAACAATTTGCATTTCTTCATTTATGTTTTAATATAGCATAAGCTACCAAGGTATTTCACAGCATTCTCAAACATTGTTCTCAGTGTGATGTTTGGTCAGGTGACCAATAGCTTGGTCAAAGGGAGTGGTATTTAGGAACATCTTCAAGGGAAGGAATTCCAGTAGTTTGAGTCAGTTGTTAATTGAAGAGTGGCGTTCGAAGTAATATCATGGAGTTCAAGTCATCCAATGCGGCATGAGTGGCAGCAGGGCTATTGATGTGCATGAACATAATAGAACAGTACAGAAAGCATTGATTATGAATGGAAAGAATTGGTTTATTCTTGTAAATTGTTATGAATAAAGTTCCTTTTGTTTAAACATGTTCCAGTTTATGTCAGCTGAAGAGATGGGGACCAGATCATGGAGAAATTTGAAAAAAGATGAAAATTTTAGTGAGTTAAGTACTTGATGGGAACTAGTATGGGTAACAATTACAAGGAAGTTGGGTGAGTGGGACATGTTCCCAATTAGGATTTAGAAATCAAAAATTTTGATTAACTTCACTTCAGACGGTAGAATAAAAGGATGCTTGGAAGCAACTGGGATAATCAAAAATGAATTTTATATATTAAAAAAACAAACCTGAATTTTACTCCCAACTGGAAGGCCTTAAAGTTCTCCATTTTTTAGACAGCTGACATAACCAGTTCACCTCCACCACCACCCTCCTCCGTTTGTTAGTGTTGGTCCTCACCCTCAATCTTTTGGCTGCTACCACTTTCTCCAAACTGAAGATGTAGCTATGGGCCCATGGACAACCCATGTTCCAAGCCTGTATTGGCAACACTGCTCAGCTCTTTCTGCACTACACTGATGACTGCATCAATATTGCTTGGTGCACCCACATGTCAATTTCATCAACTTTGCCTGCAATTTCCACCCTTCTACACTGCCCTCAAATTTACTTGGTCCATCCATACATCTCTCTCCCTCCCTTTTCTCAATCTCCCTTTCTCTATCTCTGGAGACAGACTGTCAACTGATATCTTCATAAATCTACTGACTCACAGCTATATTGACTATGGCATTTCCCACTGTATCACTTTAAAAAATGTCATTGCCTTCTCGTAGTTCTTCTGTCTCTGCCACATCTGTCCTCAGAATGGGGCTTTCCATTCCAGAGCATCTGAGATATCCTCCTTCAAAACACTTGGGTTTTCTTCCTCTTCCATTGAAGCTTCCCTCACCCACATCTCCTCCATTTTTTTCAGACATCCACTGCCCCCTCATCTTCTGTCATAACAGGATAGAGTTCTGCTTGTCCTTACCAACCATCCCACGAGCCTCCCCATCCAGCACATCATTCTCGTATCTTCCACCATCTTAAATGGAATCCTGCCACTACTAAACATATCGTTTTGTCCCCTTCCCACAACCCCTTCCTTCCTCCATCCCCACACCCTCCGCTTTCCACAGGGATCGCTCTTGATACAACTTCCTTGTCAAATCATCCCTTCCTGCAGAGCTCCTTCCTGGCAATTATCCCTGAAAGTGGGACACTTTTATTTTTATTTATTGAGATATACAGTGTGGAACAGGCTCTTGTTGCCCACTGAGCCATGCCACCCATAAACCTACTGATTTAACCTTAGCCAAATCACAGGACAATTTACAATGACAATTAACCTACTAACTGGTGATACTTCTGGACTGTGGGAAGAAACAAGAATACCCTGAAGAAACACATGCTCACATGGGAAGGACATAAAAACCTTACTACGGAGGACATTGGAATTGCCCCAAGCCAAAATAGCATTGCGCTAACCACTACGCTACGTGGCACCCTGTGCCATAAGTGCTGTACCTATCCCTATTACCTCCTCCCTCACCACCATTCAAGGCCCCAAGCAGTCTGCACCTGCAAGTCTGTCAGGGTTGTCTACTGTGCTCCAGTGCTCCTGGTGTGGCCTCTCCTTACGTTGGTAAGACCTGACATAGATTGGGGATCACTTTGTCGAGCGCCTTCACTCAGTTCATCACAAAAGGTGGATTTTCCTGGTGGTCATCCATTTTAATTCTGCATCCTATTCCCATTCTGACACATTGGTGCATGGCCTCTTCTACTGCCACAAGGCCACCATTAGGTTGAAGGAGCAGCACTTCATATTTTTTATGGACAGCCTCCAACCTGATGGCATGAACATCAAGTTCTTTAACTTATGGTAATTTCCCCATTCTGGCTCCCCTCTTACCCTTTCTCTTCTCAACTGCCTATCACCTCCCTCTGGTGCCCCTTCTCCTGTGGCCCCCCTCCCATCACATTCTTTCTCCTTTACCTCTTTAACCTATCACCTCCCAGTTTCTCACTTCATTCCCCCAATCTTCCCCCTCACCCACCACCTTATTCTGGCTTCTTCCTTACTTTCTAGTCCTGATGAAGGGTTTGTGCCTAAATATCGACGGTATATTTCTCTTCTTAAATGCTGTCTGGCCTGCTGAGTTCCTCCAGAATTTTGAGTTGCCAAAGGTGAGACTTTTGGTTTAAGATAAGTATAGGTAGATATATGTTAGGGTCTATAAGATGGTGTACAGGCAAACTATTAGTTAAATGCCATGAGCAATCATGAACTAGTTGGGTACTTTTTTTTAACCAAAACAACAGCTTTGGACCATTTATGTTTGAATTGGAAGATATTTCTGTTGATGCATTTATGGATATCAGGCAAGCAGTCTCACAAACTTAAAGAAAATGGACATGAGATTCTGTAGATACTGGATATCTAGAGTAAAACAGACAATACTGCAGGAACTCAACAAATCAAGCAACATGTATGGCAGGGAGTAAATAATTGATGTCTTGGGCCAAGACCCTTTATCAGACAAAGTCCTGATAAAGGTTTTCGGCCCGAAAAACAGCTGTTATTCCTATTTAATTAAATGCATAGCTTATTTAATGCGGAAGCAGATAAAATGTGTTTCTGCTTGAGGGAATTTTGAACTAGGGTCACTTTCCCAAAGTAATTCTTTTAGTGCTGAGATTTTTTTTCTCCAAGTTTCATAAATTCTTTGGAAATCCCCTTCCTCAGAGGGTAAAAGCAGAGATTTTGAATATTTTAGGCAATGAAGAGGTAAGAAGTTAAAAGGGTAGAAAAGGATAAAGTGTAGAGATAGAGAATACATTCAGATTAGCCAAGATCATGTTAATTAGCAGAACAGACATGAAGGTACAAGTGAACAATTCCTTAATTTGTCTTTTTTATGATAGCTTAAACAATTTTAGGGTTAGACTCGTAATATTTCCACTTGTATTGTCCACTTGTGGGCACGTGGCCAAGTGGTTAAGATGTTTGACTAGTGATCTGAAGGTCGTGAGTTCGAGCCTCAGCCGAGACAGCGTGTTGTGTCCTTGAGCAAGGCACTTAATCACACAGTACTCTGCGACAACACTGGTGCCAAGCTGTATGGGTGCTAATGCCCTTCCCTTGGACAACATCGGTGTCGTGGAGAGGGGAGATTTGCAGCATGGGCAACTGCCCGTCTTCCATACAACCTTGCCCAGGCCTGTGCCCTGGAGAGTGAAGACTTTCCAGGTGCAGATCCATGGTCTCGCAAGACTAACGGATGCCTTTAAATTGTCCACATAACATTTTAGTGTTTTTCTTTAAAGGCTGAAAATGATCTAAAAGCTCTAGCCAGGCAGTGGAGATGACTGGAAATTCTCAGAACACCGCTGTAGGTTTTATTTGAGACTATAGACATCTTCTTATCTGCATTTCTGGAGAAATTACCCTGCTATTAGTGGAAGATGTTGCTGCTGTATGTTTGTCATTTAGTATACTCTCTAGTTAAGTTCACTTTGTTGAGGGGCAAACAACAAAGTAGGGTTGATAGTGTTGGTAATAAATACCATTTTTAAAGTATATATGGGAATTAATTTTTTAAAACGTCAAGTGGTTATTTCTGCAAAAAACAAATCTTATTTTAGATTTGTGTTAACTTTTAAGGGGATGGATGAAGTAGTGTTAACTTTTCCTACTAAAATTAAATATACTGCAAGGTGTGCATTTGGACCAGGATTCTCATTTGTGTTATGAAAAGACAAGCGTGTTCATTGCTTGCAGATTGTTTGTTCATGAAATTATTACCTAACTGATGAACAGTTGCAAGAAAAAATTTGTGAATCCTTTGCAATTACCTCGTTTTCTGCATTATTCATAAAATGTGATCTGATGGTCATCTAAGTCTAAGACAAACACAATCTGTCTAAATTAATAACACACAAACAATCGTACTTCTCATTAATACTGAATACACCATTTAAACAATCAAAGTCTAGGTTCAAAAAAAGTATGTGAACCTCAGGGGTAATTCCTTCTAAAGACTTGAGTGTTCATCAGTCCACAGTAAGAGAAATTGTCTGCAAATGGAGGAAATTTAGTACTCGCCCTAGGAGTAGGCATCCTGCAGCAAGAGCACAGTGTGCAATGCTGAAGGAGGTGAAAAAGAACTCATGAATAACAGCAAAAGATGTACAGAAATCTCTAGAACTTCTAAAGTCTCTGTTCATGTGTCCACTATAAGAAAAACACTGAACAAGGATGGTGTTCATGGCAGGACACCATGGATGAAACCACTGCTCTCCAAAAAAAAATTGCTGCACGTGTCAAGTTTGCAAAAGACCATCTAGATGTTCCACATTTCTGAGACAGTGCCTGGCCAGCTTGCAATTGTTGAGGGAACAATGAATTCAAAATTGTATCAAGGTATTTTACAGGAGAATGCCAGGGTAGCAGTCAGTCACCTGAAGCTTACTAGAAGTTAGATGATGCAAAACACAAGAGTAAATCAACATCAGAATGGTTTTAAAAGAGGAAAATTCGTGTTTTGGAAAGGCCAAGTCATAGTTCAGGCTTTAACCCAACTGAGATGCTGTGGCATGACCTAAAGAGGGCTGTTCGTGCACAGTATCCCAGAAGTATTGATGGGAAACAGTTTTGTTTAAGGAATGGTATGAAATTCCTCCCCACTGCTGTGCAAGTCTACACAGCTACAGTAAACATTTGGTGGAGGTTATTGCTACTGAAGGATTATTACAGGTAAACCCTTGTAAACCAGTATTTACAAGGATTCACATACATTTTCAAGCCTGGATTGTGAATGATTAAAGAATATGTTCAATAAAGATGTGAAAAGTACAATTGTTTTGTGTGTTATAGTTCAGACAGATTGTGTTTGTCTATTATGGTGACTTAGATGGAGATCAGACTGCATTGTATGAGTAATTAATGCATAAAACCAGGTAATTGCAAAGGGCTCACAATTTTTTTTTGCATCTGTCGATTATTTTTTGTCAAACTAATTTTAGCATTGTATTTTAATTTTTTTTGCTTGCCCTGGATGATGGTGTAACAAGCTATGTTTTTTTTTATTTTAATATATGTGATTATGGGATATATTCAGAACAGGCTTTATCAAATTCATTAAATATTTATTAGCATCATGCATGGTTAAGCAAAAGTTACAAAAATGTTTTTTAAAAATTCACGCAAAAGATGGTGTAAATATAAATGAGCTGCTTCAGGAAGTGGTCAATGCATTGGAACAACACACATATATAAAAAAAAATGCTGGTGAACGCAGCAGGTCAGGCAGCATCTATAGGAAGAGGTACAGTCAACGTTTCGAATCTTCCTATAGATGCTGCCTGGCCTGCAGCGTTCACCAGCATTTTTTTATGTGTATTGCTTGAATTTCCAGCATCTGCAGATTTCCTCGTGTTTGGATCAATGCATTGGTTTGCTTTTTTTATTATTGTCACATGTGCAAAGAAAGTGAAAAACTTGTCTTGCACATTGTTTATACAGATCAAATCATGACACGGTACATTAAGGTAAAACAATGGCAATGCAAAAGTAAGCTACCAAAGGAGTGCAGTGCAGATGAGCGATGAAGTGCAATATCACAACGAAGCAGATTGTGAAGCCAGGAGGCCATTCTTATTGTTCAAGAGGTCCATTCAAGAGTATGATAACAGTGAAAAGAAGCTGTCCTTGAGCTGTGTGGCACATGCTTTCAGGTTTTTGCATCTTCTGCTCAATGGAACAAGGGCGAAGAATGTCTCGAGTGAGTAGTGCCTTTCATTATGTTGGCTGTCTTACTGAGACAGCGAGAAGTACAGATGGTCCATAGGGGGGAAGCTGTTTTTTGTGATGTGCTGAGCTGTGTCGACAACTCTCTACAGTTTCTTATCACATGCAAAGCAGTTAGTGCACCAAGCCATTATTCATCCAGTCAGTATGCTTCCTGTGGTGCTTCGGTAAAAATTGGTAAGTTAATGGGGGCATACAGAATTTCTTTAGCCTCCTGGAAAAGTAGGAGCATTGGTAAGCTTTCTTGGCTGTGACATCAACATGAATGAACCTGTTCATGCCTAGGAACTTGAAACTCTCACAAGGTTGATGTAGACATGAGCATGTGACTTTCTGAAGTCAATGACCAGCTCTTTTATTGACATTGAGGGAAAGGTTGTTGTCATGACACCAACCTTTCCCGTATTCCTACTCATCATTATGAGATGTGATCCACTACAGTGGTATCATCTGCAAAATTGTAGATGGAGTTAGAGCAGATTCTGGCCATGCAGTCATAAGTATACATGGAGTAGAATAGGAGATTAAGGATGCAACCTTATGGAGCACTAGGATAATTGTGGCTGAGGTTTTGCTGCCTAGCCTTACTGATTGTGGTGTGTTGGTCAGAAATTCAAGGATCCAGTTGCAGAGGGAGGCATAAATTCCCAGGGTCTGGAGTTTGGTGAGGAGTTTGCTTAGCATATTAGTATTGAAGCCAGAACTGTAGTCAATAAACAATGGTCTGACTTAAATGTCTTTACTGTCCACTTGCTCCAGAAATGAATGTAGGGCCAGGGAGATGGTGATCACCATAGCCCTGTTTCAGCGGTAGGCAAAATGCAGTGGGTCGAAAGTGTCTGGAAAGCTGGAATAGATGTGTGCTGTGTCCAGCTTCTCAAGGCATTTCACAGTGGTTGAAGTTAAGACCACTGGGATGGTAGTTATTACAGTGCATTATCTTTCTTATTTTGAGTACTAGGATGATAATGGTGGCTTTAAATCAAGAAGGAGCCTCAGTCCGGAAACAGGTATAATAACATTGAAAATAAATTTGGAAGGGTACCTGGATTTTTAAAAAGGTTTAGGTTATGGGCTAAATGCAGACAAATGGGTCTAGTTTAGATAGCATCTTTTAGACATTGGCAAGTTGAGCCAAATGGTTTATTTCTGTGCTGTATTCTGTGACAGAGATTATTGAAATCTGAAATCAAAACAGGAAATGTCAGAAACAGGGCTGGAGGTCTCTGGGGGGGGGAGGGGTTGGAAATAGTTCATGTTTCAGGTCTAAGATCTTTTGTCAAAAGTAAGTTTTAGTTGCAGAGAAGTTCAGGAAGTGAAGGGTCAAATAAGGGGATACCCCTTACAGAGCGAGATCCAACTGTGTGATAGGGACATGAGTTTGCAGATGCTGGAATCTAAACAACAAAAAAAACTGCTAGAGGAACTTGGGTCAGGCAGCAACTGTAGAAGGAAATGGATGGTCTACATTTCAAGATCCTTCATCCTGACTCTTCAGATCTGCTGTGTTCCACCAGCAGTTTGTTCTTGTCTTTTTTTTAAAAAACCATTCCTGCCCTGCAACTGAAACTAATTCACTTTTCCTCAGGGTCCTGTGCCGAAAATTGAACTGAGTTTCTGTTTCCATAGATGATGTTTGACATGATAGTTGCCAGACTGGAATGTAGAGACATAGAATAAACATTAGAGAATTAGCTTCACATACAAACTCTTTTAACATTAAAAACTGCTTTTATTTTGACTGTGAAAGAAGAATTTATATGTTGTGTGTTGAATTTGTACAAATAGATGTTAAGGAATGAGTTGAGAGCTTTGGGAATCTGGTCTGAGCTTTCGTGATAAAGTGATTCAAACAAGATGTAGTCAGGACACGGAGACAGTATTACAATAGGACATTCTACATCCATCTTGAGATTTAGTGTCCTATCCTGTTTTACAATCGCTTCATCTCTGCAAAACATGAAAACACTATATCATTTCGCGTTCTTTGAAATTGGCCAGTTACACTGCCTCATCATTACGTTAATTGAGAATGCAATTTTCCACGTGGATTAGATGCGAGTTAAAGGGGCGGAGATGTGGTTCTGACTGGCTCGCACTACGCCACCTATCCCAGACTGTTGGGGGTTCTGCCGGACGAAGTCTACTGGAAGACGCTCGCGAAGAAGTCCTGTGAATCAAGCACTGTAAAAGCAAAAATTTAGCACGATTTCGATAATCGAGGTTCTATATTTTTTTTCCCAGAATCTTGGTATTAGCTTTTTTTTAACTTATCGAAAATAAACCCGAGGAAGGAAGGAACCGAAGCGAATCAAGGTATTATTCCAGAACCAAATATCTGAAATACAATCTTTAGGGATGTTATTGCCGTTGACTGGATTTGGAATTTAAATTTGTTATACTTTAAATTTGATCGTCTTTGGAAACTTCGGATTTTCGTGCAATAGTAACTTATGAGTTTAGTCCGAGGACTGTGCACTCCGCATGATGTCACGGCTCATGCTTGGTTAAGGCGTGTGCTGGGCGATTACTGGGCAATTCGGTAGTTTGTCGCCCCTGTCTGGATATTGAGGCGAGCTTGGAGCCTATTCTCCGCAGTGCTCAGCTTTATTTTATTCCTTAGTTTTTCCCCAGTATGTGTTTTTTTTGTGTCAGCCTACCATGACCTGCCCCCACCATCCTTGCAGGTAAGAATTGCGGTGCTGCAGATTAACTTGGCTTTTGAGTTGTCACCACGCCATGGAAATTTTGAGTTTGACGCAGTTTTTCGATCGGAGCTGAAAGCGAAGGGATCAGAAAGAACGAATCAGTTGGAAAATGTAATGGGAATCATAAACAATATTATCGTGGCATAATTAAGAAAGTTGAAGTGGAGTTTGAAGTTGTTTCCTGGTAGATTGAACGTTTCTCGGCTGAATCACATATTCACTTGCCGCCATGACAGAAGGTAAATACGAAAACGTTTGGGAGCGAGTTGTAACCGTATTTGAATAGAACGCCAGCGTGTTGTAGAAGGTAAAGGAAAATGAAAGTGAGCATTTTCCTAGTGTATTTTCATCCCTGTGACTAATGTGCGTCTCAGTGCCTTGCATCAAATGCTTGACAAATTATTAGAAAATAATTTCTTAATGCCAGTAAATCCTGTCATTTAGAAAAACATGGACTTGTAAGGGATAATCGGCATGCTTTTTGCGGGGGAGGGGATCTTGTCACTCAAATTTGATTGTTTTCAGGATATGACAAAGATAACCACAGAACAATTAATAGTGTTTACATGGATTTAAGTAAAGAATTTGACAATGTCCCTCTTTGGCCATTCTGTAAGATCAATTTGCATGAGATCCATAGTGAGTTATTAAATCTGATCCAGAATTGACTTGGTCATAGACTGGGAGTGGTAGTGGAGGGGGTGTTACTCTGACTGGAGGTCTGTGGCCAGAAGTGGTTTTCCAGGAATTTGCCTGGATTAATATGTATAAGCTGTAAAGAGAGGTTTGACACACTTAGATTTTGTCTTGAGCATTAGAGGCCTCTGGATATATTCAGTTGTTAGTCAGATTTATTCCCTGGGTTGAAATATCAAATACTAGGGGGCATAGGCTAATGTTGAAAAGGGGAAAAGTTTTAAAATGTGTGAGTTAAGTTTTTATTACACTCTGATGGGTTTCTTGAATGCAAGTGATAAATGCAGATAGAAAATTTTGGAGGCATTTCAACACACAAACAGGCAAAGGACAGAGAGAAATGGACCACGTGTTGGTAAATAAGAATAGTTATAGATTAACATCATTGTCATTGTCAAAGGGTTTTGGCCCGAAACATAGACTGTATGCTTTTCTATTGATGCTGCCTGGCCTGCTTAGTTCCTCCAGCATTTTCTATGTGTTGCTTGGATTTCCTGCATCTGTAGGTTTTCTTGTGTTGATATTCACTGTAGACATAGTGGTCCGAAAGGCTTGTTCCTGTTTTCTACTGTTCTGTTCTGTTCTATATGGGTTGTGAGAAACTTATGTGTTCTGATTTGTGTTTTGAGTCCAACTGAAAAGTGAGTGCATCCCTCACTTAAATAAAGCCAATAAGTTGTGAGACAAAATATATTCATTGCTGGTTTTGCAAAAATGGCTCATATGACACTGCAGTTAACACATTGTTGTCCATTATTGTTACAGGATTCTTATAGCAATGAAATTTGATAACATTGTCAATTTGTAGCAATCCTGTTTTGTTAAGAGGAAATCTGAGAGTGATAAACAGTTTTTAAAGAAAGAACGGTTTGCTGACTCTTCTGCCAATGGAACTGGAGAGCATAGATGGTAGTAATTGGCTAAAATAGAATTAGAAAACCTGTATACATTGGGAGATTAGGATCTAAATTACATTGGAGTGGGAGGCAGGTTAGTAGCAGCACTTGTGACATTTGAATCATCAGTTCCCTCATCTCTATCCCCATCTGTTCCCAGGATGAGGCTTTCCTTTCCAGGACATCAGAGATGTCGTCGTCCTCCCCTTTCAAAGAATGGGGTTTCCTTTCCTCCACCATTAACGCTGCCGTCACCTGCATTTCCTCCATTTCCCAGACATCTGCACTCACCCCATCTTCCTGTTACCTTACAGAGAAAGTTCCTCCTATCCTCACCTTCCTCCAACAAGGCTCCACATCATTCTGCACAACTTCTGCCATCTTCAGCAGGATCCTACCACAAACACATCTTTACCACTTGCACTCCACTTTCTACAGGGATCACTCCCTCCATGATTCCCTTGGCACATATTCAGTTGTAGTTATCCCTGCAAGTGACATATATGCTATACTTTCCCATCTACCTCGCTTGCCTCCATTCAGGGCCCCAAACAGTCCTCCTAGCTGAGGTAACGCTTCAGCAAATCTGTTGGGGTTGTCTATCGTATCCAGTGCTCCCGATGTAGCCTCCTCTACAATGGTGAGACTGGATGTCAATTTGTCAAGTACCTCCGCTCCATCCACCAAAAGTGGAATTACCCAGTGGCCAACCATTTTAATTCCTATTTCCATTGCTGTTCCGACATATCAGTCCATAGCCTCCTCTTTTTGCCATGATAAGGCCACTCTCGGGGTGGAGGAGCAATACCTCATATTCCATCCATGTAGCCTCCAAATGACAGTATGAATATTAGTTTCTCCTCCTGGTAAACAAAAATTCCCCCCTCCTTCTCTCTCCTATTCTCCACTCTGTTCTCTTACCTCTTCTCCTCACCTTCTCCCCTTTCTCCCCTGGTCCACAATGCTCTTCCATCAGATTCCTTCTTCTCCAGGCCTTGGCCTTTGCCTTTCCCACCCAGTAGGCTTCACCTATCCCCTTCTAGCTTGTTCTCCTTACCCCTCCCCCACCTTTTTATTCTGGCATCTTCCCCTTTTTCAGTCCTGAAGAAGGGTTTCAGTCCTGTTTGTTCATTTTCGTAGATGCTTCCTGACCTGAGTTCCTCCAGTACTTTTTGTGTAATAATGAGGCAAGAGAAATCATCATGAAAAACATGCATGTGTTCTAAGGAATTGTATTTGTAGCAGTTTATCTTGTGCAGTAAATTGGCTTGCGTTTTGTTTTATTCTCTAACAAGGTTCTGAGCTGGAGTGGGCCTAAGTTTGGTTTGTCCAATTTCTGTGAAATTTGAGGCATATGCTGCTAAATATTTGTCAAGAGTTTTTCACAGCATTGTCACGATTTTCTAATTGCTTTTCAAATTCTAAGTTAGCAATATATATATATTAAAAAATTGGTAGGATCTCTCTTCCCGACGTTGAATGTGGTTAAGTGGTTCATTTGAAGTATGGAATGTGTTCCCTCTATATTTTGTGCAAACAATTCTATAAATAGAAAGTAAAAGTGCAAATAAGCGTTCAGTGATTTTTACAATAAAATGAAAGCCTGTAAATTTATATACATACTGTAAAATGTCGAAACTAGTCCATTATCTATTGCAACATTTAGGACAGAGGGCTGTAGCATTAATTAATTGATCCAGAAAGAAAACGTGGTGGACATTGGTTCCTGTTAATGAAACAGACCATGCATTGGAAACATATTGAGGCCACTTGATTTCACAAAATGAATTTCAGGATTTATTTCAGTGGTCTTGTATCTGGTTGCTTCTACTGTGTTGAAAATCCTAGCCCATCTACAGAAGCTATCTGTAAACAAGACATCCTCAAATTAGTTTCTTTAAGTGAAAATCATCTTGGAACTTGTGCTTCTGGATCAAGGATTCCCAACCTGAGGTCCATGAACCTCTTGCTTAATGGTATTGGTTCATAGCATAAAACAGGTTGGGAACCCCTGCTCTAGATAGTTAAATCATAATAATTGAACTCATAACAGATTAACATTGTAACATTCGTAAATACAGCTGTCCTTGTAAACCACTTGTTAAGTGGTGGGGCAGGTGGTGCTGAGGAATCAGGGAGTCAGCAGAAGGACTTGGACAGATTAGGGCAATGGGCAAAGAAGTGACAAATGAAGAAAATGTCGGTAAGTGTATGGTCATGTACTTCGGTAGAAGGAATAAAGACATAGACTTTTCTAAACAAGAAGAAAATTCAGAGGTGCAAAGGGACTTGGGAGTCCTAGTGCAGAATTCCCTAAACATTAACTTGTAGGTTGAGTCAGTGGTAAGGAAGGCAAATGCACTGTCAGAATATAAATGCAAGGATGTAATGTTGAGGCTTTATAAGGCATTGGTCAGACTGCACTTGGAGTATTGTGAGCAGTTTTGGGCTCGTTATCAAAGAAAGGATGTGCCTGAATTGGAGAGGGTCCAGAGGAGGTTCATGAGAATGATGCCGTGAATGAAAGTGTTAGCATATGAGGAGTATTTGAGGGGACCTCATTGAAACGTATGGAATATTGAAAAACCATGTATTGAAAACCCAGCACCCGAGTGCCCTCATTACCATCTCGGTTGACTTCAACCATGTTACCATGGCTAGAACACTGCCCAACTTCACGCAGTATGTGAGCTGTACAACCAGAGGGGAGAGGACTCTGGATTTGGTGTACGTTAACGATAAGGATGCATACAGCTCTTCTCCCCTCCCCCCCCCACCCCCATTGGGAAGGTCAGATCACAACCTGGTGCATCTAAAACCCTGCTACGTGCCTCTGGTGAAGAGTAAACCTGCAACCTCGAGGACAGTGAGGAAATGGTCGGAGGAGGTTTATGAGGCGCTCCAGGGTTGTTTTGAGGTGACAGACTGGCAGGCACTCTGTGAGCCACATGGAGAGGATATTGATGGGCTCACAGAGTGCATCACTGATTACATCAACTTCTGTGTGGACTGTAATGTTCCGACAACAACTGTCCTTTGTTATTCAAATAACAAGCCATGGGTAACAAAGGACATTAAGGACATCCTGAATGCTAAAAAGAGGTCGTTTAAAGATGGAAATAGGGAGGAGCTGAGGGCAATACAGAGGGACCTGAAAGCCAGGATCAGGGAGGCTAAAGACAGGTACAGGAGGAAGCTTGAGTGGAAACTCCAGCAGAACAACATGAGAGAGGTCTGGAGTGGGATGAGGACCATCACTGGGTTCCGGCAAACTAGCAACAGAGGAGCTGAAGGCAGTGTGGACAGGGCCAACGAACTTAACCTGTTCTTTAACAGATTTGACATTGTGGTCCCTGCCCATCCCCCACGTGAGTCATCTGTTGGTCCCCAACCAACACATATTCCACTCTCCCTTCCTACCCCTCCTCACAGTCCCCCACCCTGCTCTCATGACTATACCCCTTTCCCACACAAAACCACCACGGTGGGCTTCACAGCTGAACAGGTGAGAAGACAGCTGAAACGTCTCAACCCGAGCAAGGCTGCAGGACCGGATGGTGTCACTACCAGGGTGCTCAAATCCTGTGCCCCTCAGCTATGTGGAGTACTTCGCCATGTCTTCAGCCTGAGCCTGAGGCTCTGGAGGGTTCCTGTGCTGTGGAAGAAGTCCGGCCTCGTCCCTGTGCTGAAGATGCCGTGCCCCAGCAGCCTCAATGACTACAGACCGGTGACGTTGACATCCCACATCATGAAGACTCTGGAGAGACTTGTTCTGGAGCTTCTCCGGCCTGTGGTCAGGCCACACTTAGATCCCCTCCAGTTCGCCTACCAGCCCCGACTAGGACTTGAGGATGCTATCGTCTACCTGCTGAACCGTGTCTACGCCCACCTGGACAAGCCAGCGAGCACTGTGAGGGTCATGTTTTTTGACTTCTCCAGTGCGTTTAACACCATCCACCCTGCTCTGCTCGGGGAGAAGCTGACAGCGATGCAGGTGGATGTTTCCCTGGTATCATGGATTCTTGATTACCTGACTGGCAGACCACAGTACATGTGCTTGCAACACTGTGTGTCTGACAGAGTGATCAGCAGCACTGGGGCTCCACAGGGGACTGTCTTGTCTCCCTTTCTCTTCACCATTTACACCTCGGACTTCAACTACTGCACAGAGTCTTGTCATCTTCAAAAGTTTTCTGATGACTCTGCCATAGTTGGATGCATCAGCAAGGGAGATGAGGCTGAGTACAGGGCTGCGGTAGGAAACTTTGTCACATGGTGTGAGCAGAATTATCTGCAGCTTAATGTGAAAAAGACTAAGGAGCTGGTGGTAGACCTGAGGAGAGCTAAGGTACCGGCAACCCCTGTTTCCATCCAGGGGGTCAGTGTGGACATGGTGGAGGATTACAAATACCTGGGGATACGAATTGACAATAAACTGGACTGGTCAAAGAACACTGAGGCTGTCTACAAGAAGGGTCAGAGTCGTCTCTATTTCCTAAGGAGACTGAGGTCCTTTAACATCTGCCGGACGATGTTGAGGATGTTCTACAAGTCTCTGGTGGTCAGTGCTATCATGTTTGCTGTTGTGTGCTGGGGCAGCAGGCTGAGAGTAGCAGACACCAACAGAATCAACAAACTCATTCGTAAGGCCAGTGATGTTGTGGGGATGGAACTGGACTCTGAGAGTGGTGTCTAAACTGAGGATGCTGTCCAAGTTGCATGCCATCTTGGACAATGTGTCTCCCATCCACTACATCAGGGATCCCCAACCTTTTTTGCACTGCAGACCGGTTTAATATTGACAATATTCTTGCGGACCGGCCGACCTGGGGGGGGGGGGGGGGGGTCGGGGTTGCCAACGGACAAGAGTAGCAGTCAAATACGTTGTGTTTACCCCGAGAAGGACTACAATTGCCATGAAGCCTTGTGCAGGCACCAGTGCACATGCATGTACCTGCCGATTTTTTTTTCTCTCTGCAAATCGGTTTTGGCCATTCTGTTTGGTGGGGGGGTGTTAATCACGACCGGAATATAGGTGATAAGTGGCTAATACACTCAATTTCGTTTCTAGAAGGGTTTATCTAACAAATTTAATATTAAACACACCGCCTATTTTCCTCTCATGAATACGGTGATAAGTCAGTTATCAGGGAGGACAGTGGAGCTTGAAGTAAGTGTTGAACGAACTTCCAGTAGAAGTGGTAGAGGCAGGTTGGATATTATCATTTAAAGAAAAATTGGATAGGTATATGGACAGGAAAGGAATGGAGGGTTATGGGCTGTGTGCAGGTCGGTGGGACTAGGTGAGAGTAGCGTTCGGCATGGACTAGATGGGCCAAGATTGCCTGTTTCTGTGCTGTAATTGTTATATGGTTATATAAGTAAGTCAATAGCATCATAACATTTGAAGTAACGTTTGGATATTAAACACACAGCACATTTTTATGAACATATAAAATCATTGCAACACACCAATATTGCGGAATTAATGGGAGCCCTGGGCTTGTTTCCCTGCAACAAGACGGTGCCATCGAGGGGTGATGGGACATCTTGATCCGGAATGCTGGCAGAGATGTTATGTCAAACATACTTTTCATCCCACCATCATTTGCAAGCTGGAGGAGTTGATCTCCTTCCCATGCTGACATGGATGACACGCAGGTAATGACCTCGCGTGCGTTCAAGCTCAACAGTGGGTGTGACGGAATGAGGAAAGGTGCAGCTGACTCGTATCGCCAAATCATATCGTTTCCTTACAGCCCGGTAGCGCATGCTCTGCGGCCCGGTGGTTGGGGACCGCTGCACTACATAATGTACTGGTTGGGCACAGGAGTACATTCAGCCAGAGACTCATTCCACCGAGATGCAACACGGAGCGTCATAGGAAGTCATTCCTGCCTGTGGCCATCAAACTTTACAACTCCTCCCTTGGAGGGTCAGACACCCTGAGCCAATAAGCTGGTCCTGGACTTATTTCCTGGCATAATTTACGTATTACTATTTAACTATTAGCAACACACATCAAAGTTGCTGAACGCAGCAGGCCAGGCAGCATCTCTAGGAAGAGGTACAGTCGACGTTTTGGACCGAGACCCTTCGTCAGGACTAACTGAAGGAAGAGTTAGAAAGAGATTTGAAAGTGGGAGGGGGAGATCCGTTATTTATTTTTATACACATATTCTTTCTCTCACTCTCCTTTTTCTCCCTCTGACTATACCCCTTGCCCATCCTCTGGGTCCCCCCCACCCCGTCTTTCTCCCTGGGCCTCCTGTCCCATGATCCTCTCATATCCCCTTTGCCAATCACCTGTCCAGCTCTTGGCTCCATCCCTCCCCCTCCTGTCTTCTCCTATCATTTTGGATTTCCCCCTCCCCCTCCCACTTTCAAATCTCTTTCTAACTCTTCCTTCAGTTAGTCCTGACGAAGGGTCTCGGCCCGAAACGTCGACTGTACCTCTTCCTAGAGATGCTGCCTGGCCTGCTGCGTTCACCAGCAACTTTGTGTGTTGCTTGAATTTCCAGCATCTGCAAAATTCCTGTTGTTTGATTATTTAACTATTTATGGTTTTATTACTATTTAATTATTTATGGTGCAACTGTAACGAAAATCAATTTCCCCTGGGATCAATAAAGTATGACTATGACTATGGAGAGGATGGTTCTTAAAGAGGGGAAGTCTAGGACCAGAGGGCATAGCCTCAGAATAGAAGGATGTCTCTTTAGAACAGATAAGGAATTTCTTTGACTAGAGAGTGGTGAATCTGTGGAATTCATTGCCACAGATGGCTGTGGAGGCCAATGTCATTGGGTATATTTGAAGCGGAGGTTGTTAAAGATTCTTGGTTATTAAGAGTGTCAAAAGTTTTGGGGATAAGGCAGGAAAATGGTATCTGAGAAGAATTTCTGCTCCTATATCTTATGGTCTTAAGTCTTCAATGAAATGTACCTCGTCATCATGAACAACTTGCAGGAAATGTTTTCAATTAACTTCAGTTGAATAATGGCATCCATTTGTGATTGTTCAGGTTTATAGAAATTGAAGTAGGCCATTACCCCCCTGCCCCCACCAGATGTTGAGCTTCTTGTATGGTTGGAGCTGCATTTAACCAGGCAATTGGAAATCACATTTCTGACTTGTACTCTGTAATTAGTGAAGGGTTTTGCATGCAAGGTGCATCATTCACTGCACAATTTTTGGTCTCTAAGCTCCTTTGTATTTATTTTTGACAGGTCCTTGAGTTTCAATTAATGATACCTAGATTGTTGATGAACAGGTACTTGGTGATGGTATTTATAAGGGGATGTGGTTAGACCTGAGTTGGTGATGGTCATTGCTTGGCCTTTTGTGGTGTTGACTCCTTCTTGCAATTTATCAGTGCTTGTCTGCGTATTGTCCAGGTCTTTCAACATGCAGGCATGAACTGCCTTTTACTGAGTTGTAAAAGGGAACTGAATATCAACTATTCTGTTCAAGGCAGGTAACTGAAGCAACAGATTGGTTGGGCCTAGGATACTATCCTGATACCTGGGAGTTGAGATGCTTGACTATCCACAACTACTTTCCTTTGTGAAGAGTAAGGATCTAGCAATTAAGACTGCTTTCCTCCTGATAACTATTGAATTATTTTGGAGAGCAAGTTTCATTTAAAAGCATCACAAATGATACCTTCAAAAATAATGGAAGGTAAATTGGACAGTAAGTGACTGGATTAGATTAGTTCACAAGATGCAAGGCAGCACATGTATATCATAAACATTACAATAATTACCTTACACTTATTATAGTGGGATTTGGTAGCTGTGGCGTACCAGTGAAGGGAGTAAACCTTTTAGTGTACTTTGGCATTGAGCAACCTGAGTTGGTGGAGTGGACTGAAACCCTGTCAAGTGGAGAATATTCCATCACAGTTTTGTATAAGTTACTGGTGAGTATGAAGGGTGACCGTTGTGCCACAGAATGGCTAGCTTCCAATCTCTTACAGTTATAGTAATGTTCCCCCATGAAATACTTTTTATGTATAAAGTTCATGAGATTTTATATCTATCTCGATGTAGATTACATACACATGTCTGTAAAATAATGTGATTTATTGGTTTTCAGTTGATGGCTGTTAAAATCAAAACTGTTAATCATTACTTCTAACAGAATGTGATGTAATAAGCATTACATTATCTCAGATAATGGATGTTGAACTGATCAAGAACTGTAAAACAAATCTCAAAGCTCTGCCTGTTGTATTCTCAATTCTGCTCTGGGCTACCTGCATTTATGGCCAATTTCAGGGCAGCAATTCTTCAAGCCGATGCCTGTTTTAGATTGAATATGTGAATTGAGATGGGCATGTAGCTGGATAGACTTTAACCTGAGTTAGGTTCTTGGACTGATCTTGTTTGTGTGACTAACTGAATCACGGCTGTTTTGCTAATCAGTCTAAATGGCACTATTCCGAACCTGTACCAAGCCCATTTTGTGAATTTTTGTCTGTTATTAATAACAGTGGGGGGAAAAAAAAATATTTTTTCCAGAAGGGATACTAACCCAACATTTGTAAAAGAGAATTGCCCTCCTTGCAAACCATAATCTGTCAGATCCTGAAGTAATACAAACTTGAAGACATTGAATACAAACTTCCTTATTCTTATTTGCTCCATCTACTTGAATGCCATTTACATTTCCCCCGTTTCTGTGTTTTGGTTCTGTGGAACCTACATTTGGCTCTGCTGGTGTTTTTTTTAAATGAAGAGAACTAATTTTTAATTTTAAACATATTTCTGTTCAATTCTGCCTCATTCGTCCCAGTAGCAAGCAATTAGAACTTCTCTGGTTCTCTCTCTCTCTCCCCCCCCCGCCCCCATAACTTAAAATTCCTTCATGCATTATAACTTATTTGTAAAGCTGCTCTGTTCAAGATAATGGTATTTTTCTTCAAATGTAGCACTTGGAATTAAGCATGGTATTCAATTGAGGATTAATTAGTAATTTTAAAACTATTTGGCAAAACCTAATTTTGTATTTCTACTTCAGAAGATTTTGTTGGGACTGTCTTTTCCATTAGCTTTAATTATTTCTTTTGTTTATACAAGGATATCAATTGTTTGTCTTTTTCTTAACTGCGTGGAAAATAGAAGAAAATTAATTTTTACTTTGAATTTGAGAAGGTTTCTTAATGAACTTCATGGTTTGGTTTAAGACATTGTCTATAACTAATTCTATGATTTTTAATTTTAAAATCATTTTTATCCTTTTTAGGTGCATTAATTTGGAACAGTGAAGTAAGGATTGCCGAAGAAATGGCTGCAACAGATAATATGCTTCATGAACTGTAATTTTGCTACAGAAATTTTAACTTTGTGTTTCAACATTGCCTTGCGCTCCAAGTGTGGATTCTGGCTGTATGAAGAATTAATTTCTCTTTTATGGCAGACAGTTGAAGACAATATTATTTTGTTCATCTAGAGGAAATTTCAGTATACTTGTGTTATCATCACCTACATTTGGAAAATGCCAATCTTGAAACAGTTAGTGGCCAGCTCCAGCCAGTCTAAACGTCGCTCCCGCGTGGACTTGACTGCAGATATGATCAGTGCACCTCTTGGTGATTTCCGCCACACAATGCATGTGGGTCGTGGAGGTGATGTCTTTGGAGACACATCGTTCCTTTCTAGCAAGGTTGGAGCAACAGCTGCTGCTCCTGCTGAAGCAACCCCTAAACCAGGTTTGCTCTCTCGGAAATTCAGAAGCAGCAGTAAGCGGTCTCAGTCTGTAACACGCGTTGACAAGCAGGATATACTGACACAAAGTGATTCTGCTTTTTTTGTGAAAAATGCAGTATCCCTTCCTCAGCTAAATGATAAGATTGTGGAGCCTACTAATCAATTGGCAAAGAGCCTTTCGTCAAGCCCCCTGAAAAAGCTTACAAATGAAGACACTGAAAATAAACCTGTTAATGGAGCTGCTGGTGGAGTTGACAGTAAATCTATGGAATATCAAGATGAGAGAGATTTTGGAGATATCTCAGACCTTCCCACATCTCTGTCCAGTGGTGGGTTTCCACTGACACATGCTGAGTCCATCATGTCCTTCCATGTCGATCTTGGTCCTTCAATGCTTGGTGACATTTTAAGTGTTATGGAAAAAGATACCTGGGAAAATAATACTGATCTTGGTTTGGGAGAAGCCAAGGAAGGTGACTATTCAAATTTCAAGAAGATGACTACAGGAAAGTTTGTGGAGGATTCCTCAAAATCAGCAACTAGTTTGCCAAGTACTGTTAAAGGTGTTGCATATAGCCCAGGTTCTGGTAGTTGCTTATCACAAGGTAGTGGCTCTGTGTCAAGTTTGGCATCTGGGACAACAGAAGAGATGCAGTCAGTTTATGAAGGAGTTAGTCATGGAAATACAGATAGCGTGAAAAATACTGGTGAATCCACAGATGCCTTCAAAGAGGAAGAAAATGAAGGTGAGGAATTTACCTTCATGGACGAAGAGGATGAAATCCGTGTATAAAAATTGGCCTTCAATATAATTATTGACTTTAAAGAGCAAGATGAAATTTACCTGACCTAGCATTTGCTGAGTTAATGAAGCATGGCAGGATTGCACTAGACTTTTACACCACAGACTCAAAATTCTTTCTGTAATAAAAGCTGTAACCAAAACTCTCCAGTCCACATAAACTAGCAGTATGTGCAGGTACTCTTCATGACTTTGCTTGTTTTGGTTGAGCAGAATAAATTACATAAAATGCACATCCCAAGTAGTGCAAGTAATTTTTGTGGTACCATTTGTAGATAGTGCATACCATTGTTGATCTTGCATTGTTGACTGTAAATATTGTGATCAAAAATGATATGCCCCAAAAGATGTGGTTTATCTACCTTTTCTGTAGTGTGCCTTTAGAAATTTTGCTTTAGGGTGCTCCCAAGCTTTCAGTTGCTTCTTTCTTTCTGCCTCCCTGTTGTTCATTTGGTAATTTTAGGGTAGATCTTTATATATGCATATAATGTCCTGTGTAGGGGTAGATACACATCGCCAACATGTTGGATGCCAGATTTTACAAATTTTAAGATAGTGCAATTAATTTTTTTCAACAGGTGTTTGATTTAAATCTGTCTTGAAACCTGCCATCCAGAAGCATGATGGCTTGTGACTATTTTTGCCAAGTTAAATGAAAGTGGGTCAATTTTACCATTAAAGGAAATTAACTTTTAAAAAAAAATTCCAATATAGTATCTTGTGAAGTGTTTCAGTATTAAGCATTCTTATAGATCCAGCATCCATTCCATAAATGAGTATATTTCCTGGCACTTGATTAACTGTGAAACATTTATGATGTTGCATAAATGTAAATTTGTTTAATCGTTAATAATGAGAAGTTCATTTTGAAACACTTAACATCTTTTTAAGACTAATAGTTTCCTGTCAATTGTTTCATGCCCAACTCATCATTTTTTTTGCATTTATGTCCAAGCATCACTTTTCACCAAGTAGTTCTTAAAGCTACATTTTGCACATTCCATTGAGATTTGGGAATTTTGCATCAACATAGCACTATACCAGTTTATGGAATTAAGTGGAAGGGATTTTTCAAATCTTCCTTTTGCTTAGGATATATGTTTGGCTAAAGATTTAATTTATTTTTCAAGATGTTTGACATTTAGGACTTTGGGGTGTTTTAACAGCTTGCTTTACTATAGTTCAAACAAAATAATTGAGATGAAAGGTAACATATACTTGTGTGCATAGAATAAATCAATTGTGGGCAAACTTCAAGATGTGTATCTAAATTATGCCTCTGCATTCTTGAAGCATTTTGATGAATTTGCAAGTAGAAACTCTAGTGTTTTGTAGGTACAATTTTAGCATTAATGTATAAATACTCTCATTTAAATGGCAAATCTGGAACTTATAAAATATTATTGCAGGCATTATACTGAATTTACATGTCTATCTTGAAACAAGTTTTCAATGCAAGATAACCTAGCAATGAAAATGTGGATATTTTAGTTTCCACCACCTGGTGCGTTTGTAGTCAAAGGATTGTAATGAGAGCAAATTATTTCTACAGAAAAACACTAACCACTACTTTATCACTAATTTCAATAGATCATATTAGTTTTATTTGCACTTTTATAACATTGGGGTTAAATAATAACCCATTCAGGAGTGGTAGCATTTGAAAATTTGAAAACATCACTACCTGTCCTCGTTCCACCACATCCCAGTTGTTTAATTATGAAGTGGAACAAAACATAAGCAATGCTTCCATCAGAAAAATGGATATTTCTTCTTAATATATACAAATCGGGCTCCGGCGGTACTTTCTGAGCTGCCTGAAGCTTGGTGTTGCGCGAAGCTGCTCAAGTGGACTGCTGGGAGAAGATCCAAAATTGCTTTTGGTACATTGTATTAACATGTGGTGTTTGGGTTGGAGGGAAGCGTGCAGGGTGACACAAATATCTGATCCTTTTGTAATCTTTGCACTCAGTCATGCGTATCTCTTCTGAAGGAGCCCTTTTGATGTGGTTTGGGCTGATTTCTGGTGACTGAGGGCAAACATCCCTTTTGCAATATTTTAAGTCCCATCTGCAATGCAACTTTGTCATACAGTTAATTACCAAGCATAGTGAAATATTGCAGTGATATTTATTATTTTGGCATTGCTTTGAGTTCACATGGTTTTTCTTGTTATTTGAATTGAGATGGAGAACTAAACCCATTCATCTATAAATAACACTAGTATTTGTCATTATCTAAACTTCCTTTGCACTACAATAATGTTTGCCTTACTTTAGTGTAATGGAATCCTAATACTTGTTAATTTGATTTTAAATCGACCTGCATCTGAAAAAGCTCTCCAATGAAACATTACATGTCATGCTACACAATTTGAGTTACCCAAAGGCAGCAGTCTGAAGAGTGCCTTGTGCATTTTTTCCAACTGCTTTCATTATAACACAGTTAAATGCAATCCTGGTTGAGGATAGGTTCTTCTCATTAAATGGCCAGATATGGTGGCACACAACATGCTGCTTTATCTTTTTTATTGAATATTTATACCATTTTATACGGTGTGTAAAGGCCTCAATGTTGGAATGTAAATGAAGCAGGTCACTAGAAAGCTGTGCAGCAGCATGGTTACTTTAATGTTTGTAAGCAAGTGTGTTTGTTAGTCACTGACCTGCTTTTGAGTGGTACAATGTAAAATTTTGATCAACACATTGTTTTGTTCAGTACACATGTTAGACAATGCTCAGATTCAAGCTGGCAGCTGTGCTAACAGCTGGAGAGTTGCATTAACTGCATGCTTAATAGGAAATGTGAAGGTCAACAGTTCCTTCTTTTAGGCAACTCCCAAATATTGACACTAATTTGTTTCTTCACAAGAGCTGAGATCAGATTATTTGATGCAGTGCTAATTGTATACTTTGTGTAATTTAGCCTCTATTCTGAATGCATTTCATTGTGTTTTAGAAAGTTCTATGCGTAAATTGCAGATTTCTGTTCTACGATCCCAGCTGCAGAACATAAAACTATTTTCTTTTTTAAAGTTCTTCCAGCTACAAATGTGATTGTACAATATAGTGATTTGTTGTGGAGAAAGAAAATGTGACCAGAGGATCCCAGCAAAAAGGTTGTAATGGTGTTCTTGTGTGTTTTTGTTCGCTGGTTTGTCTGATTTTTTAAATTTCATTTTTTGTACATCTTGTGCAAATGCTGGTGATCTGAAATGTACTCAGCAAGTAGGTATCTGTGATTTTTGATGTTTTGAATATGTACTGTTCAGAGCATATTAATGCATGGATAATGGACTGTGTTCTTGTACTCTAGATATGCAGGCTGACCTCCCAGGTACAGTTGCTGATGATGCAGAAAAACAGAGGGGTTGAATAGAGGTGACATTGTTAGAATATTTTTACTGTCAATAACTTGATTTGGGAAAATTGAAGAAAAGCAAATATTCAGAAAAGACAATAGTTTTTGCATTGGTATCAAATGAGGCCTAGAATGTAATGCACAAATGATTCGAAATATACCACTAAAGTGATTTTGTAAAAATAAAATTGCACATGACCTATTTTGCTAGTAGTATTTTAATCCAATTGTGTGCCAAATATTTAAAGGAATCTTATTGCTAAACAAAACTACAGTTATGAAGTGCTGTCTTCTATATGCTGTCAATCATACTTAAATACAGAGGTATTACATAGTGTCTACGTTGACTGCTCACTGTGTATGATTTTCTATGTAAAAATGAATGTAAATAAACTGACATCTTATTTTAAAGGTTTTATTTTTGAAATGCGTTGGTTTAGAACTCAAGTAATACTATCACTGACTTCACAAAACAACCTGATATTTTCACATATTATCACATCATTGTAACAGTATTCAATAATTTGATTCATCTGATTTTTTTTAGTTAATAAACTGCCAGCAAATTGGTTTCTTTACCTTGTCTATTGTGAATTGTTTTACTCTTCATCAGTGAATTTCAGTTAGTTACCTATTACTGATAAAAGTCATGTCGTTAGGGATGGAGAAAAAAAAATCACAAAACATCCATCATTTGAGCAGGATAAGTTTGGCCAATGTTCAGAAATTCACTTTCCAGCAAGGTCATCTGCTGAAATTGAACTCGAAATTTCTAGTTGTCATGGTTTTAAATTCTTTTGGACGTGATCCAAATTTTGAAACCATAGGCAATGAGGAAGCCAGAGGATCCATTTTCATAGTACTGTATTCTCATCTCAAGTCCAACTTCATGACTGAGCTCATGCTGTGGGGTTGGAGATTGTGCACAGTTGGGTTGAAGTTCATGCACTGTGGAGATGTAGTACATGTAAACTGAAACCCTGGCTGTTTTCTAATCAAATTTACAAGCCCTAAAAAATAGTAGGAGAACTCATTTTGTGGGATTATAAATAGAGGAGAGAGCAGTTATGCTGGCATTTATGTATTTTGGATTGAGAGGTGGAGATACATGCCAATCATTAGTTTCTCCTGATGCCAATCCCTATATGCATTAGGATTTTGTGAAACTTAATCGCCTAACATTTATGCCTAGACTGTATGAGCCAATGATCTAATCAATTGCACCCTTGTGGAGAAAATATTCTGATGAATCTGAGTGAGGCCCTGGAAGACAAGGTGTTTCTGGCACAATTTCAGCAGAGTGGTGGAATAGTCTGGTATTTCCTAAGGAGAATATTTATTGCTCTTGAACTACAGCAGACTGAGGTAGAAGAGAGCTAATGTTTTAACATCTAATTCGTATGTTACAGCTGATTTGAACTGTACTTTCAAATCTGGGCAACTGCTGTTGCTAGCAACTTGGATTTTTGCTTGTAGATGTGTCAGTACATCTCACCAAGTATGTCATGACCTGCAGCAATGTGTGAAAGGGGAGATTATTAGTTGATGATCTCCACCCTGTAGGTGTGATACGAGAAATTACCATATCTACACAAGAACCCAGTATCTCAATTGTTGGTTGGCTGCTCCTTGTCATTATTTCATCTACTTAGCACATTCACTAGTATTCTCTTGTAAAATGATAAACTTGATTATTCCTATTAACTCTTATAGTCCCTGCAGTTACTTATGTCTGTCACTATTTTGTTTAATTTAAATATTTTACCCACCTGCCATATTAACTGTCTATTTTCCAAAAAAAATGGGTCCAGTTTACTCGTATTAAAATTAAAACAAACCATTCCTAAACCTTGCTCTCATTAGCCATGAAATGTATGGTGCCACCAGGAATATTGGCTCGGTGAACTACAGGACATGCAGGTGTATGCGCTGCCAGATGAGCTGATTGCTAACATCGTTCAGAGTTTGCCAGTGATAGCAAATGGCAGAGGACAATGTGTTGTAGCAGGGCTATGCAATACGCAAATGGCAGAATTTTCTTTTGAAAATCCAGTTCGGGTATTGAAATCTCTTAAGGTAGAGAATTCTTGATTTGGTTTACTGAGTGTTTCTGGCATTTTAAGTTTTATGTATCAAAAGGGATATAAGAGTCAATATTTAAGAACATTGTAACTAATGTCGGGGGAATTTTGCAAAAGGGTGGAAACTAGGGGTGTCCGGGGATTGTTTAATGTTTTTCTAAATTTGCTTGGACTAACTTTATCATGTATGTAAATTTCTCTTATTAAACTTGAATTTGGTCTCTGCTGTTTAATACTTTCTTGAATCTTTTAACTTGTCTTTGATAAAAGCTATTTCTAACCTTAATATTGATACACATTTTTGTGAAATGTGAATGGTGGTTCCTCCCTGACAAGTTTTGTATTTAACACTTTGCCAATTACATTATTGAAAACAAACCCTTCTGATCATATACTTTTTAACTTTCATACAGCAGACTCAATGTTAAAATGACTTTTATTTTGATCTAGCTCCCACCTTTACATTAACAGTTTTCAGTCCAAGGGCAAGTCCTCATGCTCAAAATTTATGCTTCTGTAATTGCTAATAAGAAAAATTGATAATTTAAAATGCTGTTGCATGCAGGACCAAGCTATGCTGAAGCAGGTTGCCATTTGCCTAAACACTGACAAGGCTCCAGCTTGAATTAACTACTGTAATGCATTTTGGAACATTCTTGTGCATTGAAGACTTTTGAGAAAACTTTATGTATTCAGGTTAAGGAATAACAAATCTTATTTCAAATTGTAGAATCATGTTTTTATTCTGGGTTTTAAAAACATTGTGCAAACAAAGTTTTTATAATGTAAGTTAATGAAAATGTGCTTATTAAAAGAGTCTTGGAAGAAAAATCAAGTACAAAAACTGTTTGCTTACCAGTTGGCATCATGACTACATTACATTCAAGTCCTTTACGGAGGTACAAAGCTATTGTAATGGTGAGCAGAATTTGAGATTAATTAATCTGAATGAACTATCCACATAGTTTACATATCAAAATGATTGAATGGAATTTGTATTTACCAACTCCTTAGTGCAATTCTGATACAAAGCAATCTACATTGATGGACTAGATTATTCTGTATCCAGCGTGCTGCTCCAGTTTGCTTTTTGCATGTACTTAAATATTGAGGGCCCGCCAAGCTGACCTTCCAAACTTGAGACATACTATACGCAGGCCCCAGTTGGAGTCATTTGATTTTTTAATTTGAATGGCTTCTGAATAATTAAAATATTTAAAATGCATGGAATGCAAGCATTTAAGTAAACCATATACATTACAGTAACACCAAACAAATGAATTGCTCTTTAGCCCTTGTTTAAAGAGGACAGATGTAAAATGCGTGCTGTTTCTATTTTCAGCATGCCACTGGACAAAGTGCACTGACCTCAGTTGCTTGGGGCTTATATGCAGTTATCTACACGTGCATGAAAATTTAAGATGCTCTCTATAATTAGCTTTTGTTTTCTAAGAAGCTGCAGTCCATTAGTTTCATAATTTGTTTAATGATATTAACATAACTAGGACTAGTGGAAAGATTAATCTAAAAATGTATTTGGTTCATAACCAAAATTTAATCTGATAAACAACTGTGTTTTATATACCTACTTCTGAATTGTATGAACATTTCTGAATACTTGCCTATCTGTAAGAGTGTAACTAGAATGGAGAAATCCAATTTTATATTTTCATTGTTGTGACTTTGGAACAATGTTCCAGAAAACAATATTTGAACTAAATTGAATTGGCCAAGGCAATATTTGCTATGATCTTAAAACATAGAAAAGAATATCAATAATTTTAATGAGCTAATCTGATATGATCTATATTTGCAGAATCGCATTTCTGTTTTGTGTAAAATTACAAGTTTCAAGTCCTGTTGCGGTCCTGACTCAATGTTTACAATTCCTTTCCCTACTACAGCTACTGCTCAACCTGCTGAGTTCCGCTAGCAGGTTTTTGCTGAGAATTTTTCCTCTCTGGTGGGTTTATAATTGCATTTTTGTTCTTTTGGCGAGGGAGCAATATCCTTTAAGGACTGACATTGAATATTAGATGGTCCTATTAGTCCACTGAATAAATACATAATTGATGTGGATTTAAGCTATATTCAATAGAAACACATCTGGCACTACAACAGACATACGCTGAAGCTCCAAACAAGTGCAAAAAAAAAAAATTAATACTGGAAATATTCAGCAGCTTGGACGCAAAGTGGAAAGAGAAACTAAGATAGTATTTCAGACCAAAGAACCTTCAATATTGAAACCTAAAATCCAGGATGACATTCAAGTATAAATTTGAATACACTTAAAAATGGTTGACTAAAATCTGTATACAGTATTCCAAAACCAAGAACTTCTGTTTAAAACTAGGCTAATCCAGAGAATAATATTGCATTAGTTTCTGGGTGGTTTAGTGTCCATGAGGAACTCCATCTAGAAACATAGAAACCCTACAGCACAATACAGGCCCTTCGGCCTACAGAGCTGTGCCGAACATGTCCTTACCTTAGAAATTACCTAGGGTTATCCACAGCCCTCTTTTTTTTGAAGCTCCATGTACCTATCCAGGAGTCTCTTAAAAGATCCTATCATATCCTCCTCCACCACCAATGTTGCCAGCAGTCCACTCCACGCACTCACCACACTTTTTTTTTTAAAAAGTCTTAGCCTTTGACATCTCTGTACCTACTTCCAAGCACCTTAAAACTGTGCCCTCTCATGTGAGCCATCTCAGCCCTGGGAAAAAGCCTCTGACTATCCACAAGATCGATGCCTCTCATCATCTTATACACCTCTATCAGTTCACCTCTCATCCTTTGTCACTCTTAAGGAGAAAAGGCTGACTGCACTCAACCTATTCTCATAAGGCATGCTCCCCAATCCAGGCAACATCCTTGTAAATCTCCTCTGCACCCTTTCTATGGTTTCCACATCCCTCCTGTAGTGAGGCAACCAGAACTGAGCACAGTACTGGTCCTATATAGCTGTAACATTACCTCTCAGCTCTTAAACTCAATCCCACAATTGATGAAGGCCAATGCACCGTGTGCCTTCTTAACCACAGAGTCAACCTGCAGAGCAGCTTATATGTCCTATGGACTCGGACCCCAAGATCCCTCTGATCCTCCACACTGCCAAGTCTTACCATTAGTACTATATTCTGCCATCATATTTGATCTACCAAAATGAACTACTTCAGACTTATCTGGGCTGAACTCAATCTGCCACTTCTCAGCCCAGTTTTGCATCCTATCAAAGTCTTGCTGTAACTTCTGACAGCCCTCCACGCTATCCACAACACCCCCAACCTTTGTGTTATCAGCAAATTCACTAACCCATTCCTCCACTTCCTCATCCAGGTCATTTACAAAAATCACGAAGAATAGGAATCCCCAGAACAAATCTCTGAGGCACACCACTGGTGACTAACCTCTATGCAGAATTTGACCTGTCTCCAACCACTCTTTGCCTTCTGTGGGTAAGTCAGTTCTGGATCCACAAAGCAATGTCCCCTTGGGTCCCATGCCTCCTTACTTTCTCAATAAGCCTTGCATGGGGTATCTTATTAAATGCCTTGCTGAAATCCATGTACACTACTTCTACTGCTCTAACTTCATCAATGTGTTTAGTCACATCCTCAGAAAATTCAATCAAGCTCATAAGGCAGACCTGCCTTTGACAAGGCTGTGCTGACTATTCCTAATCATATTATGCCTCTCCAAATGTTCATAAATCCTGCCTCTCAGGATCTTCTCCATCAACTTACCAACCACTGAAGTAAGACTCACTGGTCTATAATTTCCTGGGCTATCTCTACTCCCTTTCTTGAATAAGGGAACAACATCAGCAACCCTCTGATCCTCTGGAACCTCTCCCATCCCCACTGATGATGCAAGGATTGTTGCCAGAGGCTCGGCAATCTCCTCCCTTGCCTCCCACAGTAGCCTGGGGTACATCTCGTCTGACCCCGGTGACTTATCTAACTTGATGCTTTCCAAAAACTCCAGCACATCATCTACATGCTCAAGCTTTTCAGTCCACTGTAAGTCATCCCTACAGTCGCCAAGAACCCTTTCCATAGTGAATACTGAAGCAAAGTATTCATTACGTACCTTTGCTATCTCTTCCGGTTCTGTACACACTTTTCCACTGTCACATTTCATTGGTCCTGTTCTCCCACATCTTATCCTCTTTCTCTTCATATACTAACAGAATGCTTTGGGGTTTTCCTTAGTCCTGTCTGCCAAGGCCTTCTTATGGCCCCTTCTGGCTCTCCTAATTTCATTCTTTAGGTCCTTCCTGCTAGCCTTATAATCTTCTAGATCTCTATCATTACCTAGTTTTTTGAACCTTTTGTAAGCTTTTCTTTTCTTCTTGACTAGATTTACAACAGCCTTTGTACACCAGTGTTCCTGTACCTTACCATCCTTTCCCTGTCTTATTGGAATGTGCCTATGCAGAACTCCACACACTTGTCCCCTGAACATTTGCCACATTTCTTCCGTGCATTTTCCTGAGAACATCTGTTTCTAATTTATGCTTCTAAGTTATGTTCCTGCCTAATAGCCTCATATTTCCCCTTACTCCAATTAAGCACTTTCCGAACTTGTCTGTTCCTATCTCTCGCCAATGCTATGGTAAAGCATTGTGATCACTATCTCCAAAATGCTCTCCCACTGAGTGAGCTGACACCTGACCAGGTCATTTCCCAATACCAGATCAAGTACAGCTTCTCCTCTTGTAGGCTTATCTATGTACAGTGTCAAGACACCGTTCTGAACACACCTAACAAACTCCACACCTTTACTCTAGGGAGATGCCAATTGATATTTGGGAAATTAAAATCTCCCACCACAAGAACCCCGTTATTATTACACCTTTCCAGAATCTGTCTCTCTATTTGCTCGTTGATGTCCTTGTTACTACTTATTGGCACAAAATTGATCTGCACTGAGATTTTCAACCTCTGTGATCTGAAAATGAAAATTTCTTATTTACTAACAAAACAACTAAGCTTTAGTATCCCTGTTTTCTTCAGTAATGGTACTGTGTAAAGGACCACCTCACAAATTGTATTTGTTTTAATCATCTTATGACCTTAACAGCAACCTTGTGCTTCAAGTGCTTTGCCTTTGTAGGTCAGGATCACAATTGTGTAGTCACATTTGACTACACCTCCCATCTTCCTTCTTATGAGGATTCCATTTCATTCTCCCCAATTTCTGCCTCTATTGTATCTGTCTTGGGGATGAGACTTTCCACACCACTGCCCTGAAATGTCTGCCTTTTTCCCCCTCAATCGTAGTTTGCAGACTCTCCTATGTCTCCTGTGCTATGTTTCCTGTACTTCTGACCTCAGAGCTTTTCTCCCAGCCAGAATATGGTTCTGCTTGTCCTCACTTTCCATCCTGTCAGCCTCCACATTCAATGCATTTTTTCCCCACCAGACATATCTTCCTCCTCCCTCCCCTTCCAGCATTCTGTAAGGATCATTTGTCTTGTAACCCTTGTTTTGGTTTTCCTTCTTCAGCAATTATTTGTTTCTCTCATTGCACTTTTCCATGTAACTGTAAAGTTTACAACACTTGCCCTTTTGCCTCTTCCTATCATTCAGGACCCAGATAACTCTTCCTAAGTGCCATTCAAATTGTGTTTCTTCTACATTAATTTATTGTGATCAGTGCTCACAAAGAATTGTTATCTTTGAAATGTTAATTCTATTTTTCGCTTTACAGACGTGTTCTCATTGCCATCATTCATGTTTATCTGCCCAAATCAGAATCAGGTTTATTTTCATTATTTTACATGGTGTGAAATTTGTTGTTTTGTGATAGCAATACATTGAAAAGATGTACGATGCTATTAATTACTAAATAGTGCAAGCAAAAGAATAATGGTGCATTGTTGATGGACAGTTTGAAAATCTGATGACAAGGCAAGAAGCTGGTACTGAATCGCTGAGTGTGGGTCTTCAACCTCCTGTACCTTCTCTCTGATGGTAGTAATGAGAAGAGGGCATATCCCTGATGTTGAAGGTCTCCTAGCACCTTTATTCACCAGCCATTCCTAGTTCCTTGCCCATGTAGTGCCCATTTATTGAGAGCAGCACTCCCATGCAGAGCTGGCAATATACTGGTTGACCAAAGCATATTTCTTTAAGTGAGAAACTCTTGTACCACAGCCTGAGAGTGTGCTGACCTTTTGCATCACAACCTGGTACTCCAGCTGCAGTGCTGTTGACAAAAAAGCCTTGCAGGGGGTGGTTAGGGGAGCAGAGAAGGTTATTGGGGTCTCCCTACCTGCTGTCCAAGACCTCTTTCAGAGTCGATGCCTCCAGAAGACACGGTACATCATTAAAGACCCCTCACACCCTCTCCATGAACTGTTTGTTCTTCTGCCATCAGGTAGACGTTACAGGAGCAACAAAACTAAAACCACAAGGCTACTAAACATCTTCCTCCCACAGGCAGTCAGACTGCTAAATAGCTGCTCCACCTGACTCTGCTTTGGACACTTTTAACTTGCACTGGACACTTATAGCTGATTTTAACTGACATGTGGCTGTTGTGTTTTACTATTTATTGTTTTGTTTATTATTTAGTGTTGCGTTCGTTATGTTATGATTGCACTGCTCCTGAGAAACGCTGTCTCATTCCGCCCTGCAGAGCTGATGTATGGTTAGAATGACAAAGTTTTTTGAATCTTGAATCTTTGAGTCTGAGAACGTGCAAGGCATCAATAGGGACACTGTGCTGTAACTAATTATGTGTTTTAGCACAGCTCTACATAGAGAAATCTGATAACAGTATTACATGAAAACATTCTACATCACAGTACTGTTGTAATGCTAAAATAAAACTGACATGGAGAATTCATCGACCATCTTTTGGAGGAGAGACTTTAACCACAAAACTGCATAAATATGGGTGGCCCCAATTTGAAGGTAATTATATACAAATATAAAATTAACAGCAATATGACAGTAACCAGGGGGTGGGGGTGGAATTAGCTAGAAACACTTAGCAGGTCAGTCAGCATCATGGAAAGAAACAGCTGATTTTTCAAATTATAAACTCTTCATCAGAACTGGGAAAGGCAAAAAAAGTTGTTTTTAAGTTGCAGAGAAATGTGCAGGGATCTATAGAACAAAGGGTACAGAGGAGATTTACCAGGATGCTGCTGCCTGCATTTGAGAGCATAGTTTATGAGGAAAGGCTGAGTGAGCTAAGGCTTTTCTCTTTGGAGCAAAGGAGGACAAGAGGTGTATAAAATGATAAGAGGCACAGATGGAATGGACTTCCTGCACCTTTTCCCCAGGGTAGAAATAACTAAAACAAGGAATATTTTTAAGGTGATTGGAAGAAAGTATAGATGTCAGAGGTAAGGTTTTTTTTTTACACAGAATGGTGGGTGCATGGAATGCAATACCAGGGGTAGTGGTAATGACAGACACCTTGGGAACATTTAAAACACTTGTCGGTAAGCGCATGGATGAAAGAAAACTGGATGGCTATGTGGAAGGGAGAGGTTACATAGATCTGGAGTACCGTAAGTTAAAAGGTTAGCTGTACTGTGCTGTACTCTTCTATGTTCTATGAGGTCAGAGTTGCCATGGGGTTTCAGTGAAAAGTTTTGGGAAGGAGGGATAAAATATAAACAAGACAGTGCATAAAAGCTCTGATAATGCAGGTCAGAACTGTAAGAGAGAAAGAAAAAAACAGTTAATGTTAATTGTATTCATTGATGGATGATGTTCAGCAGAACTGACCAATTCTGACACAAGCTGAAAATATGAATTGCCTGAAATTGTTGAATTCTGTTGACTTAGATTCAGCATGTCACTAAAAGCTTTGATAAACTTCTATAGATGCACAATGGAGAGTATCCTTACTGATTGTAAAAAGAGAGCAAAAATAGTCCATGGGTTCATTGACCACTCAGAAATTTGCTGGTAGAGGGGAAGAAGCTGTTCCTAAAATGTTCAGCACATGACAATAATAAACCAATTTGCCAATGTATTTTTATGTTGTCATTAGTGTACGGTTGCTCTTTATATTCTAAAAAGTATTTATTTGATTTCCCTCATTCTACCCACCCCAGCTGGGTTCTACTGATATATTTTTATTACTACAAGACAAAGGAGCAGAAGTAGGCCATTCAGCCCATCGAGTCTGCTCTGCCACTCCACCATGAGCTATACTATTCTCCCATCTAGTTCCAATTTCTGGCTTTTTCCCTATATCCCTTGATACCCTGACTAATTAGATACCTATCACTCTCCTCCTTAAACACCCTCAATGATCGGGCCTCCACAGCTGTATGTGGCAACGAATTCCATAGATCCACAACCTGCTGGCTAAAAAAATTTCTCCTCATCTCTGTTTTAAATGGGTACCCTCTAATTCTAAGACTGTGGCCTCTTGTCCTGGACTCACCCACCAAGGGAAACAGCCTTTCCACATCTACTCTGTCCAACCCTTTCATGATTTGAAATGTTTCTATAAGATCCCCTCTCATTCTTCTACACTCTAATGAATACAGTCCAAGAGCCGACAAACGCTCCTCATATGTTAGCCCCTACATTCCAGGAATCATCCTCGTAAATGTCCTCTGAACTCTCTCCAACATCAGTGCATCCCTTCTAAGATAGGGGGTCCAAAACTGCACACAGTATTCCAAATGTGGTCTCACCAGTGCCCCAAAGAGCCTTATCAATACCTCCTTACTCTTATACACTATTCCTCTTGAAATGAATGCCAACATAGCATTCGCTTTCCTTACTGCCGATCCAACCTAGTGGTTAACCTTTAGGGTATCCTGCATGAGGACCCCCCAGGGCCCTTTGCACTTCTGATTTTTGAATTTTTCCCCCATCTAAATAATAATCTGCCTGATTATTTCTTCTTCCAAAATGTACAACTGTACATTTCTCAACATTGTATCTCATCTACCAGTTCTTTGCCCACTCTCCTAAACTGACCAAGTCTCTCTGCAACCTTTCCATTTCTTCAACACTTCCTGCTCCTCCACCTATCTTGGTGTCATCCGCAAACTTAGTCACAAAACCATTTAATCCATAATCTAAATCATCGATATACATTGTAAAAAGAAGCGGACTCTTGCGGAACACCACTAGTAACCGGCAACCAATCAGAATAGGATCCCTTTATTCCCACCCTTTGTTTTCTGCCTGTCAGCCAATGCTTCACCCATTCCAATATATTTCCTGTAATTCCATGGGCTCTCATTTTATTAAGCAGCCTCTTATGCGGCACCTTATCGAAGGCCTTTTGAAAATCCAATTACACAACATCCACAGCCTCTCCCTTGTCAATCTTATTTGAGATTATCTCAGAAAATTCTAATAGGTTGGTGAGGCAGGATCTTCCCTTCATGAAACCATGCTGGCTTGGGCCTATCTTGTCATGCACCTCGAGGTATTTCATAACCTCATCCTTGAGGATCGACTCCAATAACTTTCCAACTACCGATGTCAGACTAATAGGTCTGTAATTTTCTTTTTGCTGCCTCCCTCCTTTCTTAAACAGCGGAACTACATTTGCAACTTTCCAGTCCTCCAGAACCATGCCAGAGTCTATGGATTTCTGGAAGATCATTTCCAATGCCTCCACAATCTCCAAAGCCACCTCCTTCAGAACCTGTGGGTGCGCCTCATCCAGTCCAGGAGACTTATCTATTCTTAGTCCATTTAGCTTCCCAAGCACTTTCTCTCTAGTAATCTTGAATGTACCTAATTCTATTCCCTGAGACCTCTAGCTATCAGGTATGTTGCTATTGTCTTCCACTGCGAAGACTGATGCAAAAAACTCAGTTAGTTCCTCTGCCATCTCTTTGTTACCCATTATAATTTCTCCAGCATCATTTTCAATCAGTCCTATATCTACCCGTGTCACTCTTTTACTCTTAATATATTTTTTAAAAAACTCTTAGTATCCTTTTTTATGTTAATTGCCAATTTCCTCTCATAATTCATCTTTTCTTTCCTAATGACTTCCTTAGTTTCTTTCCATAAGTTTTTAAAAGTCGTCCAGTCCTCAATTTTCCCACTAATTTTTGCTTCCTTGTACACCGTCTCTTTTGCTTTTATTTTAGCCTTAACCTCACTCGTTAGCCACATTTGTGCCATTTTTCCACTCATGATTTTCTTTTTTCTTGGAATATATTTTTCCTGCACTTTCCTTATTTCTTGTAGGAATTTCATCCAATTCTGCTCTACTGTCCCTCCATCTAGCTTACATTTCCAATCGACTTGGGCCAGTTCCTCTCTCATACCACTTTCCTTTGTTCCACTGAAATATCGATACACCTGATACCACCTTCTCCTTTTCAAATTTGAAACTGAACTCAATCATATTATGATCACTGCTTCCAAGGGGTTCCATCACCTCCAGCTCCCTAAATGCCTCAGGGTCATTACACAGCACCCAATCCAAAACAGCCGATCCCCTGGTGGGCTTATGGACAAGCTGCTGCAAAAACCCATCCTGTGGGCATTCTACAAACTCCCTCTCCTGAGATCCGGGACCTTCCTGACTTTCCCAATCCACTTTCATATTAAAATTCCCCATAATTATCTTGACGTTTTCCTTCTGACACGCTTTTTCTATTTCCGGCTGTAATTTGTAGTCCACATCCCGGCTGATGTTTGCAGGCCTGTATATAACTGCTATTAGTGTCTTTTTACCCTTGCCATTTCTTAACTTGACCCATAAGGATTATACCTGTTCTGATCCTATGTCCCTTCTTTCTGGTGATTTGATATCGTTGCTTACCATCAGGGCCACGCCACTCCCTTTACCTACCTTTCCTATACACTGTGTATCCTTGAACATTCAGCTCCCAATCACATCCATCATTTAGCTATGACTCGGTGATGGCCACAATGTCATATCTTTTAACCTGCAGCTGTACAACAAGGCCATCCACTTTAATTCTAATGCGGCGTGCATTTAAGTACAGTACATTTAGAGCAGTATCTGTTACCGATTTTGCTATATATTTCTATCACACAGCTAATTATCGTGTCTTTTCACCTGCCTGTCCTTCTTGCCATCTTTGCTGCACAGTATCTTCGACTTATTTCTATTTTCCTCTTCCTCAACCCTAACACCCTGGTTTCCTACCCCCTGCCAACTTAGTTTAAACCCTCCCTAACAGCTATATTAAACAATCCCGCTAGGATATTAGTACCCTTTGAGTTCAGGTGTAACCCATTGTTTTTGCATAAGTCATACCCCAAAATAGATCCCAATGATCCAAGAATTTGAAGCCCTGCCCCCTACACCAGTTACTTAGCCACACGTTCATCTGCTTAATTCTGCTATTCTTACCTTCATTAACGTGTGACTCAGGCATTAATCCTGAGATTATTACTCTGGAGGTCCGGCTTTTCAATTTTCTTCCTAACTCCCAGTAATCTCCCTTCAGGACCTCCTCTCTTTCTCTGTCTATGTCATTGGTACCAACATGCAC
This sequence comes from Mobula hypostoma, assembly GCF_963921235.1. Classification (NCBI taxonomy): domain Eukaryota; kingdom Metazoa; phylum Chordata; class Chondrichthyes; order Myliobatiformes; family Myliobatidae; genus Mobula; species Mobula hypostoma. Next base: position 35,310,704 of record NC_086118.1, on the reverse strand, counting down.
CAAGACTTCTGGCTGCTCGCCCTCTCTCCTCAGAATACTCTGGACCCGATCTGAGACATCCCATTCCCTGGCACCAGGGAGGCAACACACCATCCGGGTATCCTTGTCCAGCTCGCAGAATCTTTTGTCTGTTCCCCTCACTATGGAATCCCCTATAACTACTGCATTTCTCCTTGCTCTCTTGATCATGGCACTGGGGAGTGCCAGAGTCCCTTTCACTGTGGTCTTCCTCTGTCAGGTCAACCTCTCCAACAGTATCTAAAATGATATATTGATTTCTGAGGGGGACTGTCATAGGGGTGCTGTCCACTCTCTCTCTAGAGGTATTATGAATCACCTCCTCACTTTCCCTAACTAGCTGAAGGTCATCAAGTTGTAGCTCCAGGCCCCTAACACAGTCCTTAAGGAGCCTCATCTCAATGCACCTGGTGCAGATGTAATCCTTGGGGAGGCTGGGAGTCTCCTAGGGTCCCCACATCTGGCACTCCAAGCACAACACTAATCCTAGATGCATACCTCTAATGCTACTGTTATTACTAAATAAATAAACCTGTAACTTACCCCTTTATTATGAGACTCAACGGTTGCAGGAAACCTCTTCCCATTTCCGCCTAAGCCCGTTGAGCCAAAGCCCTATCACTCTGCACCCTCTCACTCCGCTGCCCGCTGGATAGGGGGATTATAGAAACATAGAAAATAGGTGCAGGAGTAGGCCATTCGGCCCTTCGAGCCTGCACCGCCATTTATTATGATCATGGCTGATCATCCAACTCAGAACCCAGCCTTCCCTCCATACCCCCTGACCCCTGTAGCCACAAGGGCCATATCTAACTTCCTTTTAAACATAGCTAATGAACTGGCCTCAACAGTTTGCTGTGGCAGAGAATTCCACAGATTCACCACTCTCTGTGTGAAGAAGTTTTTCCTAACCTCGGTCCTAAAAGGCTTCCCCTCTATCCTCAAACTGTGACCCCTCGTTCTAGACCTCCCCAACATCGGGAACAATCTTCCTGCATCTAGCCTGTCCAATCCCTTTAGGATCTTATACGTTTCAATCAGATCCCCCCTCAATCTTCTAAATTCCAACGAGTACAAGCCCAGTTCATCCAGTCTTTCTTCATATGAAAGACCTGCCATCCCAGGAATCAATCTGGTGAACCTTCTTTGTACTCCCTCTATGGCAAAGATGTCTTTCCTCAGATTAGGGGACCAAAACTGCACACAATACTCCAGGTGTGGTCTCACCAAGGCCTTGTACAACTGCAGTAGTACCTCCCTGCTCCTGTACTCGAATCCTCTCGCTATATTATGCTATCCTCCTAGCACTGTGCAGGCACCATTCATCTTTACTGTGCAATTATGTTTTCCCTCTATGCTGTCCTTTTCTTTAAATAAATTTTTCAAACAGTTGGCAAATAAAATTTCACTTCTTGTCTCTCCGCAGGAGCAATTGAATATTAATTCTAAACATCTATAAGGTTCTAATGTGATACACTTAAACCCACAAGAAAGAGACAATATTCCCCAGTGAATTATACACTTTTGGGTGCTTCTTGGTACATACAAGCAAGCTACTTTCTAATATGTTGGATCATATATTTTACATGTACAGTTGAATTTTGTGCCAAAAAGATGCTGCAGTGAAGGTGTAATTTGTAGGAGGAATAAACCATCTCTCAAACTAATCTTCTATGTAATGTGGCGTGTCCCAGTAGAATATAACACAGCAGAGTCTGTTTAAGATTTGAGAAACACTAAAATCAACCTTTTTCTGATTCTTTCGTGTATTTTGCTGAAGCATCTTATGTTGGTAGGCATAACTTTAAGGTGCTGGTTTGTTTCAGTGCTGATTAGAAAATGTGCTAGTTGTATTATTTTTGTGGCAATAATGCAAGTGAATCTGAATAAGGACAATAGTAGTTTCTCTTATGACTCCTCCTGCATTGAATAACCAGCATCTTTTCCAAGATGCGCCCAAACGTGGTGACTTCCATTCAAGATGGCAGCAGCAAACAACGATTCCTCTGGCGACATCATGCAGATTGTCAATCTCTTCAATTATTTCACTTTCTCTATGCCTTCTGCTTATTCTTTTTGCTTTGATTGTGTTTTGTAAACTGTTGGAACCTGTGACATGCAGTTGGAGTTCGACCGAGTGATCTGGCGCTCTGCTGTACCCAGAAAGGACCACGAGCACAAGCTATCTCATGCAGAAGACCAGAGATGGGGAGTAGGGCCATGATCGACTCCATTTTCAGTGAAACAGTCTCCCAGCCTGCTTCGGGTCTCGCCAATATATAGGCAGCCACATCAGGAGCACCGGACGCAGTATATCACCCCAGCTGACTCACAGGTGAAGTGTCGCCTCACTTGGAAGGACTGTCTGGGACCCTGAGTGGTGGTGAGGGAGGAAGTGTAAGGGCATGTGTAGCGCTTGTTCCGCTTACAAGGGTAAGTGCCAGGAGGGAGATCGGTGGGAAGGGATGGGGGGGACGAATGGACAAGGGAGTCATGTAGGGAGTGAGCCCTGCGGAAAGCAGAGGGGGGGAGGGAAAGATGTGCTTAGTGGTGGGATCCCGTTGGAGGTGATATGTTAGTTTTTGTGCAAGGGAGGGGTTGGGGATTTGGGGTCTGATGTTCTTGTTGGTTTTTCTGTGTGGGCGAACTGTTGGTTTTTTGTGTGTGAGTGAGAGAGTTGGGGGTTTGATGCTATTGTTGCTGTTCTTTTTTGCAAGTTTTTAAAAAATGTTTTTCATTGCTATCCGGAGAAGATAAATACCAGCGTTGTATTATACATGCACACTTGGACAATAAAATTAACCTTTCAACCTGCTCATTTTAGATCCACCAATGCTGACCAGGGCTTCACATAAGCTACTTGTTCTATTTGAATATCTGTGCTTGTGCAACAATATTCCAGCAAACGGTTAATACTGTTAAGTAGCAGGAATGGTAGCCAATATCAAAACAAACAGTGATTATTGTGCTGCCAACAAAACAGAAGATTATATTTTTAAAAATGTGTCATCACATGCTACATGCCAAACATGATGTGGAAGTTCATCCTAGAAAGAGCTAAATGTAAAAGTCAGATGATTTAATCAATTTTGTAAAAAAAAGTTAGCAGTTTAAATGGTTTGGCATGCTGAGGGGGCCTATTTCTGTGCTGTACTTTTCTATAGCTATATCTGCAACTTTTCTATGGCTATATGTGCACAGGTGCAACAAAATAAATTCTTGCAGCAGTCTTGCAGGCACATAGCATCATGTAAGCAGCATTCATAAGAAAAACAAAGCATAAATTTTACATAATTTTTACAACCAACTTTTTAGAAGTTTACCCTCTTCTAAGTTTATTGGAGATAAAACAAGGGGAATACAGCCAATTCACTCCCAGAAAATTACGTAGTGATTAGTGAGTGTGATTCTGCCTCTCAGTCACAAGACAATAGGTTCAAGATCCACACCAGAGAGGGTGTTGTACTACTGGATGTGTGGGCTTTAGGGTGAATCAAACCTAGTCAAATTCCTTAGTTCTTGTTGTTAAAACACTTTATCTAGTGATTATCATGTGTCTTTTAGTGTTATTTTGCTGTGCCCTAATTAGCTGCTAAACTCCAAGCATTTCAATAATGTTACAACAGCCTGTTAGTGAAAACATGTTGTAGCTCTTTGTAAGGTTGTGAAAGATGCCATAAAAATGAGTAATCTCAATGGGGATATCAGAGGAAGGTTTTTTACTCAGAGAGTGGTTGGTGTGTGGAATGCACTGCCTGAGTCAGTGGTGGAGGCAGATACACTAGTGAAGTTTAAGAGACTACTAGACAGGTATATGGAGGAATTTAAAGTGGGGGCTTATATGGGAGGCAGGGTTTGAGGGTCGGCACAACATTGTGGGCCGAAGGGCCTGTACTGTGCTGTACTATTCTATGTTCTATGACGCATGCCGGTGATAATAAACCTGATTCTGATACCATTATCAGAGCTTGTGGTTTGCAGAAAAATACCAAGCTTGGCAATACACAAATAAATATCTAGAACACAAATTGTAGAGTCCTTAAAAGTGAGTCCATAGATTATGGAATCAGTTCAGTGCTGGGGTGCGTGAGGTTCTCCCCTCTGGTTCAAGAGCCTGATGGTTGAGGGGTAATGTTCCTGCAGCTGCGGGCATGGGACTTCTGTACTTCCTCCCTGATGACAGTAGCAAGAAGAGTGCATAGCCTGGATGGTGGGGGTCCTTGATGATAGATGCTGCTTTCCTGCAGCAGCACTCCTTGTAAATGTGCTCAATGGAGGGAAGGGCTTTACCTGTGATGGACTGGGCTGCATCCACTCTATCTATTCCTCTTATTGTAGTATTTTTTTCTGTTCAAGGGCATTGGTGTTCCCATACCAGGTCATGGTGCAGCCAGTCAATATGCTGTCCACTGCACAGCGAGAGAGGTTTGTCGATGTTTTAGGTGGCACACTGAATCTGCGCAGACTTCTAAGGAAGTAGAGGTACTGCTATGCCTACTTCGTAATGACAGTTACATGCTGGACGTAGGACAGACACTCTAAAATGATAATGCTAATTCTGTGGTCTGATCTTTACCAAGAGAAATGCTGTTTAGCAGTATGTTTTTTTTTCTGTTTTAGAAGTTTTTCATTCTGTCTGGTCAAATATTCCCACTCATTAGATGAAACTTTGCAGAATAATACATATAATTACAATAATGAGGGTATGTATTTCAATACTAACATTTTAATAAATTTGATGTACAATTGAATTTTCTATATGATTTAGGGCTTGTAACTGGATATTCTTCAGAGGCTCATAATTGAAGAAGGATGCCTGCCCACATGGAAGGGGAAAAATTGTCAAAGACAGCTTGGGGCACTTATATCTCCATTTAAGTATGATGTGACACACCCACAACAGCCTAGATAAGTAAGGAATTTACACATACATTTTAAGGTTTAAAATGCTTTACAATGGTACCCATTCATATGCAAATTCATTAGGCAATTTAAGCATTCCAAAATATTTACATTCATCTGATTAAGAAGCACAATTCACTTTTATCTATTATATTTAACAAGGTAGGTTTGCAAACAGCAAAGTCCTTTGTGCATGCGATAACATTATAGTCATAGTCATAGTCATAGTCATACTTTATTAATTCCAGGAGGAAATTGGTTTTCGTTACAGTTGCACCATAAATAATTAAACAGTAATAAAACCCTAAATAATTAAATAGTAATATGTAAATTATGCCAGGAAATAAGTCACCAGCCTATCGGCTCAGGGTGTCTGACCCTCCAAGGGAGGAGTTGTAAAGTTTGATGGCCACAGGCAGGAATGACTTCCTATGACGCTCTGTGCTGCATCTCGGTGGAATGAGTCTCTGGCTGAATGTACTCCTGTGCCCACCCAGTACATTATGTAGTGGATGGGAGACATTGTCCAAGATGGCATGCAACTTGAACAGCATCCTCTTTTCAGACACCATCGTCATTAAGGAATGCAGAATAATTTTTAGTGGTTGTGTGAAATTAATACCAAGGTCTATCTGTATTTTTAAGTCTTTCATGGAGTGGATAATCTATGTTTGATCTAGAGCATGAAGAGAATTGTAAAAACTAAAACTGAAACATTCTGCAGAGATAATTGATTTTGCTTCAAAACAGAAAGTAGAGTGTTCACATGCAACAGGGCAGATCGGACCACTTCTGTAGGAAGAAAGGATGCAACATATTTTGCTGGATGCACAAGGACTACAGGTGCTTGAAATCTGGAGCAACACACAAAATTGCTGGAGGAACTCAGCAGGTCAAGCACCATCAGTGGAGGGGATAAAGCAGTTGACACTTGGGGCAAGAGCCTTCATCAGAACTGGAAAGAAGGAAGGCAGAAGCCACAATAAAAGAGTTTTGGGAGTGGCAGGAGCAAAAAGCGGGTAGGTGATAGATGATTAGATCAGATTATGAGGACACGCAGTCCTCTTTTATTGTCATTTAGTAATGCATGCATTAAGGAATGATACAACATTCCTCCGGTGTGATATCACAGAAACACAGGACAGACCAAGACTGAAAAACTGACAAAAACCACATAATTATAACATATAGTTACAACAGTGCAAGCAATCCCATAACTTGATGAAGAACAGGCCATGGGCACAGTAAAAAAATTCAAAGTCTCTCGAAAGTCCCACATCTCACTCAGACAGGAGAAGGAAGAAAACTCTCCCTTGCCATGCCCAACCACAGTCCGACTCTGATTCGTCCGAAAACTTCGAGCCTCCGACACCGAGCACCATCTCTGCCGATCGCTTCAACCCCAGCCCTGGCCGCCAGCAGCAGGCAAAGCTGGAAATTCTCGATTGCACAGTAGCAGCGGCAGCGAACCGGGCATTTCAGAAGTTTCTCCAGAATCAAGGTAAAAGGAGGAAAATGGGGAGGTTGGAGGGTGAGAGAAGTGGGAATGTTGTGAGAAGCTGGGAGGTGATAGGTGAAGATGCAAAGGGCTGAAAAAAAATGGAAACATAGGAGAAGATAGTAGAACAAAGGGAAGGAGGTGAGGAATTAGAGGGAGGAAGTTGTGAGTGATGGGTAGATTGTGAGGGTGGTGAGGGAAAACAAGATGGGTATTGGGGCCTGAGGAATAATGGAAAACAAAAAGGGGCGGGGGGGGTAGAAGGGAGTGGTTCCTGGAAGAGAAATTTTGTTTTTTGTCAACTATAACAACATGAGGGGAAACCTCTTCACTCAGAAGTTAGTGCGCATGCGCCAGTCGTGCATGCAGCCTGGTACAGCCGTTACGATCTATTCTTACCCTTCTTCTTCTGACTTTTTAATTTACGTTATTTTTTGTTTTTTTTTCTCACGGTAACACGTCGAAGCTGCACCCTCTCTAACATGCAGGTAGAGAGAGTTTTATTTGGGTTTTCTTTAGTGCTGGAAATGGTTACATCCCGACATGCAGGACAGAAGCAAGGTCACACGGACCAGCAAAGACCGGCCGGCTTAGCGAACAGAGCGGTGGACACCCCTGCTGAAATCTGGAGGAAAACACACAGAGGGGGATCACAAAGCCAAGGAAAGAGGACCGGGTCGAGACAACAGAGACTTTTGGAGAAGAGGAGTTCGGTGGGTAATACCATTCCGCCTGACCGGAAGTGCACTGACAGTGGTAAGCGTAAAGGAGTTGGGTGCTTACTGTTCTGGCTAACAATGGATGGTGCAATCCGGGGTATATTACGATCGAGGAACGTGTTTGCAGACTGGATATTGAACTTCTTACTGTTGGACTTTGGCCACATTCCACCGTGATACAACACTTGGTGACACGGGAGGTCGTTCCTGCCTGTGGTCAGCGAACGTGCAGCTCCTCCCGTGGAGGGTCAGACACCCTGAGCCAATAGACTGTCCTGGACTTACTTTCCATCTGGCATAGTTTGCATTTTGGTGTTTGATTGTTGGGGTTTTTTTGTATGGCTATATTTACGCTCTATTCTTGGTTGGTGCGGCTGTAACTAAACCCAATTTCCCTCGGGATTAATAAAGTATATCTATCTATCTATCTATCTGTTGGAGTGTGGAACAAGCTGCCAGTTCAAGTGGTGCATTCAAGCTCAATTTCAACATTTAAGAGAAGTTTGGAGTTTGGAGGGATACATGGATGGTAAGGGTATGGAAGGCTATGATCCCAGTGCAGGTAGATGTGAGTAGGGCAGTTTAAATGGCTCAGCATGGACTAGATGGGCCGAAGAGCCAGTTTCTGTGCTGTACTTTTCTGTGACTGTATAACTTTCATTGGTCTTGATCAGAGTTAGAATCAGGTTTAATATCACCAGTATATGTCGAAAAATCTGTTAACTTTTGCAATAAATTATATATATAGAAAAAAATCAGAATTATAGTAATTATACATACATTCATTAAATACATGTAGTTAAAATAAGTAGAAAGAAATGAAGTATTGAGGTAGTGTTCAAGGGTCCAGTGACCATTCAGAAATTGGGTGGCAGAGGGGAAGAAGCTGTTCCTGAATCGCTGAGTGTGTGCCTTCAGGCTCCTGTACCTCCTCCCTGATGGTAACAATGAGAAGAGGACATGTCTTGGGTGGTAGGCGTCCTTAATGAAGGACACCGTCTACCTGAGGGACCGCTCCTTGAAGATGTCTTGGATACATCAGAGGCTAGTACCCAGGATGGAGCCGACTAATTTTACAACACTGAGCAACTTACTTCGATGCCGTCAGCGTGTAGAATTATGAGGGGCTGTCCCTCTGTCCTGCATCTAGCCTCAATTTGCAGCAGAGGAAGCTGTGGCTAGACTTGCCGGTGTGGGACTGGGAAGTGGAATTGAAATGGCTGGTGACTGGCTGATCCAGGCTATTACAGAGGATGGAGCAAAGGTGCTTGACGAAGTGGTTCCCCCAGTCCGTGTCAGGTATCATCGATGGAGGGGAGGCTGGAATAGGAGCACTGAATGCATTAAAAGACACCCACAGATTCACCAGTGAAGTGCTGCCTCACTCGGAAGGACTGCTTAGGACCCTGAATGGTGGTGAGGGAGGAGGTGTAGGGGTGGGGGTAACATCTGGAACAGTTGGAAGGGAATTGGTGAGGAGGGTTGAGTGGACAAGAGAGTCCCAGACAGAGTGATCCCTGTGAAAAGCAGAGGGGAATGGCAAGGGGGAAGTGTGCCTGGTAGTGGGATCATTAGAGATAGTGGAAGTTGCGGAGATTGATATGTTGGATACGGAGGCTCGTGGTGTGGTAGGTGAGGTCAAAGGGAATCCTATCCCTGTTATGTCAGGGGAATAAGGGGTGAAGGCAGATGTGCAGAAAATGGAGGGGATGTAGGTCATGGCTGCATTGATAGCAGTGGAGAGTAAAATGAGGACACCATGAGAACAGATGTGGCAGAAATAGATGAACTGAGGGAAGAGAATAGCATCTTTGCAAGTGACGGGGTGTGAAAATCATCGAGGTAACTGTGGGAGTCAGTGGGTTTGTGAAAGATGTCAGTTGGTGAACTTTCTCCGTAGATGGAGAGATAGACCATGTGAATTTGAGGGCAGAGTGGAAGTCGGTGACGAAGCTGACAGCCGCACTAATGTAGTGGAGGAAGAGTTAAGGAGCATCATAGTGTGGGTTTGGAAGGGGATTGTTTCACATATCCAATGAAAGGTCAGGCATAGCTGGGGCCCATACGAGTGCCCAGGGCCGCACCTTTGGTCTGGAGAAAGTGGGAAGAGCCAAAAGAGAAGTTGTTCAGGTTAAATACCAGTTCTGCCAGGTAGAGGAGGATAGTGGTGGAAGGGAAGTGGTTGGGTCTGTTGTCAAGAAAGAAGTGGAGAGACTTGAGGTCTTCCTGACAGGGGATAGAAGTGTACAGGACTGATGTCCATGGTGAAAAAGAGCCAGATAGGGCAGGAAAACTAAAAGTTATTGTAATTGTGGTGAGTATGCAAAGTGTCACAGACACAGGTGGGAAGGGACTGAACCACAGGGGGTAAAATAGTTGAGATACGAAGAAACAAGTTTAGTGGGGCAGATGCAGGTGGAAGCAATAGGCCAACCATGGCAAATTGGTTGGTAGATCTTGGGTGGAAGGTAGAAACGGACAGTGCGGCTCTGGGGAACGATGAAGTCAGAGTCTATAGTGGGGCGATCTCTGGAGGCAGCGGGGAGATCTCTGGAAGTCATAAAGTTGGCCATGGTGCAGGAGAAGTGTCTTGATACTTCTCAGTGGTGTCCTAGTTCAGGGGTAAATTAGAGCTGTCTGAGAACTACTGTTTGGTCTTGGCTACTGGAGATCAACTCACCAGACTACAACAGCACAGTCCTTTGTCCATGGGTTTGATGGTGAGGTCGGGATTAGTGCGGAGAGAATAGAGAGTGGTGTGTTCAGAGGGGGTGAGGTGAGAGCAGGAGAAAGTAGTTGACAGTTAATGTCCCATTGGCATTTAGAAATGAAAAGATCCAAACCAGGTAGAAGGCCAACTGTGGTGTATTGCTCCACATTTCCGGGACTTGTAGGCTTTTGTGTCTCCATCAGGACTCTGATACTGGGTCTTGGCCCAAAACATTGACAATTTCTTTTCACCCATAGATGCTGCCTGACATGCTGAGTTCCTCCAGCATTTTGTGTGTGTGTGTATTGCTCTGGATTTCCAGCATCTGCAGAATCTCTTATGTTTATGATTTGCTGCTCGATCTGCTGAGTTCCTCCAGCATATTGTTTGTTGTTCTAGATTCCGTCTGCGGTCTCTTGTACCTCTTTACAATGTCCATACATCAGGATGCACTTAATCAACTACAGATTGGCATTCAGTAACATCATCCCCTCAAAACTAATCAACAAACGTCATGACCTTTCCCAGAATACTTCCTTGTGCAATTGGATCCTTAATCTCCTCACTTGCAGACCCAGTCAGTTCAGGTTGGCAACAGCATCTTCTTCATAAGAAGAGTGCTTATGTGAGAATGCTGTTCTTGGACTACAGTTCAGCATTCAACACTGTAATTCCCTCCAGGCTCGACAAGTAGCTCAGAGACCTCGGCCTTCACCCTGCCTTGTGTAGCTGGATCCTGGACTTCCTGTTAGATAGCCAGCAGGTGGTAAGAGTGGGCACCCTCACTTCTGGCCCTCTGACCCTCAACACAAGTGCCCCCTCCTTTACTCCCTGTATACCCGTGACTGTGTCACCATCCACAGCCCCAATCTGCTAATTAAATTTGTTGATAACACTACGCTGATTGACCTAATCTCAAATAATAATGATGCAGCCTGCAGAGAAGAGGTCATCACCCTGACACAGTGGTGTCAAGAAAACAACTTCTCCCTCAATGTCAGAAAAACAAAGGAGCTGGTTGTGGACTACAGGAGGAATGGAGACAGGCTAACCCCTATTGACATCAATGGATCTGGGGTTGAGAGGGTGAACAGCTTTAACTTCCTCGACATACACATCACTGAGGATCTCACATAGTCTGTGCATGCCGGCTGTGTGGTGAAAAAGGCACAACGGTGCCTCTTTCACCTCAGATGGTTGAAGAAGTTTGGTATGGGCCCCCAAATCCTAAGAACTTTCTACAGGGGCACGATTGAGAGCATCCTGACTGGCTGCATCACTGCCTGGTATGGGAACTGTGTGTCCCTTAATGGCAGGGCTCTGCAGAGAATGGTGCAGACAGCCCAGCACATCTGTAGATGTGAACTTCCCACCATTCAGGACATTTACAAAGACAGGTGTGTAAAAAGGGTCCAAAAGATCATTGGGGACCTGAGTCACCCCAACCGCAAACTGTTCCAGCTGCTACCATCCGGGAAACAGTACCACAGTATAAAAGCCAGGACCAACAGGACATCTTCTTCCACCAGGCCATCAGACTGCTTAATTCAAAATAAAAGAAGCTGCAGAGGGCTGTAAGTTTAGTCGGCTCCATCTTGGGTAATAGCCTTCAAAGTACTCAGGACATCTTCAGGGAGTTGTGTCTCAAAAAGGCAGCATCCATTAGTAAGGACCTCCAGCACCCCAGGGCATGCCCTTTTCTCACTATTATCATCAGGTAGGAGGTACAGAAACCCAAAGGCGCACACGCAGCGATTCAGGAACAGCTTCTTCCTCTCTGCCATCTGATTCCTAAATGGACATTGAACCCTTGGACACTACCTCACTTTTTAAAAATATAAAGTATAGTATTTCTGTTTTTGCACGATTTTTAATCTGTTCAATATACATATACTGTAATTTATTTATTTATTTATTTATTTATTCTATATTATGTATTGCATTGAACTGGTGCTGCTAAGTTAACAAATTACACATGACATGCTGGTGATAATAAACCTGATTCTGATTCATGCTGATATAATTGTATTTCTATGTTATATTGACTGTCCTGTTGTACATACTATTTATTATAAATTACTATAAATTGCATATTACACATTTAGATGGAGATGTACCGTAAAGATTTTTACCCCTAGTGTACATGAAGGAATTAGTAATAAAGTCAATCCAATTCAATTCCACAATCTCCATCAGCACAGGTACACCACAAGGCTATGTGCTTAGCCTCTTTCTCTACTCACTTTAAACATGACTGTGAGGCTAAATACACCTCCGATGCTATATTTAAGATTGCTGATGACCCCACTGTCACTGGCTGAATCAAAATGGTGACAAATCGGCATATAGGAGGGAGATTGAAAATCTGGCCGAGTGGTGCCATGACAACCACCTCTCACTCAATGTCAGCAAGTCCAAAGAGCTGATTACTGTCTTCAGGAGGAGAAAGCCGGAAGTACATGAGCTAGTCCTCACTGGGGATCAGAGGTGGAGAGGACCAGAAAATTTAAATTCCTTGCTGTTATCATTTCAGAGGCTCCAGCAAATAAGGGCAATTACAAAGAAAGCATGGCAATACCTCTACTTCCTTAGAAGTTTGCAAAGATTCAGCATGGCACCTAAAACTTTGACAATCTAAATGTGCGGTGGAGAGTATATTGACTGGTTGCATCATGGCCTGGTATAGATACACCAATGCCCTTGAATGGAAAGTTCTATAAAAAGTAGCGGACACAGCCCAGTCCATCATGAGCAGAGCAAATCCAGACGAAACGTTATCACAGGAAAGCAGCATCCATCATCAGGGACCGCCAACCATACAGGCAATGCTCACTTCTCACTGCCACCACCAGGAAGTAGGGACAGGAGCCTCAGGTCCCGCACGACCAGGTTCAGGAACAATTATTACCTCTCAGGTTCTTGAACCAGAGGGGATTAACTTCACTCGCTCCATCACTGAACTGTTCCCACAACTTATGGACTCGCTTTCAAAGACTCTTCATCTTGTGATGTTCTCGATATTTATTGCTGATTTTTTTTATCATCATTATTTTTCTTTTGTAGTTTCACAGTTCGTTGTCTTTTGCACATTGGTTGTTTGTCCATGCTGTTGGGTGGACAAACACCATACTTGTTTTTTTCATTTTTTCATTCAAAATGAAAATTCATTTTCATATTTCTATTATGTTTCCTGGATTTTCCGAGTATGTCCACACGAAAACGAATCTCAGGGTTGTATATGCAGACATATACGTACTTTGGTAGTAAATTTACTTTGAAATTTCAACTTTGAATATATCAGCAATGCACTGATCCTCATTTCGAGCTTTTCGTTGTGAAAGTCGTTGCGCGTTTTGTCCCTGTGCGGAAGCCGTCGTGGCGCTGTGTTAATTCCCGGATGTAGGGCGGGCCTAGCTCTCTCTTTCTCTCGGTAGCGGCTTAGCTTCAGGTAGGACTTCAGCGGTGGGCGAAACTCATCCGTGGCCATCCTCACTCACAGGGCGCCGGGCAGGGGCATCGGCCACCCCGGTGCAGAAATAAAGGGCTATGCTGCCCGGTTCTCGGTGTCTGGCGGGGTTCCGGGTTGTGACAGGTTTATAAATTAGCGCCATTGACTCAGTGTACGGTTTGTTTTAATTTTTCAGGCGCCGCGCACGGGCCGTACCTCCACCGCTGGATCTGCCGCGACCATGGTAAGTGCCGGGACGGAGGTGGTCACCTTCCTTACCTCAGAGTAATTTAAACTTCTTAAGAAAAACAAGAATTCACCATTCGGTTCTCTACTTCCATGTCAGACATGCGTTCCATGGCCTTCCTGATGTAGAGAGTAGAATGGATAATGTATGCCAAAGAATGTTGAATGAAATCGGCTTTCTTCCCGAGGAAGTTTTTATAACGTACTTTGAATAATTTGATTGTCAACTTGCATCTGAGACCTTTATGATTTGCATTTCAAAAGCTGGCGTCCACCCTCTGGGTGCATTCGATATGTGTTACATATTACTCAGGTTATAAGAAGGTTGTAGTACATGAGTGGAGGCCCATTGGGTCTGTATATTGAAATTGAAGGGATTAGGTTTCTCCCAAAAGTTCCAGTTTCAGATGGTGATAGAGGAAACGCCCGCTGAGCAACTTGGGATGTGGTGGTCTCTTGGAGGTGGGTTGGAATTGGTTTGTAATTGTCACGTGTACTGACTGAGCTGCTACAAGCTATTCAGACAGATATGGAGGTAGTACCACAGAGAAGCAATAAGGGAATGGAGAATATGGTTTTATAGTTAACAAGAGTGCAGTGCAGGTGGATTTTAAAAGTTGCAAGAACCAATATGAGGTAGATTGAGAAGTGTACAAAGGATCTATATGACAGCAGGAGAGAAGATGTCCACGAACCTGCTGGAAATGAAGTTCAGTGAAAATATATTAAAATGGTGCTGATATGTTTTGCACATGTTCATGCAAGGATGGTATCTGCATAGTTCCTGTTCGGATTGGCTTGTGGATATGGCCTGCTTTTTCCTGAGTTGCACTTGGGAATTGAATATGTTGTGCTGCCACTTTGGTTTTTTGGTTGATAACGACAATAGACAATAGGTGCAGGAGTAGGCCATTTGGCCCTTTGAGCCAGCACCGCCATTCACTGATCATGGCTGATCATCCACAATCAGTACCCTGTTTCTGCCTTCTCCCCATATCCCTTGACTCCGCTATCATTGTGAGCTCTATCTAACTCTTGAAAGCATCCAGAGAATTGGCCTCCACTGCCTTCTGAGGCAGAGCATTCTACAGATCCACAACTCTTTGAGTGAAAAAGTTTTTCCTCAACTCCGTTCTAAATGGCCTACCCCTTATTCTCAAATTGTGGCCTCTGGTTCTGGCCTCCCCCAACATCGGGAACATGTTTCCTGCCTCTAGCGTGTTCAATCCCTTAATAATCTTATATGTTTCAATCAGAACCCCTCTCATCCTTCTAAATTCCAGAGTATACAAGCCCAGTCGCTCCAATCTTTCAACATATGACAGTCCCGCCATCCCGGGAATTAACCTCGTGAACCTACGCTGCACTCCCTCAATAGAAAGAATGTCCTTCCTCAAATTTGGAGACCAAAACTACACAGTACTCCAGGTGTGGTCTCACCAGGGCCCTGTACAACAGCAGAAGGACCTCTTTGTTCCTATACTCAACTCCCCTTGTTATGAAGGCCAACGTGCCATTAGCTTTCTTCACTGCCTGCTGTACCTGCATGCTTACTTTCAGTGACTGATGAACAAGGACACCTAGGTCTCATTGTATTTCCCCTTTTCCTAACTTGGCACCATTCAAATAGTAATTTGCCTTCCTGTTCTTGCCACCAAAGTGGATAACCTCACATTTATCTACATTAAACTGCATCTGCCATGTACCTGCCCACTCATTCAACCTGTCCAAGTCTTCCTCCATTATTACAACATCCTCCACACATTTCACACTGCCACCCAGCTTTGTGTCATCTGCAAATTTGCTACTGTTACTTCTAATCCCTTCATCTAAATCATTAATGTATATTGTAAATAGCTGCGGTCCCAGCACCGAGCCTTGCAGTACCCCACTAGTCACCGCCTGCCATTCTGAAAGGGACCTGTTAATCTCTACTTGTTTCCTGTCTGCCAACCAATTTTCTATCCATGTCAGTATCCATGGCTTTTTGAAAGTCCAGGTACACTACATCCACTGGCTCTCCCATGTCCATTTTCATAGTTACATCCTCAAAAAATTCCAGAAGATTAGTCAAGCATGTTCTTCCCTTCGTAAATCCATGCTGACTCAGACCGATCCTGTTACTGCTGTCCAAATGTGCCGCTATTTCATCCTTTATAATTGACTCCAGCATCTTCCCCACCACTGATGTCAGGCTAACTGGTCTATAATTCCGTTTTCTCTCTCCCTCCTTTCTTAAAAAGTGCGATAACATTAGCTACCCTCCAGTCCTCAGGAACTGATCTTGCATCTATAGAACATTGGAAAATGATTACCAATATGTCCATGATTTCTAGAGCCACCTCCTTAAGTACCCTGGGGTGCAGACCATCAGGCCCTGGAGATTTATCAGCCTTCAGTCCCATCAGTCTATCCAACACTATTTTCTGCCTAATGTGAATCTCCTTCAGTTCCTCCGTTACCCTGGGTCCTCTGGCCACTATTACATCTGGGAGATTGTTTGTGTCTTCCCTAGTGAAGACAGATCCAAAGGACCTGTTCAACTCGAGACTAATGAGACTAATATGTAGAGAGAAGGTCATTTCACATATGAGATAAAAGGTGATACGGCAAGTGGGGTGGATTTTTTTTTTTGCAGCAGTGTCATTCTTCAGCAGTATGTTGTGCATTACCTTTTGTATGGTAACTTGGTCCAGAGTGAGATGGCCAGTTGCATTTAGAAGGTGGTGTTGGAGTGCTGTTTGGACTTGAGGCCTACAGTGTGCTCTGTGTGTGTGTTTGCTGGGTCACTTGTTGGATAAGAATGTAGGTGGTGTGATCAGTAAGTCTGCAGCTGACACAAGAGTTGGTGCTGAAGTGAACAGTGAAGAATGGTATCCAAGTTTCCATCCAGGATATGCTGCTCTTCTCACTGCTGCCATCGGGAAGGAGGTACAGAAGCCTTGAGGTCGCACGCCACCTGGTTCAGGAACAGTTATAGTCCTTCAACCATGAGACTCCTGAATCAGTGTAGATAATTTCACTCACCTCAACGCTGAACTGACCTGAACTCAACCTATGGACTTGCTTTCAAGGATTCAAGGACTCATTCTCATTATTATTTTTGTATTTGCATAGTTTTTGTCTTTTCACATTGGTCGTCAGTCTTTGTGTGTAGTTTTTCATTAATTTTATTATATTTCTTCTACAGTGAATGCCTACAAGGAAACAAATCCTTGGGTTGTACATGGTGACATACAAGTACCTTAGTAATAAATTTACTTTGAACTTTCAAGTTTGAACAGAATCTAGATCAAGAGGGAAAGATGGCCAAGGAATGGCATAGGTGGAATTTAATTTGGATAAGCATAAAGGGCTGGCCGGTGGTGCACTGACATCAGCAATGGACTGCAAGGTGGATGGTCCTGAGTTCGAATCTGGCCAGGTCCCAACCTGCGTGGAGGGAAGGCCTGGTAATCTACTTCTGTATCTTACCACAAAAATCATATGGACTACTACACTATCCATAGGGTCGCCATGAGTTGATGGCACTCAACAACTTAGGAAAGTTAAATGAGGTGGAACATGTAAGGTAGGAGCCGAGGGAGGGGGATGTTGCAGATCAGGGAGAACTGAGGTTATGAATACAGTGTTACCATCATATGGCAACACATTAGAGGGTAGTGAAGATGGTAAATACAGCAGGGCATTGAGTACAGCAGTTGGGTTGTCACATTACAGCTGTACATGGCATTGGTGAAACTGATTTGGGGTGTTGTGAAGTTTGGTCGCTATACTATAGGAAGATTAAGCAAGAAAATATTCAGTGTTGTGGCCTAGACTGGAGGGCTTTATTATAAGGAGTTAGGCTGGCACTGTTTTCCTTGGAGTGGAGGAGGCTGAGGGGTAACCTTGTGGATGGAGGCAAAAGTCATGGGTAACAGTTATAGTGAATGATTCTAGTCTTTTTTTTCCTGAGATAGGTGAGAAGGGGTCTGAGGGGTGATTGTCATACGGAATGAAGTGTTAGTAGTGGAGGAAGGTATAATTACAATGTTTAAAGTGCATTTAGACAAACGTGGATAGAAAGGTAAAGAGGAATTTGGGCCAAATGCAGACCGATGGGGGCTAGATCAAGTAAGCACCATAGCATAGGCAAGTTAGGCCCTTCTCTCTGCTAACTGCCTTTACACACTCCCATTATACATCTTGGGTTTCCAAATCAGCCTGACTTGTTTCTTTTCCACTTCTGAGTGGTTGTAGGGCAGAGATTTCCAGGAGTCATTGGACATGTACTTAAAGGCCGCTTTGAGTGTATTCTCTTTCTGCCTCAGGAATCCAGTGATGTGATATGAAGTTTTTGTGGACACAGTTTGGATGGTACTTTTCTAATGCCTAATTATGACTGTTTAGGTAGTCAAGACCTTGGGTGCATTTAGGAGGGTAAGGGTTACTGCTGGCCATTAGACTAGTGAATTTCATTGATGTCTGCCTTCACCGAAGAGTGCATTTTAAAATTTGGGATGTTTTTGCAGAAAACTGGAAGGCCGGCTATTGCAGTAGGAGCATGTTGGCTGAGGACGTTGAGCATGAGGCTTGATTTCATATGCTTTGGAGAGTGGCGTTTTGGAACTTGGCCTGTGTGCACAAGTGCAACAGTTGCATATCCCATTTGAACTAGAGATTGGTTAACCTTGATTCTGAAGTGTTGTCATTGTTAAAAGTTCAAAGTAAATTTATTATCAAAGTACATAGTCACCATATCCAACCCTGAGATTCACTTTATTTTGCGGCTATTCACAGTAAATACAAGAAACAATAGAACCAATGAATGACTGCACCCGTCAGGACAGACAAATAAATCAATGTGCAAAAGACAAACTACAAGTACAAAAGACAAATAAATATTGAGAACATGAGATGAGTCCATGAAAACGCATCCATAGCTTGCGGGAATGTTTCAGTGATGGGGCAAGTGAAGTTGATTGATGTCATTTGCACCATCTAATGGGGGGTGCTTCAACCATTTTTCCCCATTAGATCAGATTAGCTCTGCTCCCACGGGAAACCATTGGAGGTAAGCTTCAAAATTATGCTGAAAAAAATGACGTTGTGAACATATCTTGGCCAAGATTAGTTGGTACTCTGGTGAATGCTGTTGAGGAGCAGATACAAGATGAAGGTGAATTTCTGTGGTCAGTTTAATTTTTGGAGAATGTTCCCTCCAGTTGTTAAGGTCAAAGGCTACAACTGGTAGCTGTTGCTGCACCCTGCATATTTGAGTTGCTGCACTGTGAACACTATAGTCCAGTGTGCCTCAAGATGGTTTGAATCCACATTGCATTTAGCTTGCTAGCTGAACACTTGCAGAACTCTCCCCTAAGCGGGCACAATATGGTGACAGAAAGTATTATGGGATGAGCTGGCCTGATTGATTCCTGCCTGTCTCACTTGCTCCATGCAGCTGCTCAAGGGTTAGTGATTAGCTGTTTTTTAAAAATCATTGTGAAATCTGTGGTCATTGAAGGAGACCAGGAAATTTTAGTGTGCTACTGGTCAATGAAAAGTGAGGCTGGAAGATATGGCATTAATGTGAAAGTGCCGAATTTCATTCGTCATTTTATTCCCAACAAAGCTTTCAGTGCTTTCTGAGTGAATGTTGATGTTAGCTTGGCTTTCTGCTGCCAGTATGCAAATGAGTTCAGTTTTCATTTGTGGAACCGAAACAGGTCCTTCACATGATGTCTGTGCTGACGATACCAAACAAACTAATCCCATCTGTCTACACGAAGTCTGTATCTATACCGGGGCTCCCAGTCTGGGATCCATGGACCCCCTGCTTAATGGTATTGGTCTATGGCACAAAAAAGGTGGTGAACCCTTAATCTTTGCCAAGCCTGTTAATGTGTCTATCCAGATGCCTTGTAACATGACTATACATCTGCTTCTACCAACTTCCCTCATAATATACTTTCTTGTCTTAGTTATTGGTGAGCTGCAGTATTCTCCAGTCTTGGGAAAAGGTAGAGCAAACATTTACTGCAAATTCCATCCACCTTCTTGGCCTTGAGCTTGAAGATTTTGTAACTTTCTGTGGAGAGGTCCTTAGTCTGGAACATCTAGTTTCTTTATCCAGAGATGCATCTTGACTAAATGAGTTCTTTCAGTGTTTTGTTTGTCTTTTAGCCTTCTTTTACTATTTGATTAAAGCATGCCATTTACTTTTCCTGCAGAGACCCAGCCACGTCATTCATGCTTTTGTTAGGGCTAATTTTTAATGCAGTCTAAAGGCCAATTTATACTTGTGTGTCAAATTGACGCCGTAGGTACGGTGTAGCCTGACGCGCACCTCCCCCAAAAATGTAACTACGTGTCGCGGCAACGCAGACCGCAACAACTGTGATTGGTCTGCTTGGTAGCATCGCATTTTCTCCTACGCTGCAATAGCTTCCCATTGGGTGACTGAAGGGCAGGGAAGGAACTCTGGCTGCAAAGATTTCCATAAAGCTTTATAATAGACCTCTGAAATTATGGAGGATCCTGTGCTTGACGCCAGTTTGTAGCTAGCTGACTTCCTCCTGAAGCTAAAACTCAAATGGTGATTGCCAGTCTCTGAGTACACTGATGCGAAATAAATGGTTGGAGACAATGAACCAAATCATCAAATCTACCTGCTGACATCCGAAAATATTTGAAATGCATTTCGTTGTCCATGTCTCTCAGTGGCCAGACAAGCACAGGAAATTCACCCTCCTCCAGTTTCAGTCGCCATTGTTTGAAGTTTGAGTTTCTTCATGTTGAGTTTCTACACGAAGAAACTCAACACAGTGGCATAGAAACCCCACCGCCAACTAGCGTTTTGGCAGTGAATTGCAGAGCAACGCAGACACACCAACGCACAAGTATAAATGCTCACAGCATAGCCCACTTGCGTAGGCTACGGCGTAAACTAGTACGCACAAGTATCAGCCTTAACTGCTTTTTCATATTCTACAGTTCATAAAATTGAACTTGGATCAAAACCGTGATTACCCTTCCCACTTCCTTCTGTGGTTTAAATTGACACATGCTTCAAGTTGCCTTAAATTCTCATCTTGTCCTTTCCTACCCTCCCTTCTCCTTTCCCCTTCCCCTCCCACATTGCACTAACTTTGACCTTCTGAAGCACATTCCATCACTGGCAGTCACCTTGGATCATTCACTTGCAGTAGATGTAAGCTCCTGTCTCTTCTAATCGGAGAGATTCTTTATGGAGTTTTTAAGTCTTCTGCCCTAATTGTACATTTACAGGTTCGTGGTTTTTTTTGGCTTGATTACTTTTCTGTGATTTGTGTGTTAAATGTTAGGTTTTGTGTGTTAGATGTTAGGTTAAAAAAAACTAATGGCATTGCTTCTCGTGAATCTGTAAAGTTTGCTGTCTTGATTGTTTTGGTGGTTCATGTAACTTCATAATGGTCGATATTCTTTATGTGTCTGATTATTTTAGTATCTTAGGTCACAATAATAAGATTTGATTTTAAAATTTTGTCCTGAATGGGCATCTGGAGAGTGACTCTAGATGATGCATTAAATCTTTTAGCACCTTATTCTAACTGGTACATTTTACATGAAATCTTCAATATTTTAATATTTGTGTTCCAACAGCCTCGTATGATTGCTGAAATCAAAGATTTCTTGCTAACAGCAAGAAGAAAGGATGCAAAATGTAAGTGAATTTAAAATAATTTATTTGATTTATCGGATTCAAAATTAAATTCCAGTGTGAAAGGAAAGCAGAATACGGTAGATTCTAGTTGATTGGGCCAGTACGTTTTAGCCCAGTTGTGGCAGCCCCACATTCCATCAGCAGCTCTCAGCAGATTTTATCAGCACCTAGGAATAATTCCGTGTCCAATTTGCAGATATTTGGGATGTGGGAGGAGATTGGAAACCCACTCAACAAAGAAAAAAACTGAAAAATCCACAGAGGAATTGAACCCACGTCAGTTCCTATCTCAGAGGACTGAACAATTTATTGATCTAGCATGGAAATTGGCCAAGCAGGAGTTGTAAAATGTGACGAGTGAAATAAAGGATCGTGGTTGTGACCATTATCCTGGCCGGATGGAATGTTTTGAGAAAATGCAAATAAGTGATGTTATATCTGTAACTAAACTGAGGTTATAATAGCAAGGGAAGATGGCATAAACTATAGATGAATTTCCTGCAATTTAATGTGTTAACAATTTTCAAAATGTTCTGGGAAGATTCTGGTGTTTGGTGACTGAAACAAGGGGATGAAGTTTTTGATAATTTAGGATTAAATCTTTATGACTGATTTTCAAAACTTCTATATGCTCAGCGTTGTAGAACTTTTGAATTCTCTTTACAAATGGCATTTGGTGCTCAGCCAATTTTAAAATGAGCTTGGAGAAAGGTGGCTGTATAGAATTGGATCACAAATCAGTGCTGGTCTTATTACTGCTAGAGTATTGTAAATTGGATGGCTTGCTACTATTCTTATGGGATATTAAGTATTTTGTTCTAGGTTTGGCTGGGCAAATAACCAGCATTTTCTGTTTGTATCATTTGGGTGCATCATGGAGCACTGCACCTATTAGTCCTATTTGGGTATAGCCTTATTAGTCTGGCTGGTGTAGATACTGGTTTATCTGACAAAATGGGGGAACACTTTTCCTCATCTTTGTCTCATTTAATATTCCTATTGCAGCTGGCAGTGTGTAGAGCCAATTTGTATTAAGTGCAATAGTTCCCATTTGTTACCAATCCATAGATTGAAATTTACTGTAGTTTTACAAAGTCCTAGTTTATGTTGATAGCAGAATAAATTGTGGATGACTGCAATTTTATTGTTGAAAATTCACATTTAATTTTTCAAATCTTCCCTTGTATTTGCTGATTTTTGGATATGATTTCTGGAGATCTCTAATGTGGTTAAATCGCAATGTATAGCACAGTATAGCTATAGTATAATGATCTGTTGGGAATTAACTGGCAGTCCTTTGTAGGTTAGATGTAACTTCCAAAATTTATTTTATAGCATTTAAAAAATTTCTAAAAGATATCTTGTAATGAGATTGGAGAAATTGGAGTTCTGGAAGGCAAATATGAGCATCTATTGTGTTAGTTTTTAGTAAAGGATGGTTTGCTTCCTTGTGGCTTTTCTAACCTTGACCAAACCAAGATGTTGTTTTTCAAAGGAATGTATGCCCCATTCCCCACCCAAGTGTATGAACATAAAGGAATAGAAGATATTGAGAAAATGAACATGTCCTTTGTACAGTGATAATTGCAAGAGGATTTGAGTCCAGTTTGGAAGATGTCTTGCCCCAAACATCCTGGTCCGACTGCTGGAATAACACTTGTAACTGAAGTGTAATTAAGATTCATCAGGTTGATTGCTGGAGAATGCCATAATTTCACAGGTGCCTCTTGATGCTGAGTTATTTTAATGTAACCAGCGTTAAGATGATTTTTGAACTACAGGATAGTTGAGAGTTGTGCTGCTGAGCTTGAAAGTAAATTTGAGATTTGTAAGCCATTTGGTTGTTCTGCAGTTCATGGGGGCATGTGATGTGTAATCAATTGGTTACCCAGAAAATTTCTGAAGTAGATATTTCCATCTACTACTTGCAATAAAAATAATTATGGTGAGGCTTGGGTCAAGCAGCATTTGAAGAGAGAAACAAAATCTTTCTGTCAGTGGCTTGAGACATAGTTTCTCTTTCTATAGGTGCTGGCTAGCCTGCTGAGTGTGTCTGGCATTTTCTTGTTATTTCTCATTTCTAGTATCTGCAGGTTTTGCTTTTTGACTGTGGATGTGGGCTGCCATTTGGCCAGGTTTGTTTGTCTTTGCTCCCCAACCAAGTATCATTTGTCTGTGTCTTCTACATACATGCTTGTCTCTTCAAGATTTGTGATGTTTCTATAAAAATACTTAGTCAACTATGTAAATAATTTGCCTGTTTTGTTTTTTGTAGCTGTGAAAATCAAGAAGAACAAAGATAATGTAAAATTTAAAGTACGGTGCAGTAGGTATCTGTACACACTAGTCATCACAGACAAAGAAAAGGCTGAAAAACTCAAACAGTCCTTGCCCCCAGGTGAGCAAATTGCAAACTGTACAGGTTAGACATCTGCTAGAGTAGGTTAGCTGGTTGTCACATTTGGAAACAGTATGCGAGAGCAAAACTTTGTTGTGTAAACAGCAATACATTTGTATGCAGTTATAGCTGCATTTTGTACTGCACTGTAAGTAAAAAGGGTTGGTTAAATCAGTGTAATCAATTTATTTAGTGATACAGCGCGGAGTAGGCCCTCCTGGCCCTTAGAGCCACACTGCCCCAGCAACCCCAAACTGAGCACCTGGGGGAAATCTCTCACATTCCACGGGGAGGACGTATAGAGACTCCTTAGAAAATGGCGCTGGAAGTGAACTCTGAACTTCAGAACTCCCTGAGCTGTAATAGTGTCACAGGAACAGCTACATTACTGTAGAATTAGGTGCAATTGAGAATTGTAATGCACTTTTGGAATATGAATTTCAGATTTTGTTGTTTGGACAACATATTTGAGTAAATGTGTAAAGATCAATTTGTGCATACTGTCCGTCAATAAATTGGTGAATTGGGTTTACAGCATTCCACATTAATAATATCCAACAGGAGATTGCAAACTCGAGAAGAGACTAAGATGATCACTGGCTGTTAGACTGCACATGTCCTTCATGCACCAATGTATGGACCCTTACCATTAACCAAGGGGTCTGGACTCCAGTGTTGGGAACCCCTGTTTTAAAAGGACAGTAACACCTTTGGTTGACCCTGAAGAAGCCACTGTGATCGAATGCGCCACCGTCTTACTGGAAGACTTGTAGATTTTGGTGTGTGCTTTCAGCTTTAGAAATGTCCTGTGTACTCAAACATGCTAGGTTGAAATTGGCTCTTTGGAGCTGAAGTTTAGATATATTTTAAATTTCCCCATTGCAGTAGGAAATGTACACTAATGTGTTTATATTCAAATGATTCACTAATATTTGCATGTTTTTGTGGATTTTTTTCACATCTCTTCAAGCTTCTAATTTTGTTTTTGTTTTAAACCAGGTTTGGCTGTCAAAGAACTGAAGTGAAGAGCTGCAATTTCAATGTTCAGATTTTATTGAAATAAAAAATGACAAAAAGCTCCTGTGGTGTTTGTATTTTTTTTAAATCGCTCATGATAAAAATAGACTTAAATACTTTTATCTCTTGAGGGTGTTCAAAACCCAATCAAAACTCTTAAGTGATTAATTTAGACCAACATTCAAGTGCTTTTGGGCTGAGGCATACAGTCATATTTCCCACTCCTGGTTGAATGTAGATACTGCCACATTATTTTGAAAAAAAAAGTAGCTGACTTTTTCCATCAAGTAATTGTTATCTGTAAAGGAATGAGGCATAAACAAAATCCACAGGTATCAATACCCTCTTTGTTCCCAATACACGTGCTCAAAGAAATGTGTTCTAAAATGGAAATAATTTATTGTCACATAATGCAATAGTGCAGTGAAATAGTTTTTCATGCCGTCCATAGAATTTGCTTCATCAGATCAGTATATTGAGTACAAGGGAAAAGCAATAACAATGAGGGATAATGTTACAGTACAATTGTATTCTAAAACCTGTGTTAGGGTTTCCTCCCATATTCCAAAGACCTATGGTTAGGTTTAGTGAGTGTGAGCATGCTAAGTTGGTGTCAGAAGTACTTCCAGGGTGCTCAGGACAATCTTTGGTGATTTGATTTGAAGCAAATGCATTTCATTGTATGTTTTGAAGTGTATGTGCCGTATAAGGTAAGTTGTAATTGGGGTTGAAAGAATACAATGAAAATTTACAAGAATATTGCTGGGACTAGAGAATCTTAATTATAAGGAAAGATTGAATAGGTTAGGACTATTCCTTGGAATGTAGAAGATTTGAGGAGAGCATTGGTAGAGGTATACAAAATTGAGGGGTAAGCATAAATGCAAGCAGGCTTTTTCCAACTGGAGATAATAGGTTAAGGGTGAAAGGTGAAATGTTTAAGGGGAAGCTTCTTCACTTTGACTACGTCCACACTACACCGGATAGTTTTGAAAATGAAGCCTTTTCTCTTTGTTTTGACCTTCCGTCCACACTGAAACAGCGTTTTCAGCCCCCCAAAAACAGATTTTCAGAAACGGTCTCTAGAGTGAATAAATCTGAAAACGCCTAATACCCGTTGCAGGGTGTACAGGGTAACCGGAGATTTTTAAAAACCGCTGTCATGATGTGCCGGAACAGATGGCGACAGCGCAGCATTTCATTGTTTTATTATTACTACTTTATTGTCGCCAAACAATTGATACCTGAGCGTACAATCATCACAGCGATATTTGATTCTGCGTTTCGCAGAACCTAACAATTTAAGAACACAGGGCAACAAGACTGAAGCCGGAAGAGTTAGCAATGTACTCACCAAATACTTTGACCCATAGCTTACTGAATAAATAAGTATACTCACTTAGCCCTGTTTTCTGTCCTTGCTTTTATGAAGGTGGTTTACCTATTTATGCAAGTACTTCTCTGACAACAGAGGTGTAACAGCCTAATGTAACATTGTATGGAAATACAAGATAACACTGATGCAGACATGTTTTATACATTTAACAGGGTGCTTTATTAATGCAACAGAGTCAGTTCTTCAGTGTTTGTCGTCAGTCATACTGTCCGTGAACTCCCTGTCGGTTGCCTCCATATGCTCCAGTATTCGTTTTTTTTTAGTTTTAAGTCCTCCTGCGCGAGAGCCAAGAGCAATTCCTTTTTAAGTTTTTCTACTCTGTAACTGGACAAACGTGCACCAAGTATATCATTTCCTCTTCGCTTGTTTTCTGTGTCCTGCGCATGCCCAGTAGGAGGAGATTCGCCCAAATATCCGTCTAATGTGGACAGAGATGTTCTGAAAAACGCTTAGTGTGGACGCCTATTGATTTTACTCGAAACCGGCGTTTTCACAATTATCTGGCGTAGTGTGGACGTAGCCTTGGAGGGTTGTGAGAGTGGTAGGAACTGCCAGCATAAGTGGTGCATGTGAGCTTGATTTCAATGTTTTAAGACAAGTTTGGATAGATAAACGGAGGGCTATGGTCCTGGTGCAAGTGGATGGGAGTAGGCAGTTTTAAGTGGTTCAGCAAAGACCAGGGCTGTGCTGTTTGTGTTGTCCCTTTCAACAACTGAAGGAAAGGGATAACTATGTTCCATCTGGAATTTTCCAATTAGCCGGCAATTTCCTTCCTTGCCATTACAGCAGTGGTTTGTCATTGCCTTCTGCTGGGTGAGTTTTTTTTAAAGAGATCACTTGCTCTTAACCCAGCAGGGATGGAGAGCGTGCAAGAGTGCCGGCTGGATTCGAACTCTGGTCTCACCCTGAAGTCCAGCGCTGATGCCACTATGCCACCAGCCAGCTTTCCTACAGCTAAGTACTGTATACTAAATTGAGTCAGCTGAGCAGACTTGATGGGCCAATGGTCTACTGCTCTGATACATTATGGTCTAAATAAAGCTAACCAAAAATTGGGATACTTTGCTGATTTGATTTCCATTTGCTGCTTTACTTGTTCCTCCAGGATCAGTCAACAGATTTTCCACATTGTGTATTATGTATTGCCTATGAGACATAATTATCGTTTCTAGGCCAGTTTCAATTCCTTGTCAGAGATTAAAAGGTCCTTGATTGGATGTGGCATCAAAGGTTACAGGAAGAAGGCTGGGGGGTGGGGGCAAGGATCAACCATGATTGAACGGCAGAACAGATTCGATGGGCCAAATGCCTAATTCTGCTGCTATGTTTTATGATCTTATTTTCCCATATTGTGAATGTATGCCCATTACTCACCTTTAACTTGTTTTGCAAATATTGACATTAAGTCATTCACAGTTGGCAAAACTCAAACTTAGGTAGTATGCTTAATTGCCATTGATTACTTGTTTTTTTCTCTCAATGAATTGTGATAAGTAGGCTCCAAATTTAGGTTTAAGTTAGGAGAGGTGCAAGACCCACGTACTAAATCTTGTGGAGTTAGCCTCCTAATTATAAAGCCACTGTCACTTTGCTTCCTGCCTCTGAAAGCAATTGAACCGAAAACTTGATTACTTCCATTTCGACTCCAAATACTTTGTTGAAAGTTGCTTAAAACTGTGCGTCAAATGCCCCGCTTTGCAAATGTTCATGCTGGTTGCCCTCAATAGCCAGTAGATGGCAGCAAATACAAAGTTATGTCAGACATGGCGTTGACATTTGGGGCTTCAAAATGTTTATGAACCGCTTTTGACAGTAAACATCTTTAGCTGCCTGTGAGATTCAGGTACAAGTGTTCAATTAACACGAAGTAGTTGCAGATTTGACAATTTGGATCTATTTAAATGCTGTTTTAAGTTTTGGGGGTATAATTTGCTTGTCTCTCCTGGGGTGCTGGTAAAACCATGTTTAATTTTAAGTGGTTGAAATTTTAAACAGCCTTCATATTAGATTACAGGATGTTGACTGTCGTAGCTGCTACGCCAAAATTATGTTGAGTATAAATCAGATAGCAAAATCACATCACCAAGCAGCTTTGCAAACTCATTTTAATTTAGGATTGGAAACGATTCAGGAGCATTTTCAGGGGCTGGCTGTGAGCTCTTGACTAATCAAAGTTCTGTAACCAAGTACCACCCACTCCTACACCCCCCCCCCCCACACACACACACAACAGATTTAATATTAGTATTTCCCTTATTAAAAGATGGAGGCTGTCTTGACCATTCTTTCTGATAAAGTATTCCACCCTCTAATTTAGTAGCAAGAAATGTACACAAGAATTAATTATTCTATTATCACCATATATAATCTTGAGATTCCTTTTCTTTCAAGCAATCACAATAAATACAAGAAACACACGAGTCAATAAAGGATCACAACCAATGTGCAAAAAAAAAACCCCAACAAACTGCAAATACAAAAATAAAGAGAAAAGTTAGCAAGAATATGAGATCAAGATTCCTTGAAAGTTGGCCCAATTCAGTGATGGGGCGAATGAAGTTATTCACCCTGGTTCAAGAGCCTGATGGTTGAGGGTAATAGCCATTACTGAACCTGGTGATGTGGGTCCTGAGGCTCCTGATGGAAGCTGCAAGAAGAGAGCATGGCGTGAATGGTGGGGGTCCTGCAAAGCCCTCTGCGCAGATGTGGCCAGTGGTGGACAGGGCTTTAAGCTTAGGGGTTGGGGGAGAAATTTATTGGTTCAGAGCCGTTTGGAATCACTGGAAATGTAGTAGAAACTGAATTTGAAGTAGTACATTAAGTTCTCTCCCTAATAAAGCAGTGAATATATTTAAGACAAGCTTGGATAGAGTTTTGCTTAGGAGGGGAATTGAGGGTTATGGGGAAAAGGCAAGTAGGTGAAATTGAGTCCTTGGCCAGATCAGCCATGATCTTATTGAATGGCGGAGCAGGCTCGACAGGCTGTATGGCCTACTCCTGCTCCTATTTCTTGTGTTCTTATGAGAGTGAGAACTTAGAGATATAGACAAAAGATGTAGCTTTAAAAAAACAAGCATGATGCTCTTTTAAGGAATTAGGCCGGGCCCAACAGGATGAATTGCCCTTTCTTGTCCTGTAAATTTCAACAATTCAGTGATCCAGAAATTAAAATTAGGATCAAGTAATTGTCAACAGGATATTTAAAAAAAATACTAGGAATCCCAACTAAACTGTGCAGAAAGAATGTATTGTAAATGAAATTTGAGAACTTTAAGATTATTAAGAGTGCTGACTTCTGTGAAGTACTTTGGCTGTTTGATTTGTGTCACGGATTGTATTGTTTTATGCAACTGAATTGCTGCTGGAGGATTACATTACGATTCTTTGATTTACTTAAAAGACTGATGTCCCTTCAGAAAAGCAGCACTCCAACTTTATAAAATTTAATATGGAAAACTTTAACCTATGTAACCTTGAAGTTCCGCCAGCATACGTTTGTCTAGGGTAAGACAGCCTCTGGCCCAGCCAAACTGAGAAATCTCATTTGTGTGGATGCTGTGTGATGTGTTGCCCGGTTACAATCTGAACCGCAAAATATCAGACAGTACACCGTATGCAATTAAACTATTGAACATTATAAATCTTAATCTGACTATAGGGTTAGTAAAGAAAATAAAAAGAAAAAGGGCCCATTTTAATGAAACAGTCTAAAGTGCACGTAGGAGCTCATGGAATCGTCCATTCGACCTCCCCATCGACCACCTCTGAGCGTCGCTGACCGTCAGACCCTCACTCCGTTCCGAGTCCACTCTTTCCATTCCCGTCTTTTCTCTTCATCTCTCACTGACAAAAGACCGCGAAATCCCTGCTGACCCACAAGAAAGAACAACGTGCTTCTCATTGGCTAGCACACCTTCCAAAGCCGCCGTTATCTCTAGTCATAACCGAAACATTGCTGCTACAGAGAAACTATTACCTTAGCAGTGAAACATTACAGAGAGGCCATTACATTAGCAGTGAAGCCTTACAGTGTGTTACACCTATATGTACCTGTCTGAAATTCTTCAAATTGATAGTTTGGGGGGGAGATGAAGGAGATAATCTTTAATATTCAACACCATTTCATGTTTTTGTTTAAGGCAAAGAATCTACAGATATTATTTTACCTGTGAATTCTCTAGGGAATGGTTTGAAATTTCCACTGAGTTTTTGAAATCCTCTGATCAAAGTAACCAGAAATTAAATAAATATGGTTCCTGCTATTCTTATGCAAAATAGTCATTTTCCTTATATTAGAGTATTTGTTATCCTTTGCCCCTCAGTTCAGATTGGCAAGTAAAGATATATGGAACAAGGAGCAGTACAGTGCAAATGGGCCCTTTGGCCCATGATGTTGTGCCTACCGATAGGAATGTATTCAATGATCAACCTAGCTCTTCCCTTCTACTCCATTTTTCTTACATCCATGTGTCTATCTTTTACATGTCCTTATTGTATCAGCCAGATATCTGTATTCCTAAAGTGCAGAACAGTTCAGCACAGGATCAGGCCCTTTGATCCACAATGCCTGCATCGAATGCAATGACATATTAACATCAGAGGATCTGGGGTTGAGAGGGTGAACAGCTTTAAGTTCCTTGGTATACACATCACCAAGGATCTCACTTGGTGTGTGGTGAAAAACACACAACAGCACCTCAGAAGTTTGAAGAAATTGGCATGAGTCCCCAAATCCTAAGGACTTTCCACAGGGGCACAATTGAGAGCATCCTGACTGGCTGCATCACTGCCTGGTATGGGAACTGTACTTCCCTCAATCGCAGGATTCTGCAGAGAGTGGTGCAGACAGCCCAGCGCATCTGTAGATGTGAACTTCCCACTATTCAGGACACTTACAGAGACAGGTGTGTAAAAAAGGCCTGAAGGATGACTGGGGACCCGAGTTACCCCAACCACAGACTGTTCCAGCTGCTACCATCCAGGAAATGGTACTGCAGCATTAAAGCCCAGATCAACAGGCTCTGCACAGCTTCTTCCACCAGGCCATCAGACTGATTAATTCATGCTGACACAATTGTACTTCTAAGCTATATTGACAGTCCTGTTGTATATCTTACTGAACATACAAGTTACTATAAATTGCTCATTGCACATTCAGATGGTGATGTAACATAAAGATTTTTACTCCTCATGTATGTGACGAATGTAAGAAATAAAGTCAATTTTATTCAATTCAATTCAATGTTGAATCTGCCTGTACATGATCTGTATCTTCCACTCTCACATTCATGAGTCTATTTAACATTCTCTTAAGTCCCACTATAATGTCAGTTTCCACCACTAACCCATTCTAGGCACTCACCACTCTTCCAACGTATCACTTTAAACTATCTCCCTCTCACCTTAAATATATTTCCTCTTGTATTTGCAGTTTCTACCCTGGGAGGTGAATGATTCCGACTGCCTCTCTATCAGGCCTGTCAGCCTGCATTGCTCCAGAGGGAAAAAAGCCAAGTTTATCTGTCTTCTAACAGCTCACAAACTCTAATCCATGCAGCTGCCTGATGCACCTCTCCTACACCCTCATAATATCATATTTAACTTTGCTGACAACACCACTGTTACTGGCCAAATCAAAGGTGGTGATGCATCATCTTCATCATAGCTTGTCACACCAGACAGCCAGCCACTCTAGTGTTGTTTGGTTGATGTTGAGCAGGTCAGTGTCAGCTAAATTAGGTGGGAGTGGGCAGTTGCGCAGAACGTGTTCAATGTTCCACACCCTTTCGCCACACTCACAGGATTCGCTGGTCTTTAAACCCCACTTCACCATATTGTCTCCCGTCCTACAAACTCCCGCTCTCGCTCTGTTGAGAGTGTACCACTTCCATCGGTCAAGCAGTGCCCCATCTGGCAACATTTCTGTGGGGTCTTGCACTGTATTGTTTGGTGGGGTTCTGGCTTCTGTTTGTTGCCAGAGGTCAATCCTGTATATTTGGGGGGGGATGTTCCGTGCAGTAGTTCCTCCACTGTAGCAAAACTTTACCTCGATTTTAGGCAGTTGGAAACTGGCACATGATGATGTAGTGGATGCCGTGGATCTGAGTTCTGTTTACCTTTTTCAATTTTTGTTGTAGTGTGTCTTCGGATCTCTGGGGGAGCAATGCCTGCAAGTCTGTAAGTGATGTTAGTGGGTGTGGCGCGCAGTGTGCCTGTGATTATTTGGCAGGCTCTGTTAAGCAACGGGTCTATTTTCTTCGCATGGGCTGATCTGCCCCACACAGGTGCACGGTATTCTGCAGGTGCATAGCAGAGTGCTAGGACAGTCAATCTAAGTGAATCATCATATGGGAAGTAGAATGAAAATCTGGTTGAATGGTACCACAACCACCTCTCACTCAACGTCAGCAAAACCAAAGAGCTGATTATTGACATCAAGAGGAAGAAACTGGAGGCACATGATCCAGGCCTCATTAGAGGATTGGAAGTGGAGAGGGTCAGTAACTTTAGACTCCTTGGTGCCCTGGTTTTGGAGGATCTGTCCTGGCAGCAGCTCCCTAGTGCTATTACAAAGAAGGCAATGCAGTTCCTCTCCTTTCTGAGAAGTTTGCACAGATTCAGCATGTTATCTAGAAGTTTGACAAACTACTGTAGAATCACAGTGGAGAGTACCCTGACTGGTTGCACTATGGTCCGGTATGAAAACACCAAAGCCCCCAAGAATGGAAATACCTGTGAAAAATAAACACGAGAAAGCCTGCAGATGATGGAAATCCAAAGCAAAACATACAACAACAACACACCTGCTGGAGGAGCTCGGCAGGTCAGGCAGTATCTTTGGAAATGAATAAACAGTTGACACTTTGGGCTGAGACCCTTCATCAGGACTGAAAAGGAAGGTGGGGGGGGGGGAAGTAGTGGATACAGCCAAGTCCATCACAGAAAATGCCCTCCCCACAACTGAGCACATCTTCAAGGAGCCCTGCAAGAAAACAGCATCCATCATCAAGGATCCCCACCTTCCTGGCTATGCTGTCTTCTTGCTGCTGCCATCGGGAAGGAGGTACAGGAGCCATAGGAACACACATAAAAGTTGCTGGTGAATGCAGCAGGCCAGGTAGCATCTCTAGGAAGAGGTACAGTCGACGTTTCGGGCCGAGACCCTTCGTCAGGACTAACTGAAAGAAGAGCTAGTAAGAGATTTGAAAGTGTGAGGGGGAAGGGGGAGATCCGAAATGATAGGAGAAGACAGGAGGGGGAGGGATGGAGCCAAGAGCTGGACAGTTGATTAGCAAATGGGATACGAGAGGATCATGGGATGGGAGGCCTAGGGAGAAAGAAAGAGGGAGGGGTGAAGCCCAGAGGATGGGTAAGGAGTATAGTGAGAGGGACAGAGGGAGAAAAAGGAGAGAGAGAAAAAAATAATACATATAAATAAATAAGGGAAGGGGTACAAGGGTGAGGTGGGGCATTAACGAAAGTTGGAGAAGTCAATGTTCATGCCATCAGGTTGGAGGCTACCCAGACGGAATATAAGGTGTTCTTCCTCCAACCTGAGTGTGGCTTCATCTTTACAGTAGAGGAGGCTGTGGATAGACATGTCAGAATGGGAATGGGACGTGGAATCAAAATGTGTGGCCACTGGGAGATCCTGCTTGCTCCGGGGGACAGAGCGTAGGTGTTCAGTGAAATGGTCTCCCAGTCTACGCCAGGTCTCGCCAATATATAGAAGGCTGCATCGGGAGCACCGGACGCAGTATATGTATATGTATATTATAGTGAGGGAGGAAGTGTAAGGGTATGTGTAGCACTTGTTCTGCTTACAAGGATAAGTGCCAGGAGGGAGATCGGTGG
Organism: Mobula hypostoma; assembly: GCF_963921235.1. Lineage (NCBI taxonomy): Eukaryota > Metazoa > Chordata > Chondrichthyes > Myliobatiformes > Myliobatidae > Mobula > Mobula hypostoma. The sequence goes on along the minus strand of NC_086118.1, from coordinate 35,276,814 downwards.
GGAGGGATTGGGGGGGGGGGACGAATGGACAAGGGAGTTACGTAGGGAGTGATCCCTGTGGAAAGCAGAGGTGGTGGGGGGGAGGGAAAGATGTGCTTAGTGGTGGGATCCCGTTGGAGGTGGCGGAAATTACGGAGAATTATATGTTGGACCTGGAGGCTGGTGGAGTGGTAGGTGAGGACCAGGGGAACCCTATCCCTCGTGGGGTGGCGGGAGGATGGGGTGACAGCAGATGCGCCTGAAATGGGAGCGATGCATTTGAGAGCAGAGTTGATGGTGGAGGAAGGGAAGCCCCTTTCTTTAAAAAAGGACAACTCCTTCGTCCTGGAATGAAAAGCCTCACCCTGACAGCAGATGGGGCGGAGTCGGAGGAATTGCGAGAAGCGGATGGCATAGCCATAGGTCTCATATAGATTCGGGAACAGTTATCACCCTTCAACCATCAGGCTTCTGAACCAGCTTAGGTAACTTAACTCACCTCAACACTGAGGTGATTCCACAACCTACGGACTCACTTTCAAGGACTTTCCCGCTCATGATCGCGGTATTATTTATTTATTTTGTCTTCTTCTGCACATTGGCTGTTTATCAGTCTTTGTGTGTAGCTTTTCATTGAGTCAATTGTAATTCTTCATTCCTGCAAATGCCTGCTGCAAGAATATGAATTTCAGGCTAGTAATGACATACAGCATAAATACTTTGATAATAAATTTACTTTGAACTTTGACATTCGAACCCTCTCTAAAACCTGAACATCCTTCTCTTAATGGAGCAAACAGAATCATACTACAAGTGCAACCTAACCACGGTTTTATATAACCACGACCTGATTTCTTGAGCTATATTATTGCCTGTGTACGAGTAACCTGTTCACAACCATCCTTCAAGTGTGCATCTGGCTGAGTGAAAGTGGGAAATTGGGTAGGCGATTATGCCAGACCTAATTAACACCTTTCATTTGCAAGTGACTGTCTGCAGATGAGGCGAGGGCAAAACATAAAATGTAATAAAAAGATGAAATGCAAATCAATTTCAAAAAAGAATGTAAAAATAATTGATAAAGAATGTCAAAGATTATTCTTTTTACAAATATTTTAAGGGAAATGGGCTTGTAGTCAACGGTTTGTACATCAGGACGTTCGGGATGCCCTCGGTTACAAAGTTCAGTTCCAGCGACCATTGGAAATATTGAAAGGGCATAACTGAATTAAAGCCTCGGGAAATGAAAGTTGCCATTTGGATTGAGATCAGGAGACATTTCATCACCCGCGGAGTTCTTGCGCCACAGAAACCAATGGGAGACCAAGTCATTTAACATCTTCAACGCGATGGAAATAGTCCTCAGTGCAAGACTCATCAAGGCAATTAGGAAGAAAGTATGGGTTCGGAAGTAATGCAAGATCACAATGCGACAGGGCCAAGTTTCTCACTCTTGACCATTTCCATGTATTCCATGAAGACCCCGAGGCAGGAGCTCGATTAAAGCTTTGGTCAATTCATTCTATTTGTTGCCTGTTTTTTAAAGTAGTTTTTCGTTTTAACTGACAAATTCCTCTTTGGTTTACGCATGGACATAACTTGTAAACACAAAAAGCTTTACTTGAAGAGAAACTCGTATCAAAGCTCGCCTCAGGGCAGGACGGCGAGCTCCCCTGAGTTCCCAGCGCTTTGGGCGCGGCGGCTGGCGGGGGCGCGCGGGAGCAGCAACAGCGGCGCGCTTCAGTTGCACTCGCTGCCCGGGGCTGGTGGCTCCTCCGGGGCCGTGTCTCTGCTCGCAGGACGGGTGTCTGTTGGCCGGGGGCTCGTTCCAAGTGTGGCCGCTGTCGTTGCCCGCGGGCATGGCTTCCCGGTTCGACTACATCGCTCCTTGGTGGACTTACTGGTTGCACAACTTCCCGCACGTTAACCTCCGCTTCCAGCCCGTGGACAACACCTTCAGCCCGCAGGATGTAAACTATCAGCAGGTCAGCAGGGGCTCCCGGCCGCTTCCCACTCACCGCTAGCCCTCCTGAGCCCCTTTCCACTCCTTACGCTTCAACCGAGCCTCCTCCTCTCTCTAACCCCTCTCTACTATTCAGCTGAGCCGCTCTGTCCCATCCAGTGCAACCACTCGTGTCCACTTAACTCCATCAGCCTGCACCCCTTCCACACGACGCACCCTCCGTCCCATCTGAGCCTCTCCAATTGTCCCCTTCCCCTTCCCCACCTTTTTTCCCTGCATGCTGCCTAAACTCTCTTTCTCCAAGCTCCACTTGCCCCGAATACTTGAACTGCCAAACTAACTAAGCTCCTTCCCCTTAGCATGCTTCAATTTCCTGCCGGTTTCTGCCCCAGCTCCTTTTCAGTCGTGCACCTTGATCTTACTTTCCTTGCCTGGTCTTGCAGTTGACTTGCTCCTCTCAACCCCACTTTGGGGTTCTTTGTTTCACCTTCAGCCACCCCAGACAAGAGTTGTATTTCCGCTCTGGACCCGCAACTGTGTTCTGTCTGTAAAGCGCACGTCTTTGTTCTGAAGGGCTTCTGTGCAACTTTCACTGTGCTTGCCAGGTTCCTAAACAGCTCTTTCAACGTGGTACAAGTCAAAATGTTGAATTTAAATAATAGAAACAAATGGAAGAGTTTGCCCCCTTAACAGCGGTAACAATGTGAGCCTGTTTCATTAAATCTTAATTCCATGTTGTCTTGCTGAAGCAGATGTGTGATGAATAGTTGATAGAAAGCCAGGAAGATAAGGAAATCTCAGACTCGATGCACAGCACAGAATTAACCTATGCATCCACTTGAAATAAGCCATTTGGTCTTGGCTTCAGACAAAGATTCTGGTGGCCAGTCTGGTTCCCAGTGTAGTGATTTTGATGTAAATATTGAATCCTTGCCTGAACTTTCAAGTTGTTTACAAAAAGTCTGATAAAATTAAATGTGTTGTGACCAAAACTATTATGATAGCTATTTTAACTGTTCCTGTTCAAGGAGACTAATGTAAAGACTTAAATATATTGCAGTACTCTTTTAAAATTGACAACTAAGCAATGCGGAGCGACAATATTCGCCCCAGAGCGTGACAGGTTTGGGACATCCTTGTGAATGAAGAAATCGCAGTCTTGCTGGTTTACCTCTGTTGGCCACTTCACAGTTGCAGTCCTCATGGAGTCCAGGAACTTGATGCAATTTCCCAGCATTTGCTCATGGGAATTGACTCTCAGATCAAGTGCCAGGTTAAATGAGTTCACAGTATCTGGCCGCGATTCTGAGAGCGCATTGACTTGGATAGCAAACGTAGAGTTGCTGAGGATCAAGAGGCTAAATTAAATATTTTTGTTTATTATGTTTTATTGTTTAAGTGAGTTAATTTATGTATTTAAATTTGGTGTAACATAACTGGTTTTGCGTTACTGAATGTCTCATTCAGAAGCATTGAAGGGACTTTGACAGAAAAGACTGCAGATGCTGGAATCTGGAGCAAGAATCAATCTGTAGGAAGAACTCAGTAGAACGTGCATGAGGCAGGGTTTCGACTCAAAACGTCAACCTCTGTCCTGCAGATGCTGCTTGAGCTGCAGCGTTCCTCCTCCAGATTGATCGTTGACAGATGGTAAAGCTGGAGTGGGATTTTGTTCTCTAAAATCTTTCATGTACTAAAGGCACGGACTAAAAGGGCCGAGATGGCCTGTTTCCGTGCTGTAATTGTTAATATGGGTTGTTCCAGCCTATCCACATCACCTGCTAAGATGGCCCTGATGACGCCCAAGGCTTGGCTTCAGGATGGTCTCAGCTATCAGAATTGATCTTTTAGAGAGAAAGAGCTGATTGGTTTTAGATGCTGGGGAATAAAGGTGTTAAACAGCTGATAAGCTTTGCCTATTGTTGTAGCATATCAGATTATTGAAGCCACCATGTTTAAAAGACAACATGTTGAAAACGTGATGCAAATTAACACTATACCCACCCCCATGTCTGAAGAATGCTTCATGATGTCAATACAGTACTGTGAATAATTTTAAATTTCCATTTGTAACTGATTAAGTCACCAGAGAGTTACTGAAGCTGGTGATATCAAACTCTTGAATCAACAAAGCAGATCTTCAGTAGAAAATCTTGTTCTAAATCAGAATATGTTATTACCACTGACCTACTGCATGTGGTGAAATTCGTTTTGTGGCAGCAGTACAGTGTAATACATTAAAATTACTAAGTTACAGTGGTAAATATATAAAAAAAATTAGTGCAATAAGAGAGCAAAAAATTGATAGTGTTCATGGTCCATTCAGAAATCTGATGGTGAAAGGGAGGAAGTTGTTCCTAAAACGTAGAGTGTGTGTGCGTTTTCAGGCTCCTGTACCCCTTCCCTGATTGTAGCAGCACGAAAAGGGCATAACTTCGATGGTGAAGGTCCTTAATAATGGAGGCCACCTTCTTGAGGCATCGCCTGTTGAAGACGTCCTCAATGCTGGGGAGGCTAGTGCCTGTGGTGGAACTGACTGAGTTTACAAAACTCTGCAGCTTTTTCCGATCCTGTGCATTGGCACCACCATAGCAGTCGGAGTGCTCTCCAAGATACGCCTGTAGAAATTCACTAGTCTTTGGTGACGTATCAAATCTCCTCAAACTCCTAATGAAATATTGTCACTGCATTCCTTCTGTGTAATTGCATCAATATGCTGGGCCCAGAGATGTTGACACCCAGGGACTAGAAACTGCTCACCCTTTCCACTGATGGGCCCTCAGTGTGTTCTTTGTCTTCCCCTTCGTGAAGTCCACGATCCCTATTCTCCTCCCCGACACAAAATTTTATACTCTTTAAACACAAATTCTACAATAAGGATTAACTATGGTTTCAATGGTTAGATTACCCACTTCATTTCTTCTGTGTTCCTTTTCACACCTTGTGGTGCATCAGGCAGTATTTTGCCATTTCTGTAGCATTTGACTGTTTTTGCTCACGCTCAACCCAGCGCGGATGGAAAGTGTGGGTTCGAACTCGGGACCATTCACCTCAAAGTCCAGTGCTGGTGCCACTGCACCATCAGCTGGCTATAGTAGTTTCAATCTTGGAGAAATCCAGCAAGAGGAATTGCTGGTGAGGTGAGGACTGATGTAAAGCCTTTCATTGTGGGTGGTCTTGGGTGATTGATCTTAAGATGACTTTTAAAAAGCACTGAAGAAAGAATACATCTCTTGGCCATCAGTATGTTGTTTGTTGTAGCGTGGATGAAATCACTGGCGAGACAGAGTCACTGGTAGATACAAAGCAGCTTCTTTATTCAAACACAACAAGGTACAGCAGGCATCATACGAATGGAGACGCTTTCGGTAGAAAAGTCTGCTAGACCAATGTGGGCTCGATATTTATATGCTAAACACAAAAGCAATCGCTACTTAAAAAGTTATAGACAATGCTTCCTTTTGAAGCTACATACAAACATCACACCTTCTGACTTCATCCTTTCCTTCCGACGCCAACATGTCTGGGTTGGTATCCACAGCCTTTAGGAATGCAAGTTAAATCCACAATACATTTATTTGGCATTTTACATGCTAACAAAGAAGACAAATAATATTTATAAAGTATAGATAATACTGTCTTTGAAACTACAGCATCTGGTCAAACTACGGTGCCAGAAGCATCTGGTATTCACACCTCTTTAGGAAGCACATTGTTGTGGACTCAATCCACAGTACTTTGTCAAATGGCCATCAAACTTTACAACTCCTCCCTTGGAGGGTCAGACACCCTGAGCCAATAGGCTGGTCCTGGATTTATTTCCTGGCATAATTTACATATTACTATTTAATTATTTATGGTGCAACTGTAACGAAAACGAATTTCCCCCGGGATCAATAAAGTATGACTATGAGAAGTCTGGTGGCCAAAGTCATTTAAGTGTAAACAAATCATCTACCCAAAAAACTCCTCTAACATCAATATGTTGTTTGGTGCTTTCTCCATTCATTGTCTGCACTTTGGGCCTGGATTTTTGTCTCCAGATACCACTGAAGCTGTGAAGTTTCCAATAACAGAATGGTTTGCAGTTGATTAGGTTCTTTAAACTCCTGATCATTGTCATGGGATGGGTCCTGGAATTTTGCTTTGATGGAGGAGTCAAGAGTATGTTTACAGTTCCCGATACAGCAGATGTCATGCAGGCCAGAGCCTCTGAACACTCTGTGGCTCCTGTAGGCTGGAAGTTAACTGGTTGTCTCAGAAGAGCTGTTGTTGTGAGATCCTTGGAAGTTTTGACATTGGCAGGTCTTCTGTTGTTCAGTTTCTAGTGCCACCTTGATGGGGCTAACAGAGGAAATTACGCAGTAGTCAGTTGAGCAATCGCTGGTGCCCATTCTGGTGTTGTCCTTGAATGATAAATTAAATCCAATAGGTGTCTGTGCTTGTGCTGGGGATGTTGCCATGATGGCATGTGTTGTTCCCTCTGATTAAACATTTTGTTATAAAAAGGCTGTTTCCCATGTAATTTGTCAAGGGCAGAAACAGACTTCCAAATCAGGCAGTCTGCTGTGGGAGGAGAGTACCCTCTGTTCTGAGGAAGAGATTCAAGGGTGTGCTTAAGTTTCTTTGATGAAATACAACATCCCCACTGGCTCTTGAGAATCTCTGGTCCATGACCATTCAACATGGAGACGGATTATTCAGGATGATGTTGAGACCCTCGAGGTCATCTATCAGGAGCCGACCGAAGCCTTGCATAGGCAATGGAAGTAGCACAACACCACAGAGACTACTCACCCACCTGCCCCATCTGTGAGAGAGAATGCAGTTCCTGCATTGAACTCGTTGTCCATTACACAACAGTGAAGTCATCTTTCATCCTGAGAGACTGCTTTTGAAATAGAACCGCAAAATCATGGATGAAGTCAATAGGTTGTGCAGCATCTGTGGAAGGCAATGAACAGTCGATGTTTGGGGCCGATGAAGACCTGAAGAGCCATCTCAACCAGAAACATTGGCTGTTTATTCCCCTCCATAGACGCTGTCTGACTTGCTGAGTTCCTCCGGCACTTTGTGTGCGTTGCTCAGTATTTCCAGCATCTGCAGAATCTCGTATAACAGCAAAATCATCTTTGGTATCATCTGACTTTGGCTGTAAAAATTGATATTCATCTTCAAAAATGCCCTTTGCAATAACTTTACAAGCTTGATTCCAAAGAAACAATTTTTCTAGTTTTGCATATGGCCTGAGTTAATGATTCATTAGCTATATTTTGTTTGATAAAATGATGTGTGGCTTTGTTTGCTGAGATTTTTATATAGTGTCAACAGTAGTTAGAGTAATGATGTATGTTTGTCAATTTTGATAAGAATATCTATTTTGATATGATTGAACAGAGAGGCTAAGGTTTCCTTAACATAATTTATATTAAATTTATATTGTATATTGTGATATGTGCCATTAATTGTGTTGTGATATACATCCTGTTCAATGTTGAAAACATATTCCAGTATTAAAGGAAATAATCCAGTTACTGAGAGAGGCTTTACCATTCTCATCAATAAGTTTAAAGGACCAGGTGATGCTGACAGAGGTGCTAAAAACAAGAGAAAATCTGCACATGCTGGAAATCAAAGTTATGCACACAAAATGCTGGAGGAACTCAGCAGGCCGGGCTACATCTATGGAAAAGAGTAAAGGGTTGACGTTTCGGGCTGAGACCCCATCAGGTCCTGATGAAGGGTCTCGGCTGGAAGCGTCGGCTGTTTACTCTTCTGACAATAGTGCATTCAGTTCATTGAGTGAGTTGCTGGCAGGGTGGCATCTTCAGAAATTGTTCAACTTGGAACAGAATGTCATGGAACAAAATTTAAATGGAATAGGCTATGTTGTTCATTATATGATCATTTAAAAAAGAGTTTATAATTGGTGAAGTGAACATCTGCAAGATTGTGCGCTGTTAGGGCGTTGACATATGATTGAACATAATGTGTCTTAGGAGTTCAGTACAATAAGAGCAGACTTATTGGATTTTTTCTATTGATTGTTGAGGAGACATGAGAGAGCAGATGCTACGACATTGTCTCTGTTTTGGGAGAGTCAACTTCATCATGATTGTGAAACCTTGGAAGTTTCTATCTTAGAGTGCTGTCCAAACTAAGTCATTAACTGTAATCAAGGCCAAGTTAGTTTTCCTGGAATATGTGCTTGCTTCAGTTAATGTACTGTATGATCAGCCAGGGCAGGGGTGGACTTGGGTTGGTGTGGTGTTCTGGAAATGAAACGATCAATACTGTACTGTATTCATAATTATGCTCTACTGTCAAGAAACTTTCCTTGCAGCAGGTGAACAGGCTATTTTTGATTTGGTCACGTGCAATAATTTAGAATTCTCAATAAAGTGTACTGTACTGAGAAAGACTTTCCTGTAATGAAGTTACAAGTGAAGTTACAAAACATATAAAATTGAATACAGAGGCAAACAGTGTTGCAAGGATTAGAGATAGCCTAGAAGATTGGATTTTGTTTGGGAAATAAGTAATGGATTAAGGAAGAGAAAATTGAGAGATACAGGCAATGCAGGTGTGGGCAGGGAGAGGGGAATCATGGTGGGGGGAAGGGAACAGGGAGCAGGAAGCACCAGAGACATTATGCAATGATCAGTTAACCAATTGTTTCGAATCAAATGTCCTTGCCTGGTGTCTGCACCCTGTTCCAGCCCCACCCCGGCACTCCCCCTCTGTCACCTGTCCAACACCCCTCCCGTGTCGCTCCACCCTCACTTTCTCAACATCCTTTGCTCCTGCCAGGTTTTCAAACTTGCTCTCTGCTCCATGTTTACAGATACAGTACTGTGCCAAAAGTCTTAGGCACCCTAGCTATATATATGTGTGCCTAAGACTTCTGCGCAGTACTGTATATAGAATTTGAAGTATTGTAGCTAAGATTCGCTAAAGCACAAAGGATGGGAATTAATGATCAAAAATGAGAAAATTCCAGAGATTTTTTTCTCACAACGGAAGACACTGAAAGAAGGGTCTTGTCCTGAGACCTTGACTGTTCAGTCTACTGTATAGATGCTTCCTGACCCACTGAGCTCCTCCAGTATCTCGTCTGAGCACTAAATCCATCCAAATAATAGAAAATCTAGAGGCAAAAGAGAGGGAGAACCTATACTTATTACTACAGAAAAGTTATGAAGCAAAACACAAGACCAATATCTGACAGGGAACATGTATCACAGGATCTGTGCAGTTAGTGGAATCATTAGGCATGATTTACGTAAGTTCCCAAGATTGTGACCATATGAAAATAGAAGCCAGAATATCACAAATGAGAGAAAATCTACATCTGCTGGAAATCCAGAGCGACACACACAAAATGCTGGCAGAACTCAGCAGGTCAGGCAGTATCTATGGAAAAGAGTAAAAGTTGACATTTTGGGCCAAGACCCTTCGTCAGGACTGGAAGGGAAGAGAGGAAGTCAGTAGCAGGTGGAGGGAGAGGAGGAAGAAGTACAAGGTGGTAGGTGACAGGTGAAATCAGGAGAGGAGGAGGAAGTGAAGTAAAGAGCTGGGAAGTTGTTTGGTGAAAGATAAAGGGCGGGAGAAGAGGTAATCTGAAAGGAGAGGACAGAAGACCATGGAAGAAAGGGAAGGGGGAGGAGCACTAGAGGGAGGTGATGGGCAGGTAAGGAGATTAGCTAAGAGAGGGAAACAGGAATGGGGAATGGTGAAAAAGTGAGGGCAGTTCCTGGAAGTTTGAGAATTTGATGTTCATGCTGTCAGGTTGGAGACTACCCAGGCAGAATATGAGGTGTTGCTCCTCCAACCTGAGTGTGGCCTCCAGGAGACCACGGATTGACATGGCGGAATGGGAAGTAGAATTGAAATGGGTGGCCACCGGGAAATTCCGCTTTTTGTGGTAGACGGAGTGAAGCAGTCTCCCAATTTATGTTGTGTTTCACCAATATACAGGAGGCCACACTGGGAGCACTGGATGACCCGAGCACAGGGGTCCCCAACCATTCTTGCACCGCGGACCGGTTTAATATTGACAATATTCTTGGGGACTGGGGGGGTGGGGGAGGGTGTTCAAGTAGGGTTAAACTCACCTCAACATGGTTTTTACAGTTCGGGTTGCCAACTTTCTCACTCCCAAATAAGGGACAAAAGTAGCAGTCAAATCCCGGGACACTTTACCCCAAGAAAGACTACCATGACCATGAGGCCTTGCGCGGACACATGTGTGCACATGCGTGTTCGTGGTGATTTTTCCCCCCTCAATTCGGTTTTGCCTTCATCTTCCCGACTACACTGTACATACATTATTTCTACTTTATATAGGCTGTGTATTTATCATATCACTCCTGCTTTTACTATATGTTAGTGTTATTTATTTTAGGTTTTATGTGTTATTTGGTATTTTTTGGGTCTGGGAATGCTCAAAAATTTTCCCACATAAATTAATGGTAATTGCTTCATCGCTTCACGCCATTTCGGCACGAAAGGTGTCATAGGAACACTCTACCTTAGCGGGGGAAATACGGGACAAGGGCGGTCCCGTATGGGACAAACCAGTTTAGCCCAATATACAGGCTGTCCCGGCAAATATGGGACAGTTGGCAACCCTATGTTCAAGTTCAACAGTGCGTGACAGGGAATGAGGAAAGATGCAGCTGACTCATATCGTTTCCTCACGGCCCAGTGGTTGAGGACCGCTGCCCTAGCAGACTTGCAGGTAGAGTGTCGCATCATCTGGAAGGACTGTTTGAATCCCTGATCGGTAGTGAGGCAGGATGAGTAAGGTCAGCTGTGTCACTTGTTCTGCTTGCAAGAGTAAGTACCAGGAGGGGGGATCAGCAGGGGGGAATGAGTGGACAAAGGGAGTCATGTAGAGAGCGATCCCAGTGGAAAATGGGGCAGAGGGAAAGACGTGTTTGGTGGTGGAATCCTGTTGTAGATGTGGATGTTACGAAGAATTATGTGCTGAATGTGAGTCTAGTGGGGTGGTAGGTGAGAACAAGAGGAACCTTATCCCTAGTGTGGCAGTAGGAGGATGGGGTGAGGGCAGACGTATGCGAAATAGAAGGGAAGAGGGTGAGGGCAGCGTTGATGGTGAAGGAAGGGAAGCCCCTTTCTTTGTAGAAGGAGGACATCTCATTAGTTCCTGAATGAAAAGGATGTGGTGGAGACGGAGGAACCGGGAGAAGAGGTTGGCAATTTTACAAGTGACAGGGTGGGAAGAGGTATAGTTTGGACAACTATGAGAGTCAGTGAGTTTATAATAGATAGCAGTAGATAGACTGTCTCCATAGATGGAGACAAAGAGATTGAGAAAGGGGAGGGAGGGAGGAGCAAGAGTATGATAGGTCTTCAAACCTGTCCTGTGGGTCACTGTAATCATGTCTGATTTACCACATACCCATAGAGCTTTGACCATTTAGTAATGAGATGACTTAGCAATAGTGTAACCTTTTTGGAGTTTGTACCTTTGAGGAACATAATTGCTGAGCTCTGAGTACGTACAAGAATGAAATTGATATAATTTTGTTCATTAGTTGAATTGGAGAATATGGTTATCAAATGCCAATGTGGATTTGAAGTGTAGGATCATGGTCATTTTGAATGAAATAGGAGGCAAACGAGGCTGTATCCTATTTCTTGCATTCCATTACAAGATCCTGAAGATGCAGAGTTGGGGCAGGATTTTCTGGGCATTGTTAGATATCTTAATATCGGACATTTGCTTTTGAACTCTGATTATGTTTGTATCCTTGATTGAGTTAGAAGCTTTAAAATGGGCTTTTATATAGGAGGTTAAGTTTGTATCTGCTGCATGACTCGAAGTCTTGTGATATTTTAGTCTCTGCTAGTTTATGACTTAATCTTTCGTAAGTGGTGCTCCTGTGGTTGAAATGAACTTTGTACATTTTAAAAGTGGCTGGAAGGATTGAAACTTCTGCTCCAAATTCATTTCGGCTCAAAACACAAAAAGCCTTCTGTATTTTTATTTACAATTCCTGTAAGTTCCTTTTGTTGAAAAGCCTGTACAAAGTTAAATGGACTTAAATTAAATCTTTAATATATGATTTACCCTGATTGCGCTTTTCCCCCCAACACAGTTTTATTGAGAATAACAACAATGGATTTTTTTTAAGAAGAATGATCGTTGTGCAAACAGGAGCTAGGGGAAAGGCAGTCATGATTGATCCTGTTTTGAAAACACTTCATGATATTACCTCATATTTTGAAATGACCAGAATTCTGGCACTCCTCAGTATAAATTTCAGTGCTCCTATGCAAATGGAATGGCTCAAACCTAACTGGTTGCACTTGGGTTAATCTTGCTCTGATTTCTCAGTAACTGAGCTTGGGGACATTTTCTAGGATTCTGTGCAAGTCAACACCCTGCATAAGACCAATACTCTCAATATTCTTTTTTACTTATTATTATTTGATTTTTTTTTTGCATTTGCAAAATTTGTCTTTTGCACATTGGTTGTTTGTTCATCTTTAACCATGTAACAATTACAGCACGGATGTATGTAGTTTTTCATTGATTCCATTTTATTTTATATCTTCCTTGAATGCCTACAGAAAAATGAATCTCAGTAGTATATGGTGACATATATGTACTTTGATAAGAAATTCACTTTAAATTTTGCATATGTAAGCTTGGATTTTTAAAAATCAACCATTACATTTATGTATTCAAGTGGTAATTAATATGTTAAATCGAATGGAATAAATATTTTAAAATCATTTATGAATATCAATTTGAATCCATTTCAGAAGTACTGAAAATGATGGTTTTAACCACCGCCAAAGCTGGGATTGGGGCTTTGCCAGTCGCCAAAGTATTTCAGAATATTTAGTAGGGGCAGCATACTCTGATCCTCTCGCGTCACTTGGTCAGAACATCATGCCACCACAGAATCCCACCATGTGACTCTGGAATTGTCTAGAAAAACAAGAATAGCCTTCACATTACAGTAAATGTTTGTTCACGAGAACTTTGGCCCGTAACCTGGGTCAAAGTCTGTTGGCATGCTGGGAAAATTGCCTCAGATGACCAGAATGAAAAGAATTAAAGTCAGAGTATTGCAGTACTATAGCATGGCAACAGACTCTTTGTCCCTACTTGGCTGTGCTGGCTAAGATGTCTTTCTCGATAAGTCTCATTTGCATGCATCCCTCTAAACCTTCACTATCCACGTAATATATGTTGTAACTGAGTTAACTGTCTGGACACGCCCCTCTGCTGACTGCCCCTGTGGCTCCTCCCACAGAGTCCTGTATAAAGATGTTTCGCCTTACCCGTCCCCCTCAGTCCGGAGGCAGACACTCACCGTGGAGGTCGTATTGTACAGCGAATAAACGCCTTTCAGTATTTTACCAAACCTCAGTCTTTTGGAGTTATTGAAGGTGCTTCAATTTTATTCACTGTACAATACGACCTCCACGGTGAGTGTCTGCTCCCGGACTGAGGAGGAGGGGCAAGGCGAAACACCTTTATACAGGACTCTGTGGGAGGAGCCACAGGGGCAGTCAGCAGAGGGGCGTGTCCAGACAGTTAACCCAGTTACAACATATACATATGGTTTACCACATTCACCCCTCCTTTTTTTAAAAAGAGTCCCATGGGGTGAAGTGACTGACAATATTTACAACAAGTATATTTACAGGTTAAGTCTATCAGGCGGTCGAGTCCGTCGCTGTGATCTACGTAGCACCAGTGGTGATTGCGTCATCGATGGCGGTTGTGCTGGCTCTGGCCTTTCTTGAGGTGCCAGCACGTTAGGCATTGTTAATCCCTTGTGCGTGTGCGTCGCGCCCGGTATGGGAGAGTCGTGTGGTGTCTGGGTGGGGTTTGGAGTGCGCGGTGTCTCGTGGGTACATACATCGGTGGGTACGGGGTCAATAGTCACCACGGAGTGTTCAGGGTAGGGGCCCGGTGCTCCTGTGGGCGCAGATGGAGACCGTGTCCTCCCGTCCATCAGGTAAAACCACGTAGGCATACTGAGGGTTCGCATGAAGTAAGTGAACCCTCTCGACCATCGGGGAGTATTTATTGCTCCTCGCATGTTTCCGGAGCGGCACTGGCCCTGGGGATGTCAGCCAAGTTGGCAGGGTGGTTCCAGTGGTCAACTTTCTGGGAAAAGAAAAGAGCCGCTCATGAGGGATGGCATTGGTGGCTGTGCATTTTCCCCTTTGCCATCCCCTGCCCCGACACCACTACCACTTCAGTTATAAAAGCCCTGCGCAAGCTCTTCACTCTGTTCGGATACCCATGCTGTATCCACAGTGACAGAGGGTCCTCGTTTATGTGACGAGCTGCGCCAATATCTACTGGCTAGGGAAACTGCAACTAGTAGGACCATGAGCTATAATCCCCGGGGGAATGGACAGGTAGAGAAGGAGAATGGCACGGTGTGGAAAGCCACACTCTTAGCCCTCAGGTCAGCCGGTCTCCCGCTGGCAGGAGGTCCTTCCCGAGGCACTCCACTCCATCCGCTCCCTGTTATGCACGGCCACCAATGCCACCCCTCATGAGCGACTCTTCTCTTTTCCCAGAAAGTCAACCACTGGGACCACCCTACCAACTTGGCTGACGTCCCCGGGGCCAGTGCTGCTCCGGAAACATGCGAGGAGCAATAAATACTCCCCGATGGTCAAGAGGGTTCACTTACTTCATGCGAACCCTCAGTATCCCTACGTGGTTTTACCTGATGGGCGGGAGGACACCGTCTCCATCCGCGACCTGGCGCCCGCAGGAGCACCGGGCCCCTACCCTGAACACTCCGTGGTGACCATTGACCCCGTACCCACCGATGTATGTACCCACGAGACACCGCGCACTCCAAACCCTACCCAGACACCACACGACTCTCCCATACCGGGTACGACGCACACGCACGAGGGATTAACAACACCTAACATGCTGGCACCTCAAGTCAGGCCGGAGCCAGCACAACCGCCATCGCCGGCGCTACGTAGATCACAGCGACGGACTCGACCGCCTGATAGACTTAACCTGTAAATATACTTCTTGTAAATATTGCCAGTCACTTCACCCCGCGGGACTCTTTTTTAAACAAAAAGGAGGGGTGAATGTGGTAAACCATATATATATGTTGTAACTGGGTTAACTGTCTGGACACACTCCTCTGCTGACTGCCCCTGTGGCTCCTCCCACAAAGTCCTGTATAAAGGTGTTTCGCCTTTCCCCTCCCCCTCAGTCCGGGGGCAGACACTCACCATGGAGGTCATATTGTACAGTGAATAAAAGCCTTTCGGTATTTTACCAAACCTCAGTCTTTTGGAGTTATTGAAGGTGCTTCACTGACCAAATATCTTTTAAACATGGTTGTTATTGTTCCTTAAAACAGTAATGATAACACTTCAGAAATACTTGAGGTAACAGTGGTGTTTTGAATTAAATTGACTTTATTACTTATACCCTTCATATACATGAGTAAAAATCTTTGCGTTATGTCTCCGTTCAAATGTGCAATTATAGTAATATGATAAATATTATGTACAACAAGATAGTCAGTATAACATAGAAATACTGTTGCATCAGCATGAATTAAGCAGTCTGATGGCCTGGTGGAAGAAGATCTCCCGGAGACTGCTGGTTCTGGCTTTTATGCTGCGGTACTGTTTCCCGGATGGTAGCAGCTGGAACAGTTTGTGGTTGGGGTGACTTGGGTCTCCAATGATCCCTCGGGCCCTTTTTACACACCTGTCTTTGTAAATGTCCTGAATAGCGGGAAGTTCACATCTACAGATGTGCTGGGCTGCAGAGTCCTGCGATTGGGGGAAGTACAGTTCCCATACCAGGCAGTGATGTAACCAGTCAGGATGCTCTCAATTGTGCCCTTATAGAAAGTTCTTAGGATTTGGACTACTTCAATTTTCTGAGGTGAAAGAGGCACTTTTGTGCCTTTTTCACCTCACAACTGATATGTACAGGCCACGTGTTCCTTAGTGATGTTGATGCCGAGGAACTTAAAGCTGTCCACCTCTCAACCCCAGATCCATTGATGTCTATAGGGGTTAGCCTGTCTCCATTCTTCCTGTAGTCTACAGCCAGCTCCTTTGTTTTTGTGACACTGTCTGTAGGCTGCCTCATTATTGTTTGAGATTAGGCCAATCAGTGTAGTGTCGTCAGCAAATTTAATTAGCAGGTTGGAGCTGTGGCTGGCAACACAGTCATGGGTATACAGGGAGTAAAGGAGGGGACTTAGGACACAGCTCTGAGGGGTTCCTGTGTTGAGAGTCAGAGGGGTGGAGGTGAGGGAACCCACTCTTACCACCTGCCGGCGATCTGACAGGAAGTCCAGGATCCAGCTGCACAAGGCTGAGGTCTCTGAGCTTCTTGTCGACGCTGGAGGGAATTATGGTGTTGAATGCTGAACTGTAATCCAAGAACAGCATTCTTACATAAGCATTCCTCTTCTCCAGATGTGTAAGGATGGTGTTTAGAGCTGTGGCTATTATGTTGTCTGTCGATCGGTTGTGTCGGTAAGCGAATTGTAGGGGGTCCAGTGAGGGTGTGGTAGCATGCTGCAGATGTAGTGCTTGACCAGCCTCTCAAAGCATTTGCTTATTATTGAGGTGAGTGCGACAGGACGCCAGTCATTCAGGCATATTACCTTGGTCTTTAGAGGTACAGGGACAATGGTGGATTTTTTTGAAGCATGAGGGCACTCTGCACTGGGCATCCACAATTATAAAAGTCCATAAATTACATTTATGTGAGGACTTTATTAATTCTGTGATGTCACAGCAAAGTTCATCGTTAATAAACTTTTGCAGTGTTGTTGTTATTGTTTTATAGAGAAAATGCAGCAGTGAATTTTGCAGTTTGCATCCACATGCAGGAACGAAGTAAGTTACCCATTTCCTTTTTATCAAATTGTATTGTTGAGTCCTTCACAGACAGGGTGGTATCTCACCAAAAAGGCGGCATTTCCATACCTTCCATCCTCAATACTGCACTAAATCTGCTGAGTCTGTGTGCTAAAGTTTCTTGAGAGACAGTGGACTTCTTATTATGAGATGAGGGTGTTGCTGGCAAATAAAGGCAGGGAATATGATTGACAAAAGACATTATGGAGTTCATAATGTAACCATTTTCAGTTAAGTAAGTCAGTTGATTTTGTGCACTTTGTTAGTGACTTCTGAAAATGGAATATTGACAACGATGGAAAATGCCAATTGAAATTGTTTCAGTAGAAGATGATGAATGGATCTGATGTATAACTAACGTGTCATGCGATTCGGATATATGTGTGCTGAGCTAATGCTTGAGTCTGTACTACATTGCCACGTGTGGTCTTGAGAGCAGATGGCTTCTGGTTTCTTCATCATAGAAAGGCAGGAAAATGGATCAGAATACTTTCAGAATCAGGTTTATTATCACTGGCATGTGTCATGAAATTTGTTAATTTATCAGCAGCAGCTCAATGCAATACAGAATATAGAAGAAGAAAAAAATGAATAAGTAGATCAATTACAGTATACAATAATTGAATAGATTAAAAATCGTGCAAAAAACAGAAATAATATATATTAAAAAGTGAGGTAGTGTTCACAGTTTCAATGTCCAGTGAGCGGAAGAAGCCGTTCATGAATCGCTGAGTGTGTGCCTTCAGGCTTCTGTATCTCCTAACTGATGTTAACAGTGAGAAAAAGGCATGCCCTGGGTGCTGGAGGTCCTTAATAATGGATGCTGCCTTTCTGAACCAGCGCCGACAAAATTTACAACCCTCTGCAGCTTCTTTCAGTTCTGTGCAGTAGCTCCCCCTCCCCCCCATACCAGACAGTATGCATCATTCTGTTAGCAGTAAAGTAGAATCATTGTGTTCAGTCCTCAATTCAGCTCAATAGGTTTCATACACTGGGCATTATGTTATAGCTTTACTAAGCAACATTGAGGAAATCTATCATAAAAGTGATGTGACCTCCAACTATGTTATGAGTGATTCAAATGTATTCTCTTCTATAACTTATAATGCTAAATTCACTTGATTTCTCAAAATCAGAATCATGTTTATTAACATTGACTCTTATGAGATGAAATTGGTTGTTTTGCAGAAGTAGTACAGTGCAAAGATGTTAAAAATTATTACAAATTACAAGATAAATAGTGCAAACTAAATGGAATAACAAGGTAGTATTCCTGGGTTGTTCAGATTAATGGCGGGGGGGGGGGGGAAGCTGTTCCTAAATCATTGAGTTGGGACTTCAGGCTCCTGTACCATCTCCCAGATGGTGGTGACAAGAAGAGGGTATGTCCCAGATGCTGAGGGCCCTTGCTGATAGATGCTGCCTCTTGGGGATGTTTTCTGGTGGGGAGAGTTGTGTCCATGATGGCGCTGGCTGAGTCTGTAATCCTCCTCTTCTCCTAGAACTCATGTTCTCAATACAGTTTTTATTTGCACAGTTTGTCTTCTAATGCATGCCGTTTATCAGTATTTGTCTGTTTATGTATAGATTTTATAGAATGATCTTTTTCCTGTAAATGTCTGCAAGAAAATGAATCTCAAGGTAGTACCTGGTAATGTATACTATCACATCCCTGCAGGCAGCCCAAGTGTTACGCCTGCCCGTTTACCTCCTCTCTCTCCTCCATTCAGGGCCCCAAACAGTTCTCCCAGGTGAGGCAACACTTCACCTGCGAGTCTGCTGGGGTCATCTTTTGTGTCCATTGCAGCCCCTCCTCTTCATTGGTGAGACCAGTCGTAAACTTGGTGCAGCTTTGCTGAACACCTCCGCTCCACCTGCCAATAGTGGAACTTCCCTGTGGCCAAGTATTTTAACTAGCATTCCCGTTCCCATTCTGACATGTCAGCCCGTGGCCTCCTCTTGTGCCAAGACGAGGCTAATCTCAGGGTGGAGGAACAGCGCCTTATATTCCATCTGGGTAGCCTCCAACCTGATGACATGAATGTCAATTTCTCCTTCTGGTAAAAAGTATTCTTCCTTCCCCCTTTCCTCCTCTTCTATTCCCCATTCTGGCCTTTTACTTCTCCTCACCTGCCAACCACTTCTCCCTGGGTTCCTGCTCCTCCTCTTTCTCCTATGGTCCATGCTCCTCTCTTATCAGATTCCTCCTTCTCCAGCTCTTTACGTATCCCACACACCTGGCTTCACCTATCACCTTCTAACTGGCCTCCTTCCCTTTCCTCACCCCCCCCCACCTTTTATACTTCCCCCTTCCATTTCAGTCCTGAAGAAGGGTCTCAGCCTGAATCATTTGGTAATATACATACTTTTACTTTTAACGCTCTGCAGCCTTTAACAATACTGTGCATTGGAGGCTCTGTACCAGGAAATGGTACAACCAGTCAGAATTCTCTCCACCGTGCATCTGTAGAAATTTGCAAGAGTGATGATAATATGATTAGGAATAGTCAGCATGGCTTTGTCAAAGGCAGGTTGTGTCTTATGAGCCTGGTGGAATTTTTTGAGGATGTGACTAAACACATTGATGAAGGTAGAGCAGCAGATGTAGTATATATGGATTTCAGCAAGGCATTTGATAAGGTACCCCTTACAAGGCTTATTGAGAAAGTAAGGAGGCATGGGATCCAAGGGGACATTGCTTTGTGGATCCAGAACTGGCTTGCCCACAGATGGCAAAGAGTGGTTGTAGACGGGTCATATTCTGCATGGAGGCCGGTGAGCAGTGGTGTGCTTCAGGGATCTGTTCTGGGACCCCTACCCTTTGTGATTTTTATAATGACCTGGATGCTTAAGAAGGATTATTATTTAATTATTTTGTTTATTTAAGTGAAGTTATTGCACACAGATCCCACAGAAACTTGCTTCAGTGTCACATCGTGGACAAATTTTAATTTGAAAACTATTAAAATTAAAACTGCTCAGAAATTCAGAGGAAAAATAATCCTGTTTATTTAATGGGTGATGCTAACACAGGTCAGGATGCTTCTGAGTTTGGAGTTCATTTCTGGCGCTGTTTGTAAGGAGTTTGTGTGTTCTCTCCATGAACCGTGCGAGTTTCCTCCGGGGCTCTGGTTTACTCCCACAGTCCGAAGACATATTGGCAAGACGTGTTGTGTATTTAATATTTCAGTAATGTTTGAGTAATCTTATCAATATAGTGTTGGCTAAGTATTACTGTTTGTTTAAATAATTATGGGTTATATTTAGAAATATGTTAATTGCATACGTCATCATGCTACCATGTGCTATGTATGCGCCTCGCTTAAAGACAAGTTACACCTGTATTTTCAGAAACCCGTGTCTTACTTGCAATTAGTTTAGTGTTTTGCAGTTACAGAACTTTACAAGTAGGTTAATTGGTCATTGTATATTATCCTGTGATTCAGCGAGTATTAGGTTGCTGATTGGTGCAGCATG
This sequence comes from Mobula hypostoma, assembly GCF_963921235.1. Taxonomy (NCBI): domain Eukaryota; kingdom Metazoa; phylum Chordata; class Chondrichthyes; order Myliobatiformes; family Myliobatidae; genus Mobula; species Mobula hypostoma. Next base: position 35,256,479 of record NC_086118.1, on the reverse strand, counting down.
TTAAGCTGAAAGGGCCACTATATCTGTGATAATTAAATAGTAAAATAATTTCCAATTTACTCTTGATCGTACAAATAAGCAATTAACTGGATTTCTGAATTTTGCAATTTTGGATTTCTGAATTTTGCAAGAAATCAGCAGACCCTCTGTAATGTTACAAAGCTCAAATCCTCAGTACATCATAGCAGGGAGTATTGCAGACATCCCACCCTGCAAAAACTCATTTCAGGGAGGTAGCACCACCAATTTGCGGTAGACTCCCAGAACTTCCAGGAGAGGTGGGATGTCTGCAACAGAGTAGCTCCTTAGCAGCTAGCCAGCTAGTTTAAATAACGTTAGCTATGCTAATAAACGAATGACACCTGTTAAGCTCACCTCAACATGTCTTTTACAGTCTTAACCCACCATGGGCAATAGAAAAATCACTGTTGCAAACAGTGCAGCGAGCAACACTGTCATTATTTTTGACCCCTATTAGGCAGGGGTACAGTTTAGTGTAGTCTGGGGTGATGTACGTTCTATGTTTTCTTTTTATTTGGAACACTCTGCCATGGCGCGCTCTCTCTCTCTCTCTTGCGCTCTCTCTCTTTCATGGTCGCTTGCATGCTCTCTCGTGCTCTCGCTTGCTTTCTCTCGCTCACTTGCTCTCACTTGCTTTCTCTCTCGCGCTCTCTCTCTCTCGTGGTCGCTCTCATGCTCTCTCTTGTTTTCTCTCGCTCGCTTGCTCTCAAAAAATTGGTTTCTGTGATATTGTATGTAATTTGCGGGCATCAGGGAGCCACTATTCATATGCGGGAGACTCCCGGAACTTCCAGGAGAGGTGGGATGTCTGGTATTGGAATGTAAATTAAGTCCATTGTTTTTGTGACATGTTGATGGGCTAATGGATTTTGCACTTTGTAATGATGAGACTCCAGCGTTTGCTGTCAGTGGAACATGAAACTGACAATGATATTCATTGTGATGTAAAGTATCATAATATATATGACCCAGTGAATAGAACTTGATTTCCCTCTTGTCTGAAGCTCTCACTTTGAAATGTACAAAATGTTTTAATGCCCAATAATAAGATTTCAGAGAACAAATTTCTTTCTATCTAGCTATAGTCATAGTTATACTTTATTAATCCCGGGGGAAATTGGTTTTCGTTACAGTTGCGCCATAAATAATAACTAGTAATAGAACCATAAATAGTTAAATAGTTAAATAATTGGTCCTGGCTACAAAATGTCTTGAAGTTTCTTGTAAATGCTTCCCTGGCAGCAACTCGTGTCCATCACCCCTACCGCCATGCAGGGATAGAAGAACACCACCTTCTATGCTTTCCCTGCCAAGTTACCTGCAAGAAAATAAATCTTAAGATAGTATTTGGTGACATATACCCAATTTGACAATAAATTTTACAAGTAGTGACATATACCCAATTTGACAATAAATTTTACAAGTACAAGTTCCTGATTTGGAAATGTATCACCAATTTTTGTTTGTTTATCCTCGTTGTTATATGTTGTGTCATATGACATGAGTGATCGTGGTCTATCCATTGTCCTCAGCAAAATTTTTGACAGAAGTGGTTCACTATTGCTGTCTTCTGGGCAGTATCTTTACAAGACGGGTGACCCACGCCATTATCATTACTCCTCAGAGATTGTCTGGCTGGCGCCACTGGTCACAAAACCAGGATTTGTGATGTGCACCAGCTGCTCTTACGACCATCCACCACCTGCTCCCATGGCTTCACGTGACTCTGACTGGGGGGGGGGTGGCTAATGCAGGCTAGCAGGGAGGAGGAGCTTCTTGTACCTCCTTTAGTAGAGATATACCTCTAGCCCACCGCCCATTTTGTTAATGGATTCAAATTCTGGAACTGCATGTGCAACAACACCGTTCGACCACTTAATGCAGGAGATTAAGCAATTCAGGGTAATGGCTCACTACTTTCTTGGAGGCAAATGGGATGGGGAATAGTGGGAAAGAAAATCCTGATCTGAGAATGAATGAGAAGTAAAATTACTGTTTTGCAATCTCTCTGGCCCCCTAAATATTTTCTTCTATGTGTGGATTGTAATTTCTTCAGATAAATAGTTCAAATTATAACAATTTTCAAGAAGTCATTAAATAGAATATATTTTTAATCTCGTAGTTGTAGTTTTCTTTTAGTTCTTCAAAAAGTACTGAAATGTTTTTTTCCCACGTTTTAACAACTATTTAATGCAGTTGGATGCTCAGCCATTTTAATGTTATCAGTATTAATGGCTGCCAGAGTTCCAATTGAGCTGAAATTAACATAGATAAAGGAAGTCTTTAAAAATACTTAGTGGGTAATTTTCATCCAGATTAGCAGTGATCATTGTGAATGCATTGTTAACGGTTGAATCAAATCGAGTGTTTTTATTCTCCATTAGCTTTGGTGGAGTGGAGGGGAGGATAGATCATATAAAGGTCATTTATCCCTTTGTGAACAGAGTTATCTGTTAATTGGTCTGAATGTGGTTTATTCATGGTGGTAAGGGGGATAGATGTGTCCTTGGGCTAGGGAACTCCAGAACGGGAGAACAAAAGTTTACAGGGTGAACTATGAGCTGTTATGAAAATAATTCATAATATTTGGCTTTCTTTAGTAGATTAGTAACTTTAAAAAGGACAGCTAAGTCATGAGTCTTAAAAAAAGCTATGTTTGAAATGGTGATATCTGTTTAACTGTTTTTGATGCAAAGGGTAGATAAAATAATTCACAATTCCATTTTTTTCCTGGAACTACGCTGGACAAATTCTAATTAAAGATCTTCTTTCTGAAACATTTTTTCAATTTGGGATCAATAGAGTACTTATTATTGTCATTATTATTAACTTTTTTTTCTTTTTCTGTTGGTACTTTTAGTGTTAATTTCAGACTTTCAGCATCTGCAGTTTTTATATTTTCATGTTCTGGGTGGTGCAAGAGTTAATATTGCAAAACTATCTTTCTGTGTCAGGGATGACACATTGCCCAGACTTGTTGCCTACTACTCCAATTCATGTGGGTTTTATTTTCTAGTTGCTGAGGACTGAATGAGAAAAGCCTCAGCACTCAGTTCAGTTCAAGTTTTATATATTGCTCAACCGTACATGAATACAGCTGAGTGAAAGAGTGTTCCACTGGGGCCAAGGTGCAAAACATACACAACACATCACAGCACAGGGCACACACGGCACATTCAAGACAGCAAAATCAAACAAACAGTCAGGCAAACGAAAAGATGTAGCACAACTCCAAGTGATGTATCCCGCAAACTGATGGTGCAATTCTCGGCTGTCTGCAAGCACTCAAAGCAGCCAGTAAGTGAGAATACTCACACACAGTCAAACCAGCCAGTAAGGTAGAATGTTCACACACACCCAAAACAGCCAGTAAGGTAGAATGCTCACACACACCCAAAACAGCCAGTAAGGTAGAATGAACACTAAATCCCAGTAAGCCTCTGGTTTTGTATCTTTCTGTGCCAGCATTTTTTTTTCTCTTTAATATCATTCCAAGTTTCTGCCATGGATTTGGTAGACAATACCTGATTAGTTGTGTCATCAGTAAACACATTGCAGGACAGTGTGTCATCATTACGATGACTGGTTTCAAATATGCTCATAAATACTTGTATTGCTGTACTTGCAGAACCACTTATTACATTTAAAAGGGCCTCTTGGGAAGTTGTGCGGAAGTAACTTTGCAGAGTAATTGAATGGCTTTGTTTTGAATGGGAAATGTGTTATTAGTGTGAACAGTTTGAGCTACCAAGATATCTGCTGTTTTCAATAACCTTGAAATCTACACACTGCAGTTGCCTGTTTTCATGGAGATACTGCACGGAAACAGGCACTTCAGCTTTCCAATACTATGCTCACCTTCAAACACCCATTTTTATACTGATCCTGCCTAGCCCTTTTTCACGTTCTCATCAGCTCCTTACTGATTCTTCTGCTTACGTGCACACTCAAGGGGCGACTTACAGTGGTCAGTTAACCCTCCTGCTCCCTCCTTTTGATGTGGGAAGAAACCAGTGCATGTAAAGGAAACTTAACCAAGGTCCCACGAAGAACATGCGAACTCCACACAGAAAGCACTGGGGGTCAGGATTGAACCTGGGTCACTGGAGTGGTGGGGCAGCAGCTCTAATAGCTGCACTGATGTGCTGATCCTTTTCTAGAATGAATCTAGGCAGTTTCTAGAGTAGGTTACACGGTCGGCACAACATTGTGCGCCGAAGGGCCTGTAATGTGCTGTAAGTTTCTATGTTCCATGTTTAATACACACAAAATGCTGCAGGAATTCAGCGGGTCAGGCACCATTTTGGAAAAGAATGAACTGTTGAAGTTTTGAGTTGAGACCCTTCATTAGGACTGGCAAGGAAGGGGGAAGATGCCGGAATAAGTTGGGGGGGACGGGAAGGAGTACAAGCTAGAAGGTGATAGGTGAAGCCAGATTGGGGGTGTGGTTTCAGGGGGATGAAGTAAGAAGCTGGGAGGTGATAGGTGGAAAAAGCACAGGGCTGGAGAAGGAGGAATCTGATAGGAGGGTGGACCGTGGGAGAAAGGGAAGGAAGAGGAACCAGTTCAATGTGTTCGTCTTTAGCACATTGTTAAAGGAGTACTCCTGCCATTTAATGTGCAGTTCAGGAGAGGTCTGTTTTGTTATTCTGGCTGGTTGAATGTTTACTGGGCCATCCCTCAACAACAGCAAAAAACAAGTCATAAACACAAGAGATTCTGCAGATGCTGGAAATCCAGAGCAGTACCACTCACACAAAATGCTGGAGGAGCTCAGCAGGTCGGGCAGCATCTATGAAAGCGAATAAACAGTCGACATTTTGGGCCGAGTCCTGATGAAGGGTCTCTGCTTGAAGAGTCAACTGTTTATTCATTTCCATAGATGCTGCCGGACCTGCTGCCTTTCCTCAGCATTTTGTGTGTGTTGTAATAACAAAAGAAGTATGTTTTGGATATCTGGAGTTTATGCTAAGAAGCTTTTGGACCAGATACTGGTATTTGAAAGGAGTTCTGCTAGTTGTGATGTTCTTCCTTTTAACGCGGTGGGCTGGTGGCGCAGTGACATCAACGCCGGACTCTGGAACGGAGGTTCCCGGGTTCGAATCCAGTCAGGCCGTTCCCGAGTTCGCTTTCACCCGTGCCGGTTTGAGTGTTGACCTCACAGCTCGACCTCGTAAAATAAAAGAAACATATTGTACTGCGAAATGTCTCTCATTCTGTGCCTTGTAAGGCATGAAAATGCCCGACGCTGGCCTCTCAGGCCTGAGTGGACATTGTCATCATCATCATCATCCTCATCCTCATCCTTTATAAATATGTAATTCTGTAAAGTGCCTGTATGCATTCAAAATGCTAGCCATTAAAACTTTAGTTAATTGTCTATTATGATCTTTGTGTTCAAAAACTTGTGTAAACTGGATGGGGTTGAGTGGGATCAGGGATCAGCCATGAAGCAATGGCGGAGCAGACTTGATGGGCTGAATGGCATAATGCTGTTCCGATGTCTTATGGTGAGAAGAACTAGTTTCCCTCCAAAAGGTGTGCTGTATTGAATAAAGGCTTTTATATCTCTCATTTTCAGCTTCTGTATTGCTCAGTCACAACACTGGGAACAGTAGCATGTGCCAAACAGTGGAATATTTGAACAACACACAGAGAAACTCAACAGGTCAGGTGCCATCTATTGAGGAAAGCAAACAGTTGACGTTTCAGGCCGAGATCCTTCCTCAAGTCTGTTTGGAACAATTGGGATTATAAGCCTGAGTGAATCTATTTTGGAAGGTCCGCAATGGGTGTCTGGTGAAAAGGGAAGGGTATTAGGGAATTTGTGAGTTAGCTGAGAAGAGAGAGAGATTCTCCATGAGTGACTGATAAAGACAGAGATACTTGGACATGTTTGAGAGATGATGATGGCTGTTGTGACTGCTCACCTGCATTACACAGAGGCTACAGCTGAGAGATGTAAGAGGTCTTAATTCTACAGAGCAATTCTGGAAGATCAATTTCTCCTCTGTCCACAGAGGCAGTCAACATACAGACATTAATAAATGATTAACTGATGTTTCAATGGCCATAATTACTACTCTGACATTTTGAATATACATAGGCAACTATTGCAGAATAACACAGTTACAGTGGGAGATCATCCCAAAATCTCTTTGAACACTCAAATACTGGTGTTGGCCTGAGTGCAAATTCCAGACACCCACAATGAGAGATGGTCCCTGAATATACAAACAAAATATTAAAATAACAAAATAAACATACTGAACTGTGTACAACTAACAGAGATATGTCTTTTACAATGTGTTAATACAGAAAATGGTTTCCTGATTATTACAAAGGCAGCATAGTCCAATTTGCAGAACCTTGTTGAATATACAGTACAGGTGTCCACTCCAAGGGGCAGACACCCAAAATATACCCCTTTTGTTACAGCGTTGAGGGATGGCTCCATGAGTATATAACTAACCAGGTTAAGAAAAAACAGTCTGAACTGTGACTTATAAATCAAGGAAATCTGCAGATCATAACGCCATAAGATATAGAAGAAGAATTAGGCCATTTAGCCCATCGAGTCTGCTCCACCATTTCAGCAAGGCGGATCCAATTTTCCTCTCAGCCCCAGTCTCCTGCCTTCTCTCTGTATCCCTTCATGCCCTCACCAATCAATCTATCAAGCTCTGCCTTAAATGTACATTAAGGACTTGGCAACAAATTCCACAGATTCACCACTCTGTGGCTAAAGATGCTGGAAATCCAAGCAACACACACAATATGCTGGAGGAACTCAGCAGGCCAGGCAGCATCTATGAAAAAGAATCCAGCAGCTGTTTTGGGCCGTTTGTTTCCTTTTTTCCATTGATGCTGCCTGGCCCGCTCAGCCCCTCCAGTATTTTGTGTGTGAACTGTCCTTTAAGTGGCAGGGATACACCTTTAACAATCTAATAATAACAGGAATATCCATCAGCAGTCTTTCCCTGTGTAGTTTCAATGGGACTACACAAAATTTAAAGTACACTTATTGTCAAAGTGCTTATTTGTCACCATATACAACCCTGAGATTCATTTTCTGGGGGGCATGCACAGTAAATCCAAGAAACACAATAGTTAATGAAAGACTGCACCCTGTAGGATAACCAAACAACCAATGTACAAAAGACAACAAACTGTTCAAATAATGTACAAAACAAAAAAAAAGCAATAAATAAAGAACATGAGATGAAGAGGCCTTGAGAGTGAGACCTTGTGTTGTGGGAACAGTTTAGCGTTGGGTTGAATGAAGTTAACCTCTCTGATTCAAGAGCCCGATGGTTGAGGGGTATGAACTGTTCCTAAACCTGGTGATGTGGGTCCTGAGGCACCTGTTCCACCTTCCTGCCGGTAGCAACAAGAAGAGTCCATGGCCTGGGTGGTGAGGATCCCTAATGATGGATGCTACTTTCCCGTGCAGGGTTTCGTACAGATGTGCTCAATAATGGGGAGGGTTTTACCAGTGTTGGACTGGGCCATATCCACCGCTTTTTACAGGACTTTCCATCTGGGGCATTGGTGTTTCCATACCAGGCCGTGATGCAGCCAGTATCAGTTGGAAGTTAATTGTGTACAGGTTTTATTTCCTGAAAACTGTTTCTCATTTTAGTTAATCCATAATTCTGCTATCCATAATGTCATAACTCTGGAGTGATCTTTGACGTCTGTGATACAGTACCTGGAGTTTTCAAATAAAGGAAATAAGATTTTGAAATAATAAGTTTCCATTGAGGATCAGAATATATATTTAATGTAATGATGTAACATTGAAGAGACCACTTAATCCACCTATATGTGCTGGCTCTTTGAAAGGACTGTTCAATTTTTGAACTGCTACATTTTTTATCAGGAGAACTCATTTACACCTGTAGTTTGCCAATCCTTGTCAAAGTTTCTCCTTTTAACTTGGAGTAAACTGAAATACCAGCTGCAAATTGATTGATATCAATTGGCAATAGTACTTAAGCAAAGTATTTGATACTTCAACTGAAAGTTTCGGTAATTCATTATGTGGTAAGATTTTATTGCTCTGTTTCTTCTGGGGAAATAAGACCATATGACATAGGAGCAGATTTATTCCATTCAACCCACCAAGTCTGCTCTGCCATTCGATCATGGCTGATTTTTTTTTTATCCCACTCCTCATGATCTTGGATGCCCTTACTAATCAAGAACCTATCAACCTCCACTCTAAATATACCCAATGACTCGGCCTCCACAGCCATATGTGGCAACAAATTCCACAGATTTATCACACTCTTGGCTGATGAAATTCCTTCTAATATCTATTCTAAGGAGATGTCCTTCTGAGGCTGTGCCCTCTGGTCCTAGACTTCCCTCATTAATGGAAACATCCTCTCCACATCCACTCTATCTTGGCCTTGTGATATTTTCTGAAATGCTGTGACTCTCAAGGAATCTAACTTCCTGTGCACATGTTCTTAATGAGGTATTTGGCAGTCAAGTTGAAAAATGGTGCGCATCTTAACAGGTTACAAATGTGTTGTGGTATAAATGGCTGGCTGCATTTCAATTTGACAAATGGATTTGGGGGCTGGGTGTAGGAGAAATGTAGATGGAGAAGGTAAAAGGGATGTGGTCTGTTCTTTTTATATCTCTTAAACAAGAACCAAAATCAATTTCAAGAGGTATTGAAAAAAGCTAACATTAGATTTTTAACTTCCTGTCAAGTTGGTGGCTGGAAATGGTTTGTATTTACCGATATTGCAGGCCATCCCTTACATCTGTGATGCTGTAAATTATTGTCACATGCTGCTTTACTTTAAACTTTTCTATTAGTGTTACATATTTTGCAGATCACAAAATGAGTTGTTATACTGCAACAAAAACCCAAATATTCCTTCTGCTATCTTTGTGTCTCTGCTTTCCCATTACAATTATGTATTGCTTATTAAACACGAGTACTTAAAATGTTTTGGTGGGGGACATAAGAGGCAGCATTGTTGAGATGAATTTTGATACAAATCCTCTTCAGTGTTTAATGCAGCCACCAAAGAGCAGCATGTTGAAAGGCCAGGACAGAGCAGAAGTGGAAAAGATGCTGGGGGAGTCTAGGACAAGAGGGCACAGCCTCAGTATCGAGGGGCATCTATTTAAAACAGAGATGCGGAAAAATTTCTTTAGCCAGAGAATGGTGAATTTGTGGAATTTATTACCAAGGGCAGCTGTGGAGGCCAGGTTGATGGTTGTATTTAAGGCAGAGCTTGGTAGATTCTTGATTGCACTTGGCATCAAAGGTTATGGGGAGAATGCCAGGAGTGGGGCTGAGGAGAGGGGAAAAAGGGATCAGCCATGATTGAATGGTGGAGCAGACTCAATGGGCCAAATGGCCTAATTCTGCTCCTATACTGTCAGAGGCCCAATTGATTTTTTTTGCTAATTGGGCATGCTGTTTGATTTAATTAATTAGAAGGCTTAACTAATTTGAAAAGTAAATATTTAAAAACAGTAGAATCTCCAGGATCTTGTCTTTGCTTTGTGGTTTATTGCTGCTACGTCTAAGTCGGATGTGGAGAGGAACTTGACAAGTGAAAGCACTGCTTTGTACTTCCCCATCTAAGCAATAAAATCCATGGCTTTGGGAAGAGTTGTATGATATAGGAATGGCTATTGAAAATGGATTGAGTCAGACATTGACCTGAAATATTCCTGCTATAATACTTTGGTCTGAGATGATTATCTTCTAATAAGTGCAACCATGTTCCTTTATGCAAGTTGTGACTCCAGCTACTGTAGAGTGTTCATATTGATTGCCATTGCCTTAAGCTTTGAAGACTTATTACCTGACTTGGTCAATTTTGCTGTAATACAAAGGACTGTCGCAAGTTTCGAATTCTATTTTTGGGCATGTTTGGATCAAGTTTGTAATGAGATCTGGGCCTGAGTAGTTCTGGTTGAACCCCAACCGGACACAGTGAAAAGATTGAACTAGACTAACTGGATGGAAATGAGATATGATATTAATTTTTTAAACTAAGATTCTTATGCTGTTTTAGTAATCTTTAACATAGTTGCATCTGGCCTCAGTTGAAGCAATGCACTTTCTACATGTGTTGGCTGAAGTGAGGTCATCACTTTATTCTGCCTCCATTGACTTGAAAGGTGCAATCTGATGTCAGTTTCGATATGAGACAGGATAAGGAGGGAAAGGTGAAGAAATCATTGTTGACAAGAGATAAGGAACATCTAGTTAAGAGGAAGGAGAAAGCATGCTTAAGGTATAGGATGCAAAAATCAAACAGGGCTCTTCAGAGTTGTGAGGTAGCCAGGAAGAAGCTTAAGAAGGAACTTTGAAAGCTGGCAGGGGAAATGTGGAGGGCTTGGTAAGTAAAATTAAGGAAAACCCCAAGGCATTCTACACAAACATGAAGAACAGGAGGTTGACTAGAGTTGAAGGTAGGACCAATTGGGGTTTAAGGTGGGAATGCTCTTGGAATCTGAGGAGGTAGGGAAGGTCCTGAATAATTGCGTCTGTGTTCACCAGTAAGAGGGACTTTGACGAATATGATGTCAGCATTAGAACAGGTTAATGTGCTGGAGCATTTTGAGGTTGGGAAAGACGCAGTGTTGGAGCTTTTGAAAAACATTCGATAGACAGGACCCCAGTACTGGAGGAGATGTACTCTAGGGTATTATGGAAAGTGAGTGAATGGATTGTTGGGGCACCGATGATGATCTTTGCATCGTCACTGACCATGGGGAAGTACCAGAGGATTGAAGGATGACAAATACTGTACCCCTTTGTTCAAGGATTTATGAGCATTAAGAGAAGCATGGCAGTCAACACAACTTTGTGAGGGGAAGGTCATGCCTCAATTTGATTTTTTTTCAAGGAAGTTACACAATGATGAAGGTGGAGTAGTGTATGTGGTGTACACAGATTTTAGTAAGGTTGGCTACATAGGTTCTGAATTTGCTAGCCCACGGAAGGCAGAGGGTTGAAGACGGTGGAGTGTATTCTGCCTGGATGTTGGTGACCAGTGATGTTTCACAGTGATCTGTTCTGGGACCCTGCTCCTTGTGATTTTTATAAATGACTGTAATGAGGAATTGAAAGTGTGGGCTAGTAAGTTTGCAGATGACATGAAGGTTGGTGGTGCTGTAGATAGTGTAGAAGGTTGTTGTAGGTTACTGTGGAGCATTGATAGCATGTAGAGCTGGGCTGACAAGCAGATGGAGTTCAGTTGGGAAAAGTGTGAATTGATTCACTTTGGAAGGCCAGACTTGAAGGCAGAGTACGAAGTTAATGGTAGGGTTCTCTGTGAAGGAACAGATGGATCTTGGGCTGCAAGTTCATAGATCCCTCAAAGTTATCACACATCTTGTTACAGTGGTTAAGAAGGCATATAGTGTAATGGGGTTGGCCTTCCTTGGTTGGTGATTGAGTTCAAGAGCCATAATGTTGTAGCTCTATAAAACTCTGCTTAGTCCACAGTTGGAGTATTGTGTTCAGTTTTAGTTCTCATTATAGTAATAAGCTGTAAAAGTGATGAAGTGTTGTATTCGTTATAATAAACTTATAAATCTATTTTTGACTGTACCAGAGAGGAATTGCACATATGAATAAATAATTTATGAACATTGCCCTTTATTTCAATTCTTTGACTTAAATTAGTATTGTCCTGTCAAAGTCATTGGAGAAGCTGTCCAGCCCTGGAAGACGAAATACTAAGCAAGTGTATACTTCGCAAGGTGCAAGTGTAACTTACTCTGTAACAGAGGTGGATCAATGTGTGGGTGAAGATGGGAAAGATAAAGCAAAGGTAGCTGTAAGCTACTTGTGTGAGCAGATTAAAGTTAAGTAGCACAAATACTGAGTCCTGATGAATGAGCAATCTGCCATTTTTTCAGTGGACTTTTTCTATATCCCCTGATGTTAATTTAATTTTGATAGAGTAGTCAGCATGCAAAAAATACATGTATTGTTTGATTATTTGCCTAACTACCTTCTTGTAAAGCAAAGTCATTCTCTTGGTTTGAGACCATAAGATATAGGAGCTAGCTTAGGCCATTTTGCCTATCGAGTCTTCTCTGCCATTTCATCACAGCCGATCCATTTTTCCGCCCAGCCCCACTCCCCTGTCTTCCCTCCACTCTGCTCCGCCCCAGACCGTATCCCTTCATGCCCTGAGCAATCAAAGATCTATCACCTCTGCCTTAAATATACGTGAAGACTTGGCCCCCTCAGTTGCTTGTGGCACCAAATTCCATAGAAGCACCACTCTCTAGCTAAAGAAATTCCTCCTCATCTCCATTCTAAAAGGACGCCCCTCTGTTCTGAAGCTGTCCCCTTTGGTGTTAGACTCTCCCACCATAGGGCACATCCTCTCCATCTCCACATCCTTTCTATCAAGACCTTTCACCATTCGATAGGTTTCAATTAGGTCACCCCTCATTCTTCAGAATTCCAGGGAAGATAGGCTCAGAGCCATCAAATGTTCTTCATATGACAAGCTGTATAACCTGGGAATCATTTTCATGAACCTCCTTTGAACCCTCTCCAGTTTCAGCATATCCTTTCTGAGATAAGGGGCCAAAAGCTAGATGTATTTACTTGGATTTTTAGAAGAATTTGATAAGGTATGAGGCTGCCTAACAAGATAAAATCCTATGGCGTTACAGGAAAGATACCGGCATGGATAGATGAATGGCTGACAGGTAGGAGGCAGCGAGTGGGAATAAGGGGGTGGGGGGGTCTTTTCTGGTTGGCTGCCAGTGAACTAGTGTTGTTCCTCAGGGACCAGTACTTTTCACATTGTTTATCAATGATTTAGATAAGGGAATTGATGGCTTTGTAGCAAAGTTTGTGGATGAAGATAGGTGGAGGGGTAGGTAGTGCTGAGGAAGCAATGCGATTGCAGCAGGATTGGAAGAATGGGCAAAAAAGTGGCAGATGGAATACAGTGTTGGGAAATGTATGATGCATTTTGGTAAAAGGAACAATAATGTAGATTATTGTCTGAATGGGGACAAAATTCAAATATCAGAGGTGCAGAGGGACTTGGGAGTCCTCGTGCAAGCCTCCCGGAAGGTTAATTTACAGGTTGAGTCTGTGGTAAAGAAGGCAAATGCAATGTTGGCATTTATTTCTAGGAAAGTAGAATATAAAGGCAGGGAGATAATGCTGAGTCTTTATAAGACAATAGTCAGGCCACACTTGGAGTATTGTCAACAGTTTTGGGTCCCATATCTCAGAAAGGCTGTGTTGTCATTGCAGAGAGCCCAGAGGAGATTCACTAGGATGATTTCAGGAGTGAAGGGTTTAACATATGAGGAGCGTTTGGCAGGTTTGGGCCTGTACTCACTGGAATTTAGAAGAATGTGTGAGGATCTCCTGGAAACCTGCTGAATGTTGGAAGGACTGGATAGGATGGATGTGGAGAGGATATTTCCTATAGTGAGGGTATCCAAAACCAGGGGGCACAGCCTCAAAGTTGACCTTTTGGAACAGAGGTAAGGAGGATTTTTTTAATTAGCCAGAGAGTAGTGAATCTGTGGAATATTCTGTCAGAGACTGCAGTAGACGCCGAGTCCATGAGTATACTTAAGGCGGAAGTTGATTGCTTCCTGATTGGACAAGGCATCAAAGGATATGGCGAGAAGGCAGGAGTATGGGGTTGAATGGGATCTGGGATGGCGAAGCAGACTCGATGGGCTGAATGGCCTAATTCTGCTCCTATGTGTTATGGTTTCTCTCTGTCTCTCTCCTTACCACCTCACCATCTGCACTCCCTTATAAACCTCTTCCTCACTTCCTTCCATTAAAACAAAGCAGCATCTAGGGACGGATCTGGCAGCCACATGCAGAGGAAGAGAGACACTCATGGTTCCAAGTAGTGCAGGACCATCTGACAGGAAGTGATTTATTTTTAAGTTTCTCAATATTTAAGGGGCATGTAAAAAATTAAACCTTCATTTAGCACAATTCAAAGCTTTCAGCTTGTGGAGAGCAATCAGCTTACCAGGTCAAGCAAGGATTATTAGTTGAATTGTTTTGAATATTTTACAATTGCTCAGAAATCAGCTTAGCATTACAGTGATTTCCAGTTCACTTATTTTAGGTAAACTAAATGCTGCACTTAGGAGCAGCACGTAGCTTTGTAACAGTGTGCACCTTCAGACTGTAGTTTTCTAAGTGATTTGCAAAGCTGTCGTTTATAGAAGTAGAGTTATGGAACATTTATCCTGAGCAGGTCAGTGAAAAAACTCTAGGCTAAAACTCTTTCTGTTGTGATGGGTAACAAAAACAACACAAACAAAATGCTGGGGGAACTCAGCAGGCCAGGCAGCATCTATGGAGAAGGGTAAACAGTGGACGTTTTGGGCCGAGACCCTTCATCAGGACTGGAAAGAAGGAGAAGTCAGAGTAAGTAGGTAGGGGGGAGGGGAGGAAGAAGTTCAAGGTGGTAGGTGGGGGAGGGGTTGAATTAAGGAACTGGGAAGTTGGTTGGTGAAAGAGATAAAGGGCTGGAGAAGGGGGAATCTGATAGGAGAGGACAGCTTGGGATCAATAAAGTATGTCTATGTCTATAAGACCATGGAAGAAAGGGGAGGAGGAGGAGCACCAGAGGGAAGTGATGGGCAGCTAAGGAGATAAGGTGAGAGAGGGAAACAGGAAAGGGGAACAGTGAAGGGGAGCCCAATTACTGGAAGTTAAAAGAAATCAATGTTCATGCCATCAGGTTGGAGGTTACCCAGATGGAATGTAAGATGTTACTCCTCCAACCTGAGTGTGGCCTCATCATGGCAGTAGAGGAGGCCATGGACTGACGTGGGAATAGGAAAGGAAAGTAGAATTGAAATGGGTGACCACCGGGAGATCCTGCTTTTTCTGGCAGACGGAGCATGGATGCTTGGTGAAGCGATCTGCCAATTTACGTCGGGTCTCACTGATATGCAGGAGGCTACACAGAGAGCACCGGATACAGTAGATGACCCCAACAGGCTCTCAGGTGAAGTGTTACCTCACCAGGATGGACTGTTTGGGGCCCAGAACGGTAGTGAGGGAGGAGGAGTAGGGGCAGGTGTGGCATTTGTTCTGCTTGCAAGGATAATTACCACGAGGGAGATCAATAGGGAGGTTGAGTGGACTAGGAGGTTGCATACTGTTGAGGCCAGTTCATTAGCTATGTTTAAAAGGAAGTTAGATATGGCCCTTGTGGCTACAGGGGTCAGGGGGTATGGAGGGAAGGCTGGGTTCTGAGTTGGATGATCAGCCATGATCATAATAAATGGCGGTGCAGGCTCGAAGGGCCGAATGGCCTACTCCTGCACCTATTTTCTATGTTTCTATGTTTCTATACCGAATGATGCCTGTGGAAAGTGGCGGGGGTGGGGGGGGGAAAGGAGGGAAAAATGTGCTTGGTGGTGGGATCTCATTGGAGATGGTGGAAGTTTCAGAGAATTAAGTGCTGAATGCAGAGGCTAGTGGGGTGGTAGGTGAGGACAAGAGGAACCATATCCCTGGTGTGGCAGTGGGAGGATGGGGGTGAGGGCCAACGTGCACCAAATGGAAGAGGTGTAAGTGAGGGGTTACTTTTGTTATGTTACTTTTTTGGGTGAGGGAGGGGTTGGGTGTTTGATGTCATTGTCGCTGATTTTTTTTGTGTGGGAGGAGCTTGGGGCTTAGGGGTTTGATGTTTTAGCTGCTGTATCCGGCTGGGCCATCTGCTAGTCTTCGTGCGGGGGAGAGGTTGTGGGCTTCGGGGTTTGCGAGTTTGTTTTTCTTTTCAATGCGAGAGGGGGATCCTCAATGACTTCCATGGTTTTCTGTATTTTGTGGCTATTTGAAGAAGACGAATCTCAGAGTTGTATTCTACATACATACCTTGATAATAAAATGAACCTTTAGATGTTGCCTGGCTTGCTGAGTTCCTCCAGCATTGTGTGTCTGTGTGTTACTTGGGATTTCCAGCATTTGCTGATTTTCTCAGGTTTTTGACGGATATCAATTTGGTGTCAGGGAGAATATCTTGACCAACAGTGGTAGTTGTTTAAAAGTATTAAGCAGTTTTGAGATTTACATTATCATACAGGTGCAAAGATTGTATAAAAACACGTTGAGGGAGAATAAATTGGTAGGTAAAATTGGTTGTGATTTTAAATCTGAATTATTTAGGATGAAACTCAAGGTGTCCTCCATGAGACATGTTTTTCATGATTGCCCTTGACATTCTCTCACTTTTTCAAAATACTGCTTCAGTGAATCTTCTCAATTGATAATGTTCCCAGATTCTTTATAATCTGATGATCACTGCTACTTTTGAAAAATCAAGACACTAAACCCGGGTATGCAATAAGACTTCCCAGTTGGTTCACAGCACCCATCACAAGTAGAATAAATAAGCGTATTGGTGCAATGTCCGTGGGCTCTATGATCGACCATAGTCTGTCCTGTTAGTTTGTGTTGTCATCTCAACCATTATGTTTGTCAATTAAATACACAAGTAATATTTCGAGTGTGATTCAAGTTAAACAATAGACAATAGGTGCAGGAGTAGGCCATTTGGCCCTTCGAGCCAGCACTGCCATTCGCTGTGATCATGGCTGATCATCCACTATCAGTTTCCAGTTCCTGCCCTATCCCTATAAACTTTGATTCCGCTATCTTTAAGAGCTCTATCCATCTCTTTTTTGAAAGCATCCAGAGACTTGGCCTCCACAGCCTTCTGGGGCAGAGCATTCCATATATCCACCACTCTCTGAGTGAAAAAGATTTTCCTCAACTCCGTTCTAAATGGCCTACCCCTAATTCTTAAACTGTGGCCTCTGGTTCTGGACTCACCCATCAGCGGGAACATGCTTCCTGCCTGCAGCATGTCCTATCCCTTAATAATCTTACATGTTTCAATAAGATCCCCTCTCAGCCTTCTAAATTCCAGAGTATACAAGGCCAGTCTCGCCAATCTTTCGACATATGACAGTCCCGCCATCCCGGGAATTAACCTCGTGAACCTACGCTGCACTCCCTCAATAGCAATAATGTCCTTCCTCAAATTCCTCAAAGTTGTGTGCAAATCTTGAGCAACTTATTAAGAAGTTTCTTTTTCTTGTTTCCCCCAGGCATTGATCTTTTTGGCAATAATAGCTGCTGTCTGCTTGGGCCTCAATTTGATTTTCATTCTGATTTACTTGTTATGCATCTGCTGCTGCAAGCCAGCTGACGACGAAGAAACCAAGAAGCTACATTCCTGCTGTGTCACATGGACAGCTGTGGCTGCTGGTCTTACCTGCTGGTAAGTGGGGATATGATACTTGAAAGAATTTGTCAATGTTGTCCTGTCTGCCATTGTGCAAGGTGCAGTTTCCTCCTTTAGCAGTCTATTGAAATCCAACTCCAGATTTTGCTGTGATTAATCTTTTTCATTTGAATGACATTGAACTCAGCATTTGGCATTGATATATTTTTTTAATGGATGACCACTCAGTTGCCACTTTATTTGGTATTAGATTAGATTATGAGGACACTGAGTCCTCGTTTATTGTCATTCAGAAATGCATGCATTAAAAAATGATACAATGTTCCTCCAGAATGGTATCACAAGAAAAACAGGACAAACCAAGACTAAAACTGACAAAACCATATAATTATAACATATAGTTACAACAGTGCAAAGCAATACCATAATTTGATAAAGAGCAGACAATGGGCACAGTAAAAAAAAGTCTCGATCGACTCATCATCTTACGCAGGTGGTAGAAGGGAGAAACTTTCCCTGCCATGAACCTACAAGCACCAACAACTTGCCAATGCAATGGAAGCACCTGACCGCAGCCGACTCTGAGTCTGTCCGAAAACTTCAGCCTCCGACCAGCCCCTCCGATACAGCCTCTCTGAGCACCATCCTCTGCCAAGCAACAAGCAAAGCCGAGGACTCAGGGCCTTTTCCTTCGGAGATCCTGGACCACACAGTAGCAGCAGCAGTGAAGCAGGCATTTCAGAAGTTTCACCAGATTTTCCTCCGTGCTCTCACGTTCGTCTCCATCAAATCAGGATTTTGCACGGCACCTTACTTGACAAATAACAGACATCACCACTGTAGTGGCTGCTGTGAGCTGTGTCGCGCCGCCATCTTCTCCTCCCGCCAAATATCTGGTAGAACCTGGTGTGGTCTCCTGCTGCTGTAGGTCATCCACGTCAGGGTTCAGCACGTTGTACATTTAGAGGTGCTCTTCTGAACGCCACAGTTATAATGCATCATTATTTGAGCTATTGTCACCTTGAACCAATCTGGCCATTCTCCTCTGACTTCCCTCATTAACAAACTGTTTTTGCTGCAGAACTGCTGCTCACTGAATGTTTTATTTGTTTCTCACACCATTCTCTGTAAACCCTAGAAACTGTGCATAAAAACCCCCAGGGGATCAGCAATTTCTGAGATACTCAAACCACCCCATCTGGCACCATCCATGATTCCATGGTCAAAGTCACTTAGATCACATTTCTTCCCCATTCTGGTGTTTGGTCTGAACAACAATTGAACTTCTTGACCACATCTGCATGCTTTTATGCATTGAGTTGCTGGCACATGATTGGCTGATTAGATGTGTGCATTAACGAGCAGATGTACAGGTGTACCTAATAAAGTGGTCACTGAGTGTTTGTGAGTAAAGGCAAACTCAGTTATGTTGAAATCAGTGGTTCAGGTTTGTCAATGTTTATTCAAACTTTGACTCTCTGAAGGTGAGTGTACTCTGGATTCTAGGTTTTACCTTTGGTATCGATCAAACTAATCTCTACAGTCAGCAAGTAAGTTGCTATTATTAATTGTAATCAGTGTTGGTCATTAGGATATGCATGCAGACTTCTGAAGCATAGTGGGTCTTTCTGTGGTGAATAGCATAATGATAATTTATTTTTCTGCTGCTATCAACATCCAGCATGCACAGTACCCAGTAGAAGTCATCAGATCTTGATCAGAAGTGAGAACCCAGGCTGAAGTCCTTTTATCGCACCAGTTGTCTATCCCAAAAAAATTGAGGCAACTTATAACATCCTTTACTATTTGGCTGAGATCAACAATCTGCTCATATCAAATGCTGGAAAGGATTCCCCCCTCCAAAAAATAATCTTTAAATTCCAGGCAACAGAGCTGTTGAGATTTATTTGCTGGATGGATTCAAGACTGAGGAAGACAGAATTTTGGTCGACAGAGTAGCAAGGTTTTGGGAAATGGGCAGAAAAGTGGTCTTGAGGCTAATAAAAGCTCAGCCTTGATCTTGTTCATCAACAGAACAAGCTGAAGGGACCAGAAGACCAACCATTCCTATTTCATACATAACATTTGTAGTACTTTTTTCAATGCTTTTCAGGCCTTTTAAAGTTTAAATTTCAAAGTTTGAAGGAAATTTATTATCAAAGTACATGTATGTCACTATATATAATCTTTAGATTAATTTTCTTGAGGTCATTCACAGAAAATACAAAGAAACAAAGAAAAAATCATAATAAATATCAAGAATATGAGATGAAGTGTCCTTGAAAGTGAATCCATAGGTTTGAGAAGAGTTCAGTGTTGGGGTGAATGAAATTATCCCCTCTGGTTTAAGAGCCTAATGGTTGATGGTTTAGCCAATTTCTTCCAGTATGCTGACATTGACCGCCATAATTAGTAGCCTGTTATAAAGGATGATGCATCCCATTTGTTCTAAAAGTTTATGTTGTCAATTTTAGTGAATGGCTCTTGTTAGATGTTCAGTTATAGGTATTCTTTCTCACAGTGGTGCACTGTGTGAGTTTGTCAATATTTTGCTTGTATTTTGGATCTGTGAACTTCTGGGACAGCCAGCATTTATTGCCCTTGCGGAGATGGTACTGAACCGCATCCTTGAGCAGCTTCATTGCCTTTGTTGGAGGTGCTCCATCAATGCTGTTGAGTAGTGAGTCACAGGATTTGGGAGTGGTGATATCAATTTGGAGGGGACCCTGTAAGTGGTGGTGTTCCCAGTCTGCTGTTCTTGTCCTTGACAGTAGAAATTGTGAACTTGGGAGGTACTGTTTGAGTAGCTTAGGTGCAAAACTGCAGTGCATTTTGCAGATGGTAGAGAGTGCAACTCCTGTTCACAGTGGTGGAGAATATAAATAGTTGTAAATAAGATGATCTAATTTGAATCAAATGACACACACACAATGCTGGAGGAACTCAACAGGTCAGGCAGCATGTATGGAGGAATAAACAGTCAACGTTTTGTGCCAAAACCCATCAGATGTTGCTTTGGATTTCTAGCATCTGCAGAATCCCTCGTGCTTCTAATCAAAAGAGCTTCATTGTCTGAGATGGAATTGAGCATGGGAGTTGCTGGAGCTGCATTCAATTGGAAAGTATCCTATCATGCCAGTAGGATGATAATGGAAGAGTTTTGAGTGTTACGAGCTGATTCACTTGCCACAAGATGCACAGCTTATAGCCACAGAGCTGGTCTCATTCTTTTAAGTTTCAAAGGAGGTGAAGCTTTGGAACCCTCTACCCCAGGGGGCTGTGACGTTCATTCCAAAATGAATTTAGTATATTCCTGGAATTAAACAGAGCCAAAGTATTTCCTTTTTCAGTCCAATTACCACTGAATTTCTATGCTGGCCTTCACTGACTTGTAGACAGGCATATTCCATTCGCTTTGAACAGTAAAGCTAGCCAGCCTCTCACCCACATGTGGTCTATATTAACAATTAGGTCAAATATAATATTTCCAACTTTGCTGATAATTAAGAATCCAGACGAGAGTGCAAAGATGCTTAGGGAGACATAGTCAAGCTGTGTGAGTGGGTAAGAGAATGGTAGAATATAATCTGAAAATATGTGAGGCTGTTTGCTTTGATATATATAAAAGGAAAGCATTGTGTTATTACTTGGTGAGAAATTTGTTGGTGTTAAGGTTCACTTGAGTGTGTTTTACTCAAGTCAGTGAGAGCCAGCGAACATATTCAGTGGTGATTGGATGGGCTTACGGTATAGAGTTATGCAGCATAGAAAGAGGCCCCTTCGATCCAGCTCAGCCATGCTGACTGTATTATCCAGTGAGCTAGTCCTATCTGCCGATATTTGGCCCATAGCCTTCTATACTTCTGTCTACATACTTAATTGAATTCCAAATTAAAGGAGTAAAGATGCCTTAAGTGTGTAGTATTTTGGTGACATTGCTCTTGAGTACTATGAGTAATTTTGCTTTCCTTCCTTAAGAATGGATATACTTGCCATTGAGGGAGTATAACAAAGATTCACTAGACAGGTTCCAGGGATGGTGTGTTTGCCATGTGAGGAGGGACTGAGTTAATGCAACTGTATTCTTGAAAGCTTTGAAGAATCAGAGGAGGTCTCATTCTTCTAAACTCAGGAAAATGGAGCTTTGCAATGATTTATTCTGGAGGGCCATGGAGTTCATTCAAAACACATGCAAGTAGATTCTTGGAATTTAAGTGAACCACATTTTTGCTTTGACAATCAAATAAATCTCATCAAAATTTAAAATCTGTCTATTCTTCAACACTTAATAAAGCAACTATTTCAGTTCCAGATCATATAGCTTTCTTTTTATTTCCAAGTACACTTATGACTTGAAGCCTAATATAACTTTTTTTTGTTGGGAGCTGCACAATGTCTCAGTTGTTTGGGCTGCATTGAAAAATACTTAGGTGATTTTAGAGATGATTATTAATTCCTTCTCTCCTGACTTCATGCAATGTTTGGTGGAGATATAATTCACAGGATCCTGTCAGTCCCCTGAATTTCATATAATTTCACTTTGTATTGCCAGGTAGGATAATCTGTGAGGCATTGCACCTAAATATTATTTGACTATTTGATATTTACTTCAAAACATGGATAATTAACTAGAGGTAGACATGAAAGCCTTAAAAATCCACACAGGGTGCTGGGAGGATACAGCAGATGACCACAACAAATGGTGAGGTACTCTTGAACAACAACTAGAGCAAGGTGAAAGAGTGATCCTGAGTCAGTTTGAGGAGCGCAGAGCTAAACGGAGAGCACAGCGGACAGTGGACAGCAATTCCACGACACCCTACACATGCAGCAACTGTGGCAGAGCCTGCCATTCTAGGATTGGCCTCAATAGCCACAGTCAACGCTGCTGAGCAAGCCAGTGACTACCAGAGGCACAGCACCCATGGTCGACCATGACCAACGGAGGCCAGACACACATAGGCTTTTTAACCGTTCAGCTTCCCTAACCTGGGATGTTGAGATGAAAGTATCTGTAAGTCTTGCCCTACCTGTAAACTAATTAAAAGTTGGATAGCGCCTGTTGGCTTCTTTATTTGCATATTGTGGCACTTTGATGCATTTTAGATACAGAACTTTCAGGTTTAGCACTGTCCAACATGATTCCCCTGCCTAAAAGTGTATTTTTAGTCAGTAGATTAGTCTGAAGTAAATATTTAATGAGCACGAGGTTTTCTTTAGTGCCTTGTCATTTTGCTTTAAATTGAATTAAATGGTTGACTACTACTACTTGCTCATGAACAAAAAGTACATTATCTCCAAATTCTTATTGGAAAAAAAAGTCTGGGTTAATAATAACATCTGACTCTATGGAATATTAATAAATTTAATCTTCATGTAATTTGGAATTTTTATGATTATACTGTGATGGTGTACAACTAAACCTAATTTTATCTTGTGACTTTAGCATAATTGGTTTGCCTTTTGTTTGATTTGATACTGTGGCAGCAACAAAATTTTGCTCATAATGAACCATTTTTTCCAGCCTTTCCTAATTTGTTTATCCATTTGGAGTACAAGCAATTAATTTCTATATTACACAGGTGAGGTTTTAGCTCCAATATAAAAATAATTAAGTTTATTTTCTGCTAAAATTAGATTCTAATTATCCTTACTGAAAATTCCTGAAGTTTTCTTTAATTGTTGATATCAGTTCTTACTTTCTAAACCATAAGTGGGAAGGTTTTGGATTTAATCCTTACCATTTTTTTTGAAGCCTTCTTTGCTAATGAATCCAAACCTCTCCATTATCAGTCAAGTCAGTTGACCACTATATCACCATCTCCTGTTAACAGAATATTCTGCTGTATATGAAACCCAAAGTATTATGATCTCCACAACGGCAATGAGTGGAGATTGTGACAAGGTTTGCTTGTGGAAGGGCAAGGTCATATATAGCTGGATGCCATGTAATGGATTGGTGTACCGTAGATGATTAGCAACAGTTGTTGGATGGATGAAGACTATTGCATCCAGGAGCAGATGACAAGAATGAGGACAGATTAGGGAACAGGTGAAGGTGATGAAGGGTGAGTGTTGATCAGATAAGATACGATTGGTGAAAAGGGGGCTTGTTTGGGCATTTGCTGGGGCAGTCAGGATAGGATGGAGTGAAGATGCCAGGTGTTAGGCAGATCTGAAATTATGATATTAATTTTGCTTTGAACTTTGATCATAATGGGGATGGACAGTTGGGGAGCGGTTTAGAGGTTGCTGAGGGAAAGGGTGGTATAATCAGTAATCCAAATCTTTGTTTTAAAAATAGTGCTCCTTCTGATTTTCAGAGAGCATTCATGGATGAAATTTGTTTTTTTTGTAGGGCACCAAACACAGTAAGTGGCACAGTTGCGAATACTGTAGAAATTTGGAAGGAATTGAAATTTTACTGCGGTCTTACATAGCTTTACTGTGTTCAGCTGACACACTATTATATCCTTAGGTATTGCACTTGGAAATGAAAGCATACAGTGTTAGTTGATTCGAAAGATTACTTGCTTTTTATTCTGCATAACTTTAAATTACATGGGGAATGAAAGGCCATAACATTACAGGTTTCCCCCGCCATCTGAAGGTAGAGTGTTCCTATGAAACGGTTCGTAAGCCAAAATGTCGTAAAGTGAAGAAGCAATTACCATTTATTAATATGGGAAAATTTTGTGAGCGTTCGCAGAACCAAAAATAACCTACCAAATCATGCCAAATAACACGTAAAACCTAAAATAACAGTAACATATAGTAAAAGCAGGAATGATATGATAAATACACAGCCTATATAAAGTAGAAATACTTTTCCACAATCATTGCCGGCACTGTTCTCCGAAGCGAAAATCTCACACAAGTGCTCTTGGCAGAAACACGGCGCAAGCGCTCTCGGCAAAAATACTCTCTCCAGTAACCTTTAAGCTATGAAGCTGCCCAATCATACCAAATAACACGTAAAAATACACAGCCTATATAAAGTAGAAATAATGTATGTACAGTGTAGTGTCACTTACCGGAATCGGGAAGACAGCGCAGAGCACACTGATGATGGTGTGTTAGACTGAGTCGTCGCAGGTTGGGTGGTGCAGTGGCCCCCACCCTCCAGGCCACCGACCGATACATTGCCGCGAAGCATGCAGGGGCCTAGCGGTAGCCGGGAGGCACACAGCACATCGTTAAGAAAAAAGCCGAAATAAACATGCTAATTAATTAGGTGCCGCCCGACACGTAATTGTCCGCCCAGATCAGTGCCGATTTCCAACTGCATCGCCTGTGATCTGGGCCGACATTTACGCGTCGGGCAGCACCTAATTAATTAGCTTGTTTATTTCGGCTTTTTTTCTTAAAGATGTGCTGGGTGCGTCCCGGCTACCGCTGCATTCTCCGCGAATCGGTATCTGTCCGGGGACTGGGTGTTAGGGAGGTGGGACACTGGGGTGTCATCTCATCGTCGTCTGTTTCCATTAGAGCAGGCGGCTCATCTTCTCCTATGACTGCCCGCCTCGATGTCGAAGGTCGAGGTTCGTCGTCTGCTGTGGCTGATGTGGAAGGCTTGCTTGACTGCTGAGCCTCACGCATTTTTCTATAATACAGTTCTTTGTAAGCACTCAAACCATCCTGCAAATATCCCCTAAACCTACGTACCCTTTCAAAATTAAAGTCATACTTTATCACTGCAGCGAAAATCTCACGCAGTTGCTTCACTTCATTTCGCTACTGAATTCGGTTTCGATTTGTTATCCTTTCCCCTTCCAATTGCATCAGCTCTTCATCTATCTTGGTCATGGGATGCCAAAACCTCTTCAACATCATCTTCGTCAACTTCCACAAACCAAACTCACTTTGTCCTTACTTCATTCACCACGATCGAAACGCTTAATTATGTCTAGTTTTACGCTAAGTGTAACACCCTTACGAGCTCTTTCAGGCTTTTCCAATACCTCAGAACTCATCTTGCAAACGGCTGCTCACAGGCACGTGTTAATGCAATGCTGGCGAGAATGCAGTTCCGAATCCGGGGGAGAGCGGCTGCTCGGGGCGCGCGCTGCCTTTTATTGCGCGCTGATTTTTTATCGCGCGCTGCTTTTTTTCGTAACATGAAAACACCTCCCGAAAGCGAAAACAGGGTACTAATGTAGGCCTTTCGTAACAGTGAGGTTTCGTAAAGCGAACGTTAGAAAAGCGGGGGACACCTGCATCTTGAAAACGTCGAAACTATTCTAATAGTGCTGTCTAATTTGACATTATCGTCCCTTTTGTGAGTGCTCCTGTCAATGCGGGATGGATCCAAGAAAGTAACTGAGTTGCAACTGCTATTTGGTCTCTCAAACACCTTGTAGTTTAATAACATGCACAAGTATTTGCTATGTTTGTGGTACTGGGAAGCTGGGTGGCTGTGAATAACACACACTCGAGAGATGGGGAACAAACGTGCGGCTGTTTATTTTGCCTGTAAGTCATCTACCCGGATTGCCCCCTCACATTCCGTTTAGCACGTAACACATGGGGAAGCTTGACAGCAAACTGCAAGGGTCAAAATATACATGACTACATAACATATCCCTCCCCCCCTTATTTTCTCCCCTTCCCATTCACAGACCAGCTCCTGAACTATTAAAATTCAATGGAGTAATTATCAAATTCAACCAACAACAAAATGCTTTTTTTTCTAAACGAGGGAGAGAGGGTAGACTGCCTCAGACATGACCCTGGGGATTGTTCTGTCCCCTGTGCTGAGGGTTATTCACTAACCTAGAGATTCAACCGGTTTGTGAGGGTGTAGGCAACCTGGGGATAATGCCAAAGTCATTTTATTGTTTGGTGGTGTATGTGTAGGTCTTCAGAATCAGAATTAGGATTAATATCCCCGGCGTATGTCCTGAAATTTGTTAACTTAACAGCAGCATTACAATGCAATACATGATAAAATAGAAAAATAAATAAATTACATTAAACATGTATATTAAATAGTTAAATTAAAAATAGCGCAAAAACAAAAATAATATTTTTTTTTAGGAAGGTGAGGTAGTGTTCATGGGTTCAACGTCCATTTGGAAATCGGATGGCAGATTGTAAGAAGCTGTTCCTGAATTGCTGAGTGTGTGCCTTCAGGCTTCTGTGTCTCCTACCTGATGGTAACAATGAGAAGAAAGCATGTCCTAGGTGATGGGGGTCCTTAATAATGGATGCGGCCTTTCTGAGTCACCACTCCTTGACGATGTCTTGGATACTGTGGAAGCTTGTACCTATGATGGAGCTGACTAATTTTACAACTCTTTCAGGCTTTTCATCCTGTGCAGTGACCTCCACGACCCCACCCCCCAACCTCCATACCAGACAGTGATGCAGCCTGTCAGAATGCTCTCCACTGTACATCTATAGAAGTTTTCGAGTGCTTTGTGTGACAGACCAAATTTCCTCAAACTCCTAATGAAATATAGTTGCTGTCTTGCCTTTATAGCTGCACCTGGGTAAGTTCCTCGGAGTCCCAGGAACTTGAAATTGCTCTCTCTCTCCACTTCTGATTCCTCTGTGAGGATTGGTTCACGTTCCCTTGTCTTAACCTTCCTGAAGCCCACAATCAGCTCTTTGGTCTTGCTGCCATTTTGTGCAAGGTTGTTGCTGCGACCCCACTCAGAAACGAGCTGGTACATCTCGCTCCTGCACTCCCTCTCGTCTCCACCTGAGATCCTGCCAACAATGGTTGTATCATCACCAAATTTATGGATCTTGGCTTGGGTACTGCATTGACATTAGGGGCACCTCAGAAAGCACAGGTGATGGGGGTTGACTGACTTGTCATTTGATATTAAAGGAGATTCTGCAGTCATTGTTTCAGAATCCTGTCCCATTTCTACAACTGGATCTGGATTGTTCAGTTTGTGTTGGTTTTCAGTAGACTCAGAAACTGGCAGCAGCCCATCAACATGCCTTCTCCAGATGTTGTGTTTACTAGTTTCCTCTCTGTACAGTTGGTGCCACCACCATGACAGGTATCCACCTTGTTCCAGAGGTGTAGCTCCAGGCAGGTCCTCTCCCTCCCACTGTGAAACTTCTGTACTGCACTTTGGCACGTCTCTCTGCTTGGCTTTGCTGTTCATTCAGCACAATCTGTTTTGTGTTTGGAGGTCTAAGTAGGTCAAGCTGTCTTTTCATCAGCGTAGTGGCTGAAGCTGTTTTGGTGGTAGCATGAGATGTGTTGCAGTAGTCAGCAAGAAAGTGCTAAGTCATTGGTTGCAGGATCCACTTCCTACTGAAGCCTTGTAGGCTTGTTTCATTGAATGAATCGTTCATCAAGGTCATTAGTGACTGGATGTTGTGGTGCTAACTTGATGTGCTGAGTGTTGTTTGCTTCCACAAATGCCTTGAGCTCTTTAGACAGGAGTTGTAGGCCATTGTCAGTTACAAGCTGTTAAATCCCAAAGTGGCTAAAGACGGAACGTAGCTTCTCAATGCACTTCTCAGAATGCTCTTCATGATGGTAACCTTGGTCTATTTGCCGTGTGCCTCCAATGCACATTTGGTGTCTTGTGAAGCCCTGAGCTGTTGATCTCAAGACCCAAATATTCAATTGAAGATCAAAAGAACTCATATTTGTCCTTCCGGACCCTTTGTCCAATTTCCTTGAGTCTTTCTCATGTAGCATCCAGGTTTTGCTGATGCTCGCGCACATTTTTCTCCATTAATGGTTAAGTCATTCAAATAGCATTGAACCCCTGTCAGCCCACTCAGGATCTGGTCCTGTGCTCGCTGGAAAAGTGCGGGGGCTTTTGTGATGCCAATTAGAAGTTTTTGGTAACTGAACTTTCCCTTGTCAGTCACTATTTTCAACAGTTCCTGAGTCTCTGGTTTCACATGTATCTGCAAGTATGCTTTACACAGATCAATATTTGTCTACCAGCTAATCCTGCAAAAAGGTCATCAATGAGGGGAAGAGGGTATTGTTCAGCTGCAAGAACTGAAGTCTTCCAAAAAAAACCTTAAAGACTCTTTCCTTTTTAGAACAGGAACCACTGGAGTTGTCCATTTACTTACACACACTGGTTCCAATAACTTTGGCCCAGTCTTTCCAAGTTGGCCTCTATCTCTGGTTTGAGGGTGTATGTAACAGCTCTTGCCCTCAGGCATTTGGGTGTTGTGTCAGGTTTAATAGCCAGTTTAACAGAGATTCCTTTCATACTGCCCAGCTCTCCGTTGAATACTTCTGCGTGTTTCTTCAATACCTCTTGTAGAGCAGTGCTCTCGCCAATCAAGTGTACTTCATGTCAGTTGAGTTTGAGCTGCTTCAACCTCGATCAGACCAGAAACACTGGATAATTACCTTTAACAATGTACAGTGGAAGTTTCTTTCTCTGCTGATCTCCACTGTATCATGAAATATTCCCCTCAGTGGAACAAACTCACCAGTTTAAGTCTTTAAAGTCATCCTTGCCTCTTCTGGGGCGAGATGCTGCAGTATCTCCTTGTAACCTGTCTCTGACACCAGTGATACTGCGGCACCCGTGTTCACCTGCATCCTCACTGTGATCCCATCCAACCGTGGGGTCGACTAAAAGCCATCCTTGTGTCCTGAAACAGATAAAACATGCAAAGCTTCAACTACAAAGTGGGAGTTACTCAGTCCATCTTCTGTATCCTCCATCTTGATCACATGCTTCTTCTTGCTTTTCCAAAAGTTATTTTTCTTTATTACCGTGTTTCTGGTTGACAAGTTTCTTTTTACTTTTACAAACATATTCAAAATGTCCCTTTTTGCCAAGCTTTGGCAATCTAAATCCTTTGCCAGCATTCTTTTGCTGAATGCCCAGATTTGCCACTATGGTAACATTGATTGTCAATAGGTGTCTTATTCTTAAAGTCAGTAGAAACTTAATGAATTTGGGAAGATGTGCTGAATGGCTGTGCTTGATTAGCTACCATCTCTACAGATGTACTAATCTCAGTTCCTTCTATAATGTTAGTCTGTCTTTTGTTGGCAAACGTTTATGAATTGCCTCACTATGTGATTCAAGTCTATCACGTAATATGTCATTCAGTGACGGCACAAAATCACGTTCTTCATTCAGCTGCTTCAGCACCATCACAAACTGTGAAATAGACTCACCACCTTCTTGATCCCTTGTATGAAACCTCTGCAATAATCTAAGGTTTAGCTGGTGGTCTTTTAAGACTTTAATTATGTCTTTTATAGGGCTTATCGCCAGGGTTAGCAGGTTGCATTCGACTGCGTAGTAAATGTTTTTGTACCCATCACAGTCAGAAAAGTTGGAACATGAATATCATCTGAAATTTGATTTGTCAGTGCAAAATATTCAAATCTGTCAGTATATGAACTCCATTGCTCTGTCGTTTTGTCATATGGCCCCAAACTTCCAAATGTTGTTGTCATTTTCAAACGCAATCACTTTCCAGAAAATTAAGCATTTCTCTTTTCCCCCTCTCATTTGTTTTATTTAACCATCCAGTTCTCATTCTCTCCTCTCGGATTCTTCACTCACCACTCTTTTCCCCCTCTCATTTGTTTTATTTAACCATCCAGTTCTCATTCTCTCCTCTCGGATTCTTCACTCACCACATTTCCTGTGGCCAATTTTTTTTTTTTGCTTATCCACATTACACAGCGGCTGCACACGGACTTTTTTTTGCCAGAGGAAATAAAACAATAAATATCAACTGAGAACTTGTCACCTCATCACCGGTTGTTGGGTTTGTGGTACTGGGAAGCCAGGTGACCATGAATGACATACACGAGAGACGGAGAGGAGAGGAAGGAAGCTTGACAGCAAACTGTGTGGTCAAAATATACACGAATACATAACGGTATAAATTCTCCTTCGCAGCATTGAGATGATCTGTTCTAACTTCACTGAGAATCATTCAGAAGTTCACCTTGATGTAACATATAGAAACAATATTTAAAGTTCAAAATATCTGAGGGCTTTCAGTTCTTGAGATTAACAAACCATATAAAAAGTATTTTGTTAAAGGAATGCAGAGCAATAATATTCAGTTGCATTTCCCCTTTTGTGTTAAAACTGTCTTTAATTTTAACCAGACTGGCAAAATACAGGCAATTCTTCCTGCCAAATGCTTTGAGTTATTGCTGTGACATTCATATGCATTTCTTGCACTCATCTTTACCCTGAAAATGTTGTTGAAATCCATTTCTGGACTATGGCAGAAATTATCTCTTGATAGATTTATTA
Source organism: Mobula hypostoma (assembly GCF_963921235.1). Taxonomy (NCBI): domain Eukaryota; kingdom Metazoa; phylum Chordata; class Chondrichthyes; order Myliobatiformes; family Myliobatidae; genus Mobula; species Mobula hypostoma. The sequence goes on along the minus strand of NC_086118.1, from coordinate 35,225,980 downwards.
TGGCAGTTTTCACAGCACTGTAATTACTGGCTGGTGAGGAAAATTGCCCTATATGTGTATTTTCCAAATCAGATTTTTATACATTAAAACTCGTGCAAACTATTCTTTTCTTTGCAAATCCTCATGTTTCAGGACCTGACACACCAGGCTTTGTTACCCATGATCCTTCAGAACTCTCTGGGGCCTCAATACCTGCACCTCCATTAAAAGACCATAAGATGTAGGAGATGGTAGGCCATTCAGCCCATTTAGTTTGGCCCACCATTCTATCATGGCTGATATATTATCCCTTTCAACTCCATTTCCCTGCCTTCCCCAGTAACTTTTGATGCCCTCACTGATTAAGAGCCTATCAACCTCCTCTTTAAATATGCTTGGCCTCCACAGCCGTCCATGGCAATGAATTCCACAGACTTGCTACTCTCTGGCTAAATATATTCATCCTCATCTCTGTTCTAAATTTATGTCCCTCTATTCTGAGGCTGTGCCCTCTGGTCCTAGACATCCACTATGGAAAACATCCTCTCCATATCCACTCTATCTAGGCCTTTTAATATTTGATAGTTTTTATACTCGTGAACCTCTTCCAATATCAGCACATCCTTCCTTAAATGAGGGGCCTAAAACTGCTCATAATACTCCAAGTGCAGCCTGACTGATGCCTTATAAAGCCTCAGCATCACCTCTTTGCTCTTATATTCTAGTTCTCTCAAAATGAATGCTAACTTAGCATTTGCCTTCCTTACCACCGGCTCAATCTGCAAACTAACCTTTGGAGAATCCTACACTAGGTCTCCCAAATCCTTTTGCACCTCCTGGTTTTTGAATTTTCTCCCCATTTAGAAAAAAGTGTTCGTCATTATTCTTCCTAGCAAAGTGGATGATCATACACTTTCCTACACTATATTCCATCTGCAACTTCATTGCCCATTCTCCCAACCTGTCCAAGTCTTTCTGCAGACTCCTTGCTTCCTCAATACTACCTGTCCATAAGACTATAAGACAGGGGTCCCCAACCTTTTTTGCACCGCGGACTGGTTTAATATTGACAATATTCTTGCGGACTGGCTGATGGGGGTGGGGGTGGGGTGTTAATCACGACCGGAATATAGATGATAAGTCAACTATAAGTCACTTATAAGTGGCTAATAAACTCAATTTCATTTCTAAAAGGGTTTATCTAACAAATTTAATATTAAACACACAGTGCATATTTTCCTTGCATGAATATAATGATGTCAATTATAAGTCAATAGCATCATAACATTTTAATAATATTTGGATACTAAACACACAGTGCATATTTTCCTCATATGAACATATAAAATCATTGCAACACACCAATATCGCTGAATCAGTGGGAGCCGTGGGCTTGTTTCCTACAACAACACGGTCCTATCGAGGGGTGATGGGAGACAGCGATACTCGAAGGGGGTTCCTTATGTCCAGTCTATCCCGCTACGCAGCGATATGATGTTGGAAATGGAAGCAACGTTTTCAGTGCTTTTGTGGCTATCTCAGGATATTTAGCCTTGACTTTGATCTAGAATGCTGTTAGAGATGTTGTGTCAAACATAGTTTTCAGCCTGCCATCATTTGCAAGCTGGAGGAGTTGATCTTCGCGCGCTGACATGGATGATGCGTGCATAATGACCTCGGGTGCGTTGAAGTTCAACAGTGGGCGTGACAGGGAATGAGGAAAGGTGCAGCTGACTTATTACAGGGTTACCAGATTGGCTTTTTGGGTGCCAAATTCCAGAAGTCTGGCTTTTCTCCAATGTGGTTGGCGTCAGAAAATTCATTTGGCTTTTGGGCTTTTTCCTGGCTTTTTTACATGCTAAAATTATCTGCATGAAAATTACCTATCATCCTTTTTCTAAAACATTTTCCTTTTAAGAAAGATGTTCCCTTTAAAGCTTATATCCGTGGTCAGATTATTTCCTATTCGGCTGGTTTGAAAAGACGTGTTAACAATGAAATACTTCTGTTGGTTGATAAAATTAAAGAAGTCGATAAAAAATATGCTATTTCTCCCAGTAAGGAGCTGTACAAACACAGAGCTGAACTCCAATTGGAACATAGCTTATTATTAACATCCTCGATCGAAAATCAATTAATGAGAACTAGATGTGATTTTTATATTCATAGCGATAAATCGGGTAAATTACTGGCTAACCAATTGAAATTTGATTCGGTTAAACGTCAAATTACTAAGATTTGCAAACAGGGTGATACTTTCACAGTTGATCATGCTGGGATAAACCAAACCTTTCAAGAATTTTATACCTCTTTATATCACTCTGATTTTCCTCATGATTCTAATTTCATGCATGATTTTTAAGTAAATTGAGTTTTCCGAAACTATCAGATTTGGACGTATCTTTAAACTCTCACTGGGTAAATCTTGAATCTAATTCATTACAAGGGTTTTCCTTGGGTTCGGTTTTAGGAACTTTAATTCCTTTTACTTCTTTTAAATCATATAAACAAATGAACAACCCAATAGTTAAGAATACTTTACATATATGGTTTCAATTTCGAAGATTTTTTGGGTTTAATCAATTTATTCTAGCAAGTCCCATTATATCAAATTTTCTTTTTCAACCTTCCACAATGGATCAAGCTTACTTTGATTGGAAAACCAAAGGTATAATATCTTTTCGCGATTTATTTTTGGATAATTGTTTTATGTCTTTTGATCAACTCTCTAATAAATATAACTTACCCAGATCTCACTTTTTTAGATATCTACAGATTAGAAACTTATTAATTACTGTCTCCCCTAATTTTCCACACCCATATCCAATGGACACTTTGGAAAAAATCTTAGATTTAAATCTCTTCTCAGAAAAGTGTAGTAGCAATTATATATAATATAATTATGAATTTATGTCCTGATGCTTCTAATAAAATTAAAGCTGACTGGGAAAGAGAACTTGAGATTAATATACCGACTGAAAAATGGGAAAAAGTTCTTCAGTTGGTGAATTCATCCTCTGTATGTGCTAAGCATAGGTTGATCCAGTTTAAAGTAGTGCACAGGGCTCATATATCCAAAGATAAACTATCTCGTTATTACTCTTATATTAATCCAATATGTGACAGATGTCATTCCGAGATAGCTTCTTTAACCCACATGTTTTGGTCATGTCCCTTGTTGGAGAAATATTGGAAAGATATTTTTGATATTATTTCAACGGTCCTAAATATAGAATTACAACCTCATCCAATTACTGCTATCTTTGGACTACCAATGATAGACTTAAATAATTTAACCTCTTCATCACGAAGGATGATTGCATTTCTTACTTTAATGGCTAGAAGGTCCATTTTGTTGAATTGGAAAGAGGTTAACCCTCCTAATGTATTTCATTGGTTTTCACAAACTATGGTGTGTTTGAATTTGGAGAAAATTAGGAGTGCAGTTTATGACCCTTCCATTAAGTTTGAAAAAACTTGGAGGCCATTTATTCAGCATTTTCATTTGATGTAATTTGATCATTTCCAAACTTGTTTTATCTCTCTGTACTGTTGTTGGAGGGGAATGGAGTCGTCGACGCTAAGGTTTTCTTCTTTTCCATTTTTAAGTTGTTAGTTTTGCCCAAGTCTTTTAGTTTAGATGATTAATTTAGTTTTTCTTTGGGGATGGGGTTTGTTTTTTTTCTTTTTCATGATTTTTTTTCCAGTTTTGTTTTTTGCTTTGTATTATCCGTTGTTAGTTCTACATGATTGGGAGCCTTGTTAATTTACACTATTTGATTTTACAATTATTTTTCTTAAGTATAACAGTATATCTCCTACTATTTGTATTATTGCTATGTTTTGTTTCTATATTTCGAAATTAATAAAAAGATTGAAGAGGAAAGATGTTTTTCGGTCAGTTACATTTCGCAATATTTCTGCCGCCAAGAGTCTGGGCAAGAAGGCGCCAATCGGCACGTCGGCAACACAGTCACGTCGCCAAATCATATAGTTTCCTCGTGGCCCAGTGGTTAGGGACCATTGCCATAAGACATAGGAGCAGAATCAGACCATCTGGCCCATTGAGCCTGCTCTGCCATTCAATCATGGCTGATCCTTTTTTAAAAATTTCCTCCTCAACCCCAGTTCCTGGCCTTCTCCCCGTAACCTTTGGTGCCATGTCCAATCAAAACCTATTAATCTCTGCCGTAAATACACCCAATGACCTGGCCTCCACAGCTGCATGTGGCAACAAATTCCACAAATTCTTCATGTGATAACCCTTTCATTCCTGGAATCATCCTTGTGAACCTCCTCTGGACCCTCTCCAATGCCAGCACATCTTTTCTAAGATGAGGGGCCTAAAACTGTTCACAATACTCAAGGTGAGGCCTCACCAGTGCCTTATAAAGCCTCAGCATCATATCCCTGCTCTTGTATTCCAACTCCTTGCTCTTATATACCCTCCACCTACCTTCATATCATCTGCAAACTTGGCCAGTAAGCCATCAATTTTGTCAACAGGTCATTGACATACAACAGGAAAAGAACTGGTCCTGACACTGACCCCAGTCAGTCTGAAAAGTCCCACGTTATTTCCACACTTTGCCTCTTGCCAGTCAGCCAATCATCTATCCATGTTAGTATCTTTCCTGATTTACTGTTATCTTATTAAGCAGCCCAAGTGGTTAAGGTGTTGGTCTAGTGATCTGAAGGTCGCTAGTTTGAGCCTCAGCTGAGGCAATGTGTTATGTCCTTGAGCAAGGCACTTAACCACACATTGCTCTGCGACGACACCAAACTGTATTGGCCCTAGTGCCCTTCCCTTGGACAAATTCAGTGGCGTGGAGATGGGAGACTTGCAGCATGGACAAGTGCCGGTCTTCCACACAACCTTGCCCAGGCCTGCTCCCTGGAAACCTTCCAAGGTACAAGTCCATGGTCTCACGAGACTAACGGATGCCTATATATTATGCAGCCCCATGTGCAGCACCTTGTCTAAGATCTAAGTAAGCGACATCCACAGCCTCTACTTTGTCTATCCTGTCTGCTATTTCCTCAAAGAATTCCAACAGATCTGTAAGGCAAGATTCCTGCTGAAGGAAATCATGCTGACTTTGGCCTATTTTATCCATGTACCCCGAAACTTAATTCTTTGCAATGGTCTCTTAACATCTTCCCATCCACTGAGGTCAGGCTAACTGGCCTATAATTTCATTTCTCAGCCTTCCTCCCTTCTTAAAGAGTGGAATGATATTTGTAATTTTCCAGTACTCCAGAATGATTCCAGAAACTAGTGACTCTTGAACGATCATTACTAATGCCTTCACAAACTCTTCAGTTACCATATTCAGAAACTTGGGGTGCAGTCCATCTGATCCAGGTGACTTATCTACCTTCAGACCTTCCAGTTTCCCAAGCACCTTCTTTGTTCTCCTTTTACCACCTCTCCAACATCATTTTCCAGCAGCCCAATATCCACTCTCGCCTCTCTTTTCACTCTCACCTCCCTTTTGTTCTTTATATATCTAAAAAAACTTATGATATTCTCTCTTATTTAATTGGCTAGCTTTAATCTTTTCTTTCCCTATGACTTTTTTGTTACATTCTTTTGCTTTTTAAAAGCTTCCCAATCCACTAACCTCCCACTAAATTTTGCTGTATTATATGTCCTTTTTTATGCTGTCTTTGACTTCCCTTGTCATCAATGGTTGCCTCATCATCCCTTTGGAATACTTCTTCATCTTCAGGGTATATCTATCCTGTGCCTTCCAGATTGCTTCTGGAAACTCTGGCCATTTTTGTTCTGCTGTATTCCTTGCTACTCTTGCCTTTCAATCAACTTTGGCCAACTCCTCTCTCATGCCTCTGTAATTCCCTTTATTCCACTGTAGTACTGATACCTCTGACTTTATCTTCTCCCTTTCAAATTCCAGGTTGAATTCTATCATATTACGATCACTGCCTGCTAAGGGTTTCTTAACCTTAAGCTCCCTAATCAAATCTGGTTCATTACACAACACCCAATCCAGACTTGTCTTTCTTCTAATGGGCTCCACCACAAGCTGCTCTAGAAAGCCATCTTGTAAGCATCCTACAATTTTCCCATCTTGGGATCCAGCACCAACCTGATTTTCCTAATCTATCTGTATATTGAAATCCCCCATGACTATTGTAACTTTGCTCTTTTGACATGCCTTTACCATCTCCCATTGTAACTTACAGCCCACATCCTGGCTACTGTTCGGAGGCCTGTATATAACTCCCATTAGGGTCTCTTTGCCCTTACACTCTCTTCGCTCTAACCACAGGGACTCTACATCTTCTAATCCTGTGTCACCTCTTTTGAAGGATTTGATTTCATTTTTTTTTTACCAACAGAGCCACCCCACCTCCTCTGCCTACCTGCCTGTCTTTTTGATACAGTGTGTATCCTTGGATGTTCAGCTCCCAAATTTGATCTTCTTTCAGCCATGACTCAGTGATGCCCACAAAGTCATACCTGCCAATCCTAACTCTGCTACAAGATCATCAACCTTATTCCATATACTAAGTGCATTCAGCTATAATGCTTTTAGTCAGAATTCATCACTCTTTTTGATTTTGCCTCCATGTTACACCTCACTTCATCCCACTGACTGAAATTCTGCCTTTCTTTCCTCGCAGTCTCACTACATACTGTGTATATGTACTTGTATACCAACTACCCCATCCTTAACCCTATCACTCCCGTTACCATTCCCCTGCCAGATTAGTTTAAACTTTCTCCAACAGCTCCAGCAAACCTGCCACGAGGATATTGGTTCAACCCCCCCCCCCCCCCCACCAAAGTTCAGGTGTGACTGGTCCTTTTTGTACAAATTAGACCCTCCCTGGAAGAGATCCCAATGATCCAGAAATGTGAAATGCTGCCTCCTGCACCAATCCCTCAACCACTCATTCATTTGCCAAATCATCCTATTCTTACCCTGTCGGGCGCATGGTGCAGGCAGTAATTACTACACTGGAGATCCTTCTTTTCAGCTTTCTACTGAACTCCCTGTATTCTCTCTTCGGGACCTTCTCCCAGTTCCTCCCAATGTCGTTGGTGCCAGTATGTACCACGATTTCAGATTGCTCATCCTCCCCCAAAAGAACGCTCCCCCTTTTAAGCTACTGGGTTCACTGAAAGGTTTATTCTACTGCTGTGTAGCAAGAAAAGGTAAGTGAATCAAAACAACTCAAGGTGAGTGTTCAACTAAAAAGAGAAACATCCTCTGAGATCCTCCAGCATTTTGTATATACATCAAACATTGGGTGAGCAGCAGATATCTCCAATTAAATTAGAGGAAAATCAAGACGTTTACCATCAGTCTTTGAATGAGCTGTATTCCTATACCACTGACTCTATCCTTCCAGCCACAGCTCTCTGAAATGGAACCAGATTATCTGCAACCCTGATTGTGAATATGAAATCTCTGTGCCATCAGTAATATCGCCTACTCCTTTCTCTGCAAGCTTGCTCTACGCCTCCCCTGCTTCAACTCCTTTGCAGCTGAAATCCTCACCCCAGAATGGGAATGGGAAGTGGAATTAAAATGGGACCTGACATAGATTGGGAAAACACTTCACTGAGCACCTACACTCCGTCCACCAGAACAAGTGGGATCTCCCACTGGCCATCCATTTTAATTCGACTTCTCATTCCCATTCCGGTAGGTCCATCCATGGCCTCCTCCCCTGTCATGATGGGGCCATACTTGGGTTGGAGGAACAACACCTTGTATTCCACTTGGGTAGCCTCCAACCTGATGGCATGAACATCGATTTCTCAAACTTCAAGTAATGCCCCTCCTTTTCGCTCTCTCCGTATCCTTTGAGAATTAGATTATGAAGACATGCAGTCCTCTTTTATTGTCATTTAGTAATGCACGCATTAAGAAATGATACAATATTTCCTCCGGTGTGATATCACAAAATACAGGACAGACCAAGACTGAAAAAAACTGACAAAACCACATAATTAGACGAGACAATGAGTTCACTTGCACAAATTACATCAACCACCACAAATATACCTACTTAATCGTGTAAGACTGTTATTGTAGTATTGTTGTCAATTAAAGTTCAAGGTTCAAAGTAAACTTTATTATCAGAGTACATATATGTCACCACTATAACCCTGAGATTCTTTTTCCTGCGGGCATACTCAGCAAATATGTAGAATAGTAACTATAAACAACGATCAATGAAAGATGAAATAGAGCATAGAAAACAACAAACTATGCCAATGCAAATATAAATAGTTAGTAATAAATAACGAGAGGATGAAATACATAGCAAAAAAAGAGTCCTTAAAATGAGATCATTTGTTGTGGGAATATCTCAATAGATGAGTGCAGTTCAAGAGTCTAATGGGTGAGGGGTAGTAACTGTTCTTGAACCTAGTGACGAGAGTCCTGAGGCCCTTGTACCTTCTACTTGATGGCAGCAGTGAGCGAAGACCATGGCCTGGGTGGTGAGGGTCTTTAATGATGGATGCTGCTTTCCAACGACAGTGCTCAACGGTTGGGAGGGCTTTACTGGACGTACTGGGCTGAATCCACTACCTTTTGTAGGATTTTCCACTCAAAGGCATTGGTATTCCCATAATGCAGCCAGTCAATACACTTTCCACGTCACATCTATAGAAACTTGTCAAAGTTTTTGATGCTATGCCGAACCTCTGCATGAAGCAGAAGCGCTCTTGTGCTTTCTTTGCCATTACATTTATATGATGGGTCCAGGACAAGTCCTCTGAGATAAGTAAAACCCAGGAAATTAAAATTACAGACCCTCTTCACTTCTGATCCTCCAATGAAGATTCCCTCTCCTGCAGTCTCCTTGGTCTTGTTGACATTGGGTGAGAGGTTGTTGCTAAGACACCACTCAGCCAAAATTTTCAATCTCCCGCCAGTATGCTGATTCATCACCTTTGATAAGCCCCACAACAGTGGTGTCATCAGCAGACTTGGTTTGGTGGAGAAGATGTTTTTGCCAATCTGAACTGACTGGGGTCTGCAAGTGAGGAAATCCAGCACCCAATTGAACAAGGGGTTATTGAGGCCCAGGTCTCGGAGATTACTGATTAGTTTTAAGGGGATTATGTAATTAATTGCTGAGCTGTATTCAATAAAGAGGATCCGGATGTATGCATCTTTGCTGTCCAGCTGTTCCAAGGTTCCAAAGAATCAGATCTAACCTTAATTTGTATCAACCTCAGTCAAGGACTTCAATTGTATAAGAAAACAATTGGTGTTGGTTTATGTTGGTGTAACTGAACTGCATTTTTAAAAACTTACTGCAAAAAGCCGTGATTCTAAGATTTTCAAGAAATGTTGCAAAATTACAGATGACTGAGGGGTTAACCAGACCTGGAAATACAAGTATAACTACATGCCCAAAAAAAAAGTTTTTCTGTAGGGAATGCTGAGTTTTGGATACAATGGATTAGACCCTTCCATCATTGCACAAAGTGCAATTAAGTTGAGAATTCCCGTAATTGAAAGGGAGTAGAGTTGATTTTGGAAAAAAAAATGTCTAGTGGAAATGACAAGCGAGTCCATGCAGATGGGTCTGGCCTGTTGATTGAGGTACGCAGAACTGCAGAAAGTTGCAACAGATGGGAAGAATGTTGGAAGTTTTCAGTAATGGTAGAAAGTTGACATCTACAGTTCTGGATATTATTGGCATCCATACTCCCTCCTTAAATGAACTTCAAGTCAGCAAGATCTTTCCTGTTTGGTTGCACTGTTACAAGAACGATGATAGGACAATTTCTGAAATAAGGACTGAAAACATTCAGGATGGATATGAGAAGAATTAAAACGCAAACACGAGGACATCTGCAGATGCTGGAATTTCAAGCAACACACATCAAAGTTGCTGGTGAACGCAGCAGCCCAAGCAGCATCTCTAGGAAGAGGTACAGTCGACGTTTCAGGCCGAGAACCTTCGTCAGGACATGTTTTCCAGAGACACTTAAAGGGATTACTAGTGGTATGGTTGACACTCAGTGCAGAGTCCTAAGTGGGCCTCACTGCATTCAGACTCAGTAAGCGGGAGGCCCAGCGAGCTCCGACTTACAATGATAAATCTTTTACCTTTTCCGAAATGAAATGACAAAGTCCGAGAATGCACCAGGGGTTGTGGACAGGGTCTGAGTGCGGACCGCGGGCGGCGGTTGGCAGACTGATGGTGGCAAAAGCTTTTTATCGATTCAAAAAATAAAGGGGCATTGTGTGCACCAAGACAGAGAGGTGATGCGCCTGCCACGGGTGCCTTCGCGAGTGTCGTCTGCATAATCCTGTTTCCCGATTGATCCAGCTTGGTCGGTCCTACCTTTAGGAGAGGCCGAGTGGAAGCGACGGTCTCGACACGTGATTAGTCCTGACGAGGGGTCTCAGCCCAAAACGTCGACTGTACCTCTTCCTAGAGATGCTGCCTAGCCTGCTGCGTTCACCAGCAACTTCTATGAGAAGAATAAAACTGATTTTATAATTCTGCTTGCTGAAAGCACATGTAAGTATTCAATTTGGAGTAACCCTTTCATGAAATCCAAAATTTTAGAGAATATTAAGTAAGATGGCCACCCTTAAGCAAATCTGAAAATCCCAAGAAGAATTTTCAGATTAGTTTAAGAATGGCCATCTTTCTGAATATTCTCTAAATTTTTCCTAGCACAGAGTGGATGCAGAGCAAGGCTGGGTTTGTTAAAGCAGCAGAACAATTCTTTTGCAGCGGTGCATACACATATTTATGAAAGTTGCGGCATTACTTCATCAAAATGTATTCAGTTGTCTCAGTGGTTAGCAGTAAATGATTGATGCTTGCTACTACAGCTGTCACAGGCCACCACATGGGGTAAGTGATGTTGGATGAGCAGTTGTCAGTGTGTTCCAGTGCACCCATGTAAGGTTAACTCCTGCTGGCATTCTGCTCTGATGTCGCCAGCATTCTGGTGGATTCACTCAGTTGTTCAGTGCGCTTCCACGAAGCGGGAGCTCATCTGTGAATGTTGCTAAAAGTGCAGGGCCTCATTGAGACACTGTACCTAGAAATAAGTCATGTACCATTATCTTATATGAAACAGAAAAATGGTTTGGGTTCTTTGAAAGCAAGTACGGCTAACAGAATCAAATTTCTTAAATCTGCCAACTTTTGATAGTGAGGTTGAAGCAAAACCCTCCCTTCCAAGCTTTATAATGGGCTGAAAAACTGGGAAGTAGTAAGAACTGCGTGGGAACATTCTAACCCATTGTAGTGATGTATTCCTCAAGTAATTATAGGTCAACAGAAAGTGATTGCTTTGATCTTAGGACATAGAAATCTACAGCATGTTACAGGCCCTTCGGCCCACAATGTTGTACTGACCATGTAACCTACTCTAGAGCCTGCCTAGAATTTCTCTAAGCTCCAGGTACCTTTCTAAGAGTCTCTTAAAAGATCCTATTGTACCCGCAGTGATTTTTTTCAGTAACATTTATTCGTTAAAAATACACATACATTTTGTAGTCACACAGAAAGTTGGCAGTTTTAGATCCGTAGTATTGCTTTGTTTCAAAAGGGTTTTATTTTTCTTCGACAGTGCTGCCATTGGGATTGGCTTCTACGGAAACAGTGAAACCAATGATGGTGTCTACCAGCTGACCACCTCCATCTACAATGCAAACCATACACTTGCTGGAATAGATGGCTTGGTAAGGTGACTAGTTTTTACACCACCTGGAATATTTTTCATTGTATTTCTTGGCACATCTACATTGCAAAATCTTCATTGTTTATATTTATATAATAATGTGTCATTATTAAAATAAGACCTCTATATATAATACACACAAAATACTAGAGGAACTCAACAGGCCAGGCAGCATCTATGGAAATGAGTAAACAGTTGATGTTTCAAGGCAAGACCCTTGTGTCTCATTTGTGATGTTTCAAGGCAAGACCCTTGTGTCTCATTTGTGATGTTTCAAGGCAAGACTCTTTTGCCTCTCAAAAGCAGAGGTGGAGGAGTATGCCTCATGATCAACCCCTTTTGGTGCACAATTGTCTCAGTGTTGTCCCAGTTCTGCTCTCCAAAGCTGGAATATATTGCAATTATGTGCCATCCATTTTACCTGCCGCGGGAGACTTCTATCATTTTGGCAGTGGTGTACATTCCATCTCAGGCAAACAGGCTCTAGATGATCTGAGCAACGTGATCAACATGCATAAAACAGCACACCCTGACACCTTTGCCTTTATTTTGGGGGATTTAAACCAGGCCAGCCTAAATAATTATCATCAACAAATCACTTGTACCAGAGGAAACAACACACTGGTCCACTGTTACACCACCTTCAAGAAGGCCTACCATGCTATTCCACACTCTCACTTCAGAGAGCCTGATCACTTGGCTGTACTTCTACTCCCTGAGTCTAGGCAGAGTCTGAAGACTGCCGCACCAGTAATGGGAGCTAAGAAGGTATGGACAAGGGAAGCACAGGAGTGTTTAGATGACTGCTTTGAATCGGTGGACTGGACTGTATTCAGGGACTCATCTTCGAGCCTGGATGAGTATGCCGCAGTTGTTACGGACTTCACTAAAGCCTGTGTGGGTGAGTCTGTGCCTGTGAAAGCTTGCTGTACATTCCCAAACCAAAAGCTGTGCATGAACCAGGAGGTTTGCCGTCTGCTTAGGGCTAGATTTGTGGCGTTTATGTCTGATGACCCGGGTCTGTACAAGAAAACCAGCTATGACTTGTGGAGGGCTATTTCAAGAGCGAAGAAACAATTCTGAGTGAGGTTTGAGGTGACATTGGATGCACATAAACTCTGCCAGGGCTTGCAGGACAATACATCCTACAAAGCGAAACCTAATAACATGAATGGCAAAGATGCTTCTCTACCAGATGAGCTTAACACCTTCTATGCTCACTTTGAAAGGGAGAATACGACTACAGCTGTGAAGATCCCTGTTGCACCCGGTGACCCTGTGATCTCAGTCCCGGAGCCCATGTTTGGCTGCCTTTCAGGAGGGTGAACCCGCATAAAGTGGCAGGCCCCAGTGGAATACTTGGTCAGGCTCTGGAAATTTGTGCCAACCAGCTAGCAGGCATTCAAGTGGCTCTTCATACATCCTCAGATCACCTGGACAATGCAAACACACATGTCAGGATGCTGTTCGTTGATTATAGCTCAGCGCTTAACACCACCATTCTCACAGTTCTGATTGATAAGCTACGAAACCCGGGCCTCTGTACCACCATCTGCTATTGAATCCTTGACTTCCTAAGTGGAAGACCACAGTCTGTGCGGATTGGTAATAATATCTCCTCCTTGGTGACAGTCAACACTGGTGCACCTCAGAGATGTACACATAGCCCACTGTTCTACTCCCTCTATACCCATGACTGTGTGGCTAGGTATAGCTCAAACATGATGGATAAATTTACTGGTGAAAATCATTGTATCATCAGATGGAGATGAGAGGGCGTACAGGAGCGAGATGTACCGGCTAGCTGAATGGTGCCACAGTGACAACCTTGCACTCGATGTCAGTCAGACAAAAGAACTGATTATGGGCTTCAGGAAGGGTAGGATGAGGGAACATGAGCCAATCCTCATAGAGAGATCAGAAATGGAGAGAGTGAGCAATTTCAAGCTCCTGGGTGTCAAGATCTCTGAGGATCTAACCTGGTCCCAACATATCAATGCAGCTAGAAAGAAGGCAAGAAATTGGCTATATTTCATTAGGAGATTGAAGAGATTTGCTTTATTAACAAAAACACTCAAAACTTCTATAGATGTACTGAGGAGAGCATTCTGACAGATTGGATCACTACCTGGAATGGGGGGTAGCTACTGCACAGGACCTAAAGAAGCTACATAAAGTTGTAAAATTAGTCAGCTTCATCTTGGGTACTAGCTTCCACAGTTTTCAAGACATCTTCAAGGAGCGGTGCCTCAGAAAGGTGACGTCCAATATTAAAGACCCCCATCACCCAGGGCATGCCCTCTTTTTATTATTACCATCAGGAAGGAGGTACAGAAACCTGAAGGCACACACTCAGCAATTCAGGAACAGCTACTTCTCCTCTGCTATACGATTCCTAGATGGACATTGAACCCGGGAATACTATCTCACTTTATTTTTAATATACGATTTCTGGTTTTGCACTATTTTTAATCTATTCGATATACATTTACTGTAATTGATTTATTTATTTATTTTTCATTCTATATTGTCATGTATAGCATTGTACTATTGCTGCTAAATCAACAAATTTCATAACATACCAGTGATGACAAACCTGATTCTGAATCTGATTTCGAGCATCTGCAGATTTTCTGTTGTTTGTGATTCTTTTACATATAATATCAAGTATTTTAATGGTAACTTCCAGTAGTTTCCTTCATAAATATTAACATTCCAATTCCTATTTGAAGATTAGCAAGACCAGAGTACTTTTACATGTAGAGAGTTCAACACTAAAATCCTATACTTTCCATTATTTGGTGCCATTTGCCACGATGAGCTCTGACCTCGGATCTCTGTGGTGTCCAGCAGTGAAGACCCACCTTTCCACGATATCTCAGCATTCAGTCACTGTGTCATTTAAGTGTGGACAAGGGATGATTGGATGTCTGTTACAAAAATCTGGATCAATAACGTTTAATGGTGAGCTTTTTTTAAGCTTTCAAATGTAATATAAGATGAACAACATTAGTAACTGGCTCCCATTTTATCTTAATGCTGTTTTTTGAATTGATTTGTCAAATGGAAAAAGGCACCTAAAGTTAATTATTGAATAAATGATTCTTGTCTCTTTTTTTGCTCGTCTGCCATGGAGAGGCAGAATGGGACCATTCATTCAATTTCTGTACTCGTTTCTCCTCTCCCCCTCCCCCCACACGAATATCTCACTTCAACACAACGCAACTCTACGTTTAGCGTTCTTGTGTGCAAACAAAAATCTGAAGGGATGTGAGCTTCCCTGTCAAGGGCACCATTTATTGCTTATCCATAAAAGGGCAATGTGTAATCATTAGCGAACATCCCCTCCTCTGATTTTATGAAAGAAGGACCATTGATCGATGAAGGAGCTGAAGCTGGTTTGTTCTGGAGGAACGCTCTGGGGAACCTCGGCAATAATGGCCTTAGACTGAGACGATTGACCTCCAATAACCATTATCAACGTCCTTTGTGTGTAATGTGACGCCAGCTGCTCAAAACATTTCCCTTGACTCTTGTTGATTCCAATTTTTTCAGAACTCCTCCATGTCACAGTCTGTCAAATGGTGCATCCATGTTAAGGGAATTCCTTGTTGCTTCACCTTTAGAATTCAGTTGTTTTGTCAACTGAAGCTGAGTGGGTCTGGCAAATCCTAATTACAGCAAAAGCGTGCATGGCTTTTGATTGGTGCGACCTGACAGTGCATATGAGGGCACCTTCCATTATTTTGCTGATTGAGATTGTACAAAATGCTGGCGGAACTCAGCAAGACAGGCAGAATCTATGGAAAAGAATAAACAGGTGATTTTTGGGCTGAGACCCTTCAGCAGGACTGATTTCAAAGTACATTTGTAATTAAAGAATGTATAAATTGTACAACCTTGAGATTTGTTTCCTTATAGGTAGCCACAAAGCAAGAAACCTGAAATAACCCAATTTAAAAAAAATAAAGACCAATACCCAATGTGCAGAGAAAGGGAGAAAACATAAATCACGCAGACAATAGAAGTAAACAACAACATTCCAAAACAAAGTCAGTCGTCAGATCCAAACCCTGGAGCAGCCCCGATTAGGCCCAAGCCTCGGTATCTGTTCATTGTATTAGTGGGTAGGGAGCACAGCAGCCGGGGCAGTCTTCATAGCCTCAGTACCATAGAGAGAGAGAGAGAGAGAGGAGTGAACATCACGGTAGAGCGAGCGAAATCGGTTATTGCCTCCGATCCGACACCCTGTCTTTCCAATATATCATTTACTTTGTCCAAACAGCATATCATACCTCACACTGGGACCCGGGCACCACTGCAGAAAAAGTTTCCAGGCCTAGAATACGCCACCCAGCACTCACTCTGTTCCCAGATTTTGCCTCCTCAACCCAAAGCCACTCTCGATTTCTCCAGTTCGGCTAGGCATCCAGAGCAATACAACCTTGTACCCGGGCCAGTTGTATGGGCGTCAGGGCTCTTCTACCTCGTCCTTTCTCCTCCAAATAGCTCACTCCACCCACGCCGATTCCCAACATAACAGCACACAGTTCATCCCTCAAGTTCTCTCGCCTCTTCATTGTTTGCAGTGATAATTTGTGAAGAAGGGTCTCGGCCCAAATATCGCCTGTTTATTTCTTTCTGTTGATGCAGCCTGACCTGCTGAGCTCCTCCATCGTTTTCTGTGTGTCACTCTGGATTTCCAACATCTGTAGAATCTCTTGTGTTCATAGGGGTTGATTTGCCAGATTGCGTTTTGCATACCTGGGCATTACGAGCTTGACTGAACGTGTGAGTTGTGGAGCATAAACATTCAGAAATACAGTCAGAACGTTATGAAAACAGGTAATGCTGGAGGCTCAAGCACCATCTGTTGAGGTGAAATAAAACTAAACTTTTACCTCCCTGATTGAGCTGAGATTCAGATTTGAATTTTAGTGCAGAGCACCCCATGTTAATTTTGCACTAATCTTTAATGCCCAATATCCAATCCACAGTCTTTGTAAATTGTTGATTAAATTGATAATCTCCAAGATATGTCCATTTTTGAAAAAAAGTGTTGATAATGCTTATGTAAAGTGAATGGACTGAAAATAAAAGTTGTAATTTTCAAAAAGTTAAACTTGGTTGAACAATCAGCAATCAATATTTACCAGTTGACCTGTTGCTCTACTTTTTAAGTATGCTTTTAAACATTTGTTTGGACAAGTGGTTAAGATAATGCAGTCTCTGCATTCACTTTAAAATCCCTGCCCACAAATCCCTTCACCCTGATCTACTGTGACCAATAACCCTGTTGTTCTGTGACCTTTCAGCAATCTTATTTGTAGAAGAGACTAATTTGGGGGCCAACTTGCAACATCATGACAAGACAGCGTCCTTTGAATGGGTTTGTGCTGACCAGGTTCTGTATCAACATGGACATTTAAAAAAAAAGATATGAAACCCATATTAATCCTGACATTTAGCTTACAGGATTATCAAGTGACAATGCCCATGAGATGTTGGATCCCATGGAAGCAGTAAATTGCATTGGGACAAATTGACATGCTACATTCATCTTGTCAAACTGAAGTTTAAAACCTCTCCAGAGCATTATGACCTCCTCATTCCACAGCACGGGTCAACTTTTTCTCTTTGCTTTTGTTGTTTCCTTGCAGAAGACACTTATCATCGAATTTGTGCAGCGCCCTTCATTCAGTTGCACTGAATCTGGATATGAGTTTGTGCAACGTACTTAACCCAGTTACAGCTGCTTGAAGCAAAAATGTACTTTGTGCATTGCACTTCATTGAATTACAAATCTATAATCTGGTTAAATCCCTCCGCCTGATATGTCTGTTACGTACCCCGTAACTGGGTTGCCAAACCAGCAGAAATGGATCACTCAGTTGGAGTCTGGATTACTAGAACTAAGAAAGTTTTATGAAAGAAACAAGCAACACAGTAATCGAAAGGATAATAAATGCAACAGTTCAGCAATGATAAACACACATGTGCACAGAATTAAGATAACAGCATCAATCAAGCTCTATCGTTGTCTAGGGGTAAATGACCAAGTGACACAAAGTCCAGTTCAATTTAGTTCAGTTCGCAGTAATCGTTGCCATGGCGATGGACAATGTGGGGGGAAGGAGAGAGAGAACAAGAACGAATGATCATTCAAAACGGCTTCCACACACAGACCTGCGATATTGCTCACAAGCAGCTTTCGGGCGAGTCCTATGTGATGTCACCTGAGGTCACCGACTGTGACCCCTCCTCCAGATGCGGTCGATCCTCTGCAGTGAACCTGGCACCCAAGCAAGGGTGGACACACACCGGGTTCCCGCTGATCGTACCTTTCCACCCTGTGCGTCTAAGGCTTGGTTCCGCAACCAGCCTTCCAAAACGACTCCCGCCGACTTGCGGGGGGGGCTCCGCTTCCAGGGTCTCGTTACCTCGTGGTGTCGTGTGTGTGTTGCCTTAGCGAACCTGTCCCTTTTTATCCCCCTGCTGGGGTATCGCCTGTCCATCACTTCAAACAGTTCAGGGTTCAAAGGGGGAGCCGCTCTAGACAGCCCTCTCTCCCGTCCCTTCATTACACATCTTCAAATGCTGCTCCGTTGTCTTCCTTATCTCTCTCTGTCCCGAAGACAGGTGGCAGACCAACTGCTGATCACACAGGACAGCTAACATCTTATCTATGTGTATTCTTGTCACATGTCAAACTCCCATCAGTGATTATGTGAAATGCAGTGTGTATTATAAGACCACAAGATATAGGACTAGCTTCAGGCCATTTGGCCCATCGAGACTGATCCATCATTCTATCATGGCTCATTTATTATCCTTTCAAGCTCCATTCTCCTGCCTTTTCCCTGTAATCTTTGTTACCCTGACTAATCAGGAACCTATCAAACTCTACTTTAAATATACTCAGTGACTTGGCCTCCACAGCCGCCTATGGCAATGAGTTCCACAGAATCAGTACCCCCGGCTGAAGAAATTCCTTTTCATTTCCGTTCCAAATTGACTTTGCTCTATTCTGAGGCTGTGCCCTCTGGTCCTAACCTCACCCTCTATAGAAAACATCCTCTCCACATCCTCTTTTATCTAGTCCTTTCAATGTTTGGGAGGTTTCAATGGGATTCCTCCCTCCCCCCACCCCCCCATTCTTCTAAACTCCAGCGAGTACAGGCCCAGAGCCATCAAATGTTCCTCATATATTAACACTTTCATCCCAGAATTATTCTCGTGAACCTCCTCTCAACCCTCCCCAATGCCAGCACATCTTTTCTAAGATAAGGGCCCTAAAGCTGCTCGTAATACTCCAAGTGTAGTAAAACCAACGCCTTACAAAGCCTCAGCATTACGTCCTTGCTCTTACATTCTCCAAGTGAATGCTAACATTGTATTTGCTTTCCTTACCACTGGCTCAACTTGCAAGTAAACCTCTAGGGAATCTAGAATGAGGACTCTCAGATTCCTTTGCACCTCTGATTTTTGAATTTTCTCCTCATTTAGAAAATAGTCTACACCTTTATTCCTTTTACCAATGTGCATGACCGTACACTTCCCTACACTATATTCCATCTGCCACTTCTTTGACCTTCTCCCAATATGTTGTAGTCCTTCTGCAGATTCCCTCTTTCCTCAACACTAAATGCCTCTCCACCAAATGTTTTTATCATCTACAAACTTGGGTGCAAAGTTCTCAATTCTCTCATTCAAATCATTGACGTATAATGTGAAAAGAAGCAGTCCCAACACAGACTCTTGTGGAACTTCACTAGTCATTGACTGCCAGCCACAAAAGGTCCCCTTTATTCCTACTCTTTGATTCCTGCCAGTCAGCCAATCTTCTATTCATGATCATTTCTTTCCTATAATACCAATACCAAGGGCTCTTATTTTGTTAAGTAGCCTCATGTGCAGTATCTTGTCAAAGGCCTTCTGAAAATCTGAGTAAACAATATCCACTGACTCTCCTTTGTTTATCCTGCCTGCTATTTCCTCAAAGAATTCCAACAGATTTGTCAGGAAATCATGCTGACTTTGGCCTATTTTATCACGTGCCTCCAAGTACCCTGAAACCTGATCCTTAATAATGGAATCCAGTATCTTCCCAACCACTGAGGTCAGTCTAACTGGCTTATAATTTACTTTCTTCTGCCTCCCTCCCTTCAGAAAGAACAGAGGGACATTTGCAATTTTCAGTTTCCCGGAATCATTCCAGAGTCTAGTGATTCACGAAAGATCATTACTAATGCCTCTGCAATCTCTTTAGCTATCTCTTTCAGAACTCTGGGTGTAGTCCATTTGGTCCAGGTGATTAATTTATCTATCTTCAGACCTTGCAACTTCCCAAGCACCATCTCCTAAGTAATAGCAAATGCACTCATGCCTGCCCCTTGTCTCGAATTTCTGGCATACTATTAGTGTCTTCAATAATGAATACTGACACAAAATACTTGTGTTTGTCTGTCATTTCTTTGTCTTCCAATCCTGCCTCTCCAGCATAATTTTCCAGCAGTCCAATATCCACTCTTGCCTCTCTTTTACTGTTTTTCTGAAAAAATCTTTGTTGTCCTCTATTATATTATTGGCTAGCTTATCTTCATATTTCATCTTTTCTCGCCTTGAGGCTTCTTAGTTGCCTTCTGTTGGTTTTTAAAAGATTCCCAATCCTCTAATTAATTTTTGTCATATTATATGCCACCTTTTACATCTTTTGTCAGCCACAGTTGGATTTCCTCCATTTGGAACACTTCTTCTTTGGGATGTATTTATCATGTGCCTTCCCAATTGCCCCAGAAACTCCAGCCATTGATGTTCTGCTGTGATCCCTTTTGGTGCCCCCTTCTAATCAACTTTGGCAAACTCCTTTCACGTCTTTAGAATTCCTTTTACTCCATTGTAATACTGATACATCTGACTTTCTCTTCTCCCTTGCAGACTGCAGTGTGAATTCTATCACATTATGATCACTGTCTCCTAAGAGTTCCTTTACCTTAAGCTCCTTAATCAAATCTAGTTCAATGCACAATACCCAATTCAGAATTGTCTTTCCCATGGTGGGCTCAACTGCAAGCTACTTTAAAAAGCCATCTCATAGGTATTCTACAGATTTAATCTCTTGGGATCCAGCACTAATGTGATTTTTCCCAGTCTACCTGCATATTGAAATCCCTCATGAGTATCGTAACATTTCCCTTTTTACATGTATTTTCTATCTCCAGTTGTATTTTGTAGCCCTGGCTACTGTTTGAAGTTCTGTATGTAACTCCCATCAGGGTCTTTTTAACTTTGCAGTTTCTTAACTCTAACCACAAGGATTCTACATCTTCTGATCCTATGTCACCTCTTTTTAAGGATTTGATTTAATTTTTTTAACCTGCAGAACCTCCCTACAGTTACCAACTACTTGGTATATTAGATATACCATAATTTATTTTATGAGTCTTTGTTGGTCTTCAATGTTGTAGTTGCCCCATAAAAGCCACTTTAAATATTGCAAAAGGGGTTTGATGTGCAAATCCATTGACGGTTGGGTTACACTGGGTACATTATAGAATTAAAACTGTCCCAAGGGAGTTTTTAAATGGCACACAGATCCAGAGATCTGGGCTTTCTTCTGACCTCATACATTGTGTGAATGGACTTCTCCCTGTGAGTGTGTGGATTTCTTCCAGATGCTCTGCTTTTCTTCCACATTCTAAAGAGGTGTGAGTTGGTAGGCTTTTAAATTAGATAAATGTACCTCATTTGCTGATTTATTCTAGGCAGTTTTCATACTTTAAAACAATCTTCTTAAGTCACATGAAATATGATTTGCTAATCTGATGAAATCCAGCAATTAAACTCTGGTCTTTTCAAAAAAATTACCACAGAAGACATGTTGTGAAAATGCTTAATTTTCATTGAAAATAATTTTTATAATAATGTGCTGAACCCTTCTCCTGGATTGCTACTTGTTATTGGAATTGGGATATAAAATCTTAAGTGGAAATAAATTATGCTGTAAAGAAAAAAGTGAGGACCTGGGAAATGGCTAAGGCTTACTGAAGCTTCATACGTTTGCTCCTTGGGTAGATAGTGCCAGAGCAATTTCCTTTTTTTTTTCTCATTTATCAGTATTTCAGAAAGCTCCCCTTTCCTCAGAGAATATTGTCAGGAAGTCTGAATAAATCATTTCCTTCCAGGGAAGGCAGGAGGAGATCTATTACACAGACTGGCCTCCTCATGCAAGCATTGTCAAGAATCCATGGACTATATGCTTGAAGCATCCAACAGATATTCTTTAATTCTGTTAATGATGGTCACTTTATATACAAATGTTGTATATTTAAAACTTGACGCAACCTGTGACTTGGTAACACCATGTCAGTTGTCATCTCTATGAGCCAAGATGTGAATTGTTACTTCCAGATATAATAAATTATGTATGTCTTGAAAACTGCTCCCAAATAGTCCCTAATGTAGTTTTATAAATGGCAGAATTAGTATTTTCTTTCTCCCTGTAGATTCCCACTCCTTTCCCTTTATTCCATGGCTCACTGCCCCCTCCTATCCAATTCCATCTTTTTTAGTCCTTTGTCACTTCCACCTATTACATCTTAGCTTCTCACACCATTCCCATTTCCTTCCCCTCTCATTTCCCTTTAATCCGGCTTCTGCATCCTTCCTTTCCAGTGAAGGGCCTTGGCCTGAAGTATCAACTAGTCATTCTCTTCCAAAGACACTGCTTGATTTGCTGAGTTGCTCCAGCATTTTGTGTGTGTCAATTTAATTGTAATAGCTTTGAGTTTTAAATGTTTTCCAACTACTGCAACAGTATTAAAGTCATCAGAAACTGTATTATTCCAGATACATACCTACATCCCTTTTTTTTAAAAAAAAAAGGAAGTTCCCAGAAGATTAGCAGCAGAGTTATAAGTTGGCAGGAATCGCATTCTGTAGTGAACCTTTCAATAGATCAGTGGCCAGAATTCTATCCAGATCAATGGCCTAGAATTCTATCCTCTCAATACTGGAGAAAAAAGAGCAGCTGAAAATAGGAATGGATAAAATTGCCGTTTTCGTGTTTCTCAGTGAAATATCGACCTTTAACGTGCTCACGGGGGAGTTTCACCAGCACTTGAACTATGCTTCTAATGTAGAGCTCCCTAAATGACATTAACAGTAGTGCACTATCCAGTTTTAATCTTCATGATAATTTTTCATCCTCACTTTTATGAAAAATTACTTGGATTTTTTTTTTACTTAGAGAATGATCAGCTTTTGGTTACTCCATTGACTGGTCTTCTACCAGATTGCCCTGACTCTAGCCTTGGAAGATTGCCAGAGACAGAGTGTATACTTGTTCTTTACCAGAATGCTCAGGCCCAGGTTCCACTGAGTCGATTGTAGTAGTCTTCCCCCTCTCTCCTATTACTGCAGCATTCATTTTTGAAGCATCAGTGTTCTTCAGCAGCTATATCTGCTGCTCATATTGTATATCTATCCCGAGTTGTCACAGTCTGGAATATTCTCCTTCAACCACACTTGCTCTCCATTATAGACCCAAGAGGCACTGCAGATGCTGGAAACCTAGACCAATATACACAATGTGTTGAAGGAGCTGAGCAGGGCAGGCGGCATCAGTGGATGGGAGTAAACAGTCGATGTTTTGGGGTGAAACCCTTGACTGTTTATTCTCATCCATAGATGCTGCCTGACCTGCTGAGCTCCTCCAGCACATCCTGACTCTTCATTATCTCTTTTGGTTTGTTTGAGAAAATCCACCTGTTTGTTCAAGCTTTTGGTTGCCTTTCGTAATACCTGTTTCAGGCTAGCATTCTAACAGTTTCTGCACCATTGATCTAAATTACGTAGCTCGTTTCAGAAATTTCATTCAGGTGTTTGCTTGACAGTCATTTTAATTTCTGATATAAAGTGTGAGTAAATGCATCTTGACTGCAGATACCACCCTTCTTTGTCAATATATATATAGAGACACACACACACACACACACACACACACACACACACACACACACAAGTTCGTCTCATGAGACCATGATTTGCGCCTTAGAAGGTTTCCAGGACGCAGGCCTGGGCAAGGTTGTATGGAAGACCAGCAGTTGCCCATGTTGCAAGTCTCCCCTCTCCACGACACCAATGTTGTCCAAGGGAAGGGCATTAGGACCCATACAGCTTGGCACCGGTGTCATCGCAGAGCAATGTGTGGTTAAGTGTCTTGCTCAAGGACACAACACGCTGCCTCAGCCAAGGCTCGAACTAGCGACCTTCAAATCACTAGACGAATGCCTTAACCACTTGGCCACGCGCCAACATACTGCATACGGTTTATACAGATCAAATTATTACACGATGCATAAGGTAAGACAATAACAAAGCAGAATAAAGTCAAAGAGCTACTGAAAGAGTGTAGTGTTGGTAAGCGATGAAGAATAAGGTAGACTGTGAGGCCAAGAGTCTATCTTGTCGTGCGAGAAGTATATTTAAGAGTCTGATAACAGTTTAAAGAAGCCTCCTGTGAGCCTGCTGGTATGTATGCTCATGCTTTTGTGTCTTTTTGCCCAATGGGAGAGGGGAGGAGGGAGGATGTCCAGACTGGGGCTCGGATTATGCTGGCTGTGAAAAGTATAGGCAGAGTCCGCAGAGGGGAGGCCGGTTCCTGTGATGTGCTGAAATGTGTCCACAACTTTGCAGTCACATGCAGAGCAGTTGCCATGCCGGGCTGTTATACATTCAGACAGAATGCATTCTGTGGTGCATCAATAAAAATTAAGAGTTGACGGGACATTTAAAATTAAAGCATTCCAAGCCTTCTAAGGAAATAAAGGCATTGGTGAGCTTTTTTGGCCATGGCGTCATTGTGGTTGGACCAGGGCGACTATTGGCAATATTCACATCTAGGAACTGTTCCAATTGTCATTGGCATTAAAAGTCCCTCCACGTGTATACCCTCTCCGTAACTTCTGAGATGAATAACTTGAACCCAACAGCTGTCCTCTCCTACATGTCGAAGGGTTATTCATTGAAACACATTAAGTTGAAAATGCAATGCAGGGATTCATTAGATCTGCTGGGGAGCAACAGAAGTTCTTTTTGTTTTGATTCCTTGTAACTGCAATTTATTTTCTCTTAAGGTATCTGAGACGACGAAGAATATGAAAGTTGATATGAAACAATATATAGCAAGACTTGATGAGATCTTCACACAAAAAATGGAGTTTATTTATTCACTGACCATCTTGCAGCATTTGGCAGATGCAATTGTCTTACAGCTCTCTGGCCTCCCAACGTGGAATGATATCAATTTGAATGTGGCAGAAACAGCCGATGAAATTGGCTACATTGAATATTACAGGTAGGAATTAACAAGAAATCTCATCAAAATAATTTTATATGGATTATTTATTTCAGATTAAGTAACAATATCAGGTGCTTGATCTTTCAAATGAAAACCCACAACCAGTGCTTTGGGTAATTGCTCGCATTCCTCGGAAACGGGGATTTTTTTTGTGGCTTAAACAGTATCTCCACCCTTGACACTTTCTATTTAAGTTGTCCGTCTATTTTGCAAGTGAGCAACTTTGTAATATTTAAATAATCTGAACCGGTGGTTGGCATCTATTCAAGCGATTCTAACGCATTTTTGTTTTGTCATATTGATCCCCCCCTTATGTGAGTCATTAATTAAATATAGAAACAAAATACAGTTGAAATGAACACCATATGGATAACTAATTAGTGCTATAAAGGAAATCTGCAAAGAATAGAATGGAAGTCTCATTTATGCCAAACTCTGCTGTGATTTACAATGGTTTCAATGTAGCATGACTCTGGATGTATGGAATAATCATTTTTGGGTGCACAGATCTTATTAATTTGTTTATGACCTAAGAAGCCATCTGACCAATTTGCAGATTCCAGTCCTATATCTGGATTTAAATCTGCTGAGAAACAGGGAGTACTTGTTTTGCAATAGCGTGGAGAAATAAGCCTTCAGTAACATCTCTTGAGTTGCTGTCAATCTTTCCCAAAGCTCAAAAAATTACAACACAGAGTAAGATCTTTTGAGCTAACTACCAAGCGTTGACAATCCATAAATAGAATCATAGAACATTACAGCCCATCAAGTCCATGACAAACCATTAATTTGCTGAGACAAATCGATCCGCACCTGCTCCATTGCCTTTCATGCTCCTCCCGTCTGTGTTTCTATCCAAATTTCTGTTAAATATTGAAATCAAACCCACGTCCACCACTTAAGCTGAGAGCTCATTCCACGCTCTTCACCACCCTCTGAGTGAAGAAGTTCCACTTAAATATTTCACCTTTCACCCTTAACCCATGACCTCTCGTTCTAGTCTCACCCTTCAGTAGAAAAAGAGACTTGCACTGACCCTATCTTTTCCCCTCACAATTTTGTATTCCTCCTTTCAAATCTCCCCTTATTCCTCTATGCTCCAGGGGAAAATCTTGACCTATTCAATCTATCCCTATAACTGGGGCTCCTCAAGTCCTGGCAATTTTCTTAGCACTCTTTTAATCCTATTGATATCTTTCCTGTCGGTAGATGAACAGAACTGCACACAATATTTCAAATTAGGCCTCACATGCATTTGTCCATTAGTCACAATCGCATTTGTCCGTTCCATTCCTTCATCTACCTATTGTACACCATCAAATGAAGGCAAGTTGAAGTGGGGTGACACAGTGTATGGATAATAGCGTGCTGAGGTGGTTCAGATTTTATGCAGGTGTTTGCATAAGCCATTTGTACAGTAGATTTGCTGTCAAGGAAATGAAATATGGTTGGAATTAAAGATCCTGTAGACCTGAAATAATAACAGAAAATGCTTGAAATGCTTGACAAGTCAAGCAACAGATTTAATGATGAGGTCAAACTGAGGAAAAGACTTCGACCTGAAGCATAACTCTCACCATTTTCTGATTCAAGTTGACCTGTTGAGTGTTTCTACCACTCTCTGCTTTAATTATACATGAAATGTAGTTATCAGGGTACTTATTCAACAGGATAAACTTTGGATTTAAGGTGCTGAATATGTGTGGGGACAAAGTTAGTGAACAGGATTCCACTCTGAAGCCAAGTGAGCAGCATGTGCAGTCATGTATTGCTGGCTCAACAGTTCAAATGTTTTGTCTTTTAGATGACCCTTAATTTTAATCTCAATAGAATTAGTGAAATGGAAGTAATGCGTTGGGTTTAGGCGGGGGAGAGCAGTGAGGGAAAGTTAGGTTGCCAACGGAGATAGAATGTAAATGAAAATGCGTACATGTAATTCAGCTGCTCCTTCTCTCATTAGATTTGTAGGTTTTTTTTCTATTTTCCTGAACAATAACATGAATAAGTGATGTCAGCGGTGAGAGTCTGATTCCTCTTCAGGCTTTAGTCTGGTTTTTCTATGGCTGCTTTTGAGCTGTATTCAGTCACAGTAATTAGCCAGTACACCAAGGAGTGGAAAAAATCCACAGGACTAGAGGAGGCTGGCAAGGATGAGTCAGATGGAGTGAGCTAGATAGTGGTGTTTGCAATAGCAAAAAGAATTGGAGAAAGTAATACAGCAAAGGGAGCTGATTTCTAGGTATCAGAGCATCTTGCAACAGATTTGATTTGGACTGTCCAATGAAGGACTTGAATAACATGGGTTATAGTTCCTAATTGGAACTTTGTGTTCTTCGAATTTTGGTTGCAATTTGTCATTTAGAAAGGACTTTTCTTTGGTATTTCAACTGTCTTACATTAATGGGTTTCTGTAGATTAAATTTAAATATTTAGTTCCCTACTTGTCACAACCTTGCTCAAGTGCTTTTATAGCAGGGCACAGCTGAGAAGAGCCATAATTTCTTTTTGTTCTGCTTTAAGCAGTACCATAGTTTGAAAGCATATTAATAAGCAGCTGCAAAGGCAAATTAGAAGAATAGATTTCAACCACTGCAGAATAAATTTCATGGTTTCTTTCAGAGTTCTTCCTTTTCCCTTTGTAATTTCATTAAAAGCACAAATGTGCTTTCGAACTGAACCTTGAACCCAATTTATTGGTATGGTTCTATTAGCTTTAAAGCAAAGTAATCGTGGTGTTTCTTGATCAATAGCTGAGATATCATCTTACATTTTGCAACTTGCTCAATATACCTCACATGTAGATTCAAATTTACAGTATTGGAATGACTATGAAACAGGTACTGTGACTTTGAGGTTCTCATTGATTTTCTGGGTTGAGTGTACAACAGAAACTTTTTCACTGAAAAGGTGATGAAGATAAATGTCTGCATCAGCTAATCTAGACATGATGTAAAGCATGTTTAAAAAATACAGTTGTTCACATGTTTTTTTTCCCTGTGGTACATTTTAACCTCAACTTCAATAGTGCAATTTTAACATCTAGTTTCTACACTTTGTGGTAAAGCAATATTTTTATTGATCACTTCAGTCACATCTTCCCTTCACATGAATCAGCATGGGTCAGCTGGAGGTTATTCAGCCCTCAATCTCATGCTGGTACTTTGCAAAAGATTTTTGTTCATTTCTTTCTCCCTTGCACTATTACTATAATCGTGCAAGTTTGAAATACCTATCCAAGATCCTTTTGGAAACTTTGATCATTTCTACTTTGACTATCCTTTTACATCTCTTACTTAAAATCTTAAATCTGTATCCCCTGGTCCTTGTACCATCAGCTAATGTGATTATCTTGTTTGTCTTGTGTAAACCTACCATATTCTTGTATAATTTTATTAAATCTCCTCATCTGAAGGGGATGGTACGAGCTTTCCACGCCAGCTTTATAATTAAATCCCTTATCTGGAGAACCAATTGCTGGTCAATTTCCCTGCATCCTCTCAAGGGTCCTCACATTCTTCCCAATCAGATGCTGAACTCTAGATTTGACCAAACCAGAGCTTTCTGAAGGTTCAGCTTAACTTGTTTGTTTTTGTATTCAACACATTAAAATATGAAATCCAATACACAATGTAATTTGCTACTACTATCTCAATACGTCTTGCCCTGTCATATGAGCTTCTAGGTCCTTGTGTTCTTGCGTGCCATTAAATATAACTTTGTTAAAGTCATCTCTATTGCAGAATACATCAGCTTACACCTCTCTGTGTTACATATCATTGGCAACTAGCTCCCTATTCTGCAAGGCTTTTTGTGTCCTGTGGTAGAATTATGGTGTTATCACTCCCAATTTCTGTATAATTGACAGATACCCTTAAGCCAAGTTTATACAGTTCCTATAAAAAGTATTCACCTCCCCCCCCGAAGTTTTCATGTTTTACAGAAAACGACCCTTTCTTGTGTCAAAGTGAAAACATATCTCTACAAAGTGATCTAAATTAATTACAAATATAAAACATAAAATAATTGACTGCATAGGTATTATCCCCTTTAAAATGACACACCAATTCATGACTGGTGCAGCCAATTGGTCTTAGAAGTCACGTAACTACAAACCACATTTCCAGAAAAGTTGGGATATTTTCCAAAATGCAAAACAAACAAAAATCTGTGATGTGTTAATTCACGTGAACCTTTATTTAACTGACAAAAGTACAAAGAAAAGATTTTCAATAGTTTTACTGACCAACTTAATTGTATTTTGTAAACATACACAAATTTAGAATTTGATGGCTGCAACACACTCAACAAAAGTTGGGACAGAGGCATGTTTACCATTGTGTTACATCACCTTTCCTTTTAATAACACTTTTTAATCATTTTGGAACTGAGGCTACTAATTGTAGTAGATTTGCAATTGGAAATTTTGTCCATTCTTGCTTGATATAAGACTTCAGCTGCTCAACAGTCCGTGGTCTCCGTTGTCTGACTCTCCTCTTCATGATGCGCCATATATTTTCAATAGGAGATAGATCTGGACTGGCAGCAGGCCAGTCAAGCACATGCACTCTGAGTCTACAAAGCCATGCTGTTGTAGCCCGTGCAGAATGTGGTCTGGCATTATCCTGCTGAAATAAGCATGGACGTCCCGCGAAGAGATGTCGCCTTGATGGCAACATATGTCTCTCTAAAATCCTAATATATGCCTCAGAGTCAATGGTACCTTCACATACATGCAACTCACCCATGCCGTGGGCACTGATGCACCCTCATACCATCACAGATGCTGGCTTTTGCACCTTTCGCTGATAACAATCTGGATGGTTGTTTTCATCTTTGGCACGGAGAACTCGACGCCTGTTTTTTCCGAAAAGTAGCTGAAATGTGGACTCATCTGACCACAGCACACAGTTCCACAGTCTTTCGGTCCATCTGAGATGAGCTCGGGCCCAGAGAACTCACCGGCGTTTCTGCATAGAGTTGATGTATGGCTTCCTCCTTGCGTAATACAGTTTCAAGTTGCATTTCTGGATGTAGCGACGGACTGTGTTGAGTGACAGTGGTTTTCTGAAGTACTCCCGAGCCCAGGTGGCTATAATTGTCACAGTAGCATGACGGTTTCTTAGGCAGTGCCGCCTGAGGGCTCGAAGATCACGCGCATTCAACAGTGGTTTCCGACCTTGCCCTTTACGCACTGAGATGTCTCTGAATTCTCTGAATCTTTTCACAATACAAATGTACTGTAGACGTTGAAAGACCTAAATTCTCTGCAATCTTGCGTTGAGAAATGTTCCTTTTGAACTGACTAACAATTCTCTCACGAATTTTGGCACAAAGGGATGAGCCACGAAGAAGTCATGGTTATCCACTGCAACTAAGTAAGACCCCAGTTTATGACAACTACCTGTACCACTGGACCCAGACTTTTGAGGTCAAGAGAGTGGAACTTTCCCAGTGCAAAGGCTTTTCCACTTTAAGTCTCTCCCACACGGGTTTCACTGTCATTGTCAGTACGATGGATAATCAGCAATCTGACGTGTTCTTTTGATTGACTGTAAATGAACAAAATTAGTGCAGAAAATGAACTGCCATCGTACAATGCTTTGGACAATTGCATCCTCCAATTTCATTGTAACATTCAAGATGTTTATTGATACTTTCAAATTAATAATAGTTTGTAACTTGTTGAAGCAGTGAAATAGTTTCATTTTCATTCCTGGCCATTTCCGGCACCTCCAAGTTTGAAAGCTTGAAACTGCAGTGAGCAAAGCAGTCCTAAGTTGACTTGATGCTTATTTCTCGCAAGCTATCAGTGACAAAAATCAGTACTTTTTGAACACAAACACACGCAAATGACGCTATTTTAAAACTGTTCGGCAGCAGTCTCCTGTCTCAATTAAGTGGCATAGTGTCCCAAATAAATGAAGAAAACCTGGCTATTTTCTTGATTAGATATTTTTCTTTAAGTGTTCTCCCAAATAAGTGGCTGTCCCGATTAAGATGGCCCAATTAACCAGAATCCACTGTGTTATTAATGTGGAAGTATGCTGCGGCTAATTGTGTAATGTAATTTCAGTGAGCAGAAAGGGAAGTTTGGTGGTATCATTTAAGCACTTTGGGAGGAAGTGGTATATTCAATTCACATGGCATTGTCCATGAGGTTAATTGGCTGAGGATCAAAATTTCAATGTTTTTAAGTTGAGTAATGTCACGTAGTTGCTGAGTTCTTGCTCTGCTTATAGTGTGGCTCAGCTATTAATATAGACGATGTCTGGTCTGGGAAAACTGGATGGGACAAATCTAAATTTCTCAACAATCCATATTGTGAAGAAAAAAATATTAATTACAGTCACCTCTAATTTGGATTTGACTCTTGTTGATATATTTGAGATGCATTATCCTGAAAAACAATGTAGATGTCTTCTCCAGGAGGTTGCATCTGAAGATGTATACTGTCATCTTAATCCTTGTTTTCTATGTAGTACAATTAAAATTAGCACTTTGCTTTTGCATTTCCTCTCTGTTGGTTCAAACCTCATGTCAGGACTTTAGCATTGTATGGAAGTGTGGGGCAAATTCCTATGAAATAGCTCCAAATTGTTGGAGATAAGTCAGAGTGGACGTAATATCCGTGTTGCATGTGTCTTTCTCTTCAGTGGGGAGGGAACGTCGACTCAGACCATGAGAGGCCTGTGTCGGGCATTTTCATGCCTTACAAGGCGCAGGTTGGAAGTCTGTGTGGGGCGCCACTCCTTGCACAGACTAAAGCAATGTGTGATTAAGTGCCTTGCTCAAGGACACAAACACACAGCCACAGCTGAGGCTCGAACTAGCGACCTTGAGGTAACTAGATGAACGCCTTAACCACTTTCTCTTCAGATTAGTAAATAAAGTCCTTAAGCAACACAAGGACAGGTATCATGCATATTCCCTAAATGATTTTTAAGAGTTTAATGGCTTTTTAAGAAACTTAACAGTAATTTTTAAATCTTTATTTGATATGTTCATTCTTAACTATCATTACAGGTGGCTGTCATATCTTCTGCTCCTAATTGTTTACTTGGTTATTTGCCTGGCAGCTTTCCTTGGCTTGGCCAAACGATCCAGGTGGCTTCTCACATTGTGAGTATCTCAAACCTATCTCACCAGGGCTAAATGTTACATTATGTAATCTGTATTGGAAATAAATGATGGAGATGAAGGAGCTTGGGTTTCTTTTATTTTAAAGTATACTATCTTTGATGCAGGATTATATTGATACTTTGTCAGGATTTCCATTTCAAAAATGGAGAAGTTTCAGCTTTGT
Organism: Mobula hypostoma; assembly: GCF_963921235.1. Lineage (NCBI taxonomy): Eukaryota > Metazoa > Chordata > Chondrichthyes > Myliobatiformes > Myliobatidae > Mobula > Mobula hypostoma. Next base: position 35,193,640 of record NC_086118.1, on the reverse strand, counting down.
TTCTCGTCCACTGTAATCTCACCCAGATCAGTAGGGTGATTTGGGACAGAGGTGGTGATCTGTCTGAGTAGGAGTAAGCCAAAAGAAATGGTAAAGCATCAGTTTCCTTTGATCCTCCTCAAAAAGTAACTTTGAGCCACATGCTCGAGGAAGTGCTGAGTGTGAGTCCTAGTAAAATCTTAATCGGTCAATCTATCTTTCTGGGCAATGAGGCATTACTATCGATTGTCGTGCCAGTTTCCGTGGGAGCAATTCCCACACAGATTTACATCAGGTACATCAAATTACTCCAACACTGACTATTACTACGTCGACTCAGGCCTAGGGGGCCGGCGTTGGGCAAAGGCAAGGCCAACACTGAAAGCTAGTCTAACAGGTTGGACAATCTTCTATATTAATACTCTTGGAAAAACATTGTTATCAGGGCAAAATGTTCCATTAAATAGTTGGTAATGGAGATATTTATTTAATTAACTCGTACATCAGAATCAGATTATCATTGACGTATGACTTGGAAATTGTTGTTTTGTGGTAGCAGTACCATGCAAGGACATCAAATATCCTGTATATTACTAAAATAAAAAGTATTGGGGGAAAGAATAGAAGGGGTAGTATTTGTGGGTTCATGGACCATTCAGATATCTGATGGTGGGGGAAAGAAACGGTTTCTAAATCGTTGACTATGGGATTTTGGGCTCCTGTACCACCTCCCTGATGGCAGTAATGAGAAGAAAGCAGGTACTGGTTGGTGAGAATGCGTAAAGATGGGTGCTGCATTCCTGAGGCACTGCGTGTTAAAGATGTCCTTGATGGTGGTGAGAGCTGTGCCCATGATAGAGCAGGCTGAATCTCAAACTCTGCAGTCTCCTGCGATCGATCCTGTGCCTCGAGGCTTCCAAACCAGATTGTGCTGCAGCCAGTCAGAATATTTTCTGGGATTTCGCAAGTCGTTCAAACTCCTAATGGAGTAGAGCCACTGGCATGTTCTTCATGATTGCTTCTATGTGTTGGGCCCAGAGTATATGCCCTGAAATGCTGGTGACTGGAACTTGCTCACTATTTCCACACCTAACCGCTAATGAGGACAGGGGTGTCATCTCCTGATTTTCCCTTTGCGGAAGTCCACAGCCAGTTCCTCAAACACGCTGGTAAATTTACAGCAGGCCAGTTTTGCTTCTGCCATTATGTTTTTTTTTAACCGTAAGAGATGAAAAGGCAAACGTTATAGAAACACTGAAATCATCATCATCATTATGTGTCGTATGATGTAAGCAAATTTTTCTACAGAAGTGGTTTGCCATTGCCTCCTTCTGGGCTGTGTCTTTACAAGATGGGTGACCCCAGCCATGATCAATACTCTTCAGAGATTGCTTGCCTAGCGTTAGTGCTATAATCAGGATTTGCAATTTGCACCAGCTGATCATACAACCATCCACTACCTGCTCCTATGCTCAGGTGATCTTGATCCGGGGGGTGGCAGGGTGGGGGGTACTAAACAGGCACTGCACCTTGCCAAAGGGTGACCTGCAGGCCAGCGGAGGGAAGGAGAGCCTGACACCTCCTCCAAAAGTGGAAGTTCCTCCCCATGCCTTCAGGCCCATCAGGTGGCAATTTTACTGTTTCTTCAGCATTTGTCTATTTCTCGAGGCTGAGTTGCTAGCTTGTGAGGGGAGGAACACCTCCTTGGTAGAGGCTTAGGTCCATCCCACAACCCAACTGAAAATAAAGGAACAGTGGGAATAGATTCTGATTCCCATTCTTGTTCTGACATGTCCTCTTGTGCCATGATGAGGTCACCCTCCGGGTGGAGGAGTAGCATTTTATATTACTTCTGTGTTGCCTCCAACCTAATTTGGCATGAATATTGATTTCTCCTTCCTGTAAAAATAATTCCCTCCTCCTCTCCTCCTCTTCTATTCCCCACTCTGGCCCGTTTCCTCTTCTCACCTGCCCATCACTTACCCGTAGGTCCCCTCCACTTTTCTTTTCTCCTACAGCCCTCTCTCCTCTCCTATCAGATTCCTTCTTCTCCAACCCGTTACATTTCCTGCCCACCTGGCTTCACCTATCACCCTCCAGCTGTCTTCCTTCCCCACCTCCCACCCTTTTATTCTGGCATCTTCCCCTTTCTTTTCCAGTTTTGAAGAAGTGTCTCGGCCTGAAACTTCGACTGTTTATTCATTTCCATAGATGCTGCCTGACCTGCTGAGTTCCTCCAACATTTTGTGTGCGTTGTTTTAGGATAAAGATCAGTTGTGAAAAAGAAAAACATCTTTTGCTCTTTACTCCAATTTCCAAACTAATAGCAATTGTAGAGATGTGTTAATTCCATTCAGTAATAGTTATTTTCTGTCTCATTACAGTTATTATATAATGTAATTTGCAGTATTTGTAATAAATGTTCTTATTTGAGAATGATCTCACTCACTTATGGTGTGAAAATTGTTGTTTTGAGGCAGCAGTAGAGTGGAAACAAATTAGAACCTGGAAGTTAGTAAAATATATAAAAAGATCAGGTAGTAGTTATGGGTTTGTGGATCTTTCAGAGGTATGATGGCAGAGGGGAACAAGCTGTTCCTAAATTGTTGAGTGTGTGTCTTCAGGCTCCTCTACCTCCTTCCTGATGGTAGTAATGAGAAGAGGGCATGACTTGGATGTGGTAAGTCTTAGTGATGGATGCTGTTTCTCGAGGCACCACCTCTTGAAGATCTTCTCGATGGTGGGAAGGTTATGCCCATGATGGAGCTAGCTGAATCCATAACCCTTGTGATCCTGTACATCGGAGACTACGTACCAGGCTGTGGTGCAACCAGTCAGAATGCTCTCCATTGTACTTCTTTCGAAATTGGCAAAAGTCTTTGGCAACATACCAAATCTCCTCAAACTCCAAATGAAGTAGAGTCTCTGCCATGCCCTCTTCATGATTGTATCAATGAGTTGGGCAGAGGAGGTTCTTCACAATGTTGATGCCCAGGATCTTGAACATGCTCACCATTTCCACTGCTGGCCCATCAATGAGAACTGGTCCATTTGTTCTCCTGACTTCCCTTTCCTGAAGTCCACAATTGTTCCTAGGTCATGCTGACATTGAGTGTGAGTTGTTGCGACGTCACTGAACCAGATGGTCTATGTCATTCCTGAAGGCCTCCTCACTACCCTCTGAGAATTATTGATTTCAACACAGCATAAAAATCTGAATTTGACAATGTATTTGGGGATGAACTGTACTGAAAAATTAAGAAATATTGTGAACCAATATTTAAATTAAAATTAAAACATTTTTGGGAAAAGAGAATTATTGTGGTTCTGCGTACAGCAAAAGTAGCATCAAATAACTTCATACTCTGTTACAGCTGTTGGAATAAACCTCTAATGTGACATGGCTGAGCCACATGGCTGTGTGAAGAGCTTCAGCTGGCTAATTCAGTGCCACTTGGGAACGAGCACTCTATCAGGACAGAAGGCTAATGCTCTTCAACACATTTTAAAACATTATCATGTTTGTGTATAGCTTTTAAGCCTCAAGTTTATTATTATTTCATGTTTTTAAAGGAAGTGTCACTCTGGTCAATCTCTGGTTCTGTACGTTCTACGGTTTTAGAAACCAAGACTAATACTTACTGCTACGCCTGATGAGCCACTAGAGATGCTTTCAAATTACCATGGCAAATGCACAGTTCTTTCACTATCAGTGCTTGGAAACATAAAGGGCCTGACCTTCTCATGAACCCTTTTAGAAGAACCTTGTCAACTGTTAGTGGACCTGCCCAGTACTTCTGAGCTGTTTCATATGTGGAACTTGTTCAATTATTAAATGTTACCCGTCAGTGAACAACAAACTTCACAATATAGGTCAGTGATAATAAACCTGATTCTGATTCATAACACTTACCTTACTGCTGCAAATCAATTGTTTTATAATGTGTAATTTTTGGTGAAGAAGAGTAAATAACTGTTCCTAAACTTGGCGTGAGACCTGATGCTGAGGTGGTTCATTGCTGGCTTTACTTGTGCGGATAGACATGATTCACTGAACTAGGAGAACTGGTTTGGGGAAAAACCTCCTGTTTTGTTCCGAGCTTTGACTCCAAGGCTCAAACCTTCAACTACCAGACTCTCGGACCAAAGAGGATAACTTCACTTAACATCACTTGCCCCATCAGTGAACCATACCTACAGCTTATGGGGCAGCACAGTAGTGCAGTGGTCAGCAAGTGCTTTACAGTGCCAGCAGCCCGGGTTCAATTCCTGCTGCTGTCTTTGAGGAGTTTGTATGTTCTCCCTGTGTCTCCACGTGCTCCAGTTTCCTGTACCGGTTGGTAAGTTAATTGGTCATTGTAAATTGTCCCGTGATTAGGCTGTGATTAAGTCGGTTGCTAGGCAGCATGGCTTGAAGGGCCAGAAGGACCAAATTCACGCTGTGTCTCAATAAATAATATATAAAACAAGTAAACAGAACAAGCCGTACCATAAACAACAGGAATTCTGCAGATGCTGGAACCAGCAACTTTGATGTATGAAGCCGTACCATAAGGAGGTTTCCATTGCACTGGCCTCATCCACAGTTCATTTCGTCTGAAACCCATGTAAATACACTGTTTCCTTTGCCTTTCATAGTTGTCCATTGCACAGTTGAGTTTCTTTGGAGGGCAAAAGAACTCCACTTCTCACCTGGAACACCAACATTAAGCTAATATTTCAGAGGTAGGACTATTATGTACATAAAGTGAAGATGACTTACACTTGCTAGTGAAGATGCTGAATTATATGTTAGCACTAGGGTGTGAACAGAAATTTAATTGCATCATCCTAAATTTCAGTCATTTGATATTCCAATATTGATTTAAGCATATGAATTAACAAGATTATTCATTTATTCATTTAATTCACTTACTATCTGTCCTGTTCCTCCAGCTTTATCTATTCCTCCAGCTTTGTTTTGTGTATTGTAAATTAACAAGAGCTTGAGACTTGGAGTCAAAGTTGGGAACAAAATGAGGTTTTCCCAAAACAGTTCTCCAAGTTCAGAGCATCATGTCTATTGGCCAATAATTAACCACCTCAGCCTCAAGGTTCACACCACCATTCAAAGGGGATAACTTCACTCAACTCCACTTGCTCCATCATTGAAATATTCCCACTTTCAAGGACTCTTCGTCTCACGTTTTTGATATTTATTCCTTATTCATTTTTGTTTGTTGGCTTTTGCACACTGGTTGTCTACCCTGTTGGTGCGGTCTTTCATTGATTCTGTTACGATTATTGGACTTATTAAATGTGCCCGTAAGATAGTGAATCTCAGGGTTGTATATGGTGAAATATATGTACTTTGATAATAAATTTACTTTGAACTTCGAACTTTTAATGAAAATGCTTTCTGATATCTGGCTTTCTATAATGCTTTTTTAAATCTCAGAATTAAAAAAAAATCAGTAATTAAGGGGAGATTTGATAGAGGTGTATAAAATTATGATGGCTTTAGATAGAGTGAATGCAAGCAGGCTTTTTCTACTGAGGCAAGGGGAGAAAAAAACCAGAGGACATGGGTTAAGGGTGAGGGGGGAAAAGTTTAAAGGGAACCTTAGCGAGGGCTTCTTCACACAAAGAGTGTTGGGAAGTGTGGAACAAGCTGCCAGACGAGGTGGTAAATGCGGGTTCTTTTTCAACATTTAAGAATAAATTGGACAGATACATGAATGGGAGGTGTATGGAGAGATATGGTCCGTGTGCAGGTCAGTGGGACTAGGTAGAAAATGGTTCGGTACAGCCAAGAAGGGCCAAAAGGCCTGTTTCTGTGCTGTAGTTTTTCTATGGTTTCTAAGTGTTCTTAATTACTTAATTGAACAGATTTATTTCTAAAGACAAAAGAAGAAAATGTCCTTGGATAATGAGTAACATGACTACCTTTCTCATGTGTTTGCATCTTGTTTGTGGTATTCTGGTTGTCATCTTCATTGGAAAATGTGACATGAAGATATTTTTATTTTGGACCAGCAGTTGGATCAGTGTTAAAACTATTCCCAGCGCACATCTTTTGCTACCAGTGCACAAAGGAATGTAAACTGCACACAAAATGTTGTCACCCTCTACCTCGTCGGCATGTTAAGTATATTTCACGAACATATACAATCTCAGTCCGTTTTCCGATTTCTGATAAGGATAGTGTTGACAATGTAGAATTTGCAATGATTTGTCTATAGATTTTAGAATTGGCTTATTTATACAGTTTTTGAAGAAATTATTCAGTGCGCTCATGTTGTCACTGGGCAAGAGTTTTGCTCATTCTGGTCATTACAATTTAGAGGGAACATTGTTCAAAAGATATTTTCCTTCAGGTCTGTTAGAATCATACAAAGTCACTAATTAAGATTTAAATTAGAATGGATGAGGATGGCTAAATTTTCTATTAAGTAAAAGTACTTGGTCATCAAATTAAGATTCTTCTGGTCAAGGCAACTTTTACTAAGAGAATGAGTTTAGACTTTCTATACTTGCAATTTAAACTTTTGAACTGAAAATAAAGTGAAGGTTGAAAAAACAAGTACTGGAAATCTAAATCAAAAACAGAAAATGCAGGTCAGGCTACTTTGCTATTTTTGTTTCATCATTCTAAAGATCTCTGTGCTGTGTTTTATTTTGAAAATGGTTTGGCAGCATATGTGGATAATAATTAAATTACAATAAATCCAGATTAATGAACATAAGATGACTTAATTCCCTAAGTGGCCATTCAAGTTACATTTTCAGCAACTGAGCTAGCTGACTACTGTCTCTGATATTTCTGTTCCTTCTAATAAGCAGTTGCCTTGTCTGCACATGCATCAAGAAACTCAAGTTGGGGGCAAAAAAGCTGAACTTTTTGTTGATCATTCACTTTTTCACGCACATTCTGAGAGAAAATTTTATTCTCAAAACTTAAAAAAATTTTGGTGATGTGTGAATTCTTTGAGGCTGAATTTTTGTAACCCATATAATCCTAATATGCGAGTTTCCTATATTGGCATAGCAAACAAGAAATTCACTTGGTTAATTTCTCAGTATGTGGGGGGGTTATCCAAATAGGATTAGTTGAAGTAACAAACACGAAAACCTGCAGATGCTGGAAATCTAAGCAACACACCCAAAATGCTTGAGGAAGTAATTAGATCTATATTGTTTAAAGTCTAGAAGAACAAGTGGTGATCTTACTAAAACATAGTAGATACTTAGGGGGCATGATATCATCGATATTCAAATATTTCCACTAATGGAAGAATCTCAAATGATGAGATGTAGTCAAGGTTAGAGGATGGTAATTTAAAACAGGCATTTAGGACCTTCTCCAAGTGTGTGGTGAATCTTTGGAATTCTCTATCCCAAAGGGTGGTGAAGACTAGATTATTAGAGATATTAAAATAGAAAGTAGACATTACTTTTTGAAATACAAGGGATTTTGGGGTGGTGGGGTACTGCCACAGAAGGGGAGGAGGCAGATTGGACTTGTTGATATTGAATCGTGGGCATGCTTAAGGGCTGACCAGCATATTCTGCTATTTTCTTGTGTTCATGTGGTTAAGAAAGAGATTACAGAGCAAATGGGCCTTGGCTGCTGAAGATATGGTTACCAACAGTAGATTAATCAAAATCTGGTTTGTGCAATGTTCCCTGGTCAGTGAACTGTGTGGAAGCAGTTTGTATATAGGGTAAAATTCAGCTCAATTTGAGTATCTCCAGCATTTTCTGTTTTTGCTGTTGTAGTGAAGTGTTTAATATCAACAGTGTTGCTTCACTGGTAATGATTCCAGCTCAGCAAACACAGAGGTGAAGGGGAACCGGACGCAAAGATAGGAACCACAGAATTTTGAATTACCTTAAATTTAATGACAGTTATAATCAGAATCAGGTTTATTTTCACTGGAATTTGTTGTGAAATTTGTTAATGCAGTGGCAGTACAATGCAAAACATAATATAGAAGAAAGTAAATTACAGTAAGATATATGTATATTAAATAGACAAATTAAAAATAGTCCAAAAATAGTATTTTTTTTTAAAGTGAGGTGGTGTTCATGGGTTCAACGTCTATTTAGAAACTGGATGGCAGAAGGGAAGAAGCTTTTCCTGAATTGCTAAGTGTGTGCCTTCAGGCTTCTGTACCTAATGGAAAAGAGATGTTGGAGTGACATTAATCACCTCAAAAGCTGCAGGCAGAAAATGGATAAATGAATATTGAAAATTAGTCTTAATCTGTGAAGTGAAAAATAAGGGACAAATGTGTCTTCTGTAGAATTTGATCACAAGATAAAATTCTGTTAAAAACAAAACTTGTGCAGCATGTTTTGTTTCTTCAATTGTTTTACCTAAATCTTACAATTAAACTCTCCTCAATTAATTTGTCCAGTAACTTCTGAAAGCTAAATCTGTAGCAATGACATTGTTTTATTTGTTATTGATAACATTTTATGTTTTTATATTTTCCAGAATGATTGTCCTTGGTATCCTGACTGTAATTGTCAGCTGGGGGTCGCTGGGACTAGATACTGCTGCTGCTGTGGTAAGTGAGAGAAGGTCCTGTTTCTGTGTGCAATGCCAACTGCTTCTACAGCTTATTTACCAAGAATTCTACTTGCAAAGTATGACTAATGCGTATCGGAATTAAAAGTTAGCATTCATGCATTGTTAACTTTGAGGTCAAGGTTTGCTCACCTCTGTCATTCGGTACCTTTTTTAAGCTTGAAGATCTTGTAAAAGGGAAGGCAGTCAGTATTGGTCTCAATATAGAAGTCAGAGTAATACTGAAAGTGGACGAGAACACAAGAACAGGCTCTTCATGATGTGCTGAACTAGTTAAATGAGTAATTAGATGTCTGCTTAAGCTAATCCCCCAGCCTACTCAATATCCATATCCTTCCAGTCTCTGCACATTCATACGGCTGTATAAGAATCTCTTAAATTTCCTCTTGTGTATCTGGCTGCACGACTGCCCCAGCAGCACATTGCAGACTCCCATCGGTCTGTGTGTAAAACGTGACCCGCAACTGCCATTTAGTTCTTGCCGTAATTACTGTTTCATGAGACAACTTGACAATCATTTAAACAGAAATCTATCCAATAAATCTGCATTCCTTTTACAAGGTATGCAGATTTGAGATTTGAATCTTCAAAATAAAATCTACTTCAGTTGAAAATCTGGTTCTTTCTAAGACGATGATTGCTACAAGCATTACATATAGCACAATAACCAATTGTCCTACTTAGTCCAGGCTGGTGTCTACACTCTTCCATTCCTTCCCTTTGAGCAAATTTCATATATTTCCTATCATTTGCTGGTTTCTACCGTGCATTTCTGTGAGTTTACTCAACTGCGCCCTCTGGTAGCAGATACTATGTATACACGTGGTAAAATTTTAAATTGGAGGATTATGTTACTTTACCATGTAGAATGTTGTGGGGGGGGGGGCACTGAAATTCCCTGGTTAAACATTGTCCTCCGGTTCAGACTCAATGCTGATCTGGTGCTGCATTACTCAGGTTATTTAATTTTCTGGCAAAATATTATGGTTCTAGCTTTAAATCAAACAGAAAAGCCAAATTTGTTCATTATATGGTTTTGGTCTTTCTCCCCAGGCTTGAGAAGGAAGAAATTAGCAAAATTGCAAATTTCAGATCATTGTCCAGTGATATGCAGGAATTTCACATTTTGCGTTTTTGATAAGGATTTATGTTGACTGCTCTTTGCAGTCAAGCACTTTATACAAAAACTGCTGGGGCAAGATGGTACCGTTGTGACAACAATACTCAGTGCTGCCAAGAGGGGAACAGAAAAACAGTTATCACCATTCATTGGGTTAACTTTGTGGAACCTCAGTCCGTCCATTGAGCGTGACTGGGATCTATATCGGGATTCAACAATAGTCTGTGTTCTGACACAAGGGAACTGTCAGTGGTAAAAGGTCTAGGCCAAAAAGTAATTAATCTGTTGTTTCCTGTAACTTGCCTCTTGCTGATGTCAAACAAGTGATATAGAAAAGAGACAAAGACCAAAGAAACAGATTGAGCAGGAGGGACATGTCTAGTAATGCATTCAGTTACTTATACAATGCCTTTGCTCAATGATGGCTGTTAATGAAAAAGGATCTAGTGCTTTCCTGGCATTTATGACAAATAAATAGCACACTTATTCTTGGGCTTCCAGCCAGGTATCGGTTATGACCGACATTTCGATGACAAACTCTGCTATCTTCATCAGGGATGATGCCTGGGTACGTCTAGTCCAGTAGTATTTATACCCCCTTAGTCTGTCCCTCCTGATTGGCATAGTTCTCATACAAACAAGTTTCCACTCTTCCACTTTGTTTACAATCAAATTCCAGCATATAGCGGCCAGACCTGCATCAAGGAGCACAGGAGGTGTATCCGTTTGGGTTACCCGGAGAAATCGGTGGTAGCAGAACACTGCATTTGCAATGGCCATAGGATTGACTTTGACAGCACAAAACTCCTGTGCCACACCAGTGTCGTTTCTCATAGAAACATTTCGAATGTTGAAAGGGTTGGACAGAGTAGATGTGGAAAGGTTGTTTCTCTTGGTGGGTGAGTCCAGGACAAGAGGCCATAGTCTTAGAATTAGAGGGTACCCAGTTAAAACAGAGATGAGGAGAAATTTTTTTAGCCAGAGGGTCATGGATTTGTGGAATTTGTTGCCACATACGGCTGTGGAGGCCCAATCATTGAGGGTGTTTAGGGAGGAGATTGACAGGTATCTAATTAGTCAGAGTATCAAGGGATATGGGGAAAAAGCCGGAAGTTGGAACTAGATGGGTGAATAGCTTAGCTCATGGGGGAGCTGTGGAGCAGACTCAATGGGCCGAATGGCCTACTTCTGCTCTTTTGTCTTGTGATCTTGTGATTACATTTCCTTCATGTGTTTTCAATCTCATGGTAACTTACCAATACTTTATCATTTGATTGTAAATGAAGCTCAGATGTTCACAATAATTTTCTAGCTTTCTTTCAGCTTGCGCCTCGAACATTTTTATTATGTAGTTGCAAAAACCTTCTGAAGTCAGGTACTTAAGATTCAGAATATACAGATTAGAGTTAATTTAGAGGTGCCATGCATGGTACAACAATATTTTTTCTATTTGTACAAATTAGTGTTTCTTTCATCTAAACTCTACTTAACGTTGAATATGTGCCATATTAGTGCAGTTCATTAATGCTGAACGCAGAATGGTTTTGTTGCAAGATGAGTGCATTTTACGTAAAAACAAGTGAAATATGTGTTTGAGTATCAACAAGAGCAGATGTGTGTCAGCTTCATCAAAGATCTATTACACTTTCAATTTGTTTATATATCTTATGATGTAAACAATGGTATGATTTCCTTAACTTATTCCATTTCCTGTCCCAATCCTGACATCTGCTATGGTCTTGTTAAACCTGATAAGCAGATGACGGCCTTTGGCGAAAGTCAACGGATTGAATCCCATGTTGTGTTTCATCTTTAAGACATGATTTGTTCCCCTCTTGTTCTGGATGGTGGTTGGCGGGGTGGGGGGGGGAGCTCCACTGTCTCCTAACTGGACAGTTATTTGATGGTACTATTTTAAAGTGCGCAGCCCTGCTGGGCTTCCACATTCAACCATGGATGAATCACTTCATTTCAATACTTCCTTAATCTTCTTTTTGAACAATCCATTTTCTTTCCACCTCTACTTCCATTGCCTCGAGAGGTGTGCTGACAGGAGCTTTGTTTATTCTGAATGAATTGAAAATTGATTTAGGATCGATCTGAATCAGATTGATCCTTTGCAACACACACAAAATGCTGTAGGGACTCAGCAGGCCAGGCAGCATCTTTGGAAAAGTGTACAGTTGACATTTCGGGCAGGGACCCTTTATCAGAACTTCATTCATCGTACTCTTTTCAACTCATAGTACTCATGCTGCCTGGCCTGCTGAGTTCCTCCAGCGTTTTATATGTGTTGCTTGGATTTCCAGCATCTGCAGATTTTCTTTTGTTTTGGATTGATCCTTTGCAGCCTTTTAGAATCGGTCATATTTTCTGCCATAATATGTTACAGTGTAACTTTTGGACACTCCGTTAAGTTTATTAGTCTTGTTCATTGCAAGATTCCTATACATAGGATGTTTAAATATTTACTTCTCGGAAGACGGCCGGCCCAGGGATTGAAGGACGGCGCATGTGCGTGGGTAAGTGGGTGGCAGGGGAGAACGGGGCTTGCTTGATGTTGTGTCGAGCATTGTGAGTGTGCACTGTTGGTGCCCGAACGTGTTGTGACACTTGTGGTTTGCCCCCATTATATCATTAGGTTGTGATGCTTCACGCAGACAACACATTTCACTGAGTGTTTTGATGTACACATAGTGAATTAAATAAATGAATGGATCTCTTTTCACTCCTTTTGGTTTCTTTCTTTCTATTTCCTTTCTTCCTCTGCTCTTTTCCATTCATCTTGAAGAACGATGTCCAGTATAAATGTTTACCTAACCGATTTCAATGTTAAATAGAGTATACCATGCACAGATCATTTTAAAAAGTGGTTATTTCTAGTATTCTTAAAAAAAAGTCATGTATTAAATAGTTTTGATGTTAAATTAAGACATGAGTAATTTTTCTGGGGATACTTCTCCGGAGGGGGATCAAATTAAACAACAGAATATGAAGCTTCCAGTGTCTGGCAGATCTGATAATACCATTGTCAGTGATTTGTTGTCAAAAAATTGGTCTATACTCGGTATTTGACATATTCAAGCTGAATAAGCAAAGTTCAAGATTTCTGAAGTCACTAAAGGTTTTTTATTCCCATTTATAAGGAATGTGCCACCTTCAACGTGTTCAAGCACTTTATCGCTGCTACTATTCACTTTACTGGTCTGCCAGCGAAGGAAGATCTTTTCAAAGGCTCACTAGCTTGGTTATTTTTCTGCATGACATTAACTGTTACCTTGTAGTTGTACACTGCTTTTTAATCAGCTGGGCAATTTTTAAAAAATATTGATCACTTCTAAGAACATTACAGTTGGAATTTGAACTACTTCCTTCTGGAAGCAAGTGGTTTGTATGATGCTTTTCAAGTACGGTTTCTTGTGAATCCCTCACTTTTTCTGAACCACCATCAATGTTCCCTCTAATTTCTCATGACCGTTGTGTGCAAAAATCTTGTGCTCTGCCCAGTAATGACAACAAGTGTGCACTGAATGATTTCTTCACTAAAAACAGTATACATAAGCTAGTTCTACAAACTGCGGACAAATTATTGCAAACTCCACGTAGTCAACACTGTCCGCATCAGAAACTGGAAAAGAAAACATGATTGTGGATGATCGTGAAGTATGCTTAACATGCCAACGAGGTAGAGAAGGACAACCTTTTGTGCGCAGTTTAAATTCCTTTGTGCGTTAGTAGCAAGAGATGTGTGTGCACACGCACATCTTAGAGGAAACATTGACCACCGTTAGTGGTTGTGCCTTCTATCATCTCAGGCCAAAACTCTGGAATTATTTTTCCAAATAGCATAATCACTCTAATCCCCTTCAGTTACTTCACCACTTAAACACTTTACCTTCGAAAATGCATTTGGCCACTCGTCCTAATGCATCTTCTTTAACTTGATCGTTGAATGCATTGGAACATATTGTTTAAAAGTGCCATATGGTATACACAGAGCTGTTCTTTCTGTTTTGCTGAAATATTTGTTAAAAATGGACAGATATGGTTTGTATCCTCATTCTCATTGGCGTCTTGCTCAGGTCCGCATCCTGGGCACAGATTTGCTGATCTTTGAAACTTCAGTTCTCCTGAGGCACTTTCCACTCCATGTTTATGCATCATTTTGCTAGCTCTTCCTTAACAGCACTTGAAGTATTGAAAACGGTCCCAGCAATACCAAAGGTATGAGATACTGATTTTGAAGAACAATATACACTAATAAATGTTGCTTAAGTTAGACCCTGAGTCCCAATTGATAAACTGATCAATATTCTTTGAATTTCCAGTATCATAATTCATGGATAAAACTTCTTAATAAAACTTAGATTACAGAACAATACGGTACAGTACAGACCCTTTGTCCCATGATGTTGTGTGGACATTTTAACCTAAACCTTTGCCCCTACTTAGCCCTTCATTTAAAAAAAGATCATGCTTGTGCCTATCTAAGAGTTTCTTAAATGGCCCGAATGTATCTGTCTCTACCACCATCCCTGGCAGGTAATTATACGCACTCATTACTCTCTGTGTACAGGGTTTGCAGTATCTCTGACTGAAGTGAAGTACCCCTTCACTTTATTCCAATCACCTTAAAATTATACCCCCTCACGTTAGCCGTTTCTGGCCCGGGGAAAAGTCCTGGGCTGGACACTTATGCTCTTGTTCTTTTCATCATCTTGTTGCTTATGCCTTTTATCATCTTACACACCTCTCTCAAGTCACCTCTCATCCTCCTTTGCTCCAAAGAGAAAACCCCCAGCTCACTCAACCTATCCTCATAAGGCATGCTTTTCAGTTCACTTTCCCAGGTGGAACGTTACAGTAGGGTTGGAAGAGTTTTACATTGAAGAATTGAGCATCAGAAACTTACAGTGGCTGCAGGTGAGATCCTGTTCATTTGGCCTGGTCACCTATCATTTTTGTGAAGCCAAACTACAAATAAATATGAATTTTAGTCTAAGGTGCACTTTTTTTGGCTGAAATAGAATGTTCACCTCATTCCATTTTTTTCTTTGCCTATAATGGATGTAATAGCAATTTAGTTGTAATGCTGAATAGTTGTTAGTAAATAGCAGGTTTTTTTTGGATGTGGGATGTTGGCAGGAAAAAAAAGTTAAAATAAATTCATAGAGCATAAAAAGAATGTTCATTTTTATCTTGATTCCTCTTTGGTCTTCTGTACATTGTACATGAAATGCACCAAATGTTGGCATTTAAAGAAATGTCTTGTATTAAGCGATTGGGTCTGGAGGCAGATTGATGAAACATGTTAAAAGCCATACTAAATTTGTTGATGTATAACTGAAGTAAGCTATGTAGACCGTCACTGGAAGCTTATAGCCAACTCTAAATCAGTGCCTGCCAGTGCTGTTGAATACCACCTCACTGTCCATCTGTCGTAATCTGGAGCATATTAAGAAGTCATGTAAATCATCATCACCTATTTAGTGAGATTTGTTTGAAATACTGAATTACAGCTTGATTTCAAATAATCCTTTTATGTCCACTACCATAATCTTCACCAATTCTAGCAACAATGATAAATGGAATAAAGCCTACCAATAGAAATTTCTAAACCACAAAAAGAATTCTAGACGAACAGCACAGTTCCCTCGATTTCATCTACCTTCAAGTTCATGTACAGTCCCACATAGGATTCAAACCAGAGGGCCAATTCAAACCTTCACCTGCCCACGAATAATGCACACAAAACCCTGATGAAGGTTCTCGGCCCAAAACGTTGACTAATTTCCCTCCATGGATGCTGTCTGACCTGCTGAGTTCCACCAGCATTTTGTGTGTGTTGATCAAGATTTCCTGCATTTGCAGAATCTCTCGTGTCCCCGCCTATGAAGATTGCAATCTAATTTACACATCATCACATCCGGAACAAATTAGATTGCAATGTCTTTGAGGCAATACTTCAGGTTCTATATAGAAATGTTCTTCAGGCAAACACAAGAAAATTAAGGTTCCACCATTCATCGATTTATTGATTTATTTCTTCTTCCTTGATTTTTATTCCTGGCACATGTGGAGAATCTTATTTTAAATTGCCAATTGTTTAACTTACATGTGTTTCAGGGAACAAGTGATTTCTGCGTGGCTCCAGATAAGTTCATCATGAATATGACCCAGAATAAAATTAGCTCAGGTAAGTTAGCACTTTTAAAACTTTAATTGTATTGTATAAAAGATATTCTTGCTCTTTTCCTCTAAATATAGCAACTGATACAAATATCACTAACTGTCTTGATTTCCCTTGACTTCTATGGCACATCTTTTTTAATGTGATCTTGTATAGAAATAATAACCTTTCATCATTGGTTGATGTCTGAGCTGAGGATTTCAGAAGACATGCTGAGAAGAAAAAAAACATAGGTTCATTTGTCCAAACTTTACCAGATTTTTGGAAGTTCTGTCCATTGAATCCAATTACTGTATTCATTCCCAGTATCTTATGTCTTTTTCTCTGTTTAAAATATTTTTTTCGATGCCCATTGGTTCAATGATTGGAATAATTTATTATTGTCCTGGGTACTGAAACACAGTGGAAAAACTTGTCTTGCATACTGTTCATACAGATCAGATCATTGAAGCAGACCAGGATAGAACAAAGTGTAATGGCGACAGAGTAAACAAAAAAATGCAAAGTGCTCTATTCTGTACTTACTTAGCATCTGTAGAGAGCAAAACAAAGTTTTGAGCTTCGTGAGTAATATGCAAAATGCTGGAGGAACACAGAAGATCAGGCAGCATGTATGCAAAGGAATAGAGTCAACATTTCAGGGCGAGACCCTTCATCAGGACTGGAAAGGAGGGGAGGAAGCAATGTTCCCTCTAATTCGTAATTACCTGTGTGCGCAAAAATCTTGTTCTGTGCACTATGCTGTTCTGTGCCCAGTGGCAGCAACGTATGCACACTGAATAATTTCTTCCATAAAAACAGTATAAATAAGTCTGTTCTAATACCTGCAGACAAATCACCGCGAACTCCACGTCGTCAACACCGTCCGCATCAGAAACCGGAAAAGGAAATGTGATTGTGTACAACTGTGGAATGTACCAAACGTGCCAACGAGGTAGAGGGTGACACTCTTTGGTGCGCAGTTTAAATTCCTTTGTGTGCTAGTAGCAAACCTCAGAGGGGACATTGGAATGAACCCAGAATAAGTTGTTGAGGGGAGCAGATGGGATACAGGCCAGCAGGTGATAGGTGAAGGCAGATGAAGTGAGAAGCTGGGAGGTGATAGGTGGAGGATGTTAAGGGTTGAGGAAGGAATCTGATAGGAGAGGAGAGTGGACCATGGGAGAAGGGGAAGGAGGAGGGGCAACAGAGAGAGGGTGAGCAAAAGAGAAGAGCCAGAATGAGGAAAGGGGGGGGGGGCGGGAAAGAAATTACTGGAAGTTAGTGAAATCAATGTTCATGCTGTCAGGTTGGAGGCTACCTGGATAGAAAGAGGTGTGGCTCCTCCGACCTGGAAGTGGCCTTGTCATGGCAGTGGAGGAGACAGTAGACTAGAGCAGAGTTAGGGTTAATGAAGTTCTATGTGGATGACCTTGCTAATAAAAAAAAACCCCTTTTCTGGGAAAAAATATCATCTTATAATTTTCTGCAGTTATTGCCGGTTAAAGTCCATTTGCCTGTCTGACATAATTGTGGAGTTTTCTCCATCACAATATATACTACCCATATCAAGAAGCAGCAGCAGTAGCAGGGCAATGAAGCTTGTGCAAAATGTCAAGCTTCACTAGTCAACAATAAACTCATATTGACGCTGTATCTGTTACAATTCGGATGCATCGCACAGCAAAGTTGTGCCAATATCTGATCATCCCACTTACCTTGGCATTACGGAAGAAACAAAATTCCAGTTGAAGAAGGCAGCTGAGACTGAACATTTCTTTGCTAAAAATGAACTCCAAGAGTTTTATTATCATGTGGATTATTATGATTATGAGGACACGCAGTCCCCTTTTATTGTCATTTAGTAATGAATGCATTAAGAAATGATAAAAATGTTTTTCCAGAATCATATCACGAAAACACATGACAAACTGACTTAAAAACTAACAAAAACCACATAATTATAACATATAGTTACAGCAGTGCAAAGCAATACCGTAATTTGATAAAAACAGACCATGGCACAGTAAAAATCTCAGAGTCTCTCAAAAGTCCCATCATCTCACGCAGACGGTAAACCTCCAGCGCCGCAAACTTGCCGATGCAGCATCCCGGAAGCATCCGACCACAGTCCGACTCCGAGTCCGTCCGGAAAACTCCGAGCCTCCGACCACCTATTCGACACCGCGCACTGAGCACCATCTCTGCCGAGCATTTCAACCCGGCCCCGGCAACAGGCAATAGGCAAAGCCGAGGATTTGGGGCCTTCGCTTCGCGGCAGTCCCCATCAAATTCGGATTGTGCACGGCACCCTTAGTGACACATGTTGATATTCATTTGGAGTGGCCGCACGTGCTATGTCGCCATCTTCTCCTCCCTCCTTACTCACACTTTCAGATTTTTGTCTACTTCCTGTTGAGAAACTGGCTTAAATATAGTTGTGCTCTTAAGCCGGTTGCTCACGTTGATAGCCAAAAACTCTTCTAATTTGTATTTGCTTCTGTTACAGATATTGTGCATTATTATCTGTATTGTGGCCACAGCACTCGTATCCCATTCCAACAGGTATATATTGTGTTATGTTGATACATGCTTAGCAGGCAGTGTAAATTGGGCAATATTTTTAAATGGGCTTCAGATATGCTGTGTTTCAATTGAGTTCTGACTTCCTGCTAGATAAATGCAAACTGCATTCTTCATATAATGCTTTGTTATATTCCGTGGAAAAGAGGAAAGGGGCTGAACAGTTAGTTCTTTCAGGAAGCAAGCACATGTGTGTCAGGCTAAGAGTCTTTCTTCGATGATGCAAGTTTCAATATAGTCATTCAAAACTGGTGAGTTAAAGTAGTACTTTCTAGTGGAGTGAAAAGCATCAATCAAATAGGAAACTTTAGAACAGGAATTAACTTCTATTATTACCTAGGTAACTCAAATGAAAAAACTAGATCAAAGTGAGTATGAATTTTCATTAGAATGTAATATTTGAGTAAAGAACATTCTTTCTTACCTTTTTTTTGTAGACTCTGTTGAGTTTCCAGCGCTCTCTAACAAACATGCAACTGCAAATCCAAGGATTGATGCATATTGCTATACCACTGTTTCCTATGGCAAAGGTGGGAGTGAAAATTTTTCATTGCAATGTCTCTAAAACTATGAACATCAATCCTCATTGACTCATCTGCAGGTTCATGCACCTGAAATGTTCCCTGTTTTTATCTGCACTGCCTCATCTGCTGAGCATTTTCTATTTTCACCCCAACCGTACGATTCCCTTTCCCTTTCCTGGTGATTTGCTGATAGCTAGGGCAATTGTGACAGGCCAGATAACACCTAAAATGTATGCTGGAGACTCGGTCCTTCAGATTTAATGCTCCTCGATTGAAATCATCTTCCCGCATCGAGTATGTGGAAACCAGGGCACATCAGAGATCACTATGGAACAAAACATTATCCTATTGTGCATTGACTGGCGATTGAGAACCCTGCAAAAACTTTAATGGGATGGCATGGTGGCATAGTGATTGGTGTACTGCAATTACAGCAGCAGCAACCTTGCATTCAATTCCTGCTGCCCTCTGTAAGAAGTTCGAGCATTTTCCAAGTTACTGTGCGCGTTTCCTTTGGGTGATCGAGTTTCCTCCCACATTCCAAAGATGTACTGGTTCGTAGGCTAATTAGGTGTAATCGGATAGCACGGGCTTGTTGCACCAGACGGGCTTGTACCCATGAGTATCTCTAAAGTTAAATAACATTTATAAAAATAATCACTTACAACTATGGAAGGCTATTGTGAGAGCAAAATTGCAATTCCATGTGAACTTGGATACACAACAGCTATGGTAGTGCTGGCATGCCATTACTTGCTTTCAGCTGAAACCTAGTGGCGTAAATGGTTGTGGTGCTTCACACTCTGGTGAGCCCAACACCTTTTGTGCACGCTTTGAAAGAGAGAATAAAACTACACCCGTGTGAATCCCAACAGAACCCGGCAACCTCAACATCTCTGTCTCGGTGGCCGACATCAGAACATCGAAGAAGGCGAGCCTTTGTGAGGCATCAGGCGCTAATTATGTATCTGGATGAGAGTGAAAACCGCTGCTGGCCAGCTGGCTGGAGTGTTCCAAGAACATCTTCAACCTCGCAGTGCGACAGTCGGAGATTCCCACCTGCTTCAAAAGTGCATCAGTGCCCAAGAAGAGCAGGATGGGCTGCCTCAATGACCTTTGCTTGGTAGCACTCACACCTATTGTGATGATGTGCTTTAAGAGGTTGGCCTGTGGTTGGAATTAACTCCTACCTGAGCAAGGGCCTGGAGACGCGCAGCTCGCTTACTGACACAGCTGGTCTAAGGCGACACAATCTCACTGGCTCTCCACTTGGCTTCGGAGCACCTGCCCAACCTAAGTCAGGCTGCTGTTTTTCGATTTCAGCTCAGGGTTCAACACCATCGTCCCATCAGTACCAATCAACAAACTCCAAAACCTGCGCCTCTGTAACTCCCTTTGCAACTGGCTCCTTGAAAGGTTACGGTCAATTCGGAGCAGTAATAACATCTCCTTCACTGACAGTCAACATAGGCACACCTCATGGATGCATGCTTAGCCCACCGCTCTGCTCTACACTAATAACTTTGTGGCTTTGAACAGCTTAAGTGGCATCTATAAGTTCTTTGACAATACCACTGTTGGCCAGATCTCAGATGGTGATGAGGAGGCATACAGGAGCGAAGTAGATTGGTTGATTGAGCAGTGCCATAACAGCAATCTTGCAATGTCAGCAAGACCAGCTGTGGACTTGAGCAAGGGGAAGTCAGGAAAACACACAACAGACCTCATCAGGAGGTTTGCACTGGAAAAGGCAAGCATCTTCAGGTTTCTGGGCATCAACATCCCAGAGGGTCTATCCTGGCACGGAAGGCCTGCCGGCAGCTATACTTCATTAGGAGTTCGAGGAGATTTGCTGTGTCGCTAATGGCTTGAGCAAATTCCTACAGATGTACGGTGGAGAGCAGTCTGATGTGTTGCATCACCCCCCAAGCATGGAGGCTCCAATGCAGAGGATCAAAAGAGACTGCAGAGGGTTGTAGCCTCAGCCAGTGCATCATGAGCACAAGCTTCCCCTCCGTGGAGAATTTCTTCAAAAGGCAGTGGCTCAAGACAGTGGCATCCGTCATTAAGAACCCTCATGATCTGTACATACCCTCTTCTAATTACTGCCATCTGGGCAGAGGCGCAGGAATCCGAAGGTGCTCCTTCAACGTTTTCAGAACAGCTTCTTCCCTTCTGTCATCTCATTTCTGAATGAGCACACTTTACTATTCCCCTTTCACGTCTATTTATTTATTTATGTGTGACATCCAGTTCGTTTTTGTTTTACACTGTACTGCTGCCACAGAACAACAAATTTCCTGATGTGTGTCAAGTGATAGTAAAGCTGATTCTGATTCTGACCTGAAGGGATCGGACCAGATCTGGCTGGACTTGGCCAGTGCCTGCAGTCCTCTGTGCCTACCAGGGCCAGATATGAAAAGCCAGTCTCGCTGGTCCTCCACACTTTTGAATGCGGTACAGATATATTCACGATATTAGGCCACAGGTGACTCTGAAAGCTCCTGCTTGGTTTTGCCGGGTCAAAATTGGGATGCAGTTTTGTATCCTGGCAATGCTGTCACTAATTGTATCAGTTGTAAATTATCTTTGATATTCAGAAACATTTAAAAGAAAAATAAAAAGCGTAAAAATTGTTGAAATATTTAAAAACAATAAAATCATTTGAAAATCCACATATCCATAGGCATAAAATTACCACAGATCTTATTAGGGTCCCTATGGCAGAACTGATGTGGATAACAGATACAATGGCATCTGATAGAACTACTAAATTCCAACAAGCAGTTTTGCACTAATATTTTTGTGACTGAAACATCTTTGCAATTTTTTAAAGATCAACTGTTTTATCCTTCCGTGACAGAAGGACATTATTGGCATCCAGCAGTTACTAAATAAATCGGAATCCAATCTGCATCAACTCACAGCAATGCTTGACTGTCGCGGACTGCACAAGGTAAACACTGATGAAGGAAAATCACACCTCGCCCTGTTTAATCTGATGTGTTTATTGTTTGTTATTTTTTACTTTGAGTGAGGAACGGCTTGACTGGTTGCTGGACTCAAAAAAAAATCATTTTCACCATTTTATTAGTGAAGGACTTATTGACAAAACCTATTGAGCAGTATGTCTTATTTGCAAATAAAATGAGAGACACCTAAATAATAAAATAATAAACAGGCAAACCGATTTTAAATGTACTAGCTTATAGGAACAGGAAATGAGTTATACTAGTACTGGAGAGCCTTTCTACTTTTCACTTATTCTGGTTTGTTACTTTCTATTGGCTTCAGCTTAAATCAG
The DNA here is from genome assembly GCF_963921235.1 of Mobula hypostoma. Taxonomy (NCBI): domain Eukaryota; kingdom Metazoa; phylum Chordata; class Chondrichthyes; order Myliobatiformes; family Myliobatidae; genus Mobula; species Mobula hypostoma. Next base: position 35,171,389 of record NC_086118.1, on the reverse strand, counting down.
CCTGTAATGTTTTACGGTCTGGGTAACGTTACTTTAAAAGTTAATTTATGCAGAGATTAACTCAGCTGGTCCGTATAAAGAGAAAACAGCATTTCAGTTCGAAGGTCCTTCATCAGAGCTGAGAAAAGAGAAAGCAAGTTCGATTAAATGTTGAGCAGGATAGTGCATAGAACAAGGAGAGTGCCTGTACAGGGTGAAAGGATGTTGCCATTGAATGGACAGTTGAAATCCTTTATCTGTGTAGTGTGAAGTCTGGATGATGTTTTATAGTCTAGACTGCAGGGACGTGCTGAGCAGACCAGAATACACAATTGAAAGAATCAAAGAGAGAGGAACGGCAAGCACATACAGCCTGTCCTGATACAAATAGAAAGAGCAAATTATCTGAAATGGGAGAACTCAGTATTAGGCCCTGCAAGCTGTAATGTGAAAGATACGGTGTTCCTCAAGCTTACTCTGGAGTTTGTCATAACAGTGCAGGGGGTGACAGGTGGAGAGGTCAGATTGGGATGGGTCATTTCCAGAAACTGAGGGTCACTCGTGTAGACTGAGCACAAGTGTTCTGCAAGGCGGTCATCCAATCTGCATTTGGTTTCTTCAGTACAGAAGATGCCACATTATAAGGTATAGGAGCAGAGTTAGCCCATTTGGCCCAGCGAGTCTGCTCCGCATCACCAGAGACAGCAGACTAAGTTGAGTGAAGTGTCGTTGAATCGTTGTTTCAGCTGGACTGGTTGTTTGGTCCCCGGATGGTGCGAATGGAAGAGGTGAATGGACAGGTGTTGCAGGGAAAGGTATAAGTTTCATGAGAAGAGTGGGACCGGAGATTATATCAACGCTTTATCTGCCCTTAATGATCTGAAATTGATGGATCTAATTTATTTTTCTGTGTGTTTTTATAAAGGACTATCTGGATGCCGTGAATGGTGTATGCTATGATGGTGTCGAGGGGTTACTCTATCTCTTACTGTTTTCGCTCCTTGCTGCAGCTGGATTCTCTGCTTTGATCTGTGCCCTGTCTCGTGGCTGTAATTACATTGCAATCAGGCAAGTGGCAAGAATTTGGAATCGTTCCGGGCATTCCTACCACAGTGCAACCGTATTTTAGAGAGGCAATGAGAAGGTGGTTTATTTGTGTAGGTCATTGTAGTCTAATAACTTTTTAAAAACATACTTTATTTTGTGTTAACAGGGGAGGGAGGGGAGGGAACGTCGACTCAGACCATGAGAGGCCTGCGTTGGGCATTTTCATGCCTTACAAGGCTCAGATTGGAAGTCTGTGTGGGGCGCCACACCTCGCACAGAGCAGTGTGTGATTAAGTGTGTGCTCAAGGACACAAACACAATGCCACAACTGAGGCTTGAACTAGCAACCTTGAGATAACTAGACGAACGCCTCAACCACTTGGCTATGTGCCCAGCACGAACAAGTCCTTGTGTTAACAAGGACTGCACAGAATTTTTCATTTTGTTTTACTTCTGCTATCCTAACGTTAGCTCCTTTGTTGTCCAGAGATCGAGATTACGATGACATGGATGAAGATGACCCTTTTAACCCGCAAGCTGGTCGCATAGCAGCCCATAACCCAAGCCGAAGTCAGATACACAGTTTCTGTAGTTTCAATAGTAGTATGGGGAGTCAGACTAGCCTTCAGCCACCTGCAAACACAACCGCCACTCAACCGGCCACTGCTGCACCTGCACCCGTGTATATGTAAGTACAGTCATCAGAATACGTCAATGATTTTAAACTATATTACTTGGATTACTTGCACCTTCAGATTTTATGCCTGTACTGTAAATTGCAGTGCCATCAATGAGCAGATTATTAAACCACTCTATGTTAGATAATATGAATATTAATTACAATCATATTATCTAACATATTTTGGGGCTGCTGTTCAATGCAAGTAGCAAAGAAGATTGGATCAGACAGAAAAGTGGTGATAGCCACTTTTTTGTTGTTTTGTCGCTACTCTGAGGCTCCGAGGAAAGCCGGCACTGCAACCTGCAACCTGGTCTTCTCTGAGGCTGAGGTGCGCTGGTACTTCCAACGAGTGAGTGGACAGTCACAAGGCTGCGGGACCGGACGACATGCCAGAGCGAATCGTCAGGATGTGCGCAGCACATCTGGCAGGTGTATTTACTGACATTTTTAATCTCTCCCTCTCCCAGTGTCGAGTGCCCTCCTGCTTCAAAATTGTCCACCATTGTCCCTGTACCAAAAAAGACCAAGGTAACGTGCCTGAGCGACTGGCGTCCTGTCGCACTCACCTCAATAGTACGCAAATGCTTTGAGAGGCTGGTCAAGGATTACATCTGCAGCATGCTACCGCCCAAATTGGACCCCCTACAATTCGCCTACCAACACAACCGGTCGACAGACAACATGATAGCCACTGCTCTACATACCGTCCTTACACATCTGGAGAAGAAGGATGCTCATGTGAGAATGCTGTTCTTGGACTACAATTCAGTATTCAACACCATAATTCCATCCAGGCTTGACAAGAAGTTCAGAGACCTCGGCCTTGTGCAGCTGGATCCTGGACTTCCTGTCAGATCACTGGCAGGTGGTAAGAGTGGGCTCCCTCACCCTCACCCCTCTGACTCTCAATAGAGTAGTCTCTCCGGGCTGTGTAGTAAGTCCCCTCCTTTACTCCCTATATACCCATGACTGCGTCGACATCCACAGCTCTAATCTGCTAATTAAATTTGCTGATGACACTACGTTGGTTGGCCTAATCTCACACAATAATGAGGTAGCCTACAGGGAAGAAGTGATCTTTCTGACACAGTGGTGTCAAGAAAACAACTTCTCCCTCAATGTCACAAAAACAAAGTTGGTTTTGGATTACAGGAGGATGAAGACAGGCTAACCCCTATTGACATCAATGGATCTGGGGTTGAGAGGGTGAACAGCTTTAAGTTCCTCGGCACCCACATCACCGAGGAGCTCACATGGTCTGTACACACTAGCTGTGTGGTGAAAAAGGCACAACAGCGCCTATTTCACCTTAGATGGTTGAGGAAGTTTGGTATGGGCCCCCAAATCCTAAGAACTTACTACAGGGGCACTGTTCTATTTATTATAAAATATTATAAATTACTATGGTTGCACATGGCACATTTAGATGGAGACGTAACATAAAGATTTTTATTCATGTATGTGAAGGATGTAAGAAATAAAGTCAATTCAATTGAGAGCATCCTGACTGGCTGTATCACTGCCTGGTATGGGAACTGTACCTCCCTTAATCACAGGACTCTGCGGAGAGTGGTGCGGACAGCCCAGCACATCTGTAGTTGTGAACTTCCCATAATTCAGCTCATTTACAAAGATAGGTGTGTAAAAAGGGCCCGTAGGATCACTGGGGACCCGAGTCACCCCAAGCACAATCTATTTCAGCTGCTACCATCTGGGAAACAGTACTGTAGCATAAAAGCCCAGGACCAGCGGTCTCCAGGACAGCTTCCTCCACCAGGCCATCAGACTGATGAACTCACGCTGATTTGAGTGTATTTCTATGTTACATTGACTGTTCTGTTTATTATAAATTACTAGGATTGCACATTTAGATGGAGATGTAATGTAAAGATTTTTGCTCCTCATGTCTGTGAAGGATGTAAGTAATAAAGTCAATTCAATTCTGTTGTTGCTTGTGTTATTCTGTGAACATTGTTACGTTGGCGCCGGAAAGTGTGGCTACCTCAGTGCATCCCTGGGTTGTGTTGGTTTCTTAACACAAATTACACATTTCATTGTATGTTTTGGTGTACATGTGATAAATAAATAAATGACCATAAAAAGCCAATCTTTTTCAATGAAATGTAGTGTTGAATTACAGTGGATTCTGGTTAATTGGGTCATTGGTTAATTGGGGCAGCCAATTATTTGGCACAACTCTTAAAAAAAAACAAAAACTAATCCAGAAAATTGCCAGGTTCCTCTCATTTATTTGGGACACTTTGCCGCTTAAATTGGACAGGAGACTGTTGCTGAAAAGGTACAGGCTGGCATCAGTCACACACACTTGTGTGGCTGTTATACACTACCCTGTCCTTGTAGCGACAATTTTAAAAAAGTGTCAGTTGCCTGTGTTTGTTTTAAAAAAGCAGTGATTTTTGTCACTGATAGTTGGGGAGAAATAAGCATTGAGACAATTTAGAGCTGCTTTGCTCACTGCAGTTTCAAGCATTCAGGCTTGGGGAATGTCAGAAATGGCTGGGAGCGAAAATGAATCGGTTTTACTACTTCAACAAGTTAGGAACTATGAAGAATTTGGAAGTATTGACAATCATCTTGAATGTTACAATAGAAATGAAGATTTGGAGGATGCAGTCATTGATAGCATTGTATGAAGGTTGTTCATTATCCTCACTTGGTGATTTTGTTCATTGCATGCACTGGGTGAATTTCTCCATCAGTAATTATTAAGAACTAATACACATCAATAATTTATACTTTTGTAGTACCATTGGTAGTGTTCTTATTTGTTCTTTATTTCATATAAATACAGAATTTGTTACTCAGTTTGTTTTTTTAATACCTTTTTAACTAGTTCTATGAAACTTCAGCTAATTGTGGCAGCTGCTTAATTGCACCAGAATGTATTTGTTCTGATGTGTCCTAATGAACCAGAATCATTCTTGCTCCATCAAAGCAGGAGATCTCATGTATCTGATCAAGAAGTACACCACTGTCGTCTGTTTGTGTCTTTGAATAATGCCAGAAATTAAATATATAAAGAGAATTAAGTAGCTTCATGGAAATAGTAATCGCTAAAGATATCCAGTTATATTTTCTACCAGGCTAGACACTAGGCACTAGAATACTACAGCACAGTACAGGCCCTTCAGCCTCGATGTTGTGCCGACCCATATATTCCTTAAAAAAATGTACTAAACCCACACTACCCAGTAACCCTCTATTTTTCTTTCATCCATGTGCCTGTCCAAGAGGCTCTTAAATACCCCTAATGTTTTAGCCTCCACCACCATCCCTGGCAAGTCATTCCAGGCACCCACAGCCCTCTGTGTAAAAAAAACTTACCCCTGATATCTCCCCTAAACTTCCCTCCCTTAACTTTGTACATATGCCCTCTGGTGTTTGCTATTCGTGCCCTGGGAAACAGATACTGTCTATCCACCCTATCTATGCCTCTCATAATCTTGTAGACCTCTATCAAGTCCTCTCTCATCCTTCTATGCTCCAAAGAGAAAAGTCCCAGCTCTGCTAACCTTGCCTTATAGGACTTGTTTTCCAATCCAGGCAACATCCTGGTAAATCTCCTCTGCACCCTCTCCATAGCTTCCACGTCCTTCCTATAATGAGGTGACCAGAACTGAACACAACAGGCTAGGGCAGTGAGGATTGTGGGTTTATGGTATGTATCTAGCTTTGTAAAACAGTTTAATGAAACACAATCCCTCTCAAAATGTGATGCTAATTATTTGCTTATCATGCAGAATGGGTCCAATTGCAATTGATTTCATTTCTTCTACACAGGAATAACACAGTGTTATTTGGTGGAAATCCTCGATTTGAAAATGTTCCACTGATTGGAAGAAATTCGCCCCCACCTTCGGTACGTTGGGCATCTGAGACAAGCTAATTTTGATGGTGCTTGTTGTGATATTACTTTCTTTTTTTGGTTGTTTCTATCCTGTGATATAATGTCTGTTGGTAACAAAAATGCTAAAGACATTCTGTGAGCTTATTTCAAAAATAATACTAGTAAAAATAGCAAAATGCACTTACTTGAGATGTATGTTCTGAATCTGATATGAGCATTGGATATAATGCCCCATCGTTCATATCTCTCTTTACCTCACTAATTCAAGGAAAATGAACTAAAATGTTCGTTATCAAACCATTTTTATTCATAAGTGAGAAAGCCAATAAAAACACTCTGAACACCAGTATCAGCAATATAGATGGGTTTAGTGCACACAATCCGATTGATGGGACCTATAGGCTAAGTATTTACCTGGTTCTGAATGTGGTAAACTTATATCAGCCCTGAGTTCATTAAATATTCTTTTGAACCCTTTGAGGAGGGGAAATTACTGCTGTGTGGGTATGAGTCCAGTAGTCCAGTTCCTCATTGTGCCTCTGAATTTAAGAAATATCTGTATTAGTGATATCATTATTTGTTGAATTTTCTGGGAATTACTCATCTGCTCCGTTTCTTATTGGTTTCTATTCCACATTTACAAACTTTTGCTTGTAGAATAATTTTGATTTTGGCAACAAAATTTTCTTAATTGTAAACTGCTGCTTTGTGTCTTATTTTTGCCACTGCCAACTAAAGATTGAAAGTATTTCATGCAATCAAATTAAAGTTGCATTCTGTTATTAGTTATATTGTACTAATACTAGTTGTAATACCAATATTTTATTTTTTGACTGACTTTTGGAGCTGAATTATGAGTGTTTTAAAACAGTAAGTTCTGTCATTTGTTTTATCTCATATTTTTCATTTCCATCAAGTATCCATTATATCAAAATCAATCTTCATTCATGTTTTTCTCCATTGTTAAGAGGTTTGGGTTCAGCAGGCTAACATGCTTGGGATCACTAGAAGTGTTGTTTTCATTCTTTTTTTCAGACAAACCTCATATACAGTAGAAACTTAGCCAGCTTCATTTTGGCACAATGACTATATTCTTTCATGTCTGTTGCCAATACACAGCAATTAATTCTCCGCTGTAAATTTTCAAAAAGTTCTCTCAATCCCCCAATGTTCCTATCAGGTTTACTGCTGTTTTGAAGGGTAAATATAAATGCTGCTTGAATTCAGATGAAGTGCACGTACATAATTTTAACATTGTCTTTGTTAAAATAAATTAAAATCACAGATGTTCAGTTATTACTCAAGCATTTCTCTGGAAGCAAGATGAGTACGTCCTAATCGTATTTTATAGGTAAATATGCAGATACATTATTTCTGTTGCAGAATCACCATTGTTTCTACAACAGTAGCAGTGAGAGTAACAATTTGTATTTCACGTTCCACAGCTACTTGTTGAGTTGATTTTGGTTACTTTAGATGAATTTTAAATGGTAAAAGAGGAAGTCATGAGGTTTACAAACCCTCTTGCCTCTCAACTGATTGAAGAGGCTGAACCATACAGTAGGCATCTCTTTCTGTGCCACACCAGAGTGTTGCTTTGTGCTAATATTCTGCGCTGTATACAATTCCAACAGGCGTCTTGTAATGTGTTTACTGCTTTGTGAGCATCACTGGTATCTTTTTTTTAAATAATAAGATCATCATTTCAGAAAAGTTGGTAGGTCTTCTCCAGTATTTCTACAGAGTCCTTGTACCTCCACCCTACCCCCTTCAGCCTTGTTCCCATATTCTCCTTTCTGGTGGTAAAACTGATGAAATTCAATTAGAAAAGTCATAATTAACAGAATGAATTTCTGAAAGCTTATTTTTTATTCTAGAAAAGTAAACAGTGACAGCATCATATGAACTTTGAAATAAATCCTCAGGGAGGATTTACAAGAAGTAACTGTATACAAGATGTTTAAAAAAGAAGCTTGCAGATAATGAGCAACTAAAATAAAGGCAGGAAAGGGGGAAGAGTCTATTTGCAGTACATTTAAACAATCACATAAACATGTCAGAAATCATCCAAAAATCACTTCACCTCACGCAACTCCAAAAAAAACTATTGTTCTGCCCTGAACTATACTTGTTTCAGGCCTTCCAATGTGCAAGATACTGAACATGTTCCATCATTGTTTTGACTCAGGGTGCTTTCCTGTTTGTACACACAAACACTCAGCCTTCTGACTACCTGAGCCATTTCATTCCTGTAAAGTAGATTATCGTTAAGCCATGCCAGACTATATTTCTCTTCAATTATTTTCACTATTCACCATTAAGAAGGATATTGTGTAGCAGTTATTTTCTCATTCAATTCTAAACAACTTGCAATTTAATAAACTAGAACTGATTCAAATAAACATACTAAATAATTCGATATTCCTGAGAGCTTCCTGTTGAAATTTTGTTTCAATCACATTGAAAACTTTATAGAAAGCACTATTGGATCCTGCCTATCTTTTGAATATATAGGGAGATAGATTCAAAAATTGTTGTCATGTTTTAAAAGTGCCTTCAATCTAACAATTAATAAGTGATAGTATATAGCATTGATTATGCCTGCCTTTAAATTTAAGGAAGATAAAGAATGGTTTGTAGTAATAAGCATGTAGTCATACTGGTGCTTGAAAAGTACTACCTATTGAACAAGTCACATAGAATCTTAGAGGGATACAGTGCAGAAACAGGTCTTGTGGCTCACAAAGCCTTTGCCCATTGATACTCTTCACATGTTTATAGTATCAGAAACCCAATTTCAACACTTAAAATAAAACTACATCAAATAGTATCAGGTTGCTATCCTTTATTGATAATTGTATATTTTGAACAGACTTTTCAGCAGCTCTTTTTTTAAGGTCATTTGTTTTATGAAATGATTAACTATATTGAACTACTGTGCATTGCAATACTTCCAAAGGTATAATTCCTGTCTCAAAATTGCATGCCTTGGGTTGCAACAGTTAGTACCTACATAGTGGACTCGATGTGGTGTCAGAAAGAACTGGAGAATATGTACCCAAAAGAAAATCACGTAGTTATTACTGGAGCAGACCCAATCGATGCTTATTCATCACTCCTATCCCACTTTCTTTTCAGCATTTCTACAGCCGACTTTTATTACCATTCCATCAACAGAAAACCACAATCCAATTGTTGCAGAACGTTAATTTTCATTCAACTTGTATTAGTGAAATTAATTGCTGTTTGAAATTATTCCACCCAATAATCTAGAATGTTTTATAGCCTGACTGTCAAGCAGTCTTATCTGTGCATTCTGTGATCCCTGATGTCGCTTATGTCACTGTGACTCTTGTAGACTAATGTCAAAACTTGTTCATCAAAGATCACATTACTTTGCATATTTGTAAGTATGTTTATCAAAGTATTGAACTGAAAGGTTTCTTTACTGATTATTTTTGTCTCCTTTCCAGTACACCCCCAGTATGAGAGCAACCTACCTTGCAGTGGGCGAAGAACCTTCCAGAATTTACTGAAATGTATTTCCTGTTTAACATTTCTGCTGATCTTCATAGCAGTGTTCTTACAATAGCCTAAAGTTTTACTTTACTTAACAAAAAGGGTGCTCTGGCCAAAACTTTCTGATAGAATGAAGTTTGATGGGAGCAGTAAAGAACTGTTGAATATTGATGCTGGCAATTTATTAACATTTTTCTGAAGTGGTGTTGAAAATTACTGTTACTCTGAATATTTGTAATTACCTCTGAAAATCCTGCATGATTTTTTTACATACTATTATTGGAGCTGGGTGCACAGCAAATATGTGCTTGGAAGATGAATTTGAATGGAGTTTCATTTAGCATCTGGTATAAGGAGTAACTTGTACACAGATGCTATTCTTAAAAAGTCAGTTTGAACTGAATATCTAAGGTGTCTACATCAAAGTTTGATGCATTTAATTCTAGGGCTTCAATCATGTGACTGACCTCACAATACCGTTAAGACTGTGATTTATTGTATTCTTGATCAGGGTGCACAGTAGATGATCAAACATGGCACTTCCAAGTAAAGAAAAACTAATTTAAGCTAATCATGGCATAGACAATGGCAAGGAGTCTCACATCTTTTGAGTCAAAGGAGGTGAGATTGGCAAATGAGTCTTGAAGCAAGAGGAATAAGAAATATGGAACTTTAAAAAAACAAGTAGAAGCTCTCGACACAAGATGCCTTTTAGGGCTGACTCTGCCACAAAATTTCTTCAATGAATTTAGTTAATGCTATTTTATTAGAAATAGTACTACCAAATTTCCATACATAGTCAATTCTTAACACTGGCACTATTTGTAATGTGTATTTTTTGAGTATATAATCATATTGTGAATTTGCTGAGACAGCAACAGAAAGCTTTCTTTCTAATAAAGGAGCTTTGGATTCCAGATTGAAAATTCATAAGAATATTTGTACTAGTTTCTTTCTTTAAAACAATTTGACAATGTCTCAACAAATTGTATTTGCCAATATGCTTATTGTGGAATAGTAACTGGCTTTAGATCTCTTTCAAGTTTGATCTCTATTCTAGAGATGGAGATGATTTCCTTTACTGTTAACCTGGATTTTTCAGCAGAGGTAACAGTGATGCTAGATGCATTCACAGTCATTATACAATGAAAACATAACAGTGCAGAAATTTCAATGTAGATGTAATTGATTCAAGACCACATCATAAGTTTAAAGCTAAAGTGGCTGTCACTGGAATAAACAGGAGCTTCACAAAGGCGCATTAACTTGGGATAACAAGTTCTGATGAAGGGTCTCGGCTGCCTGACCTGCTGAGTTCCTCCAGCGTTTTTGCATGTACTACGATGAACTTGAACTGATGCCTTCTACTTGCAAAGTTCACATGACTTCAGATTTTACAACCCAGAACGTCCCGTGTTCCAATCCTGCATAATCAATGAAGATTATTGATGTAGATTTTTATGGAAAGAAGTCTCAGACAACAACAGAGGTTCAGGTTAACAGATTTTTAAATGCTTACAAATTGTAATGGCTCATTATTCAGTTCCTAAATGGGTTATTAGTTTTAAATCATTTTTATGATTTTATATACACACACCAGATTTATATTGTTCAGATTTAATGAATTGCACATTTTATTTTAGGTTCACATGCGGTGTATGTTATTTTCTTGATTTTGTTTTTTGTTCACCTTCCAATTGGTATACTGGAACTACTTAAAGAAGGAGTCTGTGAAAGATTAAAGTGCCCCCTTGTTTTGTGATCCGGACTTGTATGTTTTGTAGACTTTCTAAACCTGGCACAGAGAACTGTGAAAAGATTTTTGGAATTATGCATGTAGAACTGACCAAGAGGTATTTCACCCATCCAAGAGGGTGTCAGCAGTGGCTTGATGGCACAAGAGAAATTATATGAATGCCAGTAATGATTAAGTTGGCAACCACTATGATATGTAAAGTAGGACTTCTAGTCATGATGCAAGTCCTGCACTGCCTTGATGCGAAACTAACCATGAAATAGAGGTTTGATTAATGTGGGACCATTTCAGTCAAGCGGCCTCACCACATCATCAAATGGGACTGGAAGATAGCAGTCAGCAGCTCGTGGACATTCCTAATAGATTCTTAGTTAATAAATTTTTACACATCTCCAGCGGAGCCAATTGAGATCCATCATATTTAATTCACCGATTCCCTAAAATTCTTGGGAGTAATCTGTGGAACCCCATTGAAAGCAATTAAACATAAGCCTGGCACATTATCACACCAGGAGGCAGTTTCTTTGATTAAATATGGTGATCTGTTCCAACACATTTCCAAGCTTCAGTGCAGATTAGTGAAAAAATACTCACAATGCTTAGGTTTTATATGACACTCCAAATTGGATGCAGCTTCCATCAGGATGAATGTTGGGGGACAAACATTACTCACAGATGTGGTGACCAGCAGGACCAAAAGGGAAGATACAATCGTGAGATGTAAACCGAACAAATGATGAAGGATTGCGAAGTTGACGTCATGGTTCCAAGTGAGACGGTGCAGTCTTTATCTGTAAATGTGCCAAATATTGTGCCAGTATGTTGCACTTGTTGCCGTCTTCTCTTTCAGGCAGGACTGACCCTTGTTGACTGGCAAAGGTGGATGAATCTAACCTGATAGGCTGTGGTCTGTGGACAGACTGAGGAAGGAAAGGTTGTTATGGGCAATGCTGCTGGATAACAGCAAGTAGCACCTATATTTGAAAAGTGGGTGGCAAGATGCTTCCTTCCTTTTATCTCCACTTCTCCCAGCCACTATCCTTTTCTTCCCGATCTCCAGCTTCTCTCTATCCTCCATCTCCACTTTCCCATGGCAGTGAAATTTGAATTAGAAAACATTCATTGCAAGAATTGATACCCTGATTGCAAAATTTTAAATGAAAATTTAATTAATTACCTTTTCACTAATTTGTAAAATATTTGTAATTTTAAAATAGCATTGTACCGAGTAAAAAAACAACAAAAAGTTAATAGTAATCATGTTTCAAAATAATAATTTGTGCAGAATTTTAACAAAAACGTCCATCAGAAAAATTAGTCTTTCTTCGCCATCTGCATGTCCATCACTGCTGCAGTTAAGTAATAGTCAATTCAAGGGCGAAGTGAGAAGTATAACATTACATCCTATGATCTTGACATGAATGGATAGCTTGTGTGATCATCAGCTGGAAACTCCCAAATGCTCAAAGGTGCCTGTCAGAGGCATGGCAGCTGTGCCATACATCTTTCAAACATGCTGGTGGCCAAGGCAACACCTGCCCCTCTCTTTTATTCAGCGGCTCACTGGGCACTGAGCTTCATCAGCTGAATGGTATTTTATACTTGATTAATAATCTTTGTGAGCACAGGTGGCTCTCTGACATTTCTGACGGAAATGACCATCTTGCTCCACAGGAGCATGACAAATGTAGAGTACCTTTAAGTTCGTCCTTTATCATTGAGGCGAGATGTGCTGTTTGGATGTTCTGACTAAATTTTATACTTTAAATCTATGCAAGAACAGTGAAAGATTATTAGAACTCCTGAGGTCCGTTGCAGCTGAATTGTACAAGAAATTGATTTTTTTTTTGCAGGTTATTGCATCAGTAATATTTAACGCATTATAACTTGTAAATTTCACATAATTGTAAAACCCAAGCAGCCTCAATTCTCATTTCTGCAGTCAATCAATTCTCTCATTGCTAGTCCATGCTCCTTGACAGAGTGGAGTTGGTATTGAATCTGCCACCACTTTGCCTGCCAACTTAAAGATCACATTATGCCCAGTACTTCATATTCTCCTAAAGTCACTGGCTCTTTGGGTTCACCTCATTAAATAATATTCAAAGTGCTTATCAACCTCAGCCTTGGAATGTATTCAATGAAAGATTTTGAAAGATTGACAATCTTCTGATAGGGAAACTTCAAATCTCAGTTTAAGTGATTGAGGGAATATTACGCATGGTTTTACACTCTCTACTTAGATAAAGCAGTTTTTCAACATCCACCCAGATAATCTCTCTCTGAATTATGTATGTTGTGAAAAGCATTGTTGACTGCCTAGTAGAAGAAAGAGCTGTTTGCGCTCAAATGCATAGGCAAATGCATCTTTCCTTGGACAAAGGAACAAAACAACATATGACAACCAGGAGACATCTCAATCTGCGAAACTTTTTCTTCCATACTCTAACCCATTTGCAATAAAGGTCAGCAAACTGTTTGCTTCGCTAATCACTTACTGTATCTGGGATCTATCTGTCGATCCTTTTTTGTTTGCTCCAAGTGCTTGCATTGGAGAACATTGGAAGGTATGCCACAGAGCATATAGGTTTTTATCCTCAATCTTTTCGCATGGAGGACTGCACAAATTAAGAGAGCAGTTTTTTCGAGGCCACCAATGCCTGCTTATTGGCTTCTGATGACTGCAAATTTCACAGACTTCACAACACACAGTACTTTTCAAAAGTTTTAAATGTATATATTGCTTAAGACTTTTGCACTGTTCTGTAGTAATTTTATATATTGCACTGTACTACTGCTGTAAAAAAAAGCAAATTTCATGACATGAGTGATGATAAACCTGATTCTAATATCCAACTGTATTGTGGACTGAGAGTGTGAAGGGGGCAGGGAGAGGGGAATCCATGGTTGGGAAAAGGGGAAGAGCGAGAGGAGGGAGCAGGAAGCATAAGAGAAACATTCTATAATGATCAATAACGCAATTGTTTGAAATCAAATGACCTTGCCTGGTGTCTCGGGGCTGGAAGTGTCAGCCCCATGCCACCCCTGACCCTGGCACTCCTTTGCTACTTGTCCCACATGTCTCCCCTGGCCTCCACTCTCACCATTCCCAACGTCCTTTGATCCTGACAGATTTACAAACTCACTCTCTGCTCCACGTTGACAAATACAGTACTGTGCAAAAATCTTAGGCACCTTAGCTATACGTATACGGTTAAGACTTTTGCACAGTCAGTGATATTAAATCTGATTCTGATTCAACTCTGGGCCGTTATCTTCACTCATCAAAAAAAAAGTGGTCTGCTGAATTGTGTCATGCTCGGTGTAGACATTTTCTTAAGCTATCGTATTGCATGTATTGGCTTCAATTAAAGGAGCTGCAGATGGAAATGCTTTATATACTTGACCAAATGATATGGGATGTAATTTGTTTACTTGAAATTCACCTTCATTAAATCCTTATCAACATTGCTAAGGCATATTCTTGTATGCAGTTGTGTGTCTGATAAACATGACTCTTGCACATGTGTTCCAGAGCAAATGTTATGTAATCACACTTGTAATTCAAACTGCTTTGAGTTGAGCCAACTAAGAAATAACAATTGTCGAACTAAATGTTATAAACCTTATTTTGATTGAATGAAGTCAGCAATATCTTGCGGCCCACTTTAATTGTTATATTATTTTATATTCCTCAATAATTAGTGAATTTAAGATGATCTTGTTGGAAGTAAGTCATTCTTTAAGCAGCAGTTCATTTCATTATTTGTGTCAGAAATAAATAAAACCTTGTCTGATAATCATTGACTCTTCACAAAAGGAACTCTTAAATGAAATGAAGAGTAAAATATGGTAAGGTTAGTCAAAAGAAGACTTCCCGACAAACTCAAAATACAGTCAAGGTTATCTGTATTGGTAGTGTTGTTAAGCCCCATCATCCTTCTGGGGCATAGGCTGCTGATAGTAGCTCGCCAGAGTCCTCTGTCTGTCAAGTTGCCTCTGGGTATAGCCCATCTTTCTGGAGTATCCTTCCTCTCCCACAATGAGGTCGCTGAAACTTCTGTTGACGATTCTATAGCTCTGGGTTTTTAGCCTCATGCCCAACCCTCCTTTTGCAACCGGGCTTGGGACTGTTTATGGTAGAGTTTGTATTGTTAGTACTGGGCTATAAAATATATATTTGCCACATCTGATTGAAGCTATCAATTGTATGTGTTTTTTTTGGTTTGTTACATATTTTAATGTTAGAAACAATTAATTCTGATGTATGAAATTTGGTATTGTGTCAAATACATTACTGCAGTGCAAGAACATGTCTGGTTGAATGTTTTTGTGTAATTGTATCAGTGAATTAAAAATAGTGGGAGACTGACTAAAATGAAGAACGAGGCTAACAGTAATTTGGATATATAAAATAGCTAATAGATATCATATCAGTCCTTTTCTTGCACTGAATATTGTATAAGATCACAATCTAAATCTGATTTAATTCATTGTCTTTTGTCTTTTTATTCTGCCTTTAAGCACAATTGCTCAAACATGTTTCTTCGTCTGCTCCCTTTTGGTTTTGCCTTTGTATTCCGTAATACTGAAATACAGTGCCGTTTTTAGCATGATCTACTAAGCACAAATTAATGGATATTTTGGATGTAATCAAGGAATTTTGTACTGTGCATTTGGAATAGACAAAACACGTAACTCTTCAGAACCACTGTTTAACTGAAAAATTATCATGCAAGTGCAGTGTGATTTTTCTCAACATGTAAAGTCTTATCACTTGCTGTGTGTACAAAATGCAAGAAAACCATTTTAAGTTTTGTATTCTGAAATAAGAAACAGAAAATAATGAAAAAATAACGCATGTGAAGGTAGGATGCTGAGCATTTCCCGCTGATTTTTGATTTTGTGTCAGATTTCCAGCATTTGCAGTTTTTTTTTGCTTCAGTTGATTTTTGTACAGTCTGTATGATACATGTTGATACATTTCATAAACTGTTTCAGTAAGAAACTAATTTTTGCAGACTAACACTGAGGCATTATTTCTACCATATGGATAGAAAAAGCATTTTTGTTATGATATAACACATTAATTCTGCCATTTCCAATGAAATTGAAGATAAAAGTGCAAAACACAGACAATCTCACTGTCAAATAAACTGCTTGAATGCGTTAAAATAATCCCAAAACAAAATTGTTCAACTTGTCAGATTTTATTAATATTCATTTGACATGACTATTGTGAATTAAATCTGGCTCAGGGATCAGTTTGCTTATCATTGTGAACTATTAAGTATTACATATTAAAATAAGATATATCCATTCTGTTCTGCTTTTGGATAGAAGCAAGTTGAGTTTCAATGACTATTGTCACTGAGCAATATTTAACTATGATGTGAGACTCTTATTTACACTGTAATAAATTTTATTTCAGGTATTTTTTTAAATGGTAATTTTTTTGTAAATGTATTTAACTGGCTCAACATTGTTCTTAGTGTATTGTATTTGGGTATTTTCATTTCCCTGCAAAATACCACTGTTTCTGAATGAACACAATTACACACAATAAATTATGAATTTTCAAAAAGACACAGTATTTTCATTATTTTAAGTTTTGCATTAATAGACAACTTTTGCTTGTAATATGCACCGTTGAAATGGTTTCTTATTAAATAAGTTCTAAATCTTCAAGAAGGATATACTTGGCATCTCTCCTGTAATTTTATATTTGGCCCCCATGATGGAGCAGATTATGATTTTCTATCTAAAGAGAATTATTATTCTCATTATTCTTGAAGGTCTGACAGAGAATCTTAAAAGTTTTGTTTGTATAGGTTTTGCATGTTTGTTATGAAAGGAGGCCTAGAAGAGGAAAAATTTGCTCTCTAGTCTTACATCATCAGGTACCTTTAGAATTTCAATGCATTTGTCATGGAAAATATATTCTTTTAAAACCAAGACCTCTTATTGTTCAAAAATACTTTAAAGAACATATAGAAATTAACCAAAGTATGAATATTATTAATCAAAATTATACTTCAAGTTTATTGTATAATACATGTGGCCAAGTGGTTAAGGCATTGGACTAGCGACCTGAAGGTCATGAGTTCGAGCCCCAGCCGAGGGAACGTGTTGTGTCCTAGAGCAAGGCACTTAACCACACATTGCTCTGCGGCGACACTGGTGCCAAGCTGTATGAGTCCTAATGCCCTTCCCTTGGACAACGTTGGTGTCGTGGAGAGGAGAGACTTGCAGCATGGGCAACTGCTGGTCTTCCGTACAACCTTGCCCAGGCCTGCGCCCTGGAGAGTGAGGACTTTCCAGGCGCAGATCCATAGGCTTGCAAGACTAATGGATGCCTTTACTTTTACTTCAACTTTATTTTCTTCTCGTCATTTGATTAATTCACCTATAAAATATAACGAGAGAAAGTACCTTCAATTTTACATTACCTTGGGCTAGAACTTGATGTTAACAATGCAACAACCGCATTAACTGCATAGAAAACAGGCACACATCTTTAGCAAGTCCATCTATGTCAATTTAGTAGTAAGTCCCAGGTTGATCATAAGTGAGGTGAGAGCTTTGCTCAATGTAATATCACCATATTATTGGCAGTAGGGAAAAGGCATGGCTGAACAAGAAATATCCATAAGATTGTTCAAAAGTATGACTGCTAACTATGCATCTGTTTGGCAGCCTGTCACTCAGTCAAGACCAATTTGGTGAGTCTTTGACAGTTAAAAATATCAACCATTTAAAAGTTTAAATTATTAAAGTTAACACGTTTAAAAACAGTTAAAGTTAACATAATTCAAATCTGAGAATTTCTTGATACAAGTTCCTCACACCTACTTCAAGTCATTGAAATCAATAGATCCACATCTTTATGCAGTTATATTCAGCAGTCTCATCAATAAGTTTGCAACATACTACTGGAGTCCCACTCAAGAAACTGCAAGGGAACTATCAATTTGAAACTCTGTTAATTGGAAACATGATCGGATCTGTATGAATTTCCCAGAAAGCGTTGGCTTAATATAGCTTAGTTCTTTTCTTTTCCAAAATTGTGGTATGGCTATAGGTATTAGATTTGTCCAATTCTATTTTTGTTTTACTTTCTTGATTTGAATTTAAAGTGTTTGAGACACTTTCCTTGACCACAACAATTGCAACTACAGTTATTTTAGTTTAAAGCATAACTAATTGTTGCATTTGGTAAAAAAAAATGCAATACATAAAGTCTTGTTACAGTTTGCTCTACAAAACTATGGAAGCCTGCTTTCTGAATGATCATTTCACCGTCTCTTTTCCTCTTGCTATGGTTTGCTGACTACAGATTTTCTTCTAATCATCCAGTTTCATCTCTGGCCCCATATTTATATATTTCTTTGTTTTGACCTTGCATTGTAACAACAGTCTCCTCAGCTATCTTACTCTGTCAGTTTTAGAAATATATTTTACATTTGCTATACTATCCCTGTTTCTTTTGTAGATTAAACAATTCCTTATCATCCTTGTTTACTTTTTTGCAGTCCAAGCTGCTACTTGAATAGGACCCTCACAGGAATTGTCCAACATTGTGCCACAGATCAGTTGTTCAAGTGGCATGGCCCTTTGAACATTTCAATCCCTCTAATCCCTCTCAATCAATATTCTCCCTTTCATTTACTACTTTACTTTGTTATCATGTTCCTGTTACATTTCATATACTTGTACTGTCCCAGATTATCTACTGTCAGCACACCACCACAGTCCAAACTAGTGCCCTGACCTTCAGTCTGCAAGTTTCAATACTTCAGTACATCTTCAATTAATATCACTCCTTTATTTAAATAATGATCATCCATGACTTTCTGCCATGTTAATGTCTTGCATTTCTGTTAACAATATTTACAACCATATTCCTTCACAGCAACAATATTATTAAGCAACAAAGACACAGCAGAAACAATTTAATTCACTTTTTGATTAATCTACTAATTGCACAGGTTTATAAATTGAGCAAATTAGACCATGCAATCATTCCATTTTATCCTCCTCCTAGTGTTCTAATTTAGAGAATTAATTCAACAACTGCTGTTGATGTCAGCCTTGAGACAGTAGTAGCTTTAACCTTGAGACAGAAGGTTGCACTGTATACCACCCTGAGATTCATTTTCTTGCAGGCATTCACAGTAAATACAAAGAAACAATAGAATAAGTGAAAACCTGCATGTGAGACGGACAAACAACCAATGTGCAAAAGATGACAAACTGAGACCTCCAAAGTGAGTACATTGACTGTGGGAACAGTTCAGTGTCGGGAGGAGTGAAGTTATTCCTTCTGGGTCAAGAGCCTGATGGCTGAGGGCTATCAACTGTTCCTGAACCTGATGGTGTGGGTCCTGAGGTTCCAGTACCACCTTCCTGATGGCTGCAGCGAGAAGAGAGCGTGGCCTGGGTGGTGGGGGTGCTTGATGGATGCTGCTTTTCTGCAATAGTGCTCCAAATAGATGTGCTCAGATGTGTGTATGGCTTTACCTGTGATGGACTGGGCTATATCCATTAGTTTTTTCTAGTCTTTTCCAGTGAAGGGCATTGGTGTTTCCATACCAGGCTGCAATGCAAACAGTCAATATTCTCTCCACCGCACATCTATAGAAGTTTGTCATCGTCCTAGATAACATGTTGAATCTTCACAGACTTCTAAGAAAGTAGAGGTGGTGCTGTACTTTGTAATGGTACTTGTATGCTGGAGTCAGGACAGATCCTCTGAAATGACAACATCGAGGAACACCAAGGAATCTAAAGTTGTGGGTCCTCTCCACCTCTGATCCCCTGATCTGAGATTTTGTGTGAAGTAAATGATTCCATGGCACTAATGAAGAAAACTGAGCAATTCTCTGAAATCTCTCTCAAGTAACTCCTTAAGCAATGCAACCAAAGAAATTGTTTGGCTATTATTCCAAGAACCAAATCTACGATACATACTACGATAATAAATAAACTTTGATTGCTTTTGAGGTGCCTTGGTGGCATATTAGCATTGGTTTTCTGCAATGGCAACTTTTTTTGAAAACAAGATGTAAGGTGGATTTGGATACTGTTGCTATTAAGATCTAATGCGTGTACTGAAATACTATTGCAAACTGGATAGAGTTTACAGCTTTATATATAGTTTTTTAAAATATATATATCATTTTTTACAACCACCTTTTGTCCTTTGAGAATGTCAGCGCTGAGCCCTCCAGTAAGCTGGTTGCTATTTTGAATTACTGCAGTGCCTGTGCTGAATGTTTTCTTACAGTGATATTAGGTCAATAGTGAAGAATGCCGACCTATCAGCAATATTCTGACTGAAATGTTGCATGATTCACTGTGGTATACAGCATGTAGTCGATCAGGAGAGATGGAAGTGTATCCAGCACCTTACAGAGAAGCAGACATAGGAAGTTTTGTTACCAATAAAGTAAGCAAACGTGACAATCGAATACTTAAACAGTTAGTCATAATTCTAGCCTCTCGCTTCAGCTGATAAAGGACCTTTCTCTCATTTCTGACATCTCTTCTATCTCTGTTAACTAAGTATTTAAAACAATGACTTTTCTAATCTGCAACAATTCTTTGTCCCGAGTTTGAAACTCACTCCAGAATTTTTAAAACTCCTGCATTTTTCAGATGGGAAAGCAGAGGAGTCAGCAATTCTTCACAGATTTCCAGAGGGTTACTAACCGCCCCACCCCTACAATCATAAATAAGTACACTTTCCATAGCCTATCCATGGTCCATCTCTGACATGGCTGGATTTAACCATTATATTGGTTCTTAATGTAAATTTGGTTAGTATTTATTGCCTATCTGAACTTTATAGTCCCATAGCGTTGCTGGTGTGCAGATCCTAGATTTAGATTCAGCAACCTTGAGAAAATGATTATATATTTCCAAGTGAGGACGGTGTTATTTGAAAGAGAACCCGTAAATAGCGTTCCCCCCCCCCATGTGCCCGCTGCATTTAACCTAATGCTAGGAATCTTACGTTTTAAAATCTGAAACTCGTAAATGTTGTAGATGGTGCATGCTGTATCCGGGATGCGCCAGTGATGGAGGATGTTGATGGTAAATAAAGTAGTTGATGGGGTGGATTTGACCTAGAGATGTTGAATCCTCGGCAACTGTTGGAATTGGAGCAACAAGTGGAGAGAATTCTATATTGCCGCTGTTGAAATAGTTTCGTGAATTCGGGAGAAGATATCCGGTGCAACAGGTAAGTTTCCACAGTGTGTGTATGTTTGTGCAGTGCCGTTTCTCATATCTGCTAAACTTGTAGCCTCCAAAATCCTCCTAATCACCTGGAAGTTCGAGGTACCCAGCAAAGGTGCTGCTTATTCGTCATTGGTTGGTTCATTGCAACTGTAACGGAAGCCAATTTCCTTCGGGATCAATAAAGTATGACTATGACTATTGCAAGCACTTACTGATTATTTTACAACACTCCAAATTGCTGTTCCCAATTTCACCCCCATCTTGATACCTTCTTAAATTATATCTGTACTCCTAAATTTCAGGTGATTTATTTCGTAAATTTAATTCCGTTTTCGTTGGTAGTTCACCTTTCCAGCCTAGGTAGTAACTTTTGGAATATCTTCAATTCTTTCGTGTCAATTCATTTTTAATTTGGAAGTTCTGTGAAAGGGAAAACAGCTTGGTGTTTTGGCCACGTTGGATTATCCTCGCAGTGCTAGTGCCAACGGCAGGGACCCGCCAGGTCGCCGAGAGTCCGACATTGCTTCTGGAAGCACGTGGTTTCGGGAATCCAGGCGCCTGCGCGCAAATCCTGTTGCTAGGATACCGTAAACTAGTCGACCTGGCAAGTTGTCTGTGGCCGCGGAGTAGGGCTGTCCATCCCAGGTAAGATGCCAGGGACTGGGGAGGGTGCTGCTCTGCAGGCGGGCGGAATCGTGGCCGGTAACGGAGAGGCGGTGGTTTTTGCTGCATCAGCCTGGGTAAAATAAAATACTATAATCTCCCCCATCAACTTCCCCGCCCCCGACTTTGGGCCTTGTTGAAAACCACCCTGCTGTGGACGCGAACGTAAAATTATATCTGAGGTTGTTCTGTTTTTCTATGTTAATTTATTAGCCTTATTACTCATCAGATTCCAACACCGGTAGCCTTTGTGTTCCTGCTTCTCAACCTCCAATACCTGTCTCCATCTTCACCCTCTCATCTGCTCCCTTAGTTCCATCTGCTTCCCCCTATCACCCACCTGTCCCTGCCTTCGCAACTCCACTCCTCCGCCCCCTTCACCCTTCAGCACCCCCACACTCCTCCGCCCCCTCACCTGCCCCCATCCTTCCCCACCCCCACATTCCTCCGTCCCCCATCCTTCAGCACCCCCACAGTCCCCCGCCCCCTCACCTGCCCCTCATCCTTCACTACCCCCACACTCCTCTGCCCTCTCACCTGCCCCTCATCCTTTACCACCCCCACACTCCTCCACCCTCCCTCACCTGCCCCTCACCCTTCACCACCCCCACACTCCTCCAACCCCTCCTTCCCCACCCCCACACTCCTCCGCCCCCTCACCTGGCCACATCCTTCCCCACCTCCACACTCCTCCGCCCCCTCACCTGCCCCTCATCCTTCACCATCCCCACCAATCATCCTTTGCCCAAGGTCACCATTTCTCTTCCCAATTTCCCTGCCACGGATGTTGCTCCACCTTCTGAGTTATTCCAGTATATTACATCTTCTTAGATTTGTTTATCATTTTTTTTTACATCTTCAGTTTATTGAAACACCTTAAACAAAACAAATGTTTTTTTGGAGCCTGTGTAAAAATCCCATCATCAAATTTTGCAGCAGGCATTTTGATCTTGTGACTGATGGCTTCAGGTTAGGTACCAAAATTGTATTTGCTCATTTTAGTTCATTTAAAATCTTCCACATTAATGAATTCTGTTTTTTAAAAAAATTTTGATGCCAGTATAGGCTAAACTAAAATAACCTTATTAGAACTATGCTTTTGAATTTGATCAGATTCCAGATGTTGGATAGAAGCTGAATGGAATTGTTCAAGCCAGCAGTCTTTTTTTTGCTTACATTACAAATTCACCAATATCTGCAACAAAACTTGGCAGATCGGAGAAAGGCGAACACCCTGGACAAAATCACTCATCATCACTCTACCCAAGAAAGGCAGCTTACAGCAGTGCCAAAATGATAGAACCATTTAAGTCTGAACAGCCATAGAAGCAGAGTGATGTTGAAAGTCATTTTGAACAGACTGAAACCACAGGCAAAAGAAATAATCCTGGAAGAGCAGGCCGGATTCAGAAGTGTAGGAAGTACAACAAAACAGATATTCAACCTCTGAGTACTGTGTGAGAAATACAACCAATATCAACAGGACATCTTCCACGTGTTCATAGACTTCAAGAAGGCATTCAATAGGGTGTGGCATGATGCACTCGAAGCCACAATGAAGAGATGCAATATGGGCTAGAAGCTGATCCAAACCATCAAGCAGCTCTACGCCAAAACTAGCAGTGCAGTACTTGTTCAAGGCATAGTTGGAGAGTGGTTCCACAAATCACCCGGAGTCCGACAAGGCTGCCTCCTTTCACCCACGCTGTTCAACATTTTCCTGGAGAAAATAATGACGGATACCCTGGAAGACCATATTGGCGTCAGAAAACAGATCATAACCAACCTTAGGTTTGCCGATGACATTGATGGCTGGAAGGAAGACAGGATGAACTGGCCTGCCTTGTGAACCATCTGGATGGTACATCTACTGGATATGGCATGGAGATCAGCACAGAAAAAATCAAACTGATGAGAAAGTGAGGAGCCAATCTCAACAAAAACCACAATCGGTGCACAAGAATTAGAGACTGTCAAACAGTTCAAGTATCTTGGCGCCATTATCAACCAAGAAGGATCAAGGCCTGGTGCTTGCAAGGATAGCCCAAACAGCAGGAACACTGGCTAAGCTAATACCAATCTGGAGAGACAATAACATTGCTCTCAGATCCAAGTTAAAGGTCCTGTATGCACTTGTGCTCCCCATCTTCTTGTATGCATGTGAATCGTGGAGTTTGACAGCAGAACTGCAAAAGAAGATCCTGGTAGTAGAAATGAGATGCTTCAGAAGACTTCATTATCTCCTATGCAGACCACGTCTCAAACAGCAAAGTACGATGAACCATCACCCAACACATGAGACACTACAAGATCTACTATCCACAGTAAAGAACAGGAAACTGAGATGGTATGGCCACATAACAAGATCAATTGGACTGTCAAAGACTATTCTGCAGGGGAAAAAAGGGGCAGACAAAGGAAAAAGTGGACATGACATTGCAGAGTGGACCAGAGAGAGCTTTGCTGCAACCCAGGCGCTCACCCACAGCCCTGAGAGGGCTCATCTGTACAGTGCCCCTATGAACCTGGCGGGTTGCGGGATCTGTAACTGCAACTGTAACAAATTAAACTGTTGTTAAAAGCATTACCTAAATGTGCTGAATCCAATCAGTTTTAAAGTTTAATTATGCAAATGAGTTGCGCAGTAATGCCAATGGTAACTACACATCTGACATCACAGAACAGTACAGCACAGGAACAGGCCCTTTGGCACACAATGTTATGCTGAACTAATTCATAATCAAATGGCCATCTAAACCAATCTCTTCTGTCTATACAATGTCTATAACCTTCCATATTCTTCTCATTCATGTGCCTATCTAAACTGCTCTTAAAAATCCCTAATGTATTTGTCTACACCAGACAGTGCATTCTAGGCACCCACCACTCTCTATATATAAAAATAAATTTGCTCCTCATGAGACCATTGAAATTACTCCCTCTCACCTTAAATGCATGCCCTCTGGTATTAGACATTTTAACCTTTTGACAAAAAAGATACTGTCTGTCTACTCTATCTATGCCTCTCATACACTTCTATCAGATCTCCCCTCAACCTCCGCCACTCCAGAGAAAACAACCCAAGTTTGTCCAACCTCTTGTTATAACATATGTTGAGAATAAGGGGTAGGCCATTTAGAATGGAGTTGAGGAAAAACTTTTTCACCCAGAGAGTTGTGGATCTGTGGAATGCTCTGCCTCAGAAGGCAGTGGAGGCCAATTCTCTGGATGCTTTCAAGGAAGAGTTAGATAGAGCTCTTAATGATAGCGGAGTCAAGGGATGTGGGGAGAAGGCAGGAATGGGGTACTGATTGTGGATGATCAGCCATTATCACAGTGAATGGCCTACTCCTGCACCTATTGTCTATTATGTCCTCTTCTCCAGGCAGTATCCTGGTAAACTTCTTCTGCACCCTCTCCAAAGCCTCAACATCCTTCCTATAATGGGGTAACCAAACTAGATGCAATATGCTAGATGCAGCCTAACTAGAATTTTATTAAACTGTAATGTAATCCCCCGACCAATACACAAATGCTGGAGGAACTCAGCAGGTCAGGTAGCATCTATGGAGAGGAAATTCTGTCAACATTTCATGCTGAGACCCTTCATCAAGACTTTTGAAGTCAGTGTCTAGACTAATAAAGGCAAGCATGCCATATGCCTCTTGCTTTTAACAATGTACAGTCTCTTTACATTTGACCCACCAAGGTGAACACTACATTCGGCCAGGTTAAACTCCATCTGCCATTTCTCTGCCCATATCTCAACTGATCTCTATCACATTGTATTCTTTGCCGGTATTCTATGCTATCCAATCTTTGCATCATCTGCAAAGTTATTAACTCACCCATCTACATTCTCATCCAACATACATCAAAGTTGCTGGTGAACGCAGCAGGCCAAGCAGCATCTATAGGAAGAGGCGCAGTCGACGTTTCAGGCCGAGACCCTTCGTCAGGAAAGGGTCTCGGCCTGAAACGTCGACTGCGCCTCTTCCTATAGATGCTGCTTGGCCTGCTGCGTTCACCAGCAACTTTGATGTATGTTGCTTGAATTTCCAGCATCTGCAGAATTCCTGTTGTTTACATTCTCATCCAGATTATTTACTTTATATATATCACAAACAGCAGAGGTCCCAGTATAGATAGATCTCTGTGGAACACCATTAATCACAGACCTCAAGCTAGAATAAATCCCTTTGACTACTACCCTCTGTCTTCCATGGGCAATTCAGTTCTTAATCTACACAGCCAATTCACCATTGATCCCATGCAACTTAATCTTCTGAATGACCCTTCCATGTGGGACCTTGTCAAACGCCTTACTAAAATTTAAGTAGACAACATCCAAAGCTCTAACTTCATCAATCACCTTCATCACCTCATCAGAAAATTCAATCAAGTTCACAAGACACAACCTCCCCCGCACCATGACATGCTGGCTCTCCCTAATTAGGCCATGGATTTCTAAATGTTCATAAATCCTGTCCCCAAGAATTCACTCCAGTATTCCTTACCAATGACATGAGACTCACTGGTCTATAGTTTCCAGGAGTATCCCTGTTTCCCTTCTTGAATAATGAAATAACATTAGCTACTCACCAGTCCTCCGGGACCTCGTCTAAAGAGGACACAAAGATATTGGTCAAGGCCCCAGTAATCTCTTCTCTTGTCTCTCTTAATAACCTGCGGTATATCCCATCAGACCCAGGGGATTTATTCCACAAGCTATTTGAGTGCACCTCGTAAATGAAATGGAAATGCCACGCTGTCTAATACTTTGAAATATGCTGTTATTTTAATTGAGTTTTTACAAATATGAAATAAAATTTTAATAATATTAACATTGAAGTTGTTTTAATGAAACTGTTGGGCACAGTATTTTTAAAAGGGGCCTTTAATTTTACGATGATAATTTCATAATTCATTGGTGAACCATCTAATCAATGAGGCAGGAAAGATGCAAGAATTGCAGATAATAAATTTGTGACACACATTATGAAATGGGGGATAATTGATTTATCTTGCTTATAGTGATCAGCCACTACCTTTTCACATGATTCTTTGTTTGTCTCAATGTGAACAGGGTACATGTCTAACCCAGATGTACTCTGAAATCTAAAGGCTAATTATGTACATACTGTATGTTATCAATTATAGATTGTGATTGAGTGTACAACTCTTACAGTATGCCTTAAGCCTCTTCCTTCATCAGTTTCTGTAGAAAATAAATTGTGAAATGTTTACGTGTGTGAAAGATTAGTCTTTCAATTCTAATATCTTGAAACAGTCAAATCTCTTCACTGGACAAACAAAAGCATTTTATTTTATTGTGAAAAGTATCAAAATGGATTTTGGATTTTTAAGTGTGATTTTTAATGTGTTTCTCTCTTGCATTCATCATACAGGTATAACGATCTAATGCTAAACTGTATCCTTTAAATCAGTAAATCAACAGTCTAAACTTCATAGTTTTACATTTGTGAAAGCCTTGTGGAGACCACTAAAGAGCAATCATTAATATTTAGTACTCTTGTGAGATGATGATTCCCTGTGATATCCAATGGAGTATTCTGATGTTCCACTCAATTCACATCCAGGGAAATATCAACGAGCAGAGAATTTCTTTATAAAAGAACAGGCTCCATGTTCAGTAGATGAAGATCCTATGACAAGTGAGAATTCTCAAAAAGTTGGAGAAAAATACTCTATTTATATCCCTCCTGACGGATGAATAGACAATATTGCCCACCAGGTTACATACGATGTGAAATCTTATATGTATTGGTCCTGACAGTAGATAATGAATAACATAGTAAGTGAGAGATGTATTTAATCACAAAAAAAACTCTAGACTCATTTGATACAACAATTTAAATTTAATTTGCAATGCTTTTTTCTACTGTATTACAAGGAATAGAAGTACTGAGAATAGGGGCTGGAGGAATTGGTTTAAAAAAAACTCCTGATGTTGTACTAAATGATCACAGTACACCTATTTAAATTGATAACTAGTTAGAGTAATGTGTTACTTTGTTTTCTTTCAGGCATCATGGAGATTGTATACGTTTATACCAAAATACGAAGTGAATTTGGCCGACAGTGCAACTTTTCCGATCGCCCTACAGAGCTACAGACTGATATTGTCCCAGATCCAACGTTAGCAGAAAATTTCATTGAGAAAAATCCAGTCGATATGTTTGTACAGGTTTCAGAAGACATGTCGGAACATGAGGTAGAATTGAATGTTGTACTTTAAATGTATATAACACTCCTGATAGGTCAGCAAGGAAACTGCTGTCTACATATTTCACCTGTATGAATAAGATGAACCAAATCACAGATTTTGGAGCATTCTCATCTATTAGCAGCTACTTGTGTTCAAGGGTGCATCCAATTAATGATTGGATATTATTCTACATACAGTATATTTACATAGTGAGCGAATCAGGATAATTTATATGGATCAGGAGATGAGATATAAAATATTGCCATTGTTAGAAAAATATTCACAAAGTTATGGCAAAAGAAGTTGCGATGCTTATTAAACAGCTGATGATTGTTTTGCTTCTGCACTAACTCTGTCCACACCCCAACAGAAATGTTACTAGCCTCACCAGCCTAGTATATAGTAAAATATATGTACTTTCATAATAAATTTACTTTGACTTGAGATATGATGATTGCTGAGTTGGCAGATTGCAGAACTCTTTTTGATGGAGGATAACATCCTCTGTATTTCTGCTCTCCATTTCATAAAAAATATTTGTAGTATTACTGTACTCGTTAATTGAAACATCTGTATAAGACTTATTTGAAGAATTTCAGCATTTTTGGGAATGTTATATAAAGGCATTATGAAGAATCATTTTTATCGTTTTATTAGAAGAATGTGCCTTTGTGATGAGATATAAGATGCATTTCTTTGGATGAGCTGAATTTGTAAGAAGTTGTAGTCTTATAGCATACTTCCATTGCAGAAAAAGTTGTGCTTTATTAGCTCTTCCCATAAATTTCTCAACCTGTTCACTTACTATCTCAATGGTGATTTCAAATATACAACCCCTTGTCATTCATTGACCATAACAATTTTTTTTTCAAAAACATAATAGTTTTAAGGTACTGTATATGCACTTGTATTTCTCTTGTTATAGTCTAGTTACTTTGCCTAATTTTTTAATCTCACCCATTGTTCATGAATATATCTTCACTGATTTACGTTGTATCCAAATTCCTGAATTTTTACTGTTTTAAATAGAAGTTCTAATTTAATGGCAACATTTATTATCTCCCTAACTGCTTCAACAATAACTTGCATTAAAATTTACTTTTAAAATGTTAGAAAAATAAAGAAACCAAAAAATAGCTTAGTGCTTTGTGTCATTTTGTTTTCCTCCACAAAATAACTTTATCTCCACAAAATAACTTTATCTCCAAGTAATGGGTGAGGTCTTTGTGACATTACCAGATGGCTATCTAGTTCCCTAAGATGTGCTAATTCAAATTAAATTACTTTTTGCTTTTGATGAATGTTTTTTTTCACTTATTTTCTATCCATTTTAAGGTAAATACAGAACATATTTCAACCGAGATTCGAGGGATTAACCACATGGAGGGTGGTTGGCCTAAAGATGTAAACCCAAATGATCTGGAGCATACCATGCGTTACCGAAAGAAAGTGGAAAAGGATGAAAATTATGTCTACACACTCATGCAGCTGAGTGGTGTAAGTGATAGTAAAAAGGAGACCAGTTCAAAATAGTATATTCTAGATGCTCTAAATATTTCAACATATATTAGTACAATAAAATTAGCAGAGATCATAGTGCTCATGTCAAACAGATATCTGTTTGGTGTACTCTAACTCGGTGGCTCATTGTTTGTATACGTTTAGCTTTTAAATTCTTTCTCGTAAAGTTATTGGAAAATAATCATTAGCAATTATGGTTACTTAAACTGCTAAGTATTAGATTTAAATGTGTGACAAGTTAAGTGCACAATTGATTTATATATACATCCATTTTATGAAAGTAAATGATCACCTAAGCACAAGTTGTGATTTCTATCAAGCCAATGGCAGAGCAAAATCTGGAAGCCACTTGCAGTTCTTTGTAATTGTTATGTGTACCTTGCTTAAAGTTGTTGCTCAGTTTGTACATATGCAACTTCCTTCATTCTTCCCCGCACCCCCTCCATCCTCCCCAACCACAAAAAATTCATACCCAGTGCGTTGTGCCCGAAACCAATAGAACAGGGGTTCCCAGCCTGGGGTCCATGGATCCCCTTCCCTCCCAAGTTAATGGTAGAAGTCTGTGGTATAATAAAAGTTGGGAATCCCTGCAATAGAATGTGGATGAGCCTTTAGTACCTGCAAATAAATTTTATGACCTTTTTTTTTAAAAATTAAAGCACTGTGACAAACTGGGATCTAATGTTCTCTGGGGGTGTGTGTAGACCAGTAATTCTCAACCCTTTTTGGGTTATTGTCCCCCTTGGCTCCCTGACCACATCTCTCTTTCCAGCCATTACATAAAAATTACAAAGAGTTTTGATTTATGATGTACAATGGAAAATAGGAACCGTAACTTCAAAGCAGTGACAAATAATTACTAAAATTATTCAAATATATTTAAAGCTACAATTAAAATAATTTCTTCATTTAATTACAGTAACAACAATTTTTGTCAACAATTTTTGAACGTACATTAGCAATCTAACTATTCACTACTTCATTGCTTTTTCACCTTTCAATGAGACGGACGGGCTTGGTGCAATGATATCAGCTTCTCAACATCAGGCTGAATATCACTCAGAAGGAGTATCATCCATATTATTCAGTAATTTTCAGTCTGTTTTGTTGCTTTGAAAGAAGTTGGGCGACTGCACTAAAACTGCAGCCCACTAACTAGGATGTTGGAAAGGTAATTAAAAACACCTTTATCAGGCTAATGGCACTGTGGCCAGCTCTGAGGCTCAGGGAAGGCAGAGTGATAGTGGTAGGAAACCTGATAGTTAGGGGGATGGACAGGATATTATGTGGCTGCAAAAGAGAAGCCAGGGTGTTGTGTTGCCTCCCAGGTGTTAAGGTCCAGAATGTCTCAAAGCGGCTGCAGAGATTCTCTAGAGGGAGGGTGAGCAGCCTGAGGTCATGGTGCACATTGGCACTTATGATATAGGTAGAAAGGGGGGAAAGAGGCCCTGTGCAGCGAATATTGGGAGTTAAGGAAAAGGCTGAAGAACAGAACCTCTGGATTACTCCTCATGCCACATGCTAATCAGGGCAGGAATAGAATGATGATACAGATGAATGAATGGCTGAGGAAGTGGTACAGGGGTCAGGGTTTCATTTTTCTGGATCATTGGGATCTCTTCTGGGGAATGCATGAGCTGTACAAAAAGGGCCGTTGACACCTGAACCCGAGGGGGACCAATAGGCTCGCAGGCAGGTTCGCTGGAGCTGTCGGGGAATGTTTAAACCAAGTTGGCAGGGGAATGGGAACCACAGTGATAGGGCTGAGGATGAAGCAGTTGGTATACAAATCAATGCAGTGTGTGGTGAGACCGTGATGATGATGGGGCAAAATTGCAGTCGGTGGGATGAGGTGAAGGGTAACATGGGGGCAAAATTGAAATGGGTGATGAATGCCGGACTGAAGGTGTTATATTTCAATGCACGCAGTATACCGAATAAAGTAGATGGTCTTGTAGTTAGAGATCGGCAGGTATGATGTTGTGCACCTATAGCAAATTAGAAAATTCAGAATTCAGAGGCAGTTGTTGTTTAGGATGTAAAAATCCATCCTTTGAATGGTGGAGATTTGCAAAAGAACTTACAAGTTGAGGACAGTAACAAAAAAGTTGTGCGGATAGTTACAGTTGGCATTAGGACTATCAGTAAAATAAAATTAATTCACAACTGTACTGTGAAATAAATATTTTCAGGAGTTGGAAACTGACTGTCCACTCCATTTTTGCAGATCACCTTCCCTTCCCCACTGCAGCCCATCTGCAGGAGTTACATTCTTTCCTAATTTACTTATTATTTAAAATCTAAAGCAGTAAAATGAAGTATTCAAAAATGAAACAATCTTAGCATTATTAATAATTACATGCTTCATGGAGGCCAAGAAAATAATTTTAAAAACAAACAAAAAGGCTTGACATTATTGGCCCATATGGTGCTGTTTGCCACCCATTGCAGGGTAGCTAGTTGAAGCAGTAAGTCAGCTCATTTCAGGCTTTCACTCTTGCATATTGCAATGCACAAGTCAGGAATGAGCCAGAGGTCTGATGCCAGCACATCTGACCATCTACCCTGCTGCTAGGCTCTGATTTGAATCCAGTGGCAGAGTAACTTGTCATGGTTGGTGTGTGGACTCGCGTTGGAGCAGTCCTTCATTAGCCAGTACAACTGTCATGCCGGTATATGGAGTGTGGTTCTATTTAAATTGGAATGTTGACTTAAATTGAAGCAGTAAATGTTTTTTTAAAAATTATTACTTAATTATCTTAATTTCTATCACATTAGTGTTTCCCTGTAAATATAATATTTTAAATTAATATTTTCAATAGCTTGTTTTAATTAAATCTTTTTCATTTGTCTTTTGTACCTTTGATAATCAGAGACACAGAAAGTTACAAAAGCTTATGATTGTAGTGAGCTGATCCTTGGGTGGAGCCAGGCATCACTGCCACTCGCTGAGAGCTCTTCCTCATGGTGTGGAGGCCAGGAAAAAGTTTGGAGTCATGGGCTGCAGAAGTTGCATGGCTGTAACCTTTGCTTGGGGAGCAAGTTCAAAGACTGTCCCAGATCTAATATAATCTAACCCATTAAATTTTCCATTTGTCTGATGGGATTTTTAAAGCTTAAATCAATACCACAGGGATTAGTTTGGAAGCTTTCTTCATGTAATTTCAATATTGCCAATAGAATTGATTGCTAATTGACAGATAGCAAGTAACAAGCAGCAAGGACGATTTAAATATTTGTCCTCAAAGAGCTAAATGTTCCATGCATCAAATACTACACAGCACTGAATTTTGTTTTTTTAAACAGTTAATGGACCACTGCATTAGACAGAATAATGCTATCAATATTTATGAGGAGTATTTTGAAGATAAAGAGGAGTCTGCGGGATCAATTGATGAACCACCTTCTGCAAAAACCATAAATGTTTTCAGGTATTTTTCATTTTTAGGAATTCTGTAGATCTCTCATTAGATAATTTTAAATTAACAGGCATGATAATTCTTTACAATTTCTAAATATGTGTGTATACTAAAAATTAAAGTAAAATATCAAAAAAGATTTACTAACCTTACTCATAGCTCTTCATCATTTTGAATATGAAAAAAAGAAAATCACATTTTTAACCAATAACACATTTATTCATCTTCCGTGTAATCATCTACTTTGAACTGAGAAGTTTTTGCAGTTTTGTGACTGGTGTAGATTTAACAGGTTTATTCCTTTGGCACACACAAAAATTAACAGTAATAAGTCAATTCATTCCTGTCACCAATGTACTGTAATATTACTGTGTATCACCTTAATGGTAATATACTGCAAGATGTTTTAATTATCTCCATCTATCCTGGAAAGGAAGGTGATTACCTTGGCTGGTCTGATTGATTTTTGGCAACATAGGTTCTTGTGTGTATATGAAATTGCATTTGAGACAACAATGGATGCTTTCAATATGGCCATCCTTTCTGAAGTGCAAATGTCTCACTCATTGTTTCTTACCAAGGTTCACACAAGAAAATTAACCCTGAACACACTGGACGAATGTGGCATTTCATTTCCATGTTCATTTTTCTAATTATACTGTTCTAAGGGGCAATGATCACCGGGGTACCTGTAGCCAGGAACAATTGGTTTTTGTAAAACACTAAGTCAGCATAGTGTTCATTACACCAGCTCCTCTTGAACTTGATGTAGTACTGAAAAGCACCTGACATTTGTTGATTCACACCAACAGCTGGAGGTAACAGCCATACTGTAAGAAGTAGATTCTTTAAGTAGCAGTGGCAAGGTACATTTTGTATGATGCTGAATAAATTTCAGCTATGAAGTTAAACTACATTGTTAGCCAGAATGTAGAGCTCTGGAATTGAAGCACTGGTATCAGATGAATACACACGGAATGCTGGAGGAGCTCAGCAGGCCAGGCAGCCTAAGGAAATAAGTAAACAGTCTACTTTTTTCCCCACTGTTATCAGATCCGTTGAGGATGCAGATTAATGGTATAAGCTGCTGCTCCCTCATACTTCTGCCAGATATTTAGCGCTCATATTTTTACCAAATGCCACCTTTATGCCATAAGTATATCAAAATTGTAGATGGCAATTTTTAAATTCTAAGGACGGAAGGTGCTGATAGTTATAAATTCACCTTGAAAGTATTTCTGGTGAAGCATGTAAATGAGTTGTGTATACCAATATGTATAAAAATTTGCAAGTTCATCCTATAACTAAGTTTGTAAATTATTTTTGCAGCATTTAATTAGGAGAGTTATGCTTCTTTTATCTTAAGAGCTAACTGAGATAGAAATAGAAGTTGATCTTGTTCAGGAATTTGTGTAATGAAGGAAACATGCCTTTATCTTTGTTGTTTCATTTGTTAGTGACCCTAATGAAATTAAACGGACAGTATCTCATCTCTCATGGCATCCAGATCAAGGGAGGAAACTGGCAATTTCCTACTGTTGTTTGGAGTTTCAAAAAGCTGGTGATAATATGAATCCTGACTCGTACATCTGGGACTTGGGTAATTCATTTGATATCACTGTGCTGTAAGGCAGTTATTGTTGGAACTTTTGCTATGGAATGCAATCGCACTGAAGAGCATATGGAACTTTATATCAATATTATTATTTCCTCTGCATAAAATATGGGGGAGCTTGTATAATCGTAAATTGTCTTAAACGTCTGCCTTGCATACTTGCCATATTGTATTTATTCTCTTTCTTGAATCAAAAAGCTACATATAGCCCTAAAGCTACAAATTTCTGAAATTATAAAAAGAAAAGTCTAATCTAATTTAATCACAGTTCAACTTTGCATATCTCCTGGTTATCCAGTCTTCTGTTTGAAAGCAAAATATCTGTGGTCATCTTATGGGGAAGTTATCACCCCTTATGGAGCTTGGCAATTTTGAGAAGGTAGTTTCAGTCTAAAGTGGGCAAAATGCAAACAAAAAAAAAACACCCAGGCATAAACGTTGAATGCAAGAAGAAATCTGAGAAGATAGTATCAGTGTATCAGATAAAATATGGGTTGAGTTAGCAGGAGCTGCCATACTGCCTTTAGGTCTGCTATATTGGAAATAAGACATAAACTGCCTTTAAAGTCTAATGGTAAGAGCCACTTGACATTTAGAAACATAGAAACATAGAAAATAGGTGCAGGAGTAGGCCATTCGGCCCTTCGAGCCTGCACCGCCATTTATTATGATCATGGCTGATCATCCAACTCAGAACCCAGCCTTCCCTCCATACCCCCTGACCCCTGTAGCCACAAGGGCCATATCTAACTTCCTTTTAAACATAGCTAATGAACTGGCCTCAACAGTTTGCTGTGGCAGAGAATTCCACAGATTCACCACTCTCTGTGTGAAGAAGTTTTTCCTAACCTCGGTCCTAAAAGGCTTCCCCTCTATCCTCAAACTGTGACCCCTCGTTCTAGACCTCCCCAACATCGGGAACAATCTTCCCGCATCTAGCCTGTCCAATCCCTTTAGGATCTTATACGTTTCAATCAGATCCCCCCTCAATCTTCTAAATTCCAACGAGTACAAGCCCAGTTCATCCAGTCTTTCTTCATATGAAAGACCTGCCATCCCAGGAATCAATCTGGTGAACCTTCTTTGTACTCCCTCTATGGCAAAGATGTCTTTCCTCAGATTAGGGGACCAAAACTGCACACAATACTCCAGGTGTGGTCTCACCAAGGCCTTGTACAACTGCAGTAGTACCTCCCTGCTCCTGTACTCGAATCCTCTCGCTATAAATGCCAGCATACCGTTCGCCTTTTTCACCGCCTGCTGTACCTGCATGCCCACTTTCAATGACTGGTGTATAATGACACCCAGGTCTCGTTGCACCTCCCCTTTTCCTAATCGGCCACCATTCAGATAATAATCTGTTTTCCTATTTTTGCCACCAAAGTGGATAACTTCACATTTATCCACATTAAATTGCATCTGCCATGAGTTTGCCCACTCACCCAACCTATCCAAGTCACCCTGCATCCTCTTAGCATCCTCCTCACTGCTAACACTGCCACCCAGCTTTGTGTCATCCGCAAACTTGGAGATGCTGCATTTAATTCCCTCATCCAAGTCATTAATATATATTGTAAACAACTGGGGTCCCAGCACTGAGCCTTGCAGTACCCCACTAGTCACCGCCTGCCATTCTGAAAAGGTCCCGTTTATTCCCACTCTTTGCTTCCTGTCTGCTAACCAATTCTCCACCCACACCAATACCTTACCCCCAATACCGTGTGCTTTAAGTTTGCACACTAATCTCCTATGTGGGACCTTGTCAAAAGCCTTTTGAAAATCCAAATATACCACATCCACTGGTTCTCCCCTATCCACTCTACTAGTTACATCCTCAAAAAATTCTATGAGATTCGTCAGACATGATTTTCCTTTCACAAATCCATGCTGACTTTGTCCGATCATTTCACCGCTTTCCAAATGTGCTGTTATCACATCCTTGATAACTGACTCCAGCAGTTTCCCCACCACCGACGTTAGGCTAACCGGCCTATAATTCCCCGGTTTCTCTCTCCCTCCTTTTTTAAAAAGTGGGGTTACATTAGCCACCCTCCAATCCTCAGGAACTAGTCCAGAATCTAACGAGTTTTGAAAAATTATCACTAATGCATCCACTATTTCTTGGGCCACTTCCTTAAGCACTCTGGGATGCAGACCATCTGGCCCTGGGGATTTATCTGCCTTCAATCCCTTCAATTTACCTAACACCACTTCCCTACTAACATGTATTTCGCTCAGTTCCTCCATCTCACTGGACCCTCTGTCCCTTACTATTTCTGGAAGATTATTTATGTCCTCCTTAGTGAAGACAGAACCAAAGTAATAGATAATTTAATAGATAATGTCTTTTCATTGATTCAATTGCTAGGCAGTTTGTTTTATTGATTAACCATGTATAAAATTATAGCATAGAAACATAGACATGGAAAAATAGGAATGTCTTTCAGCCATTTGAGTTTACTCCAAAATTCAATATAATCATGGCTGACCTACTGTTTTTCTCAGTACTTTCTCTCCTACACCTTTTTATGTATTTTGTGCTTAGAAAGTTATTATTTTTACAGCTTGAAATCAACAGATTTAAAAGTTACATCTGGAATAAACAGATATTAAAATATAGTCCATAACTAACTACCTAAGGCATAAGGAAAATAACATTTATGCATTTTTTTAATCCTGTGAGTTGGCGTGGTGGAGAAATGTCCATACCAAAGGAGGTGTAAGGCACTCCTTCCCTCTGTTAGCCTGCAGGTCACCTTCAGGCAAGGTGTGGCATCTTCTTAGCCTCCCCTCCCACCCACTGTGTTATGTGAACCTGGATCAGCAAAACTGTAGGAAACACAAAGATTAGGGGCGTAGTGAAGTGCAAGGAAAGCTAATCAAAGATTACAGCAGGACCAGCTGGAAAAAAGGCTGAAAATGGCAAATGGAATTTAATACAGACTAGTGTGAGCTGTTGCACTTTGTGAGGGCAAACCAGGGTAGGACTGACAAAGCGAATGGTACAGAATGCAGAGTGCAGTAAAACAGAAGGATCTGGAAATACAGATCCATAATTCATTGAAAATGGTGTTACAGGTAGATAGGGTTGTAGTGAGAGCTTTTGGCACATTGGCTTTTATAAATCAGAGTAGTGAATACAGGCATTGGAATGTTATGTTGAAGTTGTGCAGGACACTGGTGAAGCCTAATTTCGAGCATTGTGTGCAATTGTGTTCTACTTACCTACAGAAAAAATATTAAGAAGATTTAAAGATTAGAGAGAACATTTACAAGGATGTTACCAAGAGTTGAGGACTTTAGTTAGAGAGAAAGGTTGAATAGGTTAAGACTTTCTTCCCTGGAGTGTAGGAGAATGAGGGGAGATTTGATAGATGTAGACAAAGTTATGGGCAGTATAGATAGGTGAAAGGCAAGCATGCTTTTCCCATTGAGGTTGGGCGAGACTAGAACTAGAGGTCATGGGTTAAGAGTGATAGGTGAAATATTTAAGGGGAACCTGAGGGGCAACTTCTTCACACAGAAGGTGGTGTGAATGTGGAATGAGCTGCCAGCAGAAGTGGTGTTAAAGAGAAGTTTGGATAAGTACATAGATGGGAGGGGTTTGGGTGGCTATGGTCTAAGATGGGTGGGTTGATGGGACTGTGCAGAATAATAGTTCAGCACAGACTAAATAGTTTGAAGGGGCTTGTTCCTGTGCTGTAGCTGTCTGATTCTAATGTCATGATATTCATGGTGTGTAAGAAATTTTCTCATAAGATTTTATCTTTGTTGTTCTCTAAGTATTCTAAGCATGCAGTGTGACTTAAAATGGTGCAACTATTTTTCTTTTACCCTGTATCCAAATACCCAGATATTTATTGTATATTTATGTACAAAATACTCCTGATTGGAAAATATTTATGTAGAATTCTGTGGTTTACTTGAGAAATGTGTGATGTATGCTGCATTATGCTCCTGTCAAACACAGGTGATGACACATTATAGTATTGTTTGTAATGTTAATGTTTCTTGCCTCCACAGAAAATCCAAATAAGTACGAGATGGCAATAAAACCAATATCTCCTCTTGTTTGTCTGGAATATAACCCTAAAGATTCACACATTCTGGCTGGAGGTTGTTACAGTGGACAGATTGGTCGGTGAATAAGTTTTGTTGCCAAAGATGTAATACTGAAATGTAAACAATTAATAGAAATTAAGTCATTTACAAATGTTAAAATAAAATTTCCTCATCCCGTCTAGAAAATCAAATGTTTTTTTAGCTGATTTGCATTAATTATGCTTGGGAACAGTGTGACATAATGGAAAAGCCAGCCCAGATATCACTGAGTGATCTCCAGTATTGTAATGTTTATGGCATTTCAGTAAATGAAAAGAACTTGCATTCCTAAAAAAAACCTCTTAATTACATTGAAGTTATAAAAACAGAATATGAGCCATGATAAGTTATCAAATTAGCAATATTAATATTCTACAAACAGTAAAAGTTTGTCAAAAATTATCAGAAATATACAGATACAATTACTATAGGTTAAATGCTAAAACTACGCCAAGTTATGGAAGAAACCAATCTGGGGTTTAGAAGAATGAAAGATGATCACATTAAAAATCAAAAAGTTCTTAGAGGGATTGATACATTTGCTGAATTATCATTTTCCCTGCCACAGAAGCCGATAACTAAAACTAGGAATGATAATCTTAGGCAAGAGGCTGATTATTAAGGTGTGAGGTGGGAAGAAATTTCTTTTCTTTGTAATCTTTGAAATCCATTGGAATGTAGAGGGCTGTTGTTGATCAACGAATGTAGGGTCAGGTAGATTAATGGATTCAACAGAGATGTTCTAATGTTCAATATGATCGTGACTTCTGTGCCGGTATTACTAATATAAGACAAGAATTCTTTCAGTAGATTTCCTTAATTGACCCAGTCATTCTCTTAATAGTATCCACATACTGAACTGGGAAAATGTGAGCTCTAGGTTATATAAATATCCAATAGGAATGAAGTACCCTGTATATAATTAGCTTAAAATCACTCTATTTACCAAACTAAAGATCACGTAAGGGCCCTTTCACAAAATTGATAGGTCAAGGCCATTGTAAGATAATCTAATAACTCTGGCTGGTAACTTAAATGAAAAATCTGTCTGATGCAGAAAATTTTCTTTTAAAGTGTTGTATTTCTAGTAAAATAGCCAGAGAGAAGAAATGTTGAATTATCAGTCATTTGTGGATGTTACATGGAATTGATAACATGACACATCAACTCTTATTTAAATTTTTCATTCAGAATACTATGTACACATTGTTTTCACAGACAGACAAGTTATTTTCACTGAAGACAACGTAGGCCAGGGTAAAATATTGTATTAAGTGTAACATTTTTTCAAAGGAAAATAATTGACCAAATGGAAGGTACCTTCACAAACTATTACAAAAATATCAATGAGACTACTCCAACATGAAATTGTTAGCACATCTTGCTTCCATTATATAGGGTACTGGGATACACGAAAAGGAAGTCAGGCAGTCGAAATGCCTGCAATTGAGGTTGGACATCGAGACCCAGTGTATAAAATTATTTGGTTACAGTCTAAAACAGGAACGGATTGTTTTTCTACTTCTACTGATGGACAGGTAATTGCATAATGAGATGAAAATAAATTTATATTTTAAGTAATTAATTATTTTTAGCAATGTTGAATTCAGATTGCAAAGAGACTGATCCTGCAGTCAATTCTGGAAAGGGAGAACCAATACCATAGAAAACGAAACATAGGGGAGCTTAATAGCAAGATGTTAGGGCTAAATTACAAAGCAGGACAGTCAGCAGGATTTCAGGAATTGTCGAATTACCAGAAGGAAGGTGATCAGCAAATTGCAAGCGAGGCTGAGAGGACAAGTTGGGAAGAACAGCTTCCAGACCGTGGCACATTAACATCAACAGTAGGAGAGGAAGGACCATCGCTTGTGGGAAGCACTGCAGCTAAACTAGCCTGAGACCAAGCTCTAAATTGACAGCATTTCAAACTCATAAAGTAGGCAATATACATCAAGAAAGTTAGGTGTAATTGGACAGAGGAACCCAGAGAGAATCTAGCTCAAAATAACATTAAAATTGATAGATAAAAAGAAAAATATTAAAACTTAAATCAGAGTCTAAAAGTAGGTATAATTAATCAGCATTAACCACTTGGCCTCAGCATATCAGCTGAAGCTATCTGTGGTCTAGTTAATGCAGAACCTGGTTAGTAGCAAATAAATCCCAAATGCTGACAAATTTTGCTTTATTAAATGCAAACTGTTGTGTAGCATGGATTCATGTCCACAGTATCACAGTTTTGAGACTGAGTAGCCTTGATGATGACTGAGTGCATTTGTTTTTCTTTTGAAAGGTATTATTGTAACTGCACAATACTTGCAGGAAGTTATTATAAACCTCTGTTCTTTGCCATTTGACCTTGTGGCTACCGCTTCATGACCTGAATTAACAGAACCTCTCAACTGATGATATTTGAAATAGGGCAACACAGTTCTACAATTCTCTTGATTGGTACTTACCCCTTATCTAATATCACCCAAAACAGTTATTAGTTAATTATGCTATTATGTTTGGAACATTGATATGCGTAAATGAGCTGACATCTTTTCTGTCCAATACAAACAAGGTATATTTCTGAAGTACTTCATTAGTTGTGAAGCAACTGGGAGCTAGTAAGATTTTGAGAAATTTATAAAATACATTTATTTATATTATCTTTAAATATATATTTTCTTACCAGAAGGGAGTCCTTGTGACAAAATTTTACTATAAGTCAAAAACATGATTTATTCATCGTCAACCACATCAGCCAGTGATAAGAGCACTATTGTAATGCTATGGTTTGTGCCTATAGGTACTGTGGTGGGATATCCGGAAAATGAGTGAACCAGTGGAAAGACTCATCCTGGATGTAACAAAAAAAGATAATCCAGATATTGCATATGGAGGTGTTTCACTGGAGTTTGAAACCACAATGGTAATTAATGACTTGCTGGATAGGTATTTTGGCATGAAGCGTGTTACAATGGAACGTTTTACCAGCAATGAAGGAATTATGCTGCTCAGTTTGATTGAAAATTTGGACTATGAGCTTTAAAAAGACAGGAGAAAGAAAGGTTCTCTAGACATAGACAACAGGAATTCTGCAGATGCTGGAAATTCAAGCAACATACATCAAAGTTGCTGGTGAACGCAGCAGGCCAAGCAGCATCTGTAGGAAGAG
The DNA here is from genome assembly GCF_963921235.1 of Mobula hypostoma. Classification (NCBI taxonomy): domain Eukaryota; kingdom Metazoa; phylum Chordata; class Chondrichthyes; order Myliobatiformes; family Myliobatidae; genus Mobula; species Mobula hypostoma. Next base: position 35,129,582 of record NC_086118.1, on the reverse strand, counting down.
GTGCAGTCGACGTTTCAGGCCGAGACCCTTCGTCAGGACTAACTGAAGGAAGAGTGAGTAAGGGATTTGAAAGTTGGAGGGGGAGGGGGAGATCCAAAATGATAGGAGAAAACAGGAGGGGGAGGGATAGAGCTGAGAGCTGGACAGGTGATAGGCAAAAGAGGATACGAGAGGATCATGGGACAGGAGGTTCGGGAAGAAAGACCAGACTGGGGTGATATACTGCGTCCGGTGCTCCCGATGTGGCCTTTTATATATTGGCGAGACCCGACGCAGACTGGGAGACCGCTTTGCTGAACATCTACGCTCTGTCCGCCAGAGAAAGCAGGATCTCCCAGTGGCCACACATTTTAATTCCACATCCCATTCCCATTCTGACATGTCTATCCACGGCCTCCTCTACTGTAAAGATGAAGCCACACTCAGGTTGGAGGAACAACACCTTATATTCCGTCTGGGTAGCCTCCAACCTGATGGCATGAACATCGACTTCTCTAACTTCCGCTAAGGCCCCACCTCCCCCTCGTACCCCATCTGTTACTCATTTTTATGCACACATTCTTTCTCTCACTCTCCTTTTTCTCCCTCTGTCCCTCTGAATATACCTCTTGCCCATCCTCTGGGTCACCCCCCCCCCTTGTCTTTCTTCCCGGACCTCCTGTCCCATGATCCTCTCGTATCCCCTTTTGCCTATCACCTGTCCAGCTCTCAGCTCTGTCCCTCCCCCTCCTGTTTTCTCCTATCATTTTGGATCTCCTCCTCCCCCTCCAACTTTAAAATCCCTTACTCACTCTTCCTTCAGTTAGTCCTGATGAAGGGTCTCGGCCTGAAACGTCGACTGCACCTCTTCCTACAGATGCTGCTTGGCCTGCTGCGTTCACCAGCAACTTTGATGTATGTTTCTCTAGACATAGACATACTTTCATGTACTTATATGAAAGATTTTCATGTTAGGCAATAAGACCATAAGATTGTAGAAGCAGAATTAGGCTCTTTGGCCTATTAAGTTTGCTCCTGCCATTTCATCATAGCTGATCCATTTTCCCTCTCAACCCCAATCTCCTGCTGCTGTTGCTTCAGCACAAGGCTGGCAAAAGCTTGGTTACCTACCCAAGGAATGATTCTTAATACAGGAGGGCTCAGAAAAGAAGACAAATATAAAATCACACACATGTTGGAGGAACTCTGCAGGCCAAACAGCATCTAAGGAAAAGAGTACAGTCGACATTTCAGGCTGAGACATCGACTGTACTCTTTTCCATAGATGTTGCCTGGCCTGCTGAGTTCCTCCAGCATTTTGTGTGTTTTGCTGGGATCTCCAGCATCTGAAGATTTTCTTTTGTTTGTGACAAACATAAAATGCTGGTTTAGCATCATCCCTATTCCTATGCATTTTGAATACGCATATTCAACTCTTTCTTTCTACAACTGGAAGTTAGGTAGAATCTTGTAGTATATTTGCCTTTTTTAAAGCTGTGGATGAATGAAAGAAGTAACTGTATGGGAGAAGTTCCCTAAAAAAACAAAGAAAAAAAATACTGGAAGGCAAGAGATGGACTGCAAAATGCACATTTTGTTTTAACTTTTGGGAACATCAATTCATTCATAGACATTGTTTATTCAGGTTCTTCAGTATGATGGAGGAATGTCAGCACTACAGTATATGATTTCTACTATGAATGCATGACAGATATAGTTTCCTCACATATGACTCACAGAAAGAGAGTTAAAACTAGTTGGTCCTGTCATTCAGCGTAATACTCTGAATGAAAACACTTTACTGTGTTCCAAAATGGGATTGATTTGGCTTTTTGAAGTTAATCTTTTGCTGATCTGTTGCACAATTTGCATTTGGAAAATTTAGATACTTTCAATGATTAAGTGTTACAGTACAATTTGAAACTCAGCTTATAAGTAAACACACTAAAGTTTACAGCTGTTAATTTGAAATTGAATCTGTATATTAAAACCATAGGAGAATTAGGCCATTCAGCCCATCAAGTCTGCTCCGCCATTCCATCATGGCTGACTTGGATCCACTCAACCCCATATATCTGCCTTCTCGCCATAACCTTCGATGTCCTGGCCATCAATTTTCACTTCAAATATACCCATGGTCTTGGCCTCCACAGCTGTCTGTGGCAGAGAATGCCACAGATTCACCACTCTCTAGCTAAAAAAAAATTCCTCCTTACCTGTGTTCCAAAGGGTTGCCTCTCAATTTTGTTGCTGTGCCTTCTAGTTCAGAACACCCCCCACCATAGGAAACATCCTCTCCATATCCACCTTATCTAGTCCTTTCAACATTTGGTGGGTTTCAATGAGGTCCCCTCCTGCATTCTTCTAAATTCCAGTGAGTATAAGCCCAAAGTTGCCAAATGCTCTTCATATGTTAACCCCTTCATGCCCGGAATCATCCTCGTAAACCTATTAAGTCAGACTAACTTTCTATTTTGCTTTTCTGCCTTAGTTTAATTCAAAATTTTCCATCACATGAATATTCTGAGGTGGAAGGTGACCCATATTCAAAATTCTGCTGCGTGACCATTGCACTAACATAGCTTTTCTCACATGCCTATCACTTCCCCCTGGGTCCCCTCCTCCTTCCCTTTCTCCTACAGTCCACTCTCCTCTCCTATCAGATTCTTTCTTTACCCTCAGTGAAGCCGAGTGGGTGGGAAAGCCCTTTACCTTTCCCACGCACTTGGCTTCACCCATCACCTTCCAGCTAGCCTCCTTCTCCTTCCCCCACCTTTTTATTCTGGCATCTTCCCCCTTCCATTTCAGTCCTGACGAAGAGTCTTGGCCCAAAACTTTGACTATTTATGCTTTTCCATAGATGCTGCCTGACCTGCTGAGTTCCTTTAGCATTTTTGTGTGTGGTGCTATTATTTAACCACTTTGTTTAGAGCTTTAAAATTAATTTTTAAAAATGCTGTCTTTTCTCTAAACAAAATTCTCATTTGTATTACAGTGTTCAGTAATTATGCTTTGTCTCTATAGCCAACCAAGTTTATGGTAGGGACTGAACAAGGAGCCGTAATATTAGGGAATCGAAAGGGAAAATTGCCAGCTGAGAAGATAGTTACCACCTTCGGTGGTCATCATGGCCCTGTCTATGCCGTGCAGAGAAATCCTTTTTACCCAAAGAACTTTCTGACGGTTGGGGACTGGACAGCCAGAATTTGGTCCGAAGAGATCAGGGAATCATCCATCATGTGGACAAAGTGAGTAAAATGCTCATATGGGATAAAACTAAAAGGTAAATAGAAAACATATCCCTCTTACTGGTAGTTGCACAGCAGATAATACAAAGATGTTGACATCTTCAGAATGTGTGTTACTGATTTTAAAATAATATTGGTAATGCACATGCTAGTCCAAGGCCATTAGCTGAGTGAAATGTGATTACAATTGTGGAACCATGGTCCATTAGATCATTTCCCACTGAACCATGAAGCCCTCAACTGGACAAATGGAGCTTTCGTTACAGGCAACTTTGAAACTGCTAAGTATAATTTCAAACTTTTGGGCAGTTAGTTTTGAGTTATTTAAGCATTCAGGGATTCAAGGTTAGTTTCTTCTTTAGACATCATATTTAAGCCTTAACAAATTTAACAGCATAATATTCCAAATTCAGCGTTTCAGCCTTAAAAGTACTAAAGGAATCAGCATTCATGGTTTATAGAGATGAAGAATTCCACCAGTCTGCTAGGTATCCTTGGGTAGACACCAGGCTGCTTCAGGTCTTGGAATAATCTAGAAATGTTTCTATATTGAAATCTACAATTTCAGATAACCCACTCTTTCAATATCAATATTGGGCATTTTTCCCTGCCATCATTTTGACTCAGTTTTTATTTTTCTACTCGATTGTCAAGCTTGTTGTGCTATTACATGGAAAAAGAAACATGCTTCTAACTGCTACACCGATTCATTTGGTCACATCTTTTCAGTGAGGTTCATCTTGTCTTTATTCCGACCACCCCTCCTTCTCTGCCACTGCAAACTAAATTATTTTCTCTCTTTTCCAGTTATCACAAAGGGTCTCAGATCTGAAAGTTAATTATTTCTCTTTCCACAGATGCTGCCTGGCTTGCTGAGTGTTTCTAGTATTGTCTGGTTTTATTTCTGATTTCCAGCAATTTCTGTTATTCAAATTTCTGTATTCTGCATTTTTAAAAAAATCCCTAGATCCTGGATTCATTTACTAAACAAGTAACAAATAGAGTAAAATCACTGCCCGAAAGTTCCCAAGCAAGAATTTCCTACTTTTGATCTTAATGTAAAACCTACAGGTTTCTGGGATGTAGTATTTAAAAATTTCAGAAGCATAGAGACAGAAAGCTTGGAGACAGTGTGAGAGGGAGGATAGGCAGGTGATAGAGAAGGGACGTGCTCAGACCAATGATTTGACATGTGTCTATTTTAATGCAAGGAGTATTAACCAAGGACACAACCCACCCAGCCAACACACTTTTCGTCCCTCTTCCCTCCGGGAGAAGGCTCAGGAGCTTGAAGACTCGTACGGCCAGATTTGGGAACAGCTTCTTTCCAACTGTGATAAGACTGCTGAACGGATGCTGACCCGGATCTGGGCCGTACCCTCCAAATATCCGGACCTACCTCTTGGTTTTTTTGCACTACCCTACTTTCCCTTTTCTATTTATGATTTATAATTTATACTCTGTGGGTGGAGGTAAGGAACAAGAAGGGGTGAATAACTCTACTGGGTGTTTTTTATGGACCACCCAATAGTAACAGGGATATCGAGGAGCAGATAGGGAGGCAGATTCTGGAAAGGTGTAATAATAACAGAGTTGTCATGGTGGGAGATTTTAATTTCCCAAATATCGATTGGCATGTCCCTAGAGCGAGGGGTTTAGATGGGGTGGAGTTTGTTAGGTGTGTTCAAGAAGGTTTCTTGACACAATATGTAGATAAGCCTACAAAAGGAGAGGCTGTACTTGGGAAATGAACCTGGTTAGGTGTCAGTTCTCTTCGTGGGAGAGCATTTTGGAGACAGTGTTCACAACTCTATCTCCTTTACCATAGCATTGGAGAGGAATAGGAACAGACAAGTTAGGAAAAAGTTAATTGGAGTAAGGGGAAATATGAGGCTATCAGGCAGGAACTTGGAGGCATAAATTGGGAACAGATGTTCTCAGGGAAATGTACGGAAGAAATCTGGCACTTGTTCGGGGGATATTTGCGTGGAATTCTGCATAGGTACATTCCAATGAGACAGGGAAAGTATGGTAGGGTACAGGAACCGTGGTGTACAAAGGCTGTTGAAAATCTAGTCAAGAAGAACAGAAGAGCTTACAAAAGGATCAAAAAAACTAGGTAATGATAGAGATCTAGAAGATTATAAGGCTAGCAGGGAGGAGTTTAAGAATGAAATTAGGAGAGCCAGAAGGGGCCATGAGAAGGTCTTGGCAGACAGGATTAAGGAAAACCCCAAGGCATTCTGCAAGTATGTGAAGAGCAGGAGGATAAGATGTGAGAGAATAGGGCCAATCAAGTGTAACAATGGAAAAGTGTGTATGGAACCAGAGGAGATAGCAGAGGTACTTAATGAGTGTTTTGCTTCAGTATTCACTACGGAAAAGGATCTTGGCGATTGTCGGGATGACTTACAGCGGACTGAAAAGCTTGAGCATGTAGATATTAAAAAAGAGGATGTGCTGGAGCTTTTGGAAAGCATCAAGTTGGATAAGTCACTGGGACCGGACAAGGTGTACCCCAGGCTACTGTGGGAAGGCAGGAGATTGCTGAGCCTCTGGCATTGACCTTTGCATCATCTATGCAGATGGGAGAGGTTCCGGAGGATCAGAGGGTTGTGGATGTTGTTCCCTTATTCAAGAAAGGGAGTAGAGATAGCCCAGGAAATTATAGACCAGTGCGTCTTACTTCAGTGGTTGGTAGGTTGATGGAGAAGATCCTGAGAGGCAGGACTTGTGAACATTTGAAGAGGCATAATATGATTCAGAATAGTCAGCATGGCTTTGTGACAGGCAGGTCATGCCTTACGAGCCTCATTGAATTTTTTGAGGATGTGATTAGCTAAGTAAGGAGGCATGGGATCCAAGAGGACATTGCTTTGTGGATCCAGAACTGGCTTGCCCATAGAAGGCAAAGAGTGGTTGTAGATGGGTCATATTCTGCGTGGAGGTCGGTCACCAGTGGTGTGCCTCAGGGATCCGTTCTAGGACCCCTACTCTGTGATTTTTATAAATGACCTGGATGAAGAAGTGGAGGGATGGGTTAGTAAATTTGCTGATGGCACAAAGGTTGGAGGTGTTGTGGATAGTGTGGAGGGCTGTCAGAGGTTACAGCAGGACATTGATAGGATGCAAAACTGGGCTGAGAAGTGGCAGATGGCGTTCAACCCAGATAAGTGTGAGGTAGTTCATTTTGGTAGGTCAAATATGATGGCAGAATATAGTATTAATGGTAAGACTCTTGGCAGTGTGGAGGATCAGAGGGATCTTGGGGTCAGAGTCTATAGGAAACTCAAAGTTTCTGCGCAGGTTGACTCTGTGGTTAAGAAGGCATATGGTGCATTGGCCTTCATCAATTGTGGGATTGAGTTTAAGAGCCGAGAGGTAATGCTGCAGCTATATAGAACCCTGGTTAGACCCCACTTGGAGTACTGTGCTTAGTTCTGGTTGCCTCACTACAGGAAGGATGTGGAGACCATAGAAAGGGTGCAGAGGAGATTTACAAGGATTGTAGTGTTCTCGTGCAGTGTGTTGAAACTCTGACTAAACACCAAGTTAAACCGGAGCCAGTGAAGACAGAGTCGTAGTAAGGTTAACCATTTACTGTGCACTCTTCCACATTAACATCGTATAGTGAAAACTGTTGATAAAAAAATACAAACATATACAGCATCTGTTTCATTCTGGAGACCACGTGCGCTCTCTTCTTTCAGCGAGTGTCTCCAGCCGCCCTGAGTAGCGGGCGAGGGGAGTCTTGTCAAACTGCCATCGGGTTCGAGCCAATCCTGGGTTTGAAATTGAAAAGCCAGCACGTGCGCCGCACCAAATGCCGCCTCCTTAACAGAAACCGCGTTAATATTTTTACTTCAAATATATTCTTATGAACTTACGGCGTTGCTTCTATAATGTTTCTTTGTGGGTAGAAACGGAGCTCTTCACGATCATGCTGCACGCATGGCACCCACCTTTACACCTTCTCCGAACTGGAGGTTACACATAAGAGGCGGCGAAACCGGAGGTGACGTCATCACATGCCGCGATATACCATAGACAATGGATTTACCTTTGTTATACTGTAACTTAATTATCAACCTTTAACTTTAACTAGAAAATAGTTACAAACAAATCATTTAAAACGTAGACCCAACAAAGTCACATAAATGCCTTATGGACAACACAAGGATTTTGCCTGGATTGAGGAGCATGCCTTATGAGAAAAGGTTGAGTGAACTCAGCCCTTTTTCCTTGGAGCAATGGAGGATGAGAGGTGACCTGATAGAGGTGTATAAGATGATGACAGGCATTGATCGTGTGGATAGTCACAGGCTATTTCCCAGGGCTGAAATGGCTAGCATGACAGGGCAGAGTTTTAAGGTGCTTGCAAGTAGGTACAGGGGAGATGTCAGGGTGAAGTTTTTTTACGCAGAGTGTGGTGAGTGTGTGGAATGGGCTGCCGGCAACAGTGGTGGAGGCGGATACAATAGGGTCTTTTAAGAGACTCCTGGACAGGTACATGGAGCTCAGAAAAATAGAGGGCTATGGGTAACCCTAGGTAATTTCTAAGGTAAGGACATGTTTGGCACAGCTTTGTGGGCTGAAGGGCCTGTATTGTACTGTAGGGTTTCTATGTTTCATAGACAGGATAGGTAATCAAAGTCCTTTTTCCCATTATAATGGAAATATCAGAGACAAGAAGGCATAGATTTAAGGCAAGAAGGGGGGAAGTTTTAAAGTAAAGATGATTCGCCTGTTGCTTTTTACAGGCAGTGGTAGGTGCCTAGAACAGGCTGCCAGGGAAGGTGATGGAAACCTATATACTGCAATAGCAGTATTTAAGTGGTATATTTTTCAGTTGAGCAAACAGCTCATATGTCATATTATATGCATTTTTTTATTACTATTATTGGAATTTAAACACATTTGGGAAAGATTTTGGAATTATGGTTTTTCAGGGGAAGATTTTCTCAATTATGGAAAATATACTGTATATACTTTTGATATTTAACTTCGTTGTAATTTATCTTCTTCCATTTGTTATGTTGAAGGTGACTATGCCAAGTGTCTCACTGACTGAAGTGAAAATATTTAAATTTTTGCCCACTAAGCATAAATTTGATGCTGTACAGCCATAATGTTGAAAAACTAACCATCAGATGGTGCTAGTGAACTGCTTGGACTTTTGGAGCAAGGATTACTTTCATCCTGAGGTGTCAAAGGACTGTAGTATGGCTAACGTGCATTTATTCAGAAGACATGGCAAGAATAAGCTAGACCTGGACTAGAAGCTAATGAACCTTATATATGTTTGGAAAGTTCTCGGAAGGGACTCTGAGGTTCAGAATTTATTTGCATTTACATAGACCTTGGCAAGACGTATAACAATGTAGCTGGTTTGGAAGGTTACAAAATGTGGAATTCAGGCTGAGCTTGTCAATTAGATACGGAATTGGTGCTAGAAGGCAGAGAGTGGTCGTGGAGGATTGTTTTTCAGATTGGAGGCCAGTGACCAGTGGGCTGTTGTTGATTTACATGTATGTTGATAATTTGGGCAAAACTGCAGTAATTAGTGATTAGTAAGTTTGCAGGTGACACTAAAATTGATGGTATAGTGGAGGCAGGTGCAATAACACCATTTAAAAGCTATCTGGACAGGTACTTGCATGAGCAGGCAAGAAAGGGATGTGGAATTTATGCAGGCAAAGTAAAATTGATATACCGTAGTATATGCATGATAGTTGATTCATAGATGGCGTGATGGTTTAATGATGATTATATTAGTACATTTAATACAATAGAAGATGGCAGAAGTTGTGGAAAACGATGTGTTGGATGTGGTCGCTCATGGGGTGGTAGGTCCCAGTGGAATCTTCAATGGGATCCTACCACCAAGCACATCTTTACCTCCCTCCACCATCCACTTTCTGCAGAGATCGTTCCTTCTGTGATTCCCTTGTCCGTACGTACCTCTCCACTAACCTTCCTCCTGGCACTTGTCCCTGCAAGTTGCAGAAGTGATATACTTGTCCACTCACCACCTCCCTCACCTGTTTTCAGGGCCCCGAACAGTCTTTCCAGGTGTGTCAACACTACACCTGCAAATCTGTTGAGGTTGTCTACTGTATCTGTTGCTCCACATGCGGGCTCCTCTACATTGGCGAGATTTGATTTTGATTGGGGGGAACGCTTTCTTGAGCACCTCAGCTCTATCCGCAAAAAGCGGAATTTCCTAGTGGCCAATCATTTCAGTTCCTATCCCCATTCCCTACTGACATGTCGGTCCATGTCCTCCTCTTCTGCCATGATGAGGCCACTCTCAGGCCGGAGGAGCAACAGCTCATATTCCATCTTGGTAGCCTCCAACCAGGTGACATGAAAATCAATTTTCTCCAACTTCTGGTAAATTCCATTCCCCTCCCCCACTCTTCTCTATTTCTGCACTCTGGCCTCTTAACCTCTTCTCACCTGCCTATTACCTCCCCGGTGCCTCTCCTCCTTCCTTTTCTCCTATGATTCATTTTCCTCTCCTATCAGATTTGTTCTTCTCCAGCTCTTTGCCTTTTCTACTTATCACCTCCCAGTTTCTGAGTTCAACCCCCGTCCCCCACACACCTGGCTTCACTTATCACCTTCTAGCTTGGCCTCCCTCCCTTCACCTTCTTATTCTGACATCTTTTCCCTTCATTTCCAGTCTTGATGAAGGGTCTCGGTCCTAAATGCTGATTGTTTATTCATTTTCATAGGTCCTACCTGATTTGCTGAGTTCCTCCATCATTTTGTATGTGTTAATCTGGATTTCCAGCATCTGCAGGACCTCTTGTACTTATAATGCTTATTAGATCAGATAGCATCCATAAAGAGAGAGAAAGAAGGCATTACTGTTTCAAATTAATGTCCTTTCATGAGAAAAATTAAATGGTTGAATTGAGATGAATTATAAAGTACCTCATTACAGATGTCCCCACTTTTCGAACGTTCGCTTTACGAAACCTCACTGTTACGAAAGACCTACATTAGTTACCTGTTTTCGCTAACAGGTGATACAAGAAACACTGTTACGAGAAAAGGCAGTGCGGGAAAAAAAAAGCAGCGTGCGCACCGAGCAGCCCTCCTCCCCCGGATTCGGAACGGCATTCTAGCCGGCATTGCTTAAACACATGCCTGTGAGCATCCGTTTGCAAGATGAGTTCCAAGGTAGCGGAAAAGCCTGAAAGAGCTCGTGAGGGTGTTACACTTAGTGTAAAACTAGACATAATTAAGTGTTTCGATTGTGGTGAACAAAGTAAGGACAAAGTGAGTTTGGCTTGCAGAAGTTGACGAAGATGATGTTGAAGAGGTTTTGGCATCCCATGACCAAGGACTAATAGATGAAGAGCTGATGCAATTGGAAGAGGAAAGGATAACAATCAAAACTGAATGCAGTAGCGAACGGACCGAAAGTGAAGTCGTCCAGGAACTGAACGCGAAGCAACTGCGTGAGATTTTTGCTGCAATGATAAAGTACAACTTTGATTTTGAAAGGCTACGTCCGTTTAGGGCATATTTGCAGGATGGTTTGAGTGTCTACAAAGAACTGTATGATCTAGAAATGCACGAGGCTAAGCAGTCAAGCAAGCCTTCCACATCAGCCACAGCAGACGACGAACCTCGACCTTCGACATCAAGGCAGGCAGACATAGAAGAAGATGACCTGCCTGCCCTGATGGAAACAGACAATGAGATGACACCCCAGTGTCCCACCACCCCAACCCCCGGGCTACAGACAGATACCGATCCGCGAAGAATGCAGCGGTAGCCGGGAGGCACCCAGCATATCTTTAAGAAAAAAAGCTGAAATAAACAAGTTAATTAATTAGGTGCCGCCCGGCACATAAATGTCACCCCAGATCAGAGGCGATTGCCGATTCCGTCGCCTCTGATCTGGGCCAACGTTTATGTGCCAGGCGGCACCTAATTAATTAGCTTGTTTATTTTGGCTTTTTTCTTAAAGATGTGCTGAGTGTGTTCCAGACATTGTGTATTCTTTGTGAATCGGTATCGGGTCACTGCCCGGAGGTTGGGGGCCACTGCACCACCCCAGCCTCCGACAACTCAACCTAACACACCATCATCAGTGTGCTCGATGTCTTCCCGATTCCCGTTAGTGATACTACACTGTACATACATTATTTCTACTTTACATAGGCTGTGTATTTTTATGTGTTATTTGGTATGATTTGGCAGCTTCATAGCTTAAAGGTTACTGGAGAGCGCTTGCACCGTGTTTCTGCCAACAGCGCTTGCGCCATGTTTTTGCCGATGGCGCTGCGTGAGATTTTCGTTACGGAGAACAGTGCGACAATGATTGTGGAAAAGTATTTCTACTTTATATAGGCTGTGTATTCATCATATCATTCCTGCTTTTACTATATGTTCCTGTTATTTTAGGTTTTATGTGTTATTTGGCATGACTTGGTAGGTTATTTTTGGGTCTGCGAACGCTCACAAATTTTTCCCATATAAATTAATGGTAATTGCTTCTTCGCTTTACGACATTCCGGCTTACGAACCGTTTCATAGGAACGCTCTACCTTCGGATGGCGGGGGAAACCTGTATTTCAATTTATCACTAATGCTTGCCTGCAAAGTAACATTCAATAGATATTCAGTACTTTTCCTCTTTTCCTCCAGATACAGCAATTGTGTTTTGAAACAAAATCATACCAGAAAGTTAACAATGAAGAAGTGAAAAACTCAAAACATAACTATTGGAAATTTGAATAAAACCAAAAAATGCTGGAAATAATATTTTTAGGTCTCTGTTAACTTATTCCTTTAAAATAAGTTCAAAAGTACTGCTTGACATCCTGAATATTCCCAGCATTTTTGTTATGTTTCATAAAGTAAAAACTTTCAGCTAGTGATTTAACATTAATATTGATTGATATATCAATTGATATATTTACTGGACTCTGGAAATCAAATCATAATACTTCTTTTTGTCACCACATTTTGCCCGGGCATCAATGGTACTGGGATTTAGTAGGACTTTTTAATAGGTAGGTGTGATAGTGGTCATAGAAATCTTTGTGCGGTTCAAGTAAAACATAAATTATAAATTATTTTAACTGAGTTCACATTAAAGCATTATTTTCCCACGAAGAGAGTGAAATTGGAGCAACTTTAATACATCTGATGAGTCTTTTATCACGTTACAAAAGTCAACACTACTTCCATACTTAGAATAGTGAAGGTAGATATTTTGAATACTGCAAAATAGACTCACCAGTGCTAACTGCTACACCCGAGCTGTTTGCCTCCATTCCCATGGTGTAAGTTTACAGCTTTCAAACCTTGCCATTCATGGAACAATTTAACCAAATAAAAGTTTCCATAGTATTGAACAGCATGCTCAGATTGCTCACTACGCCTGTAAAATCTCAATTTGCAAAGTTTTGGCTTCAAGATATTAAGAGCATAAGATACTACTACTACTACTACTACTACTACGTCGTCTCAGGCCTAGGGGGCCGGTGTCGATCATTAGATATAGGGGCAGAATTAGGCCATTCAGCCCATTGAGTCTACTCTGCCATTTGATCATGGCTGATTATTATCCCTCTTAACTCAATCCCTCTGCTTTCTTCCCATAACCTTTGACAGCCTTAATAACCAAGACCCCCTCAGCTTCCTCTTTAAATATACCCAATGACTTGGCTGCCATAACTGTCTGTGGCAATGAATTCCACAGATTCAGCACCTCTGCTAAAGAAATTCCTCATCTTTTTTTCTAAAAAGACATCCTTGTATTCTGGAGACTCTCCCACTATCGGAAACATCCTCTCCACATTCACTCTATCTAGGCTTTTCAAAATTCGACAGGTTTCAATGAGATCCACCCTCATTCAATGGCTCAGTTTAATACCAGAGATATATTTTCACATGCAAGGCTGTAGAGTTTACAGAGAATGATGCAACCCCCCCCCCCAAAAATCTAGCGAATGGCAGTTCTGTGCGCTAAAATGCCTTGTTAATGAGAGATCAGAAGAGAATGGTAGACTGTTGTGCATAGAGAAGAGCATTCTGAATGCACAACAGTTCAGACCTTGAGGTGGATGGGCTACAGCAGCAGAAGACTACACTGAATTCCTTCTTGTACCTAATAAAATGGCCACCAAGTGTAAACTGTGGGGCTATAACAGATATTCAGGGAATGACATTTGGAAGGCCATTTCATTTATTACATTAATCATAGGAACTTTGCAACATCAGTTCAAAAGTTGTGATGTGATAGCAAAACATATTTCTGCATTAACCTCGGGAAGATGATATATTTAGTGGTGAGGCATTTTGAGGCTTTAACTTTCTGGGATTTAAATTCTTTGTATATGATCTACTGTCTTTTCCATGTGTTTATATAACACAATTTTTCTTTCATAGATTTGCAAAATGTTTTATAAAATTAAAAAAATGCTGAAAGCATTCAAAAGATCAATTTAAATTTGGTTACTGATGTTTCAGCTTAAACTAGATGAACAATATAAGTGATTGAATATTATTTTATACTCATTAAAACACTTTCATTCATGTCTAAAAAGGATAGTCAACTAAATATTGGAAGGTCACACTTCCCTGGTTATTAGTTTGGATCTTTGTAGAAAATTTCTGCATCATTGTGACTATCCATGGAAGACTTTTTTTTGGAGGGGGAGAAATCAAAGCTAACCCAAATTAAATATCTTAAAGTTTTCTTCAACTGCTCTCTGAGCAAGTTAAACATAATATCCATAAACTCTGAACGCCTTTACTGTTTCTGTTTAGTGAAATTATCCTAATAATCAGAAGATCATGATTTCATGCTTAGTTATGTAGGCTGACACTTCACTGAGGAAGTATAGGCTTTTTAATGAGATATGAAACCTGCTCACTTTGAAGAGATGGGATTCATTTCAACTGAAGAAATCCTGTGTTGCTGTACAAAAATGACCAAATCAGATTTCCCAATGTTTATTCATCGATCAACTTATCATTTACATAACCTTTGTGGGACCTTAATATATGCAAATGGCTATCACTTTCCTCTATTTATAGTGATGAATATGCTCCACGAAGATTCCATGAGGTGTGAAAGATTTAGGAAGGACCTTAGTTGTCAATGTATAACACGTCCATGTTTTCTTTTTATTTTTATTATTGTCACCTTTGGTAAAATTTGCTGGGAGCAGGTTTAACCACAAGATACAGGAATAGGCATTTCATGTAAGGAAATTAAAGACTGCATCAAATGTCATTCCAGAATCTTAAGTCTGGTGCTATACTGGGTTCTTTATAGTCTTACCATGTTTTTCACTTATTACCAATCATTTTCCAATTATCTATATTGCCAATGGTCATGAAGGCGGTCTCTGCAAGCGTCGTGGAACGTGTAGAGCAGGACAAGACACAGAAGATGTCCTGGTCATCCACTGCGCCTAGTCCCATCTCCAGCCGTCTGGACTCTGTCTTGCCACTGGATCCAGATGGGAATTGGGAAGAGAGAGTGAGGCTGATGCTGTGCAACTCTCCCTCACTTAAATCCAAATCACGCGCTAGTCTCGACACCATCATAATGGTGTCGAGGTCCTCATCGACGTCAACGATGGACAAACACCCAACCATCTATATTGCAAGAAAATATACATATGAAATAACAACAAACATGAAACTTATGTGAAATCCATACTGTTTTTAGAGCTTTATAATGATTACACCATGTTATGAAAGAGATTGGATTAAACATTAGTACACTGACATTTGTTTCCTGTTAATTCAACTACTTTTAACCTTTTTCATATTGCAAACAAATGTTAGAAACTGTCTTGTGGCACAGTGAATGTATTTCTACATTGCTTGGTTATGTGAAGTCCAGATTACATTTTTGTATGACTAGCCGTATTTGGTATAGATCTGCATGAATTGAGAACTGTAGTAGTAAAACAGAAGGATGTGATTATGTTACATGGATCTACCGTGTGTATGCTTGGTCATTTTGATCTGTATCCCACTGATATTCTATTACAGCAACAACAAGGAATATCATGTTACGTTCACACAATTAATTGCAGAGTTCTGAGACTATGTTCAAGTTGTCTGTGAAATGAGTGGGATTATAATACCAGGAGGATAATTGACTCTTGCTACTGTAAAGTGTTTATAGTTCAATTATGGTAGTTTCCTTTTCTAACAAATTCCACCTGTTGAAGTCTTCATGACTCAAACCCCCCAGAAGTAGGCAGCGAGGTCCAAGATACAGAGAATTTATATCCTGTATTAATTGCAACCAGTCTGAAAGAACTTCAGTGAAACTGAGGAGATTTTTGTCCTTGTGATAGAAAGAGCTTCCTTAAAAAGAATTAGTCAAATTTCAACTGCTGTTTTTGTTTCAGATATCATCTGTCTAATCTCACAGATGGTTGTTGGAGTCCTGTAAGGCCAACTGTCTTCTTCACAAGCAAAATGGATGGTACGATTGATGCCTGGGATTTGTCATTTAAACACAGTGAAGCAACACTTAGCGTTAAGGTACATATACTCCTCAATTTAAGGAAGGGTTCGATTCCTAGAAATGATTCTTTAAGCAAAAATTCAAATTGAAAGTAATAGGAAAAACAGTTCCAATGCAAAATTTTCAGAGCTCACGAATTATAGTTGAAGAAATCTAAACACGCACCTAAAATAGTTAAAATATTTTATTTACAGTTGAGACTTAATTTAAGATGAAAAGGCATACAATATATAAACCAAATGAAACATGTTAAATGCTAAGAATTCTTGTATGGATAGTTATCAAGAGAATATTTCCTCTGTTCAAGAATCTAGAACTAGGGGTTGCTGTTTCTGAATAAAATATTGCCCATTTAAGACAAGAGATTAGGTAAAAGAGGTGTTCAGTCTTTGGAACTTTCCTCAACGGCAGCTTAAAGAAGATTTTTTTTTGAGAAAGATTCTTGATAAGTGACAAGAGTGAAAGATTAAGTAAGTGAGGATATAGAGTTGAAGCTGCATTCAGATTCGCCATATCTTACTGAATAGCAGTGGCTCTGTTAATAAAAAAAATGAAAACAAATCCTTAGAAAGAGGTAACATAGGATCAGAAAATATAGAATCATTGTAGATATAGTTAAGAAGCTGCAAGACCTGTTGGGAATTATATACAGGCTGTGGGAGCTAGAAAAGGCATGTTAAAAGGACAACGTTACAATGTTACTGAAATCATTGGGGTCTTTAGTATGCAGGTAGATTGGGAAAATCAGTTTGGTGCTGAATCCCAAGAGAAGGAGTTTGTAGAATGCCTACGAAATGGTTTTTTAGAGCAACTTGTGATTGAGCCCACTAGGGAAAAGACAATTCTGGATTGGTTGTTGTATAATGAACCAGATTTGCTGAGGGAGTGTAGGTAAAGAAACCCTTAAGAGGCAGTGATCATAATATGATCTAATTCACCCTGCAGTTTGCAAGGGAGAAGCTAAAATCAGACATAACAGTATTACAGTGGTGTAAAGGAAACTACAGAGGCATGAGAGAGGAGCTGGCTAAAGTTGATTGAAAGGGGACACTAGAAGGGATGTTAGTTGAACAACAGTGGCTGGAGTTTCTGGCAGCAAATTGGAAGGCACAGGATAGATACATCCCACAGAAGGGAGGATGAGGGAACTGTGGCTGACAAGGGAAGTCCAGGACAGCAGAAGAGCGAAAGAGAGGACATACAATACAGCAAAAATTGGTAGGAAGCTAGAAGATTGGGAAGCTTTTCAAAGCCAACAGAAGGCAACCAAAAAAGCAATAAGAAGAGACAAGATTAAATATAAAGGTAAGCTAATAAATAATATCAAAGAGGATACCAAAAGTTCCCACCTGCTTCAAAAGGGCAACAATTATAGCAGTGCCCAAGAGTAGCAGAGTGAGCTACCTTAATGACTACCGTCCAGTAGCACTCACATCTATGGTAATGAAGTGCTTTGAAAGGTTGGTTATGGCTAGGATGAACTCCTGCCTCAGCAAGATCCTATCACAATAGGTCTTTGGTGGATGTGATCTCATTGGCTCTCCATGCAACCTTGGATCACCTGGACAATACAATTACCTATGTCAGGATGCTGTCTATTGACTACAGCTCAACATTTAACACCATCATTCCTACAGTTCTGATTGAAAAGCTCCACAACCTGGCCTCTGTACCTCCCTCTGCAACTGGAGCCTCGACTTCCTAATCAGAAGACCAGATTGGAAATAACATCTCCACCTTGCTGTCACTCAACACTAGCGGACTGTGCTTAGCCCACTACTCTACTCCCTCTACACCCATGGCTGTGCAGCTAGGTATAGCTCAAATGCCATCTATAAATTTGCTGATGATACAACCATCATCAGCATACAGGAGCAAGATATCCCACCTGGTTGAGTGGTGTCACAGCAGCAACCTTACACTCAATGTCAGTAAGACTGAAGAAGTAATGTGGACTTCAGAAAGAGTAAAAGGGAACACACACCAGTCCTCATAGATGGATCAGAAGTGGAGAAAGTGAGCAATTTCAAGTTCCTTGTTGTTAATATCTCTGAGGCCCTAACCTAGACCCAACATATCGATGCAGCCATATAGAAAGCAAGACAGCAGCTGAATTTCATTAGGAGTTTAAGTAGGTTTAGTAATTCACCAAAATCACTCTCACATTTCTACACATGTACCATGGAGAGCATTCTGACAGGCTGCATCACTTTCTGGTATGTGGAAGGGGAGGCTACTGCGCAGGATCAAAGTAAACTGTAAACTAGAGAATTGTAAAATTACTCAGCTCCATCATAGGCACTAGCCTCTGTAGTATCCAGGACATCTTCAAGGAGTGATGCCTCAAAAAGGCAATACCCATCATTAAAGACCCTCATCACCTAGGACACACCCTCTTTGCGTTGCTACCATCAGGAATGAGGTACAGAAGCCTGAAGTAAACAGCATCCTAACGTGGGTAATTGTATTTTCCAGATAACCCAAAGCTGCATGGAGAGCCAATGAGATTGTATCCACCGTAAACCTATTGTGGTGATAGGATCTTGCTGTTCTTGATTAGTACGAGTGTCAAAGGTTATAGGGAAAGGCAGGGGAATGGAGTTGAGATGGATAATAAATCAGCCATGATTGAATGGCAGAGCAGACATGATGGATACCTGAATGGTCTAAATCTGTTCAAATGTCTTACGGTCTTATAGAAGGTCAGAGATGGCCTGCTCCTATTCCTAATTCTGACTTTCATTTTTAAGTACTCGTATGGCTTTGCACATTGGTTGGAGAGATGAGTAATGATAGTAGTGAATCTGAAGTTTAGTGTATTTTGTGTCGTTCATGGCAAGATTTTTTCTTAATTTCCTGGCAAAGTGGTTTGCACCGTTTTCTGTAGCAAGAAAAATGTTCTTGTGAGTGAAGATGCTAATGTTAAATTTAATTTTCAGAATTGTATATGCTTTGATAAATGAACTTTTAAACTTTAAAAAAAATATTTTGCTTTGACATTTATTCATAATGAAGCAGCAATTTGCAGGCCCCAAGGGTTATCTCTTTTGATGTTAGCCCCTAGGACTTAACTTTTTATCATGTTCTTATTTTGAAGATACTTACTTTTGCTGCTGGTCACTACAATTCTGCATAAGATTCAACCAAAAACACCTCTTAATTTGGTTCATTGTGTTATGATTCCACTCGTTGCAATTCTGAAGTAAACTTGTCACATTTTGCAGCCATGCCACAAAGTCCAATTAAGCTTGCTCATTTTTTAAAAAAAAATGTACACTGCAAACTCAATCCTGTAACTGCAGGAAGTGTGATGAAACTAGCATGGATTGCATCACCAAACAACCTTTTGCTATGGAGTGCCCAGATCAGTCAGGAGTAATCTGCTCCAAAGGGGCTATGTCTTCAAAAATTGATGTTTATTTCTGAAATTTTCACCCATAACTTGCTAACACAAAACATATTCTGGGTTAGGCCAGGTGACAAAAGGTGAAAATTTCAAAGATGAATAATCGACAATTTTTCTCATTATTATATTGGGTAAGGAGTCTTGTCAAGAGCTCTGTAAGTAAATTCATTGCCCAGTTAAAGCACGGAACAAGATTCATGTATTTTTGTTGAGAATGGGATTTTTCAATTCCTTTTTCAAATGTTCTTCCATCTCAGAGAATCAAACCCTGAAGACTTTTCTTCAGTCTCATATTTGGACTGTCATTGAAAGATTCCCTCTCCAATAGTTTATGTGTGTGGAAAAACCTGACAAGTACTTGGAATTTGTTATAAATTCTAATTCGGATCAGAAGTTCAGAATGGAAAAAAATAAGTATGAATCTGAATGCCAGCTACTATTTGCATTATTGAATCAAAATATTATATTTAATTGAAGAAATAAAAAAGAATAGTCAACTGTTCTTGTCTTGCTAATATTTGGGCTCACTCATCTAACTTTTCAAAGAGCAGCAAACATTTGAAATGAAAATCTTTTTCAAATATGTGAAAATTGATTTCCAGTATT
Source organism: Mobula hypostoma (assembly GCF_963921235.1). Classification (NCBI taxonomy): domain Eukaryota; kingdom Metazoa; phylum Chordata; class Chondrichthyes; order Myliobatiformes; family Myliobatidae; genus Mobula; species Mobula hypostoma. The sequence goes on along the minus strand of NC_086118.1, from coordinate 35,109,826 downwards.
TTGAAATAACATTTTAGTTCACTTTAATAACCTTTATATTTGAATGAAAATATTTTAAGTATATATTAGCAGTTTCACAATTGTTCGTGCCCAATCTGTTAGTCTTTTGTTTCATTTGACTACTGTTAAAACTACTGATACCACTCATCTGTCATGATAGCCAGCTTTAAATTAGTTGCTTTAGTGTTCTTGTTTCAATTGGTGTTTGTCATCACCTCATTAGCCATGTGTCCACTGCCCTAAACATTCATTCCCTACATCGTGAGAGACCATGTTTGCTGAGTCTGTCATCTAGAAAATATGCTGTAGTAATTCACCCAAGTATTGTTCCAAAATCATGACCTCTAATCACTGGGAGGAAAAAAAAGTCAGCTTTGTATTCCCTTCCAAACTGCACACCATCTTGACGTGAAAATACATGGCCCTAACCCTAGCCCTTTATCACTGGATGAAATGTCTGATACTCCTTATTGGTAATGCTGGGAAAAGACTGTGCTGGTTCAAAAATGCCACTCCCCACCACTATCTAAAGAGCTAGCAGGGGCATTGAATTCTGTTTTTTGCAGATAAAACAGATTTAATGCCTGTCATTGGTGCAGGGTGGGAGAGGATTGAAATTCAAAAAGGAATACCTGCTAGATGAGTGCCTTTTGTTAAAGTACTCTGATGAGTAACATTTTACCATCAAGATTACAGGTTTAATTGAAATGGGGAGTTTGTGAGCAGAGTAAATTTTCTTCTGCACTAGTGTAATAAAGGTTGAACATCCCTTATTGGAAATGCAGAAATGCTTGGGGCCAGAAGTCATTCAGATTTCAGAATATTTATATCTATGTGTTGAGATACCCGAGGGATAGGACTCAAGTCTAAACACAAAATCCATTTACATTACATATACAGCTTATGTGCAGCTGGTGAGAAGCTCACAAAGTGAGTAGTCCACAGTTGGAGCACATCTGACGTGATGGAGCTGGGTCCTCCACAAACTGTTGGAGTTGAATGACTGCCCCCGACAGTGTCTATTACTGGGGTCCAGTGCTGTGATTAGCTTTGTATCTGCCAACAATATCAAACTGTCGCCTGTTTCACAGGAACTAAGATAAAGGGGTAGTTATATATATATTTTTTTAAAAATAATTTTGTGCATGAAACAATTACCTTCAATTTTCAGTTTATGATAGATCTTTGCTTGTTTCACGATCAGCATAATGTTAAGTGGCATACGTGCACTCTAATGCTGATGAACCACTCTTTTAATACATGATCGAGGTCTTCATATTTTGCTTTATGCAGTGTTTTTCTATTTTGATTAACTTCTGTTCATTACATATGTGAAATCACTTCTCAGAACTGTCCGTGGTGCGCAGAGACCTGCGCATCATCTGGGAACTTTCCCAGAACCTTGTGGAATTTTCCATTTGTGGCAAAGTGTCAGTACTCAAAAACTATTCCGACTTCGGAGATTTCAGAATTTGGAATTTCGGATAAGGGATATTCAACCTGTACAAACCAGAATGTTTTACTCATTGAAATGTGTATAAATGTGTTGCTGGTTAATCTGTTTTCCCCATTATTCTGAAATTTTGACGTGTTTTCTATAATATTTCTTTCCCATATCCCCCTCCCCAACTCCACCTCTCCTCACCCAATCAGGTGTGTGATGATCCTCTATACAGTTTGCGTATCCAAGACAATGGACAATTCCTTGCCTGTGGTTCTCACCAGGGTGCAACAACCTTGCTTGAGTTTTCATCCAGTTTCTATGCTTATATGAAACAGGAAAAAGCAATTGCAAGTACAGTAAGTGTCCTGTTCTAGTCATACGATCCTTTTTGTGGTCAGCTTGCAGTAAAAACATTAAGTAAAACTACCTCACGAAAGAACACACTTCATTTCTAAAGAAAGTGAAGCTGTAGGTATAAGGTCAAATTAAATAATTACAACAAAATTTATGGTTACTCAATGAAGTTTTGAAATACCCAGCCAAAATGCTAAAATTGCACAGTAATGATGAGACTGTCAGTTGTCAGTTCTTTTGAAATTTTTCAGTCTGTTTTGATGTGTCTGAATGATCTTTTCAAATTACTTAGTCTATAATCAAATTTTAGTATTTTCAAATGTTGATATGACTTAGCTAACTACAGTTAGAATGTCCTGTATAGGTTCAGTCCCAATCTACTTCAAAATTTGGTAATCTGGAGAATAAAAATACAACTTACATCTTTAAATCTAGCAGTATATTCCATCAGAGGTAAAATGACCGAATACTGTTTCATATGTTCCACTGAACACTTTTGTTTTCCATTTCTCCAGTATTTATAGATATTATATGGTTAGGAGGTATCTATTAGCTTCAAGCAATGAAAAGTATGTGGAAACTTGGACTACTCACTTACCCCCCATGTCGGCCTTTGATTTTTAACTAACACTAAATTTGTGCAGTGTTTATTATAAGTGCTGTATGATGATTGCCTTTTCCATGTGTAATGTTACATTTTTAGATGTTTGAGAGGGAGACAAAGCGGGAGAAGATTCTAGAATCACGCCAGCGTGAGATGCGGGCAAAAGAACGTGCTAAATCAGAGCAAGAAAAGGTAGGGGAACAGCAAGCTGACGATGAGGAGGATACAATTGAATTCAAAATTGCAAAAGCTGAGAGAACGTTCTTTGAAACTATTGCCCAAGAAAAAGGCAGATTTGAAATGGAGAAAGTCGATGACACCAAGGTAAGAAAATAATCTGTTTTCACTTTGGAAATGATGGTATTAAACTCCGTAAATTTACCTATAAAATTTTTGAACAGTTCTGCTTGATGAATATTTTCACTGTGATTTCATAAACTTTCCAATACAGGTACTAACTGATCAGGCTTTTAATTCAAATATGGAAAGGCAAACTTAATTTAAGTGTAAATTTATATTTTGTTAGAGAGATACACAGTACGGTAAGACTCTCCTGGCCCAACGTGCCTACTCCCCCTATTTACATCCATGTGACCAATTCACCTTCTAACCTGATAACATGGTTTGTTTGAGCAGGGTTTTTGCATCGATATGTGAATATTCATCATTTAATGGAAGAATGCAGCCAGTTCTTTTCATCCCTTATGTGTTGTGTGTATTGTCATCTTCACTTTGAACTGACGCCAATCTTCATGAAGTGCTTTGAACGCTTGGTAATGGTACAATCAAAAGCCCCATTCCTACCACACAACAGAACTGCTCTAAAACAGATGCCATGATGTCTATCATGCACTTGGCCCTGACACACTTATAAAACAAGGATAATTATGTCAGAATATTGTTCCTATATTTTAGTTATGCATTCAACATTATTGTCCTACAGACGTTGGTGACTACTTCTTTTAGTCTAAATACAGCATTGCACGACTGGGTGTTTGACTTCCGAACCAACAGCCATCAGTTACCTATATGTTGTATTTTATAGGATTGCTTTTATATTTATATTTCTTGTGGATTTTTTTGATTTTTTTTAATGCTGCATCGGATCTGGAGTAACAATAATTATATTCTCCTTTACAATCATGCAAGACTGACAATAAACGATCTTGAATATTAATTCTGCATTAAATCTAAAACTTACATGATAGTATCTTTGTTTATACTGTATATGGGAAAAGTGTGTAGCCATGTTTGGACAGGTGTTAAACCTACATAAACAGCTAATTGTCACAGCACCAGCTGTCGAACACTTTCCTACCAGTAGTCTACTTTACTTCTGCAACTCTGAAAATAAAGTATATTGTACCTTTTAAAAAAAAGTTACAATTCATGGGCTCATCCCTGGCATATTGGGAGTTTTGATCTGCTAAATCAGCTAGAATTTTCAGATTTCAGTCAAATTTCCTACCTTGTTGGCAAATTTTATATTAGGTTTACATTAGGTTGGAGGAACAACACCTTATATTCTGTCTGGGTAGCCTCCAACCCGATGGCATGAACATTGACTTCTCTAACTTCCGTTAATGCCCCACCTCCCCTTCGTACCCCATCCATTATTTATTTTTCATATATATATATATATATATACACACACATATATATACACACACATATACATACACACACACACACATATATACATACATACACATATACATATATATACACACACATACATACATACACACACACACACACACACACACATATATACATATACATACATATATATTGTTACATAACCAGCAACAATGAATATCAATCGAGACAGGTTATATAAAAACAACTAAACATTTATTAAACACGGATAAACGATAAAAAAAAAATGAAAACTTTAACCGGAAGTTAACCGTTATGCAGCCCTTCAACAAATCGTCACTGGTTCTTAAAGCGTTAAATGCAAAAACAGTTCTTAAAGCGGCAAAGTCAGATATAGTTCTTAAAATGGTAAATTCGAAAGTCCAACAGATTTATACGTTCAATTGGGAGAGACTTCTCGGGAGAAGGATTTCTTCATGGATGCGACTTTCCTGCTGGTTAGAACATAGAACATAGAACAGTACAGCACAGTACAGGCCCTTCGGCCCACAATGTTGTGCCGACCCTCAAACCCTGCCTCCCATATAAGCCCCCACCTTAAATTCCTCCATATACCTATCTAGTAGTCTCTTAAACTTCACTAGTATATCTGCCTCCACCACTGACTCAGGCACTGCATTCCACGCACCAACCACTCTCTGAGTAAAAAACCTTCCTCTAATGTCCCCCTTGAACTTCCCACCCCTTACCTTAAAGCCTTACTAAAATCCATATAGATCACATCCACTGCACTACCTTCATCTATATGCTGGTCACCTCCTCAAAGAACTCTATCAGGCTTGTTAGACACGATCTGCCCTTCACAAAGCCATGCTGACTGTCCCTGATCAGACCATGATTCTCTAAATGCCCAGAGATCCTATCTCTAAGGATCTTTTCCAACAGCTTTCCCACCACAGACGTAAGGCTCACTGGTCTATAATTACCCGGACTATCCCTACTACCTTTTTTGAACAAGGGGACAACATTCGCCTCCCTCCAATCCTCCAGTACCATTCCTGTGGACAACGAGGACATAAAGATCCTAGCCAGAGGCTCAGCAATCTCTTCTCTCGCCTCGTGGAGCAGCCTGGGGAATATTCCGTCAGGCCCCGGGGACTTATCTGTCCTAATGTATTTTAACAACTCCAATACCTCCTCTCCCTTAATATCAACATGCTCCAGAACATCAACCTCACTCATATTGTCCTCACCATCATCAAGTTCCCTCTCATTGGTGATGTGACGAAAAACCAAGTTATCAGAAGATTGATGCTAATGAGAGAGAGATAAGTGAGACAATGAAGAAACATTCAAAATGCTAATAAGAGAGAACAGAGAGATTAACGAGAAAGAAACACATTTCAGAATATTGACAGACCGGTTGCTTTGAACCTGAACTGTTTGAAGTTTGATGGACAGGCGATACCCCAGCAGGGGGATAAAAAGAACAGGTTCGCTAAGGCACGACACACACCATGAGATCACGAGATAAAGAGACCCTGGAAGAGCAGTGTGCCCCCACAAGTTGATGGGAGTTTGGAGGTCTGGTCACGGGAACCGACCATTGACGCACAGGGTGAAAAGGTACAATCGGCGGGAACCTGGTGTGTGTGTCCGCCCTTGCCTGGGTGTCGGGTTCACCGCGGAAGAACGGTCGTATCCGGAACGGAGGGGTCACAGTCGGTGACCACAGAAGACATAAAAAGGGTCCGCCCGAAAGCTAACTGCGAAGAACATCAAAGGTCTGTTTGAATCAAAATTTGCATTCTCTCTCTGTCTAACGGCACAGCAGCGATTACTGTGAACTGTACTAAGCTGAACTGAACTCTGCGTCACTTGAGACTGATAATTTTACCCCTAGACTGCGATAGAGCTTGGCTGATTCCTATTACCCTAGTTCTGTGTACATGTGTGTTTTATCATTGCTAACCTGTTGCATTTATATCCTTACGATTAGAGTACTGTGTTACTTATTTCTTTAATAAAACTTTATTAGTTTCTGTTAAACCAGACTCCCAACTAAGTGGTCCATTTCTGCTGGTTTGGCAATCCAGTTACGGGGTACGTAACAGTGAATACCGAAGAGAAGTATTCATTGAGGACCTCGCTCACTTCCACACCCTCCAGGCACATCTTCCCACCTTTATCTCTAATCGGTCCTACCTTCACTCCTGTCATCCTTTTTTTCTTCACATAATTGAAGAATGCCTTGGGATTTTCCTTTACCCTACTCGCCAAGGCCTTCTCATGCCCCCTTCTTGCTCTTCTCAGCCCCTTCTTAAGCTCCTTTCTTGCTTCCCTATCTTCCTCAATAGACCCATCTGATCCTTGCTTCCTAAACCTCATGTATGCTGCCTTCTTCCACCTGACTAGATTTTCCACATCACTTGTCACCCATGGTTCCTTCACCCTACCATTCTTTATCTTTCTCACCAGGACAAATTTATCCCTAACATCCCACAAGAGATCGCTAAACATCGACCACATGTCCATAGTACACTTCCCTGCAAAAACATCATCCCAATTCCACAGGATTCCTCAGGATTCACGATGCAGGAAATGAACAGCTTGAAACAACTGACCTTAACTTCTTTTAGAGAGAGCATGAACTCTTTGTTCGTTTGGCAAGAGTTATCTTTGATGCAAGTTGCTCCTCCTTCAACGAAGACTCAATAAGGTCGATCCTTTGTTAAACTGCCGAACGATACTGCCTCCTCTCAATCCCTCGAGTCCTGTACTTCGATAAACTCTTCACTCTCCCTTCTACTGCTAGAATAAGGTAAATCAGCACATCTAGCCAAAAATTTCCAGTCCAGTAATATTGTATCTTGCAACAGAATGTAACAACCATTTTAAAAATGAAACTGCATCATAAAAACAAATATGCAACAGAAACGGAGACACAACACGTTCTAGCTGGAAATCTAAAAACTAAAAACTAACTGCATCATCTGGGATCTTCCCTTTATATACCCATGGTGCACATGTCATCACGTGACCTCACATCGGCAGGAAAATTACATCAGGTGACCTCCAAAAGACCATTACATCATTCTCACAAAAAAAAACAGATCTCCTTGAGGCATGTAACTATATATATATATATTTTTCTCTCTCCTTTTTCTCCCTCTGTCCCTCTCACTATATTCCTTGCCCATCCTCTGGGCTTCCCCCCTTCCCCTTTCTTCATAGGCCTCCCGTCCCGTGATCCTCTCATATCCCTTTTGCCAATCAACTTTCCAGCTCTTAGCTCCATCCCTCCCCTTCCTGTCTTCTCCTATCATTTCCGATCTCCCCTCCCCCTCCCACTTTCAAATCTCTTACTATCTCTTCTTTCAGTTAGTCCTGACGAAGGGCCTCGGCCCGAAACGTCGACTGTACCTCGGCCCGAAACGTCAACTGTACCTCTTCCTATAGATGCTGTCTGGCCTGCTGCGTTCACCAGCAACTTTTATGTGTGTGCTTGAAATTCCAGCATCTGCAGATTTCCTCATGTTATCATTGTACTAAATTTGAATGTTGCCAATTTTTAAGGGCTCAAACTGTATTAAAGTTAATTTGTTTACCACAGAACTAAAAAAAGCACACAGATAATATATCCTGAGGCTATGTTTCATTTGTAAAACTTTCCAAACTAGTAGATGCTAGAAGAGCAGCTATCTCAAAGCTCCACTGACCTGAGTTAGATTCTGTCCTCCAATGTTATCTATGTAGAGTTTGCATGTTTCCCTGTGACCGTGTAGGTTTACCTTGCATGCTCTGCTTTCCTCCCACGTCCTAAAGATATACAGATAGAAAAATGAATTGGCCAATGTAAATTGTTTCATGTAAGTGAGTAGTAGCATTTTGTAAAGTTGCTGGGAATGTGGAGAAAATAAAATGAGACTGATGCACATTGTTACTTGATGGTTGGCATGGACTTAGTGTTCTGAAGGGCCATTTCCATGCTCAATGGGGTATTGTTACGGCCAAACCCAACCTCTGGAAATGTGTATCTGAGATCAATAGCTTTTGTAGTCGGAACTGAACTGACAGACACGTTGAAAAAGGATCCAGCAGCAGTTGACAAAAGAGGCAGCAATTGATACATTTTTTAGCTTGACCATGATAGTTTGTATGATGACAATTCCTTCAAGTGTGGGATCATTCATTTGTTGAGAGCGAAGAAAGCAAGATAATTTACTAAGAATGGTACGATATGGAAAACAGCAGAAAAACAGAGGAGTGCATGACCACACGTCCTTGATTGTAACTGGACAAGTAGATAAGGTAGCTAAGAAATCAAACAAGCTTTTTCTTTATTGGTGTAAGGCATTGAATGTAAAAATGGAAGATGATGCTGGAATTACATAAAATGCTTAGGAAAAGATGCTTAGTATTATTTGTTTTAGTTTTTTTTTGTTTTATCTGCTAGGAATCAATGTCAGAAGAGGAGGATGAAGATGAGGTGAGAACAGTCTATATTTTGTTCAAATTCTAACAAAATGAGACCATGAAAAATATCAGCAGTTTTGTGAGTTAATTAAATTCTTATGTACAGGGTTTAAAATCTAATTATCCAGCATAATATTTAGCTATTTGAAGATTACTTATGAGACCAAAGCATAATTTTGAAATCCTCCTGGTTTTCTGGCTATATTTCTGATTGCCATTTTCATGAGTCAATTGAAAGAAAAATTAATTTCAAATAGAGGAGAGTTTATATAATAGCTTGTTTAATCTATGTTCCAAAACTTTATTTCAGAGATGCCACTATGATTTTTGTTTCCTTGTTACTGCACATCTTAATAAGTACTGACAGTGATTGTCTTTTTTTTGTAGCTGGACGACTTTTGATCTGAAAGTGCAACCAGCCTGCGGTACCGGCTATATCATCTAGATCTTTTTTGTATTTAACAGAGTAAACAGCATTTAGAGTTAAAATAAATTGAAAGTAAATTTTGCTACCTAGGCCTTAAATATATCTATTTTCATATTACATTGATTGTATTCATATTATTGATTCTGCAGAAATTTTGAAAATAAAAGATCTAATCTGTAGTTAATTGCCTCTTTCTCAATATTATTGTGAAATATTTGTAGAAAAGCAGCATTGTCAACTTTGTTACCAAACAAATTTCATAACATTCTTGACTAATATTTGTATGTGTTTGCTTGAGCTCTTGCCTAAGACAGGGGAATCTACTATTTATCTTTTTCTCCTTCAAGTTTTCATTGCTTTTTTGTAATTTTTTTTATTGAGTTTCATCATCAAACAAACATTTCCATAAGATGTATTTCAGATACTGTACATATATATCATATAGTCATATTGTCACAAATCTCCATGTAATATTTATCTGAAGTATACTCTTATAGAAAGAAGAGGAAAGAAAGATCAAAAGAAGAAAACTATGTACAGAGTAGGAAGTGATTTTTTTTAACAACATATTCATTATTTGTGAGAATAAAATCAGGCCTATGAAATGTTATGTAGTTAAACCATTTTTCCAGTATGAATAAAATTGTTCCAACTTATGATTAACAGATTTTGTTATCTTCTCCATTTTGTAAATGTCCATTGTAATTTCCATCCATACTTTTGAAGTTGGGCTTTTCTGTGATAACCATTTCCTGGTCAGCGTCTTTTTACCAGCCACTGGCAGTACATTCATTAAATATTTGTATTTATCTCTTTTCAACTATTCTTGAGGTATATACCCAAAATATATGGTCTTACGCTCTAAATGTATTTATCTCTAAGTATATCATTGAAATTTGCAGAATATAACTTAATCGATCTACTCCCTGAACAAATAAGAACCAAGAAAAGTGAATAATAAACTCCCAATCATATAGGATACCAATGAATAATATAAAACAAAGAAAAATATCTAAACAAAAATCATGAAAAAGGAAAAACAAATCCTATATGATTGGGAGTTTTATCATTTAAGTATTATTTGGCTTTATAATCACTCATGTTAATTATAACAATGTATTCCCAATAACTTTGTACTACTACCTTGTCATGTTTATATCTTTATGAAACTAATAAAAAGATTGAAAAAAAAATAAAAAGAAAGGTAAGGAAGGTGTGGTTCCAAGGCTGGGGTCTCTAGATGACCCTGGGTTGGGCTAGAAGAAAAGTCTAGCCGTGGGGGATAGCCCCTCCTACCTGTGGGTTGATGGCCCCCGCTGCAGTATCTATAAAAGTGAGTTAAAAAAAAAACTATGTCCATTACACAGAAATGATTTCCCTGTGTATTCCTCCCATGTATATATTCTCATTTAGGTGGGGAAAAAAGGAATGAATAAATGATTTTTTAAAAAAAAAATTGAGTAATATAAAATCCATATTATAACACGTATTTCTCGAGATAGTTATATAACCGTCTATTTTTGCTTCCGTTTAAAGTTAGCTAAACCTTATGGCTCTTCTGGAGGAGGTGAGGGCTGCCCTCAGAGAACTGACAGTCTCTTCCTAAAATCCTTCTCTCGTCCTGTTCCCATCCCCTGTTTTCCAGGTTCTCTATTTCCCAAGCAGTTCAGGATAACTGCTCAGCCAGACTTTTCCTTGGTTTGACCACGCTAACAGGCAGTCCTCTGTTCTTCATGTCTGTAGTCGCCTCTTCAACCGTCTGATATAGTCGTGTCCCTTCTTGGTAAAATACCCTCAGTTTAGCAGGGTATGGGGTTTGGAATTTAATCTTTTCTTGCTTTAATATTCGTTTCGCTTTGGAATATTCCTTCCATTTCTGTAGGACCACCGGGGGTCCGGGGGGGGGGGCGGGTAATCATGATTGAAGCATATTAACATCCCATTCCAAAACACCCTCTTCTTACCCCAGGCCCTTTGTAGAATCTCCGCCTTGCTCTTGAATCGAAGGAACCTAAGTACAATGGAGCGCGGTTTACCTCCTCTGTCTCTGGGAGGCCGCTGGACAAGCGAACGGTGCGCCTTTTCAATTTCAATCTCTGTAGTCTGAGGAATCTCCAGTGCTTCCCGCAGCAGCTTGTCTACAAAGTCCATCATCGACAATCCCTCCGCTCCTTAGGGAACATTATAAGTCCTGATATTTTTCTGTCGTGATCTTCCCTCCTGGTCAAGCAATTTCCTTTGCTGTTGATTTAATACTTTTATCGTCTTACTTAGTATCTGTTCCATGTTTTGCACACGATCTTCCATCTTCTCAATTCGAGTCTCTGCCACCGCTATTTTCTGATTGACGTTGGCGAGCTCTGACTTTATATCATTGAGTTACTGCTTTATATCTTTTTGGACTTCCCTTATCTCTTCCAAGATCCTTATCATATTTGCCGCTTCGCCTGCATTAGGCCCAGCGTCAGCCTCGCCACCATGCGCACGTGTAGGAGAGCCGCGCGCTGTACCTCTCTCTTCCATAGGCTCCGCAGTGGTGCTTTTTTTAATCTCCATTCTTTCTCCCCATTCTTGCCCCCCTTATCAATTCAGATATTTTCGAAAGATCTCATATTTGATGGATTAATGGGGCAAAATATGTGTTTTTCTGGAGGAGCTGTTGATTTAAGCTGCCATTCTGAATGATCACGTCACCGGAACCCCCAAGTTTTCATTGTTATTAAAGGACATCATAGAATCATAGAATGCTACAGCACAGAAATAAGCCATTTAGTTCATGCCAAACTATTATTCTGCCTACTATTATTGACCTGCACCTGGGCCATAGCCCTCCATACCCCTCCCATCCATGCATATGCAAATTACTCTTGAATATTGAAATCAAACCTGCATTCACCACTTTCACTGGCAGCTCATTCCACAGTCTCACCATTCTGAGTGAAGAAATTTTCCCTCGTTTTCCTTGAACATTTTATTTTTCACCCTTAACCCATGACCTCTAGTTCCAGTTTCACCCAACCTCAGAGGAGAAAGCCTGCGTGTACTTACCCCCCAACTATACTCATAATTTTGTATTTGGATCCTCATAATTTTGGTATCCTCTTTAATATTTGTTGGCATCCATTTGCCTTGAAGGACAATGGGTGATGATAATCATCATCACATGCCTGAGCAGAAGATAAGGAGATCCTGAGATGCCCAGTCATCAAGATCTCCCTCTTGGCCTCACCCGTGTAGTCCAAAGGAAAGCTTATGAATCAATATGTTTGGCAGCAGGAGCTGCTAAAAGGATGTTCAATGATGTCCAGCTGCCTTAGGGGCTCCACTCCAGATTTTCTGTCTGGGTTTACTCCTGCAGCCTTCATCTCTCCCAAGGCTGCCCACAAGGCAGTGGGGCTGTTTACCCAAAGCTGGGGATCTGGTTCACGAGCATCAGGGCATGTCCACACACCAGTGGGCCTGTGTGCTTTGTGTGCAGGGGCCAGACCATCTCCCCATCCTCTGTAATTCAGCCTGAGTCCGAAAGGAGTTCAGTTTCTGTATGTCGCCAGTGAGGAGGCATTACATGAGGCTTGCTGTTGGAGGGGCTATGTACTGGCAGGGAGAGACTTACACATTCATTTTTCCTTTTCGCAAGACTGCTAGCGATCAGTGGAAGCTGAAAGTGATATCGACAGGCACTACCCATTACACTACCACACTAAAGTAAAGTAAAGGCATCCTTCAGGTCTTGCGAGACCATGGATCTGCGCCTGAAAAGTCTTCACTCTCCAGGGTGCAGGCCTGGGCAAGGTTGTATGGAAGACCAGCAGTTGCCCATGCTGCAAGTCTCCCCTCTCCATGACACCAATGTTGTCCAATGGAAGGGCATTAGGACCCATACAGCTTGGCACCTGTGTCGTCGCAGCGCAATGTGTGATTAAGTGCCTTGCTCAAGGACACAACACCTTCCTTTGGCTGGGGCTCAAACTCACAACCTTCAGGTCACTAGTCCAATGCCTTAACCACTTGGCCACGTGCCCACACTAGACACACCACGACAACCATTTTGACATTCTCTTTAATCTTATTGGCCAGCTTAATTTCATATTCCATCTTTAGCTTTTTAATGTCTTTATTTAGTTGCCTTCTTTGGTATTTGAAAGCTTCCCAATCCTCTAACTTTCCACTAATTTTTGCTCTATTATATGCCCTCTCTTTGGCTTTTATGTTGGCTTTGACTTCTCTTGTTAGCCATGGTTGTGTCATCTTGCATTTAGAATACTTCTTCCTCTTTGGGATGTATGTATCCTGCACCCTCCGAATTGCTTCCAGAAATTCCAGCCATTGCTGCTCTGCCATCGTCCCTGCCAGTGTTTTTTTTTTCCAATTAATTCTGGCCAACTCCTCTCTCATCCCTCTGTAACTCCCTTTACTCCACTGTAATACTGATACATCTGACCTTAGCTTCTCCATCTCAAAATTTATGGTGAATTCGATCATATTATGATCACTTACCCCTAGGGTTCTTTTACCTTAAGATCTTTAATCAATTCTAGATCATTGCACATCACCCAATCCAGAGTAGCTGATCTCCTAGTGGGTTCAATCGTGAGATGCTTTAAAAAGCCATTTTGTAGGCATTCTAGAAATTCCCCCTCCCGAAATCCAGCACCAACCTAATTTTCCCAATCTACCTGCATATTGAAATCCCCCATGACTATCGTACCATTGTCCTTTTGGCATGCATTTTCTTTCACCCGTTGTAATTTGTTGACCACAGCCTTACTACTGTTTGGGAGTCTGTATATAACTCCCATCAGGGTCTTTTTACCTTTGCAGTTCCTTCACTCAGAATCCACAATGATTCAACGATTTTATTTTATTTTTTACTAACACAGCAATGCCACCTCATCTGCCTTCCTGTTTGTCCTTTTGGTACAATGTGTCTCCTTGGACATTAAGCTCCCAGCTATAATCTTCTTTTAGCCATGATTCAATGATCTACAACAACATACATGTCAATCTGTAACTGTGCTACAAGTTCATCTACCTTATTCTGTATACCGTGCATATTCAAATATAACATCTTCAGTCCTGTATTCACCCTTTTCGATTTTGTCAACCTTTTACATGGCATCTTGTTGACTGTAATTTTGCCCTATCATCAGCCTCTCCTTGCTAGGAGTCTCACTACACATTGCCTCTGTTTGTAAACCAACTACCTCATCTTCAGCAGTATCACTCCGGTTCCCATCCCCCTGCCAAATGTTTAAACCCACCCAAACAACTCTAGCCAACCTGCTCGCAGGGATATTGGACCCCTTTGGGTTCAGGTTATACCTTTTGTACAAGTCATACCTTCCCCAAAAGAGATCCCACTGATTCATAAATCTGAGCCCCTGTCCCCTGCTCAGATCCTCAGCTACCCATTTGCCTGCCAAATCATCCTATTCTTATCCTCACTGGCAATATGGCATAGGCAGCAATCCAGAGGTTACTACCCTGGAGGTCCTGTTTCCCAGCTTTCTACCTAGCTCCCTAAAATCTCTCTTCGGGGCCTCCTCACTTTGCTTAACTATGTCATTGGTGCCAATATGCACCACATTTCTGGCTGCTCACCCTCACCCTTAACAATGTAATGGACCCAATCTGAGACATTCCTGATCCTGGCACCAGGGAGGCAACATACCATCCAGGTGTCCCTGTCACGTGCCACAGAACCTCATCTCTGTCCCTTTGACTAAGGAATCTCCCATCAACACTGCAGTCGTCTTCACCTCTCCGCTCTTCCGAGCCACAGAGTCAGACTCCATGCCAGAGACCCGGTCACTGTGGCTCCCCCGGTATATTGTCCCCCTCAATAGTATCTAAAGTTGTATACTTATTATTGTGCAGAACAGCCACAGGTATAGATATATAACTCATTGATCCCAAAGGAAATTACAGTGTCACAGTAGCATTACAGGTGCACAGATATAAATATTTGAAGAGAAGTAGAAAGAATAAAAAAAAGTTACCACTAACAGTCTAACAGGAGGCAGTCATCACTTCCCCAGCTATAAGTTGACTCATTATAGAGCCACATGACCGAGGGTAAGAATGACCTCACATAGTGCTCTTTGGAGCAGCGCACTTGTCTGAGTCTATAACTGGAAGTGCTCCTCTGTTCAGCCAAGGAGGCATGTAGAGGGGGAGAAACATTGTCCAGAATTGCCAGGATTTTCCATAGGGTTCTTTGTTCTACCTCAGCCTCCAGTGTGTCCAGTTTTGACTCCTATAATTGAGCCAGCCTTTCTAATCAGTTTATTGAGCCTGTTGGCATCACCCGTGTTGATGCCATTGCCCTAGCACACCACCGCATAGAAGATAGTACTGTCGACAATGGACTGGTAGAATGTGTGAAGGAGAGGCCTGCATACTCCAAGGGACCTCAGTCTCGTCAGGAAGTCGAGGCAACTCAGGCCCTTCCTGTATACAGCCTCTGTGTTGATGCTCCACTCAAGTCTGTCATCCAGATGCACCCCCAGGTACTTGAGGTCCTCATCATCAGTAGTAACAGGGAGCAGTGTAAGCTTAGTCTTCCTAAAGTCCATCACCATCTCCTTCGTCTTACTGATGTTGAGCTGCTGAAGATTTAACTTGCACCATTTGACAAAGTCCTCCAACCAAGGCCCTGTATTCATCCTCCCATCCTCCCTTAATACACCCAACTAATGCTGAGTCATCAGAGAATTTTTGCAGATGATATGACTCCCCGTTGTATCTGAAGTCCAAGGTATGCAGTGTAAACAGGAAGGGAGCCATTACAGTCCCTTGTGGAGCCCCAGTGCTGCTTATAGCCATGTCTGATACACATCTCTGAAGCTGCATAAATTGTGATCTGCTAATCAAGTAGTCCATTATCCAGGGTACAATGGAAGTGCCAATCTGCATTAAATGGAGCTTTTCACCCAGCAATGAGGGCTGTATGGTATTGAAGGCACCTGAGAAATCAAAAAGCATGTTCTTCACAGCGCTGCCCTGCTTATCCAAACGAGAGTAGGCTCTGTTCAGCAGGTAGATGACCGCATCGTCAACTCCAGTGTGCTCCTGGTAGGCAAACTGCAGGGAATTGAGTGCTGATCTGACCAGGGGTCAGAGGTGAGCTAGGACCAGCCTCTCTTGGGTCTTCATGATGTGTGAAGTCCGGGCCACTGATTGGTAGTCCTTCAAGACTTTTGTTTGGCCCTTCTTGAGTACTGGAATCACACATGATGCTTTTCACACAGTCGCCACACTTTCCAGGCTGAGACTCAGATTGAAAATGCACTGGAGAACTCCACGCAGCATACTCCTTTGAGACCTTGGGGTTCATGCCATCCGATCCCAATGCACTGCCATGTCTGAATTTCCCCAGAGCCCTTCTTGCCTGCTCAGTAGCGAAGGTGAGTCCATGATGATTGCAGAGTTGGTGAGAGGTGAAGATTGGGATGATAGCAGTTGGTATGCGGAAGTATGGATGGCAGGTGCAGGGCAAGGAAGGGACGTAGACAGTGCTACCCTGTGTACTCTGCATTGGCTGTGCATTTCCCCCTCCTCCTGGCAGTCACCCAGTTACCTGGCTCCTGCAGCTGAGAGGTGATCACCTCCCTGTAGCTCCATCTATCACCTCCTTATTCTCCCATATGAGTTGAAGGTCACTGAGCTGCAGCTCCAGTTCCTTAATACATTCTCTGAGGAGCTGCAGCTCGGTGCACCTGTGATTATCTGGGAAACTGGAGGTCTTCCAGACTTCCCACATCCCACACAGAGTACAGAACACTGCCCCACAGCCATTCTTACTTATATATGATGTCCGAAAAGATATGGAATGAAGAGACAGAGATAGAGAGAAATTTACAAGACAATGTACCTCAGCCAAACCCGATCTCGCCTAAGCCTGATGAGCCAAAATGCTGGCGCACTCCAAATGAATGACTGCTCCGCTTGTACTTCAATTATCCTTATTGTCCCTTTCTAATGAATCCCGCTTGCTAAATTGGTTATTGGTCACTCCTCAAATCAGAAAAACTGCCGCGAAACTCTGCCTTCAAAATCTCGATTCCCGCCCTGATTAAAAAGTAGCTTTTTCACACACCCCTGGTGTGGATTATCCACCTCAGAGAAAACTGGCTCCAAGCTCTGCTTTTTAAATCTTGAACGCGGACCTGACTGAAAAGCAGCTCTTTTTACACACAAACAACAGGAATTCTGCAGATGCTGGAAATTCAAGCAACACACATCAAAGTTGCTGGTGAACGCAGCAGGCCAAACAGCATCTATAGGAAGAGGCGCAGTCGACGTTTCAGGCCGAGACCCTTCGTCCTGATGCCTCTTTTTACACACTGCTGCTTGCTGATTGGTCGCTCCTCAAATCAGAAAAACAGCCGCTAACACACACAAAAAATGCTGGTGAATGCAGGAGGCCAGGCAGCATCTCTAGGAAGAGGCACAGTCCACGTTTCGGGCCGGGACCCTTTGACAGGACTAACTGAAAGAAGAGATAGTAAGAGATTTGAAAGTGGGGGGGGGGAGAGGAGGTGATCTGAAATGATAGGAGAAGACAGGAGGGGAGGGGTGGATCGAAGAGATGGAGAAGGGAGAGGATCATGGGACGGGAAGCCTGGGGAGAAAGAGAAGGTGGGAGGGGAGCCTGGAGGGTGGGGAGCAGGCAAGGAGTTATAAGTGAGAGGGACAGAGGGAGAAAAAAAAGAGGAAAAAAGGGGGGGAATAAAAAATATATTAAAAATATTAAATAAATAACGGATGGGGTATGAAGGGGAGGAGGGGCATTAACAGAAGTTAGAGAAGTTAATATTCATGCCATCAGGTTGGAGGCTACCCAGACGAAATATAAGGTGTTGTTCCTCCAACCTGAGTGTGGCTTCATCTTTACAGTAGAGGAGGCCGTGGACAGACATATCAGGATGGGAATGGGACATGGAATTAAAATGTGTGGCCACTGGGAGATCTTGCTTTCTCTTGCAGACAGAGCGTAGATGTTCAGCAAAATGGTCTCCCAGCCTGTATCGGGTCTCACCAATATATAGAAGGCTGCACCAGGAGCACCGGACGCAGTATATCACCCCAGCTGACTCACAGGTGAAGTATCACCTCACCTGGAAGGACTGTCTGGGGCCCTGAATGGTGGTGAGGGAGGAAGTGTAAGGGCATGTGTAGCACTTGTTCCGCTTACAAGGATAAGTGCACGGAGGGAAATCGAGGAGATGCGGCGGAGACGGAGGAATTGCGAGAAGGGAATGGCATTTTTGCAAGAGACAGGGTGGGAAGAGGAATAGTCTAGGTAGCTGTGAGAGTCCGTAGCAAGAGACCTCCACCTCCGCCGCATCTGCTCTCAGAATGAGGCTTTTAATTCAAGGACGAAGGAGATGTCTTCCTTTTTTAAAGAAAGAGACTTCCCTTCCTCCACCATCAACTCTGCTCTCAAACGCATCTCTACTATTTCACGCACATCTGCTCTCACCCTATCCTCCCGCCACCCCACTAGGAATAGGGTTCCCCTTGTCCTCACCTACCACCCCACTAGCTTCCGGGTCCAACATATAATTCTCCATAACTTCCGACACCTCCAACGGGATCCCACCATCAAGCACATCTTTCCCTCCCCTCCCCTTTTTGCTTTCCACAGGGATCACTCCCTACACCCTTGTCCATTCATCCCCCCATCCCTCCCCACTGATCTCTCTCCTGGCATTTATCCTTGTAAGCGGAACAAGTGCTACACATGCCCTTACACTTCCTCCCTCACCACCATTCAGGGCCCCAGACAGTCCTTCCAGGTGAGGCGACACTTCACCTGTGAGTTGGCTGGTGTGATATACTGCATCTGGTGCTCCCGATGTGGCCTTCTATATATTGGTGAGACCCGACGCAGGCTGGGAGACCGTTTCGCTGAACACCTACGCTCTGTCTGCCAGAGAAAGCAAGATCTCCCAGTGGCCACAAATTTTAATTCCACGTCCCATTCCCATTCTGATATGTCTATCCACGCCCTCCTCTACTGTCAAGATGAAGCCACACTCAGGTTGAAGGAAAAACACCTTATATTCCGTCTGGGTAGCCTCCAACCTGATGGCATGAATATAACCATATAACAATTACAGCACGGAAACAGGCCATCTCGGCCCTTCTAGTCCATGCCAAACGCTTACTCTCACCTAGTCCCATCTACCTGCAGTCAGCCCATAATCCTCCATTCCTTTCCTGTCCATATACCTATCCATTTTTTTTAAAATGCCAAAAATGAACCTGTCTCTACCACTTCTACTGGAAGCTCGCTCCAACAGCTACCACCCTCTGAGTAAAGAAGTTCCCCCTCGTGTTACCCCTAAACTTTTGCCCCTTAACTCTCAATTCATGTCTTTTTTGAATCTCCCCTATTCTCAATAGAAAAGCCTATCCACATCAACTCTATCTATCCCCCCCATAATTTTAAATACCTCTTACAAATACCTGGGGATACGAATTGACATTAAACTTGACTGGTCAAAGAACACTGAGGCTGTCTACAAGAAGGGTCAGAGCTATCTCTATTTCCTGAAGAGACTGAGGTCCTTTAACATCTGCCGGATGATGCTGAGGATGTTCTACGAGTCTGTGGTGGCCATTGCTATCATGTTTGCTGTTGTGTGCTGGGGCAGCAGGCTGAGGGTAGCAAACACCAAAAGAATCAACAAACTCATTCGTAAGGCCAGTGATGTTGTGGGGATGGAACTGGACTCTCTGGCGGTGGTGTCTGAAAAGAGGATGCTGTCCAAGGTGCATGCCATCTTGGACAATGTCTCCCATCCACTACATAATATACTGGTTGGGCACAGGAGTACATTCAGCCAGAGACTCATTCCACCGAGATGCAACACAGAGCGTCATAGGAAGTCATTCCTGCCTGTGGCCATCAAATTTTACAACTCCTCCCTTGGAGAATCAGACACCCTGAGCCAATAGGCTGGTCCTGGACTTATTTCCTGGCATAATTTACATATTACTATTTAACTATTTATGGTTTTATTACTATTTAATTATTTATGGTGCAACTGTAATGAAAACCAAATTCCCCCAGGATCAATAAAGTATGACTATGACTATGTCTATCAAGTCCCCCCTCAACCCTCTACGCTCCAAAGAATAAAGACCTAAGTTGTTCAACCTATCTCTGTAACTTAGGTGCTGAAACCCAGGTAACATTCTAGTAAATCTCCTCTGTACTCTCTCTACTTTGTTGACATCTTTCCTATAATTCGGTGACCGGAACTGTACACAATACTTCAAATTTGGCCTCACCAATGCCTTGTACAATTTTAACATTACATCCCAACTCCTATACTCAATGCTCTGATTTATAAAGGCCAGCATACCAAAAGCTTTCTTCACCACCCTATCCACATGAGATTCCACCTTCAGGGAACTATGCACCATTATTCCTAGATCCCTCTGTTCTACTGCATTCCTCAATGCCCTACCATTTACCATGTATATCCTATTTTGATTAGTCCTACCAAAATGTAGCACCTCCCACTTATCAGCATTAAACTCCATGTGCCATCTTTCAGCCCACTCTTCTAACTAGCCCAAATCTCTCTGCAAGCTTTGAAAACCTACTTCATTATCCACAACGCCACCTGTCTTAGTATCATCTGCATACTTACTAATCCAATTTACCACTCCATCATCCAGATCATTAATGAATATGACAAACCACCTTGGACCCAGTACAGATCCCTGAGGCACACCACTAGTCACCGGCCTCCAACCTGACAAATAGTGATCCACCACTACTCTCTGGCATCTCCCATCCAGCCACTGTTGAATCCATTTTACTACTTCAGTATTAATATCTAACGTTGAACCTTCCTAACTAACCTTCCCTGTGGAACCTTGTCAAAGGCCTTACTGAAGTCCATATAGACGATATCCACTGCTTTACCCTCGTCAATTTTCCTAGTAACCTCTCCAAAAAATTCAATAAGATTTGTCAAACATGACCTTCCATGTACAAATCCATGTTGATTGTTCCTAATCAGACCTTGTCTATCCAGATAATTATATATACCATCTCTAAGAATACCTTCCATCAATTTACCCACCACTGACGTCAAACTCACAGGCTGATAATTGCCAGGTTTACTCTTAGAACCCGTTTTAAACAATGGAACCACACGGCAATACGCCAATTCCCTTGGCATCATCCCCATTTCTAATGACATTTGAAATACTTCTGTCAGAGCCCCTGCTGTTTCTACACTAACTTCCCTCAAGGTCCTAGGGAATATCCTGTCAGGACCCAGAGATTTATCCACTTTTATATTGACTTCTCTAACTTCCATTAATGCCTCTCCTCCCCTTCACACCCCAT
The DNA here is from genome assembly GCF_963921235.1 of Mobula hypostoma. NCBI lineage: Eukaryota > Metazoa > Chordata > Chondrichthyes > Myliobatiformes > Myliobatidae > Mobula > Mobula hypostoma. The sequence continues at coordinate 35,088,549 of NC_086118.1, read as the reverse complement.
CCCTTATTTATTTATTTAATTAAAAATATTTATCCCCCCACCCTTTTTCTCTCTCTCTTTTTTCTCCCTGTCCCTCTCACTATAACTCCTTGCCTGCTCTCCACCCTCTGGGCTCCCCTCTCCCCTTCTCTTTCTCCCCAGGCTTCCCGTCCCATGATCCTCTCCCTTCTCCAGCTCTTAGATCCATCCCTCCCCTCCTGTCTTCTCCTATCATTTCGGATCTCCCCCTCCCTCTCTCAAATCTCTTACCATCTCTTCTTTCAGTTAGTCCTGACAAAGGGTCTTGGCCGGAAACGTCGACCATACCTCTTCCTATAGGTGCTGCCTGACCTGCTGCGTTCACCAGCATTTTTTGTGTGTGTTACTTGAATTTCCAGCATCTGCAGATTTCCTTGTGTCTGCGTTTTTAAAAACAGCCGCTAAATCTCGATTGCCGCTCAGATGAAAAATTGCTCTTTTCATGCACCCCTTGTGTGAATTGTCCAACTCAGATAAACCTAACTCAAATCCTTAAGTCCCAGCAAATTCCTTGAAACGTTTCAGTCATATCAATATCCCTACAAGAAAGGTTTGCTGGTGCTGCTCTAGGGTTAGGAGGGTGTGGTTTAAACTAGAATACAAGGGGATGAAACTTGAATTGCAGTGCAGTGGTGAAGTTGCTGTAGGAAAAGATATTGTAAAGCCCACATACAAAGATAGGAATCCAAAGGTTGAGTATTGTGGGAATAATGTTCTGCGTTTGTGTCAACTTCAAACCAAGGAGTATTGCAAGTAAGGTGAATGAGCTTAAAGCAAGGATCAGCACGTGGAACTATGTTGTCTCCTTGACTGTGATATTTTAATTCTTTCAGTAACCTGTGATGTGGCATGTTATTGAATGCCTTCTGGAAATCTCAGTGCATGTATTGCTTACCCTTTACTCACAATATATGTTACTTCTAAAAACAAACTAAATTTTCATTCAGATGTCCATTGCATCGCTCTGATGGCTGCACAGGGCCTGCTGTAATTCATTACCTCCAGACGCACCTAAGAGACATTCCAACCTGCTACTGGGCCAAATGGCCTAATTCTGCTCCTGTCTTATGGTCAAGAATCCTACTTAGTAATTGAAGACTTAACTGTCATTCCAACATATTATTTAAAAAGTGATCTGAAAGAAAATCCAGAAATGTAATAAAAGACTGGAATTACTGCTAACTTTAGTTTAAAACTATCACACAATCTGCTTTTGAACAGAAATGCTTCAAAGTTCACTGACCACCTCTCTGATGAATGAACACTGTTTACCAATGTATAAGCATCCAAGATAGTTATGCAAGTTACATCTTTGTGAACTAAAACTAATAAATGATTTATGCAGATACTACATGATATATTGTATAGCACCTCTAATTTGCAACTACCCCTACTGAATAATATGCATACATCAGGATGCTCTTTATCAATTACTGCTCAGCATTTAATACCAACATCCCTCAAGGCATCAGTAATCTCCAAGACCTGAGCCTCAATACCCCCTTGTGCAATTGGATCTTGGATTTCCTCACTTGTAGACCTCAATCTGTTCAGATTGAGGAAAACATCTCCTCCACAATCTCCATCAGCACAGGAGAACCACAAGGACATGTACTTAGCCCCCTGCTCTATTCGCTTTACATCTATGACTGCGTGACTAAAGTACAGTTCTAACATCATATACAAGATTGCTGATGTCACCACTGTTGTGGACTGTATCAAAGGTGGTGATGAATCAGCACACAGGAGGGAGATTAAAAATTTGGCTCAGTGGTGTAATAACAACAACCTCTCACTCAATGAGAATAAGACCAAGGAACTGATTGTCAATTTCAGGAGAGGGAAACCAGTTCATGAGCCAGAACTCATCGGAGGATCAGAGCTGGACAGGGTAAGCAGCTTTAAATTCCTGGTTGTCACTACTTCAGAGGAACTGTCCTGGACCCATCATATAATTCCAAAGAAATCACGACAGCGCCTCTACTTCCTCAGGAGTCTGTAAAGATTCAGCACATCATCAAAAACCTTGGCAAACTTCTGTAAATATGTGGTGCAAAGTGTGTTGACTGGCTGCATTATGGCCTGGTATGGGAACACCATTTCCTTTGAGTGCAAAATCCTACAAAAGGTAGTGGATTCAGCCCAGTACATCATGGGTAAAACCCTCCCAACCACTGAACACATCTACATGAAACATTGCCGTAGCAAAGCAGCATCCATCATCAAAGATCCTCACCACCCAGGCCTTCTCCCCATATCCCTTGACTCCGCCATCTTCAAGAGCTCTATCTAACTCTTTCTTGAAAGAATCCAGAGAATTGGCCTCCACTGCCTTCTGAGGCAGAGCATTCCACAGATCCACAACCCTCTGTGTGAAAAAGTTTTTCCTCAACTCCGTTCTAAATGGTCTACCCCTTATTCTTAAACTGTGGCCTCTGGTTCTGGACTCCCCCAACATCGGGAACATGTTTCCTGCCTCTAGTGTGTCCAATCCCTTAATAATCTTATATGTTTCAATCAGATCCCCTCTCATCCTTCTAAATTCTAGTGTATACAAGCCCAGTCGCTCCAATCTTTTAACATATGACATTCCTGCCATCCCGGGAATTAACCCAGTGAACCTACGCTGCACTCCCTCCATAGCAAGAATGTCCTTCCTCAAATTTGGAGACCAAAACTGCATACAATACTCCAGGTGGGGTCTCACCAGGGCCTTGTACAACAGTTACTACCCCTCAACCATCAGGCTCTTAAACAAAAGGGGATAGCTACACTCATTTAAGGACTCTTATTTTGTTATTCCTCACTCATTATTTATTGCTATTTATTTATTTTTTTCTTTGCATAGCTTGTTTACAGTTCCTGATGTTTACAGTTTACAGATCCTGTTTACAGTTTACAGATCCTGTTTACAGTTACTGTTCCATAGATTTACTAAGTATGCCTGCAGGAAAAGAATCTCAGGGTTGTATGTGATGACACGTATGTATGTTGATAATAAATTTGAACTTTTTTCTTATCAGCAAGCTACCTATTAAAACAGGCCTTTTATATTGGCCATATTGTCTTGAAGATGCTTTGAGGACCTCCTGAAGAAGTGGTGTCTCAAGAAAGGGGCATCCTTTATTAAAGGGGCTTATCATCTGGGACATGTCCTCTTTTCATTACTACCATCAGTGAGGAGGTACAGGTGCCTGAACACACACTCAATGATTCAGGAACAGTTATAGTCATGCTTTATTGATCCCAAGGGAAATTGGGTTTTATTACAGTTGCACCAACCAAGAATAGAGTATCAATATAGCAATATAAAACCATAAATAATTAAATAATATGTAAATTATGCCAGGAAATAAGTCCAGGACCAGCCTATTGGCTCAGGGTGTCTGACCCTCCAAGGGAGGAGTTGTAAAGTTTGATGGCCACAGGCAGGAATGACTTCCTATGACGCTTAGTGTTGCATCTCGGTGGAATGAGTCTCTGGCTGAATGTACTCCTCTGCCCAACCAGTACATTATGTAGTGGATGGGAAACATAGTCCAAGATGGCATGCAATTTGGATAGCATCCTCTTTTCAGAGACCACCGTCAGAGAGTCCAGTTCCATCCCCACAACATCACTGGCCTTATGAATGAGTTTGTTAATTCTGTTGGTGTCTGCTACCCTCAGCCTGCTGCCCCAGCACACAACAGCAAACATGATAGCACTGGCCACCACAGACTCGAACATCCTCAGCATCGTCTGATAGATGTTAAAGGACCTCAGTCTCCTCAGGAAATAAGAGATGGCTCTGACCCTTCTTGTAGACAGCCTCAGTGACCGGTCCAGTTTATTGTCAATTCGTATCCCCAGGTATTTGTAATCTTCCACCATGCTCTTCCCTTCTGTCATCAGATTTCTGAAAAATCCATGAACACTACCTCAGTATTTTTATTTTGCACAATTTATTTTGTACTTTCAAGTATTTTATGTCTTTGCACAGTACTGCTGCCACAAAACAACACATTTTACATCATTTAAGACAGTGATAATAAACCTGATTCCTGTTATTGCCAGAATCCATCCTTGCATTTGCAAATGGATATGTGAACTGATAGCCAGATTCCTTCAAAATTGGCACCTGTTAACTCTGAGAACTCGGAATGATATTATTCAAGCCTTTTGAAAAAAAACACAATGAATATGGTTTGCATAATGAACTGAATTACTTTTCCATAAAGAGCTCCCTTGAATATTGGATGACACTCAGTGCTATCTGTGGTATGAAGTTTGTTCTTTGTCACTTTACAGCACTATTTCCTGGGAAATGGAGACAGATTGCAGGAATGAAGGGAACAATTATTGAAGTGAAAAATGACAACCTTGTTTTTCTACAAATTATTACAATGTATGTCTCCATTTTTGTCTGTTGATAATCTCAGCATTTGTAATTTGATTAGCAATTCTTTTAATATTTTCAGAATTACATAAACAAAAGCTATGCTTTAGAGCAATATAAAATGTCATAAGTAAACTTATAATACACCATAACACAAGTAAATTACGTATTCCATGTTTTATCCTGTGATGTCTTAAATCAATAATAATGTGCGTAATGCTCTCAGATGAGATGTTGCCTGCAACTTCAGACTTCCATCAACATGTCAATTGACACTTTACAGCAATAACTTGCATTTATATTGCAGTTCTATTATGGTGAAATGACCTAAGGTGCTTCATGCAGTACTGTTCTATGTTTTATGAGTATTTAGTGAACAGAATTTGACAAAGTTATTTAGACATATATTGGGATGAATCGATGTTTTGTTTAATTTGTTCTCATTTTAAACACTAACCAATTTCAAAGAATATAACAAGCCACTTGAACGATCTAAACCAGCCAAAATCATGACACACTTTATTATTAGCAACGCGCACAAAATGCTGGAGGAACTCAGCTGGCCAGGCAACATCTATGGAAAAGAGTAAACAGTTGATGATTCAGGACGAGACCCTTCATCAGGACATGAGATTTTCTCATGTTTGATACTATCTTATTTGAAATTTTTTAATGTGCTGCAGATCAATTGTGGGTTTTCAAGCAATGTTTTGACCTAGTTGCCAAATTAGCTGAAATATAATGTTTTAAAATAATTTCCTTTTCTCTTTTCCTTCTCATAAATGAGCCAATCATTTGGCAATTACAGTCCCAGATTACTGTCTTGAGACATTTAAAGCTACAAAATGAGTAAGTGATTTTAAAATTTGATTTCTCATCACTATTGGTGGGTTGAAAATAATCTCTGTCTCCTAACAAAATAGATTGCAGTTTTAAATATAAATCCATATATCATATCAAGGACATTAAGCATTCAGCAAGTGAAGTCGAGTTTATAAGTACTGTTAAGATACAGTACAATGAAAAGCTTGTATGCTTCTTAAAATTGAGTACCAGTTTTACAGGCCAGTAAGTAAGAACAGACTACACACAAAATATGTATTATACATTAAAATTAAACCATATAATGAAAAAATCTGTGCAAAAGTGCAAAAACAAAGATACAATCTAAAACAAATCTTCAGTAGTGAAAAAAGAGCTCCATAGTGTTCCATTGCTGAGGCAGGGTTAGGCTGTGCAGGTAGTTTCAAGAATCAGACTGTTGTAGGAAAAGAGATGTTCCTGAACCTGATGGTTTGTAGGTGTCATAATTAAACCATCAATAGAAGTGCATGTTCAAATAATATGACGTACCTCGTTTTCTTTGGGTAATGCCCTGGTTCACTTCTTTACTGTAATGCTGTAGGTATCTCATTTAGTGGCTCTGTAAGAGCAGTATGTTCTGCTTTCAGCCTGTTTGGGTTATTGTTGAAGATGAGGGATGATGTGGAATGTGTGTCATCCAATTTGCAGGAGGTCTTCTTAGTGAGGGACAATAAGGTTGATCTTGGGCTTGTATTCTGCGGGAGATGGAGAGAAGAGGCTGGGGAGAACCGGTCGTAGCATAGGATCCAGCGGGAGACCCGTTTGTTCGAGATGGATTGCGAGTGACATTTGGAAGGTGGTGTGTACTTTCACGCAGACCGGGGGCTCAGCGGCCAAGTGACAAACAAGTTCAAGATGAGCTCCAACTTGTGCACATTTGACTGTTTAATTAGAATGGGCCTTTTTCTTTTTGTTATTCTTTACTAACCCTTTAGTTAAGATTCATAAACATAATTCCTTTAAATTGTATGCAGTGTGCTGTCTGTTATTTTGTGGCACTAATTTGTAACAGTAGCAAATTACCACACAAACTGTGGTTTGGGGTGGGAGCACACCGTCTCAATCTCACGAGTTTGGCAGGACTTGACAGTGTCTTCCCTAGACTTCCTCAGCCAAGGAAACCAGGGTGTTTCATTTGCCTATTTTCTCTGAAGAAAACTGCTACCTTTTTTCAAACTTTCACAATCCTGGGTCAGCATCTTCCATCCATCATGTCTGAACTGACCAGCAAATAGCTGGGCCTTGCCATCTGAAACCTTTATCTTCATTTTCAAAACCATCATCATAGTCATGCCCCTTAATTGTTCTTCACAAAAAAGGACTGACATGTTGAACAGGTTCTGCACTTTGAAAGGTACTGTTTTTCAGATGAGTCCTGTCTTGCCTCTTTAAAGAGATAAATAAGGGAGGGAGACAGACACTGTGGTATGTCGAATTACTGGGTGAACGCGTAGTCTTTGGGGTACTGCAAGTCTGTGTCTTTACTGATGCTTTGCTGCACGCTTGAGTGCTCGGTGGGGTGTGCCGATGCTCTTTTGCTGGTGGGGGGGTCATTGCTTTGCTGCTACTTATGCGTGGGAGGGGTGAGTTGGGGGGTCTTTGGGGTTCTAACATTTAACTCACTCTTTGGGGCACTCTTCTGTTTTTGCGGATTTTGCGAATAAAATGTATTTTGGGATGTATATTGTATATATATATATCTGACATTAAATGTACCTATTGAAATTATCTGCTCTTATCCCTTTCCAGCGTATGTCGAAGGAGATAAAGTTGTGGTCACTACCTCCAAGATGCTCTCCCACCGAGAGATCTGACACCTGACCAGGTTCATTGCCCAATACCAGATCAAGTACAGCCTCTCCTCTAGTTGGCTTATCTACATATTGTGTCAGGAAACCTTCCTGAACACACTCAAGAAAATCCACCCCATCTAAACCCCTTGCACTAAGGAGATGCCAATCAATAATAGGAAAGTTAAAATCTCCCATCACAACAACCTTATTATTATTGCACCGTTCAGAATCTGCCTCCTTATCCGCTCCTCGATATCCCTGTTACTATTGGGGGGGGGGGGTCTATAAGAAACACCCAGTCGTTATTGCCCCTTTCCTGTTTCTGACTTCCACCCACATTCAGTAGACCATCCCTCCATGACTTCCTCATTTTCTGCAGCCATGACACTACCCCTATTAGCAATGCTGCGCCCCACCTCTTTTGAAACATCAGCCGCCATTCCTGCTCCTGAGACATCCAAGTCTCTGTAATGGCCGCAATGTCATAGTTCCACGTATTGATCCATGCTCTAAGTTCATCTGCCTTGTTTATGATACTCCTTGCATTAAAATAGACAAATCTCTAACCATCTGGGGGAGTGTAGCTTTACTCTAACATCTGTCTTCCTCACAAACTCCCTACAAGCTGTCTCTACTTGTCCTCCAACTTCCCCATCCTCTGCCTCTTCACTTTGGTTCCCACCCCCCTGCATATCTAGTTTAAACCCTCCCCAACAGCAAACCTCCCCACCAGGATACTGGTCCCCCTTGGATTCAAGTGTAACCTGTCGTTTTTGTACAGGTCACACCTGCCCCAGAAGCGGTCCTAATGATCCAAAAATTTGAATCCCTGCCCCATGCTCCAATCCTTCAGCCACTCATTTATCCTCCACCTCATTCCATTCCTATAATCATTGTCGCGGGTCACAGTCAGTCATCCCGAGATTACTACCTTTGAGGTCCTGCTGCTCAGCTTCCTTCCTAACTCTCTGTATTCTGCTTTCATGACCTCCACCCTTTTTATACCTCTGGGTGCTCAGCCTCCCATTTCGGGATATTGTGGATGCGCTCAGAAACATCACGAACCCTGGTACCTGGGAGGCAAACTACCATCCTTGTTTCTTTTTCGCACTCACAGAATCGCCTATCTGTCCCCCTGCCTATGGAGTCCCCTATCACCGCTGCCATCCTCTTCAGTTTCCTACTGAGGCACGGCCACTGTTGCTTCCCCCAGCTAGGTCCCCCCACCTCCACTAACAGCACTCAAAATAGAGTACTTATTGTTAAGGGGGACAGCCACAGGGGTGCTCTCCACTACCTGACGCCCTCCCTTTCCTCTGCTGATGGGTCACCCACTTACCTGTCTGCTGTGGCCCCCAGGTGTCTACCTGCCTGTAGCTCCTATCACCTCCTCACTCTCCCCAGCAAGCCGAAAGTCATCAAGCTGTAGCTCCAGTTCCCTAACTCGGTCTCTAAGGAGCTGAAGCTCGATGCACCTGGCACAGATGTGGCCATCAGGGAGGCTATAAGTCTCCCGGACATCGCACATCTGACACCCAGGACAGAAAACTGGCCTCTCAGTCATACCCACTATTCTTGTTAGAGGATGAACAAAAGAGTAACTTATCTCACCTAGGCCCGTCCTCACTGAAGCCCTATTACTCTGACTTACACCACTCTGACGACTGCTCTTTCGACAACTGCTCTGCTAGACAATGTCTCTTTTATTTTGGAGCCTTCTCAGCATCCTTGCGCAATGACAAGCTACTATCTAAGCACTTCTCCCAATCGACTCTCCCCCTGAAAGACACTCTTCCCCTTTTAAATCTTCATGCTGCTATAATTCCTTTCTTTCTTTTCACCATTTCTCAATCATCGGCTTACATAAGCAATAACCTTCTTTGCCTCTCCCTGTTGCTAGTATAAAACAGCTCCCAGACCATAACTGCTTGCATCGATCTCCACTATTAAAGGTTGTGTGAAATCGGCAAAGCTGAGGATAGGTGAACTGGTCAGTTTCTCTTTGAGCAAGTCAAGGGCAGTGTGATATTCTTCCATCCAGGACTGTTTTAACTAGGACTCACTGCACCAAGACGCAAATCCACGACATCATGCCGCGGACCTACAACCTTTTGAGAATCCCCAAATGAACTGTCTGTAATAACTACAAAAGCCAAAAAATGATCTAAAGTCTTTGACTGTAGATGGTGCTGGCAATTGCTAAACCACCAAGACCTTCTTGGAGTTTGTGTCCATCTCCTTGGCTGATATTCTATGAACTTGACCTCTGAATGCAGAAAATAACATTTTTCCAATTTCACCTTCAGACCAGTCTCCTTGAGATGCTGAAGCACAGTGTCAAGCCTGTCCAAAGGTTCCTGAAAAGTCTGTGAATACACCAGAATATCATCCAGATATACCAGCATAATTTGGAAGACTAAATCATTCATGGTTGCCTGCATGAGTCTTTGAAAAGTTGCAGGCCCATTGCAGACCCCAACTGGCATGCAAAGATATTCATATAGACCAAATGGGGTCGAAAAAGCAGTATAGTACCCATCATATTCCTCTACTCCCACTTGGTGATAACCACTCACAAGGTTTATTGTTGAGAAAAACTGTGCTCCCTCCAGAGCATCAAAACTCTCATATATCTTCACCCTCACGCTGTTTGGCCGGGTGCTCTATGGTTGTCACTGAAAGCTTCCCTGAGATAGGTGAACAAGTCATCAGCCTGGTCTTCCACTGCATCACTGCGCACGTGTGCATCTTCTAGAGCTGCACCCCTGAGCCGTGACATCACAAAATCATACTGATCCTGGCCAGACTGATTTCTAGCACAAAGCATGCATTTGACTTCTTCAATAAAGTCATCAACAGACCTCTCATTTTTCTCAACATCACCCATAAATGGAGCAATGTGTCTTTCCCTTGGAACATACATGTAGGACTTTTTGCTGAATGTATCTGTAGTTATCATGGCTTCCTCATGCCTACTAAGCAACTCTCTGATTTGTTCACTTAAATCAGGTTCAGATTGCTCAGTCTCTGAATGTAACATTATGAAAATTCAAGTTCTTAAAGTCCCTACAACAAGCCTGGAAAAGGCATCGCTGACGTCTCTTGCAGAAAACTCAATGACTTCAAGGCCGCAGTTGCTCTGGATCACCACCGTTCCAGGTCTTGGCGTCAGTCCCAGTGTTCCAGCCCGGTCTCACGGCTCTACCACGGTCTCCACGCGATAACAGGCTCTCTTTCTATCCCACTGGTTCTTCACCACTACCGTATAATGTATTGCACATTATACTGCATACAAAAATCAAAAACCCTCTAAACTGGCTTGGAAGTGCCTCACTCCTGGTACCAAATTTTGTAGCCTGCGGAAAACTACACACGCAGGACAACAAGTACTTCTTCGGGTTTTTAATTCCTTTATCTGTTTTAGGTGTTTTAATGCAGAAAGAAACTATCGACATAAAAACGACAAAATGAATGAAAAAAAGTTCCCACTATTATATCTCAGTTTATTTTCAGACCACACCCTTATTACATAAGCAGTATGAAAATAAGTACTATACAAAACCAATACGGCAGTGGCAATTCTAAACTACTGTAAAACAATACAAACAGCATTAGAATGCCACCAACCTGTACCTTATACACAACACCAAAATTATGAATAAGTACATCTCATCTTAACTCATCGATAACTTTGGCATACACGTACATAACTGCCAAACACATACAAGCTAGATCTTGAAACAAGTTTTCGCTTACGCTACGTGAGTAGAGAGTAACACATTCACATTACTCTGTTACGTTCACATTCGGTCATGAAACAATAAAAAAATGACAAAAATAAACTTTTGCAAGAACTTTTACAATATATCGCCTTGCAGTTGGATTACTAAATAAACTAACTAACTCGGCTGATAAGGAACATCACCCAATCCAGCGCTGATCAATTAACTCGCGAAAATCTGAAGCATCCACATGTAAAACATGTCAAGTTACAGATATTCTAGTTTTACGAACAAGTATAAACAAATTTACATGGATATTATCAAATATCATTCACCTTTCCTCACCAAACTTGGGAAATGCACTCGAACATCGGTCTCTGGAACATGGCAACTTCTCGATGGACGCCACACATGCAAAATGATGTCATCATTTCATCTTAAAGGTACAGGCAGCTATTTTAGCATTACCAAGGTGAATACATAAGTGCACTTTAACAATAAAAAATGATATTCATCGGTCACCTGGTTACAGACCCATGAACACTACCTCACTTTTTAAATATATTATTTGTTTTTGCACTATCTTTAATACATATACTTACTGTATTTTTTTCTTCCTATATTATCACATATTGCATTGTATTGCTGCTGCTAAGTTAACAAATTTCACGACATATTCCAGTGAAAATAAACCTGATACTGATTCTGAATTCGCTTAACTCTACTTAACTTTGCTTAAATCCGCTGTAAGTACATTTAACATCACAAGTTTCGGTTTCTTAAGTTTAATCGCTTCAGGATTGTATGCTTTCTAGTTGCAAAAAAAAAGGATTCAATTAATTTCTTCAACTGTTCGAACATTATTATTGGATTTATCAGAGGGCACGTTATATCAAGATAACTCCCCGTGTGGTGTCTAGCAGCGGCACTGGTTTGTTTGAGTAGCCGCTACTACAGTATGCTTACCCAAGCAACACACACACACACAATGCTGGAGGAACTCAGCAGGCCAGGCAGCAACTATGGAAAAAGAAGTACAGTCGACGTTTGGGGCCGAAACCCTTCTCCAGGACGAGAGAGATAAAAAAGGTGAGGAGTAGAATTGAAAGGTGGGGGCAGGAAAGAGAGAAGCACAAGGTGATAGGTGAAACTTGGAGGGGGAGGGATGAAGCCAAGAGCTAGGAAGTTGGTTAGTGAAAGAGACAGAGAACCATGGAAAAGGAAGGGATGGAGGCATTAATTTACGCTTATTCAAATATCTTTAAAATGTTGTTATTAGTGAGTTATTTTGTAACTAATCCATACTGTTAGAGCTTGCTTATGATTCCAGAGCTGCTAATGGTAAAAACCCACAGTCCAGGAGTTTTGTGCTACAGAACTGTTTCTATTTTTAGTCCTATAATACCTCATCAAAGTGCTTCAGGAGCATGCGACATCTAAACCCGAGCGAACCTCCCCCCCCACCCCCATCTCTCACACACACACACACACCTCTTCCTTTCCAATCCTAATGAAGGGTCGACTGTTACTTCTCCTCCATAGATGCTGCCTAACCTGCTGAGTTACTCCAGCATTTTGTGTGTGTCTTGCTGTAGGTGCATGTAACATGTCTTTTCTCTGATTTTTCACAGGGACTAAAGCGCCCGGTTCGGGATTTCCGCCCAAAATGTCGATAAATCCTTTCCCCCCCAACAGTTCCGCAGGCAGACAATTCGTTGCTCCGGATTCCAGCTCCCCGGGGCCCGCAGTCTCCACTTCAATTGGGATCCGGGTACTGTAACCGCGAGTCGTCGGCAGGCGGCCTCTGTGAGCACCTGCCAACCGATGCCGTGTCGGCTCGGATTTCCTGCGCACGGAATCCAGTTTGAAAGTCTTGAGGGCTCTAGGATACAGACCAATATCGTATTCACACACAGCGGGGATCGACGGCAGCAACGCACCCCGCTGGTCCAGCCGCTGCGAATGGCACCCGTTTGCTATACCTTAGCAATTAGAAGCCTGAACAGTCACGGGAGGGTGACCTGCTAAGAGAAATAAATACATTTTTTTTAATTGAGGGAAAAATCAAGCTGGAAGATTGCGTGCCTGTGCGGATTTGGAGATCTGAATCGGGCGGTTCATAATAAAGTTGTGTTGAGGGGTGTGCAAGAAGGAGGTGAGAGAGAGAGAATGTGAGGGTGAAGAGGACAGCCCGTGATCTTGTCTAAGTATCTGCGACCCACGGCTATGTAGTCGGACTGTGTAATTCCGCCCCCACTGCCAACAACCATGAAGGACGGAGTAGAATCTAAAGACCAACAGCTGACCGTAAGTTCACTTCCAGCCTAATAAATAACAATTTATAAAATAGTGGCTAGAAACATCAAACAGCATTCCACTCAAGGGAACGGCATTTAAACAGCATTGACTTAAAGGAAATAGATTTTGTATACACTTATTGTATGTGTTTGGTGTTGTATTCTACCAGTAACGTCTGGGATAAAGGTGGAAAACAAATGCTTTATTTTCTTGGAATTTGCTTGCAGGTGACTTAAATAAAAACGATTGCCTGTTGGTTTAATATTTTTTTGACTTAAACACTTAACTAAAAGGTAAATGTTTAAACTTCTCAGACATTTAAGATAAAATACACTTCTCACTTTAGTTCATGTTTCTATTATGTCCGCATTTAAATGGTATTTTTATGTGTATGATCTGATTTAAAACGTGTTTCTATGATGAAGAAACCAACCCCAGGAGTTTTGTTTTGTAAGTTAGAAACCCTGCATCTACCAGGAGCCCATTGTAAACAGATCTGAGATAGGTGTATTTCCAAAATGAGAATTTACTTGAACTCTTAGAGTGTCATTCAAATTACCACTTAATATCCATCCTGAGAAAACCATACATTTTCGCTCACCCCTGTTATCTCTCCTTTGGAACCCTCCGTTTCCAAATATTTTGCTTCATTTTTATGCTGGGAAGATCTGGTGGATCCTTATCTATCTAACTCTAGCTTTAACCAATCCAACTTTCACTGAGCATACACAGATTACAGCAAGACTATCGTCATAGTGAACCAGAACATTTAAGAGGTTAAGTTCAATCCTTTAATATTTAGACTGCATTTGATACAATGCAAACAAACCAAGCAGCCAATTTACACTCAGGGATGTCCACAACCAGCAATGAGATAAACAACCAGTTAATATGGTTGCTTACATAGAACATTACAGCACAGCACAGGCCCTTTAGCCCACAATGTGATGTTGACATTTTAACCTACTCTAAGATCAATCTAACCCTTCCCTCACAGACAGCCCTCTATTTTTCTATCATCCATACGCCTATCTAAGAGTTTCTTAAATTCTTGGTGTATTTTGGGAATAAGAAGTGGCATCACCTGTAAGAGTGTTGCTCATTCAAAACAGCGAAGTGTTGTAAATATTCATTTAAAGACCACATTTCAGCAGTTTCCAGGTGAAGTTCAAAATCAATTTAAAGCCAGATCAGCAGTAAATTTATTTATGAGTGAATGAGCAAAGTGAATAACAGGGTGCATACAGAGTGCATCGCAGTAAATATGCAAAATGAAAACCAGGTGGATAAAGACACAAATTAATTAACAATACACATGTCAAGATGAAGATTGACACTCCTGTGGATTGTTCTACTCTGGACCATGACTTTCAGCCCTATACCTTTAAGGGGAATTGTAGACAGATGGAAAGCATTCTCCAGATACTGGGGCAAAAGCAATGTTCAGTGAAGTATGCTGATGAACGAGAAAGTTACATAATGATGTAGCAAAGGGTGGTCGTGCACCAAACTTTATGGATAATATCGCTTACATCAACTGAAAGCAAATTGGTAAGTGTGTTCAACTTGGAAACAGTAAAGTCTAGATTCCCGACTGAAAAATATTAGGAGATTCATATGATGGTAAGTATGATGTTAGGCATATTTGTTTTACACCAGGTGCAAAACCTGCCTATCGCAATTCATAGCCAGCTCCTTATGCATTGGAAGGGCAATTTACCCAGGAACCATATGAATTGGTAAGTAATGGAATTGGGTTGAAACGGGATGGAAATAATTGAGCTATGCTGGTCATGGTGGTACCCAAAGCAAACAGAAATGTGAGGCTCAGTGGCAACTCCAAGGTCACACTTATCCAAACGATGAGTGAGAGGATGAGCAAAATCCTCTCCCAGCATTGCTGGACATGCATGCAGAAGTAGCCAGAGCAAATATGGTTACAAAATGGAATCTGTCTCGTGCTTCAATACTTTACTCTGGCATACTCCAGGGGCTCTGACCAGCCAACATGCCACCTATCAACAGTGCAGGCCAGCACTTGCAGAAACAAGTATGGACTTGGCCAAAGGAACCTTTTTGACAAGTGTATTCATACATTCAACATGGGTTCTCTGGAACAATTTCTGAGTCCTTGTGTATTTGTTAAGGTACCACATCTTAGCGTGATATTGGAGGTGAACAACTTGGCTAGGAAGATGGCTGGCTCTGGAAGGTGAATTTTTAGCACTACTTTCGGACTTTGTCATGCCCAAAAATCTTTGCAAAAAAAACATGTATTTAACTTCTTTATATCACACAGAGTGAATTAGCTTATCTGAAGAATGGCCTTGAGAAAAGAGGAAGATAAATTATCCCCAATACTTCTGCATGAAGGTGGATGCAAATACTTCAGCCTTGGTTTTTATACTCGAAAGCTAGAAATCACCATCATTCGGGTGCAATGTTAATGTGTCCACTTCCTCACAATTAATTGCCCACCACTCTTCACTGCTGGATGTGGCTTTGATCTGACTGTGGCACCCCTTGGTTCTTTTATAGCTTATCTGCTACCTCCAGTGTTGTTTAGCCTGTGTTGTAGCTTGACCAGATTGACATAGTTATCTATGCTTGATATCAATTCTAGAATGCTTTTATTGCACGCATTACTGAAAGATGATTGGTCAACTGGTTTGATTACAAAGTAGAATGAGGGATGTGGCATGCCATGAGTTTATAGGATGTGGTGGGTAAAATAGTTTGGCTATAGATAGCCCATTATGCCTCACTGAAAGTCTGGTAGGTTTGTTCTGGATCTATCCCAGAACACCTCCAACAAGGACAGTGCAGTAGTCACTTCACACAGACACATCCACTCTAGGTGAAATGGTACAGACAAGGTCAATAATGCTCTTTCCTCATGTTGTTTCACACACCATCTTCCTTGGGCACACTCAGACATCTAAATCCTTTTTGAACTTTGCTAGTTTGGTCAGCGACATTACCAAATCTATTCTGGTGATGAACATTGACAATCTCCCAAATCTGTGTGCATTTGCTGAGTTTTCTTCCCTGCTGTTTGTTCCAAGTGATATTCAACATTGAGGACTATTAATTCACTGCCAGTAAGTGCTCATGAATAAAAGATATCATACCTTGGAGTCCAGATTCAATATTAAGGACTCCCAGAGCTGCACATCTATTGGATCTGTCTTCATGGACCTAGCACCTACTTCGGACATACTTAGAGATGAGATGGCGGATTCCAGGGTGTTGATAGAAATATGCAAGTATAGTTATATCACTTGATTGATTAGTGTTGTTCTCCAGGTTTGGCACCCTAAATGTTACTGAGAGGATTTTCAATGATTAATGGGCTAGGGGTTCCTTTGTCATGCTGAAGTCAAGTTCCTATATTGATACTAGGTACTTCATTCAATTTTAACATTACAACTTTTCAGTAGCTTGATAGCATTTAAGAGACAAGTTCTTCACCGTAGGTCTGCAAGACTTAGGAAGCATGGATTAAGCAATCCAGAGGGCTGGATCGTCTTTGGAGACATGAGATCAAATCCCACCACAGCAGCAAGGAAACCTGCATTCAGTAAATTAAGTAACTCTGGAGCAGTATGTTTCCTTCTTCGAAGAAGCCTGAACCTCGTATTTTTACAGCGTGACAGCAATATGATGTTTATCATCCCTGGTAATAGTTAGTTCAGTTCACTGGCAGGATTTGATCCTATTATCCCCTGAAGTGATCCAGACCAATAAGGCCCATGGTGGTATCAGTAATATAACCTAATACCACCTTGTCCTGTATTCTTTTCAAAGATGGACTTTTTTTAATATGGCTCAAATGATCCTTAATTGTATGAATTCTGCTCTAAGTGAAGGTTCAGGCAACCTCCACCTGTTCATCATCAGCAGATAGGTAATTGAATTTCCTACAATATAGGGCAGCTAACACCTCAGGCAGAATCAAGTTAAGATTTGCATTCTCTTTAACTCAACGTACACAGTATGCCCTCCAGATAAACTATGGGAGAGTCAGTCGGACATGGTAGCATAAGCGCATTTGCTGGGCATGCAGCTTGTGGAATTTCAAGATCCATGAAACCCCAGGTATGTTATTAAAGCTAAATTGATAGTCTATTCATTTAAAAGAAGTGTAAAAAAACTCCAAAGGAAAGGAATGCCACAGATAAACTCCACTGATGGTCTTGCTTTGCACTTTTAATTTGTCCCAAAAATATTTTCTGCAGACTTTTGCTTCACTTGAGAACTGTTTAGTTGTGAGAAAGTAAAAAAATAGTAATAATAACTTATCTGTAGAGCATTTTTCATACAGACAATGTAGTTCAAAGTGCTTTCCAATGGGATAAAGTGTAACCATGAAAATAAAATAAAATTTCAAATAGAAGACAAACAGATCTTGGTAAGCTTAAATACGTTTGAGCTGGCATTTGAAAGTGTTAATGGAGTACATTGGGTATATTTAAAGTGGCGCTTGATAGGCCCTTGATTACTAAAGACATCAAATGTTACGGCGAGAAGGCAGGACAATGGGGTCGAGAAGGATAATAAATCAGTCATGGTGGAATGACAGAGCAGGCTTAAGTGGCCAAATGGCCTAATTCTGCTCTTGTATCTTATGGTCTTGTGGTCTTATTTCTGATAAGCAAAGCAGGACCAGGAACCTTTGAGAACACATGGGAGAAAAGAGTGAGACTCTCTTATTGGTGGGGAACCTCTCTAATAACAAGCATGGTCCACAGTGCCTACATTATAGTGTTATCATTCTATCTCTGATTACACTGGCATCCTTCAAGACCGGTAGCAGAGCCTGCCAAAATTATCCCTGTGAACTTGGCGTTCTTTGAGCAGAGACAGGTTTCTCTTATGTTTTCTATGAAGTGAGGACAGGTTTTTTTGAAGAACAATCAGATTATTTTTCAACAGACTGGTAATCAGAGGATTAATTATTTTTGCTATTCAGCTGGATAAGTCGAGAACAGTAGCCCCTTGTTGGCTGAAGTCATTTATCTGGACACAGCATGAAAAAGAAGACTATTAGAATTTAATCCGGCATGACACTCCTTCCATGATTCCGAGCATCATAAATAGACAATCATTTTGAAAACCACAGAAAGTTGCCAAGCACATTTGATCTGACAGTTTCACTAACAAGAAGGGGTCACCTTCCTGACAATAATGGCTGTGGCATGTATCCATTTCAAATGAAAAACAAATATAACAGGAAGTATGCATAATAGAACTGCTGTTACACCAACTCTTCAATAGTTCCCTGTGTCAGATTCTCATAATTTGACTAAAGATACAAGACCACATTTTTAATTAACAACAGGTTTTGGATCTGAGAATGGCAGATCACAGCCTGTATCAAGGAGTTTGCTTAGTTGGCAAATCTGCTGATTTGGTTCCTGTTAGTTGATTTGGAACACTAAATTATTGGAACATCTTCCAAGAAGAAATGAGGAGCCTCAATAACATTAACTCCTCTCCAAAAAAAAACTAACACGCCCTTCACATTGAAGGTTTGCATGGTGCGGGAGTAAAGTTTAATTATGACCTGTCCACTGTCAAACTGAACCTTAGCTCAAGCACTTTGTAAATAAATTTCAGACTCAATCCAACCACAACCTATGCACTTGGGCCCCATAGATGTGGGTGAGAGAGCCAGGCTGTGGGGAAAGGGCTGCTGCCCTTTCAAGGTATGGGGGTTTGCAATGAGAGGGTATATTTAAAGGTGAGGTTGATAGTTTCTTGATTAGTCAGGGCATAAAAAGCTATGGGGAGAAGGCAGGGGATTAAGGTCGAGAGGGAAAATGGATCAGCCGTGACGAAAAGACAGAGAAACTCGACAGGCCAAATAGCCTAATTCTTCTCCTATATCTTATGGTTATTAGCTCTCTCAGAACCCCTCTGCTTGAGCTGTTCTATTAACAGTGTGGCTGGTTCAGGGCTGCCTCCCGGCCTCAGTTCCTGAGTGTCTCCTCCCAGTCCATACATCCACCACTCATCAATATTGTTAACTAGAGGTTACTTTAAACTATTTACTACTAAAGAATCAGTCTGGCCCAGTTTGGTTCTAAGGCCTGTATTTAGTTTTCAAACATACTAGCCCAATACATAATCCTTAGTCCCTTCACACTAGGGTCAGCTAGCATGGTTCAAGGGTGTATCTGGGGTGTAATATGGCTGGGATTATTGAGTGTTAGTTATTCACCTGAGGTAGGATGCATTAGAGTTACCATTGTTTTGTCTAAGGTTGTCAAGACCCCAGGGAGAAAAAAATGTAAATGAAGTACCTGTTCATTAAAGTATAGATTCACATCACTGGTGACACCCAAGGCAAAGTTATGTAATCTGGAATTCACTGAGGAATGGCAATTGTCCCGTATCAGACCGCAAAGCATTCCGGCGTGTGGTGAAAACTCCCAGCGGGTTATCGGCACCCTATTGCCCACCATTCAGAACATTTACCATAAACGCTGCCTGGGCAGGGTGAAAAGCATTATCAGGGATGCATCTCACCCTAACCATGGACTTTTTACTCTCCTCCCATCCAGTAGGTGCTACAGGAGCCTCCACTCCTGCACCAGCAGGCACAGGAAGAGCTTCTTCTCTGAGGCTGTGACACTGCTGAATCTTTCATCACAGTGTTAAGCAGTATTGCATCTGTATTGTACTGTCTCAGTACTTTAATATTTGTGTGCTGTAGCACTTTTTTTATTCGCAGTTATTTTGTAAATAACATTATTCTTTGCATTTCTGGTCAGATGCTAACTGCATTTCATTGGCTTTGTATTTGTACTCGGCACAATGACAGTAAAGCTGAATCTATTCTAATCTAATTTGTTAAGATTCTATGTGTCCCATGAAAGGCTTGAGCAACCATAAAATGTGCCAAATAACTAGATACAAAAATAGCCCACCAGTGGCCTAGGGCAAGTGCATAAGGCAATATGGTATTAGTTGTTAGGATCACCAGTATACAAGTGTGATCCGATGAATAAATGAAGCAATATTTAAACTACTTCTGCTGCCCAGATCCAGTGCCTTCACCAAAAACCTTTGCACTCCATATTGATCTGCAGACTGGCTCTTGTGAGCCCTTATTGCATACTGCCAATGGTGGTATTTCCTAAATGTCTCTATTGGTGCCTTCAGTAACAACCTTTCTTTTTTTTTGCGCAGGTGGCCCTTCGTATTCGTCCTATCAATGAGACAGAAGTGGAGGAAGGTGCCACAATCATTGCTCACAAAGTTGACGAGCAGGTCAGTGTTGATGACTACTTTTAGATCAAACTAATTTCAGCAGGGCTTTAAATCTACTCTGTTGTTTCCCTTTGCCCTGTAGTTCAAATTTATCCACAAAAGGCTGTTCATTGTTGCCTTTACTCCATTTATATTAAAAAAAGCGACCAATCTATTGTACTTTCCAAAGAACTCAGAATACTTTTGTGTGAAACTAGTAATAGTTGGGTGTTGCTCTCTTCTATGTCGATAGCAACTAAGTATTTAGAACTGTGTTCACTTTTCCGTGGTATGCATTTCTAAGGCAGAGTGACAAGAAACAAATGCGGTTTTGAATGAATCAATGAAGATTGTACTGTTAGTAGTCTTACAGTGAATGGGACGAAGTTGTTAATTTATTTTAAGTTGTCCTCAAAGTTATGTAATGAGATTGGATGATTGGAAAGGAGACATGACAGAAGGAATTTCTGAAGTAACTCACAAAAACGCCGGAGGAGTTCACAAAACCTTAAAGCAGAATACCTGACCTGTTGAGTTCCTTTGGCGTCTTGTGTGAGTTACTAGAGATTTCCAGCATCTGTAGTCCGTATTGTGTCAGGAATTTATGAAGTTGTTTCTACACAGGTTTTCAAATGCCAGTCTTTTTCCAAAGTACTGATATTTTTTCTGGAGTTGAGTGGAGAGACATAGACAATCTGAAATAATGCAGCAAATAGAGATGAGAAATAATTTCCGTCCACTTGAAGACTGGGCCAGATTAAATGCAAACAGCTATACTTGGAAGAATAAAAAAGGAGGTGGAGAGAATCTGTGGCTGAACTTGAGAGGAGATTACAGACAATGTAAGAAATAGGACTTGCTTGGAAAATCATTGCCTCGTGCAATTAATAATGGTTGCATAAATCACATAGTAAAATGCATAAACCAGGACTCTACACAAATAATTTTTGGAAAACAATTCTGCAATAATTCTTCATGGAACTCCAGCACATCTCTATTAGATTTCCCCCAGGTGTAATGAGATTTATTTTAATTCCAGTGAGGAGCATAACATAACTTCCCAAATAAACCACAGGGGTTTACTTGTATTTCCTGGTCTATCTGTACCTAATCTCCATGATTGTATTAAGGATTAGCCATGACTCTTATTTACGATTTCATCATGCAAGCTGATACTTACCACGTGACCTTGTTTCTTCCTTTTAAGTAAACTATCATTTTGCAAAATAGAACTGAGCCAGATGACAAAAGACACAAGGTGTTCTTCTCCCTTACGAATTAAGGGATTGCTTTGAGTAGTCATCTGGATTTTTTAAACTGTATGGGATTTTAAATATTTTAAAGGCATTTTGCTTTAAGGTTTTGTGAGTTTCTGAATGTCAGAACATTTTAAGCATTTGTCAGTTTTGATAGTATATTAAGCCACAGGAATGAGTTGAATAGCTGCCAAAGTTTGTTTCTCCTTTCTGTGACAGAGTTTGTTGTACCCCCACCCACACCACCCCCCCCCAGCCCTCAATCCCCTGAAGAGGACAGTGCTGCAGAGTGTCCTCTAGGTATATGACAAGCTCAGCACGGGACTGGTGATGAGTATCAATGATATCATCTAAGATTATTGCATATTATTAAAGTATGAAGTGACTAAATTTAATCTAATCAAGAGCTAAAAATCACATAACACAATTGAACCTGAGAGAAAGTTGTTTACAACTTAATGTAGTTTTTTACTCGTTTCATTCATGGGATGCAGCCTCCTTTTTTAATGCCAGCATTTATTGCCCATCTTTACTTACCCTTGAGTAATGGAGACTATTAAGATTCAATGGTACATCTTCAGTTGCATAATATCCAGCCCAGGAAAAAAAAATGCAAGATTTCCTTTGCTGGAGGACATTGCTTTTCTAGAATGATTTTTACTATTAGAAGTACTTTACTGGTGACTGTGCCTGAGATCAGCTTTTTTCCTAAAATAAAATCCAAATTGATTTAATAGCTTGATATAAATGACACAGCTGCAATGGTAGAATTTGTGCTTATATTTCTGGGTCACTGGCTGGTGATCTAGTAACTTAAGACCTACACTGCCATTCCTGTAATTGCTGGCAGTGAGTCTCCCCCCCCTATTTTTTCTGTATTTTTGTGTTAAACGTTAACTGTGCGTGAGATGATGGAGCTGACTTGCATCAGAACATCTCCATCTAATATAATAAATTATACTTGACACATTCATGTCTCACTGTTATAGCAAATAGTGTGTCAGAGCCTCACCTTGCCACAGTGGTCACTTGGCCTTGCAGCAGGTGCTAGAGACCTAACAGCATTAATTTATATTTTTACTGTTGGTCCCATTATATCTGAATTTTAATTTTCTAAGTCGTGCTGTGTGATTCAGAGCAAATGCTGTCACTGTAGTGGTTTTAAAATGCAGGACATTAATAAGATGTGTTGGCCTGCAAGGCAACAGCAGGGATTTATTTCAGCAAATGCTAGAATTACTAACTGTCCATACTATGTTACATTATTTATCATGGTTGATAAATCTAAGCACCTGTGCACAAAACAGGTTTTAATCTGATGCGCTCCCTTGATGGAAGAGGTGAGATAAATCTCTTACTGCATTAATGGGAAAAAATTGTCATCTGAGTTTACAATTGTGTTTACGCATCAGATTATATTACACAGGAGCCCAATTTAGTTATGCTTTCTGGTCGCAGAGTTAATGTGCTAATCAGATTGTCAGCAAAGCATTAATTCAGCAATTTATTGTATATTTTCTCTTTTATGGAATTTTTTTTTATTTGTAAGCAACTTTTTCTCTTCTTGTCCTAAAAATATGACAGGCAAAAATTCATGAGTGATGGTTCCTGGAGGTGCATCATCCAAGTTTTCATGGTGTTGGTGAATATGTGGAAGAAGTTGATAGTACAGCCAGACATTGGGTGGTAACACACTGGACCTGGTTTACTGATCCATTCCTGGCCATCTGGCTCCTAACACAGCATCGGCATCATTTCTGTGGTCATTTTGCAAGTCAGATACGCAATTGCTAGACTGTAGACATCATGAGGTTAGACCTGGCCATGCAATGACTTTTTAATGTTTCCCTGTTGATATAAAGAAACACAATAAGGTACAATAAATTAAAGCACAAAATAAATTCCTGCCAAATCACATTTTACTGTTTTATTAAAAATACTTTAAAATTAAAATAAGATTTTAAAAAAGACGAGCCACAACATTCCTTCCCAAGTTGCTACTCTCAGAAATGGAAACATTTCATATATGAATGTACAATTCATGTTCTCAGTATTATTTATTTATTGATATTTAATTTAAATAATTTGTCTTCTTTTGCACGTTGGTTGTTTGTCAGTCTTTGTTTATGTATAATTCTATTATATTTCTTTATTTTCCTGTGAGTGCCCGCAAGAAATTGAATCTCAAGGTCGTATATAGTGACATATATATACTTTGACAGTAACTTTATTTTGACTCTAACTTTATATGCCTGCCAACTACATAGGACCAGAACTTGGTTTGTAATTGGTAGCACCAATTCTTTGACCTACAACACCCTTCAGAGATTGTTTGACTGACTCCTTATTAAATATATTCTGAAAATCCTGACTTTAGATCAATGGTCCACAAAGCATGTGCTACCAGGCTGCGAGGAAATGATATGAGTCAGCTGCACCTTTCCTCATTCCCTGTCACGCACTGTTGAACTTGAACATAGGGTTGCCAACTGTCCCGTAGTTGCCGGGACAGCCTGTATATTGGGCTAAATTGGTTTGTCCTATACGGGACCACCCTTGTCTCGTATTTCTCCCACTAAGGTAGAGCGTTCCTGTGAAACCTTTTGTTCTGAAATGGCGTAAAGCGAAGAAACAATTACCATTAATTTATATGGGAAAAATTTTCATGCGTTTCCAGACCCAAAAAATAACTACCAAATCATGCCAAATAACACATAAAACCTAAAATAACAGTAAAATACAGTAAAAGCAGGAATGATATGATAAATATACAGCCTATATAAAGTAGAAATAATGTACGTACAGTGTAGCTTCACGGAACAGAATCGTCCAAAACCAATTTGTGGAGAAAAAAAATCTACACGTATGTGCATGCAGGTGCCGCGCAAGGCTTCATGGTCATGGTAGTCTTTCTCGGGGTAAACACAAGTGTCTCGTATTTGACTGCTACTTTTGTCCCTTATTTGGGAGTGAGAAAGTTGGCAACCCCAACTGTAAAAGACATGTTGAGGTGAGTTTAACCCTACTTGAACACCACCACCCCCCCCACCCCACCGGTCGGCCGGTCTGCAAGAATATTACCAATATTCAACTGGTCCGCGGTGTAAAAGAGGTTGGGGACCCCTGCTTTAGATCATGTTTTTGGGACACATGATGTATGTAGGACAGTACAGCACAGTACACATCCTTTGGCCCACAATGTTTTGCCAAACTTATAACCTACTCTAAGATCTAAGGTTGCAAGATTTTGCTGTAATGAAAATATGTTGAAAGGGCTATAAAGTCAGAGTGCAACAAATCATAAAAAATAACACTTCGTGGTTGCTTAGTTGCCCTGGAATTAACTAATTTTCCACTGTTTACATGAAATATTAATGGCCTGGAATTTATGTTTATAGAATCTCACTGAGTAATGGTTGAGATATTATGTAAGCAGTTGGCCGGGTGATAATGTGGCTAGCAGCAAATAGATTTACCTTTGAAGATTCAAAATTAGATAAAAATTTATAACCTTCATTAAATGGGGAAGGTATGTTTTATAATATTTTCAATTCTCTTAATATTTTACTTCGGTGACTAACAAATGAGGATGTAAACTGTGGAGATAATTACTGTGAGTATCATGAAGAATGAATAATTAGTATGAATATCATATTTTCTTGATACCTAGTATAATTATAGGCTTTAAAAAAAAGCATTCCATGTTACCCATATCAGATATTCTTCCTTTTCCTACAACATCCCTACGACCTGTTTAAGTGAGATTCACTTAGGTCAAATTAGAGACAGGATTTGCTATTGAGCCATGCACGTTATGTACCCAAATTCATTTTTTGTAGAACTCCAACTGTTGGTTAGCACTACATTTCCCATAATTAAAATTAATTTTTTCCCAAGTTTCATAAGAGAAAGGGTTTTTTTTAAACCTTTTGTTTTTATTTCTACCTTGGGTTGAATGCAAGAGGTGGTCTGTGAGATGTGTATGTATGTGTGTGTGTGTGTGTGTGTGTGTGTGTGTGTGTGTGTGTGTGTGTTGATGGGGTGGCAGAGTGTGCTGAGGCAGTGGTGAATGGGGAGGAATCTTATATTGCAAAATGAATTTGCATATTGAAACATATTCCTGCTTTAGACAAGGTGCAGCAAAGGTTCACTGGATTGACACTGGATTTAAGCGGCCCAAAGTGGAGAAATTCAATAAGTTAAATTTATATTCTCTACAGTTTGGAAATATTAATTGTGATCTACTGAAACATTTATGATTTTGAGCAACATGGATGGTTAGATGTTGTGAGACTTTTTCTTCCCACTCAAAATGCTCAAACCAGGGGCCATAGGTTTGAAATATTGAGCACTGATATAAAGTGAAATTTCTGCCATCAAAACTTGTAAATCTTTGCAGATCCCCTCCCTAAACTGCAATGAACATTCAGATTAAAGTAATTAGATTTAAGGTATCACAGGATGTGCAAACAGGAAAGGAAAGAGATATAAGAATCCAGGGAGGACCTTATTAAATTGAACACCCTTCAAAGGTTGCTTGACTTGACTGACTCCTCTTATTATATATATTCTTAAAATCCTGTCTTTTGATCATGTTTTTTAGGACATAGGACAGATGTAGGGCTGTACAGCACAGTACCCATCCTTTGGCCCATAATATTGTGCCAAGCTTATAACCTTCTACATAGCCCTCCATTTTTCTATCATCCATGTGCTGGTTTCATTATTTTGGAGACACTACCTAAACAAGGATGTGTAAGGCAGAGTCACCAGCTCGACTCTTAGAAAGCTGGAGCTGACATATGAGGAGAGATTTAGCCAACTGATAGAGTCATCGACACTATAGCACAGAAACAGGACCTTCAACTCATCTAGTCCATGCCAAACTATTAATTTGTCTATTCCCATTGACCTGCACCCAGACCATTGCCCCTCCATACCCCTCCCATCCAAGTTCCTATCCAAATTTATCTGAAATGTTAAAATCAAACTCACCTCGATAACTTCCACTGGCAGCACGTTCCACACTCTCACCACCCGTTGAGTGAAGAATTTCCCCCTCATATTCCCCTTAATGATTTCACCTTTCACCCTTAACCCATGACCTCTAGTTCTAATCTCACCAACCTCAGTGGAAAAAGCTTGCTTGCATTTACCCTATCTATACTCCTCACAATTTTGTATACTCCTGTCAAATCTCCCCTCATTCTTCTACATTCTAGGGAATAAAGTTCTAACCTGTTCATCCTTCCCTCATAATTCATGTCCTCAAGTCTTGGCAACATCCTAGTAAATTTTATCGGCACTCTTTCAATCATTGACATCTTTCCTGCAGGTAGGTGACCAGAAGTGCACATGGTACTCCAAATTAAACCAAACCTAAGTCTTATACAACTTCATCATAACATCCTAACTCCTTTGATTTATGAAGGCCAATGTGCCAAAAGTTTTCTTTACTGCCCTATCTACCTGTAGCACCACTTTCAAGAAATTATGGATCCATATTCCCAGATCCCCCTTTTCTACTGCATTCCTCAGTGCCCCTAGTGCTCACACAGTACCTA
This sequence comes from Mobula hypostoma, assembly GCF_963921235.1. NCBI lineage: Eukaryota > Metazoa > Chordata > Chondrichthyes > Myliobatiformes > Myliobatidae > Mobula > Mobula hypostoma. The sequence continues at coordinate 35,061,402 of NC_086118.1, read as the reverse complement.
CTCTGGTTAGTCCTCCCAAAGTGCAACACCTCACACTTGTCTATGTTAAATTCCGTCTGCCATTTTCCAGCTCATTTTTCCAGCTGGTCCAGATCTCACTGCGTGTCCTTATATTTCATTATTCATTTTTTAGTTCTATAATTTAGAAATATACAGTATACCAGATTAATTGGATTGCCAGGTTTTGATTTTTACTGGGGAGAATTGATAAATATTGTTTTCACCTTGTACTCAAGGGCTGATGAAAAGCATTTCCATCACAATGAATATGAATTCATTATTGTATGTGTTCCAGTGACTAAAAAAGAGATGACATTTAGTGTATTTTTAGTTCATTTTATTATAAAGGTGACATTACAACCAAATAAACACACTAAATTAATGTAGATATGATTAATTGATTTATCTATTTCTACATTAATTTTGACAGCTAGTTATGTGAAGCTTTTAATAATATTACATTTTTGATAAAATGTTCTCCACCATCCCTCTAATTTTGTGCAATTCTCAAAGTTTGAATCAAACGTTATTAAAATAATGAACATTGTATTCTTCCGAACCAAACACTAGAATTGATGGTTAAATATGCCAGCAAGAGGGACTTTAAAAGAACACTGAACTTGTTTGAAACGAATAGGTATCCAGCATCATCAAGAGTAACAAAGCTCAAAATCAGATGGTTTGATTGTTAAAGGCTCCAAGTCAGAGAAAGCCAGCTTTTGAGTTCCATTGAGTTAGCAATTGCAATCAACGGTTTCAGGGAGACATTAGAGCTCTAAATTAGCTATCAACTGAGTATCCATAATCAACAAACCTGCTGAGGCTGGCACCAGTGACAGCTGTGGGTTATTTTTATTCTGCTTGTCTGGTAAATCTAATACAATTGAACTGAGCCTCAACTTCATGGCCCTTTGTACTGTTATATTGATGTAAACTGAGATAGGTTAGCAGATGTGATTGGCATCTGCTCACATTGACCTGTTGCCTGTCACTGTCTCATGCATAACTAAAATGTTACAATTGAATTTTGGATTTAAAGGCGTACGAGGAACCGCTAATGCTTTGGCTGATGCTAAAGTGTTATAGGTCGTGCATCTGAACTTTACACTAAAGTCCGTTATCCTTCAATGACTCATTTGCTGCTAAAAATCAATGCTGGATTTAAATCTGTCCTTTTCAAGATTGATTGATGTTAAGTCAATCTTGTGCACCTGTAGGTATGCACTAAATTCATTCTTACTGCTGAATAAATCGTAGAATCTTCAAACCTTTATGGCAATGAAAGCTGTTTAACTGCCTCCCCTTCTCCCAGAAGTCTTATAGAACATTATATTGTGACAACCTTTTAACCTATTCTAAGATCAATCTAACCCTTCCCTTCCACATGGCTCTCCATTTTTCTATCATGCATGTGTTTTTATAAAGCACTCTAAAATTTCCCTACCACCACCCTGGCAGAACGTTGTTCTCCTGGTGTCTCCTCTAAGCTCTGCAAGTCCTTTAAGTTCTTTCAAGAGCCTATTCTATTCTCTTTTGAAAACAATTATTGATTCTGTTTCCACCATTCATGCACTAAGTGAATTCCAAATCATATCATTTTTCTTGACTTCATTTCTTTTTTGTAAAATGTACCATTTCACACTTCTCTGCACTAAAGTTCATCTGCCACTTGTTTGCTGGAGCACAACTTCTAATGCAGAGTTTATTTTACCGAACTTTCTGTCATCTACATGTTTAGACACTTTACACTGCTCACCCGTGTCCAGTACAAGTCATTAGTATGTGTTTAAAAGGTAACACATAAGGGCTTTGGTGGATTGGCGATGTTTGAGAGTAGGGTGGAGTAAGGTTACATATAATTATCAGGGAAATTTATTTTCTTTCTTAACTTGTTTATTTTCTTAACTTGTTTTCATTCCTTACCCATCAACCTGACTGATTTTGAGATCAGGATTAAACCTTATCATTCATCCGACAAAACCATGTGTTGCATGAGTAAATGCCTAATTGTTAAACTTTGTCTATATGTGTCCTCTCAGCTTGCTGCAGTTTGAAATGCTACACATTTCTATATCTTGCAATATGCATATGTTAATTATGAAGTCCTGAAGAAGGGTCTCAACCTGAAACGTCGACTACTTACTCTTTTCCCTAGATGCTACTGACCTGCTGAGATCATCCAGAATTTTGTGTGTGTTGCTGATAATTAAGTCCAAACATCTTCCTTTGAAAGCCTCTGATTTAAAAAAACCCTCAAAAGAAATAACGATAAGTTCAGATATATCATAGTGTATCAAAGTTTTTGTTATGTACATTGAATAAGTGGCTTTACAGTATTGCTACTGTAATTGACTTTGGGGTTCATTTGGTGACTTGCATGCACTTACACCTGAGATCATCCCTTGTTATGCTATTGGATATTTCTTTTATAAAGATGCTTTTCATTCTAATTGTTTCAAAATACCTATAATATTTGTTGTCACTGCAGATATCATGCTTCAATACTGCTCTAATGCAATGACCTGGATTTTTTCTCTCTTTGTGGTTGGTAATTGCTGTAACTGAGTAACGTAATCCAAAAATGCAAATCAAGCTGGTGCAATATAATATGCTATGACTAAATCATGAACTCTGTTCTTTCTACCCTAAAAGAATAAGGTATTGGGAAAATGTCAGACAACATGAGTTGGTATCAGCATTTTTAGAGATGGGAACATGAAATTGAAATATTCATTATAGTCCCAGCGGCTCTGTTGCCAGTGAAAACTCAAGCTTAAGTACCTGGAAAGTCATATTTAATGTCACATGTATGCATGGGTGCAATGTAAGTTTACTTTCAGCAGCAGACCAGCACATAAAATCATTCAAGAGGCATTCATGAGAAAAATAAAAAGATAAATTATACATAATTTTTTTGCAAAATAAATCACAATTAGAACAAAAAAAATCCTCTGGCTTGCAGGTCAGCTTCTAATGACATCTCTGGTGATAAGCATAAGCAGTTAAAAGCTGCTTTTATTATTGGTGTTTGCTTGCACTGAGTTGTTAATCAGGTCTGTAAAATCAAACTACTTTATCTCCACGTAGGTTATGGATTGATTATTTATATGCCCATAAAGTGATGCTAGGCCCAGGGTGTCTGTACATGAGGTGACTCCTAGGAAATGATAAGTAGTGGTGGTTGGGGGTGTAGAGGGGTGAGTTAGTGAGCGGAAGTGTTACTGCTTGGGGAAAGTAACTGTTTTTGTGTCTGGTGGTCCTGGTGTGGATACCACATAGCCTCCTCCTTGATGGAAGTGGAACAAGCAATCCCTGAGCAAGGTGGGTGGGATCCTTTGTGTTACTGGCCATTCTCTGGCACCTTTCTGTATGTATATACACATATATATTCTTGATAGTGGGTGGGCTGGTGCCGGTGGTGCGTGGGGCAATTTTGACTATCCATTGTAGAGTCTTCCAGTCCACCACAGTGCAGTTTCCATACCATGCAGTGATACAACTTGTCAGGATACTCACTACTGCACATCTGTTAGAATGATGTGAGTGTAGATGTGCATAGTCCAGCTCTCCTCAGCCATTTCAGAAAGTAGAAGTGTTGATGGACTTTCTTGGTTGTATATACTGTATGTGTTCTGGGACCATGAAGGGTTGTGCTATACAGTAACATTATTGGTGAAATGTACGTAATTCACAACCACTGACATTGAATTTGGGTCTCACTTTAAGAGGCTGATCTAAGGTGATGACGTAATTGTGTAAAGTGTTTTTAGCCTGCTTTTGTGTTCAGGTTTTGGAGTTCAATAAAATATGTTATGGTTTTTCTGAAACATAAAATGCCTTACTTTGTTTTATTTGTGAAAACCTACAGTGCAAGATGTGCACTCCCAGGGGTTTGAAACTGCTCACAGTTTTTACAGTGCTGCCGATGTATAGAGGTGTGTGAGTGGTGCAAGTTCTCCTGAAGTCGATAACCATCCCTTTTGTCTTGCTGAAAAGGTTACTTGTCTGGCACCAGGCCTTGAGCTCTACCACCTCCTCTCTGTGGGCCAGCTCATCCTTGTTGAACTTGTTGCTGTTAAACTTGAGTTTTGGGATTTTTTTTGGGCCATGTTCCCAGTTTCAAATTATTTAGCCTCCCTGATCTCATGTAAATTTATTTATGCCTTTAGATTGTAAGGAACATCTGCAGAGCAGAACTTTGTTAGAAATGTTGAAGTATCAAAGGTTATGGTGAGAAGGCGGGGGAGTGGGACTAAATGGGAGAATGGATCAGCTCATGATAAGATGGCGGAGCAGACTCGATGGGCCAAATGGCTGACTTCTGCTCCTTTGTCTTATGGTCTTATGGTCTAAACAGAACCTATCGTGCAACCTTCTCAAGGTGATAGGCACAGCTGACCTCTGACAGTCCTTTGAGTGCTCATGCTCTCAAAGGCATTTCTAACACTTTTGCCAATATTGGAGACATTAAAAAAATAGTTGAAATTAATTTGAATCACTAAAAATATGTTTTTTCTTTAAAATCCAAAGCAATAGTTTTATTTTTCAAAGTACTATGTAATTGATGCAAATTGGTTGAAAATCATATTAATCAAACTAAGGAAACACGTGAAAAGCTAAATTTCACTTGTGTTTTCTATCCCGAGTCAGTTACTCCAATCAATGAAATAGAACGGTGCTTCATATGACGGCCATGATTGGCTTAAAGCTGAGGGGCCAGATACGAAGTGCATTGAGCTCTGCCGCTGAACTTTGTGCTGACTCCTATGGCAGGTGGCATGTACTGGCATTGGACCTCCAGAGCATTCCATAATTCCATAATCCCACGTTATGAAAACCAGTACCATAATTCAGGAATATACTGACTAGAGTGATCTTGTGGTTGTCTTTGGAAGTATCAACTGAAGAGAACTATAAGACAGACCATTATCTCCGAAGTATTTTGATGTTCATGGTTAAAATTTGGTGTGGTTTTGTTTCCTTGGCCATGTTTTTAAACTGTTTAGAATACAGACAGTAACTATGACTATAGTTTGCAAGAATCTTTATTGCAATGTGAATTAATTTCTGACATTTCCTGTATATTTATTATATTTGCTATGAATAATGGCTGCATGTAGTTTTCTGGTGGATTCATGGAATTAAATAATGATAATGCACAACAAGGAGCATTTTAACAATTCTGTCTCTATAAATGAGCTGTCTGATGCCATACCACTACGTTGTCTTCCTCCTGCATCCTCAACAGCCAGACCTTATCCCATTCTTTCCCTATCACCCTGCAGGTGTCCTCTTCAAGCACCGTCGTAACTCTACCACATCAGAGAATAAATTTCTAGGGACTGAGTCTGCTTAATCTATCAAATTTATCCTTATATCTGTGGCTTCCATTCTAGGCAAAATCCTGATGAGTCTCTTCTGCATTCACTCTTTTGCTACCACATCCTTCCTGTAATGTGTAATTATAGTAATCACAAATTACTATAGTTTGCACATTGCACATTCAGACAGAGACATAACGTAAAGATTTTTATTCCTCGTGTATGTGAAGGATGTAAGAAATAAAGGCAATTCAATTCAACTAGAACCATGCACAGTTCTCTGAGTGCGGTCTGACTAATATTTTGTAGAGCTGCAGCGTAACATTCCAACTCATTATGGGACCAGAGGTGGAGAGGGTCAGCAGCTTTAAATTCCTTGGTGTTAATGTATTAGAGGATCTGTCCTGGGACCAGCACAGAGTTGTCATCACAATAAAAGACCCATCTGCACCTCTACTTTCATTGAAGTTTGCATAGGCTTGGCAAGTGATCCAATACATTGACAAACTTCTATAGATGAACAGTGGAGAGTATCCTAACGGGTTGCATTAGGGCTTGGCGTGGAAACACCAATGCCCAGGAATGGGAAGGGCGATTGAAAATGGTGGATACAGCCCAGTCAATCACAAGCAAAACCCTCCCCACCATTGAGTACATTTACAAAAAAGCAGCATCCATCATCAAAGAGCCCCACTATACGCCCACTGTTGTCAAAGGCACTTCAAGGCTAAATATTTAATTATAATGGCAAACACTCAGGACATTCCTGGATGACAATGGTCCTCTCTAAGTCTAGCTGCCTGGTTCACCTCACAGGAAGCTTGTTAGTGCACAGAGTCTGTTTGATTGATCTTCATACCAAAAAGATAAATCTGGACGAGCAGTGTGGATACAGATCAGGACAACTGGTCAGGTCAACATAATCTTGCTTGTTATAAGTTGCATGAAGCACATGCATGCTGGCAAGTGGCCATCGAGTCTTGTGGACCTTACTAAATGACATTCTGAGTGAATTGTATTGCACTTGCTTGTCTGTAGCCTTTTGTAGATATGCGTGCTGCAAAGCTTTCAAGTTACAGGGTCGACTGTGCCCTGTGTTTAGATCTGCACAGTAATGATCAAGAGAGTTGCAGGAATGGTTCTGACCTTGATATGAGTCAACAGTAACAGATTTTGTGCTAGGCATATTTGGTCCAACTTCCATGGTAAACTGTCCTGGTCAGCTTTGTTAAAATTACCAAGATTCAAGGCTTCAATTCCCAGATGCAGGTGAACATAATAGCACTGACTTCACCTCTACCACCTACACAGCTCCTGAAATGTGACCTCTACTTCACATTTTGAGGAACGCCAAACTGAATGTTTCTCCACATATTCACCTCATGCAATAACACTTACAATTCCGCCAGCCTATGAAGTGAAGGGTTTATCTGGGAGAAGTGAAGATGGTCATTGGGGTTGGATTCTGGAGGGAGAGAGGGAGAATTGGTAGGTGTGGTGTGTTTATTGCCAAATGTAAATCCATCTCTTGACCACAAACTTCATTTCTAGTCCTCAATTTTCTTTTTGCAAACTGCTGGTTACAAAAAGAATACATTTCCACTTGCTTTTGAAGATATTGTCTCATGTAATATTTCGTGTGCTCAGTGATCCTTAATCACTGCAAGTTCACCTCTGGTCAGGAGAGTAAACATTTTGGTCGCACAACATGGCAGCAAGCCTTTTGGCCTACCGTCCAGACTGACCCTCGACAGCCTATTTACACTAATCTGACACTCTCGGATTCCCACCGACAGCTCCAGATTCTACCATTCACCTACACATTTGGGACTATTTACAGTGGCCAGTTAACCTACTGGCCCACACAACTTTAGAACTGAGAAGGAACTGGGAACACCCAGAGGAAGCCAACAGGGAAAATGTGTATACTATGCAGAAACAGTTCTGGAAGTCAGGACTGAACCCCAGAATGAAAACAGAAAATGCTGAAAAATCCCGGCCAGGTCAAGCTGCGCTCATGGCTGACTCAGGTTGACTGTTTCCTTTTCCACAGATGCTGCCCAACCTGCTGAGTTTTCCAGTACTTCCTGTTTTTGTTTCGGATTTCCAGAATCTGCAGGTTTTTTTCGGTTTTCATTCAGAATTGCGGCGGGTTTGCCAGAAGTGTGAGGCGGCAGTTCTGGTAATCGATTCACAGTACAGTTTGTCTTGTTTAGTAACGAAGACCAGCTCTGGAAGACCCAGTGGCAGTGGCTGCCCAGATCTGTAGGTCCATATTGCTTTGGTTTTGCTGCATCAGCCCCAGGAGTAGTGATACCTCTCCACTGCATGTATTGCATTTAATAACAGTATATAATCTGGACTGCACACATGCTATATTTGATCATTATCAAAGTAGAAATGTTACCTATGAGAAAATTATCTTCTGAATCTGAATTGATAATGCTTATATATAGTGATTCTAACGGCTTCTGGGATCACTTTATATGGGCATAATCAATTCAGATTGTGAATTCAACTTCAAGTTTATCGTCTTTCAACTTTCTTTCAGATCAAGGCGCAAAAACCTTACATATAACTCACACACACAACACATAAAGTAATATTACCACAAATAAATTAACAAACAATAAAATATATTCCAGAAGATTGACATTTAGCAAAAGGCACATTTATGACACAAGTTAAAAAGTAAACAGTGTGATACCGCTGGTGCTTCATAAGTGATGAGACCTGCGTGGTGATAGGGAGTTCAGTAATCTCATTGTCCAGGCGGAGAAAGCTGTTTCCAATCCCACTGATTATTCAGAAATGCTATTTTTGAGAAGCAAGTCCACTTAACTCTAATTTTAAAAGTGTAGTGGTTAGCACAACGCTTTGCAGTACCAGTGACCTGGGTTCATTTCCCACTGTTGTCTTGAAGAAGCTTGTACGTTCTCCACATGACTGCATGGATTTCCTCCTGCAGTCCAAAGACTTACTGGTTGATAGGTTAACTGGTCATTGTAAATTGACCCATGATTAGAATAGGGTTAAATTGGGGTCCTGATGGAGGGTCTCGGCCCAAAGCGTTGACTGTTTATTCCCATCCGCAGAAGCTGTCTGACCTGCTGAGCTCCTCCAGCACATTGTGTGTATTGCTCTAGATTTCCAGCATCTGCAGTACTGTACCTCTTGTGTCCTAAATTGGGGGTCGCTGGGCTGCATGGTTTTAAGGGCCTATTCCATGCTATAACGCAGTCAATCAATCAATCAATAAGTCAATAGCTGTATGTATGTATGTCTTGGTTCAAGATTGCAATGTAACAAAATACAAATTTAATATGACTATTATGGATTATAAAACAATCTTGGAATCTGTATGAATTTTTTTCTTTAAAGACTCTAAACTATTGTTGTAATTTTCATTCACAGAATTTGACTTCCAAGTTTTCCTATTGACTCTTTAAATTAACGATCTGGATCCTGGTCTAAATCTTGGGAACCTTTAAGAATTCAAACAAAGCTCTGGATGGGTGTTATTCATGAGACGTTAATTGAAGTCTTTTATTCGAGCCAAGCATGAGGTTTTATGCCTCGTCAGGCATTTCGCATCTTCAGCTAGTTAAGAGAGGTAGTGCTCTATTATTAGGAATGTTACACCTTGTTGACTGACAATAAAAACAGTATCTTGTCAGCCAAGGGCTGCCTTTATGTGCTGTATCCATGAACTTCACTTGAGACAATTCACTAAGTGACTAGTGTACAGATGTTTTATCCCAGTTCACTGTAACCATGGAAGCAGGGCCCCAAAGTCATGGGGTTTTCTTTTAGGGGCAGTAAACCCCTGGCAGGGAGTGTGCAGTGCGACTTGTTTCACTAGTGCTGCCTGTGCTTGGCGGATGCGATTATACAGAGCACTGATGGGTAAAAGGAACCTGGTGAGCACTTGTAATGTATCCACCTTGTCTTCTTTGTTAAATCGCCAGCAGTAACTAAATCTCCATCTCTGTTCTATAATATGCACAGCATCTGGTCTGTTACGCAATATATATGCCCTTTTCTGTTCGGGGAAACCAGATACACCTTCGTTCCCCTGGGCTATCAGAAAAGCTGAATTATAGTGCCGTGCCATTTGAAGCTAGGAAAGTTCCATTCAGATCTCATTTCCCAGCCTTCTCCTCCCAACTGGGCAACAACGTACAGATCAGCCTGTTGCAGCTTATTGACACAGGGTCTGATCGCTGTGTCTCTGGATCTTTCTCCTACTCCACAGACGAAGCTCAGTTATTTCAAATTTTATATTTAAATCACTATTTAAGAATCTCATTTTAAAATATGTTCTCAAACAACTTTTTGACCACATTATCTACCTTATGACAGTGACTGCACTTCAATAAATAACTCATTGTCTATAAAGTGCATCGGCATCATTTGAAGTTCAAAGAGATGCTATATATTTTTATCCATGTCTTCACCCAAGCGGCATACCCCTGCCATTTTCAAAACTGAGTTTGCTGTTGTCTAAGTATAATCACAATGAACTCGGTATCCCCACCAAACAAAGGCAGTGATGTTGCTTTGGGGAAACACTTGCTGAAAACAGGATCATCTTTCAAATTGAATGCTGGGCTCATCGCCTCCAGGAATTTTAAAATCAAATTAAAAGAGAGAGATCAGCTTTATCTGTCGCATGTATAGCAAAGCAGACAACGAAACACACCATTTTGCATCTGACGATTGTGTTGGGGTCAAGCCTGCCACACTTCAGGCACCAATGTAGTATGCCCACAACTTACCAATCCATCCGGTACATCTTTGGCATGTGGGAGGAAACTGTAGCACCCGGAGGAAACACTCGCTGTCGCGGGAGAATGTACAAACTCCTTACAGACAGTGGTGGGAATCGAAACCTGAAAGGTTACTGCGGGGGCTGTAAAGTGATTGTGCTAACCACTATGTTACCATTCTGCCCTTAATAGCTAGCAGTTTAATTTTTGGAGTATTTTAAAGGTACAATAAACCAATTTCATTGTGAAAATTGTAACCAAAGAATTGCTGGGGGTCTTCCAGCATAAAGACCATCATCAGTCATGCCTCTGAATGCAGAATCTCGGGAGTTGTTCTCCTGTTCCACTGGTTAATTATATTTCAAGCTATTGCTTAATTATTGACTGCACCTGATGAACAATGATTAAAACTGATCTCTTGCGAGGTGTTTCCTGACGTTTATGCACCCCACTAGTTATCCTTATTGACAGTAATGGGAACACAAATTGACTAGCTGACCTGTATTTTCAGAAAATGAGCTGTAATTGGAACCATACTCAATGATGTCAATCATTATGTGCTTGCATGAAACAACAGGACCTGTGACATACTCATTTCACAAATGTGTCATTGACTAAATAATGGACTATGCACAAAAATAAGGGCTTCATTGATTTTGAAAGAAGACCTCCATGTCCGCTATCCATTTTAAATCAGTGGCACATGTATAATCTGTAGTTTATCAAATTCCAGTGAAAGCTGTGGCTGCTTTATTTTTGCTTGAAGGTCATCTGAAGAATTGTCACTAATCTGTATGCTGCAGACAGCAACTGACTGTGCTCCGAGATAATCTATCTTATTCCTTGGGAAGCTGCTTTATACCTTATTCCTTCTGAAGGTAGACAAGTCACCTGCAGTAGATGAATTACGCCCCAGGGTTCTGAAAGAGGTAGCTGAAGGGATTGTGGAGACATTAGTAAAGATCTCTCAAGAATCAATTGATCCTAGAATGGTTCCCGAGGACTCAAAAATTAGAAATGTCACTCCTCTCTTTAAGGAGGCACTATTGAAAGCGTGCAACAGCTCACTCACTGGGAGTTTAAAAAAAAGGCAAGAAATTTGACTAAAAACATCACTAAAAACGCATGTTCTGAGGTAAATTGTGTTAAATTAGTGAGGTGGTGAGCGATGCCGAGGTGAGTTCAGGGTAGGGTTGCCAACTTTCTCACTCCCAAATAAGGGACAAAAGTAGCAGTCAAATATGGGACACTTGTGTTTACCCTGAGAAAGACGACCATGACCATGAAGCCTTGCGCGGGCACCTGTGTGCATATGCGTGACGTGTGCATATGTGACGTGCGCATGCGTGTACGTGCTGATTTTTTTCTACAAATCGGTTTTGGCTTAATCTTCCCGATTCTGATACACTGTACATACATTATTTCTACTTTATATAGGCTGTGTATTTGTCATATCAATCCTGCTTTTACTATACGTCAGTGTTATTTTAGGCTTTATGTGTCATTGGTATGATTTGGTAGGTTATTTTTTGGGTCTGGGAACGCTCAAAAATTTTTCCCATATAAATTAATGGTAATTGCTTCTGTGCTTTACGCCATTTCGGCTTACAAACGGTTTCATAGGAACGCTCTACCTTAGCGGGGGAAATACGGGACAAGGGCGGTCCCGTATGGGACAAACCAATTTAGCCCAATATACGGGATGTCCTGGCTAACACGGGACAGTTGGCAACCCTAGTTCGGGGTTTGAGCCGAGATGGTGTGTTGCAGAATCAATGCAGATGGAGTGAGCCATTCAGAGAGGAGGGATCGGGGCAGTGGAGTTCCGATGCCCATACAACTGGCCCAGGTGCAAGGTTGGATCGCTCTTCGTGCCAAGAGGAGAAGTCGGGGAAGAGGAGATTCGATGTTCATGCAACTGGTCTGGGTGCAAGGTTGGATTGCTCTGGGCACTGAGCTAATCTGAAAAGCTTCAGGACAGCTTTGGGCTGGGTGGCAAAATCTGGGCCTGGTGTGGGTCGCTGGGCGGCATGGTCCAGGTCCTGAGCTCTTTGCAGTAGCCGGGTACCGGTGCGAGATATGATCCACTGTTTAGACAATTTAAACACTGGCCCAGATCAGAGGCAGGAGCCGATTTCACTTGTTCTCCACGATGGTCACTCCTCTCTCCATGGTGCTGAGGCTATGAAGACTGCCCCAGCTGCTATACACCATGCCAACCAATACGATGAACTGATAAGTGAGGCTCTAGGCCTGGTCCAGACTGCTCCAGGGTTCGGATCTGAGGACTCAGTTTTGGCTCAGAAGGTTGTTGTTCACTTCAATTGTTTGCATGATTTTTGTTTTCCCTTTCTCCTACACATCGAGTGTTGGTCTTCGCTTTAATTGGGTTCTTTTGGGTTTCTTGCTTTGTGGCTACCTGCAAGCAGGCAAATCTCAGAGCTGTATGATTTATACATTCTTTAGTAATAAATGTACTTTGAATTGAATCTTTGAAGAAGGGAGGGAGGCAGAAGAAAGAAAATTATCAGCCAGTTAGACTGACATCAGTGATTGGGATGATGTTGGAATCCATTATGAAGGATGAGATTTTGGGGTATTTGGAGGCACAGGATAAAATAGGCCAAAGTCAGCATGGTTTCTCTAAGGGAAAATCTTGCCTGACAAATCTTTTGGAATTCTTTGGGGAAATAGCAGGCAGGTTAGTCAGAGGAGAGTTGGTGGATATTGTTTCCTTTAATTTGCAGAAGACCTTTTGTCAAGCTACCACACATGAGGCTGCTCATGGTTTTCCAGGAAAGATACTAGCATGGATAGCAGATTGGCTGAATGGCAGGAGGCAAAGAGTCGGAATAAAGGGAGCTGATTCTGGTTGGCTGCCGGTGACTAGTGGTGTTCCACAGGGGTTGGTATTGGCACTGCTTCTTTTCATGTTATATGTCAATGATTTGGATGATGGAATTGATGTCCTTGTGGCCAAGTTTGCAGACAGTACAAAGAAAGGTGAAGGGACAAGTAGAGTTGAGGAAGCAGAGACTTGCAGAAGGACTTAGACAGATTGGGATAATAGGCAAAGAAGTGGCAGATGGAATATAGTGTAGAAAAGTGTGTGGTTATGCACTTTGGAAGGAATAAAGGTTTGAGACTATTTTCTAAACAGGGAGAAATCCAAAACTCAAAGGTGTAAAGTGGCTTGGGAGTCCATGTGCAAGTTTTCCTAAAAGTTAACTTGCAGGCTGAGTCAGTGGCAAGGAAGGCAAAGGCAAAGTTAGCATTGATTTTGAGAGGACTAGAATATATGAGCAAGGATGTGATACTGAGGCTTTATAAGGCATTGGTCAGACCACACTTGTAATATTCTGAGCAGTTTTGAGTCCCTTATCTAAGAAAAGATTTGCTGGCATTGGAAAGGGCCCATAGGAGATGAAAGGGTTAATGTATGAAGAGCATTTAATGGCTCTGAGCCTGTACTCACTAGAGTTTGGAAGAATGAGGGGTGATTTCTCTGAAGCTTATTGAATATTGAAAAGCCTAGACAGAGCGGACATGGAGAGAATGTTCCTTTCGTGGGCAAGTCTAGGACTGGAAGTCACAGCCTCAGAATAGAGGGAGATCCATTCAGAAAGAAGATGAGAAAGAGTTTCTTCAGCCGGAGGGTGGTGAATTTGTAGAATTCATTGCCACGGTTAGCTGTGGAGGCCAAGTTATTGAGTATACTTAAACCAGAGGTTAATACGTTCTTGATTAGTAAGTGCAGCAAAGTTTATGGAGAGAAGGCAGGAGAATGGGGTTGAGAGGGATAATATATCAGCCATGATGGAATGGCAAAGCAGACCTGATGGGCCAAGTGGCCGAATTCTGCTCCTATGTATATGGTCTTGACTGTAAATTAGGTTCTAAAATAACCTTGTAGAATAAAAAAGAATTGGGCATTTCAAAGCCAGGATAAACCTGAACATTTGACTTGGAAATGTCCATTTGCCCTCTGTGAAGTCCAAAAGAACTGATGATGGATAGATGAATTTTGTGTGAATAAATTTTGCATGAATGAACTTTGCAAGCATTTCTTTGGGAGATAATGGCAATGGTTAATAATGAAAAATGCTCTGAGAATTTCATGTGCCCTATGCCATTTATTTGGAATCCTGGATAACATCAGGGTAATGCCATGTGCAAAATGTAGGGGCAGTGGAAATGCTGATGAATCTACACTGTCTTCTGTAAAACTGTGTGCATAAGAAGATAACTGCTTAAACCAAGGACACTCAAAGCATGAAGTTGCCAAGAATATTTCCATAAGTTCAGAAGATTCATCTTTTCATTTTTACACTTTCCAGAGCCTCACATTGTGACCAGAAGTCCCTTTTGGGAATGGAGAAGTCCCATTCATCATCAGAGACAAGCAACAGGGGTCCTGAGCCATCATTTCTGAGAATGAACATGGCTCTAACTTTGGGAGCAATCACTGTGTGCTTATAATTGTGTTTTTTAGAGGTCTCAGATGTGAGAAAGGATTACCTGGTGAAAGGTTAGTCCCCACGGACGTTGCTGCTACAGTAGGTGTTGATTAGGTGCAGCAACCCTTTGAAGGTTGAGCAGGGAAGGATTTGGTGCCAATTTTGTCAATGTCTTTCTCCCGTTTTGAACTCTTTTCTTATCTGATGACCACGGAACCACTGTTGTACTTGCATTTCATCTGAACTGTGAAAAATTAATAATGATGCAAGTTTTACATTATGTACAATATAGGGAGGGGTGAAGAGAACAAAATGAAAGTCTATGGTAGCATGGAAATCAAGAGATTAAATAACACAAATGGTTGTGTATTGGTTAAGAGAGCCAGTAAAATTCTTCTGCAGATGCTGGTTGATGTGATAGCTGCTTGAAACACATTTATTTTTAATTTAGGACTTCAAGCACCTGCAGGTTTTTATATACAGAATTCAGAATCTGGAGAAGTTTTACCAGACTGTGTGGAATACAGAGCTGATGCAGAAAGTGGCCGCAAAAAAGAATTAAGAACAAAGGAAGTGCATCGAAAGTTCCAGAATAATTTGGACAAAATCACTAAATAGTGGACAGAATTGAATGCAGACTCGTATGGAGCTAAGCATGTATCATGAAGACTTAACAAGACAAGTAGAGGTCCTAACCAGATTACAAATGACTGAGGGGACTCACACTCATTGAGAGATCAGCAGTGGGAAGGGTGAGCAGTCTTAAGTTCCTGGGTGTGAACATCTCTGGAGATCCATCCTGGCCTGAACATATTGATGCATTTGCAAAGAAGGCACACCGATGGCTAGATTTCATTAGGAATTTGAGGAGATCTGGTGTATCAGCAAAGACTCTGTCAAATTTCTGCAGATGTACCGTGATGACCATTCTGACTGGGTGCTTCACTCTGGTATGAAGGGGCCACTGCATAGAAATGGAAAAAGCTGCAGAGGATTGCAAAACTCAGCCAGCTCCATCATGGGCACTAGACCCCTCAGCATTGAGTACATCTTCAAAAGGCGATTCTTCATAAAGGTGGCGTTCATCATTAAGGACCCCCATCACCCAGGACACACTCTCTTCTTATTACTACCATCACAGAGGAAGTACAGGAGCCTGAAGACAGGCATTCAAGATTTTAGGAACAGCCTTTTCCCCTCCATCATCAGACTTCTGAATGGACAATGAACCAACCCGTGATCACTACCTCACTATTTATGCTGTCTTTCTGCATGACGAATTTAGAAATTTTTAATATATTTCTGATTGTAATGTATACTTTTTAATGTATTGCAATGTACTGCGGCTGCAAAACAAGTTTCATGACACGTCAATGATATTAAACATGATTCTGATATGAAAATGTGACTTTGCGTAAATTCTTCCATATATATTTAAAGCGTTTTTGTTGAATGGTGTGTTTTATCTGAGCTTGCGGATGAGTAGAGCTATTTTATGAATGTTGCCTCTGTACTCTTAAAGTATGGCACAGATGAGAATGCATTCTCTTCTAGTGATGTACCTTCCTTTAGTAACACTTAAAAGCCAGCTTCTGTGAGAAGATAAAAGACAAATGAAAGACCTCAACATGAAAACTGTACTTTGTTTCTCTCCCCATGGGGAAAAATGAGTATTTCTTGTATTTTCTGGTTTTGTTGCAGGAATAATGGTGTGTCTAATTCTGGGCACTTTAGGAAGGATAGCAAGGCTTTTGAGAGGGTGCAGAGGAGACTTACTAAAATGATATCAGGAATAAAAAACGTTTGGATAGTTATCAACCTCCAATAATGAAGGTTAAGGTGTAACTTAATGGAGATATTCAAAATTCCATTTGTGCAAAATTATTTTATGATTTTCCATTCAGCTGAATTTGATAATT
The DNA here is from genome assembly GCF_963921235.1 of Mobula hypostoma. Taxonomy (NCBI): domain Eukaryota; kingdom Metazoa; phylum Chordata; class Chondrichthyes; order Myliobatiformes; family Myliobatidae; genus Mobula; species Mobula hypostoma. The sequence goes on along the minus strand of NC_086118.1, from coordinate 35,044,936 downwards.
GGACAGCACCTAGTTATTTCAAATACAATATTGTATGGACTTCTACTTCACTGCTGGGAATGACTTGTTTATTTGAAGCATGGGTTATCTTACCAGCTACGGTTAACACCATTAAAAGTAAAACCAAGCTTTAATAATTTGAGAGTGGAATTATGCTGACTGAAATTGGCAGTTTTAGTGCATTTAACCCAATGAACTAAGGTCCACATTTAAATGAATGTATGTTGTGTGAGAGAGTTACTGGATAATTGATTGGGGCTGAACTTTTCTGTTTCCTGGACCTCTTTATTCCAATGGCCAGATCATCAGCTAAACCTTGCCAGCTGATTCAAGTGCATAGAGGACCTATAATATCAGGTTTTCACATCCACCTCAGACAAATGCATAGACTGCAGGAGGCGATTCTATGCTAGACACGCTGTCCAGCACAACCTAGCTCGATCTATCCCCATTATAACCTTTTGTGTGCTTTAACCACATTTAAGGGTCTTCAAATATTTACTTATTGAGTTAAAATTATCACCTTTGTCAATGTCCACAATGTGCAGATAGCACCAATTTATTTGCAGGGCCATGGCTGTGCTAATCTTATCGGGGATATTGCGATCTGTGGTACATCATCCAGTTAACTATTGTGTTTAGAATGCATGATAGTAACCTTGCATTATTTTAGTCTACTGTTGAGCAGAGTTAAATTTCATGTGCCAATGGGAAAAAAAATAACTGGGTATATACTCCATAGTTCCTGGTAAGGCATAAAATTAAATATATTTTAACAAGCAAATACAAAGTAAATTTATTATCGAACTACATATATGAATCACCTGTGGTTCATTTTCCTGTGAGCACATAGCAGATCTATACAATAGTAACAATAACAGGATCAATGAAAGATCAACCAGTGTCGACAACAATCTGTGCAAATGCAAAAATAAATAAATAGCAATAAATAACAAGAACATGAAATAATGAGATGAAGAGTCATTAAAGTGAGATCATTGGTTGTGGGAAACATCTCAATGATGGGCATGTGAGTGTAGTTATCCCCTTTTATTCTCTAGCCTGATGGCTGAGGGGTGGTAACTGTTCTTGAACCAGGTGGTGTGTGTCCTGAGGCTCTTGTACCTTCTACCTGATGACAGCAGCAATAAGAGAACACTGAAGGGATCTCTGATGATGGATGCCGCTTTACTGTGACAGTCCTTCATGTAGATGTGCTCAACGGTTGGGACGGCTTTACCTGTGATGTACTGGGCTGAATCCATTACCTTTTGTATGATTTTTCCATTCAAAGGCAATGGTGTTACCATACCAGGCCATAATGCAGCCAGTCAGCACACTTTCCACTACACATCTATAGAAATTTGTCAAAGTTTTAGATGGTATGCTGAACCTCCGCAGACTCCTAAGGAAATAGAGGCGCTTCCATGCTTTCTTTGCAATAGATCCTCTGAAATAGTGACACACAGGAATTTAATGGTGCCAATCCTCTCCACTTCTGATGAGGACTGGCTCTTTGACCTCTGGTTTCCCTCTCCTGAAGTCTCCTTGGTCAGGCTGACATTAAGAGAGAGATTGTTGTCATGACACACCTCAGCCAAATTTTCAATCTCTCTCCTGTATGCTGATTCATCGCCACCTTTGATTCAGCATTGAATATGGCATTGGAGCTGTCATAAGCGAGTAGAGCAGGGGGCTAAGCACACAGCCTGTGGTGTGGATGAAGATCATGGTTGAAATGTTGTTTCCAATCCAAACCGACTGGGGTCTATGAGTGAGAAAATCCAGGATCCATTTGCACAAACAGACAGTGGTTTAAAAAATACTTTGATTATAGGTAGGTTCACTTTAGATTTCATTTGCAAAATCTTTCATATTTTTGCTCTCATGTCTGCTTTTCTTGGTTTGTCTTTCCCTTTATATAATTCAGCCCCCTAATATAAAAAATATTAATTGATTCTTTCTCAGTGGTAATTCTTTCTTTTGGTTCCTTCACTTAATCTGTTCTATTTTCCTTTAGAAAGCTTTGGTTAGGCCACATCTGGTTATTTGCATGATTATTTGTCTCACTACTTTTGCTCTCTTATTTGCACTGTATTTTTCGCCATGCTCTACTTAGCTCTACCCATTTGTTGGTTCATCTTGTCTTGAGATTTTCTCCTCAGCTGCGCTTCACCACCACTGATTTATGTCCTTGAGACTTTTGGGATAATAATCCGCAGTCTTGAAATTTTGATTAATTTCAGCAGTCACTACATTTTTTGAGAATGAGTTCAAGATTTCCACGAATATCTATGTGCACAAACATCTTCTGGTTTCACCCCTGAATGGCTTGGCTCCCATTTTCAGATTATTCTCACTCATTCAGGACTTCCCTGTCAGTGAAGCAGTTTCTTTGTCAGCTTCAGAGAATCTAGAATGGACAACACTCCCAAGATTTCTCTGGGGTGACAAAAATGAAAAAAGGTGCAAGGACATGGTCATTAACAATTGCTTTAAAATCTTTGAGTGAGTTTGTTTACCAGTTAGGAAAACATAACCTTTAAGGATAAAATGGTGTCTGATGAGGGTGAAGAATCTAGTCACTGCCCAACTGGAGAATGAATGAAATGCACCAAGAAAATGGACACATGTTTACCAGTTTTGAAAGGGCAGACTTAAGGCAAGCAGATATCATTTGATGGAGTCTTCAGGAAAATGTCCAATGAGTTTACAGCACAAAGTGAAGCATTTATTCATTAAATTAATGAAGGACTTATTTTCTGGGTGGGAGGGAGAAAGGGGCTTCTTTTGTCATTGTCGTTTTGTCACTGTTGTTCTGTTGTTGTTGATTGTGTTGCTCTGCTGAACATTCTGGGCATGCTATGTTGACGTCAGAAAGTGCAATGACATTTGTGGGCTGCCCCCAGCACATCCTTAGGATGTGTTGATTGTTAACACAAACACGCATTTCATGGTAAACACAAAATACTCTGCAGATGCTGGGGTCAAAGCAACACTCACAACACGCTGGAGGAACTCAGCAGGTCAGGCAGCATCCGTGGAAAAGATCGGTCGGCGTTTCGGGCCAGAACCCTTCGTCAGGACTGTAGAGGGAAGGGGCAGAGGCCCTATACAGAAGGTGGGAGGAGGGTGGGAAGGAGAAGGCTGGTAGGTTCCAGGTGAAAAACCAGTAAGGGGAAAGTTAAAGGGGTGGGGGAGGGGAAGCCAGGAGGTGATAGGCAGGAAAAGTGAAGAAGGAATTGGGGAAAACACAATGGGTAGTAGAAGAACGTGGAACCATGAGGGAGGTGATAGGCAGCTGGGGAAGGGGGCAGAGTGACATCGGGATAGAGGAAGGGAGGGGGAGGCAATTACCGGAAGATGGAGAATTCTATGTTCATACCAAGGAGTTGGAGACTACCTAGATGGTATATGAGGTGTTGCTCCTCCAACCTGAGTTTAGCCTCATCATGGCAGTAGAGGAGGCCATGTATGGACATATCTGAATGGGAGTGTGAAGCAGTGTTGAAGTGGGTGGCTACTGGGAGATCCTGTCTGTTGTGGCGGACGGAGCGGAGGTGCTCAACGAAGCAGTCCCCCAATCTGCGTCGGGTTTCACTGATGTAGAGGAGGCCGCACCGGGAGCACCGGATGCAATAGATGACCCCAACAGACTCACAAGTGTTGCCTCACTTGGAAGGACTGTTTGGGGCCCTGAATAGTGGCAAGAGAGGAGGTGTAGGGACAGGTGTAGCACCTGCGCTTACAGGGATAAGTGCCTGGTGGGAGATCCGTGGGGAGGGACGTGTGGACCAGGGAGTCGCAGAGGGACCGATCCCTGCGGAAAGCGGAGAGGGGTGGAGAGGAAAAGATGTGCTTAGTTGTGGGGTCCTGTTGAAGGTGGCGGAAGTTGCGGAGGATAATGTGCTGGATACGCATTTCATGGTATGTTTCAATTAAGTGTGATAAATAAAATAATCTGAATCTGAGATGGGATCATTGGAGATTTCCACTGTTATCTCTTGCATTACCTTTTTCACTAAATAGTTCTCCACTTAATTTACAGACCAGTGAACTTAAAATGCTTTGTAAAATCCCCAAAGTGTAGTTGGGGTGATTTACAATATTAATTAAATAAATCCATGCTTTTGTTTTAATTTTATTGGAGGTAAAAGCATGAAAAATATTTCTTTTTTAGATTATTTACAGCCAAGGCCACAATGAAGGCAAAATTTCCAATGTATTTCGGTTTTTTTCTTATTGTTTTGAAGAAATCAACGCACCAAAGGAGCTTTCGGAAAGTATTACAACAAGTAAATCTGTGTTGGAAACAGTTTACTTTTATGACGTTACACTGCAGTCAGCAGGCTCTTCTCTTCCTGCTCCTGGAAGTGCAGAGGTTACTGAACTTCCTGAATTTACATAATAGGTGAAGGTATGTAATGTGAGGTCATTAGTTTATGTTTTCGTTTGCAAATACAGACTTAACAATATAATGGGATCTTTCATTTGATCTGTCTGAGTAGCTGGCAGATGCTCACTGCTTTAGGGCTTATCAGGGAACTAAATGTGGTTCAACTGTCTAATAAGCCATTAAAATAATTGAACTTCTGCTACTTCACGTTAATATACAGCTAGATTTATTTGAACTAAAGTTACTTTAAAGCCTGATCTGAACTACATTGAAATAAACTACAAAAGAAATCTGTAAATTCTCCAGAAACAGTAAATTGGACCTTTCTGCCTTTAAAAAAATCAACTCAATGTTCTCCATCCTAATGAGTAAAGCACCATAATCCTGCTGAGAGGAGAGACCAGCTAAACCTATGGAAAATAAATGATAGTGTTGTTCACCCCCTCTGCAGGGACAAGTGTCTTACTTGGTAGTTTTCTAGCTGAGCTCTGCTGAGATTACAGAGGCTGGTTCTTCCTATTTTTAACTTTTTTTCTTTGGATGGGCATATCCCTTCTTTGTTAATAATGTGGTTATTGTATTTGAACAGAACAGGCATCTCATTGTAGGATACAAGAACCATTCTTTAGATGTTCAGCCTGTAAAGAATATAGCACATATTTTAATGAATCACAATGACCTGAGTGATGAGACTTCAGATGGAAAGAATGTACTGCACCTAGAGTTGAACCAGTTCCAATGATTCAACAAACTATTCACAGGAAGAAATATCATCATTCAGCCCCTTCAATTTAAAGAACTTTAATTTATCAACCATTAGCATTTAATGAAATACGCTGAGTTTTATGTCCATTTTCATGGTAATGATTTTTTTTTCAAGCTGTGAGTGTTCTTCTGAGTGAAGGAACTTCTGAACTTCCAAGATCATTGAGAGTACAGGCTGCTAACTGCAGTGTAAAGGATACATAATAACCACCCCCTCCCCCAAACTTTATTTATTGAAAATCATTTTCAAGGTTGCTTTAAACACTGTTGCATAATGATGGAAAGAATTGAAATATTCTGCAAAACAGAAATTATTTTTCTTATAAACTTGAAGTGGAAATAATTAGAATTACCGAGTTTTTTTTTGCAAAATTACAAAAAAGTTGGATATAAATAGATCATATAACATTGCAAAATATTACTTCTGGGACTCATTGTTATCCCTACCTTTCCCTCCCCCACCCCAGTAGCCATCAATTCATCCTTACCTGGGTCCACCTAACACTAACCAGCTATTGCTGAAAATACAGAGTAATACACACAAAATGTTGGAGGAACTCAGCAGTCCAGGCATCATCAATGGAGGAGAATAAGGTGTTGACCTTTCAGACTGAGACCCTTCATCAGCACTGGAAAGGAAGGGGGAAGAATCCAGAATAAGAAGTTGGGCAGGTGGGAAGGAGTACAAGCTGGCAGGTGATAAGTGAAGCCAGGTGAGGGGGAAGATAGGTGGGTGGTGGGGGGGGGATGAAGTGAGAAGCTGGGAGATGATAGGTGTAAAAGATAAGGGGCTGAAGAAGAAGGAATCTGATAGGAATGGACATTGGACATGGGAGAAAGGGAAGGAGGAAGGACAGCAGAGGGAGATGGTGCACAGTTGATGAAAAGAAACATAGAAAACCTACAGCACAATACAGCCCCTTCTGCCCACAAAGTTGTGCCGAACATGTCCCTACCTTAGAAATTACTAGGCTTACCCATAGCCCTCTATTTTTCTAAGCTCCATGTACCTATCCAAAAGTCTCTTAAAAGACCCTATCGTATCAGCCTCCACCGCCGCAGATGAAAAGAGAGAGCGGAAGAGGGAAACCAGAATTGGGGTTGGAAAAGGAGCAGTCGGGGAGTGGGGGAGAAATGACCAGAAGTTAGAGAAATGTATGTTCAGGCGAAAGATGGAAATTAATTTGGGCATGAACACATACTCCCTAATTACGGCACCAGATTAACAGCATATTTCTCCTGTTGAATTTGTGAATATGCTGACAAACTGAAGCCATTGTTTATGACCAAAGGTTTGGTATGAGAAGGATAGTAGGGAAGTTGGAGTGGAATGAGGATGTGAGGCACACAAAAATGGGTTGAGAACGTGTTGATAGCAACATGTAGTTTTAACAAGAATAATATCACATGTAAAAAAATTACTACTAGCTAGATAGTAGCCCTGAGCAATTTCTGTGAGTGTGGTTTGTATAGCAATGAATAGCTGAAGAAACAGCACGTAAGCAGACCTAGCTCCATTACAGCAATGTCCAGACTTCAAGAGAAATTACATGATCTTGTAAAACTAATTGTGACAGTTTCATATAAAAAAGGTTTTTAAAAATAAAAGCAATATATTTTTGTTTTCAGTTAATATAAAAAATAATACAGATTGGCCTAAATTCGGTCAATCTGATAATTAAAAGAAAATCTTTTAAAATTTTGGAGTTAAGTTTTAAAAATGCATCCCCACAAATACCGATGATTTTGCTGTGGGTCATTAGCTGAAGAGAGTAAATTGGTGAAATGTTTCAGTCAGCATTCAACGCAACGCAAAAATATGTCCCAGAGCTCTGTGAGTTTGTGTAAAAATGCCACTTTATTTATGGCTCATCAAGGGGTCTTCAATGATGGGTATGGCCCAAAGCCTTGGACATAACTGAACACATTTGTTTGTGCATTATGGAGGCTGTGAAGGAAAACACTACATCTGGGATGGTCACTGGAGGCCAGTGCGATTGGGAGAGTAGGGAGCAGTCAATCTTCAAAGTTCCAATCAGTTCATTTGCTTGGTTGGTGATCAGGTAATTTGTGGTCAGTGTGTTTAGGGCCAATTGGGAGTGGATGGATGGTGGTATGATCTTTGGATTGGGGTGTGGGTTGGGCCATAATGTGATAGCAGAAGTCAAGAAATAAATAGTAAGCAATAAGACTTGCTAGTGTTGTCACAGTCCAGTGATTGAAAAAATTATCCTGTAAGAGGTAGAGTACCTAAATGAGGGGGCTATTCTGCCCATCAAGTGGATGGTAGCTCCAAGGGGAGAAATCCCATTACCCTCTCATTAGACCATAAGACATAGGAGCAAAATTAGGCTGTTCAGCTCATCAAGTCTGCTCCTCCATTCAATCATGGCTGATTTAATTTCCCTCTCAACCCCAGTCTCTTGCCTTCTTCCTGTAGTCTTTGATGCCCTTACTAATCTAGAACCAATAGACTTCCACTTTAAATATGCTCGATGACTTAGCCGCCCCAGCCATTTGTGGCAATCAGTTCCGAAGGTTTACCACCCTCTGGCTAAAGAAATTCTTCCACATATCTGATAAAGTGGATGTCCCTCTATTCTGAGGCAGTGCCCTTTGGTCCTAAACTATTAGAAATATCCTCTCCACATCCGCTCTAGCTCAGCCTTTCAATATTCAGTAGTTTTCAATGAGATACCTCCCTAGTCTTTGAAACTTCAGCAAGTACAGGCCCAGAGCCATCAAACTCTCCTCTTATATTAACCCTTTCATTTCTGGGACCATTCTCGTAAACTTCCTTTTGGCCCTCTCTAGTGCCAACATATTTTTTTTAGACATAGGGCCTGAAGCTGTTCACAATTACCCTGTACCACAGCCTTACTCTGAATCTTTTCAACTCATTCCATCTCCCACATACCCATCAACTTCACTTTGATGCTTTTTGACACTAACCCATTGCTAACTGATTGACTTTGGGATGTTGAGGGAAAGAAGAACACCCGGTGGAATCCTGTACCATCATAGAATATGCAATTCTGCACAAATGGCATCAGAGATTAAGATTGAACCAGGTTTTCTGAAGCTATGAGACAGAGTTCCAGTTGGAACATGGCGTGGTTAATCAATGCATATGTGGCACAAAATTCACACCACACCAACATGGCTAACACTGGGATTCTAATCACATTTGTATAGTAGCAGGAAATTAACAGAAAATTGGCTTTATTGATATTCTGGGAATTATTCCCAGAATTGGCATTGAAATAAATTGTATTTCCCAGTCAAATTCTAAACCCACTTTATGATTCTGGGATTATTGTTTGAAAAATTCAGGATTAATGTCAAATAGTTAAATCTGTTGTCATGTGTGACGCCAAGCAGAGCTACTGGGCAGATGATGCTAATGAGAGAGATAGCGGAAGACAATGGAGAAACATTCAAAATGCTAATAAGAGAGAAGAGAGAGATTAACGAGAAAGAAACACAATTCAGATATTGACAGACTGTTTGCTTTGAACCTGAACTGTTTGAAGTTTGATGGACAGGTGATACCCCAGCAGGAGGATAAAAAGAGCAGGTTTGCTAAGGCACGAGACACGCCACGAGACCCTGGAAAGAGCAGTGTGCCCCCACAAGTTGGTGTGAGTTTGGAGGACCGGTTCGTGGGAGTCGATCAGAGGCTCACAGGGTGTAAAGGTACGATCAGTGGGAACCTGGGGTGTGTGTCCGCCTTTGCCTGGGTGCCGGGTTCACCGCGGAAGAACGATCGTATCCGGAACAGAGGGGTCAATGTCGATGACCACAGCGAGATCAGAAGACATCAAAAGATCTGCCCGAAACCAATTGCATCTCTCACTCTCTCTCTCTCTCCAACGGTACAACAACAGCGATTACTTCAAACTGCACTAAACTGTACTGAACTTTGCTTCACTTAAGACTGATCATTTTACCCCTAGACTGCAATAGAGCTTGGTTGATTCCTATTATCCTATTTCCGTGTATATGTGTGTATTATCATTGCTAACCTGTTACATTTATATCCTTGCGATTAGTGTACTGTATTACTTATTTCTTTAATAAAACTTTATTAGTTCCTAGTAATCACAGACTCCAGCAAGCGTTCCATTTCTGCTTTGGCAACCCAGTTACGGGGTACGTAACACTGTTTAATAGAAAGTGGATTGATACATTCAAGGCACATTTAGGAATATTACTAACTTGTGTGTCGGATGTGAAGATTTGGCTGATATTTCTAATCTTGTGGTCTTTCCATGAAAGCTGAAATGTTTAGGAGTGTTTTGAATGTTTAGAAATGTTTAGTCAATGTGCAGAATTTGAGCTACTGAGTGGGAGCTCTGTGCTTCCACCGCCTGAGCATTTGGTGTGCCAGTTATTTTTCAGATTAACAGTGTTGAGCAGGCAACAAGACCTATATAACTGATTGTTTATCTGTTGTTATGGCAACATGTCTTCCTAGTGCAATATCTGTCAGTTCCCCATCACTAAGTAGTTAACTATTAACCAGGTTTCAATAATGCTCCCAAGACAGAAGCAATCACATTTTTTAAAAAAAGGAATAGAGAGAAACTCCGCTGTGGTACTTTCTGACAAAACATTTGTATGTTATTTCTATACCATTGGTTAATATTCAACATTGTGTCATTAAGCAGTTTTTCATTCGTGCCTATTGCAATTATTTCAAAAGATTTCTAGAGATAGCAAAAGGTGAGTTCCTACAGCAGATATAAAAGCTAAATTTTAATAATGTTCAATATTGTACTACAACTGGACAATGGGGTGACCCATTGGGGCACCCTTTGAGAGAAGGGTAGTGTAGTCTGATGTGACCAGAATGAACATTAAATTTTCCTGAATGCTATGGGTATCGCTTTACTTTGGAAACTGAAGTAGTAAACCTCAGTTTATTAAAGAAGAATGACACGTAGCAAAGCAAATATAGCTTCTCCTTGTTTAACGATGGACACTTTTGATGGCATCATTTCTGGCTTATCTGCCATCTAGGACATCTCAAATATCTTCATTCTTTAAGGACCATGGTTTCCCTTCTGCCATCATCAATGATGTCCTCACCCGCATCTCCTCCATTTCCTGCACTTCAGCCCCCACCCCATCCTCCTGTCACCACAACAGGGACAGAGTTCCCCTTGTCCTCACCTACTATCCCACCAGCCTCTGGATCCCACACATTATCCTCCGCAATTTCCGCCACCTTCAACAGGACCCCACCACTAACCACATCTTTCCCTCTCCACCCCTTTCCGCTTTCTGCAGGGATCGTTCTCTCCGTGACTCCCTGATCCACATGTCCCTCCCCACGGATATCTCACCCGGCATTTATCCCTGTAAGCGTAAGTGCTACACCTGTCCCTACACTTCCTGTCTTGCCACCATTCAGGGCCCCAAACAGTCCTTCCAGGTGAGGCAACACATCACTTGTGAGTCTGTTGGGGTCATCTATTGCATCCGGTGCTCCCGGTGCGGCCTCCTCTACATCAGTGAAACCCGACGCAGATTCAGGGACCGTTTCGTTGAGCATCTCTGCTCCGTTCGCCACAACAGACAGGATCTCCCGGTAGCCACCCACTTCAACTCTGCTTCACATTCCCATTTGGATATGTCCATACATGGCCTCCTCTACTGCCATGATGAGCCATGATCAGGTTGGAGGAGCAACACCTCATATACCGTCTGGGTAGTCTCCAGCCCCTGGGCGTGAACATTGAATTCTGTAACTTCCGGTAATCCCCTCCCCCTCCCTTCCCCCATCCCTGTTTCACTCTGCCCCCTCCCCCAGCTGCCTATCACCTCCCTCATGGTTCCGCCTCCTTCTACTACCCATTATGCTTTCCCCTATTCCTTCTTCACCTTTCCTGCCTATCCCCTCTCCCACCCTTTTATCTTTCCCCTTACTGGTTTTTCACCTGGCACCTACCAGCCTTCTCCTTCCCACCCTCCCTGCATGCACCTCTTTTATAGGGTCTCTGCCTCCTCCCTCTTCAGTCCTGACGAAGGGTTCCGGCCCAAAACGTTGACTGATCATTTCCACGGATGCTGCCTGACCTGCTGAGTTCCTCCAGCGTGTTGTGAGTGTTGCTCTGCCACCCTTGTGCCTCTCGTTGTCATTCTGGAGACAGGCAGCCCTATCATCCTCCGTCTCTTCATCTCTTCTGCTGTTTGTTGTTTGTCTCTGATCCTGGAGACGTGCATGCCTCTCCTCCTCTGTCCCTTCTTCTCTCATCTTTTTTTTGTCCTGACTCTTTGATTCTGGAGACGTGCGGCCCTGGCCTCATCCAATTCTTGTTCTCTCCCTCTCCTTGTGGCTTCCCAATGACGTTTGGCGTCATCTCTTGGCGACGCGGCATAATTAGGCTGACCATTTTTTTTACCCTAATGCTGGATAGAAGATACGAAGCAGTAACACCAAAGGATGCTGATTATTCTTGATGATGTGGTTGGCGCTCTCCTAAACGGACATGATATAGTCACCGCTGTCCTTTGACTGCAGCAAAGGGTTTTATGGGTGTCTCGAAGTACGTAATTACAATAAGATTTAATTATCTCTTATTGATGGGTGGCAGTTAGATCTGTCCCAATTCTGCACATGCTGATGGTGATTAGCAGAATGTGACCCCTCGAAATAGAGCTGCCCTGCCCTTTTGTTCTGGTAGGTGTCACTGCTGAGGCTGGCCGTGCGCATGCGTCAGGCTGTCACGTCCCGATTTCTATGATGGCGGATCGGCTCTCGGGTTAAAAGGGAGACTGTTGATTTTTGCGAATGAGCAATTTTATACGAATATATAACTCTGAACTTTGCCTGCATTCTGTAAGTTAGCGCATTTTAATTCAATTTAGCCAAAACAAGTACCACTGTAATGCACCGTTTGCACTAATTGGAGGCCATAAACAGACAAACAGACAGGCAGAGCATGAGAGTTTTGTATTATATAGATAGCTAAAATTCTACATTGTATTCGGTTATTACTAGACAGAAAGAACTCAATCACACCAATTTCTTGCTTTGTTTCTTACTGTACTTCCACATTAATCCTACTTTGTATCTGACTGCAACTTCAACTACCTTTACAATTAACACGAGAAGTTTGCAGGTGCTGGAAATCCAAAGGAGAGGATTCAAAGGAAATTCTCAAAAATGATTTCAGGATTGAATGGCTTGTCACATGAAAAGTGTTTGATGGCTCTGGGCCTATATTCACTTGAATTCAGAAGAATGAGGGGTAACCTCATTGAAACCTGCCTGGACCTACGTGGTACCGGAGCTGTGCCAAACCAGGCATTCGGACAGTATTGCGTCACAGTCTTAACTTGCCTTTTGGGTAATAGAAAATCTCCAAGATGTCAGGAGGTCAGTACTTCGAGTTACACGTACTTAGTGATATCCAAGAGGAACAAAGAACAGATGTGAGAATACTATCTGTTTATAAAATGCATTGTTTAAGATAAGGCAGGTATTTGAAAAATATACAAAGGAATTGATGTGGAAAATGTGAAGCTTTATATGGTGCTGAAAGAAGGAACTAGATCAGCTCCATGGTTACCTTATTGTGCAACATGGAGATCATGATGGGCTGTTTCCTCAGAATATGAAATTATTTGATCCTGTGGCAACAGAATAAACATTGATATGAGTAAGAGTTTATGGCATAATCTATAAAACTGTGAGTGAATAGGAGAGCAGTTTGAGACTGTTCATTTTCAGCAACATTCATTCACATCTAATATGCAATACTTAAAAACCAGTAATCAAAAAACTGTTTTAGTTTTAATATGGCTTATCCTCTACCATAAAGATGTGCATTAGAAGAAACAGATAATTAGGTTCTGTTTTGCACTGGAGGTTAACTTTTAACACTACTTAAAGTATTTCAAGTACAGTACCAGAAATTTGTTTTTATTTTCTGATAGATTTAGTATAATTTAAAGAGAGCCAGTCATAATTGGAGAATGTTTGTATTTGCAAACCAGGGGCATGTGGATAAAACCATAAGACATGGGAGCAGAATGAGGCCATTCAGCCTATTGAGTCTACTCTGCAATTCCATCATGGCTGATCCTGGATCTCATTCAACCCCATACATCTGCCTTCTCGCCATATTCTTTGACACCCTGACCAATCAGGAAATGATCAACTTCTGCCTTAAGTATACCCAAAGACATGGCCTCCACCGCAGTCTGTGGCAGAGCATTCCACAGATTCACTATTCTCTGGCTAAAAAATTTCTCCTTACCTCTGTTGTGAAAGGTCATCCCTCAATTTTGAGGCTGTGCCCTCTTGTTCTGGATACTCCCACAACAGAGAACATCCTCTCCAAATCCACCCGATCTAGTCCTTTCAACATTCAGTAGGTTTCAATGAGATCTCCCTGCATTCATTTAAATTCCAATGAGTACAGGCCCAAAGCTGCCAAACGCTCCTCGTATGTTAACCCCTTCATTCCTGGAATAATCCTCGTGAACCTCCTCTGGACTCTCTCCAATGGCAATATATCCTTTCTGACATATGGGGCTCAAAGCTGTTGACAAAACTCCAAGCATGGTCTGACTAGTGTCTTATAGAGATTCAACATTATCTCCTTGCTTTTATATTCTATTCCCCTTGAAATAAATGCCAACATTGCATTTGCCTTCCTTACCACAGACTCAACCTGTGAATTAATCTTCAGGGAATCATGCATGAGGACTCTTAAGACCCTCTGCACTCCTGATGTTTGAACCTTCTCCCCATTTAGATAATAATCCACACTATTCTTTCTTTTACCAAAATGCATTATCGTACATTTCCCAACACTGTATTCCATCTGCCACTTTTTTGCCCATTCTTCCAATTTGCCAAAGTCCTGTTGCAATCACATTACTTCCTCAGCACCACCTACCCCTCCATCTATCTTCGTATCATCTGCAGACTTTGCCACAAAGTTATCAGATCCATTATCCAAATCATTGACAAACAATGTGAAAAGTAATGGTCCCAATATTGACCCCTGAGCAACACCACTAGTCACTGACAATGAGCCAGAAAAGATCCCTTTTATTCCCACTCACTGCCTCCTGCCTCTCAGCCATTCCACATGGGCAAGCTCCTCTCTCATGCCTCTGTAATTCCCTTTATTCTATTGTGATACTGATAGATGTGGGTTATGCTTCTCCCTCTCAAATTGCAGTACGAATTCAATCATATTATGGTCACTACCTCCTAAGGATCCCTTTACATTAATCTCCCTAATAAGATCTGGGTTATTACATCCATCATCTACTTGTAATCCTTTGGGGAATAGTCTTTCCCTGAGTAGGCTCAAGCACAAGCTGCTCTATCTCGTAGGTATTCAACAAATTCCCTGTCTTATGATCCAACACCAACCTGATTTTTCCATTCCCCTTGCATATTGAAGTCCCCCATTACAATGGTGTCATTATCCTTATGACATGCCCTTTCTAGTTCTCTTTGCAATCTTAACCCCATATCTTGGCTTCTATTTGGAGACCTATATCTGATTCCCATACTGGTTTTTTTTAACCTTTGCAGTTGCTTAATACCCACAAAACTTCAACATTCTCTCACCCTATGTCACCACTTTCTAAAGATGTAATTCCGTCTCTTACCAACAGAGCCACACCACTACCTATGCCTTTCATTACAATGTATATCCTTTGGGGTTAAGTTCCCAACTATGGCCTTTGTTCAGCACTGTTCAGTAATGCCCACAACATCATACCAACCAATTTCTAATTGCACCATGAGTTCGTCCACCTTGTTCCGAATGCTACACACATTTAAATACAGCATCTTCAGTCTTGCATTCTTCGCCATTTTGAATTTTGCCTCTGTGGTACACTTTAACTCCTTGCTCTGTCTGCATTTGTACCCAATCATTGACTTGTTCTTTCTTACATGCATGTTACACCCATCATCTACTTGTAAACCTGCTGGCTCATCCTCAACTCAATCATCCTGGTTCCCATCCCTCTGCCATATTAGTTGAAATCACTCACAACAGCTCTAGTAAACCTGCCCACAAGAATATTGGTCCCCCTCAGATTCAAGTGCAATCTGTCCCTTTTGTACAGGCCGCACCTGTCCCAGAAGAGGTTCCAATTATCCAGAAATCTGAATCCCTCCCCATTGCTCCAATTCTTCAGCCACACATTTATCTGCTGCCTCATTCTATTCCTATCTTCGCTGTTATGTGGCACAGGCAGCAATCCCGAGATTACTACCCTTGAGGTTCTGCTTCGCAGCTTCCTTCCTAACTCTCTGTGTTCATTTTTCCAGACCTCATCCCTTTTTCTACCCATGTCGCTGATACCAATATGTACCATGACTTCTGGCTGCTCACCCTCCTTTTCAGGATATTGTGGACACGTTCAGAAACATCGTGGACACTAGCACCCGGGAGGCAAATTGCCATCCGTGTTTCCTTTTCACGTCCACAGAATTGCCTATTTGTCTCCCTGACTATAGAGTCCCCTATTACTGCTGTCATCCTCTTTGGTTCCCTACCCTTCTGAGCCACAGGGCCAGAATTAGTGCATGATCACTGTTGCTATTGCTTCCTCCAGATACGTCCCCTCCAGCAACAGTACTGAAAATGGAGTACTTATTGTTGAGGAGGGCAGCCACAGGGGTGCTCTCCATTATCTGATGTTCTCCCTTCCTTCTCCTGACAGTCATCCATTTATCTGTCTCTTGTAGCCTTGGGGTGACTACCTCCCTGTAGTTCCTGTCTATCACTGCTTCACTTTCCCTAACAAGTCAAAGGTCATCAAGCTGCAGCTCCAATTCTCTAACAGTCTCTAAGGAGCAGCATCTTGCTGAAGCCATATTGAGCCAAAGCCTTACTACTTTGACTCAGACTACTCTGATGATGACCAGTCCCACAATAATTGCTCCCCAAGGCAGTGCCTCTCTTTTATAGAGACTGGGTTTTAAAGCTCTTCACTGGGCCTGTGTGGGAACTCTTCTCTTGCATCTGTGCACTACTCCAATCAACAACGCTGTTTGCTACTGTCCAATGGAACTGTGAAGCAGTGGCTTTACTACGTAGTTTCACTGTTCTGCTCATGGCTACACGAATGGGTCATTGGCTATCCTCTACTAAGTAGCTCATTTCCTGACAGTTGAGAGATGAATTCTGGAAAGTAAAGAGATTAAAGCCAACAAATTCTTAAAGCTTGATTAGTCTGAGTTCCTACAGTGCATGGGGAACGGGCCTACAGTGCACTTAGTGGTAATTTTCAAGCATACTTTGAGTTCTGGATTTCTTCCTTCAGATTGGAGAGCAGCTAATATAACCCCTTAACTTAAAAAAAAAGTAAGGAAAGAGAAACACAGACTTCAAGATCAATTAACCTAATAACAGTGTTGGGGAAATGCTAGAGTCAATAATTAAAGGTGCAATGAGAGAATTTGTGGAAAACAGTAATCAGATCAGTCAAAGTCAGTATGCATTTATATGCTTGACAAATTCACTGGAGTATTTTTGTGGATGAAAATAGTAAAGTGAAGAGAAAAGAATCAGTGGATATGGATAGAGAATTGGTTAACCAACAGAAAACAACATGTGGGAATGTGCTCCTTTGTGGACGTGGCAGGGAGTGACCAATGGGGTACCATGGCCTTCAGTGTTTGAGCATTATTGACATGATGTTAGTTGAAGATTTAGATGAAGGAATTAAACATAACATCTCTAAGTTTGCAAATGACAGAAGGTTGAATGGGATTGTAAGTTGTGATTAAAAACATAAGAAGACTTCAAGGAGATTTGGACAGGTTGAGTGAGTTGGCACATGTATAACAGATGCAATTTAACATGGATAAATGCGAGGGTATTCACTTTTGGTGTCAGAACGGAACGGCAGTTTATAACTCAAATAGTAATACATGAGGAAATGGGTGGGTAAAGTGAGATGTGGGTGTTTTTATATGCTAATCAGTAAAACATGCAGGTGCAGCAAGTGGTTAGGAAAGCATATGATACCTCAGTCCTCACAGCTAGAGGGTGTGAGCGGAGAAGCATTGATGTCTTGCTGCAACCATACAGGGCCTTGGTAAGACCTTGAATATTACGTGCAGCTTCAGTCTCTTTGAGGAAAGATGTTCTTTCAAAGGAGGCAATGCAGCAAAGTTATGGGATTTGAGTTTTGATCATTTAGAATTCAGAAGAATGAGAGGAGATTCCATTGAAATATATAAAATCGTAACAGGGCTGAACAAAGATGTAGGATGAAAGTTCCTGCCTGTGGAGGAGTTCGGAATGAATAGTCATTGTCAAGGAAATATGGTGAGCCATTTGGAAATGAGCTGAGGAGAAATTTCTTCATTCAAATGCAGTAACCTATGACGTTCCTTACTGCAGAATTTAAACCATGTCACTAAGTATATTCAAGATTTAAATAGTACACAAGTGTAAGGGAGATCGAAAAAACCATTACTCCACTCCGATGCAGTTTTAAAAAAACTATATTGCTGATATATATTGATTATATGTACATAAAATGATGCTAGGCATGGGAGTGCCTGTACAGGGGTGACTCCGACAAGAAATGATAAAGTAGTGGTGGTGGGGTGGGTTAGTGGGTGGAGGTGCTGATCAGCCTTTCTGCTTGAGGAAAGTAACTGTTTTTGTGTCAGGTATCTCTAGGGTTAATGCTATGTACATAGAACATCGAACAGAACAGCGCAATACAGGCCCTTCGGCCCACAATGTTGTGCCAACCCTTATACCTGCCATGTCCGGGTCTTGAAGTATTTCAAACCTTCTCGGTATTTTTTAAAGTAAATTTTAAGCCTAATCCTTTGACCTCTTTATTTGGTATTGTTGGAGTAAAGGATATTATTTTGGAGAAAACTGATTTGCACATTTTGGCTTTTATTTCTCTTATGGCAAGGAGGGCACTCTTGCTTAAATTGAAAGATGCGGTCCCGCCCACTCACTTTCAATGGCTGCGTGATGTGATGTCATGTTTAAATTTAGAGAAGATTCAGTGTTCAATTTCTGAATCTGATCAAGATTTTCAAACATTGTGGGGACCTTTTTTGAACTATTTTCAAAACCTTTGATTTGCCGTTAAAGCACAGATGATGGCTAATAATATATGTTTTTTTCTTTTTTCTTCTTTACTGATCAGCTTCGGTCTTGGTAGTGGGTTAGTTTTTTTTCCATATAATGAATTTACTATATTTCAATATTAATCAATTTGTATGAATATAGAGTAAGGAGTTTGTATGTGCGATTCAGTATAATGTATTTGATATGTTCTTTTCTTGAACTCTGTATTCTCCTATGTAGAAAGTTAATTTAAAAAAGTTGAAAAGGAAAGAAGTGATCGTCCTTGTTTGTTTATCTAATCTAAGAGATTACCAGTGTTGCTATTGGAATATCATTGGTAAGAAATGAATGTAATCCCTCTATTGAGATAAATCTATTACTAACTTTATTCACAGTTTATAAATAAATATGTTTTCAGAGTAGGATGAGGTTGCAGACACTGGGATTTAGTATATGTGGGAAGATTTCAGTTTGTGTGGGAAGGAGTGTTCTAAGGAGCTCCTGTTATTATGCAGGATTGAGTAGGAATGTTTTTTTTTGTTGCAATTGTACCAAGCCCTATTTATTGTTGTCTGTTTTTTGAAGGCTTCGATTGAGACAAATCTGAAAGGGATTGATTTATTTTGTTGTTTTTGAGCTGTTGTAGCTTATTTGTCTGGATGTGAAACCCAAGCTGGAATGTAACTCTCTTATCTAACTGTCAAAGCAATATTAACCTGGCAATTGAATAAAATGCATTCCTTTCCAGATCATTTAGATTGTGTAGCTTGGTGAGTGAACACATTCTGGTGCTTTGTTTGCCTGTCAAACCTGCACCACTTTGCTTCTGTTGTTCTGTGTTTATTTTTATGTTTGCATTATTAAACAGGTGGTTTCAGCACTTCCAGAGCAATCCAAATCTTTCCTTGTTTGAAAATAGTTTTCATCCCTTATTGCAAAATATTCAGCACACACCGAGTGTCTTAATGGGAGAGGTTTGAGGAGGTGATGGTTGGAGAGACCTCAAACACCTCCTACAAAGTGAAACCAAGCCGCAGACAATAGGTAATAACAAGGTTTTGCTTCAATGCCTTTTATGCTTGTTTTGACCATCAGAACATGGAGACACCTTCACAGACTTCCACAGTGGTTGATGACCTTGATGATTTAGTCTCTGATGCTGACGTCAGGAAGGTGAGCCCATGGGAAGCATCTGGCCCAGACAGGGTACCAGGCTGATCACTAAAGACTTGTGCTAATCAAGTGGCTGGAGTGTTCACTGAGATCTTTAACCTCAAGCTTCAGCAGTGAGGTAGCCACCTGCTTCAAGCAGGCTTCAATTATACTAGTGCCAGAGAAGAACAGGGCAACCTGCTTCAATGACTATCATACAAGAAGCTCTTAAATCAACCGTGATGAAGTGCATTGAGAGGCTGGTGATGAAACACATCAACTCCTGCTTGAGAAGCAATGTGTATCCACTTCAGTTTGTCTGCCGTCACAACAGGTTAACAGGCCTACAGGAGATGCCATTTCATTGGCTCTTCACTCGCCACAGGAACATCTGGACAGTGAAGATGCATACATCTGGATGCTCTTCATTGGCTACAGCTCAGAATTCAATACTATCATCCCCTCAAAAGTAATCAGTAAGTTCCAAGACCAAGGGCTCAATGCCTCCTTGTGCAGCTGCCTCCTCGATTTCCTCACTGCAGGCCTCAGTCAGTTCAGATTGGCAACAACATCTCCTCCACAATCGCCATCAACATCGGTGCAGCGCAGGCTATGCGCTTAGCCCCTTCGCGACTCGCTTCACACTTACAACTGTGAGGCTGAGCACAGCTCCAATGCCGTATTTAAGTTTGCTGACAACACCACTGTCGTTGGCCTAATCAAAGGTGGTGATGAATCATTATATAGGAGGTTGTTTTTTGTGGCATCACTCCACCAGATTATCAGGTGGAGTGATGCCACAAGAAACAACCTCTCACTCAGTGTCAGCAGGACCAATGACAGACATCCCACCTCTCCCGGAAGTTCCCGGAGTCTCCCGCATATTAATAGTGGCTCCCTGATGCCCGCAAATTATATGCAATGTCGCGGAAATCAATTTTTTTGACAGCAAGCAAGAGAGAGCGCCAGAGCGACCACGAGCGAGCGTGAGTGAGCGCCATGGGAGAGTGTTCCAAAAAAAGAAAATGTAAAACGTACGTCACCTCAGACTACCCTAAAGTGTACCCCTGCCTAATAGGGGTCAAAAATAATGACAGTCTTGCTCGCTGCACTGTTTGCAACAGTGACTTTTCTATTGCCCATGGTGGGTTAAGACTGTAAAAGACATGTTGAGGTGAGTTTAACAGGTGTCATTCATTCATTAGCATAGCTAACGTTATTTAAACTAGCTGGCTAGCTGCTAAGGGGCTACTCTATTGCAGACATCCCACCTCTCCAGGAAGTTCCAGGAGTCTCCCGCGAATTGATGGTGCTACCTCCCTGAAGTGAGTTTTTGCAGGGTGGGATATCTGCAATGAGCTGATTATTGACTACAGGAGGAGGAAACCAGAGGTCATGAGCCAGTCCTCACTGGGGAATCGGAGGTGGAGAGGGTCAGCAACTTTAAATTTCTCAGTGTTACTTTTTCGGAGGATCTGTCCTGGGCCCAGCATGTAAGTGCCATTACCATGAAAGCACGGCAGTGCCTCTACCTTCTTAGAAGTTTGCATATATTTGGCATGTCATCTAAAACTTTGACAAACTTCTATAGATGTGGAGTAAAGTGTATATTTACTGGTCGCATCATGGCTTGGTATGGAAACCCCAATATCCTTGAACGGTAAAGTCTTCAAAAAGTACCTGTAGTAGATACATCTCAGTCTATCACTGGTAAAGCTCTCCCCACCACTGAGCACATCTACATGGAGCGTTGTTGCTTTCCTGCAACACCATCATCAAGGACCAGCACCTAGGCCATACTCTCTTCGTGCTGCTGGTGTCAGAAAGGAGGTACAGGAGCCTCAGGACCTACAACACCAGGTTCAGGAACAGTTATTACCCCTTAACCGTCAGGCTCTCGAACCAGAGGGGATAACCTTACTTCACTCCACTTCACTTGCCCCATTACAGAACTGTTCCCACAACCTATGGACTCACTTTCAAGGACTCTTCTTCTCATGTTCTTGATATTAATTGCTTATTTATCTATTGTTATTATTATTTCTTTTTTTTCTTTCTTTCTGCGTCCGCACAGTTTGTTGTTTTTTTAACATACTGGTTGTGCATCCGGTTGGTGCAGTCTTTTATTGATTCTATTAAGGTTATTGGATTTATTGCGTATGCCCACAAGAAAATGAATCTCAGGGTTGTGTATGGTGAGATATATGTACTTTGATAATAAATTTACTTTAAACTTTGATAATAAACTTACTTTAAACTTTGAAACAGGGTACACACTCCAGAAGATATCTCTACAAAGAGAGGTGCTACCAATGAGAATCTGAACAAGAAAGACAAAAAGAAAAGCATTAAATTCTGATCTGTAGTAACGCCAAAGGCAATTCTGATGCAAAGTAGCAGAAGTATGATTATAACTATTATTCTTGCCTGTTAAATACTGCTCTTCCTTCTCTGAATCCAGTGTTCCTGAAGGAGTTCACATCCAGAGTAAGACACACACATGCCAGAGGAACTCAGGAGGTCAGGCACCATCTATGAAGAGGAATGAAGAGTTGATGTGTTTTGGGCTGAGACCCTTCATCAGCACTGGAAAGGAAGGGGGGAGAAGCTGGACTAAGAATGTGGGGGTGGGGGCGAGTGTGGTGGGGAAGGACCACAAGTTGGCATGTGATAGGAGAAGCCAGGTAATATGGAAGGTAGGTGGGTGAGGGAGGGGGAATGAAGTGAGAAGCTGGGAGGTTATAGGTGGGAAAGGTAAAGGGGCTGAGGAAGAAGGAATCTGATAGGAGAGTAGATCATGGGAGAATGGGAAGGAGGATGGAGTTTACATCCATCCTACTTTATATGTTACCAAATCAAGTAAAAATATTTATAATTAAAGTTTGGTAATACAATAAAGAAATCAGAACTAAGCAATATCAAAATATAATGCGCTCTTCACTGACAACTTAATGCATTGATGAATCTCCAATGAAAGGCCATTGACCTGAAATATTAATTCTGTTAATGTCTCCATGCCTGTCTTCTTAAGTGCTTGTTACCTAAAACATTAACTCCCTCCACATCAGGGTCACTGTGAGTGCAGTGCACACCATCAACAAAATGTTCTGCAGTTAGTCACCAAGGTTACTCTGACAACATCTCCTTGCTCATGATCTTAATTTCAGTCAGTTGCTTTACTAATCTGAAATCCCTGTTTAGATTCCAGTCCCCAAATGTCAGCCTACTTAACGCAAGGCAGATGAGGCTAGAGGAAAGGAAATGAATTGCCAAGCATCCTTTATAATGCAGAAATATTGAAATAAAATTGAGAAGGTCCTTAGCATAGTGCTGAGCAGTAACACTGGCTGACAAAAAAATTGGTTTTAAATGTCGCCCTTTTCAATATGCTGCTACTGATGGTTAAATCTTCCTTGTAAGACTGGGTACTATGAGCTGAACTTCAAAAATCAGTGCCTAATAAAAATTTCTACAATAGACTGTCATTATCCAAACATCTGTTCAAAAGATTGATGGTTTGGATAACGTAATATACACAATTTTCTATTGTTGTAGCATTGTAAGGTATCAAAGTCCATTAATTCAACACAAAGTCCTGCAATGACTAATTATAGTATTTATTGGAAGAACATGTTAGTGTATTCTGCCAGTTCAGCTAAACATTCAGTTGTGGGAGAGGTGATCAAATGAAATATTTTCACTAAATCACTGCCATATAGCGTGGTATCTATGGAACAGGGAAACATGGTTCTGTGGTTAAATTAGTGACTAGAGGAGACCTGATGTCCCACATGATGGCTGGGAAATTTGAAGTGCCAGATGATATAGCCACCAATTTGTCACTTACACTCAGTAGCCTCTTTATTAGGTACAGAATGTGCCTAATAAACTGGCCACTGAATGTATTTCTGTGTGTTTGTGGTCTTCTGCTGCTGTAGCCCATCCAGTTCAAGGTTTGATGTGTTGTGCATTCAGAGATGCTCTTCTGCACACCACTGTTGTAAGGTGTGGTTATTTGAGTTACGTTCAGGCCTTCCTGTCAGCTTGAACCAGTCTGGCCATTCTCATCTGATCTTTCTCATTAACAAGGAGTTTTCACCCACAGAACTGCTGCTCACTGGATTTTTTTTGCTTTTTGCCCATTCTCTGTAAACTCTAGAGACTGTATTGCATGAAAATCCCTAGAAATCAGCTGTTTATGAGATACTCAAACCACCCCGTTTGGCATCAACAATCATTCCACAGTCAAAGTCACTTGGATCACACTTTTTTCCCCACTCTGATGTTTAGTCTGAACAACAACTGAACCTTTTGACCATGTCTACATGCTTTTATGCATAGAGTTGCTGCCACATGAATTGGCTCATTAGATATTTGCATTAACAAGTAGGTGTACCTAATAAAGTGGCCACTGAGTGTATTTAGTCTTTCTGTCCATGTATGATGCCAAACTCTCAGCAATGTGGCAAGCTTTTAACTTCCTTTTGAAGTAGTTCAACCTGTTTTTGAGTTGCATTGAAACCATTTTGTTAAAGCATGGGTAAAAATAAAACCAAGTATCATGTAATGTAGGAAAAGAAAATGGGCTTGGCAAAGTTTCCCTAGTCCTCTCAAACTTCCAAAACACTCCTGACAAACATCAGGAGACTGGGACCTAAATTGGAGAGCTGCCCTGCAGACTAATAGTGTAACAGATGAAAGGAGAAGGAGAAAACATAAGGGAAAATGTACAGATGAGGGGAAATTAAATGATGCATGTCGTGCTGTGGGCTGAAAGAGGATAATGGTGAGTTTGGTGGAGTGTAAACAGGATAAAACAACTGGAATGCAGTGTAAGGTACCACAAGTTTGCTGGGAGTGCAATGCACAATAATTGAATGTCTCTTTACCTTAACCTGTTGAATTCAGCAAGCCCCGAGACTGTAATGTACCAGGTTGGAAAGTGAGCTGTAGTTCCTGAAGTGTGTGTTAGAACACTGTGGGAGGACAGACTGGGAGTGTGATGGAGAAATGAAATGACAGGCAACTGAAAGTCCAGGAAACCCATGAATACTGAAAAGGCACGTTTTCCAAATCAGCTACCCTGCCAGCATTTGGTATCCAAAGTGAAGGGGATTACTCCATAAACACCAAATGTGGTGTACTAAATTAGAAGGTGCACTAATAAATCGCTGTTTCACTGAACAAAATGTTTTAGGATGGTGGATCAATTGTCTGTCAAGCAGACTGCTTTGCATTAATGTGCTGCTGAAGTTATATTCACCCAGAAAAGCAGAGAATATTTCACCATGTTCCTAGCTTGTGTCTTGTGGGTTGCAGGAAAGGTCTGTGAAGTGAAGAAGATGCTCAACCTTTGACCTGCCCTTGTAGCCAAGGTTTTTATATGACTGATCAACGGTTACCTCTCAGGATATTGATGATGGGAGTCGGACGTTAACAGCAGATTAGGCTGTCCCTTGTTGGAACTGGTCATTACAAGACATTTCTGCCGAATAAATATCAATCTTCTCAAATATATTTTATTATTTGCAGTTACATTACATCATGTGTTGTCTGTGAGTTATATGTACTGTTTTGTGCACCATTCTTTTGGCAGCTTACGTGTATATGGTTTTGTGACAATACACTTGAACTTGAGTTTTTTTTATTAGATATCAGCCCTTGCCTGAATGTTGTTTGTTGCACATGCAGTGTCATTTTCTGAACAGTTGCTAATGGAAAGAAACATAGTGCAATCGTTAATGAACTATGTTTCTTTTCGTTAGCAACTCTTTAGAAAAACTAACAGTGAAATATAAGCATTGATGTAGTAGCTGAAGATGGTTCTGATTCATTTATTGATCACATGTGCATGGAAACGTACAGTGAAATGCATTGTTACAACCAACACAATCTTAAGATGTAGAAACATGGAATAGAAACAGAGAAAACATACAGCACAATACAGGCCCTTTAGCCCACAATGCTGTGCCGAACATGTACTTACTTTAGAAATTTCCTCGGGTTACCCATAGCCCTCTATTTTTCTAAGCTAAATGTACCTGTCCAGGAGTCTCTTGAAAGACCCTATCGTATCCACCTCCACCACCGTTGCTGGCAGCCCATTCCACACACTCACCACTCTCTGCATAAAAAAAACTTAAACATCTCCTCTGTACCTGCTTCCAAGCACCTTAAAACTATGCCCTCTCGTGTTAGCCATTTCAGCCCTGGGAAAAAGCATCTGACTATCCACATGGTCAACGCCTCTCATCATCTTATACACCTCTATCAGGTCAAGGAGAAAAGGCTTCAGCACATCCTCTTTCTTAATGTCTCTATGCTCAAGCTTTTCAGTCTGCAGTAAGTCATCCCTACAATCGCCAAGGTCCTTTTCCCTAGTGAATTATGAAGCAAAGTATTCATCAAGTACCTCCACTACTTCCTCCGGTTCCATACACACTTTTCCACTGTCACACTTGATTGGTCCTATTCTTTCACATCTTATCCTCCTGCTCTACACCTACTTGTGGAATGCCTTGGGGTTTTCCTTAATCCTGCTTGCCAAGACCTTCTCATGGCCCCTTCTGGCTCTCCTAATTTCATTCTTAAGCTCCTTCCTGCTAGCCTTATAATTTTCTAGATCTCTATCATTACCTAGTTTATTGAACCTCTCATAAGCTTTTCTTTTCTTCTTGACTAGATTTTCAACAGCCTCTGTACACCAGTGTTCCTGTACCCTACCATCCTTTCCCTGTCTCATTGGAATGTACCTATGCGGAATGCCACAGAAATGTCCCCTGAACATTTGCTACATTTCTGCCATATGTTTCCCTGAGAACATCTGTTCCCAATTTATGCTTCCAAGTTCTTGCCTGATAGCTTCATATTTCCCCTTACTCCAGTTAAATGCTTTCCTAACTTGTCTGTTCCTATCCCTCTCCAATACAATGGTAAAGGAGATAGAATTGTGATCACTATCTCCAAAATACTCTACCACTGAGAGATCTGATCCTGACCAGGTTCATTTCCTAATACCAGATCAAGTACAGCCTCTCCTCTTATACACTCATCTATATACTGTGTCATGAATCTTCCTGAACATACCTAACAAACTCCACCCCATCTAGACCCCTTGCTCTAGGGAGGTGCCAATCAATATTGGGAAAATTAAAATCTCCCATCATGACAACCCTGTTATTACCAACCATTCCAGAATCTGTCTCCCTATCTGCTCCTCAATGTCACTTTTACTATTGGGTGGTCTACAAAAAATAACCAGCTGAGTTATTGACCCCTTCCTATTCCTAACATCCACCACAGAGACTCGGTAGACAATCCCTAAATGACTTCCTCCTTTTCTGCAGCCGTGACACTATCTCTGATCATCAATGCCACGCCCCCACCTCTCTTGCCTCCCTCCCTGTCCTTTCTGAAACATCTAAAGCCTGGCACTAGAAGTAGCTATTCCTGCCCCGAGCCATCCAAGTCTCTGTAATGGCCACAACATCATAGCTCAAAGTATTCATTCACGCTCTAAACTCATCCACTTTGTTCATGATACTCTTTGCATTAAAATAGAAACATCTCAACCCATCAGTCTGAGAGCATCCCTTCCCTATCACCTACCTATCCTCCCTCTCGCATTGTCTCCAAGCTTTCTCGATTTGTGAGCCATCCACCTTTTCCTCCGTCTCTTCAGTTCGGTTCCCAACCCCCCAACAATTCTTGTTTAAACTCTCCCCAGTAGCCTTAGCAAACCTCCCTGCCAGGATATTGGTGCCCCTTGGATTAAAGTGCAACCTGTCCTTTTTGCACAGGTCACAGCTGCCCCAAGAAGAGGTGTCAATGATCCAGAAATCTGAAACCCTGCCCCCTGCTCTAATCCCTCAGCCATATATTTATTCCCCATCTCATTCTATTCCTATACTCACTGTCGCGTGGCACAGGCAGAAATCCCAAGATTAATATCTTTGAGGTCCTGCTTCTCACTTTTTCTCCTAACTCCCTGTAGTCTGTTTTCAGGACCTCCTCCCTTTTCCTACCTATGCTGTTGGTACTAATATGTACCACAACCTCTGGCTGTTCGTCTTCCCACTTCAGGATATCGTGGGCGCGATCAAAAACATCCTGGACCCTGGCACCTGGGAGGCAAACTACCATCTGTGTTTCTTTCCTGTGTCCACAGAATCACTTGTCTGACCCCCTAACTATAGAGTCCCCTATCACTGCTGCCATCCTCTTCCTTTCCCTGCCCTTCTGTGCTGGGGCAGCCCACAAGTGTCGCCAAATATTCTTACACCAACATAGGATGTCTGTAATGTTCATCAGAACAACAGCAACAAAACAACAACAGCTTGACAAGCCCCTTTACTCCCTCCACCCACCCAGCACTCGCATACACAGACTGTCCTCCAACCCCCAGCACAGGGCACATCCGGGCCTTCAGCCTTCAGCCTCCATTGGACTTGCCAACTTGCCGATCAATAAAATGTATTTACCTCCCTTGGAAGTTTTCATGTTTTATTGTTTTACAATACTGAATTACTGTGGATTTAATCTGGCTTTTTTTGATGTTGGTCACAGATAAAGACTTTTTCATGTCAAAGTGAAAACAAATCCCTACAAAGTGATCCAAATTAATTACAAATATAAAACACAAAGTTATTGATTGCAGAAATATTTTCCCCCTTCAAGTCAGTATTTAGTAGATGCACCTTTGGAAGCAATTACAGCCTTGAGTCTGTGCGGATAGGTGTCTATTAGCTCTGCACCTCTGAACACTCTTCTTTACAAAACCGCTCAAGCTCTGTCAGATTGCATGGGGATCATGGGTAAACAGCCCTTTTCTAGTCCAGCCACAAATTTTCAATTGGAGTGATGTGTTTTTGATGACATACAGTGTTTGTCTTACACCAAACATAGCATTTAGTATGAAGGCCAAAAAGCACAAATTTGGTTTCGGCAGACCATAGAACCTTCTTCCAGCTGACTTCAGAGACTCCTACATGCCTTCTGGTAAACTCTAGCTGAGATCTCATGTGAGTTTTTTTTTTCTCAACAGTGCCTTTCTTTTTGTTACTCTCCTATAGAGCTGCGACTGGTGAAGCACCCAGGCAACAGTTGTTGAATGTGCAGTCTCTGCCATTTCAGCCACTGAAGCTTGTAACTCCACCAGAGTTGCCATAGGTCTCTTGGTGGCTTCCCTCACTTGTCCCCTTCTCGCACAGTCACTCACTCAGTTTTTGAGGACGGCCAACTCTAGGCAGATTTACAGCTGTGCCCTATTCTTTCCATTTTTGATGATTAACTTAACTGTACTCCAAGGGATATTCAGTGACCTTGAAATTTTCTTGTGTCTATCTCCTGACTTGTGCTTTTCAATATCTCTTCGCAGAGTTCCTTGGAGTGTCTGTTTGTCTTGGTAGACATGTGCTCAGCGGTGGGGAAGGCTTTACTCATGATGGACTGGGCCACATCCACTACTTGGTGGAGATTCTCCTGCAGCTGCCCCCTCCCACTTGCTGCTTAATTGTCAACTATTATTTACAAAAATGTGATAGGACTAGAGAGTATTTATCTGATAGTTGCTTGGGAGATTGCAGGCATGTTGATTTTGTTTGCTTAATATGCACTCAGTCCCATGTCACAGCTTTAGCAAATTGATACATCAATTATAGGTACACACACCCTTCCATGCACCTCATCCAATACCGTCATGAATGATTGGGCCTGATTCCAGAAAATTAGTAATTGGAGAAGAAGGGAAATTATATTCAGCTTTGTTTAAATATAGCTATCTGGACTCAGATCGTGCTCAGAAGTGGTGGATCATTCTTCCATCAAGTATTTATGAATATGCAATATTAAACCTTTCAAGAATCTAGTGAACAGGCAGTGTTTAGGAATCTACTTTGCATCTATTAACCAATATCTCTTTGATAAATTTGGTTGATAACTGGTGCAGCTGAAAATAGAGTCCTTACACAAATATTGGAAACTCTTTCCTTGGACTGTTTTGATATTAAATAAATAAAAGTGGCACTAAAGAAACTGTAGAGAATTGTGTTCTAGTTTCATTGGTTATAGGTCTGTCAGTTTCTGGTAAATAAAATATACTTGTATTTAAAAGTAACCTGTAGAGGTCCTTATTCCTAAAGAGAAAGGTATCTTCTCAAAGGCTGCAAATGAATACAATTAGCAGAAAATCTCTGTGGCGATCAATTTGATCACAGGCATGTTACTCATTTGGGGTAAAAGTTGGCTTTCAATGTCCATTTTTTAGGAAAAAATAGCCAAGCCCTTCAAAATTCAACTTTCTCTGGACATATAATGCATTAGGAAGATTTTCATTTTTTGCATTGTTTAAACAAATTTGGGGTTTTAAAACTAAAAACTCCCTGCACACATGACTTTACCTGTCAGATAAAGTGCTCTTTATCTGTCTGGCCTTCCCCCAACTCCATCTTCTCCAGTTTTGCAGTAATTGTCTGCGGGCTGGCTCGGCTCTGCAGCACGATGTTGATGGAATTAGCTTTGTCTCAACGATGACTCCTCTTCCTCCTCATAGGTTGTCAAATGGGGCTGAGGTTTACTTACTTGTTCTATGCATCCTGTGATGTGGGGGCCAGAGACTCCATCACAGGGGTGTGGCAACAGGGTAAGTGGTGTTTGATGGAAGGGTGGGTGTCGGGGGTCAGTAGGGTTATATTTGGGAGATGATACATTCCTTCCCCCGTTTAAGCTCACTTATGTTGTTCCCAATGAATGGACATAAAGTTCTCCATGCCACCACAATATCTCCTCCTTCACTTTGAACAGCCGTAGTCCAGCGATACCCATGGATCTTCTGGGGATATAGGATGAGCTGCAGCAGTTGGAGGGACGGTGAAGGTCAAAGTGGGGTGTAGAGAACTGGCAGATCAAGAGGAGATGAAAAGAGGAAAGGTCTGACCTGATCTTGTATCTTCCACAAGACACTGATTACCCTCTGTAACATCTAAGGATGTTCAGCATTTGGTACAGATAATCAACATTACATAAACTTACTGTATGGAAGAACGGAGTGAAATTCATCATTTCAGATGCCCCAATATTCTGGATGGGGGGCATTGAATGAAAATAATGGCAACATCTCAGTGTTAACTGTCTTCTCTTTGAGTAATAGGCTTATGTATCAGAGCCCCAGTAGAAGATTGAACAAAAACTCGAGGATTACTGTCCTCTGCAGTATTGAGGGAGTGCTGCCTTGTCTGTGGTCTTGTCCATTGGATAGGCCATTAAAATGGGGCAGTGTGTGAGGTGGTCCTAAATGATCTCATTACAATGCTGAGAAAGACTAGCTAAGTTTGTGCCAACCAACATTTGGAAAAATGGGTTACCTGTGGCATGCTGAAATCAATTGCAAATAAGACAAACCTTTTCATATTCTTTTTCAACAGTGGCTCCGAAGATTAAATGTTAGGCGTTTTTATTGGTTACTATTTTCCTTTTGAATACTTCATTAAATAGTATCATACTGTAACAGTAGGACATGCTCAGTTCTGGACACACAAGACTTTTTCTCCATTGTGGGTCTGGCTGAAACAAATATAATTATTTCAACTGTGCTTGGATAAAATATCAGTTCATATTTTGCATACTTTAATCTGTCTTTAACTCAGTGCTATAATTCCAGATCTGCTTCTCATAGTTATCCAACAAAGACTTCACTGTTGATTTACAAATTTCATAAGAATCTTTTGTGTTCAATATGCGACATTGAGCATAAAAGATCCATATGAAATCAGGAAATTTACACTCAATATGGATATTCGTTTCATTATCAGGGGCTGGAGCTAAATGCAAATCTCAGACCTAAAGCCCTGAGAACTAGTTATTTGATATTGTCCAACAGATCTTTGTAAGATTAAACTACAAACAAGCCATGCAGGGCAGTGATGTAATAATGAATTAATCTGCTGTTCCATGATTTAATTATTGCACTAATGAAGGTCAATTAGCATGCATACTGATAAATTTTCTGGCCAAGTACAGTTTCTAAGGCAAACGGGAATCTGGATTTTCTTCCTGCACTGAGAATTATTTATATTTGTCATTTTCCCAAACATGGTTTTAAATTTATACATTTTTTAGTTACTCCTGGTCATGGAAAACCTCACTTAAAGCTTTTTTCAAGTCTTGCAATATGTTCATTCATTTCGCCTTATCTTCTGCAATATGCAGGACCTTTATTTAATTAGATTATAATCCATCTGCTGCTTACCCGCCCGTCTTCTTTTGTGTCTTAGGTCTGCGGAACATTGCTAATCTCTACACCTGATCTTTAGCTCAATGTAATTAAATGTCAGAATATTTTTAGTCGTCCTTTATAAGAATGCTGTGAATAATTACAGCACTTTAAATGAATTTTGCAGACTCCATACCTTTTGTCACTGACAGTGTATTTTGCTTTCACTTTTCCAGCTAATTTTCCATCCATCTCATTTACCTCTGAAGTCATTGATTCAATTTCGAATGTCTCGTATGTGGAATTTTATTAAATTTCATTGTGAGAATTCTTAGCCCTGAAATGTATAAACCTGGTTCAAGATATTTTTGGGTTCTGTAGATTATGGATATTTTGTTAGTGTGCTTGCATTGTTGATGCTGAGTATCGCCTTGATATCATTGGTTATTTGAAAGTGCGATTTATAGAATTTTAATGAAGTCATTTCCTGAGGGTTAAAGGTTGCGCTCAATTTGTGTACCAAATGACTCAAGATGAAAAGATCATGCTGATCTCACCTAGAATATTTAACTATAGCCCCTCTTTTATTGAGTTAATATGCAGTCAGCTATACAAATTTTATTCAAGGACTAGTGCAGGCTTGTTTGGCTCTTTGAAAGCTGGTCATTACTTGTTAATGGTTCAACTGATTTCCATAAAGGAACTTTAGCAAGTCAAATCTGCAAATGATGTCTTTTTATATACAAATATAAATAAAATCAAAATATAAATAAAGTATAAAGTTCTTAACAAAATTGACCTCCCAAAGATCATCAGATATGCTTAGGCTTCTGTGTGACATGCTGTACATTTTGTTGCAATAGTAAAAGAAAATGCTTTGCACAGCTGATGTGGTACATAGATTTCCTACACTGAGTAAATATCCATTTGCTCTCGGTTGCCCAATGAAAGAAATGCAACACCCCTTTTGTGTTCTGTGTGCAGCCAAATAAATTGAAATGAGACATTCTGTACAAATGGAAGGGGTATGTATTTCAAATGAGATTCCTGTTGAGTTTTAGATGAAGTAATTTGTTCTGGCTTAGGACAGACCCGAAGGAGTTTATTCATTCTTTTGTGAATCTGCTCGGCAGGCATTTCAAGTGGGCCTATCTGATGCAATTTGTTTTCATTTTATAGTCTTTCAGATGAAATTCTTTTTAAAGTACATGTAGTATTCCTACTTACACTGTATCCTTACCACCAATCGAGGGATTCCATGTTGGAAAAGGACCATACATCAATATTTGATTTACACCAGTTTAATGATAATTCTCAGTGTGTTTGTTTTTGTCAGTAATAGGCCAAAAGATGCTGATAGTCAAAAGTTATTTTCAAATGCTTCTGATTGTCATGACCATGTAAAAGCAGAAAATGAACCTTTGACAGCACAACCTGTCAAAGGTCATCAGTGTGGTACTGGCAAAAGGGCCTCAGAACGAAATATCTAGATGCCATGCCTAACAGGTTGACTGTTGAATTAAACCCTCCGAAGGTACTAAGAGCTGAAAGGTGTAAGGTGGGAGTGGGCCAGATCGAGCACGGTCCTCCCTGCCTTTCAGCTTATAGTTTAAAAAAAATCTACCGTCAAGGAGAATTGTTCTTAAGATTAGTTAGATCCTTTCTTGGAGAATTTCAGTTCAGTAACTGTAATTTTCCCTGCCTTGTACTTTTAACATTCTAGTACCTTTCTGATCAATATTCACTGCTCAATATTGTTATCAAATTCATCAAATTATTTTGACAAAACTTATCCTCTATCCTTTGACCGCTTTATTTGGTATTGTTGGAGGAAAGGATATTATTTTGGAGTCATCTGACTTGCACATTTTGGCTTTTATGTCTCTCATGGCCAGAAGGACACTTTTGCTTAAATGGAAAGATGCGGCCCCTCCTATTCACGCTCAATGGTTATGTGATGTCATGTTTAAATTTAGAGAAGATTCAATGTTCAATTTCTGAATCTAGCCAAGACTTGCAAACATTGTGGGGACTTTTTTTGAATTGTTTTCAAAACCTTTGGTTTGCTGTTGAAGCAAAGATGATGACTAATTTTTTTTTTCCTTTTTTTCTTTACTAATCAGCTTCAGTCTTGGTAGTGGGTTAGATTTTTTTTATATAATAAAATTGCTATATTTCAATGTTTTCAATTTGGTAGTGTGGAGGAGCAGAGGGATCTGGGGGTACATGTCCACAGATCCCTGAAAGCTGCCTCACAGGTGGATAGGGTAGTTAAGAAAGCTTATGGGGTGTTAGCTTTCATAAGTCGAGGGATAGAGTTTAAGAGTCGCGGGGTAATGATGCAGCTCTATAAAACTCTGGTTAGGCCACACTTGGAGTACTGTGTCCAGTTCTGGTCGCCTCACCATAGGAAGGATGTGGAAACATTGGAAAGGGTACAGGGGAGATTTCCCAAGATGCTGCCTGGTTTAGAGAGTATGCATTATGATCAGAGATTAAGGGAGCTAGGGCTTTACTCTTTGGAGAGAAGGAGGATGAGAGGAGACATGATAGAGGTGTACAAGATATTAAGAGGAATAGATAGAGTGGACAGCCAGCGCCTCTTCCCCAGGGCACCACTGCTCAATACAAGAGAACTTGGCTTTAAGGTAAGGGGTGGGAAGTTCAAGGGGGATATTAGAGGAAGGTTTTTTACTCAGAGAGTGGTTGGTGCGTGGAATGCACTGCCTGAGTCAGTAGTGGAGGCAGATACACTAGTGAAATTTAAGAGACTACTAGACAGGTATATGGAGGAATTTAAGGTGGGGGCTTATATGGGAGGCAGGGTTTAAGGGTCAGCACAACATTGTGGGCTGAAGGGCCTGTACTGTGCTGTACTATTCTATGTTCTATGTTACAAATTAATTAATCTGTATGAATATAGAATAATGAATCTTCATATGCAATTTAGTATAATGTATTGATCTATTTTTTTCTTATACTCTGTATTTTTATATGTAAAATTAATAAAAATATTGGAAAGAGAGAACTTATCCCCTATGCACAGTATTTGTTAATATTGCTTCATATTCTCTTAACACTTAAAATTATATTCTCATATTACTTCAAAGACTAAACGGGGTTTGATGAATATTAAATGTCTTGGCCTGAATCTTTGGCTGTTCATTTCTCTCCATAGATGCTGCCTAACCTGCCAAATTTCTCCAGCATTTATGTGGTACTTGACATTTCTACACTAAGAAAAAAACTCTGACTGCCTACATTATCTATGTCTTTCACAACCTTTTTCACTTCTATCAGGTCTCCTCTCAGACTCCAATGCTCCAGAGAAAACAACACAAGTTTGTCCAATCTTTCTTTTTCCATTATAGGTTATACCCTCTAATATGGGCAGTATCCTGGTAACCTCTCCTGCATCCTTTCCAAAGCCTCCAGATTCTTTGACCAGAATTACACATAATACACTTACTGTCCATTGATACTTAAACAGATTGATGAACTGATACTGCTTTATTTAAACCCAGTGGTACTAAGATGAGTGGTATTGCCCGGACACCAGCCATTTGTCCTTTGGTTCCTTCAGTCTATGTATGTTTACTCTGTTGCAGGCTGACTATCATGGCATAACTGTGATTCTCGAATATTGTAATCAGTTTGACAAATGACTACTAACTGATTCATTGTTAATCATCTGGATTAGATACTATTATTGAAAATTTGCACTTTTGCCAAATATCTTTATGATGGTTAGAATTCTCCATGCATTTATAAACAAAACTGGTCCCCAAACTGATTATTTTTTATAAATTATCTCCTCCATGAATGTGTTAATCTTGTTTATTCAGTACAGATTTTCTGAGTTTATTAGTAATATGAAGGAAATTAATTTGGAAGATCTACTCAGTGCACGAAATAGTCTTTGGGGGAATAGTGCACCTGCAAACAAATCCTGTTGCTTATTACAAATAAGATGTTGTAGCTTGGCATTAATATTCAATTTATTTTTCAGCTCAAGTGTGTCTGTAGTGACAGTTTGTGGGAACTGTGACTTCCAGTATAAAGCCCCATCCCACTGGTGGAAGAAAGAATAAAGTGGCTTTTAGTTTACTTGTTAGAATCCAGAGTAAATCCACCCTTATAACAGTCTAGATTTAACTAAGGGCAAGGGATAGGAGGATGTGACTGTGAATAAGGCTGCGGACCCAGAATGTAGTGAAGACGTAAGTCAGACTGAGTTACTTGGTAGTGCTAACAAGGAATACAAGGCAATTTGACCCAAGTACTATGGTTCCTGTTGGATCTGTATTATTTATTGCATATTCATTATATATCACTATAAAATGGAACATAATGACAGAGTTAAAATTTGAGGTTGTGTTTGCTTCATTATTAGAAATAACAAAACTTTCTTCCAGCTGGAAAAGAGCAGAAACAAATAGAAAATAAAATGAAATGTGAAGAGATGTTAAAGATATTCAGTGAGCTTCTATATATCGATTAAAAAGGGAATGACAGAGCAAAAATTAACTTTGGAAAAAGAAGCGTTGGTCTAATGATAGTGAAAAAACTTAAGACAATACAGCATTAGTTAAAAATCGTTTCTGAAATTAAGTGGACTTAAAATTAGTAAATCCCTAGAACTGAAAGTAGGGAAGTATTGATATTAGTTCTCCAAAATTCCCTGTATTTTGCAATGGTCTCAAGGGATTGAAAGATATCACCACTACTTAGAAAAGAGGAGGTGGTTAGGGAGAGAGGGAAAAGGGAAGTCCAGGATGGTTGCTTAGTATCAGTTAGAGGATTGCAGATGCAATCTGTCATTACGGAACTATAACAGAGAAATTAGAAAGCCAAAATACAGTATAAGCAAGCAGAGTCAATATCACTTAACAAGTGGGAAAAGCAAAAAGCAGCAGATCCCAGAATTGTGATATAAAAACTGAAAATGCTGGAAATGCTAAGCACATCATCTGTAGGGAGAGAACAGGGTTAGTTTTTTTTTAATAAAATGGGAATTTGTTAGGACAATAATGTACAACTATTTCTTTACAGTGAGAAACTATTAAACATTAGTTTTTATGTGCTCCTATACAGAGTAGTCAATTGGATAGATACAAGTTCACGTAAAGCACTGACCAAGAAGCAAATGTTATTTTCATTTCCTTTGCAAAAGAGTTGAAATACAACAGGAAATCTGGCTGTAATTGCTTAGAGCTTTGTTGACATCACACTTGAAGTTTGGTTCTCCATCTCTAATGAAGGAACTATTTAACTGAAATAATGGAAAAGGTTCAGAAGACTCTTTGGCCTATTCTTCTCAAGGTCAAAGTTGAATCATCTGTATAAGTAAATGTATGTACAGGTGCAATAAAAAAACTTACTTTCAGCAACATTACGGGCATATAGTGTCATATAAACAACTTTCACAAGAAAAACTTAAATTAGACATAAATTATGCACAATTTTTACAAAAAAGAACACAACTAAAACAAAAAAAGTAACTTTATTTTAGAGCAAAATGGCCGTGGTATTGCTATATTGAGGTAGTGATTAGGTTTGAACAAGGTGATTCAGGAACTGAATGGTTGAAGAGAAATAGCTGTTCTTGAATTTAGTGTGTGGGACCTCAGGCTTCTATACTGCTGCCAGAATCCGGAGTGGCCAGATTGCAGGGTTCTATGATGATGGATTTTGCTTTCTTTAGGCAGTGCCTTCCTTGGACACCGTCGATGATTTGAAGGATGGGGCTGTGATATCTTGGGCTGAGTCTGTGGCTCTCGGCAGCTTCTTGCATTCCTGTGCATTCATCTTGCTGAACCAGACGATGATACAACCTGTCAGGATAATTTCAACACATCTATAGAAGCTTTTTTAGTGTTCAGTGACAAGCCAGACCCCCCATTAACCTCGAAGAAAGTGAAGATGCCTTCCTTGTGATGGTACTTGATTTCTGTTTAAAATGCAGTGTTGTTACCTACAATCTTAATTCCATTGTGCTGAGTTGTCCCACCTGCTTCCCATTCCTTATTAACTGGCCATTTTTTAATCCAGCAGAGACATGAGCTATTTTGCCCACTAACTGAAGCAAATAATATTGAATTGGTTCACGTTGCATTGTGAACAGGCCTGCTGAAGAGGTTTGCCCAGGATTAATTTGGAAACGTTGATATTTGGGCCTGCTCTGATGAATGGACAGATTATATTGAGCACATTCTGCTTTTGATATGACCTCGGGGTCCTATGTCCTTCATAGCACCATGATTTGCATCAGTGCAAGAGGCTTGTGTGGATTCAGGCAGGCAGCTCAGCTGCCCATGAAAATATTAAATTGCATTGGATGTGATTCAATGAGAAGTCTCCATCTGCTTGTTCAGCAGAATTATCAATCTATAAACAGATTATTGTGACCATTAAGGTAACTGAGAGAGGATTTATCATCTTAAAAATTAACCGTTCGTATATTAAAACATTCCTGGCTTTAGCCCTTTGGATAATGAGTGGAAACCACCCACTGTATTTCTCTAGATGGAGAAATTCTGATTCATATACAGGATATGGGCAGCACTGGCAATATTAGCATTTATTATCTACCATTAATACCCCTTGTGCTGTTAGTGCTGTGTTATCTGTTGTCTGTGAGGTGAAACTACTCCCAAGTTGTTATTGGGAATGAGTGCTTAAGGTGATAAATGTGGGTCCAATCAGGCAAACTGTTTAATGCTGGATGTTGTCAAGCATTCAGGCAAATCATGAGCATTCTATCTCTGATTTATACCTTGAAGTTAATTCAAAGACCTCAAGGCACTGGAAGATGAGCTATTCACCCATGATTTCCACCCCCTGTTCTGCTGCTATAACCTTAACATTTACTTGGCGTCAGACCACAAACAAGAGAAAATCTGCAGATGCTGCAAATCTGAGCGACACACATAAAATACTGAAGGAACTCAGCAGGCCAGGCAGCATCTATGGAAAAAAAGTACAGTCGACGTTTCGGGTCGAAACCCTTCGGTAGCTGAACGGTCTCGGCCCGAAACGTCGACTGTGCTTTTTTCCATAGATGCTGCCTGGCCTGCTGAGTTCCTCCAGAAAATTTGGTGTGTGTTGTATTTACTTAGCATGTTCAGTTAAGTTGCTGATACATAGTGGGTCCGCACAACGTAGATGGTGGGGATCCAGACATTATCATCCCATTAAATGTTAGAGGAAGTGGTTAGATTATTCCAGGAAACAATTGTCAGGCATTTGTGTGGTGATGCATACTGAGTGACCAAAATGTGAAGCTAGTGTCAGTTTTGGTGCATGCAGCCATGAACTGTTCAATAATTGGTGAAGTTGTGGATGTAGTTCATCTTTGTGTAATCATCAGCAATCATCTTTACTCCTGACCTTGTAATGGAGAAAGTTCATTGGTTATGAACTGAAAAAAGTTAAGCGGAGAAACTGATGAGGGGATTTTATAAGCTGTGAGGGGATTATAAACTGATTATAAGCTATGATGATTAAGCTCCATGTCTTGTATAAGGTATCTCACTAACTGATGGATAGCTTTCCCTGATTCTGCTAAGTTTTGATTTTACTAGAGCTTCTTAATGTCACATGGCCATCGGCTCCCCTAATGTCAGACTATGGTTAGGCTAAGATTGTGAAAAGAGTAGAATGGTCTGATCCTAAGTCTTCCTGACAAAATTTCACTGACTGTCACTGTGCAATTATTGGGGAATTAGTGTCATTTGTTTGCACCATCAGTGATTCCTTCCACCTCTTTAGTATTGATTATGAGGATGGTAACTGACTGGATTTGTGCTGGGTTTTCCTTTTACGGTGCATGGAAGATCTCCCAGATTGTCAGGTACATGGGTAGATTGTGGTTGCTCTGAGATTGACTGGAGATGGGCAAGTTTGTTTCCGCACTTCTGCACTATTATCAAGAATGGAACCCTTAGCCTTCACTGCATCCATTGAACTCAGTGATACCTTGTTGCAGAGTGAATTAAACTGGCTGGAGGCTGACTTTGGTAAATTCACAGGAGGACCAAGGTAATCTCCTGAAAGTCCCTCGTCAACAGCTCTGTGGAGCTGCCTTTATCAGAAGGGCTCCATCAGTTTAAGGACATGGCTCATGATGGGCATTAAATGCTGGGCTTGTCATGATGCCCACATGCAGAAAATGAATAAATAATAGAAAAAATAACCAAAGTCCTTGGCGGAAGATCACTGCAAATACATCACTCTTTCCCTTTGCATTCAAGTGCTGTGCTGTGCTTTGCTTAGAATGGAGATCTTCCTGTCCTTTGCAGTTCTATTGTCTTTCATCATTGCTAACTGAACAGAAGTGCAAACCTTTGATCTGATTATATTATGAGTGATTAGTGGCTCTATATTCAGCTGGCTGTTTCCACTGAAGGGTATGTTTGTAGTCCTGTAGTTTAGATTCACCAGGGTGGCCTTTGTCTCAGTACATCTGTAGATGTTGTTAGCATACTCAGTTATGTTCTTCACTGAACAAGGAACGGTCGACTGGCTTGAAGGTAACAATGGAGCAAAAGATATGTCAGGGTGTGAGGTTGGATTGTGATAGATTGCTGGTAATCTTCTGTTGGTCCTCATTGATGCCTAGTTTAGAGCTGCTAAATCTATTCCAAATCTATCCCATTTAGATCTGAAAGGTCTACACAATGTGACCAACAAGGGCTAATTTTAGCTATTAATATGTTAAACATTCTCAGTCATATAACAGCAAGGAAGTATAGTTTTTGAATCAATTCTTCCTTCAGTTCCAGTTTGCAGACTCTTCTCTGCAGTAAAATCTTTAATCTGTCCCACCTTAGCTGTTCCTCCTCCATCCTTGTCCTTCCAAGTCCAAGGGACAGAATGATAAAATAATTTTGTTTACCAAAGGTTTAATTAGATATTGGTGTACTAAAGGGTTAGTTTAGTTTAGTCGTGTGGACACATGGCCAAGTGGTTAAGGCATTGGACTAGCGACCTGAAGGTCATGAGTTCGAGCCCCAGCCAAGGCAACGTGTTGTGTCCTTGAGCAAGGCACTTAATCACACATTGCTCTGCGATGACACTGGTGCCAAGCTGTATGGATCCTAATGTCCTTCCCTTGGACAACATGGGTGTTGTGAAGAGGGGAGACTTGGAGCATGGGCAACTGCTGGTCTTCCATACAACCTTGCCCAAGCCTGCGCCCTGGAGAGTGAAGACTTTCCAGGTGGAGATCCATGGTCTCGCAAGACTAACGGGTGCCTTTACTTTAAAGGTTTAGTTAGCTACTGCCATTTCTGACTGTAGCACCTCAGGCACCATCACGCCATACTGTTTTTGCCAAATGTCTATTCTGAAAGAACATAAAATAACCCCTATCCATTGTACTATCAACCATCCCATAATGTTAGGGTTGCTACATAAGTACAAATTGTTATTCATCTTCATCTTCAACTTCTCATGATCTCTCTTGTCATTAAATTGTGTCCAGCCCAAAATACTTGCTGGGCACCAAGATTAGGATTACCTATTATTCATTCCATTAATGTCTATTTAATGACCCCAACTATGCTGTTGTGTTGTTTTGTACGTTAGATACATTATATAAATACGAGTAATAATTCTCATTACTTTTAATTATTAATGCTGTTCTTCTTTTCTCTAGTATAAATATGTTGCCACTGCTTTAATCTTTGTAGAGACCTCTAGTACATCCATCTTGAGGGTGAGGGCACAGAAAATTGTTCATTACACTGTAGGGAACTCCAAAGATAATTACTTTAATGGAATTGTTTTTCATGGATTAGTAAGCTTTAAACTGTCGGCTGCCAACTGCCTGTCACAACCGATAGCTATTTTTTCAGATGACGCTTATGTGCTGCTTTTAAGTGCAGGGACATATGGCAGATTCAAGTTGTTCTTCAGGACAATGTAAGTGAGTGTATTGTGTGACCAGCTCTTATTTCCAGTTCCAGGTGGCAGGTGGAACTCCCCGCGGGTTCTAAACTCGGTGTCCTGCATTCCCTCTATTAGCAGACTAACCTCTCCTGTTGTGCCCTGCCCTCATTGGCCTTGTTTCATAATCTAATTATAAATGATTCCATGCATATAGAAAGACCATGACTAATTTATTTCTGGTAGCTTATTTCTGCTGCAATGTCTTTGTGAAGAAGTGCCTCTGATAAATTCGTTGCACGATCTTACATTTAATATATATTGATCAATATCCATTGCAACAACTCTAATCTCAAGATTTTGTTCTTTAAACAGATATTGAACATTTTGATTGGGCAGAATGTTGATCATACTGTACAAACAAAGGGAGTAAAAGTCGAGTTCCCCAGCTTATGAACGCTTGATTTAAGTACAACCTGTACTTACATGGATGGGCATTTGGGAAACTGGTGGGATGGATCTGCCAGCTGCAGGCATCTTCTGCTACCTGGGAGTGCAGTTTGCAGCTGCATTTCCAACTTGCAAACAGTTTACAGGAACAGAACCCTGCTGTAACCTGGGAGGACATACGAGGAGTGTTTGCTGGCTCTGGCCTGAACTCACTGAAGTTTAGAAGAATGAGCGGGGACCTCATTGAAATCTACTGGACATGGGGAGGATGTTTCCAATAGCGAGCGAATCTAGGACCAGAGAGCACAGCCTCTGAGTAGAAGAACATCCCTTGAGAACAGAGATCAGGAGGACTTTTAGCTAGGTGGTGGTGAATTTGTGAAATTTATTGATGCAGCTGGCTGTGGAGGCCAAGTCATTGTATATATTTAGAATTTGATTATTATCAAAGTACATGCACGTCATGATATACTACCCTGAGATTAATTTTCTTGTGGGCATTCACAGTAAATACAATGAAACACGAGAATCAGTGAGAAAACCGCACACAGCAAAGACGGGCAACCAACCAATGTGCAAAAGACAACAAACCATGCAAATATAAAAAAAGCAATAAATATCAAGGACGTGAGTTGTAGGGTCCTTAAAAGTGAGTCAAATCAGTTCAGTGATGGAGTGAGTGAAGTTTTCGCCTTCAAAGGTCATGGGGAGAAAGCAGAAGAATGGGGCTGGGAATGAAAATAAATCTGCAATTATTAAATGGCAGAGCAGACACAACGGGCAGAATAGACTAATTCTGCTCCTACTCTCTAAGCCTTTGGACCTGTTTTCTAGATCACAGAGTGGCCTCCTGCAATAATGTCAAAAGGATCTGAGAGTAAGATGACACACCCTGTAACCACGTCGAATTTCTACTCACAAAGAATGTACTTTAGAGATGGATGTGCAAAATCGTACTTTCCTTCCATGAGTACAGCTCCTTAAAGGAAGAAAGGATTTGATACCACTTAGAGAATGTACCACCTTATTTTATTTATAAGGGTGTCCCATAATATTAGCTCTCCTTGTTGTTCAAACCTAAGGCGGAGTCTCTGATGCTCTTTCACAATCGTCAAAGGACATCACAGCAGAGTGAGGTCATGGTATAGCTGTGCCCTCTTTGAATAGTTCCAGTGGTTGAATGGTTTGTTCTTCTGTTTCTGACTGGTTATTTCATTGATAGAAGTAATTAGTTGAATGCCTAATACAATGTGCAAACATTATTTTCACCAAAAGATTTGAGTTTAACTAATATTTTGTGATAATCAGAAGATTTATTTAAAATATATTTAACTTTATTCTATTCACCTCACAGACAGAACTACTTATATTTTAAAGTCTCTCTTTTACCATTGTGTCTATTGATCCAGTGTTATTGATTCAAAAACTGCTTTTGGATTTTTTTTTGTAATTTATGCCTCAGACTATGTTTATTCCCAGTGTAAATTCACGTATTGTAATTTGATTCAACCAGGTGAAAAGTTAATGTTGTTTCAAGCATTTCTTGGACATCCAGAACTTCTCTGGGGAAGTTTAGAATAGCTGTAGTGGATGCAAGTAAAATTTCCATCTCTTCCATCTTCCACATTGAAGTGTTGGACCATTAGGGAAATTTTATTTCTGCTATCAAATAGTTAGTGTTATGGATAAAAAAAATCCTTGGCACAACGTTATAATTTTATCTCTTATACTATTTCCAGATTATTTGCTTTTTTTTGCATGAAGTATCAAATACCTTTTGAAATTCATGGGAAGAAACATTTGATATGGATGTTAAATGTTTTTAGTGTAAAGATTTTGGGCTGCAGCTTACAAGTATTAAAGAATTCGACTTGACATTCTGCTGCTGGCTCAGTGCCATTGATTTTTTTTTTATCCTTGACTTTGGTTAATTAGCACCCGAGTGTATATTTCTGCCATTAGTTATATTATCTGTGTTTTTGTTTAAATCTGGAAGGGAGCCACTCATATCTTTGAAAGGTA
This sequence comes from Mobula hypostoma, assembly GCF_963921235.1. Lineage (NCBI taxonomy): Eukaryota > Metazoa > Chordata > Chondrichthyes > Myliobatiformes > Myliobatidae > Mobula > Mobula hypostoma. The sequence continues at coordinate 35,000,970 of NC_086118.1, read as the reverse complement.
TGGCACAATGGCCACGTTTTAAAAAATTATAAGAACATGCCAAAAAGCAGCAGGAGTTGCCCATCTGGTCCCTGAGGTCTGCTGCATCATTCAATAAAATGCTGGCTGTTTAGTTCATAGACAGAACTTCACTTTCTGGCCTGTTTCCCATTACCACTGACTCCCCCATAAAGCAAAAATCTATTGCAGCTGTAAGAAATGGAGAGAGTTTCACAACGCCAGAAGTAAAGATTCTTATCTGGCTTAAATGGGAGTGTTGTGTATTTAATATTTCAGTAATATTTGAGTAATATTGTATATATATTTATTGTTTGGTTAAGCATTCTTTGTTTATGGGTTATACATAAAAGTACATAAATGGCATACGTCATCACACCACCACAACATGCATGCACACCTCGCTAAAAGTAAAATTCAAACTAAGAAGTACTCAAGTTTATCCCCAGTTCTCCTGTTTTTTTTTTCAATTAATTTATAGAGTTATAAAACATAATGGTGATGACGACAAAGTTTTAAGCAAACTTGAGACAACTACCTACCTACTGAAGCGCTTGAGTTAAAAAAAAGTCCAGTGAAATGTTCAAGTAAAAAAAAGTGCAGTTGATAGAGTTTTTTTTAGAAGGCAGGAAATGGATGAATTCATGGGTTCATAAACAGCAAGCACTGGGTGAAAAGCAGAAATGGCTGGCTACATTGGAAAGATAGATGTGTTCGATAGTACAAGACATAACTGGAATATATACAGTATACTGAACAAATTGAGTAGTATTTTGAAACAAATGAAATAGTCAGTGCAAAGCAGCTGCCAGTTTTGCTGAATGCATTAGGTGGGAAAGCATTCAGTTTGCTAGGGAGTTTGACTGCTCCAAACAAACCAGTTGAAATGAACTTTGCTGATATCTTAAAAGTAATGCAGGAACTTTTAGAACCAAAACCATTGTTAATTGCAGAACACTTCAGGTTTCATAAGTGGAATCAAAAGGAAGGGGAGTCCATTTCATTGCACATTAATTGAAGAGATTGTCTGAGCATTGTCAGTTCAGTAATGGGCTTAATGATGCACTGAGAGAATATTTAGTTTGTGGAAGCATTCAAATATAGCACCTAACTGAAGCACAGCTCACATTTAAAAGAACAGTTGAAATAGCTGTATCAATGGAAACAGCAAACAGAGATGCAATTGAGTTGAAGTCTGGAACTAAAGTGAGTGTGAACAAAATTGCAATGTCTGAACAGAAACTGCCATGCCAAGCAATTGTGTTGCTGTTGTGGCAGGGGCTCAGAGAAATGCAGGTTTAAGGAGGAAACTTGCATAAAATGCAATGAAGTAGCACGCATACAGAGAGTACGTCAGGTAGACAAAATAAATAGACTTCAGAAGGAAGGGAAAAGATAAAAAGTCAATTGCAGTTTCAAAAAGAGCACTAATCTGCATGGTGTTGATGAGCAATCTAATAATGGCGAAAGTGACACAGGGCTGTGTAGCTTTGAGATTTAAATGTGAAAACTAGCAATAGACAAGCAATACAGCTTACACAAGAAGTGAATGACAATTTAATGAGAATGGAATTGGACAGTGGCTTGGCTGTTTCAGTCGTTTCACAAAATGAGATTGAATGGCATTTCAAAGATACTGAACTGAAGCCTGCAGATATCCAACTAAGAACTTATGCTGGAGAAATGATACCTCCTCTGGGTATGACATTCGTAACTGTAAAATACCACAACCAACAAACCACACTGAGCTTGTATGTGGTAAAACCAGATGGGCCAGCATTTGGGGATTGTGATTGGCTGAGACAACTACAGCTTGATTGGAGATCCATCCACTATTTGCATGCCACATCCACAGTAATAAAGTCAACTGAAAGTGTATTAAGAAAGGTACTGGATGATGCTAGAGCAGTGTTCAAGAATGGCATTGGAAAACTCAAACATATCAAGGGTAAATTAGTGTTAAAAGAAAATGTCACATCCAAGTTTTATAATGCCCTGTCCAGTTCCTTATACCATCTGTGATAAAGTAGCCAGAGAACTGGATCACATGGAGGCTGAAGGAATTCTTCCCAAAGTTGAGTGGAGTCCATGGGCTATGCCAGGGGTCCCAGGGGTCTTTCAGAATCTGTGGTGATTTTAAGGTTACCATTGACCCAGTACTGAAAGTAAATCAATATTCTCTGCCCAGGATAGAGGGTATTTTTGCAAAGCTTTCTGGAGGAAAACACTTTAGCAAAGTAGACCTAGCTGAGTCCTACCTACAGATAGAGATGGAAGAAGAATCCAAAGTGTTTCTCACCATAAACACTCACAAAGGACTTTAGTGCTACAAGGGTGTTTCACTAACTGCAGCTACTAATGCAGAGATGGCTTATTTTTGGAGTAGGATCTGCACCTGCGCCCTGGCAGAAGGCTATGGACCAGGTTCTGCAAGGTTGCCCGGGTACTCAGTGTGACCTGGATAACATCATTGTTACTAGATGATGAGGGTGACAAGGAACATCTTCAAAATCTCAAACACTGATGAGAAGATGAAAAGCTAATGAGCTCAAAGCACAACACAACACGTATGAATTCTTTAAACCAAGCATCACTTACTATGGTCACACCATTGATGCACAAGGATTACACAAGTGTGCTGAGAATATTCAAGGGGTGGTGGATGTCCCAAGGACATGTCACAGTTTTGGTGGTTTTTAGGATTCATCAATTACTGTAACAGGTTCCCGTCAAACCTAGGTACTGTACCCCTTGAACTCATTACTACAAACCGGGAAGAAATAGCAATGGACATAGCATTATGAGATAGCTTTACAAAAGCCAAAGGAAATGATGACGTCAGAGACTGTACTCACACATTATGATCGACATCATCCAGTGAAGCTTGCCAGTTATGCCTTGCCTTATGGTGTAGGTGCAGTCAAGTCTCATGTTATTTATGGAAGTGAATGCTCCATGGCCTTTGCATCATGTTCCCTTACCCCTGCAGAGAAACATTATGCACAGATTGACAGAGAGGCCTTAAGTCTGGTTTGGAGGGTGAAACATTTCCATCAGTACTTGTATGGGAGAGAGGTTACCTTTGTCATCCCCAGGTTTGGCGGGCTGCATTAGTCTAGGGGATGACAGTCGTCACCCCCCGGCAACTGGTGAAATCTCGTTTGTGTGGATGCTGCCTGATGTGTTCCCCTGTTACAACTCAGTACCACAAAAGATCAGACGGTACACCATATGCAATTAAACAACTGAGCTTTATAATTCTTAACTTGACTCTAGGGTTAGTACAGAAGCAAAAAAGATAAAGGGCCCATTTTCATGAAACAGTCTATTGTGTACATTGGAGCTCACGGTTTTCTGTCCTTGAACTCCTCATCGATTTCCTCCAAGCATCATTGACTCTCGGCCCCTCACTCCAAGTCCACTCCATCCTGCGGTCTACCAGCTCACTCCTCCCACATCTTCTCTCTTCATCTCTCACCGACAAAGGACCGCGAATACCTCCTCTCAGGCACACAAGAAAGAAACACCATGCCTCTCATTGGATGGCGCACATTCCAAAGCCCTGTTATCTCTAGTCATAACCCAAACATTGCTGCTACAGAGAAACCATTACCTCAGCAGTGAAACCTTACAGAGTGTTACACCCTCATTACTGATTATTTTCAATGCACAGTTCCACTAAAAATGAATGCAGAGATGGGGTCTCTTACCTGGAGGATACAATTACAAGATTGTATTCAAGACGACAACTAATCATGGAATTGCTGATGGATTGTCCTATTTACCCTTGGAAAAGGAAATACCTGAAAAATTTACAAAGAGAACACTCCTTTTGACGTATTCTCCCTAACGCAAGTTGAAAGTCTCCCTATTATGGCAGAGATGATCCAAAGGGAAACCAGAAAAGACAACACACTGTCTCAGGTCTGCATGGCCACCTAAAATGGCTGGAATGTACAGCAGAAATCCCAGATCCCCCATTTTAACTAGCCTTTGATGGAGGTTGCCTTATGTGGCGATTGCAAGTTATTCTACCATTCAAGCTGAGAACGAATGTGTTGTCATAGAAGACTTGTAATCTACTGAAACTTAAGCTGCTATAGCTTTAAGCGATTTCTAATTCATTACCCCCACATGAAGACCAGAGTTGTGAAACCTAGGACTACAGAAGAGGAATTCTGTGCAAGATAGTGATGAGACTGAGCTTTACAAGCTAAGAATTTTCAAAGTGTATAGATGTTAAAGCTACTTAACAAGAAACAGAGAATGGTGGTGAAAAATTGTTTTTAGGATGAAGGGAAGACTACAGTGAGTTGCTCAGGTGCTCACTGTGTTTGCTATTAAAAGTTAATGATTTGAGCTCCGAGGCATAGGCCATAATTTCCAGATTTGCAGATAACACAAAAATTGGACAGATGGTGAACTGAGGAAAAGATGGTAATTGAATTCAAAAAGATATCAGTAGTACGTAGGTGGAATGGATGGAGACGTGCAGATGAAATTAATAACACTGACAACATGAAATACTATATTTTGGTAAGGTGGCAATATAAACTAAAAGGCACAGTTGTAAGTGGCCGAAGAAATAGAACAACCTTGCAGTACTTGTGTGTTGTTGATTGAAAATGGCAGGACAAATGAGAACATATTGAGAACAAAGTATGAGCTTTATCAGATTTAGGTTCAGTTATTTATTGTCATATACACCAAGGTGCAATGAAATTCCGTCCTCACATGAAGTTCTCAAAGTAAGCAGGCTACCTAGAAATAATAGATATAAGAACAAATAAAGTGAATATCACAGAAAAGAAGAGCATGAAAGTCACAATGAAACCTTTGAAAACATTGGTTTTGTCTTAACTAGGATATTGCTTTTGATATTTTTTTCCTGTACTCAACACTGCAATTTGTTCAAGATTCAACTACATTTATTATCATAGAATGTATAAATTATACACCTTGAAATTTCTCTGCTTACAGACAGCCACAAAGCAAGAAACCCAAATAACCTAGTTAAAAACATGACCAAAAACCACTGAATAGAGAAGGAGAGAGAAAAAAAAACATACACAAAGCATGCAAGCAATAGAACCAAGCCAACAAAATTCCAAACCAGGCTGCGTCCCAGATTTGCTCCCAGGGCAGCCGGAGTAGGCCCAAACCTCTGTTCCAATTCATCACATCAGCGGGGCAAAAACACACCACAGCCAAGACAGCTCACAGCCTCAGCGCCATGGAGACAGTGAGCAAGATCAGCCCGATCCTTGCCTCCACTCCTGACACTCAACTCCCAGTCTATCTGGGCCGATTTTTAAGTTATTCAAGTACCGGGTAGTGCCTCACTCTAGGGCCCAGATGCTGGCACGGTGACATGCTTGGTCCGCGCGGCATGAAGATGTTCTCGATCTCACCAAATCGGCTTGGCTCTCACAGCAATTCAACCCTCCACCTGGGTTAGGTGGACAGCACCACATTGAGGAAGGACGTGAAGACCTTGGAAAGGATGTGAAGAACTTGAAAAGGATGCAGAGCATACTCTCTAAACTGATTTCAGAGATGAGGGATTCGAGTTTTGTGGACAGAGTAGAGAGGCAGTGGTTGTTTACCTGGTACCAAAGGGGATCGAGGGACGCTATAAAGATACTTAAAACTGTGAAGCATATAGACTAAGTGGAGAGAAATTATTTCCAATGGTGGAGCAGACAACAGCACAGTTGACTTGGATCAAAGGCGATTGGCAAAGAACCAAAACTGACACGAGGAAAATTTTTCACGAGTGGGTGATCAGGATCTTAAACGTACTGCTAGGGTTAGTGTTGGAAGCAGGTTCAATTGTAACATTTGAAAGGGAAATGGTTATAGTATGTGAAAGGAAAGATTTACCGGGTGCTGGAGGTGGGACCAGCTGAATTGCTCTACACAGGGTTTGGTACAGAGTTACAGGCTAAACAGTCTTCTGTACTGTAACACTTCTGTGAAGGGAAGACTGAAAGTAATCAGATGATCTAATCCCCAAAAGTTCTGGTTAAAACAAGTTGAAAAATGTATGGTCATTTTAAATACAGTGAGGATGCAGAGAGGAGGAGCTAAGCAAGAAAGAGCAAGGGATTTAACTTCATGTTTCTATTTGTACTATGAATAATTCCACCATTTCCCCACTGAGCATTAATACTCCACATTTGCTATTACCAGTGTTGAGGAAAAGAACATGGTCACATTGCCCTGTGCCTTTGTAAAGTTGCTGTTCAGGATGTTCTATAAATGCAAGTTGTTCTTTAAAAAGGTAGCAAACTTCCTGAGATATATAACATGCATTCTTTGATTAATTTGAACACTTTCTATGAAGATAAAGCCGTCTAAATTCATAGCAATACCAGTACCTTGTTGTAGTGGTTGGGCTGCTGCTCACAGCTGTCATAAATAGCTCTGGGGAAGTGACATTGAAATAAGGCTTTTTCCTCATTTTGTTCCCTACATCTGACAATTTTAGCTGATTGCTTCTTTCATGGGTGGAGAATGCTCGCAATCAGATTGGAAAAAAAAAGATCTATGAAACTTGTATTTCTGTTTGCAAATCAGGAGCAGTAAGAAAATAATCACTTTCTAGCTAGTGGTGAATTCAGAAATTCAGAGTAATTCTAAAGGCATCTTTAGGAATAACACAGTTCATTAAGAGTGCTTTAGGATGCAAATAAACTTGGCAATTATTTAATGACTTATAAAATGTTTGATAATATTTCTTAACCAAGGAGATGATCGTCAATTTCAGACGGTCTCAGCCTGAGCACACACCCCTCAGCATCAGCGGCTCCACAGTGGAGAGAGGGGAAAACATCAGGTTCCTTGGGGTGCAGATCACGGACAATCTCACCTGGTCCAGGAACACCACTGGGATTGTGAAACGGGCCCAGCAGAGATTGCACTTTCTGAGGAAGCTTAAACAAGCATCACTCCCCACTAACATCTTAACTACATTCTACAGAGGCATGGTTGAGAGTGTGCTGACCTTTAGCTTCACAACCTGGTACTCCAGCTGCAGTGCTGTCGACAAAACAGCCTTGCAGGGGGTGGTTAGGGGAGCAGAGAAGGTTATTGGGGTCTCCCTACCTTCTGTCCAAGACCTTTTTCAGAGTCGATGCCTCCAGAAGACACGGTACATCATTAAAGACCCCTCACACCCTCTCCATGAACCGTTTGTTCTTCTGCCATCAGGCAAATGTTACAGGAGCATCAAAACTAAAACCACAAGGCTACTAAACAGCTTCCTCCCACAGGCAGTCAGATTGCTAAATAGCTGCTCCACCTGACTCTGCTTTGGACACTTTTAATTTTCACTGGACACTTAAAACTGATTTAACTGACATGTGGCTGTGTATGTTTTACTATTTATTGTTATGTTTATTATTTAGTGTTGCGTTTGTTATGTTATGATTGCACTGCTCCTGAGAAATGCTGTCTCATTCTGCCCTGCAGAGCTGATGTATGGTTAGAATGACAATAAAGTTTTGTGAATCTTGAATCTTGAGTCTTCTCTTTCTGATTTTCATTTCAATCAATGGTAAGGAAGGCCGACAAGTAGTTGCCTCATAAATCAATGCTGGAATGCTGAAACATGTCCCTTTGCTTTTTCTGTGTTGCAAAGCAAATTAAAATAAGAATGCACACCCATTCCTGTCCTTCGGGTTTCAGTTATTTTATTATACATCTTTATTTCAGTTATATTGGTATATTGAGTAACAAATCGTGAGTATTTAACTTAATTCTCTTCATTTCCTCTTGATATTCAATACTAAGTGTACTCAGTGATAAAGGATAGCCTGCTCACAATTTTCTTTTGTTAGAAATGGGCTTGGTTAAACAAGTTAAAAAGGGAGTGATAAGCTTGGGAATAGATCTCAATAACTTCATTTTTTTAGAAACAAATCAAATAGAGGCAGTAACTTTAATCATACACAGAGTGAACTTGAATTGGACAATTTCATATACACTCAGTGGTCACTTTATTAGGTAAACCATACACCTGCTCATTGCAGATATTTAATCAGTCAATCATGTAGCAACAACATTGCATAAAAGCATGCAGACTTGGTCAAGAGGTTCTGTTGTTGTTCAGATCAAACACCATGATGGGGAAGAAATGTGCCCTAAGTGACTTTAATCATGGAACAACTGTTGGCGCCAGATGGGGTGGTATCTCAGAAATTGCTGACCTCCTAGGATTTTCACATACAATAGTCTCTGGAGTTTACTGAGAATGGTGTGAAAAACAAAAAAAAAACACATCCAGTAGCGGCAGTTCTGTGGCTGAAAACACCTTATTAATGAGAGGTCAGAAGAGAATGGCCAGACTAGTTCAAGCTGGCAGGAAGGTGACAGTAACCACATATTGCAACAGTAGTGGGCAGAAGAAGATCTCTGAATGCACAACATGTTGAACCTTGAAGTGGATGGGCTACAGCTGCAGAAGACCACAAACATAACACTTAGTGGCCGCTTGCTAGATACAGGGTTTGAGGGATCGTCGTCGTAGCTATCCCTCGAGGTCGAGGATGATGGTCTTCATTCTGAAGTGGTGCACAGAGCGAAGATGCTTGTGCGTGTATTTGTTTAACGTGTACTTGATGTTGCACTCCAAGAAGCACACGATTCTTCACAAATCAACCAACTGATTCCAACAGCATGGAAACCACGACGATTGGAGCTGATAGATTTGTTGTATCCTTCATCCACCTTCACAGCCGTTGAGTTTGAAGTAACTTCGTCCGCCTGTTCCACCGTTGAGGTCTTGGTTGAATTGTTCTTTGTCAGGGACCTCACCCTTGACCTTACCGCCACGGGTGACCCTACCAGGAGCATAGCTCCAGACGGCATCACTCTGGGGATCACAGGACCACACAAGCTTCTCCACCACAACAAGGTGACAATCCACGGAGAAGTGAGGGATCACCACCACCTCAGGTTCAATTCACCACCCTGATCTGAAAATAGATTACTGATCCTTCCTCATTGCTGGATCTAAATCCTGGAATTTATGGCTGGCTATCATCTTCTCAGGAGCAGGTAAGGTTGGGCACCAAATGCTAGTGACGCCCAGATCCTGAAGAAGTGAATAAATGTTTTAAAACTGGTTAATTGAGAGTTGATCCAGCATCCTTCATGGTGCTTCTTCTCCCAGACACCTCCTTTGGTCTGGCATTCCCTCAACTGGCTCAGGCTGACCTTCCTCTCAATACAGTTGTTCCCTTAGCACAGCACCAATGGCACTTGAGTGCTGCCTGTTACGAGATCATGTTGGGAAATACCCATAAAGCCCACACGAGGGTCTTCATCTTCAATATATTCTGTCTGAAATGTAGGCAATAAGAATTGTTTGTTAGGCAGCAGTTATCAAGGGGAGGTATTCTGTTAACTAAGGAACTCTGCTTTGCCTCTAGATTAAGGGGAGAATTGGAATTGGAAAATGCTCAAAAGGCTGACAACTTTAAAATCTTCTTTATCAATAAGCAGGCTTCATCCTGCTTGATCAACTCCCTGTATTCTGCATTGGTTATTGCTTTTGGAGTTAGCATTACAAGTTTCATGGAGTAGAGTGACATGATGCAAACCTGTTTGGAAGATGACACCTAATTTGCTTCTCCTGACGTAAGCAATGAGTTGGTTGTAGAGAGACTCAGTAATTTAATGATGTTACAACTATCAACAGCCATCCTCAATCTTTTTTTTGTGTACCATTTCTAACTGAAGCCAAATGCTGAGGTAGCAGATGGCAGTTGCCACACTCCTAGGCATGTTGGCCATTCTTGCAAGTATTTTCATCCTGATGCCAGCAGCAACCTAAGTCATATTGGATATGGGCAGGGACCTGTGGTGGCTTTTGGGCAACATGCTTTTATTTAGAGATACAGCACAGAACAGACCTTTCCAGCCCAACGAGCCTTGCTGCCCACTAACCCACCTATTTGCCCATTACCCTGGACCTCCATCAATTTGCCTATTGCACCAACAGGTCAACAGAGAACACCATCTCCACGTCACTTCACTCTTCCCTGACCCGCCTGGACAGCCCCAACTCTTATATCAGAATGCTGTTCATTGACTTTAGTTCAGCATTCAATACTGTGATCCCCTCCAAGCTGATCACCAAACTTCGGCAGTTTGGTATCAGCTCATCCCTCTGCAACTGGACCTCGGACTTTCTGACTAATAGACCCCAGTCAGTTAAGTTAGACAACCTTTCCTCCTCCACTCTCACCCTGAACTATGTGTGCCTCAAGGCTGTGTGCTGAGCCCTCTTCTGTACTCCCTTTTCACCTATGACTGTGTTCCTGTACATGGTTCTAACTCCATAATCAAGTTCATAGACGACACCACACTGGTTGGCCTGATCAAAGGGGATGACAAGATGGCCTACAGGGACGAGGTCCAGCACTTGGCCGCGTGGTGTGCCGACAACAACCTGGCCCTGAACACCCAGAAGACTAATGGACTTCAGGCATGCTAGGAGCCACACTCATGGCCCCATCTACATCAATGGAGCTGTAGTGGAGCGTGTATCAAGCTTCAAATTCCTTGGTGTCCACATTTCCGAGGATCTCACCTGGTCCCTGAACTCCTCCATCCCGATCAAAAAGGTGCAACAGCACCTTTATTCCTTGTGGAGCATCAAGAAAGTTCACTTCTGTCCCAGGATACTGATGGATGTTTACCGCTGTACCATTGAGAGCATACTCACCAACTGCATCTCAGTGTGGTATGGCAATTGTCCCATATCGGACCGCAAAGCGCTCCAGCGTGTGGTGAAAACTGCCCAGTGGATTATTGGCACCCAATTACCCACCATTGAGAACATCTACCATAAACGCTGCCTGGGCAGGGCGAAAAGCATTATCAAGGATGTATCTCACCCAAACCATGGACTTTTTACTCTCCTCCCATCTGGTAGGTGCTGCAGGAGCCTCTGCTCCCGCACCAGCAGGCACAGGAAGAGCTTCTTCCTTGAGGCTGTGACCCTGCTGAACCTCTCATCATAGTGCTAAGCAGTATTGCACCCATATTGTACTGTCTCAGTACTTTTATATTTGTGTGCTGTAGCATTTACCCTTTTATTCGCAGTTGTTTTGTAAATAACACTATTCTTTGCATTTCTGGTCAGATGCTAACTGCATTTCATTGGCTTTGTATCTGTACAATGACAACAAAGTTGAATATAATCTAATCTAATCTATTTAACACTAGCCAAATCACTGGACAGTTTACAATGAGCAATTAACCTACTAAATGGTATGTCTTTGGACTGTGGGAGGAAACTAGAGCTCCTGGGAGAACATATGAACTCCTTACTGATGGCGCTGGAACTGAACTCCAAACTCTGACGTCCCAGGCTGTAAAAGCGTTGCACTAACTGCTATGCTACTGTGGCACCTAAATATTACATTTCTATATGGGGCATTCTTTCGGAGTGATACAAATATCCTCAGGAGGAGCAGTCATATTCAGCCCCAGTGAATCATTGCTAGGGCAACAACAAATGCAGTGGATGTGTTGACTATGTCTTCACTTTATTCACAGCATCTTTTGTATCTTGTTATACCCTCCCAAAATACTGAGGGTATCTGTTCTTTCTCAGGTGGCAAACCAAGTTTGCTTGGGGTTGGGCTTCAGAGGTTTTTTTTTGCATAGTTTTCTCATATTATGTCTCTCCAGGGTCTTCTATGTCCTTAAAATACTTTGGCTGTGAGATATTGCAGAATTCATTAGCATGGATGAAGTTTTAAAGAATTGGCAGGAGATTGCCGATTATTAGTGTGATCATTGAAGAATGATTGGGTAAGCACACTGCATTGTAATACGGTGCTTTTCTGGCCACTGAGAACTAGCTGTAGTTCAAGAGGCATCCAACAGCTTGGCAATAATCTTCGTCGATGCTAACACCAGATAAGCAAATGCTGAATTAGTTGGAAATTGTCATTAGAACCTTCTATTAGAAAGCATCTTTAACAGGCATGATTGACCTGATCTCATGCAAGTTTAACAAGGGTAAAATTTATTGTAGAATGAAACGTATAATTTGCAATTGATTCTGTGGAATGAAATTAGGTTCTAACTCATTATCAGGCTTTTTTCTTCTGATTAGAACGTCAGTATAGCCTTTAAAACATTTTCCATACTGACAGTACTTGCCTACTAATGGATGTATTGAGTATAGTTGGCTTGCAGGGGAACCAAGATACAAGTAGCTAATGAGTACTATCATTTTAAGCTAATAGATTCAGTTATATTCCTTCGTATTATATTAGATTTCATAAAAATTTTCTGCATTACTCTTGTTTTATTTCAATGTTCTATTACTTCATTTAGCTTTAGCACTAATGGCCACAATTACTCTTTTGAAAACTAGTTTTTACAAGTAAGATTGCTGAATACTGATGGCGTCCTCTATTGAAAAGAAGCCAAATCATAACTAGATTGGTTTAGACTAGATATCTGCTTGGGTGTAAAATTAAAACACAGGCTGCCTTAAGCCTAAGGTTTTACAGTTCTTCTCATATATGGTGGTTCATGTAAATGTAACAATTTAAAATATGCTAATGATCTGTTTGAGAACAAAACTGAAGTATTGATCAAAAAGAGAGGAAACATAATCAAGTGATGACTACTACTAAGTTTAGGAATTAAATAAGTTACTTAAATAGATATTTAAAACATCTTTAACACTGGGTGTGGTGACAGAGCATTGGAGGATAGCTAATGTTCCATTGTTTAAGAAAGGCTCTAAAAATAAGCCGGGAAATTATACGTCATTGAGCCTGACATCAGTAGTGAGTAAGTTATTGGAAAGGTATTCTAAGGGACTGGATTTATAAGTATTTGGAAAGTCAGGGGTTGATTAAGGATAGTCAACATGGTTTTGTGCATGGTAGGTCATAGGCCATGTCTAATGGAACTTACAGAGATTTTCAAGGAAGTTAACAGGAAAGTTGATGAAGGCAAAGCAGTGAATGTTGTTTTTGTGAACTTTAATAAGGCCTTTGACAAGGTCCCACGTGTGAGGTTGGTCAAAAAGGTTCAGTCTCTTGGCATTCAAGATGAGGCAATAAATTGGATTCGACATTGGCTTTGCGGCATAAGCCAGAGAGTGGTAGCAGATTGTTGCCTCTCTGACTGGTGGTCTGTGACAAGTGATGTGCCACAGGGATCAGCACTGATCTTGATGCTAATGCAGTAAACAGGATCCGCAAATTTGCGGATAACACAAAGATTAGGGGCGTAATAGACAGCGAAGAAGGTTATTAAAGGTTACTGCAGGATCTGGACTAGCTGGAAAAATGGGCTGAAAAATGGCAGATAAAATTTAATGCAGACAAGTGTGAGGTGTTGCATTTTGCTAGGACCAGGCAGGGTAGGTCTTACACAGTGAGCAGAAGGGCACTGAGGAGTGTGGTAGAACAGAGGGATCTGAGAATATAGATTCAGAATTCCATGAAAGTGGCATCACAGGTAGATAGGATCGTAAAGAAAGCTTTTGGCACATTGACCTTCATACATCAAAGTTTTGAGTACAGGGGTGTTATGTTGAAGTTGTGAAGACATCGGTGAGGCCTAATTTGGAGTATTGTGTGCAGGTCATGTCACCTACTTACTGGAAATACATCAATAAAATTGAAAGAGTGCAGAGAAAATTTACAAGGATTATTGCCAGGACTTGAGGACTTGAGTTATAGGGGAGAGATTGAATAGGTTAGGACTTTATTCACTACCGTATATAAGAATGAGGGGAGATTTGATAGAGGTATACAAAATTATGAGGGGTATAGATAGGGTAAATGCAAGCAGGCTTTTTCCATTGAGGTTAGGTGAGACTAGAACTAGAGGTCGTGGGTTAAGGGTGAAAGGGGAACTGTTTAAGGGGAACCTCTTCACTCGGAGGTTGGTGAGAGCATGGAATGAGCTGCCAGCAAAAGTTCTGATTCTGGTTCGATTTCAACATTTAGGAGAGATTTTAGTAGGTAGGATGTGAAGGTTATGGAGAGCTATGGTCCAGGTGCAGATCATTGGCACTAGGCAGATTAATAGATCGGCATGGACTAGATAGGCCAAAGGGCCTTTTTCTGTTTTGTACTGTTGTACGACTCTGCAAATATTCTAGCCTACTTGATATTTAAAGCAACAAAAAGGTATAATGAGACAAAGCAGTAGAGAGAAAGGGTCTTAGATAATCAAGGAGTCAAATTAATTTGAGGGAAGCTAAGAAATAGGGTTGGAAAGCACCTATGATGGTTGCATTTAGGTTTCAAAAATGAAACTGTTCACCTGATTACCAAGGCTAAGCAGAAATCCTTGGAAATACTCAACAGGCAGACAAAACCTGAGGAGAGAAAACCAATTAAAGTTTCATGTCAGTAAATAACTTTGAATAGAACTGGAGAATATCAGAGAAGACAACTGAAAGATGGTAAAAACTATTGGACACCAAAAACATAGGAGACAAGTAAAAGGTAGTGTTACCAGAACAGAACATGGAATATTTTATGTATGATATGTACAAATCACCTGGTTGGAAAACATGATGAAATCGTCACATAAGCCATGCATGTTAGGAGTTCCTTGCTCTCCTGGTAGAATAAAGTAAATATCTTTGTTTGGATTCACATCCTGTAATAGCTATTGTAATTGAACTCTAGTAGGTGTGAAATTCTATTTTGGGATATATTAGAACTGGTGATGTGGTGGAAAAGCTGAAACAACAGGAATGATAAAGAACAGCATTAAAATGTCCAAAGGTAATTCCCAGTTTTGAAAATGTTGTTAGTGAGTTTTATACAGATACAACATCAAACTAAAGGAAGATAGAGATTTCTAGGTAGCTGCTTTGGTCATTCATGCCTAAAGCTACACCTACTTATTGTTAATGCAAAATTAAAGTAAATCAAATGGTGCAATTCTGTCAATAGTGGAACAAGCCTGACCCTGATATCGGTCAGGGTCTATCCAAACCAGAAACCCTGAATCAACAGTCCTGTGCGCATTGCACTCATGGCACGAGACAGAGTTTTCGCCGCCAGTAGCTACCAGGAACTCAAGAAATGCGGCTACGATCTACGCAAGGTCATTAAGGCAGCGAAACGACAATACAAGGACAAAATTCAGACACAACTTTCGACCAACAAAACACGCAGCTTATGGCAAGGCCTGTA
Organism: Mobula hypostoma; assembly: GCF_963921235.1. Taxonomy (NCBI): domain Eukaryota; kingdom Metazoa; phylum Chordata; class Chondrichthyes; order Myliobatiformes; family Myliobatidae; genus Mobula; species Mobula hypostoma. Next base: position 34,985,779 of record NC_086118.1, on the reverse strand, counting down.
CATTATCGTAGACTTCAAAGCCAAATGCAATGTTGCTGCCCACATCGCTGCCTCTCTACCAGATGAGCTAAATCTTTCTTGCGCTCAGTTTGATGTCGCCAACATTGAGCCCTCGAGGAGAACCGCCGATGTGACCTGCACCTTGGCCATCTCTGAGGCTGAAGTACGCAGATGTTTCCAACAAGTGGACAGCTGCAAGGCTGCGGAACTGGATGCCATTCCAGGGCGGTTACTCACAATGTGTGCGAAACAACTGGCTGGTGTGTTTGCAGACATTGTTAATCACTCCCTCTCCCAGTGCAGTGAAGCCCTCCTGCTTCAAAACATCCACCTTTTTAGATTATTTAAATTACGAGGACACGCAGTCCTCTTTTATTGTCATTCAGTAATGCATGCATTAAGAAATGACACAATGTTTTTCCAGAATGATATCACGGAAACACATGACAAACTGACTTAAAAACTAACAAAAACCACATAATTATAACATATAGTTACAACAGTGCAAAGCAATACCGTAATTTGATAAGAACAGACCATGGCACGGTAAAAGTCTGAAAGTCTCTCGAAAGTCCCATCATCTCACGCAGACGGTAAACCTCCAGCGCTGCCAACTTGCCGATGCAGCATCCCGGAAGCATCTGACCACAGTCCGACTCCGAGTCCGTCTGAAAACTCCGAGTCTCCGACCAGCTCTCCAACACCGAGCACCGAGCACCATCTCTGCTGAGCGCTTCGACCCCGGCCCCGGCAATAGGCAATAGGCAAAGCCGAGGATTTGGGGCCTTCGTCTCCGGAGATTCTCGATCGCACAGTAGCAGCGGCAGCGAAGCGGGCATTTCAGAAGTTACTGCAGGTGTTCCTCAGTGCTTCTCACGGCTGTCCCCATCAAATCCGGATTGTGCACGGCCCCCTAGTTAACACGTAATCAATATCATTTGGAACGGCTGCACGCACTGTATCGCACCGCCATCTTCTCTTCCATCCTGAGTCCCTGTACCTAAAAAGACCGAGGTAGCATGTCTGAATGACTAGTGTGATGTCATACTCACCTCAATAATAAGCAAATACTTTGAGAAGTTCGTCAAGGACTACATCTGCAGCTTGCTGCCGCCCTCACTGGACCCCCTACAATTTGCCTACACTACCGTGGGTGACAAGTAAAGTCAGAGCCAAAATAAAAGCAAAAGAGAAGGCATACAAGGAAGCCAAAGCTAGTGGGAAGATAGAGGATTGTGAACCTTTTAAAAACTTGCAGAAGGAAACTAAGAAGGTCATTGGGAAGAAAAGGTGTGAAAGGAAGCTGGTGACTAATATCAAAGAAGATACTAAAAGCTTTTTTAAGTATATAAAGGGTAAAAGAGAGCTGAGGTTAGAGAAAGGACCAATAGACAATGACGCTGGGGATATTGTAATGAGAGGTGCAGAGATGGCAGAGGAACTGAATGTGTATTTTGTATCGGTCTTCACAGTGGAATACATCTGAGGTATACCGGACATTCAAGTGTGTCAGGGAAGTGAAGTATGTGCAGTGAAAATTACGACTGAGAAGGTGCTCAGGAAGCTTAGTGGTCTGAGGGTGGATAAGTCTCCTGGACCTGATGGAATGCACCCTCAGATTCTGAAGGAAGTAGCTGGAGAGATTGCGGAGGCATTAATAATGATCTTTCAAGAATTTATAGATTCTGGTATTGTACCGGATGACTGGAAATTGCAAATGTTACTCCACTATTTAAGAAAGGTGGGAGGCAGCAGAAAGGAAACTATAGACCTGTTAGCCTGATTTTAGTGGTTGGAAAGTTGTTGGAATCGATTGTTAGGGATGAGATTATGGAGTACCTGGAAGCACATGACAATATAGGCTAAGGCCAGCATGGTATCCTGAAAGGAAAATCCTGCCTGACTAACCAACTGCAATTTTTTGAGGAAGTTACAAGCAACGTAGACAAAGGAGATGTAGTAGATGTTGTGTACTTGGATTTTCAGAAGGCCTTTGACAAGGTGCAGCACATGAAGCTGCTTAGCAAGATAAGAGCCCATGGAATTACAGGGAAGTTACTAGCATGGGTGGAGCATTGGCTGATCAGCAGGAAACAGAGAGTGGGAATAAAGAGATCCTATTCTGACTGGCTGCCGGTTACCAGTGGAGTTCCACAGGGGTCAGTGTTAGGACCGCTGCTTTTTACGATGTTTGTCAATGATTTGGACTATGGGATTAATGGATTTGTGGCTAAATTTGCTGATGATACAAAGATAGGTGGAGGATTGAGTAGTGTTGAGAAAACAGAGAGCCTGCAGAGAGACTTAGGTAGTTTAGAGGAATGGGCAAAGAAGTGGCAAATGAAATACGATGTTGGAAAGTGTATGGTCATGCACTTTGGTGGAAGAAATAAACGGGCTGACTATTATTTAGATGGAGAGAGAATTCAAAATGCAGAGATGCAAAGGGACTTGAGAATCCTTGTGCAGGATACCTGAAAAGTTAACCACCAGGTTGAGTCGGTGGTGAAGAAGGTGAATGCAATGTTGCCATTCATTTCCAGACATATAGAATATAAGAGCAGGGATGTGATGTTGAGGCTCTATACGGCACTCGTGAGACCACATTTGGAGGATTGTGTGCAGTTTTGGGCTCCTTATTTTAGAAAGGGTATACTGACATTGGAGAGGGTTCAGAGAAGATTCACGAGAATGTTTCCAGGAATGAAAGGGTTACCGTATGAGGAAAGTCTGGCAGCTCTTGGGCTGTATTCCCTGGAGTTCAGGAGAATGGGGGGGCGGGCGATCTCATAGAAATACTCCAAATGTTAAAAGGCCTGAACAGATTAGATATGGCTCTTATTTCCCATGGTGGGGAATCTAGGGTAAGAGGGCACGACTTCAAGATTGAAGGACGTCCATTTAGAACAGAGATGCAGAGAAATTACTTTAGACAGAGGGTGGTAAATCTGTGGAATTTGTTGCTACGAGTGGTTGTGGAGCCCAAGTCATTTGGTGCATTTAAGGCAGAGATGGATAGGTTCTTGATTAGCCAGGGCATCAAAGGGTATGGGGAGAAGGCAGGGAGGTGGGAATGACTGGAAGAATTGGATCAGCCCATGATTGAATGGCGGAGCAGACTCGATGGGCCAAACGACCTGCTTCAGCTTCTATATCTTATGGTCTTATGGACACATGGACACAACCAATCGACAAATGACACAATAACCACAGCTCTACACCCCGTCCTTACACATCTGGAGAAGAAGGATACTTATGTGAGAATGCTATTCTTGGACTACAGTTCAGCATTCAACACTATAATTCCCTCCAGGCTTGACAAGAAGCTCAGAAACCTTGGCTTTCACCCTGCCTCATGCAGATGGATCCTGGACTTCCTGTCAGATCGCCAGCAGATGGTAAGAATGTTCTCGCTCACCTCTGCCCCTCTGCCCCTCAACACTGGAGACCCCTAACGCTGTGTCCTAAGCCCCCTCCTTTACCCTCTGTACACACATGATTGTGTCACTGCCCACAGCTCCAATCTGCTAATTAAATTTGCAGATGATACTACGTTGATTGGCCTTATCTCAAATAATAATGACGCAGCCTACAGAGAAGAAGTCATCTTTCTGACACAGTGGTGTCAAGAAAACAACCCCTCCTTCAATGTCGCAAAAACAAAGGAGTTGGTTGTAGACTACAGAAGGAACGGAGACAGGCTAACCCCTATTAACATCAATGGATCTGGGGTTGAGATGGTGAACAGCTTCAAGTTCCTCAGTGTATACATCACTGAGGACCTCACTTGGTCTGTACATACCAGCTGGGTGGTGAAGAAAGCACAACAGCACTTCTTTCACCTCAGACGGTTGAAGAAATTTAGCATGAGACCTCAAAACCTAAGAACTTTCTACAGGGCCACAATTGAGAGCATCCTGACTGGCTGTATCACTGCCTGGTATGGGAACTGTATTTTCCTCAATCACAGGACTTTGCAGAGAGTGGTGCGGACAGCCCAGCACATCTGTGGATGTGAAGTTCCCACTATTCAGGGCATTTACAGTGACAGGTGTGTAAAAAGGATTATTGGAAACCCAAGTCACCCCAACCACAAACTGTTCCAGCTGCTACCATCTGGGAAATGGTACCGCAGCACTAAAGCCAGGACCAACAGGCTCTGGGACAGCTTCTTCCACCAGACCATCAGACTGACTAATTCACACTGACACAAAATTATATTTCTAAGCTATATTGACTGTTCTGTTGTACATCTTACTGTACATACTATTTTTTTTTACAAATTACTATAATTTTCACATTGCACATTCAGGTGGAGATGTAATGTAAAGATTTTTACTCCTCATGTACGTGAAGGACGTAAGAAATAAAGTCAATTCAATTCAAGCAGAGAATAATAGTCTCAATTCACAGGAAGCTCTTATTATGAGAAAACAAACTCAATAATGTCTTAAACACAGGCAGACTTCAGAGGCAGGCTCAGTACATATAATGTCTTATGAATTGTGTCTGATATCATCTGGAGACAACATATCAATCAGTTGAGGGAAGTGGAATCAATTGTTAGTGAGTAAAGATGGCCTGAGCTGACAGAACCACTTCCTGCAGTCCCAGAGTCAACTCCTACCACCACCATGAAGGAGGCCCCAGAATCTAAAATTCTTTCCCAACCACAAGTCTCACCTGCTAGGCAGAGTGATCCCCTTATCAGGAAAGATGTTATCCCACAAGAGTAAGAAAGTCTCCACTGCAATTAAATCTTTAAGCCTGCATGGGACAATTTAAAATTTACTGTGCCGTGCATGTCTGTATAGTAGTTGTATTGTACAATATATTGTGTATACAGTTGAGATGCATTCTATATTGAGTTGGAGGTTATAGCTAAGTAGTGAGGAGTGCTGTGTATTTAATATTTCAGTCATATTTGAGTAACGTTTTAAATGTATTGTTTGATAAAGCATTCCTTGCTGTTTACATAATACATTGCAGGTTATATGTAAAAGTACGTAAATGGCATATGTCAGGACACTACCACGTGATATGTTCACGCCTTGCTTAAAATAAAACTAAGAACATACACAAGTTATCCCAGCTTTGTGTTTCCTTTAAATTAGCTTTTTTGTTTGGCAGTTACAAAACTTTATAGTGTTGCAAGGTAAATTGCCACAGTAAATTGCCCCTAGTGTGCAGATGAGGTAGAACTAGAAAATATGTTGGAAGGGAAGGGTGTTGATGGGAATGTAGGAAAATTAAATGGGTTAGGGTAGGATTAGTATATAAATTAATGCCTAATTTTTGACACAGACTAACTGAAGTGAAGGGCCTATCTCTGTACTGCAACTCTCCTTGATTCTATTACTCAACTGAACTTAGACCGTAGATTTGTGTAATCAACAAACCAAGGATATTTAAATTGGGAACGTTGAGTAGTCATTCCAAGCAGAAAAGATTGCATGACATACCAAACTCACATGAATCCTTATACTGAAGGGAATTTCTAGGAGTTTTAGATATTGACCAAGCAGTAAGGTAGCGGATAGTGCAATGCTTGACAGTGCCTGCTGTAAGATTGGGGGTCAGTTCCCACCGTTGTCTGTCTGCTCTCTCTGTGACTATGTGGGTTTCCAACAGGTGCTTCAATTCCTTCCCACATTCCAGAGACGTACTGGTTAGGGTTAGCAAGTTGTGGGCACGTTACATTGGTGCCAAAAGTGTGGTGACACTTGAGGGCTGCTCCCAGCTCTTCTCAGGCTGTATTTGTTGTCAACGCAAACAACGCCTTTCAATATATGGTTAGATGTTTTGATGTATACGTGATGAAAGACCATACGTTTATAATGTTTTATAAACATTCTATATTTGGACAGATATTGTTCCAAATCCTTAGCAATTACAGAACAATATCACCTAAGGCACTATTGTGACCGTAGAAATGGCTGATTCAAACACTCCAATAAGTCCAAATCAATTTTTATTAAAGGGGGAATGATCATTTCTCAGTGCTTACTAATGTGGGCTCATAACAGATTGAGTCAGAAATGTGGCTTGAAGATCAGAAAAAGATAATTTTGAAGAATGAGTGAGTTAGTCACCAGAGCAGTGATTAAGTTAGAGACTCATCCATGGGAAATATATGAAAACTAGCTTAACTTCAACACTTATTTAAATATTTGAACTTAACTTTCCGGTCTGATAGCTTCTGGATCAATAATTTGGAATTCTTCAACAATATCCAAGGTCCACATGAAAATCCAATATGAGTGCTGGAAACGTGAGAGTTGTAATTGCAGATTTTATTATTATTTTAAATTTACAGTGACACTAAAAAAGTTGGTCAACTATTTAATTCTGCGCCTGCTGAAGTTGGCGTTTTACCATATGGGCACATCTCTGCTGTGGTTTAGATTTGAAAAGAGGTGACCCATTGTTTTTGTTGAAAATTCTCTGAACCACGTTCTTTATGTTGTCCACCTTGTTATTTTGATTTTCAAGGGAAGTTGCCTGGTCACAGTTGGGAACATAATCACCGACAGTTTACAGCCAGAGATGTTGGTTCAGATTTGCTTTGTTTCGGGAGGTTTGTTCAAGGGTGACCTTCCATGACCGATTCCATCAGTCCTGCACATTCGCTCTTTGCTTTTGTCTTGTTCTTTGGCACACAGTGCACATTTGCATTAAACTGATTGGATTTTAATGACAGTCATCTGTCAGACTAGGAGATGGAGTTTGTGCTAAATCACAGATGAATAGATTATCACTGGGTAGATCTGTTGAATATAATTAATAAATGAATTGTAAGATGGGGGTTGAGGGGAAGGGTTGAACATAATCTGTGAAAATTATTTTAATATAGAATGAATCTTGCAGAGAGCAATGAATTGTAAACATGATTCCTTAAGATAATGTTTATTCGCTTCCATGATATGTATATTTTAATGTAAACTAAGGCAATTAACATAGAAATATTTATATTTTTCTATACATTAGAAGTGTTAAATCAGTTATGAGCAGTGATCTTACAGCTCATTATTATTCCAGTAACCTGCTGAGGAAATGAATAATGTAAGGAATTATGGGCCAAGATACTGAGATTATCCAGCTGTGTTTTACAATTAGTATCACAATTACACTAGGAGAAGGAGGAGCATCTACTTCAGAAGTGCCACGAGAATTAGGTTATACTTTTGTTCAATTCTCTTGCCTCTCATATGGCTAAATAATCTGAAGCTTTCTGCTGACAACCTGTATTCGGCACCATGAAAATTAGCAACTGTAAATGATTTCTAAAGGCTGCACTTATTTTATTTTAAGAATTTAGAAAATGGGTCAGAAAGACATCCAACCCCTTGAGTCTATTTCATAATTCAACAAACTCCTGGTTATTTTCTACCTCAGACATTTTCCTGACTAATATACTTTTACGTATCAGAACTATTATTTTTTGTTTTGAATGCAATTGGTGACCAAACCTCCACCATCGTCGCAGAGCAGGGGATTCCAAATGTTCTCCATCCTCTGAGTGAAGAAACTTCTCCTCATTTTGTGATTTTTGATGCCTAGTTGTGGACTCCATGGTCAGCGGCAAAGAATCTGTTTGCTTCTGGCCTGTTGAACCCCCCATAAGAATTGTTTGTGGCAATAATTCATATGTATTTCTGGACTCTGGAGAACAGAGTCGTGGCCTGTTCAGGCTCTGGATATGGCAGTCTTCCCATCCCAAGGAGCAGCCTGATGAGTCCTTGCTACACTTCCTCTGCAGCAAATGTGTCCTTCTGTTGATAACAAGATCAAAAATTATACACAATACACTAAGTGTGATCATGCCAAGTTGCAATGTAATGTAAAAGGATATCTTCTATACTTAAATTATTTTATAATATAAGCCAATATAATATCTGTCTTCCTACTTGCTTGTGTACCTGCATGTTAGCTTTTAGTAACACATGGAGATGGACATACAGGACCCTTTGAATATAAGCAGAGTGGGAATAAACGGGACCTTTCAAAATGGCAGGCAGTGACTAGTGGAGTAGCGCAAGGCTCAGTGCTGGGACCCCAGTTGTTTACAATATATATTAATGACTTAAACGAGGGAATTAAATGCAGGATCTCCAAGTTTGCGGATGACACAAAGCTGGGCGGCAGTGTTAGCTGTGAGGAGGATGCCAAGAGGATGCAGGGTGACTTGGATAGGTTAGGTGAGTGGGCAAATTCATGGCAGATGCAATTTAATGTGGATAAATGTGAGGTTATCCACTTTGGTGGCAAGAACAGGAAAACAAATTATTATCTGAATGGTGGCCAATTAGGAAAAGGGGAGGTGCAATGAGACCTGGGTGTCATTGTACACCAGTCATTGAAAGTGGGCATGCAGGTACAGCAGGCGGTGAAAAAGGCGAATGATATGCTGGCATTCATAGCAAGAGGATTCGAGTACAGGAGCAGGAAGGTTCTACTGCAGTTGTACAAGGCATTGGTGAGACCACACCTGGAGTATTGTTTGCAGTTTTGGTCCCCTAATCTGAGGAGAGGCATTTTTGCCATAGAGGGAGTACAAAGAAGGTTCATTAGATTGATTCCTGGGATGGCAGGACTTTCATATGAAGAAAGACTGGATCGACTAGGCTTATATTCGCTGGAATTTAGAAGATTGAGGGGGGATCTTATTGAAATGTATAAAATTCTAAAGGGGTTGGACAGGCTAGATGCAGGAAGATTGTTCCCGATGTTGGGGAAGTCCAGAACGAGGGGTCACAGATTAAGGATAAAGGGGAAGCCTTTTAGTACCGAGATGAGGAAAAACTTCTGCACACAGAGAGTGATGAATCTGTGGAATTCTCTGCCACAGGAAACAGTTGAGACCAGTTCATTGGCTATATTTAAGAGGGAGTTAGATATGGCCCTTGTGGCTAAAGGGATCAGGGGGTATGGAGAGAAGGCGGGTCCAGGGTTCTGAGTTGGATGATCAGCCATGATCATCCTGAATGGTGGTGCAAGCTTGAAGGGCCGAATGGCCTATTCCTGCACCTATTTTCTATGTTTCTACTTCCTAATCGCTCACCTTTTTAAAAAGAAGTGTGCATTATTTCTCCTGCCAATGTGGACAAAATCTCATCTTTCCACATTGTTCTTCATCTCCCATGTTATACAGCCAATCTAGATCTCCTTGAAGCTTTTTTTAATGCTCGTCACTATTCACATTCCCAATAAGTTTCATGTCATCTGCATACTTTATTTACATTTAATCCCCTCAGTCAAATAGTTCACGTAGGTGATGAATAATTTTAATTTCTGTATTAGTCTGCTAGCCACAGCCTGCCAACTTGAGAAGGACTTATTTATTCCCTCTTTGTTTTCTATCTGTGGCCCAATTCACAATTCAAAGCGGCATATTCAACGTAGTTCCATGTGTTAAACCCCTTGGGTGGGACCTCATCCATAGCATTCTCTAAATGTAAATATACTACATCTACTGCGTTTCCCTCATCTACTCTATTCGATATACTGTGGATTCTGGATTGGGACATGTCAGGACCAATACATCTTGGCCCAATTAAGAGGCTGCCCAACTAGCTGAAGTTTTATGGAAATGGTTTAAAAGGTATAAAAGAGATAGGCTACCATTTAACTGAGTAAAAAATTGTGTATTGAATTGAAATACAGAACAAATAGAACACAACCAATACAAATGCAACACTTTAAAACTGTGTATTAGTTCCTGTGTATTATTGATGGGGGAATTTGTCCAGTGTATGCTGCCATGTTCTTTTGATTGACTGGAAATGAACAACAACAGTGCAGACACCTAGTGCAGATAATGGACTGCCTTCGTACTGTGCATCCTGCAAATCTTAATTTTTCATTGTAACATACAAGATGATTGCTGATGGCTTCAAATGCTTTGAAATTTCTAACTTATTGAAGTAGTGAAATCACTTCATTTTCACTCCCAGCTGTTTCTAGCATCTCAATGCCTGAATGTTTGAAACCACAGTGAGCAAAACGGTTTTGAATTGTCTTACTGCTTATTTCTCGCCAACTATCATGCCCAAAATCATTGCTTTTTGAGCACCATCACATGCAACTGATGCTGTTTAAAAACTGTTCACCCTAAGCATGGTGTAGTGCCTAATGCCACACAAGTACATGTGATAGTTGCTAGTTACAAACTGTCCTGCCCTATTAAGCAGCATATTGTTCCACATAAATGAAGGGAATTCCAGCAAGATTCTTGATTACGTTTTGTCCTTTTAGAGTTGTCACAAATAAGTGGCGGCTCCAATTAACCAATGGCCTAATTAACTGGAATCCAGCGTATTCTCAAAGAATCCCGCTAGTTTAGTCAAATGTTATTTCTCTTTTACAGGCCCATGTTAACTTGATAATATCATTTACTTAATATTCACCAATTAGATGGCTGCCTTGAACTGGAGGTAACATTTGAACTGTAGTGTTCCTCTTTCAAACAAATGCCAGTGTGGAGTTGCTCCTAGCAACCTCAGTTACCATCACCTCTACCGCACAAACATCTGCACTCTCAGGCTATGTTTCGGTGGGCCTCAGCTTTATTCAATCAAATGACTGGAACTGAGTCAGCTGACTGGTAACTTGTAGTAACTGGCTTCCTAATTCAATTATTATTTTTTAAACTATCTCGGATTGGCAACAACATGTCCTCCACAATCTCCATCGGTGGGAGATAGTGAAGGTGCTTCCATGTTTGGTTGGTCAAAGTGAGCATAAAAGGCATTGAGCTCATCTGGGAGCAAAGATAAGCACTTGAGGACCTGGCCAAATCACTGCCTAGGACATTCAGTAACAAAAAATGTGTAAAAATTTTCATTCCTTCTGCTTTTCAATACCTCTGCCTTTTGGGAAAGCAATGCCCTGTGCCATATAGAACCTCTTGTTTTCTCCTCCATCTTCAAAGAGAACCTTCTGTGGCTTGACGTGGTTTTGTCATGCTTTGAGCAGTACAACAAAGTTAAGCTCAGTAAGTGTTCTTTCTTCAAATCTGAAGAATTGTACTGGGCCATATCATCTCTTCAGAGGGCACATCAGCTGATCCAGGAAAGATCTAAGCCAGCGCTGAGTGAAGAAGGCCAGGGATCTTTTAGAGCTGTAGTCCTTCTGAGGATTTACCAGCTTTTACAGGAGGTTTGTAAGGAACTTTACACTTATCGCCACGCCTCTCCATGGTCTTCCAGTTTTGGGCTCTGCAAAAAAGAAAAGACATGAATGTGAGACTACTTTCCAGACTCTGAAAGAGAAGCTTGTCACAGCTCCAGTGTTGGCGTAAGTAGATTTCTCAAATCCATTAGTTCTTGAAAGTGATGCAAACCACCAGGGTCTTGGGGCAGTACTTCCACTGGAGTTGGACAGGCAGTGGAGGCCAGTCACCTATGCCAGCAGGGGGCCTCGGGCATCAGAAAGAAACATGGAAAATCGTCGTGCCCTGGAATCTGAGCTGCTAGGTCTTAAGTGGGCAGTCACCGATAAGTTCAGGGAGTACCTGCTCAGCAATAAGTTTGTGGTTCTGACAGATAACAACCCTTTTAGCCATCTGCAGACCACAAGATTGGGGGTTATGGAGCAGTGCCAGGTAGCAGAGCTCACCCGATTTACTTCCAGATTATTTCTCATCCTGGCTGTCAGAATGCAGCCGCAGATGCTCTGTAAAGGCAGGACTCGGGACCCATCTGTTCTGAAGGTTTGGCCACGGACCACCTTCCTGATGTTTATGGCACCCCCTCAGCCCATTCTCTGGTGGCAGTCAATGAAGAGTAAGTGACGATCCTAGGTCTAGACTCCTTGGCCACCAGTAGCTTCCCCACCTACAGCAGAGAATCCCTGGCCATTCTTCAATGGGCTGATCTGGTTATCTCAGCCTTCCCTAGGTATTGGGCCAGGGGAGAGTAACAATGCTGACGGAGGAGCCACCAATGCTGGAACTGCTGCAGCAGTGGAATTGAGTGTTGGACTGTGCAGGGGTTTTGCATCATCAAAGAGAGGGCAGCCAGAGGCAACTCGTCCTTCCATCCAACCCTGCAGGAGCACATGATGACCCAAATGCACAGGGGCCATGGACACCAGGGGGTGGAGAGAACGTTCAAATTGGTGAGTGGGCCATGGTACTGGTGTCGCATGCTTTGTGATGTGGAGAAGTTCTGCAAGCCCTGCGAGAGATGCATTGTGTCTAAGGCCCCACAACCCAAAGTAGTAACATCAATGGGCAGCTCCAGACCATTGGAAGTGGTGGCAATGGACTTCGCAGTGCCTGAGCCATTGTCAGATGGGTAGGAGAATGTGCTGCCTTTGACAGAGGTATTCTCCAGGTTGACTGTCGCTGTGCCAACACGTGATCAGCGGCCTGCCATTGTAACCAAATGCTTGGTGAGGCACTGGATTCAGCCATGTGGCGTGCCAACTCAGATTCACTGCAAAAGAGGCGTTCAGAAGTTGAAGTGGTCCAGCCCCTGCATAAACTTTATAGTGTCTGGAAGAGCAGGTCAACTCCATTATCACCAGCAGGGCGATGGGCAATGTGAATGGTTTAACTCGATGCTTCGTGACCTCATTTGCACCCTTTCCCCTCAGAAGAAGAAGAAATGGGTGGAGTTAGGTGCCTGAGCTTGTCTTTGCCTATAACACTATGGAGCATGAAAGCATTTGGTATTCTCCATATTTTCTCCTCTTCGGACGGACACCCAACATACTTCTAGACGTCATACTGGGGGGCTGAAGGGGACGACGTTGGAGGAGGGATGGAGCAGTGGATTCAGCAGCACCAGGACCTATTGCATGTGGCCTATGGCTAGACTGTCCAACAGCTGGGAAAGGTAGCAGAGTCCTGGTGCCAGCGTGTCCAAGCACCCCATAACAGATGCAGAGCTGTGCCCAGGACAGCTAGTGTATGTGCGGAATCGGCAATACACAGGCCGCCACAAGATTGAAGATCTCTGGCTTTCCATTCCCCAGCTGAGCCCTGGTAAACCAGTGTACACAGTAATATCAGTGGATTCCTCACGGCCCCCTCGACAACTCCACTGCTCTGAATTTCAGCTATGCGGCCCTGGAGTTAAGGTCAGTGGGTAACCAGAGAATCGTGCACCTGAACGGGTCGCTACTGAGCCAGAGAGCAATGAAGAGGAGACAGGCGCTGAGAGCGTGGTGGGTCTCCGGGCTCCCTATGGGCCAGAAGAACATATGGCAGGTAATAGCTCAGTGCTCGTCAACTGGAAGAATATGAGAGCTCTGGAGCTCTGGGCAGAAGCAGCAGGACTTCTCAGAGTCCAAGCAAAGGCTCCCCAGTGATCACCCCCCCCCCAGAGACCAACGCAGACCACTGCTACTGTCCATTCCAACCCATTCAACTTACCGTGGTCTGTCATCTGTTGCCAAATTGGAAAAAGTGGGGCTGCATTAGTTAGTGCATTGGGGCCTTTGTAGTACTTATAGGGAGGGCTTCATAATAAGATTTGCAGTCAGTAGTGTAAATGAGTATCAGTGGGACACTGATTAGTATTGGGGGGGGGCGGTGGTGAATGTGGCCAGGTGGAAAAGAGAACTGTGCCTGTAGTTTCCGGCGGGAGGGAAAATAGCAGGAGACCATCCTCCCCAGGTAGCCTTAAAATCGTGCTCCCACATATGCTTGGGCCATTTTCTAGTTTATAAGGGAAGGTAAGTAGCAACATTGCTAATCCTTTTAGCTGATTTATTTTGGTGACCATATGTACCCATGTGAGCTGTGTCATCTGTGCAGCTCCTTTTTTACATTGCAGGATGGTGAAGGTCTTTATGTGAGTCACTGCTTTAGACTTTATTTAACGCATTTTGCTTAACTTGAGTCTGTGGTATTTGTATGGTTAGCCTTAAGTCTCCATGTAACCTTGAGCCACTGATGCGCTTTATTATACTGGTGTAGTAGCTTTGCCTAACACACTTTATTGCACTTTATTTGGTCTGATGATAACTCAGGAGCTGTATTTTATGTGATATCTGACTTGCCTCTCTATGTGTAGCGTTCTTAACAAAACTTGTTAAAAAAATTTGTTATAACTTTGTACTACCTTGTCGGACTGCCTGCCTTAAAGAGGTTCAGAACCTGCCTGCACTGGTTACACAATGAACAAATTCAATTCCACAAGGACAATATGCCTTTTAGTCATAATTTAAAAATTAGGAAAAGTAATTTACTTTATGAAGTCAAGTTTTTGTATGTGTCTGCATCTTCTACAGGCGGATGTAATTGCCTTGCTTTGCATCTGATACTGTGATAGGTTGAATAGAATTAATGTTATTGTCCTCAGCCAAGGGAGTTTTACTGCAGTCAAAATTGTTTCTGAGATCCTGGCAATCAACCAGCCATCATGCTCATCAACACTTGACCTGTTTCTGGTACTTCCAAGTAATAAGAGACTGCGTTATTCAAATGGTACAGTGATGATATCATTATAAATCCAGCAAGTTTCCCAAAGAGCTAAGTTACCGTGATAGAAGGCAGATAATGTTTTCAGCGAGTTACGTTGTCTACCAGTTGGAATTCTATTTTGCTAATAACAGTTGACATTGAAGATCCCTCGATTTGTCCCACTTACAGACTGCAAGATGATTCGGCAATCCCATTCTGGAACTATAATCTTCCCCACAGGTCAGCTGTTCTTTCCTTCTCACTCTTTCTTTCCCTCTAGCTTCAAGGATGGAGTTATTCTCCTCAGAGTGGGCCCTGGCATAATTGACAATTAGGCTGGGTTGTGACTAGTACAAAAAGCTAAAGACAGAGACAAGAACATTGAGTGGGAGGGAGAGACAGACACTAGTAATGCTATTAGACACCTGTGGTTCCCCAGCAGTAAATTGTGTAGTCTGGCTTAGTGATTTGCTGATGTATAATTTTGTCTCTTTTACTACTTTATTAACCGTTTTTCTTTCTTGCTGTTCTAATAAAGTAATTCCATACAATCTTTAACCTGTGTACAATGTATCCCTTGTTTTCAAATACCTCTTGCTGCTGAATGAGAAAAGAACAAGGAATCAATTTTAAATATTTTTCAATGCAGATGCCACTGGGGCCAATTGATCGCGCTCCGATCTGGTTGTGAGGTCTACACCCATCGACTTGAACTGTGCTTTCAGCACATCTTTGTGGTGTTTATTTTGATAACTAAATGATCTGTGGCCCTGGGTTATCTGTGGCCATCTGTGAGGTGGGAGCAAGGGTTTGTGTGTGGAGGTTAAATTCTGGCTTCCACAGACAATACCAGGTCCAGAGGTGTTGTCATATGAGCTTCATTACCTCAACGCTGGTAACATTGGCATTGGTGCAGCAATCCTTTCTCTAACTCCTCTAGGTGCTGGGGAAACATTGCGGAAGATATCTCTCCAGCTCCTGTGTCTTGTGTCTGCAGCTTCTGCTGTTATCATTGAGGAAGGTAGGAGTGACAACTGCAAGGTAGACCTGGATTTTTTTGTGTTCTTCCATAGATCTTGATCACTGAAAAGGCATCAGAGCAGTTTACTAATGGAAGTATTTAGCACAGGACTTTGAGCTGAATCACACAGCTGATGATGGTACTTTGAGGTAACGGAAGTGCTTAACTGTCCCCAAAGTTTATCTCTCAGTTGTAGTTGATGGTAGGTCATGTGCAGGGCCTCAGATAGGCTGAGAGAGCCCCTTGTCTCTTCTCAAAACTGAGTGAGAATTTGTTTGATAAGCTCTGGCTTTGGCAAGTAGTGCAAAAGATCCTAATCAAACTGAAGGTTATTCTCAGTGCCTGCAGTTATGGCACCATCAGCAGTGTCTGCAAAGGATTCGTCACACTCTATTCGTCATAGATAGATTACATAGAATGCAGAACTGTCTGTCTATTATGTATTGGATATCAATTTTGATGGAAACCCAGTCGTTATCGAGGGGAAGAGTTACTGCTAATAGGGGGAAAGCAGAATAGTGTGATGAATAGGTCTTTTTCCAAACCAGTTCTGATGATGAAGAAGCTTAAGACATTAATAAGATTTGGAGGGTGGAACTTTAAAGATAACGTCTGAGAAATTGGTGTGCACTATATTGTGTTCTCAGATGCTAGGCACTGAACATGATAGAAATAATTACTTGCATCTATTCAGCCAAAAAAACGAGCCACTCACTGTGAGGATGAACCAACTGAATCAGGCCTTCAGCCATTGCTTTCTCAAATGAAAGATAAACTGAGGTTTGTTCTGTTTGCCACATCCTCCATAGCTGCTGATAATTTCAGAGTAAACATGAAAGAATAAATCTGAGGCGAGTTGATGTGTGTCCCCAGGGCAATGAAAAACAAATACAGTAAATGCAGTTTGAAAGTACAGTATGTTCCCATCAGTAAGGCTTCTTTGAAGAAATTTCAATTTTAGGGAACACCTTACTCTGAAATCTTTCAGCATCTTTTCTACAAACAGCTTTCATGTGATTGAGTGCCACTCACTTTGTGCATAGTGGACAGAACAGAAAGCGTGATTGCAAGACAAAGCTTGAAACCCACACATTTTGTTATGTTTTGTAACTCCAAAACATTAAACGAATTAAAAGGAAAAGATGGGAGTCCAAAATATGATCCTAACTTTGTGTTTACTTCAAGCGAGGCACTCACGTATCATGTGGTAGCGTGACAATGTATGCAATTAATGTATTTTTACAGATAACCTGTAATGAAATATTTATACAAACAACTTATTTACAAGACCACTCAAATATTACTGAAATATTAAATACCAGCATTCTTCCCTGCTTAGATATAAACTCCAACTCGATAGAGAATGCGTCTCGACTATCTACAGCAGAGTACATTTTAAATTGTCCCATTCAGGCCTAAAGGTGTAATCTTACTCATGTGGTATAATGTATTTCCCGACAAGGAAGGTCATTCTGCTTGGCAGGTGAGAATTGTGGCTGTGAAAACAATCTCAGGTTCTGGGGCGTCCGCCATGATGGTTGTAGGAGTTGACCCTGAGACTGCAGGAAGTGGTTCTGACAGCTCGGGACACTGTTCTTCTTGATCCTCTTTTCTAGTTTGCACATCTTGATCTTTGGAGAGTCCATTTAGTCCACTGGAGTATTCTCTTCTTAATCCTTCAATTGCTCCCTTTACGATCTGATCTCGCCTCTTGGTTTCCTCATTCACAACATCATCTGTTTTCCTATTTCCTTTGCCTCCTTTCTTTGTGGCTTTGCATTCATCCAGCTGGACTTTGATCTTTGCATCTACTTTTACAAGCAGTTTTTTGTCTCCCACTTGAAGTTCATGCAATAACCTTAATGCATACAGAGTAGATTCTGGTTCTTTATACTAACAAAAACCAAATACTTGCAACCTTCCTGAACCTCCCTGAATTCTCTTCCCCCTAAAACCAAGCGACATTTTGTAAGTAACTGCCTGACTAACATATCAGAATGTTTCTCAGATATGTTGCCTACAAAAACTGTTGTAGTCAGACCACTGTTTTTATCACTTTCACAATTTCTCAGAACAGCATGATCCTTCCTTGGTCCAAAATGCTTCACAACCAGAGGCACCCACACCTGTTTGCCCTCTGTTGGGCAACAGTTCATAGTGTACAGCATGCAGAAGGTTGTGGCATTATCCAGTGCCTTTCTTAATTCACTTTCAGTTGACTCTATTACAGGGGATGTGGCATGCAAATATGGATGGATCTCCAATCAAATTGTAGTTGCCTCATCCACTCACGTCCCAACAGTGTTGGCCATTCAAGCTCAATATGGCTTGCTAGTTGTTGTGTTTCACTGTTACAAATGTCATTCCCACAGCTGTTATCTTTTCTCCAGTTTAAGTTCTTAGTTGGATATCAGAAGGCTTCAGTTCAGTGTCTTTGAAATGGCATTCAAACTCTTTTAGTGGAATGACTGAAACAGCTGAGCCAGTGTCCAATATCATATTAATTAGTTTACCATTCACTTCTGGTGTAAGCCATATTGCTTTTTTGACAAATCCTAAACAGGACCAATCTGTGACATGTCCTTTGGCCTTGAGGCATCCACCAGTGCTTGAATTTTTTTGACACACTTGTGTGTCAATGGTGTGACCACAGAAAGTGATGTTTGGTTTAAAGAATTCACACTTGTTATGTCATGCTCTGAGCCCATAATCTTCTAATCTTTTTCAGCACTGTCTTGAGATTTTGGAGATATAACTTGTCATCCTTACTGGTAACAATAATGTCATTTCGGTAACACTGCTTGCCTGAGCAGCCTTGTAGCACCTGGTTCATTGCTTTCAGCCGAAGTGCAGATGCAGATGCTACTATAAAAATAAGCGTATTATAGCAATAAATCCCTTTGTGAGTGTTTATGGTGAGGAACACTTTGGACATTTCCATCTGCATCTATAGTCAGGCCGCTGCTAAACCCACTTTGCTGAAGTGTTTTCCTCCAGAAAGCTTTGCAAAGATGTCTTCTATCCTGTTCCAAGGGTATTGATCTATTTTCAGTAGTGTGTTGATGTTGACCTTATGTAGCCCCCTGGCCAACCTCAGGGTCGCTTGGCTCGCTGTCATCTAGGGAAACAGCCCTCCACCCCGCCAAACTGGGTAATCAGTTTGTGTGGATGCTGTGTAATGTACCCCACCCGGCCCAAATAACAGACAATACACCAGATATGATTAAATGAATTACAGTTTATAGATATAACTAGAACTATATAATTAATAGAGAATAAAATATAAAAGGAAAATAAAAGGCGACACACTTATCAAAGTTCAATCTCTTTGTGCACAAATATTTGGAGCTCAGGACCCTTCTTATCCACCCTGCGACCCCTCGGACCACCTCAACCGGCTGCTTGGGACCAACAACGGTGGTCGACCGGATGCTCCACACGAGTCCGTCTCCGTCTCCTCGCCGAACGCCCTCCTCAGGGTCCGACCCCCTTAGCGGACATCACAGCACCTGGTCCATCCTCTGTCTCTCTCTCTCCCGCCTCCTGCCCCAAAACCCTGCGCATACAGTATCTTCAAATACACCAAAAACATAACAACTATCCCAATTGGTTCGTAACATCTTATCACACTCTAAACCAAAACAAGCTGCTAGCGCAAAACTTTCTCAGTGTTTAACATAACAAAGAAGCATTCCCAAGTATAACATAACAAAGAAGCCATTTTAATTAGCCTACACAGCAACTTAAGAGACAAAACCCCCTTACACTTATAATCACCACAGATCCTGACAGACCCATTCTTCTTGAATACTGGAGCCACTGGCATTGCCCATGAGCTCCACTCAACCTTGGAAAGAATTCCTTCAGACTCCATGCGATCTAGCTCACTGACTACTTTATCACAGATGGTACAAGGAATTGGACAGACCTTGTAAAACTTGGGTATGGCATTTTCATTTAACATTATTTTTTCCTTGTTACGTTTGAGTTTTTCAAAGCCATCCCCGAATACTGCTGTAGCATCATGTAGTACCTTTTCAGTAGACTCTGTTACAGGGTATGTGCTTGCAAATGGTGGATGGATTTGCAATCAAGTAATACTGTAGATGTCTCAGCCATTCACGACCCTCCTGTTTCTACCACATACAAGACCAATGTGGCTTATTGGCTGTTGTATTTCACTGTTGCAAATGTCATTCCCACAGGAGTTATCTTTTCTTGTTTGGATATCTGCAGATTTCAGTTCAGTATCTTTGAAATGCCTTTCAATCTCATTTTGTGGAATGACTGAAATTTTGTGGAATAGACATTAGCAGGTGTCTTCAGTCATTCCTGCTTCTGCCCTTGTTGATTGATGGAATATGAATATGGAGTGCTTTTTACTTAATAAATGACTAAGTTTGAATTTTTTGAGCTTCTCCTGCAGCGTGACATGGGATGTTTATGTTTATCTGTTCATTTCTGTGAATTAACTACTTTTAGTGTATAAATGCAATTTGAGCTTCCCTTATCATGGAATAACAGGTAAGAAAACTATACAATCGAGGTTAGAGTGTTGAACATCTGCAGTGAAATGTGAGGCATGGCATTAATAATCAATAAGCACATAGTAGACTGAAAAACCCAAGACAGAGGCATTGAGCCAGGAACATCCAAGAGCACAATATTAAGCTCGCAGTGAATGCTTTGCAGACTCAGTACATTTTTAGCAATGATTTCAGCCTTGTATTAATTTATTTCCCGTATAGGGAAATAAACCTTTGTAACGGGGTCAAAGGAACAATGTGTAGTAATGCTGTCATTGAAAGCAGATGAATGCTTAAATGTTTAACATTCCTCTATGCATGTGATATGAACCCATTTTTTTATCCATGATACTGCATTGCATTATTTGTAAATAATTTATTCTCCAACCAGAATACTGTGCCTTCCTAATTACTTGTTGAACCTGCTCGTTAACTCACAGTGATTTATATACAAGGACACACAGGGTCCTTTGAGTCCTGCTGAAGGGTCTCAGCCCAAAACGTTGACTGTACTTTTTTTTCATAGATGCAGCCTGGCCTGCTGAGTTCCTCCAGCATTCTGTGTGTGCTGCTCAAGTTCCTCTGAATACTAATTACCTTACTATTCACTGTATAGAGTCAAACACAGGCCTGTTGGCCCACTTTGTCAGTGCTAACCATCAAGTGCCCATCTGTACTGATCCTATTTACTGGTACTTGCAATAGAAAGGGTTTCCATTTAAAAGCATTCCACACCCTCCTATTTTTTTCAATCAACTTGGATGATCTCTCCTTTTTCTACATTACATGCAGTGAACTTGTCCAGATGAGCATTTTATAGACTGCTGGCTGAATTGTGGGTTATTGAAAGAGCTCAGTAGCAATTGGTTCTCATTCACATTTGCATATCACTCCTATATAGATGGTGGTACTGATGGATCCAATGGAAGATCCCGATGACATACTGCGAGCCAACCGCTCTCGAGAGAAATCATACATGTTTGATGTGGCCTTCAATTATACCGCAACACAGGTAAGACATGTACTGTTGCACAACATCTTGGTCAAACCTCACTTACATGCTGGATCCATTTTTAGCCTTCTGCCATTAATGAAGTTGTGGTATTGATGTCCGTCATGGTTAAGAATTACATAGAACAGTTCAGGCTCTTTAGCCCACAATGTTGTGCTGACCTTTTAACCTACTCCAAGATCAATCTAACCCTTCCCGCCCATATAGCCCTCTATTTTTCTTTCGTCCATGTGCCCACCTTATGTATCTGCCTCTACCACTGCCCCTGGCAGCACATCCCATGCCTCCCCCATTCTCTGTGTAACAAAAAAAACTAGTTCTGATATCCTTGCAACACCTTAAAATGATACCCCTATTTATTACCATTTCTGCCCTGGGAAAAAGTCTCTGGCTGTCGACTCAATCTGTACAATCTGTATCTATATACCTCTATCAAATCACTCTCACCCTCCTCTCCAAAGAGAAAAGCCCTAGCTTGCTTAACTTATCTTCATAAGACATGTTCTCTAATGCAAGCAATATCCTGGCAAATCTCTTCTGCACCCTCTCTAAAGCTTCTACATCCTTCCTATAATGAGGCGACCACACCTAGACACAATACTCTCAAGTATGGTGAAATCAGAGCTTTATAGAGCTACAACATTACCTCACAGCTCTTGAACTCAGTCCCCCGACTAATGAAGGCTAATACACCATATGCCTCCTTAACCACCCTTTCTTCTTAATTACTGAAGGAACATTTTTACAGAAGGTGTTATAGTACTAATAAAATTCAAAGTGAGTATGTCCAGTAGAAAGCTCAAAATCAAAAGCAACTAAAGCTAATATACCTTTCGGAGGTTCTAGTAAATAATATACCACATTGTCCATTGGTGATTAATTGACTTGGGTCAAACAAGGAGGTATAATCAAATTAGTGGTTTCTGTGGTGCAGATCTAGAGATAATCTAGAATACTGGATCAGGAACAAAAAGTGATTCTGTGGTGCAGATCTAGAGATAATCCAGAATACTGGATCAGGAACAAAAAGTGATTTTATCACTGAACACTCAACTATTTCCCTTGTACCTTTGTCCATACTGTGTACACCTCTTATTCTACATGCACAATGCCATTTTCTAGCAAAACTTAAAACTCTGCCTCTGTTCACTGTGTTCTCTGACTTGCAGAATATTTCTAGTATTTTTATTGATTTTATTTAACAACATCATTTCACGTGGGCTTTGGCTTGTACCAACGTCCCGGTATTTCTTTCTGCAGCAGGAATCCAATTTGCATTTTATTGTGATAGAGGGAGGCTTCCAAACATGCAAAGAAAAACAGATCTTTCATTAAAAATCCTGCAATAATAGTGTCAGTGGTCGGAGCAGCTGACCTATCTTTGTGTAATTAAATTACTGAATAGCTGAACTCAGAATATCTACTTACTTCAATCATCTGCTCATCAGTTGCACCTTGGCGTGTACAGGGGTTCGCCAACAATTCTGCAGGGGGCCTGGACGCTCTGACATTCTACACATTCACAATGTTTTTAGGTATATCCAGGTCACTCTTTGTGTATCTGTAACTTTCACCCTATTTCACATTTTTCATCATAGATTTACAAATGTTAACTTTTCTCCATAAATTCTCTACTTGCTCTTTCAAGATTCAAGATTCAAGATTCAAAAAACTTTATTGTCATTCTAACCGTACATCAACTCTGCAGGGCAGAATGAGACAGCGTTTCTCAGGAGCAGTGCAATCATAACATAACAAACGCAACACTAAATAATAAACATAACAATAAATAGTAAAACACAACAGCCACATGTCAGTTAAAATCAAGTTATAAGTGTCCAGTGCAAGTTAAAAGTGTCCAAAGCAGAGTCAGGTAGAGCAGCTATTTAGCAGTCTGACTGCCTGTGGGAGGAAGCTGTTTAGTAGCCTTGTGGTTTTAGTTTTGATGCTCCTGTAACGTTTGCCTGATGGCAGAAGAACAAACGGTTCATGGAGAGGGTGTGAGGGGTCTTTAATGATGTACCATGTCTTCTGGAGGCATCGACTCTGAAAAAGGTCTTGGACAGAAGGTAGGGAGACCCCAATAACCTTCTCTGCTCCCCTAACCACCCTCTGCAAGGCTTTTTTGTCGACAGCACCGCAGCTGGAGTACCAGGTTGTGAAGCTAAAGGTCAGCACACTCTCAACCACGCCTCTGTAGAATGTAGTTAAGATGTTAGTGGGGAGTGATGCTTGTTTAAGCTTCCTCAGAAAGTGCAATTTCTGCTGGGCCCGTTTCACAATCCCAGTGGTGTTCCTGGACCAGGTGAGATTGTCCGAGATCTGCACCCCAAGGAACTTGATGTTTTCCACTCTCTCCACTGTGGAGCTGCTGATGCTGAGGGGTGTGTGCTCAGGCTGAGACTGTCTGAAATCGACAATCATCTCCTTGGTTTTGGTGACATTAAGCATCAAGTTGTTATCCCTGCACCAGCTCTCTCGGTGTTTGATCTCCTCCCTGTACATTGTTTCATCATTTTTGCTGATGAGCCCCACCACTGTGGTATCATCAGCAAATTTAATGATCAGGTTCTCCTTGAATCTGGCTGCACAATCATGTGTTAGCAGTGTAAACAGCAATGGGCTAAGCACACAGCCTTGTGGGGATCCAGTGCTCAGCGTGATGGAGTCAGAGATGTTCCTGCCAACACGGACTGACTGTGATCTGTCTGTCAAGAAATCCAGAATCCAGCGACACATGGCAGTGCTAAGGCCAAGCAGCGACAGTTTCTCCACTAATCTCTGCGGGATGATGGTATTGAACGCTGAACTGAAATCAATGTACAGGATTCTGGCATAAGCGTCTTTGTTGTCCAAGTGAGAGAGAACTGTGCGCAGTGTGGTGGATATTGCGTCCTCCGTAGAGCGATTTGGACGATAAACAAACTGTAGAGGATCCAGCGATGAGGGGAGGCTGGCTGTGATCTTATTAGGTGCTGCATCATATGTTAGAAAATGAATATCATAATGAATGTTTTGTGGTAGAAGTCACATCCTTTGTGAATGTTAAAAATTGAAGGAAGAAATTAGATACTTATTATATCTAAGTAATTACTGATAAAGATAACATCTCACCAAGAAAAAATGTAACTCTATTTCATTAACGAGAAGTCCAATGACGTGAGAGTAACTTTGGTATGTCTGACTGGATAAATCATTTGACTTTACAGTGTAGTATGTTCAGGGTATCCATACTTTCCCTTGACTCTTTCATCTTTGAGATCCAGACCAGGCTAACCAACTGGAGAATTTTTTATAGTTCCATGGTTGATGATGTTCAGAAGGAACTGACAATGACTGTAAAAGATAATGGAACTTTCTGAAAAGAACTTAAAAGATGAGCAGTTTTTCACAAGCTCCAATCTAATATAAATTTCCTACAACAATTATTGCATTGTAGTTGACAGATACTGGCTGATAGCCTGGTGATTGCTCCAGAGTGCTTTACAAGAAAGAATCTCATTTCTGACCAGAATTGTATTCCATGCATTCAAAAACAATCCTCTATGGACGGTATAATAAGCTAAATGATTCCAATAATTTTTCTGTGGCTCAGGATCTGCCCTCCCCTCATTGAGTTACCAAATGCCACGAATGCTTTCCATGGGGATCTAAATAGAAGAGAGGAAAACAATGCAAAAGGCAAATAAGAAGCTTGTGTGTCTGTTTAAAGTTGTACAATATAACCTCTTCAGAAGTAATAGATCCAGGTATTCTGTATCACAATGGTTGTGCTACCATGTACAGTAAAATTTCCATATGATAAAATCCATATGGTTTTAATACTGTTGAAGAAGGAACACATACTCAAAGGGAATAGAGTTTCTCCAAACCAGTTGAATGAGATCTTTCCCCCGAGAGCGCAGACTGACCTTTAGTGAAGCATTTCATTTGAAAGGACATCAGTGCTCCCTCAGTACCAGAATTTCATGCTCAGTCTCCAAATGGGACATGAACCCACAGATTCAGGTGGTAGTTACACCACAACTTGCATCGTATAGCGGCATTTTTCAATGTTCTGTGGACTGGCTCACTGACCTAGTTGTGCTACTTATTAAATATGCAATCATAAATATGAAAAAATGTGTAGGTTTTTATATGGGACTATCTAATGACATTTTTATAACAATCTTATAAAGGCAATGGCTCTCATGAGACACCAGTTAGTCACATAGTTTGAAAAACAGGTTTGTACCAAGGCTTCAGAGAGAGAAAGTTTTTGCCATGATTATTTCGCTGAAGCTTTTGCTTAAAAATTAAGAGTAATGAAAATACTCGGGCAAAAAAAGAGACGGGACTTACTTTACATGTGATCCAAGATACAAGTGTCAATAACTATAGGAAAGGTCCAAGAACATAAATACTTGAAAAATACCTTTGCTGTTGGCATGTGTTTCCTGCTTTAGAAATGTGGTCAGATATAGAAAGCACAATGATGATTATGTTTCACGTTCACTGTTCTGCCGATCGGGTTGCAATCTAGGATCAGTGGTTCTAATAAGACTCAGAGCTGGCTTAGCTTCTTGTGGCTACAACTAGGAGGATATGATGCCACAGTAGCGTGGCAGTTAGCGCAACACTATTGCAGCTCGGGCATCGGAGTTCAGAGTTCAATTCTGACGTCATCTGTAAGGAGTCTGTACATCCTCTCCATGGACTGCATGAATTTCCACCAGGTGCTCCGGTTTCCTCCCACAGTCCAAAAACATAGTGGGTTAATTGGCATTGTAAACTGTCCCATGATTAGGCTAGGGTTAAATTAGGGGTCGATGGGTGGCACAAATTGAAGGGCCAGAAGGCCCTATTCTGAGCAGTATCTCAATACATCTATAAATAATCTACAAAGTTTGTATATAAAGGAAATTAAAATGTTTTTTTTAATCTCGTGCTTCATTTTTAGATTTTTTTAAAGGTTATTGACTGCCTTTTTAAAATTTTTACTTCATGTTGAGTTTATAAACCAAAGTAAATAACAATTAGTTTGGCAAGTGTAATTTCAGTACAGTTAGGGCTACTGAGTTGTGGGCATGCTATGTTGGCGTCAGAAGTATCGCAACACTTGCGGGCTGCCCAGCACAGCCCTCACTGATTTGACTTGACACAAACGACGCATTTCACTCTTATGTTTCAATATTTCGATGTACATGTGACAAATGAAGCTAATCTTTAGTCTTAAGTTTCCCAGCAATTAATAGTAGAAAAGCTATCTCCTAACACCAGAGACCTAGCTCGGGCTGTCTGTGTGGAATTTATATGTCCTCCCCGTGACTGCATGGGTTTCATCCGGATGCCATAGACATATTGATTGATAGCTTAACTGGCCACTGTAAATTGTCCTATTGTATGTAGGTAAGTGGATGGAGCCAACGAGAATACGGTGGGAATAAAATGAGTTTAGTGTACATGTGATAAATGAGTGGTTGATGGTTGGCATGCTTCTGTGCTGTCTCTCTCTTTATGACTCGTTAATTCTGTAATTGGGATGCACATCTAATAAAAAGTCAGCAACCTTGAAAATTAACACTTTCTTTCTCCATGGATACGACCTCATCTATTGCTTGTAATCCCTTGTTTTTTATCACTCATCTTCTGAAACTAACTTCTGGCTATAAAATTTCAGGAGGTACGTTTTATACTTATAAATGTAAATATGCAATCCTGTTCACTCTTTACTGCAGGAAACATTGAGGGGTGGGTCAGGTGAGGGTTGCTTAGCTTCCTATATAGTGTCTGATGCATGCCATTTTCCCCTTCCATGGAAAGTTTCTATTGTCATCAAATGCAAACAATTAATCATCAACACGTATTCAGCATTTTTATCTTGGCAAACGTTACCACAGTGCAAGTTTTATACTTATAAACTTCTAACAGTATGGAACTGTATACCATGTACATTGTAGAAATGTTCTTGACAACAAAAACCAGCAGAGAGTTGTTCCCAGAAGTGATCACTTGTTGAACTGTTGCGCACGGTGTTGTTTGCTGCAAACAAACAGTTGCAACAACGCAGCTGAATAGTAAAACTGTATGTTGCACATTTCAGCTGACCTCTGGTCCCAAATTCATAACTCCTACGGGTTCCCTAGGAAATAGAAGCCACCTGGCTGCGTGCTTCAGTAGAATGGTTCATCTAAATTTAAATTCCATGGCAAGGACTTTTTTAGCTATAATCATAAATCACAGTCAACTGTAAATGTGACCATAGGAAATACTATTTATTTGAAAATTTTTGTTTCACCCTTGCAGCTGTGATATTGCCATTATACACTCAGTGGCTATTTTATTAGGCACAGCTGTACATTTGCTTGTTAATGGAAATATGTAATCAGCCAATCATGTGACAGCAACTCAATGCAGACATGGTCAAAAGATTCAGTTATTATTCAAACCAAACATCAGAATAGGGTAGAAATGTGATCGAAGTAATCTTGACCGTGGAATGACTGTTTGCGGAAGACGAGGAGGTTTCAGTATCTCAGAAACTGCTGATCACCTGGGATTTTCACACACACAATAGTCTCTAGAGTTTACAGAGAATGGTGCAAGAAGCAAAAGACATCTGGAGAGTGGCAGTTCCGTGGGCGAGAATGCCTTGTTACTGAGAGAGGTCAGAAGAGAATGACCAGACTAGTTCAAGCTGAGACGAAAGCAACAGTAGCTCAAATAGCCATGCATTACAACAGTGGAGCACAGAGGAGCATCTCTAATACACAGCATAACAAACCTTGAAGTGGATGGGCTACAAGCAGCAGAAGACCACAAACATAGTACAGGAGGAACCTCCTGTGACTGCTGAGTGTATATTTGTTTTAACCACTATCCAAACATCTGCCTGGCCAATCTCCAGATCAAAAATTGTACTTCAAAGTGCAATGCATGAAAAACAAAGAATTGTCATAACTTTTGTTTTAAATTATAGAAGTAGTTTTCTGTTTGGATTCAATAGAGCTTTCACTAAATTAACAGCATTTTATTGTAAGCCGTAGTTCAATGGATAGTGCAAGAGAAGAAAGCAATATGATTTCACAGTGACAAAAAGATGAACCTGTCATTTAGTTTATGAATGAGTCCAGTGGTGGTCGAGCGGAAAGTGGTGGTGATGGTGAAACAGCGGTTATGTTATTGAGTTAGTAACTTTGAGGCCTGGAATAAAGACATGCGGTCAAATCCTATCCCAGCAGCAGTGATATTTAAAATTCAGTTAGTGAACTATGATTAGGTTTAGTAACGGTGGCGGAAATCTGTCTTTTCTTAGCGGAGGAGCTGGGTCTCTAACCTCCGACACCAGAACAATGCAACATGCAACTAGCCGGGGGAATTCAAAGTTCAAAATAAATTTATCATCAAAGTACATATATGTCACCATATACAAACTTGAGATTTGTTTTCTTTTGGGCACACTCAGTAAATCCAAGAACCTTAATAGAAACAATGAAGGATCGCACCCGACAGCAAACTGTACAAATACAAAGAGAGAAAATAATAATAATAAATAATTTAGCAATAAATATTAAGAACGTAGGATAAAGAGTCCTTGAAAGTGAGTCCATTGGAACAATTTAGTGATGGGGCACGTGAAGTTGAGTGAAGTTATTCCCACTAGTTCAAGAGCCTGATGGTTGAGGGTTAATAACTGTTCCTGAACCTGGTGGTGTGAGTCCTGAGGATCCTGTGCTGTCTTCCTGATGGTGGCAGCAGCAAGAAGAGAGCACAGCCTGGGTGGTGGGGGCCCCAGATGATGGATGCTGCTTTTTTGTGACAACAGTCCATGTAGATGTGCTTAGCAGGTCAGGCAGCATCAATGCAGAGGAGCAGACAGTTTGGGTAGATGAAAGCTTTTAACCCGAAACATCAACTGTCCATTTCACTCCAGAGGTGCTTCCAAATCTGCTGGATTCCTGCAGCTTGTGTGTAACTCCAGATTCCAACATCTGCAGTCTCTTGTGTCACCAGATGAACGGAATTGTCTCTTAAATGTCTCAACAAATATGCCACCATCAAAACAACATTGATATGTTTTTCCTGATTTCAGGTTTTCCTATTGTACTTTCCATAGGAAGTTCAGCAGCCAGATTAGGCACAGCAAGATCACACATACAGATGTGGATTCATCAGTGGGTCCCATTGGTGAGCTTTGATATTGGAGAAACAGGCTCTTTGGCCCAATTGTCCACGCTGACCAGAATGCTCATTTAAGTTAGTCCCATTTGCCCACATTTGGTCGATCTCCCTCTAAACCTTACCTGTCCAAGTGTCTCACAATTAACTCATCTTTCTTGTGTCTTTTCAAGGATGATGTGTACCGTTCAACCACCAAGGATCTGATTGAAGGCATTATTTCTGGGTACAATGGCACAGTATTTGCTTATGGACCAACAGGTAGGCAGCAAGTTTTAAACGATTTTTTTAAATTGAATGCAATGGACACAAAATACTGCAGGAACTCAGTGGGTCAGGCAGCATCTATAGAGAGGAATAAACAGCTGACGTTTCAGGCCCAGATCCTTCATCATGTCTTCATGAAGGGTTATCAGCCCGAAACGTATTTTGTTTATTCCACTCTGTAGATGCTCTCTGACCCGCTGAGTTTCTCCAAAATTTTGTGTGTGTAGCACTGGTTTTCCAGCATCTGCAGAATCTCCTGTTTTTACAGTATTTTATTGATTGCGACGCTGTTAAAATCATTACTGTTCATGGTTAACAAACAAATGTCAAAACTGTCTCTTTCTGTTCTGAAACATAATTTTATCATTCCACAAAAATAAGAAGTTAGTTTAATACATGTGTAAAGTTGCAGTTTCTTTAATTCTGCAGTATTATACTATGTGCTCCAGTAGTTCAATAAGACTTGTATCACGAAAAACTACTTAATTTCAGATGCAAAGATGTCACATATACAGATGATGAGAAAGGGCTGTTTTTAATGAGATTGCAAGCTATTACCACAAAATTAAACTGTAAATTTAAAATATTTCATTCCAGTTTTATCTTATGTAAATTTAAATTGCACAAACACAAATGCTTGAAAGTAACATCAGGCTGGAAGGACACATCTTACACTGTGGCATTGTAGTTAGCAAAACGCTTTACAGTACCAGTTAACCGCGTTCAATTCCTGCCACTGCATGTGAGGAATTTGTACGTTCTCTCTGTGACCGTGTGGGTTTCCCTGGGTGCGCTCATTCCTCCCACAGTCCAAGGATTGCCGGTTGGTTGGTCAATTGGTCATTGTAAAATATCCCATGATCTGGCTAGGGTTAAATCGGAGATTGCTGGGCACCGCAGTTCGAAGGACTGGAAGGGCCTTTTCTGTGCTGTATCACAATAAATAACTAAAGACTGTTAAGACTTGAGGGTTATTGATATGATTGATATCAGTTTGGTTGGATTATTAAGGACTGCATAGCCAAAGAATGGAGCAAAGATAGAAATCAAGTGTGATCCGTATCAACAGTATTCAAATAAAGTGAACCGCAAACACTTCTGTTTAGCAGTAATTTTGTACTCAGTAAATTATCGCAGAAAGCAATGGCATAAATTGGGCAGGAAACTTGATGCCAGAAGACTGGCCTGGTGAACGTCTTTGAATGATAGACTTGTGGACCTTTGGAGAACTGTGTATTTAAAAATTTGCCTGAGCTGTAGCGGAATACATGAATGACATTCCAAAATGTCAGAGAAATGGACCTCCAGTAACCCAGTCTTTCCTAATTTTTCATTAGATTTCCCACTGTCCTCAGTTCCACAAAGAACATTGAACAGTATAGCATAGCATAGTACAAATGCTTCAGCCGACAATGTTGTACTAACCCTTTAAACTACTACTACTTTCCTCCACATATCCCTCCATTTTTTTCATCCATGTGCCTATCTAAGGGACTCTTAAATCTTCCCAATATATCAGCCTCAACCACCACATTCTACAGTGCATTCCAGGCATTTCCGATTCTCTGTGTACAAAAAACCTACCTCTGACATCCCTCTTAACTTTCCTGCAAAAACCTTAAGGTTATGCCCCAGCCCTGGGGGAAAAAAGTGCTGGTTGTCCACTCTTCTTGTACAATATCAAGACACCTCTCACTCTCCTCCTCGCCAAAGTGAGAAGCCCATGCACACTCAACCTATCCTCATAAGATATGCTCTCTGGTAAATCTTCTCTGCATCCTCTCCAAGGCACCCACATCCTTCCTATAATGGGGTGACCAGAACTGAGCACAATACTCCAAATGTGATCTAACCAGTTTTACAGAGCTGCATCATTATCTCGCAGCTCTTGAACTCAATTCCCCAACCAATGAAGGCAAATGCACTATACACCTTCTTAACCACCCTATCAACTTGCACTGCAACTTTGAAGGATCTATGGATGTGAAACGCAACATCCCTCTGTTCTTCCACACTGTTAAGAATCCTGTCATTAACCCTGTGTTCTTCCTATCAAGCTCATCAAGCACTTAAAAGCTTAGAATGTGAACCCATGACCTTTTTACGCCAAAGAAAGTGCATTTGGACATACAGACTGCTGTTGATCTTAGCTGTGCTCCTGCAACACCAAATTTTATACATTTGCTTTTTCTTGCTCTGTTCTTTCTCACTTCAGAATATGAAAAAACATGCTTTCAAGTCAAAACCACACAGTAAAAGTTTACAAAAACTGCTGGAATATTATGCAAAATAAATTTACTTGTTGCTAACAACTTGGACAATTTTTGGTATGTAATATGTCTTGAAAATTCACATTTCTAAAAAGGGATAAAGAACATTTCATCCTACAATTGTTGACTTTTAATGTATAGAAATGATTATATTCTTAATTATGCTTCTATTAAAACAGATATTGGTCAAAAACATGGGACTGAATTTTGCTTCCAAAATATCACTGAGGCTTGTAGTTATTTATGTAATTACTTATGAATAAATTACAATGGAACTTTAGGCAGTGGACAGACTGGGGTTCAATTCAAACACTCAAAATCTCCTGTCCAAAGTACAGCAATCCGCTGTTAGCCTTGTGAAAATGTCACCTTGCTTGCTCTTGCTGTTGCAGTATTTGCATTTTTGCTATGAAATAAACTTCCCTTATAAACTTGAACTTATTCATTAAAATTAGAGCAAGAGTGGGTGGATATAACCCCAAAAGACCGTTCCTCTGTTCAATGAGTTCATGCCTGATTTGTTATTTAATTCCACATACTTCCACTCAACCTTTTTTCATTTGGTTGTTAACATTTGATGACTGACCTAATATAATTGCTTGCAGGACACTTTCAGACTTTTGACACCCTTTACATCTTTCCTAAATTTAGTTCATAAAGATTTCCTATAATTTTTAAAGCAGTACTAAATTTCCCAAGTAGTAGAAACAGTTTAACTCCATCTAAATATAAGTCTTTTTACCACTCCTTTTGGTAATTCCATCTACCTTGTTTACAGTGTTCAGAACTTTTGTCTAAATTTGCACGTGTGATTTATTTTGTCATCTTCTAAATTAGGAATACAATGAGGTGTCTAATCAGTTCTGAGATAGGTTCAAAGTAAACTTATTATCAAAGTACATAAATGTCCCCATCTACCACCCTGAGATTCATTTTCTTGCAGACATTCATAGTAGAACAAAGAAATACCATAGGATCAATGAAAAACTAGACAGAAACTCAGACTGACATACAACCAATATGTAAAAGAATATAATTAGTGTAAATACAAATATAAATACATACATACATACTGAGAACATAAGTTGTAGAGTTGTGAAAGTGAGTCCATTGGTTGTGGAATCAAATCAGAGTTGAGGGGAGAAAAGTTATCCATGTTGGGTCAAGAACCTGATGATTGAACGGTAATAACTGTTCCTGAACCTGGTGGTGTGGGACTTAAGGCTCCTGTACCCCCTTCTTAATAGCAGCAGTGAGAAGAGAGCATGGCCTAGATGATGGGGTCCTTGATGATGGATGCCCTTTTCTTGCTCCTTGTAGGTGTGCTCAATGGTGGTGCCCCGTTAATGATGTGCTTAGTGTTAACTCCTGCCCAACAGCCTCATAGAAATTGAAAATTAACTAGTATTAGAGAAAATGTCAAGTTTAAGGTTTTCTTTTTGAATTTTTTTCAAACCATAAATGATTTTATCCAATCATTTTTGTTCTCATTTCTTTCTTTTCATGCATCTGGGTTGACATTAAATTTACTCATTCTGTTTGCATTTTGTTCTGAGTTCTTGCACTGCTATATTCTGATACCTTCAGTCTGGCTAAGGGGGGAGACCGCTGGCTACTTGGCTCATCCACATCTGAGATGCTATTTTCCCTTCTTGTGACATGGTTAGCTTTCGTATAGGTCTAATATTTCCACGCAAAACTTTAAGAGCCAAAATATGCAATTGGATCACAAGAGAGATGATAGGTGCTGTAATCTGGAGCAACACACACAAAATGCTCGAGGAACTTGGTGGGTCAGGAGGGCATCTGTGGTGGGAGATGGACAGTTGACGTTCCGGGTTGAGACTCTTCTTCAGAGTCCTTCAGGGACTGTCCATTTCCCTCCATTGGTGCTGCCTGACCTGCTGAGTTCCTCCAGTATTCTGTGTATTGCAATAGCTAGTGCATTGCCAGCAAGTACTGGATGTCCTGCTGGAATCAGAAACAGAGTTGTTATCACAGACATACTGTATGTCCTGAAATTTGCTGTTTTGTGGCAACAGTAAAGTGCAAGACATACCACACCAAATGATGTCCCATTATCCCCTGTTAAGTGGTTAATATGTTGTCATATCTATTTATGTTGTCTAGGTGCTGGGAAAACGTACACAATGTTAGGAACAGATAATGAACCTGGTATATACGTAAGAACACTCAACGATTTGTTCAAGTCCATTGAAGAAACAAGTGATGATATGGAATACACTGTCTCTATGTCATACCTGGAGGTAGGTCCAATCACAAAAGCTTTTCTGGGGGCACTGTTGTTGCTGAGGACAAATCATCACAATGCTGAAACTCTACCCACCAGTGAAGTTTGCTGGTATGTTTTCCAACATGGGAAGGTATAAGGTTTTAGTTGCTTGAAGATGAGGAAGAGTGTCTATACTGCGTGCATCAGTGTGAAATTATTGGGGAATACCATTCTTCATCATGTCTTAATCTCAATATTTCCTCAGAGGATCAACTCTGATCAGAAAATGAAATTTGGTTGGGATTTGTACACATGTTGTTGCATTCATGGTACAGAGTGTAAAATGGGCAAAGACAGAGCTTTTTTTACTTTAACATTATATATGAAAATCGTACGAATTCACAGAACATGCAGCAGACTCTGGCAACTAGGGAGAAATCATTGCAGTCATTATCCTGAGACGCCACTCTGTAAGCTTGAGCTTACGTATCTGATTTGTAATTTTCAAATGATGTAGAATTTAGGAATACCTCTTCCCAAAATAGCACTCTCTCTTGTGTGCCATTTGATGACATTGTGGAGCATAAACATTAATTAGCACTAAGATGCTGAAGGCAAATAATTGAGTCTTGGGTGGCAGAGGGTTTCTTTTATGTGCATTTGTTTGTTATGTGTCACATCCTGATCACTACAGTGACAAATTAGAACATACAAACAGATGAATTAGAAGCTGGAATAGGCCATCCAGTCCATCAAACCTAATCTATCATGTAATCAGTATCATGCTGATTAAGATTAAGAATAAATTGGACAAATACATGGATGGGAGGTGTATGGAGGGATATGGTCTGTGGGCAGGTCCGTGGGACTAGGCAGAAAATGGTTCAGCACAGCCAAGAATGGCCAAAGGGCCAGTTTCTGTGCCGTAGTTTCTATGGTTCTATGGCTCTATGGCTGATCTGATTGCAATCTCACCTCTATATTCCCATGTACTCAGAGTAATCTTTCATTCCTTGCTTGTTATGTATCTATCTATCTATCCCTGCCTTAAAAATATTTAGACTGCTTCTACTGCACTTTGAAGCAGTCTACTACTCTTTGCTCTAGTTCCAGATTCTCCCACAACATCCCGTATACATCCACACAGTCAGTACCATTCCATGGCTATGTATATTTCCAGCCAGTAACCTCTTACTCCCCTAAACTCAGTGGATACACATCTGGCCTATTCAACCATACTTTATTTTTATTTGTACTTTCGTTATCCGTATATGCACAATCAATGCAGAGGTGATTTGTGAGTGGCTGTAATTGGTGTGGGAGATCAAAGCCACAGACCTACAGGGTCACGTAACCCCTTCCTTACCTACACAATCAGCACAAAAGCAAACCTGATGAAGGTTGGAAGTTGATGAAATTTACAAGATCGCACATAAGCACCAACGTGAAAGACCTAATGCAATACTTTTGGTATTATTGCAGGTTACTGCATGGCAGTGCCTTTTCTCTCAGTGTTAAGATTTGCCCAAAGGAGGGGAATTGAGATAAATTTTAAAACAGTAGATCTATCACCAGCTGATAACTGCATAGTTCTCCTTTTAAGAAACAAATTTGGCTATTATGTACGGGCACTGCCCATGTTATTATGCAATAGCTGTCACACAGGTGAGAAACTGCTAGAAAGTTCAGCAGTCTAATGAACAAGGAGGCAATTAAAAGAGAGAGAGAGTACGGCACGAGCTGAGACACGAGCTGGGAAGTTACCATGGCAACAGCTCAGAGCGGTTGAGCTAACGGACGCTGGAATTTTGGATGGGTTATAAAAGTTGATCCTTCAGTCTGATAGTGGCAGAGGAGACATGACACGAGAGAACTGGGGAAGCTACCCGAGAAACCACTGGTGGAGTTTAAGACCACCACGAGGGTGGAGGCGACGGATCGATTAGTTTCGACCCGTGATTACCAGTGCGGGTAAGAACTTGACTGTGGGGGTCTGCTGGTGGTGAACCCGTGCCGTGGGTTAGTAGACCGTTCCCTAGGAGGGGCTCTGTCCATCTGTATCTGTGGGGAGGGGGGTCACACGAAGTGACTCTGAAGACTTTGGAAGCAAGAACAGCTAAAGCTGCCAACTTGAACATCAACTCAATTAACTCTCTCTCTCTCTCTCTCTCTCTCCATCAATTCAACTCGACGCAACACAAAGTGAACTGAACTGCTTAAACTTACCTGACACCGTAAGACTGATATCTACCTGCTGGACTATTATTTATTTTTTTTGTATCCACACACACATTTCCGGACATATATATATATAAAATAGTTTATAACCTGTATTGTATTATTTGGTTTAATGATATTAATTCGTAGTAGTAATAAATATAGTCTTAATTTATAGTAAACTAGACTCCAGGTGTGTTCCATTTCTGCTGGTCCTTTTCAACCCATCACAGGGTTCGTGACATAGCCATTTGCTGCCAGTAATACAAAAAAATGAAGAGTGTCATTTATCTAACCTCAGGTTGAAGATGTCTTCAAAAGTAACTTAGGCTAGTGAAATGTGTCGAAGGGTCTCGGCCTGAAACGTCGACTGTACCTCTTCCTAGAGATGCTGCCTGGCCTGCTGCGTTCACCAGCAACTTTGATGTGTGTTGCTTGAATTTCCAGCATCTGCAGAATTCCTGTTGTTTGCGTTTAGTGAAATGTGGTATCTGATTTAAAATATCTGCTAGATAACAAAGACAAATATGATGTATTTTTGAGTTTTATAATTTCCCATATTTTTCTAACTATTGCCATAAGATTCAAAACTCTTTGTTGCTGGTCCCTTGACACGCTGCTGAACCACAGTTTGTTGTCTGAGATTATTGCCATGGTGGCGTGATCCATTTGACGCAGTATAATAGCAGTCCAAGCACATTGTGTAGACTAATGTATTAATGGCATTTGTAACAGGAAGCCAGGAAATACCAACAACACACCGTTTATGTGTAAGTGACAGGTGCATTACAAATATAAGGTGCATGAATGCTCGTGTGTTTTGATTGATCTTTTAATGAGTGCATGAAAGCTATGACTATCAGGTTGCTTTGTGCACGAAGGGCATACATTTGCCAGGGAGCTTTTGATTTTTTTGCAGTAACTTTGTTGAGAAAAAATAGTCAAATCTAGACCCTAGTTATTCAATTTAGATGATTAAATACAGGTAGTCTCAACCATACACCAAAGGAGAAGTTTGAGAGAGACATCAGAGGAACAGAACTTCCTTATACCCAATTAGTACAAGAGGAAGAGAAATTGTTGCTGAAGAAGGTGAACTGGAGTTTTCATTTAGCTACTGTTTGTTTCTTGTTCATTTGACGTCAGTGTAACTGCAGCCTATGTGGCATACGTAACATCAGCCCATGGACAATAGTTGTTCCTTTAACTCTGTCACCCCCTTAAGGATTATTGTTAACATGACCAACTGCTTCTTAACCTGTAACAGTGTTTGGAGATGAGAAGTTCCAGAAAAAAAAAATCATCTATATGCATTGCTAGTTCTGAAAGGCATTACATGAACACAATAATTATAAAGATAGTCATAGTCATAGTCATACTTTATTGATCCCGGGGGAAATTGGTTTTCGTTACAGTTGCACCATAAATAATAAATAGTAATAAAACCATAAATAATTAAATAGTAATATGTAATTTATGCCAGGAAATAAGTCCAGGACCAGCCTATTGGCTCAGGGTGTCTGACCCTCCAAGGGAGGAGTTGTAAAGTTTGATGGCCACAGGCAGGAATGACTTCCTATGACGCTCTGTGTTGCATCTCGGTGGAATGAGTCTCTGGCTGAATGTACTCCTGTGCCCAACCAGTACATTATGTAGTGGATGGGAGACATTGTCCAAGATGGCATGCAACTTGGACAGTTTCCTCTTTTCAGACACCACTGTCAGAGAGTCCAGTTCCATCCCCACAACATCACTGGCCTTACGAATGAGTTTGATGATTCTGTTGGTGTCTGCTACCCTCAGCCTGCTGCCCCAGCAGACAACAGCAAACATGATAGCACTGACCACCACAGACTCGTAGAACATCCTCAGCATTGTCTGGCAGATGTTAAAGGACCTCAGTCTCCTCAGGAAATAGAGACGGCTCTGATCCTTCTTGTAGACAGCCTCAGTGTTCTTTGACCAGTCCAGTTTATTGTCAACTCGTATCCCTAGGTATTTGTAATCCTCCACCATGTCCACACTGACCCCCTGGATGGAAACAGGGGTCACCGGTACCTTAGCTCTCCTCAGGTCTACCACCAGCTCCTTAGTCTTTTTCACATTAAGCTGCAGATAATTCTGCTCACACCATGTGACAAAGTTTCCTACCGTAGCCCATAAATTTACCGTAGATAAATTTAAATCAATAACTATTTCCATTTAGCGTAGGGGTTCCCAACCTTTTTTATGCTGTGGACCTCTACCATTAATTGAGTGGTCTGTGGACCCCAGGTTGGGAATCTCTGATTTAATACATCTGCAAAATACCAAAAACAGAACCAAAGCTGCAAATCATATTCAAGTAACTAAATAATTCTGTCCACATTTCTTTCTGTATGTTGGTAGCATTATATTGTCATTTTTGGTTGAGGTTTTCACATTTGCTAATGTTGTTTCCCCATTGTCTAATTTGCCAAATTTAAATCAACAATGTGTAACACACAAAATTTGTCATTGGTAAAATTTTCAACCACATGAACTTGTTAAATAAAACAACCGGCTTTCACTCAAAAACATTTTACATTAAGCCAACATTCATTGCTGTCACCAAAACTACTTTCCAATATCCATTTTTCTAGATGTAGCATTCCTCCTCATGGGGTGAAAAAGATGCCTATCTCACACCACAATCAGGCACAGGAGCCATCTTTCATGTTACAACATCTTGTGCTTCATGGATTGCAAACTTCTGTACCCTTCGAAGGAATAATGTCTGCAAAGGCTATATTGCGACAATATGCTCCGTATTCGTATCAGTAATGTTGGAAAGCTGGTACACACATGACGTTTTCATAATGAAAGGCAAAATCACTCTCAATGTCCACGACGCAGAATGATTTCAGCCCACATCTGCAGATATATCTCACTTAACACTGTTTGCTGATCACTGCTGCATTTGAGAAGCCATTACCCTCTCTAATTCTACTTGACAATCAGCTCATGTGAACAGGCAAACCAACCAGGGGCATTTGATCAAATCATCAAAGTGCTTTTGTAGACTGCACTTATTTCCTGGCAAGGACTTGATAGGAATGTCTTACTGCGACACTGATACTGTTGCCCCTTAAACAGAGAACAGACCCTCTGTATGTGATTCAGATTCAGATACGGACCCAAGGGTGTGCTGGGGGCAGTCGCAAATATTGCCACACATTTTGGTGCCAACATTGAATGCCACAGAACGCAACAAGCAACAAAATAACAACAGCAGACCAAGCCATGTCCTCCCTTCCACCCGCCCACTCACTCACTCACACACGTACATAGTCCTCTAACCCCAGGTCAGGCCATATTCTCCAGCCTCCAGCCTGCAGAAGACTCGTGGATTCGCAGACATTGGGCCTTGGACTTACCCAGCGGACTCGCCAAGTATGTAAACTCGGGACCCAGCATCAGCCCTCACGCTCTGAACTTCTGATCAACCTTTGAGCTTTATCTTTGGTATGAGCCCAGGACTCACTGATAATGAGGACCCAAACTCCAGGCTTCAAAAGCTGGGCTCGCCGATGACAGGTCCCAAACACTAGGCCGTGACCTTGCAAGGTCCTGGTGAGTTCACCTTGTATCATGTCCTCAGGAACTGCCAGTATGAAACACATTCTCCAGTTGATACATAATGAAAAGGGCATTGGATATCCATGGAGTGAATAGGAGGAGCCGTGCCAGGACAGAGACAAAGCCAGATTCAGAGTGACATCTTAGTACACAATGTACATGATGTCTAAAGTGATCATTTCTGCAAAAGAATCACCACTAGTTGTATAGCATTGATAGGGCACCCAATGACATTTCAACTTTATTCAGAAGTAACATGTAATGTTCTGCCAAAGAATGTGATTAATCTCAGAAAAGAGCAATTGAAATCAGTGAGTCTTGAGCTATCAATGTACAATACTTCACTGAAACTGGCTTGGAGGCAGTCTGAAGGTGGTGCACACAGAGAGTCAGGAGAAACCCACACAAAATGCTGGAGGAACTCAGCAGGACAGGCAGCATTTATGGAAATGAATAAACGGTTGACGTTTCAGGCTGAGACCTCTCATCAGGACTGAGTTCCTCCAGCTTTTTGTGTGTGTTGCTCGAGATTTCCAGCATCCATAGAATCTCTGGTGTTTAAGTCTCAGGAGACGTATGATAAGGGATTCATTGTAGTAGATCACAAAGCAAGCTGCACAACTCACAGGCGTATGCCATAAGACCATAAGACAAAGGAGCAGAAGACGGCCATTCGGTCCATCGCGTCTGCTCCGCTAATGCCGATGCCCTTCAAGGAACAGGGGAAGCTGTAAGACAAAAGTCATCACAGCATGTAGCTTGATGTACAGTATGTTGGGAAATGAAGCAGCAATCTTTGCCTGGACGTGAGCAACCTCAGTGGTGCTCTGAGGATGGGCCATTACGCTATGAAAACAAACCCAGTTAGTCTGACAGATCTGAATAGAGCAATAAATCATCTTCAGTTTGCTGGATGCAAAGAACGCCTTCTGGCATCTGATGTGGTGAGGCATGGTCATGTCTAACTTGTTGGAAAGCTCAATTTTGTCGATATAAATAGAAAAGAACGTCAGTGGGAATTGACATAATTCTAGAGCAATCTATGCTGTAGTTGATAGGTCTTTACCACTAAGCAGGTGGCTTATTGGTCTTTGGACAAAAAGGCATGGCTGAAAGCTGGGAGCTGTGATGAGTAGATGCACTGAGAGGAAATTGAATCTCAAAAAGCAGAGACTGAAGTTCCATATGAAAGAAGCCACGGATCATTTGATCACCATCGATAGTCTGAAAGTGATAGTGAAAGGCATACTGACCTTCATACATGTTTTAAGAATACAACACTGTTTGGGAATTGGCAGCTGTCTTAACAAGTTCCCTCAGTGGAGTGAGATGGGTAAGCCACTGGGGAGCTCGAGTGGCTGAATATCCGAATGAATCAATAGGGAAGATTGTGCTGTGATATTTTGATTACAAAGAGGAGCTGACATACCAGGAGACATCTTAAAAAGAGACTTGGAGCACTGACCTTGCAAGTATCAGCTAACAGCATACACAAACAGAGTACTGAAAAATGTGGAGATGCTGCATTCAAATTGAGAATCTTTATTTCCCTAAACCACTCATTCCGCCTAGTGAATACACGCCAGCTCCCAGACCAATCCTATGAATGACATTTCTCCTCTTATTTACCTGTTATCTATTTTCTCTCCTGTGCCCATTTTATCACACTGATTCTCTGAACAGCCACCTACCCCATCAATTAATAAATATATCTTCTGGATCTGGGTACAATGGTCACATGAGGAAAAATGGATTATAAAGAAATAAGTGGAGGATTGTGGATGAAAACTGCTTCATTCAGGGAAAGCCATGTAGCCACAGAGAGAGTGTAAAAATTTCGCGCAGTCAGGGTTAATCCCATGTCTCTGGAGCTGTGAGACAGCTGCATCACTGACACAATCTCTTGACCGGTTATATTTTCCAGCCACTCTGGTTGGATGTTATTAATGCATCTGAATTAAATGGTATTTTATTTGAACAATTGGACCATAAGACATGGGAGAAGAATTAGCCATTCAGCCCATCGAGTCTGCTCCAACATTCCATCATGGCTGATTCTGGATTCCACTCAACCCTGTACACCTGCCTTCTTGCCATCTCCTTTGATGCCCTGACTGATCGCGAAATGATCAACTTCCACCTTAAATGTACACATGGACTTGGCCTCCACCTCTGTCCGTGACAGAACATTCCACAGATTTACTACTCTCTGGCTAAAAAAAAATCCTCCTTATCTCTGTTCTAAAAGTGCCCTCTAGTTCTGGATACCCTCACCTTAGGAAACATCGTCTCCCCATCCACCTTTATCTGGTCCTATCAACATTCAGTAGATTTCAATTAGATCTCCACACATTCTTCTAAATTCCAGTGAGTATAGGCACAAAGCTGCCAAATGCTCCTCAACTGTTAACCCCTTCATTCCTGGAACCATTCATGTGAACCTCCTCTGGACCCTCTCCAATGATAACATATCCTTTCTGAGATACAAGGCCAAGTTCTGATAAAGAAGTATATTTTTCTACCTCATTGGCAACTGGATTTATTTTTCTGTGGTAAGTCCTGGCTTTGAATGTGAGGTGGCACAGCTGTTGGTACTGGTACTGCCCAGCACCCTCCTATCTGGATCTGAGCTAAATTCATCAAGAATAAGGGGCCAGGCAGATTTTGGAAGGACTTGCCTATGTTTCAAAAACAGCTTCATCTAATTTGCTTAAGTTGAAACTAAATCCAGGATCTAGTAATGAAATAGCAGTGTATTACTTCACTGCTTTCCCACAACTTCCATTGGAGGCAACATTGCACTCTTCTTATTTAGTGGCAAGTGAGATTTTAGGTTCCATAAAATGTGTGGTTTATACCAACTTGGCCCAGGGAAACTTTGTTCTCAAACTGTTGGAGGAACTTTACGGGGTCAGTAGCATATTTTAAGGAAGGGGGAAAGGATGTCAACATTTGGGTCACAGCCCTGTATCAAGACATGTTCAACTCACTGAGTTCTTCCAACAGTTGGTGTTGTTCAAATTACATTTATTATCAAAGTATGTATACATTATACAACCTTGAGAATAATCTCCTTACAGGCAGCCACAAAACAAGAAACCCCAAAGAACCCATTAAAAAAAGACCGACAAACGCTCATTGTGCAGAGAGAGAGGGGAAAAAACAAATTGTGCAAACAATAAAAATAAGCAAATAGCATTTAGAATGAAAGTGAGTCCTCAGGCATGAAGCCCAGAGCAGGCCCACAGCCTCAGCCTCAGTTCAGGACACAGAGGAGTAAACATCGCAGAGCCCAGAGCTGGCCAACAGCCTAAAGGCTGATTTAGACTTGTGCGTCAAATGTACGCCATAGGTATTGCGTACCCTACGCCGTAGGGTGATG
The DNA here is from genome assembly GCF_963921235.1 of Mobula hypostoma. Classification (NCBI taxonomy): domain Eukaryota; kingdom Metazoa; phylum Chordata; class Chondrichthyes; order Myliobatiformes; family Myliobatidae; genus Mobula; species Mobula hypostoma. Next base: position 34,942,687 of record NC_086118.1, on the reverse strand, counting down.
TGCACCTCCCAAAAATGCAATTCATGCTTCGTGACGACGCAGACCGCAACAACTGTGATTGGTCCGCTTGGTAGCATCGCATTTCCTGCTACGCACTTCCGGTTGCTTTTCTCCACCATGTCTGTACACTGATGCGAAATAAATGGTTGGAGACGATGAACCAAGTCATCAAATCCACCTGCCGACATCTGAAAATATTTGAAATGCACTTACTCATCCATGTCTCTCACGAAGAGACTCAACACAGTGGCATAGAAACCCCACCGCCAACTAGCGTTTTGGCAGTGAATTGCAGAGCGATGCAGACACAACTACGCACGCTCGCTATGGCGTAGGGCTACGCAAAAGTATAAATCAGGCCTGCGGCGTAGCCCTTACGCACAAGTATAAATCAGCCTTAAGCCTCAGTTCAGGACACAGTGGAGTAAACATGGCAGAGCCCAGAGCAGGCCTACAGCCTCAGCCTCAGTTCAGGAGAATAAGGTTCCAGCGTCTGAGTCTCTTGTGTCTCCAACCTTTCTGATGAAATTGAGTTAGTCTCTGAAACTATACTCCATTTGCTCCAATAAAATATAGTCCAAAATATACAAGAATAAAATCCAACTGTAAATTGATGTCCAGGACAAGGAAAAATACAATTTAGTCAGCATATTCTAGGTGCCCTTATGCATTTAAACTATTTAACGAAGATGTTTGCTGGGTTGTACTAATTATTGCTGTTATCAAAATTTATCATCCCTTCATGCATCATGCATAACTTCATGCATCATTTCCCGAATTGGCTGCAATTTATAAACTACTTTGAAAATCTGAATAAAAGAATATTGTGCTTCTGTCCAGCAGTCCCTGCAAGAGAGCAATTACTTATTTAATTAGAGCCCAAAATACATAAATCACAACTTGCAATTCTAAAGTTCTACAATACAATGAAAATTATTTAACTTTACTTAACTATAATTTCAAACATTTGTTTAACAGTGGTTCTTATTAATGCACATGCTACACATCCTCTGTTTTCGTTGGTATCAGCGTGAGCTTTGGGCCATGTTTTGAGCACAAGCATCTTCAGAACAATTCAGAAAACAATCAAAGCCTTTATCTCTTAGTGTAGATTTCAGTGCATGCTTGATATATTCCATCATACACCTTTTTGCATGGCATTCCCTCAGCTTAAATTCACACTTGATGGAGTGTCTTTGTAAATTCCATTGGTAGCATCCCACTGCTGCTTTACCAAGGTGCCTGGAGTATCTAGGAATACAGTTAGAAGCTTTCCATAATGTTAAAGTAATACATCCCCTTCCCAATATAATGTAAATTCTGTAATTTCCACCTTATAACTTTGTACTTAAAGAGGCCTGAAGTCCCACATCAACAGGTTTTAGAACAACTACTTCCTTTCAACCATTAGGTTCTTGAACTAACCAGTAAAAACCCTAAGCAATACAGTTTAGCATCGCTGTGACAACTTCGACCATCTTGCTCTAAAGTGGTCATTTTTGGTTCTAATTGTGCGTTATTGTTAAAATTGAGTATAATTTATGATTTTCTTATAAATACTGCTTATATCATGCTGCTGAAAATATGTTTTTCATTGCATCTGTGCATGTGTACAATTGTGTATAAGACAATAACTTGTCTTTGACTTGACTAATAAATCGCGATGTGCAGATAATCAGCAGATATTATTGTGATGTTTATGTTTCTCTGATGATGAAAAGAACTTAAACCTGACTAAATCAGAAGATACAAAATTTATTGGGTAACAAAAGATTCAAAGAAAACAAACACAAATATTTCCACCATGTGCCCCAAGAACCTTTGTTCTTGGTATGCTAATCAGCTGTTCACACCATTTGGGTCCCTATTAATACATTTACATAAAGACTTACGGATAGTTAATTATAATTATTGACTATTGACTCATTACCAATGTTTGAATAATAATTGTGAGGTTATGTTTTCTGAGTTTCCCTTCCCTTATAGTTGGCCATTTATGTCTTGTGGTCTTGAAGAAGGGTCTCAGCCTGAAATGTCGACTGTTTTTTTTCCCTTAGATGCTGCCTGACGTGCTGAGTTCCTCCAGCATTTTGTGTGTGTTGCTTTGGATTTCCAGCATTTGCAGAATTCCTCGTGTTTATGTTTTGAGTATGTCTGTTTTCAACAATTTTATGTGTGTGTGATTTGCAGATTGCATCATACAGATAATCTCCACAAAATTGTAATTGTAAAATTTCATCTTCTTGTGCTAAGTCATGTATAAGTGATGGCTTTGAGATACCCTACCCCCATAATAGCAGAAGCTACATGGAAAGTGAAGAAATCAGAATGTGGGCCAAAGCACAATGCAGATTTTTTTTCATCTGAATGTATGAATGGTTGACATTAAAGGTCAAATTCATAGTAAAAATAATTTGTCCTCGATTTCATTGTTTTCATACAAACAGTGACAAGCAATGAATAGAATTGAACGCAGTGTATTCAGTGACATACTGCATCTTTCACAATTCAGTCCCAGACCACAAGTTCTTGACTCTGTGTCTAATGTTTTATTTGGTTGCCAATGTTTAATTATAGATGGAAAAAAGAATTATTCAAATCCCTGAGATGACTGGTAATGTTACAAGGTTTTCTTACTGGTCTATGGAAGGAAAGTGCAATGACAAGTTTTAATTCAACGTTTTGGTACAACTTAATTTAATAAAGTGATTCTACTTTTTCTTTCTGGTGTCTCATATTCCAAGGATTAAAACCTTTAGCTCAGAAGTTATGTTTATCAGCAGCAAATATTATGTAGTGCTAAAAATACAATCTTCCATGCAGTGGTGTGCTGGGGCAATGGGATCAACACTGATGATGCCAACAGGCTCAATAAACTGATTAGAAAAGCTGGCCCTGTTATTGGAGTCAAACTGGACAATGGACCCTATGAAAAATCTTGGCAATTCTGGACAATGTTTCTCACCCTTTGCATGCCACCTTGGCTGAACAGAGGAGCACTTCCAGTAATAGACTAAGACAACTGTGCTGCTCCAAAGAACGCTATATAAGGTTATTCTTACCTTCGGCCATTAGGCTCTATAATGAGTCAACCTATACCCGGAGAAGTGATGTTAGACTGTTTGTGGTAACTTATTTTTTATTCTTTCTTAGTTCTCTTCTAATATTTGTATATCTGTACACTTTTAATGCTACTGTGACACTGTAATTCCATTAAAGGTGGCGCTGGTAACTGTTGACTTTGCGTGTGCTCTCCCGAGCAAACTGCCCTCTCCACTATCCTATACCCGAGAAACCCTTCTAAACCTCCAATCTAGCAAGATCAAGATCAACAACACCCTGGCGAAGCTACTGATCCAGCTGGAGACCACGTTGCCAGAACTGCTTCTTAAACTCAGGACCGCACCTGGACCCGACCAACGAGGCCCACCACGTTCCCAGAGACCTGCGGTCTGCTACCGTGCTGGAGTGCTTAGAGACGTGACCCATTCTGACCAGCACCACTCCGGAGCAGACGGCCACACAGAAGTGACGTCGGAGACCTCAAGGTGCCCCAGACGCTTCCCCAGAGCGACCACCGTAAAGTCCAGTTGGTGGCCATCCACAGCTGCCGGAAGTGAGGCCTCCACCGCTGACCTCGGAAATTGAGCCCGAGGCTCGGCTGGAGCGGAGGCCTCCGCAACCGTGACTCGGCTTAAGGACTTGTTTCAGCCAGGAGCCCGGCCATCCGGGATTAAGTGTCGGCATTGGGGCCAATCGACAGCCCAGGCCCCCGGCAGCTGGAAGTGGCAGCGGAGCCTCCCTCGTTACTTGGCCCAACCCGGAGTGTCCGACGACGCAACCCGCCAATCGATTCCCGCGGGACGCGTCCACCTACCTCAAAGAGCTGACAACAACACACTGCATTGATGGAAACCTGGAAAGATGCACTACTTACTGAGGAAGCGTGGGAAAAGAGCTGGGCTGCTGGTCAGATTGAAGCTGAGGGGCTTCAGGGTCCCTATGCCCATCATCCTACTAGCTAATGTGCAAGCCATAGAGAACAAGGTGGATGATCTTAAAGGGATACTCATCTACTTGGTCCAACCAAGCAGAGTTCACTGCCAAGAAGGCCCACCAGTGCCTTTACTTCCTGAGAAAACTAAAGAAATTTGGCCTGTCCCCTAAAACCTTCACTAATTTTTATAGATGCACCGTAGAAAGCATTCTTCTAGGGTGCATCACAAGCTGGTATGGAAGTTGTCCTGTCCAAGATCGAAAGAAGCTGCAGAAGGTCGTGAGCACGGCGCAGCACATCACACAAACCAATCTTCCGTCTGTGGACTCACTTTACACCACACGCTCTTGGAGCAGTGCTGCCAGGATAATCAAGGACACGATCCATCCAGCCAACACACTTTTCGTCCCTCTTCCCTCCAGGAGAAGGCTCGGGAGCTTGAAGACTCGTATGGCCAGATTTGGGAACAGCTTCTTTCCAACTGTGATAAGACTGCTGAACGGATCCTGACCCGGATCTGGGCCATACCCTCCAAATATCCGGACCTGCCTTTCGGTTTTTTTGCACTACCTTACTTTCCATTTTTCTATTTTCTATTTATGATTTATAATTTAAATTTTTAATATTTGCTGATTTTACTATGTTTAATATTTTTAATATTTGTAATCCAGGGAGTGGAAAGCGCAGAATCAAATATCACTGTACGTTCTAGTATCAATTGTTTGGTGACAATAAAGTATAAAGTAAAGTAATTTACTTTGGGATCAATAAAGTATCTATCTAACCAAAATATTGCTTTATTGTGCATTTACTGTTCACAGACTTGAAGTATTTTAAGATGGTAGGTGACCAGTTGAGTTAAGCTAGTGACAATGTAAGTGGCCTAGATCAGAAAGAAGCTGAATAATGTGATTGATTATAGTTCAATTTTTTTGGAGCTCTGTTTATTCTGATGATTGACACACTTAAACAGTGGGACAATATTTCTTCTATTTGTGTGCGCGTGTGTGTGGTGGCAGATGGTTGTGTTCATTTGTGCTTACAACCTTATTCACCTGTATGGTACTGTTTGTGCATCTTTGTATTCCTTAACTGCATTGACACTTCAAAACAGGACAACACGTGAGTAGTAGAATCAAAATGGGAACATGTTTAAATTTGGTGATGTGCAAGAGACCAGAATTAAGAGAACTACCGATATCCTGAGGATAAGGTTACAGAGGTAAACAATAACCAACATCACAGTGAGATTTTAGAAGAGGAAGTGAATTAAAATAGAGGCATTGATTAACCAGAAAGAGTGTTGAGTGACCAGTCAACGGGGCTTGGTTAGAGCTGAGATGTGGACAGCAAACCTTTGTGTGACCTTGTTTACTGACAATAAAATGAGGGTTAAAACACTTTAAATTGTTTATTCATCTAGTCAATGTGGCCATTCCATCTGGTCACTTCTCTCCAGATCATGGTTAGTAACTTTCAGGAGGACATCTTGTCACTGGCATTATAATGAAGGGACTGAATGAAAATGGATGGCCAAATCCTCTCCTCTGATCACCATCATCATCGCCTGTTTTCTTCACTTCAAGTGATAAAATGCCTGCTGGGTTTTGAAACTAAACTGATACATGGCAAGTTTCAATTTGACAATGGGAGTTTTGCTGACATTTTAAAATCCTGCTCTCTTTGCACTATCTAGTTAACTGTGAAAGTAGGTTAACATCTAGCACCGCTGTAATTCATACAATTGTCCTCTTTATAAAAAAAAATTGCATTTTTAAAGTTTGCACAAGGGTAATTTTATGAATTCATGACCTTTGGAGCCATGCCAAAAAAAGAGATCAGGCCTTACAAGAACGTCTTTCTTAATCTTCTAGTCAGTAATTTTAATTGATTTCAATCCCTGAGGAGCGCACACATAAATTCTCATTGCATTTCTTCACAGCTGGTTTCATGTCAGGAGCATGAGTTCAAAATGTTGCCCCTATGACCTTGAGTCATGCAAATCGCTTAAAAATTAATGTCCATCATTAGCTTTCAAACCAACCTATTTCAAAAATTTTGATTGCAGCTGTAAAATATGGCGCTGATTACAGTACCAGAATTATTCCTCTGAACTTGATAACTGTGTGTTTAACAGAATGCAGTTAATTGCTTAGCTTTCAAAGTGCTAAGGGCCAAAATGGCTAACATATAGAGCTGGAATGTGTGTGGCAGTGTATTCTGTCCCTCCCACCTCATACACTCCCCTTTAGCACAATATTTAGAAGAAAAGATGGAACTCATTGGGAAAAATAGGTTATTCAGAATTTATTCTGTGCCTGCATTGAATAAGTATTTTGAAAATCAATAATCTATGTATATTGTTGTCATGGTTAAACGAGAAAATGTACAGTGTATAAATTGGCAAAAAAAATTTGGTTACTCTGACAGATTTCAACAGAATTTTGTTTCTTTATATTCACAATGAGCTTTGTGAAGTTTGTTGCTCCCTTTGTCACATGGGAGCCACTGCTCTCTTTGCAAATGTTGTTCCATTGTTGGTGTTGAATGCCCGAACATGCCAGGATGATTGTAAGAAAACAGGAGAAGCAAAAGAGGACTATGCTCCCAAGCCTGCCCCACCATTCAGTATAATCATGACTGATCTATGCTGGCCTTAACTCCTTTCTGTGCCAGTTCCTCGTAACTGACAAATTCTTGATCTTTCAGGTCTGTCTGTGAAAGACAAATTATCTCTATATCCAGGTTCTTTTGTATTCCGTACCAGCTCTCCTTCAGAGCCTTGGAGTGATATTGATACACTGACACATCTATTTATTGAGATACAGGGTGCAATAGGCCCTTCTGGCCATTTGAGCTGTGCCACCCAACAACTCCCAATTTTACCTTAGCCAAATATCTGAACAATTTACCAGGACCAATGAACCTACTGACCCATCCATCTTTGGACTGCTGGAGGATTCCGGAGCACCCAGAGGAAAGCCATGCAGTCACAGGGAGAAGATAGAAATTGCTTATAAACAGCGTTTTAAAATTTTTATTCTCTAAATGTACCTGGCAGCTGCCCCCCCCCCATCCCCGTACGAAAACTTTAACTGATCTATATATATAACCAATCACAGTTAGTTAAGTTGAACATTGTGGTCACGCCCTCCAGATCTGTTAGTTATGCGAAACGAAGGAAGTACCCCCTTTTTATTAGTGATGCAATAAGTTATTCAGTGCAAAGTAAAGCATATGTAGCTTTCAACGTAGTAAAGCATATGAAATCCCTACAAAATAAGTCCTGATGAAGGGTCTCGGCCCAAAACGTCGACTGTTTATTCCTTTCCATCAATGCTGCCTGCCCTGCTGAGTCCCTCCAGCATTTTGTCTGTGTGCATTTCTGGCATCTGCAGAATTTCTGTGTTTCTCACTTTATACTGCATAAAAGCACAAATGTCAACACTCATGCATTTTAACAAGTAACGTGATTCATAAAGCCTCAGCTGTATATTTGCATTTCTGCCAATTATTAAAGCTGCTCTGCAATCAGAGGAACCACATCGATGTGCTCAATTTCATATTGGCTGCCCCCACCCCCTCCTGATTAACGTTTCTTTGAAGTCTGGTACCAGAGAATTCACATGAGAGAAGCAGCAAGATCTCCAGAGTGCTCCCACCACACAAATCCATGTGTTTGCTCGAAAGGTCACAATCAGTTTATCTTTGGTCTGCAGAGCACCAGATGAGGAGTTTCTACATTAGGTGCTGACTTCATTATTTCTGGAGCTTACTTTCTGAGAGTAGAACATTTATGATATCACTCACTTACATGAAAACTCACTAATAGAGCAAGAGTCGTCTACTTGCCCCCTCAAGCCTGCCCTGCTGTTCAGTGAAATTGTTGATTCTGCCCCAGACCCATCTTCTTCTACTCTGCCAGTTCCTTGTCATCCTCAGTTTCCTGATTTTACAAACATTCATGTACTTTCTCTTTAAACATCATCAGTAATGTAATATCCACAATCCTCTAAAAGTGATTCTGGAGATTCACCATCTACAAGAATTTCCTGAGCACTGCAATTCTAAGAGACCACTCTCAGTCTTGTAGCTACATGTCTCCTCATTCAAAATTCTCCTGAGAAGGTAGAGTGCAAAAAAAGAGGGCCAAACTTTTCCCATTTTGTTACCACCTTATCTCCTCTCAGTTAAGATTGAAGGATCAAAATTGAGACTTTCTAATATTCTTATTGATTTCATTTTTTTCCCACAGATTTATAATGAGATGATCCGGGATTTACTGAATCCGTTATCTGGCTTCTTAGATCTACGAGAGGATTCGAAGGGAGGAATCCAGATTGCAGGAATCACTGAAGTGTCAACCATTAATGCCAAAGAGGTAAAGTACGAATGTTTACTTTGATTTCTTATTAAGATATCTGCTTGGCATTGGAGACAAAGGAGATGATGAAAGAAAAAAGGGAATGTTGTTAACTCCATTCAGCGTTAGGCAGAATGAAGAAAGCTGAGAGGGGAAGTGGAAAGGAAAATAAGGCAAGCAGAGGGAGAGAAAGTATGAGAAGAGAATCACTACTGACAAAGGGAAATCTGGAAGTTTTCTGTAGGCACCATAATACTTAACATATAACTTATAATAAAAAGACAGAGTACATGGCGTTTAACTGCGACGAAGGTACTCTCAAGACCATAGAGAATGATACCATTAAGAAAGTCTTTGACTACAAGTACCTCGGGTCAAGAATAATGAGTTCGGAGAAGGATACGGAAGGCGGTGGCTTGGAGGGCTATGAACGATATGAAGAAAATCTGGAAGTCGAACCTGACCAGAGGGCTTAAAAAGAGGATTTCCATAGCAGTCACAGAGTCCATTCTCACATACGAATGCGAGACATGGACACTCACCAAGATGATGCGAAAGTCTCTGGATGGTTGCTATACATGAATGCTCCGGATGGCTCTTGATGTGAGTTGGCAACAGCACATGACGAACGTCGAGCTCTATAACAACCTACCGATGCTCTCCACTAAAATCGAGGCGAGAAGACTGCAACTAGCGGGGCACTGTCTATGCCACCCCGAGCTACCTGCCAGCCTAGTCATCATGTGGGAGCCCAAGCACGGGAGGATGAACCCTGGGTGCCCTCCCAAGACTATGGTCAACACGCTCCGAGGAGACAGCGGCGCGGCTAATGTAGATGAACTGAACACACTGATGAGGGACAGGGAGAAGTGGAGAGTCCGTCATTGTGCCCGACGCTGGCCCCCTAGGCCTGAGTCGACGTAGTAGTAGTAGTATAATAAAGGAAGTAAACATTGCAAATAAACAGAAGGCATTCTTCGAATATTAAGATGGTACTTTACAAAGAAAGGGGACACTTTCAAGATGTCAGTACAGGCAGCTCCCAGGTTACAATAGAATTCTGTTTCTGAAAACTGTTTGTAAGTCAGAAGAGAACATACATATGTAGAGATCTCCCATTACCACTCAGCGGAAGGTGAATGACAAATCCATCCTGCCAGTCTGAACAGCCTGTTCACTTGTATGTACAGACCATCCATAAGTCATAACCTGAGGAGGATCTGAAGAAGGTAGGGTTATAGAGATAATATTTATCATGAAAACTGATAAAGAAGTCTGTGCTCTAAACACAGCATGAACAATTCTGGATGTGAAGCATCCATAGATAATATCCATCACATGCAGTGTGGCATCCATGCTGGAGTTGGTGCTGCCCCCCAGTGTTTGCTCAGCCAAAGACCAGCTGTATTGTATTCGACAGCAGCTTTCTGCAATATTCATGAACTCGGTCTTAGACTATATTTCTGTTGTTGGACTGTATTTTACTGATATCTTCTATTTTATTGATCTTATATGTGCTAGGTTCCTTGTGTAGTGTGTAACCGATGGTCCCACGTTTTGCACCTTGGCCCTGGAGTAATGCTGTTTCATTTGGCTGAATTCATGGTTGTATGGCAATTAAACCTTAACTTGTACTGAGGGATGTGGAAGTGGAGGTCACAGAAGGACTTGTTTAAATTTTCCAGTCTCAAAGTACAGGCAAGGTGCCAGGAGATAGGAAAAAAGGCAAATGTTATGCCCTTTGTTCAAGTTAGGGTGCAACACAAGCACAAACCATTATGTTCAATCTGAACTGTAGGAAAACTTCTTAGAAGCAATAACAGAACTTAGGGAACATTAGAAAGTAGGATGGACTGAGCTGATAATTTTTTTTGATGAAGTAAAAGTGAAAGAAAAGGAAAGCAATGCATGTTATCTCCGGATATTATTCCTTACATACTGTTCGGGTCAAATTTGACCCGTTTTGACATTTGACAGCAATAAAAACACCCTAAATGTCATTCTTTTTGCCTGAAATTTGATGACTTTTCCTAAAGTGACCGAAAACATGCAAAAATTAAAATATTAAAAAATGTTATACTTTTGTGCTGGTGCTACAAATTTTTGTACATTGAGGCTATTCCAGGTCAAATTTGACCCGTATCTATTGAAATGGATTTTAGATCTCTGAAAGATTAATTAAGGATTAATCACCCATTTATTAATGTCAGATAGGCTATTTATACATTCTAAATAGATCTGTGGTTCAAAATTTGGTATAGACACTTGTTATAAGGGGATTCTTGGGCCGGGTCAAAATTGACCCGGACCATACTGTGAAGGTATAGACTAGGAACAGGTTGCCTGGGTTTCGTGTGATATGATGCTCCTCACATAATGCTGGAGGAACTCAGCTGGTCAGGCAGCATCTATGGAAAGAAATAAACAATCGTCATTTGGGCTGAGACCCTTCATTGGGACTGGAAGGGGAAGAAGCCAGAATAAGAAGTTAGGGGGAGGGGAAGGTGATTGATGAAGGTGGGGGAGGGAGTGGGATGAAGTGCTGATCTGGGAGATGAGAGGTGGGAAAGGTAAAGGGCTGAAGAAGAAGGAGTCTGATGGGAGAGGACACTGGACCATGGGAGAAAAGGAAGGGGGAGAGGCACAAGAGGGATGTGATAGGCGGGTGAAGCGAAGGGAAGGGGTGAGCCACAATGGGGAATGGAAATGAAGGGGGGTGGGGATAAATTGCCAGAAGTTAGAGAAATCAATGTTCATGCCATTACCCAGATGGAATATGAGGTGATGCTCCTCCAACCTAATCATCGTGGCAGTAGAGGAAGCCATAGACTGACAGGTTAGAATGGAAATGGAAATATTGCGGACGTAGCAAAGGTGCTCGACAAAGTGTTCCCTCAATCTATTTTGGGTCTCACCGATGCAGAGGAGACTGCACTGGAGCACTGGATACAGTAGGTGGCCTCAACAAACTTGTAGGTGAAGTGTTGCCTCACCTGGAAGGACTCTTTGAGGCCCTGAATAATGATAAGGGAGATGGTGAATGGGCAGGTGGGTCACTTGCGATGGGGAGAACAATTCCTGCAGAAAGCTAAGAGTAGTGGGTAGGGGGAGGTAATGATGTATTTCAGTGGTCCCCAACCACCGGGCCGCGGACCGGTACCGAGACGCAAAGCATGTGCTACCAGGCCGCGAGGAAACAATATGATTTGGCGGTATGAAACGATATGAGTCAGCTGCACCTTTCCTCATTCCCTGTCACGCACTGTTGAACTTGAAATGACCTACCAAATCATACCAAATAACACATAAAACCTAAAATAACACTGACATAATAACAATAACACTAAAAGCAGGAATGATGTGATAAATACACAGCCTATATAAAGTAGAAATAATGTATGTACAGTGTAGTTTCACTTAGTAGAATTGGGAAGATTAAGCCAAAACCGATATGTAGAAAAAAAAATTGGCACATACACGCATGCGTACACAGGTGCCGCGCAAGGCTTCATGGTCATGGTAGTCTTTCTCGGGGTAAACTCAAGTGTCCCGTATTTGACTGCTACTTTTGTCCCTTATTTGGGAGTGAGGAAGTTGGCAACCCTACTTGAACACCCCCCCACACCCGCCCCCCCATCGGCCGGTCTGCAAGCATATTGTCAATATTAAACTGATCCGTGGTGCAAAAAAGGTTGGGGACCCCTGATGTATTTAGTAGCAGATCCCGTTGAAGATGGTGGAAGTTCTGCTGGATGCAGAGGCTCATGGTGTGGTAGGTAAGAACAAGGGGAACTCTATCCTTGTTATGGCAGCAGGAAAATGGGATGAGGGCAGATGTCTGGAAAATGGAAGAGATACCGGTTATTGGCAGAGGAAGGGAAACAGATCGCAGATGTTCTGAGATGGAAACCTCTCCCTCAATGTCACAAAAACAAAGGAGCTGGTTGTGGACTACAGAAGGAACGGAGACAGGCTAACCCCTATTGTCATCAATGGATCTGGGGTTGAGAGGGTGAACAGCTTTAAGTTCCTCGGCATAAATATCACTGAGGATCTCACGTGGTCTGTACATACTGGCTGTGTGGTGAAAAAGGCACAAAGGTGCCTCTTTCACCTCAGACAGTTGGAGATATTTGGTGTGGGCCCCCAAATTCTAAGAACTTTCTACAGGGGCACAATTGAGAGCATCCTGTCTGGCTGAAACACTGTTTGGTATAGGAACTGTACTTCCCTCAATCGTAGGACTCTGCAGAGAGCGGTGTGGACGGCCCAGCACATCTGTAGCTGTGAACTTCCCAATATTCAGGACAATAACAAAGACAGGTGTGTCACTGGGGAACCAATTCACCCCAACCACAAACTGTTTCAGTTGCTACCATCCTGGAAATGGTACCACAGCATAAAAGCCAGGACCAACAGGTTCAGGGACATCTTCGTCCACCAGGCCATCAGTCTGCATAACTCATACTGACACAACTGTATTTCTATGTTATGTTGACTATCCAGTTGTGCACACTATTTATTATAAATTACTATAAATTGCACATTGCACATTTAGACTGAGACATAACATAAGGTTTACTTATTTAATTTATCTATATGGTATATATATTTCTTATTGTAAATTATAGTTTTATATATTGCAATGTATATTTTAATATTTTTAAGGTTTATATAATTTTTAATGTATTTTATTATTATGTTTTAATATATTTCTCATTGCAACTTGTAATTTTTTCATATTGCACTGTACTGCTGCTGCAAAACAAATCTCACAACATATGCCGGTGATATTAAACCTGATTCTGATTCTCCATACCAGCCTCTGATGCAACGTCAGAATGCTGTCTGCAGCATATCTATAGAAATCCTATAGAAATTTGTAAGGATTTTTGGTGACATACCAAAACTCCTGAAACTCCGAATGAAATGGAGCCACTGGTTGAATGTGGAGGCTGGAGGGTTGCAATGTGTGGACAGGGGAATTCTTTCCTTGTTTGGTCCTGGAGGAGAAAGGTTGGGAGCAGAAGCATATGCCTCTGGTGGAGGCATAACTGGAATGAAAGAAGACACCACAAAGCCACCTGTTCGGAACGTCTTAACATTAGAGCAAATAAGACAGGGAGGGGAATTAGACCGATAGAGTAGAGTGACTAAGGGAAGCAAGATGAGATGAAGAGTAGTCAAGGTAGCTGTGGTGCTCACAAGGCTTGTAATGGATGTTAGCTACTAACTTTACAGGTTTTCTGTCTGTGGTTTAATTTGCTTCTGCTGCAAATATTACATTTAACACCTGGCATTAAATACATATCATTCGTTTTACTGAAGCTGCAATAACAAAGCAACAATTGTCAGTCAAAACCAGTTCAGTTAGATCATTGAGGTCAGCAGGTAAATCAACAAAAAGCTTTTTAAAGGCTCATACTGTCATAACATTTTACTGGCTTCATGAGTAAATGCACAGTGATGTAATGGTTATTGCATTATTTTCTGGATCATCAGTGTACAAAACTAATCTCTCTGATGATATGCTACAGAAACATTTAGCATAATGATCTATGCAACAGGAGATGCATTACATATGACTGCATTGCACTCTGAAGTAGGTTGAGTGTAATCTGGCGAGATGGCACGTTTGGGTGCTATCTAATGGCAATTTTCCTTCACATTTTTCTTCGTGCTCTGCAAATAGAACAGTTTTGAATAATTCTGGAATCATCGTCAGCAGAGAGCTGCAGTAAAGGTAGAGAGAAATGACAAGAACCTTGGTCAGAAGTCAGGGGTTGGAGTGCAACTGGAGCTGGAAGAGGCGCGGAAGTCAGAGCCTGAGTCAGGAGTGACTGGGAAATTGTAAATCAGACCAAATTTCAAAGTGTCAGGGGTGCTAACAGTGGACAAAGTAAATGTACTATGAGGGTATACATTATAAAAAATGGTTTAAAGTGTCTGCAGTTGACAAGGGGCTATGAGGGTGAGTAAGGCAGGAAGGCGAGGGGTTGATTCAGAAAAAGGTTCCCAACCCCGGGCTGAGACCGGCTCAGGGAAGATAGACGCATGTGACCGAATTTCTAAGATGAAGCTGCAACATAATGATTCACATATTTTTGCATCATTTCCCAGTGTTGTATGTGACCAGAAATGCCCGGTTGAATTTCCAAAGTAAGATAAACCCCAGAAATCAGGGGTAAAGGATCAAGGATCAACTTTATTCTCCATATACATTTACATGTATTGGGAATTTGCTGTGATGTGTTGGTCAGGGTGTGACAATGCAACAAAAACAACACTCAATAACTATAAAGAAAAAAGAATTACATAAAAAGTAAAGATTATATATAAATTTAAAAATTTAATAAAGTTAGAGGTTAAAGGATGGATATGGAACAAAATGTGCATGAATAGATAAATACCAGCATGTATTTACAAAGTAAACAGCATTATAAAAAGTAGGTGGAAGTGTCTACAGTGCAATGCTGTGTTGGGGGTAATAGATAGATGGGGATGGCAGGGTGACTAGAATGGTTGATCAAATTGGCTACCTCAAGGAAGGAATTTTTTAGACGGCGTGAAGATGTTTTGTTTTAATAGTCCTATAGCACTTTCCAGAAGGGAGCTTTAGGAAAAGGCAGTTAGCGGGGTGGCCAGTCATGTTCGAATCACAAATAACTGATGTTCAGACATCTCAAACTGAAATGAACACGGCTAAGCACATCGATTTCTACACCTTTGTGTCTGACCTTTTCGTGATCAAGTTCTATTAATTAGAAGAATCTGATGGCATTCAATAGTTTAATATGTTCCCTACCTGAAACTATTTTACCTGTTCACTTTCAAATATTAAAAAAAAGTCAAATAAGCCTTTTCCCCTCGTAATTTGAAGGGGGTAAAAGATCAAAAACATTAGGCTCTGTTTTCCAGCAGATGCATATCAAAATCACTTCAGTGGATCAGTATTTCCACTTAAGTGCCTGTTATCATGCAGACACTTGTTATGATAGTACTTTACTGTAAAGATAAGTACTTGTTATCATTGCCATTATTGAAGCAATTGAAGGGCATGATTATGGTAGGAAGCAAATAGTGAAATAGTTCATGGTCTTAATAGAACCCGAAATAACTAATGCCTTGTTCAGAATGAGTATGATGTCTTAATCTTATAACGAGTCACTCCTAGACCCATCAATTCTGGCCAGCAAACAGAGCAATAACCCTTTTTTTTGTCGCCTTATGCCCTTATACTCTGCAACCTTTCACCTCTCCCATCAAATTCCCTTTGACTCTTCTTGTCATTATTTTAGGCAAAAGGCTAATTTACAAGAGCCAATTAACCCACCAGCATTTCTTTGGGGTGGGGGAGGCAACTAGAGCACACGGCAGACACTGATGTGGGACAGAGACAGATCCAAGGTTAATATTGTACTTGAGTCCCTGGCACTGCAAAGAGCAGTGTCAGCTACAGCTCCACTGTGCCACCTTGGCTACGTAATTAACTACATTACAATGAAGAACTGTCCAAATGCTGAAAATAAATAGAAGTTCAATATTCAAGGTTGTTCAGTGTGATTTTCAGTTATTATTATATGCCACTGTTTTAGCTCAGATTGGCTAATTTTGTGGGACAAGCAAACACAAGAAATACTACCTACATGATGCATACTCAGCCTTTCTTTCTGGCAGATAATGCAACTTCTGATGAAAGGGAACAAGCAGAGAACACAGGAACCCACAGCAGCCAACAAAACCTCCTCTCGATCTCATGCTGTCCTCCAGGTGACAGTTAGACAGAAGAGTCGCATCAAGAACATTTTGCAGGAGGTACGAATCGGACGCCTGTTCATGATTGATCTTGCGGGTTCTGAGAGAGCTTCACAGGTATGTCACCATAATATTCCTAAGAATATTTATTTCCTACAAGTTTGTTGTTAAGGCATTATAGATCTACATGAGAGTTATTGGAAAAAATCAAAAAAAATCTTTAAGTTGAAATGTTCACATGGGGGATATGTTTGAAGAGATTTTCATAGACTCACACTTCGTAGCAAAGCCAATATTGATATGCTCAACCTTAATATGAAATATGAGAGTAAATAGAGGTGTTATTGACAATAATATCAGAAATAGAGTTGTGAACATGTCTTTGGGATACGGGTTAAAAACAGAACACAGGAGGGAATCCTACAGAGTCACAACAAGAGTATGCAAACTCATCCAAGGTCAGCCCAGGTCATCCAAGAGAGCTTAAGGTAATGGAAAACTTAGGAGGCAGTGATCATACATAGTATGATAGAATTCACTCTGCAGTTTGAGAGGGAGAGGCTAAAGTCTGATGTTATCAGTATTATACTGTAATAAAGGGAATTACAGAGGCATGAGAGAGAGCTGGCCAAAGTTGATTGGAAGGGGACACTAGCAGGGATGATGGCAGAACAACAATGGCTGGAATTTCTGGAAGGCACAGGATCCTAATGATGAAGAAGTATTCTAAAGGAAGGATGAGGCAACTGTGGCTGACAAGGGAAGTCATGGACAGCATAAAAGCAAAAGAGAGGGCATAAAATACAGCAAAAGATTAGTGGAAAGTTAAAGGATTAGGAAGCTTTTCAGAACCAACAGAAGCCAACTAAAAAGCCATGAGAAGAGAAAAGATGAAATATGAAGGTAAACAAGCCAGTAATATAAAAGAGGATACCAAAAATTTTCAAGTCTACAAAGAGAAAAAGAGAGATGAGAATGGACATTGGACTGTTGTAAAACCATACTGGAGATGTAATAATGGGTTACAAAGAAATGACTGATAAAATTAATAAGTATTTTGCATCAGTCTTCACTTTGGAAGCCACTAGGAATGTGTTAGAAATTCGAGTGTGTCAGGGGCAGAAGAGGGTAGTTGCTATTACTAGGGAGAAGGTTCTTGGGAAACTGAAAGGTCTGAAGATAGATAAGTCACCTGGACCAAATGGTGTACACCCCAGGATTCTGAAAGAGGTAGCTGAAGATTGTGGAGGCATTAGTAATGATCTTCCAAGAAACACTAGATTCTGGAATGGTCCTGGAAGACTGGAAAATTGCAAATGTCATTCCACTTTTTAAGAGGCAGAAGAAAGGAGAATATAGGCCAGTTATATAGGCCTTTATTAAGGATGAGATTTCAGGTTACTTGGAGGCACATGATAAAATAGGCTGAAATTAGTCCTTTTTCCTTCAGGGGAAATTTTGTCTGACAAATCTGCCAGACTTCTTTGAAGAAATAACAACAGAATAGATAAAGTAGAGTCAGTGCATGTTGTTAATTGCATTTTTAAAAGGCTTTGACAATGTGCCGTACATGAGGTTGCTTAACAAGATAAGAGCCCATGGCATTTACAGAAAAAGTACTAGCATGGGTAGAAGATTGGCTAACTGGCTGGAGGCAAATAGTGAGAACAAAGGGGGGCATTTCTGTTCGGCAGCCAGTGACTAGTGGTGGTCTACAGTGGTCAGTTTGGGACCACTCTTATCACGTTATATGTCAATGATTTGGATGATGAAATTGATGGCTTTATGGCCACATTTGTGGACAGTACAAAGGCAGGTGGAGGGGCAGGAAGTGTTGAGGAAGCAGTGTGTCTGCAGAAAGACAGACATATTGGAAAAATCGGAATAAAAGTGTAGACTTTTTTTTAATGAGGAAAAAACTCAAATATTGGAGGTACTAAGGGACTTAGGAATCCTCATGCTGGATTCCCTAAAGCTTAATTTGCAGGTTGAGTTGGTGGTAAGGAAGGCGACTGCAATTTTAGCATTCATTTCAAGAGAATGCGAATATAAGTGCAAAGAATCAATGCTGAGGCTTTATAAGGCATTGGTCAGACTGCACTTGGAGTATCGTTTGCAGTTTTAAGTCCCTTATCTAAGTTAATATATGCTAGCATTGGAAAAGATCACAAGGAGGTTCACGAGAATGATTCAGGGAATGAAAGTGTGAACGTATGCGGAGAGTGTGATGGCTCTGAGCCTGTACTCACTGGAATTTAGAAGAAAGAGGTGGGATCTTATTGAAACTTATTGAATATTAAAAGGCCTAGATAGAGTGAATGTGAAGAAGATGTTTCCTGTAATGGGAGAGTCTAGGGTCAGAGGACACAGCCTCAGAATAGAGGGATGTCCATTGAGAACAGAGATGAGGAGGAATTTCTTTAGCTCGAGTGTAGTGATTCTGTGGAGTTCATTGCTGTAGATGGCTGTGGAGGCCAAATCATTAGAAATATTTAAAGTGGAGGTTGATAGGTTCTTGATTGGTCAGGGTGTCAAAGGTTACGGGGAGAAAGGAAGAGAATGGGGTAGAGAGGGATAATAAATCAGCCATGCTGAAATGGTGGAGCAGACTTAATGGACCTAATGGTTTAATTTTGCTCCTATGCTTTATGCTTTTAAACCTGGGTCTGCACTGCTGTGAGGCAGCAACTCTACTAGTTACACCATCATACTGCCCCAGCTTTTGTTTTTAACTTCATATGAAATTGTATAAAAGCTTTTACTGCTTTCTTGTTTTTAATTGATGTTCATAGAATGTTCCTAGTTGAAATCATTGGAGAACAAGAATTAAACAGAGCAGGGATCAGGGATAAGTAATGCTAAAATATTTGGAAAAGAACTTGCATGCAGTGATGCATTGCTCTTTAGCTTATGGTTGTATTGATGGAGGAATTTAAAGACAGATTTTGAGGTGGTAAAATAAGTATTCAGGCTTGATAATTAAAAATGAATTTCTATCTGCCAAATATAATCAATTAATCTATTACTGTGAAACAATTTAAGTCATTCTGGTGATAAACAGAATTCAGGAACAAGTAAACTCTGGAATTTTTTAAAAAATAAATATATTTTTGTGAGTTTTTTATTTGGCAATTTAACTTTAGCAATATTGGATAAGCCGGCCAAATGGTGTAGTGGCATCAGCATTCGAGATGAATGGTCCTGAGTTTGAATCCGACCGGCTCCTTGCACTCTTTCCATCTGTGCTGGGTTGAGCATCAAGTTAGCAACCTGGCCTCGTAAGATGCAGTCAAGTACTACGGAAATGGCAAAAATGCCGCCGAATGTGCCTCAAGGTGCGAAAAGGAACAACAATGATGGATATGAGGTCAGAAATCCATTTGTCAAAGTGGCTCTGAATCCATCTTCTCTGACCCCAGTATTAAGTTGCTGTAACAAGTCCACTAACGTCTTTGGAAAGGCCATATTAAAGGGCAAGGGCTCAGGTCCTCAGTTCCCTAAGAATAATTTGGGGTTTATCAGCTAAGTAGCCAGCAGTTTGTGAATTCAATCCACTTGGAAGAGAATGTATACCTGAAGGATGTTATCAAGCTGGAAAGCACTATCTGAAAGTTAGTCCTTGCAAAAGTATTTGTTTGTATATATCACTGGATGTCATCTCTTTCGTAGTAGTGGATTTATCCCAGGTGAATTTCTCAGAGTTTACAGTAGGTATCAATTGCAATGGAAAAATATGAATCCTCCAATTGTAGTTGGCTTATTATTTTACAAGAACTAATATATCTAAGAATGTGGAAACTACCATGGAGAAAAATAGATGGATAATAAAATGATAATAGCAGCAGGTGGTGGAGAGGATGAAATGAGGGAGTTTGACTTGACGACAGATTGCTAATCACTGCAGCGTTTTGCTTTGGTTTTAAACTGCTTTTTGTTTGTTTTGTTTGCTTTTAGATTAGTTGAAAATAGTCACATCTTGTTAAGCATGTATTCTTCAATGTGAACTGCAGTTGAGTTAATTTCTTGCAGAGCAGTGGTCAACACATTATAACCAGGTTTTGCAGATTCTGTCAGACTTTCTGATCCTAACGACAATCTATCCTTTGATGATAGGTGGATATATAATGAGGCAAGTTATCATGCCCTTAATGCTCCCCCAAACTCCTTTATAATCCAAATATTATTAACAAGGCAACACACACAAAATGCAGGAGGAACTCAGCAGGTCAGGCAGCATCTACGGAGAGAAATAAACAATCAATGTTTCGGGCCGAGACTGAAGAATGATGAAGAGCCTTGTCCTGAAATGTCGATTGTATATTCATTTCTATCGATGCTGCCTGACCTACTGAGATCCTCCAGCATTTTTTTGTACATTGCTCTGGATCTTCAGCATCAGTACAATATTGTGATTAGTAACAAGGTACACGTGGGTCTTCAGAGTTCATGGAATTGCACTATAGTTAAAAATAAAGATATACCTTTACCTTACATCTTGTACATCTGTTTCAAAATGTCCCAAAACCCATTATAGCTAATGAAATATTTCTAAATTTATCATGCTGAAATGTATGAAACTCAGTGCAGTGAACTTCTGTGAAGAACAGTGTGAGAAAAATTAATCAGGCCAGGCAGCATCTCCAGGAAGAGGTACAGTTGACGTTTCAGGCCGAGACCCTTCGTCAGGACTAACTGAAAGAAGAGATAGTAAGAGATTTGAAAGTGGAAGGGGGAGGGGGAGATCTGAAGTGATAGGAGAAGACAGGAGGAGGAGGGATGCCTTCTCCTATCATTTCAGATCTCCCCCTCCCCCTCCCGCTTTCAAATCTCCTACTATCTCTTCTTTCAGTTAGTCCTGATGAACGGTCTCAGCTCGAAACGTCGACTGTACCTCTTCCTAGAGATGTTGCCTGGCTTGCTGCGTTCCACCAGCATTTTGTGTGTGTTGCTTGAATTTCCAGCATCTGCAGATTTCCTCGTGTTTGTACCATATTCCTTTATTTTCCCCATATCCCTTGATGTTCTCAGATTTCAGAAATATATCTACTGTACCTCCTTCTTGAAGATTTAATGGCATGACCATTGCCTTCTGTGACACAAATTTCCAAATGAAAGAGCAGTGAGTGAAGAAAAATTGCATAAAGTGGATTGAAAAGTCAATGTAGAATAATGATCATAGATCATTTTCAATATTTTTCTGAATCAGAGCTAAGAGTACTACCAAATGAGCCACAGCTGAAACACTCGAAAGTGGTAGAAATAAAGATTTTAGGAAAAAAATGTTTATCTTTTACACCTAAAAAAAACCCATTTCTACTTCTAACAGAAGTTATAATCTATGATATTTTTCCTGGTTCCTATCCTGCAAAGACTTGTCAAGAAGTTACCAGGTAACCATGGTTATCAACGTTGTTAATGGTTTTCATTCTTCCAATTAAAGCCACGGCTTTGTACAGAACAGAATCAAGCTAATGTCTATGTCAATCATACTTATGTATACTAGTCCCATTTAATGTGGGCAAAAGGAGTTAATGTTTGCACATGATTTAGACCGAGCATCTGCTGATAAGCACACTGTTCATATTACTTGTTTGTTCACAGTGGTGTATCTATTCCATCATTGCTATATTTTTGAAATCGTCTTGCAATGAACTACAGTGCTAATGTGTGTTATTACCAACTGGGGTTTTACGCAATGCCAATTTAATTTCTAAATTATATAATGCTGCCTTAAGTTCTATTGAATCTCAGAGCCAGCAATTATAACTCTGCCTGTTTAAACATGATGACTACATGCCAAGGCAGGAAGATATCCTTTCCTATGTTAAATATTTTAATATTTAGATTGTAGTACGTATTGATTTAAGCAATTTTTTAACATAATGCTGGAGCTAATCTCTGTAACTGTACTGTTGTGTCAGTGTTAAGAGAATGAAGGAGCAGGCTGCTTTCTCTGGTTCAAATGCACCATCTAGTGGTTATAAAATAGGTTTATTTTAGAAAAATTGCTGAAAAGACTTGCTCAGTTCTCTAAAAAGAGAACTGGTCTGAATGTTTTTGGTCATCAGAAGTGAGGAAAAACCAATTAAAATATTAGATTGATTAACTTTAAATGGAAGTGATTTTCTTTTTTAACGTGCTGTTTTCTCTTTTGCAACTGGTGTTCTGCAAGGCAAGACTGATTTAGAGTCATAGAATCATACAGGGCAGGAATGGGCCCTATTACCCATCATATTCATGCTGATCATTTTGCCAACTACACTTACCATATAGAACATATGACCATCTAGGACATAGAACAGACCCCTTGGCCCACAATCTTTATGCTGACCATGATGACAATTTAAATGACACTGTACCTACACATGGTCTATAATCCCTTACTTCCCTGCTTATTCATCATGTACCTGTCTAAATGCCTCCTAATATTGCCTTCCATTGCTTCCACTGGCAATGTATTCCAGGCACCTACCATTCTGTGCTAAAATAAACTTACCATCTCCTTTTCTGTCTCTTCTCTCTCCTTAATGCTGGGACCTCTAGTATTTGACAGTTCCACCCTGGGGAAAAGACTATGTATCGTGTCTTTGCCTCTCCTGACCTTTGTGATCATGTTGCCCCTCAGCCTCTGGTGCTCCAGAGTAAACAGCCCAAGTTTGTCCACCCCTTTCTTGAGTATCCTTCTCTGCCTTGCCTGTTTAAGTGTCTGTAGAAATGCTTCTGAAAATGTTGCATTTGATTCCACCATTTAAAATCCTCCAGTCCAGACTGGCGTTCCACTGGGTCTCCTCTGCATCACCTCCAGCACTATCATGCTGCACCAGTTTCCTTCCTAGAGTTCTACTGCATGACTGTTCCTTAAAAGTTATTTTCTCAGCATCGGGTAGCCCTACCAAACCTAGTGTAGCTCTTATGGTAAGAGCAAACGCCGTACAGCTACAGATTTTCTGCCAGAGAAGGACAACGACTACATTGGGTCAGAATCTGCGGCAGGTTTAATTTTTCCACTGGGTCCCAGGGACATTTTATTTGGTGAACTGGTCATTGGATCACGATGGTCTATATCTCTGCAAGTGTTAACTAGAGTGTACATTGGCATAGATGCCAGAAAAATCTGGACCTTTAAAG
This sequence comes from Mobula hypostoma, assembly GCF_963921235.1. Taxonomy (NCBI): domain Eukaryota; kingdom Metazoa; phylum Chordata; class Chondrichthyes; order Myliobatiformes; family Myliobatidae; genus Mobula; species Mobula hypostoma. The sequence continues at coordinate 34,919,444 of NC_086118.1, read as the reverse complement.
GTTAACTATTCAGAGGGCATTTGAAGAATGGAAATATCCACTGGATGCAAAGAGAGTATAGAGAAAACAGAAAGCAGCCTTCTTAGCCCACTGCCTTCATCTTTAGGCAGTGCAGCAAAGACCGCCCTGCTGATGTCACGCTCCTGTGCTGATCTCTTGTCTAGGCCTTTGTTCCAGTTCAAAATAAACTCGTTCTTTTCAAAAAAAATTCTCTGCAATTTCTCAGACACAGAACCGTGGAAAGCGAATGAAGGAAGGAGCACACATCAACCGTTCACTGTTGGCACTTGGAAACTGCATCAATGCATTGAGCGAGAAGGGAGGGAATAAGTACGTCAATTACCGAGACAGCAAGCTGACACGGTTACTGAAGGTATGCGAGTGCTCGCATGCAAATGATGAAACACTTCCCCTTACCGAATGAAACACTTTCCCTCAGTGCTTTAGGGATACTTTCAGCTTTTCCAGGATAGATCTGACATAGTTACTGAGAGCAAGGTAAATTGTAACTAAAGATCATGCCTTAAATTTAGACATTTTGCAATTAAATAACAATGATTTTCTTTCTAATTATATTTATAATATTCAGCCTTCTGAGACCTCTTGCGTTCAGAAAAAATGTCACTAACAGGCAAGCAGTGGGTTTCGGTTACTCACTGTTTCTCTTCCTTTGATGGCAGGACTCACTGGGTGGGAACAGCAGGACTGTAATGATCGCTCACATCAGTCCAGCCAGCAGCTCCTTTGAAGAGTCACGAAATACTCTCACTTACGCAGACCGTGCCAAAAACATTAAGACCAGAGTAAGAGCAAAATACCAATGCAACAGTTTAAAATATTTTAAGTCTTTAAATATTGTCATTTTTATATTACATATTAAATTATAGAGTGGGATTGTGTTTTGATGTAGATCTGATACAGGCATTTAAAATCTATAACCTGCTCACATTCAGTGACATTATCCAAACTTATTTATAACACAGTGCTATTGTGATGAACTCCATGGGCAACTAGCATTCAATCAGGTATTGTGATAACTGTGAAAATGATGTCATCATAACTGCAGTAACATAATGATGCTGCCACAATCATGAAGTATGTATATTTAACAAATTATTTAATGAATCGTGCTTTTTTTAACGTCAGAGCTGAATACACAACTAGACAAAGGTTGATATGAAAGATGACTTAATAGGCATCAGGGTCACCTCAAGGGTGGTATTTTTGACTCTGAATTAGAGGATTTAAGCTGATTTCATAGAATTGAATATAGAGGCTTGAATATTCAACTGACTGCTGAGCTAGCTGACCTGACCAGTGGCCTATCCCTGGATTATGGTGGTCCCGGATGAAGTCTTCCCCTGGAAGCCGAGTTTCCAGCTGAAGAATGAGGCCCTGCACAGGCTCCCAGACTCGGTAGCTGTCAAAATAGCCATTTAAGCTGAATATAGTAAATGATTTTGAAGTTCATTCAAAAATATTCAAGAATATTAAAATCAAGCTATTAAATAATTATGTCTCCAAAAATATTAAATTCGTTTGAATTGACTGAATTAAGGAAAATAGAAAGGTCTACTTGCTATTCTTCTGGTTGCGCTTTCTTTTCATTCATTTCAATGAGAGTGTGGTAGTTGCCATGGGCTAGGCTGACACAGCTACAGCAGGCAGATTCTTATTCAAGAGCTGGGAAATCCATGGTAGACACTGCAACACCTCTGGACACCAGAAACAATCCATCAGCACCACAGGGTTGTCCCAGAGCTCACAATAAACGCAATGTTTCAAATCTCTTTCTATCTCTTCTTTCAGTTAGTCCTGACGAAGGGTCTCGGCCCAAAATGTCGACTGTACCTCTTCCTATAGATGCTGCCTGGCCCGCTGCGTTCACCAGCATTTTTTATGTGTGTTGCTTGAATTTACAGCATCTGCAGATTTCCTCGTGTTTGCATTTTTAAATTCACTACTGCAAAGCCTCTTCTAGTGAGGCCTACACAGAAAATTTAAATCTTCTCTTTGACGGGAGTTTAGTGAAACCCTCTCTCACTGCTCCCCATCTATAATTTCTTCGGCCCTTCAACTTTTCGACCACATTTTGACTCAGACTCGCTACTACAGCCATATATCCTTCCTTGGAACGTGTAGCCTCGTATCCCTTTTGCCAATCAACTTTCCAGCTCTCAGCTCTATCCCTCCCCCTCCTGTCTTCTATCATTTTGGATCTTCCCCTCCCCCTCCCACTTTCAAATCTCTTTGTATCTCTTCTTTCAGTTAGTCCTGACGAAGGGTCTCGGCCCAAAATGTAGACTGTACCTCTTCCTAGAGATGCTGCCTGACCCGCTGCGTTCACCAGCATTTTTTATGTGTACTGTTTTGTCTTAGCCAAGTACTTGGGGTGAATAGTTGACCAATCTGATTGGACTTGCTCGAATACATTTTAATGTCAGATTGAGGGAAGGCTGTCATATTTTAGATGACACATTATGGATAAGACATTAAACCAACAGCCCATCTGTTCTACCAATACGCGTAACAGATCTCAAGGTGAAATGCAAAGAAGAGCAGTAGAGTGTTTTGTAAGTCCCAAAATATATGGTTCAACCAACATCGCCAAAAGAGATGATCAAGTCACAGTTACTTAAATTTTCACGGGACCTTATTGTGCATTGGTTGGTTTCAGTTTTCCAATCCATCTACCCTCCATCACTCCTGGATTTTTGGTTATGAAAGAAGCTCAATTAATTGATTTCTTCCTCCCTTTGCTTTCTTAATATCCATCTTCAAAGTGCATTTATTATCAGCAAATGTATAAACTATACAACCCTGAGATTTGTTTGCTTAATAGGTAGTCACAAAACAAGAAACCCAAAAGAACTCAGTTTTAAAAAGTGAGACCAGCCCCGAGTGCCCCCAGAGAAACAGAAAAAAACAAAACAATTATGCAAACAATAGAAACGAGCACCAACAATCGCATTCCGAACCAAATAGAATCCTTAAGTTCAAAGGCCCAGAGTAGGCCCAAAGCCTTTGTATTCAGTTCATCATATTAGCAGGGCAGGTCGCAGCATAGTTCGCAGACACAAAGCACAGCAGTGGGAGGCAGTCTCATAGCCTTAGTGTCACAGAGAGAGTACCCAGACTATCTGGGCCAGAGTTTAAATAGTCCAAACCTCGCACTAGGAACCGGGCCCTGCCGCAGTGAATTGCTCTGGGCCTAGATTTTACTGTCAGAGAAGCTGTTCTCAATCTCTCCAAATTGGCTCGGCGCCTAGGGCCAGCTTGCCCAACTCTCAAAACCCTGCCTTTCCAGTCTATCTGGGTCAGCATTTAGATTGTCCAAACAGTGTATTATACCTTAAGTTAGGACCCTGGCCTTGCCACGGTGATTCGCTCCAGGCCTAGAGCACGCTGCCTGACAATTCACTTTGGACCGGGATTTCACCGCCAAAGAAGCCTTTCTCAACCTCACGTTAGGCGATCCACCCTCGCACTCGGGTAAGGAGGACGGGCATCGGAATTCCTCCGTTCCGTTATCTCCCTTCTGAATCGTCCACTCCAACCAGCATGGCTCCAACGCCAATTGTGTTCATCTTGTTATTAGATGTTCAATTTCAATATTCCTCTGTCATTTATCACTTGAGTAAATATTTAGATTGTTGAAGTGCAACCTCTTTGCAAAAGATATTAAGCACACAATTCACCTGCAAAATTGGGGGCTATAACTGCATAAAATGGAAACCAAGCCTATTTCTCTTTCTCTGTAGTGGAGTACTTGCATTTTGACCATATGTAACCACACTTGGAGACAAAACAGACCGAAATACAAACTGCTAGAGAAACTCACTGGGTTAAGCAACATCAGTGCAATCAAAGAAATGTTCAATGTTTCAGGTTGACACCCTGCATCTGGACAGATGTGGGGTCTCAGCCCAAAACATCAGTTTATCTTCTTGCCTCCACAAATGCTACTACCTACTAAGTTCCACTAGTTTAGTTCCACTAGTTCCTACTAGTTTATTTCTTGCTCAAAATAACTCACAATATTGATGCAAATTTACAACACATCCATTAATAATTAACAGAGCTTACAGCAGATTGATCAACATCTAACAATGCAATTAATAGTGAATACATCTAAAATCAAACAACTTTCAAAATCCTAGCCATGGCTATAAAGAAGAGGTTAATTTATCTTGAATGATCATTAAGCTTTTAACATGAAATTGGCACATTAATATAATATTGTTTTTTTTACAGATTGGCTAAGTTTTTGTCATTTTTGCCAAATTAGGGACAGCAGCTGTTTCACACCCATGGTATACATCATGTTCAGTTAATCACATTACTTTTCTCATCTGGAACTAAGAAAATAAAAGTAACAAAGAAATAAAAGTAAGATGTGGCAACTTACCACAAAGAACAATGATTTGAATTTGACCATGGTATGAGAAGGAATTAATTTATTGTAGATGCAGTACTTGGAAATCTTGTCAAGTTTGTTCTTATTTCTGGAGTAAGAGTCGCCCAGTCATTGCCTGTGCTCCTTATTTCATTTACTAGGTAAAGCGCAATTTGATGAACGTGTCCTACCACATTGCTCAGTATACCAATATCATCTCCGACCTGCGCAGTGAAATCCATCGTCTGAAGAAGAAGATAGACACACAACGAATACAACAAAATAAAAATGATAAAGCTGACATACGCAATGTTCAAGGTGAATGGGTCAATCTGAAGAGTACGTTCTAAAGTTGTAAACAGATACTCTGTTCTTCTCCTGTAATCTGTCAACTTGCCATGAGTAATTCTCTTTATCTGTGGAAAATCCCATATAATAACTAATCCATAAATTTTGTGCACAAATATAATTTTTACATTAGTGAAGCATCCCTGTAGCAACACTCTGCCTATCTTGTATTTAAACATTATTTGCCATCTGTCCCTTGTTCCTAAAGGAAGTGTTTGAATTGTGAATTAGTGGAAAAACAGATGAAGACTAGTGATGTTCCTTTAACTACCATGTAGATATGTGTCGAGTAAAGAAATTAAGGGTGGTAATTTTCAATGTAGAATTTGAGTATTTAGGAGCAGCAGCTCCAAATGCTTGTTGTGATATATTGAAACGTGGGCCCTTATTTTAACTGAGTGACCATTTCAAGCAGTTAGGTAAGGTTCTGTAACAAGCAGACAGGGTATTGAAATTCCCAAGCCCTTTTTGAATACCACTGGAGACCATCCACCCCATGCTTTTAAGTGGTCTGGGCCTGCTCATCATAGGTAAGTTTACAAAATAAGTTTTAGGAGCTGAGAAATACGTGTTGATCTGATAATAAGCTTGTAAGCAGTAGTTTCTCTGTTAAAATAGAGACTGTAATGACCATGGTAATTGGTGGATGCAATGCGTGGACAATAGTTTTTCCTAAGTTTCAGCACACAAACTTATTTTTATTCCATTTTTGCTCTTCCAGCTGAAGTTCAGTTTCATTCATCTCGGTATGATAGACGGGAGATGGAGAGGCTCCGTGAGCATTTAATCACTGCCTTTCGGGAACAGATGGAAATTCGGCGCAACCTGTTGGAACTGGACAGCAATAACATGCAAATTCAAGTTGATACATCCAGACACCTACTAACTATTGCAGAGTAAGTGCATTTCATAATCTCCTGGTTGTTTTCTCCACAAGAGTGAATAACCAAACAGATACAAGTACCAAAAACAGGAATGAAAAGGATACAGTAAGGTAAAATGTTTGAATCAGGAACAAAGAAGATAAGTCTAAAAAGTTTTTCCAGTTCAGGTGAGTTCAACCAGTTAAATAAATTACATTATCAAAGTTTTTGAAATAAACAACAATTATTGTAACAATAATTATTGTTTAAACCCTTTGACATCAATGGTAGTTCATTGTTATAGTGATGCTGACAGATATATAGACTCCATGTCCTCATACCTCAACTCCATTTTATCCCCCTTGGTTCAGTCCTTTCCAAGCTACATCCATGACGTTTCTCATGCTGTCTACCACTTCAACAACTTTCCATTCCCCAGCTTGATTGCTTCATTTACACCATGAATCTCCAGTCCCTGTACACTTACATCACCCATCAGGAATGTCCCAAGGCTCTCTGCTTCTTTCTCGATAACAGACCTAACTAGTTCCCTTCCACCACCACCCTCTTTCATCTGGCAGAATTGATACCCACCCTCACCTACTTCGCTTTTGTCTCCTCCCACTCTCCAGACCGAAGATGCAGCCATGGGCACTCGCATGGCCCCAGTTATGCCTGACTTTCAGCTGGCTACCAGGAATAATTCATGTTCCAAACATACACCAGTAATGCTGCCCAGCTCTTTCTCCACTACATTGATGACTGCATTGGTGTTGTGTCCTGCACCCATGCTGAGCTCCCAAATTTCATCATCTTCATCAGCAACTTCCATGCTGCTCTCAAATTCATCTCCACCACTCTTTCCTTTTTCTTGATCTCTCTGGAGACAGGTTATCAGTGACATATTTTACAAACCCACTGACTCCCATAGTTATCTTTACTACATCTCTTCCCACCCAGTCATTTGGAAGAGTGCTATTCCCTTCCCTCACTTCTTCTGTCTCTGCTGCAGTTTTCTCATGATGAAGTTTTCCATTCCAGGATGTCCAAGATGTCCTCCTTTTATCAGAAAACAGGTTTCCCCTCCAGTGCTATCAATTGAGCCCTTGCCTGTATCTCCTCTATTTCCCATATATATTCCCTAATTCCATTTCCCGTACATCTTCCCTAGTCCCATTCCTGGCCCCTGGCATAACAGGGATAGGGTCCCCCTCGTTCCCTTGCTAGGATCTCCTGGTGGCCAGCCATTTAAATTCCATTTCCTATTCCTTCACTCACATGTCTGTCCATGGCCTCCTCTTACTGTCAAGTTGAGGCTAAATGCAGATTGGAGGATAAACACCTCATATTAAGTTGTAGAACTCAGAATGATACAGCAGAGAAAAAGGGCCTTTCAGCCCACAACGGCTGTGCCAAACATGATGCTGAATTAAAATAATTCTCTTATGCCTGTACATGGTCCATATCCATCTGCTCCCCACATATTGGTGTGTCTAACAGTTTCTTAAAGGCCACCATAGTATCTGCTTTCACCACTCCCCTTGTCAGCCCATTCCAAGTACCTACTACAGTACTGTCTTTGCAAGATGAGCCTTGACATTTCTCTCCCCACCCCCCGCCCCTTCATCTTGAATGCATGCCTTTTACCTCTTGATACTTCTACCCTTGGAGAAATCCCAAATTCCAAAGATGTAGGTTAATTGGTCACTTTTTTCATTGGTCAGTGCAGGCTTACCGGGACAGAAGGGCCTTTTACTGAGCTGCATTTCTAAGTAACTAAATAAATAAAATAATACCCTATTTCAGTACTCTCCAACCTGCTGACCACAATAACAATTTCTCTAACTTCCAGCAAACACCTCCCTCTGTCTCTCCACTCCTTTCTGTTTTCCCTTCTCCGGTCAAGGAGTTCTCGTGCAGGATTCACTAAAGATTAACTTTTAGGTTGCAAGGAAAACAAGTGCAATGTTAGCAATCATTTCAAGAGGACTCGAATATAAAAACAAGGATGTAATGCTGAGGCTTTGTAAGGCACTGGTCAGACCACACTTGGAGAATTTGAGTAGTTTTGGGCCGTTTATCTGAGAACAGATGCGCTGGCTTTGGAGAGGGTCCAGAGGAGTGTTATAAGAAACACCCCTGTAATAATAATCAGAGAGGCACAGAGAGATCTGTATTTAGCGACATGTACCTTTACTGTATTGTCTAAACTAACAAGTACATGAATTCTAAATACCCAGTGTGCACACCCACGAAGTTTCTCTGACTCTCCTGAATAGTCAAAGAATAGCAAAGGTATTACCTGGTCAAAGGAGTCTACGTTGGCCAGGTGTCCCTTGTAGTCCCGATTCACTCACCATATGTTCTGTGCAGGGTCACTCCTGCTTGTATCTGTGATGGTTATTCTTTGAAGTTACCGCTGCCAGCACACACAAAGTGTCCTCTTTTATATCCATTCCTTATCAATTCAAATATCGCATTCCAGTGTTATTGGCCACAGGTCATGTGTCTGAGCTTTAACACCTTGTTATTGGCTCTGCTCCAAACCAGCATTCATTTATTGCCCTCTTCCCAGCAAGTGACAGTCGGTAATTTGTGGCTCGTTGTTCTCAATCAGCAACCATCTCTTTCTTTCTTTTTAAATCTTTTTATTGAGTAAGTATACAAAAAAGGTAAGCCATATAAACATTAGTACAATGTTAAAGTATAATAAAATTCCAAAAGATATCAATACCAAAAAGAAAATACTACAAACAATGTAATTTAAGCATAAGAAACCAAGATAACATAATAATATACTAAATTTTATATATATCAATGGAAAAAAAAGAAAAAAAAACCCCAAAAAAAAACCCACCGTGCAGCTAACTAAAAGCAAGGCAAAGCAATGGGCTAACTTGAAACCAAACAGAGTTAAACTTAAAATCACGTCCTCAATCCCGACCTCCATTAAAAACAGTGAAAAAAAAACAAGAAGGGTAAATATTACATTAAATGAAAATATCGAATAAAAGGTCCCCAAATCTGTTCAAATTTAAATGAAGAATCATAAAGGTTACTTCTAATTTTCTCCAAATTCAAACATAAAATCGTCTGAGAGAACCAAAAAAAGGTAGTTGGAGCATTAAGCTCTTTCCAATGTTGTAAAATACATCTTTTCGCCATTAAAGTAAGAAATGCAATCATTCTACGGGCTGAAGGGGAAAGATTACTAGAAATTTTAGGTAGTCCAAAGATAGCAGTAATAGGGTGAGGAGAGATATCTATATTTAATACCTTAGAAATAATATTGAAAATATCTCTCCAAAAAGTTTCCAAAGTAGGGCAAGACCAAAACATATGAGTTAAAGAGGCTATCTGCCCCGAACATCTATCACAGAAAGGATTAATATGCGAGTAAAAACGCGCTAACTTATCTTTGGACATATGTGCTCTATGAACCACTTTAAATTGAATTAGGGAATGTTTAGCACAAATAGAGGAAGTATTAACTAATTGTAAAATCTGCCCCCAATCATCCACAGAAATGGTAAGCCCCAATTCCTGTTCCCAATCTACCCTAATCTTATCAAATGGAGCTTTCCTAAGTTTCATAATAATATTATAAATCATAGCCGATGCACCTTTCTGACATGGATTAAGGTTAATTATCGAATCTAAAATATATGTAGGAGGAAGCATTGGAAAGGAAGAAAGTATAGTACTTAGGAAATTTCTAACTTGTAAATATCTAAAAAAATGTATTCCTGATAAGTTATATTTATTAGATAGTTGTTCAAAAGACATAAGGGAACCATCTAAAAATAAATCCAAAAACCATAAAATACCCTTAGTCTTCCAAGTTTGAAAAGCGCGATCCGTAAAAGAGGGAGGAAAAAATATGTTACCTAAAATAGGAATCGCTAACCCGAAGCAACCATCTCGAATCACTCCAGGCAGACACCAATCGCAACGTTTGCAAACCTGCCATTATATCCAACCAAAGAACATCTCACAAATAACTTATTTTGAAATGATCCCTAGTCTAGCAGATTACCTGGATCATCATTGTGTCTTCTGTCAAATACTGCTCAAGCCGAGCAATTCAAGCTCACAAAATGGAGGACAGAGTGTCTTCACAAAATGGCAGCATCCATCCCAGAGCACATGACAAGAACAAAGACAAATTAGTCAGCCTGCTTCCATTGTCCTCGATTCGTTCGAATTCACTGATTTGAACCTGTCGTTCACTCAGGCCAACAGGAGGTTCACCAGAATGATCCCACGAAATAAAGGGTTAATGTTTGAGGAGCACTTGATGGTTCTGGGCCTGTACTTACCAGAGTTTCGAAGAATGAAGTGGGGCGGGGGGGAAGAATCCCATTGAAACCTACGGAATAGTGAAAAGCCTAGATAGATTATATGTGGAAAGGATGTTACCTATAGTGGGTGAGTCTAGAACCAGAAGGCACAGCATCAGAATAGAAGGACGTCCATTTAGAACAGAGATGAGAAGGAATTTCTTTAGCCAGAGGGTGGTAAATTTACGGAATTCATTACCACAGATGGCTATGTTGGCTAAGTCATTGGGTATATTTAAAGTGGAGGTTGTCAAGTCATTGGATATATTTAAAGAAGGCAGGATAAAGGGGTTGAGAAGGATAATAAATCAGCCATAATGGAACGGTGGAGCAGACTCGATTTGCCGAATGGCCTAATTTGCACCTATGTTTTATGGTCGTATCCCACCAGTCCCTCTAACTCTTTTCTTTCCCCTCTTGTGCTCTCTCACGACCTGCCCATCCCTCTGGTTCCCCCCAGCTTGGCCCCTTTATTCCATGTTCCACTGTGCTCTCCTATCAGTTTCCATCTTTTTCTTCTACTTATCACCTCGCAGATTCTTACACCATTCCCATTCTCTCCCCCTCCCCACCTACCTGCCGTCTCCCTCTCACCTGGATTTACCTATTAGCTATTACTTATCATGCTTCTCCCCCTCCCCCCAACCTTTTTATTCTGGCTTCTGACCTCTTCTTTCCAGTCCTGATGGAGGGTCTCAGCCCAGAGCGTTGAATGTTTATTCCCTTCCATAGATGCTGCCTAACATGTTGAATTCCTCCAATCTAGTGTGTGTTTCACTCCAGTTTTCCAGCACCCGTAGTCTCTCCTGTATCTCCATTTATATCAGATTAATACCTTACATTGATGGTTAAGGAAATATGGGAAATGTTGTGCTGCGGGAAATTACTTTCCAGCTTTGTGTCAAATGAGATAATTGCATTTTGAATCTTTCAATTATGTTATTCATGGATTTGATTGAATCATTAAGCGTATCAAGTCATTTTCAAATTGTATTGAAAATCCATGTCCTGTATTCACTGTCCTATGCTCATGTGTGAACATTGGTGAATGGTTATTTGGATTGTTACAATGCTGCCCTTGGTCACTGATCTGGTACCTGTTACGTGTTACTGAGGAGTTACTTGCCAATCAAAGAGGCAGCGCACCCACAGAATCAAACCCCATTTGGAGTCAGCACATTTTGGAGGGAGAAATAATGGGTTGTCTCCTACTTTTCTGAGTGAATAGTACGTATAATTTAAGAAGAGAATAGGCTGGGAAAAGGGAAAGATTAAAGCTGATCATTACTAAAATACAGTCACTATTTTAGTTCCACTTTAAAGATTTCTTTTCTTAATTTATTCATTTACGGGATGTGGGTGTCGCCAGCTAAGCCGGCATTTCTGCCCATCCCAAGTTGCCCTTGAGAAGGTGGTGATGAGCTGCCTTCTTGAACCAATGATGCCAGTGGAATACACAGTAAAGTAGCATTGAGTGAACTATGTTGTCCAAATCTTAATAATTTTTCAGTAAACAAATCCATCTATGGTCTGTCACCTTCTTATTCCTACAGCTGGGTACAGGAAAAGGCAAGAAGAGCCAGAAAATGGAGAGAAGAGAATCGAAAGGAGGTGTACAACAAGGAAGATAGTGAGAAAGATTCAGACACAGGAGATGACCAGTCTGATGTCATGGAACCAACAGAGGTAGCTGTAGCCCGAGAGAATATTGCTGCACTTGTGGCTGAGCAGAAGAAATTGAAGTGGCAGAAGGTAATTTTGAAGCCCAATTGTTCCAGTACAAGAGTTTGCAAATAAATTTAAATAGGCCAACTTTGAGAGAAGAACATTAAACATTAGCAGACAGAATGGACGGACTATAATACTCCAGTGATCTCTTTGCACTTACTCCTGCGCTGTTCTCAAAGTTAGGACAACTATCTTGGCCTTGCAGGTGAAAGGACAAATAACATACATTACCAGACAGCAACAGGATCTTCAGCCCACAGGATCTGTGCGGACATGATACCAGTCCGAACTAAATCAGTTAAAACTCCAGCTTTCACTATCAAAGCCATATTGAAAAGTGGATAGTTTTGCCAGCAACAACTAGGCCTTGGTGCAAATGTTTGGCAGCTCATATAACTTTGATTATTGGAAGGCTTTTTAAACCATGTCAATGCAACTTCTGTTAAAAGTTATTTTTTAAAATGTAAAAAAAAATACATTTACTTTAAACACATTTAAATTATGGAACTTTAAAACAGTATTTTTTTTTTAAATTTGATTTTATTTGCCACCCTTATTTATCTTTTTAAATCCAGGCTAGCAACTATCTAGTTGAATGGGCTCATGCTATGCTGATGAATATTTCCAGCACTCACAATCCATAATTTTATTTGCTATACATATATAAAGTTTGATTTTGGAAAGTGTTTTTTTCTTTCAATGCACCACTTTAAATTCACTGCAGTATGTTCACCCAGAGTAATGTGCATGTACTCTTGAAAATTAATTTCTAAAAATTGGGTCTTTTAATTGCACAGTGATACACTCACTAACTTTTCTGCTTGAAAACCAGATGATCTCTCTGTTGCACTTTCCTGCATCTAAAGGGTTCCCCACTCTACCCAATTTAGATTGAATTGGAGAAGCAATTTACTGATATCCGTTCCCGAGCTCATAAACTGGAGGAGCTCCTTCCCAAGCGGATCAGCAGTGAGCAACAGCGAGAGGTCTTGAGTCTACTCTGTAAGGTACATGAACTGGAAATTGAGAACACAGAAATGCAGTCCATTGCATTACTCAAGGACAACGTCATTCGCCAGACAGACTACGTCATCCAGCGCTTTGAGCAACACAGGCAGCTGTGTGCGGAAATTATTCAACAGCAGCGGCAAATTATAGATGGTATAGTAGAAATTAGTTCTTGTGGTTCACATTCTTTTAAACAGTTAATTACAGAAGATCAGCTTCACAATTGCTTTTACCAGTTTATGTGTGTTATAGTGTATGCACTTGGATATTTGTGTCAAGCAATGCATAAAGCACTATATGAATTAGAAATTCTTAATATTCTTGCTCCTATTTTACAATTAATCACTGACAGTGTTTTTTTCCTATTTTATTTAATTGGAATAAACCATTCAGAGCATCTTTTGTTTCAGATTTCAATTACATCAGAAATATAACATTGACTCTGAAGTGTTTGATATATTGTGTCTGAACAGATCACAACTTGCTGGTTCCTTCACAGCTGGATGAGTTGTATGAAATTTACCTGCGAGAGTTAGAGGAGGGTAACCTAGACCGGATCGTAGCCATGCACACGGTCACAACGAGAACCTTGAAGGTACAGTATCATTCAGTAACGTCTCTGTTTTTCCTACTATAGAAACCACCTAAACCAGGGTTGTTATCTACTGAATTAACACATTGTTTACTGATCCTCATACTTTGCTCTCATTCTTTTTTTATTTCACACTCTTATCTCATTTTACTTGATTCAAAGCCTGTCCCTCTTAGTATGTTGCTTTCTTCCTCTCTTTCTAGTCCCTTCCCCTCTTTCTTCGCTTTCTATCACATCCCTCTCTCTGTATCCCTCTTCTCTTCCTTTCTATCTCTATCCATCTCTCCCCCTCTAATTGGTCTTTTCCCTTGGATTTTCATTTTCATTCCATTACTTCATCATGCCTTATTCTCTCACTTTCTCTGCTTCTTTTTGCTTTCTTTATCATCCACTTAGCCCTACTTCTATATCTTGCCATCATATTATCTCTCAAGCCTTCTCTCTCTCCCTCTCCCCTCTCTCCCCTCTCTCCCTTCTCCCCTCTCTCCCTTCTCCCCTCTCCCCTCTCCCACTCTCTATCCTCCATCCTCTATCTCTCTAATGTTCAAGTTTAATTATCATTCAACCGCACATGAATATAGCCAAACAAAACAGCCTTCCTCCAGGGCCAAGGTGTAAAACATATTACCAACAGCTCACAACACACTGCACACAATACAAACAGCACATATGGTTATGAAGCTTAACATATGAATACAGTCTCTATCTCTATCTCTCCCTCCTGCTTCAGTAAACATTCACCACGTTGCTGGAATGAAATAGAATGGAATACACAGTAAAAGATAAACTGAAGGGAGATATTGATAATATTAGTAATAACCTTGAGGATTGAAATGATTTTGGAAATGTGTGATGTGAATAAGGAAATGATCAATAGAAACAAAAATAAAACATGGGTATAAACTGCTATGAGATGAAAAAAGGTTATAAAAGTTTCTAGAGTATGTAAAATGTTGAGATTAGCCCTAGTAAATAAAGGAGATTAAAAGTGGACCAGTGGATTTACATAAGTGATTTAGTAAGTTGCCATCTAAGACATTCTCATTCAAAAATTTGGGCTTGTAGGTTTAGTTGTTGTATTATGAGATATTAGGACTAAATTATAAGCAGTCATAGAAAACAAGAATAAAATGGTAATTTTCAGAAAGACAGTCCCTAATGCATGTTTTAGTTCCTTCATAGGATATCTTGAGAGGACAGGAGATGTGGTCTCCTTAGTCAATATCATGGCAAAGACTTGATAGCATTAATTGCATGGATTTTAAATAGTATGTGTATTAAGGTATCCTAAGAACTGAAGTGACTATAACCCAAGTTCTTTCCACAAGTGCCATGTGAGACCTGGAGGTATTACTACAGCAGACAGCATTTGTGCCAGGGATAGAACTATGTCATAGTTTCAGTACTTGTATGTGGGAAAAAGTAATTAGTTCATATGACTCACACAGTTGGAACGTAGAAGGGAGAGTGAAACAAATTAGAGTTCAAATATCCCAGATATTTACTTGGATCGAATGTCTCTCCTGTAGGGGTAAATTGGACAGCACTGAGAAATGGATGTGGGGGGGGGCAGGGTACAATCACTATCTGTCTATTCTATACCCTGTCGATGGCAATAACCTCATACATGCAACAGGTAAATCCCATTTACCTGGCTTTCTGTTATTCAGAAATCTTGATGGTCCTGTATCTGGCTCATTCACTCGTCCAGAGTGTGAGCAGGATGTCCTGAGTGCAGGTGGGTATGCAGCCAGAGCAATGGGTCTTGAGTATGGTTGGGAATAGGACCTATCTCTGGCCGGGTGTGTAACAGATCTGGGGTTTGGATCTGGAACATTGGTAAGTTTGTAGATAGAAGCAAACTGTGAAGTGCCAGTATTTTTGCTACTCCATTTAAACTCAATGGGTTCTTGCAAAATTTATTATACCACTGCATAACATATAAAGAAGTAAAGTAAAGGTAAGTTTGGGTATTAACAAGGGGTACCTTCAAGTGTCTGGAAAAGCCCCTGTACTGGACCCACCAAAGTTCCAAAGGTGACAAATTATTAGAGTTTTACCGTAATGCTCTTTCCGATTGAGCAGTGAATGTAACTCGGACTACAATTTTAGATGCACACAATTCGTAAATGGAACACAAGCTATCTCCTGCAGGGTATTGATCTTCACTAACCAATAACTAATCACATTAAAACATTTCCTCAGGGTGAAAACAATGCAAAACACTTCTTCGTGTGAAATGGATTTTCAACATCACAAATGGCCCCAAAAATCCTCTAGTTTTCCTGAAGACAAACTGAACAACATTTTATTGAAACAAAGCCACATTTAATCCTGAAAACTGATTCACATTGCAATTGTTAATTGAAAATGCAACATATCACTCATGAAGTACAGCTCTCTAATTTAAAATTAAGTGTAATATAACTCAGAAGTATATATTTTGTTTGCAGCATAATGTAGCAGTATTAAATAAACCATTGGATACGATGATCGCAAGTGTAGCATCTTAGTCATTAAGGCTCCTGTGCATGAGCTCACCAGAAGACTTAGAATCAGAAGCTATGAAGCTCAATTATTATTTTTGTAATCAAAGACTAATAGACTAACGTTGGTGAATTGGTTGTTTAAAAGTGTAGTAGGAACTTTGTATGATTACTTACGTAGTTGGTTTGATCTTCCAGGATGGCTCAGTCATTAATGTGGCCCAGAAGCTGAAGGTGGGGGAGCTGGTCCAAGATGTGGACTCTGATCAGGAGAGTGTGAGAACTGTTGGATCTGAGAAACTTTATCCTTGGCGAAAGAATTACAAAGATGCACTACCACCTCTGGTTCCAGAGTCAGAGAGGTAACTGCAAGTATACAGGAACTTAGAGAGTGTCAAATCAAATATGTTGAAGCTTGTTAACTCTTTTAACGTATGAGCCATTTTCCCCATAATGCATCGTATTTAACATGGTTACCATTTATATTGTTGACAAGTTGGGTTTTTTTGCGTTTCTTCACCAGCAACCATGAGTGCCAATTGCTCTATTATACTGGTTCACTTTCCTAAAGGTTTGAAATTCTTTTTGATCAATTTATTCCATGTATCAAGCTGAGCGGGGCATTAATATAAACGTGCAGAGAAATAAAAGCAGAAAGTTCAAATAAAAATAAATTAAAGAGGCCTTGAAAAATACTTTAAGTTGTAAAAATAAGATTCTTATGTAAATGAAGAGATAAAATTGCATGATCTTTTTCATGCTGAATTGATCGGGCTAGGTATTTGGAGAACTGATTATACACATGACACACTAGTTGCTTCCGCCTGGATTTTATGGTTGTATGACTGTAAAACTGTCACCGTACACCAAACACTCTGAGAAACAGGACAACTACTGGAATATACACTGAGCAGCCATTTTATTAGGTACACCTGCTTGTTAATGCAAATATCTAATCAGCCAATCATGTGGCGCAAGTTATGATATGGAAGCATGCAGACATGATTAAGAGGTCCAGTTTTGTTTAAACCAAACATCAGAATGGAGAAGAAATATGACCTGAGTGACTTTGACCGTGGAATAATTGTTGCAGCCAGACAACTGGAGTACCTCAGACGCTGCTGACCTCCTGGGCATTTCAGTCTCTAGAGTTTACAGAGAATTGTGTGAAAAATGAAAAGAAAACATCCAGTGAGAGGCAGCTCTGTGCATGAAAATGCTTTGTTAATCAGAGGAGAATGGCCAGAGTGGTTACAATGGTTTGAACGCACAACATTTCAAACTTTGAAGTGGGTGCACTACTGCAGTAGAAGACCAAACTGAGTTTCACTCCTTCCTAATAAATTGGCTACTGAGTGTATAAAGTTCAAAGTAAGATTTATTATCAGTGGTTATAAGTGCATTGTCTGCACAGAAATACTGAAGTTGTTGTAATAGATTGACCATTTCTCCACAGAAAGTACTGTTCTCATTCTCCTCCAGTGTAAGCAGAAATCAGCGACCTGGCAAATTTACTTTAAGGACTTTCTCAGTCTAAAAATCTATGTTGGTTGAGGTATAACTGTGATTTAAGTCATACTAAGCCACGTTGCTAAGGAACCACACATATCCCATCTTTATATTAATCTTGTGCCTGTGTTAACAACATGGGGATTGGAATGGCCTATTTAACTTCTTGAGCCCACACAAGGAGAATATGGATGACCCAGGGCCTATATACATACTCCTCTTCCCTATATCTCTTTAATACTCTTGGTTAAAAAATATTCAATCTCATATTTAAAAAATAAAAGTTGATCTAACTGCCACAATTTTCAGAAGTGTTTCAAATATCTAACACTCTCTACATCTGTTTCATAACATCACTACCAATATACGTGCCAATATTATTGAAACTCTGCCTCCAGTCTTGAAACTCCCAATCGATGGAGACAATTTTCCTCCACCTACTGTGCCAAATCCTGATAAAAACTTGAAAACAATTGAACTCTCTTGGGTCTCGCTCTAAGTAACAAATGGAATTCAATTATAAACATGGTGGGAGAGCGGAAAACTGATTGGATGAGGACTAACCAATCATGAGGGATGGACTACGGAGGTTAAATACCACCGGACTAGACATACCCAAGCACCATCCTGATGAAAATGGCAAAGTTTGTCATCAAAACATCAACTATAATCGCAAACAACAGGAATACTGCAGATGCTGGAAATTCAAGCAACACTTCACCTGTGAGTCGGCTGGGGTGATATACTGTGTCCGGCGCTCCCGGTGTGGCCTTCTATATATTGGCGAGACCCGACGCAGACTGGGAGACCTCTTTGCTGAACACCTACGCTCTGTCCGCCAGAGAAAGCAGGATCTCCCAGTGGCCACACATTTTAATTCCACGTCCCATTCCCATTCTGACATGTCTATCCATGGCCTCCTCTACTATAAAGATGAAGCCACACTCAGGTTGGAGGAACAACACCTTATATTCCATCTGGGTAGCCTCCAACCTGATGGCATGAACATTGACTTCTCTAACTTCCGCTAATGCCCCACCTCCCCCTCATATCCCATCCATTATTTATTTTTATACACACATTCTTTCTTTCACTCTCCTTTTTCTCCCTCTGTCCCTCTGACTATACCCCTTGCCCATCCTCTGGTTCCCCCCCCCTGTCTTTCTCCCCGGACCTCCTGTCCCATGATCCTCTCATATCCCTTTTGCCAATCACCTGTCCAGCTCTTGGCTCCATCCCTCTCCCTCCTGTCTTCTCCTATCATTTTGGATCTCCCCCTCCCCTCCCACTTTCAAATCTCTTACTAACTCTTCCTTCAGTTAATCCTGACGAAGGGTCTCGACCTGAAACGTGGACTGTACCTCTTCCTAGAGGTGCTGCCTGGCCTGCTGCGTTCACCAGCAACTTTGATGTGTGTTGATCAACAATAATCGATACTTCTACCCAGCTGGAAGCCCGGGAAGAGTTTATTTGTCATATAGATTGGGA
Organism: Mobula hypostoma; assembly: GCF_963921235.1. NCBI lineage: Eukaryota > Metazoa > Chordata > Chondrichthyes > Myliobatiformes > Myliobatidae > Mobula > Mobula hypostoma. The sequence continues at coordinate 34,900,686 of NC_086118.1, read as the reverse complement.
AAGCACCAGATCATTTTTCAGCTTTGATTGAAGTAATAACTGTAGTTCAGTCAAAACAACCTTTTTTTTTACCAAACCTTTCTCCTTTCCTGCGGCCAGGAATGGAACCTCACTGTCTGCAGAAATAGGATTGATTTCCAAAGAAAAATGATTGTGCTTCTGTACTCAAAGTACAATATATTGTTGCCAAAACCCTGTCCCCACCCTCCCCACAAGTACCCAACTCCAATTGCCCCATGTTACAATTGCTGGTAACTACATTTTATTTCTTTACCATGCAATCCAATCTATGGATTATCAATAATCTAATAAAGAATGTACTTTAAGAGTGGATATTGTCTGCTGGTCATCGTGCCATTGTTTATTATAGATTCTAAATGTTTTATGGTTGATTTTCCATTTGGTATTTTCTCCTTTTAAATGAAGATAGGCATAGTTCTATAGTTAACTCACAAAATCTTGCAGGTTTCCTGTTCTAATTGTTGACCTAGTAAACATCATAGAAGAAGGTTATCTTCATTGTAATCTGTTTCTTTTTTCCCCACTTATGCCCTTTCGAATTACCAGTGACAATAACCGGGTTTTTAAAACCAGCCCACTTGCTCAGCAGAGAAAGAACTCAACTGTGATGACCCCTCCTCCAATCCATGTGAATGGATTGCTTAACCAAGAGGTAAGCATGAGTGAATAGTAGAATCTAAAGTACTATGTATTTAAAATATATCAATCTCACATCTACATGTGGCAGAAAACCAGCAACCAAAACGAAGTTAACAAAAATTATATGGCAGGAATCACAGGAAGTAACCTGTGATTTCCAAAAATACAACACTGTATCCTTGACTCACATCCATTAGTCTTGCGAGACCATGGATCTGTGCCTGGGAAGTCTTCACTCTCCAGGGTGCAGGCCTGGGCAAGGTTGTATGGAAGACCAGCAGTTGCCCATGCTGCAAGTCTCCCCTCTCCACGACACCAATGTTGTCCAAGGGAAGGGCATTAGGACCCACACAGCTTGGCACCAGTGTCGTCGCAGAGCAATGTGTGATTAAGTGCCTTGCTCAAGGACACAACACGTTGCCTCGGCTGGGGCTCGAACTCACGACCTTCAGGTCACTAGTCCAATGCCTTAACCACTTGGCCACATGCCCACACCTTGACTCACAAGTGTCAAAGTAAAAGGGATGGTGTTATATTTTGCACAGTCCCCTGTGCATCAACGTTAGTGGTGAGAAAGATGTGAGTTTGAACTGGTTGTCATTACAGAAGCAGCCATGATGAAAATTCAATTCATTATCACGTCCACTTATTAAAATTAGTAGGTAGGAAGTATACCATATACACAGAATGTCATCTGGTCCAGTGCTCCACATCTTGGCAACTCAGTTTTTGATTAATTCCAATTCCCTGTCTTTTTCCCTAAAGGTGTGCCAATCTATGCAATCCCCTCTACACTGCTACTTTTATTGTTACTCACAAACTGAAAGCAAGAAGCTTTTTAATTTTGCTCTGACTGTTCCATTACACACCTTTCTTCAGATGCATCAGCAGGAGAGCTTGGTGAGCTTCAGCGGAATGAGCAGTGCCAGCAGCCATTTAAACTCATCGCCCGACAGCAGTGAGAACTTTCTGGACAATCAGCACACCCAGACAGAGTTCCTAAACGGTACGGTGATTTACTGCTGAATTCTGAGGCCACTTATGCATTCATTCCTTTCCCTAACCATTACTGAATCACGTTAATGGCTTTCTTTCCTATACTCAAGAGTTCCTGGCATCCAGCCCAGCCAAAAGGTTATGCATTATGCAGACGCTTCCTCTCTGCTACTACCATAAATCAGTAGAGGGCCGTGGATAGTTGTTGAGGAGAACCGCTGTAAGGAACTCAACTCTGAATATATTGCCAAACAATTTCAGTCCGGGATCTGGGGTACCACCTCAGTTGTGTTGTTGTTGAGTGCCGTCGAGTCATTGCCAACTCATGGCAACCCTATGGATAGTGGAGTTGTCCACTGGGTTTTAGTGGCAAGATGCAGAAGTAGGTTGCCAGGCCTTTCTTCCGCGCAGGTACTGCTGCCACCCACGTTGGGACCCTGGCCAGGTTCGAACTCGGGACCAACTACCTTTAAGTCCAGTGCTGATGCCACTACACCACCAGCTGGCCCAGCACCTCAGTTAACTAAGGGCAGCTTCAGACGCAAGTTTGTGTGTCCGAAAAGTTTACCTGACTTCTGTGCCTTCCTGCCACAGCTCCAGTAACCTGAAAGCAAATGCAATAAAAGTAAAACATCCACTGGCAGAGAATGGAGCAGGGGGAGGGTGACCTTTTCCTCACAAATATGCACCTGCTTCTTCTGATACCATGCAGTTATTTGTTAATATTCAGAATATTCTGTTCTTGTTACAATCCTCTCTGGTGGGGTACTGAGTATCCCCAATGTAAAACAGTTTGACTTTGCAGGATGGCACAAACATCTCTTTCTGCTAAGCAAGTCAGGCCAGAGAACACAAACTGTCTATGCAAAGACTCATCCTGAAGCATCTGAAAGTATATCCAGATTTTAAGGTCTCCAAATCTGGTCACTCCTGGCTTTATAAATCTCACATTCTTGAAATGTGATGTAAATAGAAACCACTACCATGATGACAGTAATGACATTCAAAGAAAGGACTACACTTTTTGTGCCATTTTGATACACAAAAACACAATTTAGACAATGAGTAACACCAGACACACATAATGTTGGAAGAACTCAGCAGGTCAGGCGGCGTTTATGGGGAAGAATAAACAGCTAATATTTCGGGCTGAGATCCTTCATCGGGGCCTTGCCATCATCACGATGAAGAGTCTTGGCCCGAAACGTCGACTGCTTTATTCCTCTCCATAGATGCTGCCTGACCTGCCGAGTTCCTTCAGTACTTTGTGTGTGTCACTCTAGATTTCCAGCATCTGCAAAACATCCTGTGTTTCAGACATTGAGTTGTCTTTGAAGTTGTAAAGTAGGACACACAGCAATCAAATTCTTCACAGGACTCTCCCAGAAGAAGTAATGTGATAATGACCTCAATCTCCACCCGTTAATAATGTCAAGTGAGTGATAATTTTGACCCCTGCACCTGGGATAATTAGCTTGTTCTTCTTTGATCTGTAATTTCGATCCAAAAGGCAAGAGTTCCCGTTTTACTTCTTGGCAGAGTCAGCATAGTTGTTTATGCTCACATCTCTGGGGTAGGATTTGAACCCATAATCGTAATTCAGAGGCAAAAGAGGTAATTGAAATTGGAATTTTGGACTCCTTGTCCACAAAATTAATTAACTGGGCTCTATTTTTGACAGAACGCAAGCAGATGTTGACAGGCACCAAGAACATCGCAGTAAAAGCAGCAAGACGACGCTCAAAAGTGCTGGAAAAAGACAACCGGCTACATGTTCTAGAACCTATGAAGGAGAAAACAAGTATTTCACTGCACTCGATGAGTGAAACTGAAGAATCATGCTATCGAGTCATTCCTCGGCCATCAGTAACGCTATATAGGCACCAGCATGGTCAGGTTATAAAGCACGCAGCAAGTGAGGACAATCTATCCAGCAGCACAGGTGAAACTGTCAACCCCACACAGCACCATCAGGAAGATTCCCCCAAGACTTGGTCTCAATCCTCCAAAAAGGAAAACAAAAAGACAAGTAAAAGAGAGGAAATAGTAGAAGCCAAAAGGAAGAAAAGAAGGTCAAGATCTTTTGAGGTCAATGGTCAAGGGGTTGGTATTTTGAGGAATGAATTAAAAATTACTCATGAATATTATTTAAAGTAAATATTTTAATGCAAACATTGTGGTTGAAATGAAATGGATTTAAGATGATCACAACCGGATATAAAACTATGGCCTTTTTCAGGAACTGTCTATTCTGACTAATGGCGTGAAATGGATGTTATCACTATATCACAAAACTTGTTCGGAACAAATTGTACCAAACACTTTGACTATTTCCTTATTGACCACATAGAAATGTTTGCATTTTTTATGACTTGTGATTTTGATGTTAATTGATAAAACAACAGGCAATCAACATTTGAAAGCCATCATGTAACACAGAAGCAGTACTGAGCTGTAATGTAGGTCACATTTCCATAGCAGCAGACCACATTAATCATTGAATTCAGTGAACACAAGTTAAAAATACAGTTTTCGCATAAGCTACTGCTTTTAAAATATTCCTCAATGGAGCAATTAGGTTTTTATTTAATGGAACTCTGAGGAGAAAATAAAATTTCTCCTTTTCATTTGTATTAAACTAAAAATTTGATTTTCTTAACAGAAAATTAATGTATCCTTTGGTTCCTAACAGTCTAAATGTAATAACTGGAGTCATACTTCTATGTAATATTTGCTATGCAATTTATATCTCACATTGATCCACTTCCATCATTTTTTCTATTTTCCCAGTTACCCAATCTAAAGAATATTCCATCTCGATTCCAGCCACTGGAGAGTATTTCAGATAATAGATTTAACGTCAATGGCCAGTCTCAGTTACGGACACATGGAAAATCAACACACGTGCCTGGGAAGGTGAAATTCCCAATCAGCCATTATGCAGGTATGTGGAATAGTCACTTTTAGGGATTACTCAACCCTCTGCCTTGTCGTGCACAAAGATTACCAGATGGTCAGAGGAAAAGGTTTAAGGATGTGCTCAAAGCCTCCTTGAAGAAATGCAACATCTCCATTGAGTCCTTGAAATTTCTGGCCAAATATCAAAGAGGGAAAGAAGTTTTTGGAATGTTATTGTGATAACTTTGACTCTGCTGCAGTTATATACATCTGGAATATTGTGGAAATGTCAGATATTCCTATCCAAGGAATGATATATGTACTTGCAGTTGAGAGAATGCAATGAAAGTTCACCAGATTTGATTTCTGACTGAGTGCAAGGTGCAGTGGAAAGAGGTTAATTAGAATGGATTTATCCCTCCCAGAATCTCAGTCATTCAGTCAACACTTTATATTTTTGATATTAAGAGAATCAAAGGATGTGGAGTTATCACAGGAAAGTGGGACTGAGTTAAATGGGTAGCCATGATCTTTTGAATTGGGAACAGGTGAGAGAGCTGGTTGCACAACTCTAACTTCTATTATATTTCTTATATTCTTATGCTCTGTTGGACAATATGTCTTGCAGAAGAGAGAGAGAGAGAGATGGAAAGATAAAGGGCAAGTATTCTCTGCTCTGTGCCTAACATCACACAGGCAGAACTGATATACAAAAAGACTTGCAATTATACTGTATAATATCTTCAATGCCCTTTAAAATCCTCCTTGCCGTATAAGAACTGCCACCCAATAAGTATTTGTGAAGGGTTCTGATTTCAAGCTCCCACAAACAGCAAAGCAATAATGACCAGAAAGTCTATTTTCAGTGATGTTAGGAAAAGGCTTAATATTGTCCAGGGTGCCAGAGATAACACATCACTAAATAAACCCAGATTGTTCTTATTGGGAGTTATTTGCATAAATAGGCTGCCTTCTATCTTTATTCATGTCAGTCAGAAGTGTGCCCTGAAGTCTGTGAACTTCTTGCTATCGCTGTCTTGTATAATCTGTTTTACATGTTGTCTGAATTTACATGCCTGTAATGCTGCTGCAAACAAGCTTTTCATTGTACGTGTACTTCACCGTACTTTTACACATGAAAGAAAACTTGATCAAGAGACCAATATTTGTTCCTCTTTCTTAACTTAAACTAAGTTATATGTTTTAGTGGTTTTCCAGCAACCAAAAGTATGGTGATGTATCAGTTTAATTTTTGTTTTAAAAAGCTACATATGCTTTGTGCATGTAAACAAATAAAAAACTAGTCAGTCTGTACCTCTTTGTGCAGGTGAGAGTGACCTTCAGATATTGGAGGTGGTTAGTACGCCACCCAGCACCATCTACCAGAGAAATTGTAATGGCAGAGGGCAGGCCGTACAGAAGAAGATCAGAGGTGAGAGTACAAAGCTTGATAGAAGCTTGAAATTATGTGACCTTCAGAAATGTGTTGTGAATAATAGCAAAATATTTGTGCATTTCTTAAATTTAAAAAAAAACACAGAACAGTACAGCATGGGATGCCCTTCATTCCACAATGTCTGTGCATAGCAGAATACCAGATTAATTCATCCCTTCTGTCTGCACATGCTCCTTGTTCCCCTTTCCCCACACATCCCCTTGCCTCTCTAAATGCCCCTTGAACATCACTACTATTACCTGCTTCCATGACTAGCCGCGGCAGCACATTACTACTACTACATCGACTCAGGACTAGGGGGCCCGTGTCGGGCATGATGAGGGACTCTCCGCTTCTTCAGTTCATCTACATCAGCCGCGCTGCTGTCTTCTAGGAGCATGTTGACCATAGTCTTGTGAGGGCGCCCAGGGTTCATTCTCCCGTGCTTGGACTCCCATATGATGACTAGGCTGGCAGGTAGCTCGGGGTGGCGTAGACAGTGTCCCGCTAGTTGCAGTCTTCTCGCCTCAATTTTAGTGGAGAGCATCGGTAGTTTGTTATAGAGCTCGACGTTCATCATCTGCTGTTGCCAACTCACATCAAGAGCCATCCGGAGCATTGGTATATAGCAACCATCCAAAGACTTTCGCATCATCTTGGTGAGTGTCCGCGTCTCGCATCTGTACGTGAGAATGGAGTATATGACTCTATGACACATTACAGACATATATCACTCTATGTTTAAAAAAAAAACTGCTGCATACATCTCTTTTACATTTTCCCCCTCTGACATTTGAATTTTCTACCCTGAGAAGAAGCACTTTGCTGTCTGCACTATCCGTTCAGGCCTCTAGTGGCACAGTTTGTTTTATATGATCACTACTTCCTGTACGTAAGCTGTTTTTTATATTATTGACTGTGCGGTTTAGTTGATTTGATTTGAAGCACATGGTGGAAAGACACACATCTCCATCCTCTCTTTATTTGCTTTTGAAACAGCCATGTCTTTTCACAAGTAAAAGATCTCATTAAAAAAAACCCTGAAGAAAATTTGCCATCTTTTTGAGAAATTGTTTAACTTGCTGCATAGCTTTGTAGATGCACACTGTGAAGGTAGTAAAATGAAAAGATAGCTCGAGTTCAAAGGCATTGCTAATGGCCTGGAGATGCACCTGAATGCTGTAGACGATAATGTCAGCTTCCGACCCGAGCAACGTTGTTTGCCAAGACCTGGAAGTCAGGTCAGAATGTGGCGCATCGTTCACGTCTTCATGTCGCTCGGGCGAAACCATAATTAGCATAGCTGCAGCATGAACTCGAACCAGAGCGGAAGCAGCAAGGACCAGAGCAGTGTACGCCGAACACAAAGTTGCCATATGCAAATAAAAATACTTGTGTAGACATGCAGAAAGCTTGATTAGAGGCTACTATGTTAAGTGCACTCAAGGAGAAGCATGAAGCTGAGGCTGCCCCAGCAGACGCAAAGATGTATGAAGCAGCAGCTGAGACAATGGTGAGTCTATAACTCAAATCAGTTATGCTTTGCTGTTACAATTGTCAATGCATCTTACTAAAGAATATGTCCAAATGCATTTTGGCTATAAAAAGTAGTCCAGCTCTACAAGGAGAAGCCGTCCACACCACATAGCCAACATGCCTTTCACTTATTTCAAGTATTGACAATCAAGGTCTACAGCAGCAAAGACTCACAACACCCCCTTCTGCAGTTCTATCACAACAAGGACCTCAGTCAGGAGTTGCTACTGATGCCATTCCCATCTGCACAGACTGAACTTCTATCCATCCTAGGAAACACATTTTGCAAACTAACCTTCATAATGTTCTCATTCAGGAGCCACAGATGCATTAGCTTTGGCTTGGTATCTGGCTCATAGAGGCCTAGTCACAGCAGGATAAAAAGTGTCTGACAACCATTCTGCTAGTTATCTGTCCTGGGAGTCAAGCTTTCTCAATGCTGTGGAAGGACTAAGTCTCAAACCTAGTGAAGAATGAGACCTTCTCTGTAAGTGGCTTGGTGGGGAGTCACTGCAACATGCAAGCAGGGTTAGAGCAGTTTACATTAATAATCCAGTTGTGGTTTATAAATGCTGTGTCAGAGGCTGGACAAGTGCTATGGCTTTTCAGTGGCAATTAAAGAATCTCTCTTCAGCAGACTTGATAATTTTCCAAAGCTCTCACATGGAGAACTGCAGCTTGCAGATCTGTTGTTGGAACTGCAAACCATAAAAGATGAGAGTTACCTACTAGGACTGAGTTTCTTGGACACAGCAAGAGGAATAAACCCTATAGTGGAGAAACTACTGAACAACATGCAAGAAGAGTGGATAACTGAAGGGTTCAAGTATAAAATGAAGCATCATGCCCCCTATCTGCCATTATCATTCTTTGTTGAATTTATCTGCCACCACGCAAAAATGCGAAATGACCCATTTTGTGCTTCTCATCTTCTGGTAACAGGTCATTCAAAGTGAGGTCTTCAGCAAAAGCATGGAAAACCTAGACCCCTAACACAGTCAACAAAACTGAAGTAGAAAACTCTGTCATGAATCCCGATGGACAATATCCTATCCATAAGAAATCCCATCCATAAAGAAACCGCAGAGGATTCAGAGAAGAACTGCTTGGTAACAGGCGATGCTTTCCAAATATGTTTCAAAGGCTGTGCTTCAACAGTACACTAAGCAAAAGACTATAGCTATCATACACTGCACTGAGTGCAACACATAGCAGCACTTCATCCAGTGCCCACACCTTGGGCTCCTACTAGTTCCAGCACGCCTATAGCAGAGCACGGCGGGGGGTTGGGGGGCAGCACAACATCCATCAGATGTAGCTACTTCCTCACGCATAGAGGTATATGGAAAAGGCTTTGTAGCGGTTACCTGAAAACAAACCAAAACCGCTGAGACACTAAGCCAGGGTACCCGACACTGTATAACGTGCTTCCAGATAACAAATTTTCAAATCAGTAAAGGTATGTTTGATCCTTTATTCCAAAACCAGCAAAGACGAGTGATCTTGTAGCAATATAACTAAGCGATACTCAGTGCAATTAGCGGTTGAACTAAACTAGCGTTCCAATTTGCGAAGTTGGTATATTTAAGCAATATCAGGATTAGCCTTCTATATGTCTTTAAGCGGTCTAATAACATTCCAATTAACAGTCAACAAAATAAATGTCATTCCCCATGGTTTATTCACTCTCCACTAGACTAAGCTAAACAACTAACCAAATGAGAATATGTGACTATACTCATTTGCTTCTACCACACCCCCACCAATGAGACAGATTACCATAACAAACATATCACAAACTACAATGCAGACAGAAAATAGACACACGGCTCCTACAGGCTTTCAAAGCAAATCCTGCACTAGAATACCGTATGTTGGTCAACATCGTAGCTGAAAGGACATATGTGATATTGGATGATTAGAACAATGTGTCTTTGGCAAAATCGACATTATTTAACATGTTTAGTTTCAAAGTTCCCCTTCTCCATACACTCTGAAGACGTGTTCTGGAACATTGGAAGTTGCTGGAAGAAAAGCCAGTGGACTTGTCATGGAGTCAATAGGAAGGAAGGTCTGTTTACCCTTACCAGCCCTCTTTGAATACGATCATATCCCCAGCAACAGGAATGAAATCCCAACTCCTGAAGCTACACGTAGTCACTCACATCTCATAGCTGACAAGATTCCCCCACTTGTCTTGTCAACTGGGATTGCCCTGTTGCTTGGCAGAGACACCACCTGTGTACATAAGCTACATGAACAGCTCTCTGGCACATTGCACCTTACACACAATGAATGGATCAGTGTTGGGTCGCAGTGGGTGAAGTCTGCCTCGATAGTGCTCATCAGTCCACTGTTAGCACATTTAAGACCAATTGTTATGTTTTGTAACCCTAAAACATGATACTAATTAGAAGGAAAAAGGCGGAAGTTCGGGAGAACAGGTGTTAGTTTAGTTTTTGCTTCAAGCGAGGCATGCACGTATCACGTGGTGGCGTAATGATGTATGTCATTTGCATACTTGGCACATATAACCACAATGAATTATTTAAACAACAGAGAGTGCTTGATCAAATAATATATTTACAATATTACTCAAATATTACTGAAATAGGAACTACACAACACTAATATCCCAGATAACAGGCATCCAAGTAATTTCAGACCCTGCAAGGGTAGAATCTGTATGAAAGAAAAGAATATAGGTAAACAACCCAAGTGCCCTGATATACGTACCTCTGCTTAACCAGATTGAGACAAGCTGATTTGTCACTTGGAAGCTGATTATAAGCTGGCATCTTCCATTGAAGATGAGGCCTTCATTTGAATCATGAACAAAGAGTTTAGCAGATATGAGTCAAAGAGTCGGGTAGCTCCCCTTCCTCTCAACTCTGCACAACAACTCCCACAAAACAACAGGGAGCAGGCCCTCGGTCAACTCATGTCCCTCAGTCGCACATTGAGAAGGAAACCAGAAATGAAAGATCATTAGGTGGAGTTCAGGAAGACAGTCTTCAGGAGCAATCATGCTGAGTTAGTGCCCTCCTCCAGATCCCAACAAAGAAAACAGGTATTTGCCCATCTTTGATGTTTTCCATCCCCAGAAACACGCACAAATAGGAATTCTCTTTGAGTCAAGTGTGCAGTTCAAAGGCGTGCCACTGAACAACATGTCCAGACATCAATAACATTCTGCTTGGGGTCCTCATGACTGCACTTCGGAACTGAGTCCACTGAAGTGATGGCAGACATCGAACAGTTGTTCCATAGCTTCCTAGTGAGAGATGATTGAGACTACCTCAGATTCTTGGCTTCAGAAATGTGGTCAGATATAGAAAGCACAGTGATTACGTTTCACATTTGCTGTTCTGCAGAGCGAGTTACAATCTAGGATCAGTGTGTGTAATAAGACTTAGTGATGGTTTTGCACCAATTTCAGTGTTTTGCTTATGCTTATGACTAGGAGGGTATGGTGCTATGGCAGCGTAGCAGTTAGCATGAACTCAGGGTATCAGAGTTCGGAGTTCACTTTCAATGTCAGCTGAAACCAGAAATGAAAGATCATGAGGTGGAGTTCATGAAGACACTCTTCAGGAACAACCATGCTGAGTTAGCACCTCCACCAGCGCCTCTGTACATCCTCCCTGTGGATTGCGTGGGTGTTCCTGTGGTGCTCCGGTTTCCTCCCACAGTCCAAAGGTGTACTGGTTAGTAGGTTAATTGATCATTGTAAATTGCCCCTTGATTAGGCTACATTAAGTCGGGGGTTGCTGTGCAGCACAGCTCAAAGGGCCAGAAGGGCCTATTCTGCACTATATCTCAATAAATAAATAAACTAGACTACGAGATTCTGGAGTATTGCATGAGCGTTCATGTATTTGGTAACTGTCCCTTGCTAGCTATGACCTTTAAGAGGACAGCTATCGAGGGAAAGAAGGAACTTGGGACTGGAGCACAGAGTTGTAGGGTACATAGAAAGGCATTTCTATGTTGATGATGGTCTTAAATAATTTTCACGTGCACAAAAAGCAATCAGCATGCTGAAAGCAGCACAAGATATGTTGACGCTGTCTAATCTCAGACTGCGTAAGATTGCATCGAACCGTGCTGATGTCATGCAACGTTTCCCATCTGAAGATCTGGCCAAAGGTTTAGAGAATCTTGATCTCCCTCCTATGCAGTGCAGTCTGGGCCTTGGATGGGACCTCGTTACTGACACCCTTACTGTCCAGGTCGCTGATACCAGAACACCCTTTATGCATCCTGGCTTGCTATCGACTATCATCCGCCTATTTGACCTTCTTGGATTTGCAGCACTAGTCAGTCTCCCTGGAAACTTCATGTAAAGGAAGTTGACCTTGGGCACTTGTGAGTGGGAGTGGGATGTCCTACTCCCTAAAGAGAAACATGAACAGTGGCAGTAGTGGTGTTCTTCCCTCCAGGATCTTAAAGGCTTGAAAATTCCAACAGCCTTCACAACAATTCCACTATCTGCAGCTCAAAAAAAGAGGTCTGCATCTTCTGTGATGGGTCAACTAAAGCTATGGCTGCTGTTGCATACCTGAAGGTCACAAATGCTGCCAGATATTGTGCAGCTGGTTTCATCCTGGGCAAGGCAAAGCTTGCTCCCTAACTAGATCTTACCATAACCAAGGCTTGAACTTAGTGCTGATGTTCTAGCAGTTGAGATGGCAGAGATGACAACTGTAGAGCTGGACACAGGACTATATGACAGCAAGTTATTCACTGACAGCAAGGTGCTCTGTTATATATTTAACTAAACAAGGAGATTCCATGTTTATATACATAATACAATCTAACATATCAGGCAATCAACTCAGAAAGGCCAATAGAACTATGTTCCTACTGATCTCAACCCGGCTGATCATGCCACAAGAGGGATCCAGGCTGATGAGCTCACCCTCTCCTCATGGTCAACTGACTCAGTACTTCTTGCTGATCCCACCAGGAAACTCATTAAGGCCACTATTTTTGAAGTGAGAATGGTTAAAGTCCATGTAATAAGATTGTTTTCAAGATCAGTCTCTGAGTCTATCTTTCTCTTGCCAAAGACTTAGTGAAGTGACCACTTAACTTTCAGTTTCATTAGTTAAGTTTGATATCTTATAGATGTCAGGAGGGGTGTGTTCTGGCCTCTAGAGGTGCAGTTCGTTTTATATGTACAATAATTACTTCCAGGTACATAAGCTGTTTTTATATCATTGCCTGCGCAGGTTACTTGATTCAATTTAAAGCACATGGTGGGAAGATACACATCTCCATCTTCTCTTTATTTACCCTTGAAACAGTAATAACTTTTCACAAGTAAGATATTTTTTTGGAAGCCCTGGTGAAAGCTTCCGTCCCAGGTGACTTTGAAAAGTTGTTTTACTCACTTCATAACTTTGTAGATGTGCATGGCATGGTCAGTAGACTTAAAGGCATCTGTTAGTCTCATGAGACCATGGATTTGTGCCTTGGAAGGTTTCCAGGGTGCAGGCCTGGGCAAGGTTGTATGGAAGACCAGCAGTTGCCCATGCTTCAAGTCTCCCCTCTCCACGACACTGATGTTGTACAAGGGAAGGGCATTAGGACGCATACAGCTTGGCACCGGTGTCGTCTCAGAGCAATGTGTGGTTAAGTGCCTTGCTCAAGGACACACACACTGCCTCAGCCAAGGCTTGAACTAGCGACTTTCAAATCACTAGACGAATGCCTTAACCACTTGGCCACGCCTCAAAATGCTATTTGATCAATTTGCACTCACAAGTAAAACTCACAGATAAATTTATAATCCCGCATTCAATATACATTACTGTAAATGATGCAACTATAAAGTAGATGTTTGGAAATCACTTAGTAGTGAGGTTGTACTTGTGAATTTTTAAGTGGTTATCAATCATATTAATGCCTTACTGGCAGCCTTTGATATGTGCAAGAAACTAGCAGAACAATTAAAAACAGCAGGTCCTATTTAGGGAAATGACAATCATATGTTGCAAGAACAGAATCATAGTGGGTGGCCAAATAGAAACTTCAAAAGATCTAATTTATCTCAATGATTTAACTCATGTGGCCAGTGCAAATTAGTCACATTGTAAAGGATACCAAACTGGAGGCCAAGAGGCAGTTAACTGTTATCACCATCCAAATTAGATACAATTGTATGTGAGCTGAACAGTGTTTAGCATTACTGTACCTGTCAAATGTCCATTGTGATTGGTACTTGAATTTCTGAGGCTGGCATTGAAAGAAATCAGGCAAGATCAAAATTACTTTTAACATTAATGTTTTAAAATAAGTAAATGTACTTGTTTTATATGGAGGACAGGAAACTTCAAGATAATTTATTTGAAAGTATAGAAGATGAAAGTAACAGGTTTGAGGAAATTCTTCAGACTGCCAAATGATTCAAGTATTAGGATTACCAAGGATTAAGAAACTGGAATCAAGAAAGGAAATTAAATGCAACTGCCTCATTCCAGAGGCAATCGAGCAAAACAAAGATGTTAACATTTACGATGTAATTGGATTCTGGAGGCAAATTACATGAAATGTAAGAGGAAGATCATGAACAGATATCAAAAAGAGAAGCAGACAAATTACCTATCTAAAGAGATGAATTTACAAGCTCTAAGATATTTAACTATTCACAATTAATATTTAATCCTTAACCACAATATGCTTATATTGTGTGATCTGTCCATACAAACAATACTACTCAAAATATCAAATGTTGCTAGGCGGCAAACAATAATTGGTGGAACAGCGAATGCATGATGAGGGTTAACATACCACTGGCATCAGCCTGCATTGCTGGCTGGCAATAAAGTGTAAGTACAAGCAAACTAAGTAAGTCTTTCTCACGGCCTCACAGGGCCTCTATTCTGCCTTTATGTGATATCACGTGGAAACTGAAACAGGCCTAGATGAGGATTCAGAGACTCGGGTTTGACTCTTGAGATGTGCTGTGTGCAAGTGGGCACAGAGTGGCAGTTGTGAACCAATCCTCCATTGCCTTCTGAGCACTTTACAAGACTAAAAAAAATAGTGTGGAATCCAGCAGTAACTGATGCAAATTATAAATCTGAGGCAAATATAATGCTCAGCATTCCTTCGGACCTACCTGGGCAGTAGAGGGGAGTACTCTGATGTTTGCCTATCCCAGGGCTTCCAAACATTCTGCACGTGGCTTGACTACAGGTTGCTGTACAGCGCAGAGTGCTTACACATCACAGGAGACACAAGTTATGTAACATTGAACCCAAATTAATATGCATAGAGAACAGTTGACTCAAGTTGTCTACAACAGTGAGAGGGACCATTGTGTCCCACTGGTTAATGACCATCCAACTTAATCTGGCAGGTTCTGATTAGTAAGATGCTGACCTACCATGTGATTAGAAAGCTGGAAATGCAGGACATTGACATGGCCTGCTTAAAGGTGACAATATTAGATGAGTCTGGATCACAAGAAGGAAGTAGAATCATTACAAATCATATATTCTTTAATAGCTAGCCACTGCCAGACTCCTGTAATACTCTTCAATGCAGCTTCCCAGCCAACCCTTCATCTGACAGGAGAAGAGTTCAGAGGAAAAGTGGAGTAAGGTGTAAGGCTGATCTCAGTGAGAGAACCGCCCCCCCCCCACCCCCCTGTAAATGGTTTGCAGTGTGTGTGTTTTTACATCTCTGGGTCTCTCAAAAGAACAGGGGCAGCTAAATGTCTGCACTTCAAAGATGTCATCAGAGACAAACGATTAATCGGACGAGGAGCTTGACACTTCAGCAAAATCTCTGAGGTAGAAAACCTACTTATTGTGTGACTTTAGGAAAAATTGGAGGCAAACAATGAGACATGACCCTCTTTCTTCACACTATGACAGAGGAAACATCAAATAACAAAGACTAGTTGAGCAATGTGGCCATTAGGGTAACTATTACCATCTATAAGAGTAAATTGCACAAATTTGTTGAGAAAACAAACAGGGCATTGGCACAAGCTGAATCTGTTTGTTCCAAAGCTCTTAGCAACTTCTTCAGCACACACAGATCCCTGAGTGCTGACTGTGAAATCAGCCATAGTCAGAATGGAATCATTAAACCTTTCCCACTAAAAGTAGTATGATTGTACCTCCACCAACATTAACCATATTACCTACCAAAGTAGTAGCCAGCTGTTCCTGAATTCCAGTGGACAAACACTCTCCAGTACAGAAATGATTTGATTTATCATTTACCAAAACTATTCACAACACTGCATTCCGAAAATATAGAACAACGGAGTTGAAAATGCTGACTGGATTTCGGCCAACATTTCTGTAATGGAACCCTCTAGATCAACAACTATTGGATGAAATTATTTCACAGTAACCAATTGTCCTCTAGCACAAGTAAATGTTAGTGCTCGTAGGAGGTGATCTAAAAGTCAATTGAGCCATTGGCAAAGAAAAAGGCTTCAATGAAAACAAAGGAAGCAATTGCATATCATTATAAATAGATGGAAAGATGGGTGGAACATTTCCTCAAGCTGTACCCTAGAGAAAATGGTATGACCAGTTGTGGTCTTATCACATTAGAGAACCTTTCCATCCTAGAAGAGGGATGCCAAATCCAAAAAGGAAAAGCAGAGAGAAGTGACCTAAAAGGGACCCACATGTTATAAACGTATATTTTCCTTTCAGTCTGTTTTCATGGTTCTTGCTAGTTTACCCTTGCATACCAGTTTCCCTTCCATTATAAATTTCCTTCTTACCCCTTGCTGAATTCTAAAATGATCCCAATCCTCAGGTTTCCTGTTTTGCTGGCAACTTGATAAATCCTCATCATAGATTAAATGCTATCTTTAGCTTCTCTTGTAATCTATGTCACACTACTTATCCAGTTGTGTTTAGTGCCTTAAAATAAAGTATGCTTATGAATAAACTCGTCTCGGGCTTCCAGCTGGATACAGATAACCAATGTTTCGATAACAAACTCTGCCGCCTTCATCAGGGATGATGCCTGGGCATGTCTAGTCCAGTTATTTATACCCCTGTCATCCTACCATCCTGATTTGTTAGTCCTCAACCAATCAGGATTCTGCTGTCCCACATTGTTTACAATCGAATTCCAGTTCTTACTTAGAGCGAGACCTTCATCTTGTTAAAATCATTTTCCTTTAGTTTTATTTCAATGGCCTCTTTCACCAGGCGGTCCCAAAAGCCACTGGCGTGGCACAGTAGTTTTGTGCCATCGAAGTCAATCTTATAGCCATTGCGAAGGCAATGTTTTGCCACCGCCAATTTCTCCGGTAACCCAAATGGATACACATCCTGTGCTCCTTGACGTGGGTTTCCACTGTGCATCCCGTCTGGCTGATATACGCTGCTCTGCATTCATAAGGAATCCCGTAAATGCTAGACATCCTGAGTGCTAGATCATCTTTGACCTGCGTAAGCTATGACCACAGCTTCTTTATGGGTTTGGGAATGGTATTAATGCAATATTTCTTCAGGATCCTGTCACTCCTTCCAGAAACCGTGGAAATATAGGGAAGACTGGTGGTAGCGATGGGTTCTCCCTCATTGTTAGGTTTCCTGTTTTCCCCTTTTAAAGGCCTGATTGACTTCCCTCACTTTGTAGCCAGTCTGTAGGAACATTGTGCGTAATTGTCCTATTTCCCCGTAAAGACTCTCTGGGTCTGAAATATGCCTCATGGATTCCAGGCACTCCAACAGTTCCACAATTATCTGAACAGTAAACATACAAACATTCAATTTTCAATGGAGCTGGAGAAGAATGGTTGCCTCCCGTTCCTGGACATTCTAATATGATGGAAACCAGATGGTAGCCTCGGACATGGCGTCTATCATAAACCCACTTACACAGATTTATACCACAACAATAACAACCACCATCACGTCTCCCAACGTAGAGCGGTTCTTTCTACTCTGATTAACTGAGTGAAACCTATATCAAACCCCAAGGAAATAGGACAATTACGCATGACGTTCCTTCCGAATGGATACAAGGTGAAGGAAGTCAATTGGGCCCTGAAACGGGCGGACAGGAAAACCAGGAAACGTAACCACAAGGCGGAACCCGTAATTACCGCCCATCTTCCCTATATTTCCATGGTTTCTGGAAGGTTCACCAGGATCCTGAAAAAATACCAGACTAATACCATCCACAAACTTGTAAGGAATCTCAAATCACAGCTCATGTGGGCCAAAGATGACCCGGGACTCAGGTCAGCTGGTGTTTACATGATTCCCTGTGAACACGGAGCAGTGTAAGTCGGCCAGACGGGACGCATGGTGGAAACCCGCATCAAGGAGCACAGGAGGTGTATCTGTTTGAGTCACTCAGAGAAATTGGCGGTAGCGGAACATTGGACTCACAATGGCCATAAGATTGACTTTGATGGCACAAAACTACTGTACTGCACCGATGGCTTTTGGGACCACCTGGTGAAGGAAGCCATTGAAAGAAAACTAGAGGAAAATAGTTTTAACAAAGATGAAGGTCTCACTTTAAGTAAGAACTGGAATTCGATGTAAACAAGGTGGGACAATGGAAACCTGATTGGACGAGAATTAACCAATCAGGAGGGATGGACTACGAGGGTATAAATACCATTGGACTACGGAGGTATAAATACCATTGGACTAGACATGCCCAAACATCATCCCTGATGATGGACAGCAAAGTTTGTTATCAAAACGGCTAAAATCGATACCTGTACCTGGCTGGAAGCCCGCGAAGGTTTTATTCATCATATATGCCCAGAAAGCACTAGATCCTTTTTCAGAAAGTATGTCTGTTGCACCATTTGCAGTGGAAAATGCAAACAGTTTCAAACTACTGAGAGTGCAATCATCATCAACTTTCATGGTACCAGAACACATTCTACACATTCTAGAAAGTACGCCAATTCCTTTACTTCCTGAAGAGAATGAAGAGAGCTGGACTAAGTACATCCATACTAATATCCTTCCACCGTTGCACAGTAGAGAGCATTCTAACATGCTGCATCACTGCATAGTATGGAAACTGCACTGTGACGGACATGAAGGCTCTATAACGAGTAGTCAAAACTGCCCAAGGCATCATCGGCTTCAGCCTACTTGCCATCAAAGACGTATATGGAAAGGTGCTGGAAAAGGGCCAGTAACAACATGAGGACTCGTGGACTGCTTGTCCCACACCCATCAGAGAGGAGGCTATATAACATCCACGCAAGGACCACTAGACCAAAAACAGTTACTTTCCCCAAACAGTAAGGCTGATTAAACTCTCTATAACCACGCACCACCACTTTATCATTAATCAGAGCCTTCTGTCCACTACAGTGCAGTTTCCGTACCATGCAGTGAGTCACCTTGTATACAGACACTCCTGTGCCTAGCATCAGTTTATGGACATCACAATCAATCTATGTATTGTATTGAATTGAATTGACTTTATTTCTTACATCCTTCACATACATGAGGAGTAAAAATCTTTACGTTATGTCTCCATCTAAATGTGTAATGTGCAATCATAGTAATTTATAATAATTTATTATAAATAGAACAGCATTGTAACATTGAATATACTCAAATCAGCGTGAGTTAATCAGTCTGGTGGCCTGGTGGAAGAAGCTGTCCTGGAGCCTGTTGGCCTTGGCTTTTATGCTGTGGTACCGTTTCCCAGATGGTAGCAGCTGGAGTAGATTGTGGTTGGAGTGACTCAGGTCCCCAATGATCCTACGGGCCCTTTTCTCACACCTGTCTTTGTAAATGTCCTGAATCATGGGAAGTTCACAGTACAGATGCGCTGGCTGTCCACACCACTCTCTGCAGAGTCCTGCGATTAAGGGAGGTACAGGTCCCATACCAGACAGTGATGCAATCAGTCAGGATGCTCTCAATTGTCCCCCTGTAGAAAGTTTTTAGGATTTGGAGGCTCATACCAAACTTCCTCAACCATCTGAGGTGAAAGAGGCGCTGTTGCGTACAGACTACATGAGATCCTCGGTGATGTGGATGCCGAGGAACTTAAAGCTGTTTACCCTCTCAACCCCAGATCCATTGATGTCAATAGGGGTTAGCTTGTTTCCACTCCTCCTGTAATCCACAACCAGCTCATTTGTTTTTGCAACATTGAGGGAGAGGTTGTTTTCTTGACACCACTGTGTCAGAAAGATGACTTCTTCCCCGTAGGCCACCTCGTTATTATTTGAGATTAGGCCAATCAATGTAGTGTCATTGACAAATATAATTAGCAAATTAGAACTGTGGGTGGCGACACAGTCATGGGTATACTGGGAGTAAAGGAGCAGTCTTTTATATATATAAAATGTGTGTGTATACACACACACACACACACACACACACACACACACACACACACATACACACACACATATATATATATATATATATATATAGAGAGAGAGAGAGAGAGAGAGAGAGAGTGTTTATTTTTAAATTATTATGCTCTTTATCTTATTGTGTTTTTTATGCTGCATCATCAGAGTGGGAGTAACAATTTTCCATTCTCCTTTACAATTATGTACTAGAAATTACATTAAACAATGTTGAATCTAGAATAATATATTGTTTAGAAGCTAGTCGGCTATAAGTCTCTTGCCATACCTTCAATGCAGTTTCCCAGCCAACCTATCTCTCATTCCTTCATTTAGATTGAAAAATTCAGATTAGACTACTTTAATTTCAAATTCTATCACATTAAGATCACCCTTTCCTAATAGCCATTTTGCTATATTAATAATTCACCTTTTATCATTGTATAATATGTTCTAAAGTAGTTCTTTTTCAAATTGATTCTTAAATATTCTGAACTAGAAATCCATCCTCTACATGATTAGCACCAGTTGGATTTGTCTAAACAACATTTAAAATCCCCTATAATTACATCAGTAGCCATGGTACATTCATCTCTAATTTCTTAGTTTAGATTATGTTCTACATCACAAATACTATTCAGAGACCTGCAAACAACTCCTACTAAAGTTTTCTGCCCTCTGCTGCACAAAAATCTTTCCCAACCACTGATGTCATCTCTTATTGACAATATGACCCACCTCCTTGCCTTTTCACCTGACCTTTCGAAATGTAGAATATCCTGTTACAGGTGTCCCCCACTTTACGACATTTCACTTTCACGAAAGACCTACATTGGTACCTGTTTTCGCTAACCGAAAGAGGATTTTCGCTTTTTTAAAAAGACCTCCACTTTAAACGTGTTTACCCCGAGAAAGACAACCATGACCGTGAAGCCTTGTGCAGGCAGGTGTGTGCGCATGTGTGTACGTGCCGATTTTTTTCCACAAATCAGTTTTGGCTAAATCCTTCCGATTCTGTAAAGTGAAACTACACTGTATATACATTATTTCTACTTTATATAGGCTGTGTGTTTATCATATCATTCCTGCTTTTACTATATGTTAGTGTTATTTTAGGTTTTATGTGCTATTTGGTATGATTTCGTAGGTTATTTTTTGGGTCTGGGAACACTCAAAAAATTTTCCCGTATAAATTAATGATAATTGCTTCTTCGCTTTATGCCATTTCAGCTTACAAACTGTTTCACAGGAGCGCTCTACCTTCAGATAGTGGGGGAAACCTGTATTTATAGTTCCCAGCGTCGGTCATTCTGCATCCACATCTCTAAAGAATCAATTAGGTCATACTTATTTCTGATAGTGATGCCATGAATTTCAAAGTTCAAAGTAAATCGGGCATTCACAGTAAATACAGAGAAACAGTACAGAATCAATGAAAGACTGCACACAACAAGACAGAAAAATGACCAATGTGCAAAAGGTAACAACACATGCAAATATAAAAAGGAAAAAACAGAATAATAATAATAAATAAGAATACATATTGAAAACATGAGATGACAAGTTCTTGAAAGGGAGTCGATGGATTGTGGAAACAGTTCAGTGTTGGGGTGGGTGAAGTTGAGTGATACTATCCCCTCTGGTTCAAGAGCCTTGTATTTGAGGAATAATAACTGTTCCTGAACCTGGTGGTGTGGGTTCTGAGGCTCCTGTACCTTCTTCCTGATGGCAGCAGTGAGAAGGGAGTATGGTCTGAATGGTTGGGGTCCTTGTTGATGGATGCTGGTTTCCTGCAACAACACTCCATGTAGATGCACTCAGTGGTGGGAAGAGCTTTACCCCTGATGGACTGGGCTGTAACCACTTTTTCCAGGCTTTTTCATTCAAGGGCATTGGCGTTTCCATACCAGGCCATGATGCAACTGCTCAATGTACCCTCCACCAGACATCTATAGAAGTTTGTCAAAGTTTCAGATGACATGCCAAATGTTCACAAATTTCTAAGAAAGAAAAGGTGCTGTTGTGCTTTCTTCGTAATTACACTTTAAGTGCTGGGCCCAGGACAGGTCCTTTGAAATGATAATACCGAGGAATTTAAAGTTGCTGATCCTCTCCAACACTGATTCCCAGGTAAAGACTTCATGGACATACAGTATCCTCTTGAAGTCAATAGTCAGTTCCTTGGTCTTGCTGACATTGCGTGAGAGATTGTTGTTGCACCACTCAGCCAGACTTTCAGTCTTATTCTTATATGCTGATTCATCATCGCCTTTCATTCAATTCTGGTGTCATTAGCAAACTTAAATATGGCATTGGAGCTGTACTTAGCCTCACAGTGATAAGTATAAAGTGAGTAGAGCCGGGGCTAAGCACACAGCCTTGTGGTGCACCTGTGCTTATAGTGATGTGAAGGAGATGTTGTTGCCAATACGAACGGACTGGAAGTGAAGAAATCGAGGATCCAGTTGCACAAGGAGGAATTGAGGCTTGGAGCTTATTGATTACTTTTGATAGGATGATAGTTTTGAATGCTGACTTGTAGTCAATGAAGAGCAACTTGATGTATGCATCTTCACTGTCCAGATATTCCAGGGCTGAGTGAAGAGCCAGTGGAATGGCACCTGCTGTTTACCTGTTGTAATAGTCGGCAAATTGGAGTTGCTGCTCAGGCAGGAGTTGATGTATTTCATTACCAACCTCTCAAAGTACTTCATCACAGTGGCTGTAAACGCTATAGTCACTGAGGCAGGTTACCACGTTCTTCTTAGACACCAGTGCAACTGAAGCCTGCTTGAAGCAGGTGGATAGCAAAGATTGCTGAAGTGAGAGGTTAAAGATTATCAGAATCAGAATCAGGTTTATTATCACTGGCATGTGACATGAACTTTGTTAATTTATCAGCAGGAGTTCAATGCAATACATAATCTAACAGAGAGAGAAAAATAATAAATAAAATAAAACATAATAATAAATAAACAAGTAAATCAATTGCGTATATTGATTAGATTTTTTTTAAATGTGCAAAAACAGAAATACTGTATATTTTTTTAAAAAGTGAGGTAGTGTTCAAAGCTTCAATGTCCATTTAGGAATCGGATGGCAGAGGGGAAGAAGCTGTTTCTGAATCGATGAGTGTGTGCCTTCAGGCTTCCAGCCTGATTATCAGCAATTACTGAAGAGCATGGTCTCGCTCCTCCTGCATTGACTCAAGCTAGTTGCAGATGTTGAATAATGTGCAGATTGACTATAGATCTGAGCAGAAGATAATGATGTTGTCTATGTGCATGAATGCTTTGATCTGAGTGCCCCATTGCCTGGCATTATCCCAGTGCATTCCTAATGGATTTAGCCAAGGGTTCTATGTAGTGCACAAACAAGATAAGGGAAAGTGGGTAATCTTTCCCTCAATCCAAACTTAATGGGAAAGCTATCTGTTTCAGAACTATGAATGTTTGTGTAGAGCTTGGTCCGAGCTGACCAGTCAGTATTCACTCCTCTGTCCTGCATTTAGCAATAGAGTGCACGCGTAGCTCAAGAATGTCAAGTGTTTTCCTACCTGGTATAGCACAAGTTTGGCTAAGTGGATTATCTCCCCCAGAGCAGCCATTAGCCAGATGACAATGACTTTGGACAAGAGTTCATAATCCACATTCTACAAGGAGATGGGTCTCCAGTTCTTGATGTCCTCCTCTCCCACCTGCTGCTTATAGATTAGAGTAATAAAACACTTCCTGATAGAGTCTGACATGCTGCCAGCCAGAAGCATGGTGTTGTGCACATCCAACAGGTCCAAGTGCTCATGGGCTTCAACTCATAGTGATGGCAGGTCTTTGGTGGGAGTTGTGATCATGTGCTCCTTTGGCTCTTACACTTCTGGTTTCCCTGTTCTTTAGATAATATTTGCATATTTGAATATTCTTAGCCGAGGTGACTGCTTGCAACCTTAAAGAGGTACTCATCCAATATAATGTACATTAGAGGGAAACGTATTCTTAATTACACAAAAATAAATGTTCATGTATTTTTTTTTAATTACAGGTCCAAATAACACAGTACCAGATGTGACTAGCTCAACCTCTGTGTTCCATCAACTGGGAAACTTCAAGAAGCAGGTTAAACGTAACCCTCAGCCACATTTTAATTATACAGTGACAAATGGAAAGAATGACATCAGATCAAAGAAAAACTGATGGATTGAAAGATAAGATTTGAAAACTTAGATGAAGATTGTGCTTTCATGGTGAAAGAATGGAAAGGAAATGAAATAAATCTTCGGTGGATGGATGAATGGATAAGATAGACAATACCAAAAAAGAAACAAAAAACACTGCAAAACGTTGCTGATGTTGCAAGCACCTGAGTGTTTTTTTTACCATTATCATATGATAATCTAAATCAGTAAATAGAATTGTTTTTGTTATAAATGTATTTTGAGAAAAGTGATTGTTCTGTGTTTTGCTTTTATTCAAAATAAGTTAAGGATTCCAGGCTTTGTAATGTTTGTCCTTTACCTAGTTTAAAAGGAGGCATGGTGCCAAACGCTTACAGTTACAAACGCTTACAGACTTAAACAGTTCTCTCTGGATGTTATTCCTACTTTGTCTCCAGTTTTGGATTATGCTTTTAATCTAAGAAATCATGGTGCAAACGATGCTTTATTCTGTGGTAATATAGTAGTTTATAAACTGGTCAAGATATGCATAGACTTAAAACTTAAAGCACAGAGTGAACTAAATATTTCTTTTTTTTAAACATAGTCTTTGAATACTGTACATGAATGTTTTCTTTTAAAACGAGGGCCCAGTGGCATGCCTGATTCTCAGTACATTTTGGTAAAGGACTCAGATCAGATAACATATAGGTTCAAGAATATTAACTGTATTTTGTATAAAAATCATAAACAAATTAATTGTTTTCCACAGCAGCATGTACATGTCACTTGAGCATTGGACACATTAGGTGTTGACTGATGATAAATGAGTATTTATCTTTTAGGCACACTTTGGATCAGGTATGTAGCAATTGATTTCAAATCATTATGTGATTCTGAAGATATTGGCATACCTGTTAAGTAGTTTATATATTCACTTCCTGCAGCTATTATAAATCTTTAATTAAATGGGACAATGTGATCACCTTGATCACAAAATTATAAAAATTTATTGGCAATATTGCTCAGTTTTAGTCAGTTGCAGAAGTCTAGTCAAGTGGAGAAAGCCAGTCTGTGCCATTTTTGTTTGCTGTTTGATCATCACATTGGATAGCAATTCACCCATCTAATTCAGGTAAGGAAGTACGAATAATGGGCTCCATTTCACAATCTATGAAATTCATAATTAAGGGAAAAGAAATAATAATTGGTTGCTACATGTCTTTACTAGTGTACAGAACTACAGACTTCTATTGTCAATGATGCCCAAGGTGTTATTTGCAACTAGCATGTTTAATGAGTACAAGAGCCTTTTCTACCATTGACTCTACTATTGCAGAGAGAATAGCAGAAGTCAAGCAGAACACTCGGGGACATTTGGGGAGAAATTGGGAGACCATAAGAGTCATGTTCTCAGTAAGAGGAATGTTATAATTTGTCACGGAGGTATAGGTTTAGATCAAGAAGTGATAATGGTGGATGAGATCTTTTTCACTGTGAATGGCAGACACTTCATTTGCAGTTACGTGAGGGCCCACACCAATATGAGGGATTTTTTTTGCAGGTGGCATCACAAGGTGCATGGAAAAAACAAAAACAGCCTGAAAAAAAAATGTACATTGTGCATTAGACACTATTGCTCATATTTAGTAACTCCTTGCATCATACACAAAGAGGTCCTTGAAGTATTTTCATAAACTTCCTTACAGATACAGTAAGCACCCAATCATGTTCAGTGGAAGTCTTTTATTAAAATTCTACCATATGGTGCATTTAAAATTTCACCTTGCTGTAGAATTCATGGAAGGAGCTGGACTGTTGATTTTTTTTGAGCTCCTGGATACCTACACTTATGTTCCCTTATTTTACATGAAGCAATTCAAACAAAGCAATTGAAATTTGACTAAATATTAAATAAAAACAATAAGTGAGAGTAGCAAAACTATTCCATATTGAAAACGTTTTTTTTTAAACTTATCTCTCCTAAATTCTTATGTATAGGTTTCTATCTTTCAGATTTAAAATAAAGTAGGCCCACATGGAGATATTATACTTGAACGTAAAGCCTTAATTGTGCCATTTATATAAATTTCTACTGAGATTACTATTCATGTTTGCAGTAAGAAGGGTCATCTGCCTTAGTAAAGTAAATTATGTGATTTGAAAAGACTTCAACCAGCAAAAGCGCACTGAGGCAGCTGAGATCTTGTAGCAATTTTGAACCTTATCCTAATTGGTCATTTTGCAGGGTATCACTAGCTAATTGATAGAAGGATTCATTTCACAAAAAAGGTCAATTGAACAACAAAGTATATTGTCTTTTATGTCAAAATAGCATTCTTGGATGTAGAATTTTGTTGCCTGTTGTTGACGTACTCTGAATCACAAACAAGTGAGCCCTTCAAGGTGTTTAAGGTGGGGGGGTTTATATGGGAGGCAGGGTTTAAGGGTCTGCACAACATTGTGGGCCAAAGGGCCTGTACTGTGCTGTACTGTTCTATGTTCTATGTTCTATGTTCTTATCCACATTGTTCTGTGATATCCGGATCAGAGGAGCAGCTGGAGTGGATACAACAGTCTTTTAAAAAATATTTATATTGTCCTTTTTGAGGCCTGTGGTCAGTTGGTCTGACTACTGTGTCAAGAACATAAAAATAAGAAACATTTTGGAAGGTAATAAATGTTTAACTTCCTAAAGGCATTCTGCATTCAAAAGAGACAATCTATGTCATAACCATGTTAGTAATGTATTCTCCATCAAAATATTCCTATTGCTCCTTATTATTATAATTAGTATGACAAGTTAGCCATCCTGTAGCATTTCCTCTTCCAGGGCAATGATGATTTCTATTTTGCCCAAGCCATCTGCTTTCTCATGAATCATGTGTGTGCAATAATGGATACCACTTGTGAATGATGGAGCAGTTTGTTATTTGATGTGTTTTAAGTTGGACCATCAACAATGGCCTTCTTGAATAACCCGGACACATGTACTTGATGTGCTTTCACATGTTCCCCATTGAGCAATGGGAGCCAAAATTCTATGAGATAATCTATCAGAAAAATTATTATGCTGAACGTTTCTTGTTACTGAAAAAGATCTTACAAAACAATAATACATTTTTTGGTGCTTTGCCAATTTCCATTTACCAGTCCATTAGGAAATATTTCAGTATAATACACAAGGTTACCCAAGGCTGTTGTTTGAAACAATCTAGTCAAAAGTTATTTGTTCTATATGGTTACAATGCTAATGGAAGCAAATTCTTTGTCAGAAAGGTTCTTGGAATGAAAGCCACTGTGGTCTCATGTATTAACGCTTTTGATTTGAATGTAGGATTATCATGAATATTTTAACCATTACCAAATTGGTCACGAGGGTGGTTTTACCCATCTGACTTTGATGACTACCCCCTTGTGTGCCTACTGTAATAACGTTTTAGTAGCACATGATAATCTTTGTAGAAAATGCCATGCAAACACTTTCTCAATACAGATACTTTACAGGTATTTATTTAACAAGCATCTACCTATATTTAGTATTCAAGAAAATAAAGCACTCAAAATAATCAAAAGATGCTTGCACATGCTGCTTTTTCTAGATGTTTGCATTTGCTGTTATTTATTACCTAGTTATATGTACAAGAAACTTATTATCTTCCTCTTATTTAACTTTAGCAGCTTGAAAAATTCATAGATACAAATGTTTACAGAGATTTAACAAGACAATACAGAAAGCTTTTTACTGCACTTAAAATTGATATTGGTTACTTTTTCCCACCCACACTAAATAAACAATCAATTTAAAAGTTGAGTATTGAAGGATTTATGGAGAAAGCTATTAAACTACATAGTTCACAATGAGAAAAACAATCCTGATGGAGGGAACCATTTATTTCACTGTGTACAGCTTTCTTTAATTAACATGGTCATATTAAAGTCAAAGTCAAGTTCATTTTCATATGCACAAGTACATGTATGCAGGGGTGCAATGACAAACTTACTATCACCAGCATTACAGGCATATAGCATCAGATGTACAATATTCACAAGAAAAATATTCACTTGTGCAAAATTACTAAAAGCATCCTTTAATCCCATTTTGCTGGAAGGGATGACAATTGTTTAATTCAGTAACCCAGAAGTCATAGAGCACCACAGCACAGAAACAGGCCCTTCGGTCCATCTAGTTCATACCAAACTATTAATCTGACTTGTCCTATTGATCTGCACCCAGACCATAGACCTCCATATGTCCACCCCCATCCATGTACCTATCCAAATTTCTCTTAAATGTTGAAATTGAACCCACAAACACCACTTCTGCTGGCAGCTTTTTCCACTCTCACCACCATCTGAGTGAAGAAGATCCCCCTCCTATTCCTCTTAAAGATTTCACCTTCACCGAGTCATTGAAAGTCTTTTTCCATAACATTCATCCCTGCAAATTAAACATAGAAACATAGAAAACCTACAGCACAATACAGGCCCTTCAGCCCACAATGCTGTGCGGAACATGTACTTACTTTAGAAATTACCTAGGGTTACCCATAGCCCTCTATTTTTCTAAGCTCCATGTACCTTTCCAGGAGTCTCTTAAAAGACCCTATTGTATCTGACTCCACCACTGTCGCCGGAAGCCCATTCCACGCACTCACCACACCCTGCATAAAAAACGTACCCCTGTCATCTCCTCTGTACCTACTTCCAAGCACCTTAAAACTGTGCCCTCTTGTGCTAACCATTTCAGCCCTGGGAAAAAGCCTCTGACTATCCACACAATCAATGCCTCTGATCATCTTATACACCTCTATCAGGTCACCTCTCATCCTCCGTCGCTCCAAGGAGAAAAGGCTGAGTTCACTCAACCTATTCTCATAAGGCATGTTTATTAGATAAATTAATTTATCTAAATTTATTAGATAAATTAATCTAATAAATAACCATTTAGAGAGTATAGAGGTGGTAATGTAATTCAGTCTTACTAAATTTACAAAAATAATTATTCAAGATGCATGAGGGGCATTTAATTTCCAGAAAGCAGTCTTTGATTTCTACTGTACATTTTAAATATTTTTTTCTAATCTTCAAAAGTGGCCCTTTTTGATCCTGTCTATCTTAAAAGCAATGCTTAATATCATCTTAAGGAAACCTCAGTTTTGCTAGTTTCTCTCTTCCTCTGCACATTTAAATGTCATTAATGTTAATGTTTCGAACATTTTGAGTAATATTTCTGTCTGATCCCTTATAAAATCATCTCACTAAGGAGAAGTGTCTCTCATTTCCTGATCTCAATGGAATTTATATTTCTTGTTAATTTCCCAGGAGGTTATATATCCTTGCACTTGCAATCAAGTAATATGTATACTCTTTGTCAATTAAGGAAAAAGGCTATTTGAAGATCAAGATATCAGACTGGCCACAAAGCTTGGGTCTTTCAAGCAGTAGTGATCCCTTCCCTCCTCCTTTCAGATCAGTATTATCTATAGTAGACATTACATGCTCTGGAAAGGTGCCAGTAATGCCATCTCTGCAAATTAATCCAAATTCACTGGAAGGAGAAGCAAATTCATGTCAGTTATCTCTCTCGTCCCCAGTATTGAAGCCCTGGTGCCATTCAGTCATCCATGTTGGGGAGGCCATATTATTCACATGTCTGATCTCAGACTCCCAAAACAAGCTCTGTATTTCAAACTGTTGTAGAAAGAGATTATCAGGCAGACAGAGGTAAATATTCAAAGATGTGCTCAAAACTGATTTTCTTAAACACAGCACTCTTACTTACTTCTGGCTACCATAGTTGAAGGGAGAAGGAGAAACAACACAGCGACTCGTCGGTCCTGTAGATTTGTTTGACTATTTAAAAGTATATGGATGCTTCTTATACTCTGGGTAAAAATTTACCAGAGTGTAAGAGAAATGTGGTTTCTATCAGCACAATCCTGTGAATAGAGTAGCTAAATCAAAAATCCAAGTAACCAAGCAGTTTTTCCCTTTATTAGCGCGGGGAAAAAAACAGTCACCAAGTTTCATTCATGCCAACATCTCCATGATACTGTCTGGACCATTGCCATATTACAATCTGCATGTGATCATAAAGGTAATCTGTTGGAATATCAAAGGAGTCGCAATTCTGCTTGCGTGCTGGAGCCGCTAGGTGGCGGTGCTGGTGACGGGAAGCCGTGGCGGCGGCGCCTTTCGCGGCGCTTGACGCATTAGCGTCGCAGCTGCGAGGGAGGGGGCGGGATATGAGGAAGCGCTGGCGGTCAAGACCCTGTGGAGGCGCGTATTTGCCTCTATAGCTGTTGTCAGACGGAGGAGGCAAGTTCCCCGGGCCTCGTGAAACAGCCGGCTGACAGGGGCGGCTTCTTGCCTTCGCCCACCCCGCTGGAGCCGGCAACGTGAGTGACCACAAGCGCCAACCCCCTCCCCAATTCCCCGCGGCCCGTCCTACCTCACACGAAGCTGTAAACACCTCTTCGTGTATGTGAGGAGGCTTCTCGGGGTGAAACGTAGTGGATCCTAGCACGATGCGGCATTTAGATGAGATTAATTTCCTTCGATCTGGTTCGATTTAGCTGGGTTGTCAATGCCATTAAAGGGACCCTTCAAAGACTGTCGTTAGTAATTTGCAAAAGGATGTTGATGTGAGTGAAGGTCTTGTGTCAGCTCTTTAAACACCCCGACAAAGTCGCGGCGTTGCTTACTTTCCCCCACCCCCTTTAAAATTACTGTATTGTGCCCCTCATAATTCCAGGGGCTGCTTTCTAGGAATTAACCTTCCAAACAGTGCGGGATCGTTTTTCTTCATTTTTTTCCTGGATAAATAACAATGGGAAAATTGCCGAGAAGAGATACAACAATATGGCAACAAACTAAAGCACTTATCTACAGAAACATCCTCATAAAGCGACGAAACAAAGATCAGACGTTGCAGGTAAAATATTTTTTCATCCCTGTGTTGGTATTGGCGTCTCATGCTATCTGTTTGCCTGGTGGTTTCCAAGTAGCCTTAACACTGACAGACAACGTGAAATATAGGACTCCAGTGCTGCGAGTTGTTGTTTCTGCAGAAATGAATTGCGATTATAATGTTAATGTGTTACTGCAACTTTAAACCCCTCTATCTGGTGCTCCAAGTGTCCCAAAGCAATCTAACTATGAATAGCCCTGCTTTATTTCTTCTCGTGAGCCCGACTTCCACAAGGCTAAAAGATGTGGAGTGACAGGCATTTGAACACGAAATAAATGATGTAGAAAAATATAGGCTGAGATTTAAAAAATACAAAATTAACAAAATCATAATTTTTGGGTGTGAACTTTTGAAATTGCAATTTTGACATCTCTTGTATCATGCTAATACTGTTCAAAACAAACTTGGTCCACTCTGAAGTAACTTCTGATCATGACTACAGGACTCACTGGAGAGACTCTGGAGATTTACAGTAGACTGTACATATGTTGCAAAGGTTAGGAAAGTTAAATGAAAAATTATTGCCATGGTCAATGTGATTTTGCTTGTAACCAAAGGTACTGCTGGAAAATTTAGTGGAAATGGTCAAATTTAAGAACCTATTTTCCTGAACTATGAGGTGATAAAGATTTAAGATAACTCATGGAATGATTTGAGGGAACTTTGGTGTCGTTATCGAAAATTGGAATTTGAAACTCTGTTCTCTAAAAGGGGACTGAGGACAGAAAGTGTTTGAAGAATACCATGATGATGACTTTTTTCGAATCCACAAGTTTGTGGAAATTAAGAATTAGAATAGCTGTTCTTATAGGTGGCTTAGAAACTACAGGACAAGTGGCTGACACTATTAAGAAGTTTAAGGATTTCTATATTATTTGATTCTTTGCTCCCAGCATCTCCCTGCCCCACCTTTTTGTGAATTAACTGCTTCTGTGTCTTAACTATTTCTGTGCCTTTACCACTACTCAGACTTGCTCATTATACAGCACCCAGTCAGTTTAAGCAACACACGTCAAAGTTGCTGGTGAACGCGGCAGGCCAGGCAGCATCTCTCTGAAGGACGAAGGGTCTCGGCCTGAAATGTCGACTGTACCTCTTCCTAGAGATGCTGCCGGGCCTGCTGCATTCACCGGCAACTTTGATGTGTGTTGCTTGAATTTCCAGCATCTGCAGAATTCCTGTTGTTTACCCAGTCAGTTTAGTTCAGTTATCTACCTTAGGTTCTGAGTATTTTTGTGTTCAATTTTGATAATCTGAAAGATATGTAATCTTTCTGTGGACTGCACTGCAAGCTCAGTGTCGGGTTGCTATGCGGTAGATTTTTTTGCTCTCTGTGTTAATATGTCTTTTCTACTTGGGATTCATAGAATATTATGCAATCTTGGTATCTAAAATGTCTTGGTGTGATTCTTAATGGACTTCAAATGAACTTTAGAATCAGGAGTAGTTACTGACATTTCTCATAATCAGGAGATTTTAGGATTTGAAAATTGCAAAAGAGCAGAGGAAGAAACAGAAGCAAAAGTAGATCATTTGGCTCTTGTGAGCCTTCTGTGTCCTTCATACAAGATCTGCTACCCCATATATCTTAAATCAGCTGACTTCTTTGGAAAAGTTTGTTTTAAACAGTCAGCAATTTGCATCTTCCCAGTATGGATTCTTGTGGCACTCCACTGGTCATAGGCCTCCAGTATGAAGAGTGACTAACACCCTGTGACTTCTACCACAAAACCAACTTTCTACCCTATTAACTGGCTCACCCTGGGTCCCATGTGATTGAACCTTCCAACCTACCATGCGGTATGTTGTCAAAGGCCTTGCTAAAGACCATGTAGACAATATCTACTGCTCTGCTGTTATTCTCTTGATCATCTCTCTAACAAAAATAGCTTTGCACTCTGGGTCTAACATATAATTCTCCGTAACTTCCACCACCTCCAATGGGATCCTACCACTAAGCACATCTTTCCCTCTTCCCCCCCCCCCGCTTTCTGCAGGGATTGCTCCCTATGCGACTCCCTTGTCCATTCGTCCCCCCCATCCCGCTCTACCGATCTCCCTCCTGGCACTTATCCTTGTAAGCAGAACAAGTGCTACACATGCCCTTACACTTCCTCCCTCACTACTATTCAGGGCCCCAGACAGTCCTTCCAGGTGAGGCAATACTTCACCTGTGAGTCGACTGGGGTGATATTCTGCGTCTGGTGCTCCCGATGTGGCCTTCTATATATTGGCGAGACCCGACGCAGACTGGGAGATCGTTTCGCTGAACACCTACGCTCTGTCCAGCCGAGAAAGCAGGATCTCCCGGTGGTCACACATTTTAATTCCACGTCCCATTCCCATTTTGATATGTCTATCCACAGCCTGCTCTACTGTAAAGATGAAGCCACACTCAGGTTGGAGGAACAACACCTTATATTCTGTCTGGGTAGCTCCAACCTGATGGCGTGAACATTGACTTCTCAAACTTCCGTTAATGCCCCACCTCCCCCTCGTACGCCATCCGTTATTTATTTATATACACACATTCTTTTTCTCTCTTTCCTTTTTCTCCCTCTGTCCCTCTCACTATACCCCTTGCCCATCCTCTGGGTTTCCCCCCCCTTTTCCTTCTCCCTGGGCCTCCCGTCCCATGATCCTCTCATATCCCCTTTGCCAGTCGACTGCCCAGCTCTTGGCTCCATCCCTCCCCCTCCTGTCTTCTCCTATCATTTTGGATCTCCCCCTCCCCCTCCCACTTTCAAATTTCTTACTAGCTCTTCTTTCAGTTCATCCTGACGAAGGGTCTTGGCCTGAAACGTCGTCTGTACCTCTTCCTAGAGATGCTGCCTGGCCTGCTGTGTTCACCAGCAACTTTTATGTGTGTTGCTTGAAATTCCAGCATCTGCAGATTTCCTCGTGTTTGCACTTGCCAGATGTCTCTTGACCTGTAAACAGCTCTCCCAATAAACTTTTTCATTTTCTTGTCTAATTTTATCAAAATTAGCCTTAGTCAAATTTATAATTGAATTTGTGGGACAGTCATATCCCTTTTCATAAATATTTATTCTTGGCAATATTCAAATAAATCTTCTATGTACCTTCTCTAAGCCTTTGACATTCTAAAATATAGTGCTTTTCGAAAGTAGCATAAACTATTTTTTAAAATTTTTGCTACAGGCCTAGTATTATATGCCACTTTCCTACATTCATCACATTACACAAGTTATTGATGAATCTACTATATGTAGGCATTGTATGTGTTTTATGCAGAAGGGTTTGTTTTTCAATTAACTTGACTCATGTTTTTATTTGTACTTGTCAAATTGTTACTCTCAACTGAAACAAAATTATTTGGTATAATACAAATATGTTCCATGTACTCTTTGAACCTAAAAACGTGTAAAATGTGATTGGAACATGTTGACATGTCACTATCAATTTAAATATTGTGAAGTTTTGGCAGAAGTCAATTTTTAGTTTGACAGAAAATCATTTCTATACTTGTATTGATTTGGATTTTCAGGAATGCACATATTTTGAGAACAAATATTTTGTATACTATTAAAACCATTAATCAACTTTCAAAATAAAAATCAGATATGTAATTCTGTGTTTATTTGGAAATTATATTTATTATTTACAAAATCCAGATATGACCTCCTTGAGCCAATTTATTACTAAATTTTAATTTACTTTGGAAATTTTTTTCACTAATCTGCACACGAGAAGTGGCACCCTACTATGCTTAAAATTAATTTACTTAGTAATGCTTTCTCTTTTGCATGATGCCCTGCCCCACCATTTTCCTCTTTAAACCACTATTTTCTTCAGAACCCTCTTTCTATTTCCATATCTAGCTAATTTGTTAACCTTGTTAAATTTTATTTATTTCAATCACAATCTTTAAACAATTTATTTTCATGAAACTTTAAAGATCAGGGGGGATAAGAGTGGAATGTCACCTCCTGTGGTTTCCTTTTCAAGCTGCATACTATCTTCACCTTAGAAGCATACAGCATATTGTTGTTCCTTTATTTTCCATAAGCTAAATCCTGGAATTCCTTAATCAATGATATTAGGAGTTTCATTACTGGAAGGACTGCAAGTATTCAGGATGGTAATATTAATTGCCATCGATCTGTACATCCCAAAAATGATTCTTAGAAGTAAACTTGCTTATGTTCGTCAAATGATCCTTGTAAGCAACTTGGTTCCCTCTAAAACTGGCAGGGAGAGAAAAGGAATTGCTGAAAAAATATGGTGCCTTTAACAGACATCAGCATGGAGGTGATCACGGACTGGATGTTAGCCAAACCCTATGGCAACATAGTGACAAGACTGACATTAGTGAAGAGTAAGATTGTATAACTTTGTGTATATGGACCCTGACTCCTTTGGTTTCAAATGAAGACATGTCTGTCTGTTGTGGAGACAGGAGTCAATTTTAAATTTGATGGGCTATCTCCTGTTGACAGTATTAACATACGAAATACTATTTAATTTCTGGTACCCAAAAATAATTTAACAACAATTCATTGGATTGAGTCCAGTTTCACCATTATTTTATTAGATGCGTTTATACAATGTTGGAATGAATGCTAATCGAACCAAAGCTAAGTTTCAGATCCCAGGTTTCTCCATTACGAAGCTATCTTCCAGACATCCACGATCTGTATTGGTCCATTTGCTATTGCATCTTTTGCTTTTACTGTGAAATCCAGATCCTATGATTGCTAGAATCTGCTATTACAACATTGTCCTGGCCAGTTACCATAAGCACCTACTGCAGAAAAATTTGAAATGGGGCCTTCAGTAAACCCTTCTACATTCTCATAGTAATGTTTCTGGCACTATTTTAACTGCTCTTTCCTTTTTATTGATTGCCCAATTAAGTATACTCAGTGGCCACTTAGATTAGATACCCCTTGCTTGTGAATCATCTGGCAGCAACACAATACATAAAAGCATGCAGGCATGGTCAACATTGTGTTGTTGTTCAGACCAAACATCAGAATGGGAAAGAAATGTGATCTAAGTGACCTTGACCTGTGGAATGATTGTTGGTGCCAGAAGGGGTGTTTTGAGTATCTCAGAAACTGCTCATCTCCTGGGACTTTGATGCACAACAATCTCAAGTTTACTAAGAATGCTGTGAAAAACAAAAACATCCAGTGAGTGGCAGATCTGTGGACAAAAATGCCCTGTTAATGAGAGAGTCAGAGGAGAATGGTCAGACTGGTTCAAGTTGGCGGGAAGGTCACAGTAACTGAAATAAACATGTCTTACAACAGTAGTGTGCAGAAAAGCATCTCTAAATGCACAACAGGTTGAACCTGAAATGGATGGGCTACAGCTGCAGAAGACCATGAACATGTGCTCAGTGGCCACTTTATTTGGTACAGGAGGTAGCTAATAAAGTGGCCACTGAGTGTAAATAAGAACTTCATGCAGCTGGAATTTTAATGAACCTGGCTGGGGAGGATTTTCTACCACCATCCCATAAGATTGTGATAGTGTTTCCTTTGGTGGGGGACTCTAAAATAAGAGGTGCAATTCTTTGGTGTTCTCCACCTCCAGCTTGTGTGTGCTCAAAGCTGAAGTAGATTTTGGATTGTGAGGGAGTCAGGAGAAGGGGGTTGGGGAAAGGAGTGGACCTGAAGTGAAAGATCATGTAAACTGTGACTTTATTGAACAGCAAAACATGCTTGAAGGGGCATTGTGCTTGATTCTGCTCCACTTATGAAAGCAGCAGGTCGTAAACTGATAGAAAGGTATTGCATCAATAAAAATTATCTTTTTTACTATAGAATAGCAGGAAGTAAGAGTAAGTCCCAGAACTAATTTCTTAAACGAAGTTGACTTTGTCTCTCCCACTCTCCACCCAACCAATATCAACTCTATTCAAATTTTCTTACTAGCAAGTTTTCCTTTGGTGCCCAAGTCTCTAACTTGTGCTTGCAGTCATCCTTTTTCAAGTATCTTGCTGAACATGCCTTTGAGATTTGGGAGTTAAATTATGCTATGTGCATTTTAATCCTTGTCTTGCCAACTTAAAGTTGTAATAAGTTAAAATGGACCATTTATCCTCGCTAGTACTTTGTTGCTGCATTAGTAATGTTTGTGATAATTGCAGCATACACGAAATGTTGAAGGAACGCAGCAAGTCAAGCAGCATCTATGGAAAGGAATAAATGGTTGGCAGTTCAGGCTGGCGAAATGTTGATTGTTTATTCTCCTCCTTAATTACTGCATAACTTGCTGATTTCCTCCAGCATTTTGTGTGTGTACTCATGTCTGTGTTTGAGATGACTACTTTTTTAAAAAAACAATTATTTGCAAACTGAAGTAATTTTTAAAAACTCTTTTCAGGAGTTGCTGCTGCCACTCTTTTTAGTTTTTGCCTTGGTTTGTTTAAGTGTTCTTGTACCTCCGCAAATATATGGTAAGACGCTCACAAGTGAACCAGAAGATTTGGATGATTTCATACCACAGAAATACAGACTTGGATATACCCCAGTGAACAATTACACCACTGAAATCATGGGGGAAGTAGGAAAATTCCTCGGTAAGTATCAAATGTAAACAAACCTGAGGTACTTTCAGAGTGTTATGGAGACAAAGTTGTATCAGATATGTTATAATCAAATAAATTGAGGATAATTGAGTGAGTATGTAGAGAGCTTCTAATTGAGCTATTTTGTTTACAAACTGATTGAAGCTTATTTTATCTAATGCTTTGGAGTAGCTGTGATCTTTTTGGAAATTTAATGTCAACAAAAAAAGTTCTATAAAAAGTGTTGAAGGCAATACGTCACCACTGATTTTGATTGGTCTTGTACAAGCTCTTTAATGCTGTGTTGATATTTAAATCTATCTGCAATTATTTGTGTATGTGTGAATGAAAATGACTTTATTGGATAATTAGACTCATAGATTCATAGAGTAATGCAGCATATATATAGGTCCTTCGGCCCAATAAGTTTATAGTGAACGGGGTGCCCACCCAGCCAGTCTCAATTTCCTACACTCAGCCCATATCCCTCTGAGCTCCATCCCTCTATGTACTTATCCAAGTGTTTGATAAATGATTTATTTGTATGTGTCTCAACTACTTTTTCTGGTAGCTCATTCTGTCCTCTTCGTGAAAAAAATTGCCCCCTCGGATCGTTTTTAAATCTTTCCCCTCTGAGTCTAAACCTATTCTCCCTAGTCTTGGACTCCCCTACTCTGGAGAAAATGTTATCGATTCCTCATAATTCTAAACATTTCTGTAAGATCGTCCCCTCATTCTCCTATGTTCCAAGGAATAAAGGCTTAGCCTGGGCAAATTCTTCCTATAACTGGGGCCCCCTAGTCTTTGCAACATCCTAAAAAATCTTTCCTGCACTCCAGTTTAACCATGTCTTTCCTAAAACAGGGTGACCAAAACTATAGAGTACACGAAATGCTGCCTCATCAAAGACTTGACAACTGAAACATAATGTCTCAACTCCTATACTCATTGACCTGACTGATGAAGGGTGGTGTGCTAAACACCTTTTTTTAATCACCCTGTCTATCTGTGACACCACTTTCAACAAACTGCATTTGTACTCCTAATCCCTGTATTCCATTGTACTCTCTAGTGCTCTATCATTTATAGTATGTCTTACACTTGTTTCACTTACCAAAATGCTTCACCTTGCACTTATCTATATCAAAATCTATTTGCCACTCTTCACTCTATTTCCCTAAATGATTAAGATCCCCTGATCTATGTTGGTCTTCTTCGCTATAAACGCCACCTCCTAATTTCATGTCATCTGTAAACCTACTGATCAAGCCTTGTGCACTTGCATCCAAATCATTTATGTAAATAACAAATAACGAGGATTCCAACATAACATCTGCAGCACACCACCAGCTCTAGCCTCCATTCTGAGAAACAACCTTTAACCATCACCCTTTGCTTCCTACTTCCAAGCCAATTTTGAATCCAACTAACTGGCTTTCCCTGGATTCCAAGGGACTTAAATTTCCAGACTAGCTTACCATGTGGGACCTTCTTGAAAGCCTCGCTAAAGTCCAGATAGAGAACAATTAATTGCCTTATGCTTATCTACCTTTTTGGTTACTTCAACCAATTCTAAAAGGTTTGTTAGCCATGACTGACCATGAAAACTTCTAATCAGACTCTGTCCGTCCAAATGCTAGTGGATCCTGTCCATCAGTTTCTTCCCCACAACTGATGTCAGGATGACAGATCTGTTGTCCTTTCTACCCTTCTTAAATAATAGAATAACATTAGCTACTGTCCTGTCTTCAGGAATTTTAGCAGTAGCTAATGATTAAGCAAATACCTCTGCAATTTTCTTTCTAACTTCCCACAAAGTCCGAGGATGCCCACAGTCGGGCCCTGGGGATTTATCCACTTTAATGTGCTGTAAGGCTGTAAATACCGACTCCCTAGTAATATGATTGTTTTCAAAACATCTCCAGTTGTTTCCCTTCTCTCTTGAGCAATAGTAATTTCTCACCTCAGTAAATACCTAGGAGATATATTCATTAAAGATCTCAGCCATCTCCAGTGGCTTAAGACCTAGGCAGCTCTACTGATTACTGAGGGGATCTGCCATTCACCTAGCTTTGTTCTTAATAAAGATAGAAATGAAAATTTGTGGAAAAGGAAAATCACATCAGGAATTTAGTAGTTTTTGTTGTTTAAGGTATTTTCTGGAGTAGAATGACACTCCTGAAAACATCTTTAGCAGTTAGTTCGCTGTCAGACTATCTTCGAAGCAATGTAACAATTTTGCTAGCAAATTATTCTTCAATAATGAAAGCCTTATTGAAAATTGTTTCATAATTCTGATATTTATTGTTTTAAATCTGCTTCAAATAACATTATTAGAGTTAAAAAGTGAAAGCTTCTCATTACAGGGGTGTTACCGCATGGATTTACTGATGAAAAAGCAATGGAAGAAGTTTGCTGTTCATATGCTTTAAGACCATTGGTGGGAGTTTCTTTCATCAGTCCTTTATCATATCAACTTCGTTATCCCTATAATAAAGTTCCAAGTACTTCAGAAAAAATTGATTTCATTGATGAGAAAGGTAAAGTGCTTTAAAATTTGTAAAAATCCAATTGTTGATCTATTAGTTTATTATGTTTAAGACTAAAACCATCTTAATTGTCTTTGAAGTGTCTTGAGGTAATTTCCTCTTTCAAGGCATCAAATAAAATCAGGCTGTTGTAGTTGTGAAGGATCCAAAATTTATTTGTTTGCAAACATACTGGCAGTGGCCAAAGAGGGGCTGATTTGAGCAGTCTCAGTTGCAGGAGTATGTGCAGAAGCATGAAGCTTGAGGTTGTAATAAAATCAAGCAGAACTAATTACTATGGGTAATATTTTGAATTTGCATGATAGTGGGTAGATCACCAATATATAAACTTGATAGGTATATTTGTTCAGTCATGAATTCTGTTTGTCCATAGGTAATAGGAGATACTGATATTAAACATTTTGCACATAATCTTTATGTTTGAGACTTAGAAGATATACAGGTTTCCCCCGCCATCCGAAGGTAGAGCGTTCCTATGAAATGGTTCGTAAGCCGGAATGTCGTAAAGCGAAGAAGCAATTACCATTTATTTATATGGGAAAATTTTGTGAGCGTTCGCAGACCCAAAAATAACCTACCAAATCATGCCAAATAACACATAAAACCTAAAATAACAGTAACATATAGTAAAAGCAGGAATGATATGATAAATACACAGCTTATATAAAGTAGAAATACTTTTCCACAATCATTGCCTGAACTGTTCTCCGTAGTGAAAATCTCACGCAAGCGCCGTCGGCAAAAACACAGTGCTAGCGCTCTCCAGTAACCTTTAAGCTATGAAGCTGCCAAATCATACCAAATAACACGTGAAAATACACAGCCGACATAAAGTAGAAATAATGTATGTACTGTATAGTATCACTTACTGGAATTGGGAAAGTGCGAAGCACACTGATGATGGTGTGTTAGGCTGAGTCGTCGCAGGTTGGGTGGTGCAGTGGCCCCACCCTCCGGGCAGTGACCCGATACCAATCTGCAAAGCATGCAGCAGTAGCCGGGAGGCACACAGCACATCTTTAAGAAAAAAGCCGAAACAAATATGCTAATTAATTAGGTGCCGCCGGGCACGTAATTGTCAGCCCAGATCAGTGCCGATTGCCAATTGCATCACCTCTGATATGGGCCGACAATTACATGCCAGGTGGTACCTAATTAATTAGCATGTTTATTTCAGCTTTTTTCTTAAAGATGTGCTGTAAGTCTCCGGGCTACTGCTGCATTCTCAGCGAATTGGTATCTGTTCGCGGCCTGGGTGGTGGGACACTGGGGTGTCATCTTGTCATCTGTTTCCATTAAAGCAGGCAGCTCATCTTCTCCTATGACTGCCCGCCTTGATGTCGAAGGTCGAGGTTCGTCGTTTGCTGTGGCTGATGTGAAAGGCTTGCTTGACTGCTGAGCCGCGTGCATTTTTCTATCATACAGTTCTTTGTAAGCACTCAAACCATCCTGCAAATATCCCCTAAACTGACGTACCCTTTCAAAATTAAAGTCGTACTTTATCATTACTCATTCAGTTTCAATTGTTATCCTTTCCTCTTCCAATTGCATCAGCTCTTCATCTATCAGTTCTTGGTCATGGGATGCCAAAACCTCTTCAACATCATCTTCGTCAGCTTCCACAAGCCAAACTCGCTTAGTCCTTACTTCGCTCACCATGATCGAAACGCTTAATTATGTCTAGTTTTACGCTAGGTGTAACACCCTTAAGAGCTCTTTTAGGCTTTTCCAATACCTTAGAACTCATTTTGCTAACGGCTGCTCACAGGCATGTGTTTAAGCAATGCCGGCGAGAATGCCATTCTGAATCCGGGGGAGAGCGGCTGCTTGGGGTGTGCGCTGCCTTTTATTGCGCGCTGATTTTTTTTCGCGCACTGCTTTTTTCGTAACAGTGAAAACACCTTCTGTTAGCGAAAACAGGGTACTAATGTAGGTCTTTCGTAACAGTGAGGTTTTGTAAGGCGAACGTTCGAAAAGCGGGGGACACCTGTAACTGAAACCTACTTTTAACATACAAGCTTGACAGTTTTGAAATTCTTTAGAATTCTTTTGCTACATAAGAACAGGCTGCAACCAGACCAACTCTCCAGTTTGATGTCAGACTTAGTTCCATTATTTCAGTTCTTCTGTTTGCTTGTGCTGTATACAGAGTTGACTCACTGATGTTTTTATTTTTGCTTTTTTATCCTGTGCCTTGGTGTTCATATTGAAAGAAGTCATTCAAAAGAATTTATGTATAACAAACAGTACAGGCAATGTTTCAGTCTGAGACCCTTTGGCGGGACTGGAGAGAAAAAAAAGACATCCAGTCTTGCTGAAAGGTCTCGGCCCGAAACCTCAACTGTGCTTTTTTCCATAGATGTTGCCTGGTCTGCTGAGTTCCTTCGGCATCTTATGTGTTGCAGAGGACCAATTAATATCACTTCAATTTGGCAATAATTCCATATCTCTGCAACTTCATCAGAAAAAATTGCATGTTGCAAATGAGCACTATGGGTAATACTGTAAGTCACAAACTGGCCCTTAAATCTCTTCATAACTGCTGCTTAAACAAGCACTTGAGTTATGTTACTTGGATTTTATCCACAATTTCTTTAGTTTTTTTATTTTAAAGCTATAATTAGATGTTTTAATGCTTTTGTGATTTCCATGGAAATTGTAATCACAATTGTAATAAAATTTATGCATTTTAATTTCCACTCTTTTCCTATGGTCTATAAGCTGTACATTAATATTTAATCTTTGTACTTGAATTCCTTATAGTCATGAGTTGATACTTACCTCCTGTGATTAGTTGTAGTTTCCACATATCAAAATTATTTTCTAAAACCTAAAATGTATAATAAAATAAATGCTTGAAGATTTTGATTTTATGAAAATACTCTTCTTTTACTTGGGTATTCATGATCTTCAAATATATTTATCCCAGCAAGTTGTCGTTTGATTTCTGCTTCCTTGAATCAACTGATAGATTGTCCTGGAGCCATGTACCTATTGTCAGGATTTGCAACGATTCAAAAATATATTGATGTCGCCATTATTAAGGTGAGTCTAAAATGGTCGATTCATATCAGATTTTTTACCCGGGTCACATGTAGCATGAAAACTATCTGGAAGAGTTGAAGAAAGTAATTGTATCCTTTTCTGAATAAGTATGTTTTTTTCCTCAGTCCTGTATTTCTTTTAAGCAGCAGAAAAGAAAATATTTCCATGTTTGGCTGCACGTAATAATTTCTATTGTCCATATTACTGGGAAGTTGGATGATTGGGAAGGTTTTAAAATTCAACAAAAGGCACCTAAAAAAGCTACAAGAGGGGAGAAGATGTAAACTGAGGGCAGACTAGCTAATAATATAAAGCAGGATACCAAAAGATTTTTCATTTCTATGAAGAGTAAAAGGGAGGTGCAAGTTGATATTGGACCACTAGAAAATGAAGCTGGTGAGGTAGTAATGGTGGACAAACGGCAGATGAACTTAATGGGTATTTTGCATCTGTCTTCACTGTGGAAGACACTAGCAGTGTGTCAGAGTTCTATGAGTGTCAGGGAGCAGGAATGAGTGCCATTGCTATACAAAGGAAAAGGTGTTTGCAAACTCAAAGGTCTTAAGATGGGTAAGTCACCTGGGCCAGATGAACTACATCCTAAAGTCCTGAGAGAGGTTGCAGAAGAGATAACGGATGCATTGGTCATGATCTTTCAAGAATCACTTGATTCTGGCATGGTCCTGGAGGACTGGAAGATTGCAAATGTCACACCACCCTTCAAGAAGAGAGGAAAGCAAAAGAAAGGAAGTGAAAGGCCAGGTAGCTGAACCTCAGTGTCGGAGTCTAAGGATGAAGTTTTGGGGTACTTGAAGACTAATGATAAAATAAGTCAAAGTCAGCATG
The DNA here is from genome assembly GCF_963921235.1 of Mobula hypostoma. Lineage (NCBI taxonomy): Eukaryota > Metazoa > Chordata > Chondrichthyes > Myliobatiformes > Myliobatidae > Mobula > Mobula hypostoma. The sequence goes on along the minus strand of NC_086118.1, from coordinate 34,856,729 downwards.
GTTTCTGTAAAGGGAAATCTTGCCTGACAAATTGTTAGAGTTCTTCAAGGAAGTAACAAGCAGGGTGGACAAAGGGCAGGCAGTGGATATCATTTACTTGGAGTTTAAGAAGTCATTTGATAGGTGCCGCACAAGAGGCTACTTAACAAGATAAAATCCTGTGGTGTTACAAGTAAGATACTGGCATGGATAGAGGAATGGCTGCCAGGCAAGAGTCAGTGAGTGGGAATAAAAGGGGCCTTTTCTGGTTGGCTGCCATTAACTAGTGGTGTTCCTCACGGGTCAGTATTGGGACTGCTACTTTTCACTTTGTCAGTTATTTGGATAATGGAAGTGATGGCTTTGTGGCAAAGTTTGCAGACGATACAAAGATAGGTGGAGGGATAGCTAGTGTTGAGGAAGCAATACGATTGCAGTAGGACTTAGACAAATTGAAAGAGAGGGCAAAAAAGTGGCAGATGGAATACAGTGTTAGGAAATGTCTGACAATACATTTTGGTAAAGGGACAATAGTGCGGACTATCATCTAACTAGGGAGAAGGTTCAAACATCAGAGGCGCAGAAGGACCTAAGGGAGTCCTCGTGCAAGACTCCCAGAAGGTTAAGTTACAGGTTGAGTCTGTGGTACAGAAGGCAAATGCAATGTTGGCATTTATTTCAAGGGGAATAGAATATAAAAGCAAGGAGATAATGCTGAACCTTTATAAGACACCACTCTACTGGAGTATTGTCAACAGTTTTAGGCCCTATAACTCCAAAAAAGTGTGTTGTCATTGGAGAGAGTCCAGAGGAGTTTCACGGGGATGATTCTGGGAATGATGAGTTAATATATGAGGAGCATTTGGGTCCTTTGGGCCTGTACGCACTGTAATTTAGAAGAATGCGGGGGTTTCTCATTGAAACCTACTGAATGTTGAAAGGACTAGATAGGGTGGCTGTGGAGGGGATGTTGCTTATGGTGGAGGTATCCAGACCTAGAGGGCATAGCCTCAAAACTAAGGAGCACCCCTTTAGAACAGAGGTAAGGAGGAATTTTTTTTTTTTAGCCAGACAGTTGTAAATCTGTGGAATCCTCTGCCACAGACTGTAGTAGAGGCTAGGTCTGTGCGTATATTTAAGGCAGAAATCGATCCTTTCCTGATTGGTCAGGGCATCAAGTGATAAGGTGAGAAGGCTGGTGTATGGGGTTGAGTGGGTTCTGGAATCAGCCATGATGGAATGGCAGAGCAGACTCAATAGGTTGAATGGCTCCTACTCCTACATCTCATGGTCTTATAATGTAATGTATTTAAACTAATATGAAACTGATGTGTAATGAATAATACTCCAGGTTTAATAAAGATTTTAAAATATAGCACAGCTCTAACAATGAAGACAACTTCATTATTTAGCCGCCACCAAATTAGCAAAAGATGTGAAATAAAAATAGTGTATTGCTCAAATAAATAAATCCCTGGTCTTTCAGGAGATGTTAACATAGAACATAAAATAGCACAGTACAGGCCATTTGGCCAACTATGTTGTGTTAACTTTTTAAACTCGCTCCAATATCAATCTAATGCTTTCCTTCCACATAGCCCCCTATTTGTCTTTCACCCACGCGTCAATTTAAGGGTCTTTTAAATATCTCTAGTGCATCTCCCTCTGCCACGAACTGTCAAAGCACTTTCCACACACCCACCGCTCTAATAAAAATAAAACTACCTTTGACCTCATCCCCCCCTCATATTTTCCTCCAATCATCTTAAAGTAGTGCCCCCTTGTATTTGTTCTGTGCTGGGAATGGTCATTGGATATCCATTCTATCTATGCCCCATCTTGTACATGTATATTAAATCAGCACTCATCCTCTGTTTCAAAGAGAGATACCCTAGTTCACTCAGCCTTGCCTCTTAAGACATGTTCTCTAATCCAGACAGCATCTTGGTAAATCTCCCCTGCACTCTCTCTAAAGCTGAATAAATAGGGTTATTCAGCATTGTTTAATATTGTTTGACTAAGCCAATAGAGTAATCAAGTTCTGACTATTATGTGGATTAACCAAGGAGTTCTAGCTTCCATTTAAAAATATGGTTAAAATATTTACTTTAACATTATTTTAACCCAGTAAGTTAAAGATGTATGTAAAATGATTTATAAAGAATTGGTTTTGATAGATTTAATTCTTCTGTCGATAATTATGCCTAGTATTTATGCTGCTTCCAGTTTTTTTCAAGGAAAGACCATCCTGTTCATGCAGTCTTTCATTGATTCTATTATGGTTATTAGATTTATTGAGTATGCCCACAAGAAAATGAATCTCACGGTTGTTTATGGTGATATATATGTGCTTTGATAAGAAACTTACATTGAGTATTGTACTATTCATGCAAATTATCCTAAAAAACTTCTACTTTCAGACACAAACCAACTATTCCATTTGGAAGGATATTATGCCTCTACAAATACAGATGATGGGGTTACCAAGTCACGTTGGTGCAGACATCTTTTCCCATCTTGTCACTTCTCTCTACTTCGTTATTGCTTTTGTCCCATTTGTCAATTTCCTACTGATTAATCTTGTAACAGAGAAAAAGGAAGTGAAAGAGGTTATGAAGGTGATGGGACTATATGACTCTGCTTTCTGGTGAGCTAAAATATTGAATTATTTTGTGAGCTAGTTAAGAAAATGTTAAGTAGACTTAATCTTTGGACACCCAGATCGTTGTCTTTGTTTGTTTCAATTCTGTGTGTGTGTGTGTGTGTGTATGTATGTGTGTGGGTTTGTTTAATTTTGTATGTCAGGTTGATGACATCACAATTTGAAAATAAATACTATGAACTAAGGCAACTATCTGTGTATTGCATTCTCTTTGGATTGAAGGCTTGTCTATTTTAGAAAATTCAAATTATATATGCAAATTCAATGCTGATCAAGTACAGGGAAACTTTGATAATCTGCTGTTGTTTAAAAGAAGTGATGGCTTGGTATCTGGCTCACCAGTTGTCAGTTTCTATTTCCCTCTAATACATGTGGCCCTGGTTACCGTGTCCTCTATGAGTTCACATTATTACTCGTTTAATACACTTTTCATTCACTTTAAAAAATACATATACTACATAGCAGTATGTTAAGAGTATCATTTGGAATAACATCCAGTAATCCAAAGCTTTTGTCAGAGAAATGTGCCGTAATGAGTATTTGAGTTCTGAGAAGTAGAGAAACTTGTGGAGGGAGTTGTAGGGAATTAGCAGCGGAAAACATAGCTGAAAGTGGAGTGATTTTAAAGCTTAGCATCATGGGTAGGCCAGAAATTATTTTGCAGGCATCTCTTCTGGAGCTGGAGGAGATGGGAGAAGAAGGATTTTGAGACAATGGACAAACTTGAAAGCAAGGGTTAGAATTTTGAAATGCAGTGGATTCTGTTTAATTGGACTATTGGTTAATCAGGTTGATCCTGTTTATTTGGAACAACTCTAAACGAACAAAAACTAATCAAGAAAATTTTGAAGATTCCTTTTGCTTATTTGAGATACAATGCCACTTATTTGGAGACTATGGCCTAACTGGTTCTAACTAGCATCAGTTGCACGCACTCGTGTGTCTATTAGATGCCACACTATGCGTAGAGTGAACAATTTTTCAGTAGTGTCTGTGGCACATGATTGTGTTCAAAATGTGGTGATTTTTGTCTGGTAGTTGGCAAGAAATGAGCAGTAAGACAGTTCTGAACTGTTTTGCTTACTGCAGTTTCAAGCATTCAGGCTTGGAGATGCTAGAAATGGGCAGGAGTGAAACAAAATAATTTCAATTCAAGTTAAGAGCTATAAAGAATTTGGAAGTATTGACAACCATCTTGAATGCTACAATGAAAATAAAGATCTGGAGAATGCAGTCATTGGTAGCATTTTATGAAGGCAGTCCATCATCTGCACCAGGTGTCTGCACTGATTTTGTTCATTGTGTATACTGGATGAATCCCTCCATCGATAACTATTAGGAGCTATTAACGTTTTATAGTACTGTCATACTATTGGTACTGTGATAATCTGTTCTGTATTTCATTTAAATGCATAATTTGTATTTCAGTTTGTCTTTTTAAATACCTTTTTAACTATTTCCATGAAACTTTGGCTAATTGGGCAGCTATTTAATTAGGCCAAAATGTACTTGCCCCACTGTCTCCCAATTAGCTGGAATCCATTGTACACATTCTTATGGAACAAGAAGCCAGTATTTGTTATTGGAATCAATTTTTTCCCACTTTTATATCAGAAAGATGACATTAATGGCCAATACTACTGAGGTTTGATGGAATTAACAATTGCAATGTCACAAATATGGTTGTATTAAAACAAAGGCTAAATCATCCACAGTAAGTTAGTAGTTGATATTCAAATATAGAAATCTAATGACAATGCAATAAGCTGTCAAAGTGGAGAACAGCATCTTTACAACCTCTGTTTTGCCAGATATTTGTCTTCATTTGCATTACAATAATCAGTGCGTCCACAGATGCTGCTCTTGCCACTTAAATTGCTGAGGCTATGTCCACACTAGACCGTATAATTTTGAAAACGCTGGTTCTGTGTAAAAACGATAGGGGTCCACACCAGGTGTTTTTGAAAATACCTCCCTCCACATTAAAGCGGGTATTTGGGCGAATCTCCTCCTACTGGGCATGCGCAGGACACACAGAAAACAAGCGAAGAGGAAACAGTATACTTGGTTTGCGTTTGTCCAGTTACAGACTAGAAAGAGTTAAAAGGAAATTGCCAAATGAAAGACTTGGTGCGTGTTTGTCCTGAAACATTTTCTACAGCCATAGTCTCTTCACCGATGAAAGGGACGACAGCTACAACTAAATGCAATAAGAATTGTTACTGGGCAAAAGTGAAATTTGCTGTTACCTCATTTGTTTGCCCTTATTTTTGCCATGTCTTTGTGTATTATTTTGCTGTACTTGACATGTGCAAAAAAACGAGTTAACAGGACAAGAGTGACAATTGCTTCTATTAAATGTTTGCACAAGCAATACATTAATAAAGCACCTTGTTAAATGTATAAAACATGTCTGCATCAGTGTTATCTTGTATTTCTATACAGTGTTACATTAGGCTGTTACACATCTATTGTCAGATATTGTTGTTGTGGTGTTGGAGGTTGCGTTCAAGAAAACAATAAAATGCCGTGCTGCCGCCATCATTTGTTCTGGCACATCATGACAGCGTTTTTAAAATTAGCCAGTTACCCCGTATACACTACAACGGCCAACCGGCGTTTTCAGATTTAAACACTCTGGAGAGTGTTTTAGAAAAGCTCCGTTTTCGGGGGAGGAAAATGCCATTTCATTGTGGACGGAGGGTCAGAACAAGAGAAAAAGCTTTGGTTAGAGATTTATCCGGTCTAGTGTGGACGTAGCCTGCATTCTTCCAGCTGTTAAATTTTTGCTCCAGATTTCTTTATTTGTTTTGTGTCTCTCAATGACTAATACTTAGTTGCAAATTTTGAAGAAAAGAATCACAAAATTCGGATTTTGTTTGAAACAATCAAGTTCGTACTTGTCACTTCACTTTTCTGTTAATACCATGAAAACAAAATGGAGACTAGCATTTTGTTATGTACAGCAGTGATATTATTGGAATAATAATATATTCAAAGGTGTTGAGAGATCATCCTTAAAGGCCTGTCTGTACCAACTCTTACCAAACCACAGCTAAGGCAGTAATAACTGAAGTCACCTTCACTGGACTCTGGTTTTGTTTGTAGCAGGAGTAAAAATACAGAGATACGCACAATGACATTTGTGATAAAACTTTGAAAATGAAGCTCAGGAATTTTGTCAAAAGCAAGCCTCCTATGTTGAGTTCTGCAAAAAATATTCTGAATTCATAAAATTTGCAATGCCTTTTGGAATGAATGCTTGGAGATTAGAGCCATTTCTCATTTACTGATTAACTATCCTTATGTTTTGGCAGGTTATCCTGGGGCTTCTTGTATATGATTTTAATCTTCATCCTATCTTTTGTGATGGCAGTCATTGCTACTCAGACATCTCTGTTTCCAAGAAGCAGTATATTGGTCATCTTTCCTTTGTTGTTTCTTTTTGGAATTTCTATTGTAAGTCATACTCCAAGTACACAGTATATTGATCAGTAATGACACTTAGTCCTTTAGCTTTGAAATATATAAAGGCATAGTCTTAACTTTCATACAACTTGCTAAAGTAATGTTAAAGATGTCAAAATTCTATATCTGTTCTGTCATTCCTTAGATCAGATTAACATAAAATTGATAATGACTAATTTTTAAGATTTGTTAGTGCAGGAAGCTACACAAGAAATTATTATAGGCAAGCATTAGAACATATTTTAACTTTTGTATGATTGATTTTGTCACAATGATGGGATGCCAGAGATGTATATCATTAGTTTAATTTCTTCATCGGTAGAAGATATGCCTCTTAATTTGCTTTGCATGTTACTTTTAATGGAAGTATCAAGAAGCCTTCAAGATTGGATATCATTTTCCTAACTTTGAAAGTGTGTCAACATTGTTCTTGACAAATATTTACTCTATTTGGATTTCCTAGCTAGCCAAAGGACTATTGCCGTTCTTTGTGAAATTACAACCAAAACAGGACTACATCAGATTGAGAGGAGAGAAGTATATGTCCAATTCTTGTTTGCCCCCCAAAATGTATTACCTCACACTTGTCATTATTAGGAAATATCTGTACCAGCTTTTTATAGGAGCCAACATGTATACATCCCTCATCTTATTTTTCTCTGGTAACCTTGATCTCTTTTTTCTTCTTTCAGAAATTAACCTTTAATTTTCATCTATTTCCAGTATCCCTCTTGAATAATGATTTAGAATTCTGTGTCCTAAAACTTCATATGTAAAATTCCATGCCACCATTGCTTATCTTTGGCAATCTGACTTCCTTTGCATTAGTTTCATGCGTCTCATCATTATTTTTCAACGTCTTGTGGTTTTGCTTAACAGCTGCTGAGTTGTTTACTGCAGCCATTTGCTGTGATCTACAGCTTTCCTCTTGGTCATAGAGTTGTACAGCACAGTTGCAGGTGCTTTGGCCCATCACATCTGTGCCAACTGAAGCACCTATTTATACTAATCCCATTTACCCACGTTAGGTCCATAGACTGCTGTGCTTGATGACTCAAGTGCTTGTCTAAGTACTTCACAACATTTAAGAAGCATCTGCATCCACCACTTCCATGTCAGTGCATTAAACATTTCAATCCCACTCTGTGTGGAGGAGAAATTCCCGCTGATCTCCTGTACACTTTTCACCTTATACCTATGCCCCCTTGTCTTATTACACCCTCTTTGGTGGGGGGGAGGGGAGATGCTTTCCATCTACCCTATCTATACCCATCATTTTATATATCTCTGTCAAGTCACTCCTCACCCTTCTCTGTTCCAGGGAAATGCAAACCCAGCCTATCCAACTCCCCTTGTAATTGATGTACTTCAATCCAGGCAATGTATTGGTGAATTTCCTCTTGCCCTTTCCAGCACAATTACCTCCTTTCTACAGTGTGGTAACTAGAACTGTCCGCAATACTCCCAATGTGGCCCAACCAATGTTGTAATATGACATCTCGTCTCCCATATTCAATGCAATGACTGATGAGAGTAATTATATATGTTCCTTTCTTTCTTGCATCTTAATTAACTTCCTCCTTTGTCTGTTATATTTACTTCACCAGCTCCATGTAGCAAGTTCAGTATTCAAGATATAAGATTCACGATTCATTTGTTATCAAAGAATGTATAAATTGTACAATCTTAAGATTTGCTTGCTTGCAAGTAGCCACAAAGTAAGAAACCTGAAAGAACCCAATTAAAAGAAAAAAATGAATAAAAAATAAAAATAAAAGACCAACAGTCGATGTGCAAGAGAAAGAAAAAAATACAAATAAAGCAAATTACAGCATTCCAAACTGAAATGTAGTCCTTCCCCACAGCAGCCCAGAGTAAGGCCAAAGCCTCGCTCATTAGTTCATCATATTAGCAGGCACAGAGCACAACAGCTGGGGCAGTCTTCATAGTCTCAGTGCCATGGAGATGACCATCGCAGATAACGAGTGAAATCGGCTCTTGTCACGATGGACAACCTGCCTTTACAGTCTATTTGGGCTGGTGTTTAAATTGGCCAAACAACAGGAAAGCAAAAGGCTCTGACACCCTGGAGAGAAGTGAAGATCATGGAGAGCAAGTGAAATCAGATCTCGTTTCCAATCTGGGCCAGCGTTTAAATTGTCTAAACAGCACATTGTACCTTGCGCTGGGACTGGGCCTAGACCACATGCCCAGCGACTCACTCCAGGCCCAGCCCGAAGCTGCGTCAAGTTCTTCAGATCAGCTTGGCAACCAGAGTAATCCAATCTCACATCCGGGCTGGTTGAACGAGCATCAGAACTTCTCTGCCCGGGCCCCAGCTTCTTTCCTACTATTTTGTATGATCAAGCCGATCCTCCATGCTGTCCATTGCACTCCATATCCTTTGCCTTTTGCATTCTACCAATAGCTCTGGCCTCCTGTTATAAAGTTTACGAATGATGTTTGCTATTTTCATGGCACTGTTCTCTACATTTTTTGTACATTTATATAATAGTGCTTTTATTATGTCTTAGTTTCTTTTGAATATGTAAACATGATCCATCTAAGCCCAGGAGTGCACAAGGTTTAATGATTTATCAACAAGTACATTGAAAGGGATATGTTTGTTAGATTAAATAGCATTAATATTAATCCCTGGGTTTCTTCATTCGCAGCTGCAAGTTGCTAAAAGTCAATGTTATATAGAGAAAGTTGCATATGAGATGCTTCATTTTGAAATGTATATGTTTCATTCTACAGATTCCTTTTTCATTTCTGCTGACTCCGCTTTTTAAGAATCAGAAGATTGCCGGCTTGGTTGGATCATTATTGCTGATGGGTTTTGGATTATTTAGCCTTCTTACGGTGCTGGTTAGAGATTTTCCAGTGTCTGCTGTGTGGCTGCTTTGTTTCTTTTCCCCTAGTGCCTTGGGCATTGGGATTTCACAGGTATTCAGAATCTAGAAAATAATTTAATTGGGTGTATGTGACTTATGCATCTGTTGTTCTTTACTTTCTGCCCATTAGCCATTGCATTATTCCATTTGCTTTGAGCAGAGGTCAGATTTAAAAATTAGGCCAACTGGTTAAAATGGTCTCAGCATTATGATGTTGCAGCTATACCAGCATTTCAGTTGTGTGCTTCATCTCCTACACACCACATAAGCTGAATGAAGTGCAATGCGAATATGTCAAAGAGCAGCTCCAATGGTGTCAGTCTTTTGAAGTGGCAACACAGAATTACATGCATGCTCAGCAAGTTGGAAGCATTATTGTTGTGAGATATAACTAATTGATCCTATAAACGGCAGATTACAAAAAGCTTGCTATTCATATCTCATACAGTCAATAATGGTAATGTAGGAAGAGGAGGTAACTTCATAAATATCCCAATTCTGTAAAAATATCCCAAATGAGACCAGAATATCTGTAAAAAAGACATAGCTGATACTTGTAGCCATTTTAGCCCAAAGTACTAAGTATTTGACATCTTACTTTTAAGCCCAAAGTACTAAATATTTTTGATGCTTGGAACCTGAGGTTCCTGACTTCACAACCAATTTGACACTCATTTGATTCGTCATGTGATGTCAATAAATGACTGAATCCTAATGAGGCAGAAAAGTGTTTCTCTAGTCAAGAGTCCCAGTACTTTGTAGACAAGGCAAAATTTAGTGGTGAGGATGATAGTCTAGGGCTTCAGAATGACTTTGATCAGCTGGCAATTCAGCAGAGGGAAATCGATGTTAAGTGATACATTTGGGTGATCAGTTAATCATAGCATGTGCACAATGAATGGTAGGGCCCAAGGCATACAAGTCTATAAGATCTAGGAAAGTGGCACTAGCCTTATTGAGTGGACATAGAATATAAAAACGGGGAAGTTATAGTGCAGCTTTATAAAACACTAGTGAGGCTGTATCTGAAGTACTATATACAGTTTTAATCAGCCCAGTATAGAAACGATGTGATTATTCTGGAGAGGATGCAGAGGAGATTCACCAGGATATTATCTAGGACAGAGTGCTTCTACTTTATACTTTATTGTCGCCAAACAATTGATACTAGAACGTACAATCATCACAGTGATATTTGATTCTGCGCTTTGCACTCCCTGGAGTACAAATCAATAGTAAATATTAAAAATTTAAATTATAAATCATAAATAGAAAATAGAGGGAAGAGGGACGAAAAGTGTGTTGGCTGGATGGGTGTGTCCTTGATTATCCTGGCAGCACTGCTCCGACGACGTGTGGTGTAAAGTGGCATGCAAAAGTTTGGGCACCCCTGGTCAAAATTTTTGTTACTGTGAATAGCTAAGCGAGTAAAAGATGAACTGATTTCCAAAAAGCATAAAACCTTCAGCTTGCGCCTCTTGAGGTAGTCCATTGTGGATTTTGACGTGTGTGTAGGTTCATTACCCAAAGCATGCTCGATCCACCCCTGTGCTTAACAGTAGGAGAGGTTTTCTTTTCATGAAATTCTGCACCCGTTTTTCCCCAAACATATCTTTGCTCATTGTGGCCAAAAAGTTCTATTTTAACTTCATCAGTCCACAGGACTTGTTTCCAAAATGCATCAGGCTTGTTTAGATGTTCCTTTGAACCTTTTGAATAGAACTTTGGGCTTGTGTTGCAGCTAGTGGCACAAGGAACGTTTACTGGTAGAGGGAAGAATTAATTCAATTAAATACCAGCAAATTCTGGAAGCAAACATCACACCGTCTGTAAAAAAAAAAGCTGAAGATGAAAAGAGGATGGCTTCTACAACAGGATAATGATCCTAAACACACTTCAAAATCCACAATGGACTACCTCAAGAGGCGCAAGCTGAAGGTTTTGCCATGGCCCTCACAGTTCCCTGACTTAATTGTCATCAAGAATCTGTGGATAGACCTCAAAAGAGCAGTGCGTGCAAGACGGCCTAAGAATCTCACAGAACTAGAAGCCTTTTGCAAGGAAGAATGGGCGTAAATCCTCCAAACAAGAATTGAAAGACCCTTAGCTAGCTACAAAAAGCATTTACAAGCTGTGATACTTGCCAAAGGGGGCGTTACTAAGTACTGCCATGCAGGGTGCCCAAACTTTTACTTCAGGCCCTTTTCCTTTTTTGTTATGTTGAAACTGTAAAAGATGGAAATAAAGAAGTTTTCTTCCTTAACGTATTAAAGAAATGTGTCATCTTTAACTTCATGCCTTCTGGAAATCAGTTCACCTTTTACTCGATTAGCTATTCACAGTAACAGAAATTTTGACCGGGCTGCCCAAACTTTTGCATGCCACTGTATTATGAAAGACTGAGCAGTCTGTTTTATTTTCCTTGGAGCTGCAAACTGGGGGAAACCTGACAGAAGTGTACAAAGATAAGGTAAACAGTTGTAAATGCCTCATTCCCACTTCTTTTGCAGAGGTATTTGTAACCAAAGAACTTGGGTATAAGATGAGTTAGAAGTTCAGAGTTTATATTAAGAAGTGTCTGATTGCAACAATGCTGGTATTTGTCTAATAGTCTGGAAAATTGACCTTGTTGTGTCATGTTCACAAAATCTGCTGCAGCCAGTTCATACTTCATCAGTGTATTCTCAATGTTCAGCAAAATAAGGAATAAGCAAAGAACCTTGAAGTGATATTTTGTGATATCTAATCACTGATACCAAATCATTGATGCCTGATTTGGATTAAGCTTGGAAAAGTCATATGCTGATTTCATTACAGCCTTGATTCAAACATGGACAAAATGCTTAATATCTGGAGGCATGATGAAAATTACTCCCTTTGACAGCATTTAATCAAGTGAATCTAAAACTCTAAGTACCAGGTCGTTGTCTTGGGTTGCTCAGGACAATGCCCTTGGTCCAGTCATCCTCAGCTGATCCGGTAATTACCTTTTCTTCATCATAATGCCAAAAGTGGAATCATTTTCTAATGAGGGAGGATCGTAGAAACCATAGTGAGAAAGTAGTGAGTAAGGGTCTCAGAGACCATAGATGGGTGTCGTTTTCATTTGAGAATTGCTTTCTAATGACTTGATGGTACTTCATTCCTTCCACAACACTTAAGGTGGTGAATTAGTCTATGCAAGTAAAACAAGTTATATTCACAGCACACATGTACCAGTATCAACCACAAATAAGGCAGAATGTAACTACAAAATCTAATAATATTTCCTTTGCTAAGTCCCTTGTCATCACCATTTTTTGGATAACCATTGATGAAAATCCAGTGCAAATCCATACATTTCTTTTCCAGAGCATTCACCATCTGTTACATCAATTCCTTTCTTGTGCGTACTGTTCACAATATGTAGCATCTAAAAAATGCACTGCTACCATGTCTTATTCAACACCCCATTTTAAATCTGCAAACTCTTATCACTTGGGCAAAAGGCTGTAGTGGCTTGTAAACATCACTTTCAAATCCTCTTCCACGTCATACACAGGCACCATTCTACTTTCAATCAAATTGCTATTCCTGGGTGAAAATGCTGGAATGTTCTCCTTGGTAACTGTGGGATCTGTGTCATGAAGACAGCAACAGGTTTAAGGAGGCATGTCATCACTGCCAGCATTTCTTTGTTCAGCTCTTGTCCTTATATTGCACAGAATTAACTACTGTTAAGTTCTTAATGTGAATACTGTAAATAAAAATAGAAACTAAATACATACCGAACTCTATATATATTCAGTGAAAGAACCCTTACAGCCCTCTTGGAATTTCAAATATTCACCTCAATTTCTGTCTCTTGACTTGTATGGCAGTCCCCTTATTTTTGAGAATTAGACTCCTGGTACTGGACACCCCACACAAGGGATCATCAACTGGTCTACACAGTTGAGTCCGGTGAGAATTTTGCATTTCAATAACCCACCTTTCACTCTTCACAACAGTGCATACTATGTCTATATAACATCTCTTCAGGACTGATCCATCCCAGAAAGAAATTCTTAACTTGTTGGCATTAGATATTGCTTATTTTATTTCTGACATTCATTAGTGAGGTGAAGCTAATTAGACAGAATACATCAAATATTTCCTGCTTATGTAGTTGACGATTCAGTAGCATTAGTGCAATACTGGTTGTCACTGGCAAGGTCTTTCTCTTTAATTTGTCCTGATGACTTATTAGAAACTGATGCTGATGCAAATATTTTTGTTCTCCAGCTATGAATAATGTTGCATATTTATTTTTCTCTGGATTATATTTTGTTTTTTTTGCCAGGTTGTTCTTCTTGAAGCTCTTGGCGATGGTGCTCAACTATCAAACCTGTCAGCAAGTCCATTCCCCTTGTATATCCCTTTTATCATGCTAATCTTAGACAGTTTGCTGTATTTGGTTGTTGCTGTATATCTTGATCAAGTCCTCCCAGGTATGTAAAAAATATAGTTGAGATACTGTTTCCACCTTTAAAATGCATTTGATCAGATATTTTATTTTATGATATTGTTTGTGGAAATTGCTAAGCGCCGATTAACATATGATTAATTCAGTTGTTGAAATATAATTACTTGAGGCAAATGGGGATCTTTGTTTATGGAAATGTGCTACACTCTGAATTCTAAAATCATATAGCATGTAAAGAGGTCCTTTTGGCCCACTTGTCTGCCGACTGGGATAGTTTTCTGCATTAATTCCAAATGACTCAGCCTCTTGTGTTCAAATGACAATAAAGCTAGCTTGTCCAATCTTTCCTTATAAACTAAAGCCTGCAACAACTTGGAGATTTCTTCTGCATTGTTTATTGCTTCCACATCCTTCATTCAGCATTCAGTGTGGTGACCAATTTTAAACATACTAAGTGCAGTTTAACCAAAGCTTTGTACAACTGCAGCATGGCATCCCAACTCGATGCCTCAGTTTGTGAAGGCACGCATGCAGAATGCCTTCTTCACTACCTTATTCACTTTATGTACCTTAAGGTCTTCTTGTATAGGTTGAAGAAATGAATTTTAGATTATGAGAACACTTAGTCCTCTTTTATTGTCATTTAGAAATGCATATATGCATTAAGAAATGACACAATGTTTCTCAGGCGTGATATCACAGAAAACAAGACAGACCAAAGTCTAACACTGACAAAACCACATAATTATAACATATAGTTACAGCAGTGCAAAGCAATACCATAATTTGATGAAGAACAGTCCATAAGCACAGTAAAAAAAAAAAGTCTCAAATTCCACAAGTCGATCGACTCCCAAGTTCCCGATAGCGGTGGCAAAAGGAAGAAACTCCCTGCCATAAACCTCCAGGCACTGTCAACTTGCCGATACCTTGGAAGCAGCCAACCCCGAGTCCATCCGTCTGAAAACTCCGAGCTTCCGATACAGCCTCCCGAGCACCATCCTCTGCCGAGCGCCTTCAACCTCACCCCGGCCGCTGAAACATGCAAAGCCGAGGATTTCGAGGCCTTCGGCTCCAGAGATTCTGGTTACCACACAGTAGCAGCGGTAGCAAAGCAGACATTTCAGAAGTTATCCAGATGTTCGGCTGTGCACTCACATTTGTCTCCGTCAAATCAGAATTGTGCACGGTCCCCTACTTGACAGATAACAGATATTCATCACTGGAGAGGCCGCGCGCGCTGCTGTCGCGCCGCCATCTTCTCCCCACGTTTGTATGTCCTACCAAAAATTGATTTTCCAAAGTACATTATCTTTTACTTGGAGATGCAAGGCACTGCAAATACTAGATCTGCACAGCAACAAACAAACTGTTGATACAGGATTTTGATCTGAAGTGTTGACTATTCCTTTCCTCTCACAGATACTGCTTGACCTGCTGAGTTCCTGCAGTAGATTGTTTGTTGCTTCATTATCTTTCACTTGTCTGCATTAAATTCAATCTATTACAGCAATGCCCAACCTTTTTTGCTATCTTAGACTCCCAAGTTTCATGATATCTGCAAATTTATTATTTAGGTTAGCAGTATACACTACCTTTTGGAGACTTCATGCCAGAAAACATACCCTTCCACTGCTATTTTTGCTTCCTATCACCAAGCTACTTTTGGAATCAGTTTGCTAGCACAGCTCGCATCCTTTATGCTTTAATCTTCTCAACCAAGCTACTACATAAGACCATGTCAAAAACCTTACTGTGGTCCAGGCAATCTCATTTACTGTGCTGACTTCATCAATTTTCTTGGCTACCTCCTCAAAAAAACTTAATTTTCCCCTGCACTGAACCATGCCAACTCCTAATCAGTTCTTGCTTCTCCAAGTGCTTGTAATCGTGCCTTCAGAATCTTCTTCAACAGCATCAACATAATAACATTAAAAAAGAGGAAATGTTAGCAGTCTTGAAGAGGATAAAGATGGATAAATCACTGGGGCCTTGTACCAAAAAAACAGACTAACTGTCTCCATATGTACATTCCTCTTAAGAAGGCCTTTGCAGTCTCTACTACTTTTATTGTAAACAAGGGAATCCTGCACAGTCTCAGTCCTGATTACTCACTGGATTAATTCCAACCATATTTTTAAAAATTTTAGTTGTGTTCCACTGGATGTCTTATTCTCTTCATGGTTTTAGGAAAGAATTTATATTGGCCTCGCTCTATTTATCATCCTGTTGATTTCCCTACAGAACTTCCAGGACTGACTGCAAATTAACTAAAACAGTGAGCATGTACGTTCACTCTCTTTATTCATGTAAAAAGTGAATCTTGACTGCTACTCATCCTAATATAGTTGCTATTCTTCTTCTAAAATCGCTTCTTTTGGCCCTTGTAATATGACTTCCATTTCATGGTGACTGTCAGTCTTCAAATTTATAACATTTATTAATTTATTAATCAGTCCAGTCATCTTTTCCTGAAAGTGTCAGGTGTTCTGGCTGATACCTCACTACCTCATCAGTCACATACAATACCCTTGTTGCTTTGATATAAACATGAGCTTTTTGGGCTTCCCTAATTATTGTGGAGTATCATGGGTTGAATCAAAAATTGGATTGTATAACTCAACAACTAATCCCACCATAAATAAACCGCAATTTTGCCCATGCTCATGAAAGGCAGCACAAGCTGGCTCAAAATTTAGTGTGCTGACTTCCACTGTACACCCTTGA
Source organism: Mobula hypostoma (assembly GCF_963921235.1). NCBI lineage: Eukaryota > Metazoa > Chordata > Chondrichthyes > Myliobatiformes > Myliobatidae > Mobula > Mobula hypostoma. Next base: position 34,840,552 of record NC_086118.1, on the reverse strand, counting down.
TTCTGTTAAAATCACATAAGGCAGCCTTCCTGTCTCCCATTGAATATGGACAATGGTTTATTGACATCCTATCAATGATGGCCCTCTTCTCATGTCATCCCAGACATGGGGACTCAGCAGGGTATATCAGAGGTAGTGGTCTCCCTGTTGTATCCTCTGTGTTCTCTTGTTTTGTGGATGGGGTGAAGACTGGGATCAGCAAGACCAATCCCACATAACCAGTCCTTTGCACTGTGCACCAATGTGTGATTGGGTGACGCTGTATACGTGTACATGCATTCCTGAATAGTTAGCTAGTTGATATTTATCCATTCTGCAATCATTCCCTTTTACCTTAACTCTGGCATTTCTAGTGGAGTCCCATTCTTAACTTGCCATCCATTGATAAGGATTTAGTCTGCTTGTTTGGTTAGGGGTTATGTTGAGCTTCATCAACATTACTGAGACCAACTTGGTCTATGTTTGGCCAGTCTCCTGAATGGCTTAGCTAATGAGATCTTCAATGATGGGTTCATACTTTCTACCATACTAGCTTCAGAGTGATATGAGGTGTGAAACCTTCAAGCTTTTCAGATTACATGTTGGATCACACGCCCTATATAGTCAAACATCTTTGAATTTGGATTCCCCGCTGTGATCATGTTTCCTAAATCAATTTGTGTGTGACTTAATTGTTAGTTCAAAGTTCCCTCTGAAAACTTTGTAGATTTCTACGAAGATTATAAACCTACAGCCAAGATAGCAAGGGGTTAACATCAACTCACAGTCAAGACTGCAAGTGGTTAAAAGCTAGTTTGTAAGTGAATGATGCTGGAAAGAAAATGCAGATGCTTTTTAAGGATCTGATCTTGCATGTTGAAAAAAAAAACCAGAAAATATTTAAACATGCCTTCATAAAATTTGACTTTCAAGACTCCCATTCAACTTCTTGTTTGATTTGGTCCATTGGTTTCTGGAATATATTACAAAAGGCTCTGCCGTATGATCCCTTAGACTCTCAGTCTGGAGCTCTGCTCCTACTGCCATAGTTTGCAGCTCTCAGTGTAATTGACTGGCACAAAAGCTTTCAAGAGCAGACTCAGCATCTTCATTTCTACATTCGTTACAAGGAGACCTTGCTAATCTCTGTTACATTTGTTGTCAATAAGAGAATCCTGCACAGTTTCAATTCTGATTACTTTCTGTCATGGAATTAATTCCAATGATACTCATATTAAATGTATTCCAGTGGATGTCCAGTCTTCTCTGAATTATTCCCATATGATATGGCAGTGAGTTTACATTTTCCTATCTGTCTATTAATCATCTACGCTCTGTCCGCCAGAGAAAGCAGGATCTCCCAGTGGCCACACATTTTAATTCCACATCCCATTCCCATTCTGACATGTCTATCCACGGCCTCCTCTACTGTAAAGATGAAGCCACACTCAGGTTGGAGGAACAACACCTTATATTCCGTCTGGGTAGCCTCCAACCTGATGGCATGAACATCGACTTCTCTAACTTCCGCTAATGCCCCACCTCCCCCTCGTACCCCATCTGTTACTTATTTTTATACACACATTCTTTCTCTCTCTCTCCTTTTTCTCCCTCTGTCCCTCTGAATATACCCCTTGCCCATCCTCTAGGTCCCCCCCCTTGTCTTTCTTCCCGGACCCCCTGTCCCATGATCCTCTTTTATCCCTTTTGCCTAGCACCTGTCCAGCTCTTGGCTCCATCCCTCCCCCTCCTGTCTTCTCCTATCATTTTGGATCTCCCCCTCCCCCTCCAACTTTCAAATCCCTTACTCACTCTTCCTTCAGTTAGTCCTGACGAAGGGTCTCGGCCTGAAACATCGACTGCACCTCTTCCTAGAGATGCTGCGTTCACCAGCAACTTTTATGTGTGTTGCTTGAATTTCCAGCATCTGCAGAATTCCTGTTGTTTGTGTCTATTAATCTGCTTATTTTCCCACAGACCCACAAGCACTCACTTTCATATGTCTGTATTTATGCAAAAAATAGCCTTTTGTGTTACTTAACCTTATTCTCTGTTCATGTTCTACAAGTGCATTTGATTTGATAACTGTCATCCATTTAAAATATAAATCCAATTATTAGCTTGTTTCATCAATTACACAAAAGAACCAATTCCTCCTTAAAACATATCTCAGATAATTGTTCTAAAATTTAATGCGCATTCTGAAATCACAATCTAGAAATCACAATTTTGAAAATAAGTGATTGTTCTGATACGAGAATTTTTTTTTTGGTTATCTTTATATCCTAAGACTTGTGTTTAATTTATATTTTGGGAAAGCTGTATTTGAACATATAACTGTTTTCAAATGTATGGGGTCTAGCTGTTTTTACTTCAATAATTTCCATTGTGTCTACCGTCAACAGAAATATAATATGGCATATGACTATTGGATAGTTCTTCATCTTTTATTATCTTCTGTGCTCTATTTTAAAACTACAAAATTATTACAGAGACAGTTTTGTTGGCAGTTAATGTTCAATACTTTATCAGTGAAAGTGGGTTAAGCCCATCATTTCTACTGGGATATAGGCTGCCAACAGCAGCTTGCCAGTATCCTCTGTCTTGGATCAGTCTTTCATATTGTCCTCTGCTGTAGCCCATCTTCTTAGATTCTTCGTTTCTCAAGGATGAGAACTTTGGAGCTTCTGTTAGCATTTCTATAGCACTCTTTTTTTTATGACAAGGGGTTGCTAGCCCCTTGCCCAATCCTCCTTCTCTCGGAGCGGGCTTCAGACCAACCATGGCGGTGTTGGTATCAGAGAAAAATAAATATATAATCTGATGTTAGTGTGCATTAAGGTTTCACTTCTTAAGAATTGGTGCGATCACAATGCTCCTATTTTCTTGTGCTCTTGTTTTCCTTCACACTATCTAAAAACATAGAAACATAGATAAACCTATAGCACAATACAGACCCTTTGGCCCACAATGCTCTGCCGAACATGTACTTACTTTAGAAATTACCTAGGGTTACTCATAGCCCTCTATTTTATTAAGCTCCATGTACCTATCCAGGAATCTCTTAAAAGACTCTATCGTTTCCGCCTCCACCACTGTCACCAGCAGCCCATTCCACACACTCACCATTCTCTGCATTAAAAAAAACTTACCCCTGATATCTCCTCTGTACCTTCTTTCAAGCACCTTAAAACTGTGTCCTCTCATCTTAACCATTCCAGCCCTGGGAAAAAGCCACTGACTATCCACACGGTCAGTGCCTCTCATCATCTTATACACCTGTGTCAGGTCACTTTTCATCCTCTGTCGCTTCAAGGAGAAAAGGCCAAGTTCACTCAAGCTATTCTCATAAGTCATGCTCCCCAATCCAGGCAGCACCCTTGTAAATCTCTTCTGCACCCCTTCTATAGTTTCCACATCCTTCCTGTAGTGAGGTGACCAGAACTGAGCACAGTACTCCACGTGGGGTCTGACCAGGGTCTTTTATAGCTGTAACATTAACTCTCGGCTCTTAAACTCAATCCCACAGTTGATTAAGGCCAATGCACTGAATGCAGCCTTAACTGCAGAGTCAACCTGCGCAGCAGCTTTGAGTATCCTATGGACTCGTACCCCAAGATCCCTCTGATCCTCCACACTGCCAAGAGTCTTACCATTAATACTATATTCTGCCATCATATTTGACCTACCAAAATGAATCACCTCACACCTATCTGAGATTGAACTCCATCTGCCACTTCTTAGCCCAGTTTTGCATCCTATCGATGTCCCGCTGTAACTTCTGACAGCCCTCCATACTATCCACAACACCCCTAACCTTTGCGTCATCAACAGATTTACTAATCCATCCCTCATCCAGGTCACTTATAAAAATCATGAAGACAAGGGGTCCCAGAACAGATCCCTGAGGCACACCACTGGTCACCGACCTCCATGCAGAATATGACCCGTCTACAACGACTCTTTGCCTTCTGTGGGCAAGCCAGTTCTGGATCCACAAAGCAAAGTCCCCTTGGATCCCATGCCTCCTTACTTTCTCAATAAGCCTTGCATGGGATACCTTGTCAAATGTCTTGCTGAAATCCCTATACACTACATCTACTGCTCTAACTTCATCAATGTGTTTAGTCACATCCTCAAAAAATTCAATCAGGCTCGTAAGGCACGACCTGCCTTTGACAAAACCATGCTGACTATTCCTAATCCTATTATGCCTCTCCAAATGTTCATAAATCCTGTCTCTCAGGATTTTCTCCATCAACTTACCAACCACTGAAGTAAGACTTGCTGATCTATAATTTCCTAGACTATCTCTGCTCCCTTTCTTGAATAAGGAAACAACATCTGCAACCCTCCAATCCTCTGGAACTTCTCCCATCCCAATTGATGATGCAAAGATTATTGCCAGAGGCTCAGCAATCTCCTCCCTCGCCTTCCACAGTAGCCTGGGGTACATCTTGTTCAGTCCCAGAGACTTTATCCAACTTGATGCTTTCCAAAAGCTCCAGCACATCCTTTTTCTTACTGTCTATATGCTCAAGCTTTTCAATCCGCTATAAGTCATCCCTACAATCTCCAAGATCCTTTTCCGTAGAGAATACTGAAGCAAAGTATTCATTAAGTGCCTCTGCTATCTCCTCCGGTTCCATACACACTTTTCCACTGTCACACTTGATTGGTCTTATCCTCTTGCTCTTCACATACTTGTCGAATGCCTTGGGGTTTTCCTTAACCCTGTTTGCCAAGGCCTTCTCATGGCCCCTCTGGCTCTCCTAATTTCATTCTTAAGCTCCTTTCTGCTAGCCTGAGAATCTTCTAGATCTCTATCATTACCTAGGTTTTTGAACCTTTTGTAAGCTTTTCTTTTCATCTTGACTAGATTTTCAACAGCCTTTGTACACCACAGTTCCTGTACCCTACCATTCTTTCCCTGTCTCATTGGAACGTACCTATGCAGAACGCCACGGAAATATCCCCTGAACATTTGCTACATTTCTGCCGTACATTTCCCTGAGAACATCTGTTCCCAATTTATGCTTCCAAGTTCCTGCCTGATAGCTTCATATTTCCCCTTTCTCCAATTAAACGCTTTCCTAACTTTATCTGTTCTTGTCACTCTCCAATGCTATGGTAAAGGAGATAGAATTGTGATCACTATTTCCAAAATGCTCTCCCACTGAGATACCTGTGACACCTGACTAGGTTCATCTCCCAATACCAGGTCAAGTACAGCCTCTCCTCTTGTAGACTTATCTACATACTGTGTGTCAAGAAACCTTCCTGAACACACCTAACAAATTCCACCCACCTAAACCACTTGCTGTAGGGAGATGCCAATCAATATTTGGGAAATTAAAATCTCCAATCACGACAAATCTTGTCACTATACTTTTCCAGAATCTGGCTCTCTATCTGCTGCTTGATCTCCTTGTTACTATTGAGTGGTCTATAAAAAACACCTAGCAGAGTTATTGACCCCCTTCCTGTTTATAACTTCCACCCCTTTCACTTTCACTATTTGCCTCTTTCACTTAGCGAGGAAAACTGTTGAGTTATTTTTTTCCATGGATTATAGTTATATTTCAGTAAATAGTATTGGATTTTAAAGTTTGTAGCTTTCACTATATTATTGCCCAAGATTATATTACTCGAAAGCGGCCAGTGAGGTGGAAAGTGGCTGCTGAGTGAGTGGGCCAGTGAAGGAGTGGAGCTTTGAGGCTTTGACTCGAGAGATTCTGGCAGTTTTGGCAGTTGGTCTGTGCAATCAAGTCAATCAAGATTTGAATAGATATGCAGAAAGCCGTTGGTTAGACAATCAAGATTTGAATAGCTCAGACTCAGCAGAAAGCAGCTGATTGGGCAATCGAGGTCAGGTGACCTAGCATTTTGAAAAGCTCAAACAGATAAATAGAGGGATAGCTCAAGCGAAGCGACCTGTGGAAAGCGGCCAGTGAGTGAGTGGAGCTTTGAGGCTTTGACTCGAGAGGCAGAGGACGAGAAGAGGCGGAGGACAAGCTCACAGTTAGTCTTTACAATGTCTCCTGAGATGGTGATGTGCCTCTCGTGAGATGTGGCAGTCTTGGGGGAACGCCCCTCTCCCACAGAGTCACATTTGCCAGAAGTGCATACGGCTGGGCAATCTGGAAGACTGTGTAAGGAATCTGGAACAGCACATGGATGACCTTCAACTCATAAGGGAGAATGAAGCAGTCATAGATGAGATCTACAGGGAGGTAGTCACACCTAGGCTGTCGGAAGCAGGTCGTTGGGTGACAGTCAGAGGAGGGAAAACGAAGGTGAGCAGACAGGTAGTGCAGAGCACCCCTGTAGCCATTCCCCTGAATAATAAGTTTATTGTCCTGGATACTGTTGGCGGGGACGACCGACCAGGTGTGAGCCACGGTGGCAGGGCCTCCGGCACTGAGTCTGACCCGGTGGTGCAGAAGCGTGGGACGGAGAAGAGGAGAGCTGTTGTCATTGGAGACTCTATAGTCAGGGGAGAAGACAGGAGATTTTGTGGATGTGAGAAGGACACCCACATGGTTTGTTGCCTCCCGGGATGTCTCTGACCGGGTGCACAACATCCTGGTACGAGAGGGAAAGCAACCAGAAGTCGTGATACATGTTGGGGCCAACGACATAGGCGGGAAGAGGGATGAAGTCCTGAAGTGTGAGTTTCGGGAACTAGGCAGAAGGCTGAAGAACAGGACCTCAAGGGTGGCGTTCTCAGGATTGCTGCCAGTGCTACGTGACAGTGATGGTAAGAACTGGAGGAGATGGCAGTTGAATGCGTGGTTGAGGAGTTGGTGCAGGGAGCAGGGTTTTAGATTTTTGGATCATTGGGATCTCTTCTGGGGAAGGTGGGACATGTACAGATTGGATGGGTTGCACCTGAACTCGAGGGGGAGCAATATCCTTGCGGGTAGGTTCACTGGCATGGTTCGGGAGGGTTTAAACTAATTTGCAAGGGGGATGGGACCCAGAGCAATAGAGCAGTGAAAGAAGTGCATGGAGTAAAGCCAGATCTAACATATAGAGAGGCTTTGAGGAAAGAGAAGCAGAATAAATGGTGTAAAGACAGTAAGGTAGAAGGGCTGAAATGTGTGTACCTCAATGCAAGAAGCATCAGGAACAAAGGTGATGAACTGAGAGCTTGGATACATACATGGAATTATGATGTAGTGGCCATTACAGAGACTTGGCTAGCACCAGGGCAGGAATGGATTCTCAATTTTCCTGGATTTCAGTGCTTTAAAAGGGATAGAGAGGGTGGGAAAAGAGGAGGAGGGGTGGCATTACTGGTCAGGAATACTGTTACAGCTACAGAAAGGGTGGGTAATATAGCAGGATCCTCTTTTGAGTCAGTATGGGTGGAAGTCAGGAACAGGAAGGGAGCAGTTAATCTATTGCGGGTATTCTATAGGCCCCCTGGTAGCAGCAGAGAATACAGAGGAGCAGATTGGGAGGCAGATTTTGGAAAGGTGCAAAAATAACAGGCTTGTTATCATGGGTGACTTTAACTTCCCTAATATTGATTGGCACCTGATTAGTTCCAAGGGTTTAGATGGGGCAGAGTTTGTTAAGTGTGTCCAGGACGGATTCCTGTCACAGTATATGGACAGGCCGCCTAGGGGGAATGCCATACTAGATCTAGTACTAGGTAATGAACCGGGTCAGGTCAGATATCTCTCAGTGGGTGAGCATCTGGGGGATAGTGACCACCACTCCCTGGCCTTTAGCATTATCATGGAAAAGGATAGAATCAGAGAGGACAAGAAAATTTTTAATTGGGGAAGGGCAAATTATGAGGCTATAAGGCTAGAACTTGCGGGTGTGAATTGGAATGATGTTTTTGCAGGGAAATGTACTATGGACATGTGGTCGATGTTTAGAGATCTCTTGCAGGATGTTAGGGATAAATTTGTCCCAGTGAGGAAGATAAAGAATGGTAGGGTGAAGGAACCATGAGTGACAAGTGAGGTGGAAAATCTAGTCAGGTCGAAGAAGGCAGCATACATGAGGTTTAGGAAGCAGGGATCAGATGGGTCTATTGTGGAATATAGGGAAGCAAGAAGGGAGCTTAAGAAGGGGCTGAGAAGAGCAAGAAGGAGGCATGAGAAGGCCTTGGCAAGTAGGGTAAAGGAAAACCCCAAGGCATTCTTCAATTATGTGAAGAACAGAGGGATGAGAGGAGTGAAGGTAGGACCGATTAGAGATAAAGGTGGGAAGATGTGCCTGGAGGCTGTGGAAGTGAGCGAGGTCCTCAATGAATACTTCTCTTCGGTATTCACCAATGAGAGGGAACTTGATGATGGTGAGGACAATATGAGTGAGGTCGATGTTCTGGAGCATGTTGATATTAAGGGAGAGGAGGTGTTGGAGTTGTTAAAATACATTAGGACGGATAAGTCCCCGGGTCCTGACGGAATGTTCCCCAGGCTGCTCCACGAGGCGAGGGAAGAGATTGCTGAGCCTCTGACTAGGATCCTTATGTCCTCGTTGTCCATGGGAATGGTACCGGAGGATTGGAGGGAGGCGAATGTTGTCTCCTTGTTCAAAAAAGGTAGTACTGATAGTCCGGGTAATTAGAGACCAGTGAGCCTTACGCCTGTGGTGGGAAAGCTGTTGGAAAAGATTCTTAGAGATAGGATCTCTGAGCATTTAGAGAATCATGGTCTGATCAGGGATAGCCAGCATGGCTTTGTGAAGGGCAGATCGTGTCTAACAAGCCTGATAGAGTTCTTTGAGGAGGTGACCAGGCATATAGATGAGGGTAGTGCAGTGGATGTGATCTATATGGATTTTAGTAAGGCATTTGACAAGGTTCCACACGGTAGGCTTTTTCAGAAAGTCAAAAGGCATGGGATCCAGGGAGGTTTGGCCAGGTGGATTCAGAATTGGCTTGCCTGCAGAAAGCAGAGGGTGGTGGTGGAGAAAGTACATTCAGATTGGAGGATTGTGACTAGTGGTGTCCCACAAGGATCTGTTCTGGGACCTCTACTTTTCGTGATTTTTATTAACGACCTGGATGTGGGGGTAGAAGGGTGGGTTGGCAAGTTTGCAGACGACACCAAGGTTGGTGGTGTTGTGGATAGTGTAGAGGATTGTCAAAGATTGCAGAGAGACATTGATAGGATGCAGAAGTGGGCTGAGAAGTGGCAGATGGAGTTCAACCCAGAGAAGTGTGAGGTGGTACACTTTGGAACGACAAACTCCAAGGCCTAGTACAAAGTAAATGGCAGGATACTTGGAAGTGTGGAGGAGCAGAGGGATCTGGGGGTACATGTCCACAGATCCCTGAAATTTGCCTCACAGGTGGATAGGGTAGTTAAGAAAGCTTATGGCGTGTTAGCTTTCATAAGTCGAGGGATAGAGTTTAAGAGTCGCGATGTAATGATGCAGCTCTATAAAACTCTGGTTAGGCCACACTTGGAGTACTGTGTCCAGTTCTGGTCTCCTCACTATAGGAAGGATGTGGAAGCATTGGAAAGGGTACAGAGGAGATTTCCCAGGATGCTGCCTGGTTTAGAGAGTATGCATTATGATCAGAGATTAAGGGAGTTAGGGCTTTACTCTTTGGAGAGAAGGAGGATGAGAGGAGACATGATAGAGGTGTACAAGATAATAAGAGGAATAGATAGAGTGGATAGCCAGCGCCTCTTCCCCAGGGCACCACTGCTCAATACAAGAGGACACGGCTTTAAGATAAGAGGTTGGAAGTTCAAGGGGGATATTAGAGGAAGGTTTTTTACTCAGAGTGGTTGGTGCGTGGAATGCACTGCCTGAGTCAGTGGTGGAGGCAGATACACTAGTGAAGTTTAAGAGACTACTACACAGGTATATGGAGGAATTTAAGATGGGGGCTTGTATGGGAGGCAGGGTTTGAGGGTCGGCACAACATTGTGGGCCGAAGGACCTGTACTGTGCTGTACTTTTCTATGTTCTATGTTCTTACTCAGCATGGATTAACCTGTATTTATATTTTTATTGTGTATTCTGGTTTGATTCTTTTGCAGATATTAACATTAAAAATCTCTTTGCTTTGCTTATTAGGTGAATTTGGGCAACATCAGCCTTTCTTCTATTTCCTTCAGCCTTCTTATTGGTTCCGTAAAAAGAAACATTATGATCCAATTGATTGTGAAAATGAACTTGCCCAAGGATCTATATTTAATGAGGTGGTTGAAGCAATGCCTGCAGAATTTAAAGGAAAAGAAGCAATCAGGTATGAATAGCAATTCAGCAATGAATGGAGAGTTGGCGAAAACTAGAAATTTGTCTGTAGTTTCTAGCAATAAGCTTGCAAAGCTGTTGAGCTGTGTACTAATGTGCACTAACAAAACTGATTCTATACAGTATAATGATCAAATAAAATTTCTGGTAACACATACAAAATGCTGGAGGAACTCAGCAAGCCAGGCAGCATCTATGGAAAAGAGTAAACAGTCGACGTTTTGGGCTGAGACCCTTTATCAGGACTGGAAAAAAGAGTTAAGGAGTAAAAGGGTGGAGGAGGGGAGGAAGAAGTACAACGTAGTGGGTGGTAAGCAAAATTGTGAGGGGGAGGGATGAAGTAAGGAGCTGGGAAGTCGATTGGAGAAAGAGAGAAAGGGCTGGAGAAGGGAGAATCTGATAGGAGAGCATAGAAGACTATGGAAGGAAGGGAAGGAGAAGAGCACCAGAGGAAAGTGACGGGCAGGTAGGGAGATAAGGTGAGAGAGGAAAATAGGAATAGGGAATAGTGAAGGAGAGGTAGTAGGGGCATTACCACAAATTCAAAAAATAGATTTTCATGCCATCAGGTTGGAGGCTACTCAGATGAAATATAAGGTGTTGCTCCTCCAACCTGAGTGTGGCATCAGCGCGGTGTCACCTTACCTATCACCTATTACCTTATATTTCTTTATCACCTCCCCCACTTTCTTACTCTGACTTCTCATCTTTTTTTTCCAGTCCTGATGAAGGGTCTCGGCCTGAAACGTCGACTGTTTACTCTTTTCCGTAGATGCTGCCTGGCCTGCTCAGTTCCTCTAGCATTTTGTGCGTGTTACCTTGATTTCCAGCATCTACAGATTTTCTTTTGTTTGTGAAAGGAAATTCCTTCTGATTTCTTTCACATTGTCATTGTGGATTCAGATTGAACTCTGGGAAGCACACAGCTCTTTATGGTCTCTGGTGGACATGGAAATATATTTTTAAAAAACAATTCTAATAGTGTTTTGCATTAGCGCTTTTTCTCCTGAGAAGTTAAAAAATATACAAAGGTTCAGCCAACAAGGGAATCAAGTGCCCACTTTAGGATGCATTTCCAACAGGATTAGTTGCAAACAAGACTTGGATTAAACAACTGTGATTGTTTGAATGATGGAAAATTCTTACTGTGGCCTAGGCAGCATCCTGTCAATGGTAATACAGAGTTAGGCTCCAGAACTAATTTTGCCTCCGCTATTCCACTGCAGATTCAACACTTGTATGTACTCAATAATGTGGAAAATTGTCACGTACAGTATGTCTTGATCACAAAAAGCAACACAAACTAATCTGACTAATTGGAACCCAACAGCCTTAATTATCAGCAGATTGATGGTGTTACCAAAAGTGCTGTCAAACAGCACTTTCTCGACAATAACTTGCGTACTGATATCCAGTGTGAGTTTTGCCAGAACTACTTGGCTCTTTGTATCATCACACCCTTGGACTGTAATTATACCAAAGATCTGAATTCCTGAGGTGAGATGAGAATGATTGCCCTATGTGTCAAAGCCACATTTGACTGAATGTGGCATTAAGGAGCCAAAATAAAACAGAAGTCAGAAGTTGGAGATACTAAAGAAGATGGTCATTACTGCAAGAGATCTATCATTCAACCACAATATTTCACTGCAGGAGTTCCTCTGAGCAGTGTTCTAAGCCCAGCTATGTTCAGCTGCGTCATGGATGATAAATGAAATGGGGATGTTTGCCAATGACTACACAATGTTCCTTTCCAATTGCAACACCATAGTAAACGCAGCAAACTGTGCCTGTAAGTAGTAAGACCTGGACAGCATTTTGTTTTAGGCTGAGAAATAGCAAAAAAATAGTCACACCACGAAAGCGCCAGGTAATGATTATCTCCAAATGAACCAGTCTGTAATTATTTATATGGCTTTACTATTTTCAAGTCACCTGCACCAGGAAAGCTTTTCCATCATCTACAAGGCAAAAGTCTGATGCATGATGTTTCCCACTTGTCTGGATGAGTGTAGCTCAAACAGCTCTCCAGACCCAGTATCATCCAGAATCAGTCAACCTGGCTGATCAACACTAGGTTGTACGTTTGTTATCTCCATCTCCATCATGCAGTGGCTACAGTTTCTGGCTTCCAGAAAATGCTTTGCAGTTACTTGCCTAGGATGCTTGACATTATATCTCAAACCATGATTTATGTGCCAAAGAAGGATAAGGGAAGCAGGTGTGTCACCACCTGCAAATTCTATTTGATGATGTCTGACTTCGAAGGCTTTGCCCAGATTCCAAAAGAAAACTGCCAGAGAAGAAATTTTAATTTCTACTGTATTTCTTAGTCTACATGCTTCAGAACCAACACCAGCAGGTTCAGGAACGGTTACTATCCCTCAACTATCAGGCTTTGACTAGAGGGGATAACTTCACTGCACTCATCCCAACACTGAACTGTTTCTGTAACCTATGGACTCACTTTCAAGGATCTCATATTCTCAAATATCTATTGCTTATTTATTTATTATTATTTTTGCTTTTTGTATTTGCATAGTTTATCCTTTGCAGATTGGTTGTTTGTCTTGTGGTTTTTTCCATTGATTTTATTGTGTTTCTTTGTATTTATCATAAATGCTAGCAAGAAAATTAATCTCAGAGTTGTACGTTATATGTTCATTCTCGAGGAATACTGCAGGGCACTCACCAGTACGGCACCATGCAGGATATTAAACTGAACTTTATTGATAACGCTGCTTGTACAAGATTTGAACTCCTTCCACTTGGGAGTGACTGAGTGGCATAGGAACAACACAATTAACTACCACAACAGAATATAATGATATGTATATACTTAGATAATCAATTTACTTTGAACTTTGAATAAGAAAATGACATGCAGCAACAAAAACAATTCTTGATGATAGTATGTGGTATTTTTCAGGTTAAGTGATGTTTACAAGTTATTTAAAGGAAAGGAGAAGAAGGTGGAAGCTCTGAAAGGTCTGTACTTCTGTTGGCTCTATTCTTTACATATTATTTCACTATTACGTTGTTGATTCAGTGCACTGCATGTTAATTCAGTTGAGAGATGAAGATTATATCAGGTGATATGTTTTGTTTTTGACAAGCCTTTCCATATGCGAATATATTCGATGGAAGAATTTATTTGTTACAATTATCATTGGCACTGTGGTTGGCTTCATTCTAACACTTTACACTTTGTAAGTGGATGTGATTAACAGTTGTTTCCATACCTCTAGGGGAATGGTGCACATTATTTATGCTATTTCAAGATTATTTTATAAAACTTTTAATTACTCCAGTCAGGCAAATTTGAAGAATATGCATTTAACTTTACATATGAAAGAGGTTTTCACTTGCAATGTTTATATTTTCCATACTAATACTTGATTTTTTGTGTCATGTATACCACGTGGAAATAGTAGATGAATCGGCCTAGGCTGCAGTAATGCTGCCATAATATTGGCTTACATTGTCTGAGCCAGAGCCCATGGTGAGCATCCCTGTGCCAAGGCTTTTCTCAGTTATTGGCATGAAATACCAGCATTGGGAAGGGATTTTTTTTAACACATTATGTACAATGCCTAAAAAGAAGTATGTGAATTTACTTTAAAATGAAAGCTATAATGAAAGTGTAGATTTTGTAAATGGCAGGATCAGGCAAGTTAGGTTCATTGGTCTTTATGATGTATGATTTTATGATATCAATGTTATGATTATGTATTTCAGGGTTCTTTGGAATGTAGGTTTCACTGAAAATTCATTGCATCTATTGCCCATCACTATATGGCCTTTGAGTGAGGTACCTGTATGAACAGCTGCAGTCCTTCTGCTGAAGGAGTTGCAAAGTGCTGGATGGGGAGCTGCAGGATTTGAACACTGTGATGATTAAGGAATGATATAGTATTTCCATATCTGGATGTTATGTGATTTATGTATAGGTATCCGTTAGTTTCGTGAGACCACGGGTTTGCGCCTTGGAAGGTTTCCAAGGAAGGTTGTAAGGAAGACTGGCAGTTGCCCATGCTGCAAGGCTCCCCTCTCCACACCAACGATGTTGTCCAAGGGAAGGGCACTAGGGCCAATACAGCTTGGCACCGGTGTCGTCGGAGAGCAATGTGTGGTTAAGTGCCTTGCTCAAGGATGCAACACGCTGCCTCAGCTGAGGCTCAAACTAGCGACCTTTAGATCACTAGACCGACGCCTTAACCACTTGGCCACACGCCAACACTATGTGATTTGGAGGGAAACTTAATGTGATGGTGTTTCCATGTGCCTATTGCCTGTTCTTGATCATGGAAGTAATCGGTTCAAGAGGTGTGTTAGCGTAGCCCAGTTGTGCAACTGTGGCATATTTGTGTTTGGCACATTGCAGTCATAATGCAGTGAAGGTGGCAGGAAGGAATATTTAGGGCAATGGACTAGAGCTTTCTTTGTTTCATGGCTGGTGACTGATTAATAGTCATAAAAAATGGATGTGGATTTTCCTTTTAAGAGAGCAAAGAAAAATCATTCATGTCAAGTTAATGACTGATCTGTATTATACATTTTATCTTCAGGTTTGTCGTTCGATATATATCAAGATCAGATTACCGCACTATTAGGCCACAGTGGAACTGGAAAGACAACATTAATTAATATCCTCTCAGGATTATGTCCTCTATCAAATGGTAAGACTGGATTTGTGCTCTACAAAGGAAAACATTAGAATTAATGTAACACCATATGTGTCTGTACGTATATGAAAGTTAATGAAAGCAGTATAGTTATTTTAGAAATGCTGATAGGGTGGAAAATACTAAGGGACAAGGACAACTTGTGACTTGAACTGCAGGTATGCTTGTTGAACTCCCAACAGGCAAACGAGCCATATTAGATTGTAGTCATTAATAATAAAAAGATTTAGTTAATAGCTTAAGTGAATGAATGGAAGTCTGAGCACAATCATAAAAGGTAGACTCATTATGGTTATGCAGTGCAACACAGAATATTCACCATGAGTTGGGAAGTTATTATGGGTAAAGTAACAAAACTGAGGATGGGGTTAGTGATAAAATAACTTAATGTAACAGTTATGTACCAAATGGGCAAGAGCTCTACTCAGCATTTTAAAAACCGAACAATATAAAACTAAAAGAAGAAAACATTCTGGCTATTGGGAGTTGCAAAATAAAGCTCAAGATGTCTATGTGGAATTAAAGTTGTTTCCATTACCAAGGTTTTGAAAAGTAGTAGGCTTGAACATTGTGAAGTGTTCTGACTATGTCGCTGTAATGTTGAATCAGGTCCGTGGGTCTGGCAAGTGATACAGAAAGCAATCTCTGCAAATGGGTAGTATATTAATCACCTATTTACAAATAGTAAAAATTTGACCAAACTTTCATGTTCCGCAAGTTACATACATTACAAAGCTAATTGTACACTACAAAACAAATATACTTAGTTAAAAGTGAACGTTGAGTATACCTTCCCAATCGTTATGTACATCCTTGCCTTAAACAAAGGAAGAAGAGTGAGTCCCTTCCATGTGCTA
Source organism: Mobula hypostoma (assembly GCF_963921235.1). Classification (NCBI taxonomy): domain Eukaryota; kingdom Metazoa; phylum Chordata; class Chondrichthyes; order Myliobatiformes; family Myliobatidae; genus Mobula; species Mobula hypostoma. Next base: position 34,824,798 of record NC_086118.1, on the reverse strand, counting down.
TTATATTTACTCAGGATATTTGGAACTGTACACCAGGCATCTATCCAATGGGAAAAGCAACGGCAGCTTCTAAACTAGCCAATCACAACAGAAGCAACTTTCAACAATCAGAATAAGCCACGCCCCCACAGGACAGTCACGCATTCTCTTGTTTTCTTTAGATTGGAACATTATGCATGCAAATCTGCAGTTTCATATATATAAACAGTGTTGACATACAGAAGCAATTTCGAAATTTGCGTGCGAACTTGGAACTGTAGTGAATCGTGAGAAAGTTAGAAAAAGCCTTAAAAGGAGCTATAGACAGAAACATAGCACAAAAGTACACTTTGTATAAAAAAAAGCAAAACATTACAATTTAGAAAGAAGAAAGAAGTTCAGTGGAATATATGCATCATGTGCTAGAAGTGGCAGGGCAAGATTAGAAGGTGGTTAAAAAGCAAGGACATCATGGAGGAACTTCATTTTTCTAATATAGTTTGTCGCTAGGTAATGTGCTGGTTCGTTACTGGCGAACTATCCGTCCTTGCCGAAATATGTGAATTCAAAGACCTTGAAAAGACAGGGTACAACTATAAAGTGCTGTTTAAAAAAAAACTACCATCACTGGCAACTTGGCATCCTGCCTAAAATCCTATTTTAAGTTCATTAGATGGAACCTGCAGCAAATCTTTTATCTTACATATCTGAGTAGGAGTTAAATCCTGGTAAGGACTTGTGTAAATGCATACAGTCTCAAAATGCTCCAGTAAGATTCACCATAAGAATATAATTTTAAATTATATTTAAATGCTCATTAACTAAATCACATTTAGTTTGACATTCTGAACATCAGTTTGTTTTTTAATGTAATTAATCTCTCAAACTTTTTTAAGTAAAATATGAGAAGTGATTTAATTGTGCGAATTCTTTGTTCAGGAAGGCCCCAGCTATCATCTTTATTCTGTAATGTGTAACTTGATTGGAGATGTGTGATAACAAGATCGCAACAATTGGCCTCTGCTTATGAGTTATTTGGGGGGGGCAGGGTGGAGATACTGAGTTAAAATTTAAGTTTATTGTAATTCAACCATGTACATGTATACCACCAAACGAAATAATGTTCCTCCAGACCAAAGTGCACAGCACAGTACACATAACTCTCTCACAACACACAAGATAATATTGCCACAAATAAATTAACCAAATATTGTCCATTTATGACAGAAGTCCAAAAGTAAACAGTATTCGCATCTGGTGCTTCAAATGTGATGGTGCTTAGCGGGAGGTCGTGGCGTGAGTTGGAGACAGTTTCTTGTGGACTTTACGTGTGAATTTTAAAAAGCGAGCAGGCCCTGTTGGGACTTGTCTGCAGAGTAGGAGATTGCTTAGGTTGATAGTAATTTAGTAAGGGTCAATAAAAAGATGCAAGGTTCAAGTGGAGCGGCCATTGTTGCAGTGGACGTTATTAGAGGGGTCAGGTTTTGACTCAACAGGCTTGGGCTAGAACTTAAGTTTGAGAAGTTAGATTTCAGATTTCTACATCATGGGATCTCTTTTGCGGAAGGTACTACCTGTACTAAGAGGACAGGTTACATCTGAACCCGAGGGGAATCAATATCCTTGTAGGCAGTTTGCTAGAGCAGTTGGCAAGGGTTTAAAGTAAGTTGATATGGGGAAGGGATTCTGAATGATAGGGCTGAGAATGGCACAGTTGGTATACAAGTCAATGGAATGTGTATTGTGACTGTGCAGAAAGACAGGCAGATGATAGGGCAAAATTGCAGTCAGTAGGATGAGGTAAAGGCTAACATGGGGTCAAAATCCAAAAGGGCAATTAATTCAGGACTGAAGGTGTCGTTTTTGGATGCACACAGTATACAGAATAAGATAGATGCTCTTGCAGTGCACTTAGAGATTGGCAGGTATGACATTATGGGCATCACTGAGTTGTGGTTGAAAGAAGATCATAGTTGGGAGCTTAATATCCAAGGATATACCTTGTATCAGAAGGACGGGCTGGTAGGTAGAGGCGGGTGGAGTGGCTCCATTGGTAAAATTGAAATCAAATCCTCAGGAAAAACAAGTGATAGAGGATTGTAAGATGTAGAATCTCTGTGGGTAGAGGTTAGAAACTGCAGGTGTAATAAGACCCTGATGGAGTTGGATACAAGCCTTCGAACAGTGCGGGAGTGTGAGATATAAATTTCCACAGGAAGGCGAGAAAAGTGTGTAATATTGGTACTGTTGTGTTAATCATGGGGATTTCAATGTGCAGATAGATTGGGGAAAATTAGGTTGTTGTTGGATCCGAAGACAGCGTATTTTTAAAATGCCTATGAGATAGCTTTTTAGAGCAGCTTGTGCTTGAGCCCATTAGGGGAAAGACAATTCTAGATCGGGTGTTGTGTAATGAACTAGATATGATTAGGGAGCTTAAGTGAAATAAACCCTTAGGAGATAGTGATCATAATATGATAGAATTCATCCTATCATAGTGGCCAGTGCTATCATGTTTGCTGTTGTGTGCTGGGGCAGCAGGCTGAGGGTAGCAGACACCAACAGAATCAACAAACTCATTCGTAGGGCCAGTGATGATGTGGGGATGGAACTGGACTCTCTCACAGTGGTGTCTGAAAAGAGGATGCTGTCTAAGTTGCATGCCATCTTGGTTAATGTCTCCCATCCACTACATAATGTACTGGGTGGGCACAGGGGTACATTCAGCCAGAGACTCATTCCTCCAAGATACAGCACAGAGCGTCACAGGAAGCCATTCCTGCCTGTGGCCATCAAACTTTACAACTCCTCCCTTGGAGGGTCAGACACCCTGAGCCGATAGGCTGGTCCTGGACTTATTTCATAATTTACTGGCATAATTTACATATTACTATTTAACTATTTATTACTATTTTCTATTACTATTTATTATTTCTATGACTATTACTATTCACTAATAGTAATATTACTATTACTATTATTTATGGTGCAACTGTAACGAAAACCAATTTCCCCCGGGATCAATAAAGTATGACTATGACTATGATCCTGCGGTTTGAGAAGGAGAAGCTAAAGCCAGATGTATCAGTATTACAATGGAGTAAAAGGAATTGTAGAAGCATGAGAAAGGAGCTGACCAAAGTGAATTGGAATGGCACACTAGCAGGAGTGATGGCAGAACAGCAATGGTTGGAGTTTCTGAAGGCAATTCGGCAGGATAGATACATCCCAAAAATGAAAAAGTTATTCTTTAAGGTGGATGAGGCAACTGTGGTGACGAGGGTAATCAAAGATAGCATACAGGGTACTGATATATAAAATAGCAAAATTTAGTGAGGATTTGGAAGCTTTTAAAAACCAACATTTAAAGGAACTTCCTTAGCCAGAGGATGGTGAGTCTGTGAAATTCATTGCCACAGATGGCTGTGGAGGCCAGGTCATTGAGTATATTTAAAGTGGAGGTTGATAGGTTCTTGGTTAGTCAGGGCATCAAAGGTTACAGGGAGAAGGCAAGAGAATGGGTTTGGGAGACACAATAAATCGGCCGTGATGCAATGGGAAAGCAATCTCGATGGACTAGGCTTATCAGTCCTACTCCTCTGTCTTATGGAGACCTGGGTGGTGGCAGTGAGTTCAGTAGTCTCATGCCCTGGAGGAAGAAACTGATTCATATCCTAACAGTTTTTGTCCTAATGGTATGATGCCTCCTGCCTGATGGTAGGGGGTCAAAGAGGTTGTTGGACAGATGGGAGGGATCATTGATAATACTGAGGGCCCTGTGTACATAGCGCTCCTAATGAACATATCAGGTGGGTGGAAGAGTGACACTGATGATCCTCTTAGCAGTCTGCACAATCCTTTGTAGAGTCTTGTGGTCAGATGCCTTTGCAATTTCCATACCAGATGGTGATGCAGCTGGTCAGGACACAGTGGTGCTACTGTAAAATTTGGTTAGAGTGGGGGGGGGGGGGTGGCTGCCTCGCTTGCCTCAATTTCCTCAGGAAGTGGAAATGCTGCTGTGCTTTCTTAGCTAAAGAAGGGGTGTTGAGGGATGCAGTAAGATCATCTGTCACGTGCACCAAAGAAAATTGGTGTTCGTAACTCTCCACGGAGGAGTCATTTATGTGTAATGAGGAGTGGTCAGCCTACTCCTTCTAAGGTCTACAATCATCTCTTTTGTCTTGTCCATACGGTGTCTCAAGTTGTTGTGCTCCCACCATTCTATTAGCTGTTCTACCTCCTCTATGTATGTCGTCTTCTCATGGTTGTTAATGAGGCCATCCGCTGTTATGTCATCAGCAAGCTTGATGATTTGGTTTGAACTGGATCTAGCAGAACAATCACGTGCCTGCAGCAGGCTGAGCACACAGCTCTGATGGGGCGCCAGTTGCACCAACACTTTTGACCTTTTCTCTATAATCAAGACTCAAATAAAGCAGCAGAGAAAATTGATGGTTTAATTCCATTTAGTTTTAGTCTTGTAGAAAAGGTGATGAGAAAGGTATTTCCTGGCCTATTCCTGCTTTTTTTTAATGTCTGGGAGCTCCAGAATCTGCCCACTTTTGCCAACATTGAGAAATTTAGACAGGAATATGAGAGCTTTTAAATTTCATTTTGTAGTTTTATTGAAAAATTTCCACCTTCATTAGCTCCAAGCTGTAGTAAGTTTGCAATGTACAGCAACTTTCACAACCTGTCTTTCTGGCAGAAAAGCAGCTAATTGAATAGTTTACTATTTAGTCTTCAATTACTGTGAAAACAATCTATTTTTTAAAATATTCTATCTTTTAGATGGATCACCTCATGCTCCTTGACAGTGTTGGTAGTGCTCAGAAATTTCTAGTTCCAGCTTATTCAGGTCATTGTAAATGGGACAGATGTTCAATCACTTTATATCAAAAAGCCCACCTCCAGCACGTGGGTTGGAGACATGGCTGCACTTCCTGGTTAAATGGCCTCTAGTTCATCCATCCTAAATCTGTTCATCAATTTAGCTGCAAATGCTATTATTATTGAGATATATCCATGGTCTGTAACTTAGACCATAAGATGTAGGAGCAGAATTAGGCCATCTGGCCCATCGGGTCTGCTCCGCCATTCAATCATGGCTGATACTTTTTTTTTTAATCTCCTTCTCAAACCCAGTTCCTGGCCTTCTCGCCGTAACCTTTGATGCCATGTCCAATCAAGAACCTATCAATCTCTGCCTTAAATACACCCAAAGACCTAACCTCCCCAGCTGCATGTGGCAACAAATTCTACAAACTCACCAGCCTTTGACTAAAGAAATTTCTCTGCATCTCTGTTTTGAAAGGGCACCCTTCCATCCTGATGCTGTGCCCTCTTGTCCTGGACTCTCCCACCATGGGAAACATCCTTTCCACATCTACTCTGTCTAGGCCTTTCAACACTTGAAAGGTTTCAATAAGATCCCCCCCCCCCATCCTTCTGAATTCCAGCGAGTACAGACCCAGAGCCATCAAACGTTCCTTATATGATAACCCTTTCATTCCTGGAATCATTCTTGTGAACCTCCTCTGGACCCTCTCCAATGCCAGCACATCTTTTCTCAGATGAGGGACCCAACACTGTTCACAATACTCAAGGTGAGGCCTCACCAGTGCCTTATAAAGCCTCAGCATCTCACATCCTTGCTCTTGTATTCTCGACCTCTTGGAATGAATACTAACATGGCATTTGCATTCCTCATCACTGACTCAACCTGCAAGTTAACCTTCAGGGTGTCCTGCACAAGGACGCCCAAGTCCCTCTGCACCTCAGATTCCTGGATTTTCTCCCCATTTAGAAAATATTCCGCATATTTATTTCTACTACCAAAGTGTATGACCATGCATGTTCCAAGTTATTTGATTATTTATAGCTTGCAGTAATTTGGAAATTTGGTTGATCACTGTCCTTTTCTAAACATTTGCAGACATTTAGGCTCTGATCAAGAAGCCATCGTCAGTGCGCAGTTGAGGGTGTTGTCTCCTCAGAATGCTGGCTTATATAACCCTCTAGGGTCCGAATGGATATTGATTAGATATTATCCAACTAGAACAGAATGTCTAATTAAAATTAATATGATTATTACTGTCTATAAAATAGTCAATTCCCTGGGGGGCCCACCACTCCTCCTGGAAATCCTCTACTGTACCCATTGTGACCTCATGCTCCCTCTTCAAGGACAACTGGGCATGAGCATATCCTCAGAAGAGGGGCGGGCAATCGGTCCTGCCAGAGCCCTCGACTTTCCATTGCCTAGATCCGTGAATGGCCACCTTGGCCAGGCCCAGGAGCAAACCCACCAGTAGATTCTCCTTGCAACCTGCCCTTCCTCCGAACTGGGTGCCCATATAATTAAAAACCTGTTGCACGGTGCTGCCCTATACAACACCTCCCACTCCAGGTCCCCGATGTACAGGGCTCTTTCCTGGGGACTTCCTCTGCTGCTAGATGGTAAAACAGATTGTCAAGGCGAGTCTGTTCAGCAGGTGAAGGCAAGGAAGTGAAAGGTGTGCGCAAGCAGCCAGTATAAAATGCTTTGGAATGTCACGAAGGGCACAATAGGCACCCCCACAAGACGGCTCATATTGTGTGAGATCCTCTCCTGCATGCTATCCCGAGGCCTGGGTCTGACAAGCGCTTCCGGCCTATCAACTGATGGTGCAGCTGGAACCTCTCCACTTTCCTGAGACCCCTTGTCACTCACCATGATAGGATGAGGACCAGTCCCCCTCACAGCCAGAGCACCATTCCTCACTGGCACAAAAACACCCTATCTGGATGAGACTAGACCCCATACTCTCAACAGCTCTCAGTAAAAGTGAGGCAGTTTCCTCAAAGTGGAGCAGCTGATGCTGTCTGCTGGAAGGCATGTGCCCTCCTGCAGGCAGTGCCCCCTGCGGAGAAAGTGCATTGTCAGCGCGTGCTATCTTGAAGAGTGGTCGCTATGCGGGTATCTCTGCAGGGTCCTGCCCTCTGCGATTGGAAGACACGGGACCGCAGCAGAGATCCAATGCCTCCTATTGCCCCAGAAGAAGTCCCGCAGCCACTTCGGGGTCCTGGAGACAAAAGCAGTGGGCAGGACTAAAGTAATCAGCCAGTACTGTATCTTTAAAATGAAAGCTACTTATCAAAGAGTTTTACGTGGACTGGTGATCCAATTTGTCCTATTCCATTGTGCCTAGTCAGTGGTAAACCTACAAATGTAGCAAAATTGAAAAAACATTTAACTACAAATCACAGCCATATGACATGTAAAAGTTCTGATTATTTTAAACAACTATTAGAATCGCAAAACAAACAGATAAAGTCACAGTCAAGTAGCTTTAAGACCATTTCACTTGAGATTGTTTAAAAAAACTGTGTGAACAGGGTGTTTGAGCTGAAAGATGAATTGCAGGAGTACTTTTGAAGAAAATAGTAGGCCAGATTTTGCTAAGTGCATTGAAGATGAAGAATAGCTGCAAAAACTAGCCTACTTAACAGATATTTTTCATCATATAAACCAGTTGGACAAGTCTGTGCAAGGGCCTGGAGAAAATATTTTGACTTCAAGTGACAAGATTCTTGGATTTAAAAGGAAGCTGGATCTTTGGAAAAATCATGTTGCAAAAGGAAACCTTGAAATGTTTCCACTGCAGCTTGGGCTTAAGGATATCAGAAAGAATCGAGCTTTATTGAAAATCACCTGGAAGAACTGCAGAACAAAATTGAACAGTATTTGTCTTCCTTTTCAACACAAGTGTATGACTGGATGAGGAACACTTTCTCTGAATCTTCTGCTCACACTAAGAACTTGATTTAGAAAGAAGAGGAAGAACTTTGTGAGCTGCATTCTGATCATGCACTCAAGATGAGATTTATTGACCTGCCCTGGACAACTACTGTATTTCTGTAGGGGGAAAAAAAAGAGTATCCTGCCATTCACAGGAAAGCAATGAACATTTTGCTGCAGTTTTCAGCTTCTTACATGTGTAAGCAAGCTTTTTCTTAAACATAGAAACATAGAAAATAGGTACAGGAGTAGGCCATTCGGCCCTTCAAGCCTGCACCGCCATTCAGTATGATCATGGCTGATCATCCAACTCAGAACCCTGCACCAGCCTTCCCTCCATACCCCCTGATCCCTTTAGCTTGTTTAACAAGCATGAAGAGCAAGGATAGAAATCGTCTAATTTCAGTTGAAGTTGAAATCCGTGTGTGCTTATCTCAAGTTTGACGCAGAATTGAAAAATTTGTTATGTTTGTCTTATGGGTTTTTAAAATTTATGGAAGAGAAAGAAAAAGTAATTTTAAGAAAGCTAAGCTTGACTATCTTTTTTTTCAAGAAAGGTTGGCTAATCATTCAATCTCAATTCAAAAAGAGCATTGACAATTATTTTTGATTACTGATCATGCTAATGTACCGTGAGCTCTAGATACAACAATTTTTATGCAGGGGTTCCCTGAGACCTGAAAATTATTTCAAGTGTTCCTCCAGGGCAAAAAGGTTGAGAAAGGCTGCCTTAAACTAATACAAGTGCCAGCCTGAACCTTATTGTTAAAATCTGCTTCAGTGTTTGAATCCTCTACCTTTTCATAAATTGAATTTGTTCTTGAAACATAATTACACAAATGTTTTTGGTTGTGTGTGGTTCACGGTTAAAGCCATTGTATGTCCAACTTATGTGTTTTGTAATCTTAGAAGACTTGTTGAGATTTTTTTCAGTGTGTTTGAGTAGTTTTCAGGTTTAAGTTAAATGCTTTGGTAGTGTATGATTTCAAGGCCCATGCATTTATAGCCTCAAAAATGTCAAAAAGCCAATAATTAGAATGCATTCAGGATTTATTTGCATCCCATTTTATGTGCAGCAAAACAATGTGCATGTTTCTTCCTCTTTTGTAGGATGTGCAACAGTTTATGGCTACAAAGTTTCTGAATTGGATGAAATAATTGAAATCAGAAAGATGATAGGAGTTTGCCCACAATTTGATGTCCTGTTCTACAGTCTTACGGTAAAGGAACATTTAAAGATAGTTGCTATGATAAAGGGAATTGCAACAAAAGAAATTGATAAAGAGGTAAGTCTTCTAAACAAGCTTTATTCTGTCAGTTAGCTGTGTCTTTCAAAGTTTTAATTATATGACCGTGAATATTAGAAGTTAATGTGACTACTGTATTATCAGGAGCAAGTAGAAAAGTGATGTAATGTTGGCTAGCTACTTACGTGAAATTAAATTAAATCTATTTCAGAAGCATGAATAATTGTTGAGATAAGGGAGAATTGGGAGAAAGGAAATGTTTAATATACAGCTTTGTTGGCGAGCCATCTTGAAAGAAGGTAGACAAATTACTCTGAAGTGCAATTCTCCATCCTACTGGTTTATCAATTTTAATGGATGACGTGCAAAAACTGATTAACTAAAAGCAATGACTCCAATTTTTTTTCATACATTTGGACTATTTTGTTTGAAATATCTTTTCTTCTTGCTAGTTTTTGTGATGTGTTGTACTTATAAGCAAAATATGTATTAACCAGTTGGATGCTGAAAGTGCTACATGCACAAACAAACGAACAATTACATTACAAAACCAATTAGCTGTTGGTTATGTTACATAGCCAATAAATCATTGATGTAGTTTCTCCAATGGAAAGCGCTTGACATATATTTTGTTTTTTAATGCACTTCAAAACTTTTATAAAATAGGATTAATTCCACGGAAATGTAATTTTTATCCAATTGCTTTATTCAGGTGCTAAATGTCATTAAAGAATTGGATATGGAATCAATAATGGATGTCCGTGCAGAAAAACTCAGTGGTGGACAAAAGAGAAAGCTTTCAATGGGAATGGCCATTTTGGGAGATCCTAAGGTGAGAGGTTGGATGTGGGCATTTGATTAGCGATAAAATTCTGTCTGTTACTGGAGCCAGTGAAAGGTAATGTGTAAAAAGCCACTGCAAAATATTGCGGTTGCATTCCAAAAACTTTAATCCTGCCTTGTCAGTTGTATATCGTCACATGAAATTTGGGGGCGGGGAGGAGACAATAAACTATTCCACAAAATATGGTAATTTAGTGTCCCCCTTTGATATTGTAATAAACTCTCACATTTCTCTCTTTCTTGTATGTTATAGCCTCTTGTCGTAATGAGCGGCACAAGTTTTTAAAGTGTTACTGAACTGTAAAGATAATGAAACTTTAATTTTTCAAATAAGTACATAATTAATAAAAAGCAATCTCTCCAAATTTTTGTATGCCTTTACAACTACATAATTCTTTAGACCTTGCAAATTGTAAACCTGAGGAAGTATCTAGCTTCAATTAGGTGTCAACCTGTTTGATGGAGTAATATTTCCAATGTGCATGATCAATTCCAGTTATTTTCAGGCACTTTATATTTTAAATCTGCATCTTTTCGATTTGGGAAAAGAGAACATCCAGCCATAGTGACCCATATTAAGATCCCACAGGAAATGTTCATACTCAGGCTTGAGACAAGGAATTGCCCAACTGTAGAGAGAAGTGTTCTTGTACTTATCTAACAAATATCATTCTAAATTTGCCAAAATTGTGAATAACCTCTCCAAAATTATCTTATCAGCAACTTGCTAGAATGTATTTTTCTTTACCAGAATGGCTAACTGCTGAGAGGGAAGTTTACTTGCTTATGATTTAGTTTCAGAATATCAGCTTCAGAAAGTGAATTACGATCTACTTTCCTTTTTCCTTTTAATTCATAGAAACATAGAAAACCTACAACACGATACAGGCCCTTCGGCCCACAAAGCTATGCCGAACATGTCCTAACCTTAGAAATTACTGAGGGTTACCCATAGCCCTCTATTGTTCTGTTCCATGTACCTGTCCAGGAATCTCTTAAAAGACCCTTTCTTATCCACCTCCACCACTGTCGCTGGCAGCCCATTTCACGCACTCACCACCCTCTGCATGACAAAAACGTACCCCTGACATCTCCTCTGTACCTACTTCCAAGCACCTTAAAATCGTGCCCTCTTGTGCTAGCCACTTCAGCCCTGGGGAAAAAGCCTCTGACTATCCACACGATCAACGTCTCTCATCATCTTATACACCTCTATCATCGCTCCAAGGAGAAAAGGCAAGGTTCACTGAACCTATTCTCATATGGCATGCTTATTAGATAAATTAATTTATTTATCTAAATTTATTACATAAGTTAATTTATCTAAATTTATTACATACATTAATCTAATAAATAACTGTCCTCCATACTATCTACAACACCTCCAACCTTCGTGTCATCAGCAAATTTACTAACTCATCCCTCCACTTCTTCATCTAGGTCATTTATAAAAATCACTAAGAATAGGGGTCCCAGAACAGATCCCTGAGGCACACCACTGGTGACCAACCTCCATCCAGAATATGACCTGTTAACAACCGCTGTTTGTCTTCTGTGGGCAAGTCAGTTCTGGATCCACAAAGCAATGTCCCCTTGGATCCCATGCCTCCTTGCTTTCTCAATAAGCCTTGCATGGGGTACCTTGTCAAATGCCTTGCTGAAATCCATATACGCTACATCTACGGCTCTATCTTCATCAATGTGTTTAGTCACATCCTCAAAAACTTCAATCAGGCTCGTAAGGCACGACCTGCCTTTCACAAAGCCATGCTAACTATAATTCCTTGGTAAACTTTCTCTAAGTTTGTTTGGCAGTAAAATATCAACCTTAATGATTGTTTTCATGTAAAAATAAACTGGTATAACAAAGTGAAACTTGTTTTTTGCCAGTTAATCACTTTACAAATGAGGTTCAATCACCTCTGTGTGCACAAGGTAGAATTTAAGCCCAATAATTTGGGACTTAGAAAGGTGCAGCTTTATCTCTATCAAAAAGACCTCAGTGATGTTTTAATTTAACCTCCATCTCCTGTTCTCAAAGGTTTTACTACTTGATGAACCAACTGCTGGAATGGACCCTTGTTCACGGCAGCAAGTGTGGACCTTGCTGAAAAAGAGGAAGGCAGGAAGGGTGATATTGCTGACCACTCATTTCATAGATGAAGCTGATATTCTGGCAGGTAAGTACTTATCATAAGATTTAAGGTAAAATCAGCTCATCAGGAAAATGATATTTTGCTTTGCAAACAATAACTTTACTAGAAATGAATTTTCACTCCTACCTCCATTCCAATGTAGGAAAATAATATTTCTTTTTTACCTAAATTTTTTGAAAACTTATTGACAACTTGAGAAATAGCGCGTTGCCAAAATTGTATATGCAGTGGCGATGCGGATAGCCACTTCAGGATAGCTCCCTACTTATTCTCATTTAAATACGAATTTATTGTTAACTCTGTTATTGCACATTTTGACCTTGTATTCTATCATATAAAAGCAAAAATTTGAAATCATCTTTGAGCAGTCAGAGTGACATGACTTACAGTATTTTGTCATATAAATTCGATAGAAATTATGTTCCTTTTTTTTTGTCTTGATGTAGATCGTAAAGCTGTTATTTCACAAGGGCAACTCAAATGTGTTGGCTCCTCACTATTCCTGAAAGCAAAATTTGGTGTGGGTTACAATCTCAGGTAATATTTTGGGTTACAATCTCCCTTCATTTAAAAAATATTTCTGCCTTTCCACTTGTCCCAGCAAATTAGCAGATTGTTCAGAGTGTTTCCCTCTTCACATTTCACACTGCCATCTAGTGTTATATCATCATAAGGACTAGAAGTAGGACTAGACCATAAACATAAAGATATTCTGCAGTTGGTGGAAGTTTTGAGGAACACGCGCAAAATGCTAGAGGGATTCAGGAAGTAAGGCAGCATCATTGGAGGGAAATAAATAGTCGGCATTTCAGGCTGAGACTCCAGCTCTCAGCACCAGCTCCACTTAGTATGATCACAACTTACTTTTTTTTAAGTTCTGACTATTCCCTGTACTAACCCAATATCCAGTGTTATTTGGAACTAAGCCTAAATTCCAAGGATTCACTATCTTCTACATGAAATAAAAGAAATACCGTACTTAATGTCCTCATCAAAATCGCTGATGGCGATTGGAAACAGCTTAGGCTCCAACATGGATCTTTGTGGCACTCCACTTGTATCAGACTCACAAACAAAATGACCAGTTTATTCCATCTGTTTTCCATTTGCTAATCAATCTTCAATCTATACTGGTATATTTGATTTTGTGTTTGTTTAGTAATTCTTTTTCTGTGACGCCTTATTGTGGACGAAAATAATTTACAAGGAATCTGGTGTTCACCTTCAGAACAAACTTCCTCTTTATCATAAGGTGACATCAACAGGGTGTCCTAGGGTGTCCCTTGTCCTAGAACAAATGCTTCCCCATGCAAAATTTTATTATTTACAGTCGTGATCATTACCTTTATACTTCCTTATTTACTTCCCACTCCCCACCCACTATCTCTACCCGACATATGAAGCATATACATGAAGTGACGTAAGTCTTTTGCAGTGTCATGCTTCAGTACCTATGTGCTGTTGTGAGCTGTGTGTAGCTTCACTTTTACATTGTACGTATAACGGCAAGTTTCCATCGTGATGTTTTATGAAGCTGTTACCAGGCTAGTAGCCAGGCATGAGATTACTATGGTTCACTTTAGCTTATGGTTGATTGCTTGGGCCATTGAATGTGTTACAGACTTTCAGTGCCTGGTACCAACCCTTTAAAGCCCCCCTTTGTCTTTCTGCTACATGATTATCCCTTATTTCTCTTGTGCTACAGAGCCAAGAGTTCGCTATTTCCCAGTATGAGTTTACTATTCACTGCTATATTATTTTCTGTCTCCATATTACAACTATCTTAATGAATTCCAACATTTCCCCTCCCTCTGAATTCTCCTTTCCCCTTGCATTCTGCTTTCTCTTTCTTTCCCTCCTTTCTCAAATACTATGGTTACATTACTGCCCTCTGATTGCTGTACAACCTGTATAATGCCAAATGAAGATTTTTTTCAAAATTTAGATATACAGCATGAAACAGCCCCTTTCAGCTCTTCCAGTCATGCCATCCAACAGTCCCCCAAATTTAATCCAAGCCTAATCATGGGGCAGTTTATAATGACCAATTGACTGACTATCCGATACGTCTTTGGGCTGTGGGAAGGAACTGGAATTCCCAGAGGAAACCCATACAGTCATGGAGAGAACATACAAACTCCTTATGGGCAGCGATCGGTATTGAACCAGGGTTGCCTGTACTGTAAAGTGTTTGTGCTAATCACTATGTCACTCTGCCACCCCAAGATGTAAAATCTGTCCTTGAGCTTAAGGTTTTATATTAAAAACATCACTTTATTTTCTGCAGTTCTTTTTAAAAAGCAATGAAGCTTTAAATTCCTATGTGTGACAGTGGGATTATAATAATTTAAGTGGTCCAGAAATTTCTGCTGACTTGTATTATATAAAGTGAGACAACTTGAAATATGGCTGAAGGCAGCACCAAACTTGCAACCATGCCTCCCTGATCTAAGCAGTCTGTTTAAGACCATGTATGGGCAACTTAACTTTATCTGGAGAGCTATTAGCTGTTTCTGAAATTCTGCAGTTCTAGAAATTTCTTTGGTTCCCATGGGACCTTGCATTTCAATTTAAGGTGACCACAACTCTCAGTTTTTAACTGCTTTTCCTTTTTCCCCCATCAGTAATCTGCTGGAAGGATCTCACAGCATCAGATAAGGAGCAAGGAAAAACAGTATTTGATAATGTGCTTTTTCAGATGGCCTTTGATTTCTTCAGTTACAACATATCCCTTGAGAATAAAAATAACAAGATCATTATTTTTCACTTGCTTGCGTACAGCCTCTTCCCAGGTGCAGAGGGTTAGTGTTAGCATCTGTGTAACTCCGAGCACTTTGATTAGAACAGCTTTATCTTTTCATCCACAGAATTTGACTTTCTAAATATAGAAATTATAATGCCTGCAAAGATGAAACTGCTTGTAAACTCCACTGGGAAAGGTATCATAATGCTGATGTCCTTCACAGCTTTACCACTTATAGCTTATTCAGCAGTGGAATATGATTTAGAAGACCAGGCTTGATGGTGGACAGGACCACAGTTCTGTGGATAGAAGTACCTGGTGACATTATTCAGCTCATGATGGCTCCACATCTTTGTAACTCATTATTTCAAACGTGTTAAATTGAATGTTGCAATGAAGTCAAAAATAATTCTTTCATACACTAATATTTATGGGGATGGCAAGCTCAACAGAATGCCTACCAAGTACTGTATTATAGAAGGGAAGAAAATTTAAAAAGGTTAAATAAACTCAACATAACTTTCAATATAACTGTGCTGAAAAGTATCATACATTTAATTTGGACAATTAAATTTATGGTACTATTTAGCACAGTAAAAGTTATGATGAGTTGCTTGTATAGCTCTTGAAAGAACATTTATGTTTTGTCCTACGCTCTCACTTTTATTTATAACCTGAAGTTTTCTCTTTCTTAATTACCCATCCAGTCCCTTTTACTGCCTTTTTAGTTGAAGTATCCCAGGTCCCAGCAGCTTCCCAAAGGTTAAGGAGGCTTCCAGAACCCTTTCCATTGTGTTAACCTGACCAGTCACAGTTTACCCATTACTCCAGAGCCGACTTTGGCTCCTGGATAAGTATAACTTTGATTTTTAAAAAAGTGATCATTTTTTAAAAATTCACAGCTCATCCCTTCACAGTTTCCCACAATCTTACAGCAGTCTGATATTGCAGTTCCTAATTTTGACTACAGGTTTCTCCCACCATCCGAAGGTACAGCGTTCCTATGAAACGGTTCGTAAGCCGAAATGTCATAAAGCGAAGAAGCAATTACCATTTATTTATATGGGAAAATTTTGTGAGCGTTCGCAGACCCAAAAATAACCTACCAAATCATGCCAAATAACACATAAAACCTAAAATAACAGTAACATATAGTAAAAGCAGGAATGATATGATAAATACACAGCCTATATAAAGTAGAAATACTTCTCTACAACGATTGCCTGCACAGATCTCTGTAGCGAAAATCTCACGCAAATGCTCTCGGCAGAAAATCTCACTTAAGCGCTGTTGGCATAAACGCGCTCTCCAGTAACCTTTAAGCTATGAAGCTGCCAAATCTACCAAATAACACGTAAAAATACACAGCCTATATAAAGTAGAAATAATGTATGTACAGTGTAGTTTCACTTAGCGGAGTTGGGAAGACATCGAGCACACTGATGATGGTGTGTTAGACTGAGTCGTCACAGGCTGGGTGGTGCAGTGGCCTCCACCCTCCGGGCCACCAACCGATACATTGCCACGAAGCACGCAAGGGTAGCCGGGAGGCACACAGCACATCTTTAAGAAAAAAGCCGAAATAAACATGCTAATTAATTAGGTGCTGCCTGGCACGTAAATGTCGGTGCAGATCAGAGGCGATTGCCAATTGCATCGGCACTGATCTGGGCCGACAATTACGTGCTAGGCGACACCTAATTAATTAGCATGTTTATTTCAGCTTTTTTCTTAAAGATGTGCTGTGTGCGTCCTGGCTACCGTTGCATTTTCTGCGAATCGGTATCTGTCCGTAGCCTGGGGGTTGGGGTGGTGGGACACTAGGGTGTCATCTCGTCGTCTGTTTCCATTAGAGCAGGCAGCTCATCATCTTCTATCTCTGCCCGCCTCGATGTCGAAGGTCGAGGTTCGGCATCTGCTGTGGCTGATGTGGAAGGCTTGCTTGACTACTGAGCCTCGCGCATTTTTCTATCACACAGTTCTTTAATAAGGACTCAAACCATCCTGAAAATATCTCCTAAACCGAAGTACCCTTTCAAAATTAAAGTCATACTTTATCATTACTCATTCGGTTTCGATTGTTATCCTTTTTTCTTCCAATTGCATCAGCTCTTCATCTGTCAGTTCTTGGTGATGGGATGCCAAAACCTCTTCAACATCATGTTCGTCAGCTTCCAGAAGCCAAACTCACTTTGTCCTTACTTCGTTCACCACGATCAAAACGCTTAATTATGTCTAGTTTTACCGTAAGTGTAACACCTTTACGAGCTCTTTCAGGCTTTTCCGATACCATAGAACTCATCTTGCAAACGGCTGCTCACAGGCACGTGTTAAAGCAAAGCAGTTCCTAATCCGGGGGAGAGCGGCTGCTTGGGGCACGCTCTGCCTTTTATCGTGCGCTGATTTTTTTTCGTAACAGTGAAAACACCTCCTGAAAGCGAAAATAGAGTACTAATGTAGGTCTTTCGTAACAGTGAGGTTTCGTAAAGTGAACGTTCAAAAAGCAGGGGACACCTGTACTTGTATATCCTGATTTTAATCATTGCATCAGTGATAATTCTCTGAGAGGCGCATTTGAGTATTCAGTTCTGTTAAAAGTTTTGTCTAAAGACAACAGGGGAAAAATTTATCTTCACATCTTTAACAAATAATTTTAGGTCTTTTTTTTTAATTGATGCACTTTCCAGAGAGATTTCTGAAATTATTTCGATAAAACTTGATAGTCTCCTTTAAAAGTCACCCCTTAGCCTTCTCTTTTCTAAGAACTGACGACTTGTTGTCTCTTTCCCGGTTAGCATCCTCAATTTTATTTTACGTGCAATATCTAAGCCCGCACTTCAAGACTGAAAAATAGCTTTTTCCCCAGAGCTATAATTGCTCTGAACCAATCGATCAAGCATCATCCATAAATTTGTTATATTGCTACTTTAATACTGGTTTTGTGGCTGTCATGCATCTGAGTTGCACTTTGGTACTGCTGGACATCGCTTGTATTGGCTGGTTACTTGATTTGATTTATTGTTTATTTATTTTATTTGTTTTATAGCATTGAGTATGAGAGTTGCAAACTCATTTTCACTGTATTGGTGCATGACAAATTCTACTATACAATGACAATAAAGATATTTCATTTCATTTTCAGTTCTTTCTAAGGCTTTTACAACTTCCTGCTTTGCAATGCCTGAAATTAATGTAAAGGATATAATGCTGAGGCTTTTTAAGGCATTGGTCAACCTGCACTTGTTGTATTATGAGCAGCTTGGTCCCCTTTTCTAAGAAAGGATGTGCTGTCATTGGTCCAGAGGAGCTTCACAAGAATGATCCCAAGAATGAAAAGGTTAATGTGTGAGGAGCATTTGATAGTTATAGGCCTATACTCGCTAGAGTTTGGACAAATGGGGGTGGGGAATCCCTTTGAAACCTATTGAATATTGAAAGGTGAAGATAGACATTGGGTATATTTTAAGCATAGGTTGATAGGTTCTTGACTAGTCAGGGTATCAAAGGTTACAGGGTGAACTGGGTTGAGAGAGATAGTAAATCAGTTATTATGGAAGATTCGATTGGCTGAATTGCCTAATTCTGTTCCTGTGACTTATATATTCCAGCAGAGACCTAATCAATTTATTGTCTCTTACTCTTGAAATCAGAATTGTGCTTATTGTAGTGTTTTCAAATTTTATAGGAAGTTTTGCAATAGTTTTGAAAAAAAATTTGTAAATTTATAGCATACCATCAATCATCATGCAAGGAAATCTTGCCAGTAAATTTAAATGCATCTACATCTAGCTACAAGATCAAATTACCTAATATTTTTTATTTTGAACAGAATGTCTGTGAATGAATGCTGCTATTCTGATAAAGTGACATCATTGATTAAATATCACATTCCTAATGCTGAGTTTTCACAGCCACATGATCTGGAGTTAGCATATGTTCTGCCTCTTCAGGATGTTGACAAATTTGCAGGTATTGTGGAACCAATTAACTTTCAGTATTTGATCTCTTAATTCGTGCATCTTTAACTAATTGTTTAAATAGTGTTGATGATATTTGTGAGAGGGAAATCTTTTCAACAATAATGGTACCTTTTCTTCCAAACTACTCATCTATGACTTTACACCTCACAATGTTTATGCTAGGACTGCTCATTGTTAATATTACTCTTTTTCAGGGCTGTTTGAAGATTTGGATAGCCGTACCAATCTGGGAATTGAGAGCTATGGGGTTTCCATGACGTCTCTCGAAGAGGTTTTCCTAAAATTGGAGTCAGAATCTGAAATGGATCAAACAGGCAAGTAAAAACTTGCAATAGCATAAAGGAATTCTGTCCAGTCATAGTTTAATCTGCAGAAAATATTTTAGTTCACTTTACCTGCACACATTTTATTTCAGCTGATGAGAATTGACCAGTAATGTAACAGATTCTTTTTGTGTGTTCTGGTCTATATTTGTATTTTCTTGTTTTTTTTTCAGATTACAATGTTTTTACCAGGGATCCAGCACCAGATGTGATAGCAAATGAAGAAGATGTTTGCATTGATTGCATTGATCATCAACTCCTGACTTTTCCAGAAACTCATTCAGCAGTGCTGATTGGCTCTGCTCTGTGGGATCAGCAGTTCCGTACAATAATTTGGTTACGTCTTAAGAATTTCACTCGTGAACGTAGTACACTTCTTAGCATGTGAGTATCTTCCTCATGGCTAATGATGTAATTGGGCCTTGATATTGGGAATGTTGGCTTGGGAGAGGAAGTGATGTTGATTTGCTTATCCTATCAGTGAATTTGGAAATTTGCAGAGAAAGCATTGCTGATGTTCTTTTCAGATGCCTGTTATAGGTAGTCCTTGTCAAATAGGAGGGCAAAGGTCACTAATACCAAGTATACCATAAGTTTTCAGCCAGGCCTGAGGTCTTGATCTTGTATGGTAGGATAATCAAGGCAAAGAAAGACTGAGGTTGTGAGTGTACTCCTAGTACACCTGTACACCTGCTTGTTGAAGCAAATATCTAATCAATCATGTGGTGGCGACTCAATGCATAAAAACATACAGACATAGTCAAGAGGCTCAGTTGTTGTTTAGACACCAGAATGGGAGAGAAATAAGATCTAAGTGACTTTGTAGAATGATTATTAGTGCCAGGTGGGATGGTTTGAATATCTCAGAAAATACTGATCTCCTGGGATTTTTATGCAGACCACTCTTTAGATTTTACAGAGAATGATGTGAAAAGCAAAAAAAAAAAATCCAATTCTTTGGGTGAACACGCCTAGTTAGTGAGCTGACAGGAAGGCAACAGTAGCCCAAGTAACCATATGTTATAATAGCAGTTTGCAGAGGAGTATCTCTGAATGCACAACACGTCGAACCTTGAAAAAGATGGGCTACAGCAGCAGAACACAAACATACACTCAGTGGCAGTTTATTAGATCCAGGAGGTACCTGATAAAGTTGCCACTGAGTGTATATGTCAACCCAATTGCACTTAGATTTTCAACTTGTGAAGATGTATGATATGATCATTGTCAATTGCATGATGTTGACATTGGAAATGGCAAAGAAGAGCAACTGTGTGAGACTTGCTCTTCACAGACGAATGGTTTCAACCCAAATCTTTAGCTGTCCATTTTCACAGATGCAGCCTGAGCCACTGAGTTCCTCCAGTATCTCTTTTTTTGCTCTAGATTTCAACACCTGCAGTCTCTTGTGTCTCGGAGGCATGCTCTTTGATGTGTGTCAACTTAAAAGAACTAAATTGGTTATTGCCAAGTGAGAGAGAATTCAGTAACATAATCAGGTCTACAAGTTTCCCCCACTATCCGAAAGTAGAGCATTCCTATGAAACCTTTCATAAGCCGAAATGGCGTAAAGCAAAGAAGCAATTAACATTAATTTATATGGGAAAAATTTTTGAGCGTTCCCAGACCCAAAAAATAACCTACCAAATCATACCAAATAGCACATAAAACCTAAAAAATCAGCACGTACACACATGCGCACACACCTGCCCGCGCAAGGCTTCACAGTCATGGTAGTCTTTCTCGGGGTAAACACAAGTTTAAAGCGGGCGCCTTTTTTCATAAAAGCGAAAATCCCCTTCGGATTTCTTTTGGTTAGTGAAAACAGGTACTAATGTAGGTCTTTCGTAAAAGCGAAGTGGCGTAAATCAAACTTTCGTAAAGTGGGGGACACCTGTATTGAATGAAATGTGGGGAGTTGTATATATTGAAAAAGGGAAGTGAGGTAATCAGATGAAAAAAAACTAGTAATCTGTTATTTGACAAGCAACTAGAAATCTTTCAATATTTTTCATTAGACTACTTGTTTAGAGACTGAGCTGAAATATGCAACAAAATATAAGTGCTTTGTTGTTTCAGAGAGCTTGAAAGTTGAGAAATGAAAAAGTATAATTGGGCAAAGTTGCTGTTGAAGCGAGATTATGGGTACAGCTGGTAATTTTTAAAATGTGAAGAATTGCTTGATTGAGTATGGTTAGTTAAAACATTGAAATCATAAACAAGGAACTGAGAGACACACCCTGTAAACAGTGGTTTTCAACTAACCTTAAGTTTGAAAGTAACTTGATGCATGAATATTTTCTTCAGATAAGCTACAGATAAATTCAGTTATTGATTTGATGTAGCATTCAGTAGAAAAATGAGAACATAATTGAAGGGGTAGATACTGAGTAATTAGAATGAATAAAAAAGGAAAATAAACTTGTTTCAGTGAATTTGTATGCATTTCTTAATAAAATTGCATGTACACAAAAATTTGAACATCATTACAACAATCCCACATATTCTTCTGCATGTAGTCCAGTCGTTTACTCTTTACGTTATTTGTTCAGACATTTTTATTTGGTCTGTGTACAAATATTTGTTCAAGTCAAACACTTCAAGTACTGGCAATACACATCAAAGTTGCTGGTGAACGCAGCAGGCCAGGCAGCACCTCTAGGAAGAGGTACAGTCGACGTTTCAGGACGATACTGACCTCTTCTTCCAATCTGCTGTCACTCTACTTCTGAAAACACAGTAAATCACCAGTAATCCGACACCTTTGGGCCATCAGTTGTATCAGGCTAGCAGATGTTCTAGACTGTTGGATGTTACTCTTACTAATACCCAGACATTTATTTCACTTAGAAAAAAAAGATAGCTGGTTCCATACTTGGATAATAAATTATCCAGTGAACCTGGTTACTTAAAAGGGATGGGAATTAGACAAGCAACTAAGACATTAGCACTAGCCGCAAACCCATGTTCCTGACGTTGGTGGTTTAGACAACAGCCCTGGCTCAAATAGGACATCAGGCTGGAGCCATTCAGCACTGTGCTCTTACCTCATTCCACTGACTTCCAGACTCTGGATGAGCTGGTTGCCAAATGATTAAGATTTCCAAATAATTAGATCCTGGATTGTCGGAATTTTACTTTATCATCTTTTGACTTCTCTGTCCTTCTAACTACCATTGATCATCTACTTCCCGCTTTCTGTCCAAGTGCTTGAATGAGTTGATGCTCCCTAAATTTTCTGATTGTGCTTTGAGTGTTTTCGATTAGGTTTCTAGACTTGCCTCGATGATAAAAAGCTTCCTGCCGTAGTAAGTTATATCATTTGGGACTATGGAAAGCTAATAAATTTATCCACAACTTTCGCAAGCTGTTGGCTTTAATGTGGTGACCATATGATACTTGCCTAACAGTACACCACAGTTACTGAACTGAATCTACACTCAGCTGTTCCATCTAATTAAAAACAATGTTTGTGCATCTAAGGACTATTACCTATCCCTCATCATTACATTGCCTCTTACACACTGTCCATAAGTGGTGTTAATTCCCTCCACTGTCAGTGCTAGATGAGTGGAAATCAATTTTCCAGTCTGAACTAAGCCAGATGCTGTTTTAATTTATGCTTAAATGGAGTTTGTTCAAGTTAATCAATCTTCTTTTATTTGAGTCTTTTAAATCATAAATAAAATCATTTTGAAGAAAAAAAAGTGAGAGCAAGAGTTACTTTGGCATGTTTTATTATTTCCTATCCTTTTATTATTGATAATGTATGCTCATTGGTATTACATCAGCATCAATGAACTTACAAATAACAAATGTTCACTTGCCCAGTCTCAAGTCTGTATGATAGTTTTCTTTGTTCCTGTTATTATATCCTGTCATGCTTTTGCATTTTAGGCAGATTCAAAACTGTTTCTGTTTTGCTTATTTTCATAAATATTCCACGATTTGAAAAATATGACTGCATTTCTCGAGTTGACTATGGAGAGGTGATTTAGTTTTACAATGGTTTCAAAAGCTTTGAAAGAAACTTCAATTTTAACATCTACTATTTATTGGAAAGAATAGAATAACATTTTTCAATACTTTTGCAGCATTTACATCATTGGCCTTTTGATATGCATCGTGGTCTTGATGGCTTTGATAAATGGTACACTTAGTAGAAAAGACGTTGCAGTGAAGTTATCCCCGGAGTTAATTCTTCTACAACAAGGTCAAAAACATCTCAAGTATGCCACTAGCCTGCTCCTGAAAAATTCCACAGGTGAGATGTGGATGGGAATGAAATTTATTGCTTAACAACTTCAGTAAGTAAGTAATAAGTTGAACTGATTGCCAGCAATAAAATTCTAAACACTACATTAACTTACCAATACATTTCATTGTAAGTGCGCCTCTTTTCATTTTGTCATTCTTTATGTAATATTGGCAGGAATAATCAGATTATTTGCTATCCAACCATTTGGAAATTCTATTGATTTGGCATCTTAGTTCGTAGATGACATTTGCTGCACTTCTTCCAGTTGCTGGGACTCTAGAACCCATGCTTCCCTTAAACTTACTATGTTGACTAGGATAACATTAAAAAAATGAAAATGTATTGGGGTATTAATAGTTTGCTAACTTGTCACTAACAAAGTAGGAGGTTTTACTCTAAGCAGTTTTTCTCACAGCAGAGCCACAATTTTCAAGGAAAATCTAAATTGTCTAGTCTGTTGCTCTATTAACAAACTAGAGCAACCTGTAATATGGTAGAAATTTGTAATATGGTAGGAATCATTAGTATCTTAAGCTTTAAATTTAGCTATACGTAGCATTAAGGGTCAATGCAAAAGCTCTGGATATATTGAGAGAAAATCATAACAAAAGTTCTTCTGAGGTAACAGGTATCCATTTGTAGTATCCAATGGGCATCCAAATGAAAACTTAAAAGTTTAAAAAATTCCTTCAGGAAGGTATTTGAACATGATTAATTAGAATTTGTCATTAATGCACTTTGTATGATTTTTTAAATATTCTATTTTAGATAGTAGTGTTGATCAACTTATCCATGGTTTGGAAGCTCAGAATGTGAAAGTGGAGTTGTTCAGTGAGAGCGAGTTCACAGATGTTGCTCCACATAATGCAGCAGTAAATGTGAC
Source organism: Mobula hypostoma (assembly GCF_963921235.1). Classification (NCBI taxonomy): domain Eukaryota; kingdom Metazoa; phylum Chordata; class Chondrichthyes; order Myliobatiformes; family Myliobatidae; genus Mobula; species Mobula hypostoma. The sequence continues at coordinate 34,800,606 of NC_086118.1, read as the reverse complement.
GCTATCAGACGAGGTAATGGACTTGACTATAACCCTGATCATTGATTCTGGATATATTTGAGCCATGATTTACTTGCATTTATACTTAATGGAAACCTTGTTGAAAGATTGTTGTTTGATGACTCCACTTTTTTGGCAGGCATTTTAACACTGTGGCTCCGCAGGTTGAACAATATAAATACAACACGTTTAATTATGCACAATGTTTGTTTCAAATGAAGCAGTGCTGAAACGGGTCATGTCAATGAGGGGAAAAAACTCTTCCCTTGCAGTCCAGAAAGGTCATTTAATTCCATGATATGCTGCCTTGTAAAATTACTTTTGAAATCTGCTGTGACTCAGGCTGATGATTTCAGTTTTTCAAATTCTATAATTAAAGTACTCATTTGCTTTCTCTTACTTGTCAATTGTGCCTTTATTTGGTGTGTAGACAGTGTGTTGAGACAACAGGTTAAATTGGCATTTTCTTCCAAGCAAGCTTGTATGTAATCATATTATATAATTTTTATCATTTATATCTTTGGCCACGGGGGAGCATTGATGAAAGTGAATGCTGACACTTCACTTTTTAAATTGAATGGTTGGAAAATTTTCATGGAATTTATTCTATTATATAAAAAAAAGACTGTAAAAAGTTAAAATTTCATGCTGAATATATGAGAGATGCACTTTTGAATAATGACCTAGGAATGTGCTTCATCTTTTTTGTATTTGTATGTCTTATACACTGTCTGAAAGTCACAAATAGCAAGAGTTTTAAGTGTAAAGCCCACATAAACAGTGTAGTCAACATTGCTGATGTAACACCACACATTCAAAACAGTATCAGTATCAATATCAACACAGTACACGTTCTTGTAGTCATAACAGTGTAACACAGCATGACTATTGATTCATTCCTTACAGGGACATGGTGCTATATTTGTAGAGCTCTGCCAATTACAAGTGAGAGCTGCCAATGAGTGAGTGGATGCCGTGGTGGTTGTGGGGGGAGGGGCCAGGAAGATCAGAGGAACTTGACTAGCGAAGAACCATACCTTGAAGTAGGCAGCTTCTTCTGCAGGCCTTCCAGGTTCACATCAGGGTGCTCAGGGCATGAAATTGTCAGAGTGGTTTCTGAATGCGGAGTACTTTTTTAGTGTCCACTCTGTCAGTATCTGTAGGCTGAAGGAGAGGTAACTGATGCTGACATCTGCTTTCAGTTTTTTGTGTTGTATGGGAAGTCCTGATTACAGTGTTGGAAGAGTGTCCCAAGTATGGAATTTTGAATGACCTCGCTAATGGACATCAAAGCGTCAGATGTGGCAAAGATGCGCAGCTGCAACCTGATATGATCCTGAGGTTTGGAAATTGAAAGCCTGTGAATTGGAAAATCTTAACTCTGTGTAAATTTTCCAAGTGTGAAACTAGGATGGGGGGAAGGAAGAAATGTGTTGTCGCAAATGCAAATCCATCAAAAAGTGAGATGTTGCGCCCAGAAATGTGTGCATAGTTGCTCTGCTCTAGGAGAATTCAAGTTTTCATCTGTACAGCATTTCTTTTGGAACTATGCAGAAGAACTTTTAGCTGAATGTTTTTATAATGAACTTTTTTTGTTTCCTGTGCTTTTGTTCAGAAACGATATTCATTCACAGCAGTATTCAACAGCACCTTGGTTCACTCACTGCCAGTCTTGATTAATTTGATCAGTAATACGGTTCTCATTAGCGTAAATGGATCTAGAAGGATTCAAGCCTGGAGCAAACCATTCCATTTAGTAAGTTAAATGCAGACTTTGTTCTGTCATTCATTAATGTCATAGTTAATCTAATCTTTGACTTCACTCCCACTTTCCTGCCTGTTCAATATAACCCTTGATTCACCGATAATTCAGTTATCTTTCTCAGCCATAAATCTGTTCACTGACTTGATCCTCACACATCTCTAGGGTAGAAAATTGCAAAGGTCATGATTCTGAGAGAATACATTGTTTCTTATTTCTTTTTAAATGGCCAACCTTCTTGAAACAATGCCTCCTTGTTCTAGATAATCCCACATTGGGAATATCTTCTCAACATTGCAGCATTCAGGACTCATTGGTTTATTTAAGTATATGCAAGGAAACAACCCTGATACATCATTCTGGGATGATTTAAGACACTCAAATCTCAATGATTATTTTACCTGAGGAATAGGTGCATGAATATTCTCTAAAAATGTTCTGTTATTCTACACAAACGTCCGATAATGTAATGTTTTGGAAGTGTCAACTCTTAATTCTTTTAAATTACTCATGAGTTAGGGTGCTAATAAATGTTTTTCAAAAGGCCTCCATTCATGCCTAGACCAAACAGTGAACCTTAAGTATGTCTCCTGTATGAGTATGTCATTAAATAAGGAGATCATAACTGGTATACAGCAATCCACACTTCGAGGTGAGTGTTCCCGAGTTCAAATCTGGCCGGCTCCTTGGCACACTTTCCAACCATGCTCGGTTGAGCGTCGAGCTAGCAACTTGGCCTCATAAAACGCACAGCCAAACAAACAAACAAACACACACACACACCGCGCACATACATACGCACACACATACACACACACGCCCCACATGCACACCCACACACACACTCTATGAGAGGAACAACAATAATTTCGGGCCAAAACCCTTCATCATGAGTCCTGATGAAAGGATCAGCCCGAAATGTCTATTATTTATGTATCTCCATACCTGCTGAGTTCTTCCAGCATTTTGTATGTGTTAGTCTGGATTTCCAGCATCTGTAGAATCTCGTGTTTATTCCAACGTGATGATTCATAAACAAGGACACCCAGATCTCTCTATACAACAACATTCTAGTCTCTACCATTTAAGCAATATTTTGATTTCCTATTCTATCTGCCAAAGTGAATAACATTGCATTGAACAGCATCTGCCACAGTTTTACTCCATTACCTTCCAGATGCTTTGTGGGTTGCTTGTACCTGCTTTCGCATCAACTTTGCATTGCTTGAAAATTTGGCTACAATTGCATTAGTTTTGTTAGACTGTCATTAACATAGTTTGTAAACAGTTAAGATCCTTTCATGAAACTATCGTGACTGTGTTTAATATCCTGAATGTTCTACCATAATAGATCTTGTTAATGGTTTAAATGGTTTTGTTTATTATCAGGGAATTATACAGTATACAACCTGAAATACTTAGTTTTCAGAGACATCCACAAAAAAACAGAACCCCAAAAGAATGAACAGAATAATGTTGGAACCCCAAAGTCCTGTCTCCCCCACTTCCCTGTGCAAGCAGTGGCAAAGCATGAACCCATTAACCTCCTCTCTCCCCCACCCATTTCAGCAGAAAAGCATCAGTGCCCACCACCCACCAAGCAATAGTAAAGCACCCAAAGAGAGACCATGATCTGCAATCAACAAAAACTATTGTTTACCTGACAATTCAACATGCCACAGGCTCTCTGTCTCACTAACGAGGAATAGAGAGATGTCACCCATTTCGCCGCAAAAAGAGAGACCAACAGTTGCTGTTATGGTGTTGCAATCTGCCTCGTTGCTTTCTTTATTCCGAAATTCTCCAGCTTGAGATTTGGCAGCAAACTGTCCCCACCACTGAGAAAGGGAGAGACTGCAATTTCTCGACTCCAGAGACCTCTGTCCACACGTCTGCTGCAGCGAAATCCTGATGTTCCTTCTCCTGCAACGCCTCAGACGGCAACATCTTACAAGTCGCCCCTGGAGAATGTCGGAAAGCAGCTGGCTGGCGAGCTCCAGAAGCAGGAGCTCGTACGCCATAAATAACCGCAATTTTGAGTGCCGTTGCAGATCAGGGATCTCGATAGAACCCCAGTCACCTTGAAAAAAGGAAAAAGAGACATTAAAGAGAGGAATTTAAGCTGTTTCCACAGATGATTTGAAGAGGCAGCCACCTGGTGCCATCTTAACTTCTAATAAAAGTTTAATATTTTTCTCCTTTCTTGAATAGCGACAAAGTCATAGGGTTATACACCGTGGAAACAGACCCTTTGGCCCAACTTCTCCATGCTGACCAAGATGCCCCATCCAAGCTAGTCCCATTTGCCAGCATTTGTTGCATAATCTGCTCAATTTTTCCAATCCATGTTCTAAGACTCTAGGGCAGGCCAAGGATTTGTCAGTTTTGAATCTTGTTCCTTTGTCTAGTACATTTCCTTTATTGATATTTTGTTTAAAACTCCTCTTTTTTGCTCCCTGATTCAATTTCCTTATTCCCAATTATTTGTACTTTTATTTTTCTTGTCTTACATGTTTTCTTCCTTTTTTTTGCCATTCTTTGCTATTCTGAAAATTTACTTGTGCTTATCTTTGAAAATTGCCGTGTTCATAAATGTAATACTATCTTTATTTTTAGTCATGGATTGATCATCCTTTATATTGATGATTTATTTGTAATAAAACAAACAGAACCCAAATATTGACCTTTTCACCCTTTTTCAAGAAAAATCCACTTGGGAAATGATAGACTATTTTGGAAAATATCAGATGGCTGAAATAGCATTTTGAATCCTAGTTTTTTCTGGAAACTAATTAGAAAAGGAAATGCAACACACACAAGATGCTGGAAGAACTCAGCAAACCAGGCAGCATCTATGAAAAAGAGTAAACAGTCGATGTTTTGGGTTGAAATCCTTCATCAGGACTGGAAAGAATGAGGAGAAGTCAGAATATGAAGGTGGGAGGAGGGGAGGAAAAAGTACAAGGTGGTAGATGATAGGTGAAACCAGGAGAAGGGGAGGGAGTGAAGTAATGAACTGGGAAGTTGATTGATGAAAGAAATGAAGGAGGAGGGGGAGTCTGTCTGGAGAGCATAGAAGACCATAGAAGAATGGGAAGGAGTAGGAGGACTACTAGAGGGAGGTGATGGGTAGGTGAGGAGATAAGGTGAGAGGGAAACATGAATGGGGGGGTGCAATTAACTGAAGTTTGAGAAGTCTATGTTCATGCTATCAGGTTAGAGGCTACCCAGGTGAAATATAAGGTGTTGTCCTCTAACCTGAGTGTGGCCTCGTGCAGCAGTAGAGGAGGCAATGGACTGGCATGTTGGAATGTGAATGGGAAGTAAAATAGAAATGGATGGCTACCGGGAAATCCTATGTGGACAAGTGAGTTGCATAGGGAGCGACCCCTGCAGAAAGTGAGGGGGTGGGAAAGATGTGCTAGAAAGAAATCCTGTTGCAGATGCAGAAAGTTATGGAGAATTATGTGCTGGACACGAAGGCTACTGTGATGATAGGTAAGAACAAGAGGAACCCTATCCCTAGTGTGACGGAGGGAGGATGGGTGAGAGCAAACATGCGCAAAATGGAAGAGATGCTGGTGAGTGCAGCATTGTTGGTGGAGGAAGGAAAGACCCTTTGTTTGAAGGGTTCTGCAATGAAAAGCCTCATCCTGATAGGAGATGTGGTGGAGACAGAGGTACTGAGAAAAGGGGTTGGCATTTTTAGAAGTGATATGGTGGGAAGAGGTATAGTCTAGATAGTTGTGAGAATCGGTGGGTTTATAAAAGATATCAGTAGATAGACTGTCTCCAGAGATGGAAACAGAGATCAAGAAAGGGGAGGGAGGTGATGGGAATAGACCAAGTGAGTTTGAGGGCAGGGTGGAAACTGGAGGCAAAGCTGATGAAGTCAACAAGCTCAGTATGGGTGCAGGAAGCAGCACTAAATCAGTCATCAGTGTAACGTAGGAAGAATTAGGGAGCGATACCTATGTAGGCTTGGAACATAGCCGACAAAAAGGCAGGCATAGTTGAGACACGCGAGTGTCAAAACCTTTGGTTTGAAATATCTTATTTAAATATCTGCTCCTGCTTTTCATCTGCTTTCCAAGTCCATTTAAGCCAGTTCTGTGTACTTAATAATTGCTTTTAAGTTTAAGGCACATTTTTCAGACCTATCCTTCTGATGCGACGTAAATGTAAAGAGAATGATTTTACTTTGATTTGCATTAAATTATCCTAAACTGTTATCAATTATCCTAAGCTGTTATACAATTATCCTAAACTGTTTATCAAATGATTGGTGTTATAGACAAATTATTGATTACTGTATACCTTATGATATTTTAGATCGCTGGTAAACATTACTGTATAAATTCACCTTGAACTAAGTGCAGATATTTTATTTTTGCCTGATACTTTTAGACAATTACTGATACAGACTTCAAGGAAAAGGTTTATATGGCTTTGACAGTTTTGGGATTTTTGTCAGCGGCTTTACCAGGATGCTACACCATGGATAATTCAAGAGATCGTGAGGTAATGAGCTGACTCCATCAGTAACAAATGTATTAGTTTGGTTTAATGAACGATGGGATGAAGTTTACTGTCTCTGGGGAAAATACTGTTAAATGTTGTTTAAAGGACAAATTGAAGGAAATTTAAAGTTGTTACTAAGCTATAAGTTTTGTGTATACATTGATCTTGCACCAGAGATACCATTCCATCCAGTATCAAGTATTTGAATATTACATTATTGAGTTAATACATTGTTGAACCAGAGATCACCATTTTAGTATAAGAGCCAAGATTCATGATAGAGATGAGAAGAAATTTCTTCACCCAGAGGGTAGTGAATTTGTGGAATTCTGAAGTGAAGCAAGCACTTACATCCTGAGTACTGACAGCACAAATCTTTTGGATAGAAAGGAAATCAGAAAAAGTGGCATTGTTCAGGGAAGTGATCCCATAATGGAAAAAAAATCAAGCATGATCTTATCGATTAGTGAAGCAGGGTTTAGGTGTTAAATGCGGTCCTGATTCCACCTCTCATGTTCTGCGCAGTTATGCAGTGGTTAGTGGTGCTATTTTACAGCTCAAACTGGAGGGATTGTGCTGGTTGGTAGGTTAGTTGATATTTTCAAATTAATCCTAATGTAAGTGGCTGGTGGGAGAAGTGGTGTGCAGGGTTCGGAAGTTGTAGAGTGGTGTTGTATGGCATCAGGCTGAAAGATCAGGTTACTGAGAGACAAATGAGGGAATCAGATTACTAGGGCATAGATGATGGGATAAATAACCTCCCACGGCAAAGGAAATTTGGAAATGATGGCTGCAGGAAATAATATCATTTGCAGACAAGATGCAGATATTGGAATCTGGAGCAGCAAACAGTCTGTTGGAGGAACACTGGGATCGAGCAGCATCTGTAATGTGGGGTGGTGTGGGGATGGGGGAATGAATCGTCAACATCTTTGGTCAAAGTCCTGCGTCACACCCTGATGTAGTGTTTCAACCTGAAAGATCAACAATTCATTCCTCTCCTATAGATGCTGCTTGACCTACTGAGTTCTTCCACAGTAGTGATATAATCTGATCTGAAACATTAATGTGGATGACAGACTACATTAGGTATTTTAGACAGTATTAGAATTTTTAATGTTTTTGATACATTCACAAGCCTTTCATGTTGGTTCTTTTGTTCTTAATATAGCAATTGTATCCAAACTAGAGGAGTTTCATCTGAGAGAATCAATAAGGTGTAATTTGATAGTGGAAGTGTCAATATTCTGATTTTGAAAATTATCTTGCTCCATTATTATCCAGATAATTGTACTTGCTCTGCTGATTTTATAACAAGCATATTTAGTCAATGTATGTTTCCATTGGAATTTTGATGCAAGCACTGAAGATCCTGATGTTGAATGGCAAGCATCAGTTATTTTATATTGTGTACCATTTTTTGTTGGGAATTTTAATATTTCAGTTGAAGGGAATATTAGCAGATCAAATCAAATAATAATTTAAGTCCTAATGAAAGAATATGAGAATATTAGAGAAGTAAAATATTTGTGTAGGACCTATCTAATCACAATAATTTTGGGAGCAAGGAAACAGCTGTGTTTAAGTCATTGAGTTCGCCTGAATATTATCAGTGATTTTATTAAATTGGATTGATTACTGACACTTTGAGTTTGACTTGTCTGGAGTAACTCAAACCTGTATTTGTTTGTAGATCAAATCTCGCTCTCTACTCCGGATATCTGGTCTTTTTCCATCTGCATACTGGTGTGGCTATGCCTTGGTGGATATTCCTACTTACTTCATCATACTTGTATTCATGCTTGGCTTTGTGATTGCATTTAATTCCACATTTCTGCTTCATGCGGGTGCTATAATTTCCATGGTAAGTAAAATAATTCATATTGTAATTTTTTATGGAATGATCAAACACTCACTGAAATATACACTTAAAATTAATTTAAATATGGATTCTAGTCCTTTTAAAAATAAGCAATTTATATGGATTAGATTGGACTCCAGTAGATAACGAGCTGAGAATTTGCAAAGTGGATAAGGCAGTATACTAAATCTTTGAATTCTACAATGTTTTGTACTGATATGAAAACTGATACTAAAGAAAATGAATTAGTGCTAATGTTAACACAGCAGTGGGTTGTATATATGAAGATTAATAACACGATTAAATAAGATAACTGCTTTGAAATATAGACTATGACTGCAGAATAACGTATTGAAATAAAACAATATTAGACCTTTTTTGTCAAATCATCCAATAATCTAAAATAACAAAAGAAAAATATGCCAAATTCTAAAACCTGATTTGATTTTCGAATATCCATAGGGAAAGAAAGCTTAATATCCTCACTCAGTTTCGTGCCCAAGTACAATCCAAAATAGTGCAGATTTTAACATGGGGTCTGGGGCAGTGGCAGGGAGAAGGTCAAGGTGGGTGTGGGCTCATGAGGGAGTGTTTGTAAGAGAGAGAGGAATTATTTGGTTGTTCAAGATAAAACATTAAGGGACATTTTAAATCTAACCTCTTGCTTACTCTCCTGAAGACAATCCACTTGGAATCAAAATTTATGATGTAGCAGGCAGTGGTGGGTATCAAAAACAGATGCATTGATATTGTCAGGCAAGGTAAAGATCAGAAGGACAAGAAAGATTAGAGCCCATAATCAAGACACTGGATACTGAGAAAGCCCTGTGATGCGCTTATGGATCTAAAGGGAGTAATTCTGCTCGAGCTGGTATACAAGGAGCCTGTTTTACAGGAATGAGTTAAAGCTACTGAGTCTCTAACATGGTTAAAAAGGAAGCTGAGAGGCTCTTTGGGTTATAGCTTTCCCATTCAACTTATGCTGATGTATCTCCACAGCCTGCATTCTTTCATTTAACTGTTGACTCTGACACTCTTTTACAGTTTAATAATAAGAAACTTGAATGTAAATTCATGCATTACTTAACAAAGCCCTGTAAACAGCCACAATAAACAGTTATTTTTGCTTCCTTAATTTCTCTTGATTTACAGATGCTATGTCTGATTGGCTGGGCTGCAGCAATGACGCTCTTCTGCTATGCCTATTCCTTCAGGTTTGAACGAATACAGTCTTCTCGAGATTTTTTTATGATCTCTTCAGTTATGGTAAGTTAAGTATAGAAATAGAATGACAACCGTGGCCTAGACTTTATGAATGCTGGTGAAACCACCTGGAGGAAAGCTCCACATAAAAGTTAATGTTCTCATAATTGCTGTCACATAAGGAAGTCTATAGTGTCCAGCAATGCTTGTGTCATTAAGCTAGTTATATAAAATTCATAGAATCACCAAATGAGAAGCAGAATGTTCTGTTAATATTTTAAATATTTATAATTTAAAAGTGGAAAAAATGAGATTTACCATGCCATAAAACTTCATTTTTTGTTGCAAATGTGTAGTAATGAGTGGTAAACCAGTAGCCTGCTGGAGATTAGTTACCCTTCACCCTCCCCCACCTGGCTCCATTTGCCTAGATTTTCTTTCGTTTCTTATATTTCCATCTATCACCCACCAGCTTCTGTCTCAACGCAATCCCCTCTCTCCTACCTGGCTCATTCTCCCCACTGTCCTTCTTTACCTTTGGTTCCACTCATCACCTTCTAGAATCTGTCTCACCCCTCCCTCATGCTAATTTTTAGTAGATAGATTCTCTCTACCTTTTTAGTTCTGATGAAATCTCAACCTGAAATGTCAACCATCCTTTTGCCTCAACAGATGCTACTTAACCCGTTAAGTTATTCCAGTAGTTTATCTTTTCCAGATTCCAGCATTTGCTGGCTTAGAATATTTGGGGGTAGTTTGGGTTTGACTAGGGTGCAGCATATTTTAGCACAGCATCCAGTCACTGAGGAGTGTGTAACTCAGAGGTGAGGACACATGCTTTTTCTGGAGATAAGCTCCATAGCTGCAAAGTTGCTCAGTTAAGAGGTACAAGAGAATGTGACTTCAAAGATGGTATCCAGAATGTGGTTTCAAAGGAGCCGCAATCCTTCCACCTGCGTCACAGACTCTGGATGAGAAATCCATCACTCAGGGAACAGTGAATCTCTGGAAATCTCTATTCTCTAGGTTCATTATTTTCAAAATAGAATAATATATTTTTGGATAAGAAAATAATTAAACAAAATGAGTGAGTGAAGAAAAGATTCAAATCTCACAGAAGAAATATCTCAGCTCTGTCCTGAATGAATGATCCCTTTGACAGTTATCCTTGAATTTAGAGACCCCATTCAGGGTGATGAAAACCACTTTAAAAAAAAATAGTATATTTCGAAGAGTATCCTCATTCTTCTAATGTAAGAAATTATAGACCTATTTAGTTTTATCTGTCTTCATACAGTATATCCACCATTCCAGGAATCAAGTCTAATGACTCTTTTTTCCGTTTTCTTCATCAGAACCTGGAAGTTTGCTACGTAGTAATAGGAACAGTATATAATTTAACTACTCAGTTAGACCATGTAATAAAGCAAGCATTTTCAGGATTGTTTAGAGCAGGAGTGATAATCAACACCTCTAACTCTTGAATTTGGCTTATTTTCTTGATTCTGGTGGACAAGTATGCAAAATACAGTCTGCAGCAGAGGATCAAATCATTGTGAACAACTTTTGAGATTTATGTGCAGTACTGTGCAAAAGTCTTAGGCACATATATATAGCTAGGGTGCCTAAGACTTTTGCATAGTATTGTGGTAATTTTATGTATTGCACTGTACTGCTGTCCCCCCAAAAAAACACATTTCATAACTTATGTGAATGATGATAAACCTGATTCTGACATGGGTCTCTACTGTGGACTGAGAGTTGGAAGGGGCAAGGAGAGCAGAATTATGGTTGGATGAGGGGAAGGGAGAGGGGAGGGAGCAGGAAGCACCAGAGATATTTTGTAATGATGAATAAACTTATTATTTGGAATTATGTGACCTTGCCAGGTGTCTCAAGAGTAGGTGTATCTACACCCACGCCGCCCCTTGGTTCTAGCATTCCTTCACTACCAGCTGTCCCTCATGCTTCCTGTGGGACTCCACCCTCATTATTCCCAACATTCTTTGCTCCCACTAGATTTACAAAATCTTTTTCTGCTTCACATTGACAAATACAGTAGAAAGAAGAAGCAAAAAGCCCTTAACTCCAAGTGGAGTCATCGGGCTGCTGTCATGACGGCATTTCTTTTAGCAGGCTTTCTTATTTTTACGAGGTCGAGTTGCTAGCTCAACGCCCAACCCAGCACAGATGGAAAGCGTGCAAGGGAGCCGGCTGGATTTGAACTCCGAAGCCTTCACTCCAATGTCCTGCCCTGTTGCCACTACGCCACCAGCCAGCCTTGACAAATAGATAGATAGATATACTTTATTAATCCCGAGGGAAATTTGGTTTCATTACAGCCGCACCAACCAAGAATAGAGCGTAAATATAGCAATACAAAAACCACAAACAATCAAACAACAAAATGCAAATACAGTACCGTGCAAAAATCTTAGGCACCCTAGCTACATATATGTGCCTAAGACTTTGCATAGTACTGTAGTTACTATCATTTTTACAGTACAGTTATGACAAACACTTGGATATTTTTCCTATCAGTAACAGTACAAATTCCAGGTCAAAGATGGATATTGGTGTTTATTTTCCAGTTGTTCCAATAAATCAATGTTTAATAATTCTATTTTGGGGATTTAAAATTGTGTGATCATTCTTGGTTAATTGGGTAGTGACAGACATTACCAAAAACTCAGTTTTCAGTTAACTTTCGCTCTGTTTGATGCTGTGTTTGTTTTCTTGTAGATCAATATAGCTTCAGTCAGTCTAGTATTTATAGTCCGGCTAATACTAAAAGAAACGGCTGCCACCATTCTGCACTCCATTTTCTCAGTCTTCATTCCACCTTACGTAATTACAGGGTGTCTACACTTCACAGCCAAAGTAAGTTATTTCATTTTAATGTCTGTAATTTCTGTCCGATGGCATGTTCCTTTCTTACCATATTGTGGGAAAAGTGTAACTTTGCCACATTGAAGGAAAATCTCAAAATATATTAGTCAATAGCACTAGCGGGAAGGACTGAAAATATCTAAGGCACTCTTCTTCTGGTCATTAGGAAGGTTAAGCACATTACACTTTAATCAAACAACAACACATATGAGGAGAAAACAACCTTTTGATTAGGAGGCATGTGCAAGGGAAATTATGCCAATTGCTGTGTGGGTGGATTTCTGAGAGTTACAAGGAGGTCTAACAGTTTAATAATATGGGTCCCCTTTTTTTAGTGAGAGCCTTTAAGACTATTGGTCACTTGTGACTGATTCCACTTCATCGGTAAATTGAGACCATAGCTGAATAACACATTACACACCATTTCAAACTGAGCCACTATGTCCTTTCAATATAGTCCTTGTAACTTGAAATCAACTGCATTTTTTTCCTGGGAAAATAAACAAATTTTCACTTTGATTTTGTTTAATATTTTGGTTAAGAGAATAAAGCCAAACTGAATCTGGTGCTTCAAAGATGTACACCATGGGAGCCAATTTGTAAAAGTCTGAAATGCAAGGGTCTTCACTAATCTGAATTGAAATAATTGAATGGACTTTGCCTTCTATCGCAAAATTAGATCATTTTTAAGAATTAGCAATCAAAAATAAGATGGGTATTTTACAGTAAAAACACACATACCTGACAGCAATAGCAACAACAAATAAATGTCAATCAAATAATTGCTGGTTGGCAGTAACCATGGATCTGGGTGCAAACACTTTGTGCATAAAGAAAAAAATGTAAACTGAAAATTAGTACTGATTAAGCTGGGGAACAGTATTTAGGTGAAGCCCAAAATGACTTATTGCTAAATGATCTTTCAATTAGACCTCATTTATTGTGCAATATCTGATTGCTATATTCAAGAAACAATCACATTTAAATGTTTGTATTTTTGAAATGTTAGTATATGTGTAGAGTTATTTTGATTCCATTTATTCTATGCCTTTTTAAATTGGCAACATCAAAGGTCTTCAATGTAAATTGAACACACAGGTATTTCTGGATCACAAGGATGAGTCCAACCCAACTTTAGGAACATACCTGCAGTGGGAAAAGAACATCTTGATAACTATCATCTCGGTAAGTAGTAATTTCTAACCACTAAAGTGAATGTAAATGCCAAATACAGATTTGTCTCTTAAAAATCAGAACTGTAAACATGTTACGAACATAAGAGGGAACAGAGAATTTAAAGTTCAAAGTAAATTTATTATCATAGTACATATTCGTCACCATATACAACCCTGAGATTCATTTTTTTTGGGCATACTCAATAAATCCATAATAGAATAATAACCATAATAGAATCAATGAAAGACCATACCAACTAGGGCATTCAACCTATGTGCAAATCACAAACTGTGGAAACACAAAAGGAAATAATAATAATAAATAAATAAGCAATAAATATTGAAATGAGATGAAAAGTCCTTGAAAATGAGTCCATAGGTTGTGGGAACATTTCAATGATGGGGCAAGTGAAGTTAGCCCCTTTGGTTCAAGAACCTGATGGTTGAGGGGTAATAACTGTTCCTGAACCTGGTGGTGAGAGTTCGGAGGCTTCTTTACCACCTTCATGACGGCAGCAGTGAGAAGCGAGCATAAACTGGGTGGTGGGCGTCCCTGATAATGAATGCTGCTTACCTGCAACAATGCTTCATGTAAATGTGCTCATAGGGGAGGGCTTTCCTTGTGATGGAGTAGGCCATATCTACTACTTTTTGTAGGATTTTCTGTTCAAGAGCATTGGTGGTTCCATACTAGGCTGTGATGCAGCTAGTCAATATACTCTCCACCACACATCTATAGAAGTTTGTCAAAGTTTTAGATGTCATGCTAAATCTTGCAAACTCCTAAAGGAGTAGAGGCACTGCCATGCTTTCTTCATAATTGCACTTATGTGCTGGGCCCAGGCCAGGTTCTGCAAAATGATAACAGCAATAACGGCTTTTGGCAAAGTTCTTGCCTTGAGTAATGTGGGTATTTGATGAGAGAGTCTTATAAAGTACATGAGTCTTTTATTTCCTTTTTTATCTGTGTGCCTAGAAGCACTGCAGTGGTAAGAGACACAGTGTGATTGGAGTAAATATGCTCTTATTGGAACAATGAGCTTACTTGTATCTTGAATTCATTCTGTTAGGCTGCTGTGTGGGGATTGATCCTTCATGAGATCATTGGTCAATGGCTTCTGATTGAAGTGACAAGGTAATAGTAGTCCAAGAAGAGAGAGACATTAGTTCTAATGTTGAGGATAATCTGATGCACACAAGTCACTATGACATAAATATTAATTGGTGCAACTAGGTGCTTAAGAGCATTTTATTCTTCAAGCGTTGCATCTTTCCAGCAGTTTATAAAATTAATGAGATAATACAGAAACTGCAGTTTTGCTCATTGTTCAAGTGAAATTATTTTGTTCTGTGTTTTAGCCTTACATTCAATGCATAGTTCTGCTATTTGTACTACGTCGACTAGAACAGATTCATGGAGGAAAAGCACTTCAAGCAGATACATGTTGCAGGTTTGTCAGCTTGATAGACTTTCTGAAAAATTATTTTAAAATTGCGATCTTACTGTTTTTAAATGCATAAAAACTATTTTAGAAATAACTACGCGGTGTTTAAAAGCATTGGAAGGCAAACGATTCTAGGCTTCGTGAGACTAGAACATTGTTTGGAACATGAAAGCAGTTTGCAAATCTGTTGCTATTTGCAGCATTTTGGATTGGAGCCTATGCTTTAGTGGACTTGGAGAGGGCTATAGGCTCAGAAAAATACTGGGATGTGATCATATAGGAAGTTCTCTAAATATTAAACTAATTATTTTAGTTTCTAGAATATATGGGATCACAGTTCAACTTAGAATGTATTCCTTTTAAAAGGAATCTAGCATTATTTTTACTTCAAGAATATAGATGACTTTGCTTTCATTTTAGGATTTTTCCTTCAAAAAAGAAATTCAAACTCAATACAGTAGAACCTGAGAATGAGGATGCTGATGTCAAAGCAGAGAGGGCAAGGGTTCGACAGGCTTTAAATTGTCAGAGCTGCGAGGAGGTAATAAACTCTCTGTTTCCATGAGATAACAACTATGACTTTGTTTAAGATGCTGAAACTCCAATATCTGTTTGTTATTTTTGAAAATTGGATATTGACGTTTAGAATATCCTCTGATTTGTTTTGATGTATTTGCTGGAAAATTGTTGAGATTGTCAACTAGGTTTGATTTCCACTTTGGTCACAGCTGTAGTTCTGAACACACATTGCTCTACTTTTGATAAGAATATGTGGTGTCAAGTTTTTAAATATATTTGCAAACTGCAGAATTAAAGAAAATGTATATTTTCTTCAAAGATGGTGAGCATGCCTGTAACACATCTAAATGCCTTTGTCACATGTAGTTCCATTCGTCACTTGAAGTGCAATTATTTTGCCATGATCAATGTGTGTCTAGACTAACATTTGTAAATATTGTGAGAACTGTTATTAAAACTCTCACTATTATGATGCTGACAATCGTTCCTTTACAAATGTAAAATTGCAAACTAATTAAAAACTGAAGATTTATTTAATACTGGCAGGAAGAGCCAGCATTCGACTTAGAAGAAGTTTCTTTCAATTATCACATTGACAAGAGGACAAGTTGATGGGTAGCTTCAGTTGAGAGATGAGTAATCTCCCCTCCTGCAAAAATTCTCCAGAAACCCACTTTCACCAACCCAAGTTGGACCAAGTTCTTACCATTAATAACTATTGATCTTATCATTTATATATGTGTATTACTTAAAGATTATGCATTCCCTTAGTTTTGTAACTTCGCCCCCCCCCCCATCCAACAATCCTTTGTTGACCTTAGTTTTCCCCACTTAGGCCTTTTTTTGTTTCAACATTCTTCAGTCTCATTCACACCTGAATTTTCAGATATATCTAGATTTTGTGATTTTCTCCTTATTCCCATCCACCCTTGACTCTTGCCCCTCCTGAAGAAGTATTTCTCTGACCAAAATTTTACTCACCAGTTATTGTGTTCATTAAATTTTGGTACTACTATTGTAGTTCTGCTTTATTACATTATTTTAAAGCATTGTTTATTATACTAGAAACATTCTATAAATTAATTTTCTTGATTTGAAACAAAAAAGGATGGAGAAAATGTTTTTTGTTATATATAATATGAAAATTGGATGAGAAAAAGCTTTATGACATAATTTTAGAAATGGATGATGGCTTTTTTTTCCCATCTTTAGTTAGGCATATAAGTGGCAAGGATATGTATTTGCAAGTATAAACAGGACATTTCATTTAAGAGAAATAAAAATTCTTCTCCCTTTAATTTTGTAGAAACCAGCAATTGTGATCAGTAATATGCGTAAAGTTTACACAGGAAAGCTACAAGCGTGCAAATGGTTTTCAAAGAAAAAAAGTAAAAATACAGTGGCAATCAAAAATGTCTCGTTATGTGTAAGGAAAGGTAAATATACTTCATTGAACATGGAATAAACAGTCAAATATAGATCGCATAAAGCAATGAATAGCAACTAAAATCAAATCGGATGAAGGATTTTGATTTATGTCTTCCTTCCTCCTCTGCTCCCCCACCCCAAACACTGTCACCTAATATGGTTATTATTTAATTGCAGTTGAACCCTTATTTGCTTACAGCAATAGTTTAATTGTTGATTGAAAGATGCAGTGTATATTTTTGTCATCTACAGTATATCGACTTGAAGGTACATGAAGATTACTCAACACATTCTGTCAAACTGTGGGAGCTGCAGATAATATATATAAAGTTTTTTTTTTGGCATATTTTTCCAGAATACTCAAACTTCATACAAATAGTCTCATGCAAATTTAAATGTACTGCAGCAAAATGAATGAATGGCTCCCTTCTAGTCTTTTATTTCTTTGCAGGTGAAGTTCTGGGATTACTGGGCCCAAATGGTGCTGGGAAAAGCACTACGCTTTCTGTATTAACAGGAGATTTAGAACCATCAGCTGGCCAGGTACGTGTGGGACTCCAAAGTAAAGTAATTAAAATGTAGGGTGGGGCTGCAATCATGCAATTTCTTGTGTCTTTGGTGCCCCAAAATAAAATTGATCAGCATTGAAGCAAGAATGCTATTTTTGAAGCACAACTCAGTGGGCAATAAATTACAAGACTGGGAAGCAGCATTGCTTGCCTCCAAAAGCTTATAAGGCAGATTTTCTATTGCTCTGAAATTGCTGCCCACCTGCTACAGACCATTTTGTTCCGGCTGGGTGCTAGCATAAGGGCTGCCTTAGCACAGAAAGCCTGCTGCAATTGGAGCACAGCTTTGAAACAGAACGATGGCAGGACCAAGAAAAGGAAAGTCTTGAATTTATACTATATTGAATATTTCCCTTTCTCAGTAATACTTTATCCATGGGTGACCACTCTTCAAATGCGTCTTCCATGAACCCATTATGCAAATTGTCTTCAGTTGTCCAGAAGCAATCAAACTGAGCTTCAAGATAGCAATCAGGTCAGCTATATTTTCTGATGTGTGATCACCTAGGTCTTCAAGCAATCCACAACAAATTAACCTTTATCACTACCGCTACCCAATCTTTTCTCATTCCCATCTCCACACCTCTCATCTCACTTTTCCTCTCCACTATCAAACAATAATCATAAGTATTTTAAAGTTGATCAGTGCCCAAATAATATAAACCATTAGTAGAATTGTAGGCCAGTTACACTTCAGAACAGAAATAATTTTAAAATGGTTGTTTTGTAGGTATTGATGGGAGATTATTCAGCTGATGGTTTTCAGAGAGAAAGCTGTGCAGAGAATATTGGCTATTGTGCACAGGTGAACCCACTCTGGCCCAAGATCACTGTTCAAGAACACATGGAGATATATGCTGCTATCAAAGGACTTAGTAAAGAAGATGCAGCAAGTGCTATTAAACGGTAAGAAAACATCAGAAATTCAAAGTAAACACGACTATTTCCAAAAATTATTCACCTATAATCAAGTCTCTCGATGGGCTGAATGGCCTAATTCTGTTCCTATGTCTTGTGTCTTACAATAGATTTTCAAAAACTTTTTGCTATGCAGATTGTGTGAAGTACAAGTAAAGCTTCGATGGAAATATAACCTATATACAAATGTATTCCCTTTTAGAGTTGCTAGTCAACATTGAAATCAAGACTTTTTTTGTTTGCAGCATTATGAACGCACTTGATATGAAAGAGTATTTACAGAAACCAACAAAGCAAGTCTCCACTGGAATAAAGAGAAAAGTATGAACTGGTGATTTGAATGTGTCCAATCTTAGTTAATGAATTATATGTAGTACAGTGACACTGTACAGTAATCAAGACAACTGGACCCAGAAAATTATCCATTCAAATCTTCAATAAGATGACAGCCTTTAAGGTTTATGGTCCCAATGTGCTCTGTTAGAGAGCCATCTCTCCTCCTGTGTTTTAATCATTTTGTGTTTCTATGTTGCCCATTTGTGGTCTGGTCTGCCACGGGGTACTTTCTACTCTTCCCAACTTACTGCCATGAGTCACTGGAACTTTTACTGGTAGCAGTCCCATTTCAGTTATTCTTGAAGGATTTTAGTCATGGAGTCAAACATGATAGAAACAGAATCTTTGGCTATCCTAGTCCATGCCCTTCTACACTTCACATTCCCATCAATTTTACCGTTCACCCAATACAGGTGACAGTTTACAGTAATGTAACTAGTTAACATAAATTGTATATCTTTGTGATATGCAAGGAAAATGGAGCACCAAGAGGAAATTAACACTATTGTTTCTCTTGTTTTGAAGTTATGTTTTGCACTATGCATGCTGGGAAATCCTCAGATTGTGTTAATGGATGAACCATCGACAGGTATGGATCCGAAAGCTAAACAGTTCATGTGGTAAGTAGCAAAATTATTTAATTTCAAAAATGATATAGTGCACACAGTTGGAAATTAACACTGTCTACACTTGGCTGGATCATTCATCAGGCAGATCACCAGCTGTATGAATAACTGTTGGTGCTGGCCTTTACATCAAGACAGCTGACCAAAACAGCCCTCAGCAACTGTTCAGTTCCTGTTCTCCCACCAGCTGGTAAATCGTAGCCATGATGGCTGAGAGCTTAATCTCCTGGCCACTGTCAGTGATCTGCCTCCCCCTTCAATAGTCCAGGCTCCACCAAGAGTTTTATTTTTTGCATTTGGATCATTTAGAGATGAGGGACATCTGAGTGAAATGGAAAGGAATAACACACACAAGAAAGTCTGCAGATACTGGAAATCCACAGCAAAACACACAAAACGCTGGAGAAACTCGGCAGATCAGGCAGCATCTATGGGAAAAAAAAAGCAAATAGTCAACATTTTGGGCCGAGACCCTTCATCAAGACTGAGAGGAAGGGGGAGGGGAAAGAGGCTAGCTGGAAGGTGATAGCCACAGCAGGTGGGTGGGAAAGGTCAAAGGCTGGAGAAAAAAGAATCCGATAGGAGAGAATTGAGTGGACCATAGGAGAAAGGGAGGGAGGAGGGGACCCTTGGGGAAGTAATAGGCAGGTGAGGGGAAGTGAAAGGTCAGAGTGAGGGATAGAGGAAGGGGAGGGGGATTTGTTCACAGCAAGGAGAAATTGATTTTCATGCCGTCAGGTTGAAGTGTACCCGGATGGAATATTATGCGTTGCTCCTCCACCCTGAGGGTGGACTCATTTTGGCACAAGAGGAGGCCATGGATCAACCCATTGATACGGGAATGGGGATCAGAATTAAAATGTTTGGTCACTGGGAAGATCCGCCTGTGGCAGATGGAGTGGAGGCGCTCAAAGAAGCGGTCCCTCAACTTACGACAGGTCTCACCAATGTAGAGGAGGCTGCATTGAGAGCATCTGACACAGTTGATAAACCCGGCAGATTCACAGGTGAAGTGTTACCTGACCTGGGAGGACTGGTTGGGTTGAGGCCCTGAATGGAGGTATATGGGCAGATGTAATACTTAGGCTGCTTGTAGGGATAAGTGTCTGGAGGGAGATTAGTGGGAAAAAATGAATGGACAAGGGAATTGCAGAGGGAGCAATCCCTGCTGAAATTGACGGGGTGTGGAGATAAAGATATGTTTAGTGGTAGGATCCCTTTGGAGATGGCGGAAGTTGCAGACAATATTCTGTAGGATGTGGAGGCTGATGGGGTCGTAGGTAAGGACGAGAGGGACTCATCACTATTATGACAGCGGGAAGATGGGGTGAGCACGGATGTATGGGAAATGGAGCAGATGCAGGTGAGGGCAGCATTGATGGTAGAGGGAGGGAAACACCATTCTTTAAAGGAGGAGGACATCTCTGATGTCCTGAAATGGAAAACTGTGTCCTGGAAACAGCTGTGGCAGAGGTGAAGAAACTGAAAAAAAGGAATAGCGATTTTGCAGGAGATAGGGTGGGAAGATATACGGTTGAGATAACCATGAGAATTAGTAGGTTTACAAAAGATATCAGTTAACAGTTTGTCTCCAGTGATGGAGACTAGGCGATCAAGAAAGGTGGGGGAGGTGTCAGAGATGGACCAGTGAATTTAAGGACATAGTTGAGGAAGTTAGAGGCAAAGTTGATAAAATTGACAAACTCAGCAGGGGTGAATGAAGTTGTGCCATTGCCATCGTCAGTGTAGCAGAGGAAGAGTTGTGGAGTATAACTGGGAAAGGCTTTGAATGCAGACTGGGAAGGAATAAGACCATTCTGCTGTGGAAGGAATCTCAGAGGGGATGGTGGGGAAGGAATGTTAATTTTTAGTCTCATAATGGGGTGGGATTTTATGTTTATTTCTAAATATAAAATTCCTTTCAGGTGATTGACATGGAAAAGCTGAGTCTGCTTTTGGGATAGAGTCGGATTTAAAGCCACTCCCCACCCTACAAAAGGGACAGCCAGAGGACCAAGTGTAGTACATTAGTGCAAGCAGTTGACCTAGTCAGCCCAATATACAAACTCCCTGCTGACTTAGGGTACATCACAGGCCCAGCATTCCAAACTCCAGTCAGGCTTTTCAGTAAACAAGGAGTGAGTAGCATATTTAAAGATCTTTATCTGTAAGACATGCAGACCATTAAACATCTGTCTGTACATTATTGAATAATACTGAAACATTTGCCACTGCCTTTGAAATTATGAATGCAGCTGGATTTCCTTTAATTTGTGGGAGAAAAGTGGGTTCCTAAGAGGATCTGTTACAATTTTTGTACCTACACATTTTTGTAATCTCTATCTTTTAGTTCTGTTAAATTTGTCCACCCTAGTGTATGTTTTTCTCTTCCTCTTTTAGAAAACTCAAATTTGCCATGGCATCATTTGCAAATGCAGGAATTGTTCATTTTCAAAGTTGTTTTCTAATACTATAAGTAGAGAGTGCAAGTTTATAGATAACATTAACATTCAGTGAATTAGAATGTTCTTCATAGGCATACAGTAATGCCATTTTGTCTTTGATGGTTGAATTCTTTTTTAAAAAAAAATGTTATTCTGGTTCTAGATTTTTTTTTAAACTAAAATCTCAAGCTGACACAATTTCCAACTTGCACAATTGAGTACTGATTTGTAAATGAACTGAAACATGATGAAATTGTTTTTTCTAAATTTGTTTCAGGAAAGCAATTCGTGCTGCATTTAAGGACAGACAACGTGGTGCCATCCTAACCACACACTATATGGAAGAGGCTGAAGCACTTTGTGATCGAGTTGCAATCATGGTGTCAGGACAGCTGCGGTATTTCTTTTGTGAAATAGTCTTGCTAGGACAGAAAAGAAATCATTCATTGATAAGTATATTTAGAATCACCAGATGATTAATGATGTCAGTCATTTAATTTTTACTTTAATTTGCTTTTGGTATCATTCTGATTACGAAGTGCAGTATAAAACGGGTAAATGAACATTATGCAGTTATTTATGGCACATTTTGATAACACAGAGAGCTATTCTCATTCAAGTAGAATTATAAGGTGAACTTAGAAAAACATATATACTTTATTTATTTAATGATACAGCGCAGGGTAGGCCCTTCTGGCCCTTTGAGCCGCGCTGCTCCAGCAACCTCCAACAAACCCAATTAACTCTTAACTTAATCACAGGGCAATTTACAATGACCAACTAACCCATCCGGTACTATTCAACTATTATTATTTCCAGGTTTTAACAATTGTTCATGTTCCACTAGTTGTCATAAATTTGAAAATCTCTCTATAAATTGGCCATGTTCCTTTCAATATTGTTTTTACAAGCACATTGTAATCTGTTAAAGTTTTGTCTTTTTCTTAACTTAAATGTTAAAAACATGAACAGCAATAGTGTACAAGGTTATACAAGTATGGTGTGGGCTCAGAACTCTGTTCAACATTTAAAGAAATTAGTTACTGCATAAATTTGAATCTATGGTGTCAGTTAACAAGGTTACAATGGATTGAGAAAGAAAAAGTATTGGAATCGATATTATACTGCTTATTAACTGATTGACAGTTTAAAATAAGTTTATAAGCAGTTGCAACGGCCTTCTACTTGTTGCTAATTGTACTAAAACTGAATTTATACATAATTAGTGTTAATAATATTAAAAACATATACAGATGAACCTGCATTATGGCAGTTTGGGCAATAGAAATTCATTTTCACAGAATTCACAAATCATTACCAAAATAGCTGGGATACAGAATAAAATTTTGCTCTTAGAAAATTTACTAGCTGGAGAAAATAATAAATATATAATTATTTTCTAACTTGCGTTTCTTGATGTGTGTGCTGCTAATGGAGTTTCATGTAACAGAAAATCATCTGATGATTCAGGACAAATGAGAAAATCTGCAGATGTGTGTTATGATTCGGGAACAGCTTCTTCCCTCTGCCATCTGATTTCTAAATGGTCGTTACACACATGAACACTACCTTCTTTTATTTCTGCTTTTTTTTGCACTACTTATTTTAATTTAACTATTTAATAGACATATACTTACTGTAATTCAGCCTTTTTCTATATTTATTTATCATGAATTTCATTGTACTGCTGCTGTAAAGTTAACAAGTTTTACAGCTTATGCCGGTGATATTAAATCTGATTCTGATTCCCACCTTGTAACATGGCAGTCGACTGTGCAACAATTGCTAATATGGAAAAACTTAGATTATTTTGGTTGTAAACAGGTGTATTGGTTCCATTCAGCATCTGAAGAGCAAATATGGTGGTGGATATACACTGGAAATGAAACTCAAAGATGAGACAATTGAATCACAACGAAAATCTGAGATTCATGATAAAATAATGCAAGTTTTTCCCCATGCTTCTCAACAGGAAAGGTAAAGTACTTAATAAATATTTAATTTGCCTTTCTCACCACACGCTGCTACTTTAATTTTAATGATACAATCAGTTATTGCAGTATTTTGTTACATTTTAAATGCGGTGTTGATTGAAAGCTGTGGAAATTGGATACAATTTCAAAACAGCACTGCAACATATTTGAATTGCACAAGCAGCAGATTCTTTTAATTTTTCATACTATTCCAAAGTAAATACTTAAGATCCAAAATAATCCATGTATATTAACTGAGTCTATCTTGCAATTTATTGATGGTTAATGATGTTTATGGAATAAAGCATTAGTAGCCACATGGGGAGAAAAGAAAGATTCACTAGATAAAAAGCATGATAATGTTAAATTGCATTACATCTGCAGACAATGTGATAAATCTTGCAGAGTGGAAAGTGCATTGAACATAATTTTGTTAGAATGAAAACTTTATCCATGAAATGGAAAATATTCCTCTGTACAGAACTGTTTTGTATAATTTGTCTTTTTTATTCTTTCTGAATTTTCACATTTCAGTTTTGTTGCAATGATGACATACAAAGTTCCCAAAGATGATGTGAAATCTTTGTCAGAAGCATTTTCTCAACTTGAAGAAGGTAAAACTCATGATCTTATTTTTTGTGATGATGTAGTAGTAATCATTATGAAATAAGTTTTAAAAATTGATCTATTGAATACAGATGAGTAATTTTACATCAAATTACGATTATGCTCAATACTACTTGAATCTTTTTGTTCAAGATAGCCTAAAAGTTGTCAGTGAGTTAGAAAAGATGGAAAGGAAATGTGGGAAATAAAGGTAGAGAGGAAGTGGAATTAGTATCAAAGAGAAGAGGGAGGAAAAGAAGTGTTAAGGTAAGATGAGGAAGGTAACTTAATAAGAAACAGGAAAATAAGAGCAGAGGGAAAAGAGACTTAAAATGGTTATGTTTAACTTGGAGCAATTGAGTGATGTTAAATAGGAACTTTTAATTCGGCTGGGAGGACTAAGATCTTATAATTCAGGTTGGAGAAAAGTAGTTTCTCAGTTGGTGATTTGGGTCACTATCAGATTAATTCAGAACAAGATGGATTAAACCTTGTTTTTTTCCATTTGAGGTGATGGATTTTTGTTGGAACAATTTATGGGAAAGATTTTGCATGGCATATTTGAACTTTCTACATCTTTTAAAATGTCTTTTTGCTAGATTCTTAAGTTGTCGATACCTTTTTCTGAAGCTTCTGTGTATTTTCTGGTAAGGGGGCTAGTGATAAGCAGTAGAAAACAAGGAGCAAATCTGGGTGTTATTTTAGCTTTCCAGGAAATCGCATTTTTAATAGCATTTTAAATTGAGATTTACTTAATTATGTATAGAAATGTTACTGCATATCCAGAAATAATGAATGTATCATTGCTTATAGCTAAACACACTTATGACATAGAAGAATACAGTTTCTCACAGTCAACACTGGAGCAGGTAAAGCTAATTTTCCAACATTTCTACAGAACCAGGGGCTACAAGATTATTTTTTCTTTCCTATTTTCACAAATAAACGGAATAATTTTCTGTTATGTGATTTTTTTTCTCTCCATCCATAATTCATAACTTTAAATAGATGGGCAGAAATTACAATGATGCATATCACAAATGTCAGTTGAATATGTAGAACTTTATATATCTAATTCAGAAAATCTTTCCTTGTATGGCTTTAGGTTTTCATGCAGTTTGCTAAAGAACAAGAAAAAAATGAAGAGGATTATAAAGTTCTGAATACAAGTTTTCGATGGCAGCAACTTCAACAAAATGAATGTTAAAATAATTCATAGGTGTTCAACTGCCTTATAACAAGGAAACCTCAATATGTTATTAGGCTAATATCTACAAAATCAGATTCTAATTGTTGAATCTATTAACATTAATTAAGGGAAATAGTGCATATTTGGTCCAAATGGTGCAGATACAAGAAGATTGCAAAAGAAAATATACTGCACCATTTTAAAAACTTTAAACCTGGAAGTGCTTTATTTATTTTCAATTAAATGTAATGAAAATCTAAATAACACATTTATCTCTGCAATAATCAACTGCATGTTTATTGTGCCAGAGATGTTCTCTAATATGATAAAATGGTGTTTTTTAATATACAAGCCTACGCTGTTTGTACCCCTCGTTGCAGCAATAATTCACCACAAGGTGCATTGCATGAGGTTCTTTCGCCGCCCCCCCCCCCCCTCAGAATTACCATTGGCTGGTACTCCCATGTTTTCAAATCCAGATCAGGCAAAAATTAGAAAGTTATTTTTCAATTTTGCTCAAGCTAATGATGACATTTTCCTAACACGGCACACAACTAACAAAAGTGCTAAGATCAGTTCATGTTTTAATTAAAAATATGTATATTATTTCCAGAGTAGTAGCATTGATTAGAAATAATATTCTAATTATTTATAATATTGTTTGTGTATATAATGCGTTTCAATAATTCTTGCTTCAATACGCTTTCAAGGGTAAAAAAGAATGGATGTTGACCTGCATTATTACATATAATCTAGAGTTTTGTAGGTTGTTTGTACAATGTATTTTACAATGTATTTTTTCTACACCATATAACTGCAAAGCAAATCATTCAGACCAAATTTAAGTGTACTTTCAGAAATTACGACTTTTTATTGTTTTTGCTTTATAGCTGATATGTGGAAATTTAACCTGTTCAACCAAAGGTGTCTGAAATAATCTTGCCTGGTAATGATTACTGCATTTATGGATTTTTACTGATCCTAATCTATGTAGCAGAATCCACTCTGCACTGCAGTATGTATGTATAACAGTACGAAACTGTGTTATAGTGTTATGTGTTAGGATAGTAAGTTGAATAAGGGATTTTTAAAATTTTGTTTGATTTTTGTTAGTTTGAGTAATGACACAATGTTAGTTGATGCAGTTTACTAGAATTGTTGATACTGTACTTAGTCCTGAATGACTTAAGCAAGCATCCTGATACCAGTTTTAAATCAAATGTAAATAATTGCTGCCATTTTACTAAGACCAAGCGCAAAGTTGAATAATATTTTTTAGCTTCAGCAATTGTATCTGAATTTGGAGTATTCAGCTATATTTTTATTTAAACTCATCCATTGAAGGCCACTAAGATTTTATGATCAACGTACACACCCTTTTGTAATAAGGTGTTTTATGCCTTTTGTAATTTGAAAATTTAAGTTCAAATGAGCAGTGTTCTGTGAAATCTTGGTTTTAATTTTATAATTAAATGTGCAGCTATTTGTTATAGCTGTTAGCAGACATGGAAATATAACAACATGAAAAAGCAAAATGTTTGAGCCTAACTATACAAAGATGTTTCTGAACAGTGTAATTAAAGTTACTGCTACTTCAAAACGGTGTGTACAATTGTTAATTGTTTAAAAATGATAATATCGGTTGCATTCTTTGAATCTAATTTATTGAATTTTATATACCTTAAAATATTTGGGTAATACGAGTTATATTATTTGACTAACTTGTTAAGTGGATTGAACACATACACCTTAACTAGCAGCTGAATTTATCTTTTATTCACAGTGAGGCCATTGTGCTATTTCTGCAGCTGCACACTTGTACCCCTCCCATCAGATAGTTTATTTCTCACCACCAATTCTTTCACAGAATATTATGTTGAATCTTATCATTGGAAAAGTTTTGATTTCATTGCAATACATAGATTTGTGAAAGTTATGAAAGATCAGAGTTAGATCAGTTTATTCAATATCTCTGTGAATCTTTCCTTGGAACAGTGGACACCTTTGTGAATAATTGTGATGTTTTCTCATTAAGTGCAGCAGGATCGACTTTATATCTTTGTTCTATTTTTCAAAGGAGTGAGTAGATAGTTACAGTCCAGTTGCTTTCAATTACTGATTGTAATTGTTCTCACTTGAAAATAAAAAAAAGAATCTGCAAATCTGAAATAAAAACAAAATGCTGTAAGTATTCAGCAGGTCAGGAAGCATCTATGGAAAGAGAATGAGGTAAAGTGTCAGGGTTAATATCAAAGGTTTCAAAGGTACATTTAATGTCAGAGAAATGTATACAATATACATTTTAAATTTTTCTTCGCAACTTTCCATGAAAACAGGAGTGCCCCCAGAATGAATGACAGTTAAATGTTAGAACCCGAAGGTCCCCCCCACATGTAAGCAGCAGCAAGCAACGCTCCTCTCTCCCCAACCAGCTAAAAAAAAAGCATCGGCACCCCCTACCGAGCATGCATCAAAGCATCACTAAAGACACAGACTTGTAGAACCCCAAAGACTACTCGTTCACCTGGTAATTCGACTTACCACAGGCTCTCTCTCTCTTCCCCCCCCCATAAAGGAAAAAGGTGTTTTCATTTCACAGCAAGAGGGGAAACGTAACTGATTTACAATGTTAAAAGGCCATTGCGTCGCTTTAGCCAAGCTCTGTGCCCAAAGAACTCAGGTCTCTGGGCACACAGCCAGAGATCTTCCGAATTCCACAACACACTGATTACCTGCAGAGGCACCAACCTCGAGTCCACCCGCCTCCAGAGTCACGAAATCCTGAAGGCGAGCTAATCTAGGCCATGTCCTTGGTATATCGAAAAATGGCCAGTCGCTCAACTCATCAAATTCCCAGCGCGCTGTTTTTATTTCTACTTTAGTTTGGTGGCATGTTAGCTTTTCTGTTTTTTTTCCATCATGCTTCTTAAGGCATTATAATTGAGGTTAACACTATGATCTTTATTTATTGTAAATAACAGATTAGTTCAAAATTATTCAGATTTCAATGAATACAAGCAAAGTACAGGTCTAGGAATAGCTAAACTTCAAATAGTTGGGCATTCTTGAAAGCAGATATAAGAGGTTGTTTTAATATCTTCTTGCAAATAACTCCCACCTTTCATTCAAAGTCCTGAGTATTTTTCCAAATATAATAACCCTATCATGTTTAAATTGTCAATGTATTTGTATACTTAGTACCACCATCTGCACCCTGGAGTGATTTTTGATTATAAGTTAAGACTTTTTTTCCCTAAAAGAACATTAAGATCCAAGACTAATATTTTCTCTGAAACTACATTCCTTTAGTATACTAATCACATAGGAAGAATTGACCATTGACACTTACACACACGCACACGCACACACTCACTCACTCGATGAGATGGTGACTTTTCTGTAGCTTAAATTCATTGTGACTTTTTTGATAAGACATTTGGGGCAGAATTAGGCCTTTTGGCCCATTCCAGTCTGCTCAAACACTCCTCATATTAATAATTCTAGTGAAGAAATTTCTTCTCATCTCAGTCCCAAATGGCCAATCCCTTAGCAACAACTGGTTCTCGACCCAATCCAGCTACAGGAAACATTATAACTATATGCATCATCAAACATCATGGCAATTTAGAATGTTTCAATGAGACCACGTCTTCGTCTTCTAGATCAGCAGACCCCATCTGTTTAATCTGCCTTCGGAATGGTGAACTTCTACCAACGCAAATATTCTATCAGACCTTCACTCTCGCATCCATTTCAAAAGCTAAAACGTCTTTTATAATTGTTGCATTTGCATATTAATGCAGCACTGTGATTAGTATCCGGTCTCTGAACACCTTTCAATATAGAACGCCGGTCTATATTTTCTCCCAAACGAGACGGTCTTTCATTTTCGTTACTTAATAATAATAACGTTTTCCAAGTACCATTACAAGTTGTTATTTCCCTTGCGGTTTCTCACACCTTAAATTGCCATCCAACATCATCCAAATTTAGGAAATCTCAGACTACGGCCTAATTTGTTCTTTGCACAACTGTGGCAAAACTTTAAAACCACTTGGATAGTAGATCTCCAAATGAAGAGGCCAGGATGTGCTGCTTCTTGGGAAGCCGTCAATGTGTCAACTGGCACGCATGGGTCCCGCTTGTTGAAGCGTGCCTAATAAATTATACGGTCCGAAATTTCCACATACTTAGGATTTCGCAAAGAAAAGTTTGTTATTCAATTTTTCGGCTGAAGTTACCCAGGTGCGGGTTTATGGGTCTAGGTTGGCTGAAGTCCCTGTTTCTGTGTAGTGCTCTATGACTGAATAACGGTTTCGGGAACAAATAAATATCCCAACAAAAAC
The DNA here is from genome assembly GCF_963921235.1 of Mobula hypostoma. Classification (NCBI taxonomy): domain Eukaryota; kingdom Metazoa; phylum Chordata; class Chondrichthyes; order Myliobatiformes; family Myliobatidae; genus Mobula; species Mobula hypostoma. The sequence continues at coordinate 34,770,796 of NC_086118.1, read as the reverse complement.
TCCACCAAGACCACTTGGTAGCTGACATATACCACTTTCGCAATTCTGTATGCTGAATATCCCTGCTATTAAACTTTGAAACTATACAAAACATCCTTTCTTCATAATTGGATATTTAAAATTAATTTTCTTCAAATTTATTTTCTTGGATTCATTGCTTGGGATAACGCTCTTTCTAAGAAGTCGCGTCTTGGATGTGACCGCTCTTGCAGCGTAGTGCACGCCGGGAGCAGTAGTCCACTTGTCAATCCGCGTTGTTCTAACACACACAAGTGGCACTACAGCTACCAGAATGTCCTGCGTGATCACACTGGCATTGGTCGATTCTGTGCGTCCCACAATGCTTTGCTGCTTGGATACGGTTCCCGAGAGTGGAGCGGAGTGGCGGCGGTTGTAGTTGCGGTGTTATTGCGGGGTCGGTGACAGCAGTGCAGTTATTACAGGTAATGTACATTATCCTGATCACAAACGCTCACTGTGCTCAAATCAGTTTACCCCATCCCCCCCACCCTGAAAAAAGCAACATAGGTCGCTAACGAGTGAATTGATGCCAAATGACGGAGGGGCCATGGAGAGCATTGACGTGTTGCCCCGCATTCCCCAACTCTGCTGTGCTGACAGGGCGGCCGCTGGCTCCCTGAAACTTCCCTGTACTCTGCAGGTCTTTAGAACCATGTAAAGTATCTGCATCGTGTGTGGTGGATTTCATAACCGTTCAGTTGTTAGGTTTAATTTATTTCACTAAGGTACTGTGCTTATTTTGCTGTTATTGTGTCTCACCTGATTCTGACAAATAGACTTTCTACCAAGTTCGCTTGAGCGTTAGACTTGCTCTGTGTTGATTAGTTCTTCCCTCTTTTCTCAACTAATGAAACTATCTGAACCATTCGCTCTGTAAGGTGTGTTTAGACTATATAATGGCCGTGCTCTTTCCTTTGTTGACCAGATATTGTTTCACTCTTCCATCGTCCATCTATTTGGGACTAATAACTTACGACATTTTTGGCGCCGGTAAGGCCGCTCTTATTAATATGTTCAATGGCATAATCCATTGAAACCTGACGCAGTTTAACCTATACAAATAGATCCTGTGTTTGTGAAGTATGATAGAAATGGGAAATTTTATTGTGAATAGTTTTATTTGCGAGGAAGATGTTAGAAAACATTAATTTTTTTCATGGTTTGTGTGACTTTTGATGTCTTAATTGCCAGGCTGATTTCTTTCTTCAATGTCCATTCCCCCCCAAAAAATTCCTCAAGCTTAACATTTGGGAAGGCTACAAGGCATCTCTCTGGTGCCCAAACAAACTCGGTTCCCTACCGGCCGAATCGATTCCACTCCGAGCAAGGAAACTAGATTGCTAGGAACGTTGGACCTATATTTCCATGTAAAATACAATTTGAAAGTCATAGCGATTTTATAAAGAGCACTTCTTTCATCCTCTTGTTCCCCAGTATTACTGTGCTAAGGATTTCTTAACCTTGTCTTCATGCTCTCCCATGTCCTTTTTTTTCTATAATTATCTCAGCATCTCCAATGTGTGTCCTCAAATTCTGTTCTCTTTTGATATAATTTAAGTACATCAAAGGTATTAGATAATATAACTATATCCAAAAGATATGTTCAAGATTTTCCAGGTAGGGCCTAACCAAGGCCCTAAACAATTCCAATAACATTTTTTTCATATAGTTTGCCTTCCTAATTACTTGCTGAACCAATTAACTTGAAGTGATTAATGCAAAAGTGCAGCCAAATTCTTTTGGACACACATTTCCTTCAAACAACTTTTCTAAAATGGATGAACTCTCATTTTTCCACATTATATTCCTTTCATCATGTCTGCTCCATTCACCAATGTCTTCATCCTGTAAAGGCTCTGCTTCCTAATCACAGCCTACCCTGTGTTCCAGTTTTGTATCATTAGCAAATTCAGACACCTTACATTTAATGGACCTTAACCAAATTATCGATGTAGATTGTGCAGGGCTGTTTCCTAGCACTGAACCCTCCCATCCAGTCCCTTTTACCACATATTAACTAATGGTTAAACTACTTCACTTTTTTTCTCATAATCATAAACATGAGAAATCCTGTAGATGCTAGAAATCCAAAGCAACACATACAAATTGCTGGAGGAATTCGACATGTCAGTCAGCGTCTATGGAGATGAATATTTGGTAGCTAGTTTCAGTGGCCTTAAAATATCCATGGGTGCTACATTGTTTGATGATAAGGTATTTTAACTGGTAATAGCAGAGATTCCCTTGTAGGTTTCCAAACCAAATCTCTTTAAGTGGCATCCTGCATTCTTAAAACAATGGTGCCTGTTAGATTACCACACTGAGATTACATGTTAATTTGTCTTCTTGATTGTATTTTGAATTGACTAGTTGCTACCCCGCTTCTAAAACTGCTAAATATATTTACATTTTTGTAACCAATTTCTGTATCTATGTTGAAAAGTTATTTTAAAAAATTATGGAAAAATTTGTGTATAGTCAGGTCATCTGTCAGGCCTCAATAATATAGTTAAGGTGAAAAACTGTAAAGTATTAAATGGGATAAACATTGTAAAGAGGAAAGACTGAGGTATTTATCATTTTGGAAATGGGTAAATCATGAAACTGAGATTAGATAATCTGTAAAAAGTAGTCTACATGGATTTTAGCAGAGCCATTGACAAGGCCTTGTAGCCTGGCGGGTCAAAGGAAGAGTGACGAATTGGATCTAAAATTGATACAGTGGCAGGAAATGAATGGTTAGGATTGACAGCAGTTTGTGATTTGGAAAGCTGGTACGAGTAAAGTTACACAAGGCTTGGTTTTTGCTTGTTTTTAAATGTATTATTTAGTCCCAAATGTAGAAATGTGATGAAGTTTGTAAATAATGCAAAAATTGTTGTGTGGTTGATAGTGAACTGGAAAGACTTGGGGTACAGGAGGATATTTAGATGGTCACTGAAGACTGATTTATGCTTCTGCGTCAACTCAACGCCGTAACCTACGCAAGTGACCTACGCGCATTGTGAGCATTTATACTTGTGCGTTGGTGTGTTTGCGTCGCTCTGCAATTCCCGCACGTCACGCAGGCACACGCACCTGCCCATGCAAGGCTTCATGGTCATGGTCGTCTTTCTCAGGGTGAACAAGAAGCGAGCGTCTTTTTTCGTAAAAGTGAAATGTATCCTCCATAATTTCGGAGGTCTGTAAAGCTTTATGGAAAGCATTGCAGCCAGAGTTCCTTCCCTGCCCTTCAGTCGCCCAATGGGAAGCTATTGCAGCGTAGGAGGAAAAGCGATGCTACCAAGCGGACCAATCACAGTTGTTGCGGTCTGCGTTGCCGCAACATGTAGTTACATTTTGGGAGAAGTGCGTGTCAGGCTACGGCGTAGGGATCCGCGTAGGCACTGTGCAGAGTTCGCGGCTCCGCCGTACCTACAACATCGAGTTGACGCAGAAGTATAAATCAACTTTGAAGCAGAACAAAATGGCAATAAAATTTTAATCCAGAGAACTGAGATAATGCATTTAATGAATTGTAATAAATGGAAGAATAATGGAGAGTATAAGATGAGAATGCAAGAAATCAAAGCCTAAGTGGATCATATGGCCTTTTTGAGCCTACTCTTTCTTTCATTCAAATGATAGTTCATCTTTCACCTCCACTCCATTTCCAGCGCCATCTTTATTTTCTAGATCCAAAGCCTCCCAGGTAAGGGAAGTAAAATGGCATAGGTGTTACTTTTCTTTCTTTATTAGCCAAAGCATAGAATATGAGAGTGCAGGATGTTATGTTAGAACTATTTACCATACTAGGCAAGCCATGCCACTGCTTGCATTTTAGGAAAAATGTGACTGTCTTGAAGGGTGCAGAGAAGATCTACAAGGGTACTGCCAGAACTGGAACGTTGTAGCTATGAGAAAATATACTATTACCTAGAATTACTTTGCTTTCACAGCAGAGACTCAGGAAAAACATATTTATAGGACTTCAGTTTCCTTGGATCAAAAATTAGGTGTAGAGTTCAGTTACTGTAATTGGCTGAGGGTTTGATGCAAAATGAGGAACAATTCTTTCATGCTGAGGGGTGCAGGAATCTGGAATTCACTGCCTGAGAAGGTGATAGAGGCAGAGACACTTACTGGATTTAAACTGCAGTTGGATGTGTACTTCAAGGGCTGTAATCTGCAGAGCAGTGGACCTAGCTGGATTACACTGAATAGTATTTTTAACCAACACAGACAATAGATCTTTTCCTATGTAATAAATTTCCTGATGGGTTTACCCAACAAACATTTGATAAAATTAGCATCCCGTTGTGCTATGGATGATTCCTTGGTAAACATAAATATTATTTCCTCATTTAGTATCAACTAATCTCACTCTGAGTCTGGCTTTCCTGAAGGTCGGTATTAACTTTTCATTCAGCAATGACATATTCAACCTCTTATTGTTACAATTTATTAACTAAATGGAATAAAGATGTCAAATAATTATGAAGAAATATATAAATAATGTGGTGCCCTACAGATTTGTGATTTTAATATATCGTATCTTGTTGGTATTATACATCTTTTATTTTAAATTTGATTCCATACGTTGAAAATTTGGCCAGGAATTATTGCTTAATGTGCTTTTTTTAATTAAAAAAATAAATAATGCTTAATTAATCTGTAACACACTTCCACTAGTAATATTTGCTGCAGTTGTAATATTTTAGTTCACCTCAAGAGGTTATTTTATTTGAGACTGGAGTAGTCAGATCTGGTACAATACTGGTTTATTTCTCAGCTATGTTGGTACCAATTTTTAAATTCTTTCCCAAAAGTGTTCTTAAAAGTTTATTACATTGGTAATATTTTGGAAGTTACTTTGAGTTTAATGGTCTTTTCCATGTTACATGCAGTGTAATTATACTTAGTGATTATTCTCTCTACCCTGCCCATCAAAAAAGACTAATATTGCATATCCAGCCTTTATGAAAGTCCAACAGTGATTTAAAAAAAATTAGTCTACAAATTTGTACAGAACTGTACAAAAGTTACTGTCTACTTGCAGAATCATGAGACAGGTTCTATGATGCTGGCAGTTGAGACTTGTCTGATTATGAGTTTAATCATGAAGGAAGTTGTCTTATGCATTTTCGCCATCATTAAATTAGATGAATGTAAGGCAAGTTATTATTATTTTGCCCAGAGATTTTATATTTTTTAATCCTCCAAGGGTTTAGGTTCATCTTGGGTACCTGTTAACGAAGAGTTTGCATTGGAGGGAAATAGTGTTAGTAGTTGTAGGAGTCATGTATCTATTTTTGTCTTTTAGCATTGTATTTTGTGTTGTGTGTTTATTATGGGTAATTTGTAGCATAGGTTGGGGTGTGATGGAAGCAAATGAGTATAGTTAAGTATTCCCACTTTGTTTTAGTTAGGTTGAGAGGGGGTGGGCCACAGGGTGATATTTTTTGTTTTCCACTTATTTTGCTTTGTTGCCATACGTGGAATGCTTATTTAATTTTGCTATATTGCTAATTTATTTTTGTTTTTTATCGCTATACAATTGCTCGTCTTTGCTGGTTTGTAATAAAGGATCAAATGTACTTTTTCAACTTAGCTATTTTGGAAGCACATCATACAGTGTCAACTCCCATACTCAGTCTCTCAGAAGTTTTGGTTTGTTTTCAAGTAACTGCTACTTTTTTGATGATGAGAAAATAGTTATACCAAACAAAAACCCAGTCTACAACAAAGGATTACCTTGGACCTTTTGGCGAAATTGAAGGAGCGGCTTGCGGTAGGATTCTCTGTGACCTTTTGTTGATTCATGCTATGTATTTGTGGTTTGAATGCAGTTTTGTATGGTCAGCACTGCCTGTCCATTGGGGACTGTTGCTCAATGGTGAAGTGCTAAAATATTTTTCTGGTTGCCAGTATCTGAATTGAACATTGTTCGGTCTGGTTTAAGCACTGTAGATATGCAGATAGATTGTTGCCTATGTTTATTGATGTTCATTTACAATATCGCCGGTGCATTTTGCAAATGTGCTACAGACAAGCAGATTTAATTGCAAGTGGTGCAATAAACAGAAATGAGTGTATTGATGTCAGCAACGTTGAAGTTGGAGCAATCAAAAGAGAAATTAAGCTTACTTTGAAAGCTTTAGTCCGCTGAATCAAATATCTTCAAAAGAAATATAAAACAAATGTGAACAAAATTAAAGGTTTAATGCCATCAAGTAAGGATCTTATGGGAAATAAGGGAAATGCCTTACAAGTGCAACTTTATCTCGAGGACTTGATTAATCTCGATGAAGCTGCTGCTAAGCAGCTTCACATGCTAATCTCATTACTTTCCAAGGACAAACGGGGAAAATAGAGTTATGTTTTTCAAATATTGCTTGACTTGTAGTGCATTTATAGAGGATGTTAAACAACGAGTGACCCAACATGTTACGTTGAAGGTCATGTTGCTGCAACAAGTGAATATGTTTCTCAAATTGCAAGGCGTTTCTTTTTCTTTCTAGCAGAGGGCTCTCAAGATGATGTAAACCTGAGTTATAGTGTGTCATAAGTCAGCACATGAAGCTCTGCTACAGGAATAAAACTTTCTGTATCTACCACCTCCTCTATACGCATTAAGGTAGAGCTGAATTAGCTGCATTAATCGCATGTCAATGATTATTGAATGACAAACATGCGCTGGAAGAGCAAGAGGAACAATTATGGAAAAGGAAGGAGCAGCTTGTTGCAAGAAGAAACTGCTGCACAGATGGCCAAAGATAGGGGCTTCAAATGTGATGAGTGCTAAAAGTGCTCCAGCAGGACAGTCCTGTGGTATGAATTCCCATATTGAAAAGGCACAGAGAAAAACAAAAACACTCAAAAAGTCATTGTTGATTCATTTGTTCCTCAAATGTTTGGGATGCATTCATGAGTCAGCCAGGAGATAGTTCAGGGTGTTGATTCTCAGTCTACACTAATGAGGCACTCAGAACCTATGTCATATCCCAAACTCGAAGTGCTCATGGGGACATTCACTAACAGCATGGAAGCACTTGTTTCAGATAGATGTTAAAGTAATATTTTTGATATTCTGAGGAAGTATAATTGAATAACAGCCTTAATTGGCATAGCAACAATGCATTTCATCTTTGCCTGAAAGAGAGATTCAAATCTTCAATGGCGATCTATTGCAGTACCATGGATTCATGAAGGCTTTTGAAAACAGTTTGAAGGCAAGACTGACAGCCATAGTGACTGCCTCTATTTCCTTGAATAGTACACTAGGGATCACCCTGGAGAACTGATCAAGATGCAAGCATGTCGACCCTAAGAAAGGATATGTAAAGGCTAAGGCTTTAAAACCAGAACAGATCAGAATCAGAATCAGGTTTACTATCACTGGCATGTGACGTGAAATTTGTTAACTTAGCAGCAACAGTTCAATGCAACACATAATCTAGCAGAGAAAATAATAATAAATAAACAAGTAAATCAATTATGTATATTGAATAGATTTTTTTAAAATGTGCAAAAACAGAAATACTGTACATTTTTTTAAAAAGTGCCAAAGATTTATTTTTTTTTAATTTTATTTTTATTTGGATAAGGAATTCACAATTATCATGTACTTTTTTCACACATATAACCTTTTCCATTTTTTTATATGTATAAAACTACAATTATTTATACATTCTTAAGTACACATTGAGATGATATAAAAGGAAAATAAACATTTAAATAGATAATTATGTACTGTGGTAAATCTAACCTATTAGGCTAAGTAATGAAATTAGTTGTTAAGAAAAATGGTAATAATAGTTTCCATACAACCCTTCTGGACCATTTCCACTGGTCCAAAATGTTGCATACAAGCCTATATACCAACCATTGTAGGTGTTTATATCCCAATTTGTTCGTGCTTGTTCCTGCCCGCAGACATAATTATCCAATCCCTATGTACTTATTTACTTAATTTTTTCTTTTTTTTTTATCCCTTTCCCAAATCTTTCCCTTTACTTGTGTTAATTCTCTATTTTCCAAAAAAAAACAAACATTTAGACTAGGGGTGCTTACGTTAGCAATATTACTGTGTTGATGAGAAGAGCAATATAAATCATTAGGAGAGTCATCTAAAGTCTGCTCGTATTGGGGTTATATATTCAATCCATTTATTCCAGATTTGATAAAATGTTTCTTTTTGAGTTCTCAGGGAGTAAGTCAACTTTTCCATTTTAAATATTTCCAAGATAATTTCGTACCAATCTTCTAATGTAGGTGGTATTGGATTTAGCCATTTTCTAGTGATTGATTTCTTACTTGCCGCTAAGAGGGCCTGCAGCAACTTTATATCTTCCTTCTGTTCAAGGAACAATACATGCCCCAAATAGAGCGTCTCAAAGTTCAGAGGTATCTGGGACCTAAGTACCTTAACTAATGTTCTATGAATACCTTCCCAAAATAGACTTAATTTAGGGCAATCCCAGAAAATATGAAAATAATTTGCCTCCTTGGAGCCGCACCTTCTCCAACACATCACATTTGTATCTTTATATTTTTCCTGATATGGGGTCTTGAAGTATCTTATAATGTTTTTCCAACAATGTTCTCTCCAAGTCAAAGAATTAGTCGAGGACCATTGAAAGCTGCAGATTTTCCCCCAAGCCTCCTCTGAAAGTACCAACCTCGCTTCTTTCTCCCACTTCTCTTTAATATACAGTGTATTTACATTTTTAGCATGGGAGAGTGCATTATATAGGCGAGAAACTGATTTACTAGGTATTGAACTGCAAGCCGAATTCAGAATCTTGAAAAATTCTAATTCTACTGTTGATAGGTCTGTATATCTACAACTCTGGTTAACATAGTTTCGTATTTGAAGGTACCTAAAAAAGTCATTATGTTCTAGGCCATGTTTGTCCTGCAGGATTTGGAAACTTTGTAATACTCTTTTATCTATAAATGAGAGGTAGGTTGTAAGACCTTTCTTTATCCATAGCTCAAATCTTTTATCTCCTCTGTTGGGAAGGAATTCGGTATCATATGCACACCATCTAAAGAGTTTTAACATGTTATTAATTCCACATGAATTAACCACCTTCTGCCATACTTTTAATGTAAGATTTATCCAAGCATTATTAAATTTTTCCAACTGGGCCATCAATCCTTTGTCAGCTATTGAGGCCTGAAGAAGAAAACTGTCAACTAATCCAAATTCTATTTCCTTCCATCTAGCCTTATATTCCCTATTACACCAATATAACAGAGGAGTTATCTGTGAGGATTAAAAATAATTTCTCAGGCAAGGAAGAACCATACCTCCTCCTTCCTTCCCTAACTGTAAGGTGTTATATCGAATTCTAGGTTTCCTTCCTTGCCAAATGAAGCGGGAAATCCATTTGTCCCATTCCCTGAATTGATTATCATCCACCTCCACTGGTAAAGTACGGAAAAGATATAATAACCGAGGAAGAATATTCATTTTTATAGTATTTATCCTTGAATTTAAACTTAAAAAGGGGATAAGATTCCATCTATGCATATCTGCTTTTATCTCTGAGATTAATGGCCCATAATTTACCTGTGACAGTGTTGAAAGATCCTTCGGCAGGGTTATTCCTAAATATTTTAATGATTTAGCTTCCCACTCAAGATCATATGTATCCTGCAATTTTTTGGATGGTGTATAATTTAGGGACATAACCTGCGTTTTCTTTACATTTATTTTATAACCTGATATTTTCCCAAAGTCATCCAACAGTGTAAACAATCTTATAAATGATTTTTCTGGTTCACTCAGATAGACCAAAACATCATCTGCGAATAACGCCACTTTCTGTTCAATCCCTGCCACCTTGATACCTTTTACGATTTCGCTCTGTCTTATTAGTTGGGCAAGTGGTTCAATATATAGCGCAAAAAGGAAAGGAGAAATTGGGCATCCCTGTCAAGTGCCTCTCTCTAAAATGAAGGAGTCAGAGAGGTCCCCATTTATCTTAATTCGGGCTGTAGGGCTGTCATATAGAGTCTGAATTACTTTAATAAACCTTCCTTGAAAGCCGAATCTTCCTAACACTCTGTATAGGAATGCCTAACTAACCGAATCAAAAGCTTTCTCAGCGTCCAATCCTACTACCATTGTCTCTGTCTCGTTCTTATTAACCTGTTCTAATATATGCAGAGTTCTCCTTATGTTGTCCTGTGTTTGTCTTTGTTGAATAAATCCAGTCTGGTCTAAATGGATTAGGCCAGCTTTTCCAATCTGCGCGCTAATATAGATGTAAATAGTTTGTAATCTAAATTAGGAACACTAATTGGCCGATAATTGCCACATTCTAGTTTATCTTTACCCTCTTTAGGAATAACTGAAATAATCGCTTCTCTCCAGGAAGGTGGAGTTTCTCTTCTCTGCAAGATCCAATTAAAGGTGTTAAGTAGTAATGGGGCTAACTGTGTCTTCAGGGACTTGTACCACTCTGAGGTAAACCCATCAGAACCCGGGGACTTTCCAGCCTTTAACCTAGAGATGGCCACGTTCAGTTCTTTGACAGTTACTGGTTCTAATAAACTTTCATTTTGTAAATCTGTAAGTTTAGGTAGATCTAAAAAATTCAATACACTGTCTATACAGGGCTCATTGGGGGCCCGGGGTTGGGAGTACAGCTCTCGATAATATGTTTCAAAACTCTCTTGAATTTTCCCTATTGTACTCTCCACAAGCTTTGTCTTTGGATTCTTTATTTTATGAATTGTATTGTCTGCTTGTTGTTTTCGTAATTTATATGCTAATAATCTAGCTGATTTACCTCCTACTTCATAATTCTTTTGTCTCAGGTAAAGAAAATTTCTTTGAGTTTCCAACGTATAAATATCATCAATTTCACTTTGCAATTTCCTAATTTCCTGTTTTCGATTTGAATTACTTTTGTTGCTATATACAACTTGAAGTTGTTTTAATTTTCCTTGAAGGTCTGCTAATTTTTGTGCATTGATTTTTTTCATGTGAGTAGTAATGGAAATAATTTTCCCCCTCAGTACAGCTTTCAATGTATCCCATAAAATCACTGGTGATGTTTCTCCCGTGTCATTAAGGTCTAGATATTCTTTGATTTCTCCCCTTAATCTCTCCATTACTTTCGGGTTATTGAGTATATGTGAGTTTAGCCTCCATAGTGTTTTCCTCATTTTCCTTTCCAGGATTAGAGACATAGAGACTGGGCTATGATCCGACAGATCAATTGTTGCAATATTACAGTTTTTTATCCTGAGTCTATCTGTATTAAAGATAAAGAAATAGTCTATCCTTGAATAGGCTGAATGAGGGAAAGAGTAATATGTATAATCTTTACTAGTAGGGTGTAATTCCCTCCAGACATCTATAATTCCCAACTCCTCCATCAATGAATTCACTTTCCGAGTCAGAGGTTTATTCTGAGTAACTATTCTTGAAGAATCTAATATAGGATTTAATCTAATATTAAAATCCCCTCCACAAATTACTACCCCTCGAGAACTGACCATTAGGTCAAAAATGTGTCTATAAAATGACCATTCACTACCTGGAGGAGCATAAACATTCAGCAATGTTATTTCTGTACCTTCTATTCTTCCTGTGATTTTTATAAACCGTCCTTCTTTGTATCTAGTCTCTGAAATATGTTCATAATTAAGAGTACTTGATATTAAAGTAGCTACCCCTCTTTTGTGACTCAATTTATATGATGAATAAAATACATGCTTAAAGCCCATTCTTTTTAATTTTCCATGTTCAGATTGGCTCAAATGTGTTTCCTGGAGGAAAGCTATTTGTGCCCTCTCTTTTTTCAATTTAGACATAATCTTATTTCTTTTAATTGGATTCAAAACCCCATTAACATTATAGGAAATTATTTTTACCAATTCAGTTTGCATTTTTCTCTAGTAGAAAAAAAGCACTCTCCTTTTCTAACCAAACAGTAAGCAATCCCTTCTCAACAGTAAACCAAGACATATAACCACACCCTAGACATTTCTGAACATATAACATTTGAAAATTTTTCCCGACTTCCCACAGTGAGGCCTGAGCACCGACCCGCCTCAGTTCAGAGGGATAACCTTTATCTTCACCCTGTGTTAGAGGGCCCTCAGCAGTTTGAATAATCATAGAGAATTTTCTCCTATTTATGTCTCGACCATATTGCTATCATTCAAGTTATTCCGCCTAGTTTATTTTCAGTTACCAGTTTTCATTTTACTTTTAAGTCCGATTTACTCTTTTCAGTCATTTCTCTTAATTAATCTGTATTCTCTGTACATTGGCGTCTGAATATTTGCAGCTTTTCCTTGTAGTTTGACACTCTGGTTCGAGTGGAGCGTCCTCGCCCCACTAACTGCCACGACTTCTGCCAAATCCTCTCCAGTAGCGACTCCGGTTGGGTGATAACTTTTAATAGGTAGTCCCCGGTCCGCCAGGTCCAACGTTGCCTCCTCCACCGTAGCGTAAGTTTTTGTCCCTTCGTCGTAAAAGACTCTCAGCCGAGCTGGATACAGGGTCTGGAATCTGATGTTGTTTTCCTTCAGGACTCTCCGTGTTTCCGTATATTCCTTCCGTCTGGCAAGAATCCCCGGTGCGTAGTCGTGGTCTAAACTGATTTTGCAGTTGTTCCACATGAAACCTTTCTTTTGCCATGCTCTTTTAAGCACCTCTTCCTTCGTTCTGTAACTGAGAAATCTGACCAGAATCGATCTGGGCTGGGCGCCTGCCGGAGGCTGTGGTGCCAACGCGCGGTGAGCCCTTTCTATCTGTAGGTCTTTTGCAGCCGGTATATCAAGGTTCTCTCTAAGCAGCTTCTCCACGAAGGGAATCATCAATCCGGGTTTACCTTCGGTTCCTTCGGGAACTCCGTAGATCCTCACATTTTCCCTTCTCGAGCGGCCTTCTTGATCTATTAGTTTCCACTGGAGCTGGTCTTGTAGCTTCAACATTTCTGCTATCACTTCCTCGGCGTTTTGTAGCTTCTCTTCAATTCCAACAATCCTCGCTTCGGCTTCATCTATCCGCGAGTTAGTTTTTACTATTTCTCCTCTAATATCTTCCAGCTGTTTGCTGTTATCTTGTCGGAACTCGCGAATCTCTCCAAGAATCAAAGACAGAGTCACCGATTCCCCCTCATTATCTCCGTCCTGGCTTGCCGTGGGGGAGCTAGGCCCGTCGCCTTGCTGCATCTCTTTATGTTTATCAGCCTTCGAAGCGGACTTTTTATTCTTGTTCTTAGACATCATCCTTGCCCCTTTTATTAATATAGTTATGCAATATTAAGTATTTGTCTAAATTCGATTTTGGGGCAGTTTACCTTCTTTTTTGTCGAGAGACCTTTTCCTTACGCCGTCATTCCCTTGATGACCTGGCAAAAAGTACCAAAGATTTAATGTCCATTTAGGAATGAAGCTGTTCCTGAATCGCTGAGTGTGTGCCTTCAGGCTTCTGTACCTTCTACCTGATGGTAACCATGAGAAAAGGGCATGCCCTGGGTGCTGGAGGTCCTTAATAATGGACAGTGCCTTTCTGAGACACCGCACCCTAAAGATGTCCTGGGTGCTTTGTAAGCTAATACCCAAGATGGAGCTTACTATATTTACAAACTTCTGCAGCTTCTTTTTGTCCTGTGCAGTAGCCTCTCCATACCAGACAGCGATGCAGCCTGTCAAAATGCTCTCCACAGTACGTCTATAGAAGTTTTTGAGTGTATTTGTTGACATGCCAAATCTCTTCAAACTCCGACTAAAGTATTGCCACTGTCTTGCCTTCTTTATAACTACATCGATATGTTGGGACCAGGTTAGATCCTCAGAGATCTTGACACCCAGGAACTTGAAGCTGCTCACTCTCTCCACTTCTGATTCTTCTATGAGGATTGGTATGTGTTCCTTCTTCTTACCCTTGCTGAAGTTCATAATCAGCAAAGGTATGAACAAAACTAAACCACAGCTTCATTGTAAGGCTAAAGGAAGCAGCTTTGTCACAACTGTGGCCAGTGGAAGAAGTAAAGCTAAAACTGAACCTGGAACTAATGGAAGGAATTGGTTTCATCAGCCAAAAGAGTTTGTTCTGTGAGGATGAACACACATTGGACTTATACTCTCAGCTGGAGAAAAGGGCTCATAGTGAGATGATTGCCATCCTAAAGGAAATAGTGCCTGCATTAATTGTTTCTGTACAGGACATATCAGTAAGGATTGCAGGAAGTGTCCTCCTTGCAAGGTATGCAGTGTCAAGCACCCAGCATACTCCGTATGTACTCTAATGAAAAGGGTGCAAAATAAAAGAACACGCCGTGAAAAAAATCGGACACAGCACTGCCCTGGTATCTAATGCCCTTATGGGGATGGGTGACCATGATTGTAAGCTTCCCATAATTCCAGTACAAGTGAATTCTAAGAAGGGTAACAAGTCAGTGGTAACTTATGCTTTCCTAGATCAAGGAAGTATGGCAGTTTTCTGCACAGTGGGCCTCACAAATAAGCTCAACCGCACAGGAGAAAGGACACGTATTTGCTGTGGATCAAGTTAAGGTTGTGAGTAGGTATGTTTTTTCAGGATTGGAAGGGCTGGCTTAGATGGTGTAAACTATTGTGAACTATCTAACATCTATATGCAGGAAAGTATCCCTGTCCACAGAGGGTAGGTTCCCTGTTAGAGGGATCTCCAAGGATGGTCTATTTGCCAGAGATTGATTCGAAAATTGAGCTGCTGTTAGGGAAAAGTGTGCCTAAAGCACTGGAGCTGTTGCAAGTGTTCCACCTTATGGACCTTAATAATGGACCATATGCAATCAGAACAATGTTGGTTTGGACTGTGAATGGACCACTAAAAGGAGACAATAGTGATGGAAAAGACTTTGCACAGCCTGAGCTGACAGTTAATAGGATCTCAGTTTTGAACTTGGATGAGCTTTGGCAGTTCAAGGCAGACTTTCCTGAATGCAGTCAAGATGAACAACCTAGTTTGTCAACAGAAGAACACAAGTTCATGGAGCTGGTTATGAATTCTGCAAAACTGGTGGATGGCCAGGACCAGATTAGTATACCTTTTGAGGAAGGAGGTTGGCATACCACAAGACAGGAAGAGTGTAGAACAGCGTGCTCTAAATCTAAGGAAGGGTCTTTAGAAGAATTTGTCATTTCACACTGACCATATAGCTTACATGAAGGATATAATCTCCAATGGTTATGCCAAAAGAGTGCTAGCAGAGGATCTACAACGCAGTGATGGGAAAGTCTGGTATATTCCACATCATGTTTGCCACCCCAGAAAAGGGAAACTTTGTTTGACTGCGGAGTGACTTTTCAGAGAATATCACTTAATGCTCAGCTTTTACAGGGACTAGATCTTACTAGCTCACTGATTGGAGTCATAACCAGATTCAAAAAAGAGCCAGTGGTGATCATGTCAGATATTGAATCAATGTTTCATCAGGTTATAGTACAGCTAAAAATGCAGATCTGTTGAGGTTACTCTGGTGGCCTAATGATGGCTTCAGCCAAGATATGTGGACCTTAGAGTGGTGGTACGTCACTTGGGAGCAGCTTCATCACTGAGCTGTGCCAACTTCTCTCTTAGGAAATGCACAGAAGAAATAAACAACAGTTCAGCTGCAAAATGGTGAATAAGGTTTTGCATTGCTTCCATGTTGATGTGTCATTGTCCTCAGAGAAAGAAGCAGTGTCTCTCTATCGTGAACTTGTATCCATTTATGCTGGAGGCTGCATAATCAACAGACATAGTGAGTTATCTGTGATATCAGAAGAGCAACAAGCAAAATACATGAAGGTTTTGGATTTAGATCAAGATATACCTTCAGTGGAGAGAATACTGGGTGAGCAGAAAGGCTGAAATGGAGACCATTGTGTCCTGCCAAAAAAAAGAGTTTTCTAGATGAATTCTCAAGTTTGCCTTGGGGAGAAAGTATGAAAAGGAACAATCATATTTTCATGCTCAATCCAGTACTTGAAGATGGTGTCTTGAGAGTTGGTGGATGGCTTAGTAGGGCAGCCATGCCTGAAGAGTCTAAACACCCTGTCATACTGGCAAAGGATCTCCATATCTCTGACATCATTCTGAGCAGATACATCAAGAGGTGGGGCATGGTATCCAGGTTGTGCCAGAAATACTGGATTCCTGGTGCTAGTACAGCTATAAGAAGAATATGGTATAAGTGTGTTGTTTGTCAACGATTACATGCAGCTTCAAGATGCCAGCATATGGCAGATGTGTCTCTGGATAGGGTCTCTTCAGATGAGACTCTATTTACATGTGTAGAGTGAACTCCTTTGGACCTTTTGAGGTGAACAGCAGAAAGAGTGCAGTGAAGAGGTATGGGGTCATATTTACCTGTCTAGCTATATGAGCTGTTCACATTGAAGTGGCATCTTTAGACACATTCGCTGCTTTATAGCAAGACGAGGACTGCGCCCTGATAATGTGAAAAACTTTGGAGCTGAGTGTGAGTTGCGAGAAGCTATTGAGAAGCGGATTCATTCGCGGATTAGCAATGTCCTTCTTCAGAAAGGGTTAAGTGGATTTTTAACCCCCCCCCAGCTGCTTCATAACATGAGGAACATGGGAGAGATTGATCTAGTCTCTTCAGACAGTCTTCAGTTCCTCCATAAAGGCACAGAATTTTGACAAAAAGGGTTTCCACACAGTCCTTTGTGAAGTAGAGGCTATTGTCAATGGTTGTCCAATTACTAAGGCATCCTTCAATCCCAGTGATTTGGAAGCATCATCCTTAACACCAGAAGCATTCCAAAGGAAGACATTTATGATCATTGTAGATGGGAGCAAGTCCAATACATGCGAAACTTGTATTGGAAATAGTGGGTCAAGTAGTATTTACCACAGTTACTGGAACGTCTGAAAAGGTCAAGGATAAAATGTAATTTCCTCACAGGAGACATTGTGCTTGTAGTTGACCAGCTATCCGGACAGGCCTATAACCAAGCAACACACATAAAAGTTGCTGGTGAATGCAGCAGGCCAGGCACCATCTCTAGGAAGAGGTGCAGTCGACGTTTCAGGCCGAGACCCTTCGTCAGGCCTATAACCAAGATCTGTCTTCTACAGGAGGCAGAAATTTAAGAAGCTTTATGACTTCGACTTGACTTAGTGACTTGACAGAGAGTGGTGGTTAAGATCCCTCTGTACTGGGCTAAGTGCTGGTAACCTTTGGCTTAGAAGACTGTTACATGACTTGACCAGACAAAGAAAGAGGACATTTGTACAGATGTTAATATGTTTATCGTTGAAGATTTCATGTCTCCATTTTATGTAGTATGTAGTTGTAATAATTAGGGGCTGGATGTGCGAGCCATGTATCTATTTTCTGTTTGTATTGTATTTTGTGTTGTGCGTTTATTATGGTATATTTGTTACATAGATTGGAGTGTGGTAGAATCAATTGAGTATAGTTATGTATTCTCACTTTGTCTTAGTTAGGCTGGTTCAGAGTGGGTGAGCCACAGGGTAATATTTTATTGTTGACCACTAACTTCACTTAATTATGCTAATTGGAATGCTATTTCATTAATTTCACTATATTGCTAATTTAATTTTTTTTATCACTATAAGATCATTCATCTTTGCTGGTCTCGTAATAAAGGATCAAATGTACTTTTCGACAGAACTTGGTTATTTTGGAAGCACTTCATACAGTGTCAACTCCCATACTCAGTCTCTTAGCAGTTTTGGTTTGTTTTCTCTGTAATCTTAGTCCATTCTACTGGTAATATGCCAATGCTGTTTGTCTTTTTCACAGAAGAATGCTACATTGAACAAGGAATTTACAGTGTGACAGATTTACATGATGGATGATTTCAAAAGAACTTATCTTCGCCTCTGTAAAGAATTTTGCATTGAACCCCAAGAATGCATTCTAAATCAGCTGCGTGATCCTTGTGATGGAAACTTAAGAAAAAAGCTGGATCTCTCCACACAGTCTCTTTCAGTTGATACATGTGCAGTCCTGGGAAAGGTTTTAATGAATGACATTGTGTTCACAGAAATACTGCTTTGTGACTGCATGCTGAATGAAGAAGGTATGATGCCAAACTAACTGGGGAAGGCAGAACAGACAACATTGAATATTTTTTCTAATCAGGAATTTCATTCAAATAAACTAAATTTCAATATTACTATATCAACAGCAAGCATGTTACATTCAAAACAACGCATATAATTTAAATATTCCAATCTTTCAAATAGAAATTCTGATCTGTTATGATTTAATAGTGGAACAAAATTGAGAGATAAATAGTCTACTCCTGTTAATTATTTTCTATGCATTAGGACTACTAACCCAAGAGCCCAGTTAGCAAGATCTTTCTGTTTACATTCATTTTCAGAATTGCACAGCAACATCATGACATTTGCTGCTCTTAAGATCAATTTTGTATTAATAGCTATGTAAATTGTCTTTCAACAAAAACAGCCTTTAAATATCTTTTTAATTTTTTGCATATTGTGTAAGTAGAATAATAATTAAGGTTAATATTGGAAATTAAATGAAGAACCTTAAAATTATCCCATGCTTTCATTATTTGTAAACTGTTAAGTTTTTGGAATCTGACTTTAAAATTTAGATATCGTTTTCTATGTTTTATCTCATGGAATGGCTAAGTGTACTGAAATAACATTGCTTTCCTTCTTTTAAAAAAAAACAATTTCAACCAGTGGAAAATAGCCACTTCATACCGAAAGAAAACAAAGGTGTTTTTATTCCCAAAGTATCCAGATATAGTTCTAGCATTGACTTTAACTTTGTCTGTTTGCTTTCTTGTCCTCCTAGTAGTAAAAGGTACATTATCTATGAAGGTTAAGGGAACAAAGGTGCATATTTTGCACATTTTTGGTGACATATGGTAAATGAGCAATTAATAAAGAATAGATTTTATTAACTTTGTAGACCTTTATTACTGATACTAAATAGCTTCAGAAAGATATTTAATATTCTTTGTTTTCTCAGGTGCCAAGGTTCTGTTGCATGGACTGTGTACAAATACCGTGATTGAAATTTTGGATCTTAAGGTAGTGTAATTGCACTGAAATTTAATAGATAAGAAATACAAAAGTAAAATGAAATAGATTTAATGGTGGTGATGCATTAACATTATCCTTATTCCCAGAATGGTAATTACTCAGTGATTAATTTCAGCAAGATGATTTCATTGCCCTATTTCAGCTTCTCGTTTTATTTAATGCCTTTTATATAATATAAACAAAAATAAATAATTTATTGTAATTCAATTTTATGCAGTGAACTCAATGGAACAATATAAAGCAGTAAAGATTTCAGTTCTGTAATTATGGAGAGTTCTAAAAGTCTTTAATGAGAATACTGTTTTTTCTCTGTTCTTGTTAACTGTGCATATTTTACTTTTTATAGGGATAAATCCATTAAACTAATTGTAGATACCTTTCAGTATCTTGAGGTAGACATTACAATATGGTTACTAGACTATCACTGTTTATTGTACTTAGTTCAATTAAATTTGGCATGTTTTTGTTGTGCTATTCTTGAAATTTAAAATTTAGTTACTACAATGAACCATTTTTTATTTGAACCTAAAAATACAAAGTTTGTCATATAGTGCATCAGACTCCTTACTATTTCAAATTTTGAATCAAAGAACATTTTGTAAATCTTGAGTTTAATTTATATAATTTAGATCTTTATTTGTCACACGTTCTATATAGTTCGATCAACTTTGCACACTTAAGTGTTACAGCATTTAGATCAAAGTACTTTAATACAATTCAGTATGAGCAACAAATACAAGAAAATCTGCAGATGCTGGAAATTCAAGCATTACATACAAAATGCTGGAGGAACTCAGCAGGCCAGACAGCATCTATGGAAAATAGTAAATAATTAATGTTTCGGGCCAAGACCCTTCATCAGGACAAGCCCCTGAAACGTCTATTGTGTGCTCCTTTCCATGGGTGCAGCTTGGCCTGCTGAGTTCTTCCAGCATTTTATGTGTGTTGCTCAGTACAAGCAAGCTAGTTTACAATATGACTTATGAAGAACACTTTTTTTTGCAAAATCTGCTTTAATGTTGCATGTGTCTATTCTTAAAATTCATTGCTGTAACAGTATCAGAAATGATCTGGCAAGTGTGGATTGGGACAGACTGTTTTCTGGCAAAGGTGTACTTGGAAAGTGGGAGGCCTTCAGAATCAAAATTTTGAGACCACAAAGCTTGTATGTGCCTGTCAGAATAAAAGGTAAAGATAACAAATGTAGGAATCGTGGTTTTCAAGAGATATTGAGGCCCAGGTTAAGAGAAAAAAGGAGGTCCATAGTAGGTATAGGCAAGTAGGAACAAATGAAGTGCATATGGAGTACAAGAAATGCGAAAGAACACTTAAGAAAGAAATCTGGAAAGCTAAAAGAAGGCATGAAGTTGCTCTAGCAGACAAGATGCAGGAGAATCCTAAGGGATTCTACAGATATGTTAAGAACAAAGGATTATAACGGACAAAATTGACACTTTGGAAGACCAGAGTGGTAAACCACGTGAGGAGCCAAACAGATGGGGGAGATCTTAAAAGCATTCTTTGCATCTGTAATTACTCGGGGGACAGATACAGTGTCTATAGAAGTGAGGCAAAGTGACATCAACTTCATGGAGCCTGTACCGATTACAGAGGAGAAGGTGTTTGCCAGCCTGAGGTAAACCAGGGGGAAAAAATCAGGGTGGATAAATTCCCCGAGGCCTGACAAGGTGTTCCCTCAGACCCCACAGGAAGCAAGTGCAGAAATTACCGGGGCCTGAGCAGAGATATTTAAAACATTCTTAGCAACGAGAGGTACCAGAGGATTGGAGGTTAGCCAATGTTGTTCTGCTGTTTAAAAAGGCTCTAAACAGAAACCAGGAAACTATAGGCCAGTGAGTCTATAGATATAGATGACAAAGAACAATCTGAATGATAATGTGGTTACCTAGAACAGCAAGTTTGTGAATTACACCAAAATTGGAGCTGTAGTAGATAGTGAGGAAGGTTGTTATTGGCTTACAAAGGGATCTTTATCAGCTGGAAAATGGGCTGAAAAATGGCAGATGGAATTTAATGCAATCAAATGCAAGTTTTTTTGCATATCAGTAGGAGCAACCAAGGTAGGTCGTACACAGTGAACAGTAGGGCATTGAGGAGTGTGGTAGAACAAAGGGATCTGGGAATACAGGTACATAATTCATTAAAAGTGGCATCTTGTAGATAGGGTCGTAAAGAAAGGTTTTGGCACATTGGCCTTTATAAATCAATATATTGAGTACAGGAAACACACATCAAAGTTGCTTGAGTTTCCAGCATCTGCAGAATTCCTTGTGTATTGAGTACAGGAGATGGGATGTTATGTTGAAGTAGAATATGACTTTGGTGAGGCCTAATCTGGACTACAGGAAAGATGTAAACAAGGTTGAAAGGTAAAGAGAAAATTTACAAGGACGTTGCCAGGTTTGGATGATCTGACCAAATAGGTTAGAACTGTATTCTTTAGAATGTAGAAGATTTGATAGAGGTATACAAAATTGAGGGGTATAGATAGAGTAAGTGCAAGCAGCCTTTTTCCATTGGGGTTGTTTGGGACTACAATCGTGTCATGGGTTAAGGGTGAAAGGTGAAATGTTTAAGGGGAACATGAGAGGAAACTTCTTCAATCAGAGAATCAGAAGAGTGTGGAATGAGCTACCAACACAAGTGCATGCAACCTTGATCTCAACGTTTAAGAGAAGTTTGGATAGATACATGGAAAGTAGGGATATGAAGGGCCATGTTTCCGGTGCATGTCAATGGGAGAAGGCATTTTAAATGGCTTCGGCATAGACTAGATGGGCTGAAGGGCGTGTTCCTGTGCTGTAGTTCTGACTCTATTACATAACATATCTGCATGTCATTTTTATTTTATGGTCGACTAAAATTCAGCTTCTTGTTTGAAATTTGGTTTGGAGCTTTACTCTGCAATTTTGTGTCTAAGGGTAATAATCTGCGAGCAGCTGGGGCTGAAGCACTGGGAAAGCTGTTGCGGCAAAACAAGTCTCTCAAGAGGTAAGAATGGCTCTTCAGATCAGCAATGAACAGGTGGCTTTCAAATCATATGATTGTGTAAATGCCATGGGTATTAATCAGTATAATGTAATTTTCTTTTGTCAAGTCCAATCAAGTTTTGATGGTCCTTACCCTCCGTCTCCCCCCCCCCCCACCCACTCACTACACTTACCAAGAGTGTCATCCTAATCTACAAGTATATGTTCTGGTGTGTTTTTATGGGAGCACAGAAACAGGAGCTTGTGCTTTTAAAGGGAACATGGGAAATGAGACCTGTTAAGCCAGATACTGAATTATTGTGATTTCCAAATAGTCAGAAGGAGGATAATTGCACTTTTTTACAGCTTGCAGTGTGGTAGTGTTGGTATCAGAATCGGGTTTAATATCATCGCCATACATTGTGATTTTTTTTTTTGTTTTGTGGCAGCAGTACATTACAATACATAGTAATACAAAGGTACAAGTTACAATAAAAAGTATCTATTTAAAAAATAAATTAAATAAATAGTGCAAAAAGAAAGGAAAAAGAGTATGATAGGAGAATGCGAACCTCGGTTGATAGAAATGATCCATGACAACCCAGCAAAATAGCTGACTGGATGTATATAAATTTCAAGTTTGATTGTCATTCAACCATACACATGCATAGAGCTTTAAAAAAAAAAGGTGTTCTTCAAGGGTCAAGGTGCAAAACACAATATATACTCATAGACAGCAAGTATACAGTACTTTGAAAAAGTATTCAGCCCCACAGATGTTTTCACATTTTACTGTCTCATTAAAATATATTGAAGTAGGATTTTTGAGCTAATCTACACAGCTTTGTGCATCATGTGAAATCAAAAGAAAAATTCCAAAACTTGTCAACAATGTACTAAAATTGTAAACCATAATTGTGAGGCTGAATATGTATTCATCCCCTTTGTAATTACGATGCTAACTTTCCTCAGTAGCAATATACTACCTTACCAATTCACCCAATTTGTCGATGGTAGAAAATCGGAGAATCGCCTGAATAAATAACCCCCTCTAAGTAAGGCCCAACAGTATGGTAGATCTTCAGTTGACCAAACCAAAATGAAGATAAAAGCATTCAAAGCAAGTCAGGGAAATGATAATAGAAAAGCACAAAGCAGGGAAGGTAGTGAACATACATCAGAGGTCAGTGCAGGCCATCATGAAACCACAGCCACACTGCCTAGGTCACACCACCCCTCTAAATTTAGGCTACGTCCACACTAGACCGGATAATTTTGAAAACGCCAGTTTCGTGTAAAAACGATAGGCGTCCACACCAGCCATTTTTGAAAATACCTCCGTCCACATTAAAACGGATATTTGGGCAAATCTCCTCTTACTGGGCATGCACAGGACACATCTACAGAAAACAAGCAAAGAGGAAATAGTATACTTGGTGCGCATTTGTTCAGTTACATACTAGAAAAACTTAAAAAGGAAATTGCCAAACGACGGACAGCTGTTGGCTCTCATGCAGGAGGACTTAAAACTAAAAAAACAAATACTGGAGTGTATGGAGACAGCCGACAGGGAGTTCACAGACAGTATGACCCAACTGATGACGAACATTGAAAAACTGACTAATTCTGTTGCAGAGGGATTTGCAATGATGAGGAATATGATGGCTCCCCCCCAGTACTTTTCAGCGCCACAATACCAGCCTCACAGCCTCTACAATAGCTACACATACGGACACACAGACCCCCAGGTGGCCCCACCAACATCTTCCCCACTCCCACAGAGGGGTCGCCCTGGAAACATTTCCTACAGTCGTAGTCTCTTCACCGATGAAGGGGATGACAGGTTTTTTAAAACCTCCGGTTACCCCATACACACTACAACGCCCAACCAGGGTTTTCAGATTTAAACACTCTGGAGAGTGTTTTAGAAAAGCTCCATTTTCGGGGGAGGGAAACGCCGTTTCAATGTGGACGGAGGGTCAAAACGAAGAGAAAAACCTTGGTTACAGATTTATCCAGTCTAGTGTGGACGTAGCCTTAGTCACCAGAGAAGAGTGGCACTTGTAGGAAATGCTATTGTGATGCAAACAGTCACTTTGAGTGAGCTGCAGAAGTCAGTGGCTGCAACTGGAGATAAAGTTCATGGCTTCACAATCTCTAAGGTCTTGCACAAAAGGGGTATTTATGCAGGAGTGGCAAGGAAGAAGCCCTGGTTTTGAACTGCTGACATTTCAGTATTTGAATTTTTAGTTTTTCATGCTTTACAATTTTCCCAGTTTTTTGGATTCTGCTGTGGGAAAAAATAGCATGTGATTTGCAAATAAGAATTCTCAGTTAAATTAATGAAAATCACTGGTTGTAATACTCATGTGAACAAAAGATTGGGGGCTGAATACTTTTACAAGACACTATAACTTACGATTGCACATAAAGTCAGAAAATAATACTAGCACAGATCCCTGAGTTGAATGGCTTGAAGATTGATGGTGCATGGTATGTTGCCCTGGAGCCACGTTCCTGCAAGAATGAGCATGCAGCAGTTGAAGACAATCCAGCTTGTCTTCCAGGAAGCAAACACTAGAGGGCAGCACTGATGGCAGAGTTGACCTGAAGGGGCCAGCTACCAGCTGCCAACCCAGCATGGATTCCAGTGCACTCACTATGCCTCTGTCCTCTCCCACACTGCCTCTGGCACTCCTCCCCTGGTTGTAACAAATGATGCCACATCATGATGGCCTGGTCCTCGGGCACAGATTATAGCGCATATATTGGCAATTCCCTAAAATTGCAATGTTGTCAAGCTTGGGAACCATTGGTTGACTATATCTAAGAAAGCACAACTGTTAACATTTTACTTTTTATTAAGTACTTTTTATGCAACTTCATTAACAAAAATGTGCCAATGTTTGAATTAAGACTATACTGTTTACACTATTTCATTTAAAGGAA
The DNA here is from genome assembly GCF_963921235.1 of Mobula hypostoma. NCBI lineage: Eukaryota > Metazoa > Chordata > Chondrichthyes > Myliobatiformes > Myliobatidae > Mobula > Mobula hypostoma. The sequence continues at coordinate 34,745,788 of NC_086118.1, read as the reverse complement.
CAGTACAAATATAAAGGACAATAAAATATGTAAAATTTAAATTGGGGGTGGTCAAGTGGCATTAGAGAACTTGATGTCATACTTTATTCATATATTGTTAAACAGTTTCATCGTGAAACTGAGGCATATGGCATCAGGATAGGAAAGTGGCACGGAGTTGATTGATGAGATAAGATCAAGTAGAATGAGAACAGCCATGAGAAACTGAAAAGGTTACTCCTTGTATTATGTTGTGGAGGATATTAAATATTATTACTAAAATTGAGGAGGGTATGCAGAAACAGTTTAGTAGTGTGAATAAGATGTGCTTGGAGCCAATGAAGTGCTTTTTGGTTGTTCTTGTCCTTTCCTAATCAGGCCCTCAGTGATTTTAAGATGTATTTGCCATAAATGATAGATTAGGCACATCTTTATTGATACATCAGGTTAATGTCATTTCAAGTCCAATCATTATTTTCAAGACTTTTTCCATACAATATGGTATTTCTTCTAGGTTAATTTTGGAATGGAATGCTCTTGGAATGTGGGAAGAAGGATTTTGCATTTTTTGCGAAGGAGTGAGAGCCAACAAACACCTTAAACATCTAGACCTACGCAATAATCAGGTCAACCACCAGGATGCAGATGAGTTAGCACTGGCCTTAAAACACAATGAGACACTGGAGGAGCTAGGTGAGTAGAGGAGATGCTTTATGTAACAATTTATTTAAAATCTATTTGTCCTTATAAATTTACTACATATGTTTTGAAAATCATTAACTTATATGATTCCCAATTCATTATGTAATTGTCTATTCACACTTTGCTATTTATTCTTGTGAACTACAGAAAGTCTTTCTTTAAATGTATGTTTGAAGTAACTGACACCTCTCTTTAAATGTTATGATTTCTTACCTCAGTTGGACACTTAAATTTTGAAGCACTTTATCTGTTACAACTGTAACATAGTTCTATTACTGTCCTCTTTCTCAGACAATTAATGAACATTATAAGTTGCAGATAACTCTCAAATTTTTGTCATTATCTCTTTGAAAATTAGGGGCTCAAAGTTTACTATATATTTATGTATCCCTTTCTGCAGATCTTCGGTGGAATAATATTGGCCTAATAGGCGGCCGAGCTTTACTCAATGCATTACAACAAAACAAGTCCTTGGTGCGACTAGAACTCGCCGGAAACAATATTCCCAGCGATCTCTTAAAAGCCATAGGTAAATTTGAATTTTAGTCCTAAAGTGCATGAATACCGGAGGGTTGTAAATCACTTGAGTAAGAAATAAGTGATTTGTCTGTTAAAGTTGTTAGCAATTTAGGTCATTAGCTTTGTGCACTGGCAATCCCTGGGTGCCAAGCATAAAGTGTTGAATTAATTAAAATTCTGTAGGAGCTTTAAATAATTTTTAATTCCATTCTGTTTGACACAAGAATAAAAAGATATTTTTATTATTTTTTAATAATTTGTTTGAAATTTTGTCAAGCTGCTTAAAAGTAAAATATTGTGTGTTCAGGAAATGGGTTATATTTTAATTCATTCTTGTCTCATTTATGCAATTAAGCTATGCATTGCTATGGTGAATGAATTTTTGAAAATATGACGTTATAAACATGAGCAGTTATAGTCCATTTGATCTCCTAAGCTTGTGACCTTAATACCAGTTTCCTGCTCTTTTTCTTCCCACAGGCTTTGATTTCCCTTCCCTTCCCCTCTCCCCGCCCCCCCAGTTCAAATATCTGTCAGTCTCTGGCCCTGACTATATTAAATGACTGCCTCTACTGCTCTCTGGCTAGAGAATTTAAGGGTCATGGCCACTGAGAGATGACCCTAAGTCTGAAAGTATGCCCTCAGTTCTATATTTGCCCCAGTATGGGAAACATCCTCTCAGTATCCACCTTGTCAATAACCCTCTGAATCAAATGATTCAATAAAGTAGCAAATAAGAGAAAATCTGAGATGCTGGAAATCCAAGCAACACACACAAAATGCTGGAGGAGCTCAGCAGGGCAGGCAGCATCTGTGGGGGAAAAAGTACAGTCGATGTTTCAGGCTGAAACCCTTCAGGACTAAAGAAAAAAGTTGGAGTAGATTTGAAAGGTGGGGTTGGGGAGAGAGAAACGCCAGGCAATAGGTGGAACTCCCCTACGCCTCCCCACTTTACTTCCTTTCAGGGCACCAAACAGTACTTCCAGGTGAGGCGACACTTCACCTATGAGGCTGTTGGGGTCATATACTGTGCTCGGTGTTCCTGGTGTGGTCTTTTGTATATCGGTGAGACCCGACGTAAATTAGAAGACCATTTTGCCGAGCATCCATGCTCCGTCTGCCAGAACAAGCAGGATTGCCCAGTGGCCACCCATTTTAAATCCACTTCCCATTCCCATTCCGATATGTCCATCCATGGCCTCCTCCACTGTCGGGATAAGGCCACACTTAAGTTGAAGGAACAATACCTTGTGTTCCATTTGGGTAGCCTCCAACCCGATGGCATGAACATCAATTTCTCAAGTTTCCAGTAATGCTTCTCCCCTTCACTATTTCCCATCCCCTTGTCCCTCTCTCATGTTATCTCGTTGCCCACCCATTGCCTCCCTCTGGTGCTCCTCCCCACCTCTTTATCCTTCTTCCACGGCCTTCTGTCTCTTTCACCAATCAACTTCCGAGCTCTTTGCTTCATCCCTCCCCCCAAGTTTCACCTATCACCTGGCATTTCTCTCTCCCCTCCCCCACCTTTCAAATCTATTCCTCAGTTTTTTTTCTTCAGTCCTGCTGAAGGGTTTCAGCCCAAACTGTCGACTGTATTTTTTTCCATAGATGCTACCTCGTGGTAATTATCATTTCAATCAGTGTTTCAACTGAAAACCTAATTATCATCTCAGAAACCATAAGCATTTTAAGAGAAAATAAATATGCATGAAATAATTTAAGTAGATTTGGGGTTAAATCATAAAATTATATTTCTCCTTGTATCTTCAGCCATCCTGAAATTTGTTTATCACAGCCCCTTCATATTTGTGCAAAATATTAACACATGCATAATGTTGGAGTAACATTTTCACAAGTCCACACTAAATCCATCTTCCTGATTCTATCTTTAAAACATTGTGTTTAACGATAGAATCTAGTTAAAGGACCACAATTTCTGTTGAAATTTATTACAATTTCTTCCGGGTACATTATTATGGACACATTTCTGATATTAAGCATTGATTTCAGATTCAGATGCATTTATCGCATGTACACCAAAGCAGACAGTGAAATGCATCACTTGCTTAAGCAAACAAATTACCTAGGCAATGTGCTAGGGTAGTGTGGAAGTGTCACCCCACTTTCTAGCGCCAGCATAGCATGTCCACAATGCTTAGTAGTGCAACACAAAACACGATGAATTCAGAATACAACTAGTGTAATCTTGGTATGTGGACACCATGTAGAGTAATAGAGTAATACAACACAGAAGCAGGCCCTTTTGGCCCAACTGTTCCATGCTGACCACAGCATACTCCCTGCAAGTCAGTTTTCCTTGATTGGCCCCTGACCCTCTAAGCCTTCATCTCCATATGCCTATCCAAATGTCTCCTGAATGTTAAAATTGTACCCACCCTGAGCACTTCCTCTGGCAACTCATTCTCGGTAGCTTTTGTATAAAGAAGTTAACTCTTGGGTATCTTGATCCCTTGTATTTGTGCCCTCAAGTTTTGGACTCTCCAACCCTTGGGAAAAGACTATGATCATCTTATCCGTTCCCCTCATGATTTTACATACTTCTGAGGTCATCTGTCATTCTACTACACTCCCAGGAATAAAGATACAGCACGGCCAACCTCTCCCTATATTTCAGCTTTAGTCCTGAGTGCATCATCATAAATCTCTTCTGCACCCTCTCCAGCTTGACAGTATCTTTCCAATAACAAGGTGACCAAAGCTGCACGATACTCCAAGTGTGGCCTCACCAACAAACTATACAACTACAATGTAATGTCCCTATTCCTAAACTCATTGCCCTGACTTATGAAGCCAAGTATGCTAAACGCCGCCTTTGCCAACCTGTCCACTTGCATGAGTGCTTTCAACAAACTCTGAATTTGTATTCTCATGTTCCTCTGTTCCACAACACTTCTCAGTGCCCTGCCATTCACTGTATAGGTTCAGCCCTCAAAATTGCATCATCTCACACTTTTCTGAGTTGAAATGCATTTCCCATTCCTCTTATCAGCTAGACCCCTTAATTTAGTATCATCAACAAACTTGCTGATCATGCCATGTATATTCACATCCAAATCTTAGTGAATAACAGAGGCCCCAATGCTGACCATTAGTCACTAGCCTCCAGTCGACAAATCAGTCTTCACTCATCACTCCCAGTTTCCTGTCATCAATCCAATTCTGAATTCACCTCACTAGCTTCCCCCGAATCCCATGAGACCTAATCTTCCAGATTAAAAAGGTTGTGCCATGCGGGACCTTGTCAATGGCCTTACTGAGGTCTATATAGACAAAATCCATTGTTGAAGGGAAAGTGGGCCAACAAGGATAAGAAAAGTGGGGAAGAATACTAAAATGCTTGCCAATTAGAAATGTCAATGTTCATGCTATCAAGATGGAGACTACCAAGGTGTAAAATGAGATGTTGTACCTCCAATCTGCACCAGGCTTCAACATGATAGTTGAGACCATGGAGAAAGACTTCACCATGAGACTGGGAAGTGGAATTAAAATAGTTGTGACAGACGGAGTGAAGATGATCAATGAAGTGATCTTCCATTCCTGGTCGGGTCTCAATAATGTAGAAGAGGCTACAATAAGTGACACCAATAGATATGCACCACCAGCCCCATCTTCCCCTCCCCACCCCTTTGCTTTCCACAGGAATTGCACTCCACGATTCCCTTGTCCACTCATCCCTCCCTGCTGATGACCCTCCAGGCACTTAAACTTGCAAATGGGCTGAGAGTTACACCTGTTCCTACACCTCTCCAACTAACACAACCGTACACAACCGTACTCTTCTCACAACCACATGCATCAAGGTGACGATATCTTTATTTCTAAGTATTACTCAAATGGCCTCATTAGATGATACCTTAAGAATATCCTTTAAGCACTACTGCAAAGTCCTGCCTTATTAAAAAGACAATATATTTATCATGGGGAAAATAATTAAATTTCCTATCTCTGGAGGAGTAAATGCTTTGTATTTATGGTTAATTACCTCTGGCCTGCCTGTCCTTATCAAATCAGGCCTAGTATTTTCAGATCGAAAAACCAGAGGTTTCCTTGCAGGTGCTAATAATGGCGGTAATCAAGATTCCGTGCTCTTCTTGTTTTGGATTTGTCAGATTGTCCGGTACAGTCTGTGTTCTGCAACTTTGGCATCAGAGGCAACCCTATAAATTGAACACGGGAAAGGAAAAATGTTTTCACACAATAATGGGCAAAAGTTTCAATTATAGGTTTTAAGGATGGGTGTTGTGGATCAGGCACCCATTATATTGATCAGGGAATATTAGTTGAGCACATGCATAATCCTTCCCAGTCATATATGCACAATAATCAATGTGAATAAAAATTGGGTAGCACGTGTATTGGGTAGATCCAGTGTAAGCTGATTCACACCTGGAGCTACGTTGGAAGTTCTTCCAAAAATCCTACAATTTATTGCATTTGCAATGGAAAAAAGACGTACTTTGTTTAATGATTTGATATCTTCAGGGAGATATCAATGCACTTTACAGTGCTTGGGTACTTTTGAAGTTTTGTTGATCTTTAATTGTTTTACTATTTTGTTTTTACAGTTCCTAATCTTGTTAATATAGCAGTATCTTAATTCTCCCCAAATATCAAACTGTACCTAATGTCCTCTATTTGAATTCTTTGCCTAATTCTATTTGTTTGAATCAATAGAGCACGCAATTGACCATAACTCAGATTGTCAGACAACTCTGAGAGAGAACAGAGTTCGATCAAAAGTCCTCAGCAACGAGATCCAGTGCCTGAAACAGGAAAAAAGCAAGCAGGTATTTCGATCTTTTCTGACACTTTTCTTTATATTAAAGACACAACATGAATTCAAATCCAGGCGGACATTTAACATTAGAATTGTCACATTGAGAGCTATTTTCACTTTAAGCAAATGTCAATTGGAGTGAAAGTGGAAGATGGACTTTCTGTAAAAGGAATTAGTTGCTAAGGTTGAAGCATTTGCTAGAGATCAGTATTCAGTATTGAAGTTTCCATCTGTTTTGAAATTAAAATGTTTGCAAGTGAAGAATATCAGGCATATCATGTGGTAATCTGCTTTGGGGAAAAAAGTAGCTGAAAATGGGTATCTTCAGATAAGTTGTTGAAATGTATAGGCAATTTAGGACACATTGGCCAAATAATACTGTTAAGCAAAGTGAGGACTGATAATATGTCTTAAGAATTGACATAAATATTGCTTGATATACACTTATTATCTTAGTAAGAGTGCCAAAAGTGGAATTTGATGTATCATTGCTGTGGTCAGCCTGTTAAAGTCAATTCTTAATTAAGCATTTGGTAAGAGAATTTGTGTAGCCAAGACTTTCATTGTAGGGTGGTGAGAAAGGATTCTATAGTATTGTGCCTCTGCACCACAGTTTTTTATTCACTTATGTAAAATGGAATGAGAGGAGAGAGAAAAGGGAAGTAACCAAATGAACAACTGATTTGGCTGTAGCATAAACTCTGTAAATCCTTCCTCATCTGAATTTACGCCTACAGTAATTTTGTTTCTTTTACCTTTAGTAAAATTCCCTTGTTAAGCAAGACTTTGAATAATTTCTTTAGCTCAGCCTTTCTTCAAATTGTTTTTGCGATATTGGGTTATATAATCTTTGTATACATTACCATGTTTTATTTGAATGAGACTTAAGTCTTGTGCAAAAGTATTCCCACATTTTCATTTCATCCTTCCTAGAAAATCATATAATAATAAGTTTTACATCACTAGGGTGGGGTGAGGTGGGAAAGGGGGTTGGTGCTAGTGAAAAAGTGAGAGTGTCCTTTTTTTTTGGAGAGGGAGATTAAACCCTTCCATCTAGTCTGATCAATACAGCACTCTCTTAGTTTCTTTTTGGTGGATTTTTGTAATTTGCCTGAAGATAATATCTAGTTATTTCTGCTATGAAGTTTTATAAATTTTAAGCAATCTTGGATTTCTAATGTTCTTTAGTTAAATTTGTTACTGAACCTTTGAACTTGCCCTTTTATAGCACAAACAGTGCCTCTAGGCATATTATATCTTTCGGCTTTCATATTGCAATGCAGTCTCAATTATTTGCACTTTCTTTAGAACCTTTACCTACTTTTTTTTAAATAAGCCATTGTCAATTCCATTTGCCATGCTGCTTTATTAAGGCACTCTGCATTTACTCTCACAACTTGGTACATGAAAGACCTGCTGCTTGCTTGTGTTGTTTGGTTCAAACTGTAACAAGGAAATGCCTCTGAAAAGTAATTGATATTTCTATAATCTGCCAATGTTATAGTCATTGATAAACTGGCTGGAAAGTTATGATTGTTCAAGAATCAGTTTAGAGAATCAAACTCAGGTAATTTATTGATCAACAGGAAAGCCTTAAGCCTTTTCTAAATTTGATCTTTTGATGATCCAGCATGATTGTACCCAATGTAGTGATTTTTATCAGTTTATCTTTTTATCCAGCCTTTATTTGTGTCTTCTACAAATAGAATGTACTTTACTGTGTATATCCTCCATAAAAGTCCATGGATATTACGTGAGGTCAACTTTTACACAAATTATATACTACAGATTTTCATCCAGTGTTATCAAGACAGTGATTTTTTTTTAGGTGTTATGTTTTAGTGTTGTAATCTATCAGTACTGTATTTAATGATCGTTTGCATTCTTTTAAATTAACATTTAATCCATGTGTTTTAAATCATAGCCACTTGTCAACAGAGCAATTGCTTTTCCATTATTTAAAAAAAACAAGGGTTTAAGAGTTGATGTTACCTGCAGTATTCAATTTATAGCATTTGGAGATGGTGTAGAGAATGAACAAGATAATGGTGCAATATGTTCTGCATTTAAGGTTTGCATTTACTTGGAGAGATTCTAAGTATTTTCTTGTGGCAATGTGCAAATGTAAGTGTGGTTTAAGAATCTTAGTGCAACTATTAATTTTATATTTTATTTTAATTTTTTAGCTCTCTCATTTTCCAAATGGAATGGAACAGTTGCAAATGATGTTACAAATAGAAGCTTTTTCTGTCCAATATGTGCTCAAGGTTATGTGACAGGGATAGGTATGGAGAAGCATTTTTTTTTGCTAGGGGAGTGTCAATAACCAGAGGGCATGGATTTTGGATATTTGGAAACATGCAGGAATAATTGATTATCCCTTTGAAAGAACTTCTCTTCTCAAGTTTCCCATTGTAACAACACAGTCTCAGTGTGTCATATTGATTTGTGGCAAGATCTTACAGCTATGTTCACTAGAACCAGCCTGAAAAGGGAGGCAGGCACAATTCATGCAACACTCTTGATATGTCAACAAAAACACTCAAGAACTTCTGTAGATATGTCGTGGAGAGCATTCTGACTGGCTACATCACTGCGGTGTTGAGGGGGGGGGGGTGCAACTGCACAGGACCGAAAGAAGCTGCGGAGGGTCATAAATTTAGTCGGCTGCATCTTGTGTACGAGCCTACAAAGTACCCAGGACATCTTCAAGGAGCGGTGTCTCAGAAAGGCAGTGTCTATTATTAAGGATCCCCAGCTCCCAGGGCATGCCCTTTTCTCACTGTTACCATCAGGTAGGAAATACAGAAGCCTGAAGACACACACTCAGCGATTCAGGAACAGCTTCTTCCCCTCTGCCATCGGATTCCTAAGTGGACGTTGAACGCATGAACACTACCTCAGTTTTTCAATATATATTATTTCAGTTTTTACATGATTTTTAATCTATTCATTTTATATATATATATATAGTAATTTATTTATTCTATATTATGTATTGCATTGAACTGCTGTTGCTGAGTTAACAAATTTCAGGACACGTGCTGGTGACGATAAACCTGATTCTGATTCTACATGTTAGTGCTGCGGTGACAGGAGAGGAAAGGTAGAGTTGTACTAGGGCTTGGAGAAGAAGTTAGATGGCTGATCTAAAACAGCTGCAAGTGGCATATTCTTTGTGCTGGAGGGTATGGAAGTCCTCCTGATAGGGTTACAGTAGACATCTGTAAGGAACAATATGTGCAATGTTTGAAAGCCTGTATGCTGGAAGCCTGCAATGGTAGCAAACACTCAAGAACACCCTGGCTGCTTTGTTGAGTTAAAAGAAATAAGGATGGATTTGTCTCTTGTTGATTATGGAGCTCTGTTACCTTGTTAATGTATCTATTAACTATAAATTGAATTATGTGGTATTGATCAGTGGCAGCAGCTAAAATAATCCTTGGTCTAGGAAGCAGACGATGATTATGAGCATGACCTCTGCAGACGAAGTGTGAAACTGCAGGGTCTTACCAACAACATTTTGTGCAAAGATTTCACCAAGGACCATCTTCCTAATGCCTGCTTTATGTAAATATTTTTGCCCTAAACTCTAGCTATGAGTTAAACTCCCTGGAGATGAATACTTTGTAATGAGTCCTTATCTGCCTCTTTCTATATGGTCTCTGAAGTGTTTTACATCAGAGGTCCATCTTGCTTTTCATGTCATTCAGCAAAAGGGATTTAGTGGTGACTAAGTTTATTGGCAAATTAATTCTGAAAGCAGAAAAGAAGCATAATGTAAGGAAAACTCCTTGTCAAATGTGAATTTAAGACTCCAGAGGCTGGTTGAGAAGACTCCAGTGAGTGGTTTAGAATAACCTGGCAAAGATTTATTTTGAGTGGATATTTGTAAAAATAACAATTTCAGAAAAAAACAAATTGTAAAAGTTGTTTGGTCTCTGAATGTGCAAGTTCTGTAACCTTTCAGATTAGGGTACTTAACAGTAGTACAGAAGTCAAAAGCTGGGCGATGCACATTGTTGATATCATATGAGAGTGTTTAAAAACAGAACCAGCTTTTCAATGCTAAGCAGGGATCACATTTTCTAACGGGTGTTAATATGCCTTGGAATGGATCAAACCAATTTTCAACATCAAGGGATTTTCTCTTACATCATTTTGTGGGACCAACATTGTTGGCCAAAGTCTTTTTTACAAATATATCTCTTATGTTTTAATTTGAATATTTGAGTAAATCTAACCAAGATTATAGGGTAAGGTTTAATACTTGTTTCACTGAAATAAGAATTTCAGTAAAGTTTCCACATTAGTTCAATAGGAAAATGTTCTTTATGTACACATGTATTTGTTTAAAGAATATCTTAAGCTTGCACTCATTGACATAAAAGATTGTACGAAGCTTCTGAAAGGTTATGCTTGAATGAAAATGAATCTTGATAATTCCACATTATAAAATGATGCTGTGTTTGGAGCTGTGATCTCTTGGTGTCAAGTGGAGGGTAGTGGAGGTATAATTTGTCCATCTGTGCTGATCACCCCATCCTTGACTAAGCTGTTCCACCGTGAACACTATCTGTTATGAGTCAACACGATGCTTTCAGATCAGGTCATGCATAGCACTTACCTCCACCGCCCTGCTCAGGTGTGTTTCTGGGGTACAGGGGCTAGTGATCCTTGTGCCTGTTCTATGTACTTGACATATGACTTTTTTTGTGTTCTATCGCTGAGCAGCAGTGAACGATCTGATTGGCCTGTCAGAGTTCTGTTTGGGAACTAGTTGACTTGATCAGCATTTCTGATCTGGCTATTGTTCACGATTGCACTTAATAAAAAAAAAAGTGCATACTTGTTATTTTGTGAGTAATGAATGTAATTAGAAATGAAGTTTGCTTTTCCTTTTACCTCTGTTATCATCATGTCAGTTTGTCCTGCTTGTGATTGAACCCTATTGATTTGGAGGATGTATTTTTAGGCTATTGAAACTCTTGGAATTCAATTTCTTTTAGACTGTATTTATATTGATACCTAAGAATTGACAGTTATATGAAATAAGCTGCCCTATGTTTTTAATTTTCAGTTTCTAAATTAGCATTTAAAGTACAGATCATTTTACATTATTTACACATTGTTAAATGTAACTGATTATCCTTTAGAACTTTAGAAAATAATAAATATTATGGCTTTATGACACAGAACTTGCAGTGAAAGATTATTAGACACATTGTGTTTTGAATGAATTTAGAACTGCAGATTTAACTTTTCAACTCCATGATTTTTAACTAGTAACTGTTGAGAAATTAAAAGCTAGCAAGTGAGCTCAGATAAAATCAGCTCAGATTTTCCTGAGGAAGTCATTGTTGTAATTATATTACTAACTGATAACAATTTGGGAGGAACAGTTATTATAGAGCTGAAGTTAATCTTAGAAGCCTCTGAATTTACTTTGGCATTTATGTTCTTGAATTGGGAATGGCTACTATTCAATAATTCTAATTTGTTTCTGTTGAAAATGTTGAGATTGCAGATCAATTTAAATTAATTGATGGAGTTCATCCTCTACATTTATAAGTGGCACATTTTATTTTGTGAGTACCTGTCAGTGCATTTAGATTATATAATCAATCAACATTTGGCTAAAATGAAGAAGGCTATTCACTCTATTTGGCATAACCATCAGGAAGAACTCACAATGCAGCATCCACCTTCCTGATTATTTTATGATTCCAATAATTTTTGTGACACCGACATACCCAGAGGTCTATTTTAGTTAATCAAATAAATTAAGAACTTTTATTCCTGACTTAAATTCCCACTTTTTACCAGTCTGAAACCTTGTGGATTTACTTTAAAGTGGTATTCCTATCTGCTTTGTCAGCTTGGTAGACTACCTAATTTATCTTTGTGATATAACCTGTCAGATCGCTTCTTTTCAAAGACTTTCTCAAAATACATTGCTGAGTCTGAGAATCTTGGTGTGTTTTTGTAATTAAAATCAGGTATAGATCTCTAGTGCAGACTGTTTGCCGTTCATTTATTTGAACTGCTCACTCTTCTGTTTCAATCAACCAGTTGTTTAAATAGCACTTTCTCCAAGCCATCTCAGGACATGCACACCTTATCTTTTCACTTCTTTCCTTCCCACCAGCCAAGAACCTTAATAAGTAAAGCAGCAAATCACTTTCACTACCAATCCATTGTTCACAATGTACTCTTCTCTATATCGGTGAAACAAAATGTAAGTTGAGTGATTACTTTGTGGAGTACCTGTACTAATCTGCTGAGTTGACCTTAAGCTTTCCATTGTCTGCCTCTTTAATATCATGGTCCAATTCTTATTTGTCTGCGGCCGTCTGCATTGCTACATTGGAGTCTAATGAAAACTTGAGGAACTGCACCACAAGTTTTGCCTGGGGAAGTTGCAGCTTTTGTGACTCAAAAAAGAACACAATTCACTTCTCTATCCATATTAGAACTGGCCACATCTGTTTCATTTGTGAACAACACACATCAAATTTGCTGGTGAACACAGCAGGCCAGGCAGCATCTCTAGGAAGAGGTACAGTCAACGTTTCGGGCCGAGACCCTTCGTCAGGACTAACTGAAGGAAGAGCTAGTAAGAGATTTGAAAGTGGGAGGGGGAGGGATGGAGCCAAGAGCTGGACAGGTGATTGGCAAAAGGGATATGAGAGGATCATGGGACAGGAGGCCCAGGGAGAAGGAAAAGGGGGAGGAGGGGAAAAACTCAGAGGATGAGCAAGGAGTATAGTCAGAGGGAGAAAACGGAGAGAGAGAGAAAGAATGTGTGTATATAAATAAATAACAGATGGGGTATGGGGGGAGGTGGGGCATTAGTGGAAGTTAGAGAAGTCAACATTCATGCCATCAGGTTGGTGGCTAACCAGACTGAATATAAGGTGTTCCTCCTACCTGAGTGTGGCTTCATTTTGGATCTCCCCCTCCCCCTCCCACTTTCAAATCTCTTACTAGCTCTTCCTTCAGTTAGTCCTGATGAAGGGTCTCGGCCTGAAACGTCGACTGCACCTCTTCCTAGAGATGCTGCCTGGCCTGCTGAGTTCACCAGCAACTTTGTTGTGTGTTGCTTGAATTTCCAGCATCCACAGATTTCCTCGTGTTTATGCTTCATTTGTGAGATTGCTTCTGTTTTAACACAGCCTGACCTGATGGACATGCTCAATAGTCTGCATTTCTCAATATTTTACACTTCTTTGTATTATCATTGTCTAATTGCCATAATTAACCCGACAACTCCCACTTTTCCTCACACCAATACTGACCTTGCCCAATCATAGATGTTCCCTTTGTTCGGCCTATTCTTCAGGCCACCTTCTCTGCAATTTTAAATTAACTTAGTCAATTCTCACTCCCATTCTTACCAAGGGTCTTTAACCTGAGTTACTCACTCTTTCCCTGAATGCTGTTTATTGTTTCCAACATGTCAATTGTATTTAAAATTTTCAGCACCTCTATTTTGTGGTTCTGTTTCATAAGCAGCAGACCTTTTTATATGAGAGCCATCGAAAGATTAATGCTACCCAACATTGTGTGAATTAGCCTTTGAGTACAATAGTATTCCTGAATTTATTTCTTTATTTGATTCAGAATAGATGATGTAAGACTAGATTATTTCATCAAATGTTTTACTGAATGTCTTCAGTTTGTTATGAGTGACAGAGGCACTCTTTGTAAAAAAAATTTAAAGCTGCCAATTCTGATTATTTTAACTATTAGATTTATATCTTTCAAGATTTTAGAAAATTCAGTTTTTACTGAACTTGATGTTGATTTTTTTTCTGAGTATATGCTGCAATTGTGTTATAATTAGTACTACATTCTTTCTCCTAATTTACTTGTAGTTCCTGAATTTGATGGGTGTAATAGATCAACAAAAGGATGAATTGTGCCGAAGCAATAGGTTAGTGAAATCTTTTCATTGTGAAACCTTATTTAAGTGTCCTTCATCATCATTTGTTATCCCATTGTCATTTCATATTGAATCATAAATCATAAGGAGTGCCTTTTGTTAATTTAGCTTACTACAAAAAGTTAACCTGACTTTTAAAACTGGTCACTTAGCTTCTTTATTTGAATGCAAAAAATGGCGTACTTAAGAAAAAGTAATTAAACTGTACAGGTGTAAGGGTCATTACTGGGCTCATAACTGTTAATAGAAAGCAATATGTTTTGGTTATTCTGATGAGCTTTTTTGGGAAAGGTACTGGGAAATTAACAGTTTTCCTAAATAGTTTTGTTTTGCAATATAAAATAACATCCAAGACTTTTTTATAAATATCCATTTAAAGGAATATTAATTAAATGATAATCAATCCCTTCTACTAAATTTACTATAACATTTGATCGACCTCAAAACAAATCTGCTGAAAATTGAGTTTATTGTTTGATTCTTTTTATTAACTTTCTCTTTAGGACTTCTGCTCTGCAAGTTGGACAGTTACAAGAAGCATTAAATGAGAGGAGTTCTATCATCAATTCTTTGCGAGCAAAGTAATAATTGCTTTATATTCCCTTATGGAAGCTCATCCTGTTGATATCTGTTTTCCAGATTTACAACATAACATTTTAAATGCAAACACGTTTCACAGTAATGAGTTCAATCAGCCTTTCTGTGGAGTTCAGTGTGTTGCATTCCGTATGAAAAGGTTAAGTCTAGCTGTAAAACAGTTCCATTCTGTCCAAAAGTATAACTTCGGGTTTTCTGTGCCATTTGCACAATGTGCCTTAACGACAATTAGTCAATTATTGCAATAGAATTTTTAAAAGTAAAAGCTTTACCATTTCAAAATTTAAAAACAATACGCCTTCTAATTTGGTTTGCTTTAAAATTAGTTCCTGCTGTGAAGTTCTATGTGACTTTCAGACTTGTATATTAGCTGTTCAATTAGGTTATTGACATATTCAGTAGAGCAGTCTCATTTTTGTTATAGCTTGTAGTTTGCAAATTATGTACTTATAAAACAATGTTTTTTGCTTCAAATGTAATTAGTGTGTGTCTTTGTATAACGTTAGTACACTTTCATGTCAAGAATCATGAATGATAAAGGCCATCCGGGCAATGGAATATCATTATTTTATGCATTGCTTTTTACACCATAATATTTGAGATTAATTTCAATAACTTCATTATTTTAACTCTCACACACAAAATGTTGGAGGAACTCAGCAGGGCAGGCAGCATGTATGGAAATGAAACAGTCGACATTTTGGGCCAAGACCCTTCATGAGGTCTTGTTGTCTTACTTGGATGATTATATTCCTTGAGTAAGAATATTTTTTCCTGATAATTCCCAAATTTATTTTTCATCGATTTCCATGTTTAATTTGTGTTCCTAATTTCCAAGATATTCATAATTATAGCTATACTATTCTACTATTTAGGATAGTTCGAGGTCTTTTTCTTCATCATCACTAACTAAATTAGTTTTTTATTGTAAAACGTAAGATTTCCTAATTATTATTCACATGAGTTTTGTTGCTGTTTTTTTTGTTACCCATTTTAATACAATAGCTTTGTGGTGGGATAATGAAAACTGACCTTGTAATCATGAGGAATAAAGACTCCATGGTGTTGGATCCATATTAGCTATGTTGATACTCTGGCTCCATACTGTGCATATGCTCCTGCTTATAATGTCCTCTACGTTTCTACCAAGATGTCCCAAGGTTCAATTGAAACATATTCAATTATGCAATGTGGATATTAATTTGCATATAACAAGCTATCACAAACGCCAGTGTGACAATAACCAATTAATCTATTTTCAGGTTGTTTGAATGTGATCATTGAAATGGTGACATTGGATGTTGCTATGTTTTCCAAAGGTTGCAAATGAGACCTCACCTTGAGGTTTGATTCAAAAGAAAGTATCTGCTACAGTACAGTACTCCTCAGTACTGCATTTTTGTACATCAGTTTCTTGACTAGAACTTGAACTCAGAAATTTCTGATTACAGGATTAGAGAACATCAATCAAACCATAGCTGTCACATATAAAGAGAGCAATCTCATTGCTTTTATAATTGATATGCTCCATAATAAAGACATTGAAAGTAATTACTGCTAGAACTCTGTTTAGGTTAGTTAATTGAGTTCCATGCATTCATATCTTTAATTTTCATTTGCCTAATGCCTGTCTGGCTGCTTAACAAATCTATGTAATTTTTCTGCACCCGTTTGATGTCGTTGTCAGTAGGTTTTTGTTTTATTTTGCTCTAGAGTACAAATGTCAGAAGCTGCTTTAGCATTGTCAGAACAAAAGGCAACTGTCCTAAAAGAGCTCTTAGAGAAGGCAAGAATGGAAAATTATGAGTTGAAAGAGAAGCATTCGAAGGAGCGTAAAATTGAGCAAGAGGTAATGATATTTTTGTGTCTTTCTACAAAAAGCATTCATTGGTGTGCAGCACCTCACTGTACACTACTCATTTGCAAGGGTTGTCAGCCCATTTGGACGTCTGCATCTAGACTAGGAAAGTGTAGGCAGGCAGTAGTTCATTGCAAATAAGCTGTGTATGGCTTTTAAACCCTCTGGCATTGTACCACTGAGGCTCCGGCCCTTAGAATACACTGACAATCTTTGACAAAAGTGAAGGCAATTATGGAGCCTCATCTCGTGTCAAAGCTGGGAAATATTAGAATTAATATTCAGGAACATTTTTAAATTACTAAAAATACCTAATTATCTTGTAACTGTTCTTGTTCCAAGCTCCAGTATTTTCAAATTGTATTGGAAATGGACAGCCTAAACCAATGTCCGTTCCAAGTAAAATACTACTTTTAATTTGCTAATTGAGATTGTACATAATTTATAGGCATTTTCATTGATCACTGGGCAGTGTGAGTTCTATATATGATACCAGGTACTTGGTAGCCTAGCTTATAAAGAACAGTAAAGATGACAACACAGAAAATTAAACCAATGATGTGTTTGTTCCTGTTTACTGAATTATTTGCGTACTGAAGAAATGTGTTTTTTCTTCATTATCAGGAAGCTTGTAAACAAGAGGCAAAGTTGACTAGAGAAATAAATGCAGCAAATGGGAAAAACCTGGAGCTCAAAAACAAGGTAATACCGGTTTCTGTATTGTTATATTGTGTCTCTAGATACTGACAGTGAACTGGGCTCACAAATTACATCTGACATGAAATGTTTTGTTCATTCTAAAGTAACAAAATCCCTTAGTGACTTTAACTTAACTTTACTGGTCACTATAACTGGTTCATTATCGTAAATGCTCATTACTTTAAACTGGATTGATGTGTTTGCTCAAATATGTGCACATGTAAGTACATACCCTTGATGCTTTTTCCTATAATAATTAAGCAATTCCTCAAAAAGCACAAAGTTTGGAATTAATTTTGATATGAACAACTGGTATATGGTGAAATTACAAAACTGGTGTGCAATAACTTAGAGCTTGTAATTTACACAACAAAGAACAGCAAAGTAGTATTATTCATGCTGCCTTTCTTTCTCTGACTCTCAAAACTATTTTGTTTTGTTCAGAAGTACACATCACTGGCAATAGCATCGTTAGTTATCCCTACTTTTTTTCTTTATGAACAAAACAGATTACAAGGTTAGTTTGGAGAGCAGTTGTGCATTGACTACAATGATAGGCAAATTTCCTACCCTGAAGTATATTAATGAATTACAGTTGTTTTTTGCACCGAGTTGGAGTTTCGTGATCATTACTAATGCAGTTTTCAAACTTACACAACTGGCTGAAGAATCTGAAACTTTGGATGGCTGGTTTTTGTATTGCTATATACTAATTTGATCATTAAACATTTAAAATCGACTTAAAACTTTCAGTGTTTGCCTTTGTGCCTCACATCCATAAATTATGTCATGGCTCTTTGCACCAGTTGTGCATTTTCTTTAAATCTTGAAGTAATTTAGATCAGGCGAGAGGAGAAGATGGCGGCGCGACGCAGCTCGCAGCGGCCACTCCGGTGGTGATATCTGTTATCTGTCAAGTAGGGTGCCATGCACAATCCTGATTTGATGGAGACAGACGTGAGAGCACGGAGGAACATCTGGTGAAACTTCTGAAATGCCTGCTTCGCCGTTGCTGCTACTGTGTGATTCAGAATCTCTGAAGGGGAAGGCCCCGAGTCCTCGGGTTTGATTGTTGCTCGGCGGCCAGGGCGGAGTCAAAGTGCTCGGCAGAGGATGGGGCTCGGTGCCCAGTGTCAGAGGGCTGGTCGGAGGCTCGAAGTTTTCTGACAGACTCAGAGTCCGCTGCAGTCAGCTGCTTCCAATGGTGCTGCATCGGCAAGTTTGCGGCGCTTGGAGGTTCACGGCAGGGAGAGTTTCTCCTTTCTACCGTCTGCATGAGATGATGGGCTATCAGGACTTGAGACTTTTTTTTACCGTGCCCATGGTCTGCTCTTTATCAAATTACGGTATTGCTTTGCACTGTTGTAACTATATGTTATAATTATGTGGTTTTGTCAGTTTTAGTCTTGGTTTGTCCTGTGTTTCTGTGATATCTATCTGGAGGAACATTGTATCATTTTTTAATGCATGCATTTCTGAATGACAATAAACGAGGACTGAGTGTCCTCATGATCTGATCTAATCTAATAATCTAATCACATCTAGAGCCATAAAGTTTTATATAGCACAGAAACAACTGATGGATGAATTAATTTTAAAACATTTTGTAGATATGATAATACTGCCTATGGTTCACTTACATTTCCTCAATGACAAAAACTGATGGCACTAACTAATATGTACCTTGATGCTTTATGTTCCATTTATCTTCTGTCTGAAGGTCTTTTTTCCTCCTTGTTCTGAGTTTTATCAATATATATAAAAAAAAGAAAAAGAGAGCATGATAATAGAACTGATATGATCTTCAGTTAATCTACCCATATATTTTCTTATATATACAAGAGATTCTGTAGATGCTAGAACTCCAGAGTACTATACACAAAATGCTGCGAGTCTTGACCCAAACGTCAAATCTATTCTTCTCCGTAGATACTGCCAAACCTGAGTTCCAACAGCATTTTGTGCACACGTTCTTATGATTTTTTGAAGGGAGTTTGTCATCTATTTTAGATAGTGTTTGCCCTTCCACTAGCCTTGCAAGTCTTTTATCTGCTGATTTGCAATAAAAGTGATCTAAATCTTCTGTTTTCTTTTGCTTATTTGTACCTTGAAGTTCTCTCATTCTCGGTCCTCTCATTTTTGAACCATGCACATAACAATATATCTTTTATGAATTCAAGTTCTCCATGCCACTCTATGCTTAAAAGGTTTTGTTTTCCCCATCTCTTATCTTTTCCAGTTGTTATTATTATCCCAATTAAGATTTTCTCTTTTTCAAAATCCAGTAACTTGATAAATCATTGTAGAATGTTATTCTCTCTTTCCCATGAGTACAGAGCTAAAAGTTTTAACAAATTAGACACCAAATGCAGCTTGATTACTTGTTTTACTACCTAAATGAATATAAACTATTTGCTAATTTTGCCGTGTTTGGATTTGCATATCAGAGTTCCAATTGCAGTCTGCTCTTTGAACTAGCCTCCAGAGGTGCTTTGAATTATTCACCATTTTGTTTGGACTAGTAACCTGGATATGTGAAACATGGAATGTTTAAGGTCTCTTTTAATTGGAGATAAAAGGCTTGTAATGTGTTCAAATATGTCCCCTTCCACAGACAGCTAACTTCTTTTCTGATACCTCTTTGCCTGTTATTTATTAGCTATGTGTCAATTTTGTATTTTACAGAGAGTAGAATTATTTTGGATTTATTTACTTTATACAGCATTGTCAAATGCTTCCCCAACATTCAGGTAGATAATATATAGCGCCTCACCCTTGTGCAACGGATCTGTAACCTTCTCAAAGAAACACAGAAATATAGGCTGTTCTGAAGTAGGCTACTTGTCACAAAGATAATACGATTTTTAAAAAGGATTGTTAGAAAGACTATAATTTTTCCTTCAATTTTTCCCCATGAACTTACGTAATCCATGTTTCTCCTTCCAGTGTTGTTATTAGTATAATCACAGTGGCATCAAACAACTTTTAAACTCAGAAGTGAATTATATTTTGGAAGTGGTGTAACTTTTTATTGAAAATAAAAATTTGTGAAAAAATGCAGCATATAAATAGATATTCAATATTTGTTTTGATTGCATTTGTACTTCAGCACTTTAGAAACTTTAGAAAGGATACATCTGATGTTCACACAGTGATATACGCAAACAATAATTTGCTGTTTCGCTTTGATTTAGCTTCTTTGAATTAAATCTCCATCATCTATTTCAGATCAACATTTTCTAACAATTATGTAAAGTATTTTTGCATAGCATATTTAAAACATTCTAAAGATACCCATAATAAACAGCAAAAGACCCAATTGGATTTATAGTTCAGCCTTGGTTACATGATTTATTTGATGATGTGTCACTTGCCCTTTTCCTAAATGTACCAGATAAAATTTTGTGCCCATGTCAAATAGGTGGATGAATTAGAGCGACGAAATAAAAGCCAGCACGATCAGATCTGCCATCTGAAACAAGAACTGGCCAACGTGACTGCTGAAATGAAACTGAAAATAGCACAAACTGAAGGTAATATAACATTAGCTTTTCTGGTGAAATAAACAATTGTGGGATTAGATGGACATTCGTCAGCCATCCATAGTTAATGGAATTTTGGTACTGGCTTTTGGGCCTCTTATCCGCCCCCTCAAAATGGAGAATGAGTCTTTAAGGTGATATTGAGACCACAATTCCATTCAAGAGTGTGTAAACTCTGATTATCCACCTTACAGATTATCCAACTCCCCTCTGATCCATCCCCTCCCTCAAGTGTGATGGAGTGTGTAGTTGCTACGTTGGCCTCCTCTGCCATCCCAGAACCTTAAAACCAAAGTGCAAATAAGTTGTCCTCAATCCTGAGAGACAGTTTTTTTTAAAAGAGCAGAAGATCATTAGATGTGAAGTTCATTCAGGTCCTCAATTTAGTATATAATTCCTCCTCTGCTGGTTTGAATAGTGAATCCACACCTCTAACTTGTGTAATTCAAAGCATAAATGCAGAAATTAACAGGTGTGCAGAGTTTGGCCTAATATGGTGCTGAGGTAAGAGGGTTGAGAGCTTCAAGTTCCTGGGAGTGAACATCACCAATGGGCTTTCCTGGTCCAACCACATAAATGCCACAGCCAAGGAAATGCATTTCTTAAGCCTCTGCTTCCTCAGAAGGCTTAAGGAATGTTTATAGTTGCATCTCAGAAAGCATCCTATCCAGATGCTTCACAGCATGATATTGCAGCTGCTCTGCCTGAGACCACAAGAAACTGCAGAAAGTTGTGGACACAGCTCACCATATCACAGAAACCAGCCTCCCTTCCTCAGGTTCTGTCTACATTTCTAGCGATGCTGCCAGTATAATCAAAGACAAGTCAAGTGAAGTTTATTGTCATTTAACTATATATATGTATATAACCTATATAATTTGTATAGAAACAAGACAATGTTTCTTCGAATCAGGGTGTAAAGCACATAGCACATGATAACTTATGAAGCTAAGGATAAAATCTACAGATGAATCTCACTAAAGTGCTTTAATATTAAATATTGTAGGGTGCAGAACAGATTAACCAGTGACACTTCAAATATGATGCAGCCAGGAGTTCAGAAGCCTAATGGCCTGGGTGAAGGGACTGTTTCTCATCCTGACCATTCTTGTTTTTATGCATTGTAGTCTCATACCTGATGGTAGAAAGTCAAAGAGTACGTTGGATGGATAGGTGGGATCCTTAATAATACTAAGGGCCCTGCATAAGCAGCACTCCTAATAAATGTCCCCCAGTTGATAGTAGGGAGACCCCTATGATCCTGTTAGCAGTACATATCACAATTGTTTTTAAAAAACGAACACAAAAAAATATGAAGGAAAATTGTTATTTCCTAAAATTTAACTGATCCCTCACAGATTTTCTCAAAGTTCTGTCATTTGGTGATTGCTCTTCAGACAGTTATTCATTCATTTTTTCAGTGTCAAATGAAGTTTAATTACTGAACCAGAGATACAAGTATTGCACAATTAGTGTTGGGTACAAAAAATATTTGGTTAAGTTTATTAGCTGTATATACTTTGTAAGTTAAGCAGATTCCTAAAACCTGTCTGAATATGTATGATTTTAAATTTCAATGGGTATAAAAGTATCATTCCACTTTCTAAGATGAAAATGTAATGATTAGAAAAGTTGGGTGTTTTTATTTATTTATTTTATTTGGCAATACAGTGTGGAATTGACCCTTCCAGCAGTGCCGCCCCAGCAACCTCCAATAACTCCAATTTAACCCTAATCTAATCACAGGACAATTTACAATGACCGGTTAACCTACCCGGTATGTCTGAGCACTGTGGGAGGAAATTAGAACACCCAGGGAAAACCCATGCGTTCCATGGGGAGGATATACAGACTCCTTACAGAGGACACCAGAATTGAATTCCAAGCTCCAATGCTCTGAGCTGTAATAGTGTTGCTCTAACAGCTATATTACCATGGTGCCCTTTATACACAAGAATTTCTGAAATGGGCTCCATTTTCAAATATACATGAGCTTAGTCCTTGGTTACTGATTGCATTGTCATTTTTTGAATTGCCAGAGAATCTGGAAGATGAGAAGAAAAGGTATAAACAAATGTTGGACGATGCAGATGCTTTGTGGCAGAGGGAGGTAATATGGTCTCTAACTACACATTGAAACGTTTTATCAAAGAAATGTTCCTTTATATCCTCCTTGTATCATTAACCTAAAATTTTAGCTATTTGCCCTAAGACCCTTGAATCATTTACAAATGAAAATGGTTTCTTTTTTGTCACAAATGTATGTATATGTAAAATAGCCTCTCAACCTTTGTTGCCTGATGAAGAATACCTTGGCTTTCCCATCAATTTTTATCGCTGGAATCCCTCATTCTTTGAACCATTCTGTTAAATCTTCTTGCTCCTTTTTAATGCCTTCAGATCCTTTGTAAAATCCTTGGTAACGGTACTGGATGCACTTTTCTAGTTGGAACCAAACAGATATTTTTGTATAGTGTAATTTCTATGCCTTTGTACTCTTTGCCTCTATTTATGAATCCCAGGATTCCATAATGCAAGATGCTATTTCCAAGGATTTATACATGTATTTATACTCAGATCCTTCTGATCAAACACTTGCATTAGAAATGTGCATTTATTGTCTCTTGTTTGTCGTTTAGCCCAAGTGCAACACATTGCACATCTGTATTACATTTCATGTGTAACTAATCTGCCTATTTTGCCATACCATTTATCTTTCTTGCATTCATTTGCTTTCCTCTCTGTTTACCACAGTTCGAAGCTTTATGTTTTCAAAGATTTGGAAATTATAGCCTAGATACCCATTTCTTAAAATGAAGTAGTGATGTCAGCCTTGACCATTGGGGAAACATTCATACGTTTCTTGCCTTTGGTCCAGTTTTTAATCCATACTGCTACTGATGCTTGGGACTTTACCAAATCCACCCATCCTCCTTCAGGATCAGAGAAGAGGGGTGGAGAGGGTTGTCTCTCTTCAGCAGAAAATAACATACACTTTGTAAGACAAGTTCAAGTTCAATTTTCTTTCCGTTCAGAGGTGGGGGAAGAAAACATGTTGTGGAATACTGGTCATTCCTTCTGTTGAAGTTTGTGCAGAAGAGTATGGTCTCCGATTATATTGGACCTCTCTGCCATTGAACCAGGACCTTGTTCTGATAAGATGATGTGGAATGTCCACCTCACGTTATAAGAATCCATACAGATTTATTCCATTCTTTAGAACTGGAATGGAAGTGACTCATTCTCAATTTGGAGGAATTGCCTTGGGAGATAACAATGTTTCACTCAAGTACAGAAATATGGTAAGGCTTCCAGTAGATGGCAGTAGATTGCATTTACAAGCAAACTTGGACATTCAAGCTTGAAAAGGAATTGCAAATATGGAAATTTGTGTAATACTGCCTTAAAAGTAAAAATAACAAGGAAAATATGGGGAACAGAAGAGAAAAATGAGACTGGGGTAGACAGAAATTAATGTAAAATTGTTCTGAAATTCTGAAAGTAGCTAAAATCTCATGGTAGCCTGTACTTGTGTAGGTTCTGAGGTTTTAATCATAGTAAGTATTGAAGAGAAAATTGTACAATTTTGAACAACAGTACTTTTTATTTGCAAGTTTACAAGAAAGTCAAAAATATGACCTCATTTATATTCTGTAAATTTTAAATGCAGCAATACTTGAAATATAAAGAAGGTATAAAAATTCATCTTGAGTCATCACCATGAAACAGATACTAGATTACTAGCAACCTATTGCATTTCAATTCTGATATCCAGTAATAATAAAAGAAATTGGATGTTGGGGAAGTACAAAGAACAGTACTTACTCCAGCACCTGTTAAGGATTAGCAACCAAAGACAAAATGTCTGATCAAGGATTATTTGATTACTTTTTTAATGTAATCAGATGGACCACATGAAACAACACTTGGAGGAGACACAGCGAGCACTTCAGGAAAGAATTCACAAACTTGAAAACACTAAACTTCATCTGGAAGAAGTGAGTGAGCACAGTTGTTGAGTATGCATGAAACAATTAAGGTAGACTATTAGAATAAATTATAGCAATAACTTCACCTCAGCTTATGAGGGTAATTGTAAAGTTATAAAAAGTGCTATATAATTGTATATATTTCCTTTCTTTACATCTGCTCATAAATTTGTAATACTGTGAAGAAATTCTCAAATGAATAATAAAAAAAACTTGTAGTGCTTATGGAATGATTAAGGATGCGAATTTAAAAGGATTTGAGTCAGAATTCTTCACAAAAGATATGATCCACAATACAAAGCTGGCCTTTTGGTGGCAATTAATAAATGAATAATACAAAACAAATACACAGGGCTGCACAGCGATGTTGGAAATGATGCAGCTATCTCTCAGCCCCAGAGAACCTGTCATTCCTCCTTTAGAAGTCTTTGTGAAAAAGCATAGTTTCCAATTGCTTTGAACCACTTGCCATTGAGCCAAGACTTTGCTGCGATAAAACCATGAGGTAATTGGTATGTAACATCTGCTACATGTTACAAGAATTCACACACAGATGTCTTCCATTCCTTCAAAAAGGGGTGAAAGCAATTTTTTATGCCTGAGATAGTAACTAAGAAGAAGAGATGTGTAAAGAGATCCAAATGAATCAATCCATCTCAAGTGCAGAGATGTAGTTAATTCTAACTTCCTGCAGTATCTGCACATTTCTTCTGTGACTTGTATGAGTTTTCTGGGTAATTCAGTTTCCACCCACATTCTAATGTTGTGCTGGTTGGTAGGTTAATTAACTACTGCAAATTACCCGAAATGGTTGGAAGGCAGTGCAAATCAGTGATTCTTAAAGAGGATGTGAGAGAGAATAGATCTTGGGCTCTGTTATTCAGAGTCAACATGGTCTTAATTGGCTGAATGTGATTCAAGTTTGGTCTAAAATTTCCACTTCACATGTGAGATGGCTTTCTGGAGATCATACCTGGACCTCTTGGTCACCAGAACTGAATGCCACTGGTCTGACCCTCAACAGACTGAGGATCCAGGACTTCTGGTTAGGGAAGATTCTGCATAATTTTGTGGGGACACACTAGTCTACAACTGTTTCTATGAAGTCTGTGACAACTTTAGTGTATTTTGACACAGGATCCTCTGAGTCCATGAACACAGCCCAGTCCACCAACAAAAAGCAATCCTTTAGCCGCTGCTCTGCCTCACTTGACAACCTCCTTGTTATCCTTACCTCTGGAGCCTTGCTCTTTAGGTTCTGCCTGTGTGCGGGTCAGAGGAGGACAGCCAAGTGATCAGATTTCCCAAAATGCATTTTGGGCATGGAATTGCAGGCATTCGTTATTCATAGTGTAGCAGTGATTAAGTGTATTGGGACCCCTGGTACTGCAAGTAATGTGATGTTGATAATAATTAGGCAAAAATTTCTTCAAAACAAGTCATATTGAAGCCCCCAACCATGATTTGATGGAAGCTGTTGGGTCTTACCAATGTATCCATCGTGTCTTGAGTGAGCTAAATCTCTATGAAGCACAGAACTCAACAATCCCCCATTTCCCTCCGATACAGCAACGTTGCTCTTAGGTCCTCAGTCTTGCTTTCCAGTGACTGTACTTTCACTAACAAGATGTTGGATCTTCATCCATTTAAAGGTGCTGTACTGCATGCGTGAGTTATGTCTGCTGAGTCCTTCAGAAGATCGTGAAGTCACTAAATGTCAGATTTTCACGGGGATGGAAGTTAGATATTTTTGTTGATTCTTTTGTACTTGAATGCATTGAAATATTTGTGTTGCTATCTGGTAAATGAATTGAGTGATTAATAGTAATGATATGAAGCATTGATAAAATTATAGTAAGTTGTCTTATTTCACTAATCTCCTGTAACCCCACCAGTTAATGGGATGACTATTACTCCAGTTGTGACCACTTGATCACCTATGTCTTTAATCATTCCAAACTCTGGTGATCTTGATATTGCAGAATAATTTTAGGAAAATGAGTTGTCATTTAAATACCTGTTAAAGTTCTTTGTAAGAAAATATGGTATTGCATAACAATTCTTGATGTCCCCTTTTCCCCCTTTGAAACAGGACCTAAGCCGGATGAAGGCAGCTGCTATAACTGATCGAGCAGAAGCTGAAGAGGAGCAGATTAAAGCAAGGAACCAAGCACGATTGGAACAGGTAATAAATGAAAAAAGGATCTTTATTCAAAACTCTGTGGACTTTGTCAAGTTTCTACATTTTTACATTTCTAATTCTCTCCTTCCCCTCTCCCTTTCTTTGTACCAAACTGTCCTTACTTCCCCCTCATTAATTGACCTCTCTTTCATACCTGCAGATCATCCACCATCCTGTACCCTCATCCTGCTGTCATGGCATTTTGGGTTTTCCCCCCAAAAAAGCCTTTGAGTATGTTTAATGTTGATAGTAGTTACATTAATTTCTGTGTAATTAATTTAGACGGGAGATCGCATGCCAATTATTCATGAAGTGCCTCTATTCAAGTGAAGTCAGTTTATATATAGAAAGGGTAACATTCGTGCAACAGGACTAAGTGAAGGAAATATTATAATGAGGAGGCCTGAGGACAAATTACTGAATGGATAATGTCAGAAACCTGTTTTCTGTGATCAGTTATATCAAAGATATATACATAAAAGTTTATAAAGTCACCCAGCCCAGAAAGCCTATGGGAACAAAGGTCCAAACAGTTTATTGCCAGCTTAGTCTTACAATAATCAATACTAATGTGAATTTTGACTCTACTTTGCTCTAGTTAGCAAAACATTCGAGTATAAGAAATAAGAATAGGAATTTGCCAAACAGCCCTTCATGTGTTCTCTGCAGTTCTCCAAGGTCATGGCTAATCTCTGCCTTGGAACTATTTTCACTGCTCTATGCCCATATCCCTTGCTGCTTTTTATATCTAGAAATCTATTGAACTTTGCTTTGAAGGAACTCAATGACTGGTCCTTCAGAGCCCTACAGGGTAGAGAAAAATTTATCCCCCTTTGCATAAGTAAGTTACTTCTGAAATCTAAAGGTTTACCACTTATTTTCAGACTGTCCTCTGGCCCAAGCTCCTCAGTGAAGGGAATCTTTCTACTTGCATCTAAGACCCATAAGAATTTTGTAAGTTGTATTGAGATTTACATTTGTTCTCCTAAATGCCAGAAAATATAGGCTTAATTTATCAATCACTCCTCATATGGCAAACCCACCACCCCTACAATCTGTCTAGTGAACCTTCACTTCTCTTCCTGTTTCAAGTACATCCTTCCTTGGGTAAGAGGCCAAAACAAGGCACAGTCCCACCAAGTCCCTATACACTAGTTCCTGTGGTAACCCACTAGTCATAGTCTACCAGCCTAATCCATTTTTTCAGACACTTTGCTTTATGCCTGATGATCAATTCTCAGTCATTGTCAGTCATATTACCACAAATCAGGGTCCCCTAATTTTGTTGATCAACTTCCTGTGTGGGACTTGAGCGAAAGCTTTTTAAAAATTCAAATATTGCATCCAATTATCTAATATCATTAAAGAGTATTGGTGGTCTTTTTTTTTACCCTAACCCTTCTATTTATTGTCTTTTATAATCAATTAATTTTAGAAACATTAAAGATTTTCAATTTGTAAGTACACTTTGACAAACCTATTTCATTAATCTTGTCATAACGATAAATGTTTGCACTCTTGTTCCTGTTTCACTGATGAGCACAAGTGATCATTACTTAAGAAATTTTCCACAACCAGGTTACTACTTAACTTAGTCAGCCTAACTTCTTGTACTGTAATTACCCATCCAAAATAAAAACAAAACAAATTTTGGCTCCTCAGTTTTAGAACCTACCTGAAACTAATAAGATTCCTAGTGCTTCTTTGCTTTTATACACTTGAACATCAATTTCTCTAACTTCAGGTAACCACTTTCCCTCTGTCCCTTCCCTCTTTTCCCTAATACCACTGCTCCTCACCCTTTCTCTTCTCTCTCCCCCACCCACTTCATCTGCCTGTCCAACTTCTTCCCTTTATTCTATAGTCTACATCCTTTCCCTTCAGATTCCATCATCTTCAGTCCTTTGTCACTTCCATCTGCCACCTCTTAGCTTCTTGCATCATTCCAACTCTTTTCCCCTCCCTCCCTCTATCTGTATCCGCCTATCACCAGCCAGCCCTTGCTCTATCTCTCCCACCCACCTTTTTAATATATATATATTTCTGCTCTCTCTTTCTCCTCTCTTCCCCCCCCCCCCCTTCTCCTGTCTTAATGAAAGGTCTGGACCCAAAATACTGTCTATTTCCTTCCATAGATAGTGAATCACCTTCTAAGTTCCTCCGAAACTCACCTTTTTTGCATTGCTCCAGATTTCCAGTATCTGCAGTATAAAGTTTCCTTTTAGTAGAAACGAAGTGTTTCAATTTCATACTTTCATGCTGTCATGTATACAAATTAGATAAGTAGCTTGTCAGTTCATTCAGCCAACCCTGAGTTCCAAATTATTAAATTAGACTTGTAGTTTAACTGGTACAATAGATGTAAGACCATGAAAGTGCATGAGACCCAGAGAATCTACTCCATCTGGATTTGAACTCCAGCACATCAACTTTAAGGCTGATGAGAAACATAAATATAGTTTACTACTCTGAATCCAAAGGTCTGTAGCTTTCAAGTGAAGGAAGAAAGTGCCAGTTTTTAACAACTGTATGTACAGTTAATGCTATTATGAAGTTGCAGGAAAATGGCTAATGTTATGTCAGTAAAAATAATAATTTTTGTGGGAGGCAACAACAAGGCTCAAAGGTATTTGTAGAAACTCAATATCTGAAAGAAAGTTGTTCAATGCCATAATTTATATTTAGCAATGTATGTTTTTTTTCTTCATTGCTCCTCAATTTTGCTGCATTTAGCAACAGAAAATAGTCCACTTGGAAGAGAAGCTTCATCACATTACTCAGTCACGTGATGAATTCCAGAATCGCTACACTTCCCAAAAGCAAACTATCACTGAGTTGCAAGGAAAGAATAACAAGCATGTTTTTGAAATTGAAGGTTTAAAACACCGACTTGAAGAACTACATCAGGTACTTTGAATCATGATTAATTGTCATTTCCTCCTTTTCTCCAGCATTGTGAAATGAAATTTAAGATAATGATTTATTTCGTATTTAATAACTAAAACTGACACAGATGTGACACAAGGGCATTACTTAAAACTAAAGAATTTATCATTTTTTACTTATTCACTTTCTAACATCTACATGGAATTTAGTATTAATGTTATGACTTGTTTGCAAAGCAAGTTTGTACATTATTAACAATAATTTAATTTACAATGGAATGTTTCCTATTAAGTGTGCAGTGCATTTGTCTCATAACTAGTTTTTTTTAAATTATCCTCCACTAACTTTTTAATATATGTAATGCACAGGTTCAGATTTCTACTGCTATGTTGTGAGGTATTTTATTTTAGCAGTTTTCTGTAAAAGCTGTGTGTCCTGCTAGCAAGGGTGTTTTGGCTTCAAATAAAGACAAGGTGCCATGTTGTTCAACTTAGGAATGTTGTGTCAGCCAGTCAGGATTGTCTTGATATATGTTGTAACTTTCTGCCCAGTGGGATGCCATGGAAAATTCCAGAGGGCTGGGTGAGTTTAGATTTCTGAAGGGCGGTAGTCTGGTTTGGGGTCTTTTGGCGGGAGCTGCAGAGCGGGGCACAAGGGAAGATGCCTGGCGAATGCCGTTTGAAGGAGAGACCCTGTTTTAAGAAGGGCTTTG
Organism: Mobula hypostoma; assembly: GCF_963921235.1. NCBI lineage: Eukaryota > Metazoa > Chordata > Chondrichthyes > Myliobatiformes > Myliobatidae > Mobula > Mobula hypostoma. The sequence goes on along the minus strand of NC_086118.1, from coordinate 34,715,377 downwards.
TGTGGATGAATGGTTCCAAGGAGGAAGTGCCAATACTCCAGAGTTAGCCAGTTCTGTCATGATGGTCTTCAAGGGGAGTTTGAACTGTGGCTGGGGTCTTTCACACAGAACACAGGTTCAGCGCATGAGTACACCCAACTACTTCAGAAATGAGTTCCAACATTTATGTGCACATTGGACTGGTTTAACTGTAATGGGCCCTTTTCTCTTCCTTTTCTTTTCCAGTTAACTGTTTGATAAAGTTAAACTAGTAAATATACTTTCTTTGTAGTTTTATGCTGGTGTACAATCTGTCATTTCTTGGCGGCTGATAATTGTGTGTGAGCAGTATTTACACAGTATTCACTACTATCAATGTTCTTTACTTGGAACATCCCAGCTGCCCTGTTTCGTTGAACCCCAAGTCATACCGAGCTTAAGACATATTGTTTATGAAAGCTGACCACCTCACCGCTGAGTCATGTGGCTGTCAGCAGAGGAAGCTCATGAGCTAAGTTTGTACTTGTAGCCCAGTTACCTTTGTGGGGTGCTCGTCCAGGTATCGGATGCTGTGTGAATGTCGTTTAAGTATTGAATAAGCAGTTTCTTTGTGTGTTTAAGCTGGTGTTTAACCTAGTGTTTGTGGAATGTGAGGTGTGTCATAATTAAGGTACTTCATTATGGATGCTGTGGGGATTAAGGTTTGGTGCAATACGAAGAGGGTATCCATAAGTAATGCTTGTTTTCTGAGTGGGGTGGATATTCAAATTCCTGATGAACTGCTACTTAAGAGGGTTCAGTTCTGTAAAAGTATTGGGGCAGGTTATGCTGATTGAATGCCGTTTTGACCAATCAGCTGGTAAGGATGTAGCGTTAGTCCAGACTACCAGTGATGTGACTGCAATTGCGCTGCCCGATAAGGTAGTGATGCCAGGAGAGGCGAGGCGATCGGCAGTCCATATTTGGGGGGGGGGGGCTGGGGGGAATGTAGCTGAAGGTGAAGACTTTAAAGGCAAATTGATTTCATTTCTGCTTAGTGAGGGAAAGCAGTAGTCTGATGTAAGAAGTCTTGTAGGTCCTTCAGCTGTTGATTTAAGTTCTGAGCTGGTTTCAGCTATTACATCACTGATTGATAAATGTCAAATTGTACCTCCATGGAGCCATGGTTGTCGTAGGCTGAGAATGTTCCCTGGAGTTGAGCCCACATCTGATGGGGAAGAAGAATATGAATCTTGGGCTGAGCAGACATCTCAGTTACTGGATGACTCATAATATGAAAAACAGACTGGTAGAGAATTTAAAGGGTCCAGCAGCTGATATAATTAGCCACATCAGCTAACTACTTAGATTCTTTTGTCATTGCTGAAATTTGAATGAAGTTTAGGCACACATTCCAGGAGGAAGCCTACCTTTCCATATTGGAGAAACTGCTGCACTGTTTTGCCACAAAGGGGCATTCGACCGACTGAGAATTTGCTTGAAGGTGGAGCAAGTTGTGAAGGGTGCATTGTTGCGTGTTGTGATTGCTCTACGTATTCAAATGACCCACAAGATGTGCCCTCCTCCATCTTTTATCAAGTTACTCAGAGAGGTTAGAGAGGAGGAAAACATGATTGAGAAGCGAAACATTTCCAAAAGCTGAGAAAATGTCTTCAGTGGTAGCCTCTGCTGCTAAAGTGACCCCCAGTGCCACAGAGAGAGCTTTTGAGGAGTGAGGTGAAAAGCCTTCGAGCTGAGCTGACTCGATGGATGTCTGCTAATTTTTCAGCGAAACAAGGTACATCTGTTGGGTAACCTAATCCACCTGAGAGACTATCTAAGCAGAGGAACACTGATGAAAAGCGTTTTTTGACGAGAGAAGTGACCGGTATTTTCTGTAAAAATTGTGGAGAAGGTGGATATTTTAAGAAAGACTGTGAGGGACAGGAAAATCTTCGAAAATTAAGCAGTTAATCAGAGAAGAAGCAAAAATACAGAGAGACCCAGTAAAGGAATGGGCTGGTATCTCGGAGAGAACACATTATAATCAGTGTATAAAGGGAAATAATAAAGAGCAAAACACTATTCCTGAAGGTTTAATGGGTCCAAGTTCTGGTGCATCCATACAGATTGAAGTTATCTGTGCTAGAGCCATACTTGACTCAGGTTCTCAAGTTATTTTACTTTATAGATCTGTTTATAACCAGTATTTGATGTATTTACCATTGACGCCACTCGATGCCCTTGAGATTTGGGCTCTTAGTGTTGATGATTACTCGTATGATGGTTACTTGTTGAAACTGAATTTTTCAAAAGCAGATATTGGAGTAAGTGAGATTTTTGATACACTATGCTGGTCTGCTCAGATCTGGTAGAAAAAGGTGAAGCTTCCATTTTTGTGGGAACAAATACTCCCATTGTGAGAAGAATCGCAGGAGCGTGCAAGAAGAGAAATGGAGAGTTTTTTTTTAAACAAACCTTGTCCATTCACCCGATGTTCAGAGCTGCTTTTGAGAAGGTGCAAGTTCCTCCTAAGCAGAATTGTGAGTACAAACGAGGAACTGTATGGTACACCCTGTCTAAACCGGTCATGTCTGGAGGAGTAGCTAGAGTACCAGAAGACACCCCATTCCAAGAGAGATCTCGCTGGTTAACACCAGTGGAGGTTGAAGATGTTTGGCAGCACCTGCTTAAATTGGGCTCCAATACAATTGGGGATGAAGCTGAGTTCAGTCAGGTGGCGGGGCAATGAGTCGCCAGAAGATATGAGTGATAGATAAGGAAAGGCATCCCCTGGTAGACAGGAACAGTCACAAGGAGTGGGTGAAGCTGAAGATGAGATAAGGTGGTTTCAGAGAGTCAGGAAATCCCCAGATAGGCTGTATATGATGCACCTGGGAAACAGTGTTATGTCAGTCCCCATGGTGAGATATGTTACTTCCATTTACAAATGCTCCTGAAATCAAGAAATTCATTTGAATACTATGTTTTTAATAATGGTTTAGTAAGTTCCAAAGTCACAAGGACATGGCTATTTTTGGGAGGTGGAGAATGTAATGCCTTGGTTAAGATTTCTGCTATGCTAAGAGGTATTTTATTTTATCAGTTTTCTGCAAAGCAGTGTGTAAGAATGTTTTGGCTTCGGCTAAAGATAAGGAGCTATGTTGTCCAACTAAGGAATGTTGTATCAGCCAATCAGGATTGTCTTGGTACATGTTGCAACTTGCTGCCCAGTGGGATGCCATGGAACATTCCAGAGAGCTGGGTGGGATCAGATTTCTGAAGGACAGTAGTCTGGTTTGGGTTTTTTTGGCGGGAGCTCAGAGCGGGGCACAAGGAAAGATGCCCCGTGAATGCCGTTCGAAGGAGAGACCTGATGTATGAAGGGCTTTGTGAAGGAAGTGCCAGTACTCCAAAGTTAGCCATTTCAGTCGAGATGGTCTTCAAGGGAAATTCAAACTGTGGCTGGTTTCTTTCGCACACAACGTGGGTTCAGCACACGAGTACAGTGATACACCTGATTATCTCAGAAAAATGCTCCAGCATTTATGTGCAAGTTGGAGTGGGTTAACTGAAATGGGCCCTTTTACTTTCCTTTTCCTGTTAACTGTTTGATAAAGTTGAAACCTCGTAATTATACTTCCTTTATAATTTCAGGCTGGTCTATGATCTGTTATTTCTTGGCAACCGATAAGTGTATGTGAGCAGTATTTAAATTGCATTCGTTACAATCAATGTTCTTCCTTAATTGGAACATTCCACTGTCCTGTTTGGTTGAACCCTAAATCATACTGACCCTAGACATGTGTTACTTATGGAAGGTGGCCTTCTCACCACTGAGTCACGTGGTTGTTAGCAGAGCCTGGTTTTTATACAAGCCCCAGTGTGAGGGTTACAAACACTTGAAGGAATTTTCGTTCCATTGACAGCTGCTAGTTCTAAAATTGTCATATGAAATTCTATTTTGGGGTAAGTTACACAAAAATTTAAAGAAAATTTACTTTCATAATCTAGGTAGAAATTAAGAGGGAATTCAGCTGAATTTAGTTAAATATAGCATGAAGTATAAACCGAATTCAAATTATGCTAGGCAAGTAGCAAAATGAAAAGTAAGTGTAGGGGAAGCAGCCCAAAAAACTTAGAAGATAATGGTTCAAATCATCAAATTAGGTATCAGAGAATGAAGTTGCTCAAGTGCCCCACTGAATGAGGTATTATTGCTGAAAAATGGATTTCATGTTCAAAAGCTGCAGAATATGCAGAAGTTAGTGTTCAATTGGAGTGCCATTTTTAACTGCTGTAAGCCATGCTCTGCTTCATATTTGTGGTGTCCCCAAATGACACAATGGCATGCAAATACTGAGGTGTAAAAGTGGTAAAGTATTTTGAATAGATAAATGAATCAGGAAACAAATAATGAAAGGAAGCCAGTAGAGGAAAGGACAATTCTAGGTCCACGTAAAGGACCTGAAATAGTATACCAAATTATTAAAACTCGTAGGTGCAGAGGTTGGAGCTGCTGCCGCATATCCTAACTTTACTTGCTGCCTGTGCACTTTCTCCCTGGAACCATGCAGATTTCCTCCTACGTTCCCAAGAAATGCAAATAGATTTGTTGCCACTGTGAATATCCCCCTAGTGTAGTTGGTGGCAGGAAGATCAAAGGGCATAGCTGAGCATGTGAGGGGGGACAGGTTTTAGGAAAATATGTGATGGAATGAGACTAGAATAAGAGAACCACCACAGATTCTAGTTAACCTCTTCCTTCCAGAAACATCGATTCAGATTGACGGGTTCACCATACACCATCAAGGTAGGGCTGTAGAGTCTCTCAAAAGCAGAGGTGGTGGTGATGTATGCCTCATATTCAACCCCTGTCAGTGCACAAATGTATTGGTGATGTCCCAATTCTGCTGACCAGACATGGAATATCTCACAAATCAATGCCGTCATTTTACCTGCCGCGAGAGATTTCAGTAATCTTTTTGGCAGTGGTGTACATTCCACCTCAGGCCAATATCAAACAGGTTCCAGTTGATCTGAGTGATGTAATCAACATTCATGAAACAGCACACCCTGACGGCTTCACCATCACTTTGGGGGATTTTAACCAGGCCAGCTTGAAAAAGTCACTAAACAACTACAGTATTATCAACTTGTAGTATTAGAGGAAACAACACACTGGGCCACCGTTACGCTAAGGTCAAGAGTGCTTACCGTGCTAATCCATGCCCACACTCAGGGAAAGTCTGATCACCTGGCTGTACTTCTACTCCTTGAGTACAGGCAGAGACTAAAGACTGCAATACCAGTAGCGAGGACCAAGAAGGTATGGGCAAGGGAAGCACAGGAGCATTTATAGGACTGTATTCAGGGATTCATCTTGGAAGCTGGATGAGTATGCCACAGTTTTTACCAACTACATTGAAACCTGTGTGGATGAGTGTGTGCCTAGGGAAGCTTGTTGTACATTCCCAAACCAAAAGCAGCAGATGAACCAGAAGGTTCTGTGCATTAAGTCTGGTGACCCAAGTCTGTACAAGAAAACCAGACTTGCGGAGGGCTATTTAAACAGCGAAGAAACAATTCCAAGCGAAGTTGGAGGTGACATCGGGTGCACATCAACTCTGGCAGGCTTTGCAGGACATTACTTCCTACAAAGCGAAACCCAATAACATGAATGGCAGCGATGCTTCACTACCAGATGAGCTTAATGCCTTTTATGCCTGCTTTGAAAGAGAGAACTACAGCTCTCTTTACAGCTACAGCTGTGAAAATCCCTGCTACATCCAGTGACCCTGTGACCTCTGTCTCGGAGGCCAATGTCAGGCTTTCAGGAGGACAAACCTTTGCAAGGTGGCAGGCCCCCGATGAGTACCTGGTAATGCTCTGAAAACTTATGTCAACCAACTGGTGGGTGTGTTCAAGGATATTTTCAACCTCTCTATGGTCAGAAGTTCTCACCTACTTCAAAAGGGCAATATTTGTACCAGTGCCCAAGGAAAGTAGTGTGATCTGCCTTAATGACTTGTCCAATGGTACTCACACCTACAGTGATGAAGTGCTTTGAGAGGTTGGTCACGGCCGGAATAAAGTCCTGCCTCAACAAGGACCTGGACCTACTGCAGTTTGCCTATCGCCACAATAGGAAAAGGGCAGAAGCAATCTCAATGGCTCTTCACATGGCCTTGGATCACCTGGACAATACAAACACCTACGTCAGGATATTGTTTGTTGACAATTACTCAGATTAACACCATCATTCCTACAGTCCTGATTGATAAGCTACAGAATCTGGGTCTCTGTACCTCCCTCTGCAAGTGGATCCTCTACTTTCTAACTAGGAGACCACAATTTGTGTATATTGGTATTACTAATTCATCCTTTCTAACAATCAACACTGGCACACTCAGAGATATGTACTTAGCCCACTGCTGTATTCTCTCTATACCATGACTGTGTGGCTAGGCATAGATCAAATAGCATCTCTAAATTTGCAGATGATACAACCATTTTTGGCAGAATCTCAGAAGGAGATAAGAGGGCATACAGGTGCGAGATATACCAGCTAGTTGAGTGGTGCCACAGAAACAACCTTGCACTCAACATCAGTGAGACCAAAGAGCTGATTGTGGACTTCAGAAAGGATAGGATGAGGGTTCACGAACCAATCCTCTTAGAGGGATCAGAAGAGGAGAAAATGAGCCATTTCAAGTATCTGGGTATCAAGATCTGTGGATCTAACCTAGTCCCAACATACTGATGCAATTATAAAGAAGGCACGACGGTGGCTATATTTCATTAACAGTTTGAGGAGATTTGGTTTGTCACCCAAGACACTCAAAGACTTCTATAAATGTACCGTGAAGAGCTTCTTGACAGGCTGGATCACTGTCTGATATTGGGGCTGGGGGGGCGGTGGGGGGGGGGTTGCTACTGCACAGGATCACAAGAAGCTACAGAAAGTTGCAAAATTAGTCAGCTCCATCTTGGATACTAGCCTCCATAGTATCCAAGACATCTTCAAGGAGCGGGGAGTGGTGTCTCAGAAGGAGGTACTGAAGCTTGAAGACACACACTCAGCGATTCAGGAACAGCTTCTTCCCCTCTGCCATCAATTCCTAAATGGACGTTGAAACCATGAAGGATACTTACTTTTTTTCCCCCCAGTATTGTTATGTATTGCATTGAGCTGCTACCGCAAAAATAACAAATATGCCGGTGATAATAAACATGATTCTGATCAATTAATGGTAGGGGTCCATGGTGTAAAAAAAAAGGTTGGGACTCTTGTTCTAAATAGTATGAAAATGTCAAATATGATGAGTACATAACAATTGCTTTCCTGAACTGTAGTGTATATTGAAAAAGAGACAAATGCACTCAGTTTGTACATAGCAAACAAGTGAATCCACAACTCATCAACAAGGTGATATGATTTTGGCAGTTCAATAAGAGAAACTAATTCTGGTCAGAATGTTAGCGGATCTCTGCAGTCATCATGAGCTGGAACTACGTATATGGGCAGAAAGATATGATTTTGGTATGTAATCTCATCCTAACATAGCCAGAATGTAGCTTTCCTTCAGTGCTGTACTATACTATCAACCTAGATTTACTGTATGTGATGTTTGACGTTAAATCTGAAATGTTCTGAAACCCAAGGAAGGAGTACATAACACTAAGCTGTGCTGATACTAATTTCATAACTTGAGGGGTATACAATTAAGAACTTCCTAAGTTTATACTATTATATGGTAAGATATATAATTTGGGGGGTAAATTGATAAAGCACAGATTTTAATTCAAGGCTGGACTGAATTCATATAAAATGCAATGTAAAATCATCAAAGTCTTCTGTCCTGTGTAAGTCTTTAGCAGTAGTTTAGTTCGTTTCAGAGGTATGTGAGAAAACAGTTGTTTGTAGTCGTGTACAGAGATCACAGTTAAAGCTGAGCCTGTGTCTAACTCCATTTTCAGTCTCACACCTGCTGCTCTTCGATCATCTGTCTCTTTCACGCTGTGAAGTTGCAGACAAGACATTTCACTTTTGTCTGAGTCGTTTCCATCAGAACTGCTTTCTTTCATTTTCTGTTCATTGTATTTTCCTTTCTGGGATTTCTTGTTTCTCTGTATTTTGTCCTTTTTCTGCTGTTTACTAGCTTTGCATACTATACCAATGTGGCCCTGTTTGTCGCAGTTTCTGTGTTCTTTGTCTTTAAACCAACAGTCATCAGGGTCATGTGACCTGTTCCCATAACGGTAACATTTCTTTCCTTCCTTTCCGTTGTATCTCTGAAGCACCCTGTGCTGCTGTTTTCCATGATATTGCAATGTTCAGCGCCTTCTCTAATGTAAGGTCTTTTTCACACAGGAGGTTCTTCTGTGTGGTTTCACAGTGCATACCACACACCAACCTGTCCCTCAATGCGTCCGATGGACCAGCTCCAAATTGACAATGTTCTGATAATTTGCGCAATTCAACACAATATTCAGAAATGCTTTTATTTTTGCTCTGATTCCATCTGTAAAACTTAAACCTTTCGGCAATGACCAGTGGTTTGGGGTTAGTGCTGTTGGAGAGTGTCTACTATTTGCTTGAACGTTTTGTCATCTGGCTTTTTGGGGTTAACAAGCTCTGTAGCAGCCCGTATGCTTTTGCTCCCATAACACTGAGTAAGATGCTGGTTTTCTTTTCATCATTAACATCGTTAGCATCACAATATAATTTCACTCTCTCAATGTAAGTTACCTGGTTTTCAATGCCACTATCAAATGCTGTAATGGTTCCAACCAATGCCATCTTTGTTATGTTAATTTAGCCCCATTTTTCCTTGTTTTCTTTTTAGCTAGCTCCTTGCAGTCATAGCACATTTTACTTGACTCACGTGACCTTTTTGTTAGCGCGGGCGTTATCAACTAAAACCCAGCGTTGCAATAAGATGTAGGTTCATTAACCTCGTCGCCAATTTGTTGTGTATGTGGCCTGGTTACACAACAATGCTATTAATAAAAATGCTGGAGATGGCAGCCAAGTTTCATGGTTCTTTACTGGCAGACATCCAAACTCGACACACACGTACACATCAATATGCGCCTAATAGCACATGCAATGACGTGTTACTGAAACATAAAGTAGTCCCTTATTATAATGTAGGCTATACAGTACACTCTTGTATCCGTCTCCTGACTTGTACTTTTCAATAACCTTTTCGCGGAGTTGCTTGGAATGTTCTTTTATCTTCATGGTGTAGTTTTTGCCAGGATACTGACTCACCAGCAGTTGGACCTTCCAGACACAGGTGTATTTTTACTATAATCAGTTGAAACAACTTGACTGCGCGTAGGTGATCTCCATTTAACTAATTCTGTGACTTCTAAAACCAATTGGCTGCACCAGTGATGATTTGGTGTGTCATATTAAAGTGGGAGAATACTTATGTAATCAATTATTTTGTGTTTTATATTTGTAATTAATTTGCATCACTGTAGAGGTCTGTTTTCACTTTGACATGAAAGTTGTTTTCTGTTGATCAGTGTCAAAAAAACAAATTAAATCCACAGTGATTCAATGTTGTAAAACAATAAAAGAGGGGAGGGGTGAATACTTCTTGTAGGCACCGTACATCATTGTATTATTGCTAGGATAAATCTTCATCTGCAGCAGTGAGAGATTGACGATGTCCTTGAACACTCCCGCCAGTTGGTTGGCACAGGATTTCAATGCTCTACAAAGCACACCAGCAGGGCCCGACACCTTATATACCTGACGCTATGTATTTTGAGATAGAGAAAAGCTAGAGAATCGGGATTTGACACCTGTGCTAAGATGAAAAGCTGGGGCACTTTCATATCTTGAAGGTTTTCTAAGATTTTTAAGATCCAAGAATAGTTTTCAGTGTAACATGTTCTGAGAGAAAAGGACATGGATTGAGTTTTGATAAGAAAAGACATAAAAATTACAATTTGAATCAGAGAGAAATTTCATCTGAGCTTTAGATGAAACAGAACACCAAGACAAAAACTAGTAAGTATTGGAAGTCTTTTAATTTAAAAAAAAAAGTGTTGGGCACGTGGCCAAGTGGTTAAGGCGTTAGTCTAGTGATCTGAAGGTCACTAGTTTGAGCCTCAGCTGTGGCAGCATGTTTGTGTCCTTGAGCAAGGCACTTAACCACACATTGCTGTAGTGTCTGTGCGAGGAGTGGCGCCCCACACAGACTTCCAATCTGCACCTTGTGAGGCATGAAATTGCCTGATGCAGGCCTCTCATGGTCTGAGTTGACGTTCCCCTTTAATTAAAAAAAAACAGAAAATGCTAGGAATATTTAGCATGAAAGACAGCATTAATGGAGAGTATTAATTAATGAGAGATTACCATCCTGAAATATTGTCTGTTTGTCTCTGCAGATACTGCCTGATAGAAAATGTCTTGCATTCCAGTATTTCCATAGGAGACATTTCAACCCATGAAATCTCTGCCAACCCACACAGCAGCCCCATTCCCTCACTAATTATACCTGTAACAACCTCTTGTCATGTTCCTTTCAACTCCCTCCATATTCAACCACCTGTCTATTAATTTAAAGTGGTAAATTAACCTACAAACATGCATATCTTTGGGAAGTGTAAAGAAACCGGCAATTCTAGAGGAAAGCTGTGCTACCCAGGGACAAACATGCAAACTCCATGCAGAAAACAGTAGAAGACAGTATTGAATCCAGATCTTTGGACCTATGAGGCAACAGCTCTGTTAGGGTCATAGAAAAGTACAACATAAAAACAGGCCCTTTGGCCCATCTAGTCCATGCTGAACCATTTAAACTGCCTACACCTATCAACCTGCACCGGGACAATAGCCCTCCGTACCCCTACCATCCATGTGCCTATCCAAACTTCACTTAAACATTGAAATAAAGCTTGCATGCACCACTTGTGGTGGCAGCTTGTTCTACACTTTCATGACCCTCTGAGTAAAGAAGTTTCCCCTCATGTTCCTCTCATGTTTTTAGCTTTTACCCTTAACCCGTGACCTCGAATTGTATTTCCATCCAACTAAAGTGGAAAGGCCTGCTTGCATTTACCCTATCTAAACCTCTCATAATTGTGTATACCTCTATCAAATTTCCTCTCAATCTTCTACATGCCAAGGAATACAGCCCTAGCCTATTCAATATTTCCTTATATCTCAGGTCCTCCAGACCTGGCAACATCCTTGTAAATTTTTTCTGTACTCTTTCAACCTTATTTACATCTTTCCTGTAGGTAGGTGACCAAAACTACACACAATACTCCAAATTAGGCCTCACTGTCTGTGGTACTCAGTACTTTGATTTATGAGGGCCAATGTGCCAAAAGCATTCTTTACGACCCTATCCACCTGTGATGCCACTTTCAATGAATTTGATGTGCCACTTTGCCACACATTTTTTTTTCTTTTATTACAGGTGGTCTTTTGTTTGAATTAATATTTTCCTTGGAGGTTAGCAACACTATATGTTGATTTAAAAACTTTGCAAGCTTTAAATGCTCTCAAAACATCTACTGTAAGGTTTAATACATTTTGATACATTGTTACAAGATGAATGCAGTCCCTAGCAGCCATTTAGTACATTAGAAGCTCATCAATCTCTCAGCTCATAATGTCTATTTCAATATTAGTTCATTCCAGAGCATGAATAATTAACTGTACCTTTGCCCAGCAAAAGCATGCTCTGAGTAAAAAAATCCTTTCTTTAATTTTATGAAATGCAATTTAAATGTTAAAATTCTAACACTGGAACTCCAATATTTAGGAGTTGTCGAACAAAGATCAAGAGAAGATTGCAGAGGTGAATAGTGTACGGGTTGAACTCCAGGAACAAATTGGCCATCTGCAGGCAGAGAGAGCAACAAGGGAAGGCCTCAAAGAGAAGATTTCTGCCCTGGAGAGGCAAATGAAAGGTATGTGCATAAGGATTAACTGTGCAACCTATCAAACCATTTCATACTCTTGAAATTGTCTCTCTGGTAAACAACTATTTCTCCTGACTAATTGGTCAATCTTTTGTTAAAGAAAGCTGTTTGTATTGTTTACATTAAGCCACTTGACTTTATCTTAAGGGAATTAAATGATCAATGTCTGAACACTATGAAGATAAAAGAAACATTGCAGCTGTTGATATTAAATCAATTTTACTATTGTAAAGCCTAATATAGGGCTGAAATTTTAGTAAATAGCAATCTTTAACCCCTAAGTATTGTTTTGCTCATTGGGGCCCAACATGTAATTCTATTAATCTTAGAATTCTTCTATTTTATTACAGTTCAGTCAAGTAGCCACCGAGAAACCTTGTTGGATAAAGATAGTGAGATTTCCTCCTTATTGGAGAAAGTCCGTCTGAAAGACAATGAGATTATGCGAATGAGGGAGGATGAAGCACAACGAGCTAGCTTCCTACATAATGCAATCCTCTCCTATGTTCAGGGTTCTCCTCTTGGCACTCAAAGTACAAAGAAATGAAATTTTACCGCAAAAGTAACAAATGTGGACAACTAGTAAAGGGAGCCAGATGTTTGTTTTCAAACTTTGGATTGTAAATTAATGCATAATTGCAGTTAGGATGGATTTGACAAATTTCTTAAAAAAGCAATTTTTGGTATAAGCAAAATTAAGCAGAATTGCACAGGATAAAACAATACTGATGAATGAAATTTGAAATGCAGTATATCAACAGAAAGGCTTCTAAAGAAAATGCTTTAAGGTGCAAAACACATTTTGATGGTACATAATCAGGTCTGAGAAAAGGCACTAGCCTGAAAAATATAATTGTAAATATTTTTGTAGTTGTTCTATGTGTATACTATTGGAGATTTCTTAGATTCATGTGGAATTTAATCAGCTAGCTTGATAAAAAGGGTGTGCAATGCCTGTTGGGTCTTTATATATGTTTAAATGGGATTATGCTAAAATTAGCTTCTTTCACTAAACTGTCATTTTATATTCTGACATCCAGAAATCAGCATTGGAATCGTGCAATTCTTAAAGCTACCTATTAAAGTTCATTGAATTTCTGGTAGATAATGAAATATAATGTCCAGACATGTTGGATTTCGCAGAGCTTGAAATAATGCTGAAATGTGTAATTTCTCTACCTATTTTGTATCAAATTTTCCTGCAAAGATTATTTACATTGAGGATGAAAACCAGTTTAAAATTAGTCCTACCTACAGAGGTGATTATAAATATGCTTGAGGATGCATGGCACCTCACTTATGAGGTCCCTTGAATCAAATGGTGCTGTTCTATAATTATATAGAATTAGGAAATCCACAGTGGTTAAAAAAGATTTGCCCTGTTGATTGGGGAGGGATGAAGAGTGGACATATCATTGGTGCACTAGAATTTAAAGCAGTTTGGTTAAGTGCGGTGCAAATGTTGATGAGGAAATTTCCAATTAAAATGGTATCACACCAATATCAGATGATTTTAGGCTGTGTAGTCTCCAAATCTCTGGATATACTAGGTAAGTACATTATTTCCCCAGGAAGTACATATAGGCTGTTTTGTGTAGCATCATTATATGGAAGAGAATAGGGCTATAGCTAGATCATTGAGAAATTCCTTAAGTAATATCAAGGAGCTAGGGCAAAAAAGGAGATGTTCTGACTACATTTGGATAGTGAAAGTGGTATCACCGATCTGGAACAAAAATAAGAAAGCTGGACATAAGATTCTACAGATGCTGGAAATCTTGCACAAAATGCTGGGGGAGCTCAGCAAGTTGGGCAGAATTTATGGAATGGAATAAACAGTCGACATTTCAGGCCAAGAGGTCAGGCCGATTCCATGGAGGCAAAAGGTATAAGTCAACATTTTAGGAAGAGACCCTACATCAGGACTGAAATGGAAGGAGAAAAAATGTCAGTATTTTGCAGTACAAAGATGTTGCGGGGAGGGGAGAATAGGGGCTGATAGATGACAGGTGGCGCTAAATAGGGAAGGGATGGGCAGGTGGAATCAGAGAGGGGGAGGAAATGGGAAATGTGAACAAAGGGAAAATAAAAATAAAATTAGGTAGTTAAGTGAGTTTTTGTGGGAGGAAGCCATGCACCCTAGCTATACCTGTCTTTCTGTTGGATCCATGGAACAGTCATAGTTATAAAGCTGTTCCAGCAAACCCCTTCCCCCACCTCCGCCTCCAAATTTTTTCTTCTCTGCATATACAACAGCATCCAGTCTGCTTTCTACACTCGTATAGAACTTGTCATTTTCATCATCTTTGCCACCAACTTCCACCTTGTCCTTAAATCTAACTCTGACACTTTTTCTTGACTTTTTAGTCTCCACCTCAGGACACTTCCTGAGGCTCTCACAGCCTCGCTCAACGACACCTTTTTCCACCTTCCTCTTGTAAGGCTGCTATCTATCACAAATTCTTCATTTCTGGCCAGATTAAGGTGAAACCACATTGTGTAGACTTTCTGAAACTTCCTCTTTTCTGCCATAGATCTTGGAGCCACACACATTTCCTTATTTCCCACATCTCTACTCTCATCTGTCTCTCCCCTGCCCACCAGCTTACAAATCCAACACATTATCTATTGGCAGCTCCAATGTAGTCCCACAACTGATCATGTTTTCTCCTCACCTCACCTTTCTGATTCTCTGCTCCACTCATCCTCGCCACCACCTTTACCATTGCCTGGCACTTCCCCCTGTGATCATAGGAGGTCTTACACTTGTACATTCATTTCCTCCTCCTCTGCCACCCAGGGACTTAAACACCCATACCAAGTGGGCAGACGTTCACCTGCCCCTCTTCCAACCTGGTCTATTGCATTTGGTGCTCACATATGGCCTCCTCTACAGTGGGGAAACCAAGCATAGCCTAAGCAACCATTTTTTGACAACCATTTAAAGCTTCTTGTTGCATGTTATGCTTACCTCAACTAATTCCACTCACTATCTAATACCAGCTTCTGTTGCACGCCCCTTTCCCCTCATCTAATTCCAACTACCCAATATCCCCTCCCATATGGTTCCATTCATCAGATAACAACCCCCTCCCCATAATGAAATTATTGTGTCAATCTTTGCTTGGCCTCACCCAAACTGCTGACTTGCATGCTTTGCCTCCACAGCGTTGCTTGGCCTGAGTGTTTTTTTTTGGTGCTCTGGTTGTTGTTCCAGATCCCAAAATCTGCAGTCTCTCTTTTGTCCTTTGCCCTCATACCAATGACATGGATAATAGTTGAAATCCTAGAAGGCACTAGTATGCTTGACAACATGAAAAACTACATGGAGGTCAAGGAGCATGAGAAAGGATAATGCACCTTTAACACAATTGCATGGGAGAACAATTGTCTTTTTGGTTGAGCCTCTTTTGATACTTACGTCTGAAAACTAGAAAGTTTAAATGGTGGAAGAACAGGAAGGACAATTGGTATAAATGTTTCAATCTCTTCATTCTTGAACAATGTTTTGATGTCACTAGATTAACCACAGGCATGTGTATTCATGGTCAGTTTATTAGAATGTAATCTACCGAAGTATGGTCCATCACAACAACTAAGGTTCAGAGCATCTTTTCTTTCCAAATGCCAGCTCTGTGAAAATAACAGCTTGTTTGGCAAAATAATTGCACTCCTTTGTAGCTTTTGTGTGTGTCTATGTGTGCGTGCATGCATAAAAAGGTTAAAGATCCCATGTGAAGCAACCATACCATCAGTTTGAATTATCCCTGAGCAGGAAGATAAAATTATCTTTACAATAGAAAATGAGAACTGGCAAACTCTGTGAATAGTTAATATGGTTTTCCCTCTCACCCCCACATTTTTGTTTTCCACTAAAGGATCCAATTACTGTTGGATTACAGCTTCGCAGATATTTGTGACCTTTGTATAAGCCTAACTTTTGCATGCGAGTGGATTATTTAACTATGGAAAAGATTACAGCTCTCTGCATTTGTTGATTCATACAGAGCAAAGGGAAAAGTGTTTTAATTAATCTCTGGGCAAAAATGGTTCCAACTGTCCATGGCATTAAGAAATATTCAAAAGCTCTAAAAATCAATCAGCTGAAATATTATTGCAATCTTAAAACACTTTTAAAATGTAAAAATATTTATCTGAACCTGATTAATTTTAAAAAGGATTCTCTCTCAGCCACTCTTTTCTAGCTTGTCCTTTCCATTCAACTTAATAGAGTTGTTGTTCCTGCACCAGTTCTACCTGGGTGCAAATTCATCAGAAAAATTCCCCAATATAAAAGATTAAAAATTTGTTTCAAGTTCACAAACTGCTGCTAGTTTCTTATCAAGTCCAATGTCAATAAAGTGAAGAGTTATACCAACTTCTTCATCTCTGTATCTGCATAGAAATATCAAACTTCAAAGAGAAATGCTGGTGCTTCCATTTGAATTGCTGGCATTTCTCTGTAATATCCAGCCCATAAACTTAAAAAGGAATGAGTCCATTGAATTTTAAATCATTTGTTTTATTGCTTATAAAAATACATCACTTTGAATGGTTTAAGCATAGTAATTATGAATTTATAAATTACAAATGTCTTCCCTAGGTTCAGTATTTATTTTAATTTCAATTATTCTAATATTGCATAGTGATCATGTTTGATGCATTTGTGTGATGGTTGAAAGCTGTTTTAAACACCTTTGCCTGTGGTAGGCAGGGAGTTCCAAGTTATGATTATTAATGTCTAAATATGTATTTTAGCATAAATCCATAAATACGTGGAGCCTGACCTGTAATGTTTTTAACCTTTCAAATATCCCATAATATTTAACACAATGTATCAAAAAGAAAGAAAATTGGATTTTATTTTAGGCTCTCTTGATTTCAAAGCCAAGCAAAATGATGATTGTTCAATTCCACGTCTCTTGAACATTTTTGGTGATTTTTAGTAGTTTAATTACTTGCATTTTTAGTGTTGGTAGTTTATTTTCACTGAACCATGTAGCTAGTCTCTTAATACACTCTAGTAAGTATTAATATAAAACTTCGTATCTGTTTTCATGCTCTGAATGGTGCTTATTGTGCAGTGTGATATCACTATTTCACAGAAAAAGTTTAAATTTTTCTGTCACTCTTCTCTGAATGTTGATTTTCTTCCAAATTAAGCTGCAATTATACTGCCTTAGAGGGCTTGTTTTCAGATGCCAAATGTTTTCTGAATTGACTCCGGTTGGACAATGATTCTGTATTACAACAAGATCTTGGTGCAAAGAAGAGACATTTTTTTCGACAAGGGCATTACTGTAGTCACTCTAACTGATTCAGGTGCAGCTACTGTGGGTAACTTGGTGAGAACAAGATTGGACCGAGTTTCGTTGTAAGTTTACTCATTACTTACGATAGACCCTTCAGGATTCTACCAGCTCATTCATTGTTGCTGAGTTTCTCTTGATGAGCACTGATGTCATCCAACAGCACACACCATATCTTTGGCATTCTTAATGTTTTCTGCGTGGAAGAGTACTGATCCGGTACGAGAGAGTAGTCTGCAGAAAGACCCCGTACTTGTGTTTGATCTGATGCCATACAGTATTGTGGGATTAAGTTACTTCTTTACTGTATACCACCATAGAGTGACCTCTGGTCAAACCCAGGAGTCAGGAGCACCAGCCGAAAGGTGCAGTTCTGATCATGTAACTTTTGTTGGGCTGTTTCTTGTCTAAATTATGCATCAACTCACCCAATTCAGATATCTATTTGCCCTAAATATTCTTGACAAGGACAATACAAGATTGACTGGGACATTTACACTCCCTTCCCCACACCCAACTCCCCATATTAGAGAAGCTCTATACTAGGCAGTATATCCAGTTTTCCCATTTTATGTTTCAACAGAGTGGCTTCCTAGGCCATTTCACTTTGTTCGGGATCTGGAATTGTATGGTTGGTTTTAAACATGAAGATGTAGAGAAGGAGTAGAAAGAGGTAGGCAAGTCTGTGATAAGCTGAAAGACCCGTAAGATAAAATGAATAGGGGGACAACAGAGTAAAGTAACAAGCTTACAAGAGGTGTAAATGCAGCGTAATTGTTTTAAATTACTAAAGTCAGTGGAAGGAATCTGAAATGGTATTTCGGGTGGTATATCAGGTGCTGAAGTCAAAATGGGAATGAGAAGGAAAATTAAAATGATTTTAATAACATTTTAAACATTTATTTCATAATTTCAAGTAATGATTCTACACTTGAGTCTCCTTCAGTCTTTTGGCTTGCACCATCACTCTTTTGATAACTTAATCTCTCCTGCTTTACACCTTATCACGTGATCTCTTTTTGGAGAAAAAGGACTGTCTAGCCTTGTCTCCCCTCAACCTCTTAACATATTAAAATTTATGTGTCTGACTTGTAATGTTACTTTTGTTTTCCTTTCTCTAAAAATCCAGTCCGACTTGACAAGTATTTCATTTTCAGTTCTAATTTTTGGTTACTAGTTCATTAACTTAACTCAGATGCATGCTGTTGCAATTTTTAATAGATGAATAATGGGCATAAAATCAGATATGAATAGTCTGGCTTCTCTTTTTCTCTCTGTGCCAGCACAATGCTGTTGCTGAGAAATTTGAAGGTACAGAGGATAGGGGGAGGAGATGTTTCTTTTAGAAATAAGAGAAGCTAGTATTTCTTAAAATATTTCTGAATTTCTAACTTTTCATAGCAAGTAATATAATTTGTTTCCCCCTCTAATTTTGAATTGCTGCTAGTTAACTTCCACAGTCAAACGGATCTGGGAGGATATATTATGACAGGCAGTTTTCCCCTATATTCCATAGCCAGGCTAATAATATATGACTTTATGCCTATTTTTCATTTATTTTTAAAAATGAATACCCTCATTTATGGTCAACTAAAATGATAATTTGTATTACCACGGTACAGAAGCTTTATGTGAAATACAATCAACTCTGTTTGCAACACTTAAAAATTGCTTTGTAGCTAAATAAACTTTAACCAAAAGAGTAAGATTTTGCTGGCAGTAAATACAATGATTTATTTGATAGGTTGTTGTGAAACATTGGACATTTTGTTACCAATGATTCAGATGAATCTTGTTCTAAATCCTGCACATTCTTTTATATTTCAAAATACAGTGGAAAAAATGAGTCAAATATTTTCTAAACCAAATTTTAATCTGACTGTTGACTCAGGTATATTGAAATTAAAACTATTATGTATAGGGCTTGGGGGAAAAAGGTTGACTTTAATTACTTTAATTTCAATTCCTTTACCTAATTTTCTATAATTGCACTGTACTGCTGCCACAAAGCAATAAATTTTATAATACATGTTAGTGATGATAAACCTGATTCTGATGATACGATTCATGAAATAATAGAACTTATGTTAATAAGGAAAAGTTTACAACATCAACATTTTCTATTCACAGCATGTGCCTGAAATATTGAGTGATTTACTGATAGCTCTCTGAAATTATTTGTGTTCAATCCTATATGTTAAGATGTATTCAACAGTGCATAGCTGTAGTCACTCATTGTTACAATGCTTCCTTTCATTGTAGTAATGAAGTCTATTTGTATATAAAACAGAATTTACATTGATTTTGTATGATTTTAGTATTTGTGCATATCTACAGTGTTTTAAATTTTTGTAATTTATTTTGCAGAAAAATATAAAGTATATTTTCATTTTCTTTAAAGCGGTATGTTTTTATTAAAAGTTAGACATTTAATATGTTAGGGATGGTCATTATATGATCTTGAAAATGACACTTGTTTTCACTGCAAATATTTTATAATGCTCTTCTGGAATAAATTAGTTAAAAAGAAATTCCTCTCACTTTCACCTAGCAATAAAAAAAGTTGATATTAAAGCTAATTGCATAAAATATTCCTCTTTGTAATTACATAAACTTACTTTATCTAATACAGAATATGGAAGTGGTTGGATTGAGTCTCCCACTAGAATACAAAAGTATAACTTGATAGAATAAATGCTTTATTTAACTTGTAGAAGTAATAAATCAGCAAACCCAACTGCAGAGCAGCCAGAGTATGCATATACTTTATCAAGTCTCATTATTTTGTCCAGTGATTTCACTTTGCAGCATGCTGAGTTTACACACGGCAGCAGTAATGCACCCTGCAGCAAAGCTGTTGCTTAGATTTGCACAAGGACCTCCTAAAGATGAGTATAGAGCCTCAGAAACTGTTTTACAACAGACACTTATTAATAAGTAAGCAGCTTTCAGCTTTTGGATTCTATGAATGTAGAGTAGAACTTTTTGTAATCTATAAATTAAGCAGTCCAGTTGAAGTTTTAAATTTTCCTTTTGTGCAAACCTA
Organism: Mobula hypostoma; assembly: GCF_963921235.1. Taxonomy (NCBI): domain Eukaryota; kingdom Metazoa; phylum Chordata; class Chondrichthyes; order Myliobatiformes; family Myliobatidae; genus Mobula; species Mobula hypostoma. The sequence continues at coordinate 34,695,112 of NC_086118.1, read as the reverse complement.
GAAAGCTGTTATCTGAATTTGTAGTTCATATTAAGTAAGTTTCTCTGTTTAGTTGAGCAAATCTGATGTTAATTAATTGAAGTCATCAAATGTAATGAACCCATTTCAATTAAATATTTTTTCTAATGTATTCTGCATAGTCTTGAACAAGTTTAATTAAAATTTTATGTAAACTAGTGCCAACTCTTCCATATTGAGTGAACTGTTGTTTATAAAATTGAACAGCTGCATGGTTTTATTATGCTCAGATATTGTGTGTTGATTATAAATCAGATCAATGTTGAATGTTACAAAGAGTTGGAAGTATTGCAATACCCAAAGGTTGTGTGGAGAGAAAAAAGGCAAAAGGCTGTGGTGTTGCTGAATTCTTCCAATGTTGAATTATTAAATAATAGTATGTTTATGCAGTAAAATAAATGTACTATCAAGTCACTGAGAAATTGGACCAATGGCTAAAAACTATCTTCAAAAGTAAATTTTGAAAAGGCAATTGTCTGAGGACTCTCCACCACTGCTAAAGAAGATTAAAAAAAAATATGCAAGACAGGAGTTTTCAGAAGTTGAGAGTTAAAACTGGTGATTTGAGTGTAGTGAGAATGGAAAGGCTTCAGGTATCAGTAAGCTGGGGTGGGGGCAATCAAGGTTGTGGAAGAAATTGACTAAGTTGAGAATTTTTGAAATTGCAATCAGCAAATACGGGTGATGGGTGCAAGGGATTTTATTAGTTAAATACAAGCAGCAGAGATATATGTGTGCTTAAGTACATGAAGGATAAAAAAACTAGCAGCCCTGTGAGCTGTATATTAGAATAGTGAACTCTAATGGTATTAAATGATTTTTCTCAGATGAGTGGAGTGTGAATGGACAGCCTAGGTGATGGCAGTGGTATGTGATCAGATGTTGAAATGCAACACCATGCTTGCAGACTGTCACTTATCCTTGCAGTTGCCAGAGAGAACAATGAATGTCAAATGTCATGTATCAAACAGATAACAAACCTCAGCTGGAAAATTCTGCTCATTTTTATTACTGTGTGTAGAACAAATGGTTTCTACATTATCATGCAGTGGAGGAGTCTCGAGAGGTGGTTTTGATGTAAACTTTAATGTGGTCTGTTTAGTTCAATTAATTATCTAAAGCTGTGCCTGAGTTCACTTAGTCAGTCGCCCTTTGGAAGGATGCAAAGTGCAGTCATCCAGTTTTGAGTCGAAATAGGAAAGAAATTAATGGAAGTATTTCATTGTATAACAAACATTAGAAAATCTGCAGATGCTGGAAATCCAAAGCAACACACACACAAAATGCTGGAGGAACTCAGCTGGTCAGGCAGCGTCTATGGAAAAGAGTAAACAGTTGATGTTCCAGGCTGAGACCCTTCATCAGGACTGAAAAGAAAGTCAGAGTAAGAAGCTGGTGGGAGGGGCAGAAAAAGTACAAGGTAATAGGTGAAACCTGGAGAGTGGGAGGGTTTGAAGTAAAAAGCTGGGAAGTTGATTGGTGAAAGAGATAAAGAGCAGGAGAAGGAGGAATTTGATAGGAGAGGACAGAGGACCATGGAAGAAAGGGAAGGGGGAGGAGCATCAGAAGCAGGTGAGAGAGGGAAACAAGAATGGTGAAGGGGGGGAGGGGTGCACTTACCGGAAGTTCGAAGAAATCGAGGTTCGTGCCATCAGGTTGGAGGCTAACCAGACGGAATATAAGGTGTTGCTCCTCCAACCTGAATTGCAGCAGTAGAGGGGGCCATGGACTGACACGTCAGAATGGGAAGTAGAATCAGGATGGGTAGCCACCAGGAGATCCCGCTTTTTCTAGAGGACAGACCAAAGGAGCTCAGGGAAGCAGTCCCCCAATCTACATCGGGTTTCACCAATGTGCAGGATGCCACACCAGATACAGTAGATGATCCCAACAGACTCGCAGGGTGAAGTGTCGCCTCACCTGGAAGGACTGTTTAGGGCCCTGAAAGGTAGTGAGGGAGGAGGTTTGGGGCAGGTGTGGCACTTGGTCTGCTTTCATGAGTAAGTACCAGGAGAGAAATCGGTGGGGAGGAACAAGTGGATAAGGGAGTCGTGCAGGGAGCAATCGCTGCAGAAAGTGGTAGGGAAGATGTGCTTGGTGGTAGGATACATTGCATAAGGTTTATTTAAATGATTAAAATATGGTGAAGTGGAAATGTGACATAATTGAGGAAAGGCACAAGCTTCTATTAAGTTTATACAACTTGGATATTAGTGCCATGAGGTAGTATCAGCAGTGGTGGAAAGCAATCATTAGAAATTTATCATCACAGCTGTAATATAAGATATGAAATCTGATGCATTCAACAACAATAGTGCAAGGGTGGGGAAACAGCCATGTGGTTAATTTCTCAAATCCTCAAAAGGAAAATTCAGCAGGTGTTTTCTACAAAAGTGAAGTCCACAAAGACAATGCAGTGCTTTTACAGCTTGTTGATTTTGAATGGTAATATCTCAACTGTTCACTCACTACCTGTACATATCCTCTAAGGTAGTGGTGTACAAAGGTTTATCACTTGTAGATCAATAATAAATATTATTTGGGTTTAATAAGCATACCATGTAATATCAAACTTGTGTCTGTGGTTTTAATAATTCCTGCATATATTTGAGACTCATGAAGTCTATAATCAATTTTGAATGCTGGACATAGCAATATTCCAAGAAACTAGCAGTATCTTTGACACAAGGCCAACAGGTGCAATGTTATGGCTCTATCTGATAAAAGAAAACTCACAACTCATCCTTAATTGTATTGCAATACCAATCCTTGGGAATGTTCTTTTACCAAAGGAAGAAGTAATTAGAAATATTGTAAACATGGGACAAACATCAGCTATTCAGTCTCTTCCGTCTGCTCAACTATTTAATTGATCAGTATTTCTACTTAATTCACCTTGTTTAATAAAGGTAAATCTGTCTGGAAAGTTTCCATAGCCTTTCTTGGGTAGAAAATTCAAAATTGTCCATTCTCCTTTGAGAAAAGGCATTTTCATTCCCAAGTGTCCTACAGTTAGCCTTCCTTGGTCTAGAATTACCCCATCAGAGGAAGTACAGTAGCTACACAGTATCTGCCTCACTGAATATATTTTTAAGTAACTCAATTTAATCACTTTCATTTTTTTTAATTGAGGGAATGCAAATCAAGCTTAGACCATAAGACATAGGAGCAGAATTAGGCCATTCAGCCCATCAAATCTGCTCCACCATACCATCATGGCTGATCCAAGACCCCACTCGATCCCATACACATACCTTCTTAACATACCTTTTGATGCCCTGACTGATAAGGAAACTATCAACTTCCGCCTCAAATATACCCAAGGACTTGGCCTCCACCACAGTCTGTGGCAGAGCATTTCACAGATTCACTACTCTCTGGCTAAAAAAAATTCCTCCTTACCTCTGTTCTAAAAGGCCGCCCCTCAATTTTGAGGCTGTGCTCTCTAGTTCGCCACATCCACCCTAACTTATCCTTTAAACATTCAATAGGTTTCAATGAGATCCCCCTGCATTATTCTAAATTCTAGTGAGTGCAGGCCCAAAGCTGTCAAGTGTGCCTCATATGTTAACCCCTTCTTTCCTGGAATCATCCTTGTGAACAAGCTCTGGACTCTCTCCAATGATCACACATCCTTTCAAAGATATGGGACCTTCTCCCCATTTAGATAATAGTCTGCACTATTGTTCCTTTTACCAAAGTGCATCATCGCACAGTTCCCAACACTGTACTCCATCTGCCACTTTTTGCCCATTCTCACAATTTGTCTAAGCCCTGCTGCAATCGCATTGCTTCCTCGGCACTACCTACCCATCCACTTTTCTTCATATCATCTGCAAACTTTGCCACAAAGCCATCAATTCCATTATCCAAATCATTGACAAACAACGTAAAAAGTAGCAGTCCCAATACTGACCCCTGAGGAACACCACCAACCAGAAAAGGCCCCTTTTATTCCCACTCACTTTCTCCTGCCTGTCAGCCATTCCTCTAGCCAGTATCTTTCCTGTAACACCATAGGATTTTATCTTGTTAAGAAGCCTCATGTGTGGCACCTTATCAAATGTCTTCTGAAAATCTAAGTAAATGACGTCCACTCCACCCTGCTTGTTACTTCTTCGAAGAATTCTAACAGATTTGTCAGGCAAGATTTCCTTTTACAGAAACCATGCTGATTTTGACCTATTTTTTATCATTAGTCTCCAAGTATCCCGAAACCTCATTCTGAAAAAAAAAGACTCCAACACTTTCCCAACCACTGAAGTTAGGCTAATTGGCCTATAATTTCCTTTCTTTTTCCTTCCTCCCTTCTTAAAGAGTGGAATAACATTTCCAATCTTCCAGTCCTCTGGGAGCATGCCAGAATCAAGTGATTCTTAAAAGATCATGACCAATGCATCTGTCAACTCTTCAGCAGTTTCTCTCAGGAATCTGGGATGTAGTCCATCTGGTCCAGGTGATTATCCACGTTAAGACCTTTGAGTTTGCCTAGCAGTTTTTTCTTTGTAATAGCAATGGCAATCACCCCTGCTCCCTGACACTCATGGCACTCTGGCACACTGCTAGTGTCTTCCATAGTGAAGACTGATGCAAAGTACCGATAAAGTTCATCTACCATTTCTTTGTCCCCCATTACCAGGGGTGCAGTGCTGCTGGAGCACTGGCACTGGCTGGTGGGGAAAATACCACTAATAACATTAGGATAAGATATTTGATCATTTTTGGTGAAATCTTGGAGCTGTGACTGTTTCTTATTTAGGTATTTGTGAAATTCGTCCTCGCTCAATCCGTTGTTTTCCCAGCATGCCCTGCTGTAGCCTCCCACCATTTCACAGATCTTCAGTCTCTCTCCAGCCAAGGGACGACTGTACACAAGTGTGGACATTTTTCCGCTCTTTCCAATGGGTACCATTGGATTCTAGGTAGGAGCTATATTAAACAAGGAATGAACATCGCAACCTAGGGTTAAAAGTCGAAAGTAATGAAAGAAAAATTTACTACTCGCTTATCTTCGGCCTGATGTTGATGAAATATTCAAGGTAATCATCCAAAATCCTCTTCTCCACCTGGATAAAGTAAATTTAGTTTTTTTTTACAAGCCAAATGGAAAAAAAAACATTTCTGGGCTATAAGCTAGTTTTACGTCTTTTCAACTATCATTAACAGTGGATCAATCCCTTGGCCAAGCTCCACCAACTATAGTTGATTGGAAAGAGGCTCCTTTTCTCTTCATGTTGATAGGAAAAAGAGTAATTTATTCAGGCAATGAATGAGACGAAACGCATTTCCAAACCTCTCAAATGGTTGCTGTCCTCCCTGTTAACATCTGTCACTTCCAAAATATGGTATTTTTTACTCATATAGATACGATAATAATATATGTAAAGATTCAAGCTTCTTTAACTTTTTATATATTTAAAGACTGAACAGGATCTGTATTGGTCTAACCATGTAATACCCGACGTGTGAGGATATTGTGAGTATCGACACTCACAGGTACATTTCCCGTCCAACCATTTCTGCGAGAGAAACGGTACAAGGCAGATTGCCAACCTACCACTTTTGATACCAATATTCAGCAATATTCGTGGCTTTAGCAACACCATTAGATGGTCTTTTTTCATACTTGATTACTTGGTTCCAATTTAGGTAGCTAAAAGTGTAAAAAGCTTACTTGCTTTATTTCTGTTATTTTTATACCTGCTTGGGACCACTGCTAAGTGCTGTAGGCCCTGCTGTCTGCTCTGACTCAGTCGTATTAGTAAGGCTACATCTGTGGTGGTCCGTGGATAACTCGCTGATACAAAAATAATTTTTTCTTTCTCACTAACAACCCTACGGCTTCTAAGCAAACAATGTTAACTTTCTTTCGTAAACAAGCTGAGGAGTGTAACAAGAATAACGTACATGAAGTGAGCAGGTACATATATTGGGTGTGACATATGAGGGGTGATTGATAAGTTTGTGCCCTAAGGTAGAAGGAATCAATTTTAGAAAACCTAACAATTTTCAATTATCTGAAACAGAAATACCACAAAAGTTATTAACTTCAAACTTTCTGCATAATCACTCAAAGAGATGAACTGCACATGCATGTAAGGAGAGCTGTGTAACCTTAGGCCATGAACTTATCAATCACCTCTCGTACAGCTCCAGCACCTAAAAAAAAATTGGCACTGCACCCTTGCCCATTACTACCTCACCAGCATCATTTTCCAATGGTCCAATATCAACTCTCACTTCCCTTTTACTCTTTAGATAACCGAAAAAAATCTTTTAGTATCCTGCTTTATATTATTGGCTAGTTTGCCTGCATATTTCATCTTTTCCCTTCTTATAGCTTTTTTATTGCCTTTTGTTGGATTTTAAAATTTTCCCAATTATCCAACTTCCCACTCACTTTTGCTACCATCATATATGCCCTTCCCTTGGCTTTTATGCAGTCCATAACTTCCCTTGTCAACCACGGTTGCCAACTCCTGCCATTTAACAACAACAACTTCTATGGGACATATCTATCCCGTGCCTTGTGAATTATTCCCAGAAACTTCAGCCACCTCTGTTCTGCTATCATCCTCGCCAGTATCCTCCTCCAATCCACCTGAGCAAGCTCCTCTCTCATGCCTCTGTAATTCCCTTTATTCCATTGTGATACTGATACTTGCTTTCTCAAAGCTTACTTCAAGCTTTCCACAAAGCTTCAGTCTGGTATCATCCTAGTGAATCTTTGCACTTGTTTCTCCAAGGCCAGTGTAACACATGAGTTGCAAGGCCCTTAAATTGAGACTTACTGTAAAAATGGATGAAGTATTAATTGCATCGCACCATGCAAGGAATTATGGTCAATATGTGTGAATTTGTTGGAAACCAGTGTCCAAGTCATACCTATTAGGGATCAGTTTTAGGGCCTTTTATCTTTATTAATTTCCTATATATGTTTTTATTCATTTAAGCGATATTGACTTTGCAAACCACACTGGCATTTAGTTACCCTTGAGAAGGGCAGCCTTCTTGAACTCTTGCAATCTTTGAGTTTTGGGGATACCCACAGTACTGTTAGGGATTTTCAAGATCTTGATCCAGCGACAGTTAGGGAAAGGTAATATTTTTCTAAGTCAGGATGGGTGGCCTGGAGGGCAACCTACAGGTAATGTTGTTCAACATACTTTTGCTGCCCTGTGCTTCTAGCTGGTAAAGATTGGAAGATGCTTCTTAGAGAGTCTTGGAGAGGGCACTACCATAGATCCTGTAGATGGTAGAAGCTGCTGCGACTGTGCATTGGTGTTGCAGTGGATGGGGTGCCTATGAAGCAGGCTATTATAGTCCTGTATTGTGTCAAGCCTATTGAGTGTTGTTGCAGCTATGTTTATCCAGGCAAGTAGAGCATTCCATCACACTCTTGTAATGAGCCTTGTTGATAATGGCAAGTCTTTGGAGAGTTAAGAGGTGAATTACTTGCCTAAGGATTCCTAGCCTCTAACCAGTTCTAATAGCCACATTGTGTATATGGTTATTGCAGTTTAGTTTCTGGTCAATAGTGTTCCCAGGATATTGATAGTGTGGTGCGGGGGTGGGGGGAGGGATTCATTGATATAATGTTATTGTGGTGTTAACATCATTGAATGTCACTGGATTTTCTCGTGATAGATATTGCCTGACACTTCTGTAGCACCTAAGTTATTTGTCATCAATCACCCCAGGCCTGGATGTTCTCTAGGTCTTGCTGCATTTGGATGTGGATTGCTTCATTACCTGAGGAGCCATGAATGGTGCTGAATGCTATTTAATTATCAGTGAACATCTCCACTTCTGCCTCATGCCATACTTGGACAGGACCAACAGATATCTTGCAACAACAAATGCAGTCAGCAAGGAAACAACCAGTTTTCTGGCATCAGTTCATAATTCTCCAAAGGTGCACAAACAACATTGTCAATGTGTAACAAAAGAAAAGAGGTTGCAGAACTATCCAATATGAAATGAAGTACAACATATAGTCTTTAATTTGGTTTCACTCTTTAGTACTTGAAATGATTTGGCATTAACCATAATGGTGATAGAGGTTAAAAATTTATTCAAGCAAGGCTTGATGCAAAAAATAAACTACTGGAAGGATTCAGCAGGTCAAACAGAACCTAAGGGTTTTGCCCAGGATGTAAACTATCCCTTTGCCTTCACAGGAGCTGTTTGACTCTATGAGTTCTTCCAGCAGTTTATTTCTTGCTGAGGATACCAGCATTGCAGTCTCTTGTGCCTCAAAGACTTGTCAAATGATCAATAGTTTTCAGGATACATCTGAAAATTACCACTTTTTTTTATTCCTAACATTCTGGACAAAGTTTGTGATTTCCCCCATTATGGCACTGCCTAAGATTTAGGTTCTGATGATCCCAAGCTTCTGGACTGAAGTCTTCTGCACCACCTTGGACTCAAGAATTTTTTGTAATCACCACCGTAATACGGAGGTAAACCAGCCCGATCATTTGTACCCAACCTCCTCTTACTGAAAGGACCAGATACAAGGCAAGCCCAGGCCCTCGCAAATCACCTCTACCCTTGGTTTCTCCAACAATTTAATTGATACCAGATGCAGGAGTACACCATGCAAGGAACCAAATCTCCAAGCTAAACATGCATGACAAACTATTTATCACAGAAGTGTTTATCCTATCAAGCTAGCTCCAGCACAGGCAAAAGCTTCCCCACCATTGAAAACATTGTCAAAAGGTGCTGCCTCAACAAGGTGATGTCTATCATAAAGGAATCTCACCATCCAGGACATGCCCTCTTCTCGTGACTGCAATGAGGGAGGAGATAAAGGACCAGAAGACCCGCATTCAATGATTCAGAAACAGATTCTTCCTCTCCACCATCATATTAATGAACAACTCATGAACACTACTTCACTTATGTAGCCATATTTATTTTGTAATGAATAGTAATTTTGTCATTGCACTATAATGCTATAGCAAAACAATTTTCACATCATATTGTACTGTGATAATAAACATGATTCTAATTCTAAGATATCAGACCCTTCATGGTTCTCATGCCCAATGATCCATTTATTTTGTCTTATTTACATATTTTCATATCTTTGCTACTGTTGAGAGGTACAGTATATTAGTCCTAAGAAATTGAAAATAGCATTAGTAAAATAATCATTAACTTAAAGCATTATCATTAGAAAAGAGCAGTTTTTAAAATTGCATCATGATTTATTAAAAATGTTTTCAAACAGAGATTTTCATGTGCAACTAAGATGAAGTAAGTAAAGCAGTTACCATACATTCAAAGGGTTCTCATAATTGATTTGATTATCCCTTGTTTAGAACTGGAGATCACATAACTTATAGTGATAAGCAGAATTTCTCACACTGGCCAACAATAAAAATTTGTGGGGGGTTTTTTGCAAAGCCATTTAAGCAAATATTTTATTTACTGGAAAGCAACAGAAAATAGAATATAAAACATAAAGGTTATGTGCCTAGAAAACAGCTAGTAACTTACCTCATTCTGCTTTTTCATCTTTCAAGTACCTTACCGAATGATAGTAAAAATATTGAATGTACTCCAGCACAATCACATCTTTCTTAAATGCACAAATTCTTCCAAGTGTGTTCTAACCAGTGTTTAACTTTCACAAAAGTGTCTTGTGAAAAAATGCAGGCCACACACGTAGAACAACGTCTTAAAAGCAAAGTTAAGGATACTTTAGTGTTACTCAGGGTGGAGGATGGTTAATGTTACCTTAGCTGCTGCTGGAGAATCATAAGTCTCTATGTTTTCTCAGATAAATTTGTTTATAAATTTCCTAGCAAGACACACAAGATGCTGGAGGAACTGAGCAGGTCAGACAGCATCTATGAAAATGAATAAATAATCAATGTTTCGGGCCAAGAACCTTCATCAGGTCTGCAGAGCTTGTTGCCAATGTCTGTAAGCTCTCCCCTGATCATAACCACAATAACTTACCCCATTAATCCCTTTCTTTCCCTGTTCATCTTCTTAATGTAGCATCCCTCTCCCACTGAGCCTTCTTCTTGATCATGTCTCTGAAACACAATTTATTTCTTTGAGTAAGACAGACAAAGTGCTGGAGGGACTCAGCATTCAGGAAGCCTCAATGGAGAGAACTAAACAGTTGAGGTTTGGGGCTGAACCCATTCCTCAGGACCGAAGAGGAAGGGGCAAGCAGCCAGAATATGAAGGTGGGAGGAGAGGAAGAAGTACAAGTTGGTACATGATGGTGAGACTCGGTGAGGTGGGTAGGTGGAAGGAGGTGTAATAAGAGGCTGGAAGATAGAAGATGGAAGAGATAAAGGGCTGAGCAAAGGAATCTGATAGGAGAGAAGAGTGCAACATGGGAGAAGGGGAAGGAGGAGAGGCACCAAAGGGAGGTGATGGGCAGATAGAGAAGAGAGGAACCAGAATGGAGAATAAAAAAAAGCGAAAGGGGAGGAGAAGAGATTTCCAGAAGCTGGAGAAATCAATGCCATCAGGATGGAAGCTATCCAGACAGAATATGAGGTGTTGCTCCTTCAACCTGAATGTGGCCTTATTGTGGCAGTAGAGGCCATATGGCATTGAGCGACCTGTTGGAATGGGTATGGAAGTCAAACTGGAGTAGGTGGCCACTGGGAAATCCTGCCTTTGGGGAAGATGGAGTGAAGATGCTCAACAAAGCCATCCTTCAACCTACATTGGTCTCACCAAGTAGAGGAGGCTGCAATCTATTGAATTGTTTTCTATTTTAACTTTGAGTAAATTGAAAGTATGAAAAATATCTGAAACCTATCTCTCAACCTTGCAGCTGGATGTAGTGGAACGAGATGTCTTCCTAGACGGTCCCTTGGATTGAGGATGATTTGCTTGCACTCAGTTTCTGAGAAGGCCGATGAAATCAACGCGAGCCCAGAGTTTCCAGTAAATATCGGACGAAGATGCTTTGTGGGTCAGGTGGATGAATAGTTTGTGAGGTCTCACACTATGTCTTGTTATTTAGTCTGGGTTTCCAAGTGCTGCCGGCTGGTAGACTCTGAGTTTTGTGCCAAGTTTCATTAGATTAGATTCAACTTTATTGTCATTGTGCCAAGTACAGATACAAAGCCAATGAAATGCATTTAGCATCTGGCCAGAAATGCAAAGAATAGTAACACACATAAAAGTTGCTGGTGGACGCAGCAGGCCAGGCAGCATCTCTAGGAAGAGGTACAGTCGACATTTCGGGCCGAGATCCTTCGTCAGGACTAACTGAAAGAAGAGCTAGTAAGAGATTTGAAAGACCCTCCCCTTACTAGCTCTTCTTTCAGTTAGTCCTGACGAAGGGTCTCGGCCCGAAACGTCGACTGTACCGCTTCCTAGAGATGCTGCCTGGCCTGCTGTGTTCACCAGCAACTTTTATGTGTGTTACTTGAAATTCCAGCATCTGCAGATTTCCTCGTGTTTGCGATGCAAAGAATAGTGTTATTTACAAAATAACTGCGAATAAAAGAAGTGCTACAGCACCCAAATATAAAAGTACTGAGACCGTACAATACGGATGCAATACTGCTTGACGCCATGATGAGAGGTTCGGCAGTGTCACAGCCTTGATATGCTATGATATTCAGTGAAAGCATTGGTGAATTACATTATCAGAAGATTGGCTTTATCTGTCACACATACATCGAAACATACAGTGAAACATGTCATTTAAATCAACAACCAACACAATGTCTTGAGAATTATGGTGGGGCAGCCCAAAGGTGTCACCACACTTGCAGTGCCAGCACAGCATGGTCACAATTAAACCTCATCGTACATCTTTTGTGATGTAGGAGGGAACCCACGCGGTCACGAGGAGAATGTACAAACTCCATAGAGACAGCGTCAGGAACTGAACACTAATCAGAGATCACTGGAGCTGTAGTGCTGTAAAGCATTGTCCTAACTGCTATGCTACCAGAGAGGAGGCTCTGGAGTTCTTCAACTGAATGTTTACTGTGGGATGGTAGTGTTACACCATTGGGAAGGTTGTTTCTCTAGTTCGCCTGTCCTCTCATATGCTTCACTGAGCAAGGGTGATTTTGATACTATACAAGTAATAGCTGTGATTGCGGGAACAGCTCTTCAGCTGCTGGGAGGAGATGGTTGTGGATTCCCCTAGTTGTGACTTTCCCTGTTTCACACAGCTCGGAAACCCCTCAGTTGTCCTATCGTAAATCAGGTTCAGCTGTCCAATTTCCTGGTGTGACTGCTAGGAAACTTCAGAAGGTTGGTGAACTTCCCTGGATTCCACGGCCCAACATGCTGGATATTTCTGGACAGCACACATGTATCTTGTCCGGGAACCTTAAAAATTTCTGACGGATTTGGATACACCAGCGTAGCCGCAGCATTCTAATAGAAACATCAACTCGGGTTGTCTTTACACTGATGATGCTTCACCTACTGTACATTCCATGCATCTAATTTTCATTGGTTCTAGCAGCTCAGCTTTTATTGCAAAGGCAGCCACATTTAAGTGAAGCCTCGACGGGGAGCCCCTTTAGGGGTGGGGTTCACGTGCGCATTTTCAGGACTCTGCACGTTCTGTCTACATTCCGTAACTGGGGAGGCGCCCGCGATCCCACCAGTTACCAGAGCCAGACGCGCTCGCTCGGTAACTTCCGTCACTTTGGCGGAGATTGCCGAAGGGAGATTCGGCTCACTCGCTACCTCTTTGCAGATACTCTGTGCCTCGGAGCCTGGTGCAGATAAAAACCTCGGGATCTTTGCCTCGCGAGCTCTGTCTCTCCTTCCTTCATCCTTCCTCTTTTTCCCCCCTTTTTTCTTCCTCAAAAAATAAAACAAACTTGATTCGACAAGGGGGCATTGGTGCAGATCTCTCCTGATGCAGGCCATCAAGTGCGTGGTTGTGGGGGACGGGTAAGTGAATTCATTTCAATGGGGCGGAGGGCAGTGAGGGGAAAATTGCATCGTGTTCTCTGAAGCTGAAATGCCTGCATGTCTAGTATTGTGCCCAATTAAAAAATGTTACTTGCATTGGTTTTGCTTTAAAAATCACGTTGCAGAAATAAGATTTCGCTGCATTTGTCTTTTCGCAACCTGGGTTGGAATGTTTTGATTGAAACAGTAATTGGCTGTATTTTTATTTAATTTTAAAATGAGCCCGTGTATTCTGTGTCTCAGTGAGTTTACGAGGTTTCTTCCACGTTGTGTTGGGGAAACAATCGAGAGCAGCGGCGGCAGCCACTCGCCGAGCCACGACTAGTCGGGCACCGCTTGCTTTCCGAACGGTGGTTCGGATTCCCTCTCACCGCCCCCCACCTCCAGCCCCCAGCCCCCAACTCCAGCCTTTTCCATCACTTGGTTTATTTCTCTTTTCATACAGTCGGGGCAAAGGCTAAAATAAAAACCCCAAATGACGAGAGTCGATTGTTTAAAAATAGAGAAAAGGGATAAACAAAAAAAAGTTTTATTGCCACGCAGAAAAAAAAAATCCATTCCTTTCAGCCACATAATGAACAACTGAAATGTTTGTGAATGATTGAATGTTCTTCGGTGGAGGGTGTAATGGAAGCACAATGGTTGGTAAGTAAAGGCTGGTTGTGAGGCATGGTACACAGAGCAGATAGCTATAGTTACAAGATGGCTGGTGATGTGACACTGGCACACCTCTCTCAGTACACACTCTGTTGCAAACCAGCTCGTCTGATTTCCCCAACCTCTAGACAGTTGATGGCTGTGAAATCATGGTCAAGAGGGTAGTTATTTGTCCAATTGGCCGATGATTTTAATAGCATGATGTGGAGGATAGATTTTCTTTTGAGCTGGATGATGGCAATGATAAAGCAATCTGCATAACTGGGTTATTCTGGAAATTGGCTGTTGTGATAATGTGCCACAGCCTTAATTCATACTATTATTTAATACTACTGCATGGCAGTTAGTGTATTGTTGGTAATTAAAGCACAGCTTGGATATTTTACCAGATGGTAGATAATATAAGAGATGATGGTATACATTTCAAAGGCTAGGTGTTGATTATACAAATACCATTGACCAATGTTTTGATGTTTAAACAAATCATTGGCAGAATATGTACAACATAATGAATCTCTTAACATTTCACTGAACAATTTAAGATTTCTGAATGCAGATCTTCAGAATTTTCTTCCCCTTTAATTTTCCCTTCCTTGAGCCATTCATTTTCTGGGTTGGATAACTGCCATACTGATCTTGTCAACTCACCAAGCCATCAAGTGAACAGTTTATGTGGAGAGAAGGAAACTTCAATTTATTTCCTGTCTTGTCTCATTAAAGTGCCTGGTATGTAATTAATGGAATTGCAGTAAATTTTGTTCTGCAGTTATGTGTAGCCTTCATTTTGAGCTGAGCAAGTTGCTGCATTGAGATAAAGGACATTTGATGTATTTTTGTGGCAGTGGTTGTATACATAAGACCAAAATGCCATTAGACAAAGGAGCAGAATTAGAGGCCAATCAGCCCATTGAGTCTGTGCCATCATTCCATCATGGCTGATTTATTTTCCCTTTCAACCCCATTCTCCTGCCTTCTCCCCATAACCCTTGGTGCCCTTACTAATCACGAACTAATCAGCCACCACTTTAAATATACACAATGACTTGGCCTCCACAGCAGTGTGTACCAATGAATTGCACAGATTCACCACCCTCTAGATTAAAAAAAATCCTCCTCATCTGCGTCCTAAAGAGACGTCCTTCTATTCTGAGGCTGTTCCCGCTGGTTCTAGACTCCCTCACTATAGGAAACATCCTCTCCTATTCAGGCACTGCACATATCAAAATAAAGTCATTGAATCTGTAATATTAATTTGAAATGGCAATGTAGCAGGACATTCCACTAATCAATCCAGGCTACAGATGTTAAAATCCTAAGTAAAGAATAGGGCTTGAGGATCTGAGCTTAAAAAAAGTCACTGGAAATTTCAGGATTTGGATAGAAGAGAGTAGAGTGATGAAACCTATGATTATGGATGTTAGCCTTGCTTGTTCTCTTAAGTCTCCAATCATTGAGCTTTTGGCAGTCTAATTGCAGGGTGCTGAACCTTTTGAAATTGAGGGGTTGGTAAAGACTTTTTATTAAGCACAAATTATTAGATGTTAAACGTATGCTGTTGGGTTTTGCTTTGTTCACAGTGCAATCTCCTTTCAATGTCTTAAGTTTCAGAAAGTAGGTCATTTTCTTTCTGTTGTCTGCATTATATGCAAGGAATTCATTTGCTGCATTTGGAGAATCACATCTGTGGTATAGAATAGGGCTGCACTCTTGTTTAAACTTTAATGTCCCATCAAACATTGTGAATTAGCCTTTCAAAGAACAGACATAATGTTTCTTCTGTTTGGATGTGTGATCATGTGTAGCTGGCTTTCGACTGTTGGAGTTCACTAGAGTTGCACTTGTCTCCCAACAAAATTGTCCCCAGTTAAGTAGTCACAAATGTAATATGGTAATCAGGAACTGACAGACTTGGACTAACTTAGTGGTTTATTTTGTGCAAGTTCTGAGAAATGTCAGTTGAATAGTTTCAGAAATTGTGTGCAAATTTTATTTTATGGGTACCTTATTATTCAGCAATATTGTTGCTCATATAATTATTCCTATTGGCTACATAGTATTGCCTGTGCATCCAGTTTCAGCACTTTACCATTAGGTGCACGATACATTGCTAGATTTTTGTGTCACATTTCCTTGCTCCCCACAGAAGCTTGCTCAAGTACAGTGGATTTTGGATTAGCGACTTGTAGGAATATCCATACCTGTTGCTGGCTGCTTCTGAAACGAATAGCAAGGGAGCAAGGTTACAATAGTGCCCAAAGCATGTGAGTCTTGACATAAAGATTCTTGATAAGGACATAGCATCCATTCAGAATCAGGTTTATTATCACTGAAGTATGTTGTGAATTTAGTATTTTTTGTGGCAACACTACAATGCAAGATACGGAAACTACAGTGAGTTACTAAAACTAAATTGTATAACGGAGGAATAGTGAGGTAGTTTTCATGGACCATTCAGGATTTTGATGACAGAGGGGGAAGACGATGTTCCTAAAATATTGAGTATGGATTTTCAGACTCCTATACCTCAGTGAATGCTCTCCATCTGTAGAAACTTGCAAGTCTTTGTCCAAATGTGATACCTCAATTTTTGCCCTCATTGGAAATTTGAGTACAGTAGTTTACAAGGTTTAATGCTGCTAGATAACATTCAATGTCGGGCAAACCCAGGTTTTAAAACCTACATTTAAAAACATTGAAAATAAATTTTATGTATTCTCTTGAGATATGTCATCTGTGATTCTACATGATGAATGTTTCATAAAGCATTTAATCCTGTGTTAGAAAATTATTAGAAATGTAATCCACTCCAGATCCTTATTTCCTAGTATTGTATATAAATGCATGTGTTCTGTAGTGTATGGAATATAATCTTGAATGATCATGTTCCACATATTATATACCATCAATCTATGAACTAGGATGTCATATTAGTCAGCTTTTTTAAGGTACATCTATGTCATTTTGAATGTTTGTCAGGGAGTGATTGCTTTAATGTAACGTAGCATTTTATGTCCCTCGGTAATCCTCAGAGCACTGTTTTGCATTATGCAAGTTTACAAACTGACTAGTAGTATGTAAATTTCACAAGGCAGAAACTAAATGTCTTGTGGACGTATTTGAGTGATTATACAAATGGGATATGTTCCAAATTTTGGGGCTTATTATACTGTCAATTAACAGAACTTTGGGAAGTACAACACCAGCTATCAGGCATAATGAGTCAAGAGAATTACTGGGAGTACTGGAGTTCGAAAATACAAGCAAAAAATATGATCTGGGATCTATGGAGAGGAATAAAGAGCCAACATTTCAGGCCGGGACCCTTCAAATCCCAATGAAGGGTCTCAGCCCGAAACATTGACTCTTTATTCCTCTCCGTAGATGCTGCCTGACTTGCTGAGTTTCTGCAGCATTTTGTGTGTGTTACTGTGGATGTCCAGCATCTGCAAAATCTCTGTGGGCAGTAATCTGCTGGCCTTTGAGGGAATGTAGATAAGCTAACATGTTGGTTGTAGAAACTTCATATGATTTATCAACTGAATTGCTTCACAAATTATCAAGTAGTCATCCGCATAAGTAATTGTTACGAAAATGTTCTCTGCTAC
Source organism: Mobula hypostoma (assembly GCF_963921235.1). Lineage (NCBI taxonomy): Eukaryota > Metazoa > Chordata > Chondrichthyes > Myliobatiformes > Myliobatidae > Mobula > Mobula hypostoma. The sequence continues at coordinate 34,677,902 of NC_086118.1, read as the reverse complement.
TGATATCAATGTGCATGTTCTCTGAGTAGATTACTCGCACACCCTGCAGCAACCTATATGGACCGCTGTTCAGTTTATCGAACCATAAGACAATTGGATTGCTGCTGTGTGAAACTTTCCCTGATGGTTGATTGAGTTCTCCATTTTAGGAACCAATGCACCTTATTTTTACCTTTTGCAAGATTAAGGACAGTAGTGAGCATAAGGTGCTGGCCATGATTGATTAGGCTCCAGCTATTTTATAACCATGCAAGTTATGGTTCACTGAAGCCATTCAAAGTGCTATTGTATGCCACCACTGCTGGTGAAGAATTTATAAGTATGTTAGATCTTCAGCAGGGTAAGAGGAATTTCCAATCAAATTATCTGAGTCATGGAGTGACTCACCACAAGAGGCCAATTGACACACATGATTTTTGGCCAGCTCTCTGGAACAATACTGTCAAATAATATCTCCTGCTCTGGCTTTATTCCAGTAAATTTATTATATTTAAAGCCTATCCCTATTCCTTTTGAAATGATTGGTCATTTCTCCTCTACCACTCTCAAAGACAACAAGTTTCAGGTTATTTCTGCTCATTGCATTTAAATGAAAATCTTTTATTTCATTCCCACCTCCATTAAACTCCCCGTGACACTCCTACTAATACCAGTTGTCTAAAATGTTAAATCTTTGTACTATCAGCTAATGAGAATTGTCCTCTGTCTGTCTTATCTAAACTGCTAAAAACTTGTCCACATCTACAATATCTCCCCTCAACCTTTGCTGGAAGAACAAATCCAGCTTCTCTCATCTAAACTTTTGGTTAAAATCCCTCGTGCCCCGGAACCATTCTGTTAAATCTCTGTACCCTCTTGCGAGCCTTCAAATCATTTCTTAATGTGTGGTAACCAGAAATGGTTGTACTAATCTAGATGTGATTGAGGTTTATAAAGTTTCTTCATAATCTCACTATTATTGTACACAGCACTTCTAATTATGGTCTATTTATTTATTGACATAAGTGTGGTATAGGCCCTTCCGGCCCTTTGAACCACACTGCCCAGCAATCCTCGATTTAATCTGAGCCTAATCACAGGACAATTTACAATGACTAACTAACCCACCAGCCAAAATGTCTTTGGACCGTGCAAGGAAACCCACAGGGAGAACGTACAAACTCCTTACCCAGGTTGCCTGTACTGTAAGGTGTTCTGCTAACCACTATACTACCATGTCGCCCCAGTATGTCCTGCCATTTTCAAAGAGCCATCAACATGTGAACTCCAATTGCTCATTAAATCTGTATTCCAACATCCTATCCATAATGCCAAAATGCATCACTTCGCATTTTTCTACTAAATTTCATCTGCCACTTGTGTGCACAATTATCAGGCGATTGGTTGTTCCGGTTCATTGGTTTCATCCCATTATTTGCCAGGTTGATGCTATGGTCGATTTCAGAATTTGCCTCTATATTCCAACATGATAAATATTTGCATAACATATCTGTCCTAGCACAGCTCTTTCGGAGTATCATCTAACAGTCTCCAAAATTATCATTTACCACAACTCACTGTTTGAGTTGATGTTCAAAGCACTAGGCAGCTGGCTTCAAAGATTTAGTTCCAGAACCACAAAGGAATAGCGTCTGTTGGACCCTTTGCATCTAATGCTTGTTGATGGTTGCACGGACCTGGATGGAGGTCATCTCCTGCAAATGTCAGCATGTTATTTAAAAAAATTGAATTTCTATCAAATTTGATCAGTGGCTGATTGATCTGATTCCATTCACTGGCCCATGAGCCTTGCATTGACTTCTGAGTAATCAGCCTTACGTGGTTTATGTGTTACTGTGATCAGCTCAATACTGAATTAAATTTTATTTTACAGTTTGCCTACTGTGTCCTTGCCTTGGGCCACAAGGCATCGTAGTAAACTACCCCAGCACAGAGTTCAGACTGCTCAGAAACCAGGTTACTTCATAACCATTTTTAGTTTTCACATTGTTGCCATAATTCATGAATTAATAATTAATTTATGTCTGTGATATTTTCTGCTTCCCAACTACTGCTTGCTTATCTTTTTACTACTTTGTGCTGTTTTACCAGTGCCACTTTTCCCACTGCATTTGGGAGTAGAATAGAAAAATGTCAGACCCAAAGTCACTTGATCAGTCAGCAAGGCTTTGCACTACTGCACTGTGTCGTACTGACCATGATTCTGGGATAGGCGACTGTCTGAGATGTAACTTTCCAAAATGTTTTTACATTGTACTTGTTTGCTATAGTAAAACCGGCGTTTATATTCGCTAACTCTTCACGTTAAAGGGAAATGTTCTATGCAAAGATTAAAATGACAAAGTACACATTCCATTTTGATTTATTGATTGAGATTGTCAGTGGTGCAATTAATGTATGTAATTTCACAACACTATAGAGAGAGTGGATACTATAGAGAGAGTGCAGAGGAGATTTACAAGGTTGCTGCCTGGATTGGAGGGCGTACTTTATGAAATAGGTTGAGTGTACTTGGCCTTTTCTTCTTGGAGCTACGGAGGATGAGCGGTGACCTGATAGAGGTGTATAAGATGATGAGAGGCATTGATCATGTGGATAACCTGAGGCTTTTTCCCAGTTCTGAGAAGGCTAACACAAGGGGGCATAGTTTTAAGGTGCTTGGAAATAGGTACTGAGGGGATATCAGGGCTAAGTTTTTTCACACAGTGGTGCGTGTGTGGAATGCACTGCCAGTGACAGTGGTGGAAATGGATACAATAGAGTCTTTTAAGAGCCTCTTAGATAGGTACAAGGAGCTTAGAAAAATAGAGGGCTATATACAAGGGAAATTATAGGCAGTTTCTAGAGTAGGTTACATTGTCGGCACAACATTGTGGACAAAGGGCCTGTAATGTGCTGTAGATTTCTATGTCTATGTCCTATGACATGCTGGTGTTAATAAACCTGATTCTGATTCTGAATTTGGTAAACCCAAGATGCTACAGGTGCTGGAAATCTTGAGCAACATGCACAAAATGCTGAATATACTCAACCAGCAACTATGGAGGGGAATAAACTTGTCGATGTTTCGGGCTGAGACCCTTCATCAGGAAGGTGGGAGGAGGGGAAGGAGTACAAGCTGTCAAGCGATGGGTGAGAACAGGTGAGATGGGGGAAGGTGGGAGGGAGAGGGTGGATGAAATAAGAAAATGGCTGAATGAGATGAGGATGGTGGGTAGGTGGGGGAGGGGCTTCTTACTCCATCCCATCCACCCACTTTGATCCCCCTCACCTGGTCTCACCTTTTACCTGCCAGCGTGTGAAGTTGTATGATCTCAACAAAGGTAGTAAGTTTGCTCCCAGTGAGAGATTCAGTTAGAATTTGTTCTTTTGATCAGTAACCAGTGACATGATTTTGTTTGTATGGAATTGTTGCTTGAGGAATGATGTCAGTTTGATTGAATGCCTTCCCAGCCCCAAGCGATTGGACTGGGGTGCATGGAGAATTTCTATGGATGAAGCTCTGGAGACTGTTAATACCTATAAACCGTAGCCTAGTAATAAAAGAATGTCATTGTAAACTGTTCAAGTTCATATTGTGAGTTATTGTATGTCTACATATTAGCTCACTGTCTGTGTCATATTGGCTGGCTAGAAAGGAAATTTTTTAATCCTGTTTTTCATGTATATTTTTAAAATGATGCTCTGCTTAATGAGCTATCAAGAATATAATTTAACTGTTCAAAACGCACCCTTAACTACTGCATTAGAACTGGTGATACAGCTGGTGAAATGCATTTTAGTTTTCTATATGTATGCAGGTTTTTCATTACATCATCACTAACCAATGAGGAGTGTCTAAGAGTCGTGTGAGAGATACTGGGCTCTGCTTGGAATGCGCTATCTTCACTAACAGATGATGTAGTTTTCTGACAAAGAATTGGGGCTTTTGGTTACTTAGCAACATTTAAGTGGCTGACATTTTGCACTGTTGAGAGGTGTAAAATTCCTACACGATGAGCAGGTCGTTTAAGATGTTTTACTTGAGGTCTTTGTAAAATTTTGATGTTAAACGTGGACTACATAGAACTGCAGAATTAATTTTGCAGTACATGTCCAAAATGCATTGTCTTGCTAACTGGGTTAAGAAAATAACAGGATCTTTCTGACGAAAATATTTCTGTAGGAAATTGATGTGAACAGCGATGCTATATTTTAAATTTTGGCGAGTGTTTCTTTACAAAATTATCTGTACAATCAACAACAATAGTTCAATTTCTGCCTCCCCCCACCCCCCCTTCATTATGCCTCCTAGCCACATTCTAAATTTTGTGTTACAATAATGGGACAGAAGTGTCATTTGAACAGTTCCGCATTGTATGAATAACTTGAGACACTTGCCTATTACAGGTGCCACTCCCCACTTTCCTTTTTAAATGGGTTTTGACCCAGTTATTTCCTTTATCTTATTGTTTAGTAATTCACTGTCACATTCTGATATATGCATGAGAAGTATCATCATCGAGAGCTGTACTTATAAGGTGCAACAAATTATTTGCTTTGTGTTTCAAAAGCTATAAAACACTCTGATATTACATACTGCATTTAGTAATATTCTGACTGACAAATTATAGGAGCTTATTTTTATTCTGATATTTTTAAAGAAACAAGAAAAAAATTATATTTGTTCTGGTATTGGAGTGCCGAGTAAAAAATTAGTGTATGATAGATTCTCAAGAAAATCTGAAGTAGCTGGTTTGGATTGTGAGGAATCTGTTTTTCTTTGGATTAATTCTGCTATCAGCTTCCCTGAGTTTGTATTCTGTACGAGGCTGAGTCTATACATTCATCACAATTTGACCAGACCCTGCATGAGGTAGCTTGGCTACTGTTTGCCATTGTCTTATTGGCAAGTGTACTTAAAATGCTAAAGCTTGCAAATAGTTGTCACCTGTGCAGTATACACCCCATTTACACACTGTTTCAATGTATCCAATGTTATCAGTGACATAGCTGTTGCCATTTTACACAATCTGCAAAATTAATTAAGTAGGCAATCTTTTCAAATTTGAATTTAAGTAGGACAACGATTGAAATATTGCCCTTTAACCTCAGTGTTGTGTAAAACTGGTTCAGTATGGTAAAATGAAAGTGTTCTGTCTTTATTGATTCTTTGGTGGTGTGGATTTGGAGTAATTAAAGCAATTCCCTTGATTATTAATCTGAAATATTGTCTGGCATCGCACGGTAGCATAGTGGTTAGCACAACACTTTACAGTACCAGTGACCTGGGTTTAACTCCTACTGCTGCCTGAACTCCCTATGACTACGTGGGGTTCCTCCGGGTGTTCCAGTTTCCTCCAGAGACGTACCAGTTGTAAATTATCCCATGATTAGGCTAGGAATAAATCGGGATTGCTGGGCAGCACGGCTCAATAAATAAAAAGAGCACTAATTAATCCTAATCTGACAGTCCCACACTGAATCTAAAAGAAACTGGCAAGAAGGGTAAGGGACTTGATTCTTCATGATTGCTGTTCCAGCGGATGACAGGACAATTGATGTTGTATTTAATCTGCTCTTCAAATGGTGAGTATGCATATTTATTTGAGTATAGTCTCTCAACAACCATAGTTGGTCACAGCCTTGACCTACTCTGGATGTGTGGAACAAGAGAAATGCACTAGTTTGTGTGCATGTTTATATTTAAAGAGAGGTTTTCAGCTAGTTAGCTCGTTCTTTTCATTAGCGGGTCATTTGGCTCTAACCTTCCTGCCACAGCTGTGGAATGATTTGTTGAGATTCCACTGTACAGCTTAGTGTCACATTCTGTGACCATTTCCCTCTGAGTTCAAGAAAATTGTCCATATGCTTTAAGTTATGTGGTTTAAAATCTGATTGACTATTCAGGGCTGTTGGATTGGAAAATTGCTGTAAATTCTTTATAGGGGTAGGGGAATGAGTAGTCAGCTCCTGGGTTTGAAAAATTAAAATAAAGCCTGCCTATCGTTTGCCCCACACAAACTAGGTTCAAAGTATATTTATTAGCAACACATGTACAGTTCATACAACCCTAAATTTATTTTATTGCGGGCATTCACATTAAATACAAGAAATGCAATAGAATCAATGAAAGCCGGCATCCAATAGGATGGGCAAACAGCCAGGGTGCAGAAGAAAACAAACTGTGCAAATATGAAAAGAAAAAATAGTAATAAATATGCAATAAATATTGAGAACATGAGGTGAGGAGTCCTTGAATGTGAGTCCATGGGTTGTGCGAGCAGTTCAAAGAGGGGGCGAATGCAGCTGAGTGAAGATATCTCCTCTGTTTAAGAACCTGATGGTTGAGGGGTAATAACTGACCCTGAACCTGGTGGTGTGGGTCCTGATGGCAGCAGCAAGAAGAGAGCATGACTTGGATGGTGGGGACACTTGATGATGGATGCTTTTTCCTGTGACAGTGCTCCTTGTAGATGTGCTCGCTGGTGGAGAGGGTTTTTGCAGGTTCTTCTGCTCAAGGGTATTGGTGTGTCCGTACCAGGATGCAACCTGTCAACATACTCTCCACCACACATCTATAGAAGTTTATCAGCGTTTTAGAAAACAAGCCGAAGTGTACAAGCTATGATTATCAATAAATATTGACCTTTATTTTCACCAGTGTAAAGGTTAAAGGGATGACAAAGCAAGCAGCATTATGAAGGACCCCACGCACCCCTCATATAAACTCTTCTCCCTCCTGCCATCTGGAAAAAGGCACCGAAGCATTCGGGCTGTCACGACCAGACTATGTATAAGTTTCTACCCCCAAGCCATCAGGCTCCTCAATACCCAGAGCCTGGCTTGACACCAACTACTGTACCCTCTACTGTGCCTGCTGTCTTGTTTATTATTTACTGTAGTGCCTGCACTGTTTTGTGCACTTTATGCAGTCCCGGATAGGTCTGTAGTCTAGTGTAGTTTTTATGTTTTTTCTTACGAAGTTCAGTGTAGTTTTGTATTGTTTCATGTAGCACCATGGCCCTGGAAAACGTTGTCTCATTTTTACTGTGTTCTGTACCAGCAGTTATGGTTGAAATGACAATAAAAAGTGACTTGACTTGATGGCAATTGGGTTAGAGTTTTCCAGGTAGTTCACCCCATTTAAAATTATGTGGTCAGCCTTCGTTTTAATTTAAACCTTCAAAAGAAAAAGCACACAGAGGCTCCATGTTCCCACTTGGGTGGGTATAAACAATCCCATTCAATAGTCAAAACAGGAAATTATTTTGTCCTTGTCAGTATGTTTATCACCCATTAACAGTAGTTTAAAAAGTGATCCAGTCATGTATCTCATTGTTAATTTAAGATAATAAATGCGTGTGCATTCATTACATCTGGAGCTTGCCACTTGTATCATCTTTTCTCCCTTCTGTGTGTGTACAAGTAGTCACACGCACATGCTTACGCTCATTCACTTACCTATATGTAGGTCCTGTCTCTTAGATCTACAGTCAGGTGTTGAGGTATCAGCAGTAACCAATGTGCCTCTGAGCCCTGGCCCTGGGTTTTCTGACAATGTACACATAAAACGAAAAGCTGGGTTGAGTTTGCTTCCTGGCAAAGCCTATGACACTTCATTAAAAAGAAGATATGCCTGACATACAGAGAAAATTTGCTTGTTCTTAATATCTTTTAATATTTTAAAATCATTAATTCACTAATCAAAATAATTAAAATAAACTGAAGTAACTGAATTTGTTCTTTTTTCCTTCTCATCCTCTGGTTTAGGAATCATATTCTGATCTGATCTTACCTAGTTAGCGTAGGATTCCCCTAGCACAGTGCTGGGGAATCCCAGGACAAACACCTCTGGGTGCCATTTGAAAATCTGTTGACAGACAGCAGCGTTTCAGACACTTGGCATTTATTTATTTATTGAGATATAGTGCGGAAATGGCCCTTCCAGCCCCTCAAGCCGCGCTGCCCAGCAAACCCCTTGATTTAATCGTAGCCTAATCACGGAACAGTTTACACTGACCAGTTACTTTACATTATCACCAACTGGTAGGTCCTTGGATTGAGGGAGGATACTGATGCGATCGTGGGGAAGAAAATACAAATTCCTTACAGGCAGTGAAGGGAATTGAACCTGGGTCACTTGTACTATAAAGCGTTATGCTAACCACCAGGTTACTGTGCTGGCCCTTCCTAGACATAGCGGGGCTGTGCAAGTCTTACAGGTACACATCTGTAGTTGGCTGTTTTCCCACTAGGACCACTAGCCACATCCAGTTTATGAAGGGTGCCTGCAGTTATCTCTTTTTGTGATTCCTTATTTTCCCACAAACTGCGCCAAAGGAAGCTTAGCACCGGTGCAGCTACGTACTGAGCAGTTCTCCAGCATCACATCTGGTCACTTTAGAGTCTGTCAATCAGTCGTTCACAGCATTACGAACAACTGGACATCATTAAGAATGGGACTGAGCAAAGCAAAACAAAACATCTTCGCAACATAAACATGTCTCAGTGTGGGAACTGAAGTCCGTATCCTTCTGTCCTGTTTCCAGGGCCTAAACACGCTTTGCAAGTGATTTCCAGTTTCTGTTTGGTGTATTGCATTTGGTGCTAGTGATGTGAGAGACAAAATACAAACAGCAGCACATTGCAGAACTCGGACTATAGAGGTGATCTTGAGCTTCCAGTTGCCTGCTACCTTCATTCTCCAAACATTCACATTGTGACTTCTCTGCCTCTGGTCTCCTGCACTGTTCCAAGTTAGCTGAATGTAAGATGGAGAGACAGCACCTCCTCTTCCAACTGACATTGTCACCTTCAGGACTTCACATCAAACATTATTTCAGACAATTGGCCATCTGACCTGTACCTCATTTCCAGCACTTGTTTTATTTTCCTCCTCCTTTTCTACAGTCATTGAGTTGCACAGTACAGAAACGGGCTATTCATCCCATCATGTTCATGCTGACCATCAAATATTCATCTGTTCCAACTACTATACTATCTATATTGCAATATACTATCCTCTCACATTTCAGGTTATGTTTAGCTCCTATTTACGTATGTCAGACACACCTTTGAAAACCTCTTTCAATTGGTGTCACTGCCAAATCTCACTCAACCTCTCCTGGTTTCTACCCTGTTACAAACCTGCTCTTTTACTCTACCAGCACAATCCAATTCCTCCTTTATCCCTCCCTTTCCTGTCTTCCTCTTTCTCTCCAGTTTAAGACTTGTTTCATTCCTGATTTTTCTGAATTCTGAAAGATAACCTAAAGTATTAAGTCTGTTTCTACCCATGAAGGTGGTCCTAGCATTGTTTTGATTTTAGATTTTCAACATCTTCAGTATTTTTCTACTAGATTGCCTTTCAGCTTGTAATTCCAAGTATTATTGCCCAAAATAATATGTATGTTTAAAGTCAGGCTCTGGGTAACAAATATTTTTGTATAGATGTCTTCATCCATATGCTGAGTTGTAAATCTACAGTACAATGTTTTTGTAAGGAAGCTTACATTTCTTTCTTCAGAGATTTAATGCATTCCATAGCCCCTTTATCTTTTTTTTGAGTTCCAGCAGGACTAATTTTGAATATCGAATTCTAAGATAGACCCATTGCTCATGCTACTTTGGACTGCCATGGTTCTGGTAAATATGTTTGACAAGTTTCAATAATTCATCCAGTAAATATAACTGCATACTAACTTCTTAAATGTTAATGACATGTTAATAGTTGGAATGCAGTTGTTACTAAATATAACCATATAGCAATTACAGCACAGAAACAGGCCATCTCGGCCTTTCTAGTCCGTGCCAAACTCTTACTCTCACAATGGTATGCTAAATTCAGTTTGATTAAAAAGAATTGCGTACTTGCGTGGAATTTATAGGTGTTGGAAACCTGTAAACGTGTTTTAGCGCACCAGAACATTGGTGTGATTGGAGAGTGCAGTGGGAATTCAGACTGTAGATTCATATTAATCACAAAATTTCAACCTCTCACTGCTACAGGCGGAAGTTCCCACTTGCTTCAAAAAGGCAACAATTATACCAGTGCCTAAGAAGAATAATGTGAGCTGCCTGGATGACTATCACCTGGTAGCACTCACATCAACAGTGATGAAATGCTTTGAGAGGTTGGTCATAACTAGGCTGAACTCCTGCCTCAGTAAGGACCTGGACCCATTGCAATTTGCCTATCACCACAGTAGGTCAACGGCAAACGCAATCTCAATGGCTCTCCACACGGCTTTAGACCACTTGGACAACACAAACACCTATGTCAGTGATTATAGCTCAGCCTTTAATACTATCATTCCCACAATCCTGATTGAGAAGTTGCAGACCCTGGGCGTCTGTACCTCCCTCTGTATCTGGAACCTCAGCTTCCTAACCAGAAGACCACAGTCTGTGCCGATTGGTGATAACATATCCTCCTCGCTGATGATTAACACTGACACACCTCAGGGGTGTATGCTTAGCCCACTGCTCTACTCTCTATATACACATGATTGTGTGGCTAGGCACACCACAAATGCCATCTATAAATTTGCTGGCGATACAACCATTGTTGGTAGAATCTCAGATTGTGATGAGAGGGCGTACAGGAGTGAGATATGCCAACTAGTGGAGTGGTGCCGCAGCAACAACCCGGCACTCAACGTCAGTAAGACGAAAGAGCTGATTGTGGACTTCAGGAAGGGTAAGACGAAGGAACACATACCAATCCTCATAGAGGGATCAGAGCTGAAGAGAGTGAGCAGTTTCAAGTTCCTGGGTGTCAAGATCTTTGAGGATCTAACCTGGTCCCAACATATCGATGTAGTTATAAAGAAGGTAAGGCAGCGACTATACCTCATTAGGAGTTTGAAGAGATTTGGCATGTCAACAAATACACTCAAAAACTTCTGTAGATGTACCATGGAGAGCATTCTGACAGGCTGCATCACTGTCTGGTATGTGGGGGTGGGTGCTACTGCACAGGACCAGAAGAAGCTGCAGGGGGTTGTAAATCTAGTCAGCTCCATCTTGGGTGCTAGCCTTACAAAGTACCCAGAATATCTTTAGGGAGCAGTGTCTCAGAAAGGCAGCGTCCATTACTAAGGACCTCCAGCACCCAGGACATGCCCTTTTCTTACTGTTATCATCAGGCAGGAGGTACAGAAGCCTGAAGGCTCACACTCAGCAATTCAGAAACAGCTTCTTCCCCTCTGCCATCCGATTTCTAAATGGGCATTGAACCCTTGGACACTACCTCACTTTTTTTTAATGTACAGTATTTCTGATTTTTGCACGTTTTTAATCTATTCAATATACTTATACTGTAATTGATTTACTTATTATTTTTTATTTTATTTATTTTTTTTGCTCTTCTATATTATGTATTGCACTGAACTGCTGCTGCTAAGTTAACAAATTTCACGTCACATGCCAGTGATGATAAACCTGATTCTGAAAATTATTGTCTAACTCAATTATTTGTTGTATGCTCTATGTTGTAAGTGTAAACTGTGAATTTGGTGCTGTAGCATTGAAATATAAGCAGTAGATGCACAAGAGCACCATCTCAAAATGAGCAGAATGATTCGATGCAGGTAGCCTATTCAATCGGTTACTACATCTGTAAGATGACTGGTTGAATTGTGAGTTCATATGTTTGGGAGCTGACTGAACCTCTGGAGTCCTCCCTATTCTTACCTCCAATTGACTTCATATTATGCCATTGTGTATTAGACATTTCCATATGCTTGGGAGCTTTAATTTATACATTGCAAATTATTGGCACATGCATTTAAACACTTTAACTAAAAGCAGCGTCTTTCTTATTTTACAGAGCTGTAGGTAAAACATGCCTGCTCATCAGCTACACCACCAATGCATTTCCTGGAGAATATATCCCAACAGTGTAAGTATTCATTGTAGTATTCTTTCTCAATAACGTCAAACCTGTTCATATTTTGAATTCTAATGCTTTAATTTTTACAGATTTGACAACTATTCAGCTAATGTTATGGTAGATGGGAAGCCAGTGAACCTGGGACTTTGGGACACAGCAGGTCAGGAAGATTATGATCGACTCCGACCCCTCTCCTACCCACAGACGGTATGGTGCCCACACTTTCTATTCCTTTGTTGGACTTTGGATATTATAAATCCTCCTTAATTGTCCAAATAACACTGTCTACTGTTAATACAAGAGCTGGTTATAATGACATATTTATGATTCCTACCAAATCCTTCTCCGCATCTACACTTTACAAATTCTTAAAGGCCACTCAGGATTGAAGCACACACCATTTAAGGAAAAGAGCCCCAGATTTATTCCTGGAGTTTTGAAATGGGCAAAACCTTTTTGATTCTGGTAAATCTTTGTTTATTGCACTTGTGTCAATATCGTTTTACAGCAGAGACCAGTAGTAGTCCAAAGTTCTTCACATTTAACCCTGGGAAATAACTCCTGAATATTGTTTCTTCTTTACATTTTGTTAGTCTGAATCTGTACTAATTTACTAATTTTGGAATTGTATCCCCTGATTCTGCACTGTTGCATAATTAGTTTCCAAGGAGTTTATCTTTGTTTTCTTAGGAAAATGTGTCACTCCTCTATTAATGGTGCATTGGGAATTCAGATTGTATTACTGGTTAATTTTCCAGTAACATTGTCATTCAGTAGGTTTATTAGAATTCTATATTTTGATGCAGTCCTTTGGTAGTAATTGTACCCTCCCCTTTTGCTCCTGTATTAACTATATCATATACATATGTACTCATCTGTTAAGTAAATACAAGTCTTTTGAAAATCTAAATATTGTGTGCACTGCATTTTATTCATTCCCAGAGGTTTTTATTTGTATACAAACATTTACTGGCTGCATCTTCAGTCTCTTCCCATAACATTTAATTTGTGTAGAAGTAGCCAAGTTAGAGCATTGGACCTGCCCTGTATAAATCTGATTAGTTGTTCAATGACTTCCAGAGCGATGTCCCTTTCTAGTTTATCTTTTTAATGACATCTGTTACAAGCACCACTTCAGCGTCTGTGTCAATTTGATTAATAACAGTTGTACAAAGATCAGGTATGAAAGTAAGTTATTTGTGGGATTAAATAACATTGTTCCCTTTGTTTTCTTTGCTCTCGTTTTTGTTGATAGGATGTATTTTTGATCTGCTTTTCACTCGTGAGTCCGGCATCCTTTGAAAATGTCAGAGCAAAGGTAATGTTTGCTTTCTGAATTGTTCACTCAAAATAAAGCTGGCACTTGAAGTAACTTTGTAGGTATAGGACCTTTTAACGATGCAGGCTTACCTAGGTTCTCGGTTTCCACGTGCCTATGCATTATGCGTTAACCAAGATGGTATTTAGGTGAGTGGTTGCACAGATTACCTCCCTCACCCAACGGAGAGGAAATGCATTTTTATCTTGGCCTTTGTTATATTGGTTGAGATTGGAAGTAAGTGCATCACCAGTTGGGAGCACAATACTTTGCTGCCTTGGTTAATTAGCAGGTTGTCTTGACTTCTGGCACGGGAATATTAGGAGTGATGATGTGAATCTTCCTTGCAGATGTAACCTTTTGAGCATTTACGCTTTATCCATCCAGTCATTTAAAAGGAAAAATATAAGCCTTTCAGAAACAAAATAAAAAATGTTGTAAGTACCTAATCAGTTAACATCTTTTGAGAGAAGACAATATAGAATAACATTACATAATACATTACAAGCCCTTCAGCCCGCGACCTTTTAAACTCCTCGAAGAATCTAATGTAGCCCTCCATTTTTCTTTCATTCACTGGTAGTTGTCCATCTAGAAGAGCTAGATTTCTGCCAGAAGTTTACAAAAGCCATCTGACCTGTCCTAGTTAGTGTTATCTGGTTTTATTTTGTATCTATCACATTTTTCAGTCTTGGAGGAGTTGGGGGGATCTCATTTCACATCTCTTCCACACTATTCCTCCAAGTTTGGCTTCATTGTCCATGTTCCATTTTAGTCTTTGGTTTAGGTAACAACAGTGCTTGATTGACACCGTTCTTGATGGGTTTTATAAACATTGTGTTTGAAATTTCTACACCTCATCACCTTGCCTCCCCAGCTCAATTTTTATTCAGTCTGTTAGGATTATTTATTTATTTAGCAATCTGGCGTGGAGTAGGCTCTTTCAGCCCTTTGAGCCATGCTGCCCCAGCAACCCCTGATAACCCCGATTTCACCCTAATCTAATCACAGGACAATTTACAATGACCAGTTAACCTACCTGCTGTGTCTTTGGACTGTGGGAGAAAACCGGAATGCCCTGGGAAAACCCACGCATTCCATAGGGAGGATGTACAGATTCCTTACGGATTGCACCAGAATTGAACTCTAGACTCCAAAACCCAAGCTGTAATAGCGTCACGCTAACTGCCAAACAACCATGGTGCAAGGGAATAGATCCTTTAAGATCCTTGTGGGAAACAGATTTGTGATCTTGGTATCTTCTCAAATGAGTGTGAATCAAAAGCATAACACAATACCATTTAGATTGAGTTGCTTAGAGAAACAACAATATGAAAAAGGGTTTGATGTATATAAAGCTCTAAATTTTCTTCAATTCCATAGTGGTATCCAGAGGTGCGACATCATTGTCCAAACACGCCAATAATCCTGGTGGGAACAAAGCTGGATCTGCGGGATGATAAGGACACCATTGAAAGGCTAAGGGATAAAAAGCTGGCACCCATTACGTACCCACAAGGCTTGGCGATGGCCAGGGAGATAGGTGAGTATTGCTGAGATCCAGGAGCAATTGTGGGTTGTGATGAAAACTTTACCCCTCAATGTACCCTTTGATAGAATACAGTGACCATGTTAAAATGAAAGGTTTGTCTTCGACTATTACACAGTTATTTCCATCCAGATCATTGGTAAATACTTAGACCATCATCTTTTAACGACATTCTGGTGTAAATATATTCCAGCTCTGAGCAACCACCAATGAAGCAAAGCAGTGGGAATGAGACGGGGATTGGCGCTAAGCTACAGAACAAAGTTTTAAAATTAGAAGATACCAAAAATTTGACATTATAAGATATTTATCTTAGTCTGGAGTCATTATTTTTGTCTATCCTTGTCAGTTCCAACAGCAGTGAAAGGTTTTAACCAATATATTGATTAATGAATTCTTAGAGAAGGATTTACAGGGGTATTGAGGTGAATGTGCTTGTGTATTGAATGCCTTCTGTTTTAATTACTAATATAGGTTTGGTTTGGGAGGAAGGGATATATGGTTCCTCGTAAAGTTATTCGGCCACCAACCCTTTGTTCACACCTGAGTTTTACAACCAGGGATTTTGATCAATTTAACTGAGAATTTTTATTTGTGAATCACATGCTCCTTTTTTCACAGTAGAGCCCAAAAAACAGGGAAAATTGTAAAGCATGGAAAACTAAAGATTCAAAAACTGAAATGTCAGCAGTTCAAAAGTATTCTTTGCTTAGCAATTAGTTGAACCACCTTGCAGTTGCAACAGTCAATAGACTTTTTGGATAAAATTCTATTAGCTTTGCACAATGTGATGGAACAAGATTTGCCCAATCCTCCTTTCAAATTTGCTCAAGCTGTGCCAGGTTAGTTGGGGAGTGGCAGTGGACAACAGTCTTGAAGTCTTGCCAGAGGTGTTTGATTAGGTTAATCTCAGGACTCTGACTGGGACACTCAAAGACACCAATTTTATTCATTTGAAGGCACTCCATGGTTGCTCTGGGAGTGTGCTTTGGGTCATTGTCTTGCTGAAAGACTGACTTTCTCCCCAGTTCAAGCTTTCTAGCAGATAACATATTTTATTCAGGATCTCTCTGTATTTAGACACATTCATTTTCCCATCATACTTGACCAGATTTCCAGTCCCCATTGCATGATGCTGCCTCCACCATACTTTACAGTAGGGATGGTGTTACCTGGCTGACGTGTAGTATTAGATTTACATGACACATACCACTTAGTGTTGAGGCTACAAAGTTCCACTTCAGTCTTATCTGACCACAAGACCTTCTTCCACATCTGTACAGTATCTTCTAAGTGACACTTTGAAAAGACTTTATAGGCAAGGATATGCTTTCTTTTTTCTTCCTTGCCACTTCTCCATAAATACCCTTTTTTGCGCCAGGCCTTGGAGGTTGCGAACCCATGAACCTTACCTCCAATTGCAGCCATTGACTTCTGCAGCTCACTTGAGGTGACTGTTGGCATCACAGTAGCCTCTCTTGCAAACGTCATTCCTCTCTAGTGACTAAAGTTTAGAGGGGCAGCCTGACCTAGGCAGTGTGGCTGTGGTTTCATACTTTTTCCACTTTTTCACGATGGACTGCACTGAGCTCTGAGGTTTGTTCAGTGCCTTTGAGATAGTTTTGTACCCTTCCCCGTGTTTTGCTTCTCTGTTAGTATTCTCCAGACTTGTCTTGAATGCTCTTTTGTTTTCATTTTGGTTTGGTCTGTTGAAAATCTACTATACTGTTGGATCTTAGAGATGGGGTACAGGTTTCCCCCGCCATCCGAAGGTAGAGCGTTCCTATGAAACGGTTTGTAAGCCGAAATGTCGTAAAGCAAAGAAGCAATTACCATTTATTTATATGGGAAAATTTTGTGAGCGTTCGCAGACCCAAAAATAACCTACCAAATCATGCCAAATAACACATAAAACCTAGAATAACAGTAACATATAGTAAAAGTAGGAATGATATGATAAATACACAGCCTATATAAAGTAGAAATACTTTTCCACAAACATTACCGAACTGTTCTCCGTAGCGAAAATCTCATGCAAGCGCTGTTGGCAAAAACACGGCGCAAGCGCTCTCCAGTAACCTTTAAGCTATGAAGCTGCCAAATCATACCAAATAACACGTAAAAATACACAGCCAATATAAAGTAGAAATAATGTATGTACAGTGTAGGATCACTTACCGGAATCGGTTCAGCACTGAGCACACTGATGGTGGTGTGTTAGACTTGAGTCGTCAGAGTTTGGATGGTGCAGTGGCCCCTCACCCTCCAGGCCGCTGAGCGATATATTGCCACAAAGAACACAGGGGTCCAGCGGTAGCCGGGAGGTACACAGCACATCTTTAAGAAAAAAGCCGAAACAAGCATGCTAATTAATTAGGTGCCACCCGTAATTGTCGGCCCAGATCAGTGCCGATTTCCAATTGCATCGTCTTCTTAAAGGTGTGCTGTGTGCCTCCCAGCTACCTTTGCATTCTCCGCGAATCGGTATCTGTCCGTAGCCTGGGGGTTGGGGTGGTGGGTCACTGGGGTGTCATCTCGTCATCTGTTTCCATTAGAACAGGCAGCTCATCATCTTCTATCTCTGCCCTACTCAATGTCGAAGGTCGAGGTTCGTCATCTGCTGTGGCTGATGTGGAAGGCTTGCTTGACTGCTGAGCCTCGTGCATTTTTCTATCACACAGTTCTTTAATAAGGACTCAAACCATCCTGCAAGTATCCCCTAAACCGACGTACCCTTTCAAAATTAATGTCGTACTTTATCATAACTCATTTGGTTTCCATTGTTATCCTTTTTTCTTCCAATTGCATCAGCTCTTCATCTGTCAGTTCTTGGTGATGGGATGCCAAAACCTCTTCAACATCATGTTCGTCAGCTTCCACAAGCCAAATTCACTTTGTTCTTACTTCGTTCACCACGATCAAAATGCTTAATTATGTCTAGGTTTACCGTAAGTGTAACACCCTTACGAGCTCTTTCAGGCTTTTCCAATACCATAGAACTCATCTTGCAAACGGCTGCTCACAGGCACGTGTTAAAGCAAAGCAGTTCCGAATCTGGGGGAGGGCGCTGCCTTTTATTGCGCACTGATTTTTTTGGACGCTGATTTTTTATCGCGCCCTGAATTTTTTTTTCGTAACAGTGAAAACACCTTCTGAAAGCGAAGACAGGGTACTAATGTAGATCTTTCGTAACAGTGAGGTTTCGTAAAGCGAACATTGGAAAAGCGGGGGACACCTGTATCTATTCTTATGAATTAGTTGAAAACTGGTGATCCTCCAATTTTCTACAGCAACAAACTGGATGAATTGGTAAGGCAATATATTGCAACTGAGGAAAGTTGGTGTAGTAACTATAAAGGGAATGAATAGGTTTTCAGCCTCTCAGTTATTGTTTTAAATTTTCAGTAAATTGTTGACAGGTTTTGAAATTTTTCCTTTGCTTTGACCTGATACAGAATGTTTTGTAGATTAGCTCAAAAAAAGTCCTGTTTCCAATATATTTTAAGTTTAAAAATGAGGTAGTAAAATGTGAAAATGGTTGTGGGGGCTGAATACTTTTTCAAGGCACTGTATTGGTACAGTGTAAGATGAACCTCTGCAAGGATGACCCTGTGTAGTGGACAACCAGTGTGTTTGTTAATAGCACCCAACAATCAGGGCTTTTTAAGATAGGTGAAAAGAAAGGTATTGATTCAGGAATGGCAATGATAAACAATCAGGCATTTTTATTGATAATTGCTTCATAACTTTTGTTACAAAAAAGAGGTCTAACAAACCAATATTGGAAATAGAAGTAGAATGTGGTAGATTTCCTCAGTGCACTGATTGGCTCTAAATTTAAAAATGTACGGTCGTTAATATTCCAGGTGTAAGTGATGAATGAATAGCTTCAAGATTTATTAGCCTTTCCTATTACCACTTCAGAGTTCCTCTTTGAATTGTGGACTACATTGTTTAAAGCCATACATTTTAGCAGACATTTATATTTTAAAAAGCCTGGTTGAATGTGAGGAATAGTTTAGATAAGAATTGCAAACATCCTTGTAGAGCTTTTCTACATTGGTCTATGCAGATTTTGCACTGACTAATTATCCCTAGATTCTTACTAGAAATAGATTGTTATTCCAGCATTGAGAAATATAACCCAATAGTAAAACACAGTTTTGAGATCACTATACAATCAGCTCTATTCTCTTTTGTCTAGAATTCAAGTTTAATAAATGCTTTGCTCTTAACTTTTTAGACCTCAATTTGGTCCCATTGACTCAGTGAACATCAATGAAGAACAAGAAAAAAATAGATGATATTGGTTGTGAAACCATTTTCATTTTTATTATTGAGACAAGGACTAAGAGGGAACTTCCTTACTGCAGATGTGTTTCTGAGCATGGGAACTTTCCATTGAGTTGTTCTGCAATTAGCTATTTTCTACGTGCACGTGGGTTTTTGTTTTTGTGCATTGCATTTGGATGCAAGTCTGCAGTTCTTTTGTTGCTGAACTATCCAACAGTTCAGCCAACTGGATACAACATTCAAACTTCCAACTAAACAAAGACTAATAAAAATCAGGAAGGGTACGGGTACAGTACAAGCCACTGTGAAATGGCCTTTTGTGACACGAAGTTAATCAGGTCAATATAACCTGTGGCATTAAGATTCTGTTTTGCCTGGATTCTGTCCTATTTACCACTGTGGAAAGAATTTTCTTCACCAGGAATGGCAGATGCTTGTAAAATTGAAACCTGAATGGCCAAACAATTTTAGAACAGAGCATTTTCAAGAACTTCCAATAACAAGCTTCCTTATTCTTCCAGTCAGTATACTGCTGAGTAAAATAATTTTTTAAGAAACAATTTGGAATCAAAAGCAGTTTCATAAATTTCTTTACATAATGAAATTGTCCCTTAATATTTGTCTGAGAGGAACTGCATCCTTTTATGTAAAATGCACCAATTTCAATTTATATTGTATTTTTCTGATTAATCTTGTGCTAATTACAAGGTAAAGTTTTCTGCAAAATAATGGAATACAAACTCCAGACTCCCTTGAGAGACCCCAAGGACAGTAAGCACCGGGCAACAGAGGTTTTACTTCCTGAATACTTTTGAGTGTATCTTATGGATTTTGGGCTGTTGATCATGAAAATCACCATGAAATTTCCCTATCACACACCATGTTTTTGAAATTGCCTGTATTTGTTATTTCAGTTCATAATTCAAGACAATTAAAACGTTGCCCACAGTGTAAGCTGAAAATTTTTCTATCTTGTCCAGGCATGCCTGAACATGCTTAGGCAGGGTTGATGCTGCATGTTTTAGAAAGGCTATGAAAGCATCATGCTCACACCATTCTATGCATTGCAATTGCAAATATATTGGTTTGCAATCACCTTGATGCACATGCTCTTTGCATCATACTGTGTGTACTTATTATAATAAAGTAATTTTATTTTTAAGAGTATTTGTGATACCAAAATGTCTTGCCAATGTTGCAATAGCTGTGATACTTCCTGTTTTATTTGTAACGAGTATACGCTTAAATCTCAAGGACGGAGCATGACTCTTCTTATTAAGAAAGTCTATGAGCTCTACTTCGGGTGTAAAATTGGCGACTAAGACAAAGCCTGGGCTCCTCAGAGGTACACAGAAAACAATGCCATTCACTGTCCCAATGATATGGCAAGATCAGAAGAGTCATGTGACAGACTGCTACTTCTGTCTGGCCAGTATGTCTGTTCCTCTGCTAAAAACAAAAAAACCCATTGAATTTCCCAAACTTCGCCATGAGACCTGTGCCGTATGATGATAGTCTTCCAGTGCTGAAGGTACCAGAGACACAGAGTCTAGAGGAGGCAAATGAAGATGCCACGATGCCCAATTCAGGAATGGAAAAAGA
Source organism: Mobula hypostoma (assembly GCF_963921235.1). Classification (NCBI taxonomy): domain Eukaryota; kingdom Metazoa; phylum Chordata; class Chondrichthyes; order Myliobatiformes; family Myliobatidae; genus Mobula; species Mobula hypostoma. Next base: position 34,657,265 of record NC_086118.1, on the reverse strand, counting down.
TACTGATACAGATTTTGAACCCTTTATGTCGAGTGAACCTCATCTGATAACTCAATCTGAATTAAATGACCTGGTTGGTTACTTGGGTTTGTCAAAGGCAAAAGCAGAATTACTGGGTTCAAGACTGCAAGGGTGGAAATTGCTATTACCAGGCGCAAAAATTCCCTTGAAGGTTTTCGATATTTCAGACAGATGTTAACCAAAATAACTAATGCCAAGATTAAGGAGGGCATTATTGTTGGTCCACAAATCAAACAGGTCATCAATGACAGGCAATTCGAAGAATTTCTAGTAGGACTGGAGAAAAAAATCGCATGGAATACTTTCAGGTATGCTGTTGAAAATTTTCTTGGCAACTGCAGAGCATGAAGCTACGTGTAGCTAGTTGGCAACATGCCTGGAGCATACAAAGCCATGAAGTACAACATGTCAACCCACACAGAATGCTGGATGAACTGTTCCTGCAGCATCCTGTGTGTGTTACTTGAATTTCCAGCATCTGCTGATTTTCTCTTGTTTGCGAAGTACAACATATGACTAAAGGCTCATTTCCTGCATTCCCATTTAGACTTCTTCACTGCAAATGTTGGTGCTGTCAGTGACGAGCTTGGTAAAAGGTTTCACCAGGACATTGTTGTAACATTGAGACATTTTGCTATCAAAAATATTCCTTAAAATACAAATACTCTATTATAATGAGTACGCACAGTATGCTATGCGCATAGAGCATGCACATCAACATGATCGCAAACCAACATGCATGTAAATGCAATGCATAATTCAGTAAGCTGCTGTCCTTACACCCAGGGCTGCCTAATGATAGGGAGGGCCTTGTTGTACTGAATGTTGAGAATAACTTTAACTCTGTGGCTAGATGATCCTGACAGGTTATCCTTGCCAGTATTGCTCTAAATAGTAGTGTAAGCACATTATACTCTGGCTCAATCCATTGGTTTCAGTGGTCAGTAATCAAGATTATCTTGAATTGCTGCAAAGCCAGGTAGTTCCGCTATCCATGTAACAGATAAAGGTAAGTTAGTAATGAACTGGAATAATGGACAAATGACTGTTGGCATAATTCACACAGAGAAAAAGGGTAAAAGTATGAAATAACCTGTATTCCTATTTGTGTAAAGTGAATGATCATTTGTTAAAAAAATGCTTAGCAATGTATAATTTTGAGATGCAGGAATACCTATAATTACTGATACTGAGTTTCTGTTGTGAAAATAAAGACTCTGCATGGTCCTGGATGAGGTTTGCACAGACTGAAAGAGGCCTTTGTTTTAGCAACTAAGAGAATTGCAGTCCATCGTCAGTTCTGCTCGGAGGGCACAGTTGACTTTTATTGTCAGCTCGTGAGAAAGTGAAGAAATCTTCCACTTCCATTCCCCTGGGAAAGCCTGCCAGTGTTGAGCTACTTTATGTTTCCTTGTTTGTGTAGGCAATTAACCTCAGTAAGTGTACCCTCCCCCCCCCCCAACTTCAAAACCAGGCTCAAATAATAGTGGCCACCTTCTGCCTTGTGAAAACAAAAACTTCTACAATTAAATGGATACAGTTTGACATCACCTGTAAAGATTTATGAAGCACTGAGTCTCTTCTGCCATTTTGCTCTGTATCAAAATTTATCATTCGGATTTAAAAATAAATTTATTGTTTTGCCATTTCAAACTTTTATCCCCCTTTGCAAACATATTAGAAATTCTGATAGTGGGCTGATACCAGAAAGCTGTGTAACAGTCCATTCTGCCATTCTTTCATTTTTGTAAGCTGAAAAGCAAAACAAAACTGCAGTGCTAAAAATCTGAGCTAAGGGCATAAAATGCTAGAAATATTTAGCAAATCAGGCAACATCTATGGAGAGTGGAACAGAATTGACATCTCAGACTGATGACTCTTCGTAATTTTAGTGCTGGTCACCATCTGATAGGTTTGTGTATTGGCCAGCTAAGGTTGTCGGAACAGTATCCAATAGTTGAAAATCCAAAACTCAGCGATTTCAAGATTGTGACAGATAAGTTGAGCGAAGTCGGAAATAAAACTAAGCCATATTTTCAACTGGGTAGTTGGTTGAAACAACATTTCAAAAAAACACTTGAATTGCCAAGGGAGAGAAAGCTACATGCCAAGTGCTGTTAAATGGGGTTGGTAGAGATCGATAAATGGTTGTTGGCATGACTGGTAAGCCTAAGAGGCTGTTTGTGTAGTGTGACTCTGGTAAAGGCGTCGTAAATCAGTGTAATGAATCCTTGGAGTTCACAGCAAGGAGCATTCTAGGGTTGGTTCTTCAAGAGAAGATGCTGTGATTTTTACACGTAACGGGAATGGGGGACCACAGGGTAGTGCAGGAGAGAGAAGCTGAGGCAAAAGTTGAGGCATGATCGTTTTTTGAATGGCATAGCAGGCAAAAGAGCATCAAAGGCACATTTTTTTTCCTCCATGCCATATATGTGTGTCTTTACCATGACAACTGTGATCTGTTGAGATTCTGGTTTGCTGTCAACTGCATTCTGACAAAAACTAAATGTATACTTAAAATATTTGCACTTTTAAAAATCTGCTCCCTAAAGTTGGAAGGTCTGTGATACATCAAGATCGTGTATAGGTAACTTTGCATATATTGCCCACCTGGAAACTGGGCAAATAGAAAAGCTGAGTAATGAAAGCACTGGCATGGAGAACTTGAACATCTGATGTGATTTGCATTTTCAAAGTTGTTTGTCCCCTGCAGGTGCTGTGAAGTATCTGGAATGCTCTGCTCTTACTCAGCGGGGTCTAAAGACGGTCTTTGATGAAGCAATTCGAGCCGTGCTGTGTCCACCACCTGTAAAAAAGCGTAGAAAGAAGTGCACTGTTTTCTAGGAAGAGGCTGTCCAAGAACCATACCTTCATGGCAACGCAATCTGCTGGTATTTTATCCAAATCGTGGCCCTGTGTGGAATGAGACTGCAGAAGAGAGTGTTCTTGTCGCCTCTCTTGTTGGAACAGCTAGCCTTGAGCGTCAAGTCCTGAAGTCAGTAATTACTCTCTTAGCAATGTGTTGGATTTTTAATGTGAGGCAATGTGACCGTCTTCATGAGTGGACTCCATTTTGTTTTAAGCTGCAGTATCCCCACTTTTGGTAGTTTTATCCAACTCAATGCAGTGATTGCCAAATTTATTCTTCCATTGGAATCAGTATTACTGGGTCATTTCATCTTTGTGATCTTAACTTTTTGATTTTTAATGTGAAGCTAGACTATATGAAAACACGGATTTGGATTCTGTTAATCTACTTTATCCACAACTTCACTGCCAGAAAGCATGATCCCTGATTGTTTTTCTGTGCAGTAGCTGTTTAGACCTCCATAATCGGTTCACTGCCCTTATTGGTGCTGTGTAATATTAGCAGGAAGTTTAGACCTATGCATAGCAGATCACATTAACAATTATTAAAGTCTGGACTCCTGTTGCATTGCCATTTATTGTGGCAACATTTTAAACATTGTTTCAGATAAGCATTTAAATATTTTGAGCCCCTCAGAGGACATGAAAGTTTATTAAGATTTTTGTGTAAATTAACCTTTTTTTTGCACATTTTACTTTGGCTTTTTTCTAACTACATGGTTACAGGAAATCAAAATGAGGGATACTGCAGTGTTAATTATTGTAGACATACTTATGACCTTCCTGTAAGTGGCTCTGATTAGTATGGGATCACTGAGTGCAGCATGGGTAAAATGCAAATTTAAAGTGGGAGGGGGGAAGGGGGGGAAAGGCTTGTGTATGTGAAAGACTTGCGTGATAAAGGCTTTCTGCTGGTTATGTAAAGTCGGTGTTTAACTGTTCTATTCATTAACTTTATTACGACACTAGCAGACCTATGTTATGACAGATAATTGATCAGGGTTTCTCCATTCCACATATTACATAGGAACTGCACATGCAGTTTGTAATTAGCAATGTGGCATTCACATGCTCCAGCTGGTACTAACAAACCAGTTTTGCCAACATGCTGTCTTCTCTTCATGTGTATCACTGGCCTGCATGATTTGACCCCTAATACTTTATTCTAATATAACATCCCAGCCTTAACCCAGTGAGAGCTCTGGCACTCCCAGAAACATCAGTGTTTATTTTTGTCTTGTTTTTTGTGATATCTTAAATGCATTCATACAAGTTTGGAGATTTCTAATGATACATTCTCAAGGTGCAAACTCTTGAACCAAAATTGTGTTTTAAAATGAATTTCATTAAATATTGTAGTATCCTGATTACCTTGATTGTTTTTTTATTATCTTTGTAATGCATATGTTTTAATTATATTTCAAAGATTAAACTGAAAATAGCTCTTCATACCACACAGGACTCTTCGGAATCAAGGCACTTGCATTCATGCCAACTATCAGGAATCTATCTAGACTAATATTTTATCACCAGTTGGACTAGAATTGAGATAAACACAACCCCAAAGCATAAGGAAATGTAAATGATTCAAGCAGAATAATTTTGAAGTGGCTAATGATTAGACAGGAACTACAGGATGCAGAGTAGTAACACTGCAAGCTTAGCAAGTTTTCTGCTGCAGCATAACCTCAACCACAAAGGCTGAGTAACACTATTGTGGTGATAATTCTGGAAACACAATGGATTCCACCATGACTGTCATATTGGTGTTGGATTCCAGTCCAGAAAATAAATCAACACTACCTAATATAAAGTGAAGAGTTTTGCAACCCAGAGCAGTGTTTTTACTCATGATCTTGTTTGCTCTTTAAAGAAATGCTGGAAGCACTGCATGTCAGTCCATCTCTGTTTTACCAGTAAGCCCTTCTTACTATTTGTGTTTGCTGTGCCAAGTGTCATTTTACCTCCACTGCTGGCAATGCTAACAAACAACTTTAAAGAATAGTTCCTGCTGAGTAAATCAGCATCTTCACGTAACACTATTTTCAACTACACTGTTGCACCAGTTAGCTCTTGCTGGTTACAAGAAAGATGGTACTGCCTCCTAATGGAGATATTGTAGCATAATCTCTAACTATGGAAATGGAACAGTTACATGGAACTGATGTAATACAGACATAACATTTTATAAGAATCAGTCACTTCTGGTAGAAGACCATTTTAGAGGATTGCTTTTTAAGGTTTAATGTGTGGTGACCATACTGCTTCAGAAGTTCTTACATTTGACTGCAAGAATCAAAAACTGCTTTCACTACATTATCTTATGCCTTACACATCACTCCTGTGCATTCTACAATAACAACTGAGCTTCTCTTTAGCTGCCACTTCAATTCTCAAGCCCATTCCCATCCTCCTTTGTCCTCCCACACTGTTCCGGAACCCGCCTCGTACTCCAAAAACATCTTATTTTCCATCCAGGCCCCTTGCGACCTTGAAGACCCGATTCAACAATTTCAGATAAGCAGCCTTTCCTACTTGCATCTGAACTGGTCAGTTTGAGGGGGGGGAGAAAAAACACAAAGTTTGATATCTCCCCCACCCCCCTGCAGTTCTTGTGTACTTTAAACCTCCTCCAAGCAATTTAGCACTGATTTTATAAAAATTTCAACCACTCTTGGTGAATTCCAAAAACAAGGCTACGTCACTTCTTAAAAGTATGTGAATAATCTCATTTTCATTTCTAAAGTCAGATCTAACCCACTCATTCTCTCTCAATCCATGGAATTCATCGTGCCAAGTCATTGGGTATATTGAAAGAGGAAGTTGTTAAGTTTTTGATTAGCAAGGGTATCAAAGGTTACAGGATGAAGGCAGGAGAATGGGGTTGAGAGAGATGATAAATCAGCCACGATGGAATGGCACAAAAGACTCTATGGGCGAAATGGTCTAATTCTGTTCCATTGTCTATGTTCATCCAATACCTTGGCAATTTTTCGTTTGGATTTCTAGTATTTGCAGTTTGCTTTCAGACAATTGTTATCCATGTTGTCAGTAATTCAGAAATCAGATTGCATTAGAACCAAAACTGTTATAAATGTTCATGAACCTATCTGATGCAACATTCTTTAATTGATTTTCTTTTAAAACATTACTTATAATGCTAACTCTTTGTAGAAGTTAATCAGACTAAAGCCCACGATCTTATTTATTTATTTAAATTAATGTAATACACACAAAATGCTGGAGACCTCAGCGGGCCAGGCAGCATCTATGGAAATGAGTAAATAGTCAACGTTTCGGGTCAAGACCCTTCATCAAGACTGGGGAAAAAAGAGACCAGGTTAGAATAAAGTGGGGGAAGGAGAGGAAGAAATACAAGTGATAGGTGAAACCGCGAGAGTGGGAGGGCTGAAGACACCTGGGAAGTCAACTGGTGAAAGAGATAAAGTGCTGGAGAAGTGGGAGGTAGGGGGGATGTCATAGGACAGGCCAGAAGGCCATGGAAGAGGGGGAAGAGGGAGGTGATTGGCAGGAAAGGAGAAAAGATGAGAGGGGAAATAGAAAAGGGGAATGGTAAAAGAGAAAGTGGGGGGGGAGGACAATTAACGCATTTGAGAAATCAATGCTCGTGTCATTAGGTTGGAGGCTACCTAGATGGAATGTAAGGTGTCGTGCCCCCCCCCCCCAAACTTGAATGTGTCCTCATCACTGCAGTAGCAGAGACCATGGACTGACATGTCAGAATGGGAAGTAGAATTGAAAAGTTCCTCTAGCAGTTTGTGTTTATTACTTTCACTTCCAACACCTGCAGATTTTCTCATTTGGGATTCTATTAATTGAGATACAGCGAGGAATTGGTCCTTTGAGCAATGCTGCCCAGCAATCCTTCGATTTTACTCCTAGCCTAATCACGGGACAATTTACAAATACCCAAGTAACCTCCCAACCCAATACATCTTTGGACTGTGGGAGGAACTGGATCACCCGGAGAAACCAATGTGATCATGGGGAGAACGTATGAACTCCTTACACACAGTGTTGGGAAATGAACCCGGGTCTGTGGTACTGTGAAGGGTGTTCTAACCACAACACTACCATGTTGCATTAAAGACAGAAAATGGGACAGTCATTCAGCATGAACAGGAGCATTAGAAAATGTGACACACTCCAGCAACATTATAGCATGAAGTTCACAGGAATAAACAGTGAAATATCTGAAGTGAACCCTTTGCAATGTTAAAACCATTTACAACTGGATTAAACAGAATTTTCGTTTTACAAACCCCTAGTTAACACATGAATTGTTTTATGAGGCAAGATATCCTCCATCCACAGGCAGAGTCACTCCATTTATCATTGCACTTTTGTCACTGAGGAGGAAGATTATTGCATTCACTACATCTTCAAGTTCTGCAAGAGGAATGAGGAAAAAATATAACTATTAATCTAAAATTTGTTGATATACAATTTGATGAAGGTGGGCAGGAGCAGAACGATTGGTCATTCAAAGGCTGTGGTCAGTGGAGTTCTACAAAGCTTGAGTACTCAGTCCTGATTTGGATGCCAATGTAGGAGTCATGATGAAGAGTGAGAATGATATTAACAAAATCACTGTTGGTGGAAGAGACCCATCAATTTAGGAATAACTTTGTGTAGGAAATGCTTAGAAGGATATGGAACAAATGCAGGCTAGGTTGGGGACCTTGGTCAGCATGGACAATTTGGACCAAGGGGCCAGTTTCTGTGATCTATATCACTAATACTCTGATCAAAATCCTACACAAAACAAACCAATATCATTCATATGTAATTTTGTGCAAAAGGGATCACCAGACACAGTGCTTGACCCTTAAAGATTTCTCTCTCACATCCCAAGAAGGTGGATGTTAGGTCATAACTTGAAGCTAAAAAGTTAATATTTGGAATTGTTTTTTTTTGTTTTTAAGAATTACAGAGTGATTGCAAGTACTTATTTAATTCTCATCCTGCTGTTCCAGCTACCCACCATCTCCCAAGTTCCTGGCACAAATATAGCCCTAATTTCTGTATTACAAGTTTACAGTTCATCTTCAATCATCTAGGGGAAGCAATGTTTTGTCTATGATTAAAATTAAAGGACAATATATTTTGATTCAGGTAATTTACAAGGCCCTACTAAACTCTGAAGTTCAAAATGATATTTGCCTGCTTTCTCTTATATTTATTGGTAATTAAAATCTTCTAATAAGGTTTAATCTTGTTGAGACACCAGCAGTTATTTGTACTGGATTCATAAGCCACCAATTATAAGAGCAGTCTTGCTAGTTTTATAAAACTGGAGTCAATGATGCCCAATACATACCCAGACAAAATCATGGTTTATGCTATGGTCTATGATAGTTATGTTCAAATTCCTTCAGGTCTGTAAGTACGGCTCAGAGTGAACATCCAAAGTCTCAAACTTATCCTTGTCACTTGCCTGCAAACTTGCCCATTGGGATGCGAGACAACATTCCTGCTGCTTTTACTGGATCACTCCATCCAGCCCGACCCATTGCAGTCATCACCACTGTGGGGTTCACGGCATTCACTCTTATCTGTGCCAGATTCAAAAATGCTGCTTCATTACAACATAAATTAGGTACTTTTAGATTTTCACCATTAAAGTTCCAGAAATCTCTTGCAAAATGAACGAAGTGAGAAATCTGAAACACATCTGTGAAGTTCAATGTCCCTGCTACATCCAATGATTAAAATTAATCCGTACAATATTGTGGTATTTGCTAATAACTCTTCATACCACGTGTAACTCTCGCTTCAGCTAGCGGCTTAATATAGGGGGTGATAGCCCCCTGCCCGGCCAAATTTAAGAAATCTCATTTGGGTGGATGCTGCGCGATGTGTCCCTTGTTACAAATCAGTACCCCGAAATAACAAACAGTACACAATATGTGATTAAACGATTAAGCTTTATAATTCTTACTTTGACTATATGGTTAGTAAAGAAAATGGGAAAATAAGGGGCCCAATCTTATGAAACAGTCTATTGCGCAATGTTGGAGCTCACTGATAACCCGATTGACCTCCTCCGATTGTCGCTGCCCTTCAGACCCTCACTTCAAGTCCACCCTGTCTGGCAGTCTACCAACTCTCTCCATATGCATCTTCTCTCCTCATCTCTCCCCAGCAAAAGACCGCGAAAATCTCTTTTCCAGACTCACAAGAAAGAACAGCAGCATTCCAAACCCTGTTATCTCTAGTCATAACCCAAACATTGCTGCTAAAGAGAAACCATTACATTATCAGTGAAACCTTACAGCATGTTACACAGCAGTGAAACCCCACAGCATGTTACCCACGTAAAAGAAGTATCAGTTTCAGAAGTAATCACAGGAAACTGTTGAAGGCCCAAGGGCCAGATTAACCTAGTAGCAAAGGTAGTATATGCTACTGGCCCCGCACTAAATGCTTGCAAGCTGCAGTCTGGTGAAATCGGCATCTCACCGTATTCTCACGACGATCTGGCAACGCTGTTGTTTTCCTGTCAGGGGAGCTGCATGGTATGTGTATGCAGGTGTATGTTGGCTCTTTGCTGTGTCGTGGTGACCTTTCTGCTATCTCCCACGCTCCTAAGCCACTGACTTTGACTGTGCGCTATGTTTTGCCGTCTGGATTAGTTGAAAGATTTGTGAAGTTTTATGGATATGGAAGGTCATAGTGCTGAACAGCTCGCTCAAAGTTTACTTGACTTTTTAAAGGAAGATTGCATTGATATAAAAGACTGCTGTGGTCAAAGTTATGACAATGCCACCTACATGAGTGGCAAGTATAGTGGCTTACAAGCACGAATTAAAAAGCTGAATGAGTTTGCGGATTACATTCCATGTTGCGCACAGTCACTAAATTTGGTTGGAAAATGTGCTGCTGAATGTTGTCAAGAAGCATTAATTTTCTTTCAATTTGTAGAAAGCCTCCACACATTTTTTTCTGCTTCTGCTTATCGGTGGGATCTCCTTTCTGCTGCATTGTCTGATGGTGGTGCTCATTTGCCCATTGTGAAAAGATACCAGGTGGTCAGCTCGTGCAGATGCAGCAAAAGCTCTTTTACACAGCTGTTCCGCAATAAAACAAGTCTTGGATGACATTTCAAATAACAATGATCTGTTGCAAGGACGGCATTGGGAGCGGACCCAAATGCAAGACACAGACCCTGAAGTACTAGGAACAGGACTAGGGTTATCGAGATAGCAAGGTGAGTAAGGAAGAAACGATGCTGGCCATTGCCATGGGCCCTAGACGAGACTAGGATTCAGGGCCTGGGCTAGGCCTTGGACTAGAAACACGGGACCTGGACGGGGAACTAGGAATGAGGGGCCTGGACTAGGACTTCGAGCCAGAGACTGGACAGAGACCAGGAACCTGGGTCTTGACTCGGGCTCAGACTCCGGATCTGGGCGAGGACAAGACATGGCTACAGGACTGGACATGGCATTCCTGCACAGGACGAGGTTCTTGGACGTGGCTTGGACTGGACGAAGTTCTTGGACGTGGCTTGGACTAGATGAGAGACTCCGGCACAAGACGAGGGAACTCCAGCACCAGGCTGGGCGAGGAATCTCCAGCCCAGGATGTAGGTCTTGAACTAGATTTGGCTCGACCCTTGGACTCAGCGTGGTTAGGCCCTTGGGTACAGAGCTGGGACTCCTCCTTGGAGTGCAGGGCTGGGACCCTTTCTTGGACGCAGGGCCAGGATGACTGCCGAGGTAAACTGTCGAGGATTCAGATGGGGATAATCCAGCACAGGACAAGGAATCTCCAGCACTGGGCTGGGCGAGGCACATGGACTGGATGAGGACATGAAGCTTAGACTTGGACAGAGCTGGACTTGGTCTTGGAACACAGAGCCTTGGACTTGAGCACAGGAACAGGGAACACAGAGTCAGGACCCCTCCTGGGAAGCACAGGACGTAGGGCTGGGACTGATACACAGAACACAGACACTAAGAGACAGTTCCAAACTCAACAATAGATTGTTCCTTCTCTTGGCGTGGCAAGGCTCAGGTCTCACTCCAGCAGTTGAACTCGACGAGGTTGCCAGCAAAGGTTTCAGAAGGATGGGGAAGGGAAGGGAACAGTCCAGCAGGGAATCCTTGTTTGAGAGGTATTTATGTGCCAGTCCACAACGAGATTTAGATGCCTCAATTAAGGCACCCAACAGAACAAGGGAGAAAACAGGAAAACCCGGAACAAGGATCAATGGACTGGACCGTGAATCAGAATGCAAACTTCATGGACTGGACCATGACATGATCAGAAGGCAGAGTGTTGACAATAGGCTCGTGGACTACTTTCAACCATGATGAAGTTGGAAACAGGAATAATGTGGGATCAAGTATTACAGCGTTTTCAAATGACCAGTGCTTCTTTGCAATCTTCTGGCCAAGACTTGAACACAGCTTGTGCACTCTATGAATCCTTGCATGGATATATTCAAGCTATGCGGTCTACTTTTTCAGACATTGAGCAAAAAGCCAAGGATCTGACTAAGTATGAAGATTATCGACAGCAAAATCGAAGAAAACACAAGCAAAATCGCATGTATGATGATTTCAGTGGTTCCAGCACTCTTGATCCACTTGTTGAATCTGAAACGCCTTCTCATAAGTTTAAAAGCCGAACATTTCTTGCCATTATTGACAGCTTGCTTTCTGCCCTGTCAAAAAGGCAGAAAGCTTATCTAAGGGTGAATGGTGTTTTTGAATTCCTTCATTAGTTACTGTCGTTTACACCTGAAGAGATCGTAAAGAGGTCATCAAATCTTATTAAATCATATCCAGATCTGGAAGAAAGTCTTGATGAAACAGTTTACTGAACTGTTGAAAACTGAACTTGCTTCTCATATTGGCGCCAAACAAGACATTGTAGAGTTACGGTTGTACCGCTTGATAACTGACAATTCTTTGGAGTCAAGTTTTCCAAATGTAGAAAATGCCATCTATTTGCCACTCATGGTTGCTAACTGCAGTGGAGAATTCTCATTTTCAAAGGTGAAAAGGATTAAAAATGAACTAAGGAGCACCATGGGTCAAAACAGATTGAACAATCCCACTCCAATGAGCATTGGACATGAACTTCTGCGTGAAATAGACATTTCCAGTATCATCAACAAATTTGCTCATGCTAAATCTAGAAAATGTAGCTTTTAAATTGTAGTTTTGTTACTTTTGACATTTGAAATTGATACCCACATGTAAGTAATACTATTACTGAAGTGTCAGACATTTACTGTATTATCTGGCTGTATAGCAAATGAAAAAACTGAATTACTTTTCTATGCAAGTAAATAATTTATGTTTTAATACTGATGTGCGTTTTTTAAATTTAGGGCCCCTTTCTAACATATGCTACAGGCCCCACACTAGCTTAATCCGGCCCTGGAAGGCCCTCTGCTGGTGAAATCATACTAAAGTACATCCTCAGATGGTCCAAGTAGACGGTGCACAGTCGAATGGTGGAATACTTCAGCAATCTGCTAAGACCTCATTTTCATTTCAACCTCAAGATGGTATGAAGTATTTAAGTTATTTTAAGTTAAACCCATTTCTATAGTAATAATAAGCAAGCTAGGGTTTTTCTCTTTGGAGCAACGGAGGACGAGAGGTGACTTGATAGAGGTGTAGAAGGTTATAAAAGGAATAGACAGCGTGCACAGACAGCACTTTTCCCCCAGGGTGGTAATGACCAATAGCAGAGGACATCCATTTACGGTGAGTGGAGGAATGTTTAAGACACGTCAGAAGCATTTTGTTTGACACAGAGTGGTGGGTGTGGATGGTGATAGAGGCTGATACAACAGAGACATTTAAATGACTGTTGAATAAGTAAATGATGTAACAAAGAATGGAGGGTTATGGGCTGTGTAGGGTGGAAAGTTTAGATTGATTGTGCAGTCAGTTATATTGGTCGGCACAATGTCCTGGGTCGAAGTGCCTATACTGTGCCGTACTGTTCTGCGTGTATTCTATGTAAATAATACATTTACATTAACATGACATCCAAGATTCAATTACTGGGCCAATGGAAGTGATGTTCCACATTGCTGGTTGATTCAAAACCAGGTTTTAGTTAAAAACTCCATTTTGATAACAGGATTAGTAGATCTAAGGAAATGTGTTCCATGAGGAAGCTAGCAGATATTAACAAATCTGAATTGCTAATAGATGGAAGAAAAAGCCTCCATGTCAAGGTACATCAATAAACAGGGTGATTACAGTCAATCTATTCTGGCTAGATCTCACTAGAGCTTTCAGAGAAGTATTTACGGTATCAGATGATCACTTCCATGCTCATTGTCCAGTCATGTCAGTGCTTACCTTGTGTGGTCCCAGCTCAATTGCCATCACTTTCGTTAGCATATCGACAGCTCCTTTCGAGGCACCTTAAAAAGCAGAGAAAAACAACATAGATTGATAAAACCCAGGAGGAACAATATTCCAGTTTTGAAAGTTTGATATTGGAGGTAAAACAATTGTTTGAAAAACCATAGCCAGCACTTATGGCCAATTATTATCTGTTACATGGCTAACAGTGACCTTTATTAATCAAAATATTGAGTATAAGAGCTGGAATGTTATGATAAAGTTGTATAAGGCAATGGTGAGGCTGAATCTCGAGTATTGTGTTCAGTTTTTGTCACCAAATTACAGGAAGGATATTAATAAGGTTAAAAGAGTGCAGAGAAGGTTTACAAGGATTTTGCCAGGACATGAGAAACTCAGTTACAGAGAAAGGTTGAATAGGTTAGGACTTTATTCCCTGGAGCATAGAAGAATGAGGGAAGATTTGATAGAGGTATATAAAATTATGATGGGTATAGATACAGTGAATGCAAGCAGGCTTTTTCCACTGAGGCAAGGGGAGAAAAAATACCAGAGGACATGGGTTAAGGGTGAAAGGGGAAAAGTTTAAAGGGAACATTGGGGGGGCTTCTTCACACAGAGAGTGGTGGGAGTGTGGAATGAGCTGCCAAATGAGGTGGTAAATGCAGATTCTTTTTTAACATTTAAGAATAAATTGGACAGATACATGGATGGGAGGTGTATGGAGGGATATGAGCCGTGTACAGGTCAGTGGGACTAGGCAGAAAATGGTTCGGCACAGCCAAGAAGGGCCAAAAGGCCTGTTTCTGTGCTGTAGTTTTTCTATGGTTTCTATGGTTTTCTATGAGGCTTAGGACTCATGGAGGCAACTTGATCAAAAAAGTTTATCAAAATACTTATCTAATTCACCTGCGGAATGGTTGAAGTGTTTAAAAGCTGCCTCTGTTAACTTGTATACAAGAGAAAATCTGGAGATGCTGGAAATCCAAGCAACACCCACAAAATGCTGGAGAAACTCAGCAGTCCAGGCAACATCTATGGAAAAAAAGTAGAGTAAACATTTCAGGCTGAGACCCTTCAGCAGGACTGATAACAGGATTTAACCTGAAACGTTGACTGTACTTTTTGCCATAGATGCTAACAGGCCTGCTGAGTTATTCCAGCACTTTGTGTCTGTTAACTTGTATCTCATTTGAAATCAGTGCACCCATGAAATAATGGTTGTGAACAATGGTTGATTAAATAACAACTATGGGGTAGCTGAACCCAACCATAGAAATACTGAAGCTCCCTTGGGCTAGAAGGCAAATGCAGGAGGAACTAAAATGTTTAGAAGCAGCAAGGAGTACATCATGTAGTGACTGCTAATATCAGCATAGTTGTTGAGGGCCAGGGATGTATAATGATTCTGTCCTTCAAGTCAATTTAGTAAATCTAAGTGGGAAGTCCATTTCCAGGAGGTTTATGAGCTAGGATTCAGGCCTTAGAATCATGGTTTTCTCCCATTTCTTCTCCTTTAGATTATTCCACATCTGCAGAACACTAAGTTATACAGTCAGCATCTTTGCTGCAACACAGTCTTTTAAGAATACCCAGCTTCCACAACGGTGGCCTGTGCAGCAGCCACAAGAGTACCCAGAAAAAAAGGTTACGAGGTTGTGTGTAAGCATGAACTACAAAATAGTTAAGCATGCATAATGTCCAGTTTGCCTAATAACCAGCTCCAAATCAAAACTATTTTTCAAAGAGCATTATAGTTGGGCTGTGTAACTCACAGTATGAGCCAAGATCTTTCAGTGCACACTGGGATGCCTGGCTGGAAACGTTCACTATGGAACCACCTGACCCACAGCATTTCATTCCTTTTGCAATTATCTTGGAAAAAATTTAAAATGATTACTGAACTTAGTACCAACAAGTTACTATACACTACAAAGGCAGAACCATTTTCAATTACTATTTCAGCATGGTAGAGGTTATCCTGTAGGCAATTTAATAGTTACTATCAGGCATCTGTAAAATGTGCTGTACAATATGAACGACAGTATCTTAAATTCTGTGAGGCGCCTGATCTCAGTTAAAAGTTTCATAGGCAGAGAACCACAAAAATAAACTTGCTGCACGAGGAAGGAACTTTGAGGCATTTAACATCAAAAAATACATCTGATGAGCAGTATTGTCTATCACAGGTAAAGCCCACCCCACCATTGAGAGCATCTACATGGAGGTTGCGTCCATCCTCCAGGCCTTGCTCACTTCTCACTGTTGCCATCAGAAAGGAGGTATAGAAGCCTTAGGGCTGACACCACCAAGTTCAAGAACAGTTATTATTACCCTCCAGCCATCAGAGGACCAATGTGGATAATGACACTCACCTCAAATCTGAACTGATTTCCACAAATGTGCCGTTAAAAAATCAAAATGCTGCCAGTGGGGGACCTTTTGCAGCCAACTGGAAGGTACTAATCTGCAGCCCAGAATCAGGCAACGTTCACAAAAGGTGTTGCTGGCTGACATGCTTCTCACCGGTAAAGTACTTTAAACAGCTTAGAATACCTAAATGTTCTACGTTTAGCACAGGATGGCAGGATAGCATAGCGGTCAGCGTAACGCTTTACAGTGCCAGCTGTAAGATCAGGGATCAAATCACACCACTGCAAGGAGTCCTCCCCATTATCGCATGCTTTTCCCTAGGGTGCTCCAGTTTCATCACACATCGCAAAGACCTAAGTACGAGTTGGGGTTAGTAAATTGTGGCCATGCTATGTTGTTGCCAAAGCATGGAGACGCACATGGGCTACCCTCAGCATATTCCCAACACAAACAATGGATATCATGGCATATTTTGATGTACATGTGACAATACTTTTTTATATTTCGTTTAAATTTAGCTATCTAGGAAGTCCTCCTGTAACGTTACAAGTTATTCTCCATCCTCCCCTTCTAACATTACATCTTCTCTCTTTGATGCCAACCTGCAGTCAGGCAACACTAATTCAGATTCAAAGGTAAAGATCTCTAAAGAAGTATTCTCAGAAAAATATTGTGCTTGGTAGGCAATACTTTGGTATTGCAAAAAGCTAGTTGTGCCAGTTATGATGGCAAAAGATGAGAAACTTCAATTTAGGGAAAAGGTTTTTCAGGATTTATCTTCTATGCAAGTTATGCTTGGTCTTGGCTAGTTAGTTGTATATAAACAACAGAGAAATACTTTTAAGTCCTTAATCATCCCCCATTACTGCAGGTTCTTGTCCTTGTAGGGTAATGTAATGGGTGACGGATGTTGTGTTGTTTATAATATAAATTGTTTCACAAACACCATCACTTGAAGAGACAGTGTCTGACTTCATTACATGAGTGCAAGGCAACTGCTTTTGGTTTGTTTGCAATGGAAGTAAGAGAAGTTAAGCACATAAAACTATTCTCACATGTTCACAAAATCCTACACTGGTGACCCAGGTGCTCTTGAATGGTTCCGGAGTTACTCGATGTGTGGACCAACGCAGTTGATTTCAAGCTGTCAAAGAGTTCTGAGAGCAGCAGGCCAGCATGTGTTTGCATAGTCGGAGGCCCAGTTCACACTGCGAGAAATCACCGTGGACAGTGCCAAATTTTACTACATCTTGGCTGTGCTGAGTGCTGCAGCTGATGTGGTGTGCTCGCTCCAGCAGCACATATACTAAAATTGGAACGATACGGAGATTAGCTGGTGTGGTGAGTCTACTAGAAGACCCACCTGGCACGTGATAAATATGTCACTCCGAAAGCTCAGCTATTGCAGACTTATGACAGTGCGAGTCTGAGTCTGAGCACACCTAGCCGTTGCTCTCCCTGCCCGGCTTGAGCTAATGGACCACATGCCATCTCTCCTGGGCAATCGCCATCCTTGTTTTATTTTTTAAAGAACTCTTTATGCGAGAACTGCCTGATCAAGTTCGCACAGCCCTCGCTAATACACCCATGAGGGAGTATAGGGAGCTTGCTAAAATGGCTGATCATCCACACGCAGCCAGACGGAGGTGCATTGTTCCCCCTCCTTTCCCTGGTTCAATTAACCCCGTCAGCGGAGACTCCGGCAGACTCACGCCCGTGGCTCTGAATCTGGGTCTTTGTTTTTGCCACGAACACCAAGAAGTGCTGCCTGCCTGCAGCTTCAGTTGTGCCAATGCATCAGGGACCTGTCAGCTCCATGGGTTCCAGCTGCCAGGGTAATCTATCATTTACAATGGACACCTTTACACGGACACAGGCACTCAGTGAGTGCGCTGCCAGCATCACCCACTGATTATAAGGCAGAGACTGGCCAACCCTCGCTGGAGGCCACCAACAGCAACAGGATCTGGACTTATGGAACACACTGAACGGTGCTCTGCTTCACAGGACAACACTACACTTGGGAGTTTGTCTTGGCTAAAGTTGCTAGACATGAGCTCGGTGTAGATCTCCTATGTGCCAAAGGACTGATAGTAGATCTTAAGAACTGTCGGCTTGTGGACGCAAAATATGTTGGGTTGTTACCCTCTATCCCCACAATGACTCTAGTGTGTGCACCACATGTGAATTCACTCACCTGACGTCCTAAATCTCACCAAGTCCACACATTCCACTAGTGGAAACATGGGATCGAGCACCACATTTCCACAACAGGCCGGCGTGAAGGCTGAGTTTGCTAACGTGGAAATGATTGCCATTGTACACAGGCTAGCAACTCGACCTCGTAGAAAACGGACAGAAATGCTGAAGAACCAGCAAGGTTGCTGCCCAAAGCACTACAAGGCACAGAAAGGTACAACAGCAAAGATCTAACAAATGACTATAGCATGGGTCCAGTGATGTTCTTACCTGACCAACATGCAACACAGCTTTCACATTAATATCAAACAACCTGAAAAATAAAAAAGAACATTCACTATCAAAATAATGGATGAAATTGACAGATATAAAACACGTCCTACAGGCTACCCCAGTGCTGCAAATTATCAGTTCAGCTTTCAGTTCTCACATTTGGAATTAACACACATGAGCTTAGGAGACGATGGCGCCTAACGATGACTCCTATCCTTGCATCTTTGGAAACAGCTCTATTTCTATCTTTTATATCTATTTTTCCCTTTCAGGGTTCTTTTGAAGACCCTGACCTGGAGTTACACGCTGACTTTGGTTCTTTGCGGGAATGGGACCCGCTGTCGGGGTCTCTCAACTGACTGCTATTCAATATGCCAAGGACGCGGCTTAGAAGACTAGCACGCCTTCAGAGTTTCGGGTTTCGGGGCTCTGGAGGTGGGTGGATTCGAGGTTGGTGCCGCCGCAGAAAACACGGGAGACAGAAGATCGAAAGCAGTGAGCTGGCTGTTGGCTGTGTGCCCAGAGAACCGAGTTCTTTGGGCACAGATCTCGGAAAAAGCGACACAACAGACTAATAGCACCATAAATCAGCGAGTTGTTTTGTAATGTCTCCCCTCTCGCTGTGAAATGGGGACACCTCTTTTTTCCTTTATTAGGGAGAGAGAGAGAGCCTGTGGTTTGTCGAATACCGGGTGAACAAATAGTCTTTGAGGTGCTGCAGGTCTGTGCCTTTACTGATGCTTTGCTGCATGCTTGAGTACTCGTTGGGGGAGGGGTGGGTCATTGCATTGCTGCAGCTTGTGTGTTAGAGGGGAGAGTTGCGGGGGGGCTTTGGGGTTCTAACATTTAAGAATCATTCATTTTTTGGCGCACTCCTCTGTTTTCGTGGATGTTTGTGAAGAAAAAGAATTTCAGGATGTATATTGTATACATTTCTCTTACATTAAATGTACCTATTGAAACCTATTGAGATACTGCAGATGCTGGAAATCCAGAGTAACACACACAAAATGTTGGATGAGCTCAGCAGTTCAGGCAGCATCTATGGAAATGACTAAACAGTCAACGTTTCAGGCCGGGACTGTTCATCAGGACTGGAAAGGGAGGGGGAAGCTGCAAGAATAAGAATGTGGGGGAGTTGAAGGAGTGCAACCTCGAAGGTGATAGGTGATAGGTTAGGTCAGGCAGGTGGGGGAGTGGGTTGAAATAAGAAGCTGCGAGGTGATAGGTGGAAAAGGTAAAGGGTTTAAGAAGAAGGAATCTGATAGGAGAGGAGTGTGGATCATGGGAGAAAGGGAAGGAGGAGGGGCAACAGGATTCAAAGGTTCAAAGGTACAATTTAATGTCAGAGAAATGTATATATTATACATCCTGAAGTGCTTTTGCTATATGACATACCTCTCTCTCTGTCTCTCTCTCTCTCTCTCTCTCTCTCTCTCTCTCTCTCTCTCTCTCTCTCTCTCTCTCTCTCTCCTCTCTCTCTCCTCTCCCCTCCCCTCCCCTCCCCTCTCCCCCCCCCCCAATAAGGGAGAAGGAGGTGTCTCCGTTTTCCCAGTGAGCGGGGAGACATAACAAACAACTTGCTGGTTTACGAAGTTAAAACTCAGTTACGTTGCTTTTTTTGAGCTCTGTGCCTGAAGATCTCAAAGATCCTGGGTTTCCAGGCCCACAGCCGTAGATGTATCGACTCCCCCAATGACACTCAGGTCTCCTGCCGGAGAGGTGATAAACAGATGAGAAGAGATATGGGGGGGGGGGCAGGGGGGTTAATTGAAGGACGGGGGGTGGGGGATTACCAGAAATTGGAGACATTGATGGTTATTCCATCAGTTTGGAAGGTACCTAGATGGAATTTGAGGTGTTGCTCCTCCAACCTGAGAGTGGCTTCATCATAGTAGAAGAAGAGGCCATGGGCCAACATTTTGGAACGGGATTAGACTGGAAATAAAGTGAGAGACCAGCAGGAAATCCTGCTTATTGGGGATTGAGCAAAAGTGCTGGTCAAAGTGATCCCCAATCTAAGTTGGGTCTCGCCATGTTGAAGGAGCAGCATTGGGAGCTCATTGGGAGACACAGTAGATGATCCCAACAGATTCACAGGTGAAGTGTTGCCTCAAGAGATCCTGATTGGAGGAGGTGAAAGGTCATGTATAGCATTTCCTCTGCTTGCAGGATAAGAGCCAGGAGGGAGATTAGTGAGGAGGGACAAATGGACAAGGGAATTATGGAGGGAGCAATCCCTGTGGAAAGCGGAGAGTGGGGACCCGTTGAAGGTGGCGGAAGTTGTGGAGAATGATGTGCTGGTTGTTCAAACAGAGCAGTTGCAAGGGATAACACTCAAACCAATGACTCCTCCATGATTGCAAACACGAGAAAATCTGCAGATGCTGGAAGTCCAAGGCCAAATACACAAAATGCTGGAGGAACTCAGCAAATCAGCCAGCATCTATCAAAATGAAAAAGCAGTTGATGTTTTGGCCCGAGACCCTTATTCAGGACTGGAAAAGGGGAGAAGTCAGAATGAGAAGGTTGGGGGGTGTGGTGGGGGAAGAGGAAGGGGAGGAAGAAGCACAAGGTGGCAGGCAATAGGTGAAACCAGGAGAGGGGGAGTGGTGTGGGAAGGTGATTGGCGAAAGGAGGGGAATCTAACAGGAGAGGGTAGAAAATCATGGTAGAAAGGGAGGGAGGTGATGAGCAGTTAAGGAGGTAAGGAGAGAGAGGGAAACAGGAATGGGGAATGGTGGAGGGGGCACAATTACTAGAAGCTTGAGAAATTGATGTTCATGCCATCAGGCTGATGGCTAGCCAGACAGAATACAAGGTATTACTCCTCCAAATTTGAGTGTGGCCTCACTGCGGCAGTGGAGGCAGCCATGGACTTGCAAGTCAGAATTGGAATGGGAAGTAGAACTGAAATGGATGGCTACCAGGAGATCCTGCTTTTTCTGGTAGAAGGAGCATACGTGCTCAGTGAAGTGGTCTCCCAATCTACGTCGGGTCTCACCTTTGGATCCCCTTACACCAACTCTTGCTAAACTTTGAATGCCTGCCTGCCAGCACTTGCTCCCCCAGATACCCAACACCATAGTCACCGCTGAGCGTTCACATTGTTGCTATTCTGCCTTGATCATCATGTTGAATGTGTCACACGCCTCACCCACTGCTGTGATCTGCATTTGGTGTGATGTTTAGATCCCCACTGCCACATAAAGAGGGGAAAGGTCGCTGGATTAGGAGGCAGCAACAGAGATAAGAAAGCAACAAGCCCTTAAGCAGAAAAAAAATCTTTCTATATTCATACATGTATTCCTCCCAACTAACCACAACCCCCCACCTTTCTTCAGTCAAGCTAATATACACTGGCTTTGTTGCCTCACATCTCCCACCGGCTTTCCTTGTACTAACCTCCTCCTTTTTGTTAGGTGAAAAAAAAACAATGCTTAAAAATATGTAATGTTCTGCAGATCATTCCTGAAATTAATATTTTACAAAAAATAGTTAAAACTTCAGTGATTGTTGAACAACAGTGGAGTTTGCTTTCTTCAACGTTGGATTAGTTGAAACTCACAAAAACACTTGAGACAAAGCTCTCAACTCCAGTTTTTATTTAGCTGCAGGGGAAAATAAATATGACTTTTCAACCATACAAGTGAGAGTAAATAATACTTAATCAGATTTATCCTTTAAAGATATTGTCACTCACTTATCAAATGCTTCCTGGGTAATTTCAAGGAATGGTTCCAAAATGCCAACAGCAGCATTATTCACCAAAAGATCTATCGGACCTACATCTTTCAGTGCATTTTCTGTGGCTTCTCAGTTACTCAAGTCCACACAGATTGTCAGCGTATCAGGGCACTGAAAGACAAAGGAAGTCAATAGGTAGATTGATTTTTTTTGTCCATAAAGAGACACGAAGCACAGGAGATGATACAGTAAACTGGAAATGATAAAGCAGTGGTGGATGGGGGTGTAGAGGTGTAGGTTAGTTGGAGAAAGTTTCAACCATCCTTACTGCTTGGGGAAAGTAACTGTTTTAAAGTCTCATGGCCCTAGTCTTGATGTTGCATAGCCTCTTCCCTGAAGGGAGTGGGACAAACAATCCATGAGCAGGATGGGTGGGACCTGTCATGTACTGTTCAGCTAGGTCTTCTAGTATACAGTAACTAACTAAGTCAAACTCAGAGTGGATCAAATTATCTGCGTGTTCATTACTTGCATGGGAAAGTCTACCTCCATACATCAGGTCATTGGTAGGTAGCTTCAATCTTACAGCTCGAAACAGATCATTGTTATCCAATTACAGAGTCCAATAATTCATCCTTAACTACATTCCTTTCATATCTGACCCATCTTAAATAAGTCACATTTGTCTTTGAGGCATCTAACCACCAACTCCACCCCCACAAGAGCTACGTCCTGTTTTCCTCTGTTGCGAAAAAGTTCCCTTCTTATAAGTCTTTCATACAAACACTTCAACAAAGCAGCAAAGCACTCCAGGATCACACAGATTCCATTTTGTCACATTACATTTTACGGAAGCTGTAAATTCATAAAGACCTTAGTGTTACAGATATATTTCCACAGATCCATTATGATGATACCGACACATTTCCAGCACCTTTCTGTATATACGTCCTTGATGGTGGGTAGGTGGGTGCCAGTGATGTGTTACAGTTTTGACTGTCTATTGTAGAGCCTTCCTGTCTGCCGCACTGCAGTTTCCATAACATGCATTGATGGAGCATGTTAGGATGCTCTCTACCACACATCTGGAGCATGAGTACAAATCTGAGGGGTCTCAGCCCGAAACATCGACTGTATTCTTTCCCATAGATACTGCCTGGCCTGCTGAGTTCCTCCAGCTTTTTGTGTGTGTTGCATTAATCCCTGAATATATCCAGTCCACCAATTCAAAGCAGTCCCAAATATGCTCCTCTACCTCCCTTGACCATATTTTCAGTATCTGCCTATATGCTGAGAGAAGAACAGCTTTGCTAAATCACCAGGTGTGCAATAGCACAGTAAGTGTTCTTGATGGCAGTGTAACAGTGACAGAGTGTGTGGACTCCTCTGGTTCTGCTGATAACTTGTTGGCGACATTTTGTCGGAGACTTCTTCAAGCTGGCCCCGTGATGATCAGGAAGGGATCAGAGTGCGCTGTCTTGTAACTGCTGATCACAGTGGCAGCTTGACGTCCATACGACTACAATGATGACAGTGGAGAACTCCCTCAGCAGATGGAATGGATGACACTTGACTACCAGATGCCTCAAGTTGGAAAAGCAGGAGACAGAACGCAACACCTGTCCACCACTATAAATTATTATGAAGGGGATGGCACTGCCTTTCCCTTTACCTGATGCCACTGTCTGGGCCACACAGTTCTGTGCCTGGTGTGGGGGTGAGCATGTCTCTGTGAAGTGGAGTACACAACAGTCCCTGAAGTCCCTCCGGTACTGTCGACTTTCTCTGAGGTCTTCAATTTTAATTTCCGGACTCAGTACTTTGGCCAGGAGGATGGCAGGGAGGGGTGGGGGCCTCAAGGCCCCGCATTTCATTCAGCTCTCAAATACTACATTGGGAGATTAGAACTGAGGATTAGGTTACTCTACCCACAGCCAAGTGCTGCTCACAGCACAGGACACCTCTACAACGTAGAGACTATTATTTTAATTATTTCAGATCTACAGCATATTAAGGATTTTGCTTTAAGTTTCTTCTGCAATTTTACTCTCCAACGATTTCAAAGTACTGACAGAGACAAGAGAAACTGGAAACAACACATAAGATGCTGGTGGAACTCAGTGGATCAAGTAGCATCTATGGAGGGAAATGGTTAGTCAATGTTTCAGGTCAAAACTCCATCTATTCCACACTCAAAGTGCTGTCTCTCCATTTATGCTGCCTAAAGTGCAATCCCTTCACCAGGATTCAGAAATTGTTCACAACAGATGGTCAAAAGAAACTCTATGCTATCAATTTCATCACCTTACCTCCTGAACAAGGCTGTCCAAATCAGATTGTGTCCTGGTTACTGCAATAACTTCTGCACCACATGCTAGCAGGGCCTTTGCAGTGGCTCTACCGATACCTGCAACACAAACAAAATTTAGCCTTGAAAACGTTTGGTTCTCAATCTCCTGGAAGCAATATCTGTAGCCAAAGTATAGTCCAAATAGTCCATTCAAAATGTCTTCTCCTCCCACCCAACACCACTCAGATAAGAGTCAGAAAATCTCTCCAAAAGAATGGAAATACTAGAAGTAAGATAGATAACAAAACTTGAAATGATGCAAGGATTTAAAATGTTTTATTACAAACACAAAGTTAAAAATGGGATGTTTACCATTAATAGGAATATATAAACCACAATCTCCGTCAGCAGAGCTGCATCATGAAGCTGTATGCTCGGGCCCCTGCTCTACTCACTTTACTATTCATAATGTCATATTCACATTCGCTCATAATCGGCTGAATCAAAGGTGGTGATCAATTAGTATGCCCACAAGAAAATGATTTCCAGGGTTGTATATGGTGACATATATGTAGCTTACATATAGGAAGGAGATTGAAAGTCTAGCTGAATGGTCCTACAACAACCATGCCATATTCAGATTTGCTGATAATTGGCTGAATCATAGGTGGTGATCAATTAGTATGCCCAGAAGAATATGAATCCCTGGGTTGTTTATGATGACATACATTAGTTTGAAAATAAATTTACTTCGAACTTTAATTTAGCATATGAGAGGGAGATTGAAAATCTGACTGAGTGGTGCGACAATAATCAGCTCTTACTCAATGTCAGCAAGACCCAGGAGCTGATTATTAACTTCAGAAGGAGGAAACCGGAGGACTACTGAGTTCTCAAAGGAGGATCAGCAACTTTAAATTCATCAGTGTTATTTTGGAGGACCTGTCCTGGGTCCAGCACTTAGGCGCAATTACAAAGAAAACACGGTAGTGCCTCGACTTCATTGGGACTTGGTGAAGATTCAGCATGACATCTAAAGCTTTGACAAACTTCTATAGATGTGTGGTGGAAAGTATATTGACTGGCTGCATCACTGCCTGGTAGGGAAACACCAAAGGGAAACACACATTTTCAGAAATCCTGCAAAAAGTAGTGGAAATCCTGCAAAAAGAAGTCCATCATGGGTAAAACCAGCCCCACAATTGAGCACATCTACACAAAGTGTTGTTGCAGGAAAGCAGCATCCATCCTCAGGGACATGCCCCCAACCCAGGTCACATTCTCTTCTCACTGTTGCCATCAGAAAGGTGGCACAGGAACCGCAGGACTCACACCACCAGGTTCAGGAACAGTTATTACCCCTCAACCATCAGGCTCTTGAACCAAAGGGAATAACTTCACTCAACTCCACTTGCCCCATTGTTCCCACAAACTATGGACTCACTTTCAAGAACTTTTCATCTCATGTTCTCAATATTTATTTGTTAATATTATTTCTTTCTTTTTGTACTTGCACAGTTTGCTGTCTTTGGCACACTGCTTGAACACCCAAGTTGATGCAGTCTTTCATTGATTTCATTGTGGTTGTTATCGATTGAGGTTTTATTGAGAATGCCTGCAAGAAAATGAATCTCCCGGTTGCATCTGGTTACATGTACGTACTTTGATAATAAATTTACTTTGAGCTTACAGGTATCGAAAATAATTAATTCTTACTTGTGGGATAGCACAGTAGAAACTTTGGACGAGTTCGAAAAGGAACCTAAATCAACAGGGGGGAGAAAATGTGGCTCTGGGTTCACAAAATGTGCAAGAGATTGTCTAGATTGTCAATCCAGTCATTGTGGCCACTAAAGTCAGTACAGTATTGGATTGAATCTCTCTGGTGGGGCCACAGTCCCTCTCCTCTTCCCTGCGTGAGTCAGCCACCGAACCATGGGCCACCGAACCCCATCACTCCCCTCTTCCTAGCGGGAGTTTGCCTTTCATTCCAGGGGTCACCGACCCACTTCTTCCATCCTCCAAACAAGAGAGAATTTGCAGATGCTGGAAATCCAAGCAACACACACTAAATGCTGGAGGAACTCAGCAGGCCAGGCAACATTGATGGAAAAGTACAATCAACGTTTTGGGCTGAAACCCTTCAGCAGGACTGGAGAGAAAAAAAAAAGATGAGGAGTGAAAAGGTGGGTAAGGGAGAGAGAAAAATGCAAGCTGATAGGTGAAACCGGGAGGAGGAGGGATGAAGTAAATAGCTGGGAAGTTGATCGATGAAAGAGATACAGGGCTGGAGAAGGGGGAGGCGTAGGTGGGAATAGAAGGCCATGGAATAAAGAAAAGGGGAGAGGAAACCAAAGGAAACTGGCGGGCAGGCAAGGAGATAAGATGAGAGAAGGAAAACGGAATGGGGAATGGTGATAGGAGGTGAGGGGCAGCACCGGAAGTTCGAGAAGTCGATATTCATGCCATCAGATTGGAGGCTACTCAGATGGAATACAAGGAGTTGTGCCTCCAACCCGAGTGTGGCCTCGTCGCGACAGCAGAGGGGGCCATCGATTGACATGTCGGAATGGGAATGGGAAGTGGAATTGAAATGGGTGGCCACTGGGAGACCCTGTTTCTTCTGGTGAAACAGTCACCCAGTCCATGTCAGGTCTCACCGATGTATAGGAGGCCACACTGGGAGCACTGAACATAGTACATGACCCCCAAAAGACTCACAGATAGAATGTCACCTCACCTGGAAGGACTGTTTGGAACCCTGAATGGTAGTAAGGGAGGAGATGTAGGAGCAGATGTAGTTCTTGTTCCGCTTGCAAGGATAAGTGGGGAGGGATGAGTCACGTAGGGAGCAAATCCCTGCGGAAAGCAGAAAATGGAGCGGGGGGGGTGATGGAAAGAAGTGCTTGGTGGTGGGATCTGTTGGAAACGTTGGAAGTTCAGGAGAATTATGTGCTGGATGCAGAGGCTGGTGGGGTGGTGGGTGAGGACTAGAGGGACCCTATACCTGGTAGGGTGGCGGTAGAATGGGGTAAGAGCAGATGTGCGCGAAATGCAAGACATGTGGTTGTGGGCAGCATTGATGGTGGAGGAAGGGAAGCTCCTTTCTTTGAAACAGGAGGATATCTCCTTCATTCCAGAATGAAATGCCTCATCCTGAGAGCAGTTGTGGTGTATACAGAGGAATTGAGAGAAGGGGATGGCATTTTTACAGGTACAAGGATGGGAACAAGTATAATCCAGGTAGCTGTGAGTGTCCATGGATTTATAATAGACATCAGTAGCTAAGCTGTCCCCAGAGATAGAGATAGGGATAGTGAGATCGACAAAGGAGACGGAGGTATCGGAAATGGATCAGGTAAATTTTGAGGGCAGGGTGGAAGTTGAAGGCAAATTTGCTGAAGTCGACGAGCTCAGCCTCGGCGCAGGAAGCAGCACCAACGCAGTCATAGATGTAGCGTAGGAAAAGTGGGGGACGGACACCAGTGTAGGCTTGGAAGATGTACGGTTCCAGGCAGCCAACAGAAAGGCATGCATAGCTGGACAGATGTGAGTGCCCAAGGCTACACCTTTTGTTTGAAGGAAGTGGGAGGAGCCAAATGAGAAATTATTTAGAGTGAGGACAAGTTCCGCCAGATGGAGGAGAATGGTGGTGAAGGGTAACGGAGAGCCTTGATGCCTTCCTGGTGGGAGATGGAAGTGTCTAAGGACTGGACATCCAGAGTGAAAATAAGATTATGGAGGGGGGGTGATAAACAGAGTCGAGTTATGAAGACATGAGTTCAGTGGGGCAGGAGTAAGCTGAAACAATGGGTCTATCTGGACAAGCGGGTTTGTGGATCTTGGGT
Organism: Mobula hypostoma; assembly: GCF_963921235.1. Lineage (NCBI taxonomy): Eukaryota > Metazoa > Chordata > Chondrichthyes > Myliobatiformes > Myliobatidae > Mobula > Mobula hypostoma. Next base: position 34,629,348 of record NC_086118.1, on the reverse strand, counting down.
AGGAGGTAGAAGTGGGAGGTGCGGGGTGTGGAATCTATGAGGCTGGTGGCAGGGTATGGGAGATCCCCAGAGCTAATAAGGTCAGTGACTGTGTGGGAGACAATGATGTGGTGCTCCTTAGTGGGATCCTGTTCAAGGGGTAAGCAAGAAGAGCTGTCTGAGAGTTGCCACTGGGCCTCAGCAATGTAGAGGTCAGTCAGCCAGTCTGATACAGCATCCCCTTGATCTGCAGGTTTGATGGTGAGGTTAGGGTTAGTGCGGAGGGAGTGAAGAGCAATGCCTTCGGAAGGGGTTGGAATTGTAGAGAGGAGTGTTGATGTGGAGACAATTAATGTCCCGGCGGGACCCTCTTCCCCGATTGCTAACCACTTGGCACCATTGAAAGTTTCATGCTCAGCCCAAGGTTCCTCGCCTACACCAGGGCACGTTTACCAGCAAATCCACAGGATTCAGGATAAGCTCCCGCTCCTCTGCCAATCTTGCGAGGATCTGCAGTGTAGGCACCGACTGCTCAGTTCTGGGGCTCTTCCTACTGGCAGGTCAACGTCACTGCCTAGCTTTTCTTCACCGCCCTTCACAACCCTTTCTTCCCCCACCCACCAATTCCTCGGCTTGTTCCACAACCCTCCCCCTCCCTCCCTCCCATCAATCCCTCGGCTTGTTCCCCAACCCTTCCCCTCCCTCTCTGCCACCAATCCCTCGCCTTTTCCCCAACCTTCCCTCTCCCTCCCACCCCTTGGCTTGTTCCCCAAACCACCCACCAACCAACCCCTCGGCTTCTTCCCCAACTCACCTCCTCTCTCCCACCAACGCCACCAGCCCGCCGGCTTCTTCTCCAACCGTAACCTTCCCCTCCCACCCTTCCACCCACCCCTCTGCTCGTTCCTCAACCCGCACCTCCACCCCCGCTCACAAACCCCTCCGTTTGATCCCCAACCCTCCCAGCCTATTCGGGCATATTGCGGCGGTCTGCAGAGGGAAACAAAGATGTGGGAGATGCGCTGGAGAAAATGAATACGGGAAATGTGAGGTGGGAGCTAGGCTGAAATGCTGTAATTGTGGCGAGGAATACAGTGCAGCTTATCGAAGGTACATTGATTGCAAGAAAGAAGCTGAGATACAATATGTAAAAGTAACTCAAGGGATCAGTTATGCAGAGGCAGTGAAAGCATTTACTGAAAAGGAGAAGGCTAGCAAGCAAACAAATACAAGGAATAATAAGCTGGTGAACTGTGAGGGCTGTAATATGATAAATAAGGATACACTAATAATGAGTAAGAAGGATTTCGTACTGTTTATGGTAGATGCAATTAACTGTTCAGCGCAAACAGACAAAAGAACCAAAAAAATTAAAGTTATAGTCAAGTCTGCAGAAAAATATCTTTGTATTACAGGGCTTAGGTGGGAAGCAGTCAAAGAAACACTGAATGGAGGATGAAACAGTTCACAGGCAGGAGAGGCAGGAAATTAATGGCAGTATATATATATATATACAGGTTTCTCCCACCATCCAAAGGTGGAGCGTTCCTATGAAACGGTTCGTAAGCCGAAATGTCGTAAAGCGAAGAAGCAATTACCATTTATTTATATGGAAATGTTTTGTGAGCGTTCGCAGACCCAAAAATAACCTACCAAATCATGCCAAATAACACATAAAACCTAAAATAACAGTAACACATAGTAAAAGCAGGAATGATATGATAAATACACAGCCTATATAAAGTAGAAATACTTTTCCACAATCATTACCAAACTGTTCTCCGGAGTGAAAATCTCACGCAAGCGCTGTTGGCAAAAACACGTGCAAGCGCTCTCCAGTAACCTTTAAGCTATGAAGCTGCCAAATCATACCAAATAACACGTAAAAATACACAGCCTATATAAAGTAGAAATAATGTATGTACACTGTAGTATCACTTACTGGAATTGGTTCAGCACTGAGCACACTGATGATGGTGTGTTAGACTGAGTCGTCGGAGTTTGGGTGGTGCAGTGGCCCCCACCCTCCAGGCCACTGAGCGATACATTGCCGTGAAGAACGCAGGGGTCCAGCGGTAGCCGGGAGGTACACAGCACACCTTTAAGAAAAAAGCCGAAACAAACATGCTAATTAATTAGGTGCGGCCAGTAATTGTCGGCCCAGATCAGTGCCGATTTCTGATTGCGTCGTCCCTGATCTGGGCCGACAATTACATGTCGGCGGCACCTAATTAATTAGCATGTTTATTTCGGCTTTTTTCTTAAAGATGTGCTGTGTGCCTCCCGGCTACCTTTGCATTCTCTGCGAATCAGTATCTGTCCGTGGCCTGGGGGTTGGGGTGGTGGGACACTAGGGTGTCATCTCGTCGCCTGTTTCCATTAGAGCGGGCAGCTCATCTTCTTCTATCTGCCCGCCTCGATGTCGAAGGTTGAGGTTCATCGTCTGCTGTGGCTGATGTGGAAGGCTTGCTTGACTGCTGAGCCTCGCACATTTTTCTGTCACACAGTTCTTTAATAAGGACTCAAACCATCCTGCAACTATCCCCTAAACCAACGTACCCTTTCAAAATTAAAGTCGTACTTTATCATTACTCATTCGGTTTCGATTGTTATCCTTTTTTCTTCCAATTGCATCAGCTCTTCATCTGTCAGTTCTTGGTGATGGGATACCAAAACCTCTTCAACATCATGTTCGTCAACTTCCACAAGCCAAAATCACGTTGTCCTTACTTCGTTAACCATGATCAAAACGCTTAATTATGTCTAGTTTTACCGTAAGTGTAACACCCTTACGAGCTCTTTCAGGCTTTTCCGATACCATAGAACTTATCTTGCAAACGGCTGCTCACAGGCTCGTGTTTAAGCAATGCTGGCGAGAATCCGGGGGAGAGCGGCTGCTTGGGCCGCGCTGCCTTTTATCGCGCGCTGAATTTTCTTTTCGTAACAGTGAAAACACCTTCTGAAAGCAAAAATAGGGTACTAATGTAGGTCTTTCGTAACAGTGAGGTTTCGAAAAGCGAACGTTCGAAAAGCGGGGGACACCTGTATTACAATGGAATGCAAGGAATCTTATCGCAAATGGTCAAGAATTTACAAAATATGTATCAGAGCTTAAGGAAAATCCTCAGATTTTATAAAAGAAACATGGTTGAAACCCAGGGTAAATGTGCAGAACTCCATCAACAAATAGAAGTACTCAATAAGAACAACTGTGAGTTGGAAAGAGATTGGATGAAACAGTACTGCATTTAAAGGAGACAATTTCTGAAGAAGATGCTTGTTGTCAAAAATTCAGTGACATGGAAAACAGATTGAAAAATGGAAGAACTTATTCCAAAGTTACAAAAGGAAAAAGAAATTTATTGCAAAGTGAATTATCTACATTTGGATTATAAAACGAAAACATGGAAACAAATGAGGAAGAACTTCAAGATTTCAGTAAACAACTGCAGGCTTTGATTCAAGAAAAGGAGAACGTGGAATGTTTTAAAATGTTAAACATGCAATAATGAATATTTTTAAGCAAGAATCTTTTAGTTTTACAAATGATTCAGATGAAATTAATGTAATTGAGACAATGCAATTACTTGGAAACCATGTGACAAAGTTTGGGAAGAAAACAGTCTGTGGCATTGCCATCTAGTGAGCACATACAGCATTTGCAAGTGGAACTATAATTCATTTACCGTCCTGTGGAGGGCAGTAATACGCCTAGATGCGTCTAAACTGTCTGAAATAGAAGAAGAAGAAGAAGTAGGATTCCTGGCTGGACTGTTCCCTTCCCCTTCCTTCTGAATCCTCACCTGCTACCTTCGTCTGCCACTTTGTCAGAATCCCCATCAAGTTAACCCACCAGAGAGAGACTGGAGTCTTGTCGCGTCAAGATAAGGAACAATCTGTCGTTGACTTTGGAACTGTCTCTTTGTGTTCTCGTGTTTAGTGTTCCATGTCTAGAAGAGTCCCGGCCCTATGTCCTGTTCCCAAGGAGGTGTCCTGATTCTGTGTAGAGTCCCAGCCCTAAGTCCTGTACCCAAGGAGGAGTCCTGGCTCGGTGTTCCATGTACGAGTCCTGGCCCTATGTCCTGTTCCCAAGGAGGGGTCCCGGCTCTGTGTTCTGTCCTGTGTTCCAAGTTCCAGGTGCCATGTTCCAGCCCTGTCCAAGTCAAGGCTTCGTGTTCTCGCTCAGTCCAGAAGTGCCTCGCCCAAGTACCTCGTCCAGTCTCGGTCAAGGCTTGGTATTCCCAGTACTATCTAGTGTCTTGTCCGTTCCTAGTCCCGAGTCCTCGCCTGGATCCGGGTTCCGAGCCCGAGTCAAGACCCATGTTCCGGGTCCCTGGCCCGGAGTCCTAGTCCAAGCTCCTAGTTCCAAGATCCTCGTCCAGGTCCCGGTTTCCTAGTCTTAGTCCTAGCCCAAGCCCGGTGTCCTTGTCTCGTCCAGGGCCTGTGTTTATGTCCAGCGTTGTTTCTTCCCTTGCTTTCTTGACAAACCTAGTCCTGTTCCTAGAACTTCAGTGTCTGTGTCTTGCATTTGCGTCCGCTCCCAACGCCCCCCTTGCAACAGGGGAAGCCGGTAGCTTCAGCTTGTCGCAGCCGGGACTGGGAAATCTCTTATGCCCACAAGGGTGGGTTAAATGTCGGCACGGAGTGCATAACGAATGTGTGACTGTCACTTCGTACAATCCATAGGCGTGGATTTTGGGATATCTTGTGGACCATTTTTGTAGCCCTTGCCTGGGTATGTTGTGTGATAACCACTGGAAGACGATATTCCCGTGACAGGTCACTTCCGGTGATAATTCGTGGATTTGGAACGACACGTCGGACAAGACCTACGGCGACTGTTATCTCGTTTTACCATCGTGGAATCTGTGGAATACTTTGTACTTGTCATGGTCCAGATCGGGTTCCCTTTAAATTTACTTTGTTTGTGTTATGATCCGGACCGTTGACTCCCTGTTTCCCTTTGGTTTCCTGTTTTCCCGTGTCCCTCAGGCTTGGTGATTAGAGGCAATTTACTCTCGGTTGAACTAGCAGTGTATAAGTCTCCAGCTTTCAGCCGTTCTGCGTGAGAGTGTTAACGAAGTCACGGAAGGTGGTGCGAGCCAATGTCATCTGGTCGGAGCCAACTAAGTTTCTTGCCAGAGCAAGCCAAGTCTCCTACTGGAGCAAGTGCCAGCAAGCCGCCTTCCCTTGCCAGAGCACGTCCGTCCGTTAACCCAGTGGGGTGAGGAGCTCGCTGCTGCTTGGAGTATACTTGCGCCCAGTTATAGTGCCGTCTATCATTGTGTGGTCTCCGTATCCATGTCCTTTCTCCTTGTTGCTTTTTAGTTGCCTTCTGTTGATTTTTAGAAGCTGCCCAATCCTCTAATTTCCCATTAATTTTTGCTAGATAAAGCTGTTGAAGCAGGAGATCCGCCATGATATTGTTGAATGCAGAACCAGGCTCAAAGCATTGAATAACCTACAAACGTTTGTACTTGAGCTCTATTTCATATTTTCTGAACAGTCATTGACATGAATCTAGCAGAAGGAAAGTACCTTATTTATGATGGCTAGAAATAGGTCAACAACATACAAGTTGCTGATTATTTCTGGACGCACTGAACATCGATCTTTTCAGACACTGTTATGTTTAGATTTTTTTAGAGGCCAGATTCAGCATGATTCCATGAATTAATCTTGCTATGGAAAACACTTATACATTAATCTATAATTAGTTCTCTCCATAGCCAGAAATAATTAATCGATACAAAACAAATCTTTGCCCAGAAATTGCAGTACCTTTGAAGTACTTGAAGTCCATATTAATGACTGCTATTTTGTCACCATTGGAAGGAAAGAAGCCTTTCACACACATTCACTGGTTTGGAGACCAACAGGGCAGTTCCAATCCATGATCACTAAAGCCTTCCTTAGATTTTGGTTGCAGTGTTTTTTAAAATTCTCACTCCAACCTGTGAATATGAACTGCTTCCTACCGGTGTCTTTGATTTATTCAGAGTGTTGCTGTACTCAGTTACAAACTTAACCTTGCAAAACTGTCTTTTTTATTTTTAGCATAACAACCTAATGTGGAAACACCAATGCCCAAGAATGGAAAAGCATACAAAAGTGGTCAACACAACTGAGTCCATCACAGGAAGAAACCCTTCCCACCATTAAATACATCAACAGGGAGCTCTGCCATAAGAAAGCAGCATCCATCACTAAGGACCCCTACCATCCAAGCCATGTTCTCTTCTCGCTGCTGCCATCAAGGGAAGGAGGTACAGGAAGCTTAGTTCCCACACCACCAGGTTCAGGAACGGTTATTACCCTTGAATCATCAGGTTCCTGAACCAACATGGGGATCTTAACTGACCTGAACACTGAACGTATTCTACAACCTATGGACTCACTATCAAGGAATCTACAACTCATGTTCTTAATATTTATTTATTTATCTATCTATCTATTTATTGGCACTGTTTGTCTACTTTTGCACACTGATTGTTTGTCAGTCTTTCTGTGTAGTTTTTCATTGATTCTGTTGTCTTTCTTTGTTCTACTGAAAGTGAATCTCATGAGAATATATAGTGATGTATGCACACTTTGACAATAAATTTACTTTGAACTTTGAATGGTTTTCATTATGTAAGTGAGAAGCTAACACTTCAGTAAAAGGAAAACAGTGAGATATTGGATGGGGCAAGTGTTGCATCTGCTCCCTCCCAAGGAACCTAAAAACTAACAAAAACTGCAGATGACAGAAATCTGATTCATTGGGCAGAAGGAAACTTGAGAAAAAGTACCACCAGACCAAAGGACAGCTTTTATCAGACTGTCATCACACTCTTGATCTCTCAACAACCTCTCTATGGCCCTTGCACTTGTTCACCTGCACTGCATTTTCTCTGTAGCTGCTACATTATTTGCTGTATTGCTTTCTTTTTGCTACCTCAATATACTTACAGATGCTTGGAGTGCATGCAAACAAACTTTTTTTACTCTATCTTGGTACATGTGACAACAAAAATAATAATAACTTAATAGAAAAGCTAAGAAAATATCAGGTCCATACAAGATATAATCAACCTAACAAAAGCATTGTAGAATTTGTACATTAATACAAAAGTGGACCCGAAAAAGCCAGACTGAATAGATATATATGCCATATGAAGAAAATAGAATTATCACTTCAGGAACAAAGAAAAGATTTATACAGGACACTGAAACTAAATTTGATGCACCAAAATTTCACCAACCCTAGCACAGAATTACCACCAAACACAATCAACTTTTGGTCTAATATCTGGTCAAACCGGATGACAATCAAGAAGCAAGCTCGTTTAGGGAGAAATAAATAACACACTCACACAATTGAAGATGGGCAAACACCTGAAGTTACAATGGATATGTGAAAAGTGATTATAAAAAATACCCACAACTGGAAAAGAACTGGTAGTGATAATATTCATAATTATTTACTTGCCTTCATCTGTACCTATCAATATATATCAATAATTTTCTTTAAAATCCAGAAAAATAGCCCAATTTTTGGACACTAGGTGAAACATAACTCTTAATGAAAGGAGAAATCACAAATGACCCTTCAAAATATCGCCATATTACTTGTTTACAAACTACATATAAAATTTAAACATCATGCATCTCGCAACTAATCACCAATCAGATAATCATTATATACTTACAGAAGAGCAGAAAGGACGCTGCAAGGAAAGGAAAGAAATATGCTGAATTAAAAGAGGAAATTGAAAGACTATGGAACATGAACAAGGTATGTATTGACCCAATAGTAATATCTACAACTGGTATCTTTTCAAAGTCACTACATAATAGCATTAAACAATTAGGCCTGCACAGAATTATTTATGTAAATCTTCAGAAAGCCATAATATTAAGCGCCCCGAGAATAGCCCAAAAATTCCAAGCAATTGAGAAATAAGTGTGATTGGCTATGCCTCTACCTCAGGTTTTACCAGCTTGAGCTGAGAAAAAATAAAAATATAATGATAATACACAAATACAAACTGCGTACAGAGCTACTCTATTACTCTGTGCAGTATTCGGGAACAGGAACCATTTGGTAACTATAAAGGAAATTTCAGATTGATTTATTTATCACACACTGTATATTGATCCTACATTTATAGATGTGAGACGTGGACACTCACCAAGACGATGCGAAAGTCTCTAGATGGTTGCTATACACGAATGCTCTGGATGGCTCTTGATGTGAGTTGGCAACAGCACATGATGAATGTCGAATTCTATAACAACCTACCGATGCTCACCACTAAAATCGAGCTGAGAAGACTACAACTAGCGGGGCACTGTCTACGCCACCCCGAGCTACCTGCCAGCCTAGTCATCATATGGGAGCCCAAGCATGGGAGGATGAACCCTGGGCGCCCTCCCAAGACTATGGTCAACACGCTCCTAGAAGACAGCGGCGCGGCTAATGTAGATGAACTGAACACACTGATGAGGGAGAGGGAGAAGTGGAGAGTCCGTCATCGTGCCCGACGCCGGCCCCCTAGGCCTGAGTCGACGTAGTAGTAGTACATTGATACATACGGTGAAATGTGTTGTTCGCATTAACAACCAACACAACCCAAGAATGTTCCGAGTTGGCCAGCAACTGTCACCACACAGTCTGGCATGAACAAAGCATTCCTACGATGTTCGGCAGCACAATAACAGCACAGCAACAGCAAAACAAGCCCCTTTCTCTGCTCCCATCCACTCACACACGCACAGAGACCTTCAATCGCAGGACAGGCCAGCTCCAGTCCCTGACCTGGATTTGCAGACATCAGGCCTCTGACTTACGAATTCTTTGAACTAGGGGCATCAACCCATGATCACGGGAATCTGAACTTTCTGCCTCAAACTCTGGACTTTCGAGACTCCAATGCTGGACTCACCAACCCGGGGATAACCATCCTCATGTCTCCTGCCCACTCTGACTTACCTCCAATCCCAGACCTGCTGACCTGAGGTGGAGGGAGGAGGTCACCAGCCCATATCCATGGGGCTTGCCAAGCTCAGTCATTGATCCAGGACTCACTAGTTTTCATCCTCAACATCCATCCAAGGGGTTCACTGGCCTTCTGCTATCTAGTGTTATGGCCTGGACACCTGCTCCTGCCCCTGACTCTCTGTTTACTGTTCCTGGTCTCTAACTGCCCTCATCCCTGTCCCTGAACCCTAACTTGTCTCTTAACTCCCCGTGCTGACCCTGCAACAATCCCTGTGAACCTAAAGGAGCAACTAAGTCTGAGCCACGACCTCAGACCGTGCAGTCCATGCCATAGTGACTGGAAGTGTAAAGAATGTAGAAACTCGTGGACTTGATGTACTGTCAGTAATCACAAAGCAGCATTCACTGGTCACTAACATCTTGTACCTTTACAAAACTAACACTGTACATCTAGCAACAAAATAAAAGTCTTTGAGAGTTGATAAAATAAAAACAAGAATCTTTGTATAGTCCTACAAGCCATTAAACAAAAAGATTATGTATACATAGAAATATTTATGTTTTATTTTGATTTAGAAATGCAAAGAACTCAAGTTTATTCTGGATGTGCCAAATTTACATCTTTTTCATTGAGGAATGACATGCCTTTGTTAAGCCCTGTACCTCAGAATCTTTTCTGGTTGAAGTAATGGGGTCTCCTTTTAGTTTACAATGGGAATAAACACATAATTGTTGAAGAGATCAACTGTAGCAGAGGTAATCCTGAAGGTATTCTAAAATTACTGCCAGGAATCTGTAAAAAGTGCTGTAGCATTATAAACATCTGTATCAAGAGTTTACAGGGTTTAAATGGTGTTAGGTGCATTGAATGGTGTGGACTTCAACTTGAAATACTGTGAGTCTCCTAATCTCGGTTGAACGTTTTACAACCAGAAGAACCAGCCAAATTAATCTGTTAAAGGAAGGGAAATTAAAAGTAAATTTATTATCAAAATACATATAAAACATCATATACTACCCTGAGATTAACTTCCTTGCAGGCATTTACAGGAATGAGGAAAGATAATCGCGCTTTATGAACAGCAAGAGGTAAACAGGAAAAGTCTGAAAGACAACCAATATGTAAAAAAACACTAAGTATGCAAATAAAAATAATACTGAGAGCATGAGTTGTAAAAAGTCCTTGAAAGTTAGTCTGTAGGCTGTAGAATCAGTTCAGGGCAGTGATGATTGAAGTTACTTGTTCAGGAGCCCAATGTCTATAGGGTAAAAGGTATTCCTAAACCTGGGTGTGTGGGACCCAAGGCTCCTGTACCTTCTCCTTGATGGTGGTTATGAGAAGGTGGTAGGGTCTGGACGGTGGAGGTTTTTGCTGATGGATGCTGCTCTCTTCAGTGTTGCATTGGTTAACTCCAACATGAGACAAGTGACCTTAAGATTATCTTAGATAATCTAACAAATATTTAACAACAAATCAATAGAACAAGGGTATAGTGACATTTTCTCCAGTGAAACCTGCGACACAGCTTTCACATTATCATGAAACAATCTGAAAATTAAAAAGGTGTCAAAAAGATTTCATAATAAGATAACGAATAAAAATGTGGATATAATATGTGTCCTACAGGCTATCCCAGTACTGTAGATTACCAGTTCGGTTTTCTCGAGGACAGATCAATCATCACAACATTTAGAAGCAGGATGGTTGTTTAAACAGAACAGTGAATTGGATAACACTCAAACAGTAGCTTCTTCTGCGTTCAAATTCCATTGGATACATCTATACTCACATACCTGCCAATTCTTGATTGGTAACTGCAAGTGGGACTGCTAAACAAGATAAGAGTCCATGATACTACAGTACTGGAAAGGATAGAAGATTGGCTAATAGGCAGAGGCAAAAGTGGGAATAAAAATGGCCTTTTTTGGTTGGTTGCTGGTGTCTTGTGGCGTTCCACAGGGGCGGTGTGGGTCAGTTACTTTTCACGTTATATATTCATGAGCTGGATGACGGAATTGATGGCTTTGAAGTCAAGCTTGCAGACAATACTAAGATAGGTGAAGGGTTAGATAGCATTAATAAAGCATGGAGTCTGCAGTGGGGCTTGGGCAGATTAGGAGAACGGGCAAAGAAGTGACAGATGGAATACAGAGTAGGGGAAGTGTATGGTCATGCAGTTCAGCAGGAGGAATAAAGGTGCAGACTGTTTTACAAACAGAGAGCCAATATAGAAATTGGAGGTGCAAGGTGACTTGGGAGTCCTAGTGCATGAATCCCTAAAGATTAACTTGTAAGTTGAATCAGTAGTAAGCAAGGAAAATGCAATGTTAGCACTCATTTCGAGAGGACTAGTATATAAAAGCAAGGATGTAATGCTGAGGCTTTATAAGACATTCTTCAGACCACATTTGGAAAGTGACCTGGGCTGATCTTTGGAAAGCCGTACCACATTGCATCCAATTTCTCATCCAGGCAGTGTACGATGTGCTTCCAAGCCCATTAAACCTGCACACATGGGGCAAGGCAGAGGCAAAGGTTCTGAACTTAAAGAGGCGTAACTTTGAAGGTATGAGACGTGAATTAGCTGAGATAGACTGGCAAATGACACTTAAAGGATTGACGGTGGGTATGCAATGGCAAGCATTTAAAGATTGCATGGATGAACTACAACAATTGCATGGATGAACTACAACAAAAGGATAAATCAAGGAAGGTAGTGCACCCGTGGCTGACAAGAGAAATTAGGGATAGTATCAATTCCAAAGAAGAAGCATACAAATTAGCTAGAAAAAGTGGCTCACCTGAGGACTGGGAGAAATTCAGAGTTCAGCAGAGGAGGACAAAGGGCTTAATTAGGAAGGGGAAAAAAGATTATGAGAGAAAACTGGCAGGGAACATAAAAACTGACTGTAAAAGCTTTTATAGATATGTAAAAAGGAAAAGACTGGTAAAGACAAATGTAGGTCCCCTACAGACAGAAACAGGTGAATTGATTATGGGGAGCAAGGACATGGCAGATCAATTGAATAATTACTTTGGTTCTGTCTTCACTAGGGAGGACATAAATAATCTTCCAGAAATAGTAGGGGACAGAGGGTCCAGTGAGATGGAGGAACTGAGCGAAATACATGTTAGTAGGGAAGTGGTGTTAGGTAAATTGAAGGGATTAAAGGCAGATAGATCCCCAGGGCCAGATGGTCTGCATCCCAGAGTGCTTAAGGAAGTAGCCCAAGAAATAGTGGATGCATTAGTGATAATTTTTCAAAACTCGTTAGATTCTGGACAAGTTCCAGAGGATTGGAGGGTGGCTAATGTAACCCCACTTTTTGAAAAAGGAGGGAGAGAGAAACCGGGGAATTATAGACCGGTTAGCCTAACGTCGGTGGTGGGGAAACTGCTGGAGTCAGTTATCAAAGATGTGATAACAGCACATTTGGAAAACGGTGAAATCATCGGACAAAGTCAGCATGGATTTGTGAAAGGAAAATCATGTCTGTCGAATCTCACAGAATTTTTTGAGGATGTAACTAGTAGAATGGATAGGGGAGAACCAGTGGATATGGTATATTTGGATTTTCAAAAGGCTTTTGACAAGGTCTCACACAGGAGATTAGTGTGCAAACTTAAATCACACGATATTGGGGGTAAGGTATTGATGTGGATAAAGAATTGGTTAGCAGACAGGAAGCAAAGAGTGGGAATACACGGGAACTTTTCAGAATGGCAGGCAGTGACTAGTGGGGTACCGCAAGGCTCAGTGCTGGGACCCCAGTTGTTTATAATATATATTAATGACTTGGATGAGGGAATTAAATGCAGCATCTCCAAGTTTGCGGCTGACACGAAGCTGGGCGGCAGTGTTAGCTGTGAGGAGGATGCTAAGAGGATGCACAGTGACTTGGATAGGTTGGGTGAGTGGGCAAATTCATGGCAGATGCAATTTAATGTGGATAAATGTGAAGTTATCCACTTTGGTGGGAAAAATACAAAACAGATTATTTTCTGAATGGTGGCCGATTAGGAAAAGGGGAGGTGCAACGAGACCTGGGTGTCATTATACACCAGTCATTGAAAGTGGGCATGCAGGTACAGCAGGTGGTGAAAAAGGCAAATGATATGCTGGCATTTATAGCGAGAGGATTCGAGTACAGGAGCAGGGAGGTACTACTGCAGTTGTACAAGGCCTTGGTGAGACCACACCTGGAGTATTGTGTGCAGTTTTGGTCCCCTAATCTGAGGAAAGACATGCTTGCCATAGAGGGAGTACAAAGAAGGTTCACAAGATTGACTCCTGGGATGGCAGGACTTTCATATGAAGAAAGACTGGATGAACTGGGCTTGTACTCGTTGGAATTTAGAAGATTGAGGGGGGATCTGTTTGAAACGTATAAAATCCTAAAGGGATTGGACAGGCTAGATGCAGGAAGATTGTTTCCGGTGTTGGTGAAGTCCAGAACGAGGGGTCACAGTTTGAGGATAAAGGGGAAGCCTTTTAGGACCGAGATTAGGAAAAACTTCTTCACACAGAGAGTGGTGAATCTGTGGAATTCTCTGTCACAGGAAACAGTTGAGGCCAGTTCATTGGCTATATTTAAGAGGGAGTTAGATATGGCCCTTGTGGCTACGGGGATCAGGGGGTATGGAGGGAAGGCTGGTGCAGGGTTCTGAGTTGGATGATCAGCCATGATCACAATAAATGGCGGTGCAGGCTCGAAGGGCCGAATGGCCTACTCCTGCACCTATTTTCTATGTTTCTATGTTTCTATCTGCATGCCCACCGTGCTCCAAGCGAGGAGCCCTGGAGCACATCCTCAGCGGGTGTGCAAGGGCACTTGGTGAGGGATGGTACAGGTGGAGGCATGATCAGGTCCTGAAGACCATCGCTGAAGCCGTCAGCGCAGGAGTTGAGTGGGCGAAGCGGTCCCGACCCTCCAAGCAGACCATTGCCTTTGTCAGAGCTGGGGAGCAGCCAAAACCTGCCAAAAGAACATCTGCAGGCATTCTGACCTCTGCAACGGACTGGCAGCTGTTGGTGGACCTCGAAGGGCAGCTGAAGTTCCCCAACCATATCGCAGCCACCACCCTGTGACCAGACATTGTCCTAGTGTCTGAGTCTACTGAGCAAGTGGTGCTGCTGGAGTTGACAGTCCCATGGGAAGATAGCTTGGAGGAGGCCTTTGAAAGGAAGCTCTCCAAGTACGCAGGACTGGTCAGCAACTGTCAGCAGGCTGGATGGAGAGCGAGGTGTCTCCCAGTGGAGGTTGGTTGTAGGCGATTCATAGCCCGTTCTTTAGTTAGAGCCCTCAGCATTTTGGGCATCGAGGGAGAGAGGAAGAGGAGAGCCATCCGCAGTACCACCGATGCGGCAGAGAGGGCCTCAAGTCGGCTGTGGCTCAAAAGAGGGGAGCCATGGAGTCATAAGTAGCTAGATTCCAGGAACATCACTGAAGATGTATTCAGAAGCATCAATAGCTGTATGTACACAGGAGTAATGAGAGCAGTTTTGGGCCCATGTCGAGTAAACGATATGCTGGTATAGGAGACTCCACAGAAGATTTATGAGAATGAAGGGGTTAACCTATGAGAATTGCTTGATGGCTCTGGGTTTGTACTTACTGTTTAGAAGAATAAGAGAGAATCACATTGAAATCTACCGAATATTGAACGAGCCAGGTAGGATGGACATGGGGAGGATGATTCCAGTACTGGGAGAGATGGGGACTATAGGGAACTGCCTCAGACTAAAGGAAGCCCTTTCAGAATTGTCAAAACTTGCAGTCGATTTTTAAGAAAACTAAGGGATAGTCAATGCTTTGGGTCATGTTATGTTATGTCCCAAGACTATGGTCAACACGCTCCTAGAAGACAGTGGCGTGGCTAATGTAGATGAACTGAACACACTGATGAGGGAGAGGGAGAAGTGGAGAGTCCGTCATTGTGCCCGATGCCGGCCCCCTAGGCCTGAGTCGACGTAGTAGTAGTAGTAGTAGTAGTAGTAGTACATTGATACATACGGTGAAATGTGTTGTTCGCATTAACAACCAACACAACCCAAGAATGTTCCGAGTTGGCCAGCAACTGTCACCACACAGTCTGGCATGAACAAAGCATTCCTACGATGTTCGGCAGCACAATAACAGCACAGCAACAGCAAAACAAGCCCCTTTCTCTGCTCCCATCCACTCACACACGCACAGAGACCTTCAATCGCAGGACAGGCCAGCTCCAGTCCCTGACCTGGATTTGCAGACATCAGGCCTCTGACTTACGAATTCTTTGAACTAGGGGCATCAACCCATGATCACGGGAATCTGAACTTTCTGCCTCAAACTCTGGACTTTCAAGACTCCAATGCTGGACTCACCAACCCGGGGATAACCATCCTCATGTCTCCTGCCCACTCTGACTTACCTCCAATCCCAGACCTGCTGACCTGAGGTGGAGGGAGGAGGTCACCAGCCCATATCCATGGGGCTTGCCAAGCTCAGTCATTGATCCAGGACTCACTAGTTTTCATCCTCAACATCCATCCAAGGGGTTCACTGGCCTTCTGCTATCTAGTGTTATGGCCTGGACACCTGCTCCTGCCCCTGACTCTCTGTTTACTGTTCCTGGTCTCTAACTGCCCTCATCCCTGTCCCTGAACCCTAACTTGTCTCTTAACTCCCCGTGCTGACCCTGCAACAATCCCTGTGAACCTAAAGGAGCAACTAAGTCTGAGCCATGACCTCAGACCGCGCAGTCCATGCCATAGTGACTGGAAGTGTAAAGAATGTAGAAACTCGTGGACTTGATGTACTGTCAGTAATCACAAAGCAGCATTCACTGGTCACTAACATCTTGTACCTTTACAAAACTAACACTGTACATCTAGCAACAAAATAAAAGTCTTTGAGAGTTGATAAAATAAAAACAAGAATCTTTGTATAGTCCTACAAGCCATTAAACAAAAAGATTATGTATACATAGAAATATTTATGTTTTATTTTGATTTAGAAATGCAGAGAACTCAAGTTTATTCTGGATGTGCCAAATTTACATCTATTTCATTGAGGAATGACATGTCTTTGTTAAGCCCTGTGCCTCAGAATCTTTTCTGGTTGAAGTAATGGGGTCTCCTTTTAGCTTACAATGGGAATAAACACATAATTGGTGAAGAGATCAACTGTAGCAGAGGTAATCCTGAAGGTATTTTAAAATTACTGCCAGGAATCTGTAAAAAGTGCTGTAGCATTATAAACATCTGTATCAAGAGTTTACAGGGTTTAAATGGTGTTAGGTGCATTGAATGGTGTGGACTTCAACTTGAAATACTGTGAGTCTCCTAATCTCGGTTGAACGTTTTACAACCAGAAGAACCAGCCAAATAAATCTGTTACAGGAAGGGAAATTAAAAGTAAATTTATTATCAAAATACATATAAAACATCATATACTACCCTGAGATTAACTTCCTTGCAGGCATTTACAGGAATAAGAAAAGATAATAGCGCTTTATGAAAAGCAAGAGGTAAACAGGAGAAGTCTGAAAGACAACCAATATGTAAAAAAACACTAAGTATGCAAATAAAAATAATACTGAGAGCATGAGTTGTAAAAAGTCCTTGAAAGTTAGTCTGTAGGCTGTAGAGTCAGTTCAGGGCAGTGATGATTGAAGTTACTTGTTCAGGAGCCCAATGTCTATAGGGTAAAAGGTATTCCTAAACCTGGGTGTGTGGGACCCAAGGCTCCTGTACCTTCTCCTTGATGGTGGTTATGAGAAGGTGGTAGGGCCTGGACAGTTGAGGTTTTTGCTGATGGATGCTGCTCTCTTCAGTGTTGCATTGGTTAACTCCAACATGGCACAAGTGACCTTAAGATTATTTTAGATAATCCAACAAATATTTAACAACAAATCAATAGAACAGGGGTACAGTGACATTTTCTCCAGTGAAACCTGCGACACAGCTTTCACATTATCATGAAACAATCTGAAAAGTAAAAAGGTGTCAAAAAGATTTCATAATAAGATAACGAATAAAAATGTGGATATAATATGTGTCCTACAGGCTATCCCAGTACTGTAGATTACCAGTTCGGTTTTCTCGAGGACAGATCAATCATCACAACATTTAGAAGCAGGATGGTTGTTTAAACAGAACAGTTAATTGGATAACACTCAAACAGTAGCTTCTTCTGCGTTCAAATTCCATTGGATACATCTATACTCACATACCTGCCAATTCTTGATTGGTAACTGCACGTGGGACTGCTAAACAAGATAAGAGTCCATGATACTACAGTACTGGAAAGGATAGAAGATTGGCTAACAGGCAGAGGCAAAAGTGGGAATAAAAGGGGCCTTTTTTGGTTGGTTGCTGGTGTCTTGTGGCGTTCCGCAGGAGCGGTGTGGGTCAGTTACTTTTCACGTTATATATTCATGAGCTGGATGACGGAATTGATGGCTTTGAAGTCAAGCTTGCAGACAATACTAAGATAGGTGAAGGGTTAGATAGCATTAATACAGCATGGAGTCTGCAGTGGGGCTTGGGCAGATTAGGAGAACGGGCAAAGAAGTGACAGATGGAATACAGAGTAGGGGAAGTGTATGGTCACGCAGTTCAGCAGGTGGAATAAAGGTGCAGACTGTTTTACAAACAGAGAGCCAATACAGAAATTGGAGGTGCAAGGTGACTTGGGAGTCCTAGTGCATGAATCCCTAAAGATTAACTTATAAGTTGAATCAGTAGTAAGCAAGGAAAATGCAATGTTAGCACTCATTTCGAGAGGACTAGTATATAAAAGCAAGGATGTAATGCTTCCTCAGACCACATTTGGAAAGTGACCTGGGCTGATCTTTGGAAAGCCGAACCACACCGCATCCAATTTCTCATCCAGGCAGTGTACGATGTGCTTCCAAGCCTGCACACATGGGGCAAGGCAGAGTCATCTGCGTGCCCACTGTGCTCCAAGCGAGGAACCCTGGAGCACATTCTCAGTGGCTGTGCAAGGGCACTTGGTGAGGGACGGTACAGGTGGAGGCATGATCAGGTCCTGAAGACCATCGCTGGAGCTGTCAGCGCAGGAGTTGAGTGGGCGAAGCGGTCCCGACCCTCCAAGCAGACCATTGCCTTTGTCAGAGCTGGGGAGCAACCAATACCTGCCGAAAGGACATCTGCAGGCATTCTGAGCTCTGCAAGGGACTGGCAGCTGTTGGTGGACCTCGAAGGGCAGCTGAAGTTCCCCAGCCATATCGCAGCCACCACCCTGCGACCAGACATTGTCCATTGTCCTAGTGTCTGAGTCTACTGAGCAAGTGGTGCTGCTGGAGCTGACAGTCCCATGGGAAGATAGCTTGGAGGAGGCCTTTGAAAGGAAGCTCTCCAAGTACGCAGGACTGGTCAGCAACTGTCAGCAGGCTGGATGGAGAGCGAGGTGTCTCCCAGTGGCGGTTGGTTGTAGGTGATTCATAGCCTGTTCTTTAGTTAGAGCCTTCAGCATTTTGGGCATTGAGGGAGAGAGGAAGAGGAGAGCCATCCGCAGTACCACCGATGCGGCAGAGAGGGCCTCAAGTTGGCTGTGGCTCAAAAGAGGGGAGCCATGGAGGCATAAGTAGCTAGCCATCTGGACACAAGCTGGGGTCTGATCAGCCCCGGCTGGGTCACCTGGAGGAGGTTGTATGATGTTGAAAGACCCTAAACACTGGATGATTCCAGGAACATCACTGAAGATGTGTTCGGAAGCATCAATAGATGTACGTACACAGGAGTAATGAGAGCAGTTTTGGGCCCATGTCGAGTAAACGATATGCTGGTATAGGAGACTCCACAGAAGATTTATGAGAATGAAGGGGTTAACCTATGAGAATTGCTTGATGGCTCTGGGTTTGTACTTACTGTTTAGAAGAATAAGAGAGAATCACATTGAAATCTACCGAATATTGAACGAGCTAGATAGGATGGACATGGGGAGGATGATTCCAGTACTGGGAGAGATGGGGACTATAGGGCACTGCCTCAGACTAAAGGAAGCCCTTTCAGAATAGTGAAAACTTGCAGTCGATTTTTAAGAAAACTAAGGGATAGTCAATGCTTTGGGTCATGTTATGTTTTGTAACTTCAAAACATTGAATTAATTCAAAGGAGACATGAGAGTCCAGAATTACAGGTATACTTTGAGCTTACTTTAAGCGAGGCACACATGTATCACATGGTAGTGTGATGACATATAAAATTAACATATTTTTACACAAAGCTTGGGGGTGTTGTGGATAGTGTGGAAGGCTGTCAAGAGTTACAATAGGACATTGATAGGATGCAAAATTGGGCTGAGAAGTGGCAGATGCATTTCAACCCAGATAAGTGTGAGGTGGTTCATTTCAGTAGCTCAAATATGATGGAGAATATAGTATTAATGGTAAGACACTTGGCAGTGTGGAGGATCAGAGTGATCTTGGGGTTCGAGTCCGTAGGACACTCAAAAACGCTGTGCAGGTTGACTCTGTGGTCAAGAAAGCATAAGGTGCATTGGCCTTCATCAATCGTGGGATTGATTTCAGGAGCCAAGAGGTAATATTGCAGCTATATAGGACCCTGGTCTGACTACACTTGCAGTACTGTGCTCAGTTCTGGTTGCCTCACTACAGGAAGAATGTGGAAACCATAGAAAGGGCGCAGAGGAGATTTACAAGGATGTTGCCTGGATTGGGGAGCATGCCTTATGAGAATAGCTTGAGTGAACTCGGCCTTTTTTCCTTGGAGCATCAGAGGATGAAAGGTGACCTGATAGAGGTGTATAAGATGATGAGAGGCATTGATCGTATGGATAGTCATAGGCTTTTTCCCAGGGCTGAATTGACTAACATGAGAGGGAACAGTTTTAAGGTGCTTGGAAGTAGGTACAGAGGAGATGTCAGGAGTAAATTTTTTATGCGGCGAGTGGTGAGTGCGTGGAATGGGCTGCGGGCGATGGTGGTGGAGGCAGATACAATAGGGTCTTTTAAGAGACTCCTGGACAGGTACATGGAGCTCAGAAAAAAGAAGGGCTATGGGTAACCCTAGCTAATTTCTAAGGTAAAGACATGTGGGCTGAAGGGCCTGTATTGTGCTGTAGGTTTTCTATGTTTCTATGTTTCCATGTTACACATAATCTGTAATGATTTACACAGTCCTGCATCACTCTCATCATTATCAGATTTTTCATTAACAGCATGCAGATTAGTGCTGTATTTGAAACTGCAGCATGACATTTTTAGCCTTTTCTCTTCTCTGTGCAGCCTATTTATTTTTATCTGCTTGGCAGGCTCTTTGTATGCATCCTACTTTGATGCATTTTCTGCAAGTTTTGCCTTTAAATCTGCATTGGTGTGGTGTACATGAGCCCCTGCCACAACTGCAACACAGTTTGTTCAGCCAGGCCAGCTTCTGTTTACGATGCAATTCTGTTCACACTCACTTTCATTCCTGACTACCACTCAGATGGAAACGGATGGAAACTCTGTCCGCAGTTTCCATTGAAACAGTCATTTCCACTGCTCATTTCAATGTAAGTTTTGCTTCAGCTAGGAGCTTTTTTTGAAAGCTTTCTTTTAAGATTCCACAAACTACACAATCTCTTCGTATAACATTAAGCACATTACCAAAGCAACAAAATGCTCAGACAATCTCTTCAATTCAGCCACATACGCTGAAATGGACTCCCATTCCTTTTGATTCCACTTATGAAACCTGAAGTGTTCTGCAATCAACACTGGCTTTGGTTCTAAATGTTCCTGCATCACTTTGACAATATCAGGAAAGCTCATCTCTGCAGGTTTGGTTTGACCAGTGAAACTTCAAAGCAAACTGTAGGCCTTTAAGCCCAATGCACTTAGCAAAATTGGCATCCGTTTCTTATTGGCTATTTCATTAGCTTCAAAATACTCTTCCAATAGTTCAGCATACATGAGCCAATTGCCCATTAGTAATAAACTCGTCCATCTTTCCAATGTAGCCAGCCATTTCTGATTTTTTAAGTAATTATTATCATCCAGTACTCAGTCTTTATGAACCCCAAATTCTTCCATTTACGGCCTGTTACTCAATCATGTCTTCCCTTCGAAAGAACACGTGCTGTTTTGACTTTGCTCTTGCTGAGTTTTATTTAGTATGTCTCACTGCACTTTCAACAGCTGTCTCAGGTTCATTTTAAAAATACCTCATTGTCAATATTATGTTTTGTAACTTCAAAACATTAAACTAATTCAAGGAAGACACAGGAGTCCAAAGCACAGACGTAACTTGGTCTTTACTTTAAACAAAGCACGCACATATCGTGTGGTAGCCCGATGACATATGCAATTAACGTAGATTTACATAGAACTCAAAATGATGTAAATGAACAAGTGTGCTTAATCAAACAATATATATACACAAGATGATGCAAATACTTAAATATTAAATACACAACATTGATTATCAATGGGACTGGTATAAGATTGGCTATGGTCAGAGAGTGGGGCATCACTCCTGGCCTCAGCTGGATAAGGTACTCTTCTTTCAGTGTCTCCAGGCCTGTGGGAAACTCTGGGCAGTGCTTCTGCCATTGAACATTGTTTAGCGAATCCAACCTTGCCATAAGGTTCAGCTTCTCAATGGCCTCTTATCCCAGTAGTGATGAGAAGAGATTCTGAACAATGTAGACACCCTCTTTTAACTGTTTCTTATTTTTACAGATGAAAGTAGTAAACATTTCTTTCACACTGAGCTTATGTTTCCCTGGCCCCATGAGCAGTTTTTTGTTTGGTTTAGCATAATGCCTGTTTCATTCACCAGCTTTGTGAACAGACACTCGGGGATGGTTATGATATCTGCCCCAGTGTCCATTTTGAGGGTCACTGCCTCATTTTGCAACTGAAAATTTTATACACCAGCCTTGTCTATTTGAGTCTAGAGCCTCAAGGAAAGCTCTCTCTTTGTCTGTATCGTAGTCTCCCTTGACCTTCTGAAGAACTGTTTTTGAGTGACACTGGCTTTTATAATGGCCAACTCTATTGCAATGGTGGCATTTCACTTCTTTTCAGGACATGGAAAGGACACTTGCTGCATCTCCTGCAGTTGGGTATTTTACCTGCTCTTCGTGCACTTGTCTTTTGTTTGACTTGAGCTCTACTGTCATCACTTTCTGTCGTTTTTCTGACTTCACCTTGTTTCCTCTCAGATATTACATGTCAATATCCTGTGAAATATTCTTTGAATTTGTCCTGTACTGTTTTGTTCTCCTTTTCCTGAACATCTGTTGGTCCTAATCCACCCATGATGTCATATGCTTCGCAACCATGTAGTATATCAGCATGATGCTCTTCTGAAGTCTGAGTGAAATTGATTGTATCCCTAAATCTCTCAAAGCATCTCAGCCATCTCCCAAAGTCCCCTGGTTTATAGAAATCAAATGTCTTGTTGGGGGGGGGGTGGCTTTATTAGGTAAGTAGATGTAAGTAGTGCAGGTATTTGCTCCATTTTCTTGTTTGTTTATTTATTTCTTATTTATGTATTTGGATTACAAACATATTTGTTTCTCTCCCTGAGAGTTTGACTGACTTCTCTGCTGTGTCTGCGCCTCTATGCACTTCCCCAAGCTAGCGGTGCACAGATTATTACAATGTATCTGCTTTTAGCTGCAGCCTGGAGGGATGGCCTAGCAACCCAGGCCAGTGCTTAGCACACTTACAAACTAGGATAGGCAGTTTAAGTTATTAAGGTATTTTCCATACTTATATATACAGTATATATATATGTAAACAAGAATAGTCTTACTGTAAAGTCTTTCTTACTGAGATCTCCGTTAATCTTTAGCCGGAATTCATTGACAATGTAATACTTCTGACACCATGTTGTGTTTGTTAATGAGGGATAGTACAGCAGGCAGGATATCCAACTGAACTTTATTGATACCACTGCTTGTAGAGAATGTCAACTCCTCCCGTGTGAGAGTGGCTAACTATGTACATATGTGGTGGTACTGGCATCTGTTAGTCTCGCGAGACCATGGATCTGCACCTGGAAAGTCTTGCTTCAGTCTCCTCTCCAGGGCGCAGGCCAGGGCAAGGTTGTATGGAAGACCGGCAGTTGCCCATGCAGCAAGTCACCCCTCTCCACAACACCGATGTTGTCCAAGGGAAGGGCAAGGGCCGATGCAGCTTGGCACCAGTGTCGTCGCAGGAGCTGCCAGAATAAGGTTGAAGGTAATGTCAGACTGCCTTAGGGACTCCAGCTCTGGATTTGAAGTGTTTACTCTTGAACCCTTTCCCATGAGTGGGTATGGCCGCAAGGCAGCGGAGGTTTGAAATCAGAGTTTTCCCTCTCTTAGATGGACTGCCTTCCCAGGCTGACGAGCTCCATCTACCTGAAGCACTGGTTTTAAGGCACCAGGACCCACCTTCACCCCTTCTCCTGTCGGTAGAAACAGTTCTCCCGGGCTTAGAGGCTAAGCCACGTGAGAAGGCCAGGAGCTGGACTTGGTTATCAGAGGCTATTTGAGGCGTGTGCCATGAGGAGCACTTTTAGGTAGTGGGAGCTTATCCCCACTACCACTCCTCGGCTTGGACAACCTTGATACATAGGATTAAGCCATTAACTATCACAACACCTATAAATCTTTTCATACAAATACCTATGCTTAAGGTTAAGATTCAGAAAATACACTGCAGCAAATTATGGCATAAATTTTAATAAATCCTTAGAGAGTGATACCCCTGATAAGTGACAAATAACTGGGAATTATTGTTGTTCTAATAGTCCAGTGTTCTTTGTACATAAATCATTAAAATATATTAATGTACAGTGCAGCAAATTGTTAGAAAAACAACTGGTATGTGTTAGCCTTATTTGCTAGAAGATGGACTGCTGTAAATATACAAGCCTTGGTAAGTATTGTGTAGAATTTTGGTCTCTTTTGCTAAGAAAAGAGGAATGCAGAATATATGTTCAATCCTTTGGTTACTGAAAGTGAGCTTTCTGAGGACCTCAGTCTTTCCATCTTCTCTTATGTTTCATTGAATGAGTTGATGGTGTACTGGAGCTCAGACTTTGATCATCTGCAAATATAAACACTACCTGCAGATCAGGATGACCTTAGTTCTGGAACGTAATCACTACAGGTTAATGCTCTCCACATCTGTTATCCAGACTAGCAAATGTTGGCTCCTTGTGTAGTTTGACACAAATCTTCTTTGGTTTGATTTGATTTGAGATCCACCCGTTCATAACAAGGCTTACATGTTATTGTGGAGCAACCATAAGGAGATGAGTTTCTGCACACAGCCAAATTTCAACCTCAGATTAATGGTGCCAAAGGCCTTAGTCAGGTAACCACCATGGATGGTAGCTGATGCTGCACCCAGAATCTATCCTGGAGTGAAGGTCATAATAACTGTATCTTTTGATGCATGGAAGCCACATTGTGAATTGTGGACCAGCTCCTTGATTATTGGGAAGGTGCGGTTGAGGAGGAGCCTGTCAATAACTTCCCTGTTGAATTCAGTAGGGAGACATCATTGTAGTTACCATTGTTGGACATTTTCTTTCCTGCTTGAAAATCATGATTACAGTTGCCCTGACATGTCATATTGTTCAGAGTTGAGATTGTGGATTTGTACTAAAACTCTTTAATGTCAAGGTTTAGAATTTCAAAAATAATTTTGAAAACTAGTTACTGTGTACTAAATAAGTCCATTTTTATCATAGTAAGAACATACAAAAAAGTGATAATAATTCTCCAAGGAGAACTTCCTTGCTGTGCTTTGAATGTAACAATAGAACCTACATGTTTAAATGAGAGGATAGGCACCTTTAGTGAACATATTTTCAGAAAGTCAGAAATTTCATTTGATGCAGCACATCTAGAATATTGTGCTTGATTTTTCAGAATTACTTCATCTGAAAAAGGGTACATTAGATAATGAAACATATGCTGAGTTCTTTCAGGTGAGCTTATATATTCATGCCTCTGGAATTGATTGGAACCAATAACTTAATTCAGAGGAATGATACCAAATTGTCAAGCAACTTTTGACTGAAGTTGAAAAGAGTATGCTAAAGTATGTATTTGAAATAGCTCATTCCAGATAACAAGACTGAAAATCCTTTTTTCTTCATTTTTAATCTTTTTTCATTTTAACAACAGTCTACATTTTAGTCAACAAGCTTTTTATGGGTCTGGTTCCGAACCGTCCAACACATCATCATTAAAGTTACATTATCTTGAATTCACAAAGTTTCAGAATCTCCACTTTTTGATTAACCAACAATATATTTGCAATATTTAAAAACAACTTTGGCATTTGCAGCTGTAAACATGAATAAGATAGCAGTTTTACATTTATATAACAATAATGTTATTAGCAAGGTTTTTTTTTGAAACCTGGCTGAACCACAACTGAACTATTGCTAAATCAAACTAATTCTCTATTTTTTCCAGTGTTGCCTGATTTACCATGTTTCTTTGGTATCGCTGTAGTTCATCAAATGTGATTGCATCATGTTGTTAATTATCAGTAATTACTGCATCATCCAATCCTGGATATCCAAGTGACTAACTCTGAAAAGAATCTATGCAATGTGCTGTTCAGCAGATTCTGAGGTTTTTTTTATTAAGTGCAATTGTGAACAATAGCCAGATCGGAAATGCTGATCAAGTCAACTAGTTCCCAAAGAGAACTCTGATAGGCCAATCAGATCGTTCACTGCTGCTCAGCAATAGAACACAAAAAAAATCATATGTACTGGGAGAATTTGTCCAGTTAAATTATGCATACATTAGTAGTTACATTTTTGTTTTGTTTTAAATCCAGCTGTGGAAGACACAGCATTATACAAAATCCAGAATTATCTACGTACAAGGTAATTTTTCTAAACTAAAAATATCATGTAGCCTTGATTTGAAAACCTAAACCAAGAGATCACTTTATAATTTACAATTCTAAAACCAAGCAACTAATTAGGAAAAGCATATAATGAAGTACTAAAATACTTCTTATCCTTCAAAGAAATTGCACACAGCAAATACAAGGAAAGGAGTCCGAAATTCCAAGTTGACAGGATGACAACATTCAACAAAATTTTGCCAAAGGTATCTGTGTAATAATCAAATAGAAAAATGAATATTGGTAATCTTAAGTGACTCCATGATTGTCTGCATGAAATCAACTCAAGTTCCTTTTTAAATTGAAGAATAGAAGAGATGGTTCAGTTCAGAAGGAATAGCTATCACACTTTGGCACACAGCTTTCACATACATTAATTCAGACACAGTCCACCAAATCCAAGTTCTAAGGAGAGAGATGACATTTTTACTACGATATTCAAGGTTTCGTTTTTAATTCTTTGGCAGAACATATGCAGGTGTAATGACTCATCTGAAAGTGATATGTGCTTCAATTACTTCTTCAATTTTCTTGGGAGTACTGTATCACAGTTTTCTTTTCCACTAGAGAAAGGCCTTTATCTCACTCCCTGCAAGCTTCCCCAAAACATCTGCAGCTGATGGAAAAAGGAGGTAGAACTATTTTCATTGATTTCTGTCTTTTGCAGGACACAAGACATCATGATAGAGGAGACAATTTATAGACTTGAACCTGGAGGAAAACATGTGGATCTTAGAGCAGGCCCTGTTATGAACAGATTCTAATTTATGACAATCTTTTTTCTGATGCACATTATGAAGAGGAAGACAGTAAGAATGAGGGGCAGAATGGCAAATGGCTTGAAATATTGGCTGAAGCTGAAAAACCCTCTGTATGCACACCTCCATGTTCCACTTACCTTTATAACTATGCATTGATGCAGGTCCCAAGAACATAACTAGTAAGGAAATATTCTTGTATATAATATTAAAGGGTAATAGGAAGATGTCACGAAAAAGACTCAAGACACTCTAACCCATTGGCAGCCTTTCACAAGGCTGAAATGGACATGGGAAAAATGAGCTGGAAAATATCAAGAGAAACGTAATCAAAGATATAGGCATGAATCTTCAGTCAAGTGATACAGAACACCAATAAATGCCTCTGAGATTTAGATCTGATGAAGTGGACTTAAAGATACATGTCACAGTTTCAGTTTGAAATACTGTGCTATTTACCTCTCATATCTTAAGAGAAAAAAATATGGAGAGTCCAAATTCTCAATCCAAGTCCTTGACACAATATTGAACAATTGTATAATGTCATGTTTCTCATCCAGTTAATTATTAAGCGGGGCACCAGAACACAAATTTAATTTTATGTTGAAAAAAGCTACAGAAACTTATGTTCACACAAAAGAAATATATACATTGTTTAAATATATTACATTGATATTGGTGATATTTTCACCCAGTTTCTCTGGACAAGAAAAGGAAAAGAATTACATGATACTTATGCTCATAGCAATTTTTTTTTTAATTTCTAACAATTGTAAGCATCTATAGTCATATTATTCTGTGTAACTTAAAACTGACCAATTGCTCATGCAATCAACAGTTAAACCCTTCTTTCTTTTTGTCTGCTTCACCCATCACATGAGTTCAAACAGAATAGGATTCTATTGTCATAGAAACATAGAAAACCTACAGCACAATACAGGCCCTTCAGCCCACAAAGTTGAGCCGAACATGTCCCTACCCTAGAAATTACTAGGCTTACTTATAGCCCTCTACTTTTCTAAGCTCCATGTACCTACCCAAAAGTCTCTTAAAAGACCCTATCATATCCATCTCCACCACCTTTGCCGGCAGCCCATTCCACGCACTCACCACTTTCTGAGTGAAAAACTTACCCCTGACATCTCCCCAGCACCTTAAACCTGTGTCCTCTTGTGGCAACTATTTCAGCCCTGAGAAAAAGCTTCTGACAATCCACACGATCAATGCCTCTCAACATCTTATACACCTCTATCAGGTCACCTCTTATCCTCCGTCGCTCCAAGGAGAAAAGGCCGAGTTCACTCCACCTATCCTCATAAGATATTCTCCCCAATCCAGGCAACATCCTTGTCAATCTCCTCTGCACCCTTTCTATGGCTTCCACATCCTTCCTGTAGTGAGGTGACCAGAACTGAGCACAGTACTCCAAATGGGGTCTGACCAGGGTCCTATATAGCTGTAACATTACCTCTCAGTTCCTAAATTCAATTCCACCATTGATGAAGGCCAATAAACCATACGTCTTCTTAACCACAGAGTCGACCTGCGCAGCTGCTTTGAGTGTCCTATGGACTCAGACTCCAAGATCCCTCTGATCCTCCACACTGCCAAGAGTCTTACCATTAATACTATGTTTGCCATCATATTTGACCTACCAAAATGAAGCACTTCACACTTATCTGGGTTGAACTCCATCTGCCACTTCTCAGCCCAGTTTTGCATCCTATCAATGTCCCGCTGTAACCTCTGACAGCCTTCCACACTATCCACAACACCTCCAACCTTTGTGTCATCAGCAAACATACTAACCCATCCCTCCACTTCCTCATCCAGGTCATTTATAAAAATCACGAAGAGTAAGATTTGAGAAAAATAATAAATAAATAAATAAACAAATAAACAAATAAGGGGTGCGGTACGAAGGGGAGGTGGGGCATTAACGGAAGTTAGAGAAGTCAATGTTCATACCATCAGGTTGGATGCTACCCAGACGGAATATAAGGTGTTGTTCCTCCAAACTGAATGTGGCTTCGTCTTTACAGCAGAGGAGGCCGTGGATAGACATATCGAAATGGGAATGGGACACGGGATTAAAATGTGTGGCCACTGGGAGATCCTGCTTTCTCTGACGGACAGAGCGTCTCCCAGCCTGCGTCGGGTCACACCAATACATAGAAGGCCACATCGGGAGCACCGGATGCAGTATATCACCCCAGCCGACTCACAGGTGAAGTGTCGCCTCACCTGGAAGGACTGTCTGGGGCCCTGAATGGTGGTGAGGGAGGAAGTGTAAGGGCATGGGTAGCACTTGTTCCGCTTACAAAGATAAGTGCCAGGAGGGAGACTGATGGGAAGGGATGGGGGGGACGAATGGACAATGGAGTTGCGTAGGGAGCGACCCCTGTGGAAAGCAGAAAGAGGGGGTTTATTTATTTATTTGTTTAACCTTTTTCTTCTCTCTTTTTTCTCCCTCGGTCCCTCTCACTATAACTCCTTGCTCATCCTCTGGGCTTTCCCCACTCCTCCCTAGGCCTCCCATCCCATGATCCTCTCCCTTCTCCAGCCTCGTATCCCTTTTGCCAATCAACTTTCCAGCTCCTAGCTCTATCCCTCCCCTTTCTGTCTTCTCCCAGCATTTTGGATCTCCCCCTCTTCCTCCCACTTTCAAATCTCTCACTATCTCCTTTCAGTTAGTCCCGACGAAGGGTCCCAACCCGAAACGTCGACACCTCTTCCAATAGATGCTGCCTGGCCTTGCGCGTTCACCAGCATTTTTTGTGTGTGTTGCTTTAATTAGATATGGTACATTTTGAATGATTCGACGTTTTAAATTGCTTACGTGTTACATTTAGATTTTGAAGTAAAAGCTGTTAACATTTTTTTCAGTTAAAGATATTATTAGTAAAATATCTGATTGATAATTAAAATGTTTGGGCAGGTGGGGCACGGCAGCTCGACTAGAAGGAAAACTCTGATTTTAAACCTCTGCTGCCTTGCGGCCTGTTACATACCTCATGGATGTCTCGTGACTGTCTTATGACCATGATGTAATTGAGTGTCTTATGAGCATGATGTAATGGTCTTGCGGAGGTCACATGATGGAATTTTCCTGCCAGTGAGGTCACGTTGTTCTCAACAGGTATATAAAGGAGACCCCAATGTGATGCAGTTAGTTTTCAGTTTAGTTTTGTGTTAGATACCCCACTTTGCTGCGTATTCGGCTTATGACGCACTTTTGTATTAAAGTGTTCTACTTTTTATTGTAAGTACTATTGGAGAGTGAAGACCTTACCAAAGTGCAGGAATTCGCCGAGTCGAGTAAAGCTGATATCGTTTGGCGGTTTTGGAGAGGATCAACCTTTATTGAATCTTCGTTCAAGAAAAAGTGACCTGCAACTGAGATATCCCCTGCTGAAATAGGAAGGATAGTGCAGTGTCTATTCTCCAGAGGAAAAGGTCAGTTCCTTTAAACCGTTTTATTTCCGTCGTTGTGAATTCTGCGGACAAGGCAGGCTCTGGCTGGGATCAGCAGTAAAGTGACGTCTTTGAAGAATTCTTTACTTCAGGAAAGTCTCCCCTAATTGACTGTATACATCTCTTGGAACTTTTGAATTTACCATTCTAAGAACTGTGTTTGAATCTACCACTTTAAGAACTTTTTTCGCATTTACCCTTTTAAGAACTGCTCCAGAGTTGCCATATAGCAGTTAACTTCCAGTTAAGTCTGTTTTTTGAATACATTTCACTACATTTTTTGAGCAGAGTTTAATAAATGTTTGTTTGTTTTTTAAAACCTGACTCAATTCTATATTCATTGTTGCCGGTCATGTGACAGGCCACACCCGCCCATGTAGGCTCCAGGGTCCCTAAGACAGTTTGTTGTTGCTTACAACTTCACTCTGGCAACCTCTGCAACGACACTGGTGCCAAGCTGTATCGGCACTTGCCCTTCCCTTGGACTACATCAGTGACGTGGAGAGGGAGAACGTACAATCATCACAGCAATATTTGATTCTGCGCTTCACACTCCCTGGATTACAAATATTAAATATCAAAAATAGTTAAAATTAGTAAATATTAAAAATTTAAATTATAAATCATAAATAGAAAAATGGAAAGTAAGGTAGTGCAAACAAAACCGAGAGGCAGGTCCAGATATTTGGAGGGTACGGCCCAGATCTGGGTCAGGATCTGTTCAGCAGTTTTATCACAGTTGGAAAGAAGCTGTTCCCAAATCTGGCCGTACGAGTCTTCAAGCTCCTGAACCTTCTCCCGGAGGGAAGAGGGACGAAAAGTATGTTGGCTGTGCGGGGCGGGTCATGTCCTTGATTATCCTGGCAGCACTGCTCTGACAGTGTGCGGTGTAAAGTGAGTCCATGGACGGAAGATTGGTTTGTGTGATGTGCTGCGCCGTGTTCATAATCTTCTGCAGTTCTTCTGGTCTTGGACAGGACAACTTCCATACCAGGTTGTGATGCACCCTAGAAGAATGCTTTCTACGGTGCATCTATAAAAATTAGTGAGGGTTTTAGGGGACAGGCCAAATTTCTTTAGTTTTCTCAGGAAGTAAAGGTTATTATAAGTAAAATGTCTCACAAATGCTGCAAAATCCCACAATACTTTGTTATATATGTTGCTAGCATACACGTAAATCTCAAAGATGGAGCATGACTCCTCTTACTATGAGAGCTTTTGAGCTCTACTTTGGGTGTAACATTGGCAGCCAAGACAAAGTCTGGGCCCCTCACATTTGTTGCATTACATGCGCTGTTGATCTTTGAGCTTGGCTCAGAGGTACTCGGAAGTTGATGCCGTTCGCTGTACTGATATGGCAAGAGCAAAAGCATCATGTGGCACACTGCTACCTCTGTCTCACCAGTATGTCTGTTTCTCTGCTAAAAACAAGAATTCCATTGAGTACCCCAATTTTCAGCTATGAGTCCTGTGCCGTCTGATGATAATCTTCCAATACAGAAGCCACCACAGACTTCTAGAGGAGGCACATGAAGATGACATGTTGAACAAATGGAAGAAGACCCTGCTACCGATACAGATTTTAAACTGTTCAACATGTTATCAGTGAGCCTTATCTGATAACTTTATGAATTAAATGACCTGGTCAGACTTGGGGTTTGTCAAAGGCAAAAGCAGAATTCCTGAGTTCAAGACTTCAAGGATGGAATCTGCTGTTACCAGATACAAAAATTTCTGTGAAGGGTTTCCATATTTGACACAGGTATTTCTCAGAATAACTGACACCAAGATTAAGAAAGGCATTTTTGACAGTCCACGTATCAAACAGGTCATCAATGACAGGCAATTTGAAAAACTTCTAGTGGGACTGGAGAAAAATCGCATGGAAGGCATTCAAGCATGTTGGTGAAAATTTTCTTACAAACAGCAGAGCACCATACTACATGCAGCAGGCTGACAACATGCTTTAAGCATACAAAACCATGAAGTACAACATGTCACTGACGATAAATTTCTGCATTCCCATTTAGACTTCTCCACTGCATATCTGGGTACCGTCAATGACGAGCATGGTGAAAGGTTTCACTAGGACATTGTTGTAACATGGTGAGACATTTTGCTATCACAAATATTCCTGAAAATACGAATACTCTATAATGTGTACGCACAGTATGCTATGCGCATTGAGCGTGTGCATCAACATGATCACAAACAGATATATGTGTAAATACAATGCGTAGAACGGTGAGCTGCTGTTCTTACAGCCACAGCTGTCACTGATAGGGAGGGCCTTGTTTTACTAAATGTTGAGAATAACTAACTCTGTGACTAGATGATCCTAACAGGTTATCCTTGCCAGTATTGCTCTAAATTAGTGGTCACCAGCTGTTCTTTCTGCTCAGTGCGCATTTGTGTATAGCTCCCCTGCTATGTACCACGGTAGAAAAGACCGGAAGTAAAACCCCGCCAACCCGGAAGCAACCTCTCTTTACAAACAGCTTTCTGTAGTGGGAGTATTGCTATTTTACCATTATCCTAATTTGTATTAACTTATCTTTATAATGCTCACATTACAACACTTCTCTCCCTTTAAATCCCAACATTCCCCAAATGTAAATAACTGAGACACAAAAAAAACAGTAGTGTCATTATCTGAAACTTGTACTAGTGTCTCAGTTAACAGTTTACCAATACAAAACACCTGAAAAACATGGTAGCTTCAACATTCAGTCTAACAAAGGAAACCGTCCATTCAAATATTCAGTCTGTCAGGAGGTTTGCGAGGGTGCTGAAAATTATGAAACCTAAGTACTGACAGACACCTCACAGACTGTCTCAGACTGGCTGTCTGTAGTTATGAGCCAAATTTCAGGGAACTAGCAGAAAGTATTCAGCCCCAGTCATCACGCTGAGTGCATCAGTCAATTTTTATTCATTTTTTGTGTTGAAGTAAAACTAAATAATGAAACATAGAATTAAAGGTGTTGTAACGTGAGCATTATAAAAATAAGTAATACAAATGAAGATAACAGTAATATAGCAATACTCCCACTACAGAAAGCTGTTTGTAAAGAGAGGTTGTTTCTGGGTTGCGGGGTTTTACTTCCAGTCTTTTCAGCTTCGTGCACATGTGTGTGACTAAACCATTTAGTAGGTCAATCTTGCCTTTCACTGAGGCCGAGGTAGGGGATCTTGGACTTAAAAGGTTGGCGACCACTACTCTAAATAGTAGTGTAAGCACATTATACTCTGGCTCAATCCATTGGTTTCAGTGGTCAGTAATCAAGATTGCCTTGAAGTGCTGCAAAGCCAGGTAGTTCTGCTATCCATGTAACAAATAAAGGTAAAATAGTAATGAACTGGAATAATGGACAAATGACTGTTGCCGTAATTCACACAGAGAAAAAGGGTAAATATATGAAATAACCCATATTCTTATTTATGAAAAATGGTCTTTTGTAATAAACGCTCAGCGATACATAGTTTTGAGATGCAAGAATACCTATAATTTCAGATATTGAGTATCTGGTGTAAAAATAGACTGCATGATGCTGGATGCTAAAACCTTTTTGCTTTCGCAACTAATATAATTGCAGCCCATCCTCTGTTCTGGTCGAAGGGCACCATTGACTTTTATTATCAGCTTGTGAAAAAGTGAAGAAATTTTCCACTTCCAATCCCTGGGAAAGTCTGCAGTGTTGAGCTACTTTACGTCTTTTTTTTGGGTGGTCCCTAATACCTTATTCTAATATAACATCCCAGCCTTAACCTAGGAAATGCTCCGGCACACCCAGAAACATCAGTGTTTATTTTTGTCTTTTATTTTTGTAATTTCTTAAATGCATTCATACAAGTTTGAAAATTTCTAATATACATTCTTAAGCTGCAAACTCTTAAACCAAAATGAATTTTAAACCTCATTGCCTTGTTTTCTTTATGATCTTTGTAATACATATGTTTTGATTATTTTTTTTAAGAATCAACTTAAAATAGTCCTTCATACCACACTGGACTCCTCAGAATCAAGGCACTGGCATTCATGCCAAGTATCAAGAATCTATTTAGACTAATATCTTATCACCGGTTAGAAAAGAATTGAGATAAACGCAAGCCCAAAGTGCAAGGAAATGTAAATAATTCAAGCAGAATCATTTTTAAAGCAGCTAATGATTAGACAGTAAGTACAGGATGCAGAGTAGTAACACTGCAAGTTTATCAAGTTTTCTGCTGCAGCATAACCTCAAACACAAAGGTTGAGTAACACTATTGTGGCGATAATGCTGGAAGCACAAGAGATTCCATCATGACTGTCATATTGGTGTTGGATTCCAGTCCAGAAAATAAATCAGCACTACCTAATATAAAGTGAAGAGTTTTGCAAACCAGACCGGCGTTTTCACTCATGATCTCGTTTGCTCTTTAAAGAAACGCTGAAAGCACAGCATGTCAGTCCATCTCTGTTTCATCAGTAAACCCTTCTTACTACAGGTCGATCTTCACTAATCCGGCACTGTTAGAGCGAGTTTTTGGGTAGATGATTCATTTACACTTAAATGACTCTGGCCACCAGACTTCTATTTGACAAAGTACTGTGGATTGAGTTCACAACAATGTGCTTCCTAAAAAGGTGTGAATACCAGATGCTTCTGGCGCTGTAGTTTGACCAGATGCTGTAGTTTCGAGGACAGTATTATCTATACTTGATAAATATTAATTGTCTTCTATGTTAGCATGTAAAATGCCAAATAAATGCATTGTGGATTTAACTTGAAATCCTAAAGGGGGTGGATACCAACCCAGACATGTTGGCATTGGAAAGAAAGGATGAAGTTAGGAGGTGTGATGTTTTGTATAAAGCTTCAAAAGGAAGCATCATCTATAACTTTTTAAGTAGTGATTGCCTTTGTGTTTAGCATATAAATATCGAGCCCACATTAGGCTAGCAGACTTTTCTACCGAAAGCGTCTCCGTCGTATGATGCCTGCTGTACCTTGTTGTGTTGAATAAAGAAGCTGCTTTGTATCCACTAGTGACTCTGTCTCTCCGGTGATTTCGACCACACTACAACAGCACCATTGGGACCTGAGGAGTGCCGGATTAGTGAAAATGCTGAAGTACAGAAGGATCACATTAAGCATAATCAGTGCCAGATTATTGAAGGAACCAGATTACAGGTCAATCTGTATTAGTGAAGGTCAATCCGTATTTGTGTTTGCTGTGCCAAGTGTCATTTTACCTCCACTGCTGGCAATGCTAACAAACAACTTTAAAGAATAGTTTCTACTGGGTAAATCAGCATCTTCATGTAACACTACTTTCAACTACACTGTTGCACTAGTTAGCTCTTGATGGTTACGAGAAACATGGTACTGCCTTCTAATAGAGCTATTGCAGCACAATCTGTAATGGAACAGTTACAGGGAATTGATGTAATACAGACATGACATTTTATAAGAATCAAGGAGTTAATCACTTCTGGTAGTCCCAAAAAAGATCATTTTAAAGGGTTGCTTTTTAAGGTTTGATGTGTGGTGACCATATTGCTACATTTGACTGCCCGAATCAAAAACGGCTTTCACTACATTATCTTCCATATCACCTCTGTGCATTCTACAATAATGACAAGGCTTCTCTTTAGGTCCCACTTCAGTTCTCCAGCCCATTCCCATCCTCCTTTGTCCTCCCACACTGTTTCAGAAGCAGCCTTTCCAGTTTGCTTCTGGTGGTCAGTTTAGGAAAAAAACAAGATCATCATGCAACATGAACTCTGTTTTCCTCTCCACAGATGCAACCCAACCCAATGATTTCAGACAAAGTTTGATATATTCCCCCCCACCCCATTTCTTGTGTACTTTAAGCCTCCTTCAAGCAATTTAGCTCTGATTTAAAAATCAACCACTCACTCCGATAATACCAAAACCAAGTCTACATCACTACTCCTGCCCTGCAAATTAAAGCACGTGCATTATCTAATTTTCATTTCTAAAGTCAGAGCTAAAACATTCATTTTCTCTCAATCTATGGGATTCATTGCCACAGACGGCTGAAGACCAAGTCATTGGGTATACTTAAAGCAGAGGCTGATAAATTTTTCATTAGGATGGGCATCAAAGGTGATGGGATGAAGGCAGGAGAATGGGGTTCAGAAAGATAATAAAATCAGCCATGATGAAATGGCAGAGAAGACTCAGTGGGCCAAATCCCCTATTCTGCTCCATTGTCGATGGTCACCAAATACCTGGGCAA
This sequence comes from Mobula hypostoma, assembly GCF_963921235.1. Taxonomy (NCBI): domain Eukaryota; kingdom Metazoa; phylum Chordata; class Chondrichthyes; order Myliobatiformes; family Myliobatidae; genus Mobula; species Mobula hypostoma. The sequence goes on along the minus strand of NC_086118.1, from coordinate 34,593,029 downwards.
ATTTTTGTTTGGATTTCTTTTAATTGCAGTTTGCTTTCAGACAACTGTTCTCCATGTTGTCAGCAATTCAGAAATCAGATTGCATTGGAACCAAAACTGTTATAAATACTGATGAATCAATCTGATGCAACATTTTAATTGATTTTCTTTTAAAACACTACTCATAATGCTCTTTGTAGAGGTTTATGATCAGACTAAAGCCCACAATCTTATTTATTTAAATTAATGTAATACACAAAAAGTATTGGAATTCCTCCAAAATGCTGGAGGAACTCAGCAGGCCAGGAAGCATCTATGGAAAAGAGTGAACAGTCAACGTTTCGGGTCAAGACCCTTCATCGCGACTGGCAAAGAGAGACCAGGTCAGAATAAGGTGATGGGGGAAGGAGTTCGGCATGGACTAGAAGGGCCGAGTTGGCCTGTTTCCATACTGTAATTGTTATATGGTTAAGGAGAGGATGAAGTACAAGGTGATAGGTGAAATCGCGAGAGTGCGAGGGCTGAAGAAAAGACCTGGGAAGCCAACTGGTGAAAGAGATGAAGAACTGGAGAAGGGGGTCTCTCATAGGACAGGACAGAAGGCCATGGAAGTAGGGGAAGGGGGAAGAGGGAAATAATGGGCAGGAAAGGAGAAAAGATGAGAAGGGGAAATGAGAATGGAGAATGGTGAAGGGGGGAGGTGGGGAGGGCAATTACCGCATTTGTGAAATCGATGTTCGTGCCATTAGGTTGGAGGCTACTCAGATAGAATACAAGGTGTTGCTCCTCCAACCTGAATGTGTCCTCATCACTGCAGTAAAGGAGACTGACGTGTCAGAATGGGAATGGGAATTAGAATTGAAAAGTTCCTCCAGTAATTTGTGTGTATTACTTTGACTTAGAACACCTGCCGATTTTCTCTTGTTTGGGATTCTATTTATTGAGATACAGTGAGGAATTGGCCGTTTGAGCCAATCTGCCCAGCAATCCCCCGACTTTAATCCTAGTCTAATCACGGGACAATTTACAATACTCAAGTAGCCTCCCAACCAATACATCTTTGGACCGTGGGTACTGTGAAGGGTTGTGCTAACCACAACGCTACCATGCCGCATTAAAGACAGAAACTGAGACAGTCATTCAGCATGAACTGGAGCATTAGAAAATGTGACACACTCCAGCAACATTATAGCATAAAGTTCCCAGGAATGTCTGAAGTGAGCTCTTTGCAATGTTAAAACCATTTACAACTGGATTAAACAGAATTTTCCTTTTATGAACCCATAATTAACCCAAGAATTGTTTTATGAAGCTAGAAATCCTCCATCCACAGGCAGAGTCACTCCATTTATCATTGCACTTTTGTCACTGAGGAGGAAGATTATTGCATTCACTACATCTTCAAGTTCTGCAGGAGGAATGAGAAAAAAATGATTAATCTAAAATTTGTTGGTATACAATTTGATGGCCTTTCCCCATGAAGTGAAGATGAGCAGGAGTAGATTCAAAGGCTGTGTTCAGTGGAGCTTTACAAAGCTGAGTACTCAGTCCTGATTTGGATGTCAATGTAGGAGTCACGATAAAGAAGTTTGAGAATGATATTAACAAAATCTTTGACAAAGGCAGGTCATGCCTTACGAGCCCGAATGAATTTTTTGAGGATGTGACCGAACACATTGACAAAGGTAGAGCAGTAGATGTCGTGTATATGGATTGGACCCCATGCAAGACTTTTGAGAAAGTAAGGAGGCATGGGATCCAAGGGGACCTTGCTTTGTGGATCCAGAAGGGAAAGTGTGGTTGTAGACGAGTTATATTCTGCATGGAGGTTGGTGCCTCAGGGATCTGTTCCGGGACCCCTACTCTGTGATTTTTATAAATGACCTGGATGAGGAAGTGGAGGGATGGGTTAGTAAATTTGCTGATGACACAAAGGTTGGGGATGTTGTGGATAGTGTGGAGGGCTGTCAGGGGTTACAGCGGGATATTGATAGGACGCAAAACTGGGCTGAGAATTGGCAGATGGAGTTCGACCCAGATAAGGGTCAGGTGGTTCATTTTGGTAGGTCAAATATGATGGCAGAATACCGTATTAATGGTAAGGCTCTTGGCAGTGTAGAGGATCAGAGGGATCCTGGATTCCGAGTCCATAAGACATTCAAAGCTGCCGCGCAGGTTGACTCTGTGGTTAAGAAGGCAAAGATGGGATTGAGTTTAGGAGCCAAGAGGTAATGTTGCAGCTATATAGGACCCTGGTCAGACCCCACTTGGAGTACTGTGCTCAGTTTTGGTCACCTCACTACAGGAAGGATGTGGAAGCCATAGAAAGGGTGCAAAGGAGATTTACAAGGATGTTGCCTGGATTGGGGAGCATGCCTTATGAGAATAGGTTCAGTGAGCTCAGCCTTTTCTCCTTGGAGTGACGGAGGATGAGAGATGACCTAATAGAGCTGTATAAGGTGATGAGAGGCATTGATCGTGTGGATAGTCAGAGGCTTTTTCCCAGGGCTGAAATGGTTGCCCCAAGAGGACACAGGTTTAAGGTGCTGGGGAGCAGGTACAGAGGAGATGTCAGGGGTACATTTTTTTACTGAGGCTGGTGAGTGTGTGGAATGGGCTGCCAGCAACGGTGGCGGAGGCGGATACGATAGGGTCTTCTAAGAGATTTTTAAATAGGTACATGGAGCTTAGTAAAATAGAGGGCTATAGGTAAGCTAAGTAATTTCTAAGGTAGGGACGTGCTCAGCACAACTTTGCAGGCCGAAGGGCCTGTATTGTGCTGTAGGCTTTCTATGTTTCTATAAGGATGTTGCCTGGATTGGGGAGCATGCTTTATGAGAATAGCTTGAGTGAACTTGGCCTTTTCTCCTTTGAGCGACAGAGGATGAGAGGCGACCTAATAGAGATGTATAAGATGATCAAAGGCATTGATCGTGTGGATAGTCAGAGGCTTTTTCCCAGGACTGAAATGGCTAACATGAGAAGGCACGGTTTAAAGCGCTTAGAAGTAGGTACAGAGGAGATGTCAGCCGTAGGTTTTTTAATGCAGAGAGTGGTGAGTGCGTGGATTGGGCTGCTGGCAACGGTGCTGGAGGCGGATACAATGGGACTTTTAAGAGACTCCTGGATAGGTACATGAAGCTTAGTAAAATAGAGGGCTTTGGGTAACTCGAGGTAATTTCTAAAGTAAGGACATGTTCAGCACAGCTTTGTGAGTCAAAGAGCCTGTATTGTGCTGTAAACTTTCTATGTTTCTAAATCGCTGATGAAGGAAGACAGCTTTGAATTTACGGATAACTTTAGATAGGAAATGCTTTGGATATGGAGCAAATACAGGCTAGCTTGGGCACCTTGGTCAGCATGGACAATTTGAGCCAAAGGGTCAGTTTCTGTGATCTATATTGCTAATACTCTGATCAAAATTCTACACAAACCAATATCATTCATATATAATTGTGTTCAAAAGGGATTACCAGACATAGTGCTTAACCCTTACAACTTTCGCACATCCCAAAAAGGTGCACATTAGGTCATACCTTGAAACTAAAATTTTAATATTGGATAGTTCTTGTTTTTTTATGAATTACACAAAGTGATTGCAAGGTTTTATTTAATCCTCATCCTGTTGTTCCAGGTACCCATCATCTTCAAAGTTTCTGGCATAAATATAGCCCTAATTTCTGTATTACAAGCTTTGCAAAATGCAAAAGATATGTTTTGTCTATGATTAAGATTAAAAGATAATATATTTTGATTCAGGTAGCTTACAAGGCCCCACTGAACTTTGAAGTTCAAAAATAATATTTGTCTGCGTTCTATAATATTTATTGGTAATTAAAATTTTTTAATCATGTTTAATTTTGTTGAGACCCAGCACTTATTTGTACTGGATTCAGAAGCCACCAACTTTTAGAGCAGTCCTGCTGGTTTTATAAAACTGGAGTCAATGATGCCCAATACACACCTGGACAAAATCATGGTTCATGTTATGGTCCATGATAGTTGTGGTCAAGCTGTACCAGGTCTGTAAGTACAGCTCAGAGTGAACATCCAAAGTCTCAAACTTATCCTTGTCACTTGCCTGCAAACTTGCCCATTGGGATGCGAGACAACATTCCTGCTGCTTTTACTGGATCACTCCATCCAGCCCGACCCATTGCAGTCATCACCACTGTGGGGTTCACGGCATTCACTCTTATCTGTGCCAGATTCAAAACTGCTGCTTCATTACAACATAAATTAGGTACTTTTAGATTTTCACCATTAAAATTCCAGAAATCCCTTGCAAAATGAACAAAGTGAGAAATCTGAAACACATCTGTAAAGGTCAATGTTCCTGCTACACGGTTCAGTTTTCAAATTAGTCCATACAACATTGTGGTACAGGTAATTGCTATTAACTCTTCATACTATGTATAAGAATTATCAGTTTCAGAGGTAATCACAGGAAACTGTTGAAGTTCCTCTGCTGGTGAACTCATACAAAAATACATCCTCAGATGGTCCAAATAGCCTTGATGCACCATCAAGAATGGTAGAACATTTCAGCCATCTGTGAAGACCTCATTTTCAAATCAACCTGAAGATGGTATGAAGTATTTTCAAATTAATTCAGGCTAAACTGGTTTCTATAGTAATAATAAGCGAGCTCTGTTTGGAGCAACAAAGGACGAGAGGTGACTTGATAGAGGTGTAGAAGGTTATAAAAGGAATAGACAGAGTGCACAGACAGCACTTTTACCCCAGGGTGGTAATGACCAATAGCAGAGGACATCCATTTACGGTGAGTGGAGGAACATTTAAGACATGTCAGGCATTTCGTTTGACACAGAGTGGTAGGTGTGGATGGTGATAGAGACTGATACAACAGAGACATTTAAATGACTGTTGAATAAGTAAATGATGTAACAAAAAATGGAGGGTTATGGGCTGTGTAGGATGGAAAGTTTAGACTGATTGTGCAGTTGGTTATATTGGTCGGTTATATATGTCCTGGGTCAAAGTGCCTATACTGTGCCGTACTGTTCTGCGTGTATTCTATGTTAATAATACATTTACATTAACATAACATCCAAGGTTCAATTACCGGGCCAATGGAAGTGATGTTCCACTTTGCTGGTTGGTTCAAAACCAGATTTTAGTTAAAAACTCCATTTTGATAACAGGATTAGTAGATCTAAGGAAATGTGTTCCATGAGGAAGCTAGCAGATATTAACAAACCTGAATTGCTAATAGATGGAAGAAAAAGCCTCCATGTCAAGGTACATCAATAAACAGGGTGATTATTCTGGCTAGATCTCAGAAGAGTTTTCAGAGAAATACTCAGTATCAGATGATCACTTCCATGCTCATTGTATGGTCATGTCAGTGCTTACCTTGTGTGGTCCCAGCTCCAGTGCCATCACTTTTGTTAGCATATCGACAGCTCCTTTCGAGGCACCTTAAAAAGCAGAGGAAAACAACATAGTGAGCGACTGATAGAACCCAGGAGGAAGAGCGACTGATTGCAAAACAACAGCCAGCACTTATGGCCAATTACTCTCTGGTGCAGGGCTAACATGAGGCTTAGGACTACAGGGAGGCAACTTGATCAAAAAGGTTTATCAAAATGCTCATCCAATGGTTGAAGTGTTTCAAAGCTGCCTCTGTTAACTTGTATCTCATTTGAAGTCAGTGCACCCATGAAGTAATGGTTGTTAACAATGGTTGATTAGGTAACAACTATGGGGCCACTGAACTCCACCCATGAAACAATTTGACAGATCTGAAGCTCCCTTGGGCTAGAAGGCAAATGCAGGAGGAACTGAAATGTTTACAAGCAACAAGGAGTACTTCATGTAGTGACTGCTAACATCAACATAATTGTTGAGGGCCAGGGACGTATAATGAAACTGTCCTTCAAGTCAATTTAGTAAATCTAAGTGGGAAGTACATTTCCACTCAAGGTTTATCAGCTAGGATTCAGACCTTAGTATCGTGTTTTTCTCCCATCTCTTCTCCTTTAGACTATTCCACATCTGCAGAACACTAAGTAATACAGTCAGCATCTTTGCTGCATCTTATTCATGTTAACACAATCTTTTAAGAGTACCCAGCTTCCACAAGTGGCCTGTGCAGCAGCCACAAGAGTACCCAGAAAAAAAAGTTACGAGGTTGTGTGTAAATGTGAATTACAAAATAGTTAAGGACACATGATACCATCAAGTGTGCCTCATACATGAAATGACCAGCTCGAAATCAAAACTACTTTTCAAAGAGTAAAATAGTTGGACTGTGTTACTCACAGTATACAGTGTGATCTTTCAGTGCACACTGGGATGCCTGGCTGGAAATGTTCACTATGGAACCACCTGACCCACGGCATTTCATTCCTTTTGCAATTATCTTGGGGGAGAAAAAACTAACAATGATTACTGCACCTAATAGCAACAAGTTACTATACACTACAAAGGCAGAACAGTTTTCAATTGTTATTTTGACGCGGGAGAGGTTCTCCTGAAGGTAATTTTATAATTACAATCAGGCATCTGTAAAAGTTGCTGTAGAATATGAAAGACAGTATCAAGAGCGTATAGGGTTTAAATAGTGTTAGATGCATCTACATGGAGGATGGTTCCAGACTACCTCAATGACACATTAACACACACAGTTGCTCTGAAGCTGTCAGGAGTTTTGGGAGCAACATGCTATCCCACGCTTTTCATAGAGGAAGTCCAATCTGAACTGCAAGAAATCACTGTGAGCAATACCAAATTTTACTATGTCGTAGCATCACTAAGTAGTTCCACTGCAACCCGTGGTGAGTCAACCGGAGAGACCACCTGCACACGATAAATATGTCACTCTGAAAACTTACCTGTTACAAACTTTTAGACTGTCAGAGTTTGAGAAGGCAAAACAGTTGCTCTCCTTGCCTGGCCCATAATAGGCCTTCAGAACTAATGGACCACATGCTATCTCTCCTGGGCAATCACGCTGCTTGTTTTATTTTTAAAGATCTCTTTACACAACAAATGCCTGATCACGTTTGCAAAGCCCTCACTTATATACCTGTGAAGGACTACAGGGAACTTGCTACAATGGCCAATAGTCTATACTCAACCATGCAGAGCACCATTGTTCCTCTTCCGTTCTGTCTCAATCTCTGCCAGCAGAGCCTCCAGCAGACTCATGGTCGTGGCACCGAAGACAAAAGCGGGTCTATGCTTTTTTTACGCACACTTCAGCACTCCAAGTGCCAAGCACCAGGCAGCTTCGACAGTGCCGGGACACCACCTGTGTATGCCATGGGTTTCAGTTGCTGGAGTCATCTATTGTTTATTATGGACACCCTTTCAGGACGACATTTCCTATGCGGCATGAATGCTCAAGGGAGTGTGCTGCCAGCACCGCCCATTGAGGGTAAGGCAGAGAGCAACAGATCAGACGTATGGGACATGATGCCCAAAGGTCTGCTTCAGTGGATGACATTTAAACATGGCACTTTGTCTTGGCTAAAGTTGCCAGCTCTCTGCTCAGCACAAGGGCTAAGGATTGTTAGTAGATCTTAACAATTGCTGGCTATGGACGCAAAGTAAATTCCCCACAGTGACTGTCTAGTGTATGCACCACCAGATGTGAATTCACTCGCCTGCTGGGCAATTTCCAAACCCCACCAAGCCCACATTTTCCATTACAGTGACAAAACCTGGGGGTTAAGCACCACACTTCCACAACTAGCTGACTGGTCCATGCCTGTGCACATAGACTGATCTCAGAAAAGCTGGCCAGCATGATGGCCGAGCTTGCTAACATTGAAGTCCTCGGCACTGTACGTAGGTCGAATAGCCCTTGGGCTTCACCCTCCACGTGGTGCCCAAGTCCAATGGTGCTTGCCATCCATACAGCGATGACCGCCACCTTAACAAGACCACCACCCCCGATCATTACCTGGTGCCATATATTCAAATCTTTTCAGCACACTTAGCCGGAAAGATGATTTTTTTTTCCCCAAGTGTACTAAGTCAGGTGCTACCAGTGCCTCAGTCAGATGTCTATGTGTACTGAGGACATTCCCAAAACTGCTATTACAGCCCCGTTTGGCCTATTAGAGTTTCTGTGCATGCTGTTTGGGCTGAAAAATGCAGAACAGACTTTCCAGCAACTAACAGAATCTGTGTTAAAACATTAAAATTTGTTTTTTGTTTACCCATAGAACATACTTGTCGCCAGTGCATCTAAAACTGAACAATTGTCACAACTCCACACATCTTTCAAGCAATTAAGCCAAAGTGGCTGGTTATTAACCCCTCTAAATGCCAGTTCGGGTTGTCTACTTTTGACTTTCTCAGCCATCACATCTTCAGAAAAGATGTGACAGCTCAGCCATCAAAGGTCACCACTATTATGGATTTTCCACTGCCCTGCACTCCCAAAGCACTGCAAGAGGTTTTAGGTATGGTGAACTCCTACAACCATTTCATTCGGCAAGCTGGTGAACTTATGCTTGCTCCCCTTGTAGAGTGCCCTTAGAGGCAGTGCCCCTATTCATATGCTTGAGTGGTCAGTGGACACGACCAGAGCATTTGAAGACACCAAATGAGCGTTATCGAACGCAACCGTACTGGCGCACGTGCATCCCAATGCACCCGTAGCCAACACTACCGATGCCTTAGGCACAAACAATTGTTTGGAGGTGCATGGCAGCCGCTAACCTTCTTCAGCTGGCAGGTCCCTGCACCCCACCCTCCCAGCGCGGAAGTGGAGTGCAGCCTGTGTTGTGTGTCAGCAGGCAAAAATTAGTTGTCGTGTTCGGGCACCATCGGCACTTTCCAACATCCCTGAGCAACGGTTTGATAACCTCAACATGGACCTGGTTGGTCCTCTCTTTCCCTCCCGTGGTTTCAGGCATCTCCTTACCATGATGGACTGGGCTGTCCCACGAGTGTCGATGACGTCTGTGAACGAGGCTCAGGTATTTATCAACACCTGGGTCGCTCTCTTCAGCACGCCATCTGATATTTCTTCTGACTGGGGTCCCCAACCGAAGTCAGACTTCTGGGCCACAGTAGCCCAAAACCTCGGCATTAAATGACATAACACCACAATGTATCGCCAGCAGTCCAGCGGCCTGCGCAAGCGGTTTCACCGCTTCTTAAAGGCTTCTCTGCGGGCCTCCATAACAGACGATTGTGGGCACCATCATCTCCCGTGGGTCCTGCTGGGGCTCAGAGGAATTATTTTTTATTTAAAAACACCTATTCCTATCTCTATCATAGTTAGCAAACCCCTGGCTGAGCTGGTCTTTGTGTTGGGTGACAGATGACACATATTGTTCACAATAGAAACTGTTCTACATAATTCAAAAACACCATCACTGAGTTATTGCATTCACTCAGTGTAATGGCATCAGTGTATGGCAACTGCCTTTGTTTGTAATGGAAGTTAAGGGCTGTTAAGCACATAAAATGACTCATTTTTATTCACAAAATCCGACATCCTTCCCTCTTGACTGAACCCCAACATAGCCCAAGTCATCTTGAGTTTATCTCAGAACTGAGACCAAGCAAAGATCTGACAAATGACTATAGCATGGGTCCAGTGATGTTCTTACCTGTGAAACATGCAACACAGCTTTCACATTAACATTAAACATCCTGAAAAATTAAAAAAAAACATTCACAATATCAAAATAATGAATGACATTGACAGATATAAAACACGTCCTACAGGCTACCCCAGTGCTGAAAATTATCAGTTCAGCTTTCAGTTCTCACATTTGGAATTCAAACACACGAGGTTCTGCAGATGCTGGAAATCCAGAGTAACACACACAAAACGCTGGAGGAACTCTGCAGGTCAGGCAGATCTATGGAAATGAATCAACAGTAGACATTTCAGGCCAGCCCCCTCATCAGGACTGGAAAGGAAGGGGGTCGGGGGAAGGTGTCGGAATAAGGTGGGAGGGGGAGGAGAAGAAAGCTAGAAGGTGATAGGTGAAGCCAGATGGGTGGGTGAGGGGTGTGAAATAAGAAGCTGGGAGGTGATAGGTGGAAAAGGAAAGGGCTGGTGAAGAAGGGATCTGATAGGAGAGAAGAGTGCAACGTTGGTGAAAGGGAAGGAGGGTCAACAGGGGGAGGTGACAGACAGGTGAGAAGAGTCGGGGTAAGGTAAAGATGTGTTTGGTGGTGGAGTCACATTGAAGATGGCAGAAGCTGCGGAGAATGATGCGCTAGTTGCTCAAACAGAGCAGTTCCATGGGATAACACTCAAAACAATGACTTCTTCAGGATGCAACCTGTGGATCCACTTACACTAGCGTACCTACCAACTCTTGCTAAACTTAATATCTGCCTGTCAGCACTTGCTCCCCCATATACCCAAATACCCATTCACATTGTTGTTATTCCGCTTTGATCATCATGTTGAATGTGTCACACGCTCCACCCACTGCTGTCATCTGCATTTGGTGTGATGTTTAGATCCCCACTGCCACATAAGGAGGGGAAAGGTAGATGGATTAGGAAGCAACAACAGAAGTAAAAAAGAACTAAGTCCTCAAGCAGAAAAATATCTTCCTATATTCCTACCAACAGCAAAGTAATTATACTGACTATAGTAAACATGAATAAAACACTGGCTTTGTTGCCTGACATCTCACACTGGCTTCCCTTGCACTAACTTCATCCTTTCTGGCTAGGTTTAAAAAAAATATCCAATACTTTAAAATATAATGTTCTGCAAATCATTTTTGAAATAAATATTTTAACAAAAAAAAAGTTAAAACTTAAGTGATTATAGAATTTGCTTTCTCCAACCTTGGTTTAAGTTGAAACTCAAAAGCACTTCAGACAAAGCTCTCAACAAAAGTTTTTCCATGGCTATACAATGATAATTCATCCAAAAAAAAAAATCACAATTGATCATTAAGTGACTTGAAATTACATCTACAATTTTAGTTGCAGGGGGAAATAAATACTGCATTTTCAACCATACAAGTGAGAGTAATTAATGCTTAATCAGATTTATACTTTAAAGATATTGTCACTCACTTATCAAATGCTTCCTGGGTAACTTCGAGGAATGGTTCCGAAATGCCAACCGCAGCATTGTTCACCAAAAGATCTACCGGACCTACATCTTTCAGTGCATTTTCTGTGGCTTCCCAGTTACTCAAGTCCACACAGATTGTCAGCACATTGGGACACTGAAAGACAAAAATAAACTTTAAAAAGGGAAACCTAGTGTAAAGGATGCTGAGAAAACCATTTCACAGTTTAGATCAACAACAGAAAATGAAGTTATGTTCAGTGAAGTTAGACCAGGTTGAAATTCGGAGTACAAGATAAAATAGGAGTAAAGCAAAAACTGCAAGTCCATACTATTAACCTAAAATTTAGCTCTTAGTTGTGTTTACCTAGAGGTGGAGGAGGTCAAAGGCTAATACAATGAACTGCACATACTACTGCTAGGTTCTATCAGTGCAGGGTCAAAGCAGCGGTGTGCTGAAAAGGAACTGAATGATTTCGAATTCAGACCACTGATTTACAAATGGAAGACTGACATGGAAACAGCAAGTTCCATTTATTTGTATGGCATTAGGACCTTACAGGAAAATAACATGCAGCAGAATTCAGTTACTGTTAAGATTGTAGCATTAATGATTTTCAGAATCAGAATTATTACTGACATATGTCATGAAATTTGCTGCAGAAGTACAGAGCCTTCCTCTCCGCCGCAGTAGTTTCCATACCATGCAGCAAAGCAGCTTGTTAGGATTATCTCTTCTGCGCAACTGTACAATGACACGAGTATAGACGTGCTTTGGCCGTAATCCTTGTCCACCAAATCAAAGCAGTCCTGTAAATGCTCCTCTGCTTCCCTTGACCACACTTTCAGTTTCTGCCTATATGCTGAGAGAAGAACAGCTTTGCTAAATCACTGGTATGCACGGTAAGTGTTCTTGATGGCAGTGTAACAGTGACAGAGTGTGTGGACTCCTCTGGTTCTGCTGATAACTTGTTGGCGACATTTTGTCGGAGACTTCTTCAAGCTGGCCCCGTGATGATCAGGAAGGGATCAGAGTGCGCTGTCTTGTAACTGCTGATCACAATGGCAGCTTGACGTCCATAAGACTACAATGATGACAGTGGAGAACTCCCTCAGCAGATGGAATGGATGACACTTGACTACCAGATGCCTCAAGTTGGAAAAGCAGGAGACAGAACGCAACACCTGTCCACCACTATAAATTATTATGAAGGGGATGGCACTGCCTTTCCCTTTACCTGATGCCACTGTCTGGGCCACACAGTTCTGTGCCTGGTGTGGGGGTGAGCATGTCTCTGTGAAGTGGAGTACACAACAGTCCCTGAAGTCCCTCTGGTACTGTAGACTTTCTCTGAGGTCTTCAATTTTAATTTCCGGACTCAGTACTTTGGCCAGGAGGATGGCAGGGAGGGGTGAGGGCCTCAAGGCCCCGCATTTCATTCAGCTCTCAAATACTACATTGGGAGATTAGAACTGAGGATTAGGTTACTCTACCCACAGCCAAGTGCTGCTCACAGCACAGGACACCTCTACAACGTAGAGACTATTATTTTAATTATTTCAGATCTACAGCATATTAAGGATTTTGCTTTAAGTTTCTTCTGCAATTTTACTCTCCAACGATTTCAAAGTACTGACAGAGACAAGAGAAACTGGAAACTGGAAACAACACACAAGATGCTGGTGGAACTCAGTGGATCAAGTAACATCTATGGAGGGAAATGGTTAGTCAATGTTTCAGGTCAAAACTCCATCTATTCCACACTCAAAGTGCTGTCTCTCCATTTATGCTGCCTAAAGTGCAATCCCTTCACCAGGATTCAGAAATTGTTCACAACAGATGGTCAAAAGAAACTCTATGCTATCAATTTCATCACCTTACCTCCTGAACAAGGCTGTCCAAATCAGATTGTGTCCTGGTTACTGCAATAACTTCTGCACCACATGCTAGCAGGGCCTTTGCAGTGGCTCTACCGATACCTGCAACACAAACAAAATTTAGCCTTGAAAACGTTTGGTTCTCAATCTCCTGGAAGCAACATCTGTAGCCAGAGTATAGTCCATTCAAAATGTTTTCCCTTCCCTCGCAACACCATTCAAAAAAGCAGGAGTCAAAAATTCTCCCCAAAACTTTGGAAGTACTAGAAATAAGACAGGTTTGTTTGGACTACAAGACTTAGAAAGATGTAAGGATTTAAATATGTTTTATTACAAAGACAAAATTAAACCATTAATTTTACCATTAACAGGGATATATAAACCACAGTGTCTGTCAGCACAGCGGCACCACAAAGCTGTATGCTCAGGCCCCTGCTCTACTCACTTCACATTCCATCATGCCATATTCAGATTTGCTGATAATCAGCTGAATCAAAGGTGGTGATCAATTAGTATGCCCGCAAGAATATGAACTCCTGGGTGTTTATGGTGACATACATTAGTTTGAAAATAAATTTACTTCGAACTTTAATTCAGCATATAAGAGTGAGATTGAAAATCTGACTGAGTGGTGCTACAACGACCACCTCTTACTCAATGTCAGCAAGACCCAGGAGCTGATTATTGACTTCAGAAGGAGGAAACCAGATGACTATAAACTAATCCTCAAAGGAGGATCAGCAACTTTAAATTCATCAGTGTTATTTTGGAGGACCTGTCCTGGGTCCAGCACTTAAGCGCAATTACAAAGAAAGCACGGTAGTGCCTCGACTTCATTGGACTTGGTGAAGATTCAGCATAACATCTAAAGCTTTGACAAACTTCTATAGAATGTGCAGTGGAAAGTATATTGACTGGCTGCATCACTGCCTGTTAGGGAAACACCAATGCCCCTAAGTGGAAATCCTGCAAAAAGTAGTGGATATTGTCCAGTCCATCATGGGTAAAGCCAGCCCCACGATTGAGCACTTCTACACAAACTGTTGTTGCAGGAAAGCAGCATCCATCATCAGGGACATTTCCCACCCCACCCCCTACCCCCAGGTCACACTCTCTTCTCAGTGTTGCCATCAGAAAGGTGGCACAGGAACCTCAGGACTCACACCAGCAGGTTCAGAAACAGTTATTACCCCTCAACCATCAGGCTCTTGAACCAAAGGGGATAACTTCACTCAACTCCACTTGCCCCATTATTAAAATGTTCCCACAACCTATGGACTCACTTTCAAGAACTCTTTATCTCGTGTTCTTGATATTTATTGCTTAGTTATTTGTTAATATTATTTCTTTCTTTTTGTATTTGCACACTGCTTGAATGCCCAAGTTGGTGCAGTCCTTCATTGATTCCATTATGGTTATCATTCTATTGTGGATTTATTGAGAATGCCCACAAAAAATGGACTGTTAAATCCAATCAAAGTAAAATTCTATCAAAAATGAAAAAAAAAACAAGCCCATGTAGTACATTTACAGGAAACTCACTTAAGTGATAATGAGCATGGAAAATTAAACAGAATGGGCTTCACTGATTTGTTTTTCTCCTCATATAAATCAGGACATAGCAGAGGAGTTGCCATTCTCATCTCAAGCAAGCTAAATTTTGAAAAAGTATTCGAAATAGGAGATAAGGAGGGCAGAAACATTCTGGTAAGGGGGAATATAGACAGAAATCCAGTTACTTTATTGAATATATATGCACCCCCAGGAAGTGATATTAGTTTCTTTCAGAAAATTACTAATATTATGGTAACGGAAACAGAAGGTCTCTTGATATGTGGGGGAGATTTAAATTTACAATTACAACCAAAGTTAGACTCTTCCAATAGAAAAACTTATGAAACAAAGTCCTTAGATAAGAAAGTTAACACTCTTTTTGAGGATGTTGGTCTAATTGATATATGGAGGGATCTTTTCCCCAATAGAAGGGATTAAACTCATTGTTCTGCCCCCCCATTCCATATATACAAGAATCGACTATTTTTTCAAAATGTTATGAAATAAAGACAAAATAAACACCTGTGGAATTGGGACAATAGATGTAAGTGACCATGCACCTATATATTTATCTGTTGATTTTGACCTACAACCAAAGAATACTATTTGAAAACTAAATTCAAGTCTAGAACTCCGTTTTAAATCAAAACTGCATCATAAGGCAAATATGCAGCGGAGCGGAGTATCTGGCTGGTGTTCTAACTGGAAAACTAACTGTGTCACCCCAGAGGTCTCCTTTTATACCCGTGGTGAATATGTCATCACGTGACCTCACATCAGCAGGAAAATTACATTAGGTGACCTCCAAAAGACTATTACATCATGGTCATAAGACAGTCACAAAATATCCATGAGGTATGTAATAGGGTCATTTAGACCAATATCTGTTCTTAATGTGGATTATAGATTATTTACCTCCATCATGGCTAAACAATTAGAAGAGTTTCTACCCACAGTGATACATAATGATCAGACAGGTTTTATACAACAACACCAAACACAAGACAATATACGAAGGACACTTCACATTATGGATCATATAAAAAAATAAAATTGAAGCAATAGTGTTAAGCGTGGACGCTGAAAAGGCATTTGATTCGGTTAACTGGAATTTTCTTTACAGAGTTTTACATAATTTGATCTACATGACACAATTATTAAAACTATACAGGCACTATATGACAATCCTACTGCTAGGATTAAAATCAATGGATATTTATCTAATAGCTTTACCCTAGAAAGGGGCACGAGACAGGGTTGTGCATGGTCACCACTACTCTTCGCATTATATCTGGAACCATTAGCTCAACACATCAGACAAAATGAAGATATCAGAGGAATTACTATTAAAGGGACAGAACTTAAATTGGCCTGTTACGCGAATGACATTTTGATCTATCTAGGGCAACCAACATACTCTTCACCTAAATTGATGCAATCCTTTGAACAATATGGCCAATTATCAGGATACAAGATCAACATAGATAAAACCCAAATACCTTCATATAACTATAGCCCACCAAGAGAAACTGAAAGTAGATATCCTTGGGCAAGGCAAACAGAGTCTGTCAAATATTTGGGCATCATTATGCCAAAAGATTTGTCAAAATTATCAGAATGCAATTATCAGCCTACATATAAAAAATTAAGGAAGATATTCCAAGATGGAACCCAATTCCTTTTCTTGGTCTCAGTTCAAGGATTGAATCTATTAAAATCTATGTTCCAAACCTATTCTGGTATCTGTCCCCCACTTTTCCTTCGCTACATCGATGACTGCATTGGCGCTGCTTCCTGCACGCATGCTGAGCTCGTTGACTTCATTAACTTTGCCTCCAACTTTCACCCTGCCCTCAAGTTTACCTGGTTCATTTCCAACACCTCCTTCCCCTTTCTAGATCTTTCTGTCTCTATCTCTGGAGACAGCTTATCTACTGATGTCTACTATAAGCCTACTGATTCTCACAGCTACCTGGACTATTCCTCTTCTCACCCTGTCTCTGGCAAAAATGCCATCCCCTTCTCACAATTCCTCCGTCTCTGCCACGTCTGCTCTCAGGATGAGGCTTTTCATTCCAGGACGAGGGAGATGTCCTCCTTTTTTAAAGAAAGGGGCTTCCCTTCCTCCACCATCAACTCTGCTCTCAAATGCATCTCCCCCATTTCACACACATCTGCTCTCACTCCATCCTCCCGCCACCCCACTAGGAGTAGGGTTCCCCTTGTCCTCACCTACCATCCCACCAGCCTCCGGGTCCAACATATTATTCTCCGTAACTTCCGCCACCTCCAACGGGATCCCACCACATCTTTCCCTCCCCCCTCTCTCTGCTTTACACAGGGATCGCTCCCTACGCGACTCCCTTGTCCATTCGTCCCCCCCATCCCTCCCCACCGATCTCCCTCCTGGCATTTATCCTTGTACAATCTATGTTCCAAGTGCTACACATGCCCTTACACTTCCTCCCTTACCACCATTCAGGGCTCCAGTCCTTCCAGGTGAGGCGACACTTCACCTGTGAGTCGGCTGGGGTGATATACTGCATCGGGTGCTCCCGATGTGGCCTTCTATATATTGGTGAGACCCAATGCAGACTGGGAGATCGTTTCACTGAACACCTACACTCTGTCCGCTAGAGTAAGCAGGATCTCCCAGTGGCCACACATTTTAATTCCACATCCCATTCCCATTCTGATATGTCTATCCACGGCGTCCTCTACTGTAAAGATGAAGCCACACTCAGGTTGGAGGAACAACACCTTATATTCCGTCTGGGTAGCCTCCAACCTGATGGCATGAACATTGACTTCTCAAACTTCTGCTAATGCCCCACCTCGCCCTTGTACCCATCCGTTATTTATTTATATACACACATTCTTTCTCTCTCTCCTTTTTCTCCCTCTGTCCCTCTCACTACACCCCTTGCCCGTCCTCTGGGTTTCCCCCATCCCCCTTTTGTTTCTCCCTAGGCCTCCTGTCCCATGATTCTCTCATATCCCTTTTGCCAATCAACTGTCCAGCTCTTGGCTCCATCCCTCCCCCTCCTGTCTTCTCCTATCATTTAGGATCTCCCCCCTCCCCCTCACACTTTCAAATCTCTTATTAGCTCTTCTTTCAGTTAGTCTTGATGAAGGGTCTCGGCCCAAAACGTCGACTGTACCTCTTCCTAGAGATGCTGCCTGGCCTGCTGCATTCACCAGCAACTTTAATGTGTGTTGCTTGAATTTCCAGCATCTGCAGAATTCCTCGTGTTTGCTACTTTGTACATAGTTTTTTTCTTTTGGTTGTTCTTTCTTTCCTCTCCTTTCTATAAGTGTATACCTCAGATAAATATTATGTGGAGATTTGTGACAAATGTGACTAAATGATATATATGTACAGTATCTGAAATACATCTTATGGAAAGTTTTATTTGATGATGAACTTCAATTAAAAAATAAATTACAAAAGAGAATACCCGCAAAAAATGAATCTCAAGTTTGAATATGGATACGTGTATGTACTTCGATAATAAATTTACTTTGAGCTTTCAGATATAGAAAACAATTATCTCCTAGTTGTGGGACTAAAAGGAACCTAAATCAGCAGGGGGAGACAGACTGCGACTCCTGAGTTCACAAACGGGGCAGGAGATCGTTTATCCACTCATTGTGACCACTACATTCAGGAAAGTATAGGAAGGAATCTCTCCGGTGGGGCCACCGACCCCCGTCCCTCCCCTCTTTCTAGCGGGAGTCTGCCTTTCCTTCCAGGGGTCATCGACCCACTTCTTCCAGAAATTTGAGACCCTATCTCCCCTCCGGCCCTCGTCGACCTTATTCCCCGACCGCCAAACATTTCGTACAATTTAAAGACTTAAGACTCACTGCAAGGTTCCTCACCTTTACCAGCGCCCGTTACCAGGGCACGTTTACCGGCAAAACTAAGCTCCATTGCACCGAGACACAGAATAACCACCAAACACACTCGGCGGCTTCGGCCAATATCTGCAGCGCAGGCGCCGTCTGCTCGATTCCGAGGCCCTTCCCACCAGCTGCTCGATGTCATTGGCTTCATCGCCCGTACCAGGTGCCCGCCAAACTAGCTGCAGACCAATCGCACTAACATCAAATATATGTAAGGTAATGGAAAGGATGATAACAGAAAGCTTATCCTATGAGCTTGAGAAGAGGGGAATGCTAGCAAGTTATCAGAGTCGTTTTAGGAGGGGAAGGAATTCCATGGACTCAGTGATAGGTTAGAGACTGAAATAAGAAAATCTCAGGCAAATGAAGAGTCAGTAGTTTGCAGTGTTTTTTGACTTTGAAAAAGCCTATGATATGATGTGGAAGGGAGGATTGTTAATTAAACTGCACAAGGTGGGGGTTGGTGGGAGAGTTTTTAATTGGATTTTTTGTTTGGTAGAAAAATTCAAGTTCGGATTGGATCAGAATTATCAAAACAGTACATAGTGGGAAATGGCACACCTCAAGGTAGTGTGATTAGTCTGTTACTTTTCATCATGATGATCAATGATGTCTTCACAAAGGTACCAGTGGATATAGGTAGGTCACTGTTTGCGGATGATGGGGCCTTGTGGAAAAGAGGCTGGAACCTGGAGCGTATAATCAGGAAACTACAAGGAGCAATTGGTGGAGTGGGGTTATGATTGGGGATGTAGATTTTCCGTAGAAAAAACTCAAAATGTATTTTTCACCAGGAAAAGAATTGAGGTAAGAAAGAAGTTAAGGATATATGGGATTGAATTAGAAAGGGTTGGATCATTTAAATTTCTGGGAGTTATATTTGATTCAGGATTAACATGGGCAGACCATATCAGGAAAGTTGAGGAGAAATGTAAAAAAGTAATAAATGTGATGAGATGTTTGACTGGTAGGGAATGGGGAGCAAGTTGTTCAGCATTGAAGAGAATGTATGTGGCTTTAGTAAGAGCTGTGTTGGACTATGGAAATATAGCATATGGGTCTCTTATAAGGAAATTGGATGTAATTCAGGCTCAGGCTTTGAGAGTGTGTAGTGGGGCTTTTAAAACATCACCAGTATCAGCCCTACAGTTAAAAACAGGAGTAATGCCTTTGGAACTAAGAAGGATGCAATTGATGGCAAACTACTGGGCTAATTTCTCTCACGGTGGTGTCTGAAAAGAGGATGCTGTCTAAGTTGCATGCCATCTTGGTCAATGTCTCCCATCCACTACATAATGTACTGGGTGGGCACAGGGGTACATCCAGCCAGAGACTCATTCCACCAAGATGCAGCACAGAGCGTCATAGGAAGTCATTCCTGCCTGTGGCCATCAAACTTTACAACTCCTCCCTTGGAGGGTCAGACACCCTGAGCCAATAGGCTGGTCCTGGACTTATTTCATGATTTACCTGCATAATTTACATATTACTATTTAACTATTTATGGTTCTATTATTATTTATGGTGCAACTGTAATGAAAACCAATTTCCCCCAGGATCAATAAAGTATGACTATGACAATGACAAATTTGCAGGGGCACAATGATTCTCGTCCTGCTAAAGGAGTGTTGCAGGAGTACTGGGAAAATGGGAGGTTTCAGGGGGATAACTTTAGTCAGGTAGGGAATGATATTGCTAAAGAGTGTGGAGTGTTTGATCTAAGGATAAGTCCTTCATTAGTTTATCCGGTTGTAGCTCCATGGAAGCTTGTATGGCCTGACATTTGTTAGAGGTAAAAAGGAAAGGAAAATTTAAAATTGATTTGGTAAGTGCATTTAACTGTCATGTGATGGAAAAGTATAGTGATTATACTCAGATTTATATGGATGGTGCTAAGGAACCTGAAACAGGAGTGCAAACATGAGGAAATCTGCAGATGCTGGAATTTCAAGCAACACACATAAAAGTTGCTGGTGAACGCAGCAGGCCAGGCAGCATCTATAGGAAGAGGTACAGTTGACGTTTCGGGCCGAGACCCTTCGTCAGGACTAACTGAAGGGTCTCGGCCTGAAACGTCGACTGTACCTCTTCCGACAGATGCTGCCTGGCCTGCTGCGTTCACCAGCAACTTTTATGAAATAGGAGTGACAGGGTTTGGGGTGCCTATACCAGCAAAGAAATTGGAATCAGTAGAAGAACATCTAATAAGTTAAGGGTGTTTACAGTGGAGATGCTGACAGTGTTGGTTGCGTTGCAATGGGTGCAGAAAGCCAGACAAGCCAAAGCATCGATATGTTCAGATTCATCCTCAGTTTCTAGCAAGTTTAAGGTCTTTTCACACAAACAGTCGGCAAAATGTACTTTATGAAGTCCTTCAGTCAGTCACAAGAATTGCAAATCAGGGAGGTCAGGTAAAATTTCTGTGGGTTCCAGCACATGTAGGGGTGAAGGGGAATGAGAGGGTGGATGAGTTGGCAAAGAGGGTGTTAAAGAAAGGAAATATAGAAATGCACATTAGTATCAGTAAAGCAGAGGTTAAGTGCGTAATCTGGGAAAAAATCAACCAAATATGACTAAGAAAGATGGGACAGGGAGGGGAAAGGGAGGCATTTATATCAAATACAAAAAAGTGTTGCAGGTACTAGGGTAGGTAGTGGATACAGAAGAGAGGAAACTGTGTGGACTAGGTTAAGGCTGGGGCACTGTGCATTAAACAAAACATTGAAAATGATAGGGAAACACCAGACAGGATTGTGTGAGGAATATCAGGAAGCGGAGTCAGTAGAACATGTAGTTCTGAGTTGCAGGAAGTATGGGATACAGAGAGAGATGATGAGAATTAATCTAAGGGAATTGGGGGTGCAGGAATTCACATTAAAAGGGTTGCTGGGCATGGGTGAGAGAGCACAGGTCAGGGTATTTTTAGCTTTCTTAAGGGGTACAGGGTTTTTTTTATAGGATATGACGGATAATCAGGAATAGGGTACTAGGATGGCCAGAGATAGAAGGATAAAGTGTAGGTTAGGGTATGTGTGTGTGTGTGTGTGTGTGTGATTGGGTGAAGGGATTTAGAATGTAAGTCTATTGCACACTGGAGCAGAAGGTGGCGGTAATGCACCATTAAACTGGGTGCCAACCGCCGTAAAACAAGACGGAGAAAGAGAGAGAGGTGCCCGCCAACCTGTCCCTCCCCTGCCCACCAATCCCTTGGCTTGTTCCCCAACCCACCAACCCCTCGGCTTGTTCCCCAACCCACAAACCCACCAGCCCCTCGCCTTGTTCCCCAGCCCACCAACCCCTCAGCTTGTTCCCCAACCCTCCCTCCCTCCCACCCTCCCAACAACCCCTCACCTTGTTCCCCAAGCCCTTGGCTTGTTCCCCACCCTCCCTCCCATCTACCCTTATACCAACCCCTTGGCTTGTTCCTCCCCGCCACCACCAATCCCTTGGCTTGTTCCCCAAACCCCCCTACCCTGATTCCTAAAAACCTTCACCACCCAACACCTCAACTTATTCCCCAACACCCTATCAAGCGTCCTCACCCACCAACCCCTTGGCTTATCCCCAACCTCTCCTCACCCATCCACCAAGCCCTGGGTATGTTCCCCCCCATCCCCCCCATGTCCTGTTCCCCTAACCTGACCCCACCCACGAACCCTTTGGCTCGCCCCCCAAATGCCCCAACCCTTCCCTCCCATCAAAACACCTGTAATAATGCACAAGCACAAGAAAATCTTCAGATGCTGGAAATCCAATTGAACACACAAAATGCAGGTCAGGCAACATCAATAATATAAATATAAACCAATAATAATATTTTAAATGTGATTTAAATAAATGTGGTAATTATGCATAGATATACAGTATATGATGTAATATTGACATATTTTAATACAAGAATTAGGATTGGTGTAGATGGCCACACATACAAAATCCATTGTAGTAAAATATGGCTCAAATTTTAATGAATCTACAAATAGGGATGCTCACTTGTAAGTAACAAATTATCGCCATTCCAATGGACCTGAATGTACTTAGACTTAAATCATCAAAAAAATAATGAACAGGTGAAGAAAAAGCAATTAGTATTCGTTAGTCTTCTTTGCTAGAAGATGTTGTACTGCAAAGGTATTGTGTAGAATTTTTGTTTCCTTAGCTAAAAAGAACAAGGGATTGCAAAAGATATCCATTCGACTGGTTCCTGAAAGTCTGCCTTGTGAGGAATGATTGAACAGACTGAACATGTTCCTTTAGAGTTAAGTGAATGAAAGGTGACCTCATTGAAAGGATCAAGGATGTTTTCCCAGGCAAATGAATTTATCATTTACAATCACAACCTCAAAATTAAAGGCCTAGATAAGACATAAGACATAGGAGCAGAATTAGATAATTCAGCCCATCGAATCTAATCCGTCTTTTGATCATGGCTGATTTATTTTCCCTTTCAACCCCTTTCTCCTGCATTCTCCCTGTGACCTTTGACAGCCTTACTAATCAGAATCTACAAACTTCTATAGCCATCTGAATTCCACAGATTCACTACCCTCTGGCTGAAGAAGTTCCTCATCTCTGTTCTGAAAATGAGGCTTGTATGCTGTGGCTCTGCCCTCTGGTCCAAAACTCCTCCACTGTAGGAAACGTCCTCTCCATGTCCAGTCTATCTAGGCCTTTCAATATTCAATAGGTTTAAAATGGGATCCCCCCTCATTCTTCTAAATTCCAGTGAGTACAGGCCCAGAGCCATCAAACACTTTTCACATGCTAACACTTTTGTTCCTGGGATCATTCTAATGAATCTCCCTTGGGACTCTCTCCAATGTCACCACAACCTTTTTCAGATAAGGAACCCAAAACCAAGAGTCTCCCGGCCAAACACATCTGCACCAGGTGCATGAAGTTGCAGCTTCACAGAGAATGTATTAAGGAACTGGATTGGCAGCTTGATAACCTTTGGCTCATACGGGAGAACGAGGAGGTGGTAGATTGGAGCTACATGGAGGTAGTCATCCCTAGCTTTCAGGAGACAGGTAACTGGGTGACCGTCAGGAGTAGGAAGGGAAATACACGGCCAAGGCAGAGTATCCGTTCACCTCAATAATAAGTACGCCGCTTTAGATACTGTTGAGCGGGATGACCTACTAGGAGGGAGCCACAGTGACCGGGTCTCTGGTACAGAGTCTGGTGCTGTGGCTCAGCAAAGCAGAGAGGTGACAAGGACTGTGGTGGTGACAGGAGATTCCATATCTGAGGAACAGAGAGATGGTATGGTGCCTCCCAAGTGCCAGGGGCAGGGATGTCTCGGATCAGGTCCAGGACATTCTGAACGGGTAGGGTGAGCAGCCAGCAGTCTTGGTACCTATTGGCACAAATGACATCGGTAGAAAAGGTGAGGAGGTCCTGAATTGAGATTTTAAGCCATAGGTAGAAAGCTGAGAAATGGGAGCACTAGGATAGTAATCTCTGGTTTGCTGCCCGCGCCACATGTGAGTGATGGGAAGAATAGGATGATTTGGTAGATGAATGTGTGGCTGAGGAACAGGTGCAGGGGCACTTGATTTATGAATCATTGGGATCTTTTCTGGGGAAGGTACGGCCTGTACAATAAGGACGGGTCACATCTGAAACTGAGGAGGACCAATATCCTTGTGGGCAGGTTTGCTAGGGTTGCTCAGGTGGGTTTAAATTAATTTGGCGGGGGATGGGAACCGGAGTGATAGTGCTGAAGATGAGGTAGTTGGTTTACAAAGCGAGGCAGTGTGTAGTGAGACTGCTAGCAAGGAGAGCCTGACGATAGGGCAAAGCTACAATCAACAGGATGAGTTGAAATGTAAAAGGCAGACAAAATTGTAAAGGGTGAATACAGGACTGAAGGTGTTACATTTGAATGTAAGCAGTATACAAAATAAGGTAGATTGGCATGTATGATGTTGTAGGCATCTCTGAATCACGACTGAAAGAAGATTATAGCTGGGAGCTTAACATCCAAGGATACACATTGTATTCAAAGGACAGGCAGGTCGGCAGAAGGGGTGGCGTGGCTCTTTTGATTAAAAAATAAAATCATATCAATAGAAAGAGGTGACAAGGGGCCAGAAAGTGTAGAATAGTTGTGGATAGAGCTAAGGAAGTGCAAGGGTAAAAAGACCCTGATGGGAGTTATATACAGACCCCTAAACATAGAAAAAACATAGAAACATAGAAAATAGGTGCAGGAGTAGGCCATTCGGCCCTTCGAGCCTGCACCGCCATTCAGTATGATCATGGCTGATCATTCAACTCAGAACCCTGTACCAGCCTTCCCCCCCATACCCCCGATCCCTTTAGCCACAAGGGCCATATGTAACTCCCTCTTAAATATAGCCAATGAACTAGCCTCAACTGTTTCCTGTGGCAGAGAATTCCACAGATTCACCACTCTGTGTGAAGAAGTTTTTCCTAATCTCGGTCCTAAAAGGCTTCCCCTTTATCCTCAAACTGTGACCCCTTGTTCTGGACTTCCCCAACATCGGGAACAATCTTCCTGCATCTAGCCTGTCCAATCCCTTTAGAATTTTATATGTTTCAATAAGATCCCCCCCTCAATCTTCTAAATTCCAACAAATATAAGCTTAGTCGTTCCAGTCTTTCATCATATGAAAGTCCTGCCATCCCAGGAATCAGTAGTAAAGAGGCATTTGACAAATTACAACAGGAGATAGAAAATGCATGCCAAAAGGGCAATGTTACAATAGTCATGGGGGATTTCAATATGCAGATAGATTGGGAAAATCAGGTTGGTGCTGGATCCCAAGAGAGGGAATTTGTAAAATGCTTATGAGATGGCTTTTTAGACCAGTTCGTGGTTGAGCCCACTGCTATTCTGGATTGGGTATTGTGCAATGAACCAGAATTGATTAGAGAGCTTCAGGTAAAAAAACCCTTGGAGAGGTGATTATAATCAGAAGCTAAAGTCAGATGTATCAGTATTACAGTGGAGTAAAGGAAATTATAGAGGCCTGAGAGAGGGATTGGCCAGAATTGACCAGAAAAGAACACTGGTAGGGATATTGGCAGAGCAGCCACGGCTGGATTTTCTGGAAGCAATTCGGAAAGCACATGATATATACAACCCAAAGAAGAAGAAGTATTCTTCTATTGAAAATGTATGGTGCATCATGAAGAGGAGAATCAGACAACAGAGACCACTGTTGAGCAGCTGAAGTCTTATATCAAGCAAGAATGGACAAAATTTCCAATTGCAAATCTACTACAATTAGTATCCTCAGTTCCAAAACGATTAAAAAGCATTATTAAAAGGAAAGGTGATGTAACACAATGGTAAACATGCCTCTGTCCCAACTTTTGTTGAGTGTATTGCAGCCATCAAATTCTAAATTTGTGTATGTTAACAAAATACAATTAAGTTGGTCAGTAAAACTATTGAAAATCTTTTTTTGCACTTTTGTCAGTTAAATAAAGGTTCACGTGAATTAACATAGCACAGATTTTTGTTTTTATTGCATTTTGGAAAATATCCCAACTTTTCTGGAAATGGGGTTTGTATATTTAACATACAATGCATTATGCATACAACAAAGAAAGCTTAATCCCGGAGTTCCCAACCTGGGGCCCATAGACCCCTTCGTTTATGGCAGGTGTCCATGGCATGAAAAAGGTCAGGAACCCCTGGTTTAATCTAACAATATAGTTACAATATTACTGTAATATTTAATACACATCAAACACCACTAGTCACCGGCAGCCAATCAAAAACAAAAGCCCCCTTCATTCCCGCTCTTGTCCTCCTACTAGTCAGCTAA
The DNA here is from genome assembly GCF_963921235.1 of Mobula hypostoma. Classification (NCBI taxonomy): domain Eukaryota; kingdom Metazoa; phylum Chordata; class Chondrichthyes; order Myliobatiformes; family Myliobatidae; genus Mobula; species Mobula hypostoma. Next base: position 34,566,884 of record NC_086118.1, on the reverse strand, counting down.
TCTCCTATCCATGCTAGTATCTTTCCTGTAACACAATGGGCTCTTATCTTGTTCAGCAGCCTTGTGTGCAGCACCTTATCCAAGTAAATAACATCCAATGACTCTCCTTTGTTATCCCCTTAAAGAATTCCAAAATTTCCCCTTAAGGAAACCATCCTGACTTCAGCCTATTTTATCATGTGCCTCCATATACCTCAAAACCTCATCCTTAATAATGGACTCTAACATCTTGGCAACTAAACTCAGGTTAACAGGCATATAATTTCCTGTATTTTGCCTTCCTATCTTCTTGAAGGGTGGAGTGATATTTGCAAGTTTCCGTTCCTTCAGAATCATTCCAGAATCCAGTGATATTTGAAAGATCATAATGCCTCCACAATCTCTTCAGCTATCTCTTTCAGAACCCTGGGACATAGTCTATTTGGTCTAGGTGACTTATCAACCTTCAGACCTTTCAACTTCCTAAGCACTTGCTCCTTTGTAATAGTAATAACACTCACTTCTGCTCCCTGGCATATTGCTGTTGTGTTCCACAGTGATCCATCATTTGCCATCCATCATTTCTCTGTTCCCCATTACTACCTTTCCAGCAACGTTTCCCAGTGGTTGGATATCCACTCTCCCCTCTGTAGAGGTCGTTAAGAGCACCAAATTTCTTGGTGTTCCCCTGGCGGAGAATCTCACCTGGTTGATCAACACCAGCTCCATAGCCAAGAAAGCCCAGCAGCATCTCTACTTTCTGCGAAGGCTGAGAAAAGTCCATCTTCCACCCCCATCTTCACCACATTCTATAGAGAATGTATCGAGAGTATCCTGAGCAGCTGCATTACTGCCTTGTTCGGAAATTGCACCGTCTCGGATCGCAAGACCCTGCAGTGGATAGTGAGGTCAGCTGAAGGGATCATCGGGGTCTCTCTTCCCGCCATTACAGACATTTACACCACACGCTGCATCCGTAAAGCTAACAGCATTGTGAAGGACCCCACGCACCCCTCATACAAACTCTTCTCCCTCCTGCCATCTGGCAAAAGGTACCGAAGCATTCGGGCTTTCAGGCTCTCACGACCAGACTGTGTAACAGTTTCTTCCCCCAAGCTATTAGACTCCCCAATTCCCAGAGTCTAGTCTGACACCAACCTACACATACACACACTCTCTCTCTCTCTTTCTCAGCTGAACACCACTCCACTCCCTTTTCAATTTTTACTTATTTCTTTCTCAATTCCTGCTAAAACATTGTTTACATTTACATTTACATCATTTATTATCCTATTGTAATTTGTCCTTTACTGTGCCTATTGTCTTGTTTATTAATTATTGTACTGTCTTGCACTGTTTTGTGCACTTTATGTAGTCCCGTGTAGGTCTGAAGTCTAATGTAGTTTTGTGTTGTTTCACGTAGTCTAGTGTGGTTTTGTGTTGCTTCATGTAGCACCATAGTCCTGGAGGAACGTTGTTTCGTTTTTACTGTGTACTGTACCAGCAGTTATGGTTGAAATGACAATAAAAGCGACCTGACTCTTTATGTATTTTTTTTTTAAAGTTGATATCCTCTTTTATATTATCGGCTAGCTTACCATCATATTTCATCTTGTCTCTCCTTATTGCTTTTTTGTTGCTTTCTGATTTTTAAAAGCTTCCAATCCTCTAACTGTTGTTTGCTGGATAAAGGTGTTGAAGCAGAAGATCAGCCATGATATTGTTGAATGCTGACCCAGGCTCAAAGGACTGAATAACCTACTTGAGCTCCTATTTCATATGTTCTGGACAGTCATTGACATGAATCTGGCAGAAGGAATATTCCTGATTTCTTGATGGTTAGAAGTAGAGTCAACAATATAAAAAATTCTGATCACACTGCATGTTGACCTTTCCAGGCACTGTTATATTTAGATTTTGTAGAGGCTGGGTTCGGCGTGATTTCATGAATTAATCTTCCTGTAGAAAATGCTTATAGATTAAACTATAATTTGTTCTCTCCATAACCAGAAATAATTAGTCTATACAAAACAAACCTTTGCCCAGAAATTGCAGTACTTCTGAAGTACTTGAAGTCCCATATTATTGACTGCTATTTTGTCACCATTGGAAGGAAAGAAGCCTTTCACACACATTGACTGGTTTGGAGACCAACAGGGCAGTTCCAATCCATTATCACTAAAGTCTTCCTTAGATTTTGGTTGCAGCGTGCTTTCAATTCTCACCCCAACCTTGTGAACATGAACTGCTTCCTATTGATGCCTTTGATTTATTCAGAGTGTTGGTGTACTCAGTCACAAACTTAGCAAAACTAAAAATATTCTTTTAGCATCACAGCCTGGTATGGAAACAACAATGCCCAAGAACAGAAAAGCATACACAAATCCCTACTACTGACCATATCTACAAATGAGCACTGCCATCAGAAAGCAGCATCCATTATAAAGGACCCTCACCATCTAGGCCATGCTCTCTTCGCGCTGCTGCCATCAGGAAGTACGGAAGCCTTAAGTCTCCATCAGCAGGTTCAGGAACAGTTATTATCCTTCAATCATTAGCTTCCTGAACCAGCATGGATAACGCAACTCACTTCAAAACAGAACTTATTCCGCAGCCTATCGACATACTTTCAAGGACTCTACAACTCACATTCTCAGTATTATGTATTTTTTATTGATACAGTTTGTCTTCTTTTGCACATTGATTGTAGTTTTTGATTGACTCTGTTGTATTCCTTGGTCCTACTGTGAATGCCTGAAAGAAGGTGAATCTCATGAGCATATATGGTGACATATACACACTTTGATAATAAATTTACTTTGAACTTTGAATGGTTTTCAGTATTCATGTGAGAAACTAACACTTTGGTAAAAGGAAAACAGTGAGATATTGAATGGGGCAAGTGTTGGTTCTGCTGCTTCCCAGAGGAATCTAAAAACTAATAAAAATTGCAGATGATAGAAATCTGACCTGCAGGTCAGAAGGAAACTTGAGAAAAAGTACCACCAGACCAAAGGACGGCTTTTATCGGACTGTCATCACGCTCTTGATCTTTACCTCTTTATTACGCTTGCACTTGTTCACATGCACTGCATTTTCTCTCTTGCAGCTACTATTTGCGACCTCAATATACTTACGTTTAGCATGATCTGCTTCGATGGCATGCAAGCAAAAGGTTTTGACTCTATCTTGGTACATATGACAATTATAACTATAATAATAATAATTAACAAGTACTATTAATAAGAAGTCCTATTGCTTGACTATAAACTATATATAAAATAATAACATTATGCATCTCACTGCTAATCACCTCTCACTTAGACTAACTACATTATGGTTAAGAAGAGCAGAAAGGATGCTGTAAGGGTATGGAAGGGTGTAAACAACAACTAATAAGAGATTCTGTATACCTAAATCAAGCCCAGTTGAAAAGCAGAAACCTTTCTTGTTGTTATACTAACTACCAAAAAGTATTTAATTCTGTCCTATACTCTTGGTTAATAGAAGTATATATATGTGTGTGTGTGTGTGTGTATATATATACATACACATACACACACACACACACACACACACACACACACACACGTATATGTGTATGTGTCTGTATATGTGTGTGCGTATATATAAAAACTACACCCAAACCTGGTGAAATTCTTACAACTTCTGATGAACCATTGGCATACTAAAATCATCCTATCTATTAGCAACCATAGAAAAATAGCCACCATTTTCAAAGCAAACTGAGGCATTTTCCAGGGCGACTCTCTAAGCCCACTATGGTTTTGTCTGGCTTTAAGCCTGTTCTCTAATTTACTGAATTAGACAAAAATAGGGTATCAGAAAGATAGATAGATATACTTTATTAATCCCGAGGGAAATTTGGTTTCGTTACAGCCGCACCAACCAAGAATAGAGCGTAAATATAGCAATACAAAAAACCCCAACAATCAAACACCAAAATGCAAACTATGCCAGATAGAAAATACGACCAGGACCAGTTTACTGGCTCAGGGTGTCTGACCCTCCACGGGAGGAGCTGCACGTTCGATGGCCACAGGCAGGAACGACCTCCCGTGCCACCAAGTGTTGTATCAACTAACAAATTATACCCTGACACACCCGGACAATTTGAAATTATATGTTGCTTCATTAGTAAAGATGAAGCAATTATTTCAAATAGTGGAACTATTTTTTAAAGATATAAACATGACTAGATAAGTGCAGAACATTAAAAGAAACAAAGGTGCTGAGGAATTATATGCATAATTAAATGAGCTAAAACCTAACTGACTAATCGGCAGCTTGACAAGTCATGCTGTGAGAATAATGTATGAACAAAGCCGTGTTTATTCCATGAGAACTACACTGTGTACCCCTTATCAGAATATGTATGTGATATGTCAGTAGCTCCGAACAGTACTCTGGGCTCACTTGGCTACAGATTTTCTCAAACTCGGTGAGCAGAGACTCCGTGTTGCCAACTGAGCACGCAAGCTTGCTAATAAACAGTATGTACTTTTAAGTAAACTGTGTTTGACAGTTATTCCTGGGGTCTGAACCTAAAGGCCCCTGGTCGAGAGGCAGATCAACAGTGCAATAGAGCTAGTAGAATACAAAACAGAGCAGACGGTTACAATGCAACCGAATGTTGAATATGAAACATAGACTGTAAGTATCAGGGATATCAACAAGCAAAGAAAATAGAACTTTTGTTCCACAGAATTTACTTCAAGGCTTAAGACAATCTGCCAAACAGAGCTCAATAGTAAAAATAAAACAAAGGCAATAAATATTTCTGCTGTACCCATATTAATATATTCTTTTGGCATAATATATTGGTTCAAAGCTGATCTGGAAAATTTACAAAGAAAATTAAGAACTGAAATGACAAATTTTAGAAAACTCTCAAGCACACTTAGATTAATTCTACCTAGGATGGAAGGAGGAAGAGCAATAACAGTTATAAAAATTTTGCACAACAGTGTGATAAAACTTCTAAGGATATATTATCATCAACAAAAACAAGATTCAGCACTCCAGGCGAACGTATGCATTTCTGATTTAAAAAACAGAAAAATGAAGAAATTATCACTATAGAAGATAAAGTTAACCAATGGAAGAGCACGACCATGCATGGAAGACATCATCATGATATTGTGATGGGGTCCTGAATTACCCCTATGAACTGTGCTTTAGAAAAGGGAGCGAGAGAGAGTTATTTAACACCGACATGTTGTTTTGAAAGAGAGAGAGAGAGACGAAGATTAACTGTGGGACTGCCACTTTAAGGAACGAGAAAGAACTGGTTAACTGTGGGATTTCTGCTGAGTTGGAGACAGCACCGAACAGCTCGTAAGTTGCTATGGTGACCGAGGGCGTTATTAAATGGACAATTGATGTTACGATTTTCGGCAGGTCGTTGATACTTCTTCAAGGACTTTTGCCTGCTTGCATTTCTTTCACAGAGAGAAGGAGGAGGAGTTATTTGAATGACAGTTGATGCTCAGCACGGGAAGATAAAATAGGAGGTCAGATGATGGACCTCAGACACATGTTTGGACACTGAATGAGCATTGTTGTGCCCGCAGGAAAAGTGGGTTTTGGGAAGATCGATCAGGCAGATTGATCCATCACTCTTGCAGTGGAAAGGTAAAAGGGTTGATTGGTGGGGATAGCTCCACCACAGAAAACTGATCCCCTTTGTTAGAGGCACAGTCGGTAACTTTTAAAGGATTTTGAAGGACAACGAGAAGATCGACAGCATCAGCTCACCTGAAGACTCAAATCTCTCCTCTCTCTCTCCATCACTACTCAACTCAAACCGAACTGAACTGAACTTTACTCATCATCGTAAGACTTTTTCCCCTAGACTTAAAGAAGCTTGGTTTTTCATACATATATTTCCACACTTACTGATATACTTACTTCTATGTAATCATTGCTAACCTGTTTGATTTATCTACATTTATACTACTGTATTGTGTAGTTAATGATAAATATTATTTATTGCAATACTGGACTCCAAGGTGTTTTCCATCTCTGCTGGTTCTTTATTCCCGTCACGGGGTTCGTGACAATATAAGCAGCCGAGATGTCAACAAGGAAGCGAATGCCTGGCTCAGAGTTGGAGGCCTCTTCACAGAAACAGAAGGGTTCCTTGTGGCAATACAGGATCAGGTGGTTAACACAAAAGAATGATCAAAAATACATAATATCAGACCAACAAATTCAAGAAGATACATGCAGAAAATGCCAGGAGGAACCAGAACCAATTCAACATATTACAGAATCCTGCAGCAGTTTAACTCAATCATATTACTTGCACAGTACAATCAAGTGGCAAACATAATTCACCAAAATCTTGCTTTAAAATATGAACTCATAAAAGACACCGTATCCTACAATAAATACAAGCCACATCCAGTTTGTAAGTCAGGGTCCTGCAAATTATATTACAATTCTTTATTACAGATTGGGCAATCCATAATAACTGTCTGGATATAATATTATACGATAAACAAGCAAGGATAGCTTACTTAATAAACGTAGCCATTCCAAACACACGTCATGCAGACATCAATAAGTGAAAAACACCAGAAATATGCTGAATTAAAAGAGGAAATTGAAAGACGATGGAACATGAACTTGGTATACATTGTCCCTACAGTAATATCTGCAACTGGTATCATCCCAAAATCACTGCACGGTAGCATTAACCATTCAGGCCTACACAGCAATATCTATGTAAATCTCCAGAGAACCACAATATTAAACAGCACCAGAATAGTCCGAAAGCTCTTAGCAATTGAGAAATTAATGTGCTTGGCTACGCCCATATCTCAGGTTTTATCAGTTTGAGCTGAGAAAAAATAAAATGATAATGCACAAATACACACGAGTACAGAACTACTCTATTATCTGGTGCAGTATTCGAGAACAGGAACCATTTGGTGATTATAAAGGAAATTTCAGATTGATTTATTTATCACACACTATACATTGATACGTACAGTGAAATGTGTTGTTCGCGTTAACAAACACAGCCTGAGGATTTGCCGAGGACAGCCTGCAATTGTTGTCACATATTCTGGCATAAACATAGAGTGCCCACAATGTCAGCAAAACAAAAGCAACAACACAGCAAGAACAGAACAAGCCCCTTTTCTCCATCCCACCCATTTACACACACAGACAGGGCTCCAATCCCAGGACAGGCCACCTCCAGACCTCCAAGTCCATGACTTGGACTTGCAGACATTGTAAACACAAAATAATCTGCAGATGCTGGGATCAAAGCAACACTTACAGTACGCTGGAGGAACTGACGACGGGTTCTAGCCCAAAACGTCGACTCATCGTTTCCACTGATGCTGCCCGACCTTGCAGACATTGGGCCTGTGATCTCCAGATACATTGAACGAGGGGCTTCTACCATCTGTTCTTAACTGCTGGAGTCACCAACTCCAGCCTTCAATGTTCGGGCTTTGACCTTTGCTATCGGCCCCAGGACCCAAAGATCACAGTAATTTGAACTCAGAGCCGCAAATCCTGGACTCGCAAGACCTACAACCCTGGGGCTTGCCTCATGTCTGCTGCCCACTATCACTTCCAATCCCAGGACCTGGGGCCTTACTAACCTGGGGGTGGGGGAGAGGTGACCACCAGGCCTTATTCACGGGGCGTGTAGACCTCATTCGTTGACTCCATGCTCGCTAATTTTCGCCTTCAGTGCTGCTGACCCAATGTTCATCCAAGGGAATCACTGGCTTTCTACTGCAGTGTTCTTGCCTCTGACTGTTCATTTCCTGCCCTGATGCCCTGATCTCTAACTTTTTGTGACAACACTTATGTGCTGGTCCCAGGACAGATCATCTGATATCATAACACCAAGGAATTTAAAGTTACTTGCATTTTCCACTACTGATGCCCTAATGAGGACAGGCTCATGAACCTCTAGCTTCTTCCTGTCTGCAATCGATAATCAGCTGTTTGGTATGGCTGACCTTGAGTGAGAGGTTATGGTTGTACCAATGAACCAGATTTTTAATTTCCCTCCTATACGCCGATTTGTCACTACCTTTGATTTGGCCAGTGATCGAAGTGTTGTCAGCAAACTTAAATATGACATTGGAGCTGTACCCAGCCTCACATTCATAAGTATAAAGAGTACAAAGAGGGGAACATCAAGGCATTGAATAACAAGCAATACTGATGATAAAGTTTATTTTTGAATGAAGTAACACCTGCCAGAATATGCATCAAACAAGGACAGGGTTAGGTTAGGTTTAAATCTTTTGAACCTAGAGTTAGCGGAACTTTTCTACACAAGGAATATCCACTTTTTAATCTTTGCACAACATTTTGAATGTCAACCCACAGTCAGGCAACACTGATTCAGATTCAAAAGTGATTGAACTCTTTATCCATCACATCCCTAATGTATCAAGGAAAAATACTTTGCTCTGTAGACAATACTTCAGTGTTGCACTGGCTAAACTCCAACATGGCACAAGTGACTAAGATTATCTTAGATAATCTAGCAAGCAAATATTTAACTATTCAATAGAGCGTGGGTATTATGACATTTTTCCAGTGAAACGTGCAGCACAGCTTTCACATTAACATTCAACAATCTGAAAAATAAAAAGGTGTCAAAAAGAATATTCCACAGTAAGATAAAAAATGAAATTGCCAGATATAATACACATCCTACAGGCTACCCTAGTATTCTAGATTACCAGTTCAGTTTTCTCTAGGACAAATCAGTCATCCTGTAGGAGCAGGATGGTTGTTTACACAGAGGAATTAAATGGATAACACACAACCAGCAACTTCTCCTGCATGCAAATTCCATTGAAGACATCTATACTCATATGCTCGCCAATTCTTGATTGCATGGGACTGCTAAACATGATGGAAGCCCATGATATTACAAGAACAATCCTAGCACGAACGGATAGAAGATTGGCTAACAGGCAGAGGCAAAAGTGGGAATAAAAGGGGCCTTTTTTGGTTGGTTGCTGGTGACTTGTGGTGATCCACAGGGGTCGGTGTAGGTCAGTTACTTTTCATGTTATATATTTATGACCTGGATGACGGAATTGATGGCTTTGAAGTCAAGTTTGCGGACAATACTAAGATAGATGAAGGGATAGATAGCATTAATACAGCATGGAGTCTGCAGTGGGGCTTGGGCAGATTAGGAGAACGGGCAAAGAAGTGACAGATGGAATACAGAGTAGGGGAAGTGTATGGTCATGCAGTTCAGCAGGAGGAATAAAGGTGCAGACTGTTTTACAAACAGAAAGCCAATACAGAAATTGGAGGTGCAAGGTGACTTGGGAATCCTAGTGCATGAATCCCTAAAGGTTAGCTTGTAAGCTGAGTCAGGTAGTAAGGAAGGGAAATGCAATGTTAGCACTCATTTTGAGAGGACTAGTATATAAAAGCAAGGATGTAATGCTGAGGTTTTATAAGACATTCTTCAGACCACATTTGGAGTATTGTGAGCAGTTTTGGGCCCAAATCTAAGAAAGGTTATGCTGCTATAGCAGACTCCAGAGGAGGTTTAAGAGAATGAAAGGGTTAACATATGAGAAGTGCTTGATGGTTCTGGGTTTGTACTCACTGGAGTTTAGAAGAATGAGGGTCAACATCATTGAAACCTACCAAATATTGAAAGGCCTAGATAGACGGGACATGTCGAGGGCAATTCCAATACTAGGACAGTCTGGATCTAGAGGATACTGCCTCACAGTACAAGGAATGCGAGGTGGTGAATCTGTGGAATCCATTGCCACAGATGGCTGTGGAGGCCAAGTCACTGGGTGTATTTAAAGTGGAGGTTGATAGAACCTTGAATAGTATGGGTGTCAAATGGTAATGGGAGAATGTGGTTAAGAGGGAATCGGCCCTTATTGAATCAGCCATTTGGGGAGATACCATACGGTTTCCCAAGACTCGCCATTGCCACATCAGATTTGAAGTGGAAAGGTAGGATGACTAGAAAGCAATGACAGATCTCAAAGCAACAAGCTCTCAAGCAGAAAATTTTTTTGTATTCATATCCATATTCCTCTCCACAACAACCACCACCCCCACCTCTGTCCAATCAAGCTAACCAAACGACTGTTTGTGGCAAATCAGCAAACACAATGGAACACTGGTTTTGGTCCCACACATCTGCTAATGGCTTCCCTTGCTGCTAAACTAGGTTCCTCCTTCCTGGTTATGTCAGCAGGTTCAATAACTTTCAAAAAAGTTAATATTCTGTAGATTATTTTTGAAGTAAACAATTTTTAACTTTTTGCTAAACTGCAAGTGATTGTAGATCATTTTGAACATTAGTGTAACTTGCTTTCTTCAACCTTTGATCCAGTTGGAACTCACATGATTTCTTCAGGCAATGCAGTTTTTATCTCATGGAAATTGAGTTTTCATATCTACATTGATAATAGATCCAAAAACCCAGTCAAAGGGTCCTGACTTGAAATATCAACTGTTCATTTCCCTCCATTAGTATTGCCCAATTCAAAGTACTACTCTGTTTACCAGGATTCAGAAACTGTTGAATGGTCAGTAGAAACTCTCTGCTATTAATTTCATCATGCCTCCTGAACCAGGCTGTCCAAATCACATTATGTCCTGGTTACTTCAATAACTTCTGCACCACATGCTAGTAGGACCTTTGCAGTAGCTCTACTAATACCTCCAATACAAACTGTAGCCTTAACAAAAGTTATGTTCCTAACCTCCAGGAATCAATATTTTATAGCCAAAATATACTCCAAATACAGTATTCCAATAAAACAACTTCAAAGCAGAGGAGAAACAAAGTCCAATAAATGTCCCCCACCTCCTCCAGCATTTAAATAAGTGGGTCAAAAAAATCTCTCCCAAAGAATGAAAATACTGATAAATATAGATTTTTCTGATTTACAAATTTTGAAAATAGTGCAAGGATTTATAAGAATCATTTTTATAACAAGCATAACGATTTTTTTTTTACAAGGGGTGTTTTACCATTGACAGGAATATATGCAGAATTTTCAGATGTACTAAACAATTAATTTATTAGCAGTCTGCAGCGCAATAGGATCTGTGGACAATTCTAAAAGGAACAGATAGGTATAATGGTAAGTACCTGGCTGGCACAGTAACAAAAATTGCATGTGTTAATCCTGGAGGTCTAATAACAAACATAGTGTAGAAATTTTTTAGTTGTGAATTCAAAGTTTAATTATAATATTTATTTCTCATTATACATTACCAGGACACAGAAACCAAGATCTGTGACAAGAGGTTGTTTATCCCCTCACTGTGACCACTAAAATCAGAAAATTTGTGAAAGGAATCTCTTTAGAGAAGCCACTGTCTCAATTACCTCTCCCTCCCTCCAGAGGTTCTGCAATTACCTGTCCCCTCCGTCTTTCTCAAATCAACCCTCTCCCTGACTACTGATCACTTGGCTATACTTCAAGCTGAGCCCAAGGTTCCTCACCTTCGTCAGCACCCGTCACCAGGGCACATTTACAAGCCAAACTTGGCTCCAGTCTCTCATGGATTCGCAGTGAACTTGCCCCTCTGCAGATCCTCAGTGATCTGGAGTGCAGGTGTGTCTGCTCAACTTATTGGAGGTCACGGATTTGCCATGTACGCTCTGCTCAGTCAGCGCATCTCCTCCTACCAACAGCTCATTGTCTCTGCCCCAACATTCCCTCAATGCATCGCCAACCCCTCACAGTGATCTCCGTTCCTCCCCACCAGCCACTCAGCAATTTGCATTGGGAAAATCTTCATGAAGTTCTTACAAATTTACAAAACTTTAAAGTAAACACACCTAGGGCTTTGTGCATTTTTTTTTTCATTTCTCGTTCCCTATAACATTTTTCATACAAAATACCTATTATTACGGTTAAGAGTGAGAAAATGCAATGTAGCAAATTATGGCCCAAATTTTAATGAATTCTCAGAGAGTAATATCCCCTCTTAAATGACAAGTAACTGGGAATTATTGTTGTTCTTATGGTCTTGTGTGTACTTGTACATAAATCATTAAAATATACTAATGTACAGGTGTGGCAAATGGTTAGAAAAGCAATTAGTATCTGTTAGTCTTATTTGCTAGAAGATGGCTTACTGTAAATATCTTACTGCCTTGATAAGTATTGTGTAGAAATTTAGTCTCTTTAGCTAAAAAAAAGGTGCAGAATATTTTCATTACTTTGGTTCCTGAAAGTCAGCCTTATGAGGACCTAGGTCTTTCCATCTTTTCTTATGTTTCATTGAAAGAATTAACAGCGTACTGGAGCTCAGCCTTTGAGCATCCACAAATGTAAGCACTGTCTGCAGTTCAGGATGACCTCAGTTTTGGAACATAGTCACTACAGGTTGAACGGTTTTCTGTAATTTCTGAAGACCAGCTCCCTTCCTGTGGGAAGTTTGTTGGAGGCAAGACAGTGAGAAAACATTAGCACAATTGACTAGTTTAACACAAATCTTTTTTGAGTTTGGTTTGGGACCCATTGGTTTGTATCAAGGCTTGCATGTTATTGTGGAGCGAATGTAAGTAGATCCATTTCTGCACACAGCCAAACTTGAAGGTGTTTCTCAGTCCTCCGATTGCTCGAGTCAAAGACCTTAGTAAGGTAAACACCATGGACATGTAGCTGATGGTACACCCAGAGTTATTCTTGGAGTACTCGTTTAATGACATTCATATTCACTGTATCTTTTGATGGATGGAAGCCACATTGTGAATTGAGGACTAACTCCTTGGTTATTGGGAAGCTGCAGTTGAGGAGGATCCTGGCAATAATTTCCCTGTAGAATTAAGTAGGGAGACATCTCCGTAGTTACCACTGTTGGACATTTTCTTTTCTTGATGACAAACATGACTGCAGTTTCTCTGCCATGCCATTCTATTAACAGTTGAGATTGCTCTTTAATGTCAAGCTTCAGAATTTCAGCAATATAGTTTTGAAGAGTAGTCACTGTGTACTACACAACAGTCAATTTTAATTACGGTAAGACCATACAAAAGAGATAATAATAATTCTCCAAAGAGAACTTCCTTGTAGTTCTTTGTATACAACAATGGGACCTTGCACGTTCAACTGAGAAGATAGACACCTTCAGTTAATGTGTTTCCAAAAAGTCAGAAATCTCTTTCCATCCAGCACATCCAGAATATTGCAATAGGCTTTCAGAATTACTGCATCTGAAAATGGTATGTTTAATAATGGAGGTGAGATTATATATTCATATCTCTGGAGTTGATTGGAACCAATAACTTAGTTCAGAGGAATGATACCAAATCAAGACAACTTTTGATTGAAGTTGAAAAGAGTATGTTAAAGTTGCATGATAAAGTATGTATTTGAAATAGCTTATTAAAGATAACAAGACTGAAAATCTTTTTTTCTTCATTTTTAATCTTTTTTTTTTCATTTTAACGACAGTCTACATTTTAGTCAACAAGCTGTTGATGGGTCTGGTTCCAAACCCTCCAACACATCATCATTAAAGTTGCATTATCTTGAATTCATAAAGTTTAAGAATCTCCAGTTTTTAATTATCCAACAATATAATTGCAGTATTTAAAAACAACTTTGGCCTTTGCAGCTGTAAACATGCATAAGATATTATTTTTACATTTCAATAATAATACTGTGTATTAGCAAATTTTTCTGAAACCTCGGTGAGTCACTGCTGAACCATTGCTAAATCAAACCAGTTCAGTATTTTTGTTTTCAGTATAGCCCAATTTACCACATTTATTATCCTGACAAGTAACTGTTTGTCTGGTTTCACTGTAGTTCATTGGATGTGATTGCATCATGTTGTTGATTATCAGTAATTATTGCATTATTCAATCCTGGATATCCTAGTGACTAACTCTGAAAAAGGGTCCATTGTAATGTGCTGTTCAGCAGGTTCTGAGGTTTACCGGGACAGTTGTCTAGTTAAATTATGCATACATTAGTGGTTACATTTTTGTTTTGTTTTAAATTCTGCTGGGGAAGACACAAAATTATACAAAATTTCAAAATTACCTACGTACAAGATTATTTTTCTAATCCAAAAATATCATAAAAGTCTTGAGCTGAAAACCTGAACAGATCAACATTTAAATTTACAATTCTAAAAGCAAATAACTATTATGAAAAGCAAATAATAAAGAACTAAAATGCATTTTCTTCTTAAAGCATCTAATTTCTTCACAGTCATTTTAGTATTGCAAATACTTATTCACAATAACCATTAGGAATCTCAAAGTACTCTAAATTTCTGGGGAACCAAGTTATTCCATAATCCATGTAATTCTATTGGAATTATGTTCCCTGGTGCCACCTGAAGCATCTGTAAGGTTCACTTCACTTACCATAAAGCTATCACTGCTCCATCTGTCTCTATTCTTTAAGAGAGTCTAATCACTAGAGCAAAAATCACTACTCCTTATTGCCATTTCTCTCTGAAAGTGGATTTTGGTCCTTCAATTTAAATGGGAAATTCTTTGCAATGGCACAGAACCTCTTTAACAAGATCTTTGTAATTTTCTTAGAATTCCACTAGGACACTCGGGATTCTGAGTTTCAGGTCTCCACCTCCAAATTCTTTTTATCATTTGCCAATTTTAATTAAATTTAAACACAGTGTACATCTCTTACATCCTTATTTGAACTTTACAAGGCCCTCAAAGCATGAACTAAAGATTAGATTCCCTTGTGTTAATTAGACCTTTAACAGAACACACTACTGTTATAATTGAACACTTATCTCACAAATGTACAGTGATAATAATCTTTAGTTATTGATAAGTTCATCACATAAACATGACTTGCCCGACTGTGAGTCCAGGAAGGGGAAGCACAGTAGCACAGTGGTTAGCACAACACTTTACAGTGACCTGAGTTCAATTCCCGTCACAGCCTGTAAGGAGTTCGTACATTTTCCCCGTGACTGCGTGGGTTTCTTCCAGGTGCTCTGGTTTCCTCCCACAGTCCAAAAACATACCTGTTGGTAGGTTAATTGGTCATAAACTATCTCATGATTAGGCTAAAATCAGGGGTTACTGAGGAGCATGAGTTGAAAGGCCAGAAGAGCCTATTCCACGCGTATGTCCAAAAAAGGAACAATCTTGAGATGGGAAGGTTTAGAAATATTGTATTTAAGACAGCTGAGAAAGTAATGTTCATTATTCTCCAAATCAATATTCACACGTCGATTCGAAAAACTTGATTTCAGTGAATAAGTTGTTAATTCCTTCAAAATATTAAAATTTCTTTCACCATATAATGTGAATTTTTAAGACAACAAGTAAAATTTGGATTCGGATCCATGTACACTGAAGGATTGTAAAAATTTACAACTGCATTTGCAATTATGCTCTATTGAGTATTGAATGCAAATATTTCCAGTATATACAAATGCACAATAATCAGATTTATAAAGCTATGTAATGCATACAAATCCCATAATGTGGAATCTTCCCTTTATTTATACTGAAACTTAGTGATAGTGCAATCGTCAATCTTTGAAGACTGTAGATCTGCTTGCTACAAGCTAGGCAAGAGGTGTACTTACAAAAATTATAGACACAGTACCAGCAGTATAGCTTTCAACATAAGCATTGTCAGAATTGATAAATAAATTTTATGTATCCCAATGGTGGAGGTTCTGCTAATGGTGGAATTGAAAATAGCCCAGTAATGCCAGCATTGGTGGCATTAAACATTACCATTTGTTAAGAAACAAGGATGCTCAGATGACCAAACAACTGCAACTGGTGACACAAGAACCACAGATACTATAATTTGGAGCAAAAATCAAACTGCCAGAGCAACTCAGTGGGTCAGGCAGCATAGATGGAGACAAAGAGATAGCTGACATTTTGACTGAAAGCATTGTTTCTCTTTTTGCCTTCATGGATGCTGCCTGACCCAATGAGTTCCTCTAGCAGTTTTTTTTTGCTAACTGTGATTGGTAATGGTTCCAGACTTGGCACCAACTCTAGAGCATCTAACTAAACTTTTGCTCCAGAATCAGACTAGGTAGACCCACATTTACTGGCTTCTTAATACTTTACAGAATATTACTAAAGTACCACAAAATTCTGCATAGAATAACAAGTAGTACAAAAAGATAAAATAGGTGACAGTTGTGTAACAAGTAAACCAAGGACTAAACCCATTTACAATTACTCATATACTGTAGATGAGTTTTGTATAATTATAGAAACATTTTAAAAATTTAGACTACACTTTCATTCTGCTCATTCAGTCCTTTATTTTTGAAAGCAAGCAATTATTTTACATACATTTTCAGAAGTTATACTCTATCTGAAACAAAATGATTTACTGGACTGCACTGAGCTGATTAAGTATTCCAGATTTTAAAAGAACTGCTTAGTGTATATTGCTGCAGTAAAATCCTAAAATGAAACAGGTTTTGTCATTGGTTTACCAGGTAAAACAGAGAGCTAAGCAAGTTATTTAGGATTGAAATGGTAACATAATACTGCACAGGTAGTGTGATCACATTTAATTAGAAAGCAAGACCATCTTATGATCATTTTGTCAAAGTAATCAAATCATTTCAATAACTTGAACATTGTTGTTTGGCTCAGTACTAATTTTACTCTGCATTGGTACTGGAACGTGACTAGTTAGTCAGTCAATATATTATGATGATTCAGTGGCAAATGTCCCAAAATTATGACAGTATATGGCACTATTAAGCAACAGTGATATGCATCAATAGGAAATCACCATCTCATGGAGATGTAAGTGACAATTGCTGCAATATGTAATGAGGCATCTGTGTAAGAATGCACAGAGTTTCACTGCTGACTGCCTAAAACTGCATAACGAACACTGACAAGCTGCCAACTTGTTATCATTAGAACAAATTGCACACACCACATACACAGAAAGGAGTCTAAACTTCCAAGCTAACAGGATGACACCATTCAACCACATTTTGCTAGAGATAACTGTAATAATCAAATAGAAAAATGAAAAATGTCTGTTTTCATGAGATCAACTCAAGTTTTTTTTTAAATTGCAAGGCAGAAGAGATGGTTCAGTTCAGAAGGAATAGCTATCACACTTTGGCACACAGCTTTCACACTCATTAATTCAGACACAGTCCACCAAATCCAAGTTCTAATGATAGAGATGACGTTTTTACTATGATATTCAAGGTTTGGTTTTTAGTTCTTTTGCAGAACATGTGCAGGTGTAGTGACTCATCTGAAAGTGATATCTGCTTCGATTACTTCTTCAAATTTCCTGGAGCATCAGCTTTTCCTTTCCGTTAGAGGAAGGCCTTTATCTCACTCCCTGGAAGCTTCCACGAAACATGCAGCTGATGGAAAAAGGAGGTAGAACTATTTTCATTGGTCACTGTTTTTTGCAGGACACCAGACATCATGATAGAGGAGACAATGAATAGACTTGAACCTGGAGGAAAAGAAGTAGATCTTAGAGCAGGCCCTGTAATGAATGAGTTCTAATTTATGACAACCTTTTTTTTTGATGCACATTATGGAGAGGAAGACAGTAAGAATGAGGTCAGGATGGCAAATGGCTTGAAGTTCTGGCGAAAACCAGAAAATCCCTCGGTATCCACACATCCATGCTCAGTTTACCATTATAATTATGCATTGATGCAGGTCCCAAGAACATAACTAGTAAGAAAATATTCTTGTATATAATATTAAAGGGAAATAGGAAGATGTCACAAAAAAGACTCAAGTCATTTTAACCCAATGGCAGCCTTTGACAAGGCTGAAATAGACATGGGAAAAATGAATTGGAAAAATATCAAGAGAAAGATAATCCAGGATATAGGCATTAATCTTCAGACAAGTTTATACAGAACACCAACAAATGCCTCTGAGATTTAGATCTGATGAAGTGAACTTAAAGATACATTTGACAGTTCCAATTTGTTGCTTTATTACATTGCAAGTAGATTGTCAGAGATATCTGCTAAAAGCTGGAAGTTACCTTTAGCAGATGGTATGGCTTGTGCCATGTTATAACAAAATACATCCTAACTGCAACTCTAATCTTGCTTTATTGCCTCCAACCATACATCAACAATGCCATCTGGTACTACCATAAGCATCCATCTTAACACACCTCACAACAGAACAAGGTTTCCCTCTACAGCCAGGATACCAGAGATGAATGCAATAAAGTAAGCTAGATTCAAGGGTTAAAATTCTGTCATAAAATAGAAGATACTTGAAAATTAGCATTAAATAAGGAAATGCCTAGACAATTTTAGATTTTAACAGTATTCTAAGAAATAAAAGCCAACATGAACAATGGCAGAAGGATGGAAGGACTATGCCATTTAACTCTCACATCTTAAGGCAGAAGATATGCAGATTCCAAATTTTTAATCAAAGTTCTTATTGATACAATATTGAAAGATCACGTGATGTCATGTTTTTCATACAGCCAATTATTAAACAGTGCATCTTACCACAAATTTAATTATATGTTGAAGAAAGGTAGTGAAACTTATATTTAACCAACCGGTGTATTTTTTGTTAACCTATTACTTATTAATATTGGCCATATTTTCACCCAGTTTCTCCAGACAAGAAAAGGAAAAGAATTACATTTAAATGCGAAACCAGTTATCGTACATATTTATGCTCAAAACATTTACTTTTTAAATTTCTAACAATTACAAGCATCAATTTTCATATTATTCTGTCTAACTTAAAACTGATCAATTGCTTCTTCCATCAAAAGATTAAACCCTTCTTTCTGTCTGCTACACGCGGCAAGCGAGTTCAAAGAAGAGTTAATTAGATTTCCTACATTTTGAATGATTGAACATTTTAAATTGCTTATGTGTTACATTTAGGTTCTGAGGAAAAGCTGTCAATCAAATTTTTTTGGTTAAAGACAATCTTAATAAACTATCGGGACTGATAATTAAAATGTTTAGTTATGGTGTTGTGTAAATTCACATAACTTTTATCCTAAGTAAGCTTTCAGACTTGGAAATCCTTACCTTATAAATAGTATCTCTGACTTGTTTTATAGAGGATTGACTATAAAGTATTTGAGGCACTGGTAAATATAGAAGATACCTTTAGGAAGTGAAAATATAAATCAAGCCACTGTACCGTGAAGGATCCTCTGCCAAGCTGAAAGGTCCTTGGACTCTCAATACATTCCGCTTCATATCTGAACTTCCATAACTTAATGTAACCTAAAAACAATTGCTGTTAATAATTTAGTTAATACATTCAGAATCTTTTGAATTTGGTAGTAGAATTAGTTAATACATTCAGAATCTTTTGAATTTGGGAACAGAATTTATCCTTGGTAATTGCAGCTAAAATGAACACTGCACCTTTGGTCATCCGATGAATTCTCTTCAAATTGGTTGGTTCAATTAACTCACGGACAGGAAAGGAAATACAATAAAGGTCAATGCTGTTGTGCCTACTGACACCAGCAACAAAGGAAGAATGTATCATGTAATATTTTGACATCAACAGCATAAGTTGCCAAATATGATCCACCACTCCACTACCGCAAGGTGATGGAAAGAAGTTTCAAACGTAACGTTGTGTCAAGTAACGTGGTGGGTGTAAGACTGGATGCATCCATACAAGGAGTTGCAGGGAGCCCAGTCAAACCAGTAGTTACCTCTATTAAGTGGGGGTGAACTGGAGCTTACAAATCACAGTGACCCTGGTTTGATTGCTGATGTACGCTCAAAGCAGAAAGCAACTGGGTATGAATGAGGGAGGCTACCTTTTCGTTAGGTTAACTACAAACTTGCTCTGTAACTCACAACCACCCCTTGAACATGCTAAATGTGGTGCTAGTTAAGTTATGGTAGTATTAGACTTGGTTTTGATCCAGTCATCCATCAAATAATCTGTTAGAAGTCACTGCATTGGCCCAATTAGTGACTGGACAAAAGGATATAACATTGGTGCCCCATGCAAAAATTACCAAAACATATGACTGCTTTTGGGGGAAGTGAATAAGAGAAAGATAAATCTAAGTAATTTTAACAAGAGGTCTGGTGAGCCTGACCTGTTTGGGGATGATAGGCGGTGGGATCTGCTGCAGATTTTCTAGATGTGAGTGGAATAGGTCACTGTGAATCATCTTCACCTCCAACAGACCTTCGATGATGTAGCCAATAGTGCAGTCATCTGGAAGACGGATCTTCTCCGCCGTACTGATAAAGTTGCCAAAACTATTAATGAAAATGAAAAAGTGAAGTTTATACAAATTGTAAACTTCATCCATTTTTGCAATTAAAATACACTGATTGTAGAATTTAGGAAATCATCACAACTTCAGCTTTGAATGTGATTTTTCAAATCAGAAGACAATATAGGAAGAATTGCAGAGGACATGGTTGAAGGCATGAGGACAAAGAAATATGAACAAGAGATGTGGTTTTCATTATTCTTACACAGAGTTGAACTTTCCTCAAATGTAATTTGTGGTAAGATAAGATGTATCTTACCACAAATGTCAAGAGATTCTGAAGGATATCTTTTTTCTGTGCTTCAGTATAAAATTTAAAATGAAGATCAACAACCTTTGAAACAACCTGAGCAGAAAGTACCAATGTAAGAACAGATGAGGAAGAAAGACTAACAATAGGATGAGGGAGTGTGTGGGAGACCCTCAGTTACTCTGTTCAACACTGAGTATTCTTGTAACCAGCTCCTCTAAGGTTAGTCATAGTCATAGTCATACTTTATTGATCCCGGGGGAAATTGGCTTTCGTTACAGTTGCACCATAAATAATTAAATAGTAATATGTAAATTATGCCAGGAAATAAGTCCAGGACCAGCCTATTGGCTCTGGGTGTCTGACCCTCCAAGGGAGGAGCTGTAAAGTTTGATGGCCACAGGCAGGAATGACTTCCTATGATGCTCTATGTTGCATCTCGGTGGAATGAGTCTCTGGCTGAATGTACTCCTGTGCCCTCCCAGTACATTATGTAGTGGATGGGAGACATTGTCCAAGATGGCATGCAACTTGGACAGCATCCTCTTTTCAGACACCACTGTCAGAGAGTCTGAATGTTAACCTTTGATCTATGTGGTAGCAATTAAAACATGTATTTTTCATAGTTTAAATGCACGAGGCTCTTTTGTTGTTGGTTTATGGATGCAAATTTAACAAGTAACACTGACTACATTGAATGTTTAACAGGAAATACTACGGTAAGTACTTATCCTGAAGACTCACCCACTTCTGATCCTTATTGTTTTGCACTTATGGCTTCCATTATTATTCTCATATCCCTTATAGTTGTTTCTTTTCTATCATTAAAATGTAAATGCTTGCCTTGACAAAACATGACGGTAACTTGATTCAGAAATTAAATAAACTGCAGGCATTTAGAGCAATGGTTCTCAATGTGGGCTGCATGGCTTCCCGGGGGTCATGCCATATTTCATACGGGCCACAAGTAAAAAAACAAGAAACTGGGGGCCACAGGAGTTTCTGAATGGGCCATGATAAGTTTACTGTTTTAATGAAATATTACTAAAATATACAAATAATGAAGAAATAAACATATGTAATTTAATTCAAACCTTGAATGAAATGAATGGGAAGATATGCCAGATGATGCAAAGAGGCAGCAAAACAGCATAGCACCACACGTGTGTATGTCTCTTGTTCACGCACAGAATGTCAATTGTTGTCTCTGCTTCTGTTTGACAATGCGCAAATCACTATTCACATCCTGCAGGGCGCCCCGCTGAGCCACACTCCACATCCACCCCCAAATCACAAACTGCTGACGGGATGGGGGTGTGTTTGTTTGCAGCACGGCTAATCAGCGAGTATGCTGTAGGACAGGGGTCCCCAACCTTTTTTGCACTGCGGACCAGTTTAACATTGACCATATTCTTGCGGACCGGCTGACCGGAGTGGGGGGGTGATGTTCAAGTAGGGTTAAACTCACCTCAGCATGTCTTTTACAGTTAGGGTTGCCAACTTTCTCACTCCCAAATAAGGGACAAAAGTAACAGTCAAATCCCGGGACACTTTACCCCAGGAAAGACTACCATAATCATGAAGCCTTGTGCAGGCACCTGTGTGCGATGTGTGCATGCGTGTACGTGCCGATTTTTCCCCACAGATCGGTTTTGCCTTCATCTTCCTGACTATACTGTACATACAGTACATTATTTCTAATTTATATAGGCTGTATATTTATCATATCATTCCTGCTTTTACTATATGTTACTGTTATTTATTTTAGGTTTTATGTGTTATTTGGTATGATTTGTTAGGTTATTTTTTGGGTCTGGGATTAATGGTAATTGCTTCTTCGCTTTACGCCATTTCGGCACGAAAGGTTTCATAGAAACGCTCTACCTTAGCGGGGGAAATACGGGACAAGGGCGGTCCCATATGGGACAAACCAATTTAGCCCAATATACAGGATGTCCTGGCAAATACAGGACAGTTGGCAACCCTATGTTCAAGTTCAACAGTGCGTGACAGGGAATGAGGAAAGGTGCAGCTGACTCATATCGTTTCCTCATGGCCTGGCAGCACATGCTTTGCTGCCCGGTACTGGTCTGCGGCCCGGTGGTTGGGGACCGCTGCTGTAGGAGGCTGAGTTCTGTATGCCTTCCACTGACCCATGCCTGATATAATATTTATGAAACGTGACATGAAGGCTGCAGTTGGGTCATTTGCCAGAAACAACTAAATTGCAGAGAGGTGTAAACATGTGAAGTCTATCACTGCATCACTATCTACCACTACAACTTCCATTAAATCCCTGATACTTATCATATTTTGAAAGGAAGCTCAGTTCACTTTTCTTGATAGTACTATAGCATTTCTTAATGATAAGCAGTTTGGAGAAGAAACCGTCACTGCTCAGTCTGACATATTTTACCTGCCAGATATATTTGAAAAACTGAATTTATTAAATAAACAGCTACAAGGAAAAAAAACTGCAAGCTCATATCATGCAAAGAGGCTGTTACCACTTCCCCTGGAAAATTCAAACTTTTCAGCAGTAACATTCAGCTGAAAGGAAGAGTATTATATATATCATAAATAAAGTATCCTATTTGGAGCTCTGAAATAGTTTTATTTTTCATGTACTGTACACCTGTAACATAGTTAACATACACTATCTATAACCTGTAAAAACATAAATAGTGATGATATATTCAAATAATTAGTACAGTTGACCAAAAAAAACTTTAGCGACTAATGGAGATGATGGAGGGTGGGGGCCACAGAGGTAAATGCAAGTCGCAAGTGGGACATGAGCAGAAAAAAAGGTTGAGAATTACTAGTTAAGAGAACAAGGGATGTTCCATCTATTTTAATCTCACATCAGAATTTTGCTTTTCAATCAATCAGACGCTAAAGAGTGAGTTCAAAGTCATCAGGAAGTCTTAGATTTAGCTGACCACAATGTATCCACCAACATATTAAACAGCTCAAACATTCAGTTGCCTAAATAGCAAGAAGAAATAGATTTATCTGCAAAAAGAAATGGTAGTTTTAAGTAACTGATTACCAGTAACCATTTTATCAAACAGTTACTATGAGGATACTGCAAGGAGTTGCAGAATTATTGTTTCTTACTTTAAAGCCCTTTAAGCATCTATAAATTAGTGCATCAATTTCATCTCTAAATACATTAGATCCAAAGGCCTTGAATTTGCACATATTCCCCAGCATTTAACTTCTTTGGTTTGAAGGCTGTTGTTAAATATGCATATAACAACTGTAAAGTTTGGTTTGCAAGTCATGAACATAACAAGGCTTTGGATGGGAAAGAGCAGCACTTAAAGGAGATGCAAATCATCAGCTGCAAAAGTGTAGAAGTGGAGCGGAAAAGCAAAATTCATCGGAGGCTTAGCCTTGGTTAACCAGATAGCAACTAACTTGGAAGGGAACAGCTGCAGTTAGCAGAATAAAAAGTGAATGATTGTTTTTAGAGTACACATAGTCTAAAGACCAATTGAATACAGCTGAGAACTGAAAGCCAGCCCTGTGCGTGTATATGCATGCATCAAGTTCATAATCAAAGTCGTGTTTATATCGTATGCACCTCACGTCGACAGAGGTGAAATGAAAAACTTGCATGCAGCTGTATCATAGGCATGTAGCATCATATAAGCAGCATTCACAAGAAATAATTAAACGTAAGTTATACACAATCTTTAGAAGAAAAACCTAATTAGAACAAAGGAAGATAAAAAAAATTCATTTGAGTGCAAAGTGGTCCAAGTGCCCAGTGTTGCTAAACAGTAATGATCAGGGTTTTGCTTTTTGGTTCAAGAATGAAATGGCTGAAGGAAAGTTGCTGTCTTGACCACGGTGGTGTGGAATTTCAGAGTCCTGTACCTCGTGTCTGATGGTAGCTGTGAAAAGATGGCACGGCCTAGATGGTGGGGAGCTTTAATGATAAATGTTGCCTTCTGTAGATATCACTCATGGTGGGGAGGGATGTGCCTGTGATGTATTGGGTAGAGTCTATTATTCTCTGCAACTTCTCACATTCCTGAGAATTGAAATTGCTGTACAGGACCATGATGCAACCAGTGAGGACACTTTCAACAGTACATGGGCTGAAGTTTGTTGGAGTGTCTGATGGCAAGTCAAACTCCCTTAACATCGTAAGAAAGTAAAGACACCAGCACGATTGCTTTATGATTGCGTCCATATACTGGGCCCAGGACAGGTCATCCAATATGCTTACACCCAGAAATTTAAAGTTGCAGGTGAAATAGCACTCTAACCAACTAATACCTGCTTGCTTTGCTACTCAGTGGAATGACAGAAGCATAGCTTTTATATAATCACACAATGCAGGTGGAGACCAAATGATTATTAGCGATCATAGTTTTAAATCTGACTGATTGCTAAGAGCAAGTAATCCATGTGAAATTTTATTTCATATCAATCAGGTGTAAAATTTATAAATAATCATCAGCATAGGGTGTTTATAGAAATCACTTGCTATAATAAAGATCCATAAATGTAGAAAATCATTTTTGTAAATGACGTATTATTAGCAAGGAGACCTTTGATCCAAAACAGAGTTATTCCTTTTACAATGGATAATCAACTTTTATATAATTGGTACCAAAAAGGGATTAGATGTATAGGAGACTGTTATGAAGGAGGTGTATTGATGTCATTTGAACAATTAAAGAATAAATATAAAATATCAAATAACACTTTCTTTTTTTACCTTCAGTTAAGGGCTTATTTAAGAGACAAACTGGGTCAAACAATGATTTTGCCAAAACCTAATGAAATTGAAATTTTAATTCAAAAAGGAAAAATTTAAAAATTTATTTCTTTTATGTATAATCTGATTCAAAAACAGACACTTAAACAAGGAATTCACAAGTCAAGACAAAAATGGGAAACGGATTTGAGTATTAATATTGATGAAACAAATTGGTCAAGACTATGTCTTGACAGTATGACAAATACAATAAATGTTCGACTCAGATTAGTACAATATAATTTTTTACACCAATTATATATTACACACAAAAAATAAATAGATTAAGTTCAAACTTATCTGATCAATGTTTTCGGTGTAATCAAGAAATTGGTACTTTTTTACATTCTACTTGGTCCTGTTCCAAAATTCAACCTTTTTGGATAAATTTAAGAGTTTTATTGGAACAAATTACTGGAACTCAACTTCCAAATAACCCTATATTATTTTTATTAGGTAACATTGAAGGGATAAAACCAAAACTTAAATTGAATAAATACCAGAAAGAATTTATAAAAATTGCATTGGCAGTAGCCGAGAAGGGTATAGCAGTTACTTGGAAATCGGATTTGTATTTAAGTATGGATCGTTGGAATAATGTAATTTTTAGCTGTATTCCACTTGAAAAAATTACTTATAATTTAAGAGATAAATATGATACATTTTTGAATATTTGGCACCCTTATTTACAAAAGATAGGTTGCCATTTCTAGGTGCTCCGATGATAAAGATGTTGGTCCTTTGGGGAAGGTAACAATATATTAAATTTATTTCAAATCCCATGGAGCATGTGGAGACCTTCCAACATCCAGGCAGTCTTTCTTTCTTTCTTTTTTTTTCTTTTTCTTTTCTTTCTTTTAGGTAGGGGTACATATCGAGGGGAAGGGTTAAGGGGAGGGGGAGGGTAGATATTATTATTTCATGTAATCAAGTTTGAAAACTCAATAAAAGTTATATATATATATAAAATGACATATTCTTGCTGTGTTCTAAGTAGTTATTTTGTTCATTTTTAAGTTTACTTCTGAGAAAATCTACACTTGAAACGTTTGGGACACAGAACAGTACAGCACAGGCCAATGCGGTGCTGACCTTTCAACCTACTCCAAGGTCATTCTAACACTTCCCTTCCACACAGCCCTTCACTTGTCTTTCATCCATGTGCCCACAATGTGAGTTTAGATAGTCAGGAAAAAAGATTAAAAATCCTTAAATACATGCCCGCTATGACCAGATATTTTGGTCTGGGGAAAAAAGATTGTGGCTGTCCACGCTATCCATTGCATAACTTTATAAATTTCCTTCAAACCTCCTCTCAACCTCCGCTGCTCGAGAGAAGATAGCCCTAGCTTGTCCAACCTCTCCTCACCGCACTGTATAGAACATTTACAGTAAATACTGTAGTAAAGTTAGTTCAGTGGGTAAACACTGACGAATTTAACTTGTACCAAGCATTGATATCAGTGAATTTCTCTTTCTGGCAATTTTTTGCAAAAAGCTCATTAACAAGAGGAATTAACGTCTAAGATGAAAACTAAACATACTAATACCAATACAGAGTACAGAGCATAAGAAAATGCAGTTTGAGATGGCCTTGCAGCCTTCAAAGTTTATTCTATTTTAAAGAACTGAAACAAGTAGGGTCTTGATTTAACATGACTTCCAAAGCACGGGATAATAAACAGCAGCAGTTTTTCCAGTTCTGCACAGGAATCTGTGACAGGACTTTTGCCAGTTTTTCTGGCACTGGTACAATAGAGTGTTTCCCAAGGTGTAATCAGATGGGCTCTATTAAATACAAGAAGAAAGACCTATGTTTAACATTATGCTTCTTATACCTGAGATTATTCCAAGCTGCTTTGCCGACATAGAAATATTTTTGAAGTCAAATAGACACTGGCTCAATGGTGATGATTTTCAAACATAAGTGAAATAAGTGACTGTTGGGAATTGAGGGAAAGCTTGGCAGAAAAAGTAGAAAACTGATGCATGCAGCTAAGTAAATAGCCAATGGATAAATAGTTCAAAGCAGTACCTGGCCCAGGGACTCATTTTTAATGCCAGCCCCCGGCTTATGCAGAATCCAGCTCCTCCTGTAGCAAACCAAAACTTCACAGAGGTCTAAAAGGCACAAAAAAGACATGCCATTCATAAAAATAACCAAAGAAATTAGTACAGTGATAAATTTGTATCTCCCCAGAGCTTGAATTCTAAATGCAATTCTGTACAGATCCCAGAACTTGATTTTACAAGACTTGTGCAGGCAAACTGAGAGAATAAACAGTACCACTTAGAGACACTGGTATCTGGGTCTCTTCCCTGTCACTAAGGAAACGGCTTGAGCGTGCAAGTATGCCTGCCAGCAGTAAATAGATTCTGAAAGAAATGAGCACTAGTTTAAAAAAAACTCCAGAGAAAATCATGAGCTTAAAAGCTGATAAATCCCAAAGACCTTATGACATCTCACAGTTCTGAAGGAAGTGACTCTATTATCTTCCAAAATTCTGCGGATTCTGTAATGTTACTGCGGATTTGAAGGCAGCTAATGTGACTGCACAATTTAAGACACGAGTGAGAGAAAACTAGGAACTGCCGAGACATTAACTTATACTCTGTAGCAAAGAAATGTTGGAATCTACAATAAAGGTTCTAACAACAGAAAATGATTTTATAGAGTTACACACACAGAAATGCGCCATTCAGTCCAAAACATCCATGCTGACCTTTTTGCCCATTTACGCTAATCCCATTTTCCTACATTACGGCCATATCCTTCTTTGCTTTGCCTACCTCAGCTTGCCTCTTAAACTGTTGTGATTGTATCTGATTCCATCACCTCCTCTGACAGAAATCTGTGCTATCTCTAGCTCCATAACTAAATAATCAAGATACAGTGCCTATAAAAAGTATTCACTCCCAGCCCCCTGGAAATTTTCATGTTTTATTGTTTTACAACATTGAATCACAGTGGATTTAATTTGGCTCTTTTGATACTGATTAACAGAAAAGATTCTTTCGTGTCAAAGTGAAAATAAATTTCTACAAATCGGTCTAAATTCATTACAATTATTAAACACAGAATAATTGACTGCATAATTACTCACCCCCTTGAAGTCAGTATTTAGTAGATACACCTTTGGCAACAATTACAGCCTTGAGTCTGTGTGGATAGGTCTCTATCAGCTTTGCACATCTGGACACAGCAATTTTCCCCATTCTTCCTGACAAAACTGCTCAAGCTCTGTCAGATTGCATGGGGATTGTGAGTGAACAACTCTTTTCAAGTCCAGCCACAAATTCTCAAATGGATTGAGGTCTGGACATAAACTTTGTTATTTTTAACCCAATCCTGCGTAGCTTTGGCTTTATACCTGGGGCCATTGTCTTGCTGGAAAACAAATCTTCTCCCAAGTTGGAGTTCTCTTGCACACTGCATCAGGTTTTCCTCCAGGATTTCCCTGTACTTTGCTGCATTCATTTTAACCCTACATCTTCACACACCTTCCAGGGCCTGAAGCATCCCCATAGCATGATGCAGCCACCACCACGCTTCAAGATAGTGATGCTGTGTTTTTGATGATGTACAGTGTTTGGTCTGATGGTCAAAAGCTCCAGTTTGGTTTCACCAGACCAGAGAACCTCCTTGCAGCTGACTTCAGAGTCTCCCACATGCATTCCGGCAAACGCTAGCTGAGTTTTCATGTGAGTTTTTTTTTCAACAGTG
Source organism: Mobula hypostoma (assembly GCF_963921235.1). Taxonomy (NCBI): domain Eukaryota; kingdom Metazoa; phylum Chordata; class Chondrichthyes; order Myliobatiformes; family Myliobatidae; genus Mobula; species Mobula hypostoma. Next base: position 34,537,893 of record NC_086118.1, on the reverse strand, counting down.
GTTTTCTCTTTGCCCCTCTTCCATAAAGCCGTGACTGGTGAAGCACCCGGGAAACTCGTTGTATGTGCAGTCTCTCCCATCTCAGCCACTGAAGCTTGTAACTCCTCCAGAGTTGTCATAGGTCTCCCTCACTAGTCCCCTTATTTCATGGTCACTCAGTTTTTGAGGATGGCTTGCTCTAGGCATATTTACAGCTGTGCCATATTCCTTCCATTTCTTGATTGACTTAACTGTACTCCAAGGGATATTAACGGACTTGGAAATTTTCTTGTATCCATCTCCTGACTCATGCTCTTCAATAGCCTTTGCACAGAGTTGCTTGGAGTGTTCTTTTGTCTTCTTGGTGTAGCTTTTGCTAGGATACTGACTAAGCAGCAGTAGACCTTCCAGATACAGGTGCAGTTTTGCTATAATCATTTGTAACACCTTGACTGACACAGGTCTCCATTAACCAATTATGTGACATCTAAAACCAATTGGAGGTGAATACTTCTGCAATCAATTATTTTGTGTTTTATATTTGTAATTAATTTAGATCACTTTGTAGAGATCTGTTTTCACTTTGACATGAAAGAATCTGAGTTTGATCAGTTTAAAAAAAAAACAAATTAAATCCACTGTGAATCAATGTTGTACGGCAATAAAACATGAAAACTTCTGGGGGTGGGGGGTGAATACTTTTTATAGGCACTGTATGCAATAAACAACGGCCGGCTGGTGGCACAGTGACATCAGTGCCGGACTCCGGAGCGAAGGTTCCTGAGTTCGAACCCAGTCGGGCCGTTCCCGGGCACGCTTCCCATCCGTGCCGGGTTGAGTGTTGAGCTCGCAACTCGGCCCCGTAAAAAAAAAGCTGCGCTGTGAGAAGAACGTGGGGGACCACTCGCAGAATCTTTCCTCCAAGACAACCACTTGAAAAAGTGGTCGCCGAGGCTCTGGCAGAGTATGGCACATACAAAAATACAATGCAATAAACAACTTGGCTTTCCCGAGAGGCTTGCATGCATGCATGCAACCCAAAAGCATGGAGTGAAATACTAAACTTGGCATATCGGATCCAGTTTACCAGTTACTAAGATTTTAACTCCACTTGATCCCAAATCCACCTGCTTTTCTATGCTAAAACTGCCTTCTATAAGCACTGCCATCATCATCTTTCCATCCTGATTTTTCTCCCTCTCTCTTTCCTACTACCTTCTTTGCCTTCTCTTTGTCTCTCCCTCTTTCACTCCTTTACACCTTCCCTTGAATTGAGATCATTCAGCTTTTCAAGACTTAATAACACTATATTTAAGTGACTGGTCCACTTGAATTTCAGGTTAGATGTAAAATCCCAGATCTTGATGGTCAAGAATATTATCATCTAGAAATTGTTATACTCCTTGTGTTGTGTGAGATCTTTGTCAGCCATTTGTATGGCTCCAGCGTTTACTAACCCAGGCATGGATATTCCGTCTGGGTAGCCTCCAACATGATGGCATGAACATCGGCTTCTCTAACTTCCGCTAATGCCCCACCTCCCCCTCGTACCCCATCTGTTACTTATTTTTATACACACATCCTTTCTCTCACTCTCCTTTTTCTCCCTCTGTCCCTCTGAATATACCCCTTGCCCATCTCTGGGTCCCCCCCACCCCTTGTCTTTCTTCCCCGACCTCCTGTCCCATGATCCTCTTGTATCCCTTTTGCCAATCACCTGTCCAGCTCTTGGCTTCATCCCTCCCCCTCCTGTCTTCTCCTATCATTTTGGATCTCCCCCTCCCCCTCCAACTTTCAAATCTCTTACTCACTCTTCCTTCAGTTAGTCCTGACGAAGGGTCTCGGCCTGAAACGTCGACTGCACCTCTTCCTAGAGATGCTGCCTGGCCTGCTGCGTTTACCAGCAACTTTTATGTGTGTTGCATGGATATTATGCAGGTCTGTTACATTCATTGAAGAGTTGTAACAAGAAATGAACTTTGCACAAATCATTAGTGAATGTCCCCTTCTTGAAAAATAAATATGATTGTGCAGAGTTGCATGCATTTGACAGGAAGATTAGGTTTGCCCAATCTATGAAGGCTCTGAGGATGTACCTAGCATCATCTTGAATACTGTATATATTTTGACTGTAAAAGTGTGTGCAGCAGAGTTTCATTATTCTAGTGCCAGGGATAGTGGGTTTGCGTCAAAGGAGAGATTGAGTTGGCAAGAAATGTATTCTCTACTGATGGAGGAGATCTCATTTCTTACAGGGTTTGAAGGACTGAATGTTTTCCCTGACTGAGAAATCTCAGACCAGGCATCATAGAATAAAGGCCAAGTTGTTTCCGACTGAGTGCAGGAGAAATTTATTTACTTACAGGGTGGTGAACCTTTGGAATTCTCTATCCCCGTGGCTGTGGAGATTCATTCATTAGACCATTCAAAACAGAGATGGATAGAATTCCAGATATTAAGGGAATCCAGAGATACAGGGATATTGCGAGGAAACTGATGGAAGTTCAGCCATGCGCTCAATAAATGACAAAGGTGATTCAAGATTCACATTTCTTTCATTGTTGTTTTGTTAGTTCTTTATGCTGTTACACATTTATGACACTTACCGACCCACCACCCTTTATCCTCTCTACAGCTTCAACAGGATGATCAAGACTTGGTCTGCCAATATAAACATCTTGGGTGTGCGAGTATGCAGACAACAGGTAGGCCAGACTGCGAATGTTTACATAATTGTCATCATCAACGTGGCAAAACCATCTAGAAAGCAAGCAATAAGATTAGAAACAAATTAATATTTTAGTCATTGCAGAGGTAAATGGAAAAGTTCACACAACTAGAATGGTGGCGTTGTGGCGCGGCAGACAGTGTTTCCGCCAAGAGCTCCAGTAACCAGGTTCCATCCCGACCACCACTGGTGCTGTCTGTGTGAAGTTTGTCTGTTCTGCCTGTGATTTCAGAGGTTTCACTTGTGTATACCAGTTTGTACTGGACACGAGGAAATCTGCAGATGCTGGAAATTCAAGCAACACGCACAAAATGCTGGTGAACGCAGCAGGCCAGGCAGCATCAATAGGAAGAAGTACAGTCGACGTTTTGGGCTCAGACACTTCGTCCGGACTGACTGGAAGAAGAGATAGTAAGGGATTTGAAAGTGGGAGGGGGAGGGGGAGATCCGAAATGAAAAAATTCAGAGCGTGAGAAGTGTCCTTCCCACCTACGCTTGTGACACTTCTCACACTCTGAATTTTTTCAATGATTTTAAGTTCCCTGGCCCCCATTGTCTTATTTTCACCATGGATGTCCAGTCCCTATATACCTCCATCCCCCACCAGGAAGGTCTCAAAGCTCTCCGCTTCTTTTTGGATTCCAGACCTAACCAGTTCCCCTCTACCACGACTCTCCTCCATCTCGCAGAATTAGTCCTTACTCTTAATAATTTCTCCTTTGGCTCCTCCCACTTCCTCCAAACCATAGGTGTAACCATGGGCACCCGTATGGGTCCCAGCTATGCCTGCTTTTTTGTTGGCTATGTGGAACAGTCCATGTTCCAAGCCTATACTGGTATCCGACCCCCACTTTTCCTTTGCTACATTGGCGCTGCTTCCTGCACGCATGCTGAGCTTGCTGACTTCATTAACTTTGCCTCCAACTTTCACCCTGCCCTCAAGTTTACCTGCTCCATTTCCAAAACCTCCCTCCCCTTTCTTGATCTTTCTGTCTCTGTCTCTGGAGACAGCTTAGCTATTGATGTCTACTATAAGCCTACTGACTCTCACAGCTACCTGGACTATTCCTCTTCCCACCCTGTCTCTTGCAAAAATGCCATCCCCTTCTCGCAATTCCTCCGTCTCCGCCGCATCTGCTCTCAGGATGAGGCTTTTCATTCCAGGACGAAGGAGATGTCTTCCTTTTTTAAAGAAGGGGGCTTTCCTTCCTCCACTATCAACTCTGCTCTCAAACACATCTCTCCCACTTCACACACATCTGCTCTCACCCCATCCTTCCGCCACCCCACTAGGGATAGGGTTCCCCTTGTCCTCACCTACCACCCCACCAGCCTCCGGGTCCAACATATAACTCTCCGTAACTTCCACCACCTCCAACGGGATCCCACCACCAAGCACATCTTTCCCTCTCCCCTCTTTCTGCTTTCCGCAGGGATCACTCCCTACGTGACTCCCTTGTCCATTCGTTCCCCCCCCCCATCCCTCCCCACCGATCTCCCTCCTGGCACTTATCCTTGTAAGAGGAACAAGTGCTACACATGCCCTTACACTTCCTCCCTCACCACCATTCAGGGCCCCAGACAGTCCTTCCAGGTGAGGCAACACTTCACCTGTGAGTCGTATGGGGTGATATACTGTGTCCAGTGCTCCCGGCGTGGCCTCCTATATATTAGCGAGACCCGACACAGACTGGGAGACCGTTTCGCTGAACACCTATGCTCTGTCCACCACAGAAAGCAGGATCTCCCAGTGGCCACACATTTTAATTCCACGACCCATTCCCATTCTGATATGTCTATCCACGGCCTCCTCTACTGTCAAGATAAAGCCGTACTCAGGTTGGAGGAACAACACCTTATATTCCGTCTGGGTAGCCTCCAACCTGATGGCATGAACACTGATTTCTCTAACTTCTGTTAATGCCCCCTCCCCTTCCCTTATTTATTTATTTATTCCTCCCCCCCTTTTTTTTCCCTCTCTCTGTCCCTCTCACAATCACTCCTGGCCTGCTCTCCATCTTCCTCTGGGCTCCCCTCCCCCTTTCTTTCTCCCTAGGCCTCCCATCCCATGATCCTCCCCCTTCTCCAGCTCTGTATCCCTTTTGCCAATCAACTTTCCAGCTCTTAGCTTCATCCCTCCCCCTCCTGTCTTCTCCTATCATTTCGGATCTCCCCCTCCCCCTTCCACTTTCAAATCTCTTACTAGCTCTTCTTTCAGTTAGTCCTGGCGAAGGGTCTTGGCCCGAAACATCGACTGTACTTCTTCCTATTGATGCTGCCTGGCCTGCTGCGTTCCACCAGCATTTTGTGTGTGTTGCTTGTACTGGTTATTAGGCTATTTGGCCCCTATAAGTTACCCACTGGTGTAGTTAGGCAGTTGGGCATGTGAGGGGTGGGGGATAGGCAACAGGAAAATAAATGGGGGTTACAAGCGTTTATAAATAACAGTGGTGCAGGGACGTGTCTGTCATTCTTTCTTTTTCCTCTGCTGATTCAGAGGCTCTTCTTATTCATTGTAAACCATTCTGCCTACTCAGGGAATTTCACTGTTATCCTGGCCAGTATTTGCATTCCCCCTTATGCAAATGTTCAGTCTGCACAACAGCTGTTGGCAGATGACTTTTATCATTTGGAAAACATATTTCCCAATTCCGTCATTTTCACTGGGGGGGGGGGATTTAAGCCAATGTAACATGAAACATAATCACCAGATAATTAGCTGTTCCATGCATGAAAACAGAACTTTGGACCACTTCTATACCAAAATTAAAGGGGCATTTTGCCCCTTCTCCTGAGCATTCCTTGGCAAACTCTGACCATGCCATGGTCATGGTACCGATTTAAGATGGCCCTGGTGAACAGAGTGACTACTTTCCTGCAGCAGACAAAGAAAACTACTAGCTACTTTATTAATTACAATCTTTCTGGTAAACAATCACTGCAACTAATAGCCTGCAACCTCGGTTTCGGAGATGAGCCTCTATACAACCTGACATTTTTGAGGTGTGAACTGAAGTTTCGAAGGTGTAAAACGGTTGCACGTGGTGCATATAGGCTGAATTGAGGCAGCAGGCCCAGTCCCAAGAGCGAGGAATGAGCGAACGTTTGGCCATTAGCGGAGCAGACTTGGAGGTGATTCAATCTGGCAGAACCAAGGCAAGCGGAGGCGAGGTGGTGGGCTCAACTGCAAGGAATGACCCGAGGTTTGATCAATTTAAGCACTGGGCCAAATTGGAAAAGTCGGTTACGGGCCAAATCCAGGCAAGAGGGCCCAAACCTGAGAGCAGGGAATGACCCGAGGTTTGATCGATTTAAGCACCGAGCTGAATCGAGGTAGCAGGGTCCGGGCCCGAGAGCGGATCAGAACAAAGGGCCCAGATTCAAAAGCGAAGAATGACCAGGTTTGGATAATAAAACAGATTAAAAAGCTCAGGGCATCAGGATCTGTCGATTCAGCTCACTGCTTCACAGGGTTTACTCGTCTCTGCACTGAACTGTGGCCTGCAATTAATGGCTCCTGAACTGGCTGCAGTGATGACCGGCTTTGCGGCTATCAACTCACTTTCATGAACTTCAGATGTTTATTTGCAAGATTTTTTTTCTGCACATTGGGTGTTTGATGGTCTTTTTAGTTAATGCTTTCTCTTGGGTTTCTTTGTTTTGTGACTGCCTGTAATGAGATGAATCTCAACGTTGTATATGGTATATCTGTACATTCTTTGACAGTAAGAGTATTTTGACTTTGATCATGCTTGTTCCCAGCTATAAATGGAAACTCGAACAGTCAGAACCAGCCAGGACCATTGGACAGCAATGGTCTCCTGAGGCTGTTGGAAGGGTGAGACTGCTTAGACTCCACGGATTGGAAGGTCATAGAAGGTTGGTGTGAAAATGCTGACACTGTAACATCCTGCATCTCCTTTTGTGAAAATGTGTGTCTTCCTAAGAGGATCATTGTGAGGAATAACAATGACAAGCCGTGGTTCACCAAGGAGTGGAGGACACTCAGATTTGCAAAGGGTCATGCCTACAGGTCTGGACATAGGGAGAAACAAGCTCTGCAATAAAACTCTGGAAGTGCTAAAGTCACTTACAAGAATTAACTAGAGAGAGACTTCAACAACAATAGCCGGGCAGTGTTGAGTTCCCTACGAACTCTTCCCAACTTCAAGCAGAAGTGCTCCCAAGTCTACCCCTCTCCTACCTTGGTTAATCAGCTCAGTCAGTTTTATTGCCCATTTGATAACATCTATCGCTTCCTGCTTCCTCTGATCCCGATTTGCTGACCCCCTTACCCCATTCCATTCACAACCACTCCAATATCACCATCTCCCCTTCAATCCAACCCCATTCACCTTCTTCAGCCTGCCTCCTGTATTCCACCCTATACGTTCTGTGAAGCAAGTATTCCACCCTATACGTTCTGTGAAGCAAGACGTTCACAAACTAGTTGGAAAACAGGACATTAGGAAAGCTGAAGACCCTGATGGCGTCTCAACTGGTACTCTAAGGCACTGCATAGATCATTTATCACCTGTCTTTGCTGAGATATTTAACACCTCCTTGCAATTATGCAGGGTTTGATTGAAACATATAAGATTATTAAGGGATTGGACACGCTGCAGGCAGGAAGCATGTTCCCGCTGATGGGTGAATCCAGAACCAGAGCCCACAGTTTAAGAATAAGGGATAGGCCATTTAGAACGGAGTTAAGGAAAAACTTTTTCACCCAGAGAGTGGTGGATATGTGGAATGCTCTGCCCCAGAAGGCAGTGGAGGCCAAGTCTCTGGATGTTTTCAAGAAAGAGGTGGATAGAGCTCTTAAAGATAGTGGAATCAAAGGTTATGGGGATAAGGCAGGAACTGGATACTGATTGTGGATGATCAGCCATGATCACAGTGAACGGCGGTGCTGGCTCGAAGGGCGAATGGCCTACTCCTGCACCTATTGTCAATTGTCTATTGTTTCAGACTGCTTTAAAGTTGTTACAATTGTTCCAGTTCCCAAGAAAGACAAGATCACTCGACTTAATGATCATAGGCCAGTTGCTCTGACTCAGTAGTTAGGAAAACTTTGAATGTTTGATGTTGGGCTATCTGAAGTTTATTCCTGATCCTCTTATTGACCGACTACAGTTTGCCAATAGAGCAAATCACTCAGCTGAGGATGCAGTTAACTTGTGCCTTCATTACATTCTTCAATATTTGGACTCCCCCTAACACCTACATGAGGATTATGTTTGTGGATTTTAGTTCAGCCTTCAACATTATTGTCCTGGAGTTGCTCCACAAGAAGTTATCCCAACTAGCTGTACCCTACAATCTCCCTGACAGGAAGGGAGCAGTGCTTAAGGCTGGGCTCCTACTTGTCCAATCCAATGTCTATAAGCACAGGTGCTCTGCAGGCCATGCCCTTTCACACCTCCTATCCTCACTTTATACAAATGACTGTACCTCCACAGACAAAACCACTAAAATCCTAAAGTTCACAGATGACACAACTGTAGTTGGTCTCATCTCTAACAATGATAAGACCTGCTTTCAAGGAGAGATGGAATGTCTTGCAGCATAGTGTGCTCGTAACAACTCTGAGCTTAATGCTATCATGACAGTGGAAATGAGGATTGACTTCTGCCGACAACCAGCCTGTCCCCACTTTGAAAATAAGGTCAGGTTGTGTCTATGTCAAGTCATTCGAATTCCTGGGGACTACCATTACCTATACATTGAAGTGGAACAAGTATGTTATGCTCATCACTAGGAAAGCTGAACAAAGATTGTTCTTCCTACGGCAGCTTAGGAAACTTAACATCTCAGGGCACATCTTGATGAATATTTACTCTGCCATCATTGGGGATGTTGTGACCATCTCTATCACTGTTTGGTTTTGTGCCGCCTCCTCCCTCTCCAAGTCCAGGTTGCAGCAAGTGGTCCTCTCAGTGAAGAAGAAACTGTTTCTTTTACTTCTTTTTATTTTAAATATGTTCCTGGTTCTGTTACAGCCTGTGACCTGCAGTTTGAAGATCAACTGAGCAATCTGGCGCTTAGCTGTCTTTGAGAAGATTTGAGGTCAAAAAGCTTAGAGACTGGGCGCAAGCCCATGACCGACGCCATTTCTCGCCAATCAAGAAAGAGTGCAAGACACGAGCAAGTGTTCAGCACCATTTACCAGCCTCTCACTTGCTGGGGCTGCTGGAGGAAGGTATCTGCGTGTGACGGTCTCTCACTCACTGCTCCCGAGGTAAGGCCCCTGCATTCTAATGTTCCCTCCCCGTCTCTCTCTCCCTCGATGCTGTCCGAGGATGGTAGCAAAGTGCTGGATCTGCGATTTATGGATTGGACTGTAGTTCACTTAGACTCTTCCTTGCTGCAGTTTGCATGATTTTTTTTTGCGTGGGGGGGGTGTGATGTTCTTGTCATTTGCACAATTTGTTTTTTTTTGTACATGGGGGGGTGATGTTTTTCTTTGGATGGTTTCCATGATTTTCTTTGTTTTGTGGCTATTTGGAGAAGACAAATCTCAGAGTTGTATACTGCATACATACTTTGATAGTAATTGTACCTTGAACCTTGAAATCTGAATTAGTGCACTTGGCTATTTGCCCTTTCTCTGTAGTTGCTATTGAGGGTAACAGTGAAACAGTGACATGCTGGAAAGAGGCTCGAGCTAAATTCTGCATCCAACTCTGTTCTTTCCACCAGGGAGGAATACCATATGAAGGACAATCCTATTCATCTGAATGGAGCTAATGATCCTGTGGAAAAAAGGTAAGTGCAAATAATACACACAAAATGCCGGACGAACTCATCAGTCCAGGTAGCAACTACGGAAAAGAGTACAGTTGACATTTCAGCCGAGACCTTTCAGCAAGACTGGAAAGGACGGGGGAAGACGACAGAATAAAAAGGTGGAGTGAGAAAGGAGGTCTAGCTAGAAGGTGTGGAAATATATCTGTAACCCTGAAGACTATGAATTTGTAACTTTTGTAAAATGTAATGTAATGAAATGGGGTCGATGAAATCTAAAGTGCTTTGCTGGTTTGGATGAGAAAACTTACAAGTGTGCTTGTGTTATATGGGAACAAACTACTTTCTTCACTGACAGGCTATTTGTTCTATGGTCAGAGGGGATGTTTGATAATGGGGTAACAGGATGGATCACATATGAGAACGCGATAAGGATGAAGATAACAGAGGAATGCAATGTTATGGAATGGAGCAACCTAATCAGTGTTCTTTGTGGGAGAAAAAAGGTATAAAAGGTCCTGTCCTCTTTTGGAAAAATATTGGAAAGACATTTTTGATATTATTTCAACAGTTCTATGCTTTGATTTAAAACCCCATCCTATTACGGCAATCTTTGGATTGCCAATGGTCGAACATAGATCTTTATCTTCTTCAGCCTCTCAAATGATAGCTTTGGTACTTTAATGGCGAGAAGATCTATTTTGTTGAACTGGAAGGATATTAATCCTCCAACTACATTCCAATGGTTTTCTCAAACCATATTAAGTTTAAATTTAGAAAAATTTATGTGATATTTTTGACCCTTCGGTTAAATTTGAAGATACCTGGAAACCTTTTATGCAACATTTTCATATGATGTAATCTGACCTTTCCGAATCTTTTTTCTAAAATTATATGATGAGAGGAGCGGAGTTACACATTATGGATCATGTCTGATACAAGTTGTTGGTCTAGCCCTGTTTTGCCTTTTTTTTTGGTTTTTTTTTCTCTTTTTCTTTTGGGGTTTTTTTTGTTTATATATTTTTTCTTTTTATTTCTTTGTTAATGTTTAATCTCATTATGAGTTTGGAAGTCTTTTATTTTTATGTTACTTAAAATTCATTTTATATATGCTGATGAACATTTTTCCAATCTCTTTGTACCAACTTTGTTATTGAGTTTATAATTTTGAAAAATTAATAAAAAGATTTAAAAAAAAAAGAAAGAAAGGTATAAAAGTACTTTGGTTGAAACAGAAGATCAGAACCATATTTCCAGACAAAACTTGGCTGGAAGTACATCTCCCTTGCAAGTAAAATAATAAATGCATTAATAATGTGATCACTCTGAATTTGTTGTAGTTTGTTTCTTTATATTGCAAGACCTAGTTGGACGGTATACCACAAAGGTGAAGCCAGCTGGGTGGGAAAGTAAAAGGCTGGAGAAGGAATCTGATAGGAGAGGAGAGTGGACCATGGGAGAAAAGGAAGCAGGAGGGGCATCAAGGAGAGGTGATAGGCAGGGGAGCAGAAGTGTTAAGAGACCAGAATAGGGAATAAAAGAGGGAAGGGCGAGGGAAAAATTATTATTATGGGTAACAATGAAACAGTGGCATGCTGGACAGAGGCTCTAGCTATATTCTGCATCCATTTCTGAACTTTCCACTAGGGAGAAATATCTTATGAAGGATGAATGCATTCATCTGAATGGAGTAAATGGCCCGATGGAAAAGTGTAAATGTAATAAAATGATTTTCATATTTTATTATTTAATTTTAGAAAATACTTGTTACATTTGAAATGTGTTTTCGTTAAATTTATGAGTTTTTTAAAAAAACACGATTGTAAGTCTATTCAAATGGATTTAAGTTCCACTGACTACAGGAACTTTTAAAAAATATTAAATCATTTTTATCTGCTAAATAGCTGCAATCACAAAAGTATATTAATAATCATAAATATTTCATTTGAAGTAGACTGTCTGAAAAAGGGTTCACTATATTTCTAAAATTTTCAGAATGTATATTCACACTGGCGGAGTTTCTTCAGCTAAACTTTCCACAAAAGAGTCTTGTATTAGATGAAACTCTTTTAATTTAATGTTGACAGTATTATTTTTCATTAGTATTTGTTGTGAAAGCATGATCTTAATCCAAGGAATAGAGTGCAATAATGCAATCTACCATGTTGGCAAGACCCTTCTAAGAACGACATTAAGTGTTCCATTTTGTTTAAACATTCCGACCCAAAATGTCACAGGGATTTAAAAAGATTTCCTACAGCAATCCTGAAAAAAGTCAAAATTTACAAAATAAATTCAAATATAGATGACATCAGAAACTTATGGAATCTGGGACCTCAAACTCAAAACCAGTGAATGGCCCATTATATATACAAACATATACTTTCCCAGCATGCTTACTTTTTTTTAGATTCAATGAACTTGTCATACTCCACGGACATCTTACAACAAAGTGCTTGGCGTGTGTGTGCAGAAGAGCAATTTGTATTAATCATGTTGCCTCCTAAACAAAGAGAAAGCAGAAAGAAGAACATAGCTTATCATTTGAAAAACAAACAAACCATTTAATTCTTCCCATTTGGCTAAATATATTTTTAATTTTAATATTTTGATTAAAATAATTTCCCCCTATAATACCCAATATTTATGATGTCACAAAAATTGTTTCTTTTGAAAAAATGTATATCCATTTTCAAAAAAGTTTTGATTCTAAAATCTGAAAAATCAAAGACCATTTCTTCATTTGCAACACTAATACTGCAGGCTCCCATTATAGGCCTTCCTAACACAGTTGAGCACCCCAGATACAATGGACAGTCAGCACTTAAAGAGAGGAAATTATTCCTTATCAGCTGTAATGTAGTAACACTATAAGAAACCTGGTTGTCAATCGGTGGCTAACTTGATAAAATTTAATTATCCCTTCAAAATTTGAACAAAATTGATCATCAAAGATTTGAATCTCTAATATGCCAGACATTGCCAAATATATACATGTTAGTGAGCATCTTGAATCCTTAGAAACCCTTTCTTAGACTAATGAGTAATGAACAATTATCAGACTATTCAATTGTGCTCATCAAGTCTAACCTAAAGCCTAAAACAGATTTTCTGGTACCAGCTCTGTACCAGGATTAACTCATACTAATTCAAAGAGAGTAACAGTCACCATCGAGGGATCAGCAGTGGAATGAGTGAGCAGTTTTAAGTTCCTGGGTGTCAACATCTCTGAAGATCTATCCTGGGCCCATCATACTGATGCAATTACAAAGAAGGCATGAGAGGGGCTATATTTCATTAGTTTAAGCAGTCTTGGTATGTCACCAAAGATCCCTGCAAATTTCTACAGAGGTACTGTGGAGAGCATTCTAACTGGTTGCATCACCATCTGGTATGGAGGGGCCATTGCTCAGGATCAGAAAAAGCTGCAGAGAATTGTAAGCTCAGCCAGCTCCATCATGGACATTGAGGACACCTTCAAAAGGTGAAGCCTCAAAGAAAAGGGGGCATCCATCATTAAGGACCCCCATCACCCAGGACATGCCCATTTCTCATTGCTACCATAAAGGAGGTGGTGCAGGAATCTGTAGACAGACACTCAATGTTTCAGGAACAGTTTCTTCCCCTCCACCATCAGATTTCTGAATGGAAAATAAACCCATGAACACTACCTCGCTATCTTTTCTTTTTATTTGCTCACTTTTTGCACTAATTACATAATTACAAGTCAATTTTCTGGTCATCATCAGCAATAAAAGAATGTACAAGGCCAGTTTCAAAAAATCTTCAAAATAGCACCTATAATTAGTTTAACAGAGGTAAGCATTGAAGGTTCTGTTGTAGGGAAGGTATAGAATGTTAATAAAATTATTTCAATAAGTATTTTGAGACCTGCAAAACACGTGAAAACCTGAGCAGCTACATTTATTATTTTTATCGCACCATTATTACGTGTTCATATTGCAAAGCATTACGTAAATTAAATGCACTTAAAGCAAAGCAACACAGAACATTTATCATTTCTTATTCTTTCAGTGGCAGTCATTGAATAGAAACTGTAAGTGCTGCACTGAGAGTTTCTGGAGAAATCCGACTAATCTGTTAATAAATTCAGTGAATAGGTCTATTGAAATGCTCAGAGCAACAAGGCACAAGGCTGAACTGCAAGCAATCTCCATCCAAGCGGTGCAAGGATATCAGTCTCCTTCAGCACTTAAAGGCCCAGACAAAATTCTCACTTCAGCACTTACCAGCCTTTTCCCGCAACTCTTTGTCTTCGCCATCTGTGAAGATAAATGTCTGGTAGAAAGAAAGAAGGGTATTCAGGGATTGTCTGGCATGTTTAATACATCCTTGTTAAATGAGTTTGTATTCCTAAATTCTGCTGTTTGATAAAGTGGATAGGTCTACATATTAAATATGAAACTTAGTAAAATATGTAATTTGTCCTACTGATTATTTTATAAGCCAAAGCCCAAAGACAATACGTATCAGAGTCTTTACAACCTTTTTATACCCAAGTAATGCAGTAAATGAATAATTAATCAGCAGTACTATCAAACTAAGATATCATTATCAGTAAAATATAATTAAGCTGCAATCTATCCAATTCCATAATAGATGGATTACAATTTAATAATTGACTTTACTGCTACTATTTGGGGAAAAATAAAGCTTCAGGTTAATTTGCACGGATATATTCCTTTCCCCCGAAAAGGGCAGCATGACAGTTCTTACTTTACATTGCTTCAATACGATTTTTATCCTCATTAATAATTTCTGATGCTGAGCTACTCCAGAGGAGTGTAGACCCTGAGAGGTCTAAGCTGCAGCAAGAACCACTTGCCCTGAAGGCAGGAAAAAGCTGGCAACAAACAAAAACTACTCCCTGGAGCTGTTTATAATAGGGTCTGATGTACACTCAGGGTTCTGGCTAGATTGGCCATTCCAGAATCACTCTGCAAGTCAAAAAGAAGTTTCCTCCAACTCTGCAAATGTATAGTTTATCTCTTTCTAATTTTTGACACAGTTTAGAGCAATTTAGTTTACTTATTGCCCTTTAGCCATTTGTACAGTCGGTATTTCATCGACTGTTTTTTTCATTGATGCTGTCTGGCCTCCTGAGTTCTTCCAGCATTTTGTGAATATTGCTTGGATTTCCAGCATCTGCAGATTTTCTATTGCTAGCTTTATTTGTATTTTATGATATACCGTGATGCTGGAAAGTTTGTGAACCCTGTAGAATATTCTCTATTTCTGAAAGACTAGGTGGCCTTTTGCAAACTTGAGACATGCAGCAATGTTTTTTTTGGGAGAGCAGTGGTTTCCCCCGTGGAGTCCTTCCATGAACACCATTCTTGTTCAGTGTTTTTCTTATAGTGGACACATGAACAGAGATTTTGGCAAGTTCTAGAGATTTCTGCAGGTCTTTTGCTGTTATCCTTGGGTTCTTTTTCACCTCCTTCAGCATTGCATGTTGTGCTCTTGGTGTGATCTTTGCAGGATGCCCACTCCGAGGGAGAATAGCAACAGCACTGAGTTTCCTCCAGTTGTAGTCAACTTCTCCTACTGTGGACTAATGAATATTAAGGTCTTCAGAAAAGCTTTTGTAGTCTTTTCCAGCTTTCTGCATCTCTACAATTCTTCTTCTAAGGTCCTCTGACAGTTGTATTAATCAAGGCATAGTGCATATAAACAGATCTTTCTTGAGAAGAGCAGGCTCTAACCTGACTTTGTGTATCTTTTAATAGGGCATGACCCCTCTACAACCCACACCTCCAATCTCATGTCATTGATTGGAGCATGATTCCAAAAATCTTTTGCAGAAGATTGGAACCCCAGAGGTTCACATACTTTTTCCATCAAATACATATAATATTGGATCATTTTTCTCAATAAATAAATGAATAAGTATAATGTTTTTGTGTTATTTATTAATTGGATTCTCTTTCTCTAGTTTTAGGATTTACATGAAGATCTAATCACATTCTAGGGTATATTTATGCAGAAATAGAGAAAATTATACAAAGTCCACAAGTTTTCTAGCACCAATGTACATCATTAATGTCTTTAAAAAGCCCAATGAATTGAAATGAGTAGTCTCTCACTCTCTCTCATTTGGCTATATGCAACAGATAAAGCTTTATGGATAGCAAAGTAAAATTGTAAATACGAGAAATCTAAAATGAAACTGGAGAATTCCTGAAATATCCAGATCAGGCAGCATCTGTGGAATGAGGTCTTCCAGTAGCACTCACATCGACAGTGCTGAAGCGCTTTGGGAGGTTGGTTATGGCTAGAAGCAGCAAGGACCTGGATCCACTGCAATTTGTCTATCACCTCAATAGGTCTACAGAAGATGTGATCTCATCACACAGCCTTGGATCACCTGGACAACACTAATACAAATGTCAGGATGCTGTTTATCGATTACAGCTCAGTGTTTAATACAATTATTTCTACAGTTCTGATCGAAAAGCTCTGAAACCTGGGCCTTTGTACCTCCCTCTGGAACTGGAACCCCTATTTCTGAACCAGAAGACCCCCACAATCTATGGGGATCGCAAACAACATTTGCACTTTGCTGCCAATCAACATTGGTGGAACTTAAGGGTGTGTCTTTAGCCCACTGCTCTACTCCCTCTACTCCCATGACTGTGTGGCTAGGCACACCTCAAATGCCATCTACAAATTTGCTGATGACACAACTATTGCCGGCAAAATTTCAGATGGTGACGAGAAGCTGTACAGGAGCCAGGGATATCAGCTGGTTGAGTGGCGTCGCAGCAACAGTCTTGCACTCAACGCCAGTAAGACCAAAGAAGTGATTGTGGACTTCAGAAAGGGTAAGACGAGGGAACACACACCAGTCCACAGAGGGAGCAGGAGTAGAAGGAGAGAGCAATTTCAAGTTCCTGATTGTCAACATCACTGAGGATCTATCCTAGGCCCAATATATCAATGCAGTTACAAAGAAGGCGCAACAGCAGCTATATTTTATGAGGAGTTTGAGGAGATTTGATACGTCAACAAAGACACTCGCAAATTTCTGCAGATCCACCATGGAGAGCATTCTGACCATCTGGTGTGGGGGTGGGGTGCTACTGCACAGAGTCGAAAGAAGAGCTGCGGGAGGTTGTGAACTCAGTCAGTCCATTGGCACTAGCCTCTGTAACATCCAGAATATCTTCAAGAGGCGTTGCATCAAAAGAGCGGCATTCATCATTAAGGACCCTCATCACCCAGGACATGCCCTCCTCATTGTTACCATCAGGGATGTGGTAAAGGATTCTGAAGGCACACACTCAATGATTCAGGAACATAGGCAAGTGTTATCAAACCTGATTCTGAATCAACATTACATGTCAAAGACCAGGGTTAGAGCTGTTGTTACTGGGATGGCTAAGAATATTGCAGAGATATCTCCTTCATTTCATGGATCACAACCAAAGTAAAATTATTTACACAACAAAAAAACTCTGCTAGGGGACAACAGTAAGATTCTCGTAAAATGGGGGAGGGGGGTTCCTCAATTTAACCATGATAATCCATGGGATATTTGCCACTCAAACAGCCGAGATACTAGAGTAGGCAAGTACTCCAGCAATGTGGAATATTACAGCTATGAACTTGACATTGACAAAGTGACTGTGGCTTCATCTGATGCTCTTGAATTTGCAAATTTCCATAACAGTTTAACCCTTGACGCTATCTTCCTGGCTTCTTTAATTTTCTTTAATTTGTGTTAAGAGTACAACCTAGCACCTCTCTAAAGCAAGTCTGAGAGGGGTGGGATTTGTCTGACACTTTGAATGGGTAGGATGCCTTATAAGGAAAGGTTGGAAATGCTTTATATCTGCTGGAATTTAGAAGAGTGAAAGAGGACGATTTAAGTATGCAAGATGTCAAGGTCTTGACTGGGTTGATATGGAGAGGATGAATCCTTCTATAGGAGAATCTACAGATGACATAAATTAATCTACAGCAGCCACAGGTGACATTGACTCAAACAGCATCACCCAAACCCACAACCTCCATCACCAAGGAGATGAACAGATGGCACATGGGAACACCTCTACCTGCATGATTCCCTCTAAGTCACACACCATTCTGATGTGGAAGTATATCACAGTTCATTCAACATCACTGGGTCTTCACCACAAAGTCTGCAGATGAAACCGATTTTACCACCCATTTTCCCCAAGGTTAATTTGAGTTGGGCAATAAATGCTGGCCATACAAGAGATGTCAATATCCTGCAAAAGGAATACATGGAAAAAAATTGAAAAGCGGTTTACTAGTCTCAGGATCATCTCTCTGCTGTACTATATCTAAGTCAAAAACTGTGTCAAAAAAGGAAAAACAGTGTATATAGATGCACTGCACATATGGAGACCATTTAGCCTATGCACCAAACTGCAGCATGCCTGGCCTACCTCCCATGCTTGGCACTTAAGATTAATGCTACATCCTCTCTCCAGAGTCTGGTTTCTTGAGCACTGAACTTCCACTTCTCTCCACCTTCATACAGCCTGAGATTTGACATCTTAGTTCTTTTGCTTTATTCTATTTTACTCCTCTTCAAGGACTTCCTTTAGGTTAAATTCATTCCATTTTTGAAGCTTCTGCAATCCTAAAGTTTGTCTGATGACCTTAATATATGGGGTGCTTATTTTACACAATCCAAATGTGTTGTATTGACTATAATTTGGTTGTCACTAATAGAATGCAATGTAATGACAGACAATCTTTTCTTTTAAATCTAATACTCAGCTCAAACTCCCTTGGCAAAATCTAAATCTGGTGTTTCCCCTTATTTGTTTCCCAAATGAAAACTTACTTTTGAGTTATTTCAGCACCTCTAGCATTTTGTGTGTACTACTTTGAAAAATTACTTTATTTGCTCAGCCTCCCTTTGCAGATTGCTTTCCATCTATTCCATGGTGTCATTTATCCCAGACTTTGGATTTTTAAAAAATCATTCAATAAGCCTAGTCAATGTTGCTGAGAAATTCTCTGTCTCTGGGGGATTTTTGACTCCCATCACATCATCCCTGTCAACCATAGATTCTGTTTTTGTGTCACTTTGCATGCAATTTCACTCCACTGAAGTGTAGTAAAATGAAACTTAAGATTAATAACAACAGGTAAATAAAATTGAAACAAAAATGAATTGAAAACTTTTCACTTAAATTAATGGTAAAATTTAGATGGCTTCCAACTGAAAATGAAGAGCAGATTGGAATACAGACACATAAATTACTGGTCTCAGATGAAGAGATGGCTCAAAATAATTAATCACTGATTCATCTGCTATTCATTACCAGAAGTTCCCCTTCAGACTGCTGACCTTCACAGTTTTTCTTTAAATTTCACATTGATTAATTCACTCCAACTGTTCCAGCATGCCTTTCACTCACAGGCGCAGCACTTTTGGGTAATAAATCATCCTGAGGCTTATTTGGAGTGAAGCGCTTGTAAGGTTTTTGATCTCTTCATGTTTTATGAGTTCTAGCATTCTTTAGTTCTGCTTTATAAAATTCGGAATTTTCTGTGCACGCAATCAAAAGCACACACACAGTCACAAACTAATGGCTATTCATCAACTGGTTTCAATTTTCCATTGCTTCCGATACTGGAAACTGCAGATACAAAACATAACAGAAATAAACTTCTTTCTATGTCAATCTGCTAAATCCAAATCTATTATTCTTCACCTTAGACATGTTCACTTTTTGGATTAAGAAGCCACAACTATTTTCTCAATGATAAAAACAATATTTAAACATCACACCATATCACAAACCTATCTGTCCTTTTGAATGATTTAAAAGTATCTGATTAAATCTGGAACGAGTTTAACTTCTTTCAAGGATAAAGACACAGTTTGTATTCATGTGGCTGCTTGACTGGTGCTGGAGTGAGATCAGTTCACAATACCTTTCAGTGATCTGGCAATCTTCAGCACACTAACATCTGGCATTCATTTAAAAAAGGAACCAGCAGGGGTAACATGGTGGTTGAAGGGAAGAAACAGGAAAGCATAAAACTGAGTAAACAGAAAAATCCCTGCTTACACAGACTACTTTATATCCACATCTTGGATTCGTTTTAACAATAGTGAGTGTTTGATAAAACTGAAATGGGGCTTTGAAAGCTCCATTATTAAAATCATAGTTTTAACTTTGGAAATCTTCACCTTGCACTTACTTATTTGAACTTTATTTTCATTATCAATTCTAACAGATTATGGTAACGCCTTCCTAAAAACACTTCCATTTTATCCCAGTGCATTACAAAGAAATGGTTTCAGCACTGTATCAGGGAGATACACCACAGTGGTGAAAGAAAAGCTATGTATCATAGAACTATAGAACTACAGAAAACTACAGCGCAGAAAACAGGCCATTCGGCCCTTCTAGTCTGTGCCGAAACTTTATTCCACTAGTCCCATTGACCTGCACCCAGTCCATAACCCTCCAGACCTCTCCTATTCATGTACCTATCCAATTTATTCTTAAAACTTAAGAGTGAGCCCACATTTACCGCGTCAGATGGCAGCCCATTCCACACTCCCACCACTCTCTGAGTAAAGAAGTTCTCCCTAATGTTCCCCCTAAACCTTTCCCCTTTCAGTCTAAAGCCATGTCCTCTTGTACTTATCTCTCCTAATCTAAGTGGAAAGAGCCTATTTGCATTTACTCTGTCTATACCCCTCATAATTTTGAAAACCTCTATCAAATCTCCCCTCATTCTTCTACACTCCAAGGAATAAAGTCCTAACCTGTTCAATCTTTCCCTGTAACTCAACTCCTGAAGACCCGGCAACATCCTAATAAATCTTCTCTGCACTCTTTCAATCTTACTGATATCCTTCCTATAGTTAGGTGACCAGAACTGCACACAATACTCCAAATTTGGCCTCACCAATGTCTTATACAACCTCACCATAACACCCCAACTCCTATACTCAATACTTTGATTTATGAATGCCAGGATGCCAAAAGCCTTCTTTACAACCCTGTCTACCTGTGACGCCACTTTCAGGGAATTATGTATCTGAACTCCCAGATCCCTTTGTTCCTCCACACTCCTCAGTGCCCTACCATTTACTGTGTATGTCCTACCTTGATTTGTCCTTCCAAAATGCAACACCTCACACGTCTGCGTTAAATTCCATCTGCCATTTTCTGGCCCATTTTTCCAGTTGGTCCAGATCCCTCTGCAAGCTTTGAAAGCCTTCCTCACTGTCCACAATGCCTCCAAACTTGATGTCATCAGCAAACTTTATTATTAGGTATCCTAATAACTTTCACCAGCACTGGACTTAACTCTTAACTCCACCATCATACAGTCTGAGATTTGCCACCTCAATACTTTCACTTTATTCTATTTTACTCCCATTCAAGGACATCCTTTAAGTTAATCCATTCCAGATGAAGCTTCTGCCAACCTAAAGTTTGCCTAATGATCTTAATACATGGAGTGCTTACTTTACACAATCTAATAAACTCAAAGTTTGCATTGATATTTCCCACTTGAGAGCAGATATCTGATTTTTCATACCAGTGCTCGAACAGACTGCAGCTTGAAAGGACTGCAAAATCTTACACCGCCCAAAACTTAAAACATTAATGTGGTTGCTAGGAATGGCTCCTTTACAGAAAGCAAATGAAGCATAACTTTGAGGGTTGACAATTTATAGGAAAGAAGAGCTGCCAGTAACATGTTCAATATTTTCACACCGCAAAAATGTTACATATGGTCAACCCTAAATCCAGAGCTGAAAGCAACGTTTGTTATCAACTGACAAATTCATTCTGCAGTTCTTATTAAATGTTTAGCTTACCTTTACTCAAAATAAGGTAGACCTAGTTTTTGTCTGATCAGCTTTGTTTCAGTAGAGAATTCCATAAGACATAGAAGCAGAATTAGACCATTTGGCCCATCGAGGCTATTTTGCCATTCCTACTAACCTTCTCAACCCCATTCTCCTGCCTTCTCCCTGTATTCTGTGATACGCTTACTAATCCTTAACATTAACACCAATGCTTGCATCTACAGAATGATTTGCCCATGCTTCCACAACTCCAATGAAGGCCAGAAAGTGCTTCAACTAAATGCTAACAAAACAGTAGGCACGTGACCTATAAGTCCTCTCCAATTTGCACACCATCCTAACTTAGAAATACCTCACTGCTCCTTTGTGGTTACTGGGTCTCATTAGCAAAATTCACGATGTATCACATGATGTGGTCTGCAGTGGTTCGGGGAGGTGGATTGGCCACTGACACCCTGAAGGGAACTTAGGGACCTGGCAGTAAATGCCAGCCATGAAAGTGACTGCAGATCCCCACAAATCAATAACAGCATTAGCTGATCAGCTAACATCTTTCTGATTAATATGTGAGATTTCTAATTTATAGACTGTTGCTAATAGGACTCCCCAGCAAACTCTCCATTACCAAGGCAGCTGTCCCATTACTGATGAACTGAAGGTGTGTGGTTCGGGATCACCTTCCACTCCTAAGTTTAAATTTTTGGGTTGGGGTAGTGCGTGGGTTGGAATGGAAGGAGGGTTTGACCCACAGAGTTACACAGTTGGTTTTATGCACATACTAGTTAGCATGGTAAGGCATTTGGGAGGAGACAACTGTTTGGGGGATTTTACCTTGGAAAAAAGGTTAGCTTGGGGGGAGGTATCCTACCCTGTGTGGTCCTATGTAAGCAGTGGGGTGTCTAGGACTGAGAAAAGGGGTCTGCTTGATGCGACAGAATGACTATGAGGAATGAGTTTGCCACAGTAGGCTAAATTACAGTGGTAGTTGTCACCTGTGATACCCATGTTGTTGTACAGTTGCCATTGATAATTCATTACTCAACATGGTGAACTGGTTGTAAGTGTGTTGGTTACCAGGGTGAGCCAACTGGGCAAAGTGCTAGTGAATTATGTAGCACAGCAGTTAACACGACGCTATTACATCAGAGTTCAGAGTTCAATCCCAGCATCCTTTGTAAGGAGTTTGTATGTCCTCCCTGTGGAATGCATGGGCTTCCTCCCACACCCCAAAGACATATCCATTAAGAGGTTAACTGGTCATTGTATATTGTCTCATGATTAGGATAGGGTTAAATCGGTTGCTTGCAACATGGCTTGAAGGGCTGGAAGGGCCTATTTTGCACCGTATCTCTAAATAAAAATAAAATAAATAATTAGGAGCTTATCAATCTTTGTTTTAAATATACCCAATGACTTGGCCTCCACAGCCATCTGATTCACCACCCTCTGGCTAAACAAATTCCTCGTCACCAATGTTCTAAAAGGAACATTCTTCTATTCAGAGCCTCTGGTCCTGGACTCTCCCACCACAGAAAACATCCTCTCCACATCCAATCTATCTAGGCCTTTCAATGTTGGATAGGTTTCAATGAAATCCCCCCCTCATTCTTCTAAACACCAGCAAGTACAGATCCGGAGCCATCAATTGGTCCTCATACATTAACCCTTTCATTCCCAGAATCATTTCATGAACTTTCTCCGGACCCTCTCCAATGCCAGCACCCCCTTTGTTAGTGTAGAATGCAGGGTCCAAAACTGCTCACACTACTCCAAGTGCAGTGTGGCCAATGCCTTATAAAGGCTCAACATTACATCCTTGCTTTTATATCCTAGTCATCTCGAAATGGATACTAACAGTGCATTTGCCTTCCTTACTACCAGATCAAGCTGCCAGTTAATCTTTAGGGAATCCTGCCCAAGGACTCCCAAGACCCTTCGATTTCTGAATTTTCTCCCTGTTTACCTTCCACCAAAGTGCATGACCATACACTTCCCTACACTGTATTCCATCTGCCACTTCATTGTCCATTCTCTTAATCTATCCAAATCCTTCTGAAGACTCCCTCCTTCCTCAACACTACCTGCTTCTCCACCTATCTTTGTATTATCCTCAAACTTGGCTATATCAATCAATTCCATCATTCAAATCATTGACATATAACATGAAAAAAGTGGTCCCAAAACTGTCTGCTGCAGCATCCACTCAGAAATTCCCTCAATGGTGCTTTTCTGTTTATTCATTTTTCAGCTAATTTATTACGGTTTTTTTCACAATCATAGATGTTCAATATATCCGGACTAAATTACAGTGGATTTATCCACATTTCCATGACAGAATTCTATTTACGATTAGGTTCACAACCAGAATTTATTATCAGATAAATCTTTTGCACTGATGAATACAAAAGTGGGTACAATTTTGTATCTTCTGAACTAGTCTTGATGCATGATGTTGACCCAAAATGTTGACAATTCCTTTTCTCTCACGGATGCTGCTCAACCTGTTGCGTTCCTCCGGCAGATTGTTTGCTACTTTATTTTCCAGCAGACCCTTGTATTTCCGTGGTTCTAGAGATTTGAACCCATGCTTCAGAACTGCAAGGAATTGGGTAAGTGATTCTCATGCCTTAGAGGATGCATAATAAATAATGCATTGATGTCGTTTTCATTTCAGAGTCCAGGATTGGGACTTTATGGATACAAGCACCTTCCTACTCATTGTAAGCACTTTGTAAGATTTGGAACATTTGTTCTGGTTTTGATAGGAATGCTAACTGAGAATAACTACAATGTTTCATAAGAGAGAGAGAAAAAAGATTTGGACAGGGCCAAATCAGAAGTTTTACATCTACATCTGCATTGCACGATAAGAGGCATTGACCATGTAGATAGAGGATTTTCCCAGGGCTGAAATGGCTAACACAAGAGGACACAGTTTTAAGGTGCTTGGAAGTAGGTACTGAGGAAATGTCAGGGTTAAGTTTTTTTTTTAAAACGCAGAGAATGGTGAGTGCGTGGAATGGGCTGCCGGCGACGCTGGTGGAAGCGGATATGATAGGGTCTTTTATGGGGCTCCTGGATAGGTACAGTACATGGAGCTTAGAAAAATAGAGGGCTGTGGGTAACCGGAGGTAATTTCTAAAGTAAGTACATGTGACAGCATTGTGGGACAAAGAGCCTATATTGTGCTGTAAGTTTTCTATGTTTCTATATCATGTCTTCTGACAACTTTCTTCCAACTGTAGGGATTAGGGAATTGTAGCCGACAAGGGATATCAAGGCTCAGTTTAGGAAATGCGGAAGCATATGTCAGGTATATGCTGCTGGGATCAAGCATAGCCTTTGGCGAGCACAAAGGATGTAGAAATACACCCAAGAAGGAAATCAGGAGGGCAAAAAGGGGGTGTGAGATATCCTTATTAACTAAGGTAAAGAAGAATCTTAAAAGATTCTACAAATATATGAAGGAAAAAAAAGGTTATTTGAGGGAGAACAGGTTCCCCTTAGTGTGGTCATCTATGAAGGGAGCAGAGACAAATGGTCATGGGCCTAAATTAATACATCTTATCTGTATTTACTATGGAGAAGGTCACAAAGCTAGGGAATTCAGGAAAGAGAATAGTGATGTCCTGAAATATATTAATGTTACAAATGAGATGTTTGCAGTACTGAGGCAGATAGAAGTGAATATAACCCTAGGCCCTGACCAAATGTGTCCCAGGACATCAAGGGAAGCAAAGGAAGTAATTGCCAGGCCCTGACAAAGATTTTTGTACCTTCCTCAGCTATGAGTGAGGTACAGATAGAATAGAGGCTGATATTGGATCTTTGACTACGAAGGGATGCAAAGCCAAAAGGGGGGGATTTCAAGTCTGAGAAACTAACATCACTGACGAGTAAGTTACTGGAGAGGGTTTTGCCAGAATTTCTGTATTTTGAATTGCAAGGACTGATTAAAGATAACCAGCATAGGTTTATGTGTGGGAAATTGAACCTCAAATTTTTTGAAAAGGTGACCATGAGGATTGATGAAGGCAGAAACCAAACTTTGTGAAACATCGTTTGAAAATACATGTAGATAATAACATCTTCATGAATTTTCGGAAGACTTTTCACAGGGCCTGTTAGTCTGGTCTGATATTCTTAGATCACATGAGATCAAAGTTCAAAGAAAATTTACCATCAAAGTACATACATGTCACCTTATACAACCTTCTCGTAGGATTTTCCATTCAAGGGCATTGGGTCAAGGCCAAGGTGCACTAGTCAATTTGGATACAAAATTCCTCTGGTGGAAGGAGTCATGGTTATTAGTGGGGGGTTGTTTAATCTAACTGGAAGCCTGTGATATGCTGCCAGGATTGGTTGTGGGTCTCCATTATTTGTCAGATTTGGATGAGAATGTAGAAAGTATGATTGCAGGCATCACCAAAACTGGTAGTGGAATAAACAATAAAGTAGATTGTCTAAGTTTACAACAACATTTTGATCAACTGGGGAACTGGATGAAGGAATGATAGATGGAATTTAACTGGAAAAGGGCGAAGTGAAGCATTTTGGGAAGTCAAACGAAGGCAGCACATATACAGTAAATAACAAGGCCCTGGTGAGTGTTGTAGGTCAGAGCGAACATTACAAGTGCATAGTTCTTCGAAAGTGACGAGGTGGGCAAGGTAATGAAAAAAATCTTAAGTGGCAAAACCGATGTGAACGCCTTGCCAAGTCCTCACCTGGTTTTGGACCAATGATATCCACGTCTGAAAGAGCAGATCCAGTCTGGCTTTGTGATACTTCCTGGTGGTTTTCACCGCAATAAAAATGTCACTGAGTTGCATTTTATGCTTGCCGGGCCCCGTGTAAATACTGTGCCAGGGGGCATCCCACAATACTGCACCTTCCTCCTCCGATGTAGGACCAGCCTGATCTCTCTGAGGTGGTCTGTTCACAGGCCCTTTCTCTTTAACGTGAGTCCGATGAGATCTGCCTGCTGTTGCATATCGGTGCCAGCTATGTCCCCTTTCTGCTGCAGTGTTAGAGTAACTCCTGAACCCCCCAGGTAAGGCTCCAGCTCGCTTCTCCTCCTGGAAGATGCTTCTGTCCTGGCTTGCATTGCCAAACCTTTTAGCGGACTGTCTAAACGGCTGTCCGAAGTTTGAGACCTGCAAATCCTGGCGTCCCCACTGCTGGAGCCCCACCAGAAGTAGAAGTGAAGTGCAAAGAGTCAAGCAGAGCAGGAAACAGAGTTTACTGTTTGCCGAACCGCGTAAACGCATCCTCTGTGCTCAGCCCGAGCACCCGGGGGCGAAGGATCTGCACTGTGGCAGGTCCAGAACTGGTCCCATGTCTGATCGGATCATTGACTGTCTACCGCCACTCTTCAACAATCTGCTGTCACACCTCCCACTCTCACTGAGATCAGCTAGTTGGCACTAGTGTTTATTTCCAATTTAGTAGACCAACAAGCAGCCAGCGAACAAGAGTACACCAGATCCAAGTGGGTTCAGCTCTTCCTTATCGCCACCTAATGTGGAGGACTAAACTACTTCCAAGTCCCTTTTACACAGCAACACGCTCAAAATACTGGAGGAATTCAGCAAGTTAGGGAGAGTCCGCGGTGGGGGCGGGGGCAAACAGTAGACATTTCGGGCCGAGACCCTTTTAAACATTCCTCGTTGCTCAAGATTTCCAGCATCTGCAAAATTATTTGTGTTTACAATGCTCTCAAGTGTGATCAGACCAGAGTTATACCGAGCTGCAACATAACCTCAAGTAATTATTTCTTATTTTAAATTAACCAAAATAAACTTCATTCACAACACAAAAATGTATTTACAAAAATAAACTGCAACACCTTTTCATTCTTACATTTGTATACAATACACTTAGCGTTAAATTACTGTATTTTATTTAAAACTAATAGCACCATTGACACTCGTGGCTCCCTGGGGTGATACACTGTTTCAATAATTGATGTCTTTCCTCATCCAACCTGGTTGTACCCTGACCAAAAGCGGAATATCTATTTCCATAAATAATATGTTTAATCCTGCTTTCCATATTCTTCATTCTTGTCATAGTCATAGTCATACTTTATTGATCCGGGGGAAATTGGTTTTCATTACAGTTGCACCATAAATAATAAATAGTAATAAAACCATAAACAGTTAAATAATAATATGTAAATTATGCCAGGAAATAAGTCCAGGACCAGTCTATTGGCTCAGGGTGTCTGACCCTCCAAGGGAGCAGTTGTAAAGTTTGATGGCCACAGGCAGGAATGACTTCCTATGACGCTCTGTGCTGCATCTTGGAGGAATGAGTCTCTGGCTGAATGTACTCCTGTGCCCAACCAGTACATTATGTAGTGGATGGGAGACATTGTCCAAGATGGCATGCAACTTGGACAGCATCCTCTTTTCAGACACCACCGTCAGAGAGTCCAGTTCCATCCCCACAACATCACTGGCCTTACGAATGAGTTTGTTGATTCTGTTGGTGTCTGCTACCCTCAGCCTGCTGCCCCAGCACACAACAGCAAACATGATAGCACTGGCCACCACAGACTCGTAGAACATCCTCAGCATCATCCGGCAGATGTTAAAGGACCTCAGTCTCTTCAGGAAATAGAGACGGCTCTGACCCTTCTTGTAGACAGCCTCAGTGTTCTTTGACCAGTCCAGTTTATTGTCAATTCATATCCCCAGGTATTTGTAATCCTCCACCATGTCCACCCTGACCCCCTGGATGGAAACAGGGGTCACCGGTACCTTAGTTCTTCTCAGGTCTACCACCAGCTCCTTAGTCTTTTTCACATTAAGCTGCAGATAATTCTGCTCACACCATGTGACAAAGTTTCTTACCGTAGCCCTGTACTCGGCCTCATCTCCCTTGCTGATGCGTCCAACTATGACAGAGTCATCAGAAAACTTCTGAGGATGACAAGTGTGTTTTGCTATATTTCCATTTTTTCTTCAACCATTAGTTGATCCTCACAACTTCTCAGTGAAGATGAATGTACAACAACCGACAATCTGCTGGAGGAAGTGAGTAGGTTGAGGAGTATCTATGTGGGGAAAAGGGTTTTATTGACTTTTCAGGTGGCAATCCTGCACTTGGGACTATGAGTGGAGAGTGCAGAAAGCCAATATAAAGAAAGGGGTCCCTGAGAGAAGGGCCAAAAGTGATTAGTGGACTAAGGAGAGGTGACCGATGACAGGCAGATTGTACTGGCTACTCAGCCAAAGTTTCAAACTCCCTTCTGTATGCTGATTCATCACCATCTTTGATATGGCCCACAATAGTGATGTCATCAGCAAACTTGTATATGGTGTTGGAGCTGTACTTAGCCACACAGTCACAGGTGTAAAGCGGAGTAGAGCAGGGGGCTCAGGACACATCCCTGTGGTGCACCTGTGCTGATGGAGATGGTGGAGAAGATGTTTTTGCCAATCCGAACTGACTGGGGTCTGCAAGTGTGGAAATCCAGGATCCACTGGCACAAGGTGGTATTGAGGTCCAGGTCTTGGAGCGTACTGACTAGTTTTGAGGGGATGATGGTAATAAACGCTGAGCTGTAATCGATAATGGAGCATCCTGGTGTATGCATTTTTGCTGTCCAAACGTCCCAGATTTGTGTGAAGAGCTAATGACACAGCATCTGCTATAGACCTGTTGCTAGTAGATAAATTGGAGCAGATCCAAGATGCCTCTCAGGCAGGAGCTGATATGTTTTATAACCAGCCTCTCAAGGTACTCCTGTAAATGTAAGTGCAACTGGTGGATAGTCATTGAGGCAGGTTACCATGCTGTTCTTGGGCACAAAGATAGCATGACTGTGCCACTACTTCCTTAGGAGCTTGTGAAGGTTTGGCATGACATCTAAAACTTTGATAAACTTCTATAGATGTGTGGTGCAGAGTTTATTGACTGGTTGCATCACACGGTGGTATGGAAACACCAATGCCCTTGAACAGAAGATCCTACAAAAAGCAGTGGATATGGCCCAGTCCTTCACATTAAAACCCTCCCCAACACTGAGCACATCAACATGGAGCATTGTCACTGGCAAGCAGCATCCATCATCAGGGATCCCCACCACCTAGGACATGCTCTCTTCTCACTGCTGCCATCAGGAAGAAGGTACAGGAGCCTTAGGACTCGCACCACCAGGTTCAGAAACAGTTATTACCCCTCAGCCATCAAGCTATTGACCATAGGGGATAACTTCACTCAACTTCACTTGCCCCATCACTGAAGTGTTCCCACAACCAATGGACTCACTTTCAAGGATTCTTCATCTCATGTTCTTGATATTTATTGCTTATTTATTAATTATTATTATTTTGCCTACTAGCACAAATTGCTGTCTTTTGCACACTGATTGCAGGCCCAGTTGGTGCGGTCTTTCATTGATTCTATTATGATTTATTATTCTATCATAGATTTATCGAGTATACCTTCAATATAATGAATTTGAGGGTTGTATCTGGTGACATATACATATGTTGATAATAAATTTACTCTGAACTTTGAGGCAGTATATAGTTACATGTACGTACTTTGATAATAAATTTACTTTGAACTTCATGGTTTGAAGACCAAAAGTAAACACTTATTATTACTGTTTCATCAAAATTCCATAATTGTGATAACACTTCTTTACTACTAATTGGATTCTATTTGTCATAAAAACTACAGTAACATTTATTCCCTATTTATTTATTATATGTGCATGTGTTTAAATGATTAATGTCCAAAGACCCCAAAGACAAAGTACAAACATTTTCCAAATCTCACCATTAAATAATCGCCATTTTTATTTTCCTTCTGATCTGGATAATTCTATTCCATTTGACATTTTAATGCTTTCTCATAATACTTTATAGTTGTTGGCTTCCTGCTTCTTTTCTCGTCATCTTGCATACACCAATTATCATTGGCAACAAACTAATACCTATATCACACACAATATACACTGTCAAGCAATGACATTCAGACCAAGTGGTCCATCATTGTTAAGCGAGGAAAACACATCAAGGATAAATAAGATTATGGTGGAAGTATTAGGGAGGTTTCTGTATTCACGGGCAAATAAATTTTTTTTATCTTTACTTATAATTTAATTTACTCAAACAGATAATGCATAAGAATATTCTGGCATAATCTCCTTCAATGCATCATTTATCTATCTAAAAATAATGAAAACAAAACAAACTGCCTAGTTTTGTAAATGACAATTTTACCCTTGATTTCCCTAATTATTACAATACTATTTATAAGCATAGTGCTTTTGACTGGTTTTTTTCTACTGTATTACATGATAATGGAACAAAACCCACAAAAGTGTCACGGTTGGAGCGACATTATTAAAGTTCAGGGTATTAGAGTTCAGGATTCAATTCTGGCACCCTCTGCAAGAAGTTTGTACACCCTTCCCTCCAGGTGCTCCAGTTTCCCCTGACAGTCCAAAGACATACCAGTTAGAAGGTTAATTAATCATTGTAAATTGCCCTGTGGTTAGCCTAGGGTTAAATAGTTGGGTTGCTGGGGCAGTGTGGCTCATTGAGTCGTAAGGGCCCGTTCCATGCTGTATCTCAAAAATGAATCAATAAAATAAAAAAAATTAAAATCTTACATTATACGTAAAAGGAATGCACAATAAACTGGAATAAGAAATTCTTAATTCATTTCTTAATACATGCATTACTAAATGACAATAAAAGAGAACTGCGTGTCCTTATAATCTAATCTAATCTTTGTCGTACCATTGAGGCAAAGCATGAGAAGTAGCCATCAATCCATCAAAATTCGAGTTTATCCCAGCATGGAATCTTAAGTTTTCAAAATGATAATAAGTTCCTCAAGGATTTAGTAAATACAAGATTCAAGATTGTTTAATGCCATTTCTAGTATTCAAGTCTAAAGGAGAATGAAATAATTGTCCGATGCAGCTCAAAAATCACAATAAGATAAAGAACACGATAATTTAAAACACACAATAAATATTAATATGTAGGATAGCCTATATACAATACATAGA
This sequence comes from Mobula hypostoma, assembly GCF_963921235.1. Taxonomy (NCBI): domain Eukaryota; kingdom Metazoa; phylum Chordata; class Chondrichthyes; order Myliobatiformes; family Myliobatidae; genus Mobula; species Mobula hypostoma. The sequence goes on along the minus strand of NC_086118.1, from coordinate 34,506,561 downwards.
TTGATTGTATATCCTTAATGTTATGCTAGGCACAGGAGTGTCTGTATATAAGATGACTCTGACAGTAAATGATAAAGTAGTGGTATCATTTACTGTCAGAGTCAGTTGAGCGGCTGGTGGTGTTGATCAGCTTTATTACCTGGAGAAAGTAAACATTTCTGGTGGTCCTGGCCTGAATGTTGTGTACCCTCCTTCCTGATGGGAGTGGGGCAAAGCAGTTCATGAGCAGGGTGGGTGGGATGCTTCATGATATTGCTGCCCTTCTCCAGCACCTTTCTGTATACATGTTCTTGATGGCAGGTAGGCTGGTGCTGGTGGTGCAGCTTTGACTACCTGTTGTAGAGCCAAGAATATTACACGGAGCCTCTGCTAAGTGAACACCATTTAATATCCTCAGATGTGCAAGAAACACCCTCTCCACATCCACCATTTCTAGACTGCGATTTGTTTAATTAGCTAGGCCTACGAGGGGTGATTGATAGGTTTGTGGCCTAAGGTAGAAGGAGTCAACTTTAGAAAACCTAGCACATTTATTTTTCAACATAGTTTCCTCCTACATTTACACACTTAGTCCAGTGGTCGTGAAGCATACGGATCTTGGATCTCCAGAAAGTGCCCACAGCAGGGGTGATTGATAAGTTTGTGGCCCAAGGTAGAAGGAGATGAGTTATACAGCTCTCGTTACATGCATATGCATTTCAACTCTTTGAGCGATTATGCAGAAAGTTTGAAGTTAATAACGCATCAGGGTGATTGATAAGTTTGTGGCCCAAGGTAGAAGGAGATGAGTTATTAACTTCAAACTTTCTGCATAATCACTCAAAGAGTTGAACTGCATGTGCATGTAATGAGAGCTGTATAACTTATCTCCTTCTACCTTGGGATACCAACTTATCAATCACCCGTGCTGTGGACACTTTCTGGAGGTCTAAGATCCGTATGCTCCACGACCGCTGGACTAAGTGTGTAAATGTAAGAGGGGACTATGTTGAAAAATAAATGTGCTAGGTTTTCTAAAATTGACTCCTTCTACCTTAGGCCACGAACTTATCAATCACCTCTTGTATAGTTAAACAGAACAACTATACTGGAATTCCTACTAAAGAAATGTGAAAAATGTACCATGGTATTTAAATAATTGACATCACTGAGTTTATACAAGTGAGAAGGACTTTGATTGAATATTTAAGATATTGAAATGTCTTGATGAATGTTGGGAGGATATTTTCTTGTGGGAGAACTTAAAAGCATAAGACCATAAGATATAGGAGCAGAAGTAGGTCATTCAACCCATCGAGTCTGCTCCGCCATTCAATCATGGGCTGATCTAATTCTTCCAGTTATCCCCATTCCCCTGCTTTCAAAACAAGGGGTAACTTTTAAAAAATAAGTGGTCAACAGAGTTGATATTATTTTTCTATTTTCGAAAGCTTTAAAATGATGGGACTGTCTTTCTCAAATGGAAGTGGAAGCAGAGAGTTTTTATTATTTTTAAGGCAGAGATAGAAAGATTGTTAATAATAAAGGGGATGGAAGATTATCATGGGAAATAAGAATAGAATTGAACTCACAGTCCTCACCGACAATCAACACAGACACACCTCCAGGATGTGTGCTGAGCCACTACTCTACTCTCTCTTCGCTCATGACTGTGTGGCCAAGCACAGCTCAAAAGCCATCTATAAATTTGCTGATGACTCCACTGTTATTGGCAAAACTCAAATAGTGACAAGATATATCAGCTGGTGGCGTAGCAACAACCTTGCATTCAGCATCACCAAGACCAAAGAACTGATTGTGGACTTCAGAAAGCGGAATACAAGGGAACACACACCAGTTCACAAGGAGGAATCAGAAGTGGAAAGAGTGAGCAGTTTCAAGTTCCTGAGTATTAGTATCTCTAAGGATCTAACCTGGACCCAATATATCGATGCAGCTATAACAAAGGCACGTTAGCAGCTATATTTCATTAGGAGTTTGAGGAGGTTTGCCACCAAAAACACTCAGAAATCTCTTCAGATGTACGGTGGAGAGCATTCTAACTGGCTACATCGCCATCTGTTAAGGGGTGGTGATAGTACAGAGGATCAAAAAAAGCTGCAGAGTTATAAACTCCATCATGGGAACTAGCTTCCACAGGATCCAGGACATCTCCAAGGAGCAATGCCTCAAAAAGGCAGCTTCCATCATTAAGGTCACCCATCACCCATAATCTCATTGCTACCATCTGGAAGGGGGTAGCGAAGCCTGATGGCACACACTTGACCATCCAAGAACAGTTTTTTCCCCTCTGCCATCCGATTTCTGAATGGATATTGAACACATGAACACCACCTCACTGCATTTTTATTTTTTATTTCTATTTTGTACTACTTATTTAACTATAATGTATATATATATCTACTGTATTTGTTTTTTATTATGTATTGCACAAAGACAACAAAATTCACAACATTTGGGGGCGTTATTAAATCTGATTCTGGTTATTATATTGTTTCTGATTCTCTACAAGAACAAAATTTACACCCAGCCCTCCCTTTTTATGCGGGGCGGAAACCTCCCCGACTCGACAACCCGCGTAGACGTTCTGTTTGAACGTCATGACGTACGGTCTCTGACTCAGAAGTTTGACCTGTCACCCCAGTGATGAGAGTGCCCGGATGCGGAGCTGCTCTGTGGCCACTTAGAGTTGCTGAATGAGGGAGAAAATGCCACTTCCCGTTCAAGTGTTAAATTTTCAGGTAAAGTGTTTATAGTTGCCTGGTCAAAGGGCGGATAATATTGCATTGGGAGGGAGGAAAATCTCCTTATGGAATAATGTAGAGGCATTAAACTGTAGCTTGTGGTACTGAACTGGGGCGAACATGACAGTTGGTTGCTGGCTGTGAAGCCAGAATGAACCTGTTACTAAGGGTCCTTTTGCTGCTCCTGTTCTCTGAGAGCGCATATCTTTGCTCCAAGAACGGTATCCTAACGTTTGAGATCTCTCAATCCTGCTTTGGTTCGTGTTAAACTGCTTCGTTAAATGGAGCCTGAGCAAAGTGATCCCTAATGATGGGCCTATTAGCTCAGGCTTCCTGGCTGGGCTCCTGCAACTGGTCTAGGGGTCGAATCTTAAAGCTTCTTATTTGTTTTCTGTTGCTTTACTGGAAAAATGTTTAGTTTACTAGTCTTATTGCGTTTCTATTTTGTATTAAGTTACTGTAAATATACATTATATAAGATGTTTTGGGTTATAAAACAAGCAGAATTCCTAATATTTAGTAAATACTTGGTGGTGTGGGAAGTTTGGTGCTGATAAGACTAAGCTGGGTATAACAACATAATGTCTAAGTTACAGGAACAGTACATAGAAACCTGAGTCATCGATTTGGAGACAGGAGCTGGGGGATTTAAATTTAAGTATTTTTTTAAATGCCGGAAAGGTGGGGGGAGGGCAGCTACCATTTGGGGATAATGATCAGGAAACTATAGCTTGGTGTAAGAACCTGACAGCAATATCCTTCTCTTAAGATGAGGAAAATCGCCATGCTTTTCTGTCCTCTGTGATTCTGGACTCAACAATAAAATCTACTCTTATATGCCTTCTAAATTTGTAATAATTGTGATGAATTATAAATGCTGATATTACTAATGATGTCAAAAAAACAAATAAGTTTTTAAAAAAAAAGATTGCATTCCTGATATGACCAGAGGCCCGAGGTCAGAGTCAGTTATGGATGTTGCGTCCTAGCTGTCTGTGATACGCAAGCCAGGGCAGTAACCTGATGTGACTACAACTGATTCCACACAGTTTGTGGAATGCAACTGCAATTTCATTCTTGTCTATCTTGTTTGAAAATTGAATATTTTTATATTTATTGTCTCAGTGATTTTATACTTTTCCTTAGCAAAGAATAGGGCAGGCTGTAAATCCAACTAAAGTTAAATTTATACATTTTTAGTCGGGCTTTATTTTTGGAACTTGACGCTTCTGACTTTTAGTAATGGTGAAGAGAAATTGCCCTGGACCGTTTTAAAATCAATCCCTGAATAAACAAATGATTAGTCTGTTTGAAAGGTTGAATAGAGATGCAAGTAAATTTTTGTACTATTATTAAATACAACTTCTGATGGGTTTGGAAATAAAATCAGTACTAAAGCATTTTTCCTCTGAAATTTTGGCCATTTTTCTTTCTAGTACTTTAAAATTTTTTATGGTAATTTGATGTGAGGTGGTCTCCCAACTCCAGTGCCAACTGTCCTCACATTCTCCTTTCAATCTCCCTACCCTTGTCACAGCATAAAATAGCCTTAACCAAAATTCAGGACACTATCTCAAATGATGTTTTTGCTGAGATTCTCCAATGTGATTGGCTATCTAATACCTCATCCATCATCCAGTTTTGTGAAGCTGTCCTTGCATGTTTGTTTTAATCAATCCAGCTGTATTAGGATTGTCATCTCAGAGGTTATCCGAGTATCAGTTATTAATTTTCCCTTTCTCCCTCTGATGTGTCTTGGCAGTAGCTTTTATTGGGGCATCATCAGAGAAATTTAAGGGGAGTTTGGTGCTGATAAGTCTATGCTGGATACAGAATCATAGCAGTTAAGTTATTTGACTTTTAGCTATCAGGGAGCACTTTGGCTTTAGTGGCTGTAACTCTATTAGTTTTAAGATAGCAATGGAAAAGGATAAGACATGTTTACAGGTTAGGGTCATAAACTGGAACAGGGCTAGTTTTGGGGAAATTAGGTGGAATCAATTGGGTGAGTCTGTTTGGAAAAAGAATGTGGAAGTTTTTAAGAGTGTGATAGCAATTGTCAGGAACAGTATGTTCCTGTTAGGGTGAAGGGTAAGTTTAGGGAACCTTGCCTAATGTGAGATATTGAGGCTCTGTTCAAGAATTATAAGTAGAAAGCATGTATTGGGTTAAAGATGTTGGGATCAGTGACTCCCTTGATGACTATAAAAAGATTAACACTACTCTTATGAGGGAAATCAGGAGGGCAAAGAGATGGTATGAGATGGATTTGGGCGGTAAGGTTAAGGAAAGTCCCAGAAGTTTTTATAGCTGTTTTAAAAGTAAGAGTTGCTTGGGAGAAAATAGGACCCCTTAGAAATCAGCAGAGCCACCTATGTCTTGAGCTGCAGGAGATGGATGAGAGTTTAACAAATCAGTGTTTACTGAGGAGAAAATCATTGTTGTTCAAGAGGTAACGCAAACAAGTGTAGATGTTTGGAGGATATTCATATTACCAAGCAGGACATGTTTGCAGCCTGACAGCTGATTAAAGTGTATAAATCCTCAGGGCCTGACAGTGTATTCTCATACTTTGTGGGAGGCTAGAGAGGGAAATGCGTAGATGTTTGCTTCATTGTTAGCCACTGGTGAAGTTCCTGAAGACTGGAAGGTTGTTAATGTTGTTCCATTGTTTAAGAAAGGTAACAAGGATAAGCCAGGGCCAGCCTGACATCAGAAACGGAAATTTAATGTAAAGGATTCTGAGGGACAGGATCTGTCAGCATTTGGATACACAGTCTGATTAGGAGGAAAGAGCATGGCTTTGTGCATGCTTGAAAAACCTTTTAGAATCTTTTAAGGAGCTAACCAAAAAGTTAGATAAGAGTAGGGCACTGGATGCTGTGTATTTTGACTTTAGCAAGGCCTTCAAAAAGAACCTGCATGGTAGGCTGGTCTGCAAGGTTAACTCCCATGAAGTCATGGGAGAACGGGTTAGGTGGATTGAAAAGTGACGCGAGGTTGGATGCAGAGGGTGGTGGTTGAAGTTGTTTCTCAGGATGGAGACCAGCGACTCGTCGTGTGCCACAGGTTTTGGCGTTGCAGCTCTTGTTACTCATTATTTATGTAGATGATTTACATGTGAATACATAAGGCTTGATCAACATGTTTGCAAATTGCATAAAATTAGGAGATGTTATTGGTGAAGAAATTTATTGTAGATTACAAAAGGATCTCGATCAGTTGGAGAAGAGGTCTGATGCAAGGCAAATGGATTTCAATACAGGCAAGTGTGAGGTGAAGCATTTTGGAAAATCAAACCAGTGTAGGACTTGTGCAATGAATAGGAGGGTACTAGGCAGTGTAATAGAACAGAGGGTCTTGGGAAAACAAGTGTATAGTTTGTTGAAAGTGGTGACGTAGGTAGACAGGATTGTGAAAAAGGTATTTAGTACACTAGCTTTCATCAGTCAGGACACTGAGGATAAGAGTTGGGTATTATATTGCAGTTATGTAAGAAGTTGGGGAGTCTGCAATTGGAGTACTGTATACAATTTTGGTCACTCTGAAAAGAGAAGATGTTGAACTGGAAGATGTTGAGTGCAGAAAAGGTTTCCAAAGATGTTGCCTAAACGAGCGGGCCTGAATTATAGGGAGTGATTTGTTAGGCTAGGTCTTTATTCCTTGCAATGTAGGAAAATGAGAGGCAACCTTATATAAAATATGTTTAAAATTATGAGAGGTCAAGATAAGGTGAATGGTAACAGTGTTTCTCCAGAATAGGGAAGAACAAAATTAGGGAGGTAGATTTAGGGAAAGATTTAAAATGAACCTGAGGGGCAACTACTTCACACAGAGGGTGATGAGTATATTGAATGAGCTGCCAGAGGAAGTAGCTGAGGCAGGTACAATATTATAATTTAAGGAGCACTTGGATCAGAACATGTAAGATTATGGGCTGAAGACATGAAATTGGGACTAGCTGGGTGGGCACCATGGTTAGCTTGCACTTCTTGGGCTGAAGAGCATGTATCTGTTGTATTCCTCTATGATTCTATTACACTATTGCCCTGCCATTTGACTGTTTGTCTGGTAGCCTCGATGTGTCAAAACGTAATTTAGTTCAACATTGACAAAGCTTAAGCCGTATCTTGGCACTCACTAGAAATTGCTTTTCTTTGTTGTTTACTCCATCTTCAGTCATGGTCGCTGCCCGATGGTGTTTCAGCCTGAATTAACAGGATCACTTAACAAGCTACGAGCCCATGGTGGTACAGGAAAGATTCTAGCATGGATAAAGCAATGGCTGATTGGCAGGAGGCAAAGAGTGGGAATAAAGGGAGCCTTTTCTGGCTGTCTGCCAATGACTAGTGGAGTTCTACAGGGGTCTATGTTGGGACTGATTTTTACGTTGTATGTCAGTGATTTCAATGATAGAACTTGATGGCTTTGTTGCAAAGTTTGCGCACGATATGAAAATAGGTGGAGAGGCAGATAGTATTGAGGAAGTACAGAGACTGCAGAATGACTTCAGGGAGAAGGCAGGAGATTGGGGCTAAGAGGAAAATTGGATCCACCATGATGAAATAGTGGAGCAGACTCTATAGGCCAAATGGCTTAATTCTGCTCCTGTATCTTATGGACATAATATTCTTTTTTGTAGTCTTGTCCTAATGAAAATCCTTACCTCAGTTCGAAAGAAAGTTTATCAATCACCAAAGCTATATAAATTTCATTCTGCAACATTTGTAACATACACCAGACTTCAATTTCCCTGTGGCTCAGATCCTTGTATGTGGCTTGTCATTCCTGAATTTGACAGAACATAGTATTTGCCCTCATAGCTTCCAACTTCAAAATATTCAAAATTCTGTCAAAGTTATTTTGAGAGTTGCACTGCCTTTCATCTTGATCAATCCATTAAAGAACCCCCATGCTGTTGTCCCACTTCATGTAGTTGGCTCCAAAATTATATTTCCCTTCAAATCCTTATTTCTCGTATCCCAGTTTTATTCACCCATTTTCGCCTGCCCTATGTTAGTGTTAGCAACAAAGCTGCCAGCTATTTTGATGGTGCAACGGGGTATCTTTTTAACCAATTTGTATTGTCCCTCCAATCCCTTCCTTGTCTAAGCAGGTTATTTTCATTTTATAAATCTTCATGTTATCACATTAGAAGTGATGTTATAGTTTGGTTGTCTTGTAATTAAAGTGGATTAAATTGTGAAGAAAGTATATTGCTCATTGATAGAACTATACTATAGTCTATGAATGCCCCTTTAGAATGGTAGAAATAGACCTTGAGCTGTTGAGCAGCATCACTGACTGTCCCAGCATTTCATTTGTTCATTACAGCCAATACTTTGTCTGTGTGGGGGGGGGGGATGATAGAATTTGGTTGTCTGTTCCGCCAATTAGTTTTATCAGAAACCAGAAGACCACGATTGATGCTAACATCTCCACTTCGCAGACAATCAACATTGGCGCACCTCAGGGATGTGTGCTTAGCTCACTGCTCTACTCTCTCTACATCCATGACTGTGTGGCTAGGCATAGTTTAAATGCCATCTATAAATATGCTGATGATAAAACCATTGCTGGCAGAATCTCAGATGGTGGCGAGAGGGCATACTGGAGTGAGATATATCAGCTAGTTGAGTGGTATCGTAGCAACAACCTTCACTCAAGGCTGGTGAGACCAAAGGGCTGATTGTAGACTTCAGAAAGTGTAAGACGAGGGAACATAACCCAATCCTGATGGTGGGATCAGAAATGGAAAGAGGAGCAATTTTAAGTTCCTGGGTGTCAATATCTCTGAAGACCTAACCTGATCCCAACAGATTGATGCAGCTATGAAGAAGGCAAGACAACAGTTATATTTCATTAGGAATTTGAGGAGATTTGGTTTCCCAACTAAAACACTCTAAATTTCCACAGATATACCATGGAGAGCATTCTAATGGGTTGTATCACTGCCTGGCATGGTGGTGGGGGCGGCGGGGGGGGGTGGTGGAGATGGTGGTGCTGGTAGGGAGGATGCTCCTGCATAGGATTGAAGAAAGCTGTAGAACGATGTAAACTTAGCTCCATCATGATGAGTACTGGCCTCCTTAGTATCCAAGACATCTTCAAGGAGTGGTGTCTCAGAAAGTCAGAGACCCCCACCACCCATTGTTACCATCAGGAAAGGGGTACAGAAGCCTGAAGGCACATACTCAGTGATTCAGGAACAGCTTCTTTCTCTCTGCCATCAGATTTCTAAATGGAGATTGAATCCATGAGCACTACCTCGAACTTTTTAAGTTTCTGTTTTTGCACTACATATTTTAATTTTGTTTGTGTGTAATAAACCTGATTCTGATTTAAGTGGTTTCAGTCTAAGATGTCGACAATTCCACTCCCCTGACAAATGCTGCTGAACTGCTGAGTTGCTCCAGATTCCAGCATCTGCATTTTCTTGTGTCAGCAAATGGGGAATAAAGGGGTTTTAAAAGTGGCAAATACTACTCTTCTTGTAATGTGAGTTTACATTCACATGAAAATCTGTGTTTTTACAAACTGTTCAGTTCTATTTCTTATGTTTCCTGCCATCAAATGTATTTTATAACGAGTTTGTGCCTCAAACTTTTGCAGTTGAATATTTTGATTGCTGAAAAGATTTATAGCATAATCAGATCACAGGTCTGATTAACAGGCCAGTAATTAACAGAGAAGGCAGTCTGGGTTGGTAGTACCCAGTTTTAAAAGCCGTTCACGGTAAGTTATGGAGGTTTGTGTTAAAAGCAGCAGTTAAGATATTTGGTGAATGTTTTGGGTTTAAAGTGAGCTTGAGTCCATTTGAACCAGATGTAAACTATGTTTAGCAATACACTCAAACTTGTACAATGTCACTGAAAGCTCAGTGTTTGACAACTAATTGCCAGTACAAGCATAGAAGTACTTGCATTATCTGATTGTGTATGCTGAGAGTGATATTTTACAAACAAAGCACTTTGTGATTCTTAGCTTTTTAATGTCTAACTCTTTATGAAATTTGAGTCTGAATAATTGGTCATTTATTCATTGGTTTACATCTGTTAAGTTGGCAAGCAAACAGTAATTGGTACTGATTAATTCAAAGCAATTATTTTGAATGTTCAAAATCCATTATTCTGATTATATACGTTAGTTTAAAAATATCTGATTTTTTTAATGGTGGTATTATAACCATTGTACCGTAACAGAACATAGAACAGTTCAGACCCTTCAGCCCACAATGTTGTACCAAACCAATTAAATTAGTAACCAAATGGCTAACTAATCTCTTCTGCCTACACAATGTTCATATCCTTCCATTTTCTTCACACTCATGTGCCTCTCTAAACATCTCTTCAAAGTCCCAAATGTTTCTGCCTCTACCACCAGACAAAGCATTCCAGGCACCCACCATTTTGTATATATAAAAAAAAAACTTGCTCCTCTCATCTCCTTTGAAATTACCCCCTCTCATCTTAAATGCATGCCCTCTGGTATTAGCCATTTCAATCCATGGAAAAAGATATTGTCTGTTTACTCTATCTATACCTCTCAATATTGTAAATCTCCATCAGATCTCCCCTCAGCTTCCACTGCTCCAGAGGAAACAACCCAAGTTTGTCCAGCCCTTTTTTGTAGCACATGCCCTCTAATCCAGACAACATCCTGAAAAAACCTCTTCTGTACCCTCTCCAAATCCTCAATGTCCTTTCTATAATGGGGTGACTAGAACTGAATGCGATACTCCAGATGCAACTTAACTAGTGTTTTACAAAGCTGCAACTTAACTTCCTGAATTTTGAACTCAATGCCTCGACTAATAAAGGCAAGCATGCCCTGTGCCTTCCTGACCACCCCATTAACCTATGCAGCCGCTTTCAGGAGCTATGAACTTGAACGCCAAGGTCCCTCTGCTCATCAACGCTGTTAAGGATATTGCTGTAACAGTGCAACACTTCACATTTGGCTGGGTTAAATGCCATCTGCCATTTCTCTGCCCATCTCTGCAACTGATCTATATCCCATCGTATTCTTTGCCAGTATTCTACACTATTCACTCACCAATCTTCGTATCATCTGCTCATTTACCAACCCACCCTTCTACATTATCATCCAGGTAATTAATACATTACAAACAGCAGAGGTCCCAGTATAGATCCCTATGGAACACCACCAATCACAGACCACCAGCTAGAATAAGTACCTTCAATCGCTACGTTGTCTTGTATAGGCAGGGCAGTTCTGAATCCAGACATTTCACCATGGATTCCATGCATCTTCATCTTCTGGATGAGCCTCCTATGAAGAATCTTGCCAAACTCCTTACTAAAATCCATATAGGCAACATCCACAGCTCTACTTTCATCAATCACTCTTATCATCTTGCCAAAAAACTCAGTCAAGTTAGTAGGACGCGACTTGTCCCGCATAAAATCATGTTGGCTCTCCCTAGATAGGCCATGGTTTTCCAAATCCTCATGAATCTTATCCCTAAGAATTCTCTCCAGTAATTTCCCTATCACTGATGTGAGACTCAATTGGTCTGTAGTTTCCAGGTTTACTGGTTGCCTTCTTGGTAGTCTTCCAGGACCTCACCTCTGGTTAGAGAGGAAACAAAAGGATTGTTCAAGGCCACGGCAATCTCTTAGTTTGCCTCTTTCAATAAACTGGGGTATGTCCTTTCAGGCCCTGGGTATATATTCACCTTGCTACTCTTTAAGAAAGCCAATACCACTTCCTCCTTTACTTTGAAATCCCCTAGCATATCAATACACTCAGCACTGATCTCCCTATCCTCAATGTCCTTTTTCCTTTGCCATCCTTGTCCTTCTGACTGGAACATGCTTGTCCTGTGTTTGATGCAGTTGGTTTTCAAATACCCTTCACGCGTCAGATGAGGACTTGCTTTAAAGCAAATGTTCCCAATTAACTCTCCCTAACTCTTGTAATTTGCCCTGTTCCAATTTAATACACTCCTGCAAGATCCGTACTTGTCCTTATCTTTAGCTATCTTAAAATTTAAGGAGTTGTGGCCACTGTTACCTAACTGCTCGCCCACTGAGAGGCTAGTTGCCCACTGAGAGGCTAGTCACCTGAGCAGACTCGTTACCCACGTTGCAATGTTGTACGTTACTGCCATTTGATTAACTGATAAATTAGTTGTTTCTATGTCTACTTTAGGTTTAAGGTTTTGGAAAAACAGTTCCTAATTTTTACAATTAAGGCTTATTTTGGTAATATATTCTGTAAAATAAAGTTTCTAAAGGAGTCAGTGCTGCAGCATCAATATTAATTTTGCACGATTTTTAGTCAATTCAATATATGTATATTGTAATTGATTTACTTATATTTTTAAATTTTCTTCTATATTATGTATTGCATTGAACTGCTGCTGCTAAGTTAACAAATTTCACGACACATGCTGGTGATAATAAACCTGATTCTGATATTTTTTTTGCATTCTGGCAATGTGATTGGCAATACCTTGAATTTGTTTCATTAAGTATGTAAATATCAATCATGTTTTCTGCTTGCTGTATGTTGCCTGGAACAAAAAATTTTAATGGTACAATATATTGAAGATTATAATGTTTTGTAATGGAAAAAATGTGATAGAAGTTGTACAATAAGTAACAAGAGATTAATAGTATATTTAAGTTAATAGGTAATTAGTTATTCTGTAAACAATATAACATTTTCAAGCTATTAGGAAGTTTACTTCTGAATTAGTATAGCTAGATTTGCTTCTAAGCACAAATGTGGAAATACTGATGAAAATTTCATTCCTCTTTCCCAGGCAAGCACTGTGTCAGGGGCAGGGAATGCAGATAGTCAGGAAGGGTGTCGAGATAGCTCCACTCCCAGCTCAGCTACTTCTTCGCTCTCAGACCTTTACCTGACACCCCACAGCAGTAGATCAGACTTGTTTCTACATAGCACGGCAGGAGATTTCAGCCTTAGCGCCAGCTTATCAGCCTGCACTCTGCTCTATGAGGTACCTCAATCGCCAGGAAAAATGATGAAGGAAGCACACAGCTCAACAATGACTGTTCATCTGGTTTGAGATGTGGGAGTATACAGTGCCTTGAAAAAGTATTCAGGCTCCACAACTACTTTCACATATTACTGTCTCATTTTCTAAATTTAAAATATATCGGAGTAAGATTTTTTGAGCTAATCTACAAAACATTATGCATCATGACAAATCAAAATAAAAATTCCAAAACCTACCAACAGTTTACTAAAAATTAAAAACCAAAATTGAGGCTGAAAACTATTCATCCCCTTTGTAATTACTATGCCAACTTTCCTCAAGTGCAATAGTCTATATTACCTTACTAACTCATCCAATTTGTTGATGTAAAAAAACTGGAGAATCACCTGTTTTCAATGAATTCATAAGAATAAATATCCCCTCTGTCTGTAAGGTCTAACAGTATGGTAGATCTTCAGCAGACCAAACCAAAATGAAGAGAAAAGACCATCCAAGACAAGTCAGGGAAATGATTATAGAGAAGCACAAATCTGGGGAAGGGTACGAGCTGATCTCAAAGGTACTGAACATACCTTGGAGCTCAGTGCAGTCCATCGTGGAAAAATATGTAAGCACAGCCGTGCTGCTAGGTCAGGCTGCCCCTCTAAACTTAAGTTACTGGAGAAGAGAGGCTACCGTGATGCAAACAGTCACTTTGACTGAGCTGCAGACGTCAGTGGCTGCAACTGGAGATGAAATTCATTGCTCCACCATCTCTAACTTCTTGTACAAAAAGGGTATTTATGGAAGACTGGCAAGGAAGAAACCCTGGCTTAAAAAAAAACCCTTGCTCGTAAAGACTTTGTTAAGCAAAACTTTGAAGATACTGTATAGATGTGGAGAAAGGTCTTGTGATCAGATGAAGCTAAAGTAGAACTTTCTGGCCTCAACACTAAGTGGTACAAATCTAATACTGCACATCCCTACTGTAAAGTATAGTGAAGGTAGCGTCATGCTAGCGGGGTGCACTTCAGCAGCAGGGACTGGAAACCTGGTCAGGATTTATGCAAAGATGAATGCTGCTAAGTACAGAGAGTTCCTGGATAAAAAACCTGCTAGCATCTGCCAGAAAGCTTAAACTGAGGGGGAAGTTCACCTTCCAGCAGGACAATGACCCAAAACACACTGCCAGAGCAACCATGGAGTGGTTTCAAATGAAGAAAATTGATGTTCTTGAGTGGCCCAGTCAGACTCTCTGACTTTAACCTGATTGAGCATCTCTGGCAAGACCATAAGATTACTGTCCACGGCCACTCCCCAACTACCTGGCATAGTTTGAGCAATTTTGCAAGGAGGAATGGGCAAATTTTGCTCCATCATATTGCACAAAGCTAATCCAAACACTTGTTGTGAAAGACAACTAACTATAATAGCTGTACAAGGTGGCTCAACTAAGTACTGAGCAAAGGGGATGAATACTTTTGAACTGCTGACATTTCAGTTTTTGAATTTTTGTTTTTTAGGGCTCTACTCTGGGGTAAAAAGGGAAGATGTAATTCACAAATAAAAAATATCTCAGTTAAATTGATGAAAATCCCTTGTTGTAATACTCATTTATGTGAACAAAGGGTTGGGGGCTGAATACTTTTACAAAGCACTGTTTGTTTATATTTTAGTCTACAATTTATCATCCAAATGCAAAATACCACGGTGCTGGAAACCCTAAAATTAAAAAACAGAAACTGCTGGAAGGATTCACTAGGTCAGATAACATCAATGGAAAAGGAAAGAGTTAATATTTGTTATTAGCAATCTTTTGAGTTATAAAACTAAAATGTTACCTCAGTTTCTCTTTCCATATAAACTTCCTGATATGATAACCATGTCCAACGTTTTTGATGCTCATATTTTAGTGTTAATACAAGCGAAGCAATTGCTAATACTATTATTTTTTTAGTGATAAAACTTTGAGCTCCTTCTTGGACCTTCTGGATAGCAACAGTTCCTGCACGTGAGTTAATAAAATAATATAATGAGCTAGAAAGAGCTTGAGGGTCTTTTAATGGTGATAATGATCGTAAAACTCCAATTTGTTCTAAATTTCTGTGTTCAAAATCCAAATTTATTTCAACGTAAGATGTTCTATTGGACCCAATAATGATGATACATACCTAATTTTAATCCAGCACCAGTGGTATGATTAATGAAGTACTCCTGAAGCAGGACTTTCCTTGGTTAATAATTCTTTTACGCATTGAATGGGTTAAAAATGTCATAATCCTGTTAATTGTTGTGTTCACTGCTATTTATTTGTAAAGAATTAACAAAGTTCCTTTGGTTTAGCCTTGATGCAGTTGAACTTTGAGTTAGTGATTCTTGGAACAGAGATGAGAATCTGCATACAAGAGCTGTGCAAAAAGGCTGCAGCTTAAATACTCATCCATTTCACTGTCTTTAGTTGTCAGATTGAGAAACAATGTGAAAATGTGATCAAATTTGGAAAGAAAATCCAGATTGTATGTGGAGAAGCAATATAGTTTACACATTATGAGGGAAAGAAGTGTTTGAAGTACAAAAAAGAAAACATTTAAAAACCTTTTAAAAGTAGCAAGCCTAAATTCTTATTCTTTTATCATTAAATGGCGGTCATTTAAAATTGCGCATCCTTTGTACACATGGCTATGTCCCACTGAATGGCATTCTGTGGATTTATTCCACAAGGGTTAATGGACTACATACAGATCTCTACAACACTGTTGTAAAACAGTTTTTTTAATATATTTTCCGTGTTCCCAGGGGCATTTTATGGCAGTTTATACTGTGCATATTCATGCATATCCATGAGGCTCTGGCTTTAGCTGCTACCCAATTACATTTGTCTCATTGATACTGCCTTTGAATTTTGGTAGTTCTTATACTACAGTCGTACTGGCTGAAATTGTTGTGAAATTATCTAAGATTGGAAAAGTGTTCAAAATTATCAAAGTGCATGCATGTCACGATATACAACCGTGAGTTCCATTTTTTTGTGAGCATACTCAATAAATCGTATAACCATAATAGAATCAATGAAGGACTGCACTGGCAGGGCAGACAACTAGTGTATAAAAGACAATGAACTGTGCAAATACAAAAGGAAAGAGAAAAATGACATAATAATAAATACATGAGCAATAAATATCAAGAACATGAGATAAAAGGTCTTTGAAAGTGAGTCCATAAGTTGTGGGAACAGATTCGTGATGGGACAAGTGAAGTTGCGTGAAGTTATTTCCTCTGGTTCATGAGCCTGATGGTTGAGGGGTAATAACTGTTCCTGAACAGTTATTCAAGGTCTGTTAAGTGCACTTGCATTTAGCTAGATTTCTTCCACTATTTATAATACATAACTTTAAAATATCAACTGTTGACTCTATTACAACCTCACAAATGCATACAAGTACAAATACAAATTAGTGTACAGCAAGAAAAATAAATTAATAGAACCCTCAATGGCAATTGAGCTTACATATCTTTCAAAAATAACTGATTATGCTATTAACGTTCTATTCTATAGGTGATTAAACAACAAATGATGATAAGAACAGGGCATTTTGTTTAAATATGACTTCTTAAATCGCAGATAGTTTTCATCAAGGTAAATCTAGTTTCAAAGGTAATAATTAATTTCTATAGCTCAAACCTTATAGCGATCAAATTGCTGAATAGCCTCCTTTTTAAAGGTAAGATTTTCATGCAAGGTGAAATA
Organism: Mobula hypostoma; assembly: GCF_963921235.1. NCBI lineage: Eukaryota > Metazoa > Chordata > Chondrichthyes > Myliobatiformes > Myliobatidae > Mobula > Mobula hypostoma. Next base: position 34,490,102 of record NC_086118.1, on the reverse strand, counting down.
AAACCAGAAGTGATTACTTTCTTGTTTGGTTGCTTAAGTTATGGAACAGCAGAATTCTGCAATTCTAAATTAGTGCTGCAGATTGCATTTTGTTGAAGAGTTATCGGTCTTGGTTTATTATGGTCAGGTGTACCAAGTTACAGTGAAAGCTTGTCTTGCATATTGTTCATACATGCTAAATCAATACACAATATATTAAAGTAGAACAAGGTAAAACAAAAACAATAAAGAATGAAGTGTAGAAGTTTCAGAGAAAGTACAGTGCAGGTAAACAGTAAAGAACAAGATCATAATGAGGTACATTGTGAGGTCAAGAGTCTGTCTTATCATACAAGAGGTCAGTTCAAAAATCTGATAATAGTAAGATAGAAGCTGACCTTGAGCCTGGTGGTATGTCCTTTTAAGCTTTTGTATTTCTGTCCAGTGGGAAGGAGAAGAGAGAATGCCCCACGGTCTTGTGAACTACAATTTTGGCATGCTACACCTAATAATTAAAATCACTAATTTAACAACAGTGCATAACTCAAAATTTTTTTCTTTTTCTTTGCATTTTTTTGCTGCTAATGGCTTAATTATCAGTCTAAAATGTCATTGATATATGCCATATTAAAATGTAAACTGATGCTAGATTTCAACAGAATCTGTTTCTCTCTTTATTTTTTCCTTTGTGTTCTTTGTCTTTCACAATTATTAGCAATTTTATTATTTTTAATTCTCAGCTTCTGTGTCCCATCTCCCGTTATCTCCTGTTAATGTTTTTTTCACTAATCATATGCATCATTCAATTGTTCAATTTAATAAAGAATGTATATAGTATACAACCTGAAATCCTTGCTCTTCGGAGACATCATGAAACAGAGAGAAAAAAACCCAAAGAATGAATGACAGATAAAACTTTAGAACCCCAACCCCCCCCCCCCCCCCACACACACACACACACACACACACACACACACACACACACACACACACCCACCCTCAAGGAGCAGCAAAAACATCAATCCTCTCCCTCCCCACTAGCTCCAGTAGAAGCATCACCCCCCCCACCACCCACCATGCAAGTAATAGCAAAGCTTCCAAAGGCCATGAGGTAGAGTCCATCAAAAACTGCTGTCCATCCCAACACTGCGACATCTCAGACAGTCTCTGTCACTCTCACTCAAAAATGAGGGAGTGAGAGGAGAGGCCAGCAGCCCCCTCACTCACCATTGAGCGGGGGAGAGAGCTCTAGTTCAGAGGCCACCTTTTGACAGCAGCATATACCGACTGCACGCTATCTTGATGTTTCTATCTCCCCGAATGCTTTAGTCAGCGACACTGGCGTGGAATCAGGTCGTCCACAGCACCACAGCATGAAGGTGCGCATCTTCTAGACCGCACCTGGTGATATCAAAACACTAGGCCATTTGGCGAGTTCTGCGAGTGAGAAACCACCCACCGCCTGTGAAGAACCTAGTTTGAGTGCAGTTGTAGATCACGGATTCTGGCTGGACCACAGCCACCTTAAAAAAAGAAAAAAGAATCTGAATACTGCAGTTAAATCCTTTCCAGCAGATTTCTTCTGCTGCTGTAATGTTGGAAAGGCCCTAATACAAAATACTCTCTTTGTAATTGACCAGGGCACAGTTCCATCCTGTAGCTCTTCATATATATTTTACTCCAATATCTTCCTTCATTGCCCTCATTTTATGCCTTATTTGGTGCAGTACTCTTAGTTGCTTCCCAGTCAGCTTCCAGCAAGAGCACCCCTAGAAATGAACCTTTCGGCTGGCTGGTGGCGCAGTGACATCGGTGCTGGACCTGGGAGCTCCCGAGTACGCTTTCCATCTGTGCTGGGTTGAGTGTTGAGATCGCAACTCGACCTCGTAAAATAAAAAGGGAAACACACTGCGAATATGTCTCTGTGAGGAGTGGCGCGCCACACAGTCTCTCTCTTGCTCTGCGTCTTGTAAAAGCCATAAAAAAGACGTCATCACAGATGCATGCATGCACACGCAGACGCGCACCACACGCACGTACGCAGGCACACGCCAAAAAAAAGAAATACACCTTTCTTCACATGCACACCATGACCTCTAAATGACCCTGAATGACCTAACCGTAGTGCCTTCTCTCCCTAGTGCCTGCTCTCCTTCCTTTGCATGCTTTTCCTTGATGCAAATACCTGAAAACAGGATCTGCTGTCTAGGACCTACCAGAAATGTTGCAATGTGCATTTCTCGATGAGCCACATTATCCGTTTGATAAACATTAGGAAGTCTCAACCCATTGTCTTTATCCAAAGTCTCACATTCTTTGGTTACTGAATCCATTCACATTCACATCCACAGCTAATTCTGAAGTTGTTTTTCTAAATTAACTAATTTCACCAATGCAGCATTGGCTATAAAGCGTTTTGAAAAGGATATGACGTGTACAAGTAGAAGTATTTTGTTCTCAAATCCAGCTGGCTTATTGATCTGCATCCTATACTTCGGTCCCCAAAGGTCAATTAAAACAGAACTCTGTTGCCTGTATCTTATTCTGCATCAGCTTCCATTCACTTATTACTTTTGACCTACTCTGACTGTTACATTACAACTTCAATTTTCATCTTGTTCTTGAGTTTTGTTTGTATCTAAGATTCTGACCCTTCTCCTAAATTATTAGGAAACCCCACACCACACCACCACCTTCTCTTTGCTCCACCATTATCAATAGTTTATATGGCTAGTTATAGCATCACAACCTGTGATGTTAGGGCAGAGCAGTTTAGTTCTATATTTAATGAGTCATCAATAGTTTATCTACCTTTTGAAGGCAGTAATCAAGTTTTAGGTTAAGTCCTGGGAAAGAAAGACCTGATTAGTTTCACTATATAAAATGAAATATTCATAGTTCTATATTTGCATGGAGCTAACAATTTAGTTCGGGTTATAATAGAGAAAGTCTAATTGAAATTTGGTAACTCTTTACTTGTTCTTCTAAAGCAAAAGTACAGCTTCATTGGAATACTGATTTGGGATGTAGATGACTTAACAGAGTGAATAAAACAAATTAGATTATTTTAGACAAGTTTAGTAGTTCATGCTGTATTATGCTTTTTAAGTTTAATGCGAAAATGAGTATGCTATGTAAAGCATTCTCATTTCAGCCAAGATATTTTCATGTTGATGCATATAATTGTAATAAGTAAAATTATATAAAATTGGTATTCCCCTTAAAGTAGCAACTTAATTAAAACACTGACTTGTTGACTTTCTATTTTCTATCATTCTGCTTTAATTGTATGTAACAATCTTTCCAACCAGTATTATCGCTTACTTATTTTATCTGTTTCCTATTTTTTTTTCTGTGCCTCCCAGGGAGCAGTGGAACCAATGCAGATAGATGCTGACCCTCAGGATGATCAGCAGAATGCACCTGACACGAACTACGTGGTGGAAAATCCCACACTGGTATGTCAGAATTCAGAGATTCATTGATAAAGGAACTTATGAGAAAAGACTTCCATTCACCCAACTTGCTACCTGAAATAATAATGGAAGTTTTTTTTCTTAAAAAAAAGAGAAGTAAATTGTAGGATGATGGAGATAATTTTATAGCTCTTTCAACAATCATTAGTGATGCTTTGTGTTTTTTTTGTTTTTCTTGGTGAGATGGGGATGTCACTGGCAATAAAGGTGTTTATTACTTATCCATACTTGTTCCTGAACTGAGAAGGCAGTTAAATAGCCAACCACATTTATGGTTCTGGCATTGCACATTGTTCCTGACCATGTAAGGATTGTAGATTTCCTTTTCTGAAGGAAGTTAGAGAACCAGATGAGCTTTTGAAACAATCTGGTGGTTTTATGGTTACAATTGCTTGATATTTTTTAATCTGCAGATTTTGTTTAATTACTTGAGTTTAAATTCCCAAAATATTTTGGTCAAATTCAAACAAATATTTGGATCAATTTTACAGAACACTAGTCCATGACTTAACATATCACAGTTTGCAAAATATCTAATATTAAACTTTGCTGTATGATTCAATAACAGCACCTGTTTACTTTATCTTTGTCAATTCTTGTGAATGGTGAACTCTCTTAGAAGTGTTTAAAGTATGCCCGAAGTTTTTATGGTCTTTTCATTATATTAATCAACACCTCTTTGAAGACATATACCTCCCATTTGTTGCATGCTCCGAAATAATGCTGATTTAGGATTGCCGTCACATTTGCACCTGTAGCGATAATATATAAAACTTTGTATATGTTAACATCACAACTAGTATTGCTTTTCGTATCTAATAAGAAGACACAAAAAACTCCTGGAAATGCTAGAGAATAAGAAGTTCAGCCCTGCCTGAACAATGATAAATTTTAAGGACTTGAAAACTGCAACTGCAGAGGTAGTGGATGCGCTGTTTATCATCTTCTAAAATTCTGTATATTTTTGAAATGCCTCTTGGAAGTTTTAGGGTAGCAATCATGCCTCCTCTTCCCCCACTCCCCATTTAAGAATGGTGGGGGGGGGGGGAGAAAAAAACATGGCATCGTTGTTCTGTTAACTTATCTCAATTGTAGGAATCTATAATAAATACTGTGATACAAGATACTTAAAAGATAATAATATGAGTGAGCATTGTCAACGTGGTTGTATGAAAGCAAAGTCATGTTGATTGTAGTTCTTTCAAGTTTATTTAGTAAAGTGAATGAGGAGGAATATATAGATGCAGTGGATTTGGGTTTTGGGAAGGCCTTTGGTTATGTCCCATATAGATGCCATGAATGAGGTTGGAGCACATGTAATTGAGTATGGATTCAAAATTGGTTAAGAGATAGAAATCAAGAGTAGGATTAAATGGGCCTTTTCAATTTGGCAGACTATTATGCATGGGCCCCAACTATTCACAATATTTATCAACAATTTTGGCTGAAATGTAAAATTTCTGTTTGCTGATGAGACAAAACTAAGTGGGAGCTTGAGTAGTGATGAGGATGCAAAAAGGCTTAAATGATACATAGTGAGTGGGCAATTACATGGCAAATGGATTGCAATGAGAAAAATTACTGATATTTACTTCAGTAGCAAAAGCAAATGCTGAATATTTTTCATAAATGATGAAAGATTGGAAAGTATTTATGTCCAAAGGGACTGGGGTGTTGTACTGGTTCATTGAAAACTAATATGGGAGTGCAGCAGGCAATTAGGAAGGTAAAAGATACGTTGGCCTTTATTGTAAAAGCACTGAGTATAAAGTTTATCTTTCTGCAAGCATGTAGAGCATAGAGTCATTGCACATTAGGTGCAAGTTTGGTTGTCGTAGAAAGCATATATTTTTCCAAGAGGGAGTGCAGCAGATTTTCTCTAGAATGGTGCCTGAAATGCTCGATGGATCATGCAAGGTGAGCCTGAATAGGATTGATTGATTTCTATTCGTTAGTTCTGAACAATAAAAGCTAACATCTTTGAAACATAAAATTCTTAAAGGCTGATGGATAGATGTAGGAAGGATAATTCCCCGTGGCTAAAGAATCTAGAACTGGAACAGTCTCAAAATAAGGGATATAACTGAAGTAAGGAGAAATTTCTTCATATTGAAGGTGATAAATCATTGGATTTCTTCATCCTGAATAGGTTTGAAAGTTCAGTCATTGATTGCATTCAAAACACAGGAACAGATTTCTGGAGAGTAGAGGAATTACAGATATGGGTATGGATGAGAGAAAAGACCATAGGAAGATCTGCCTTTGATTAGATGCAAAGGGCCCAATGTCCTACTTCTTTAGCAATTTCTTGTTTATTTATGTTCCCACCTTCTCCAGCCCAAGTGATTATATACAAGCAGTGGCCACTTTATTAGCTATACCTGTACACATGCTCAGAAATGCAAATATCTAATCTGCCAATCACGTGGCAGCAATTTGATTCATAAAAGCATGCAGTGATGGTCAAGAGGTTCAGTTGTTGTTCAGGCCAAACATCAGATTGAGAAAGAAATGTCTTATAAATTACTTTGACCATGGAATGATTGTTGATGCCAGACGGGGTAGCTTGAGTATCTCAGAAACTGCCGATCTCTTGGGATTTTCACACACCAGTCTCAAGAATTTACAGGGACTGGTGCAGAAAAGGAAAAAAAAAAAAAATCCAGTGGGCAGCAGTTCTGTGGGTGAATATGCTTTGTTAATGAAAGAGGTCAGGGGAAAATGTCCAAACTGGTTCAAGATGGCAGTAACTCCACTAATCATGCATTACAGCATTGACGTGCAGAAGAGCATCACTGAATGCACAACATGTTGAACCTTGAAGTGGATGGGCTACAGTAGTGGTCCCCAACCACCGGGCCGCAAAGCATGTACTACCAGGCTGTGAGGAAACGATATGAGTCAACTGCACTTTTCCTCATTCCCTGTCACGCCCACTGTTGAACTTGAACGCACGCGAGGTCATCAGTTGGTCATTAACCTACAACTACTCGATGAATAAAAAACAAACGTCGCTTGAAAGTTTCTTTGGAAGAGATGGTAGGGGACATAAAAGGCCTAACGATGATGATAACGCAGAGACAGCTGAGGCCGAGACTGCAGAAAAAAAGAAATCTTCCTTCAGCAGAAAATACGACGAGTCGTACATAAAATATGGCTTTATTGCGACCGGTGACTCGCACGCTGCAAGCCCCTTGTGTATGATATGTGGAGACAAGCTGTCTAATGAGGCAATGAAGCCCTCAAAACTGCTTCGGAACCTTGAGTCCAAGCACCCTGCACTTAAAGACAAACCTGTTGAGTTTTTGAGCGGAAAAAACGTGAGCAAGCGGGACAGAAGCAAGTGCTGAGAGCCGCCACCTCCACAAATGCTGCTGCTCTGAGAGCGTCGTACTTAGTGGCCAGCGTATTGCTAAGGCTAAGAGGCCTTTCACTGTTGGTGAAGAATTGATTCTGCCTGCTGCCAAGGACATGTGCCGTGAACTGTCGGGAGAAGCTGCAGCTAGCAAGATGGCACAGGTTTCTCTTTCGGCTACCACAATTTCAAGGAGAATCGATGACATAGTGGAGGACATCGAAGCACAGCTGTTAGAACGTCTTAACGGGTCTGGTTTCACTACCCGAGTCAAAGAGGTTGCTCCTGAATGCCAGTCTACACACTGTGTCACACACACAGGGAAATGCTGGCTAGCCAAAAAATGTCACCTGATCTTAACAGCTTATTGAGTGACGTTGTTGAAGCTATCAATCACATCAAAGCAAAAGCCCTTAACTCACGTCTGTTTGAGCAGCTTTGCGAGGAAATGGATGCAGAGCACAAACGCCTTCTCTTACACACTGAAGTCAGGTGGCTGTCAAGGGGGAGAGCCCTGGCCAGGGTTTTTGAGTTAAGAGAACAGCTACAGAGATTTCTTTCAAGAAAAAAGTCACCACTGGCAGCACACTTCAGTGACGAGGAGTGGATAGCAAAACTCGCTTATCTGTGTGACATCTTCAACCTGCTCAATGAACTCAATTTGTAACTTCAGGGGAGAATGACATCTGTCTTCAAGTTAGCAGATAAAGTGTCTGCTTTCACAGCCAAACTGGAACTGTAGGGACGGCGAGTGGATGGGCATATTTGACATGTTCCCAATATTAGCTGGGAACTTGTGAGAGACTGAGGCTCACAGCTGGTGCCCGAACACCTGTCTTCGCTGTCGACAGAATTCCAGCGTTACTTCCCAACTGCAAATGACCCAAGACGTGCAAAGGAATGGGTCCGTGACCCATTTGTGAATGTCCCCGGTGAATCATCCATGTCAACGCGGGAAGATCAATTCCTCGAGCTTGCAAATGACAGTGGGCTGAAAAGTATGTTTGACATAACATCTCTGCCGGCGTTCTGGATCTAAGTCAAGGCTGAATTTCCTGAGATAGCCACGAAAGCACTGAAAACGTTCCTTCCATTTCCAACATCATATCTCTGGGAAGCGGGTTTTTCTGCAATAAATGCAATGAAAATTAAGTTGAGGAATAGACTGGACATAAGGAACCCCCTTATGACTTATAATTGACTATCACTATATTCATGCGAGGAAAATATGCGCTGTGTGTTTAATATTAAATTAGTTAGATAAACCCTTTTAGAAATGAAATTGAGTGTATTAGTCACTGATACGTGACTTATAGTTGAGTTATCACCTATATTCCGGTCGTGATTAATACTCCCCCCCCCCCCCCCCGTCAGCCAGTCCGCAAGAATATTGTCAATATTAAACCGGTCTGCGGTGCAAAAAAGGTTGGGGACCCCTGGGCTACAGCAGCAATAGACCACACTAGGTTCCACTCCTATACATAATAAAGTGGCCACTGAATTTGTATACTCCTTTTTGTTCCATTATTAGTGGTAATGCGGCTAGTTATAGTATCTTTTTCCTAAACCTACTAGTCATTTTCCATTTTTGTCCCGCCTTCACAATCCTCCTCAAAAAAAATTCAGCAACCTTTATCTTCAGCCACATTCCTTGCTTGTAGTACTTTTGTTTAGTGCCATTTTCTCCCAGGTTCTGCAGATGTGGAAATTTTGATCAACACAGAAAATGCTGGAGGAACTCAGCAAGTCAGGGGACATCTATGGAGTGGAATAAACGGTAGACACTTTGGCACGAGACCCTTTGCCAAGACTAGAAAGGAAGAGGGCTGGAGCCAAAATAGGAGGTGGGGAGAGGGGAAGGAGCATAAGCTAGCAGGTGATTCTGCTCCTTACTGATGTAAGATGAATTTAAGATTTTGACTTTGTCTGTTAACTCAGTTTACGTGGTTCCATGTAAAATGATGGTTAAATGACAAATAAAATACAGTGGCCTGCAAAAGTTTGGGCACCCCTGGTCAAAATTTCTGTTACTGTGAATAGTTAAGTGATTAGAAGATGAACTGATCTCCAAAAGTCACAAAGTTAAAGATGAAACATTCTTTTCAACATTTTAAGCAAGATTAGTATATTATTTTTGTTTTGTACAATTTAAGATTGGAAAGAAGGAAAGGAACACCATGGAAAAGTTTGGGCACCCCAAGAGATTTGACCTGTCCGATAACTTTTACCAAGGTCTCAGACCTTAATTAGCTTGTTAGGGCTATGGCTTGTTCACAGTCATCGTTAGGAAAGGCCAGGTGATGCAAATTTCAAAGTTTTATAAATACCCTGACTCCTCAAACCTTGTCCCAACAATCAGCAGCTATGGACACCTCTAAGCAGCTGCCTAGCACTCCGAAAATTAAAGTAAATGATGCCCACAAAGCGGGAAAAGGCTATAAGAAGATAGCAAAACGTTTTCAGGTAGCTGTTTCCTCAGTTCGTAATGTAATTAAGAAATGTCAGTTAACAGGAGCAGTTGAGGTCTGGAAGACCAAGAATACTTTCCAAGAGAGCTGCTCGTAGGATTGCTAGAAAGGCCAATCAAAACCCCCATTTGACTGCAAAAGACCTTCAGGAAGATTTAGCAGACTCTGGAGTGGTGGTGCACTGTTCTACTGTGTAGTGACACCTGCACAGATATGACCTTCATGGAAGAGTCATCAGAAGAAAACTTTTCCTGCGTCCTCACCACAAAATTCAGCATCAGAACTTTGCAAAGGGACATCTAAACAAGCCTGATGCATTTTGGAAACAAGTCCTGTGGACTGATGAAGTTAAAATAGAACTTTTTGGCCGCAATGAGCAGAGATATGTTTGGAGAAAAAAGGGTGCAGGATTTCATGAAAGTGCAAATTCTGGAAGCAAACATCACACCATCTGTAAAAAAGCTGAAGATGAACAGAGGACGGCTTCTACAACAGGATAATGATCCTAAACACACCTCAAAATCCACAATGGACTACTTCAACAGGCGCAAGCTGAAGGTTTTGTCATGGCCCTCACAGTCCCCTGACCTAAATGTCATCTAAAATCTGTGGATAGACCTCAAAAGAGCAGTGCATGCAAGACGGCCCAAGAATCTCACAGAACTAGAAGCCTTTTGCAAGGAAGAATGGATGAAAATCCCCCAGACAAGAATTGAAAGACTCTTAGCTGGCTACAGAAAACATTTATAAGCTGTGATACTTGCCAAAGGGGGTGTTACTAAGTACTGACCATGCAGGGTGCCCAAACTTTTGCTTTGGGCCCTTTTCCTTTTTTGTTATTTTGAAACTGTAAAAGATGGAATAAAAAAAGTCATCTTGCTTAAAATATTAAAGAAATGTGTTATCTGTAACTTTATGCCTTTTGGAAATCAGTTCATCTTTTACTCGCTTAGGTATTCACAGTAACAGAAATTTTTGATGGGTGCCCAAGCTTTTGCATGCCACTGTATATTTCTTTTCTTTTCCACAGATTTTCATCGTTGAGTTTAGTGTTAGCCTACTCTATGCATTTCAGGTAAATATAGTGCTTATGTTTTATTTTGTGTTTTGCAGGATCTGGAACAATATGCGGCCAGTTACAGTGGTTTGATGCGAATTGAGAGGCTTTTGTTTATTGCAGAGCACTGTCCGCAGCTACGCATTGAAGCCCTGAAGATGGCACTGTCTTTTGTTCAAAGAACATTTAATGTAGATATGTATGAAGAAATCCATCGCAAGTTGACAGAAGCCACAAGGTAAATGAGAAATGTTGCATTGAAAAGCAAGGCAAAAGGGCAGATGCTCAGCCTATTAGCACACTATCACTTTCAAAATGAGATCCAGTTAGTGCCATTTTTCACTCTTTCTTGAAGGCAGTTTTTCTTCAGATAATCAAACCCATTTTGAAAGTATTACTATTAAATCTGTATCCTATAGTATATTGAACAATAAGCTTTGAACCTGATCTATTTGTTACATAAAGTTGTCCTTCATTGAACGCCTGATTTAGATATCCAGGGCTTTATTCTGAATCTCTGGATCAATAGTACAGTTATTTAACTATTTTGCTACTATATTTCAACCTTTGTGTTTTTGTGCAATTTTTGGATTGGAGCAAGTGACTGAGCTAAAATTGTTGTCTTTTGCATTATGTACTTGCACAGGAAAATGGCTGAGCACACACGATGAGGTCAAATAATATGATACTGCTATGTCAGTAGTGCAGAAGACTACTACCTGTATGAGGTCTCCCAATGAGGGTCTAGCAGCTACTACCTAAAACAATCCATCAGTTATCATCTGAATCTGAAAATGTCCCACTTATCCCTATTCACTACTAACCAATCTGCAGTCCATTAGTAGACAATTTATGAACTATGTCTATGCAATGGGAAATGGAAAATGCATGCCAAAAGGGCAGTGTTACAATAGTCATGAAGGATTTCAATGTGCAGGTAGATTAGGAAAATCGGGTTAGTGCTGGATTCCAAAAGTGGAGAATTTCTAGAATGCTACAAGATGTCTTTTTAAAGCAACTCATGGTTGTGCCCCTTAGAGGATCAGCTATTCTGGATTGAGCACTGTGCAATGAACCAGAATTGGTGAGAGCTTAAAGTAAAAGAACCCTTAGGGGTAAGTGATCATAATATAATTGAATTCACCCTGAAATTTGAGCAGGGGAAGCTAAAGTCAGATGTTTCAGTACTATAGTTGAGTAAAGGGAATTACAAAGGAATGTGGGAGGAGTTGGCCAGAATTGATTGGAAAAGAAGACTGACAGGGATGATGGCAGAGCAGCAATGGCTGGAACTTCCGGAAGCAATTCGGCAGGTACAGGATACATCCCAAAGAGGAAGAAGTATTCTGAAGGCAAGATGACACAACCGTGGCTAACAAGAGAAGTCAAAGCCAACATAAAAGCCAAAGAGAGCACGGGTAATAGGGCAAATATTAGTGGGAAATTAAAGGATTGAGAAGCTTTTAAAAACCAACAGAAGGCAACTAAAAACTAAGAAGGTAAAAATGGAATACAGAGGTAAGCTAGCCAATAATATTAAAGCATATACCAAATGTTTCTTCAGATACATAGTGTAAAAGAGAGCCAAGATTGGATTTCGGACCACTGGAAAATGATGCTAGAGAGGTAATAATTGGGGACAAGGAAATGGTGGACGAACTGAAGAAGTGTTTTGCATTCTTAACTGTGGAAGACACTAGCAGTATGGTGGAAATTCCAGGTGTCAGGGGTCATGAAGTGTGTGAATTTACCATTACTAGAGAGAAAGTTCTTGGGAAACTGAATGGTTTGAAGGAAGATAAGTCACCTGGACCAGATGGTGTACACCCCAGAGTTCTGAAAGATGTGGCTCAAGAGATTGTGAAGGCATTAGTAATGATCTTTCAAAAATCACTAGATCTTGCAATGGTTCTGGAAGACTGGAAAATTTCAATATCATTCTACTCTTGTAGAAGGGAGAGAGGCAGAAGAAAGGAAACTGTAGGTCAGTTAGTCTGACCTCAGTGGTTGGGAAGATTTTGGAGTCGATTATTAAGGATGAGGGCTCAGGGTACTTGGGGCACATAATGAAATAGGCTGGAGTAGTGTGGTTTCCTCAAGGGAAAATCTTACCTGACATATGTTAGAATTCTTTGAAGAAACAACTTGCAGGATAGACCAAGGAGAATTGGTGTTGTGTACTTGGATTTTCAGAAGCCCTTTTGCCACACATGAGGCTGCTTAACAAGTTATGAGCCCATGATATCACAGGAAAGATTGTAGCATTGATAAAGTAGTCGCTGATTGGCAGAAGGCAAGGAGTGGGAATAAAAGAAGCCTTTTCTGTTTGGCTGCCAGTGACTAGTGGTGTTCCACAGGGGTCTATGTAGGGATGATTTTTTTTTACGTTATATGTCAATGATTTGGATGATGGAATTGACTTTTTTGCAAAATTTGCAGACGATATGAAGATAGGTGGACAGGCAGGTAGTTGTGAGGAAGTCAGGAGGCTACAGAAGGACTTGGACAGATTAGGACCATGGGCAAAGAAGTGGCAGATGGAATACGGTGTTGAGAAGTGTATGGTCATGCATTTTAGTAGAAGAGATGAAAGGATTGACTACTTTCTACATGGAGAGAAATACAGAACTCTCAGGCACAGAAGAGCTTAGGAGTCCTTGTGCAGGATTCCCTAAAGGTTAATTTGCAGGTTGACTCTGTAGTGAGGAAGGCAAATGTGATGTTAACATTCATTTCAAGAGAACTAGAATATAAAAGCAAGGATGTAATTTTGAGACTTTATAAAGCACTGGTGAGGCTTCACTTGGAATATCGTGCGCAGTTTTGGAGAGGGTTTAAAGGAGGTTTCCTAAAATCATTCCAGGATTGAATTGCTTGTCATTATGAAGAGTGTTTGATGGCTCTGAGCTTGTATTCTCTGGAATTCAGATGTATGGGGTTGGGGGTGGGGTGACCTCATTGAAGTCTATCGAATGGTGTAAGGCTGCCTTAGAGTGGATGTGGAGAAGATATTTTCTATGGTATGAGAGTCTAAGATCAGAAGCCACAGCCTCAGGATAGAGGGGTGTCATTTTAGAACGGAGGTTGTGACGGGATCCTGAATTATCCCTTATGATCTGTGCTTTTAAAAGGAGAGAGAGCTGTACAGCACAAACAACTTCTTGTTGAGAGAGAGAGAGGGGCAAAGACTGCTCACAGTTTGTTCGGAATTTTTGCAAGGACATTGCCAGCTTCTGAGTGCCTACAGAGAGAGAAAGGAGGAGCTACTTGATGGACAGCTGGTGTTCAGCATGCTAAGATAAATACAAGGTCAGCTGGTTGTTAGACACACATGGTTTTGGACACTGGTTGAGCTTTGTTGTGCCCATAGGAAGGTGAGTTTTTGGAGGATCGATCAGGAGAATCAATCAGTGGCTCTCACGCTGTGGAGAAGGTGTGACCGATGGGAAGTTATTAGTGTGTCCAATCCTCGCCTGGGTTGATAACTCCCCCACAGAAGACGGTCCCCTTGTGGTCACATTTGGTGACTTCTAAAGGACTCTAGGAGGACGGCATCAGCTCACCTGAAGAACTAGACATCTCTCTCTCTCTCTGTCTCTGTCTGTCTCTCCCTCCCTCCCTCCCTCCCCCTGTCTCCCCCCCCCATCACTACTCAACTAAATACCACAAACTGAACCGATGCCCTTTATTCATCATCGTAAGACTGTATCCATTTACCCCCAGGCTTAAAGAAGCTTAGTTTTTATATTTCCACACACATGGATAGATATATATAGAGAGAGATAGATATAGAGGTAGATGTATTATAGCTAACCTGTTTGATATATCTGAATTTTATTGCTGTATGGCATAGCTACTAATAAATAGCATTAGTTAACAGCAATACCAGACTCCAAGGTGTTTTCCATTTCTGCTGGTTCTTTAACCCGTCACGGAGTACGTGACAAGATGAAGAGGAATTTCTTTAGCCAGAGAGTGCAGAATTTGAGGAATTCTTTGCTGCAATCAGCTGTGGAGGCCTAGTCTTTATGTATGTTTAAGGCAGGGTTTGATAGCTTGTTGATTGGTCAGGACATGAAGGGATATGGGAAGAAGGCAGGAGATTGGAACTAAGAGGAAAATTGAATCAGCCATGAGGAAATGGAGCAGATTCAATAGGACAAGTAGCCTAACTCTGTTTCTATATCTTCTGATCTTATGGTCTCTATTGGGTTCTGGGTAGAATACTTTATGATCCAGCAGAAATGATAATTCTCTGCTACTTTGCAAGAATCTTTCATCTTTAAGTTTCTGCACTTCTCATCAACTATACTGTACTGCTTTCATCCACGTTTTTTCTGTAGATTTGCTCCTTTCCCATTTTTCCCAACTATGTAGGCTACTATCAGGGTTTGATGCTTGAAATCAGTGTTCCTCCTTTTCTAGAGAGAAAAATACATCTCAATTTTATTATTTGCAGTGTCCCATGATCTTTAATGGAGACCTTTTATTTATGAAATGAAGCTAGATTTTGCTACCTCATCGATTATTTCTCTTTGGGAGCTTAATTTTAGAAAGCAGATGGCAGAAGTTCAGGTGGAAAATTCAGGACTTGACAGTATTATATCTAAATGACTTGAAATGCATAAGCCTTCAATATACATAAGCTTCCTTGGCAGGAATATAAGGTTAGAAATGTATTGCTCTATTAATCCCTTCTCTCTTGGGAGAATGAGAAATTGTGGTATTATTTGTTCATGATTGTAGTCAGTTGAAATAGATAATGCAGGATAGGAGCAGATCATGGCAGGAGAACGGGAAGTGAAAGGGGGAGACAAGAGTAGTAAAGGTGCTCTGTTTGACTCTTTCAGAATGCAATCAAAACAGTGCAATATAGAAGAGGCTTTTAGACCCACAATGTCAATGCTGACCATTATTACTAGGCAAAGAGAAGCTAATCATGCAGAATATTTAAATTCTTTGTTATTGCATTGAATGTGTTCCTTGATATTATGCTGAACGTATGGTATTTTACCAATCGAGTTGAGCATGATTTAAGTGCTAGAGCTCTTGGTTTGTGCATGAGTTAAAAACTTATAAATTGAGCTGCAAAAACTTTTTTTTTGTTCTGCAGGGAAACTCAGTGTGTACCAGATACAGTGCCTGAATCAGGTCTGGAGCCCCCTACACTGGACACAGCTTGGGCAGAGTCTACACGGAAGAAAGCTTTACTGAAACTGGAGAAATTAGATACAGATTTAAAGAACTACAAGGGAAATTCTATCAAAGAAAGCATCAGGTAACAACTTTTCAAAAGATATGGAATCTGTCTTCAGTACACAATTTGAAGTGTGTCTGGGCCAGGTCTACAATATAGCGTATCATTATTGCCGGTTGGATCAAGTAATGCATTTCTATACAATCAATTCTATCCAATTGGCCCAGCTAGATAATAGCCAGGACCATGCTTCAGTGCAGAACTGAGAGAAGGTTAAAATGCTTAAGGTCTAAATTTTTCACTTGCTCAGTGATACTATTGGATGAAGACCTATGAGTTCTCTGACCCTGACAAGCAGATCAACTGGACACTTAATTTGCTAAGAATAAGAATTTTCTTTGTTCCAATGTGAGTGGATGGTAAAACAGTACTGATTTTTTTTTTAAGTTACCTCTCTTAGCCAAACACTGGACTTTCCCAGGAAACTGAATTGCGCTGAATGTCAAATCCAATAGAGATTGCATTTTTTTTTTTTTTTTTGGCTCTCGTCCATTGTAGAAGAATGAGAATTGGTTGGCATAGGCATAGACTGCAATCAGTTATATACTATTTCAATTGACTATAATGCTATTCATTGGGTGAATGTCCCAAACAAAAAACATGAATTGTGATGTGAACTAAAATGTTTGGGCAATTTTTTTCTCCTTACTTCATCTATTCTTCATCTTTTTCCCAAATATGTTAATATAATTAGCCATTGGTTAAGTTAGAGACAAATAAATGAATTGGGATTGGTGGACTTCCATTTTAACATGAATGTGAGGTGATTGCAATTTTTAAAAATTTTATTACAGGAGAGGGCATGATGACCTCGGTGATCACTACCTAGACTGTGGGGATCTTAGTAATGCACTGAAATGTTACTCACGAGCCAGAGACTATTGCACAAGTGCAAAGCACGTCATCAACATGTGTTTGAATGTCATCAAGGTATGTGAACAATGGTCAATTACATAACATTCTTGTATTATAAACACATTCCACACTGAGAGGAACTGGAGGTATTGGTACAATTGGAAGCTTTGGTACAGCATATCCAAATTAGACCATTAGTTATTCAGTGAAATGCAGCAAACATAAGGGTATGTGCCATATTGAATGATTATGCTGAATTCTGACTAAATCAGCTAAAATTTCGAACTGATATAAACAATTTATCTGTGAGAAATAACATTAATTTTGTTTACTGGTACTGCATCCTCCTGCATAAACTCTCCATAGCTTTGTGGTCACTGTATCAGCTCATGCTTGATTTTCTTTTTCCTCTCCATTTATATGAAAGGCTTTATCGTGATCACCAGATGGAATGCTTTGCAGAAAAGAAAGCCTTAAAGCAGTAAATAATTGTATGCTGGAAACTTAGACTAATGCTCAAAAAGTTGGATAGATGGAATGGGTGAAAATGATCTTTTGGCATATTACTATTTTGTCTAAAATCCATGTATTGATGTTTCTCACTTAGTGTTAAATACTCTTGTTACAATCAGATTGTTTTCTGAAAATATTTTTAATAAAGATTATTTCCCCCCCCACCCCAATTTGTAACAGGTTATCTTTCATACTATTTTCTTCTCTCCAGTCGAATATGACCATCTGTGAAACATAGTTTTAAATTATTTTAGTTTTATTTCAGTTTTGAAAAGTATCCAGCTTGTTCTGCTTCCTTACAATATTTTCCTTTTATTCAGTCCTGGAAAT
The DNA here is from genome assembly GCF_963921235.1 of Mobula hypostoma. Classification (NCBI taxonomy): domain Eukaryota; kingdom Metazoa; phylum Chordata; class Chondrichthyes; order Myliobatiformes; family Myliobatidae; genus Mobula; species Mobula hypostoma. The sequence continues at coordinate 34,472,812 of NC_086118.1, read as the reverse complement.
GGAGACTTAAATAACTGTAAATTTGTCTTTTTATTTAAAAAAAACACACCTGTACTAATTGTAATTAATGTGTGTAAAACTACTGCAACCTGACCGCACATACTTAAGTGTTTTGATTATTTATTTTAGTGATATATTAGAATTAACAATATGCTAAATTATGCAGTTTAATATATAAATTGTAAGTTAGTTGGCTATGATTGGCAAGAGTGCATGCTATATATTGAAAATTATGTTGTGTAACTAAAGGGGAGTCTAATTTTTGAAGCAGCAAGGTCAACTAATAGGAAATCAGTTCAAGTACTGATCTTGCTACTTAGTCTGGGCTAGCTAAAAGCTTTTGCTATACATTTCACAATGAGTCAAACACCTATTTGTCTTCAAACATCATTAGATCAAGAACAGGCCCTTCAATCCATAATATCTATGCCGGCAATGATGCCAATTTAAACTAATACCATTGGCTATAGATGATCTATAATCCCTCTATAACCTGCCTGTTGCACCTGAACTGTAAGGGGACTAATATCCTAGCAGGAAGGTTTTCTGGTGCTGCGTGGTGGGGTTTAAACTAGATTTGCAGCGTTTGGAAACCAGAGTGCCAGCGCAATTAGTGGAGGGGTTGTGGAGACAGATTTTGGTACGACCTCAGACAAAGTCAGGAATCAAAAGGTTGAGCATAGTGCAACTAGTGTCCTGAGCTGCGTGTATTTCAATGCAAAAAGTATCGTAGAAAAGATGGATGAGCTCAGGGCTTGGATCAACACCTAGAATTATGATATTGTAACAATTAGTGAGACTTAGATGCAGTGGGGGCAGGACTGGCAGCTCAATATTCCGGGATTCCATTGCTTTAGATAAAACAGAGTGGAAGTGATTAAAGGAGGAGGGGTGGCGTTACTAGTCAGGGAAAATGACATGGCAGTGCTCAGTCAGGACAGACGGGAGAACTCGTCTAGTGAGGCTTTATAAGTGGAACTGAGAAATAAGAAAGATATGACCTCGTTAATGGGGCTATATCACAGACCACCCAACAGTCCGAGGGATTTAGAGAAACAAATTTGTAGAGAGATCGTAGACTGTTGCAAGGAACACAAGGTTGTTATAGTGGGTGATTTTAACTTTTCACCTATTGACTGGGACTCCCATACTGTGAAAGGACTAGCTGTTTATGTTCCCTCTAAAGGCTGATTTATACTTCTGCGTACAGGCTACACTGTAGGCACCGCGTATCCTATGTTGTAGGGTGACACGCACCTCCCCAAAAAAGTAACTCGCGCGTCGCAGTGATGCAGACAGCAACAACTGTGATTGGTCCGCTTGGTAGCATTGCATTTCCTCCTACGCATTTCCAGTTGCTTTTTCTCCACCATGTCTGTAGGTATACTGTGCGTACACCAATGTGAAATAAATGGTTAGAGACGATGAACCAAATCATCAAATCTACCTACCGACATCCGAAAATATTTGAAATGCATTTCCTCGTCCATGTCCCTCACGAAGAAACTCAACACAGTGGCATAGAAACCCCACCGCCAACTAGCGTTTTGGCAGTGAATTGCAGAGTGACACAGACACACCAACACATGTTCGTTACGACAAGCCAACGCAGAAGTATAATTCAGGCCCACGGTGTAGCCCGTACGCAGGAGTATATATCAGCCTTAAGCTGTGCGCTTGTGTGCGGCACACACGTTTTTCAACCAGCGCACAAAGGAAATTAATGTGCACACAAAAGATTAGTTACCTAAAATAATGTAGTAATCAATAATTATTGGAAGTAATCTTTTAGCTAAATGTTTCTGTTAACTAGTTAGTCGGTATTTCAAATACCACAATGCACGTCACTAATGTACGTCACCTCACCTTTCCTATTCCGGTCTGTACAGCTGCATCACGGCAGCAGCCATCTTTGGCGGACAGTGTTCATATCGTAAAGTTTACAAAGATCTGTTTCAAATCCTGTAGATAGCTTACTAAGTTTTTATTTTTAAAAATATTGATTCACTATGTTGAATTCAAAAGAAGCGAAGGGCGTGAAGAGCCAAAGAACTGCAGATTTGTTTAAAGTTGAATTGCTTAACAAAATAGTAGAAACTGCTACACCGAAAGCTCATGAGGTCATGAACATTCAGCTACGAGAAATATTTATGTGTGATTCTGAAACTGGAGTTATCTGTTTGTATTGTTGTGATGCGAAAGTTGCTGGAGAATTTGCTAGTGGAAAGAAGTGGAATGATATTTGGAAACTTGAATTTTTGAAGCGTCATTTGGCAAGTAAATCGCATTTGGAAGGTGTACAAAAGCTCAGGCAACAGAACCTGTCATTACCCGTTACAGGAGTGTTACAGGGAGACAATGTTTCGTGGAGTGACAAAGGTAAAGTTTTGCTAAGCCAACAACGTGAAGAAAACATCACAGTAGATACAAGTTCGCTGTTGATTTTTATAAATAGTCTTTGTGTTCATTTAGAAGAAAGGTTTCCTGAAGATGAGGTACAAGAATGGTCAGTTTTTGATCTCTCCACAATTGCAGATTGTGACTTCACATTTGGCAATGAACAAGTTAATGCCTTATGTCTAATATATCATGATTTTCTAGCTGAAAATACTGTAATAGTTAGACAGTTCAATGATTTCAAATTTTCCGTGCAAGAAAAAATTAAATCCAAACTGATTTCAAACTTTGCTCAAATGGTGGCATTTGTACCTCAAAAGGAATAGTTTTGTGACCTTGCACAGCTAATGGACATTGGGGGAACCTTTCTTGCGTCTAGTGTGGACTTTGAGCAAGGTTTTAGCCTAATGAATCAACTCAAAAACAAGCTGAGAAACCATTTTGGTGAATGTCATTTGGATATATTAATGAGAATCAAAAGCTATCAATTAGATTAGTCTAGATAGAGTCTACAGAGAATGGGTAAATGCCAAAGACAGGAGAGAGGAAAAAATAACTGAGTGACTTAAATATGTATGTTATTTTGTTGTTCTGTGCAGTTTAATGTCAAATATTTTGTAAACCTACATAAACTGTGTCATGTGTGCATTCAGTGCGCACATGCTTTTGTCACAGGAAAAAAATTGCACAGCATAAGATTTTTGCGCACACTGACTACTAAAAATTAGAGGGAACATTGCTAGCTGGGATAGAGTTTGTCAAATTTGTTCAGGAAAGTTTCCTTAATCAATACATAGAAGTCCCAATGAGAGTGTGTGCAATATTTGATCTGCAATTAGGGAATGAGACAGGGCACACAACAGAAGCTTGTGTAGGAAACACTTTGGATCTAGTGATCACAGTGCCATTATTTTCAAAGTAAATGCAAAAAAAAAAATTGGGTCTGTTCCACAGGTTGGCATTCTAAATTGGAGAAAGGCCAGTTTTGATGGTATCAGAAATGATCTGATAATTGTGAATTGGGACAGGCTGTTTTCTAGTAAAGGTGTGCTTGGAAAGTGGGAGGCCTTCGAAAAAAGAGATTTTGAGAGTAGAAAGCTGATATGTGCCTGTCAGAGTAAAACCTAAAGATAGTAAGTATAGGGAACCTTGGTTTTCAAAAGATATCGAGGCCCTGGTTAAGAAAAACTGGAGATGCATAGCAGGTATAGGCAAGTAGGAACAAATGAGTGCAAGAAATGCAAGAGAACACTTAAGAAAGGAATCAAGAGGATTTAAAGAAGGCATGAAATTGACCCCGCTTGCAAGGTGAAGGAGAATCCTAAGGGACTCTACAGAAATGTTAAGATCAAAAGGATTGCAAGGGACAACATTGGTCCTCAGGAAGATCAGAATGGTAATCCATTTGTGGAGTCAAAAGAGGTGGGGGGGGATCTGAAATAAAACTTTTGCATCAGTATTTACTCAGGAGATGGATACAGAGTCAATAGAAGTGAATCAAAGTGGCATCAACTTCATTGATTCTCTACAGATTACAGAGGAGAAGGTGTTTGCTGTCCCAAGGCAAATCAGGGTGGATAAGTCCCCAGGGCCTGACAAGATGTTCCCTCGGACTCAATGGAAGACAAGTTCAGAAATTGCCAGGGCCCTCACAGAGATATTTAAATCATCCTTGGTGACAGAAGTACCAGACAATTGGAGGATAGTCAATGGTGTTCCGCTGTTTAAGAAAGGCTGTAAACACAAACCAGGAAATTATAGGCAAGTGAGTATGTCATCAATTGTAGGAAAGTTACTTGAAGATATTCTAAAGGACCAGATATGTAAGTTTTTGGATAGACGTGGACTAATTAAGGATGGTCAGCATGGCTTTATGCGTGTTAGGTTGTGTCTAACCAATCTTAGTTTTTCAGGGAGGTTGCCACAAAAGTGGATGAAAGCAGTGGATGTTATCTGCATGGACTTCAGCAAAGCATTTGACAAGGTCCTGTGTGGGAGGTTATTCAAGAAGGTTTGGCCACTTGGCATTCAAGATGAGGTAGCAAATTGGGGTTAGACATTGGCTTCATGGGAGAAGCTAGAGATTGGTAGTAGAAGGTTGCCTCTCTGACTGGAGGCCTGTGACTAGAGGAGTGCCGCAGGGATCGCTGCTGGATCCTTTGTTGTTTGTCATCTATATCAATGATCTGGATGATAATGTGATTAACTAGATCAGCAACTTTGCAGATGACACCAAGATTGGGGGTGTAGTGGACACTGAGGATGACTATCATGGCTTCCAATGGGATCTGGACCAACTGGAAAAATGGCAGATGGAATTTAATGCAGACAAATGTGAAGTGTTGCACTTTGGTAGGACCAACCACGGTAGTTCTTACACAGTGAACGGTAGGGCACTCAGGAGTGTGGTAGGACAAAGGGATCTGCGAATACAGATCCATGATTCGTTGAAAGTGGTGTCACAGGTAGAAAGGGTCGTAAGGAAAACTTTTGGCACATTAGCTTCATAAATCAAAGTATTGGGTACAGGAGATGGAATGTTATGTTGAAGTTGTATAAGGCATTGGTGAGGTCTAATTTGGAGTATTGCGATCAAAACTGCATACCTACATACAGGAAAGATAAGGTTGAAAGTGTGCAGGGAAAATTTACAAGGATGGTGCCAGGTCTGAAGGACCAGAGTTGTAAGGAAAGATTGAATAGGTTAGGTCTGTATTCTTTAGAATGCAGAAAATTGAGAGATTTGATAGAAGTATACAAAATTGAGGGTATGTATAGGGTATATGCAAGCAGGCTTTTTCCACTGAGGTTGGGTGGGACTGCAACCAGACGTCGTGGGTTAAGGGTAAAGGTGGAAAGTTTAAGGGGAATATGAGGGGAACTTCTTCCTTCTGAGGGTTATGAGATTGTGGAACAAGCTGCCAGCAGAAGTGGTGCATGCAAGCTCAATTTCAATATTTAAGCAAAGTTTGGATAGGTACATGGATGGTAGGGGTATGGAGGGCCATGGTCCCAGTGGAGGTCGATAGGAGTAGGCAGATTAAATAGTTTCGGCATGGAATAGATGGGCCAAAGGGCCTGTTTGTGCTGTATTTTTCTGTAACTCGATGACCAATTAATTTAAATCACATATTTAATCTCATGTGGACTAATAACCTTTGCTTAGCTCCATCTTGCAAATATTGAATCTTACCAGGTGCAGTGCAAGCCACAGCATACCTGCACTGTTTCCACATGTGAATAATTGTCCTGTCTGACTTTAACTATAAATCAGTTTAACCTTGGCCTACCTTGCGTGCTCCATCTAAGTCAGAACAGCTAAAAATCATCAGGAAAATAACTCTTTATAAACCTGGCTCTGTTAGACTTAAATAATTTTGGTTGTGTTGAAGTCTTCCTGTTTGGTACCTATTAAAGAATAGGTAAAATTGCCTGTCTAAATGTTTATTGAAATTTCAAAAATCATTGACACTTGAAACCTGTATTAAAATTTTAAGTTGCACTTAATTTGTTGTTTGTAGGTCAGTATCTACCTCCAAAATTGGTCCCATGTTCTCAGTTATGTAAGCAAAGCAGAATCTACACCAGAGATTGCAGAGGTCAGTACGTTTTTCTGATGTATGTGTTCTCATTTTTTGAAACTGTTATAATACCTAAGGTCTCATGAAAATGCCCTTAATTTTATCAATTACTTATTGTGGATTTTGTAACATCTTTTGAGCAAATGACAAGATGTTAATTCATCAAATGCATATGTTTGGAATGCTGTGGATTTTTTCATTTAAGGCCTTGTAATGTTAAGAAATCAAAAATTTTAAAAAGAGGATTATAATTGTGCTTTGCTATATAAAAAAAAAAGTTTTGGAGATTTAAACCTATAGGCTTAATTGTTCAAATAGAGTTAATATTGCAGTAATTTAATTATAGCTTACAAGAAATGTTCGACCCTTGTTAATTATTTAATTAAGGGATTAGTGCACTTTCCAGTGGTCAGTGCCATTGTTAATGACAGCTTTAGAAACCTATGGAACAAATGACATTTGAAAAATTGCAGTTTTGTAAATTAATACGCAAAATGCGGTACAGGCCCTTAGGCCAATGATGTTGAGCCACCCTTTTAAACTACTCCTCAGGGAATCCAATCCTACCCTCTTGCATAGCCTATAATCTTTCATTTCTCTTTCATCCATATGCATATCTAAGGGTCTTTTAAATTTCCCTAATGTATCAACCTCTACCACTACTCCCACAGTACATTCCTGCACAATAATCTGCATGTGTATAGATTTATTTTTTTTTTAAAAACTACCTCTAATATCTCCTGTAAACCATCAGAATCAGGTTTATTATCACCGGCATGTGACGTGAAATTTGTTACTTAGCAGCAGTTCAATGCAATACATAATATAGAAGAAAAAAATACAAAAAAATAATAATAAATAAATAAGTGAATCAATTATAGTATACGTATATTGAATAGATTAAAAATTGCGCAAAAACCAGAAATACTGTATATTAAAATAAAGTGAGGTAGTGTCTAAGGGTTCAATGTCCATTTTGGAATTGGAAGGCAGAGGGGAAGAATCTGTTCCTGAATGGCTGAGTGTGTGCCTTCAGGCTCCTGTACCTCTTACCTGACGATAACAGTGAGAAAACGGCATGTCCTGGGTGCTGGAGGTCCTTAATAATGGATGCTGCCTTTCTGAGACACTGCCCCTTGAAGAGGTCCTGAGCACTTTGTAGGTTAGTACCCAAGATGGAGTCGACTAAATTTACAACACTCTGCAGTTTCTTCCAGTCCTGTGCAGTAGCCCCCCTCTCCCCCAATACCAGACAGTGATGCAGCCTGTCAGAATGCTCTGCATGGTACATCTATAGAAGTTTTTGAGTGTATTTGTTGACATTCCAAATCCCTTCAAGCTCCTAATGAAGTATAGCCACTGTCTTGCCTTCTTTATAACTGCATCAATATGTTGGGACCAGGTTAGATCCTCAGAGATCTTGACACCCAGGAACTTGAAACTGCTCACTGTCTCCACTTCTGATCCCTTTATGAGGATTGGTACATGTTTCTTTGTGTTACACAATGAGTCCACAATCAGCTCTTCCGTCTTACTGATGTTGAGTGCAAGGTTGTTGCTGTGGCACCACTCCACTGGTTGGCATAGCTCACCCCTGTAACGCCTTCTGTCACCACCTGAAATTCTACCAACCATGGTTGTATTGTCAGCAAATTTATATATGGTATTTGAGCTGTGCCTCGCCACGCCTTCATAGATATAGAGAAAGTAGAGCAGTGAGCTAAGCACACATCGTTGAGGTGCACCAATGTTGATCATCAATGAGGAGAATATGTTATCACCAATCTGCACAGATTGTGGTCTTCCAGTTAGGAAGTCAGGATCCAATTGCAGAGGGAGCATCCTCTACTTTTTTTTAATATAATTTTTATTGAGTTTTCAAAGTGATACATGAGAAAATAATATCTACCCTCCCCCCTCCCCTTAACCCTCCCCCCCGATATATACTCCTACCTAAAAAGAAAAGAAAAGAAAAAAAAGGAACCGCCTGAATATTGGAAGGTTTGCACATGCTCCATGGGATAAAAATAAATTTAATATATATTTTTTTACTTTCCCCAAGGAACCAAGATCTTCATCATCAGAGCTATAAATAAAGGCTCCAAATATTCAAAAATGTTTCATATTTATCTCTTAAAATCTAAAACATTACTTAGCTTCTCAACCCTCATAGTTCCCTGGGGAATCCCTTTGAATTTCACCATGTTGTTGTGTGTTTCCCTCCCAATCATCCAGGCAAAAAGGAAAAAAAGACAGATAAGATACAAAAAAAGAAAAAAAAATACCCCCCCACTAATGTTGTGAATGAAAAGATAGACAACACTAACCCCCTCCATTATTGCCACGTTTGCACACGTGAATAACGTAGCGATTGGTCAGTGTTTCTTCCAGCTCCCTGTAACAAAAAATTGTGTGTGTGTATGTATATATATATATAAAAAATTAATGTCATTATTCCCAGCTAATATTCCTCAAATCTTAACCTTTCTTCCCTTCCCTCATATAATTAATAATATATTTATATATTCATTTGCCTAAAAATCCAACAGGCCTAATCTTTGTTCCAGTCTTCATCTTCAATCCATCTCGCTCCCCTAGGTTTGTTCTTGTATCTGGTGAATATTCAAAGAATCTCGCACAAACTCCTCCGCTTTCCGGTAATCGTCAAAAAATCTTTTTCTCCACCAGGCAAAAAAATCTTCAAGGTTGCAGGATAACACAATATAAATTGATAACCGTGATCCCATAGGGCTTTTTTCACTGGATTAAATTTCTTCCTTCTTTTCAAAAGTTCATAACTTTTGTCAGGGTAGAAAAAAATTTTCTTCCCTTCTATCATCAGTGGCCCTTTTCTCTTCTTGGCAGCTTGGGCAGCAGCCTGTAGAATCCTTTCTTTGTCTTGAAATCTTAAGAATTTTATTAAAATTGATCATGGATATTGGTCATCTTGTGGTTTTGGTCTTAGAGCTCTATGTACCCACTCAATTTCAATTGGTCGGTCTTCCTCTTTCATTTGCAAGGTTTTCAGGATTCATCTTTGAAAAAATTCTATTGGATTATCTCCCTCTATACCTTCTTTAAGACCAACAATTATTAACGTTATTATGTCTACTAAAATTTTCCAACACGTCCACTTTCTCCAAGAGTTGACTTCTTTCCGTGTTCCAGACAAGCACATCATTTTCTGTTTTTTCCACTCTATCGTTAATATGCTCCATTGTTCTTTCCATCTTCTGAAGTTTCTTAACCATTTTATCCTGTCTTTTCATAGCTTTATCATAGCACACCTTCACGTCTCTAAGCTCTGTTCTTAATTTTCTTAGTTCAGCCGTTAATTGTAATAAAGCCTCTCTTATGTCTCTGTCGTCTCCTTTACTTCCAGTCTCTTCCAGTTCTTCCTCATCTTCTTCATCATCTGTATTCTCTGCGATATCCAATTCTGACTCTGAGTCACTTTCAGTTGCAGTGGCCGTCGGTTCTTGTAGTTTAAGTTGTGTTGATTTGCGCATGCGCAATTCCGGCATCTCCTTCCGAGAGACCGCTACCGCCGCCATTGCTCCCTGTTCTTCTACGCCAGAGATAAACTGCGTCTCCTTCGAAGGAGATCCAACCTGAATCCGAGGCTCCATCGCTGCAGTAGGCCCTTTTTTCTTCCCATCTCGCGGCGACTTCACAACAATAGACTTCTTCTGTTGCGGTTTACGAGGCATATCGGGGAGTAGTCTTACGAAGTTTATAAGTAGTTTTCGGAAAGTATTTATTAACTTTGTTTAAATGGTACTTTGCTGATTTTTTGCGGGAGAGCTGGATTTACACGTCTCAATCCCACGTCATCACGTGATGGCCCCCAAGCATCCTCTACTTACTGTAAAAGGATGTTCTCTGGTATCACCTATTATTACCCTGGGAAAAGGCGCTGGCTGTCACTATCTGTGCCTCTTGTAATCTTATACACCGCTTTCAAGTTGCCTCTCACCCTCCTTTGCTCCAAAGGAAAAGCCCTAGCTTGCTCAACCTTTCCTCTTAAGACATGTTTTCTGATCCCAAGCTGCATCTTGGTAAATCTCCTGTCTCATTCTCTCTAATGTTTCTGCATCCTTCCCATTATGAGGCAATCAGAAATGAACGCAGTAGTAAATCCCTTAACTAATGAAGGCCAATACACCATCTGCCTTCCTTACGCCTTAACTTCAGGGATATGTGAATTTGGACCCCAAGATCCATCTGTTTCTCCTGACTATTAAGAATTATGCAATTAACCCTGTACTCTGCCTTCAAGTTTAATCTTCCAAAGTATATCACTTCACACTTTTCCAAATTGAATTCCATCTGCTACTTCTCGACTCAGCTGTGCACCTTGCCTCATTGTAGTCTACGACAACCTTCTACATTTGTAACCTACGCAACCTTTTACACTATCCACAACTCCTGCAACCTTTGTGTCATTTGCAAACTCACTAATTCACCCCTCCACTTCCTCATCCTAGTCGTTTACAAAAATCACAATGACCAGCAGTCCCAGAACAGTTTCCTGTGGAACACCACCAGTCAGCATCCTCCAGGCAAAATATATATTCCATCCACTACCACCCTCTGCCTTTTATGGGCTAGCCAATTGCATTTCAGTATTGCTATGGAAATTAAAATAAAAATTGCTAATTTCACATCCTAAATCTTGATCAAGCATCAGAGTAGGTTCCAAGGAAAATTACTAGGGCAATGAAATAGCTCTGTGTGACCATGTGGACTCTGTGTGAATTGTTGCCTTGTATACAATAAGGAAATATAAAAATGAGTCTTAAGTTTTTCACTCCTACAATTAATTACATCCATCTTTCAATGTTTTATTCTTCCCTGGTATGTGGGAATTACTTTCTTGAAAGGTCCATGTTTTGAAGGAATTCCCATAATGCACTTAGATGGGTCTAGGATTTGGTGTCTGTGAAGTTGAGGCATTGGTGATAAATTTCCAGTCATTCATTGTGTGTTTAGAGGCAAAACTGGGAGATGTGATTTTCTTGTCCTTCTAGGTCACAAATGCCATGAGTTTGCAAGGTAGTTTGGCATGTTAGGTGATTTGCTTCAGTTCATCTTACAGAAGTTATAAACTCCCGCAATACCGTGCCATGCTGGAAGAAGTAAATGTTTAATATAATGAATGGAATTACAGTATTAAGGGCTGCTTTGCCTTGGACGTTATTAAGTATTGTGGAGTTGTGCTTATCCCAACAAAAGTATTCGACCAAACGCTGACCTGTGACTTATAGATAGCTGGAGAAGCTTTGGTGTCCTGGGAAGTTTTATTCTTTAAACAATGGAATCAATTATGGTTTGTTGTAAGTTGTAGGAAGTTGAAAGTTGCAGGTGTAGGATTGCAACCTGGGAGTGGAGATTCAGTGCTGTAATGCTAATAATATTAAATGGGAAAGAAAGGAAATTAACTATTGTTTGACTCTGAGCCATAGATGTGAGCAAAATCTGCTTGAAAGAAAGGGAGATTTAATTGCAATAGCAGTAGCTTATTATGAGAAAGTGATGGAGAGCTGTAGTACAGTAGATGTAGTCTCTGTGCACTCTCCAAAACCTGAGCCTCTGTGCTTCCCTCTGCAATTAGGTCATTGACTTCCTAACCAGGAGACCACAGTCACTGCAGGTTGGAAATAACATCTCCTCTTCGCTGACAGTCAACATTGGTGCACCTCAAGGATGCATGCTTAGACTACTCTCTCTACAGCTATGGCTCTGTGGCTAGGCACAGCTTAAACACCATCTGTAAATTTACAGGAGATATAACTTCTGGTGATGAGGTATACAGGACCAAGATAGATTAGGTGGTTGAGTGATGTCGAAACAACAACCTTGTACTCAATGTCAGTAAGATCAAGGAATTGATTATGATCTTAAGGTAGTGGAAGTCGGGACAGGCACTAATCCTTCTTGAGGGATCAGCCATGGAAAGAGTGAGCAGCTTCAAGTTCCTGGGTGTCAACCTCTCTGAAGAAATATTGATGCAATTGTGAAGAAGGCATGACAGTGGCTATATTTCATTAGGAGTTTGAGGAGATTTGGTATGTCACAAAAACACTCGCAGATTTCTACAGAGGTACTGTGGAGAGCATTCTAACTGGTTGCATCACTGACTGGTGTGGAGGGGCCATAGCTTGGGATTGAAAAAGCTGCAGGAAGTTGCAAACTCAGCCACCTCTATCATGGGCATTATTTGACCCATTCTGTCTCATTTAAACTACAGTTCCTATCCTGACCTTCCATATCTTAAATGGTTTCAGGAATTTTTCTATACTTGTCTGTAAGAAAGCAGTTGATGTCTAATTGCTTAATTTGAAATGATCTATCTTGTTTATGTTTATAAGATCAACTGTAAGACCAAAGGTCAAAGTTCTCTTACTACTTCATACCTGAGCCCTCTAATAGAAGAGAACAATTTGATGGTGCTACTTTGAATCAGCTTTAAGGCTTCAGTATAACTATTGTGATGTATTGTCCACAGCTAAATGTTTGTGTAGACCATACAACTGTCGAAATTAATACACTCAGAACAATGTTGTCTAACCATACTTGCAGTCGGAATCTGCGCTGGTTCTTTTGAGTTACAGTTGTACTTGCTTCACTTTCCTTTTATTCAAACAATTTATTTTTATTACAGCAAAGAGGTGAGAGGGACAGTCAGAATCAAGCCGTGCTGACCAAGTTGAAATGTGCAGCAGGTTAGTGAGAATATTGATTTTTTTTTTTCACCCTTTATTCCTTGAGACGATATAAGGGCTATAATTAGTTAAGTGCAATATCTGATTTGTGTTGGAACCTCTAGAAAGCATTTTGTTTCCATCAGCAAGTTAGATTGCTGCTTCTATCCAGATGTCGGCTGAGGACAATGCTGGTAGGCATATTGTGGAGTTGACCTTATTCAGAAATGTACATTAGTGACAAAAGAATTTTCACAGGCATAATAACTTTTTAAAGAGTTAATATACTTATGCATAAATGAATTGAAGGATAAGAGCTGCTATTAGGATTTACAAGTTTGTCAGTAAATGTGTATTAGGATAGATATACTGTAAGTTTCAAATACTAAAATACAACTACATATTGTATTTCAGCTGAATCACAAACTAAGCAAGAGATAGTGAGCTTTGGGACATCCTGAGATCATGAAAAGCTTTCAAAATTATAGTAATGTTGTAACTGTTTCTGGGATTGCATAGATAGAATAAAATTCTTTTACATTTTTTCTTTTCAATGCTACCCAAAATACAGCTTGCAGGCACGCTTGTGTTTTGTGGCTCCTTGCACAAAGCACTAGATCTGGGTTAGGGTATGAGATGGAATTATGGGAATAATGTAAGCAGTCAAATAAAATGTATATATAGAGTATTTTCACATTGTTGAAGACAATAAAATGATTTTGAAGCACAGTGACTGCAGTTTTCTATGGGATACTTGGCTGCATCGTGAAAGTTTGCTAAGTGAAATGTGATAAATTACATGATATATGTTGGTATTATTGAGGGTTTTCAGGGGACTAGGAGATTTCACTATTCTTAGAAAAATTGCTGAGGTATCTATCTGAACAGGAGGATTGGATATTGATATATAGCATTTGAACTCGTGCTTCTGACTTGGGGCAAGAGTGCTAACACAGAGCCTATTCAGTAACCTTTCTTTGAACTGAGACTCTTATATGAATGCTAGTATACTTTCATACAAAGGAGTGGAGTAACAAACATCTTCATCCTAAATCTTATGTTAAATCTATAGGCTTAGCCGAGTTAGCAACACGAAAATACAAGCAAGCAGCCAAATGCTTCTTACTGGCTTCTTTTGATCACTGTGACTTCCCTGAGGTAAGATTTGATTTACAATTTGATGTAAATTATGATGGAACTGTTCGTAGGTAAAACAATAAACTATGGTCTAATAAACAGTGTACATTAAAATTCGGATAACTCACTCTCCAGTTGTTGCAAACCATGATGACTTTGCACCCAGTTCACTGATGCCCATGCTCCATTGATGACTTTGCACCCAGTTCCCATACTTCCATTAACACAGTGTCCCCAGTATCTGCACTCCCATTAACACGTGGCCCAGTTTTCCTGCTCCCGCTAACAAGCAGTAGCCCACATTCCTGTGCTTCCTTTAAACTTGCTAGGTTTAAATACTTTGCTCTATTGTGTTATTATACTGCTATATACTATCTTAAATAGGACGTTTTTTAAAGGTGTTTGAGGGATATAATTGGAAAACATCCAGTAGTCCAGCAAATTTGACAGTCTGGCAACTCTGAAGACCCAAATCTGCCAGATTAATTGAGTTTAACTCTATTGGAATTCATAAGGTATTGTATTCTTCATTTTCCAAATGGTTGAATTTACTTTAGCGAAAGAGTCTGATTATAATATGGAAATGTATTTTCCTGGTATGGGAATGCCAATGCCCTTGTATGGGAAAAGCCTATGAAAAGTAGTGATTACGGCCCAATCCATCACAGGAAAAGTCCTCCCTACCTTTCACCATATCTTCACGTAACACACACTCAGGAAAGCAGCATCCATCATCAAGGACCCCCACCACCCAGGTCAAGCTCTTTTCTCGCTGCTGCTGCCATCAGGAAGAAGGTACAGGAAGCTTAGGACCCACACCATCAGGCTCTTGAACAAGGGGTAATAACTTCCCTCAGCTTCACTCATCCCATCTGAACTGAACTGAACTGGACTCACTTTCAAGGACTCTTTGCCTCATGTTCTCGATATTTATTGCTTACTTATTTATTATTATTTTTTTTTTCTCTTTTGTATTGTAGTTTTTATTTGCACATTGGCTGTTGTCAGTCTTGTTGAGTTTGTTCATTCATTGATTCTATTTTGTTTCTTTTATTTACTGTGATTGCTTGCAAGAAATGAATCTGAGGATTGTGTAAGGTGTCATTATATATGTACTTTGATAATAAATTTACTATGAACTTTAATTTTTTTAATGTTTAGAAGGTAGAGGAAGAGGTATTGCAAGTATTTTAACATTTAAGGTCTCTTAAATTTTAAATTTCCTTCTGAATTTTTGTTACTTATAAAAAGAAATGTATCTAATCTTTAAAATAGTGAGTAAAATATTTTGCAGATTTAAAAAAATCACACATATTTGTTTCATTTATCAGCTGCTGTCTCCCAGCAATGTAGCAGTTTATGGAGGACTTTGTGCACTGGCCACTTTTGATAGGCAAGAACTTCAAAGGAATGTCATCTCCAGCAGGTGAAGATAATATAATACAATCTCTAAGTGTTTAAGCTTCTCTGAGCTTTATTTTAGAATCACAGACTTATATTGGAAAGAGGCTTGCTCACCTTCAGTTATATTTTCTATGTCTGGAGAAGTTGGGAGAGCTCCTTGAAATTCTTTGCAGTTTATGCAAATGATTTCATTTGAGAAGATCATAAATATTATTTGAGTAAGCCATGATCACAAAAAATTAGATTTTAATTACGAAGATGGAAAATGTAGCCAATCATATCTGATATGCTTAATGCATATGTAAAAGCTAATGAACTATTTAACGACAAATGTTCTGGGTCTTCTCAGTACAATACAATGTTACTTCAGTAAGATTTTAGTGTATTATGATGAACTGAGTTCTGTCCTTTATTTCAGTAGAAATATGACTGTGAACTCTACTAATGTACTCCACTAATCCATAATGCTCCAAACCTTTATGGTCATTTTAAGCACATTGTAGAACTTGAATAAAATGACTTCATAATAATTTTGAAAACTTTGCTTGGGGCATTGGTAATTTTGTAATGAAAAAAAAACATGGAACATATTCTTGAGAATGGATAGCCCCTCATTAATGGTTTAACAAAAAATCATTTCCACAAGCTTGATGGACTGTGTAAATGTCACACCTGATATATGCCACATTATTATTTGGTGTAAATGGTAGACTGAATAATGTTAGATGTATTCTCACTGGATCAGGCCCTGCATTTCTGTACTTGACGATTGCATGTTGTTTTAGATAATCAGAACACATTGCTAATCCCTTCCTTAAGCCGTTGAAGGGTCTTGCAACTAATAGTCTGCTTGTGCTGCCTAAGACTGACTCAATACTATAGTTCAAAGAATATAATCACATTTCTTCTTTGAGCTATAAAATAAATTTTCACTATTTTGAATGTGTCTATATATGTTTCATGAATTCAAGCAGCAACACCTAGCATGTCATTAGGTTACATTATTTCGGCTTGCAGGTGAAAATATGGATGAGCAGCTATGAATCTGAATATCTTTTCATATATAAAAAAAAATTGAACAATGTGCTTCACCTTGACATCCTTGTAAAATATTCATCTCGTTTAAGAAAAACTGAAGAAAATCTGTCAAAAATATATAAATTATAATACACTAACAGCAAACACTTTAATTTCTGCAATGTATTTTTATTGTATAGCACATTAAGTTTGTTATATTTCCTATTAGCTAGCATACAAAAACTTAGAACCTTGGCTTTCTTTGGATTGGTTGAGAGATGGTACATTGATGTATGCAGGACAAAAGTAGAAAAATATGATGAGAGAAGTTATGTTATTTGCCATTCCAAAGTGGAATAAATAGACTATAAGACCATAAGACATAGGAGCAGAATTAGTCCATTCAACCCATCAAGTTTGCTCTGCCATTCCATCATGGCTGATTTATTATCCCTCTCAACCCAATTATCCTGCCTTCTCCCTAATAACCTATGACCACCTGACTAATCAAGAACCTATCAACCTCTTTAAATATACCTAGTGACTTGGTCTTCACAGCTGTCTGTGGCAATGAATTCCACAGATTCACCACCTCAAGCTAAGGAGATTACTCCATATCTCTGATCTGAGTGGTCATCCCTCCATTCTGAAGCTGTGCTCTTTGGTCCCAGATTCCCTGCTATAGGAAACATCCTCTCCACATCCACACTATCTAGGCCTTTAAATATTCCATAGGTTTCAATGAGATCCCCCCTCATTCTTCTAAACTTCAGCAAGTACAGGCCCAGAGCCATGAAATACTCCCCATATGCACACTCTTTCATTCTTGGAATCATTCTCGTGAATGTCTTCCGGATCCTCGCCAATGTCAGCACACCTTTTCTTAGATGAAAGGCTCAAAACTGCTCACAAAAGTCCAAGTCCAGTCTGACCAATGTCTTATAAAGCCTTAGCATTACATCCTTGCTTTTATATTCTAGTCCTCTTGAAATGAATGCTAAAATTGCATTTGCCTTCCTTACCACAGACTCAATCAGCAAATTAACCTTTAGGGAATCCTGCACAAACACTCCCATCCCCTTGCACTTCTGATTTTTGAATTTTCTCCCTATTTAGAAAATAGTTTACACCTTTATGTCTTCTACCAAAGTGCATGGCCATACACTTCCCTACATCCCCTTCGTCCTGATGAAGGGTTCCGGCCTGAAACGTTGACCGTTTGTTTCCACGGATGCTGCCCGACCTGCTGAGTTCCTCCAGCGTGTTGTGAGTCTTGCTTTGACCCCAGCATCTGCAGAGTGTTTTGTGTTCCCTACATTATATTCTATCTGCCATTTTGCCGATTCTCCCAATCTGTCTCAAGTCCTCTGCAGATTCACTGCTTCTTCAGCACTACCTGTCCCTCCACCTATCTTCATATAGTCCACAAACTTGGCCACAAAGCCGTCAATTCCATCATCCAATTCATTGACGTACAACATGAAAAGATGAAATCCTAACACTGTTCCTGCAGAACACCACCAGTCACCCACCGGCAGCCAACCAGAAAAGGTCTCCTATATTCCCATTCTTTGCCTCCTACCAGACAGCCTATCTATCCATGCTAGTATGTTGTCTATAAAACCATGGGCTCTTAAGCAGCCTCATGTATGGCACCTTGTCAAATACCTTCTGAAAATCCAAGTAAACAACATCCACTGACTCTCCTTTGTCTGTCCTGCTTGTTATTTCCTCAAAGAGTTCAAACTATTTTGACAGGCAAGATTTTCCCTTAAGGAAACTGAGCTGACTTTGGCCTATTTTATCATATGCCTCCAAGTACCCCGAAAACTCATCCTTAATAATGGACTCCAACATCTTCCCAACCACCGAAGTCAGGCTTATTAGCCTATCATTTCCTTTCTTCTGCCTCCCTCCCTTCTTGAAGAGTGAGGTGACATTTGCAATTCTCCAGTCTTCAGCAACCATTCCAGAAACTATCCAGATTCTTGAAAGATCATAACTAATGCCTCCACAATCTCTTCAGCTACCTCTTTCAGAACCTTGGGTGGTAGTCCATCTGGTCCAAGTGACTTATCTACCTTCAGACCTTGCAACTTCTATGGCACCTTCTCCTTAATACCAACTACACTCACTTCTGCCCACTGACACTCAACTTTCTGGCATACTGCTGGTATCTTCCATAGTGAAGACAGACTCAAAGTAATTAATAAGTTTATCTGCCAATCCTTTGTCCCCCTCTCCAGTGTCATTTTCCAACGGGTTTGACATCTGTTCTCGCCTCTCTTTTGCTCTTTATATATCTGAAACCACTTTTGGTATTTTTTTTATATTATTAACTAGCATACCTTCATATTTCATATTTTCTCTCCTGGCTTTTTTAGTAGCCTTCCATTGGCTTTTAAAAGTGTCTCAATCCTCTAACTTACTAGTTTTTGCTGTGTTATATGCCTTCTCTTTTGCTTTTATACTGTCTTTGACTTCCCTTGTCAGCCAAGGTTGTGTTATCCTCCTTTTAGAATACTACTTCATCTTTGGGATGTAGCTATCTTGCACCTTCCAAATTGTTCCCAGAAATTCCAGCCATTGCTGTCTGCCTTCATCCCTGCTGGTGTCCCTTTTCAATCAACCTTTACCAGCTGCTCTTCCATGCCTCTATAAATCCCTTTACTCCACTGTAATGCTGACACATCTGATGTTAGCTTTTCCCTCTCAAACAGCTGGGTGAATTTTATCATATAATGATCACTGTCTCCTAAAGGTTCCTTTATCTTAAGCTCTGTAATCAAAACTAGTTCATTACACAATGCCCAATCCAGAATTGCCTTTTTCCAAGTGGGCTCAACCACAAGCCGCTCTAAAAAGCCATCTCATAGGTACTCTACAAATTCCCTCTTTTGCCAGCCAGCACCAATCTGATTTTCCCAATCTACTTGAATATTGAAGTCTCCCATCACTATCATGACATAGCCCTTTTTACATTTCTTTTCCATATCCTGTTGTTATTTGTATACCATATCCTGACTACTGTTCAGAGGCCAACATATAATTCCCATCAAGATCTTTGTATGTTGCAGTTTCTTAACTCTACCCAAAAGGATTCTACATTCTTTGATCCTATGTCACCTCTTTCTAAGGATTTGATTTCATTTTTTACCTACACAGCCACCCCACCCCATCTGCCTTCCTGCCTGTCCTTTGATACAGTGTGTATCCTAGGATATTAAGCTCCCAACTATGATCTTCTTTCACCCATGACTCAGTGATGCCCACAACATCATACCTGCCAATCTCTTAACTGCACAACAAGATTATCTACCTTATACTGTATGTTACGCAATATACACAGTGTAAATATAACACCTTCAGTCCTATATTCATCATTCTTTTAAATTTTGACCCTTTTCTGCAGCTCAACTTGTCCTGCGATTTTGCCCTATCATCTGCCTGTCCTTCCTCAATGTCAATACACACTGCATCTACTTGAATACCATCTGCCTCATCCTTAGTCCTATCAGTCTGGTTCCCATCCCTTTGCCAACAGTTCTTGCAAATATACCAGTCAGGATATTGGTCCCCTCAGGTTCAGGTGTAAGCCATCCTTTTTGAACAGGTCATGCATTCCTCAGAGGAGATCCCAATGGTTCAGAAATCTGAAACACTGCTCCTGGACCAATTCCATAGCCAAGCATTCATCTGCCAAATCATCCTATTCTTGCCCTCACTGGCATGTACAGAGATTACTCCCTTGGAGGTCCTGCTTTTCAGCTTTCTACCTAACCTTTCTACCCTACATATTCTCTTCAGGACGACCCCCTTGTACTACCTATATCATTGATACCAATATGTACCATGACTTCAGGCTGCTCACCCTCCCTCTTTAGAATTCTGTGGACTTGATCTAAGACATCCCTGACCCTGCCATCTGGAAGGCAACATACAATCCGAATGTCTCTTTTACATCCACAGAATCTCCTGTGGTCTCCTTTAATGATGGAATCCTCTATCACTACTGCACTCATCCTCTGCCCTACTTGGTGCCAGATATTCGGCCACTATGACTTGCCGTGGTAAGTCGTTCTTCCCCCTGCACCACCACTCTGACAGTATACAAAACGGCATACTAACTACTGAGGTGAACGGCCACAGGGATACTCTGCACTGGATAACTATTCCCTTTCCATCTCCTTACAGTCACCCAGGTACCTGTCTCCTGCAAGATGACTACATCCTGTAACTCCTATCATATTCTCCCAAATGCACTGAAGGCCATCAATCTGCAGCTCCAGTTCGTTACCATGGTCTCTAAGGAGCTGCAGCTCGTTGCACTTCATGTGGATGTAGTTATCAAGAAAACTGGAGCTTCTAGAGTTCCCACATATCACAACAAGAATATATCATTAATCCTGGACCTATTTTCACTACACTAGCTGCGTACTAATAGACAGAGAAATAAAAACTTATAGAAGCTTGCCTCTGCATGTTCTCACCCAAGCCTGTTGAGCCAAAGCCTGACCACTCTAACACTGTCCACTCCAACAATGACCGCTCCTAATAATTGAACGGAATTTCTGTCAAGAATGATCTCTATATTAATGTTGTGAATGTAAATTGAAACTTGTGACAAAAATGTGTTTATAAACTGATGAATCTTAAGACCAATCTCTGATCTTAGCATTTATTTTTCTCACTGCAAGCTCTTTTAAGTTATTTCTTGAATTGGAGCCACAAGTGCGAGATATCATCTTCAAGTTTTATGAGTCAAAATATGCTTCCTGTTTGAAAATGCTAGATGAAATGAAGGTGAGTCAGAATTTGAATTAATCAGAAATTCCTATCCGCAAAACTAAAACCCTGCATGTTCCATGTTAGTTGCCTTATGCTAGTCTATCATCTGGGTGGTCCTGTTCTACCTAGGAGTATGAGTTGGCAGTTGACATTGTACAGTTGTTCTAAATCTTTGCTGATGGTCTTTAGCAAGTACAAAGTTACCAGAATAATATGTTTTATTTCCAGAAAATGTGGAAAGAATGTTATGGTTGATTGATGCCAAATAACTTGGAAGCAATAGAACAAATGGATAGGTAATAAGTGGAATTTAATGGTGAAAAATGCAAAATACTACATTTTAGTAAGAAAGGTGAGAAGAGTTGATCTAATGCAGGCACAGTCTTGAAAGGTGTACTAATGCAGAGAAACTGGAGGGTGGAAGCTTCTAGTTTTCTGAAAGTGACAGGTTGGGGAAGCGGTTTAAGAAGCATATGGAATCCTGACCTTTAAAAGCAGATGAAAATGGAGGAACAAGGAAATTACAAAGAATCTTTATAAAACACCGATTTGGCCACAGTTGGAGTGCTGTTCAGGAAAAGAAGTTGGAATTGATTTGATAGTGATCTGCTAAAAATATTCAAAAATCATGAAGGGTACAGTAGATTAGGGTAATGTGTTCTTATTGAGAGAGGAGTCAAGAATTAGGGGAGATAGAATGAAAATCAGCAAAGAACTAAACATGACAAAGTTTCTTTTTATGCAGCAAATGGTAAGGGCCTGGACGCTACTGCTTGGAGTAATGGTCAATACAATTTTTGCTGAATGACTATCTGAAATAAATGAATTTTAAGGGCTATAGAAACTGAAATCGATTATTCAATCCTTCATGTCTAATATGTCATTCAATTAGACAATGACACGTCTGTGCTCAGAGTTATTTACTTGCCTTTGATTCTGTCTGTTGATACCTTTGCCACTTAACATTCCAACTCCTGAGCTTAAAAGTTATAGAAAAAGTAGTCACATCCTTTGTGTGGTATCCCCTGTATGCCCTGGGTTCTAAATTTAATCATGCCTTGTTTTAGAGTACATCAGTGGAATGATTCCCCCTGTAAATTCCTCACTGAAACATATTTTAAATTCCTCAAATGGAGTACCCTTCAAGCTTTGAAAGTTTTTTTTTTAAGAAAAGCATTATGCAACCTATCATAATTCAGACTTGGAACAGCAGTTTCATCTTTGTAAATGGTCTAACAAAACTATATTTTGCAGAGGTATGGTGCCCAAATCATGCCCAACCAATCATTTAAAGCACAATGTCTTTCCCTTTTGTATTAGAAACTTCTCAAGATAGGCATATATTCCACTAGCTCCATGATTATATTTTGCACCTTTAGCAAGTTGGGTTCCTGGTAAGTATCTGTTCCTTTGGTTACCATATCTCAAATTTCAATTTAATATTTTTGGAACCAGGATGGATTGCTTTGCAGTGCTCCCAACATTTTGCAAGAGAGACTTGCAACAGTTTCCATGTAAAGTACAGAACTTTGTTATTTACCAATACTGAATAGTACAGTTAGCATCCATCAAACAAGAGGTTTTAGTGTTCAAATATGATTTATATCTGTTTCTTTATCCTGGTGCATTAATCCATAAAAATATGCAAGTAATTTATGAAAGCTCATTTGGACCTGTGGCTCATTGATAAATAAGGAACTGCCAACTCGTATATGTGTTAAAGACAACATTCCTGTTTTAAAAATACTTTGCTACCAATTTCAAATTGTGTGTAGCAGAGAAAGAAGTGATTATGTGGAGTCCACCATTTTTACTAACTAATGCTGTTTGTTTTGCTACAAAGGAAATTCAGTTTGAAGATTTTAGGCTCAGTTTTATATTGGCAAATCTTAATGTTCTGCCTCTAAAAGGGGATAGCAAAGGAGTTTAGATTTGCTCTAATTTAAATGCTATCTTTCTCAAATTTGGTTTTGTTTTCATGTAGCTAACATTGCTTTGTTTGCAATTTGCTCCTTTAATAGTTAGATCTACTGTATAATTAACCTACACTACATAGATTTGCAGATTTGTTTGACTTTATTAAAAAGAATCAATAGAAACCTAAATTCCTTTTATCATTTTATTGTTGTTCTTAGTGGCTCTACAAGGGAGTTGTGTTTTACAATGAAAATCTTTGATTGGAGTAGATCTAAATGGTTTCAGATATTGCATTTCCACATGATTAAGAGAAAATATAATTGTTTTATTTAATAATTGTTTATTCATCAGTTTCACGTTTTAATCTTTCCCTCCTAGAAAATATTCTTATATTCTCTCTTTTCCTTTCCTGCATTTTCACAGGACAACCTTCTGCTGGATATGTACCTAGCTCCACATGTCAAGACGCTCTACACTCAAATCAGGAACAGAGCCCTTATTCAGGTATGTGGAGATTATCAATGGTATGGCATGGTAACTTTGACTTTTAATGATTTCTTAGTTATAAAGTACTCAGCTATCCCTATTATACTCAGTCATTTATTTTAAGGGAGTCATATTTGTATTCTGAATGTGCCACTCCTTCTTGACTGCACCAACCGTAGTTTGGAATTTGAGATCATTGTTTCAATAGTGAAATGCATTTTATAAATATCTCAAAATATACAGTAATATAATATTGCAGTTGTCATCTTTAAATTATAATATTGAGAAGAAAGTTGAGTGGAAAATGGCCGTAATTCTACAATCTCCAGACTTTTAAAATTGTCCCAATTCTTGATGTATATAACTTTTTTTAACCTCTGGATTTACCTATTCCCTCAAACTTCTGTGTTTCCTTGTTCTACCCTCCACTAACTTGAGTTAATCCATATTCTATCGTTGCTTAGACAAAGTCCCGTTTACCTGCAATCATGTGCCCTAGATTCACTCACTCTGCCATTGTGCTGTTTCATGCTGTTAGGCTCATAAGTTCTGGAATTTCTTCCCTAAACTACTTAACCTTTCCATCTTTCTTCTTTAAGCTGCCCAAAATTTGCACCTTAGACAATCCTTTGGTCATCTACTTTGTTACCTTAATTTGTGGCTAGTTTGTGTTTGCCAGTCCTCCAGTACGGTACCTTGAGATTTTTAGAATGTTAGAAGTACTGCATAAATTTAAATTGTTATTGTTGATAAATCTTCTTGCTATATTGACTATATGCATTTTAGTCTTTCAAACTAAATTTAAGTTCTTCTGTGGCTGAATGTGTAAGAAAGCTGCATGTGAAGTCATCTAGTATGACACCAAGTTGCTGGTTACTGTGTTTTCATTTCTTTACCAAAATTCATTAAAATTTTAGAACAAAATCATTTCGTGTGCCTTCAGATAAATAGTGAAGTTACCAAATTGCTCGGCAGGCTATGTCTCAAAAAATAATGAATACATCAAAAGATAGACATAGAAACTAAAGTCTTAAGTATTAAGTTCTAATAGAACTGAGAACTGAATGTTATATTTTGCCAGCCTTGCCTATAAGCTCTTGTATATTTTTAGTATTTCAGCCCATATGTTTCTGCTGACATGAACAAGATGGCTATTTCTTTCAACACCACAGTTGGTGCACTAGAGGATGAGCTGACACACCTTATCCTGGAAGGATTAATCAATGGTAGAATTGATTCACATAGCAAGGTGAGTTTCTGCTCTCAGCATCGTACATTTGGGTACAACATTCAATGCACTGGAAAGAAGTTGGATGAAAATTGCAGGACATTTTCTAATTATTCTGTAGGCGAACAACTTACTCTTCCAGTAGCATTTCAATGCCAAGTAGTTAGTGACTATCACTGATCTTACTTTGGAGCTTTAATTCAGATCTCACAAGCTTTTTTTGTGTGTGTACACAAACTACCGTAAGTGATAGGTGACTTCCATTTATACAGTGCCTTTCACAACCTTTTATGATATATATTCTTCTGGAAAAGTAATCACTGCTCTAATGAAGAAAGTATAGTACTCAATTTTTACACAACAGTGTCTTAGAAACAATGCAATCTGGCTGAGGAATAAATATCGACCAGAATGCACACATATCTAAATAGGTGAGATACTTCCAAGAGTGGGGAACATTTGATAACCTGTAATTACACATATCAGCATTTCTCATAAAACAATCACAACTTTCTAAAATTGTTTTAATTATAGAGCAATTAACTCTGTAGATAATTGACATTAAGATTTGTACATTTAAAAGAAAACATTAGGAATTATTTCCTGTAAGATTAATATTTTTTTTTAATTTTCATTGAAGCAAGTCTGACACAGCAAAAAAAATTGGTACAACTTGAACTGAGTCATATAGGCAAAATGTTGATTTTAATTAGTCAGCTATGTCAGCAACAGAATATTGATGCTGAAATGTGGAATAATTTTTTTGCTTCACTGTTCTGTGCCTGAAATGAAAATGGACGAGAGATTGATTAAGCCAGCTTATTTTTTCCTTGATTATAGATTCTGTATGCCAGAGACGTAGATCAACGCAGCACAACATTTGAAAAGTCTTTGCAGATGGGCAAAGAGTTCCAAAGAAGAGCAAAAGCCATGATACTCCGAGCTGCTATTCTGCGCAATCAAATCCACGTTAAGGTACTTGGGCATTAAATGATAACTCTTTCAAGGTATTGTTCAGCCTTCAATGTCAGCTTAATTGTTAAATACAGATATTAGTTATAAGTGTTATCTACTCAAAAAAAAAGTACTGGTGGTCACAATGTCTTCTGTCTTCATACTAGTTTTTAACTAGTAGCAAATATTCATTGAGTATTTCAGAAGTAGTCATGGTTTAAGATTTATTTTAAAAAGTTGCCTTGAAAAGATGTATAATTTTATTCCCATGGAGGTTAAAGTCAGATATTATTTAATCTAGTCTATTTTGCTGCTAAGCCAAAAGCGGAGTTCAGTCAGCAATGAGACCAAGAAATCATTTTCTTAGTAATATTTCTCTAATATAGTTGCATGAAAGCTATTCAAATTTACATTAACTGTAAAATAGTATAAACAGAGAAAAATAAAGGTAATTAAAGCCAATGTTTTAAAAAAAAATCTAGAACTAATTTACACCTTTAAACTAAAACCTGAATAGTTTATATAAAAACTTAAACTTCCTTTCTCCCTCCTAATTTACAGGCATAAACTCACCATTAATATCAATGCTGTTTGAAAACCTACATCCAGTCTAATGGCCAAAGTGCCCAGCATTACAGGGGTGCATCACTGAACTCCATGTAAAGTCCATCTGAATTTGGCCTTAAAAACTGAAATCATGCATCATGCTTAAGTCCAGGGTGTGTCTGGATTTGAATGACTGCACATGTCACATTTGACACTATTTGGCCATATTTGTTTCTCACTACCAAAATAATACAACTTGTTTAAGTTAATAGTTATTAATTGCAGATCCTACTATTAAAACACATATTTATCCTTTTAAGCCATTTAATGCTTGGTTTTGTGAGGCTCCATATTTTTCATAACACTAGAGAACATGTTCAGTACCATTTTTATGAAATGCTTCAGTAATGCAAATGCAACTTTATGTCACATCATCATGTAGAATACGATCATGCTATTCTTAAAGTTTGCTATGATCTTGAGAAACTCTTGGTCTCCTTTTGTTAATATTCTTTTTCACAGGGTGGAAAAGAAGTGCCTAGAGTTCTAAAATAGAATTTGTTATAATTGTGCTATTATTTAACACTTCCACAACCAAACAAGCATCCTTGTCCAAATAAAAAAAAATGGTATTTTAATTCACCTTAATATTTATGTAACAAGTAACAGGACTTTGAGCTTTAATGAGCGCATTTGTGCATTTCTTCTGTATGGTGTAGTTTTATTTTCTGTGTGCAGTGGTACATCCTATGTCACAGACCATTTGCTACTCTATGTATTTATATAATCTGTACATCTGCAAGCTATTTGGCTTAGGATATCACTAAGGAATTTGTACTCATTCATAATCTGCTTCATTTGAAGTATAGAAAATAAAATTAGCTATTTGGGCAAGGAATGTATCATATATCAAGTAGCATGCAGAAGATAAAAAAAAGTCATTTACGAAATTCAGAAAAAGTTGTCATTTTTACTTCGAATCACTCAACTTTGAAAATATTTTATATTTATTATCTGTTGCTGAACAACACATGTAACAACATAATAAAGACAAAAATAATCTAAATGGTTCAGTCTGACAATGGTTTGTACAAAAATTGTGAAAAGATACTCTTAAGAGAGTCAAGAGTACTCGGGGGGGGGAAGAAAGAGATTTTAGTTACATGAACATGTACTTGTTCACTGAAGGACGACAACAATTAGTGTGCTACAATCAGCATTTCCAAAAACAATACAAAAAATTCTGGCCATGCATCTGTATGATTCACTGCAGTCATTTTGCACAGCAATTTGAAGCCTGCCATTTGTCAATGGCAGTAATTGAGTTTGTACTTTTTCCTGAAGCACTTGAAAGCATACTTGTAAACTTGGGAACATTTTGAAGACTAGTTTTGACGCAAAGACTACAACTAATGATACTTATTTTTAGACTATTTAACAAAACAAAATCAAAATTTCCTTAATTTTGTTGGGGAGAGGGACATAAAAAAGGCAGACATGGTTTGTTCCTCTTAATTATCCACTATGGGGATGAATGGAGGGAAAGAAATTATGTGTAATATATAGAGAAAGAGAGACAGGAGGGCCTCAGATACAATGAAACACAGAAACCTTCAGCATATCCACTTTTTATTCTGTTCATTCTCTTCCTATTAAATTGCTGGTCTACATGTTGTGCTGGTTCTCTTCTCTTTCAGCTCCCTCCCTGGTTTCAACCTTGCATCTCTCTCACGTTCATTCCCATATTTCCTGCAGCTTTGCTTTTCCAGTCATATTTCCATCTTGCATCTGTACCAAAACAACCCAAATTAAGTCACAAATAACATTGTGCAGAACTATGACTGTATGGTGTAGAAGCAGTTCACTCTTTCTGCTACTTTTACTGTGACTGATCAAACCATCCTTCTCTATTCTTCCTCTCAGCTATAGCTGTATTCTTCCCCTCACACGGTAGTTGCTGTGTGGCCTACAGTGCTAGTTCTGGAGTCTTCAAAGAAATTATCCTTGCAATTAACCATCCAAAAAATATCGACAGGATTCACATGTGCCACTTCGATAACAAAAAGCAAAGCGGCAGAGTGTAACATAGTAAAAGCGACTGTTAATTTCATCTTTCACTGTGAAATTGGTGACATCTCTCTGTCCCTTGTTAATGAGAGAGAGTCAGTCAGTGGCATGTTGAACTGTTGGTAAACAATAGTTTTTGTTCATTGCAGATCATGGCCTCTCTTTGGGTGCTTTGCTATTACTTGGTGGGTGGTGGGCTTTTTGCTGAAATTGTGGGTGGGGAGAGGTTGATGCATTGCTGCTGTTTGCACAGGGGTGAGGGGTATTTGGGGTTCTCATGTTTTTCTGTTATTTATTCTTTTGGGGTTCTGTTTTTTGTGGATGTCTGCAAAGACTAAGTATTTCATGTTGTATATTGTATACATTCTCTGATAATAAATGGAACCATTTGACTTGATACTTGGTTCCACTGCATCTCCACTTCTTCCAACACCCTCCATAACTTTTTGATATTGAGTACAAAAATGAAGTGAAATATTCTTTAATTCAATCTTGGGAAAAGAGGCCATCTACCTTCACTCAGATAATTTGTAACCCCATTATCTAATGTGAGGCTAAGCTTGGCTTCTGACATTCTCTTCACTATCCAGCATACTTATAATATGGTATCTTCCTCAGCCCTTCTGCTGCAAGAAACTTCATCCACGTTTTTATCACTGGACTTCGATTACATTCTGGATCCATGGACAATTTTGTTTTATTCAAGTTCTAGCTATGTTCTAATATACCAGCCTCTTTACACACATTTACCCATTGATCTGTGTTATCTCTTAATCCTTAAATGCCTCAGATGTAACATTATAATCCTCCCTTTCAAATCTGTCTTTGCTTTCACCTGTGCCTATTCTTTGGGTATCTCTATGAACTGTCAACTTCATCTTCTTGTAATTGACTTGTGGTAGCATGCTGTAACAAACCCATTTAACCCTCTTCTGGAAACTCCTAATAAATGGCAAAGCACTACCCAAGTTTCTCTCTGTTTAAAATGTCTCAATGCCCCAAATGTCCCAGACTATTCAGAAGCATTCAGGTACCGTTAGAGTACAGTTAAAAATGATTACTTGATGCCCTCTATCAATGAATAATTAAACACAAGCAATAAAATGTATTTCTCATTTATTTCCTCATTATATACTGATTCAAATGAATGGACTTTTACAAGCTCCTTATCCACCAACTGGCCTCCAGGAGCACAGTGTAGTTCTGAAATTGCTGTGTGTCGTAAATTTCCAGGTATTACATAAGTAGATGAGAATTCTGAGAGAAGCTGCCAGCAAAATACGCATGACAATGTTTGATGTTTTTATTTTGTTGTTTTTCTACCTGATGTTTAGAGGGATCTTGTGTTCTTGTGCATGAAACTCCGAAAGTTAACGTAAGACCATTAGACAATGGGAGCAGAATGAGACCATTCAGCCCATCGAGTCTGCTCCACCATTCCATCGTTGCTGATTTATTATCTGTCTCAACCCCATTCTTTTGCCTTCTCCCCATAACCTTTGACACCCTGACTAATCAAGAATCAATCAACCTCCACTTTAAATATACTCAATGACTTGGCTTCCACAGCCATCTGTGGCAATGAATCCCACAGATTTACCACTCTCTGGCTAAAGAAATTCCTCATCATCCCTGTCCTAAATAGAAGTCCTTCTATTCTGAGACTGTGCCCTGTGCTCCTAGACTCAGTACTGTAGGACACACCCTCCCCACATCCACTCATGCTATATTAGCAAACAATTAGGTACATCGATCCTTATTGCAGGCGAATAAAACAGGAATAGAGATGTTTTGTGTCACTTCCATTATGGCTGTGGTCTGGCCTAATCTGGAATTTTGTGTATAGCTGTGTTCTCCCTGTATGAGAGATTTCAGTGCATATTTATCCGATTGATTACTGGGATGTTGGATTTGCCATATCGGGAGAGATTAAACCGGGAGAGATTAAACAGTCAGGACCTTTACTGTCCTGATGAGGGGTCGTGATCCAAAATGTAGGCTGTTTATTTCAGTCCGTAGATGCTGCTGAGGCCCTCCTGCATTGTGTGTGTGTGTGTGTGTGCGCGCGTTGCTGCAGCATCTGCAGTCTCGCTTGTGTCTCTTGGGCTTCTACTGTCATGATTTTAGAGAATGAGAGGTAACCCCATTTGATTCACACAGGGCATGATAGGATAGATGTAGGTATGATTTTCCTTCCAGTTAGGGCATTGAGAACCAGGGTTCAGTGTCAAAATAAGGGGTCGTCCATTCAGGACTCAGTTGAGAAGAAACATTCTAGTTTTTCAGTTTCTGCTGTGCTGGCTCAGTATGTACAAGACAGGAATCAGAACATCACATCTCTAGAAACCCAGATTTCTTTCTTTTTCAATCTTTATTAGTTTCAACAACAAACACATTACAAAAAGTAAGTACATAGTAATTGGGATTATGTTAATTGATAGTAACTATTAAAGTTTACAGTCAGGTAACACATAGTTAGAAACATCCCAAAATCACACAAATCAGCAACAAAATATATAAAGAGTATACATAAAATATTAAATATCATAAAAAAAAAACAGAAATCCCCTAAAAAAACTAATCTACCCAAACTAAAGAAAACTACAGAAAAAAAAAGAAAAGAAAGGGCTATTATGATACCTCAGATAGAACCAAAGGTGTCGCTGCTTCCGCTCCTCTCCCCAAATATTGAAATCACGAAATAGATTGGCAAGGGTCAAATTACATCATGTGGAAGTATTGAATAAATGGTCTCCAAGTCTCATCAAATTTAATACATGGGTCAAAAATAACACTTCTAATCTTTTCTATATTTAGACAAGATATAGTTTGAGAAAACCAGTGAAATGTTGTAGGAGGATTAATCTCTTTCCAATTCAATAGTATAGATCCTCTAGCCATTAAAGTAACAAAAGCAATCATCCGACAAACTGAAGAGGTCAAATGATGTTTTTCAATCATTGGTAAACCAAAAATGGCAGTAATAGGGTGAGGTTGTAAATCAATGTTCAAGACAGTGGAAATAATATCAAAAATATCGTCCCAATATTTCTTCAGTAAAGGGCAAGACCAAAACATATGAACTAATGAAGCTATCTCAGAATGACATCTATCATATATAGGGTTTATATGAGAGTAATAATGAGCTAATTTATCCTTAGACATATAAGCCCTATGTACAACTTTAAACTGTATCAACGTATGTTTAGCACATATAGAGGAAGAATGAACTAATTGAAAATTTTTTGCCATTTCTCGGTAGGTAAGGTAAGCTTAAGTTCCCTTTCCCAGTCATTCTGAATTGTATTGGAAACATCTGGATTTATTTTCCTTATCATATTATAAATAATTGCTATTGAACCTTTCTGAAAAAGGTTTAGATCCAAAATTTTTTCCAATATATCAGTGGAATATGAAAGAGGAAAGGTAATAAGAACAGTATTTAAAAAGTTTCTGATCTGTAAATATCTAAAAAAAAGTGATCTAGGTAAATTATATTTATTAGATAATTGTTCAAAAGACCTAAAACAATCATCTGAAAATAAATCAGAAAAATGTATTATACCCTTTGTTTTCCAAACCAGATATGCTTGATCCAAAAAAGGTTGAAAAAGAAAGTTAGATATAATAGGGCTAGTTAAAATGAATTGATTCAACCCAGATTTCATCCTGACCTTAGGTTTATGTGTGGGTGCTCCAGTTTCCTCCCACATCCCAAGTATGTACTACTTGTTAGGTTAATTAGCTACTGTAAGTGGGTGGTAGAAGAACTTTTGAGTTTGTGAGAGTATAATTTAAAAGGGAAGAAGTAAATAAGGAATACAAGAAATAGGCCATCTTGAGCCTGCTTCACCATGGCTAATCAGGCCATGGATTCGGCTCCATCTACCTGCCCTTTCTCCATAACCCATAATTTCCCTGCTATGCACAAATCTAATTGTCTTAAATCTCCAACACCAACACCATCTCTGATGACTCTGACACTGTTTTGAACATGTTATACTCTGACTTTGCAATGCACCAGCATGGCTCATCCCTCAAGAATGCTTTGCCTTCACTCACATCTTCATTGTTCCTGGTGATAAGTTTGCCACAATTTACCTCAGATAACGTCTTATTAATGTTTTTAATTGTATTGGAGACTGCTCTGACTCTACATGCATCGTGTCTGAGCTTTGCAGTGATTTGCCCTGCTATAGATGAACTGAGATAGGCTTTGGGCCTACTCCGGCTGCCCTGGAATTGGGGTTTATGGACTTAATTTGGCTCAGAATGCTGTTGCCTTCTTCGAATGTTACCATGATTTGTGTTTTCTCCTCCCTCTTTATCTGCACATTGGTCTTTTTTTTAAATTGGGTTCTTTCGGCTTTCTTGCTTTGTTGCTGCCTAAAAGCAGATGAATCTCAAGGTAGAATAATTTATACATACTTTGATAATAAATGTGCTTTGAACTTAAGTAATTGAATGAGGTAGCCTCTACTGCTTCCCTATTTGGAGAATTCCAGAGTCACTACTCTAGGAAAAATAGTTTCTCCTCATATCCATCCTAAATCTATTCCCCCAAATCTTGAGGTCATGTCCACTAGTTCTAGTCTCATTTACCAGTGGAAAACATTTTCTTCTATGTTATCTATCCCTTTCATATTTTAGTGTTTCTTCAAGATCCTATCTCATTCTTCTGAATTCCAGGGAGCATGGTCCCAGGCGACTCAGTCTTTCCTTGTAGGTTAATCCCTACATCTCCAGAATCAACTTGGTGAGCTTCCCCTGCACCACTTCAAAAGCCAGTATATCCTTCCTTAAATAAGGAGACCAGAACTGCACACAGTAATCCAGATGTGGCCTTTCCAGTACCCTATACAGTTTCAAAATAACCCTCCTTGCTCTTAAATTCAATCCCTCTATCAGTGAAGGCCAATATTCCATTTGCCTTCTTGATAACCTGTTGCACCTGCAGACTAATCATTTTGCAATATAGGCACAAGTACTCCCAAGTCTCAGCTGCAATCTTTTGCCGTATAAATAACCTGATCTTCTATTTTTCCTTTCTAAGTGGATGACCTTGCATTTACCTGTATACTACTCCATTTGCCAGATGCTAGCCCACTCACTTAATCCATCTCGCTCTCTCGCTCTCACCAGGCCCTGCACATCATCTGCACAACTTGCTTTTCCATTTAATTTAGTGTCATAGATATGCTACAGTCCCATTTTTACTGAATAGCTGCAGGCCCAGCACAACCCCTGGAACCCTAATACATTATCCATGCATTCTCATCTTATAGATAAGTCTTTTATATGGCATTTTATCAAATGCCTTCTGCAAATCCATGTATACGTCATCATCTGTTCTCCTCTATCCACAGTGCTCATTACATCCCAAAGAACTCTGTAGGTTCATCAAACAGGACTTACCCTTCATGAATCAATGCTGTTTCTGCCTGATGGAGTCACTTCTATCCAGATGTTTCACCATTTCTTCCTTAAGGATAGCTTCAAGCATTTTTCTGACTACAGACTGGCCTATAGCTACCTGCCTTTTGCCTACATCATTTTTTTTAAACAGTGGTATTACGTTCGCAATCTTCCAATCTGTCGTGACTAGCTCAAAGTCCAGAGAATTTTGGTACATTATCACAAACACAGCTAAAGTAAATCTGCCATTTCTTTTAGTATCCTGGGATGCATCCCCCTCAAGACCAAGGCACTGGAGTGTCTTTAGGCCTGCTGGATTTCTCATTTCTACGTCTTTAGTGACAGCAATTGCATCGATGTCCTCACCTCCCATTGCATCCATAATGTCCTCCACCATGAAGATCAACACAAAATAGTCATTCAAGGCCTCAAGCCATTTCCACATTACCCAGTATTAATTTCCCCATCTCATTTCTCAAGGACCTATGCTCACTTTAGCCGCCCTTTTCCATTTTATATACAGCGCCGAAAAAAGTATTCACCCCCCCCCCCCGGAAGTTTTCATGTTTTATTGTTTTATGACATTGAATCACAGTGGATTTAATTTGGCTTTTTTGACACTGGTCAACAGAAAAGATTTTTTCGTGTCAAAAGTGAAAACAAATTTCTGCAAATTGGTCTAAATGTATTACAATTATTAAACACAAAATAATTGATTGCATAATTACTCACCCCCTTCAAGTGGGTATTTAGTAGATGCATCTCTGATAGCAATTATAGCCTTGAGTCTGGGTGGATAGGCCTCTATCAACTTTGCACATCTGGACACTGCAATTTTTCCTTCTTTACAAAACTGCCCAAGCTCTGTCAGATTGCACGGCGATCAGGAGTGAACAACCGTTTTCAAATTCATCCAAAAATTCTCAATTGGATTGAGATCTGGACACTGATTTGGCCACTCGTTAACTTTGTTGACTTTAAGCCGCTCCTGTCTAGCTTTGGCTTTATGCTTCGGGACATTGTCCTGCTGGAAAACAAATCATCTCCCAAGTCGCAGTTCTCTTGCAGACTACATCAGGTTTTCCTCCAGAATTTCCTTGTATTTTGCTGCATTCATTTTACCCTCTACCTTCACAAGCCTTCCAGGGCCTGCTGCAGTGAAGCATCCCCACAGCATGATGCTTCAAGGCAGAGATGGTGTGTATTTAATGATATGCAGTGTTCGGTTTATGCCAAACATAGCATTCAGTCTGGTGGCTAAAATGCTCAATTTTAGTTTCATCAGACCAGAGAACCTTCGTCCAGCTGACTTCAGAGACTCCCACATGCCTTCTGGGGAAACTCTAGCTGAGAACTCCTCAGAGTTTTTTTTTCCAATAGTGGCTTTCTGTTTGCCACTCTCCGATAAGGCTGTGACTGGTGAAGCACATGGGCAACAGTTGTATGTGCAGTCTCTCCCATTTCAGCTACTGAAGCTTGTATCTCCTCCAGAGCTGTCATAGGTCCCCTTTTTGCACAGTCACTCCGTTATTGAAAATGCCTGCTCTAGGCAGGTTCACAGCTGTGCCATATTCTTTCTATTTCTGGATGATTGACTTAACTGTACTCCAAGGGATATTCAGTGACTTGGAGGAAATTTTCTTGTATCAATCTCCTGACTTGTGCTTTTCAATAATCTTTTTGTGGAATTGCTTGGAGTGTTCTTTTGTCTTCATGCTGTAGTTTTTGCCAGGATGCTGACTCACCAACAGCTGGACCTTCCAAATACTGATGTATTTTTACTACAATCAATTGAAACATCTTGACTCTCCATTTGGAGTCCTCGTCCTCGTCCTCACCACCACCACCACCACCACCAGCTTTAAGGTGCATTACCGCCACCTGTTAGGTTTCCGCCTTCAACCAAATATGTCCCAGAGTACTCCGCTTTAACCAATCTAGTTCAGCCTGCAGATCTCTGTTTACATCACTCTGTAATTTCAGTTAATTTTGCAAGTGCTGTATACGCTCGGTAGGTAGCAGTGCCGCAGACTGCTTTTCTTCCCTCATTTTTGTCACATGGTTTTCAAGTAATTGCATTATTGATTTCAACTGCATTATTTGTAAAACTAAAAGCTTCTTGTTTAAGAACATTAATTTTTGCATGCTTAACATTTAAAATTGCTGTTTTTCAAGTCTATCTGTTTTTTCCAAGTTTTCCTTTTCTTGAATCATAGTCTCTCGGTGTTTACTGAGATCTTGCAGTTCTTCTTCATTTGCTTCCATGATTTCATTTTATAACCTGAATGTAGATACTTCACT
The DNA here is from genome assembly GCF_963921235.1 of Mobula hypostoma. Taxonomy (NCBI): domain Eukaryota; kingdom Metazoa; phylum Chordata; class Chondrichthyes; order Myliobatiformes; family Myliobatidae; genus Mobula; species Mobula hypostoma. The sequence continues at coordinate 34,436,870 of NC_086118.1, read as the reverse complement.
TTACCACAATACCTTTTCCTTTCGTAATTTGTAATAAGTTCCTCCATTTACAATCTCTTTCCCACCCACTTTAGACAACCTAGTTCCACCTGCATATCTCTATTTGTTTCACTCTGTAATGGCAATTCCTCTTGCAAATGCTGTATGTGCCCATTAGAGAGCAGTGTCGCAAACTGTTGTTCTCCCTAATTTTTATCACATGGTTTTCAAGTAATTGCATCACCTCAATTACATTGATTTCATCTGCTTCATTTGTAAGACTAAAATCTTATTATTTATCGCATGCTTAATTTTTAAATTTGTTTCCATGTTTTCATTTAATAATCTGAATGTAAATAATTCACTTTGCAACAATTTCTTTTTCCTTTTATAACTTTGATTAATTTCCTCCATTCTTTAATCTGTTTTCCAAGTCACTGAATTTTTGACAACAAGCATCCTTTTCAGAAACCGTCTCTTTTAAATGCAGTACTGTTTCATCCAATCTCTTTTCCAACTCTCAGTTGTTCTTTTTGAGTACTTCTATTTGTTGTTGGAGTTCTGCACCTTTACCCTGGGTTTCAATCATGTTTCTTGTATACATAAAATCTGAAGTTTTTCTTTAAGTTCTGATACATATTTGGTAAATTCTTGACCATTTGCAATAAGACTCCTTGCATTCCCTTTTTATATCTATACTGCCATTAATATCCTGCCTCTCCTGCCTGTAAGCTCTTTGATCCTCCATTCAGCGTTTCTTTGACTGCTTCCCACCTAAGCGCTGTAATCCCAAGATATTTTTCTGCAGACTTGACTATAATTTTAATTTTTTCAGTTCTCTTGCCTGTTTGCGCTGAACAGTTAATGACATCTACCATAAACAGTATGAAATCCTTTCTACTCATTATTAGCGTATCCTTATTTATCTTATTACAGCCCTCACAGTTCATCAGTTTATTATTCCCTGTATTTGTTTGCTTGATACCCTTTCCAGCAAATGCTTTCACTGCCTCCGCATAACTGATTCCTTGAGTTACTTTCACATATTGTATCTCAGCTTTTTTCTGACTACTAATGCACCCTCAGTAGGCTGCGCTGTTCCTCGCCACAGTTACAGCATTTCAGCCTAGCTCCTGCTTCACATTTCCCGTATTCATGTTCTCCAGCGCATCTCCTACATCTTTGTTTCCCTCTGCAGACAGCCGCAATATGCCCGAATTTCTGGCATTTAAAGCATCTTAAAGGCGGTGGTATATATATATTCTGACTTCATAACACATATATCCTAAATAAACTTTAGTCGGCAATCTCTCTTCGTCGAAGTTAATCATAACCGATAAACTATCACACTTTTTTCCTTTTCTTGTAGCTTTCAAATGTTTGGTCTCAATAATTTTTGCTCCTTTTATGTTCTGTTTAATCTCGTCCATAGTAACTTTTGTTGGTATTCCCAAAATAACTCCTCTAGTCCACTTTCTATTGTTGGGTATGGAGCGTTGTACTTTCTTGCCATCTATTTTATTTAGTCTTACCACTTTGCCTTGCTGAGCACTACCCCGGCAAATCACTAATAGCAATCCATTTCGTAAAATTTTTGCTTTGTTAACCTCACCTATAGGTTTGTTGATTGTCTTCGTCAAATGAATTGGGTTCCAGTCACCGAAAGACACCCCGTCTTCGCTCAGTTTTATAATTGCTTTAATCTCATCTTCTTTCCATGGTTTTGCTGTCTGATTTTGATCATCTCCTGACTCCTCAGAGTTCGATATCTCATACCTCTGTTTTCTTTTCTTACTCTTTCTACTCCATTCCTCTTTCCCGCCATCCTCCATCTGTATCTCACTCCACTGGTCCTCTCTCGTCGCCATCTCATCCAATCACGACCAGGCCACCTCGACACTGTCCTCAGTAGCGCTTTCAGCCTGTCTAAAGAAAGCTCCATTTGGAGATATAGAGGTGATCTCCATTTAACTAATTATGTGACTTCTACAACCAATTGGCTGCACCACTGATGACTTGGTGTGTCATATTAAAGGGGGTGAATACTTATGCAATCAATTATTTTGTGTTTCATATTTCTAATTAATTTAGATCATTTTGTAGAGATCTAATTTCATTTTGACAAGAGTCTTTTTCTGTTGATCAGTCTAAAAAAAATCCAAATTAAATCCACAGTGAATCAATGTTGTAAAACAATAAAATATGAAAACTTCTGGGGGTGTGAATACTTTTTATAGGCACTGTATATAGTTTGATAGTTTGATTCAGCATCCTTGTTCGTTTAAATAATTCATTGAGTTTTATGTATATATAACTGAATTGCATATGACCTCAAGCTACCATGTGATACATGTGCATATTGCTTAAAGTAAACACGAAGTTAGAACCTGCATTCCCAGACTCCTGTGTCTTTTGAGTTATTTTAGTGTTTTGAAGTTACTAAACATAACATTGGTGATGGGGTATTTTAAAAATGAACCGGAGATAGCTACCAACCTGTTGAAGTGCGGTGAGATGCTCGAAAGCTTTGACAAAAAAAGCATCGAGAAACGCTGAGTGAAAAACACAGCTCAGCACATACGGAGACAGTTGAGCTTTTTTAATAAAAACAGTGCAGTACATCTTCTTCAGAAGGGAAGACTCAATCAAGTTTCTTTTTAAAAAAAAGTCAGAAAACGGAAGAATTCACTAGTTATAAAGAGTGAGTACTGGGTGATAATCATAAAAATGATCAGAGTTGGCTTGCAACATTGAAAGTTCTGATACATTTGATTGTACAACAGATAAATGGATTTTATATACTGAGCAAATTGAATAGTATTTTGAAGCAAATGAAATAACCAATGAGAAACAAGTACTAATTTTGCTAAGTGTATTAGATTTAAAGGCATACAGCTTGCTTCGAAGTTTGACTGTTCCAACCAAACCAGCAAAAATTAGCTTTGCTGAAATCGTGGAAGTAATGCAGGAACATTTAGAACCAAAACCATTGTTGATTGCAGAATGCTTTAGGTTCATAAGTGGAATCAAAAAGAAGGGGAGTCCATTTCAGTGTACATAGCTGAATTGAAGAGATTGAGTATTGTCACTTTGGTAACAGTCTTAATGATGCACTGAGAGATCATTTAGTTTATGGAATCCTACAAGAAACATTTAATAGTGGCTCCTAACTGAAGCACAGAATGCAAAGCAGTTGAAATTGCTGTTTCAATGGAAACTGCAGACAGAGACATAATTGAGTTGCAGTCAGGAATGAAAGTGAGTGTGAACAAAATTGCAGTCTAAACAAAAACTGGCCTGGCTGAACAAATTGTGTTACAGCTGTTGCAGGGGCTGACATACACTGGAGCAATGCAGATTTAAAGGCAAAACTTTCAGAAAATGAAACAAGGTAGGACACATACAAAGAACATGCCAGGCAGATAAAAGTAAATGCACTGCACAGGGAAGAGAAATCACTAAAGAAAAAGTCAAGTTGCAGTTTGAAAAAGAACACTAATTTGCATGTGTTTATGAAAAGTCTTATAATGATGAAAGGGACACAGGACTTTAGCCTTGAGATTTACAGTGTGAAAACTAATAATAGACAAGCAATATGGCTTACACCAGAAACACAGTAAATTAATTAAAAAGGAATTGGACACTGGTTTGGCTGTTTTAATCATTCCACAAAATGAGTTTGAGAAGAATTTCAAAGATACTAAACTGAAGCCTGCAGAAATCCAGCGAGAAAAGGTAACTCCTGTTGGAATGATATTTGTGACAGTGAAATACAACAACCAGCAAGCCACATTGAGCTTGCATGTGGTAAAAACAGAAGGACTAGCATTGTGGGGATGTGACTGGCTGAGGCAGCTACAACTTGATTAGATGCCCATCCTCCAGTTGTATGCTACAACCCCTGCAAGAGACTGAACTGAAGCCAAATTAAGGCAGGTACCGGATGATGCCACAACTTTCTCCATGCTGTACATCATGAACCGTTGCCCAGTAGAAGGCAAACAGATTTTGGTGTCAACCTCGGTCTCTGGTTGAAAAGCATATTGGACCAAGGAAGGACCATGCTGCTTAGAAGAATTGTGTAAGTGACAAAAGGAGTGGTCTGTCAACAAAAATTTTTGTAAGCAACATTATTTGAGAAAGCTTCTGATATGTTAATCAGGCAATTACTTGCAAAATGTGGCTTGGTTTTGAGTTGGAAGAGAGTTCAAGGAGCTTCAGGAAAGTTGCAAGCATTTGACTTTTGTAAGTATAAAGAACCAGGATCTACTCTGTATGCATTAAGGTTATTGCATGAAATTCAAGTGGGAGACAAAAAGCTGCTTGTAAAAGTACATGCAAAGACCAACATCCAGCTGGATGAATGGAAGGCCAAAAAGAAAGGAGTCAATGGAGATTCAAAAACAGAAGATTCATCAGATGATGTGCATGAGGAAACTAAGAGGAAAGTTCAGATGGTAAAGGGAACAATAGAAGGATTAAGAAGAGAATACTATTGTGAACTAAATGCACTTTCCCAAGATCAAGATACACAAACTAAAAGAAGAAGAAAGGTGGCTATCGCTGTTCAGGATCACCTCCTGCGGTCTCAGGACCAACTTCTTCAACTACCACAGAGGAGGCCCCAGAACCTGAGATTGTTTCACAGCCGCAAGTCTCACTTGTCAGGAAAGTCATTATCTCACAAGAACAAGAAATCCTCCACAGCGATTAAATCATTAGGCTTGAATGGGACAACTTAAAATTTACCATGTGTAGATGTCTGTATATAGTAGTTGTATTATATAATATACTGTGTACATAATTGAGATGTATTCTCTACTGAGTTGGACTTTATAGCTAAGCAGGAAGGAATGTTGTGTATTTAATGTTTCAGTAATACTTGATTAATCTTGTATCTATATTTAATTAAGCATTTGTGTTTTTTAAATCATTACAAGGTTTGCATAAATACATGAATTGCATATGTCATCATGCTACCACATGATACATGTGCACCTCGCTTGAAGTAAACACAACGTTAGACCTGCATTCCCGGACTCCCATGTCTTTTGAATTAGTTTAAAGTTTTGAAGCTACAAAACATAAGGAGTGTGGTCTTTAATTGATTTTATAATGGACTTGGGTTATCTACTTGATTTTACTGAGTATGCCCACAAGAAAATGAATCTCAAGGTTGGATATGTGATATGTATGTACTTTGATAATAAATTGACTTAAACTTTGAACTTTGCTTTTCAAATCCATTTAAAGTTCTTCCAGTTTTCCATTTTCCACTACTCTTGGGACTTTGTGTGCCTGAGTTTTTAGTTTGATATCTTCTTTTATTTCTTAGTTATCCAAGGCTGGCTCTCCCCACCCTGTTTAGGCATAATACACTGCTTTTGGATCAAACTACTGTACCCTCCATTTGTGTGAAATTCAGTATTACTGCAACCCCTAATGAAAAGATTGTGAATTTTACCCCTCTGATTGCAAAGACCTACAAGGAGCCCTTTTCCCTTGTAGGTTGCTTAACATGGCTGTTCAAGAAGGCTATCATAGATGCATTCTAAAAAGTCCTCTTCGTGACTGCCTTGACCAAATGATTCACTGAATTAAACTCCCCCATGACAACTGCCATTACTTTCTTTCATGCATTAGATATTTTTTGGTTTATTGTTCATGCCACTATTATGTTAGTATTCTGGGGCCTTCCCCCCCCCCCCCGCCCGCCCCCCGCCCCTTAGTATTCCTAATCTCTACCCATATGACCTCAACATTCTGCTCCTTAGATCTTGTATCGTCTCTCACTATTGCCCAGAGCTCATCCTTAATTAAGAGCGATTCCCTTAATTCCTGCCTATCCTTACTTGATACCTTTGGATATTCAATTCCCAATCCTCTCTAACCTGCAACCACATTTCTGTAATGGCCACTAAATCATAAACCTTTGTACTCATTTGTGCTACAAATTAACTGACCTTGTTCCAAATCCTGTGGGCATTCAGATAATGTGTCCTTTCATTCATTGCCCTTTTAGAATCAAGTAACCTTGTGTGTCCTTTGCATTTGACTGTTTTCTAATTTTCACTTTGACTTTGAACTTTTACTTTAGTCTCTGCATTGCTTCCCTCTGTCTTTCAGCCTGGATTCCCATTCCCTGCCATATTAGTTTAAAATCCTCCCTGGAAAGGAATGGGATTGATAGATTCCTTAGACTGGATGGATGAAACAGCATTCTTCAATGTAATAAGATAACACAGGAAAATTCAACTGGTTTTTCAATATTAGCAAAGCCAAGATCAGTGCAGAGATTAGCTGTCATCTTGCTAAATGATGGAGTCAATAATAGAAGTCTTTTTCTGTTTCTTATTTTGTGGAAGCTTGTGTGCAGTTAGCTGCTTATATTGCCCGTGTATCATCACTTTAAACATTCCTTCTTGATTTTAAAGTACTTTAGGCTGCCCAGAAAAGGATTTGATAGGTGCAATACAAATGAGCTCTGTTGATATAATTATTCTTGGAGAAAACAATTGTTAATTGAATCAATTATGTCTCAGTTTTGGCGGTATTGGTCTTGTTTATTTAGGGTGGATGCCAGTTAAATCTAGTGGCTTGTAAACATGACACTTATTTTAATTTTTCAAGCTGCTTTTGATTGGGTCCATTTATCACTAACTTCCTTTTGATTTATTAAGTTCATATTTTGGATTTGTGTCCCATGGAACAGCATATGAAAGGCACAAGTGATTCAAAACACTAAAAAAAAACAAAAATAATTAAATATGTCACTCACCTATGCGCTCCTTCTGTTGTCATTTGTATCAATGGCCATTGGGATTCTATGCCATGGTCTGAGTGCTGCTCGCTATACCAAAGGTTTAAGAAACTTCAGCTCCATAGTTTGACTCCATGTCCTGAAATTTACCAGGACTGCCTAGGGGACAAAAAGAGCAACGTTCATGCCAAAATAAATTAGAACCCTGAAAATGTTTACAAGGCATGGTTGTTTTTGTCTGGCAGTTCTGAGTTGATACATGCTAGCTTGAACTTCCGTAGATTGTTTGCTGTGTTTATAATCATGTGATACCTTCCATTCAATTAAGATGTAATTTATTTAAAGCGTTGTTTTATTGCATTTTAACATGTTTTGAGTACAAGGTAAGCAGATATTCCAGATAATAGCCTGACTTCATATTTTTTTTTATTTCTTTACAGTCCCCTCCAAGAGAAGGAAGCCAAGGTGAACTTAATTCTGCAAACAGTCAAACTCGAATGAGCACCAACATGTAAAGAAATAAAGACCCTGTTAAAGAAGAACCAGTGCTGTGTGCTTTGCCTTCCACAGTTCTTCAACAAAGAACTGTTTTTTTGGCTTTAAAGAAATTCAAACAATTGTAGAAGTGAACCTCTATCCTGCTGTTTTTGGGGGCACGAAGGAAGTTTTGTTGTTTAAGTTAAACAAAAAAACCCTTTGGATTAAAGAAGATGACAAACCGTGTGCTACAGGATCTGAATCTTTACTTAAAAACATTTTTTAATTATTTTCAGGATCCTAATTGTGATATGTGGGAGAGCGCTCTGAACAGCTGAATGGCAAGGTTTTAGTTTCTACAAAACTGTGAAAAGAGTGTTGGAATTAATAAATAGAGGATATTGTACCAGAGAATATTACTGTTAGTTCAAGAGTGGTAAAAGCCCATGACTATGGAATAGAACAAATAAGAGCAGGTTATGGGAGTCTCTTGCACATGTAAAAGCAGTGACGATCATTGGTGCAATATTCTATTCATTCTAGAGGCATTGTTGAAAAGTACTTTTAAAGATTTGTCATAATGTAAAATAATAATTGCATTGTTTTATTAAAGTTCTTGGTTCAATTTTTTACTTTATTCTTTTCAGTTGTCACATTTTTCTTTCAGCCAAGGCTATGCCATAAATTCTTAAGGCATTTTGTGCTGCTTTGAAATTGGTGGATGAAGTATGTATTTGCATAGTTAGACTTGAAGTTCAATTCCTTTATTGTTTATATTCTCCCCTCTTCCCAGTACCACCCTGGCAGCCCACAGTTACCGTAGCCTATTGAGAATTAATATGCCAAGTTCAAGCATTGCCTGAGCTAGCATTCAAATGTAAAACATTATCGTATTCCAATAATTAACTATTGTAGTATCAGTTGTGTCCTGAAATGACAGTTTGAATTTCATTGACTAGGAGTTAATAATACTTTACAACAATGCCTATGGAGAGGAATGTTCTAGTTTGTCATTATCCACGTTTTTGACTGGTGTTTCTAATTTTCCCATGAAAATGTATGATGTCATAGTTGATGATCAGTAATTAGTTGTTCGATTGCTGCAGTAATTGTTGGCTCAATCTTAAGAGTATTAAAAAAAAAGAATATGAATTCATCATTAGTTTAAACTTTAATGCTCTGTATGTATGATACAAATTCTTCAACTCTGGCATCACTCCCAAGTAACATTCAAAATAAAAGTATGGTTTATTTTATTTAATAAAAGAAAATTTAATTACAATTTTTCAATAGTAGTAAAACACAAAAATAGAAATATACAGATTATATGGAGTGAGTGTCTTACTATTAGCAGCGCGTTACAGGTTTTTTTTTACAATTGTGACAGATGATAACATGAGAGTTCTGGTGGGATTTTGAGTTTCTTTAACGCAAGTAAACTCTTGGAATTCATTGTTACATATGAGAAATGTGGTTTCTTCTTTGGGTGTGCTTAGCCTTGTGGAATCTCATGCTTTTCAAACTACTCTTGAAGCACTACAATAGCAAATAATTATTTTCAGTTTAGAACGATGTGAATTATCTTTGGAACACAATAAGCCCGTCACCAGCAGGGAGGAAAGCTGTGTCCCCTGAGCTTTTAACAGTTCTGTTTATGGGCTATACAGTGACTAGTTTCACATTTTTGTTCCTGTATGTTTTTTTTTAATTGCCATGAGGACAGGCTCATTGTCGTGTCAGAATAAAGGAAATGATGTTTGTTAATCTTTAATACATTGCACATCAACGATACAATGTTTCCTGCACTAATTTAGAAACATTTTATAATTATACATAAAACATTAAACAGTTATTGAGACCTATTTACCACTTCTAAATCTAAATAGTTTTAATTAAGTTTAATTGTCCAAAAAACTGGACAAAGGGGCAAATATATCCCCTTTAACAATTATCTTGATGTTTTCCAGCTATTCAGTTATAAGTACAGTTGCTAGACTGAGTAATGGATAAAGTACTGTTTTGCTTTCCTCCCACTGAGTCAGAAAAGAAATAAAGTTCTCACCTCTTGCATGTAGGAATGTTATAGTGCCATTCTTGGACTTAAATTGATCCCTCCTCAGATAGGAAATTGAAGTGGCTTTCTTATTCCATTCAGCTAACTTTATAGTTAATGTCAAGTTGTACAATCTATACAGTGTCAATTGACAAAAGTCTAAATTTAAACTCAATAGAGTAAATTTTAAATTCTGTTACAAGTATTTGAGTTGATTGTGGCAAGCAGAAGTTCTTCACTGCACAAAGATATAATTAAATCCTATGTGATTTTGGATGTATATTTAACATACAGATGAATGTCCTGTTGACAAGCCAAGAAATGATTTGAAAGATGAGCAGAAATGCATTACTAAGACAGAATTGTTTCATTTGAGGGTTTCTATTTTGTTGACAGCACAGAAACATCAGCTAATTTGCAATTAATTGAGTAAAAAAACTACTTGAGGCTTCTTGCAAAACTACTAAAATCAGGCCCACCTCTTTTTTTAAAATTTAACATAGGACCTTCAAGTATTTGGTACGATTTTCATTATATTTTCTTATATTAGTGCATGATATTTAAAATGTATGAGTGTTTACATTGAGAGTATTTTGAATTTGTTTTTAAACAGATCAAGCAAATATAAAACCAGATTTACCTCACTATCACGTGTTTATCCTTTGTCCCAGTCTTTCCATTACTCACCCTGTAGGTGTTATGGTATACCATTCTCAGATTTCACCTTCCCTGCGTGGAATATGCTGGGGCATACATTGTTTTAATGAACATTTGGTAAGTTTTAGTGAACCAAGCACTCTACCAGGTTCACAATTTTAAAATTTCCTAATAGAAAACTACTATTAATGCATTTTGTAAATTCAAAGACAATATGTTTCTAGTCATGCATTCCTGTTAATTTATTGGTTCAGCACTGCAGTTTCCATGATTATGGCAGAAAGTTCTTTTAAAATCTTTCATTAAATTTCAGTATACAAGGAATTATTCATCAAAAGTCTTACTAATATTTGACTGGACTGGATTTCCTGATATTGAAACTTGAATAAAAATGTGAAAATGGATATTTAACAAAATGACCAAATAAATCTTGCAGGAACTAATTGGCCCTGTAAAAGAAAATGTATACTTACCCCCCAACTAAATAAAAAGGCTACTTATCAAAAGGATTATATTATTCTATTTGATGACTCTATATGTTTTGAAGATATCAGTAGTGGAGAGGGCTAAGAAATTTCGGAGAAGCCCTGAAAAAAGTGATTCTTTTGCTAGTGTTAGTGAACTAAACGGAATCAACATTCTTGCTTATTAATTCTCACATATCTCCAATTAAGAAAAGATGAATCAGCTTGCTTCAGAATATTTTAAAATTTAAATCTCTTTAATCGTAACTCAATACATTTTCACATACCCATTTTTTGTAGCTGTGAAGATGTGCTTATTGGCCATTCATTAGACCTGAGTAGGTCATTATTTTATGCAAGTTTGTTTTTCACCATTACAAAGACCATTTTTCTCTATTATGTGCACTAAAAGTTTAGGATTGCAGACATTGTAAACTGCTGCTGTTTTGATCCAGTTGAACATATATAAAGTTTGCCAGCTTGGACCTAACATTGATATAACACATCACCAGCTAAATGGTGATTAGTAATGATCAGCAGAAGTCACAGGCACCAGTAATCCATGTTCCTAGATCTTTGAAATGTAAGGGGCTGATATAAGACTTCAAAAAGCTTTTCTACATAAAGCATGCTGGTACATAGGAGCCTATACTGTCCAAGTGCTGCTACATCTCTCTTTATCAACATTTCTAGTGGCATACCATTCTGGTGCATGTTCTACCTCCATTTGGATTCCCAAAATTCATCACCTCAAGCCTAATGGGATTACATTCCAGCTGTCAAGGATCTGCCAAATTTTTCATTAGATTTATACCCTCCTATACCTTAAACAACATTCCTTACTGCCAACAACTTTTCTGTCACCTGTAAACCTACCCAACATATCTTTTAATGTCCTAAGATTTAAACTAACAAACTGCAGAAGATGTGTTTGTTCCTTTCTGTAAATGTCAAATTTATGAACATTGGAGTTTGTCAATGAAATTGAAATTTCAAATTAGAATGAAATGTACAACCTAAGAACACAGATTTTGTTTTAAACTTTTATAAATTATGTACATTCAGTTCAACTGTCATTGCTTTTTTTAATCTGTTAGGTTTACACAAATTAGGCTTAGGGTGAATGCATGGAATAAATTCACAAGAAAATCACAGTTGGTTATGAAACTATTGTGGGTTTATTTATGTTGGTGACAAATGTTATCAGGCAATATAAATACTCAATGTATACAAATACAACAATGAGAGAGTTTTCTTTTCCTTAATTCTAGCTTGACTGTGGCCAAGGGTTGAAACATGTTTTTATTTAGTATTTATTTTTTTACCTTGTGATGAATTCAGGCTATCCATTGTTCTTCAGATCAGGGAAATGAAGGCATATCACTGGAGTAATTATATTGACTCATGGAGCGGTAGAGCACAGAAATAAACTCTTCAGCCCAAAGTGGCAATGTCTATCAATGCTAATTCCATTTGTCTGCAGATCTCTACACCTTTCCTATCCAATTACCTGTTCAAATGTCTCTTAATTGCATCTACCTCAATTTCTGGCAACTCGTTCCACGTAACTGCATGGAATAACCTGCCCCTTGGATCTTTAAATTTCTCCCTCTCACATTAAATCCGTGCCCTCTAGTTTTAGGCTCCCCTGCCCTGGGGGAAAGACTGACTATTCAATAGGTACATTTAATGTTGGAGAAATGTATATAATATACATTCTGAAATTCTTCTTCACAAACATCCATGAAAACAGAGGAGTGTCCCATAGAATGAATGATGAGTATTGACCATATCGCTATCCTATATAATATAATGAGCCTTTAATGTCCTGTGCCCCTGTGAGAATAAATCCAACCCATCCAATCTCCCTGTAACATCCATCACCCCCATCCAGACAATAGCTAGATGAATCTCTTCTGTACACTATCTTTCAGTAGTAAAGAGGTTAGTTTAAAATGTAGTAAATGGAAAGTGTATTGCAACGTTCTTGAATGATTTCTAGACAGACGAAAATGCTCAGTTGGCCATCCACCCATGACTCTATGGTAGCTTGTGGCTACAATGCACACTGCTTGCAGCCCAATGATGTGTGCTGTACTGTATACTACAGTGCAGTCTATGCCACTGGATGTTTGCTGCATGCAACAAGGTCATGTGCAGATGATATCACAGATCCTTGAATTGTTTTGAACATATCCTTCCCTGAGTGGAGTGCCATGGTTCCTGATCCCACCTCAAAAAAAGGGACAGTTGAGAAAGGCGAGCCTTATTTCCACTGAAATTCATTTAGTATTAGCAGGATGGCCAAAGGAATGTGATACGAATTGCAAATATATACAAACTCCCAATAAGCTAGTAAACCAGATGTCACTTTAAATCTGAGAGATTGGGTCTCAGAAAGGGAAAGATTGCAAGCTCTTCGCTTGTTTTGTATCAATCTGATCTCTGTTTTACAGGAAGAGAATTGCACTTTTCCATCGGGTCTGAAATATACTCAGAAATGAAGTGACAAGCGAACCAGAAAATCATTTTAAAAAGGTGTACAACCTGGGGCCATGTTTGAGATTGAATAAATGGTTTAAGATGAACAGAATGGTGTTTCTTGTATATTAATGGCTTGTAAATGACATATGAATTATATTTATGTTTTTCATTTCTAGGAAATTAATTATTCATGATTCTACTTCCAGTAAACCAAATCACATCACCAAAATCAAATGACCCAATTCACTTCTCAGGTGCTCCATTTATGATTGATTCCCAATTTCTCTCCATTTCTTTCCATCACACTGCAAATAAATATGTCAGAATCAAATCATTTGTTCCATGCACAAAAATTGTAAATTTCACAGAACATTAATGAGATGTTTGAGATGCATAAGATGAGGAGCTGTTACTGTCTTGGCTTCTGTGATGTACTGTGATCTTAAAGCTGGCTGTCTTTGAATTTTAATACACAAAGGTAGATTTTCTTTTGCTCCATTATTCCAGTATAGCTTGGGGTGAGAGTTACCTTGGAATATAACAGTGCTCAGGGATCTGGAAAGTGTTTGATAGAAGGAGCTTGAGTAACCTGGAGCACAAGAAGGTGGCTCCGAAGGAACACAAAGAAGGTCCTAATAGTCATAGAGACTAATGGCATCGAAATAGGCTCTTCAGCCCATCGAAACTATGCTCACCATCAGGTAGCCACCCACACAAATCCTAGACCCCGTCTGTTTATTCTCTCCCACTACTCTTCAAACCCCTTCCACACTCGAATCATAGGTTCTACGGTTTACATTCACAGAGTGGCTGATTAACCTTCCAACTTGCATATCTTCAGGGTTTGGGAAGAAACTGAAGCAGGTGGAGGAAACCTAGGGAGAACGTGTCAATTGCAAACAGACAGCAGTTGAGATCAGGACTGACCCCAAGTTGCTGGAACTAAGAACACTATAGCTGCTCCATTGTGCTGCCAAGACTTTCTAAAGGAGTATTAAATTGGAATCTTCTTGGGTATGTCTCCGGGAGTGATGGTGATCTGCTTCCACCTCACTTTTATAGGTATCTGGTGGCTGGTGACACCAATATGTGAACAATGGACTATGCCACAGGTTCAGAAGGAAGGGGCTGATGGTACACATGGGTGGTGTTCTCCTGCCTGTAGCTTATCCAGAGCTGCTGTGTGCATCTGATGCTTGGCTGTTGCAAGACAATGAATGCATAGTCACACCATCGCTGAAGTATGTCCACTGATGGCTGAAGATGAATAATGTATCTTTCTATTCCTTTTCTCCATATATATGCAAGGGAGGTCATAAGCCAAGTGTACACATTATGTTTATTCAAGAAACAATCATTGACTAAATGCATATAGTAAAAGGTACAGTGTTAATGTAAAGTATATTCTTCATGGGTTTGTCAGAAAAGTGGGCTTTCAGCAGTAATGCCAAATGCAGACATATCCTGTTGCTGGCTACTGAACATTAACAATATAAACAGAAAATAGAGGAAACAGATCTGGCAGCCTCTGTAGAAAGCATGGAGGATGGTTGCCCTAGTTGGGAGGTCCAGAAATTCTCAGGATATACAGTAAGTAAAACACTTTAAACTGAAATGAGGAGAAATGTTTTCACACAAAGGGTGGTGAACCTATATTACAGAAGGTGATGGAGGACAGATCACTCAATTAGTTTAAGAAGAAACCACCAAAATCATCAGGGAGTGTGAGGAGAGACTGGTTGAACATGATATTGAGATAGAGGATTAACCATGATCCTATTGAATGGTGGAGCAGACTCAAAGGTCTAAATGCTGACCTTTATAGCTACTATATAGAATTATGATGGGCCTCCTGTACTTGCTAAATCCCACTGCTCTTTTGTACTGTGGAACCTTCCTACAAAAATAGGACATAGACAGCTGCATTTTATTTTGTCATTTTTCTTACTTAATATACCCTGCATTTGCCATTATCTTTATCTGAAAGATTTCAAAATATAACCATTTAATTTGTATTCATTTGAAGAAAACAGAAATATTAAACAATCATATGAAAATTAATACTCTGTGCAATGTATCTTAATTATAGTTTTCTGGATTTGTTCTAATTTAATGCTGAAATGAATTAGTAAGTAAATCAAGGTGATTTTTAAAAATCCAAACTCTGAAATTTCTGATTTAGAAATTCTGTATAGTTAATGGATGCGAAGAATCTTAATATATATTTATTTCCAGAGCAAAGGATGGGAACGTGGCCTCAGTTTAGCTCACCCACAGATGGCAGTGGAGGTGCTAGCTAAACTAGTGGCAGTCTCCACCAGTGATCCAATTTAGCAAATTAAACAGGATGCAGGTTAGAAGCAGCAACATAGTAATTAAGTTAGATTTTAATTAGACTTGCATTATATATGTCAAATCTAGTTTGTCTAATAATTTCCATATTTGCTGGTGATAGAAAATTGTGTGGAATTATGTTGAGGGAAGTGGCGATAGACAAGCTAGGTGAATGGGAGAAATAGAATAGAAGGTGGAAGGCAGAGCATTTAAAAGTGATATATTGGGAAATATTGGTATCTAAAGGAGCCTTGGCATTCTCATAAGCAAGTCACTGAAAATTAACATGAGGGCATACCAGGCACATGTGCTAACTATTCACTCCAACATCCTATTCCCCATGGCCGTCCTTACCTTTTACACCCCAGCATAGCCAACGACGCTGAAGATCTGGCTACCCAAAATGACATCCCTCTATCCCAGCAGTAAAAAAAATTCTCTGCTTACTATTTTGGCTCAGCAACCATGAAAAACAATCCTATGAGGAATTGCTGTTGTAATTAAGGTTGATGAGATCAGTAATGGCATTACTAATCACATGATTACACAGTGTTTCACAATGATTAGATTATGTTTGTGTATTATAATTTCATATTAACTTGTTGATGGTGCAAAACAACCAGGCTAACAAAGTGTATTAAGATGTGGTATCACAGATGTGGTCATATAGGAGGTGCCATATATAGATAGGATAGGAAAAATCAGAATGACAGCCATTACAAGTGGCTGCTGTGTGTCTTCTGCAGCTGTTTGGAGACGTGTGGGAGCAAGGATACATTCAGATGCATGTTCCTCATAAATTTCTAGGTAATAATTTTTAATGTTGGAACAAAATGTTAATTCTACACAAGTTTCTTGCTCATAACTTGTTGAAGAGTAGTGATATAGATTTATTGTAAATAAATTTAAATAAAACACTGTTAAGAGTATTGTAAACAAATTGTATTGCGGTAAAAACATTCATTTGATGAGCATTGATTTGCATATCATGGGACAGTTGAGCTTTGTGGAATAAATGCTAACTCCAGTCTATAAATTGTATGTTAAGAGAATTAATTTTACTTTAGCATAAATTCAACATTAAGAACAGTTAAATACATACATAATTAGTGAGCTTTTCAATCAATATCAATACAAAAAAAATTATAAGATGGAAAAATTGCAGTGAAGAATAACAATATTAAATTTCCTTAGAGAGTATGTATCCTGATGGCTAGAAGACAGCTTCTACTCATCCAATTATTAACATGCTTTTCATATTTGGAAAGTGTTATAATTAATATTTGGACCTGCTGTATTTAAATACAAATTTTCTGTATTTTCCTTTATACCCTTTAATTGGTTTAAATTTCTCAGCAATCTTTCACTGCAGTTTCCTAATTGTTTCCCATTGGACAGGTTGCTTTATGTGCTACAAAAGGTCAGGCACAGATTTTTTTTCCCCTTTTCTTGGAAAATGAAAATGGGCAAGAGGTTTGATTTTGATTGCCCAGGTACATGACTCTTTTCTGAAGTCCTCAATGTCATTACTTCTTCTATCACCTGAGAAATATTAAAGTTATATTTAGCTAGGCTGCTCATGAATCTTCCCAAAGGAAATGTTCAGGAAACAAAGTTAGAATAATTTAAACGCAGGCAAAGGTTAAGAAAACTTAATTCAGAAAAAATATTTATTGTATATGTGAGTACACTAGAAATGATATGATTTCTGTACAGACGGACTTTGATTCCTGAATTTTTTTTTGTGATATAGCTTAACCAAAGGAAATGTTAGTTTTAGTATGTTACGTACCCCGTAACTGGGTTGCCAAACCAGCAGAAATGGATCACTCAGTTGGAGTCTGGATTACTAGAACTAAGAAAGTTTTATTAAAGAAACAAGCAACACAGTAATCAAAAGGATAATAAATGCAACAGTTCAGCAATGATAAACACACATGTGCACAGAATTAAGATAACAGCATCAATCAAGCTCAAGCTAGACTGTTGTCTAGGGGTAAATGACCAAATTTCAAAGTGACACAAAAGTTCAGTCCAATTTAGTTCAGTTCGCAGTAATCGTTGCCATGGCGATGGACAACGTGGGGGGAGAGAGAGAGAGAACGGGAACGACTGATCATTCAGACACGGCTTCCACTCACAGACCGGCGATATGGCTCACAAGCAGCTTTTGGGCAGGTCCTTGGTGATGTCACCTGAGGTCACCGACTGTGACCCCTCCTCCAGATGCGGTCGATCCTCTGCAGTGAACCCGGCACCCAAGCAAGGGTGGACACACACCGGGTTCCCGCTGATCGTACCTTTCCACCCTGTGCGTTGTCCGGTACTTCCCACCGACTCGTGAGAGGCGCACCGCTTCCAGGGTCTCGTTACCTCGGGTGTCGTGTGTGCTGCCTTAGCGAACCTGTCCCTTTTTATCCCCCTGCTGGGGTATCGCCTGTCCATCACTTCAAACAGTTCAGGGTTCAAAGGGGGGAGCCGCTCCAGACAGCTCTCTACACATCTCCAGGTGCTGTTTCATTGTGTCCCTTATCTCTCTCTTGAAGACAGGTGGCAGACCAACTGCTGATCACACAGGACAGCTAACATCTCATCTATGTGTATTCGTCACAAGTATAACAACAAAGTTAAGTAGTTACAGATGTATATCTAAAATGCTGTGAAGTACCTAGGCCAATTAATGGGCTTCGGTTTAAGTCTTCAAATAATGTCTACTAAATCGTGAGCTATTTTCATTTGTCTCTCGAGCTATTCTAGTGCTTTGATGAATATCTTGATGCAAAATCCTAGAATGTGTTACACTCTAGTCTCCTGCCCATGGACATTTAAATTATTCCTTACTGTATTTTGCCTAGGCTACAGACTATCAGCAACAGGAACATTTCAACTTGAGCAGGGTTTAAAGCTTAATTCTGCCATATTCTAAGTTAATTGAATGATTTGCCATGACAAGTAGAAAAATAATATTGTATAATTTGTTAACAAATGAAAAATGAACATTTCATTGTGCTAAAATTCTGCAAAATTACAAATTAAAATTTTGGATAAACCTAAAGAACTTAAAATTATTTAAAATGTTAACTAAGTTATTTCTATTAAAAAGACTACATAGCAAAATTAAACTATAGAAGTGGTTTGAAGGCCCTGGAATGTAGAAGAATGATGGGAGATTTGATAGTGGTATACAAAATGATGAGGTATCGATAGGGTAAATGCAAGGAGGCATTTTCCACTGAGGTTGGATGAGACTAGAATTAGAGGTTAATGGTTAAGGGTGAAATGTGAAATGTTTAAGGGGAGCATGAAGGGGAAACTTCTTCACTCAGATGGTGATGAGAGTGTGGAGTGAGCTGCCAGTGGAAGTGTTGGATGTGGGTTTGATTTCAATATTTAAGAGAAATTTGGATAAGTACATGGACGCAAGGGTCTTGGTGCAGGTGCAGGTCAATGGAAGTAGGCAGAATAATAGTTTGGCATGAAATAGATGGGCTGAAGGGCCTGTTTCAGTGCTGTATTGCTCTATGTAATTCGATATGGCTTTTAATAAACAATATATAAATAAATCTCCACTCTATATTAAGATAATCTAAAGGTCTTCACTTCTTCCTGGAATGGAACTTTATCCCATGCCCTTCAACACCAGCTTCACATCTGGCTGAACTTCTCTCCACTAACACCACTTGTTTTATCCAATTCAAAGTTGTAGCTATGGGAACCCACAAGGATCCAAACTAAGCTTGCCTCTCTGGGTGGGACAGTCCGCCTTCTTTCAGTCACACTCAGGCTGTCTTCCTTGCTTTTTCTGCAAATTGATGACTCTAAGGGTGCCACCGTCTGTCCTCATACACAACTTGGAAATGTTATCATAGTAGCTGACAGTTTCCACCTTGCTTTCAATTTTACATTGTCCTACTCTTGCTCTTGCCTTCACTTTTTCAACTGCTCTATCACCACTTGGGGAGGGGTTAGCAACCAATATCCATTACAAGTCCAAGGAATCTTACCTCCATTTTGACTGCATTTCCTCCCACCCCCGTTTGTAAGGACACCATTCCAGTCTCTCATTTTCAACAGTAATGTCATATTTGTTCTGATGGTTACTCTTGCCAAAATTTCTTTTTTTCCCTTCAATCATGATTCCTCCTCGGCCATTGTGCAGTGTGTTCTCAACTGTAGCTGCTCCATGTTCTGAATTTCCTTTGGCATCCCACTTCCTCTGTTTTACGGCGGTTGGCATCCAGTTTAATGGTGCATTACCGCCACCCTCTGCTCCAGAATGTGCACTAGACATACATTCTAAATCCCTTCACCCAATCGCACGCGCGCACACGCACACACACACACACACACACACATATATATATATATACAAACCTACACTTCACCCTCCCATCTTTGACCATCCTAGTATCCTATTCCTGTTTATTCGTCATATTCTATAAAAAACCCCTGTACCCCTTAAAAACGCTAAAAATACCCGGACTTGTGCTCTCTCACCCATGCCCAGCAACCCTTTTAAAGTGAATTCCTGCATCCCCAACTCCCTTAATTTATTTCTCATCACCTCTCTCTGTATCCCATACTTCCTGCAACTCAGAACTACATGTTCTACTGACTCCGCTTCCTGATATTCCTCTCACAATCCTGTCTGGTGTTTCCCTATCATTTTCAATGTTTTGTTTAATGCACAGTGCCCCAGCCTTAACCTAGTCCACACAATTTCCTCTCTTCTGTTTCCATTACCTACCCTAGTAACTGCAACACTCTTTTGTATTTGATATAAATGCCTCCCTTTCCCCTCCCTGTCCCATCTTTCTTGCCACATTCGGTTGACTTTTTCCCAGATTACACACTTAACCTCTGCCTTACTGATACTAATGTGCATTTCCACATTTTCTTTCTTTAATGCCCTCTTTGCCAACTCATCCACCCTCTCATTCCTCTTCACCCCTACATGTGCTGGAACCCATAGAAATTTTACCTGACCTCCCTGATTTGCAATTCTTGTGACTGACTGAAGGACTTCATAAAGTACATCTTGCCGACTGTTTGTGTGAAAAGACCTTAAACTGGCTAGAACTGAGGATGAATCTGAACATATCAATGCTTTGGCTTGTCTGGCTTTCCGCACCCATTGCAACGCAACCAACACTGCCATCATCTCCACTGTAAACACCCCTAACTTATTAGATGTTCTTCTGCTGATTCCAATTTCTTTTGCTGGTATTACCATCCAAAACCCTGTCACTCCTGTTTCAGGTTCCTTCGCACCATCCGTATAAATGTGAGTATAATCACTATACTTTTCCATCACATGACAGTTAAATGCATTTACCAAATCTGTTTTATATCTTTCTTTCCTTTTTACCTCTAACAAATGCCAGTCTATGTCAGGCCATACAAGCTTCCATGGAGCTGCAACCGGATAAACTACTGAAGGACTTATCCTCAGATCAAACACTCCACATTCTTTCACGATATCATTCCCTACCCGACTAAAGGTATCCCTCTGAAACCTCCCATTTTCCCAGCACTCCTGCAACACTCCTTTAGCAGGGTGAGAATCATTGTGCCTGTACAAATTAGCCCAGTAGTTTGCCATCAGTTGCATCCTTCTTAGTTCCAAAGGCATTATTCCCATTTCTACCTGTAGGGCTGACACTGGTGACGTTTTAAAAGCCCCACTGCACACTCTCAAGGCCTGAGCCTGAATCACATCCAGTTTCCTTATAAGAGACATAGATGCTGATCTATATACTATATTTCCATAATCCAATACAGATCTTACTAAAGCCACATACATTCTCTTCAAAGCTGAACAACTTGCTCCCCATTCCCTACCAGTCAAACATCTCATCACATTTATTACTTTTTTACATTTCTCCTCAACTTTCCTGATATGGTCTGCCCATGTTAATCGTGAATCAAATATAACTCCCAGAAATTTAAATAATGCAACCCTTTCTAATTCAACCCCATACATCCTTAACTTCTTCCCTACCTCAACCCTTTTCCTGGTAAAAAATACAGTTTGAGTTTTATCTACTGAAAATCTACATCCCCAATCATAACCCCACTCCACCACTTCATCAATTGCTTCTTGTAGTTTCCTGATTATATGGTCCATGTTCCTGCCTCTTTTCCACAAGGCCCCATCATCCGCAAACAGTGACCTACCTATATCCACTGGTACCTTTATGAAGACATCATTGATCATAATGATGAAAAGTAATGGGCTAATCACACTACCTTGAGGTGTGCCATTTTTCACTATGTACTGTTTTGATAATTCTGATCCAATCCGAACTTGAATTTTTCTACCAAACAAAAAATCTTTAATCCAATTAAAAACTCTCCCACCAACCCCCATCTTGTGCAGTTTAATTAATAATCCTTCCTTGCACATCATATCATAGGCTTTTTCAATGTCAAAGAACACTGCCACTACTGACTCTCTATTTGCCTGGGCCTTCCTTATTTCAGTCTCTAACATAATCACTGAGTCCATGGAATTCCTTCCCTTTCTAAAACCACTCTGATAACTTGCCAGCATTCCCCTTTTCTCAAGCTCATATGATAACCTTTCTGTTATCATCCTTTCCATTATCTTACATATACTTGATGTTAATGCAATTGTTCTGTAGTTAGTGGGTTTTGACACACCTGGGTGTTGGCTCATTATTCTTTCCCTTCTTCTTCTCCCTTCTTCAGACAAATTTTCTGAACTGTGTATCAGTACAAATGACTTGGCCATGACCTCAGCCTTATCCCTACTGGAGACTGCAGTTTCCTCCTCAGATATCATTACTGGATATTCCCATTCCCTTCTATCTCCTCCCATCCTCTTAATCATTCCCCATATCTCTCCGACAGGTGTTGTTCTTCCTACCTTGTCGCAAAAACTCCTCCAACTTGCCCTTTTAGCTTGACGTATAGTTCTTCTCACCACTGCCTGTGCTTTCTTATATTGAACCAAATGCTGCATATTATGGGTTCTTTTAACTAGCCTGAATGCTCTATTTCTGTTTTTTACAGCCTGACAACATTCCTCTGTCCACCATGGTACCAGTTTTCTATTCATCCTATTTTTACTCCTAGGTATAGATCCTTCTGCTGCCATGATAATTGCTGAAGTCACCTGACTGTTTAATTCATCTACATTTCCAGAAATATCAATCTTTGTCAACCCTTCTTCACTCAATTTCTGGAACTTACCCCAATCAGCTTTTTCAAACACCCACTTTGGGGTTCCGCCACCTGGTCTTACTTCAACTCTTTTACCCACTGAACACAAAACTGGGTAGTGATCACTGCCTACTGCTGAAGCAGTCCAAACTCCCCAGTTACTAATGCCAGCCAAGGTATTAGACACTAACGTAATATCTAACACTGACTCAGTTCCTGTTGTTATATCTATCCTTGTGCTGCTACCATCATTCATACACACCAAATCCCTTTCTTCCATCAAATCTTCCATTTGAATCTGTAATCTGATCCCCCCCCATATTGTGCTATGAGCATTGAAATCTGCACACCACACTACTTTATGTCTGTTTTGTATCTTTAATAGGCTGTCCAAATCCAACCTTTTACATGGATTGTAGTAGTTAATTATAACCACTCCCTCCCCTCTCTCCCACACTTCCACCACTATGTATTCCTGATCATCTCCTTTTTCCAGTACCCTGTATGGTATACCTTGCTTGATTAACATAGCACAACCCCCTCCTCCCCCTAGATTTCTATCTTTCCTTATCATTGTATACCCATATACCACAAAGTCTAAAGTTGGTTTCAACCAAGTTTCCTGAATACACACTACATCCGGTTTTACAACCATTTCTTTAATAAAGTGCTTGAATTCCTGGCTATTGGCCAGTAAGCTCCTTGCATTCCATTGTAAAAGAATGACCATAATTAGTATTAACCAACGCATGACACTTCCTGTCTTGACTGATTACTGAGGTTCTCCCTCACTTCCTCCCATGTCAGTCCTACTAACCCTAAATGGTTTACTGCTGCTTTTACCACCAGCTGAATTTTGTCACTTTTTGACTTTACCTCAGCCGTACTATTAATCACTCCTGCAATGAATGTTACTAGAGCCTTTTTGTCTACATAAATCCTGTCATTTGTTCTTTGTTGCATCTCTCGTATCCCTATTGCTCCCTGTTCATTAGGAGCATTATTCTGTTCTCTTGACATTCTTACAGCTTCTGCATAAGTGATCTTTCTTTTCACTCTTATTTCTTGAATTTTAGTCTCCCTTCTCACAACCTCACACCCACTATATGCAACATTATGAGCTCCTCCACAATTGCAGCATTTTGGTTGAACTCCTGTTCCGCACTTTCCATATTCATGATCACCCCCACATCTAGCACATCTCCTCTGCCTTTTACAGTTTTTAGCCACGTGTCCAAACCTTTGACAATTATAGCACCTCAGTGGCTTTGGCACATACACCCTTACTGGGTAACTCATGAAACCCAGGAACACCTTCCTTGGCACTCGTTCTTCTTCAAATTCAATCAATACAGATTCACTTTCCTTTTTCACTCCCTCCTTTGTTGTTTTCAGTCTTTGAACATTCATTACTTTCCCTCCTTTGATATTCCTCTTTATCTCCTCCATATTTATACTCATTGGTATCCCCGTGATCACTCCTTTACAACCACTGTTTTGTGCTCCCACCCTCCCAGTGTATTCCACCTTGCATTTTCCTATCTCTTTTAGCTTGAGTGCTTTCTCAAGTTGTTCCTCATTCGCACATCTTACCAATAAGTTGCCATCATTAAGGACTTTTGCAAATACTATTTCCTCTATCTTATTTGTCAGAGTTGTTGTTAGCACAAACGGGTTAATTTTCTTCATATGTCCCTGAGCCTTCTCATTAAACCTAATTATGACAACACCTCCTCTCTGAGCTTGTTCATCTTCCTCACTTTCAGAGCTTTCTCCACTATCATTTCTTATTCTTTTATTCCCTTTGTCTTGGTTTTTATTCATCCGACCCCTCACTACCTCCTCATTCCCTTTATTTCTCCCTTCACAATAATCCACCTCTCCCCAGCTGCCTACCTCTGGTCCCAAGTCTCTATCCCTCTCCTTCTCCACTTTCTTTCCCTCAACCCCGCCTCTTATCTTGTCCGCCATTACCGGACCCACACAACCCCTTCTCAGCAATTTCCGTTCCTTCCTCACTCTCTTTCCCTCAACAGGTTCCAAACCACATTCACGCATCAAGCAAAACACAGCCAGCTTCCAGTCAAGCCAACTCCCAGCCGAAATCCATCCCACTTCCTCTCATCCAGAACAGAAATATATAGGTTGATAGGTTAATTGGCCACGGGAAATTGCCTCAAAGGTCAATTTGAGGTGAGAAACTTGTAGAATTTGGGGAAAATTAATGGATAAGTGGAGAAAATAAAATGGCATTTGTGCGGGAATTGTGTAAACGAGTATCTGATGGTCAATATGAACTCAGTGGACCACAGGACTTTTTTCTATACTAAAGAAATCTATGACTTTTATCAAGCCTATGTTGGACATGCTTGTGAAGAGGAAATCATTACAGGAACTACTCAGGTATTTACAATTCATATGATGCCACTGAGTATATTATATTGAAATTGTTAATGAAAAATGTAGTCTTCATCAGCAACGTAGATCAAACTGATGTAGAACAATTTATAAATCATTACCAGAGCAGATTAACTGTTCATTATTCCAACGATGTTTGTGGGAACTTGCACATTCAAATTGTCAACTGCAACCACATTTCCTCCATCACAATGTTCTATTAGAAGCATACTGTTGCTTGTAACTTTTTTTTTGCAACATCCTAAGATCATGAAATGTGCTATTATGTCTGTATATTTTTTTCATTTTGGTATTTTCAATTCTAATCAACTTCTAGGGTTGCAAATATTTCTCTTTAGATTTAATCAGTTAAAACTGGCATTCAAATTATTTCTAAGTTCAAAATATGAAACAAATTATACAAAAAGTTTTACATTAATAATAACGGATAATCTCTGTGGCCATCATGTCAAAACATTGTTAAGCATTTTTATAACGCAAATGCAAAAGTTCCCATAAAGAAATGTTTTTTTAATGTTATAAATGACAGAATAGATGGCTATAAAGGCCAAAGTGAAATAACATTTTATTGAGTAATAACAATAATATGTTTTATTGAACATGTTCATACTTTTTGTAAAGCTGCCTATTAGTGTGGTTAATGAAGCTTTACAAAATATATTAATGGTAAGCTTTCCTAACGGTCTGTGTATTTCAAAATCATTTGAAGAAGATCGCTTTATTATTGCTGTGGAGATTAATTAAATGCCAATGCTAATGTGTTAGTTCTGTGCTCTTTCCACCATTTTATATAAGTGCAAAATAAATCCATGTCAGCAGTTTTTAGACATTAGTATTCTATAAATGAAATCCTCAAGAACCTGCACATGATGAGGGAAATGACCACTTGAACAACAAGACACAAAGAAATCATTATGTTAGAAGTTGTAGAGGAGGCGTGACCCAATGCAGAGCTTGGAGACGATTCAGCAATGAACAATAACTTTTAATAATAGACTGTGAAAATAACAAGCCACAAGGGACCACAAAATTAGAGAGAGCAGATACTGAACACAACAGGCAACAAAGTAACTGAAGGCTAAGAGCAACTGGTTGAGGCTGGCTGGTTCGATGGTGAACAAGGAGCTGGGTTCAAATAGGCTGCAGGTGATAAGTTGGAAAAGAGTGGCAGATGACTTCTGTTAGCTGGGTTGAGACTTTTGAATGGAAAACAGAATTTATGAAATAGATCACATGGGGATCTTTCTAAAAAGCTCATGTAGAAATAGTTGATGGAGGGTTTGGGTAAAGAGGGGAAATAGTTTAAATAAAAGTTTTATACAAGCAGAAAGTGAAAGCTCTGAATTGATATTCGGAGTCTGAGAAAATTGTGAAAAAGAAGCATAAGACACAATAAAAGGATGTTTGTTCAAGATCTAGTCGAATATAATGTAAGGACATATAAAGAAATGGACAAACTAGTGTGAAAATTTAGTGACTAATAAAACAAAAAATTACAGTGGCCTCTACAAAATTTTAGACTGTTTCACTATGAGCATCGTGTAATTGAATGGTTCTTGGAAGATTTGTCTTTTCAAATATTAGTCTAAATGTCACCTGACTCTTTGAAAAGTTCTGACTTTGGTCTTTAAAGGATATTTCCATTTAGGATGTACCCTGGCTCTAACTACAGAAAAATGTTCCTGCATTTCTTACAATATTGAAGCTCTTCCTGGTAGCTTTTTACTGCATCCAGTTTTTAAATCTTTTGTTGGAATTATGTATTTTGTATTAACATAATTCCTTTGTGATCTCAATATGTCCTAAGCTGTACATCCAACAAAATAATTATGAGGACAACCACGATGGGATCCATGATTATTGATGGGAAACACATTAGCTGAGTCTTTGCATAGCAAATTTCACAAACAAGGACTGATTAAATTTGCTTAATAGAGTTGATTAGGTTATTGGTGCTGGAAAGAAGTATCTTGCCATTCTTTGACATTGAACTACATTCTCTTACTTCCATATAAAATGGTGGAGAGAAAATTGTTTCATTAGCGCATTAAGTGCACACCCTCAGCAGTAAGAGCTAGCATATCAACCAAGATTACATAACAAGCCATAGACTGAGTGTAGGATAAGTCTTATTATTTTCCATAATAGGAAATTAATGGAAGAAAACTTCTCAGATGGCACCTTTTTAAACCCACAGCCTCTACTGACCAGAATGACAGGGCAACAAAATCATGGGAACACTCACCTGAAAGCTGCCCTTCAAGCTACCCACCAACTTCACTTGGAAATATACCTGGCCACAAGTAGAACGAGATCATGTTGTGTACATCAAAAGGAAATTGAACAGTGTACAAAGTCATCAAGATCATGATATTGAGAAGCTTGCTGGAAGAAGAGAAAAATGAGTCTCTTACAAAAAATGGAAATAAGAATAAATGAAGAATTGAGAATACACTGCTTCAATAGTCCACATGGTTATTTCACTTCCACTGATCCTAAAGTAATGATACAGTAGTTAAATAAAACTACTCTTAAAAATCTACCAAGCAATGGAAGGTGTTTATAAGCAGGGTCAATTTTTTCATTTTGCTAATTACTCCAACTCCTCCCCTTCCCCACCTAGCCCATCAACCCTCACCTCACCTCACCTGCCTATCAACTGCCAACCCCTGCCTCACCCCCTCCCTCTCACTTCTTTATACTGCCAATCTCCTTTCTATACTCAGTCCTGAGGGAGGATTTCAACCCAAGATATTGTCCATCCCTCTACCTCTACACATGCTGCCTGACACACTCAGTTTCTCTAGCAGTGTGCTTTGGGCTACAGATCACAGCATCTGCAGTCTCTGCCCTGAGCTCTGTCAAAGTTCAAATTGAATTTATATCAAAGTATGTATCGGTCACCATATACTACCCTGAAATTCATCTTCTTGCAGGCATTCACAGTAGTCCAAAGATATACAAGAGAATCGACGGAAAACTACACACAAAGACTCACAAACAACCAATATGCAAAATAAGACAAACAAAGAAAGCAAATAATAAAAATAAATAAATAATACTAAGAACATGAGTTGCAGAGTCCTTGAAATAAGAAGATTACCAGTGAGAGGATCGTTACTGGGAGAAGGTTATCAGGGAGAAGGAAAAAGCTCTCAAGAAGAATTGCACCATCCCTGCTGACTTGTGGGAATCTCGAAGTTGAGAATGAGTGTTTGCAATATAGACACGAGACAGAGAATGCTGAAGCCTAGAGCAGCACACACAAAGTGATGAATAGACTCAGTGGGTCAGGCAGCGCCTATGGAGGGAAACAAACAATTTATGTTTTGGGCCAAGACCCTTCATCTTGGATTTACAGTGGTTTCAGAACCTTAAGGTTATGTATAGGGAAAACAGAGGCACTTTAAGCATAACAGGAGCATAAAAAGCACCTTACAAATACCCAACTCTCTGCCTCATCAGCTCCCTCACCTAGCCCATTTCCACACTAGCCTCATTAATCGCCTCAGGACTCACAAGAGGCAGCAAGTCATCCTCAATTCCAAAGGACTGCTGGAAAAGGAGAAGTGAGAATGCAAACTAATACAATAATACATTTAGAACATAGAACGTAGAAAATCTACAGCACACCACAAGCCCTTCAGCCCACAATGTTGTACCGACCATGCAACCTACTCGTTTACGGTTGAAATACATTTTATTAAATATTCAAGTGTCAAGTTTTGGAAGCAATTGCTTCCTTCGTTCAGGATAGCTACGTGACGATATTCAAGTAAAGGAGTATGGTACCAGGCATTCAAAAGAAGGTGTCATGATTGTGAAAATGTATTCTAGAATTGATGACTTTTACAGTCACAGAGTCTTTAAATTGAATGCAATAACTAGAATTATTTTGTTATATGCAACCACAAGAGGTGCACCAAAAGTAGAATGAAGTTTTCTTTGGATACGTAGAAAAAAAAGTAATTTTTTATAAAAACTGAAAATCCTGGAAATAACAAACAGCACCTGTGGAGGGAGAAACAGAGTAATTTGGAGACATGGTGGTGGAATCCAAACAAACTATTGTTGAAATGTGAAAGCCACCATTATGAACCCATGTGATTTTGAGTTCAGGTTTCAGCCAAAGGCACAGAGCACTTAAATGATGCTTTGTAAGGCATTAAACTACATGTTAAATTTTGTTGCTTCTTTAATGAAAACAACCCTATCCCAGTGGAAGTGAATTTCAAAACCATTCGTTTTATTAGTCCTGACGAAGGGTCTCGGCCTGAAACGTTGACTGCACCTCTTCCTAGAGATGCTGCCTGGCCTGCTGCGTTCACCAGCAACTTTGATGTGTGTTGTTTTATTAGTCCAGTTCAGCTGGCATGCTGATGAGTAGTTTCACCTCTGATTTAATCCTGCAGAGTCCCAAAGGCACTTGATTGTCAGTTTAGTTTCAGGGTATCAATATTTGCGAGAATATTTTTGCTGTAGAATGACATTATTTCACTTGTTTGTGATCAAACACACATTATCCTTAGTGATGCAAAGTAGCAATCTCTGACAACGAAGTTTAAGTCAAATTTATTGTCAAGTGCACAAGTACTGTGAAGTCCAGGTACAATGAAAAACCTGCTTGCAGCAGCACCACCTGCACAGGGGGACAGTGAAGAGAGAGAGAAATGTTGTACCAGTTAAGTGTCTAGATTGCAACTTGTGGACACAGAAGCTTTAAATCATAGATGCTCATAAACTCATAGATACACAGCACAGGAACAGGCCCTGTGGCCCACTAAATCTGTGCCAACCAACCAATTACACTAATCCTATACAAATCCCATTCTTTATTCTCTCCAGATTCTATTCCTAGTGTGTAGGTCAAGCACAATCTAATTAAATGGCGGAACAAGTTTCAGGAGCCCTCTATTCCAAAAGCCTCATGAATGACAATGTGGTTATGTGTTAAAATAATTAATTCGTGATCATTTTGGAATTTCAGTCTTCACTCCTGGTCATGTGGGTGGGTGAATTCTGGACTATAATTCCCCAGCATATACATCAACACTGAAAATATTCAAAAATAAGTACTATTGATACTGAAATCTGAAATAAAACAAAATACCTAACAATTCAGGATGTTTTGGCAAAGAGAGAAAAAAGAGTTAGTGCTTCAGGTCGGAAACATAAAACCGGTTCTGATATTTTTAATGTTTTCTGCAGAAACCCAGTAAAACCTCATCAATGTCGAGTACCTGGGATTTCTGATAATCTAATGTCAATATTCCAGCAAATGACAGGAAGAATCTTTGTGGAATATCTTAGTGTAAATTTCTTTGGAAACTTCAGGGTGTACTTGCCTGTAAATGTAATTTAAAAAAATTAAAATATGAAACTTAACAGATGCAGCTTCCAGAGTTGATTTACCAAATTCCTGGAAGAAAATGCTCTAGTTTACAGTGTAATTGATTTTATTGTAATTCATGGTAAGTGAACTAAAGACTGGAACAAGCACATGTATTGGAACTTTAACCAATATACTTTAAAGAATGTTGCTGCTTTATTTCTTTAGTGAGGAATGGAATCCTGAGCATCTGCTTCCAGCATTTTGACGAGATTTTTTGCAGAATGTTTGCTCTCGTATTTCATGTCATAATACCAAATATGTGCCTTGAATTCAAATAGTACCCAGTTTTTTCAATACTGAGAAGACCTTTAATTGAAATACCACAATCCCATTATCATCCAGAAGCACAGTAGATTCCAGTTAATTGGGGCAGCTGCTTAATCTGCACAGCCCTGAAAGAACAAAATCTAATCGAGAAAATAGCTGGATTTTCCTTCGTTTATTTGTGACTCTGTGCTACCTAATTGGGGCAGGAGACTGTTTCAGAACAGTTTGTAATTAGCATCAGTCATGTGCACTTGTTGTGGCCATTCGACACTACACTGTGCCTAGAGCAAACAGTTTTTAAATAGCATCTGTTGCATGAATTTGTGTTCAAAAAGCAGCGAAATTTGTCACTGATAGTTGGCAAGAAATAAGCAGTAAGATAATTCAAACAGTTTTGCTCTCTGCGGTTTCAAGCATTCAGACTTGGAGATGCTAGAAATGGCCAGGGGTGAAATTGAAACAATTTCTCTTCTTCAACACGTTAGAAATTACGAAGAATTTGAATGGTACAATGAAAATGAATATTTTGAGGATGCAGTCTTTGAAAGCACTGTTCTAATGTGGTCCATTATCTGCACTAATAGTCTGTGCTGATTTTGCTCATTTACAGTCAATCAAAAGAACACAGCAGCGTACACTGGATGAATTTATCCATTGATAAATATTAGGAACTAATACACAGTTTTATAGTATCGTAGTAGTATTGGTAGTGTTCTACTTTGCTCTGTATCTTATTTAAATGTATATTTTGTTACTCAGTTAAATGGTAGTTTGTCTTTTTTTATACCTTTTTAACTACTTCCATGAAACAAGCTAATTGGGGCAGCCACTTAATTGTGTCAGAATATACTGGTCCCAACATGTCCCAATTAACTGGAATCCATTGTATTATCCATGTTACAAATGTAGTTTTATGCCCTAGAAAGAAGAATCAAATGAATATGATTAAATAAAACAAATCCATAAATTTTTTAGTGATTGCCTCCATCCTCCTCCATAGAAATTGCAATTTTCCAGAGGAAATAGTCATGGAATCAATAAATTCATAGAAGTGTCAAAATTTTGAACTATTTTACACCAAAAATGTTATGCCTAGTCGAATGATACATAATGGATTCTTTACCAGCAGATTAAGCTATAATTATTACTGAACAACATCTAAACCTGAAAAAGACAATTTTTGCGTGTAGATAGTAACTACCTCAAAATACGTTAGTGTTTTTCTGTTGAAATTTCGATCCATGTGTACTTTACACTCTTTATTTCACCTGATGTAGAATATCTTTTTAAAAAAAACTAAGTCTAAATTGGAGCTTTTTCCTCCTGATTTGTGAATGCTTGGAACTCCATAATCTGAATATCGACCCAGTTGTCAAAATGGTAGCACTATGTCTCTGTAGCGGACAGCTGAGAGCGCCCTACAGAGCTTTGCTGATCTTTCAATAACAGGTTTCTTCAACAATGTTACTAATTCATCATAAAACCTGGGTAATTTTGAACAAATTTTTTGGGGGGGTGCAGGGGGCTTTGGTGTTCTTACGTTTTTATTTCTGTCATTCATTCTTTGGGGTTTTTCTTCTGCTTCGAGGATGTTGGCAGGGAGTAAGAATTTCAGGTTGTATATTGTATACATTCTCTGATATTAAGTGGAACCATGGAATTTTAGTGAAAGAGACCTCATCCTAGGAATCAATTTCAGAGCAAGAGAAAATCAAACTGCAGGAGGGTGGGGTTGGTTAAAGAAAATATTGGTGCTTTGGGTTGAGAACCTGCTGAGTTCTTTCAGCAGTTTGTGTTTTGTTCTGTGTTCCAATCTTCTGTATTGGATATTGAATATCTTCAATATTCTTCATCCATTTCAGAACGCTGTTACATTTTCATGTCTGTGTGTTGCACCCTTCTGTTAAAATTCAATTCACTGACTTCAACGAACATATTTCAAAAGTAGGTTACGGGCAGGAGACATGATTATATAGCATACTTAGCTCTACTGATTAGGGATATATTTCTAAGCAATAATATGCCAAGGGAGCTACTTATGATGAAATATACCTTGTATTTTTGACATACCTTGCCATTTCTGCTGCAAAGATAGTAACGGGGACATCGAGGAGCAGATAAGGAGACAGATGCTGAAAAGGAGTAATAATAACAGGGTTATTGTGGTGGGAGATTTTAATTTCCCAAATATTGATTGGCATCTCCCTAGACTGAGGGGTTTAGATGGAGTGGAGTTTGTTAGGTGTGTTCAGGAAGGTTTCTTGACACAATATGTGGATAAGCCTACAAGAGGAGAGGCTGTACTTGATCTGGTATTGGGAAATGAACCTGGTCAGGTGTCAGGTCTCTCAGTGGGAGAGCATTTTGGAGACAGTAATCACAATTCTATCTCCTTTACCATAGCATTGGAGAGGGAGAGGAACAGACAAGTTAGGGAAACGTTTAATTGGAGTAAGTGGAACTATGAGGCTATCAGGCAGAAACTTGGAAGCATAAATTGGAAACAGATGTTCTCAGAGAAATGTACCGAAGAAATGCGGCAAATGTTCAGGGGATATTTGTGTGGGGTTCTGAGTTAGGTACGTTCCAATGAGACATGGAAAGGATAGTAGAGTACAAGATCCATGGTGCACAAAGACCGTTGTAAATCTAGTCAAGAAGAAAAGAAGAGCTTACGAAAGGTTCAAAAAACTAGGTAATGATATGAATCTAGAAGATTGTAAGGCTAGCAGGAAAGAGCTTAAGAATGAAATTAGGTGAGCCAGAAGGGGCCATGAGAAGGCCTTGGTGGACAGGATTAAGGAAAACCCCAAGGCATTCTACAAATATGTGAAGAGCAAGAGGATAAGGCATGAGAGAATAGGACCAATCAAGTGTGATAATGGAAAAGTGTGTGTGGAATTGCAGGAAATAATGGAGGTACTTAACGAATACTTTGCTTCAGTATTCACTACGGAAAAGGACCTTGGCGAGTGCAGGGATGACTTGCAGTGGACTGAAAAGCTTGATAATGTAGATATTAAGAAAGGATGTGCTGGAGCTTTTGGAAAGCATCAAATTGGATAAGTCACCGGGACCGGACAGGATGTATCCCAGGCTACTGTAGGAAGGAGGGAGGAGATTGCTAAGCCTCTGGCAATGATCTTTGCATCATCAATAAGGACGGGAGAAGTTCCGGAGGATTGGAGGCTTGCAGATATTGTCCCCTTATTCAAGAAAGGGAGAAGGGATAGCCCAGGAAATTATAGGCTTGTGAGTCTTACTTCAGTGGTTGGTAAGTTGATGGAGAAGATCCTGAGAGGCAGGATTTATGAACATTTGGAGAGGCATAATATGATTAGGAATAGTCAGCACGGCTTTGTCAAAGGCAGGTTGTGCCTTACGAGCCTGATTGAATTTTTTGAGGATGTGACTAAGCATATTGATGAAGGTAGAGCAGTAGATGTAGTGTATATGGATTTTAGCAAGGCCTTTGATAAGGTACCCCATGCAAGGCTTATTGAGAAAGTAAGGAGGCATGGGATCCAAGGGGCCATTGCTTTGTGGATCCAAAACTGGCTTGCCCACAGAAAGCAAAGAGTGGTTGTAGACGGGTCGTATCCTGCATGGATGTCAGTCACCAGTGGTGTGCCTTAGGGATCTGTTCTGGGATCCCTACTCTTTGCAATTTTTATAAATGATCTGGATGAGGAAGTGGAGGGATGGGTTAGTAAATTTGCTGATGACACAAAGGTTGGAGGTGTTGTGGATAGTGTGGAGGGCTGTCAGAGGTTACAACGGGACATTGATCAGATGCAAAACTGGGCTGAGAAGTGGCAGATGGAGTTCAACCCAGATAAGTGTGAGGTGGTTCATTTTGGTAGGTCAAATATGATGGCAGAATATAATATTAATGGTAAGACTCTTGGCAGTGTGGAGGATCAGAAGGATCTTGGGGGCTGAGTCCATAGGACACTCAAAGCTGCTACGCAGGTTGACTCTGTGGTTAAGAAGGCATACGGTGCATTGGCCTTCATCGATCGTGAGATTGAGTTTAGGAGCCAAGAAGTAATGTTGCAGCTATATAGGATTCTGGTCAGACCCCACTTGGAGTACTGTGCTCAATTCTGGTTGCCTCACTACAGGAACGATGTGGAAACAATGGAAAGGGTGCAGAGGAGATTTACAAGGATGTTGCCTGGATTGGGGAGCATGCCTTATGAGAATAGGTTGAGTGAACTCAGCCTTTTCTCCTTGGAGCAACGGAGGTTGAAAGGTGACCTGATAGAGGTGTACAAGATGATGAGATGCATTGATCGTGTGGATAGTCAGAGGCTTTTCCCCAGGGCTGAAATGGCTAGCATGAGAGGGCATAGTTTTAGGGTGCTTGGAAGTAGGTACAGAAGAGATGTCAGGGATAAGTTTTTTACACTGTGAGTGGTGAGTTCATGGAATGGGCTGCCTGCGGTGGTGGTGGAGGTGGAAATGATAGGGTCTTTAAAGAGACTCCTGGATGGCTACATGGAGCTTAGAAAAATAGAGAGCTATGGGTAAAGCCTAGGTAGTTCTAAGGTAAAGATATGTTCGGCACAGTTTTGTGGGCCGAAGGGCCTGTACTGTGCTGTAGGTTTTCTATGTTTCTATGTTTCTAAGATATTTGCTGGCTTGTTTACAGTGCCTTTAATAATTTTTATTTGATTTTATTCAAAATGATAAAGCAGCAGACAACAGAACAGTTTTAATTTTTTATATAACCCAATTCTAGTCCTCCAGATTCCTATAGAAACTAAATAAAGGGTCTTACCATCTGCAGGACTGGGATCAGTTAGGTATTAATAAAAGCAAAGGTCAGCCATCTATTCATGTACGTTCTCATCAGACTAAACTTTAAATCTACATGGGTACATTACAGCTATTTTCTCATTATAACAATGAACCAAAAGAACTGTGATTTTACATTGATTGCTGAGCAAATTGGAAAGATTTGGTTGTGATTTATTTCCAATGGTTTAATTATAATTTTACATAAATTTTTGTTTTTATATCCCTTCTGCTTTGGAAAAACAATAGTAACACAATTTCACGTTAGAGAAATTAATCTTTTAATCCTGTTGGCTTCAGTTTCAAAATTGGACCATAGATCAAAGCAATGAC
This sequence comes from Mobula hypostoma, assembly GCF_963921235.1. Lineage (NCBI taxonomy): Eukaryota > Metazoa > Chordata > Chondrichthyes > Myliobatiformes > Myliobatidae > Mobula > Mobula hypostoma. The sequence continues at coordinate 34,401,267 of NC_086118.1, read as the reverse complement.
AATCTCTATCACTTAAGGAAACGGCAATGATAGGGCACCATGACAGCACAACGGTTAGCACAACGCTATTATCAACGTTCTGGAGTTCAAAGTGTAATTCCGGTGTTGTCTGTAAGGGGCTTGTATACTCTTCCCACAGCTGCCTAAGTTTCTTCTGGGTGCCCTGGTTCCCCCACCCTCCGCAGTCAAAAGGTGCAGCAGTTAGGTTAATTGGTCATCATCAATTGTCCTGTGATTCATTTGGTATTAAATAAGTAGTTCCTGGGCAGTGTGGCTCCTTGGGCCTGAGGAGTCTATTCCGTGCTTTATCTCTTTCAAATATACCTAACAGGATATGGATTAATAAACTGGATTCTGGAAAATCCAATTTTTCTTCTGAGGCAAATATTTTTACAGCTTGGACTTAGTTTAAGATTAACTTTGGGGAGATGAAGTGAGTTAAGTGGGGGGTGGGGGTATATTGTTAAACTAACGCTCTGGACTATTAAGCTCGAGCCACTGCACCTGTTTGGTGTGAGGTGGCTGACCAGTTCAAGAAGCTCAATATGAAATATTGTGAAGGATCGTACTGAGAGTCTTGCACAGTGTCAGTAGTCAGAAAGGATCATCTAGAGAACTAATCAAATGCCTGTTCTCTCTGCGCAGTAGCATTGTAGGTTTGGCCTTCTTTACTGCCAGGCATATTGCTCCTGTTGTCCATTGTTTTATAACTCTAGTAAACTCTGCATCTTACTTTGCTTACATTTTGTGTTAGGTGTCAAGTGGGAGAAGCTTGTGCTAATACTGTGCTATTCCACCTTGCAGACAGGTTATTCCATTCCTGGGCGGGCATTTTATTAGGCATGGCATTAACTACCAATTAGAGAAAAGCAGGGAGGACGGAACTGTACAAGGGTTCATCAGGAGCACTCACAGGCCTTGGTCCCACCAAGAAGCTATCAGAAGATACATTGCCTACTATAGTCATAATCAGGGCAAAGTCTCTGTGGTCCTTAAATTTGTTCCAGAAGCTTGTCCACACATCAGTGCAAGGAGAGCTCATCAAGTCCCCTCTGCCAGCAGAAAGCCATTAACCTCATTCACTGTGGGCGTGGTGTTTGTGCTGCGCTCTGTGCTACCACATAACTAGACGCATGAAATATACTAAATGGCTTGGAGCAAACAGCAGCTAAAACAGGCAGCAGTGGATATGCTCTGCTCACCGACTGTTACACATCTGAATGGACAAATTGGCTTCAAAAGTTACCCCTTCAAAATATTTTAAAAAATGGTGATAATTTTAATTAGGTATTCAGTTACCACTAAAGTACTAAAAAGGACCCTGATGTTTCTTGCTTGGTTTAGTTTGGATGGCTACCCCAGACCCGTGCTGTGTTTCAGATTAGAATTTTATGATGAAACAGAAGAACTGTGGAGAATATTAGCGATCTGAAATTGTTCAAGTAATACTGGAGGAGTCCCACAATGAATAAAGATCTGAAAATACATGACTGTGAAATGTGCATTTTCTGAGAGCTTTCTGAGTCCCTTGACTTTGAGATAAACACAGATCCCCTTGCTTTTTGTTAAAGAAGCATTTTATTGTCGGGTTTACTTCACGCTCTATTATGTAGAATTGAAAACTATTTTACATATTGATTTAATTACCACAGCAGCCTAATGAAGCAGTTGCTTTTATGCCAGTCTGTAGAAATATTCTTAATATTTAGAAATCCATTGTTCTGAAAATAAAATGAGCTAGCATTGGAAGCAATATTGACAACGGGTTAATGAAACACCAATAAATAATACATTTAGCAATAAGACTGATCATAAGACATAGGAGCAGAATTAGACCATTTGGCTCAGACATTACTGATCCATACAAGACTGATATATTATAACTAATGAACTACAAAGATTTACTACAAAAAAAAAGCTCTTGGAATAGAAGAAACAAAGTTATAACTTCAGCATTTGTTAAAAATAATTATATAAAATGTGATTAGAACCCCTTGCTGTTTGAACCTTATAACTGTGTTAACTGCGCAGAACTTTCTCTATTTTGCTGCAATATCTGAGTGAGTAATGTTCTGCTGCCCGAGCTGTAGTCAGCTATATATGGAAGGCATTACATCCCCTGGAATCAAACCAACACAATAAGGGAACATTCAGATTTCAAATAATATATCAGTGAAATATAACACGGCACACTTACACTGCTTAATTACCTGCAAATAGGAAACAAATCAATTAAAACACCATTTCACGTGGTCAAGATTTGTACCTTAGCCTTTGTTGATGTATAAGTTTGCTTTGAAAAACATAAATACCTTTAACAAATATGCGGAGGCATAGAGGTAAATAGTACTGATGTACAGTCCTTGCAGATGCAATCACTCAGCATTCTTCAATTTCCTGATACACATGGGGAAGGGAGGAGTAGCTAATCAGTGAGAACTTCTGTATACAACAAGAAACTTTCTTAGTGCATTTGGATGAAACTTGTTTCTGATGACAGTGCAATTAAAGATAACTTGATGCTTAGATGCATCCATCCCATAAACAGATTTTAGTTCATTATGTAGAGGTACTAATGCTTCTGCCAACATTTTAAGCCCATTCGTATCAGAACAGAATGGGTTTCTAGAACATTAGAAAAGGACACACCAACCGCATTGCTGTGATTTGTGAGCCAGAACGGCTAAGGAAGGCAGTTTTCAGATCACAGTACAACCAGAAATTGATTCATAGGAGACTGGAGATGCTGGAATATGGAGCAACAAATAAATTGCTTGAGGAACTCAGTTGGTTGGTGGAGGGGGGGGCGGGGGTGGTGAGAAGGAATTTTCAGGTAAAAACTCTGCAGATGCTGATACAGGGTTTCAGCTTGAAACATCAACAGTTCATTACTCTCCACCAATGCAGCTTAACCCACTGAATTTCCCAGCAGTTTGTATAATACGATCAGATATAAATCTCCAATGCAGCTTTAGATGCTGGAACACCCATATTTTAAAGATATATTCTAAATATACTTAAACAAAATATTCTCATAACCTATATCTTCAACGGTTTTACATCTCCAATACCAGTAAAACAGTAATGTTTTACTAGGTTACATTATGAAAATTCTTACTTACATTATTTTCAAAACCTGGGTTAATGTATGAGGAACATTTGATGGTATTGGACCAGTATTCACTGGAGTTAAGAAAAATGAGGGGGGATCTCATTGAAACATTTTGAATATGGAAAGGCCAGCTCTAGACAATGTGGATGTGGAGAAGATGTTTCCTATAGCACCCATGACCAGCGGGCACAGCCTCAGAATAGAAGGATGTCCATTTAGGACAGAGTCGAGAAGGATTTTGTTTTACCCAGATGGTGGTGAATTTGTGGAATTCATTGCCACTGACAGCTGTGGAGGCCAAGTTATTGGGTATACTTAAAGCAGAGTTTAATAAGTTTTTGGTCAGTCAAGATGGCAAAGGTTACGGGAGAAGTCAGGAGAATGAGGTTGCGAGGGACTGTAAGGAGTTTGTACGTTCTCCCCGTGATTGCGTGAGTTTCCGCTGGCTGTTCAGGTTTCCTCCCAAAGCCCAGAGATGTAACAGCTGGTGGGTTAATTGGTCATTGTAAATTGTTCTGTGATTAGGTTAGGATTACAATTGGGGGACCGCTGAGTGATGAGGGCCAGATAATGAGGGCCATGCTGTACCTCAATAAAATAATAAAAAATATAAATAAGAAATCAGCTGGTGGAATGGCAGAACAGAATCGATGGGCCGATTGGCCTAATTCTGCTCCTATGTCTTATGGTCTGAGTCAAATTTATGACCTTGTCATTGGCACAAAGTGGATAAGTGGCATTAGAAGCTTTAGAGGAGCCACATAATATTCTCACTCGGCCTCAAATGGCACTTGAACTAACTGGAAATTAATACTTTTTGAAAGGAATTGAAAGTAAAAGCAGCATAGTAAATAATATCAATGCGTCATGTTTAACCCATTGAGCACAATTATAAATTAAGTACATTTTACAATTACCAAACAAAGGTATGCAACCACATCACGTTTCCACTCAAACTTTTCAGTCAGGTAACAAAATGACAGATCATGTTAATTTTATCAGCACGTCTATCTTTGAAGTAGTATTCTCGTTGTTCTGTCTTGCTTAATGTCAGCAGACACTAAGGATTTCCCCACTCCTTCGATCTACATTATAACATCCCACGAACAATAAACCTGGAAGACTATTTAATAATGTAAAGCTTTTAAAGATTTGGGTCCGTGCGTAAAACGGGCACAATCAGGACGTAATCGCTTTGTTTAAATAGTCAATATTACTTACAATCACAGTAGTTTACCTTATATTATTCCAATTGCATAATATATTTTATAATAATTCTAAATACACGGTACTCTAATAATTGTTTCACAAGACAGGCGGGAGTTGGAATTTCTCGTGGATATCTTCATATCATTTCCTTTTGATCTGAAGTTTTGACATTTGATGTGTCCCGATCTCTGGGACAAGGTAAAGGGTAATACTGTACTGAGCTGTCGACCAATGCCTCCACCACAGTATCTCAAGGATGGATGGACATATCTCCGTAACGTTTACAGGGCTGGAATAATCAGTGAAGTCAAAAGATTAGTTACTTACAGTAAAGTCAGGTGAAAAGATCTTGAATTAAATAGAGAGGCAGCCCATATTTATTCCCTGACACATTACTACAGCAGTTTCTCAATGATCATATTGTTTAGTCAAACGATGTCCCACAAGTAATTCCAGAAGATAGGCTTGTGCTTTGGTTCGGAGTCCGGCTGCATTCACTTTCCACTACGTGAGGGGAAGCTCGGTACTGAAGCAGGATAGAAGCGCCGCCCGGAGCCGGAGCGCTGCCCACGGTTAGACTGAAAACGGAATAAATCCGTTGTCTGCAGGTTTTCTTGAACTTCTGCACAGACCTATACAAGTTTCCTATGAAGCAGTAACAGAGAGGGTTGAGACTAGAGTTGGTGAGGCCCAGCCACTGCGCAAAAGATCGGATGTGAAGAATCCATCCTTGGTGGAGATTGTCCAGCGGAGCGTTCGGCATCTTGAAATCGATCCACATATCAATTGCATACAAGGGCAGCCAGGACAAGGCGAAGAGCAAGACAAGAACCACGACCATTTTCACGATCTTCTTGCGCGCCTTCAACCTGGCGCTGTTGCCCACTAAATACCTCTTGTTGCCCTCCTGGAGCCTATCCTGGCTCCCCCAGAGCCGGCGGGCCGTGAGGAAACAGATGACGAGGTTGAAGAGCACGGGGAAGCCGTAGAGAGCGCAGAAGAGTAGGAAGTTGTAGCCCTGTCTCAGCTTCGCGTCGGGCCAGTTTTCGGCGCACACCGGGATGGTCAGCTTCCCCTCCAACAGCACCAGGTTTTCAGTTTTATTCATGAAGATCAGGGGTATGCAGAGCGCCGAGGATAAAAGCCAGACAGCACAGATCATTCCCAGGACCCTTCTGCAGGTGAAGAAAGCCCTAGCGTGGAGCGGGCTGTGGACGCTGTAGTAACGGTTCAGACTGATCACGGCGAGGCTCAGCACGCTGGCGGAGACCGCTACCGCCTGCACGAAGGGCACTGCCCTGCACATGAAGTCTCCGAACACCCAAGCGTTGTAGACCTGGTGTCCAAGTGTGACGGGCATGCAGATGCACACCACCATCATATCACAGGCAGACAGGTTGATCAAGAGGCTCCGGGTCGCTCTGGCCAAGCGATTGCCTCTCCTTCTCGTCAGGACCCTCAGAGCCATGATGTTCCCCACTAATCCAGTGATAAAGGACAACGAATAGATTACCTCCAGGACGATGGTTGTGGGCTCATAACCCGAAAACAGGAGGTTAACGTTCAAATGGATGGTCTCCCAAAAGCTCAGGTTGCTACTGGGAGGACTCAAGGAAAAGTTCCCGGGAAACCTTTCAAGCAACTGCAAACTGAACCGAGTTCCATTCATGTTGAGAGACTCCGTTCACTGAAGCGTTACAAGCGCATCGCGCCAACCTTCAGCCAAATGCTGTGCGGCTCGGCTGAGTGCCATTCTCAGTTATTCCTGCTCAGATCAAAAACCAGGGGTCTGTCAAAACCCCGATGACCAAGAGCAGAGAGCTCGCCGCACCGGAGGACTGGGGTTTGGGAGGATGTTATCTCCTGGTTTGCACGATACTATTCAAAAGTTTCGTTCGGCTTAGGAAACCCGTTTTTTTTTGTATGTGAAAGCAATGGAAGTTAAACGTCCAGATAATGATGAAGCTGTGAGCAGGCTGCGGCTGAATCAAGCAGATCAGACACTTGCTCCGTCCACGGAGGAGAACGTAGATACGGACTTAAACAGGGAGCGAGCGTGTGAAGCTCCGGGTAGTCTCGGTAGATGGCGATCGCGAGCAAGTGAGCCCCCCCCTCCCCTCCCCACCCCTACCCCCCCATTCTCGGCGCAATGTCCACTCATCAATACCCTCCTTTCTCTCATCGTTTCCAGCCGGATTACTATACAGGATACGGTTTTGCTCTCAGAGGAGAAGAAGAGTGAATGGATTTTGGAACTGATGACAGTTATTGATAAATGAAGACAAAGTTTTCACTTGTGGGCAAGAGCATTATTAGAGGCCATCAAGACAGGATAATCACCAGGAAATCCAATGGGAAATTAAGAAGAATCTTTGGGGGAAATGTGGAACTCTCTGCAGTGAGTGGTAGAGGTGCGTGAGGGAGAAGGGAGCAATGGATTAATAGATATACAAACGATGAGGGAGTATAGTAGTATGTTGAGAAGAGCATAAATACCAACATAAATAGTCTGGGTTGAATGGCCTGTTTCTGTATCGTATATCCGAGCTAATGATAATACAATTTTTCAAGTAGGCTCAGATCTAAAAATCTAACATAAGGCAGAACAGGATAATCTCTTACTATCTCTTCTTTCAGTTAGTCCTGACGAAGGGTCTCGGCCCGAAACGTCGGCTGTACCTCTTCCTAGAGGTGCTGCCTGGCCTGCTGCGTTCACCAGCATTTTTTTGTGTGAGTTGCTTGAATTTCCAGCATCTGCAGATTACCTCGTGTCTGCGAGGATAATGCTTACAGTATACTTAAGGGATTGATGATAGTTCCTCGCAATAAATCTGGTCATGGGAACTGCTGCGTGAAGATTTAATCTAGTAAACAATCTTTCATACCTCTATAATCTTTAGAACTGAATACTTGTTGTTTTGAACCGACGCCTGCTTTCTTTGCACTGAATAAGTTTTTGTAAATTTCTATTTAGAGACTTGATCCTGTATGAACAGTTCGCAGCGTGCAGTGGGAAATAATGTTAAATAACACAGTCTCTGAATTTTGAAGGCACACTTGCATTTTATTTTATGCAGATTTAAAACAAAAATAAATATTATTAGGGATAAAAACCTGTATGAAAGTAAATACCAAAGCGACAGAATCTCCTAGTGGCAGTTGGTACTTTGAGAAAATGAACAATACAATTTAAATTGTTTAAAATATATGACTCAATGAAGCTGGTTTTGTAGTGATGCATATCAGGTACTGTATAGAATACAATCGAATCACAGTTAAATAATGTCCAGAGTTATAGATTGTTAATATGAGATACAACAATTGAATCCCATGAGGGTACTGTGGGTCATTTAAATTCAAGCAATTAAGTAAAAAGATCTACATTGTGAAAAGAAAGCCAGAATCAATAAATGGTCACAGAATAACCACACTATAAAATTGCCCCATCTTGTCCTTCTGGGAAGCAATGTTGCCATTTGGGGAGTGGCGTTTGTGATAGGGACCAAAGACAGTGGGGTTGATCTTCACAATATTAGGTTGGAGGAAATTTGTTACTCCAGATTAATTAAAATTTTGAAGGATCTTCTATTTGAAAGGTTTCTCTTTCCACACATTCTGCTTGACTTGTTGAGTGTTCCAGCATTCTCTATTATTAATTCAGATGCTCAGCATCTGTGGTTATTTGATATATTAAACTGGATGACTCTTAAGAACCACTGAAGCACCACTTAGTTCAGGGGTCAATTTGGAATGAACTGGCATAGCCTATACTTTCCACATCCAATGAATAAATTAAAAATATCAAGACGAGAGCTGAAAATAGCTTTCAGATGGAAATGCAAAACGAAAATGTCACCTATACTGAATGTACTGCAATTAATTTGTAGATGTTGCCTAGGGAGTTTACATGCTTATTTGTAATTCTTGCTAAGATTTCAAAGTGTTTGACATTCCTGTCTTAATATTTCTTCCTCTTGTAATCTCCAACTTTTGCCACTGTTACTTTGTCAAACCTGACAGTTGAAAGATCTGATAAACTAAAATCTGGGGGAGAATAACACAGAAGTTTTGTCATGCACTGTAATTTCTAAGAACCATAAGAAATAATAAAACTGTTAACTCTGAATATTTGTAATTAGGACATGAAACCTCTGGACTTACAAATAACAGGGGAAAGAGACACAATTTTTATTACTGAGAGTTTTAGATTTTTGAAATAATAACAAGAGATCTTTGAAGATTTTCTTAATCCTTAAGGACATGTGATTTAAATATATTTTGTATTTATGAGTGGACAGGATTTTAATTATCAACACAGTAAGTAAGAATGAAATAGGTACAGAATCTGGAAATATATTACAGCAACTAATATGTTAAAAGTTCAAAGCAAAATTTATTATCAGAATACATACATGTCACCCTGAGATTATTTTACTGCAGGCATACTTAACAATTCTACAGAACAGTAATTGTAAACTGTAAACATCAGGAACTGTTAACTGTAAACAAATTGTGTAAATGCAGATATAAATAAATAGCATTAAATAACGAGCATGAAATAACAAATTAACAGAGTCCTTAAATGAGTGTAGTTATCCCCTTTTGTTCAAGGGCCTGATGGTTGAGGGTGTGAACTGTACTTGAACCTGGGGGTGTGAGTCCTGAGGCTCTTGTACCTTCTACTTGATGGCAGCAGTGAGAAAAGAGAATGGCTGGGGTGGTGAGGATCTTTGATGGTGGATCCTGCTCTTCTACGGCAACATTTTACGTAGATGTGCTCAATGGTTGGGAGGGTTTTACCCGTGATGTACTGAGCTGCATCCACTACCTTTTGTAGGATTTTTCACTCACAGGCATTTGTCTCCCCATACCAGGCTGTAATGCAGCCAGCACACATTGCACCACACATCTGTAGAAGTTTGCCAAAGTTTTTGATGATATGCCAGACCTCCGCAGACTCCTGAGGAAGTAAATGTGCTGTCGGGCTTTCTTGCCAACTATAGCTATATGATGGGTCCAACACAGGTCCTCTGAGAAAGAGAAACCCAGGAATTTAAAGTTACTGACCCTCTGCACCTCAGATCCTCCGATGATTACTGGATCGTGGACCTCTGGTTTCCCTCTCCTGAAGTCTACAATCAGTTCTTTGGTCTTATTGACATTGAGTGAGAGGTTGTTGTTATTACACTACACAGTTAAGTTTTCCTTTTTAAATCTTTTTATTGAGTAAGTATACAAAAAAGGTAAGCCATATAAACATTAATACAATGTTAAAGTATAATAAAATTCCAAAAGATATCAATACCAAAAAGAAAATACTACAAGCAATGTAATTTAAGCATAAGAAACCAAGATAACATAATAGTATACTAAATTTTATATATATCAATGGAAAAAAAAAGAAAAAAAAACCCCCAAAAAAACCCACCGTGCAGCTAACTAAAAGCAAGGCAAAGCAATGGGCTAACTTGAAACCAAACAGAGTTAAACTTAAAATCACGTCCTCAATCCCGACCTCCATTAAAAACAGTGAAAAAAAAACAAGAAGGGTAAATATTACATTAAATGAAAATATCGAATAAAAGGTCCCCAAATCTGTTCAAATTTAAATGAAGAATCATAAAGGTTACTTCTAATTTTCTCCAAATTCAAACATAAAATCGTCTGAGAGAACCAAAAAAAGGTAGTTGGAGCATTAAGCTCTTTCCAATGTTGTAAAATACATCTTTTCGCCATTAAAGTAAGAAATGCAATCATTCTACGGGCTGAAGGGGAAAGATTACTAGAAATTTTAGGTAGTCCAAAGATAGCAGTAATAGGGTGACACAGTTAAGTTTTCAATCTCCCTCCTGTATGCTGATTCATCGCCACCCTTGATACAGCCCACAACAGTGGTGTCATCAGCAAATATGGTTTTGGAGCTGTACTCAGCCACACAGTCATCGGTGTAAAGCGAGTAGAGGAGGGGGCTAAGTACACATCCCTGTGGTGCTCCTGTGCTGATGGAGATGGTGGAGAAGATGTTTTTGCCAATCTGAACAGACTGGGGTCTGCAAGTGAGGAAATCCAGGATCCAACTGCACAAGGTGGTATTGAGGTCCAGGTCTTAGAGTTTACTGATTAGTTTTGGGGGGATGATGGTACCAAATACTGAGCTGTAGTCGAGAAGGAACATCCTGATGTATGCATCTTTGCTATCCAGATGTTCCAGGGTTGTGTGAAGAGCCAACGAGATAGTATCTGCAATAGACCTGTTGCTATGGAGGAGATCCAAGTCGCCATTCAGCCAGGAGCTGATATGCTTCAAAACCAGCCTCTCAAAACATTTCATCTCTGTGGACGTAAGTGCCACTGGACGATAGTCATTTAGACAGGTTACCACACTCTTCTTTGGCTCAGGTATGATTGAAGCCTGCTTGAAGCTGGTGGGTACGACACGCTGCTGGAGCGAGAGGTGGAAGATACTGTATCTGTGAACACACCAGCCGGATTTGGGCACAAGTAATCAGTACTCGGCCAGGTACTCTGTCTGGACTGGGTGCTTTCCTTGGATTCACTCTCCTGAAGGCAGACCACACATCATCTTCAAATACTGAGACCACTTCTAACCAATCTATACTTTGACAGAATGCAGCAAGATGCAGCGGTAATTCTGCCTGTTCTTAGCCTATTTCAAATCTGACCCGTGCTTCCAATGGGACATGAGAATTTCTATAGTCTGCTTGGAATGATGTGGGCCTTGTTTATTTTGTCTCTTCCCATCTCTGTCTCTGGAAAACTTACTTGAATCATCTTCCATGAATAATTTTGATTACTAATCAATAATCAGGATGGCTTCCTCCAACTCAGCAAGTGGAATCAGATGATGCCCTCTCTTTGCTGGTTTCCATCTATTGTTAATGATATGTCATCTGATCAAGGCTTTAGTCGCCTCTTCAGTATAATCTGCTTAGTTATTTGCTTATCGTGAAAAACATCTGCCTGGAGGGACCTTGGGACAAATAATTTGAAGGCAGTGGTGGGTTTGACATGCAAATGACACTGTTCTGATGAGAGTGGGTGGCCAGTCTTTAACCAGTAGTTGGCAGAGCAGCCAACAATCTTTATGGGTGTCTGGGTGAATTCAAGTTCAAGTTTATTGTCATGGGTATAAATAGTTAGGGGACAAAATGCCATGAAAATTAGCTTTCTGCAGCAGCAGCGCAGTGCATTACAGATGTGACAAATATAAATTATGTAAGCTTGAATTAACATATAAGAAAGTTATTTGCATAAATGAGGGAAGGAATATAACTTTCTGACAGCCAGGAAAGTATAAATAAGACCTTCATAATGGTCAGGCATGATGACTACACTCAGTGGCCACTTTATTAGGTACACCTGTATACCTGCTTGCTGATCCTAGTATCTCATTATCCAGTCATGTGGCAGCATCTCAATGCATGTAGACATAGTCAAGAGGTTCAGTTGTTGTTCAGACCAAACATCAGATTGGGGAAGAAATGTGATCAAAGTGGCTTTGACTGTGGTATAATTGTTGGTGCGAGAAGGGGTGGTTTGAGTATCTCAGAAACTGCTGATCTCCTGGGATTTTCACGCACATCAATCTCTGGAATTTACAGAGAATGGTGCAAAAAAAAAACAAACAAAAAAATCCAATGAACAGCAGTTCTGTGCGTGAGAACACCTTGTTAATAAGAGTGGTCAGATTAGAATGGCCAGACTGACAGGACAGTGACATTAGCTCAAATAATCATGCATTACAACAATAGTTTGCATAAGAGTTTACTTCAGTGGTTGGTAAGTTGATGGAGAAGATCCTGAAAGGCAGGATTTATTAACATTTGGAGAGGCCTAATATGATTAGTAATAGTCAGCATGGCTTTGTCAAAGGCAGGTTGTGTCTTATGAGCCTGATTGAAGTTTTTGAGGAAGTGACTAAACACATTGATGAAGGAAGAGCAGTAGATGTAGTGGATATGGATCTTAGCAAGGCATTTGATAAGGTACCCCATGCAAGGCTTATTGAGAAGGTAAGGAGGCATGGGATCCAAGGGGACATTGCTTTGTGGATCCAGAACTGGCCTGCCCACAGAAGGCAAAGAGTGGTTGTAAACGGGTCACCAGTGGTGTGTCTCAGGGATCTGTCCTGCTCTTTGTGATTTTTGTAAATGACCCGGGTGAGGAAGTGGGTTAGTAAATTCGCTGATGATACAAAGGTTGGGGGTGTTGTGGATAGTGTGGAGGGCTGTCAGAGGTTACAACGGGACATTGATAGGATGCAAAACTGGGCTGAGAATTGGCAGATGGAGTTCAACCCAGGTAAATGTGAGGTGGTTCATGTTGGAAGGTCAAATATGATGGCAGAATACAGCATTAATGGCAAGACTCTTGGCAGTGTGGAGGATCAGAGGGATCTTGGGGTCCAAGTCCATAGGACACTCAAAGCTGCTACGCAGGTTGACTCTGTGGTTAAGAAAGCATACGGTACATTGGCCTTCATCAATCGTGGGATTGAGTTTAAGAGCTGAGAGGTAATGTTGCAGCTATATAGGACTCTGGTGAGACCCCACTTGGAGTACTGTGCTCAATTCTGGTTGCCTCATTACAGGAAGGATGTGGAAACCATGGAAAGGGTGCAGAGGAGATTTACAAGAATGTTGCCTGAACTGAGGAGCATGCCTTATGAAAATAGGTTGAGTGAACTCGGCCTTTTTTCCTTGGAGCGACGGAGGATGAGAGGTGACCTGATAGAGGTGTATAAGATGTTGAGAGGCATTGATTGTGGATAGTCAGAGGCTTTTTCCCAGGGCTGAAATGGCTAGCACGAGAGGGCACAGTTTGAAGGTGCTTGGAAGTAGGTACAGGGGAGATGTCAGGGGTAAGTTTTTTTACGCAGAGAGTGGTGAGTGTGTGGAATGGGCTGCCGGCGGTGGTGGTGGAGACGGAAATGATAGAGTCTTTTAAGAGACTCCTGGATGGATACATAGAGCTTAGAAAAATAGATGGCTATCGGTAAGCCAAGGTTGTTCTAAGGTAAGGACATGTTCAGCACAGCTTTGTGGGCCAAAGGGCCTGTATTGTGCTGTAGACTTTCTATGTTTTATGTTTCTAAGAGTACAACACGTTGAACCTTAAAGTGGTTGGGCTACAGCAGCAGAGGACCACGAACATATACTCGGTGGCCACTTTATTAGGAACACAAAATAATCTGCAGATGCTGTAAAAGATCAAAGCAACACTTTCAGTACGCTGGATGAAATAAGCAGGTCGGGCAGCATCAGTCAGAAACGATGAGTCGACGTTTCGGGCCGGAACCCTTCGTCAGGACTGAAGAATGAAAGAATGAAGAATGGGGAAGGATTTGAAGAATGCTTGTAGCATCAGTTGATAGAGCAGTAATTTGAAAGGCAAAGGGGTGGGGGAGGTGAAGCATTGACGTCATAGCCCTGAAAACAATGGGTGGTAAAAGAAGGAGGCGGAACCATGAGGCAGCTGGGGGAGGGGGCAGAGTGAAATAGGGATAGAGGAAGGGAGGGGGAGGGAATTACCGGAAGTTGGAGAATTCTATGTTCATACCAAGGGGCTGGAGACTACCTAGACGGTATATGAGGTGTTGCTCCTCCAACCTGAGTTTAGCCTCATCATGGCAGTAGAGGAGGCCATGTATGGACATATCTGAATGGGAATGGGAAGCAGAGTTGAAGTGGGTGGCTACCGGGAGATCCTGTCTGTTGTGGCGGACAGAGTGGAGGTGCTCGACAAAGTGGTTCCCCAATCTGCGTTGGGTTTCACCGATGTAGAGGAGGCCGCACCGGGAGCACCGAATGCAATAGATGACCCCAACAGACTCACAAGTGAAGTGTTGTCTCACCTGGAAGGACTGTTTGGGGCCCTGAATGGTTGCAAGAGATGAGGTGTAGGGACAGGTGTAGCACTTACACTTACAGGGATAAGTTGGGGTCATCTATTGCATCCAGTGCTCCCAGTGGGACCTCCTCTACATCAGTGAAACCCGACGCAGATTGGGGGACCGCTTCGTCAAGCACCTCCACTCTGTCCGTCACAACAGACAGGATCTCCCGGTAGCCACCCACTTCAACTCTGCTTCCCATTCCCATTCAGATATGTCCATACATGGCCTCCTCTACTGCCATGATGAGGCTAAACTCAGGTTGGAGGAGCAACACCTCATATACCATCTAGGTAGTCTCCAGCCCCTTGGTATGAACATAGAATTCTCCAACTTCCGGTAATTCCCTCCCCCTCCCTTCCTCTATCCCTATTTCACTCTACCCCATCACCCAACTCCCTCATGGTTCCGCCTCCTTCTTCTACCACCCATTGTTTTCAGGGCTATGACGTCAATGCTTCCCCTCCCCCACCCCTTTGTCTTTCAAATTACTGGTCTTTCAACTGACGCTACAAGCATTCTTCAGATCCTTCCCCATCTTTCATTCTTCAGTCCTGACGAAGGGTTCCGGCCGAAACGTCGACTCATCGTTTCTGACTGATGCTGCCCGACCTGCTGAGTTCATCCAGTATACTGAAAGTGTTGCTTTGGCCGCTTTATTAGGAGTAGGTGGTACCTAATAAAGTGGCCACTGAGTGTATTAGTGGTTCAGGAGGACAATAAGCTATCCAACTATATAGAAATCCTGATGGTTTGCTGTCGAGCTCAGTAGGTGACGCTTGCTACACTCCTTTTCAAATCACTGGAATTTCAGTTCCTGCACTGTCTTCTGAGATGAGGGCCATCATTGAAACCCATCTGCTTCTGTTTCCCATGCTTCCTTTAAACTTACTGTGTTCATTGGAATATTTTATTTAGTTTCATATAGACTGAGGGGTCTGATCTATATACATATATATTTATGTGGTTGTGTTTTTACTAATAGCCTATATGTGCTTGCATATGTGAGAACTGGGACTCCAAGCCGTGGATTCACCAAGTGGGGGTTGGGTGCCGGGACGAGGACTGGGCCTCAAAGCCATTCTCGCCTAGTGGGCATCAGGTGCTGGTTGACAGATGATATTGGTGGGCCGGTGGGCCGGGGGGAGCAGGCTGGTTCTGGACTATATATATATATATCATCAAGCTGTGGCATCATGGGAGTCAGGGTGGTGGGCTGTCGGAACTCTTATCACACGACTGTGATCTTGTGTGTGCCGACTGTGTTTGACTGTTAGTAACGTGGCTTTGCACCTTGACTCCCTAGTAACGCTGGTTTGTTCGGCTGTATTCAAGTGGTTAAATTGACATTAAATTTCCTTTGAACTGGAACTCTCACTGCTGCTTTTGTGATGCAATAATGAGACTTGAATTGAACATTAGAACAAAAGTGAATTCAAACAATATCCACAATGATGGTGGCGAGTATATTGACTGGTTGCATTATAGCCTCGTATGGAACCATCAATGCCTTTGAATGAAAAAACCTACTAAACGTAGTGCATATACCCAGTCCATCATGGTTAAATCTCCATCACTGAGCACATCTACATGTTGCATTCTTGCAGGAAAGCAGCATCCATCATTAGAGGCTCCCCACCAACCAGGACCACTGCCAGCAGAAATGTGGTACAGGAGCTTCAGGACTCACGCTACTAGGTTCAGGAGCATTAATTACCCTTTAACCATCAGGCCCTTGAACCAAAGGGGATAACTTCCCTCAATTCCACTTGCCCCATTACTGAATTGTTCCCACAACTTATGGATCCACTTTCAAGGACTCTTCATTTCATGCTCTTGATATTTATTGTTTATTAATTTATCATTATTATTTCTTTATTTTTGTATTTGCACAGCTTGCTGTCTTTTGCACACTGGTTAAATGGCCAAGATAATGTGTTCCTTCATTGATTCTATTGTGATTATTATTCTATTATGGATTTGTTAAATATGCCCATAAGAAAATTACTATCAGGGTCATATATGGTGACATAGTTACTTTGACAATAAATTTACCTTGAACTTTGAACAGGAGCTCTCTCTCATTGCTGCTTTTGTGGTGCAATAATGCTATGAAATTTTGGGGAGAGAGAAACTGGTCAACCTTTATTTCATTTATATATAGCCAAAATCACAACCTTTAGATTTTTCTAGGATCATCCAAGTGCAGCATTTTTATGTAAGATGTGAAGTGATAACCTGATTTATTCTTTACCAAATGCTTTACTACTCCAATACCAAAAACATTTCAGAAGAAATTCCAGATTGTTATTTCTAAACTTTCTCATTGTTCAAGCTATTCTTGGTGTTTGTTGTGGGTGCAAATACAATTTGACAACTTGCAGAGAAAAGTGGAAGTTGGATTCAGGTCATTGCTGAGTTTGAAACCAATTCCATCTAGATTCTACTGAGATTTGGCATCCTTTTAATTTGCCTCTATTAACCTCTTGCAACTGTGAAATGAATAGTTAGACAGCTGGAAAATCTTTTGATGTTTGTTTCTGAAAAGATAAATTAATTGACAAATGTACTCCCCTCCATACTTACTGCAAGACTACACTTCAGTTTAATTGGGTATGTTAAGTGCGTTGCCAGACTGGCTTTTTACTCTTCAATAATTCATGCAAGAAAGGATATTGTGGCCCCATAGGCTGTCTGTGTTTGTCACTTCACAAATCACTCCGTTGAATAATAAGGTGTAACAATTCCAAAATGGTTTGAAGCTTTAAAAGTTATGATTACAGCATTTATTCTAACTGGCTGAACTTCATTATTGACTTATTTTCGGACATTTGCCAACAGTTGGCTCTGCTTCATGACGACCTGCTTCAAACCCCTTCAATCCCCAAACCCTCCCCCTAATATATATAAATTACCACTCTCCTGCAATTGCCAGGACAGCAGTTTTTCCAGCTAAGTGTTTGTCTATCGCCAACGTCGATGAGGACCTCGACACCATTATGGTGTTGAGTCTAGTGCGTGATTTGGATTCAAGTGAGGGAGAGTTGCGCAGCGTCAGCCTCACTCTCTCTTCCCAATTCCCATCTGAATCCAGTGGCAAGACAGAGTCGAGACGGCTGGAGATGGGACTAGGTGCAGTGGATGACCAGGGCTTCTTCTGTGTCTTGTCCTGCTCTACACATTCCACGACGCTTGCAGAGACCGCCTTCTTAACTGTTGGATCTTCTGTTGGTCTCGTCCGCTCAATCGGCCGGAGTCTGTCTTCATATGCTGGGATAGACAACTCCCTATCTCACCGAGGGTTTGAGACCCGTCGGCTACCCTCACCTGGTTTAGCTGGCTTGTCGAAGCCGTTGCCCGGGGTGTGGCCGCTGTCGCATGCAAACAGCTACGGGGAGCCACAGGTGAGAGCTGAGTGCCAGGTGGGGACCAAAGGTGGACTAACCGCCTTGAAAGGGACACGACATGTTCCATCACCGGAGGTGCTACCCCTCCCTGACACCACATACACCCCTACCAGCTAAGTACTGTGAAGTTAAACCACATAGACCTCTGTAAAAAAATTCTACCTTTATTACTGTTGCTCGAAATGGGATTGATTGAAAACAGATCTGGTACCTACCAAGGTCTGTGCACCAACAGCCGCAGCAGAAGTGGAGCCTCCACCACCTGTAACCTCATAGCCCAGAGTATCCTTTATTCAGCTATTTGAGTCAAGCCAAGGGATGAGCCTGGTTCTGTGGGAGCAACATCAGGAATATCTAAAAATGAAGCTGAGACACGGGACATAGAGTGAAGCAATCCTACATCTGCTGGATTGGATCAAACCTGAGCAGCCCTGTCAGATTTAGTCATGAATGGCATTGGAAAATCAAAGAGCTAACAGGAGAAGGAGGCTTCAAGAACATGATAAGATCAAGTTAGGGTAGTATCGATGATATTACTGGATTACCCTGCAACTCAGCCAACAGAGAACAGGGTGAATGTTTAATTTACTGTGTAAGTATGCAAAAATTGCCAAAGTGGTGTTATTTTGATCTATTTCAGGCTTTTATGGATCTGGCCTCTTTTGGTGGTGCTGAAACCATAACTTGAAAATGTACAGGTATATAAAAAACATTGAAGAGCATAGGCTACATTGCTGGAAAACTTCTTAACACAATAACAAAGTCTTTAAATGTTCACTTGGGTGGCATATCATCCTTATTTCATATCTTGAAGTGTTTTGTTAGAATTTCCTCCTGAAAATTCCAATAATATTCATAAAGTGCTTTCTTTTAATCTGTATTTTTAGGACCTTTATATGCTTAGGTATTATCTTTATCTTAATCTGAAACAGTTCTTTATTGATTTATACAAGAGATTTACTGAAGTTGAACTTGACCAACCAAAATCAAATTCTAAATGATCATAAAATAATCTCACATAAAACCCCAGTATCATTATTTCATTGCTCAGGAGGTGCCATGATATGCTTTTAGATCACTGTAAATGAGCAAATCCACAAGAGATGTGATAGATTTCCACAACAGGATACAGACTTTAAATTCATTGCATAAATTCTAGGTTACAAATAAATGCCCAAATTTCCTAATGCTACTGGAACAGGTGAGAAAATTAGGAATTCCTCTGGATGTCAGTCTATCCAGATCTCCAGTCATGCTGCATCGCATGACAACTTCTGGTTGGCTTGCTGATTGACAAGTTTCAGTTTGAAATATTTTGTGATGTGATGTTAGTGAGCACGCAGTGCTCAAGGGTAATGTCTTAAACCTGACCTAGAATCCATGCAATGTCAACTATGGAACATTGGCGAGCATTCTTATCTCTGAATTTCATGTAAATTTCAACTCAGAACTAGGCTGACACTGAGTAAGTGCCTCACTGTTCAGATGCTGCTTTTCAGCTGAGACGATAAACTGATATTTCAGTTGGATGTAGAAGACCCCAAAGTGCAATTCTGAAGAGGAGCAGTAGTGTCATGGCCGATATTCATTGCTCTATCACCTATAAGCTAGGTAACTATGTGATCAGCATTTGTAAGTGTGTTCACATGCTCAGCTCCTGTGTTTCCTACAAAACAATTATAATACCCTTCAATTTTACCTGGCTGACTGCAAAATGCTTATTGATATCCTGACTTTGTGAAAGTCATGCAACACACACAAAATACTGGAGGAACTCAGCAGGTCAAGCAACATCTATGGAAATAGGCAGTCAATGTTTCAGGTCGAGACCCTTCTTCAGTCTGTAAAGGAAGAAAATAAAAAGGTGAAGGGAGGGAAAAAGGACTAGAAGGTGACAGGTGAAGTCAGGTGGATGGGAAAGGTAAAGGGTGGGGGAAGAAGGAATTTGATAGGGGACGTGAGTGGATCATGGGAGAAGGGGAAGAACAAGGGTCACTGGGGGAGGTGATAAGCAGGTTAGGAGAAGATGTAAGAAGCCATAGCAGGGAATAGAAGAGGGAAATGGAAGGGGAAAAATTATCGGAAGGAAAACTCAATGTTCATGCCATCACATTGGAGGATACTTAGATGGAATATCAGGTAACACACATAAAAGTTGCTGGTGAACGCAGCAGGCCAGGCAGTATCTATAGGAAGAGGTACAGTCAACGTTTCGGGCCGAGACCCTTCGCCAGGACTAACTGAAAGAAGGGCTAGTAAGAGCTTTGAAAGTGGGAGGGAGAGGGGGAGATCCGAAATAATAGGAGAAGACAGGAGGGGGAGGGATGGAGCCAAGAGCTGGACAGTTGATTGGCAAAAGGGATGTGAGAGGATCATGGGACAGGAGGCCCAGGGAGAAAGAAAGGGGGGGGGAGCCCAGAGGATGTGCAATAACGGATGGGGTATGAGGGGGAGGTGGGGCATTAACGGAAGTTAGAGAAGTATCAGGCGTTGCTCCTCCACTCTGATAGTGGCCTCATCATAGCAAAAGAGGAGGCCATGGAACCACCTGTCAGAATGGGAATGGGAATAGGAATTAAAATGGTTGCCCACCGGGAAATTAAGCTTTTGATGGATGGAGTGGAGGTGCTCAGTAAAATGGTCCCCCAATTTACATCAGGTCTCATGTCTTGTGAATTGTTGCCTCACTTGGAATACTGTTAGAGGCTCTGAATGAAGGTAAAGGAGGATATGAATAGGCAGGTGTAGCATTGCTGTCGCTCGCAGGGGTATGTGCCAGGGGGGAAATTAGTGGGGAGGGATGAATGGATAAGAGAATCACAGATCCCTGAGATCCCTGCAGAAAGTGGAGAGAGTGGGAAAGATATTATAACAAATGCATATTTATTTCTTTCATTTTCTGACACGGCCTTAAAGAGAACTGATTTACTTTCACAAATTATTCTGGATGTTACTTTCAAACTGTTAGGGAGACTAACTTCATTAGCAAGTTTTTACCAAAATAGCTTGTGAGACCTATTCCATTTGTCTCATGATTTACGACAAATGAAAGGGCTGTAAATCATTTATCCGTAGCAGGTTTACAGAATTCCTGGGTGTTATATTCACTTATATAGACTAGAGCTTACAGTATTTTGAGAAACAAATCAAATGAGTGAGAGCCTGCTTGCCAAACAGTAGTCTTAAAGGCAGTCATGGGCAGAAAATGAGCACAGACAACAACAGTAGAGTTACATGGATTGCCAACAGAAATACTGTAAGTATTTTTACGTGACATATTAGCTGTTCTTTTATTTTGCCCCAGCAGAGATTTCAATATAATTGAAACTTACTGCATGCACTGTAATTTTGTCATCTGTAAGTAATAAGCAAGAAGTGGATGATGGAGGACAACATGCCAAATGCTGAGCAAAACTAATGGCTTTACATTATTCTTCATAAACACATTTGAAGGAGCTAGACTCATATGGCAGTCTCTTACTGACAGGATACAAGTTCTCCGTCTACCTTATAAATAAAGTCATCTGTACCTGTGCAGTTTAATGGCAAAAAACATCTTCCTCAGCACAGCTTAATTGTCCCGGATTTCTTTCATTTTCCCCTCTTAACCATTCTGATGTACCTCGGACAAGAGAAAATCTGCAGATGCTGGAAATTCAAACAATACACACAGAATGCTGAAGGAACTCAATGGTCGGGCAGCATCAATAGAAAACAGTAAACAGTTGATATTTCAGGCCAAGACTTTTCATCAGCACTGGGAAGGGTTTCCATATGAAATGTCGACTGTTTACTCTTTTCCTTAGAAGCTGCCTGGCCAGCTGAGTTCCTCCAGCATTTTGTGTGATTTTTCTAGGGAGAGGTTGGGGAGGGGGTGAAATTGCAATCAAAACAGTCTTGGTGGATTACGTCTGTATAGTTTTAGAAGGAATACTCTGCAGTCACAGAGTGCCAGAGGTGAATAAAGTGAATGTATCAAGAGGAGATTAAAGTACTCAACACGCATGCTCTGTCCTGAAAAGCAGAGCTTTTTGAGTGCTATTGGACCCACAAGTCTCTAGGCAAGTGGAGAATATTGATTGTCCTCTTGACTTCTGTCTTTCAGGGGGATGAGGAAACTACCTTTCACACCAGAATACATAGTCTCTGAGTTGTTCTTTGAGACGCTGTGTCAATGCTGCCGATCTGGTTAAATTGCTGATTGGTGGTGACTAGTAGGATATTGATGGTGGAAGTTTCTCGCTCCAGGAAGTGATGTTTGGACTTGGTCTTGCTCATGGTGGTTACTGCCTGGGACTAGCATGGTGTAGGTGTCAACTACCACTTCTTACCCCAAGCTTGAACATTGTTATACATTTATAATATATGAAGCATAGTCTGCTTCCCTCACCAGAGCCGTGAAAAAAATGAACGGAGGAAAATCAGCAGAAATCCCAATTCTTATCAAGAAAGATTCATTCATAAAGGTGATGGATGGTCCCACGACACCTAGGTATTTCTGCAGCAGCACCCTAGGGCTGAGATGATACAGCTCAAGCAAACACCACCTGTAAAGATGAAGCCACACTCAGGTTGGAGGAACAACACCTTATATTCCGTATGGGTAGCCTCCAACCTGATGGCATGAACATTGACTTCTCTAACTTCCGCTAGGCCCCACCTCGCCCTCGTACCCCATCTGTTACTCTTTTTAATGCACACATTCTTTCTCTCACTCTCCTTTTTCTCCCTCTGTCCCTCTGAATATACCTCTTGCCCATCCTCTGGGTCACCCCCCCCCCGTCTTTCTTCCCGGACCTCCTGTCCCATGATCCTCTCGTATCCCCTTCTGCCTATCACCTGTCCAGCTCTCGGCTCTATCCCTCCCCCTCCTGTCTTCTCCTATCATTTTGCATCTCCCCCTCCCCCTCCAGCTTTCAAATCCCTTACTCACTCTTCCTTCAGTTAGTCCTGACGAAGGGTCTCGGCCTGAAACGTCGACTGCGCTTCTTCCCATAGATGCTGCCTGACCTGCTGCGTTCACCAGCAACTTTGATGTATGTTACAGTAAAAAGCTTTTGTTTCCATGCCAACCAGACAGACCATTTCATACTAAGTACATTAAGGCAGGACAAAAGGAAAATAAATATAGAATTGGACAGACAGTTTTTTCTCCAATTGCCACTGACTATAATTTAACCAAGACTCTTCATTCAGTCCAAAACAATTTTAATGTCACACTCATCTTACCCTGGAATTTCCTTTTTGGACTACATTTGTAAAGGGTTGGATGCTCATATTGGATTAAACCAGAGGAAGTTATTAGTAGATGGTGCAATGATAGCACAGTGAATGACACTACCCATCGCTATGCTGAGGACTGAAAATATCCCGATGGGCTGATAATTAGCCAGAATAGATTTGTGCCTTTAATTCGGAAGATGCGGGACAGACACATCCCAAAGATGAAGAGGTATTCTAAAAGGAGGGTGAGGCAACTGTGGGTGATAAGGGAATGCAAAAACAGTATAAAAGTGAAAGAGAGGGCATTTAATACAGCAAAAAAGTTTTAAATTAAGGAATTGGGAAGCTTTTAAAAACCAACAGAAGACAACTAAAAAAAAACCATAAGAAAAGAAAATGAAGGTAAGCTAGCCAAAAATATCAGAGGAGATTCCAGAAGTATTTTCAGATCTATAGAGTGAAAAAGAAACAAAAGTAGATATTGGATGGCAAGAAAATGACACTGGAGAAGTAGTAATGGAGGACAAACTTAGAAAGTTTTTTGCATCATTCTTCACTGTGGAAGACACTAGCAGTATGCTAGAAATTCGAGAGTGTCAGAGGGTAGAAGTGAGTGTAGTTGCTATGACTAATGAGAAGGTGCTTGGGAAGTGGAATGGTCTGAAGGTAGATAAGTTACCTGAACCAGACGAACTGCACCACAGGGTTCTGAAAGAGGTAGCAGAAAAGACTGTGGAGAAATTAATAATTATCACAGACTCTGGTATGGTTCCAGAGGACTGGAAAATTGCAAATGTCACCTCACTCTTTAAGAAGGAAAGGAGGCAGAAGAAAGGAACTTAGAGGCTAGTTAGCCTGACTTCAGTGGTTGGGAGGATTTGGAGTCCATTATTAATGACGTGGTTTCGGGGTACTTGGAGGCGCATGATAAAACAGGCCAAAGTCAACATGGTTTCCTTTTAGGACCACTTCTTTTCAGGTTATATCTCAATGATTTGGATAACAAATTTGATGGCTTTGTGGCCAAGCTTGCTGACGATACAAAGATAGGTAGCGTTGAGGAAGCAGGGAGTCTTCAGAGTGATTTGGACAGATCGGGAGAATGGGCAATGAAGTGGCAGACAGAATATAGTATAGGGAAGTATATGGTTATGCACTTTAGTAGAAGGAATAAAGTCAGACTATTTTATAAACAAGAAGAAAATTCAGAAATCAGAGGAGCAAAGGGACTTGGGATCCCTTGTGCAGGATTCTCTGAAGGTTAACTTGCAGTCTGAGTCAGTGGTAAGGAAGGCAAATGCAACGTTAGGATTCATTTTGAGAGCACTAGAATATAAGAACAAGGCTGTAATGCTAAGGCATCATTGGTCAGACTGCACTTGGGAGAATCGGGAGCAGGTTTGGGCCCCATATCTAAGAAAAAAATGTGCTGGCATGGGAGAGGGTCCAGAGAAGGCTCATGAGAATGATTCTGGAAATGTGAGGGTTAACATATGAGCAGCATTTGATGGTTCAGGGCCTGCACTCACTGGAGTTTAGAAGAATGAGGGGGGATCTTTTTGAAATGTATCAAATAGTGTAAGGCCGAGACAGAGTGGACGTGGAGAGGATGTTTCCTATAGTGGGTGTGTGTTGGACCAGAGTGCAGAGCCTCAGAATAGAGAGACATCCATTTAGAACAAAGATGAGCAGGAATTTCTTGAGCCAGAGGGTGGTGAATCTGTGGAATTCGTTGCCACAGATGGCTGTAGAGGCCAAATCATTAAATATATTTAAAACAAAGGTTACTAGGTTCTTACTTTGTCATGGCATCACAGGTTATGGGGAGAAGGCAGGGGGATGGGGTTGAGAGGGATAATAAATCAACCATGATAGAATGGCAGAACAGAAGCAATGGGCCGAGTGGCCAATTCTGCTCCTATGTCTTGTGGCGGTATCTAACGATAGTGACTATTATATTAAACATTTTTGCCTTTGCCACTGGATAAATGTAATAAAAAGATAAAACCCCTGAATTGTGCAATAGATTGATCAGTACCTGTATCATGATGGCATTGTGATATGTATATATGAAAATGGCCCTGGAGTTACCATATGGACACTGGCTTACAGTTCCAATAGCCAAGACTTACAATGTGACTGAATCTGATGACATGTGGAAGTGCTCAAGATACAACTTCTTCAGTAAGGAGCAGGATCTGAGGTCTAAACTGCTGTGCCCTGCAGCTGCAGAAAGGCACAGGATGATTCACTGGATTTTGCTCTTCATCTGCTCTTCTTTAAACAAATATTTTTATTAATTTCTCTTCCAAACTTAATACAAGTAGAAAATTTCACAGCCAGATACCAGAAACCACCAATTGCCAAGGGAAGTTAAGGAGAATTCACTGTTCTACATGTCACCTCTATTTACCTTCACTCAGTTTGCTTTTCGATTTATATACTGATTACAAAGTTTAAGTAAAAATAGCTAAATTAAAGAAAATAAAGAGCATTAAGCTTAAAAGTAGAATGAGAAGCTTGGATTTTACATGTATGATGATGTTCATTCTAAAAAAGGAAATATTTATGCTCATGATTTCCTGTGAGACATCCAATCTCCTGTCCATGTCAATAATTTATCTTCCACAATATTATAATAACATTTGATATGGCAAACAAGAGAACATCTGCAGCTGCTGGAAATCTGAGCAATACACACAAAATGCTGGAGAAACTCAGCAGGCCTGGCAGCATCTATAGAAAAAAGTACACTCGACGTTTCGGGCCAAAACCCTTCAAATGCTTAATCAAATTTACTTGATCAACTTTATCAAATGCCTTCTGGAAATCTAAGTATACTAGATCTACACGTTGCCCTAATTGTGCATTCTTCAATTCTTCACGGAACACCAATACATTAGTCAGACAAGATATTCCTTTTGCTAAATTCTTGGTTTTGCTTGATTATCTTGAACAATTTGAAATTCCCTGTTATTACAAATTCCTTTTGGAAAAGGAATAGCTTTCACACAAATATATACTGCAAGAGAAATTAAAAACACCATTATGAAAGGAATAATTATACATAAAATTGAAATTTTATTAAATAATTTCAAAGAAAATATTAACAGTCACCAATTTTACAAATTTACCATTAAACAGTTCTGCCAATCTAACAAAATGTTTCCTTTAAACCATGCACTGAAAATATTGTTTAAAACTTGATTTTAGAAATTCCTTAATTCAGCAAATGATGCTTTCCTTATTTCAGCTGTAAGTGAATGCCTATGCAAAAATAAAACTTGACATCCAGTCTTAATAAAATCTCTGAATATTCCTCAAAGGCTTCATGCTCAAATGTATTTACCCAGATTCAAAGGACAAGGAATAGTAAAGACTCTATGCATTTTGAGGGTACGCAAGGCCAAATGTGCTGGACACAAATGAGGAAGCTTGTAGAGGTTCAATCCAGTCCTCTCTTAATTTACTAACAGCCCATTTAACATTACTATTGATCAATCTCACCCTCTAGGATACTGTGAGCTCATGTTTGTACCTTGAATAGCAGTAGATTTTTACGTTGCTAGTTATTTTAATGGCAAGAAACAAATCATTGCAGATCCTTGTGTGAATTATGGCTAGCGATCAGAGTGCCTATAATAACATGAATGCAGTGAAACCACAAGATTCTTCTTTATCCCTCCATAATAATGATGATGCACTCGAAGCTTCAGGGTCAAAAGGATTATGAAGAAAACTCAGGCAAGAACATTTGACCTGCATGCATTAAATTGTATTACACAGAAGTCATTTCAAGCACAGAGAACCTCTGCTCATGTTTATCCTATAACCAGCCACACTATACAGTCATGAATCAAATGTTTTGCAATAAAAATAAAAAATCAGAATAAAAAGCCTTAAAAGGTAAATTGATGCATCTATTATCATCACATAGATTGTTATTTCTGAGATTTATATGTTCAGCCAACTACCACCTATGAAATACATTGTAGTTGCTTTTAGCAATTTATTTTCTTTTCCATTGCAATAACTTAATTTAATACAATGCGTTTATTTTAAGAAAGCAAATACATTCCTTTGATACCACACAATTTTAAGAAAAAGAATTTCATCTGTGAAGCTCAGTCATAAAATATTTGCTCAATTATTGTCAATGGCAATGCCCAATGGGCATCACATTACAACAGTGAAAGACAAAAACAGAGTACCTTCAAGCATACATTTCCATCAGACTTTTGTTTGCATTCTTGGAAGTTTTTCTTGAATTAGCAAGCCTTGCACAGTGGGTCTCAAGTGTTCAGTATAGCAGAGGTCACAACAATTTCCAAAACCAGTGCACAAAGCTGATGAACTCCTTGGGCAGTGTCATGTAAGATAATATTAAAATGTTCTACTTACTTTAAAATATCTTGGACCAATTAAGCATCTTTTGCAAACTACCATAGATAAAATTTATACACTGGAAGCTTCCTTCCTGTAAATGTCTTTAAAAGATTAAGAATGATTAGCTGACATCTGGTAGATATCTGCGGTTCTGGAAATTCATGGTAAGTTAGCAGATTGGAGACCATTTTATTAGCTATGGATTATTTAACTTTCCCTTTGGATTGTTACTCTCTAAGGACAAAAGAATGATAGGCATTTAAAATAATTACTGAAGGCATAATTTTGTTGATGGCTTCAATGGATACTGACAAATGTTCTCTTTCATTTGCTTGACAGCTAAGTATTAAAATCAGAGAGGGAACCGGGAAACCAAAATTAAAAGTCAAATGGGACATGGGAATACTGTGCAAATATCACAAGATTAATACAGTTAGTTGACCGGAATGCTTCTTAGCATAGTTCAAAATTAATACTTGAATGGTAAAAGAAAACTTAACCTTGAGCCCTGTGCATAAATACATTTAAGTGTGCGTGTGCGCAACAAACCAAATATCCATTAAAATTTAATGGGATGGACAATTTCTTCAGGAACCCAAATGTTCATGAATTCTGTCTCCATTTTCCAGTATTCCCTCTTCCATTAGTTTCCATTTCAATCTCTTCTCATGTTTAGTTTTGAAGAGTAATCCATGTCCTACCAATAAACCAAACAACAATTCATTAAAAAGCTGTATTCTGTCTGAAGCTGATGAAGCAATCAATACCTCAGCTGTGTCTCATTCTGGTCTCACTGTAATTTGTAACACGAAGGTGAGTATCTGTTTCTAATATGATCAAAACTTTGGATCTATGATGCACCAGTGACGTATGCAAACATTGCAATGGGTTTTAGAAAAGTAATTAGAAAAAGGGCAAGACCAAAGCAATTAAAAGCTTAGTGAAGTGTGGATTTTAAGAAGGGATTAAAGAAGAGGAAGAGGTACTCTCATAAGGATACACATTTCTCATGGCTAACTAGCTGTTAAAATATTAAACACTAGGACAAATGGCTGAAGCAAACAGAGCTCAGGTGCCAGACGCATGTCCTTTATAACGGCCAAGTACACCACTACTATACCTTCAGGACCTTGATCTGTGTGGGTCAATGTCCTCCTGTTGCCCAACTATGAAGCCAATTAACAACTTGCTGGTTAGCAAACAGTAGTTTTTGGTTGATAAAAGTTACTCTGTGGGATTTCGCTATGTCGCTGTTTAAAGAGCTGTAATCAAATTCAAAACAGAAAAAGATTTAAAAAGTGAATGACTGCAACTTCTATGGGGGGGTAGGAGGTGAAAGAGGTTTCCAGCATGATCTCAATTTCTCTCTCTCTCCACAGATCCTGCCCGATTTGATGAATCTTTCCAGCATTCTGTGTTTAATTCATATACTAGGATTTAATTGATTATACAATCTTTAGAGTTTACTGACCTGCACAGTCAGCCATTTCTTTGAACGCTTTCTTCTTACAACAGCCACGACACAAGTTGAAAATACATTTTGTTCCCTGGATTTACAAAACAGACATTGAAATTTATTACTGCTCAATAGCACATTTCACTTATTAATTTCAAATATCTGCAAACATTAAAGTAACTTGCTAGCACCGAGCTCTGATTTTCACTTGATGGATCAACATCACTCTTAATACAACAAAGCTCTTAAAAATATTTTTCCGCATCTGCCTTGATGTTAAATTCTTTTGCCGAAACGCCAAACTAGGAATTTAAATGGGAAGTAAAGCACACAAGTCTGAAGTGATAAAATGTTTTTTTTAAAAAAATATGTATAATCCCGTACACATAACTGAAAAAGATAATTCTGATCCCTGACAATTTGTAAATGTAACTTGGACACCTGAGAAATATTGAGACCCATAGATTAGCAAGAAGGAATTCTGTAAATCTCTGTATATGTATTTTTTTTTTTACCAGCAGTACTCTATGTAATGATCTGTCTTTTATGAAAGACATACGATTTTCACCACAGTTAGCAATTTGACCATGTTTCTCTTAAAGTCACCAAATTATGTTCTATAGATTAGAAAGACTGAGATTGATGCCAAGTTATTTCACTTTGAAAGTCTAAAGTCATCTTGCTCTTTAAATATATTCCATTGTTCTTTTGAGAAGAAATAGGTGGATTGCAATGTTTAATGGTGTTTTGGAATCTGCACATTATTGGCAAAGCCGTTAATTATTGCCACATTCTCGAGCTCCTGCCTTCCTTTTGGTGAAGATCCGTTATTGGTGGGTGGGTAGTTTGGTATAGTCCTTTCGGTAAGTTGGGAGTTTTCGGATTTGGACCTAGTGATGATAAAAGTATACCTTCAGGGTGTTCCGTGATGAATGAATCTGCATATGGTAGTGTTTCCACATACAATACTTGGCCTTGGTGGTAGAAGTTGCAGGTGGGAGATGTTTTTGGCGATGGACAGGGTGAGTAAACACAGTACACTTATGTAGATGGTGCACACTGTTGCCAATGTGCACTGGTGATGAAAGGAAGAAATGCACAGGATGTTTAATGGTGTGCAATTTATTCTAACCAAAATATAAAGGTTAATCATCTAAAAGTCAAGAAGCTATACAGTTTATTTAAATGTTGCATAATTTTAAGACCATTTTCATCTGGATAGCAAAGACACCTACATCAGACTCCTACTTATTGATTACAGCTCTGTCTGCAGTGCTATAATTCTTGACTCACCCTCAAACCCATAGCCCTATGACTCTGCACCTACTTCTGCAACTGAATCCCTGACTTCCTAATCAATGGACAGAAATCAGTAAGGATAGAGAACAATACCTCCTCCATGATTTTATCCTTCACACCAGTGTCCTGCAAGGCTGTAACCTCAACCCTTTATTATTATATTCCCTATACACTCACGATTGTGTGGCTAAATCTTGCTATAGCTCCATTTGCAAGTTTGTATATAAGAAATCAATTCCAATATACAGTTCTAATCAAGAAAATTGTTGAGTTCTTATAGAAGTTCTATTGATTAAGTTATGCTGCTATCGTCTGTTCATTTTTAGTATGTGTAGAATCAATGTAAATGATGAGCAATCATCTGTATGCAACATAATTATACTCAAGCCATTTCTACTCAAAAGTTTTCTTATTCAGAAAATCAATTTGCATGTATGTGCTAAAACACTGTTAAAAGCAGATTATAGAACATCTACAAGCACTGAGGACCAAAAATTCTCTTAATTTTCCTACAATTCCCAGCATGCTCTTCTGTCACAGCTAAATCCACTTTAACCAGATTGGTGATTGTTATGCTAATCCACAGAAACAGCAAACGGAATTCAAAAATTCTACATTCCTGTAAATAAGGGGTTCCCAACCTTTTTTATGCCATGGACCAATACCATTAAGCAAGGGCTCTGTGGACCCCAGGTTGGGAATGGATTCTTATGATGAAAATATTTAGTTTCACCTTATCACAAAAGATGAAGAAGCTACTGCTTGTGATTATTTCCTTGTCTATTAGTGAATGGGAAAATTATTCTTTTCTCTCACATAGTTATTACCTAGCATTTCCTTCAACATTCCTGACTGCATCCTTTGTGAATAAGTGAAAAATAATAATGGCTGCTACTCTTCACCATCTGCTGCTGTCATTCACAAGATCAAGCGAAATAAGTGAGCAGTAATCTTGTAGAACAAGAGTCAGCACCCGAGTCTCAGCTACTTGCAACCTAAAACACTGGCTTGAATGAAGAGACCAAGTATAAAATATCCAAGCTTGGTTAAGATGCCATTAAGATGGATAATAACTAGTATTGAGACACCAAGTCCATGAAAGTTTAAATAGTTAAAACTGTGCCAAGTATAAACACAAACCTGGTGTCTACCCAGCCAAGACCATTCTATTTGTCATGGACCTGAATGATTGCCTGTAGTATCTCAGTATATAAAAGAAATATCTCAGTCCCCAAGACAACTGCTATCTTCAATGACTAATTAAAGAGATGGGCTGTAACCTTGCTGAACCAGGTGTGTCCTCCTTAAGCCAATTTAACTGGTTCAAACATTTAACAATTAGCTGGAGATAAGACCATCTGTTCCTTCTTTGTATTTAACACATCTGTGTAAGTATAACATAGCTGTAATTATTTTAGATATCACATCACATCATTCATTTTTGGTATACAGTTATTTAATTTTTAAAGTTAATTCATCTTTCATGAAAACAAGTTATCCACCCAGGAGACTGAAGGAAAAAAGTTCTATATTAACAAACAAGCTAAATGTAAAGAAACATCAACTCAAGGGTAGGTAATCAAAGTTATTTCCAATTTGTTCACTTCCATGCACTAATCAAATATGTTATAGTGGTAAAATAGCAGAAGGAACACTGGGCTTTCTATTTTCCAAAACTAAATCAAAATGCTTAATTACAAAGCCAAAGTATTTAACTGTCATATGAAGAACACAGAAATTATAGATGCTGTTGGCTTGCATATGTATATAATAGGTTCCTTTACACAATGTGTCTACTGCACAGACAGCACTAAACCTGCTATCAGGTCATTTCACATGCCTACTTTTAAGATTAGGATTTCAATTGGTCTCATTATTGCTCATGCTTCTTTCATCACCTGCTATTATGCCTCAATGGTTAAGGTTATGAATAATGATAATGATACCAAAGTGAGGTGATTTTAAAGAGTCTGCACAGCTGGCAGAGAAATACTCTTACTATCAGGACCAATCAGGACTCCAAATGTACAACACTCAAAGTTTTCAACCAGCAGTGATTGGAAAATTATAGTAGTGTTCACCCGAACTTACTAATTGCACAGTCAGCTAATGGTTCACTAGTCAGTAGTACAGCCTCAGAACTGCCTCTTGAGTTCATCAATGCTCAAGCATAATGATAGCACAATCATCTCACGCAGTCTATACTCCACTGCATGAAGTTCAGCAAAACCAATCGCTAAAAAAGTGCAAACAGGTAATCTCCATACCAACTTCTGGAAACATAAACTGTGACCAGACAAACATATTTTTTCACACTGTACATACAGCAATATGTTTTATACTCTGCTCTTCAGACTTCAAGAAATTGATATTTTTCTATTTTGTTTTAAAGCTCTACGTTGATCAAAAGACAGGTAATTTAAAACTTTGACATTGGTAGTACATCTGTGATTTAAAAAATTAACACTAGAATGCAGAGTAAAGTCAGATGTGAATCATTTTGGACATTTATTCTGGAGATCTTGGAAGATACATTCACTCTGAAAGTGGGAAGAGATACAGCACTGTGCAAAGGTCGTATGGACCCTAGATTTTTTATATAAACTTTGTTTTCAGTGTTTAGTTTTTGTCTTCTGCATTAGTGTGTCAATAGAAAAGAGCAAATTTTAGATTTCCAAACATTCATTTTCCAAAAAAAATTATTTAGAAAAATAATCAATGACATAATTAAATGAATGAACTAAACTGATCAGCCAGAAAGGAAATGCGTGTAGAAGGAATCAAACTGGGAAACGTGATGAGGGAAGGGCAAGATTTTTGGAATAGCGTAAGGTTGGAGGACTCTGAGGTGGATGTTTTGGCTGGAAGAGACCGCTGGCAGTTACACCCCCTGTAATGTGACTGAGGGGAACCTATGGCGGGAAGTTCAGATAGGGAGTTAAGTGATGGTATGGAATGGAATTTGGTAAGAAATAAAAGGAAACTGAGTCGGGGATGGGGGAGAAATGAGTTCAGATGAGGAGGGTTGCCGTGAAAGACATTAGGACTGTGGTGGAAGATGATATCAACTTCATAGAAATGATTACATTTATATCTAATTCTCATAAACATCTTCATCTGTTTCACTTGACGAAGGCTACTCAGCAGAATTTTCATAAAGTCCGCAATATGTCTTAGCAAAGGTAGGGTGTTGATTACAAGTACCGATGTAAAAGAACAGGAGAAAATATTGAGAATGAAGACTCTGGATGACAGTAAAATTGTTAGTACATTGGTAGGGGCAGAAATGAAGGTTTGGGATGTTATTTCTGGTGAAACTCGGTGTGTATCTAGAGAAGATAATAGGGACAATCTGAGTAGGGGTAAGGTAGACTTGGAAAGAAGGGAAAATGTGCTAGTCTGTTCTGTTGCATTTTTCTGAGGAATTGCTACCGTCAAAAGTTTATTCAGGCTGTATTAGTTATTCTGTTAGAGTGCATGATCCATTGCAGTGTTCTAAAGTGTCAACGAGTGGGACATGTTGACACTTCTTGCAGGGGGGAATTGTGATGTGCAAAATGGGGAGGTGAACATAACTATGGAATTAAAACCGGTTTGAGAGGTAGGATCTGATCCCTGTCATGGCTCCCTTTATATGGTATTACAGTAGGTGGCAATATTGCAACTTCCTGACAGGTGTGCACAAAAGGAGGAGGAGGAACCAAACTGGGCGAAACACAACCAAACTAAAAGGTGAGGTGTGACAGATGTGTTACATTAACCTTCAAATCATCAATTCTTACACCATGGCAACAGGACACATGGTGGTCACCCTGCAACAGCAAGGACTCTCCCAAGCAAGCAGAAAATGTGCGCCAGACAGGAATTTCAAGATGTGCTGTCCTTGCTCTTCTGAAGAAGCATAAAGAAACAGGCAAGGCTGAGGACCAGAAACGCAGTGGTCAGCCATGGAAATTAAGTGCAGCAGATGAGACATACATCAGATTGACATTCCTCTGATTTCTGGTCAAGATGGCACCTGCTTACAACAGTCCTTCAGTCAACATCTTCTGGATAGATCATGAAACCAAACAGTTCACTTCCTTTATGTCTTTTACATTTGTTTTTTTGTCTTGAATGTGATTCTGGAAAGGTTGGAACCTGTGATTTGCAGTTTGGAGGTCATTCGGGTGTTTCAGTGCTCTGCAGTCTTCGAGGGGATTCCAGGAGGCAGAGGCAGTGTGGGGGAACCACGCAGCAAGAAAGCTATGAGCTAATGTTTGACTCCATTTCGCCAAATAAAACTTCCATTGTTTGCCGTTTAAAGTGATGAGGGAGATTGAAATGCTGGCTGCCTGCCTTTTTATTACTGGGGGGGGGGGTCACTCTGCTGCTGGAGAGGGCAGACTGCCTTTTAATCACTGGTGAGATCGCTTTGCTACGGAGAGGAGAGTGTGCCCAGGTTTTTTGTGTTTTGGATGTGGATTTCTTTTTCAGTCTTATGGTATTTTTGTATTCTGTGTTTTTCACCCGATCTTTTTTGTTTTTTGTTTTCTGTTTTTTTTATTGTAAACGTCACTCCACTCTTCAAGAAGGAAGAGAAATTATAGGCCAGTTAGTCTGACCTCAGTGGTTGGGAAGAGGTTGCAGTCGATTGTTATGAATGTGGTTTTGTGGTACTTGGAGGCACATGATAAAGTAGGCAAAAGTCAGCATGGTTTCCTTAAGGGAAAATCCTGCCTGACACATTTGTTGAAACTCTTTAAAGAAATAAGAAACAGGATAGACAGAGGAGAATCAGTCAACGTTCTTACTTG
Source organism: Mobula hypostoma (assembly GCF_963921235.1). Classification (NCBI taxonomy): domain Eukaryota; kingdom Metazoa; phylum Chordata; class Chondrichthyes; order Myliobatiformes; family Myliobatidae; genus Mobula; species Mobula hypostoma. The sequence continues at coordinate 34,366,466 of NC_086118.1, read as the reverse complement.
GACTTTCAGAAGACCTCATGTGCCACACATGAAGCTGCTTAACAAGAATCCATGGTATTACAGGAGAGGTACTAGCATGGAAAAAGCATTGGCTGACTGGCTGGAGGCAAAGAGCGGGAATAAAGGGAGCCTTTACTAGTTGGCTGCTGATAACTTGTGATGTTTCACTGGGGTATGTGTTATTTTTACTTTATATGTTAATGATTTGGATGATGAAATTGATGGCTTTGTGGCCAAGTTTCTGGACGATATGAAGGTAGGTGAAGGGGCAGGTAGTTTTGAGGAAGCAGAGAGGCTACAGAAGGACTTAAACAGATTAGGAAAATGGACAAAGAAGTGCCAGTGCAGGATTCCCTAAAGGTTAATTAGCAGGTTGAGCTGGTGGTGAGGAAAGAAATACAATGTTTGCATTCATTTCGAGAGGACTAGAATATAAAAGCAAGGATGTAATGTTGAGGCTTTATAATGCACTGATCAGGCATCATTTGGAGTATTGTGACCAGTTTTGGGCCCCTTATCTAAGAAAGGATGTACTGACATTGGAGAGGGTTCAAAGCAGGTTCACGGAAATGATTCCAGGATTGAAAGGCTTACCATATGAAAAGCGTTCGATGGCTGTGGACCTGTACTCACTGGAATTCAGAAGAATGGGGGGGAATCTCATTGAAACCTATCGAATGTTGAACGGCATCAATGGAATAGATGTGGAGAGGATGCTTCCAATGGTGAGAGAGTCTAGGATCAGAGGGCACAGCCTCAGAATAGATGGATGTCAATTTAGAACAGAGGTGAAAAGGAATTTCTTTAGTCAGCGAGTGGTAAATCTGTGGAATTCGTTGCCACAGGTGGCTCTACAGGTCAAGTCACTGGGTATATTTAAGGCAGAGGTTGGAACATTGTTGATTATCAGGGCATGAAGGGTTATGGGGAGAAGGCAAGAGACTGGGACTGAAAGGGGAATGGATCAGCCATGATGAAATAATGAACAGACTCGGTGGGCCAAAATGGCCTAATTCTGCTCTTAAGACCATAGGATATGGGAACAGAATTAGGCCATTTGTTCCATCTTATCTTATGTTCTTAAGGAGTCTGTACATTATTTCACAGAGTTTTCTGAACATCTGAACTATAATATAAAGCAACTGATTCCAGTGTATTTAACCACCGGTTAACAGTTGGACTAGTAAAGTGTTGTAAATCTTCGTAATAGCATTTCCAAAAACCTCACCCTACTCTATCCAGCGGGAACTAATTCCTAGCACCAGATGCTTCTTTACACTGTGCTCAGCCATTGACTAGTCATGATAAGCCAACAGGTTCATGGAAAAGATGGCAGCTGAATCAGATCCTGTTTACCTCATTAGTGATATGCATGTGTTTTCAAGCAGTTACACTGCACAGCAAATAGACTAGAACCTTAGAAACTTTTTCTTTGCCCTGTACGGGAGCATGACATTAACTGCAGGCTCCTGAAGTTACTGGCCATGATCTGCCCAGTTGGGAAGTGGAAGTGGAATCTAACACCTGGTTCACAAAATGAACCACTAAGCTAATGTGGGTACTTCCCAATGTGTTGATGTCAGAGTAAACAGATTAACCAATTCAAATTAACTTTTTGATGTTGGGGTGTCCTGTGCACTAACTAATACTTGATTTAGATTTGCTGAGTTCACATAATACTCATGTGCATAAAATTTTGAAAATGAATGCAAGAACAACGTAACAGTTACAAAAGCCTGATCAATCCTACATCAAAATAAAATACTGAAAACTAACTTTTGGAGAAACCTTACAAAATGCATTGATTTTAGAAAGATGAGAAGAAAACAAAAAGCAAATTAATGACATCTATAACTATTAATGACATATGCAGAGCCAATAGGAAAATTTTGTATCATTTTCATACTCTACTTGGATAAAAAGATATAATACACAATGAATATTATATGATAAAATATAAAGAGATGTAAAAGAGATAACCGTTAAAAGGCAATAAATGGCAACAACTATCAAAATGAGTAAATCTCCACTTGCTATTTTGTTGACATGATTTTGATTAGTCATTTTAAATTTATGGCCAATTTAGTAAGGCTCTGGATATAATCCTGTTGAGTACAGAATAAAAATCCATGACGTTCCGATAGCACTTCCCTAACCTACTGCCCATGATAAGGTGTGTGGGAACATCACTACTTGCAGGTTCCCTTCCAGGTCACCGACCATTCTAACTTGGAAATATACTGCTGTTTCCTTGTCATCAGTGGGATATCCTTCTCAAATTGCTTTATGAGAGTATCTTCACTAGAAGCACAGCCATAGTTCAAGATAGTGACTCACAAGGCTAATTACAGACATGCAATAACTGCCGGCCTCCCCAACAATGCACATATCCTGAAAAATGAATAAAGATATCTTACCTTTGGATTCCCACACTGTTCACATTTCACATACTTAGCTGAAAATTAAGAAAAAAAATGTTATAAGGAAACCGATTTTATCATTCTTATGTCTAAGTTCACAAAATCTTTGAAAACATCAATATACAATTGTAAAGTGTAAAACCAGATGCATTTCGATGAAGGGTCTTGGCTCGAAACAGTTCTTTTCCATAGATGCTGCCTGGCCTGCTCAGTTCCTCCAGCATTTTGTGTGTGTTGCTTGGATTTCCAGCATCTGCAGATTTTCTTGTGTTTGTATTGAAACCTACATTCTTGCCTTCATCAGCCATAGGTTTAATTGTTTCTATACACCCAGGATTGGCATATTTTCTTTTTCTCTCTATAAATTTGATGTCATATAAAAATGTGCTGCTCTGGTTCTAATTTGCACCATCTAGTTCTCCAGTCACATGTCTTTTTTTTAATATAATGGCTCTCAATTCAATTTTAAAATTCTCATCCTTGCTTCTTTAGGTGGTCAGAAATAGTCTTCTTCCTACAGCTTTATAACTCACCAAGAAATCAAAGCTCCTCCAATTCTGTCCTCCTGATCAGTCCTAAATTTAATTTCTCCTTCATTGACGGATGTACCTTTGGTTGGCGAGACAATAAATTTCACTCCTATGCTCCTTCCTCTCCCCCCCCCCCATTTAAATGTTCTTTAAAAATGTAAACCTTAACTAAACTTCTGATCATCTCACCTTAAATGGATCAATGTACAGGTACCTTAACCAAAGAACACAAGAGTTGTTCAACTAGAATATATAAAGGTTCAAGTTTTACCATCCCCCCATCACCAAAATGCATTGATTGACAGCATTTCTGTTTCATTGTTGAAGACATGTAGGCACAAACTAAATCCCAGATGTCCTGGATTGGATAAACACCCCTTCAGTTAGCTTTTAACTGTTAAAGAGAGCAAAGCAAACTTTCAAATTCAGCTTTCATATAACGGGACAAATGAACAACAAAATGCGTCAACTGGTGAACAAGATAAATGTGAAGTTGTTCATTTTGGGAAAAAGGAATGGAAAAATTGAAATATTTATCATGCACATTCAGATGTTCAATGGAGCACAATTAAAGCCATAGAACAGAATGAAGACACAGGATTTTACAATAGTAATGACAGTGAAGCTACCATTATTGCTCAGAGAAACTACTGACAGTCAGCACCATTAACTGAAACTGACATCAACCTTAGGATGTCCATGTAGTATATTTTAATATGAAAATCCTGAAGATGCTGTCAGCCATGCATTACAATCCTGCAGGCTGTGATGATGATATTTCTGAAACAGGAATTAACAAACAAAGCAATGCGAATTTGTGTTTTTTTCCCAAATGTAGGAATATAACTCACCCATAGATTTTGCACCAGGTCCTAGAAGGTGCAAGAAGTATTTTCCCATAGTGGAGGGTTTTAATAGAAGACAAAAGCTGCGAGGGACCCAAGTAGCAGATTTTAATTCAAGACTTTCAAAAAATCATCCCAGTGGCTTGTTAATTTGTAAAAAAGAACTTTCGGAATGCATATTAATTTGAAAAGATTCAAAATAAATCTCTCATTTGGCTTGTTGATACAAATTTTTAAATTTTCAAAAAGCTATGTTTTGAAAATAAATTTCTCCAAGTTTTTGAAAGTGGCTGAAAGTTCCTAAAAATTTGAACAGTACTTTTCTCCCCTAACTGTTCAGACAGAATCCAAGGGAGAAACTTACTCTAGTTTTCATATCTTATTTTGTGTATGAAGATAATGTGGCCCCTCTTTGGGTATACCACTTTGCAAGCACACAAATTTACACAAAAAACAGTTATAGAAGATTGACTCACTGACCATCACCAGTTCCCACTGGCAGGACCCCTGGGGATTAAGTGGCGCTTCTGAAATGAGTCTATTGCCAATTGTTGTCAGTGGCTCTTGGCTGCAAAACCCAGGCCATAGCGCTTATTAAAACCAAGCTCAAAGCAATGAATTAATCTGGTATTTATATATGAAGGAATTAAGTAAGAAAAAGTATATAAGACATCACTGAAACTGTATTTACAATTTTGCAACCTTCAATAAAAAAGTGGATACAGAAAGCATGGCAAGATGCAATGTGGATTAAGTGGGATGATACTTGGGAATGAGACAGGGAAAACATAAGAAGCAGGAACAATAGCAGCCCCTTAAACCTGCTTCCCCATTCAATAAGACATTGACCTCAACAAACAGTTCATTGCCTATCCCTCAATTCATCTAATATCCATAAAATTATTGATCTCAATAAACTCAATGTTTAAACCTGCGCAGCTTTCTTAAGTAAAGGATTCCAATGATTCACCCCTATCAGTGAGGATTTCTTATTTCAGATCTAAATTATCTATCACTTACTGTGAGCCTCCACGTCTAGAATCTTAAACACATAAACTGTGTTCAAGATTATTACAGAATTTCAGAGGATAGTGGTAAAAGATTATTTACAGGCCTGTATCCATCAAGGCTTTTGAACAAATTAATGGAAGTTGGAAAAAAGTCTTTAAACAGAATGCATTTGATTTTGAATTTACCACCACATACAATTTCAAAGTGGATTCTATAAATGATTTTAAAGGGAAATTAAATACAGAACATGGATGACAAGAAGGAATGACCATGTGGCGCTTACAAATACAGACTGATGCACATGTTGCCATGTTACTGTGCTATAATCTTCAATTCTATGGCATGAATGGTAGGGCACTGAGGAGTGTGATAGAACAAAGGGGTCTGGGAATACAGGTCCAGAACTCATTGAAAGTAGTGTGACAGATAGATAGGGTCATAAATAAAGCACACTGGCCTTCATAAATCAATGTACTGAGTACAGGAGATAGGCTGATATGTTGAAGTTGTATAAGACATTGGTGAGGCCTAATTTGGAGTATTGTGTGAAGTTTTGGTCACCTACCTACAGGAAAGATGTAAACAAAGTTGAAAGGGTACAGAGAAAATTTACAAGGATTTTGCTGGGTTTGGTGGACCTGAGATATAAGGAAAGATTGAATAGGTTAGAACTGTATTCTTTACAATATAGCAGATTGAGAGGAGAATTAATAGAGGTATACGAAATTATGAGGGTTATAAATAGGGTAAATATAAGCAGCAGGCTTTTTCCACTGAGGTTGGGAGGGACCACAACCAAATGTTATGGGTTAAGGGTGAAAGGTGAGAAGTTTAAGAGGAACATGAAGGGAAACTTCTTCACTTAGAGGATCATGAGAGTGAGGAATGAGCTGTCAACATAAGCGGTGCATGTGTGCTTCATGTCAACATTTAAGAGAAGTCTGGATAGGTGATTGGTACATGGATAGTAGGGATATGGAGGGCTCGGGTCCTGGTGTAGGTCCATGAGACTAGGCAGTTTCAGCATGAACTAGTTGGGCTGAAGGGCCTGTTTCTGTGCTGTACTTCTCTATGTCTCTATGAAAAAGGACTAGGATACAAATTGGGCTAGAACAGTCTCGATGAGTGAACAGTCTTCTTTTGAAGCTGACATTTTATATTTTGTGTAATTACCATGCCTTATTCCCCATTCCTACTAATAGAAGACCTGAAAAAAATACTTCTGGTTTCCTTCAACTTCATTCAGGCCAAGTGATCACTATAATAAAATCCAGCTTCACTCAGATAGTGCTTTGATGTTATTGGATTTTAATTTATGTCACTGTGTCATATGTCCTTTGGTTTCTCCTTCATTTTGGAACCATGAACAGAGAATTCAAGGATTGAAAGAATGCAGTTAGTCTAGAATTTTATTAATTCTGCTTCCAAGTAGCATCTTGCATGACTCACTTTTAAGAATGATTTTAAATACTTTAGCAGGATTGGTATTGATATTGGTCTATTATTGATACAGTGAAAAGCATGCCTTTCATGTGTTCATACAAGTCGAATCACTACATGGTGCATTGAAGCAGAACAAGATATGTTGTGTTTGGAAATCCATGATGAGTCTTTTGCCATAGATTCAATGGGCAACAACCACGGGGCTGAGCAAAGAACACAGCTCACTGTACTCGGAAGGAACTCAAATATTTAGCAGTTGACCAGTAATTTGGTTTCTTTGCTTGAACTCAAGATGTTGTGGAGTTTTGTGCTGTACAGGATTCCATAAGTATTCAAACTTAAAGTATATTCTGATCAAAACATCACACTTTGACTGGGACCAGTGCAGGACTAATAACTCAGTGTACCCATCTATAAAATTGGCTTCATCCTTCACGTAGATCCCAAATTAGAAAACTTACGTTTCACTGAGGTATCAAAATTTTTTTTTGGATTTCGTGCTTTCTTTTTCTGTTTATTCTTTGAAAGGGATTCAAGATTCCCATCCTCCTCTTCCAGTGCTCTTTTCCCACTGGTTTTCCCACCATTAGGTTGTTCCCCATTTTGGGAATTACTGTCCTTGGGTCTGTCAAGCAGAACAGAAATATTATGTTTTAAATTGAAATTACTTACATCATATGTTACAGAGTCTGTGCACTTAAATATCATCAAGAGCGTCAGTGCAGAACATAATGTCCTGCTCAGAGCCTCTGATATGGTCACAATCCACTTGGTTGATTTGCCTTCCTTCTGTGTGAACATCAATTTATTGACACTCCCAAGTATACTACCCAAAAGCTAATAGTTCTTTTACAAAATTGAACAACTCTCTACAAAGGTTATAGCCACCCTGCTGCCTACCAGCTTGCGACTGTCACATTGTTGGTGCTGGATGGAAGTACCAAAGTACCAAGATCTGTCTGACCAATGTGTTCTGCACTTATTTTTCAATACTGCAGTGACTAAGTAACATTCGTGCATCATCTGCAAATAATTTCCTAAAACAACAATAAGCTTTGTTTTCTGTCAAACACAAGTCCAGCAACTTCTTCCAAATAATAAACGTCAGAGTTGAGTACTCAAAGAGGTTGGCGTTGAAGCATATCAAATCTTGCCTGAGAAGCAACTTGGATTTGCTCCAATTTACCTACTGGCACAACAGGTTCACATACCTCCTTGTGCAACTGGATTCCCCATTTCCTCACTTGCAAACCCAGTAAGTTCCAATTGGCAACAACATCTCCTCCATGATCGCCATCAGTACAGGTGCACCACAAGGCTGTGTGCTTAGCCCCTTGCTCTACTCACTTTACACCTATGACTGTGTGGCTAAGCACAGCTCCAATGCCATATTCAAGTTTGCTGATGACACCACTGTTGGCCAAATCAAAGGCGGTGTCAAATCAGCATATCGGAAGAAGAATTAAAATCTGGTTGGGTGGTACCACAACAAGCTCTTACTGAATGTCAGCAAGACCAGGGAGCTGATAATTGACTTCAGGAGGAAGAAACTGAAGGTCTATAAGTTAGTCCTCATCGGGAGATCAGAGGTAGAGAAAGTCACTTTAAGTTCCTCGGTGTTATCATTTCTGAGGACCTGTCCTGGGCCCAACACATAAGTGCAATTACAAAGAGAGCACAACATCACCTCTACTTCCTTAGAAGTTTGTGAAGATTTGGCATGACATCTAAAACTTTGACAAACTTCTATAGATGTGTGGTGGAGAGTATATTGGTTGTCTACATCACATCAATGCCCTTGAATGGAAAATCCTACAAAAAGTGGTGAGTACAGCCCAGTCCATACAGGTAAAACCCTCCCCACCATTGAGCACATCTACGTGGAGCATTGTCGCAGGAAAGCAGCACCGATCATCATCAGGGAACCCCTACCCCCCACCGTCCAGAACATGCTCTCTTCTCACTGCTGCCATCAGGAAGAAGGTACAGGAGCATCAGTACTCACACCACCAGGTTCAGGAACAGTTATTACCCCTCAACCATCAGGCTCTTGAACCAAAGTAGATACCTCCCCTCAGCTTCACTTGCCCCATCACTGAACTATTCCTACAGCCTATTAACTCATTTTCAAGGACTCTTCACCTCACCTTCTCAATATTTATTGCTTATTTATTTATTTTCTTCCTTTTGTATTTACACAGTTTGTTGTCTGCACATTGGTTGTCTGCCTTGTTGGGTGCGGTCTTTCATTGATTCTATTATGGTTATTAGATTTACTGAGAGTGCCCGCAAGAACATGAACCTCAGGATTGTATATGGTGACATATATGTACATTGATAATAAATTTATTTTAAACTTTAAGGTTAGAAGACATTTCCCGCCTAGTCACTGTATAAGCAAGAGTGGCACTGTGTGGCAAAAAGACAGGCACTGGATATCTGCAACTGCGCAGAGCAAAATAAAGAGAATTTAAGGTTGACAAAGTCTACAACCCAATTGTATGAACACTGAACAATTTCAGGTAACCCTTAACTCATGCCCCCCCCTCTCTATTTCCCATCCATGCCAGTCTTCCCATTTTTGTTCCTTTCCCATATCTGCTCCTAACTCTAGCCCCCCCATCACTCATTTGCACCCATGCCCCCCTTTCCCAGATTTGTCCGTCTACCACCCATGTACTTCATCTATCATATCTATTCCCCCTCTGGTTCCATCTGCCCTTCATCTTTACCTTAATAATTCCTATTTTCATCTTCCTTACTTTTCAGAGTCCAGGACTTCCAGACTTTGTGGCTCCACTTACCACAGTATCTACTTATACCTTCTCCTTCTCCCTTCTGGCACCATGTGACCTTATTTTCCCCTCATCTGCTTATACTTATCATCCTTCTCTTTCTGTCTCCTAACTCCACCACACTCCCAGCCCCACATGGCTCGTTCTGTCCACCATTCCTCACCACCACCCCCCCCCCGCCAATCTATCTGTCATCTATCGGCTCCTGTCTCAGCCCTTTCTCTCTCCTCTTTATACCAGCTATCTCCCCCCCCCACTCACTCCTAATGTAGAGTCTCGACCTGAAATGTTAGCAATTCCCTTCTCTACCCACAGATATTGCTCAGCCCACTGAATCCCTCCAGCAGTTCGCTTGTTGAATCCTTTCACTTGATTTACCATTTTCTTATATTTAATATTGGGTTGAAGACCCTACCTACTGTACTATACTGAGACATGGTGACATGCTCCTTTTGGGAGTTTTCTTGGGGAACAGGGGAGAAACTAAGACAGTTGAGGAAGGTTCTCTCATTTAGTGACTGAATTCAAGTGTTGGCTGAAATATTATTTGAGACCGTTAATATTCCAAAGTGATGGATTTCATTAAAAGAGCATTTTAGAAGTTCAATGAACTGAAGCATTAACTGGTTCTCTCCACAAAGATGTTACCTGATCTGTTCAGTACATCCAGCATTTTTCTTTCTTTTTTGTCTAAAAAGTTATAGTGGCTGCAACTCCATAGCCTTTTTATTCTCATCTATGTGCCTTTATATGACTGTAAATTCAGATGGCTGTGTTCATTTTTATTTCATATGTCGTTTATTTTACTTTACACATCAAGGAAAGTAATGTGTACCAGGGTAGGTACTCAAAGTGTGCGTGGCACAACTGCAAGTGTGTTTACAGACATTTTTAATCTCTCCCTCTCCCAGTGTAGAGTGTCCTTCTGCTTCAAAACAACCTATACCCAAAAAGACCTAAATGACTGGCATCCTGTCACACTCACCTCAATAATAAGCAAATGAGAGGCTGGTCAAGGACTACATCTGTAGAACGCTACCACCCACACTGGACACCTACAATTCGCCTACCTAACCGATCGCATAAACATCACCGAGGATCTCACGTGGTCTGTCCATTCTGGCTGTGAGGTGAAAAAGGCACAACAGCACCCCTTTCACCTCAGACAGTTGAAGAAGTTTGGTATGGGCCTCAAAATCCTAAGAACTTTCTACAGGGGCACAATTGAGAGCATCCTGACTGGCTGCATCACTGCCCAGTATGGGGACTGTACTTCCCTCAATCGCAGGACTCTGCAGAGAATGGTGCGGACAGCCCAGCGCATCTGTAGATGTGAACTTTCCATGATTCAGGACATTTACAAAGACAGGTGTGAAAAAAGGGCCCGAAGGATCATTGGAAACCGGAGTCACCCCAACTATGGTCTATTCCAACTGCTAACATCCTGGAAACGGTACTGCAGCATAAGAGCCAGGACCAGCAGTCTCTGAAACAGCTTCTTCCACCAGGCCATCAGACTGACTAATTCATGCTGACAACTGTATTTTTATGTTATATTGTCTGTCCTGTTAAACATACTATTTATTATAAATTACTATAAATTGCACATTGTACATATAGATGGAAATGTAACGAAAACATTTTTACTCCTTAGATATATGAAGGATGTAAGTAATATAAAGTCAATTCCATTCAATTGATCATCCTTTGAGATTCACTAAACATTTGATACTAACTGCTGTGTCCTGCGAGGACAGATTATCAGTGCAGTCAATGAAGCAGGTCACAATGATGAACACCATGACTGCAAATTCATTTTGGAGCTGTGAGAAGATTCAAGCGACATTTTGGTGATAATCAGCTCCAAGAATTTAAAACTGTAAATAATAATTAAGGCCCTCCATTACAAACCTTGAGATACATTATACAGGAAAACTCTGTATGTGATGAAGTGCACTGACCTTTTGGATTGGGTGTAGGTTCAAGTGCAAGTTTATTGCCGTGAGACTGTACATGTATACAACCAAATGAAAAGCGTTCCTCTGGACCACAATACATAGACTACACGCAGTACATAACACAAAATATTTCCAAAATAAGTTAATAAAATATAATTCAAAATGCACATGAAGTGTGCAGCATAGGTAAACAGTAAACAGCTCGGTGGTGCCAGGGCATTCATTATTCTCACATCCTGGGGGAACAAAATGTTACTCGGTCTGGCAGTCCTAGTCTTGATGCTCCTGTACCTCCTTCCTGACAGTAGTGGGTCAAGGAGATTGTGGGATATGTGGTAGGGATCCTCAACAACGCTTTTAATGAATATACAATGCTCCCAGTAAATGTCACAAATAAGGGAGAAGGAGACCCCGGTGATCCTTTCTATCCTCTGTTGTGTCTTGTGGTCTGATCCTTGCAGCTTCCATACCAGTCAATGATGCAGGCAGACCGGACACTCTCAATGGTGCTCCTGTAGAAGGCTTTTAGAATGGGGGTGGTGAGCCTCGCATGTCTCAATCTCTTTGGAAAGTGTAAACTCTGCTGTGCTTTCTGAACTAATAGGGAGGTGTAATGGGTCAAGGTTAGATATTCCGTTATGTGCACACCAATCAACTTTGTACTCCCCACTCTCAGAAACGGCAGAGCTATTAATTGAAATGGAGAGTGGTTGATCTCTGACTGCCTTTAGTCCACAATCATATTTTTTTGTCTTGTCCATGTTCTCAGGTTGTTGTTCTCACACCATTTGACACACCTTTCCACCTCCTCTTCATATGCCGACTCATCATTGTTGCACAATCGGCGAACTGAGCATACAGTCCTGGGGGACACCAGTGCTCAGCATGATAGAGCTTGAGATATTGCTGCTAACTTGGACTGATTGCGGTCTTTCCATCAAGAAGACTAAGATCCAATTCCAGAGAGGGGTGTTAAGTCCCAACAAGGACAGTTTACCCACCAGCCTCTGAGGGATGATCGTGTTCAATGCTGAGCTGAACTTGATGAACAACATCCTGGTGTATGAGGTTTGGTTTCTAGGTGGGAGATGATAGAATGGAGGGCCAAAGCTATGGCATCACCAGTGGACCAGTTTGAGCAGCAGATGAACTGTAAAAGGTCCGATGTTGCTGGAAGGTGGGATTTTATAGAATCCATCATCAGCTGCTCAAAGCACTTCATGATTGGGAGGTCACTGCCACTGGTTGGTAATCGTTAAGGCCAGTTACTGTTGCTCTCTTGTGCACCAGAATGATGGGGCTACCTTGAAGCCTGCAGGGACAGTGGACTGTTGCAAAGAGATGTTAAAATGTCCATTAGGACCTCTCTTAGCTGGGCCGCACAATCCCTCAGCACCCAACCATATATGATGTCTGGCTCCGCGACTTTGCAGAGGTTTACCTGGCTAGGATCCTCCTTACCTTGGCTATGGCCTGTCAAGGTGCCTGTTCCTCAGGGAGGGAGGGGGCTTTCCTTGATGTCACTGTGTCAAATCGTGCATAGAAGGCGTTTAGCCTATCACGAAGGGAGGCTGCGTTGTCATTGACGCACCGGGTGGACTTGTAATTGTCCCTAGTACCACAAAAGTGTCTATGAATTTTCTGGAGAACTCTCATTTTGTCTTCCTAATTGCACAGATCATGGCTCTCGCTGGCCTTAGAGTCATCGGCTGCCTAAGCAGTGGACGAACTTCTGCAGTCAGCCATGGTTTCTGAGTTGCCCTGGCAGTGTAGTGTTTAATCACAGTAACATTCACAAAGGATTTTCCTATGTAGCCAGTCACCGATTCCACATGCTCATTAATGTTGACGTGATGATCGTAGGTAGCCGCCTTACTGAATACGCTTCAGTCTTGTATTTTCAAAACAGTCCTGCAGTGCTGAGGTGACACGTTCTGGCCAGGTCCTGATCTTCCTGTAAACTGGTTTTACTCATTTAACCAATGGTCTGTATGCAGGGATTAGCCAAATGGATATGTGGTCTGAGTGTCCGAAGTGGGAGTGGGGTGCAACCTTGTAGGCTCCATGGACGTTGGTATAGACCAGATGTAATATATTCTCTTCTCTGCTTGCGAAGTTGACATGTTGGTAGAACTTGTTTAATTGGTATGCAGCGGGTGGGAAGCTATACTGCACAGGATCTGTGTAAAACTGCAGAGAATTGTAAAATTAGTCGGCTCCATCATGGGTACTAGCTGCCATAGAATCCAAGACATCTTCAAGGAGCAGTGTCTCAGAAAGGCTGAGTCAATCATTAAGGACCCCCAACACCCAGGACATGCCCTCTTCTCATTGTTACCATCAGGAAGAAGGTATGGAAGCCTGAAGGCACACACACTCAACGATTCAGTAGTATCTTCTTCCCTTTTGCCATCCAATTTCTGAATGGACATTGAACCCATGAACACTACCTCATGACATTATTTCTGTCTCTGCACTACTTACTTAACTAAACCATTTAATATACATAAATATATACTTACTATAATTCACAGTTTGTTTTCCTATATTTATCATGTATTGCATTGTATTGCTGCCGCAAAGTTAACAAATTTCACAACATAACATACACCAGTGATATTAAACCTGATTCTACTTCTGCTTCTGAACTTTGGCAGGACTGTTTTCTGTTGGTATGACTGAAGTCATCAGCAACAATAAGGCTAATGTTCAAATTCAGCACTGGCCATTATGCAAAAATATCCTTTACACTCAGTTTTAGTGTTCAATATAAAATGATAATGGAGCACATTTCCTGCAGGTATATGACACAAAAACTATCCATAATTTAGTACTCATAGACCATAAATTTGGCTGCTGTAAGAGTTGTTTTAGCTCTCTGTTGAATACTTTGCTGTCAAAGATCAATATTCTAATTTTGAATAACAAACATTCCCAACTCAGCAAATTGCTTTAACTACACTCCTAAATCTTCAAGAAATATGCTATTATATTGATTAAAATATATTGTAGGACATGAAAAAGAAATCTGTTTTAAAAAATTATGAATTTAGGAATCTTCAGGAAGTGTAAGAGTTTGACACTGTTGATTTCACTGGATCATCAGACAGTTCCATAGGAACATCCCAGCTGTCCACTTTATAGGTTAATGGCGAAAGCAAATTCACTTTTAAAACTTTTCATAATGAAACACTGAGGTATAACGCAGCTTAATCAGAAGACATAACATAACACATGTAAAGATACCCAGAACAGATGTAAACAAAGATACATAAAATGTGAATAGCTTTCATCTCCAATACCACACTCCAGTGTAAAACTGGAGTCACATTCCATCAAGCTTCTATCCCATAACTCTTCTGAGCTGAGTGGTTCTATATCACTAATTATGAACTGACATTGTATGTCTCCTTTTCAGCTTTTACTGCCTCAGTGACAGTGATCACCCACAACACTTGTGTGGAAAGGTACCCGTCATGACCAAGGAAGGAAGAATAGAATCAACTTTTCAATTGAACGTGGTAGGATAGTTGCTGAATTACTGCATTATGGAGTAACTGCCAAATGGTAGAACAGTATTTTCACATCACCTAGCTACTTTAAAGGTTACTTTTTTTTTTCCCCTCTCAAGGTACAATGGTATGAGTTTATGCATTTCCCAAGCACAGAGCTTCCAAACACGCAGAGATGTTGCCGGAAATTTGCCAAATTTAATTAAATTGTGCTGACCCTGATTCAAGGATAGGTTAGCTAACATTATGTCGGCAGATCCGCAGTCATAAACTCATAGAATCATACAGAATAGAATCAGGAACACGTACACACCAACCTATGGGCACCCTTATGTATTGATGCCATCTCTCAGCGCTTGGTGCTTCGTCTTCTATGCTGAAACGATTCAAGTGCATATAGATACTTATTAAAATTCTGAAAGCAACCTACGAGGGGTGATTGATAAGTTTGTGGCCTAAAGTAAAATGAGTCAATTTTAGAAAACCTAGCACATTTATTTTTCCTAGATTTACACACAGCGGTCGTGGAGCATACAGATCCCTTGTTTGTAGAAGTCGGTGTCTTGGACCTCCAGAAACTGGTCCACAGCAGTGGTGATTGATAAGTTCGTGGCCTACTATAGAAGGAGATGAGTTATTAACTTCAAACTTTCTGCATAATCACTCAAAGAGCTGAACTGCACATGCATATAACAAGAGCTGTATAACTCATCTCCTTCTACCTTAGGCCATGAACTTATCAATCACCCCTGCTGTGGACCACCTGGAGGTCCAAGACACTCTCATTACATGCACGTGCAGTTCAACTCTTTGAGTGATAATGCAGAAAGTTTGAAGTTAGTAACTCATCTCCTTCTACCTTAGACCACAAACTTATCAATCACCCCTGTTGTGGACCACCTCTACAAAGAAGGGATCCAAATGCTCCATGACTGCTGGACTAAGGCTACATCCACACTAGACCAGATAATTTTTAAAACGCCGGTTTCGCGTAAAAACAACAGGCAGCCACACTAGGCATTTTTAAAAATACCTCTGTCCACATTAAACTGGATATTTGGGCGAATCTCCTCCTACTGGGCATGCGCAGGACACACAGAAAACAAGCGAAAGGTCTCGGCCTGAAACGTCGACTGTACCTCTTCCTAGAGATGCTGCCTGGCCTGCAACTTTTATGTGTGTTGCTTGAATTTCCAGCATCTGCAGAATTCCTCATGTTTGCATTAATAAAGCACCTTGTTAAATGTATAAAACTATGTCTGCATCAGTGTTATCTTGTATTTCCATACAATGTTACGTGAGGCTGTTACACATCTATTGTCAGATATTGTTGTGGTGTTGGAGGTTGTGTTCAAGAGAACAATGAAATGCTGTGCTGCCGCCACCATTTGTTCCGGCACGTCATGACTGCGGTTTTAAAAATAGCCGGTTACTCTGTACACACTACGCCAGATATTAGGCGTTTCCAGATTCATTCACTCTGGAGAGCGTTTCTGAAAATCTTGGTTTTCAGGGGAGGAAAACACCTTTTCAATGTGGATGGAGGATCAAAACGAAGAGAAAAAGCTTCGGCTACTGATTTATCCAGTCTAGTATGGACGTAGCCCAAGTGTGTACATGTAGGAGTGGACTATGTTGAAAAGTAAATGTGCTAGGTTTTCTAAACCTGACTCCTTCTACCGTAGGTCACGAACTTATCAATCACCCCTCGTATTTCAATCACTCTCTCAGACAGTGCATTCCAAGTAGTTTCCTCTCTCTGGGTGAAGAAGTTCATCTTCGAATCTCCTCCAAATATCTCCCCCTTATGCTAAACCCATTTTCATTAGTTTTATTATCTGTTTATTTAGTTATTTAGAGAGAGAGTGCAGAACAGGCCCTTCCCACCCAATGGGCCACATTCCCAGCAACCCACCAACTTATTTAACCCCAGCCTAATCATAGGCCAATTTACACTGACTAATTGACCTACTAACTGGTATGTTTTTGGACTGTAGGAGAAAAACCAGATCATCTGGAGGAAATTCATGCGGACATGGAGAGAATGTACAAACGCCTTACAGACAGCGCCGGGATGGAGCTCTGAACTCCGATGTCCTGAGCTGTAATAATGTCGCAGAAACCGCTACACTACCATGGCATCCCATAAGGGGAATACTTCCTGCGTTATACCTGATATACACCCCTCATAATTTTATATACTGTATCTCCATCAGGTCCCCTAACTTCCTCTGTCCCAGAGAGAACAGATCTAATTTCTCTTTTTAACTAAACAACTCTGTCCCAGGCAACATCCCAGTAAATCTCCTTGGCACCCTCTCCAGTTTCACAACATCTACTGCCAAGAAAATCTGTATTTTATTTTATTTTTTTTAAATTGCAACTAAATAATTACATTAAGTAAAAAAATAAGGTGTTTAGCTCTCATTTTGAACAATTGGGAACTTCTTTTTTAAATGTAGCTATTATGTTAGCTTTGATAATATCCAAGTAATTCAACTATGATTATTTCACATCTGTTAAAATTTACTATACTTCTGCAAGGAATGATGAATTTAAACACTTCAGTTAATTGGGAGATGGAAGTTCTGCTTCATGACCGAGGTTTGCAAAAATCATTAGTAAGCACTAGCATTTAAGAAAAATACACCATCTATCACCAGCCAGTCTCTGCCTCGTCCCTTCCTCTTAATACTGGCAATCTCCCGTCTATACACTCTCTGCCTTGGGTTCCTCCAGCAGTCTGATTTTTGTGCTGGATTACAGCATTTCCAGCGTCCTGTGTCTCCACAAAAACACTGATTCATTATTCCATTTCTGTTTATAGAAGCTTACAGTATGTAAATTGGTTCCAATGTTTGCCTCATTAAACAGAGACTGCATTGGGAAAAGCTGTAAAGCATGTTAGGATTTGCTGAAAAGGACATGAAAGGTGCTACATAAATAGATAATAATCTTCAAGTGTATTAATATTGAATACAATTTAAGTATATATTGCTGTTTACATACATCCACTGATGCTTCTGGACACATCTTCAGTGATGTTCCTGGAATCATCGGGTGTTTCGGGTCTTTCAACATCATACAACCTCCTCCAGGTGACCCAGCCGGGGCTGATCAGACCCCAGCTTGTGTCCAGATGGCTAGCTACTTATGACTCCATGGCTCCCCTCTGTTGAGCCACAGCCATCTTGAGGCCCTCTCTGCCGCATCGGTATGTAAAGTATGATAAGTATGTAAATCATAGGCTGTGTACACCTTCTATGTTCCTTTCAGCAAATAATTTTCCTCGACTGTAAGCAACTCCTTCACAGTATTGGAACGATTAATTATGACTAAAATTTTGGTGCTGACTCTATTCTGATGGATCTGTTAATCACTGTAATATTGAAAGAAAATTATTGGATCTTAACTTGGAGTCTACTTTAAGCCAAATGCTGGCCAAGTCTTACGCTGAACTCAGCAATTAAAGATATTAACTTTTGCTCATCAGCAACAACGATGAGTTGCAGCGAAGTTACAGAGAAGTGGTCGAGCGGTTTGTGGACTTGTGCAAACTTAACACCTTGGGTTTCAATGTGGACAAGATGTGGACTTCACGAAGGTGCAAGCTAACCATTCCGTACTGCACTTCAACAGCTCCTCCGTGGAGAGAGTTAGGAGAACCAGGTTTCTTGGGGCGCACATCACAGATGATCTTCGCTCAAGAAAGCACAGCAGTGCCTCCACTTCCTGAGGAGACTGAGGTGAGCGAAGCTCCCTGCCCCCCTCATTCTAATCACATTCTACTGGAGCACCATCGAGATTACCCTGACCAGCTGTATCCCTGTCTGGTATGGGATTTGTAAGGCATCTGACTGCAAAACTCTGCAACAGATTGTGAGGGCTGCTATGAGAATTATCTGGGTCTCTATCTTCCCTCCACCCCATCCCAGGACACTTACTAGAAGCACTGTGTTTGCAGAGCCCTCAGCTTTGTCAAGGACCCCTCTCATCCATCCCACAATCTCTCACTGTCAAGCAGAAGGTACCGCAGTATAAGAACAAGAACTGTGTTAAGCTGGATAATAGTCTCTTCACCCAGGTTGTGAGACTTCTGGACACCCTACCACCAGTAGCTATAGTGTTGTATGTTTAACTATATGTTGTACATACACCTGATGTCAACTTGTACATCCAGAGAATTTTTATTATGTTAATATTATTGTGTTAATATTTTTTATGTCCTGAATAAGGGTCTTGGCCTGAAACATCAACTGTTTATTCACCTCCATAGATGCCACCTGACCTGCTGAGTTACTCCAGCATCTTGTGTGTGTTGCATGGGATATACGTACTGTGTTTTGTACCTTGATCCCAGAGGTAAGTTGTTTCATTTGGCTATAGACATGTGTACAGTTGAACAGCAATAAACTTGAACTTGAACATTTCTTCAGAGTTCAGATATTCCAGCTGCTTCCAAGTCAACCGTTGCTGATGCAGGCTTTTAGATTTCTCATTCGCAGCATTTCTTTACAAAACCCAATTCCTGAGCTCTTATGCATCAGTAGTCAAGTGATTTTAATTTTTTGACAGAGGGAAATGAGCAAATCCAAAATGGATCCCTTGTTTGATTATCCTTTGCACTGATTTTAATGTGGAAGAAAATCAGATAAGGTGTGCAAGCCAATTAGCTATTGCAAAGTTTAAACAATCATATCCCACATCCATTCAATTGAAATGAATTTGCGGGGGGGGGGGGGGACTTCCGGGTCATCAAGGGAATGGCGGCGTAAGGAAAAGGTCTCTCGACAAAAAAGAAGGTAAACTGCCCCAAAATCGAATTTAGACAAATACTTAATATTGCATAACTATATTAATAAAAGGGGCAAGGATGATGTCTAAGAACAAGAATAAAAAGTCCACTTCGAAGGCTGATAAACATAAAGAGATGCAGCAAGGCGACAGGCCTAGCTCCCCCACGGCAAGCCAGGACGGAGATAATGAGGGGGAATCGGTGACTCTGTCTTTGATTCTCGGAGAGATTCGCGAGTTCCGACAAGATAACAGCAAACAGCTAGAAGATATTAAAGGAGAAATAGTAAAAACTAACTCGCGGATAGATGAAGCCGAAGCGAGGATTGTTGGAATTGAAGAGAAGCTACAAAACGCCGAGGAAGTGATAGCAGAAATGCTGAAGCTACAAGACCAGCTCCAGTGGAAACTAATAGATCAAGAAGGCCGCTCGAGAAGGGAAAATGTGAGGATCTACAGAGTTCCCGAAGGAACCAAAGGTAAACCCGGATTGATGATTCCCTTCGTGGAGAAGCTGCTTAGAGAGAACCTTGATATACCGGCCGCAAAAGACCTACAGATAGAAAGGGCTCAACGCGCGTTGGCACCACAGCCTCCGGCAGGCGCCCAGCCCAGATCGATTCTGATCAGATTTCTCAGTTACAGAACGAAGGAAGAGGTGCTTAAAGAGCATGGCAAAAGAAAGGTTTCATGTGGAACAACTGCAAAATCAGTTTAGACCACGACTACGCACCGGGGATTCTTGCCAGACGGAAGGAATATACGGAAACACGGAGAATCCTGAAGGAAAACATCATCAGATTCCAGACCCTGTATCCAGCTCGGCTGAGAGTCTTTTACGACGAAGGGACAAAAACTTACGCTATGGTGGAGGAGGCAACGTTGGACCTGGCGGACCGGGGACTACCTATTAAAGTTATCACCCAACCGGAGTCGCTACTGGAGAGGATTCGGCAGAAGTCGTGGTAGTTAGTGGGGCGAGGACGCTCCACTCGAACCAGAGTGTCAAACTACAAGGAAAAGCTGCAAATATTCAGACGCGAATGTACAGAGAATACAGATTAATTAAGAGAAATGACTGAAAAGAGTAAATCGGACTTAAAAGTAAAATGAAAACTGGTAACTGAAAATAAACTAGGCGGAATAACTTGAATGATAGCAATATGGTCAAGACATAAATAGGAGAAAATTCTCTATGACTATTCAAACTGCTGAGGGCCCTCTAACACAGGGTGAAGATAGAGGTTATCCCTCTGAACTGAGGCGGGTCGGTGCTCAGGCCTCACTGTGGGAAGTCGGGAAAAATTTTCAAATGTTATACGTTCAGAAATGTCTAGGGTGTGGTTATATGTCTTGGTTTACTGTTGAGAAGGGATTGCTTACTGTTTGGTTAAAAAAGGAGAGTGCTTTTTTTCTACTAGAGAAAAATGCAAACTGAATTGGTAAAAATAATTTCCTATAATGTTAATGGGGTTTTGAATCCAATTAAAAGAAATAAGATTATGTCTAAATTGAAAAAAGAGAGGGCACAAATAGCTTTCCTCCAGGAAACACATATGAGCCAATCTGAACATGGAAAATTAAAAAGAATGGGCTTTAAGCATGTATTTTATTCATCATATAAATTGAGTCACAAAAGAGGGGTAGCTACTTTAATATCAAGTACTCTTAATTATGAACATATTTCAGAGACTAGAGACAAAGAAGGACGGTTTGTAAAAATCACAGGAAGAATAGAAGGTACAGAAATAACATTGCTGAATGTTTATGCTCCTCCAGGTAGTGAATGATCATTTTATAGACACATTTTTGACCTAATGGTCAGTTCTCAAGGGGTAGTAATTTGTGGAGGGGATTTTAATATTAGATTAAATCCTATATTAGATTCTTCAAGAATAGTTACTCAGAATAAACCTCTGACTCGGAAAGTGAATTCATTGATGGAGGAGTTGGGAATTATAGATGTCTGGAGGGAATTACACCCTACTAGTAAAGATTATACATATTACTCTTTCCCTCATTCAGCCTATTCAAGGATAGACTATTTCTTTATCTTTAATACAGATAGACTCAGGATAAAAAACTGTAATATTGCAACAATTGATCTGTCGGATCATAGCCCAGTCTCTATGTCTCTAATCCTGGAAAGGAAAATGAGGAAAACACTATGGAGGCTAAACTCACATATACTCAATAACCCGGAAGTAATGGAGAGATTAAGGGGAGAAATCAAAGAATATCTAGACCTTAATGACACGGAAGAAACATCACCAGTGATTTTATGGGATACATTGAAAGCTGTACTGAGGGGGAAAATTATTTCCATTACTACTCACATGAAAAAAATCAATGCACAAAAATTAGCAGACCTTCAAGGAAAATTAAAACAACTTCAAGTTGTATACAGCAACAAAAGTAATTCAAATCGAAAACAGGAAATTAGGAAATTGCAAAGTGAAATTGATGATATTTATACGTTGGAAACTCAAAGAAATTTTCTTTACCTGAGACAAAAGAATTATGAAGTAGGAGGTAAATCAGCTAGATTATTAGCATATAAATTACGAAAACAACAAGCAGTCAATACAATTCATAAAATAAAGAATCCAAAGACAAAGCTTGTGGAGAGTACAACAGGGAAAATTCAAGAGAGTTTTGAAACACATTATCGAGAGCTGTACTCCCAACCCCGGGCCCCCAATGAGCCCTATATAGACAGTGTATTGAATTTTTTAGATCTACCTAAACTTACAGATTTACAAAATGAAAGTTTATTAGAACCAGTAACTGTCAAAGAACTGAACGTGGCCATCTCTAGGTTAAAGGCTGGAAAGTCCCCAGGTTCTGATGGGTTTACCTCAGAGTGGTACAAGTCCCTGAAGACACAGTTAGCCCCATTACTACTTAACACCTTTAATTGGATCTTGCAGAGAGGAGAAACTCCACCTTCCTGGAGAGAAGCGATTATTTCAGTTATTCCTAAAGAGGGTAAAGATAAACTAGAATGTGGCAATTATCGGCCAATTAGTGTTCTTCATTTAGATTACAAACTATTTACATCTATATTAGCGCGCAGATTGGAAAAGCTTTTACCTGGCCTAATCCATTTAGACCAGACTGGATTTATTCAACAAAGACAAACACAGGACAACGTAAGGAAAACTCTGCACATATTAGAACAGGTTAATAAGAACGAGACAGAGACAATGGTAGTAGGATTGGACGCTGAGAAAGCTTTTGATTCGGTTAGTTGGGCATTCCTATACAGAGTGTTAGGAAGATTCGGCTTTCAAGAAAGGTTTATTAAAGTAATTCAGACTCTATATGACAGCCCTACAGCCCGAATTAAGATAAATGGGGACCTCTCTGACTCCTTCATTTTAGAGAGAGGCACTAGACAGGGATGCCCAATTTCTCCTCTCCTTTTTGCGCTATATATTGAACCACTTGCCCAACTAATAAGACAGAGCGAAATCGTAAAAGGTATCAAGGTGGCAGGGATTGAACAGAAAGTGGCGTTATTTGCAGATGATGTTTTGGTCTATCTGAGTGAACCAGAAAAATCATTTATAGGATTGTTTACACTGTTGGATGACTTTGGGAAAATATCAGGTTATAAAATAAATGTAAAGAAAACGCAGGTTATGTCCCTAAATTATACACCATCCAAAAAAATTGCAGGATACATACGATCTTAAGTGGGAAGCTAAATCATTAAAATATTTAGGAATAACCCTGCCGAAGGATCTTTCAACACTGTCACAGGTAAATTATGGGCCATTAATCTCAGAGATAAAAGCAGATATGCATAGATGGAATCTTATCCCCTTTTTAAGTTTAAATTCAAGGATAAATACTATAAAAATGAATATTCTTCCTCGGTTATTATATCTTTTCCGTACTTTACCAGTGGGTGGATGATAATCAATTCAGGGAATGGGACAAATGGATTTCCCGCTTCATTTGGCAAGGAAGGAAACCTAGAATTCGATATAACACCTTACAGTTAGGGAAGGAAGGAGGAGGTATGGTTCTTCCTTGCCTGAGAAATTATTTTTATGCCTCACAGATAACCCCTCTGTTATATTGGTGTAATAGGGAATATAAGGCTAGATGGAAGGAAATAGAATTTGGATTAGTTGACAGTTTTCCTCTTCAGGCCTCAATAGCTGACAAAGGATTGATGGCCCAGTTGGAAAAATTTAATAATGCTTGGATAAATCTTACATTAAAAGTATGGCAGAAGGTGGTTAATTCAGGTGGAATTAATAACATGTTAAAACTCTTTAGATGGTGTGCATATGATACCGAATTCCTTCCCAACAGAGGAGATAAAAGATTTGAGCTATGGATAAAGAAAGGTCTTACAACCTACCTCTCATTTATAGATAAAAGAGTATTACAAAGTTTCCAAATCCTGCAGGACAAACATGGCCTAGAACATAATGACTTTTTTAGGTACCTTCAAATACGAAACTATGTTAACCAGAGTTGTAGATATACAGACCTATCAACAGTAGAATTAGAATTTTTCAAGATTCTGAATTCGGCTTGCAGTTCAATACCTAGTAAATCAGTTTCTCGCCTATATAATGCACTCTCCCATGCTAAAAATGTAAATACACTGTATATTAAAGAGAAGTGGGAGAAAGAAGCGAGGTTGGTACTTTCAGAGGAGGCTTGGGGGAAAATCTGCAGCTTTCAATGGTCCTCGACTAATTCTTTGACTTGGAGAGAACATTGTTGGAAAAACATTATAAGATACTTCAAGACCCCATATCAGGAAAAATATAAAGATACAAATGTGATGTGTTGGAGAAGGTGCGGCTCCAAGGAGGCAAATTATTTTCATATTTTCTGGGATTGCCCTAAATTAAGTCTATTTTGGGAAGGTATTCATAGAACATTAGTTAAGGTACTTAGGTCCCAGATACCTCTGAACTTTGAGACGCTCTATTTGGGGCATGTATTGTTCCTTGAACAGAAGGAAGATATAAAGTTGCTGCAGGCCCTCTTAGCGGCAAGTAAGAAATCAATCACTAGAAAATGGCTAAATCCAATACCACCTACATTAGAAGATTGGTACGAAATTATCTTGGAAATATTTAAAATGGAAAAGTTGACTTACTCCCTGAGAACTCAAAAAGAAACATTTTATCAAATCTGGAATAAATGGATTGAATATATAACCCCAATGCGAGCAGACTTTAGATGACTCTCCTAATGATTTATATTGCTCTTCTCATCAACACAGTAATATTGCTAACGTAAGCACCCCTAGTCTAAATGTTTGTTTTTTTTTGGAAAATAGAGAATTAACACAAGTAAAGGGAAAGATTTGGGAAAGGGATAAAAAAAAATGAAAAAATTAAGTAAATAAGTACATAGGGATTGGAGAATTATGTCTGCGGGCAGGATCAAGCACGAACAAATTGGGATATAAACACCTACAATGGTTGGTATATAGGCTTGTATGCAACATTTTGGACCAGTGGAAATGATCCAGAAGGGTTGTATGGAAACTATTATTACCATTTTTCTTAACAACTAATTTCATTACTTAGCCTAATAGGTTAGATTTACCACAGTACATAATTATCTATTTAAATGTTTATTTTCCTTTTATATCATCTCAATGTGTACTTAAGAATGTATAAATAATTGTAGTTTTATACATATAAAAAAATGGAAAAGGTTATATGTGTGAAAAAAGTACATGATAATTGTGAATTCCTTATCCAAATAAAAATAAAATTAAAAAAAAAAGAAATGAATTTGCATCATTTCTCATTTAACTGTTAGCTTTGGCTTCCCCCAACCCTCCTCCAACAAGTTATTATTGTATAAATTTACAATAATCCAAGTTGAGTATTTTTGTAGCTCTGATTATAAATATGCCTGTCAGTGTAAACTCTAAATTTAAATCTCTCCTACCCTGGTCGGACATACGGTTGGCAAATCCAGTGAGGAAGAGGCAAATGGTTTTCTCCAGTTTCTTCTTCCTTTAAGTTAGATATTTCATCCTACAGACATTAGGAAACAGTTATAAATATTTGCAATAGAATAATGCAAAAAATTAATTCAAATTCTGCAAGCTCTTATTTACCATGGGTAAAATCTCCCTCTTATTTGAGTTCATTGCCATCTACAAATGGGGAGGTACCTTCACTGCTCAAACATTCTCTCCCCCCCACCCCCCCATCATGTTACATTCCAAATTCAGCTTTCAAAATCGACCTTTTTCCCCGATTCTGATAAACAATATAGTAGTGTTTTAAAATCTCTGCCCACAGAAAGTGCAGATTTTCCCCGTAGGAGTTGGCTGCCCAGGATTTGTGGCTACTTCCATAGTCAGATTGCTGAAGGGACTGGGAGTCTGAGACCAAGCTATAAAAGAACTCTCAGAGGTAGCCAAGCGAAACCTATTGGTTATGGATGAAGAGGAGTGATGGCAGCTGAGCCCTAAAATGACCCATGGGTGGCCAGATGTGAAGTTGCGGGGGGGGGGGGACTTGGCACACCAGGTTGCACTGTTGAACCCCCTGGAAATGTAGTGGGCTTAAATTGACAAAACATCTAAGAAAAGGGGTGCCCACCTGATGTTCCCTGAGAAGCATCTACCACCCTCCAAGCCCCTCCTCAAAATCTCTATGCTATGACCCGAGTTAGGATCTGCTTATCAACGGGATTGAAACATCTAGTCCTATGAGCTCGAACTGAAATAATTTCTGATGGAGAGATCCATGAGAAAGATCAACCTGAAAATGTCACTGTTTCTCACCTCAAAGACACTTGCTGCCCAACTGAGTATTTCTAAACTTTTCTACTTTGTTTTCCTGAAAAAGTAATTGATGTGGCATCTCCAGAACTACCTATGTACTCCAAAGCTCTTCTGTGTGATCTTCCATCACCACTCTTAATAATTTATAGTCAATATAAAGGTTTAATACTGAAACCAGCAAGTACCACTTGCCCTTCATCAATATGCAATAACTTACTTTGGTTGCTTTTACCCTTGCATTACAAATTTACAATTCTCATCCACAAGCTCATATTCTTTGAGACCCTGTACTCTCCCTTCATCCACGACTACATCCACCTTTATAATCCTGCCACAAATTTAACATCCTTCAGACTCTGGACATTCCTCACCCAGTGAATAGCTACATAGTCCTGCACTATGAATGGAATTTCTTCTCTACCTCTTAGCCTTCAAGGTAACTTTGACAATAGCTTTAAAAAATTCTTACTTTATGTTATTATATAATGCTTTTTTTCAAAAATATGGTTATGAATTTAAAAGTTGAAAATTAGCAAAGCACCTTGCAATTAAAATGCAGTTCTCCTTCATCCAGGCTCATGTTAATTTTAATGTGGTTAATGTCATTAGTATAATGAGCTATTCTTTGGGAATGCAACTGGCCACACGGTGTAGCTCATAACAGTCAAAAGCAATTGCACTGTAAGGTGATACTACATTCCATTTGAAACTCAGCATTACGTTGCAGATTAATCAAATCCAACTAGGCCTTTTAAAGAATATTTTCCGCTGCATATTCTAACGAAATCATGTTAATAAAATGTTTGTATTTTAACAGAATCAAAACAAGTTTCATTTTCAACCAGGCTTGTATTATTGTTGTGCCATCCTAATTTTATTCTGTAATAAATAAGCTGAATATATCTTTGCACAAAAAGAACAAATCTTCAGGAAAACAATATTAATTTCTTTAATGCAAAACATATCTATCTTTCCCCTTCAAAACACTTACATTGTCTTTCAGCAACAGATATACTTATTGTGGGTATGAGCACCAATTCCTTGATTATATCATAATTATGCATACCTGACACCTTCGTTTAAGTTCTTTGTTGACCTCTATAATGGCCTCCAGAGTTTTCACTTTTGCTAATTCCTCTCTTAATTCATGGTAAACCTGTAGCCTATAAAAAGCACAGGTCTCTGTTCAGTAAAATACACATTGACAAGTAAGAAGCTTGACAAATAACACAATGTGTTACATCAAAAGTTTTCAATTTTAAAAATGTAATTGCTAGTCCAACTGGAAAGATTTTAAAGGTTTTAAAATCAGACAAAGTAAAAATTCTGTAGCTGCTCTCAATCTGATAACTACTTTTCTCCCCTGGTTGTGCACAGTACAGTGGGCACAATGGGGCTCCATTCATTTTTATTACACAGGTATCAGCTACCTAGGGGCATCTATTGGTAATACAGGGAACACCACATGCAATCATACACCTCATTTACTTTCCCCATTCTAGGATGCAGTAAACTGGAATTACACCTTCAGGTGGTAGAGCTGATTATTTAATTTTGGTTATATAAAATCAGACGTGGAATAAAAGGACATAATGGCAAATTTGAGTCAGAGACAGAGTGAAGTAAGTCTCCTTCAAATAACATTTCCTATATAATCACACATAATATCATTCAAACCCTCATTAGAAAAATTGCTTAATCTTTCCTGCTGTGTGACATATTGAAAACAGAACATTCAAATTGCTTAGATTTAATCCGCCTTCATACCATTGAGAGTTTGTCAGCTTCCATCAAAATGGAGATGATCCTACTGACCCAATGGACTAACCCTTTCCAAGAGGATCACATTTCAAAGCTACTATTAATATGTAATGGTAACTCCTATTATCCCATCCATACAATAAATTATAAGTACTTCACAGGCTGCTTCTGAAAACACCTGACACTTGCATTTCATTGGTGCTCTTAATACAGGAAACAGGCTAAGGAGAGTCACATAAATGATATCAGATAAAGTGTGGCATTGAGCCAAGAACGAGAAGACTAAAAACTAACATGAGTTTCCCTCTCTGCCCCTGAAAGCTTTGTAAGAAACAGCCTCTTGATGAAGTGGTGAAATTGAAAAATAATATTTTTAATTCTTTTTTTAATTTTTCCCCAAATAATCTTTCTTTTCTTGATCTTTTACTATCTTTCTGCCCTTTAACACACAAAGATGTCTCTCCACCCTCCAACACGGAGGACACTAAATAAATACAAAGATCAGAATCAATCCAAAATTTATAGCAATTTCAAGTCTTCTAACAATGGAGTTAATTTTATAGAATAGGCCACTTCAATCTAGCAGGAGAAATGTGTATAACAAAGTATATTAAAAATATTAGATGTGATGCTGTATACTGTACCAGAGTAGTGTAAAACAGAAGTTCTTGTTTCATATTTCCAATAACGAAGTTTTATTTTTAAATAGACTCTCCAATACAAAAGGCACACACAGATAGTAGTCCTTACTATTTGCCTGTTATCTCTGTATAAACTGCAATAATTATGGGTAAGAAAACTAGAGACAAAGCATCTTCTTCTGATTCCTGTCATTTAAATTTATTCCTTTATTCTTTGATCCCAATACAATCTATCTGTCAACTTTCCTGAATAATATGTTTTACAATGAAGGACAGTGGTATTGCAGCTCTTGCTTTTATACAATTCAGATAACTAGACTGGGTTTAAAAGATGCACAGTTGTCAGAATCAACTGCATTAGAATAAAGTGAACAGCTTTTTGAGATGATTCTGGGTGGCTTCAGGGAACATTTGTTTCAATTCCTGCAGCCTCCTCCCCCCAACTTCAAACCCATTCAATCCCCCAGCTCATGGCACCAACCCCAAATCTGTCAATAGGAAATGGGTCTCACTTATCATTGCTTCTGATAGTGTTAGGCCAATGACAGATCTTCAGACCCATTGCAGGGGCTTCTCGGATGACGATCTGCCTATTCCATTGTCATGAAGGCATAGTACAAATTAAAAGAGAGACTCAGACTGCATCAAAGTAAGCACACCACTTAATGTTCTGATCATCACATTTAAGAATATTTACACAGCATACATTTAAGAAAATCCCAGGAAATAGCTATAATTGTGTACCTTGTCAAAAAGAGAATGGTGCTTTGTCTATCGTGTGTTATTCTTCAGCTATATTCATGTTGCTGTCTGGCAAAAGGTGCCCATAACCTTCAGCTTTATAAACACTGGCTTATTCCTGGGAATCAGCAGGAACATTGTTTTCTATGGTCTGTAAAGTTTGCCACCTGGGCGATCATGGAACATCGTACATATATAACTTATCCTACAGTTTCATTAGTAAATGGTGAATGTATTTCTGCGATTAATGTTGATCTGGTGCAGTTCGTGCAAAAAAGCAGAGGATCCTGTCCACATTGCTCAAAACAAGATGATCAGGCAGACTGTATTGAAGGCAATAATGAAGAAAGTTTGCTCATTAACTCACGTGTGATGCCAGAGTTTGAAGAGATGGGCTCTGACAAACGAAAGTGGACAAGGGTACTGGCTGACAATCTCTAAATACTCTTCTGCCATCTCCCACACAGGTGGCTTTCGACCTTCAAACAGAGCTGGGTTGTGCAGATTTCCCTCTGTCAGAGAAAGGTACAGAAATTGTAGACTCTAAAGTTAAAATTCCAAGTATCTTCTATACCCTAAAGCTACACAGAAGCTACATCTAGACCTTAACTCTAATTGTTATTTGCACATGGGACATATCAAAGTACTAGACCATTGTAAGAGAGAATCATACTTCCTCTATTTCAATTCTTTATCCTAATTTCAAGTGACAACATCAGAAATGAGCACTTTTAGTGTTGACTTTACCTTACTTAGAATCATGTGAAAAAAAATGTGTTGCATCCTTAGGTACTATAAATCTTAGGGATTATGAGTATTGAACACAGAATACATCAAGTAAAAAGCATTGTGCTTAACATAAGATGCTGTAATAACTGCCATTTAACAGCAAAAAATTAAAAATGCTGATAGCAACTCTTCTAAGATTTATTTTCAACAGAAAAATATGGCAATATCTCAAAATGAAAAAATATGGAATGGGCATCATTCAGATATAAGATTATGAACATAAGGAAGCATTTATAGTATGGCTTCAATTTATCATCTGATGTTCACTCAGACAAAACACAATGGGGTCCAACAACACCATGTTAGAATGCCTCATCTCTCAGGCTCAGAGACAATTTTAAGTTGATGGCTCATCATCACTGATGTCTCCCCACAGCAGCAATAAGTTTGCAAAATCAAAAGTCATATAATCTGAAAGATATTTATGTAGAAATAGTTCCAGGATCTGGAGTTTCTCTTGCCTACTACAGGATAGGTCACAGTGGTTGAAATGAAGAGCATTTCATATGGGCACACTGCAAATCTAAGATCAAACTTATAGATAAGCTGAAGATACCATAGCTATATTAAGTCCATTAATACTGCGGTCTCTT
The DNA here is from genome assembly GCF_963921235.1 of Mobula hypostoma. NCBI lineage: Eukaryota > Metazoa > Chordata > Chondrichthyes > Myliobatiformes > Myliobatidae > Mobula > Mobula hypostoma. Next base: position 34,335,852 of record NC_086118.1, on the reverse strand, counting down.
TCTTAACATGTTCTTTTCCTTCTTGAACCTTAGCTTGAACTGATATATTGCATTCTGATTGATTGATTGACTGTTGTATTTGATGATAACTCATTAACTGCACAGAGGAACCTGTGTGGGAGAGCATTGACTGCTACTGCATTTTAACTGGTATGTAAAAACACTTTAGTAATTCTTCTTCTGATTCTCATGACATATTCTGTAAATGGTACATGCTGGGAAAATAACCTGGCTCTAGATGATCAAAACTACAAGTCAATCATAGTCTGATGGCTTAGAACAATTGTGATTTTTATAGGAACATATTTTAAAGCATAACATATACAAGTTATCTCACTGAAATGCCTGGTGTTACAATCATAACAAATAAGATTTATTACCTTCTCTCTAATTGAATTCTTCCTTTCTCATTAAACCTGTTTCTCTAACCATTTCTGGTTTTGATGAAAGATCCAATCAGAAATGTTTTCTGCTTCTCATTCTGCTAAATTAACTTGCTGAACATTTACAGCATTATCTGCTTCTATTTCACCATAATTTCTTCAAAAATAAGTATGAATTATTATTTATTCTATCTTTTATTGCAGAAAGAAATGTAGCTATACATCTCTGACAGGACTATGGCCTAACAGCACTGTTTTTAAAAAAATATATATAATTTCCAACTGGTTATTTGCCGTGTAGGTGCCAAGTATAAACATATATACTATTACTTCATTGCACATTACATTGACGTAACAACACTGCAATGAATCACAGGTATTCTTAATACCTTTGACAAGCCGAGCAGAAGATAAAATACATTTGTCTGCCTTCATAATATCTCCATTGAACTGAAATGTATCCCCTTAGAAAAATAAGTACTTCATGGCACCATGACATTGCACATGAGAAGTCAAGATCAAATCTAGTCCTCTAATGAAAAGCGATCATGAAATAGCAGATTATTAGACCAAACTGTATAAAAATAATTTAAATTCTACCATATAATTCTGCACATTCTATCCTCAATTTGTATTCAAGTTTCTGAAAAGTACAAAGTTAATATTACTAATTGTCAACATTAACTGGGATAGCATTAGTATTGTAGGAGCTATGTATCTGTGTCCTATCTGCATTGTATGCTGTGTTGCATGTTTATTATGTCTGTTAGTCATGTGGGTGGGGGCGCATGGGTAAAGAGTTTTAATTATGTGTTCGTGTTTTTTACTCATTTTAATTAGTTTAGAACTAGGGAGTAGGTTGGGGTGATATCATTTTGTTGACAGTTTAATTCCGCTTATTTTGTTTAACTGTGTTTAATTTCGTTTAACCATTTGCATTTAATTTCGCTTAACTTCATTTCATTCTATTTAAGTACTCTAAATAGCGTTAGTTTTAGTTTCATTAATTATATCGCTTCAAGATTGTTTGTTTTGCTAGTTTCTTAATGAAGGATCAAATAAATTTCTTTAACTTTTGAACATGATTATTATTAGAGTCTATGGAAGATGCCTCAATCAGGATTAGCCTCCACCCACCCACCCCCCACCCAAGCCTGGTCTCTAAACTGTGCTGGTTGTTTGAGGGAGGAGGAGGAAAAGATTGCGCGGCCACTCCGGTGAATGATATCTGTAATCTGTCAAGTAGGGTGCCGTGCACAATTCTGATTTGATGGAGACAGACGTGAGAGAACGGAGGAACATCTGGAGAAACTTCTGAGATGCCTTTTCCGCTGCCGCTGTTACTGTGTGATCCAGAATCTCTAGAGAGGAAGGCCCCGAATCCTCGGCTTTGCTTGTTGATTGGCGGCTGGGACGGGGTCGAAGCGCTCGGCAGAGATGGTGCTTGGTGTCGAAGGGCTGGCTGGAGGCTCAAAGTTTTCGGCTGGACTCAGAGTCGGGTGCTTCCAACGCATCGATAGTTGTCGGCGCCTGGAGGTTTATGGCAGAGAGAGTTTCTCCCTTCTGCCGCCTGCTATTGGGGACTATCGGGAATCGATCGGAACTTTGAGACTTTTTTTTAACCGTTCCCATGGTCTGTTCTTTATCAAATTATGGTATTGCTTTGCACTGCTGTATCTATATGTTACAATTATGTGGTCTTGTCAGTGTTAGTCTTTGGTTTGTTCTGTTTTTTTTGTGATATCACTCTGGAGGAACATTGTATCATTTCTCAATGCATGTATGCATTTCTAAATGACAATAAACGAGGACTGAGTGTCCTCATAATCTAATCTAATCTAATAATACGTAGAGTGTTCTTGAAATGCTTTTGCCAAGTCCAACCCCAAAGCGGCAATACTGGAATTAGTCTTAGGATATGAACCTAAGCAAGTAGAAACACTGGCAGAAGAAAATATTTGATGCAACAACTGCAATAGTTATATTTGGCAGACTTATGAAAAAGGACAGAAAACTTTAAACTGGAATACATTTTATAGTGCTGAATATAAACAAATTGAAAACAAGGACTTGAAGGTAAATCTGTGTCATAGCATGGAGACATTCAGTATATGTATCAGTTGCAGAAATGGCATTTGGCATTTAATCTAGTCAAATGTGAGATATTACACTTTGGGAGATCAAATGTTAATGCTAATGGCAAGATCTTTAGCAGTACTGATGTACAGAATGATCCTGGGATCCAAGTTCACAGCTCTCTGAAAGTGGATGCACAGATTGATAGGGTCGGGAAGTTATGGTGCAGCTTTATAAAACTCTAGTTAGTCCACATCTGCATTTATTTCTCGTCACCACCTGATAGGAAGGATGTGGAGGCTTTGGAGAAGGTGCAGAAGAGGTTTAACATGTTGTTTCCTGGATTAGGGGCATGTGCTATAAAGTGTGAATAGACGAACTTCTTTCTTTGGAGTGGCAGAGCCTGAGGGTAGACTGACAGAAATTTATAAGATCATGAAAGGCACAGAATAGACAGCTGGTATCTTTGTCTGTACTAGAGGCTATGCACTTAAGGTGAGAGGGGTGAGTTTAAAGGAGAGGTGCAGGGCGTTTTTTTAAAAAATAGAATGGTAGGCACCTAGAATGCATTGACAGATTTGGTAGGGGAGGCAAATATGATGGGGGTGTATAAAAAGCTCTTAGATACGCACATAAGTGTGCAGAGAATGGAAAGATATGGAGATTGTGTAGTTGAAAAGATTAGTTCAGTTGATTACTAATTAGATCAGCATAATCTGTTCCTGTGCTGCAGTGTTGTATGTTCTATGTTTTTTTAAAATACAGTCAATTCTGCAAGTCATTCGATCTGTTCGTTACATGATATTACCCATGGGAAGTCAGGGTCAAGACTAATCCACTAGTGAATGTAGCACATTAACAGACCAGACTGTAGAAGGGGACCTTAATCCCAATCTTACAATCACACATTCATTCCATTTTTTAAATGATTTTTAGTTAAATGGAATAACTGATAGATTTTGCTATTACAGCAAGCTGACTGGGATAAAGATGATTCCATGTAGCAGCAGCCACTTTTGGAAATACTAAACTTGAGGTATTACAGTTCAATCATCGACAAGAGGATGCAACTGAAATGTGACAAGTTTGCTTCAATGATATACATGGATTATAGCAATTTATGATGGTACACCTTTATATAGTATTAAGCTTTTGTCAAAGGGAACTACATGTAGAAACAGGGTTCACACAGAGATATATTGCAGCAAAGAATGGATACTTAAGTGCAGAAATAAATCAGGCTAATTAGGAATAAGGTGAAGTAATTCTCCTTTGAGTACATACCTGCACTCATTACACCTTGTACATCAGTTTCCCGGAAGCATCGCTCCACATCACTTAAGTACTGGATATTGCCATTTGCAAAAACTGGAATGTTCACTTCTTTCCTGTGTTGAACAGAGTTATTCCACTTATTTTATGAAAATATTTAGGTATCACATTAATGTTTGATTATCAGTGTAGCAGAATGATATCAAATGTGTCTTTACTTGCGTATATTAAGTTTTAAATTTAAGTGGAAGCTGTTAACTGTAATTTGTCAGAACACTTTGTTAAAAGATAACCAAGTATTACAATATGGAAATAGCCCAATGAATGAATAAACTGACAGAATCAAGCTTTACCAGGAGTCTATTTTACAAATATTTTGTTTTAGAAGAAAATTGTCAAATTTCCATTTTCATTTGAGTATTATTAATCCAGTATACTGTATTCCCTAGTCCAAATCAAATAGGCTGCTTACACATTTTGCCTACAACCTTTAACCCCATAGGGAAAAAAATAATGTATATGATGCTCCTTCACTACCTAGTAATCCTTCATGCCACTGAAATTTTAGGTGAGCAAACTTCTTTTAGAACTCACAGTCCTAGAACTTTGACTTCAATTTTTTTCCCCCAATTTTTATCTGAACATAATACTGGAAAGGAGAGGCAATGATAAAAGGAGGAAAGAGTAAAACTGCAGAGCTACTGCATGCCTTCATGAGAGAATAGTTTTAAATGAGCAAAGGAGAGACCAGCAAAAGTGATGAACATTAGCTTCCCATGTTAAATAATATGCACTAACAGATACACAGGGATTTAGTGACATGAAATTTAAGGAATTGTAGAAAAAAATAGCAATTATTGAGAGATAGCTAATATGAATACTTTCTAGTCAGGGACAAACAATTGCTCCTCTCCTTTACTTCACTTCTTTATACTGCACTTACTGAAGGTGTTCGCTGAGCTGAACAAGTGTGTGGTTTATGAATTGAACTTTGTGCTTTGAATGACCATAAACAGCCTGCTTTTATTAAACAGCTTTAATCTGTACAGTTTATGCTGCACATACCGACACAGAAAGAACAACTAAAGTCTCCCATTATTAAAGTTCGTTACAATATTTTCTTAACATATATTTTCCATATGTAATGTAGTGAACTTGTAGGCAAATGATAAAGAAGGAAAATTGTTTTCCACTATGTATTATGGGTCTACTAGGAACAAATCACGTGAAAGAGCAACCCATAATCCTTTATGAGGAGATGGGAAGAGATCTGAAATATAATGCATGAATGCAAAAGAGTCATCACTATCTTTAACGTATGGAGATTTGCACAGCGGAAGGTTAAAATTAACATTAAAATAAAGAAACACTCATACCTAATGCCTCTTTGGTCAAGAAGGCAGAGCACTGTCTCCACTTACTGAGGGGACTGAAGAAAGTAAGACTCCCCCTACCCCCATTCTAATCTATTTTTACAAGAGCACCACTGAGAGTGACATGACTAGCTGTATCACTGCCTGGTAAAGGAATTGCAAGGAATATGACTGCAAGTCCTAACAAAGGATTGCAAGGACAGCTGAGAGGATTAATGATGTCTCTCTTGCTGCATGCGTAGTGCCCTTAACATTGTCAGTGATCTCTTCCATCCATCCAACAATTTCTTTGACCCCCCCTATCATCAGACAGGAGGTACCACAGTATTAGGACAAGAACTGTTAGGATGGCAAACAGCTTTTTTCCCCAGGCAATAAAATTACTAACCTTCTTGACATCATCCAGGTCTCATAACCTATGAAGCACCTGTGGTATTATACTGTTTACTTTGTAACTCGTGTCGTAAATGCATCTTATTATTTGTTAATTTATTTGCGGTAATATTTCTTTATGTGTTGTGTGTGAGTTATATGTACTGTGCTGTGCACCTTGGTCCAGAGGAACGTTATTTCGTGCCATGCTATACATGTATACAGTCAAATGACAACTAACTGAACTTGACCTTGAGACTTTTATATGATATTCAAGGTGAGAGCATAGTATTGGTAGTTCTGAAATCCAAATTTTATAACTTTCACAAGATTAAAATAATTTATTCATAGTCAGATCAAGTGAAAACTGAACAAGCTATAAATTTTAATTGAACAACTATGACAACATGACCAAAAATGAGCCAAGATTTCATTCGTAACTAGGCTCCACCCACTATGCAGATGAGGAAGAGGGTAAGAATGAATATACTTGTTACCTATTATCATGCACAACATTATTGGCTACTTACCTCACAGCTTTTATGTGTTCCCAATCAGCCACTCCAGTCAGGGGCCCCTTTTGTTCCTTTGTACGACCATGAACAGTTAGCAGCTGAAAAGGATTGGAATTTTTTTCATTACATACGCATTGTAAAATCAGAACATTTGGAAGGGGCAATACAAGCAACATAATTCTTTTGTTTGGCTACAAAATATAGTAAGTTTGGTTGAAATGTAGAGAAAGCCATTATCTTTGCCCCATTAAAGGCCTTGAATTTCTGTTGACTGTGATTTAACACATCTGAATATTAGGGCTAATCATTGAAAAGTGAATGCATCTCACCTTCCATATTTTCAAATGGAACTAGATTCCCAAAGTGAGGTTAAACAAATTCATAAAGTCCACCAAGTTTTAATACATTTAGGATTAAGGTAGGTTTGTGTTTAAAATCCATACCCATGCAAAGTAAACAGAGTGAATGCAAGTTTATCAATGTAGGTGCATACTGCAATAAGAAACTTGTATTTAATCACATTGGTTTGATCTCGATTTTTGATCCAGTCTCTGAGCAACATGTCAATCTTTTCCTTAAACAATTAATATAATACACCATTACTATGTTACAGCTTTTATTGTGGAGGAAAATATTTGAAATCAATTATATCACAAGACTTTCAGTTAATTTTTCATGATTTAAAATTCACAACATCAAAAACCCAGACATATTAGTTCCATAGTGTGCACAGTTAGGTCATTTAAAAAATCATCCATTGCTTACATGAACCATCTCAAGCTTCAGCTGAAGTAAGTAATTGTACATATCTGAAATATTCAATAGCAGTTAACAACAATACTTGGTTAGGATAAGTCATTAATTGTGCAAGGGAACATTCCAATTGTCCAAATGCTCAGATTTTGACTTTGCTAACTGTGTGTAAACTATATTATATAGTTACCTATAATTACTTATGGACTTCCACTTTGCATTGCTGAGTAATATATGGCTCCAAACATGACACAGTACAGGAATAAACCATATGTATTGTCAAATATTTCTTAAAGTATTCCAAAAATTCAGAACCCTGACCATATAATGCATTTGAAATCAATTTTCTCACTTGGGTGGGAAACTATAGGCTGAGCCAAACTGCCAATTTACAAATTACAATCACATCCAAATATGTGCTAAACGTATGCCACATATTTTCCAAAGTTCAACAATCAAGATTATTAGAAAGTAAAATAAGTATTTTAATTACCTGACAACCTGCCTTCTCCAGCATTTTTGCATATTGCACAGTTTTACTGACTTCTGGGAAGACACGAATTTTGCAGGTGATAGGAACAGAGATTCTCTTATGTGCCTCAGAAACTAAGAAAACAGAACAAATTGAATGCATTATTTATCTTTCTTAAGTCGTCCTCCGTTTAATCTCATTCCATGACATAAGCAAGTATTTACTCTTAAGCCTCAACAGTTAAATACATCAGGATGTCACCCAGCTGTTTTTATTAAATGTGTTTTCCAAATTCTCTTCTAAAGTCAGAGGCTGTAGTTTTAAAATTGCTCTACCACCTCCGACAAACATCTGTACATCAATGTGTTATTTTTTAAAAGACAGTTAAAATTCCACCTTCTTGTTTATAAAATTAGAGACTAATCGTTTCTCCTTTCCTCTCTTCACTTCCCCTTCCACTGAAAATACCTTCTGAGCTGGTATGTTATAGGCATCCGTTAGTCTCAGGAGACCATGGATTTGCGCCTTGGAAGGTTTCCAGGGCGCAGGCCTGGGCAAGGTTGTATAGAAGACCAGCAGTTGCCCATGCTGCAAGTCTCCCCTCTCCATGCCACCAATGTTGTCCAAGGGAAGGGCATTAGGACCTATACAGCTTGGCACCGGTGTCGTCGCAGAGCAATGTGTGGTAAAATGCCTTGCTCAAGGACACACACGCTGCCTCAGCCAAGGCTCGAACTAGCGACCTTTGAATCACTAGACGAATGCCCCTTGTGAATTAAGTGATCTATTTATGCTGCTGAATTTTCAGAAACAGCCTGATTTTATTAAGCAGATTTAAACTGCAGAATACATGCTGTACAGACTATCTGAGGATGGCATAACTTTAACACGTCCTCCTTCATAAAATTCTTCATTTGATTGGTTTAGTTTTGCATTTGTAACACTATACTTCGGGGCAAATGCTAAAGCAAGAAAAATTGTTCGTTGTGTAGTTCCACTCAAATTGTGTACATCTTGGAAAGGGTTTCAGTAATTTCAAGGAAATAATGAAAAACGCTAACAGATAGATCACAAATTACCTAAAGAAACTGAAGAGGGCCTGCAAATAAATTTTTAATTTTTAAACTAACTACTCACGCATTTTGTGTAGCAAGTCCCATTCTTCTTGTAGAAATGCTCCATAATGCCCTATAGACAAGAACAAACACATACATTTATTGTCATATTCCCAGCAAAATACCTTGCTGATTAAAAGAGAGGTATTATTTCAAAAGGATGAGTGTTTTTGCAGTCTCTGTTAAAGAGCGTGGTTCTCAGCAGCAGCTGAGAGCCAAGTGGAATGTTAGAGGATTCGCCACACATTAATATAAATTTATAAAATGTGTCACCTGCAAATTCTCTTCATTATCTCATTTATGTTCAGGCTTTTAATTATTTCCACTAATTATACAGCAATTAGTTAATGGTATATTTTAAGTTGAGTAAGATCACATTTGATTTAGTGCAGTAGAAAAGACCTTAGCTGCTGATCAAAAAATATAAAAATACATCCTTTTAATCCTTTTGTAGATTTTGGCTTTATGAAAATATATCAAGAAAAGAAACGGAAGCTCATATGAAGACTGCCAAATATTTGAGAGATTAATGCCGAGGAAATGAACTTCGTGTTACCACAGAGTTTCTTGAATTCAATTATTTTCTTTTTGCACTCTAACATATACCAAATGTATTGAAGTAGATAAATGATCATAAGCAAAAAATCAAGACAGGTCAGTTCTTTTTTTTGATAGTTTAAGGCAGTTTTAACGTCAATAAATACTACAATAAGTCAATGGCATTTCCCCAATTTTATTAAATGCTACTTACATCCCACCAACATGCACTAATTTTCTAATAGTTACATTCTTCTAAAGGATTAGCACTCCAAGGAAAGACTTAGCTATTCAAACTTGAACTAAATTGCAGTTGATCTATTCAACTGGTCATGCAAAACTGTAGTTCAAATATAGCTTCATCTTACAGAAGTGACTGACTTTTTTTCTATTAAAACATGCACTTTGTGTGCAATATTATTTTTAGATGTGAATTTAGATCACTTCTGATTATATATATTATTTGGTATGCAGTATGTACACCACCATCTGCATTCCCAACAACATTCATTAGATGGACCTCAATCCCAGGGGATAGACAAATATATAATAATGGGAAAAAAATAATCACAATCTATTTTAATCTAAGTATTCCATACTCTGTAATTGCTATTTTTTTTAAATGAAGCAAAAACAAGAAATGGATGTTACTAAATGAATATAATGCATGAAAGGCTTTCACTTGACAATTGGCAAGTGTTCCAAAAACCTTAGTAAAAATAAACCACATATTCCAATCAGATCATAATCACAACATTCATCAACTTTGTGTCCATTCTCCAACCCTATGCATGCAGCATGCTCACATTCAGACTTTTTGCTGATTTACACTCTCACCATACTATTAGATCTTTAGTTCTATGCATGCATAAATACAGTGTTTCAAGACTGAAGTAGGAAGAATCAGGCAATGTTCATAAACAATTTAATGTTTGCTTGCCCGGTCTATAAAGGCACAAAAAAACTTCCAAAACTGTTGTTCTGATATTAACATAGATGAAATATTTAAATAAAAATATTAAAAGGTTCAAAGTTTCATTTTATTCTCAAAGTATGCATTTATAATACAACTCCAATATTTGTCTACTCCAGATAGCCATTAAATAAAGAAAGACCATGGGGGTTGATGAAAGAAAAGACATCAACTCCACGCGCCCCCCCCCGCCCCCGCAACCGGCATGAAAAAGAAACAAAATCTGCAGACCCCAAAATACCCCCCTTGTCCGCAACAAAAAAAAAGCCACAAAATCAATGATCCTCAACACATAATAATTCCCGACCCCCTCACTTGCAGTAAAGAACAGTGACAATAGCACCAAATCCTCAACCCCCCCACACACAAAAAAATTATCAGATCATCCACCTGCCACACGAAAGAAAACACTGAAAAACTGAAAGAAACTAACATAAAGTACAGTTCAATAATTACATAAAACTTAGAATGTGGGAAACGTTTTTTCGTTGCATACAAGGAGAGCAGCCACACAAACGCAGTCCATCCTTAGAGTAACTGCTGATCTGGGTCCTAACACCGCCAATCCAGGGCTGAACGGCACCCACCTAGGCCCAAACACGCCGAACTGGGTCCAAACGCGCTGATCTGGCTGCCGACTGTCTTGAGCCAAGCCATTGCTGATCCCCTCTGCATTCACCCCAATGCTTCAATCTTCCTCGCTGCTTTGGGATGGAGTCATTCGTGACCCTGCAACTCATCTCTGGTCTTTTCCACGAGTCGGCTTGTGGTCTCGGAGCTTTTCGGCCCTCTGTCTCTGAGCTCCACAAGACAACTCTCCAGACATAGGAGATCAAGTTCCAAATTATACGTCACAGGCTCCAACAGTTTCCATAACACAGGCAAGACAAAAAGAACAAGCAGAAGGTGTAGAAAGAGTGAAATAATTGGAATGTTTTACTATTTGGAAGATGTTGCCCTTGGAATCGTTGCTCACTGGCGCCATCTTGACCAGAAATGCTAATTAAGACTAAACTACTTCCTGCATTGCTAGTACTTCAACATATTTTATGCTTATCAAAGCTTTTGGCCTTTAGGATTTAACTCTTTCACATTTATAGTTTGTGTTGTTTCAGATCCTCAAACAAATTTTACAATATATAAACATAGTCAATGACTCATTGGTAACATTCCGATCATTTTTACAAACAAGAGTGCTAACAGTTCAACCAACAATTTCTTATACATTGCACCACTCTAAAGACCAAAATGCCATGATGTAATTGGCTGAAAAAATGGTGTTTTTTTTTTAATTTCATGTCAGCATTAGTGCAGTTTAGTACATCAGATAAACAGAAAAAATCCTCAGCTACCTCGTTTTGCAATCATCTGTGGACAACCCAGGTTGAGATCAATGGCATTGCAGTAATCCTGAGCGAGCAAACAGGCTTGGACAAACACTTCTGGGTCATTTGCACAGAACTTAAAACAAAAAAAGACAATAAAACATATTAAAAATAGGTAATGCAATCAGACTGATATTTCACTAGGTTTTTTGGTAACCAGGAATATTGGATGATCTAGCTGCAGTGGACAAAGGATTACATTGAGTCAGGTTCAACTACAGATGTGCAATCCATCTGCCCAATTTCACCTACACTCGGGTGATCCATCTGATACACAGGGAAGTCTTCTTGTTATTGTAAATGGGACACTAAATGGAAATAGTTACTGGGTTATCGAAGCTAAATAAATTATAAACATTTTAGTTCATATTTTTCTGTTAATATGCTCAATATATTTAAATTAAATCAATAGACAGAATGATGTTACAATTCAGCGATAGAAGGAGTGTGAAAAGGTCAAGTTCAAATGTCAGTGAGGTATAGTTTTGCTTTATTCCTGTTATAATTGCTCTAAGCCCAATACCTGAACGACGAGTGGTCGATCTTCTGCATTTGTCTCATTGTACAGGTTCTCCTTTCTGTAATTTGCATCCCGCACGAATACCTGAGCATGAAGCATAGGTGTGTAACAGAGATGGGCACCATGGCGACGACTAAGCAACCTCCATGCAAGCTCACTCTGATCCACCATTGGAGCAACCACGTATCGTGCACCATTTAGCGTTGTCCTCCAGAAATCAAACCCCTCCAGTTTGGGCATCCCGACTGATCTGCAAAGAAAGCACGACTTCAGGATTGAACTTCTTTTTAGAACCGAGATGCAGAGAAATTTCTTTAGTCAGAGGGTGGTAAGTCTGTGGAATTTGTTGCCACGAGTGGCTGTGGAGGCCAAATCATTGGGTGTATTTAAGGCAGAGATAGATAGGTTCTTGATTAGCCAGGGCATCAAAGGGTATGGGGAGAAGGCAGGGGAGTGGGGATGACTGGAAGAATTGGATCAGCCCATGATTGAATGGCAGAGCAGACTCGATGGGCCGGATGGCTGACTTCTGCTCCTATATCTTATGGTCTTATGGAAAGCACAATGGAAGTTTTTATAATCTCAGATGATAGACTGTAACAGCAGAAGTTAGCAGGTCAGTATGAGAAACAGTGGTCAGTAAAAAAGTAACACACACAAAATGCTGGAAGAACTCAGCAGGTCAGGCAGCATATATGATAATGAATAGATAGTTGATGTTTAGACTCTTCTTCAGGATTTTGGGTTATCAAGAATCACCACTTTTTGAATCAGTGCCCATCGATCCCAAATGTGTGCGTTGCTTAGGATTTCCAGCATCTACAGACTTCCTTGTTTATAATAAACATGTGTTGTATTAAATCACTGTCATATGGGCATGTGAGTGCCAAATGAAAGATTTCAAATTAGATATGACCTGTGATCTTTCTAGAAGTCAGGATACCGGGTAAAACTCCAACTCCTCTTCAAAACTGAAATAGCAGGGGATCTTTTTTGGCCACAACTTACGAAAAGTACTACAAATGCTAAAAAACTCAAGCAGAAACAACAAGTGCTGAAACCCCTAAGCAGGTCAGGCAACAGCTGTGAATAAAGAAAAAAAGTGTTAACATTTCTGGCTGAAGGCTCTTGGTCAAGCAGCAATGCAGGAATTGCTCAATACTGCTTGTGCACATCAGCCTCGAGCACCAAGAAACAGTGTTTGAATCAGTAGGGTGGATCCATGTCTTAAAAACAGCTCTCTTGAAAGACCAGAAAATCTAATAATCCTTTCGTAACAACAAATTGCTCCTGCAAAAATAAAATCCATCCTTCCATGAGATGCACAAAATATAAACTACCTGCCTTTCTTTCCTGTCTTCCCCTCCTTTTCTTTACCCTTTTTTCATTACTTTGACAAAAAAAAACATCCTTTAAGGAAAGTTCTTTAAATTTCCAACCAATCAGCAAATTATGTTCTCTCATAGAACATTAATTACAGTAATCAAAAAGGCATTTCCAATCTGTATTTCTTAACTTTAAAAAGGGCAAATGTTGAAACTATCTTTGTGGCTACAGATGAAAAGAGAAACCTCTGAGAAACTCTATGGATTTGTACTGAGCTGCATGTCAGGTCTTGCCTCTGGATGCATGTTGAAGTCCTTGGGTGCGGCTGGAACCCATCGATTTATTTAACTGTAGTCTTACACTGTTCCTAAATAAATCAGTTATATATTGTGACCTCAGCTCCACATTTGGAAAGCACACAGGAATAGCCCAAAATTGCCCTTGAAAGGTTCAATTTCTCGTTTCTTTATGCCTAAAAGCAGCTTGTCATTTTTCTTTGCAATTGTTCAAACTAATTAACCAGATGAAAATTAATAAAAATTGCAGATGCTAGATACTTGAAAGAAAAATACTGCAAAAAGGAGGTTTTCTGGAAGAATGTGGGGCACGTGGCCAAGTGGTTAAGGCGATCTGGGAGTCCTGAGTTCGAGCCCCAGCTGAGGCAGCGTGTTGTGTCCTTGAGCAAGGCACTTAATCACACAATGCTCTGCGATGACACTGGCGCCAAGGTGTATGGGTCCTAATGCCCTTCCCTTGGACAACATGGGTGTCATGGAGAGGGGAGACTTGCAGCATGGGCAACTGCCAGTCTTCCATACAACCTTGCCCAGGCTTGTGCCCTGGAGAGTGAAGACTTTCCAGGCGCAGATCCATGGTCTTGCAAGACTAACGGATGCCTTTTTTTGTGGAAGAATAGGTGGAACAATGGATGTTCCTTCCTGAAGTTGTTATCAAATGTTCCAATCAGGGAGGCACAGTTTTGACCTCTAAATTCCAGATGCAAATGTCATATCTCAAAACAGTCACAGTACCTCCCTCTCAACTAGGTCCCTATTATTGAACCACAGGCTATTGTCTCCTGCACAGTCGTATTTTTCACTTCCTTGGAAGATCTTACCCCTTTTCACCCAACCCCCACATTTCCCAACTTTGTAGTGCCCCAGCCCAGTTCTACAAGTAGGACTGGCTTAACGAACCCATTGTTTCAGTCTGCTCTTACCCCATTATTTCTTCCTATTTTAACTCTACTCTTTATCCCTTGTCCAGTCCCTTACATCCATGATACCTTGAATGCCCACAGACATTGACAGTTCCATTTTCCTGGCCCTAAACTGGTGCATCCTCACCATGGATGTACAATCCCATTTGACCACCGTCCTGTATATGGAGGGTCTGAGAGCTTTCTGCTTCTTCCCTCAACAGAGACTCAACTAACCAGTTCCTCTCCATCAGCATACTTATTTGCCTGGCAGAACTTGTCTTCACAACGAGGAACTTCCCCTTCAAGTCCACTCACTTGTAGTTAGGGGAACTTGTATGGGCCTCAAGCTGTGTCTGTCTTTGGTAGGATACGTAGAACAAACTCTGAACCTCCCTCAACTCCCTCTTCTGGTACAGTGATGACTACATTGCGGCTGCTTCCTCCGTACATACGGAAATCAGAAATTTTATCAGTTTTTATTCCAATTTTCACCCTCTCTCTGTGAAGAGTAAGAATTTTAGATTGTATACTGTATACATTCTCTGATATTAAATTGAACCATTTGAACATCTGATCTAATTTTCACTTGCCCTATTTCCGAAGCTTCTCTTTCCTTTTCAGATCAATATCTTTGGGAATAGATTAACCACAGACATCCATTAAAAGCCCAAACAGTATCACGGCTACCTTGATAATATTTCCTCCCACCATGTATCTGAGAGAATTGAGAAGAGAATTGATACATCTTTAAAGGCGAAGGGTGGTCACACTAAATATTAATTTGATTTAGGCTTTTACTGTGTACTGCTCTTTGTAGTAATAATTTTTGTTATTTAGAAACATTTTTGAAAGCATCTTTGGTTTACAGAATATTTTTACATGTGCCTTAGACTTCTGCACAGTTACAGTACCACTGAGCTCAGGGGCATCTGTAGTTTACTGAGCCAAGTAGCTGAACACATTCTATATAAGTTCATGTAATGATAATCCTATATCTTTATCCTTTTAATTATCCATCACCTGATGATAGCCATTCGTTTGCCTAAGTTTTCCACATTTAAAAATAATTGTTTCCCCTCTAAGAATGTTCAGGGTAAAAAGTTCAGTGTCATATATTTGATGTGTATATATAATGTCATACACTTATTGAAAATAATTGATGGTGTATAACCAGACAGCCAGTGCATGGCAGTCTGGACTTAGAACTATTAAAAGTACCTGCAATATATCAATCAAGATGGTGGAAGAATGTGTTAGTTTTGAAACATTTCGTCAACAAATTTCCTATTTTGCCTCCCTTATTCTTAAATCTTTCTCAATTTTATTTCACTTGCTCCTGGCCTGCTTTCCCTCTTTCATCTTATTATCTACCAGTAGGTTGTATTCCCACTCATGATGCTAATGTTTGTCGGCTCATTGTGGGAGAAATACGTAATTCAGCAATTCAGTACTGTGCTGAGAAACTGTTCCAATGTTAGAAGATCTGGGCTGCTTTATGGATGAGACATTACAAATTAAACTTTGGTCTTCTCTTTCAGAATTTAAAAGGTTGCATGACATCAAGAAGACAGGAGCTAGTCTAGGACTTTTCAGCTTTCAAAACCCAATCCACCATTCAACATGATTGTGGCTAATCTGCAACCAAACTCCCTAACTGTTCCTGACATCTTCTAATAACTTCGGTTATTAAAAACTACTTAAATTATTGCAACCTAACATTATCCATTATTCTGCTGTCTCCTCCCTTCTTTTCCAGTTCTGCAGAGGGGTCTCAGCCTGAAACATCAACTGCTTATTCATTTCCATAGATCCTCCTGAGTTCCTCCAGCATTTTGGATTTGGATTTCCAGCATCTGCAGACTTTCTGGTGTTTATTATCCATATTTTTCAGAAGTAGAATTAAATTCCTACTGCACTCTGCACAGAGCAGTTTCCTAATATTATTCCTAAAAGCTATTTTATTAAATTTTACAACAGGCATCCAAATCTGACAATAGAAAATAGGAGCAGGAGTAGGCCCACAAGGCCAGACCTATATTTTAATATGACCTTTACTACGATGGGCTCAGCTCCTCTTCTATGCCAGCTCTCATTAAAACCTATGTTACAACATGGGTTTCAACCCCAAAACAGAAATGGCTAGAGTTGCTCAGCACTTTCATGCATGGGTATTTATTCAGTGCATCAGAAATCAAACTTACAAAAATAGTGAAAAGAAAACTGCAAATATTCACAAAAAGATATCTACCAAAAAAAACCACAATTATAGTTAAGTACTTATACTTGGCCGATGTGACCTGCTGGCAGCTCAATCTTTCTCTCCCCAACCGAGAGCGATCCACCCCATTTTTTAAGCATGGGGACGTACCATCTTTAATTACCCGCAAAGTTAAATTAAGACTACACATGAATTAGAATATGATGTACCCCACAATACAGTTACAGTCATACTACAAAATAAACAGAAGAATCCACCTTAAATACAGAATATAAACAATATATACACATTTACACATCCCTATTACTAAAGAAATGGAGTATTCCACTCTGTTTGGTGAGAAAGGCACCATTAAACCAACGCCATTATAAGAATATACCCGGTAAGACATCCAAGTGCGCACACTCAGTGCAACATCAGCAGAATGACAAGGAAATGTTTGTGTGTGTGTGTGTGTGTGTGTGTGTGTGTGTGTGTGTGTGTGTGTGTGTGTGTGTGTATAAATACGCATGTGTATGGAGTGCATTTACCGAGAGCTCTCTGTCACACCTTAATTGCTTGATCTTTCAAATACTGATCAATCTGCACATTAAATACACTTAGTGGCCACTTTATTAGATACATCTATACACCTGCTTATTATACAAGTATCTAATCAGCCAATCATGTGACAGCAACTCAATGCATAAAAGCATGCAGACATGGTCAAGAGGCTCAGTTGGGAGTGAGGAGTGAGGATTGAGGTTGGAGCAAAGGACTGAGCCTGTTGTTGGAAGTTGATCTCAGGCAGGAAATTGGGGGGGGGGGGAGTAGAGATGGCAGGAACTGACAGAGGAAGCGAATGGGAGGTGGTATTGGGTGTTAGGAGTTGTATGGAGGAAAGCAAGTGGCAGGTTTCTGAGAAACAGAAAAATAAGTGGCTGATTGAGGATTGCAGTGATGAAAGCAGCAGACAGGATTTAAATAAAAGAAGGAAGGAAGAGTTTAAGGTCTTCATCAGTTTTTGAATGTGAAGCTGTTTCTGATATCAATCTAATTAGACCTAAGGATTTAAAATAAACCAGTGGGAGATATGTGGCTGCAAAACCTTCAAGAGATGTATCACTCAGTATTTTATAAAGATAGTAAGCAATGTGAAAAAACTTTGCGGTTAAAAGCTGTGGAAGGAAGGAATTATATTGAATGATAGTGGTTTTGGGGAGTAATCGCTGGAGTGCCTCTAGATGCATCAATTGACCAAGTTACAAATAATTTAGTTGGGAGAAAACATGTGGGCGCTAAATGTTTAAAAAGGGAGTAAATTTGTAGTGGAGTAAGAACAAATAGCCTATTGGTGTTAATTAAATTTGACAGATTGAAGTTACTGGTTAGAGTATATGAGTTATATAGTTTTAGTCTATGCATCACCCTTTCTGAAATGTTTTCAATGCCAGAAGTTTAGCCATGTAGTAGCTGCATGGAATCATAAAAAGCAATGTGGTAGATGCACTGCAGAGCATGATTATGGCAATTGCAGAGAAGGCATTCAGCTAAAATACATAACAACTGTAGAGGA
Source organism: Mobula hypostoma (assembly GCF_963921235.1). Lineage (NCBI taxonomy): Eukaryota > Metazoa > Chordata > Chondrichthyes > Myliobatiformes > Myliobatidae > Mobula > Mobula hypostoma. The sequence continues at coordinate 34,317,806 of NC_086118.1, read as the reverse complement.
GAATATAGCTCTGCTTATGAGTGTCCTGTATTTAAGAAAACTGGAAGTCCAGCATGATCAGGTCAGGAAATGATCATATCATATGCAGAGGCTCTGTAGAAAGTACAGAAGACAGTGTCGGGGGACCTATTAATATCCAGAAATCAGATAAATTAAAGACAGTGTATAAAGGGCATGATTGTATAATAAAGGATTTATTGATTGTTGATAAACTAAAGTTTGTCACTTTCATGGCAAAAATGGTAAATTGTACAGCACAAACTAAAAGTAGGATAGAAAAAATTAAAGCCACACACAAAATGCTGGAGGAACTCAGCTGGCCAGGCAGTATCAGGAAGAATACAGTTGACGTTTCAAGCCAAGATCCTTCAATTATATAAATAGCAGCAAAATAAATCTAGAGATAAAAGACTTGACTCTAGAAGTCACTAATGATGCCCTTCACAGAATAAATAATGTTCAAGGTTCAAAGGAGGATTGTTAATGTTTTTTTTCTGATCTTACAATGGAATGCAAGAAGCCAACTAGCTAGTGGTCAAGAATTTAAGAAATTTACTGAAGACCTACAAATAAACCTGATATTATATGTGTACAATAAACATGATTGAAATCTTGTTTAAGTTTTAAGATACCAGGTTATGTTGATATAAGATGCAATTGGAAAATGGGTAATGAAGGAGGTGTCCTGAAGAAGCGTCTTGACCTGAAACGCCAACTGTTTATTCATTTCTATAGATACTGCCTGACCCAATGAGTCCTCTAGAATTTTGTGTGTGCTGCTTTGGATTTCCAGCATCTGCAGAATCTCTTGTGTAGGAAACTTTGTCACATGGTGTGAGCAGAATTATCTGCAGCTTAATGTGAAAAAGACTAAGGAGCTGGTGGTAGACCTGAGGAGGGCTAAGGCACCGGTGACCCCTGTTTCCATCCAGGGGGTCAGTGTAGACATGGTGGATGATTACAAATACCTGGGGATACGAGTTGACAATAAACTGGACTGATCAAAGAACACTGAGGCTGTCTACAAGAAGGGTCAGAGCCGTCTCTATTTCCTGAAGAGACTAAGGTCCTTTAACATCTGCCGGACGATGCTGAGGATGTTCTACGAGTCTGTGGTGGCCAGTGCTATCATATTTGCTGTTGTGTGCTGGGACAGCAGGCTGAGGGTAGCAGACACCAACAGAATCAACAAACTTATTCCTAAGGCCAGTGATGTTGTGAGGATGGAACTGGACTCTCTGACGGTGGTGTCTGAAAAGAGGATGCTGTCTAAGTTGCATGTCATCTTGGTCAATGTCTCCCATCCACTACATAATGTACTGGGTGGGCACAGGAGTACATTCAGCCAGAGACTCATTCCTCCAAGATGCAGCACAGAGCGTCATAGGAAGTCATTCCTGCCTGTGGCCATCAAACTTTGCAACTCCTCCCTTGGAGGGTCAGACACCCTGTGCCGATAGGCTGGTCCTGGATTTATTTCATAATTTACTGGCATAATTTACATATTACTATTTAACTATTTTTTATGTTGCAACTGTAACGAAAACCAATTTCCCCCTGGGATCAATAAAGTATGACTATGTGTTTATAATGGAGGAGGAGTGGCTACCTTTGTCAAAAATGGGATAGCACATAGTTATGGAAATTGGGGTTGCTTATGAGTCAATTGTGGTTGAAATTTGGGGGAAAGAATAGTAAAGTACAGATAATATATTTTTATAACCCTTGTAAAAGGTTAACATCTCATATATATTGGAAAGTGTTGATGGAAATGGGAGAAATAAGCTCATACATTGTGGGGATTTTAATGCTTAGTGCTACATGGAGTTGTGGTGTCACAAATGTGAATGGGACAGTGGTGGAAGACTTTCTGGAAAAAAGTGTTTGGAGTGCTTCAATGATGGTAGGAGTATAAGGATAAATCTATTAAACAACATTGTTTCTGCTATAGACCTTACACTGGTATCTGAGGATATAGCAAGTGTGTTTAACTGGGAAGTCTATAGTGATACGGTAGTGGGGAGTGATCATTTCCCAGTATCTGCACAATGGGAATAGATGTGCATCAGAGAAAAGGTTCTCATATCACAAGTTGAGAAGTTGTGTGGAGATCTCCAGCGCATTTTCAGTCTGAGTCTCAGCCTGGAAAGGGTCCTCACTGTGGTCCCAGTACCAAAGAAGGGCCAACCGAAAGGGTCTTGGCCCGAAACATTGGCTATATTTTTTTCCATTGATGCTGCCTGGCCTGCTGAGTCCCTCCAGCATTTTGTGTGTGTTGTTTGTTATAATATGTTTACACAATTATTGGATTTGAAACTTACGTTGGTTCTGAAGTTCTTTATTACAATATGGGTTGAAGAGCGACTTCCTCTTTCCTGGCAATGAGCAGTTGTTATCCCTATACTGAAACCTGGTAAGGATTAATCAGATTCTTCCAGTTATAGACCTATTTTGCTAACTTCACATGTATGTAAGACAATGGAACAAATGGTTAGAGCAATGCTTTCTTGTTTTGTGGAAAGTAGTGGAAAATTAGATAGAGTTCAAGCTCAAGCACTAAAATTATGTTGTGTGCTATTAAATCATCCCTAATTTCTGCCTTACTGGTAGAAGTAGGTGAAGTACCTTTGCATCTACACATATTACGGTTAGCAATGATTTATTGGGTTAGTAAGACTTCAAAGCTGGACATCCAAGATTGGCAACATTAGTAGAGCATTGGGAGAACTACGTTCCTAAGGTCATCAGATTTGGCTGGATGGGAAATGAATGGGCACAACATTGAATTGCTTAATGTGGAATATGGTCTCTTTGTACCCTTTTCTGTCACTCCTCCAAGGTTTTTCCCTTTACCTGAGGTTGATTTGGGTCTTCAGGAAAAGATCAAGATCAGGAATGATGTATATCAGTGGCAGAGGAAGTTCAGCAATATATACAAGGCCGATATTATGGCTTCTTACATATCTACACAAATGGTTCAAAAGATCCAGGGACAGGTCGTTCAGGTGTTTCTACTTATGTTCCAAAGTTTCATGTGACAATTGAGAAAAGATTATCAGACAAAGTATCAGTATACATGACTGAAATGATTATGTACTTCTGTGCTCAGATTGTTATCGGTGTTGGGATTTATTAAAACAAGTATTTCAAAATATAGGCCAGACATTCTTCTTGAGATTGAACATCTGTTGAGGCTGCAGAGGCTAGGCTTGTGTATACATTTCTTATAGTTCCCTGCTCCTGTTGGGGTTGAAGGAAATAAGGTGGCAGACATTCCAACCAAGCAATCACTTAAAATTGAGGATATGTGTTGCATATAAAAGTAGTGTTGCCTTTGCATAAAGGAGATGGAAGCCATAATTTAAAAACTCTATTTGATCACTGTAGCAACAAAGTTGGGATAAGGAAAAGAAAGGACAGCATATACATAAAATTAAGAGGATGGTGGAGACAAGTTTAGATGGGTATAAAAGGAGGGAAGAAGTTTTTTTTACTGTGGAATGATTGTTGGTGCCAGAACATCTCAGAAACCGTTGATCTCCTGGGATTTTCATGCACAAGTCTCTAGTTTACAAAGAATGGTGCAAAAATCAAAAAAAAAATCCAGTGAGCAAAAGTGAAAATGCCTTGTCAGTGAGAGAGGCCAGGGAAGAATGACCAGACTGGTTCAAGTTGATAGGAAGGCGACAGTAAATAAAATAACCACGTGCTATAACAGTGGTTGCAGAAGAGCACCTCTGAACGCACAACACATCACACTGTGAAGTGGATGGGCTACAGAAGCAGAAGTCCACATACACACACTTGGTGGCCATTTTACTCAGTACAGGATGTACCTGATAAAGTGACCACTGCTTGTCTGTCTAATGGTGGGAATTTTCTAGAAATTCACTACCCTCTGAGAGAAGAAATTCCTGTGCCCCTCAGTTTCAAATGTCCAGCCCCATATTTTGTAGGTGTGTTTTTTGCCTTTTCCCGTTGTATCTTTTCAACATGCATCCTGTAATGCCGCCTTCAGATCTAATGTGTTTCAGAAAGATCATCCTCGTTTAAACTCCAAGGAATACAAACCCAAACAGGTTATCCTTTCTTGACAGAATAATCCCCTTGTCCCTGGATTGATGCCCCAAGCAAAAGTAATTCTCTTGTAAACCTCAATCAAATCACTCCTTTACTAAACTTCCACATAATACACCACTAGCTGCTGTTATCATTCCTCAGTTTAACTCTTGGAATCCAGCTGGTATGCCAGAAAAATCTCTGCAGTCTTTCTTCCAAAAACAATCAAATGCATTACCTAAAATAGCTCACGGTTCCAATCAATGTTTTTGTTGAAAAGCAGTAAATATTTTCCACTTGTTTTCCAGTCCTTTGATAAAAAGCCAGAGTTCCATTAGCCTTCCTGATTTTCCTCTGCATCTATGACTTTTTAATAATTAAGAATTTGAGCAAAGTACCTTTGGGCCTGTACTGCTATTTATTTTTATAATTTCTGTTCTATCCATTTTAGATCCAATCTGCTATTTGCTTACAATGAAATTTAATTCATACAAGTATAAGCTTACACAAGTATGAGTGCAATGCTTCCACCTGGGCTGCTCACCTGTCTTTGGCGAACTTAGAACTGTGTTCCATCTATCACTCATGTCATTTATAAGCTTGATAAGGAGTTACACCCAAACAACAATCCTCATGAAAAAAAATCCTAAATCTGAATTCCTTGACAAAATTTACCCTTTAACCCACATCACAAAGAGAAAACATTTACTCATGAAGAAGGAATTGTTTGCGAGAGCTTGCGGCGTTTCCTGCTTTATCGCGCTGTTTTAGACTTTGCAAAGTATTTAAGTGGTCGCATATTGCTTCGAAAGATACCAGTGAAAAGTGTAATTTAAATGCAAGCGTTAATTTCTTCCTCCTAAACGTGACCCAACCCTCTTTCTCTCTCAATGTCCCAGCCGTTCCTTTGCTTCCCCTTTTTGACGTGACGGCTTTTCCCTCTGCCCCCTTTCTCCAGCTCGCTGCCGTATTCCCTGCCGCTCCCATCCCCTCCCTCTTCCCTGCTCTTTCTTTCCATGTGTTCCTTCTCGCCACTCACCCACTGCCGCCTCCGAGTCCGCTCCTTAAATCTGACCGCCGAGCGGTCCGTCTTTACTCTGCTCCGAATGGAAACCGAGTCCCTTCATCGCGTTCGGTCCGACGGCTGCAGCACCGCCTTTGGCCGCGCTGGGGATTGCGCTGATTGATGAGGGAGGAGCTGTGATGTCCTCTAATCTGCATTAGGTCCATCGGTGTAATTAAAAAGCACATTCTAAAAATCGAAATGATTTTTTTCTACTGATGTATTGCAGCATTCAATTATGTGCTGATGATTACTGTTCTCCTCAAATGATGTTTCACTTGCAAACCAACATCCACAGCATTGAGGCCCTAGTCAAGTCACTGGGTAACCTTGAGCAAGCTACTTATCTCATACGCCTAACACCTATCTCCAGAACTGTGGTAAACCATGTATATATGTTGTAACTCGGTTGCCTGTCTGGACACACCCCTCTGCTGACTGCCCCTGTGGCTCCTCCCACAGTGTCCTGTATAAAGGTGTTTTGCCTTGCCCCTCCCCCTCAGTCTGGGGGCAGACACTCACTGTGGAGGTGGTATTGTACAGCGAATAAAAGCCTTTCAGTATTTTACCAAACCTCAGTCTTTTGGAGTTATTGAAGGTACTTCAAGAACCAAAAAATCAATCTCATGTTCTATCATAAGTATGCATTTCCTGGTAGATGAAGATTCAAGGATGTCCTCAAAACCTCCTTAAATCTCCCTTGACTCCTCGGATTTCCTGGCCAATGATTACTCAAAGTGAAGAAAGAACAATTTAAATAATATTGGGAACTTCAAGGCCATGCACCAGAAGCATACAGACACTCTGTATAAATAGAAAAGGACCTCCTCATAAGCTACCCAGACATCTAATCCCACCCCCACCATCACTTGCCCATCTGTGGAGTCTATGGTTCTCAACTTTGCCACATCAGTCATCTCAGAACCTACTAAACTGGAGTAGACGCAAATCACCATCAATATAAGAGATTGCCTATGATGAAGGTCTTCTTTGTCATGGAGTTACAATATTTCTTAAATTTACTATGCATAAAACCAATCTGTATATGGTTTGTTACAAGTGTCTTGAGTTAGATTAAATTAAATCTTGGGAGAAGGAAATTTTGGTAAAGTCCAACACATCCGATGTCTTCCACAAAACAAACACCTAAAATAAATTGGCTTGTCACAAGTCCTGCTTATGCAACCACTGACACCGGGCAGACAATCTCTGAAGAGTAGTGATAATGGCTGGAGTCACCCATCATGCAAAGACACTGCCCAGATGAAGGCAATGATAAACTACTTATGTAGAAAAATTTGCCAAGAAAATTGTTATAGAAAAAATAGCATACCGGTCATCCAATAAATTAATGGCATGTTAAACATAGAGTGAAATTTATTATAAATAAGGTTGGAAAAGAATGCTTAGCAGAAAACAAATGAAGCAAAATCCACATTGCAAATAGGAAGCTTCATGGTAACTATCATCAAGTTGATTCATGTAATAAAGTGCATGAATGTTTCAACATATAACACAAATACAAAATCCAATTCCTAATACTCAGTCAGTATTGTAACTATAAGTACAGATTAAATTTATTGCGAGAAGTATTTTGGTCAGGAATGTGAAACTGGTTATGATAAATTATGGGTTTATAAACCAGAGGCCAAGCAAACCCTTGACTTTGCATTGTTCCATGGTGGAGAAGTATATTGCTTGGCACTGTTTCCTGTGATGCCAAAATTAACTTGTTTTGGGATAGGTTAGCTACTGGAGCTTTCTTGTTTCTGCTCTGTGGCCTACCTTTCTGACCCAGGACTTTGATCTCAGTGTGGAGATGCCCTGTGGCAATGAACGGGGAAGGTACTTCTAGTGCGGTCTCCCAGAAAATCCTCCAAACTGACTGGAGGGACAATTGAACCAACAGCAGCATCCTCTCCAGTCAAGCAGCTCTGACTGGAAGGTCAACAATCTGAAAGGTTAATCTGTTTCTTTATCAGTTGTTAATGTTATGGAGCAAAGGAAACAAAAAAATGTGGTAAAGCATATTTTTTCTTGATCAATATTTAACCTGTAGGCAATATTTATCCTCGCCATTCACCTTGATTGGCAAGGATCGCATACGCTCTTTGATAACACATGTGTTATACACATTTAGAGGTAAGGTACAGCATCTGTATCCAATGCACAGAGTTTTCAACATTGAGCCAAAGGAGCAAATGTTGGATTATATTGACAGACATGTGAACCCTGTGAAGAGCTCATAATGTATGATCTCCTGACCATTCCCTCAATAATCCTGGAAGAATCTTAATGGAGTCATCTGCCTCCAGGGCACTATTATGGGCACTAACTGGCCTGTACCTAGAAAATTATCTCCATACGCGTTAAGGAGCAGACTATTTAGTCTAATATTTATAGCAGTGATGAGAATGTTTTTAATAAGAAGAGAAAGTTATTATACTTGTTTGCTTCCTTTCCCATGCTACCTTATCTACTCAAGTCTTAGAAATATAGAAATATAGAAAACCTACAGCACAATACAGGCACTTTGGCGCACAAAGCTGTGCCGAACATGTCCTCACCTTAGAAATTACCTAGGGTTACCCATAGCCCTCTATTTTTCTGAGCTCTATATACCTACGTAGGAGTCTCTTAAAAGACCCTATTGTACCTGCCTCCACCACCGTCACCGGCAGCCCATTCCACACACTCACCACTCTCTGCGTAAAAAACTTACCCCTAACATCTCCTCTGTACCTACTTCCAAGCACCTTAAAACTGTGCCCTCTCATGCTAGCCATTTCAGCCCTGGGGAAAAGCCTCTGACTATCCACACGATCAATGCCTCAAAAGCATCTATACCTAAAAGCAACAACAAAACCTTTGGTGTAAACTATAGACACCAGCTCATCAATTTGCAACATCTGTCTGGCTAAATAGTTGCTCTTGTGTTTTATGGCTGCCTTGCTATCTATTCTGCTATTTGCCCAGTATATAATATGTTGACCTTAAAAATAAATACCTTATTGATCCCGAGTGGGAATTTCTTTGTTACAGCAGCAATATTTAAAAACACACTTAACAGAGTGCCGACTTAACTCATAATAAATCCAGGATAATAATATACCAATAATAATTTACCGATGTGCAATAATAATGCACAAAATAATAAAATGGAGACTATTGTATTCCTGTCGCATAGAGATGAACTGTTGCAAATGATTATTGTATTTGGTAGGAAAGTACTTGATTGCATTCTTTTTTCACTTTAAAGAATTCTTCTAAAGTCGTGTATCCTTTTTAAAGTCTGCTGATGACACTTTAAAATCTTACAAGAACATTCAAATTTTGATGATTGTGCAGTTCGAGCAGTTCAAATTAAATGCAGTATTTTAACTCCAGTCTTGTGCTTTTCCTGAATAATGTCAAAATCGCCATTATATATGTTTTTTCCCTTTTTTTCTGCCTCTTTCCTATTTGGAGTAGGTAAAGTTATAAGCAGAAATAGCTTATGAACTCACCTGTTTGTCCTTAAAGCGTTGAGCGCATTAATCTGTTCACTTCAGTATAGTACACTAAGCTGTAAACAAGTAAGTCTTTAATTCCCCCAAATACTGAAAATTCTCCATGAAGATGTGATGACAGAATGCTTTATGGATACTTGATAAAATATAAATGCTTGAGTTTAGTACTGAATAACCTCTATGCGTCTTTTGCAAATGTCGCCTATGTCAATATTTGGCACTACTGCAAGTTTAAAAATAGGGATTGAAAGAAAATCCAGCCGGTACCAACAAGCTACTGCTGCTGGAGATGACTATTGTTAAGTCTATTTGGAATGTTCTTATTTGTATGGAAATTATCGCAATCAGGCTGAACCTATGAGTGAGGTAGATAGATATTTTTGTTATGCAATTTGCTTCATAATATTTTCTTTGAAGGTTGACATTCTGTTCTGTTGTTATCTTGCAGTTGATCCTAAAGCTAAGGTACTCCTCTGGGCCAGTTGAGCAATCCTCCCCCCTCCCCAGCCCCAGTTGCCTTGGGGATAAGTCAGCTGCAGCATCCTTATCCCCAACCGCAGTCTTGAGTAGAGCCATGAAATTTCAGGCCAGCAGATAGTATTGTTAAATGCAGTACTCCTTAATTTGCCCCAATAAGTCTTGTTACCTGCGACCTAACAAAGATGGCATCACAGCAAGCCAGCCTAAAATGTCTGCCATTCATTGATAATTAACCAGAATCTACCTAGAGAGAAAAAAACAAGGGATCCTGCAGATGCTGGAAATCCAGAGCAACATAAACTAAATGCTGGCAGAACTCAGCCGGTCGGGCAACATCTATGGAAATGAATAAATAGTGAATCAGAATCAGAATCAAGTTTAATATCACTAACATGTGTCATGAAGTTCAGAACGAGGGGTCACAGTTTGAGGATAAAGGGGAAGCCTTTTAGGACCAAGATGAGGAAAAACTTCTTCACACAGAGAGTTGTGAATCTATGAACTTCTCTGCCACAGGAAACAGTTGAGGCCAGTATTTAAGAGGGAGTTAGATATGGCCCTTGTGGCTAAAGGGATCGGGGGTATGGAGAGAAGGTGGGTACAGGGTTCTGAGTTGGATGATCAGCCATGATCATACTGAATGGCAGTGCAGACTCAAAGGGCCGAATGGCCTACTCCTGCACCTATTTTCTATGTTTCTATGAAATTTGTTGACAGTACGATGCAATACATAATAATAAAGAAACTGTGAACTATAAAAACGGTGTATTATAATATAACTATTATACTGCATATATAAAATAGTTAAGTTAAATAGTAGTGCAAAAATAGAAATTAAAGAAGTCATGAGGTAGTGTTCATGGGTTCAATGTCCATTCAGAAAGGGGAAAAAATTGTTCCTGAATCACTGAGTGGGTGCCTTCACACTTCTGTACATCCTTCTTGAAAGTAACTTGGATGTATTTGTGTTCCTCAGCAGTAGCAGAGTGAAACGGAAGTATTTGATGGTTTCTATCAGAGCTGCTTGCACGAGTCCCCTTGACTATGGCGCCCGGAAATGCAGTGCCCTCCCTCAGGACTGGAAAGGAAGGGGGAGGAAGCCAGGACAAAAAGGTGGGAGAGGAGGGGGAGGAGGATAAGCTGGTAGGTGATAGGTGAAGCCAGGTGGGTGGAGGAGGAGGAGGGTGTTAAGTGAGAGGCTGGGAAGTGAAAACTGGAAAAGGCAAAGAGCTGGAGAGAAAGGAATCTGACAGGAGAGGAGGGTGGATAATGGGTGAAAGAGAAGGAAGAGGGGCACCTGGGAGATGAGGCAGGCAGGTGACCAGAAGAGGTAAGGGGGAGCCAGAGTGGGGAAATGAGAAGAGGGAAGGGGAGGGGAAAAATTACCAAAGCCACTGCGAGCACCAGATGACCCTAACAGATTTGCATGTGAGGTGTTGCATCACCAAAGACTGTTCCACATAGCCAACGAAAAGACAGGCATATTGTGACTTCATTTTATCCCCCATCATTCAGTCCCATTCCACCTATATCAGCGACACTTCTCATGCTGTCAGTCTCAACAAGTTTCAATTCCCTGGCCCTGATTGCCTCATTTTCACAATGGATGTTCTGTCCCTATACACTTCTATACCCCAATCAAGAAGGCCTTAAAGCTTTTTGCTTCTTTCTTGGCAACAGACCCGACTATCTCCCCTCCACCACCACCCTCCTCCATCTGGGGGACAGGTCCTCCCCCTCAACAATTTCTCTTTTGGCTCCTCCCACTTTCTCTTACTCAAGATGTAACCAAGGGCTCCCACAAGGGCCCCAAGCTACAACTGCCTTTTCATTGGCTACGTGGAACAGTCCACGTTCCAAGTCTTCACTGGTAATGCTCCGCAACTCCTTCTGCACTACATTGTCGACTGCATCAGTGCTGATTAATGAACCCATGCTGAGCACGTCAATTTCATCAACCTTGCCTCCAGCTTCCACTCTGAACTTAAATTTACTCAGTCTATTTCTGGCACCTCTCTCCCCTTTCTCTAGCTCTCTGTCTCCGTCACTGGAGACAAACCGTCCAGCGATACCTTTTATAAACTCACTGATTCCCAAGGCTATCTTGACTATTCCTCTTTACATCTTGTCTCCTGTAAAAATGCCTTTCCCTTTTCTCGGTTCCTTCGTCTCTACCTCATCTGTTCCCAGGATGAGGTTTTCCTCTCTAGGACATCAGAGGTGTTCTCCTTCAAAGAACAGCGTTTCCCTTGCTCCACCATCCATGCTGCCCTCACCCTCATTGCCTCCATTTCCTGGACATCAGCACTCCCTCCATCTTCCCACCGTTTTAACAAGGATAGAATTCCGCTTGTCGTCACCTACCTCCCCATCCAACACATCGTTCTCCACAACTTCCGTCATCTTCAAAGGGACTCTACTACCAAACTCATCTTTACCTCCACCCCCCTCCCCATTCTTTGCCTTCCACAAGGATCACTCCCTCCATGATTTTTTGTCCACTGGTCACACTAATTTCCCTTTTGGCACTTATCCTTGCAGGCTTCCTCAGTGCTACACCTGCCCATTCAATTCCTGCCTCATCTTCATTCAGGACACCAAAAAGTCCTTCCAGGGGAGGCAACACTTCCATGCAAATCTATTGACTATTGAATTGAATTGACTTCATTTCTTACATCCTTCACGTACATGAGGAGTAAAAATCTTCATGGTATGTCTCCATCTAAATGTGCAATATGCAATCATAGTAATTTATAATAAATAGAACAATCAATGTTATATAGAGTACAGTCAAATCAGTGTGAGTTCATCAGTCTGATGGCCTGGTGGAAGAAGATGTTCCAGAACCTGCTGGTCCTGGCTTTTATGCTATGGTACCGCTTCCCAGATGGTAGCAGCTGGGATAGATTGTGGTTGGGATGGCTTGAGTCCCCAATGATCCTACGGGGCCCCTTTTACACACCTGTCCTTGTAAATGTCCTGAATCATGGAAGTTCACAACTACAGATGCGCTGGGCTGTCCGCACCACTCTCTGCAGAGTCCTGCGATTAAGGGAGGCACAGTTCCCATACCAGGTAGTGATGCAGCCAGTCAGGATGCTCTCACTTGTGCCCCTGTAGAAAGTTCTTAGGATTTGGTGACTTCTATCAAACTTCCTCAACTGTCTGATGTGAAAGGGGTACTGTTGTGCCTTTTTCACTACACAGTTGGTGTGTGCAGACCACGTGAGGTCCTCAGTGATGTGGATGCCGAGGAACTTTAAGTTGTTTACCCTCTCAGCCCCAGATCCATTGATGTCAATAGGGGTTACCCCCGTCTCCATTCCTCCTGTAATCGACAACCAACCCCTTTGTTTTTGTGACATTGAAGGAGAGGTTGTTTTCTTGACACCACTGTGTCAGAGAGATTACTTCTTCTCTGTAGGTCACCTCGTTATTGTTTGAGATAGGGCCAATCAATGTAGTGTCATTGGCAAATTTAATTAGCAGATTGGAGCTGTGGGTGGTGATATAGTCATGGGTATACGGGGAGTAAAGGAGGGGACAGTACACAGCCCTGAGGGGCTCCTGTATTGAATGTCAGAAGGTTGGAGGTGAGGGAACCCACTCTTACAAACTTTCCTTTATGGATCCTGTCCATCAGAGAATGATCTGTCTACTGTATCTGGTGCTCCTGGTGCAGCCTCCTCTGCATTGGTGAGACCTGACCTACACTGGAGAACAGCTTTGTCAAGCACAATCTCCATCCACAACAAAGTGGAATTTCCGGTGACCAACTAATTCAATTCCTATCGCCATTCCCATTCCAACATGTTGGTCCATGGCCTCCTTGTCTGCCACAATGAAGCCATTCTCAGGTTGAAGGAGCAACACCTCATATTCTGTCTGGGCAGCCTCCAACCCGATAGTCTGAATATTGATTTCTCCAACTTCTGGTAATTCTTAACACTCATACTTCTCTACTCTGGGCTCTTACCTGTTCCCCTCTCCTGCTTGTCACCTCGTCCTGGCCCATCCCCGTTCCCATTCTCCCATGATCCACCCCTGTCTTCTATCAGATTCCTTCTTCTCCTGCCCTTTGCCTTTTCCATTTACCATCTCCCAGTATCTTACTGCATCACCCTCCCCCACTCACCTGGCTTCACCTATCACCTTCCAGCTAGTCATTCTTCCTCTCCCCTCCCCCCCCACACCCCCTTATTTTGGCATCTTTCCCCTTCCTTTCCAGTCTAGATGAAGGGTGTCAGCCTAAAACGTTGATTGTTTATTCATTTCCATAGTTGCTACCTGAGCATCTAGGCTACCTAGAAATATCAGTTACATAATATTGCTTTTCTTTATGACTGCAGGGGTTTACTTTTTGCCACAATTCCCTTTCCACGATAGACTTATAACCCTAATCTTCTATACAATTCCCTTTACAGTTCAAACCCGTATGTACACCTACTTTCTGAGATAATTTAATTTCCCCATAACATGTGAATATGTGATAGTTGTGAGGGAGACGTGGTGGCAGCAGGAAATAGATTGAGATCTAAATATTGAAGTATAAATGACATTTATGTAGGATTAGAAGCTAGGGAAGGTTGGAGGAGTGGTTCTGTTAATCAATGGTGCTGCTAGCACAATAAAGAGGAACGATCCAATTTCAGGAAACCAGGATGCAAGAGGCTTCGGTGAGGATGGGAAATGATGAAGGCAGCAGGTCACCAGACTACATCGAGGCCACCTGACAGTAGCCACATCATATTAAATGCAGCATATAAGGAAGAAAAAATTAAGAGTACAAGACAAAACCAGCCAAAAAAAAAACAAACTTGAGAATTTCTATAAGTGAAGTTCTAATAGATGGAGTATAATGTGGGAAGATGTGAAATTATCCATTTTGGCAGAAACAATGAGTGATTTAGATCTTTCAGATGCAGCAAAACCTGACACATGATTTGTAAAGACTAATAGTATAGTGCTTAATATTGTTTACTGCCAAGGGTATCAAGTACAAAAGTGGCCAGATTATACTTGAGATGTGAGAGATTACCAGTTTACATGGAATATAATGTATAGTGATTTGCTTTAAAGCAGAATGCTGAAGTATTGTAAGTAGTTAAAAGATTTTCTGGACTATGAAAAGGCCGACTGTCTTTTGAGAAAAGGTTCAACAGGCTAGGCTTGCAAATCTAGACACCGAAGAGGAGACATGTTTGAAACATAAGATCTGAGGGAATGTAATGGGAATACTTTCACTTCTGGGAAAATCTAGAACTTGAGGTGGGGGATGGGCACTGTTTAGCAACAAAGGGATGTCTAATTAAGATAATGATTTTTTTTTCAGTGAGCCCTGAGGGTTTTGTAGCACTGTTTATTAAAGTGAAGCAGAGATAAAGTCCTTGAAAAATTAGGGAAAATTATTTAGATTTTTGATAAGCAAGCCGGAGGCTTTGTATTGATGGCTTGGCAAACAGTCAGGTCATCCATGAACTTACAGGACAGAGCAGGCCTGAGGCCTAAGGGCTATAATGGCTGCTTTCTCATTCTGATGGGTTCACTTTACCATTTTCTGATGTGCAAATGTCATTTTCCCTGACAATACTGAATGTAACAATGGAAAGCTTTACGAAGTGATGTGTTTGTTATAGCTGCAGCTTCCAAGCATAAAGAGGATAAAAGGTTCCATTATGTATTGTATGCTTGGATTCAAAATCACCAAGGAAGTTTACGGAGTCACGTTTAGCCTTTTTGTATATGAGACAAGAACACCCATGTTAAACTAAATTCCTGACCGGTGAAATGGAGCTGTCTTTTTAGAAGTATCAGAAAATTTCACTTGTGTTCAGATATGGTTTTGCTCAGAAGAGTGCAGAAAAGTAAAATTAAATCTGATCAGAGGATGAAGCATAGGAGGCTAGATGAAACCTGCAGCAGAGTATACCACTTAAATCGTTGTGAATTGATGTTTTATTGGATGTTGATAATACAAACTGCATTGCCTCACCTCAAATACATATTAAAGTGTTCCTTGTACGATCAGTCTAGAAACCTGGGATATAACAGGAGGCAGGAATCAATTACATTCTTATGAGGAAATAGTTTAATGGCCATTAGTATATAACCAAAAATTGACTGACATCAGCCAATCCTTTCAGACCTCTAACCAGCTAAAATTACTCTTAAAATGCAACTAGTTCTGCTTTAGAAAAACAATTTTAAACAAGTTTCAGATGTTGATTTTTATTAAAACATAACATACATGAATATGGCCCAAGGTAGCTGTCTTACAAAACCAAGGAAAAAAAAATAAGCCACAAAATACATGAAAGAAATTTAATGACATTTGCTAACGACTGTTCGAACAGCAGAACTGGCTGATGTTCACAAATACACGGAATGTTCTTTTTTCCATGTCAAGATACCTGTCACATTAACTCAAAGCATGATCCTTACAGAGTCCCTCTGTAAATTTGACCTCTTTGGAAATATCTCAGCTACAGGTTCTACTGGGAGAAAAATGTGGCACTTGCAATACATGCACCTAATGCTTCACCAGAATATTCCAGTTTATTAAATAGTAATGGGTTCGTTCACCATCCACATGAAATGCTCAAAGCTTTGTGGCCCTTTGTGCGTTTATTTTGCAGGTTTTTCTGCAGAATCAGTGCCTTAGCCCGAGGGTGCTTCAGAAATATCAGCTACTAAACTGGAGAAGTTAGCAAATAATTAATGGGGGGGGGTAGGGGAACTAATTGTCTAGTGAGTTGGAGAAGGATCTTGGGAGTAACTGTATGAAAATGAAATGTTTTCCGCTTTCTCTGTGAAAAATAGCTATGGTTTTTGCTTTACATGAGCGACAGGGCATCAATGGTTGTTTAATGAAACCCTGTTTTGGCTGCCTTACATAGTATGCAATTTCAAGTCTTTCAAATTTCACTTGGCCTATGTTCCACTAGTCAAAGAAAAGTAAAATTTCTGCAGCTACCAATATTTGTCATAATGGGACATCAATGGCAACTTCCCATTTACCACAAAAAGCCTCACTCTTATGGTTTTTCCAAAGAGCAACTTTCCCAATCCAGACAAACCAAATGAACTGATGAGAGATTGCCAAATCCTAAAATCATTTTCTTCTGCCTTGAAACCAGGCACATAACAACTGATTATTCCAGATTAATCTGGTCATACTTACTTTAATGCCAATCTTCACTACTGGGGGAGGAAAAAAAAGACCGTCTTTATTTCATTCCACACACAAAAACACAAATATTTTATAACTTTTCTCCCATACTGTAAACATTACTTCCATAAAAATACAGAGGAATGGGTCATGCTTTTGATAGTTTCCACATTACATCATTCTTTTACAAGCTATTCCAATGGACAAATTAAAAAACTGAAGCATCATTGGTTTCTATTTCCTCATAGACAATGAACATCTCAGAAATAGGTCAGTCAGTTTTTCCTTGTTTGCCCGTATTGGTCCAGCCACGTACCAGTTTTTTTTTGCTCTATTAAGCACTATATTTACTGCTCTGAATTTCAACTAAGCCACATAAAATTACAGCTTTTGCAACAAATTCATTTTGTGAAGAGACTTAATAGCTGTACAATCTATTCCACGCGGTAGGAACCAGAGTCAAATTAACAGTACTTTGATATTTTCTTCAACCCTCCCGAGCGGCAACTCGTGGCTCAGCCAATGTGTTATGGATGATGCTGACGACAGAATCCACTGACGTCCCCTTCAGGAAAGTCCAGTGATCTCCTTCAATGACATGAATTAAGACCATGCCATCACAAACCTGGAAGTGGAAGTGGAACAAAATTAATCTCCTTCACTGCAGAAATATGGGAGTGCAAATGTCAGTTATGCAGCACATAAACAGGCCTTGTAGCCCAAATCATCCATGTTAACCAAGGCATCTCCAAATTGTATCATTTCTTAATGCATGTACTACTAAATGACAATAAAAGAGGACTGCGTGTCCTCATAACCTAATCTAATCATTGTTCCTGTTGCGATGGTGAGGATAAGGGAATGGACTGGGCTGATGGAAATTTATATACTATCCAAGTACCGGGAACTGATTAAGGTGCTTTTAGAAGCTGTGAAGATGAAGACACAAACTGGTTCATCGAGAGCTAAAATATTTACATTACTCATTTTGTAACACATGGTCAATTAACTTCCCTGTCCACAGAGTTAATGATGCAATTGAGGGGCTCATCTTCTGATTATCCCAACTGCTCTGCCAGCAACAGATCCTGGATCACCATCTATTTCAGCGTATACTGGCAAGTAACGTATGTAAAGTACACTTTACATCATTTCCATTCTTCTATACAAACTGTAATAAATCACCCTCTGGGATGTGGGTAGAGAAATACCACTTGTAGAGAGACTTGATAACTTAAGATCCCATCTTTTTTTTTTGAAATCATGAGTAAATCTGAGAAAGAGCACTTAGCCTCTTCAAAGTTTTATAACACTTTATAAATACAGTAGATTGTGTTTAATTGGGACATATCAGGACGAGTACATTTTGGCCCAATTAAGCAACTTCCCTAATAAACTCAAGTACCATGGAAATAGTTAAAAAGGTTAAAAAAGACTCAGTTAACAAATCATATATTTAAATGAAATACAGAATTAGAACATTACCATTATTCCAGTATTATAAAATTATGTACTGATTCCCAATTATGGATAGAGGAATTCATCCAGTGTACACTGCTGTGTTCTTTACATCGACTGTAAATTAACAGAATCAGTGCAGACACCTAGTGCAGGCAATGAATTTCCTTCAACGATTGTATCTTCCAAACTTTCATTACCATTGTAACATTCAAGATGATTGTTGATACCATCTAATTTGTTGAAGTAGTGAAATTGTTTCATTTTCATTCCTGGCCATTTCTGGCATCTCCAAGCCTGAATGCTTGAAGCCGTAGTGAGCAAAACAGTTCTGTATCGCCTTACTACATTTTTCTTGCCAGCTATCAGTGGCAAAAATAACTGCTTTTTGAACACAAACACATGCAAATGATGTTATTTAAAAACTTCACTCTAAGCGCAATGTAGTATCTGACAGCCACAAAAGTGCATGCAACTGATGCCAGTTACTGTTCAGCAATAGTCTCCTGTCCCAAAATAAGTGGTAGTGTTCCAAATAAATGGTTAGTTTTTGATTTTTTTTTAAAAAGAAAAAAGTTGTCCAAAATAAGCAGCTGCCCCGATTAACTGTAGCCCAATTAACCAGAATCCACTAAGTGCAACATCAGCACACATGCAAACATCCCATATTACTGATTGTCAATACAAAAATGATACATTTATCTCAACTGTGGCTAACCAGCAGAAAATATGCTAGCTATGCACATTTTCTGGTTCCCCTTTAATTATCCTGTCTATGATATCTGCCAAGAAACTCTTTCATAATACCATTTTGTCTTATATTAACTCAAAAACTATAGATGCCAGCATTTTGCTGCTGACAGATATTTGACTACTTGTCTATTGGTCTTTTGATTTGTGTCTCCCTCCAATGGTGGGTGTGTGCACACGTGCACGTGCCTTTTCTTTCTCCCACCCCCAAGTTCTATGGGGCCTTTCCTAATTCCAAGCAAATTTGCTATGCTGCTACTCTTCAACTTTGTCGTTTGGATGTATGAGAATTGACATCTAAGTTTAGACTTTGAAAGACCAATGACATTTGAAGAGCACACTCCCTAAGAAGCAAATGCCAAAGTACAGCAAGCTCTTTCAGGTATCTTTCCCCTCAATTCAAATTACCAGATTAAAAAGGGCGGGGGGGGGCAGGGGAAGGAAGAACATTTTGTTTAACTATTGTTTTTAATAGATTTGAGTTCCTTTTCAGCCCAGAGCCACCAGACTGCATACCATGCATACCTGTGTAACACCCTGGGAAGGCTTCACTGCTAACACAATGGTCTTTTTGCAGAAGCAGTGTTTGGGTTACAGTTACAGATTATGGATGCTTTGGAATGTGATCTGCCCTATGAGGGGAGTGCGGTTTTGAGTTGTGTGCCTGACACCGGTGTGAGCTGGGCCTTTTTGTTTGGCGGGAGATGAAGAAAGAAGATGCTGGGGCAAACTGGTTGTAGGATACGACTCAGTGGGAGACTCGTTTGTTCGAGATAGATTGCAAGCGATGTTCAGAAGGTGCTGTATGCTTTCACGCAGACTGTGGGCCCAGCGCGGGAGTGACAGACAAGTTCAAGATGAGCTCCAGCTTGTGCAATTTTGGCTGTTAGATTATAATGGGCCCTTTGCACTTTTTCTTTACTAACCCTCTAGTTAAGATTCATAAATACAATTCCTTTAATCATGTGCAGTGTGCTGTCTGTTATTTCTTGGCACTGAGTTGTAACAGGGTAACAAATTACACAGCATCCATACAAACCAGGGTTTGGGGTGGGAGGGCCATCTCAATCTCACGGGTTTGACGGGACCAGAGCACGTCTTCCCTAGACTTATGCAGCCAAGGAAAGCAGGTGGTTTCATAGGGGAAAAGGCCATGGCAGATTAAGGCACGAGGGAAAATACAACATATTTATATGCCCCCCTTTAACATAGCAAAACATCCAAAAGTACTTCACAGCACTTTTTCCAAACAGTAATAATGAATCATAAAAGGTGATATTTGGGTAGATATCTAGAAGTATTGTCAAAGTGGCAGATTGTTAGGACGCAAAGCTATGTTTTCAATGCGTTTAGCAAGAAAAACTAAACAAACTCTACTGTGTTTCCAAATGCATCCATTTCTATTATCAAATGGAAGTAACTATAGGAGACAGTGCAAGGGAGCAAGCATGTGAACAAGGGAGACAGAGCACAAGCAAGAAAAAGAGAGAACCATCTAAAAGTCATCAACAGCTCACCTCTGAAAGTTGGTAATCTCCACCAAGACCTTCCTGAAGTTCATGAGTTGTCTTTGCTCGCAGCAGTGTGATATTTCCACCAAATTTAGATGCTGGGACATACTCATCCGCTGCTTTAAGTTTGTAATAGAAGGCAGTAGCTGCAAAGCTGAGCGTGTTACGGTTAATGCCTTTATGGTTTGTGATGATCATATCAACAACTGCATTGACTCTTGCTTGCAAGTTCTCCAGAGGCAGTAACTTCTCGAAGAGCTGTAGAAAGCAGGATGTTAATGGTTAATCTTTCACCAACCACATTGGTCAACTGTACAAAAATTCTCATACATCACCAACTCACTAGTTCAAGGAGGATCTCGGGACTTGCCAAAGACCACCTGTAAAAAAGGTGCCCACCTATGCAGTCAGATTTTGGCCAGCCTTTGGCAGAGGTAGTGGATCCCATATTGGTTTCCTTGGCCATTTTAGAACCACAAAGCTAGAAAGGATGCAAGCCATTCTCAAATCTGCCTTAGGATAGAACTAGAGCTTAAGTTTCAAAGAAACGCAGAAAAATTAATAAGTTCATAACTGTTCTGCTTTATTTAGAAAATAAGCCCAACTAAAAAAAAAAATCACTTTAACATACTACCTTGTTTAAAATAAAACAACACAATAAGAATGAGGGAAAGTTTTACATTGTTTCATGGAGAGTTGCAGAAATGTGGCATTGTTAAAATAATTAGATTTGGAGGTAATGTACAATTTATTGTTTTTCCAATAATCTCTAACCCAAACTCCTCAATAATTTGAGTCTTTCAGTGCTCCTGTTACCATGAACAACATGTAATCTGCAAGGCTGATGGATTCCTTTTTCCCTCGGGCTTCCACACACTCCATTTCTATCAAAGACTTCTTCAGGAGGAGGTGCCTCAAGGGGGTAGCATCCATTATTAAGGACCTGCACCATCCGGGACCTGCCCACTTCTTATTGCTACCATCAAGGACGTGGTACAAGAACCTGAGGATCTAAGCTCAAGCTTCTTCTCCTCCGCCATCAGCTTTCTGAACAGTCCATAAATACTCACTCATCATTCCTTTATGCTGCACTGTTTATTCATTTTTGTAATTTATACATTTTTGGTTTTCCACTACATTACTGTCACAAAGCAACAAATTTCACATCATGTGATAATAAATCTGATTCCAGATTCTAAATTCTAAGCAGAAAGGCAGGAGCACCCCATCCTGAAACTTATTTAAATATTCCGAATATCATGGCAATATTTATTGCAGTTGAAACATAGATGTCATTACTGTACATTGGATCCACGGTAATTACAAGTTTTAGGCACCAAGCTCAATCATTAGATTACAATTATTTCTGCTCCATTGCTCGGAGTGGAATTTAATGAAGACCCACAGGATAATGGGGAAGACTAACTTATCTCCTCAACATCACTTGTTTAGAGATACCAGTGATGTTTATGACATGTAATTAACTGGTGTTCACGTTGGAATTGTTGTGACAATGATGAGGCCCAACACTTCACATGTGAATCCATCAGGGATGCTCGCTGTATCTGGTGCTTCTAGTGTGGCCTCCCCTACACTGGTGAGCCCCAATGCAGATTGGGCGATTGCTTCTTCGAACACATCACTTTGTCCACTGTAACAGCCAGGATCTCCCGATGGCCAGTTCTTCTAATTTCAGTTCCCATTCCCCTACTGACAAGTCTGTCCGTGGCCTCCTGTACTGCCACATTGAGGCCAGACACAGACTGGAGGAACAACACCTCGTTTGTCTTGGTGGCATCCAAACTAACGGCATCCACATCAATCATTCTACGTTCCAGTAACCGCTCCCCCTGAGCACCCCCTTTGATTTCCCTTATTACTAAGACCCCTTTCACCCTTTCCCCCTCCTCTGCTCTCATGACCTGCCCATTCACCACACCTTCTTCTCTCTGGTTCCCCACCTTCCCCCCACCCCCCGCAGTCTACTGTTCTCTTTTCAGATTCTTTCTTCTTCAGCCCTTTGCCTCTTCCACCTATTACCAGCCAGTTTCTCACATCATCCCCCACCCCCCAAACAGCTCCACCTCCTCACCCCCCCCCCCATTGTGGCCTTTGCCATTTTTCTTTCCAGTCCCAGTGAAAGGTTCTCGGCCCAAAATGCCCACGGCCTTTTCCTCTCCAGAGGTCCTGCTGAGTTCCTGCGGCATTTTGTAAGAGTGGTTTCTCTCTCACATCTGCATTTGTGCTGACCGATTCATTTTTCACAGAGCTTACCTTGTTGTGTTCTGCATTTGTGAACTGCCCAACGAACGCACACATGGCTTTGGTTTCTGCTTCAGCGTCATTGCCGGTAGTCAGTTTTGCTTTGTAACTCTGAAAGTATATGGAAACAGAACTGTTAGTGCCAATCTTAGGAAACCACCAGGATTAAAAAAAAGGTCTAGGAGTTGATATTTCTTTGTAAAATTGCACGTGTGTGTGTGTTGGGGGGTGGGGGGGGGAAGGTTAGAGAAAGAAAAAGGGTCAAGTATGCTTTCTGTATTATTTATATTTTGTATTTGTACAGTTTCTCTTGTTTTGCATATTAGTTATTTGTCAGTCTTCGCAAGTAGTTTTTAAAAAAAATATTTGTACTTCTTTGTTCTACTGTGAATGCCTGTAAGAAAATGAATCTCAGGGTCATAAATGGAGACATGCATGTACTTTGATAATAAATTTACTTTGAACTTTGAAGTAATATTACCAGTTTCCAATTATGGAAACATTTTTTTGATTTTGCCCATGAAGCTTCTTCTACTCACTGAGTGAAGTCAGTATCAGGTTCTATAATTCTAAGTTTGAAAAAGGATGATCTCATGAGAAGCGAGCAAAGGTCACCACCACTTTGAGGAATCTTCACTGAGAGGGTTAAATTAGTGTCTTCGCGGAGTTCCCTTGTGATCTGGGAGGATGCAGAGCAGATAAACAACAGGGCAAAGAACAGATCTACACCAAAGTAGGAGGTATTGTGCAAGATGGAAATTTAGAACAGGTTATTCAGGCAAGGGAAGACACTTCACATATTTTTTCTTCAACAGGACCTTAAATGGAACAATTTCTGGAGGTGGGTTAATCAGGGTTTGGGAATGAGGTGTGAATAAGAGGAGAAAAAATACAGGTCTGTTGAGTTTAGGTAATTTGCAAGATATTAAAGATAGAATCTTGACATAGTTTGATACCTGAGTGTATGCTGCCACATAGGAGTGGGAACCGTCAAGTAAAATAAGGCAATCAACAGGTCGTGGCATGCTGGCCTGCGCTTGCAACTGTGTGCAGATTTCAAATGCCACACAGGCACCGAAGGAATAGCCGGCAATTCTGTAGGGTCCCTCCGGCTGAACCTGTTTAATGCAGCTTAGGTAATACGAAGCCAGGTTGGGAATACTATCCAGGGGAGCGGCTGCATCGGAAAACAGAAAAACTTGAATTAATCCATACTGTTATATCCTGCATTTCTGGTTTTGTTTTTTTTCTTTTTACTACATAAGATAGAATCATTTATCCTTGACATGATCTGCCATTATGGCATGCAAATAAAAGCTTTTTCTGAAGCTCGGTACATGTGACAATAATAAACCAACATCAATACTATGGATAAATACTACCAATAAATAAAGCTGTTGTATACATATTGAGAGCAGAATATCCAGGTCTCTAAAACAATCCTCTGCCCCTCACTGTGGAATGGGGAGGGAGAGGCAGGATTGAGAAATTTGACAGGAATATTTAATTTTTTTAAAAAAAGATTTTTTTTAAATATAAAAAGACCACAGCAGTGAAGTGGAACAGTAGTTTCTTTGTAGTACTGCTATGGGGAACGCAGGTGTCACTCGAATGACAAAAGTGTCCGACTGAACTTTGTTTTTTAAATATACAATATAACAAAAACCAAGACTATTTGTACTACCGTTGCTGGTAGATAAATACAGTCCAGAATTTCAGTCCTGATTGCAGACACGCTGCTTTGAAGCTTGGAGCTCTCCAAGACTACAGAATTTTTGGCAAAGTAGAACATCTGCATCTGTGCTTACTAAATCACCTTAATGCTGTTTTCAGGTACAGTACTAATACTTCGATAAAATCTTGTTAAAAATTAGAATACTGTGATGCTTAATGAATAGCAAATAATATATTTTCTATAGCTAATGCTGCATAAAATCTAGCTAGAATCTGAACATTTATTTATTCCCCCCCTCCCCGAGGAATATTCTCCCAAAATTTCCATAGTGATGGAAGCATTTTTAGACAAACACATTCATGAATTTACCTTGTGTACACTGAAGACCATAGCAGGGAATGCTGACTTTGGATGCAAGGGTCTTGAAGGCTTCAACTGACCCTTCAATTGGGTGAACAAAAAAGAGGGGGCGCTCATTACTCTCCACGTTATTCAGCTGGGTGATGGTTGAACTTTCAGGATTGACGAGTAGCACATTGAGGTCCAACTCTTTCAGCTGCGAGTCTATTGGCGTCAGGGGAGCAGGTTTTGATTCTGTATCAAAGAACATATTAATTATCTAAAGCAAGGTTATGTGCTTTAAATTTGTACTTGAAACATGCAACATCACAATATATATTGATATAAATTAACATCTGCAGAAACCTCAACAGGACTAATATCAGTAAGTAGCTCAGGTGACACTTGGAGAATGCAGCTGGATTTTGCTGTAAGCAGATACAAGAGCACTTGCCACACAGGCCCTTAGCAGTTCAAAAGGTGTTACTTGAAAAGCATTAACATGTACTTATTCATGTGACATTTGAGGAAGAAAGCATCCCACATTAATCTGTCTATAATTGACCATCATTATGCTTTAAAAGGGGAGAGTCATTGGGAGAACATTTCCTCCACATTCCAAGATCATTCGAAGCTTGCCATATGGGAAAATAAGAAATGGGTACACAAGATGGAAAAGATTTATTTTTGCTTTCAGCCCATTGAAGTGTTAAATTATTCTTCTTATACAAGGCAAAACAGAAATGTGGAACACTCTTCCTCAAAAAAATGGTGTGGATTTGAGCTCAACTGACTCTTTGAAGAGTGAGATCAAAGTATCTTCAAAGCAAAAGTTTTGGAGAAAAGTCTGGTAAAAGGGGATGAGATAGAGATTAAATTTCCAGCATAGGCTCTGGGACAGACTGGTTCTGGTCAAGTGTGCTACCACATCTTCCTATATCTGCAGACCTGTTCAAATAGCAAATTCTGGGAACTCCTGCACTTCATGTATAAACAACAAATACACCTTGGTATGCCGTTTTGTTGGAACAGCAAAAAAAAATTCATATTCCTACCTCCAGTACTGCTAGATTTATCCACTAGTTCACGCAGTTTATTGATGGTGAGCTGTCGGATTTCTCTCATCGTCACAACTATTTCATAGTCCCGTTCAAGAGTTTGTCGTACTTCTACTGCCATCAGAGAGTCAAGGCCTAGGTCAGCAAGAGTTGCATCTGGGTTCAAGCCGTTAACATCACGTGCACCTTGGAGGAGTGAAAGAGCAGAATTTTAGCTCAAGTGGCCAAGTGGTTAAGGCATTGGACTAGCAACCTGAAGGTCGTGAGTTCGAGCCCCAGCCAACGTGTTGTGTCCTTGAGCAAGGCACTTAATCACACATTGCTCTGCGACGACACTGGTGCCAAGCTGTATGGGTTCTAATGCCCTTCCCTTGGACAACATTGGTGTCGTGGAGAGGGGAGACTTGCAGCATGGGCAACAGCTGGTCTCCCATACAACCTTGCCCAGGCCTGCGCCCTGGAGAGGAAGACTTTCCAGGCGCAGATCCATGGTCTCGCAAGACTAATGGATGCCTTTAATAATTAGCAAATTCCCAATGAGCTAATTATTGTGTATGAGAAAGCATGTCAAACTGCAAACTTCTATGTGGCTGTCAGTTATGTACCTTCATTGTTGTTGGAAATGCCTGCTTATAAGTGTTTGTAAACATTTTTTAATTACACAATGCTGTAAGATTCTTCTGATGTACTTAAGTATCTGAAACAAGTGGTTTCTTAAACAATCACAAGATGGGCTGATTCCAACAACACTGTTAAAAAGCATTGAGACGATGACTGGTGCATTGTAAACCACGTCCTAACCCAGAGTCAACAGAAAGTGCAAATGGGTTAGAATTCAACATGACACATGACTTGCAGAATTCAATTAAGGCATAACAACCAGGAGTAACTCTTCATATTATGATTCAAAGATAATATCTAAAATGCATGTTTATTTGTAAAGTAATGAAAGGACTTGACCACCACACACTCCGAGAGCTTAATGATGCGCCAACACTTGCAGTAAAAACACATACGTCGGAAACCATGATGCATTCTAAATCATACCCCATTACAGAGTCAACAGGAAGTAAGTGTGGGTGGGTTAAAATTCAATGTGGCACATAGCTTGCAGAATTGGATCAGCTGAAAGGTGTAGCTATCCAAGGTCAATAAAGTGTCAATCCAAGTATTTAACAGTCAGTTAACCTGCTACTTCTGATTTGGTGCTCAGGTCACCACTGAATTATACCCTCAACACACCTATAATGAGCGAATGGCAGAAGTCTGATGGGGAGAAACTAGAGGCAAATGTCTGTCAAAAGCGCTTCCAGCTGAATTGTACCCAACCAATCTTTATGGTATGTTGTGGAATTGTCACGATTTACAGACACTTTTGTTGTAAAATGACTATAATGAAGTACAGAGTTGACAAGCATACTTTAATTCAGAATTTTTGAAAAATAATGAGGAATAATCTGTTATTTTATGAAAATTTATATGAACTTTGATTTATTAATGTGGATCTCAATGTATTGCAAGGCTAATAACTGTCAACTGAGTTAAACTGCATTTAACTTGAGCACGAGTAGTGTTACAAGTGTAGCCAGGGAGAAATTTTAAAGGGAATGGAGAAAGGAAGCCATCAGAGCCTCTTAGCAGATAGATCAAAAGGTACATTCACAATAGTGTGAAATAGTAGCTTAAATCAAACCATGGGTACAGCTACATTAATAAGTCATTTTATTACAGGATGTAATATTGAGACAAGAGATATTGCAGATGCTAGAAATTTGGAGCAACACATAAAATGCTGGAGAAACTTAACAGGTCAATCTAGGGAGAGAAATGGACAGTTGATGTTTCGGGTCAAAACCATTCATCAGGATGGGAAGGAGGAGAGAAAGCCAGAATATTGGCTGGAAGAAGACTATAGCTGGGAGATTAACGTCCAAGGATACACATTGTACTGAAAGGACAGGCAAGAAGGCAGAGGGGGTGGCATTGCTCTGTTGGTAAAAACAAAAACGAAATCAAATCATTAGGAAGAGGTGACATAGCACAGAAGGTGTGAAGCATGTGGATAGAGCTACGGAACTGCAAGAGTAAAAAGAGTTATATACAGGCCCCCAAACAGTAGTAAGGACATGGCCTAAAAATTACAATGGGAGATTGAAAATGCATGCCAAAACGGCAATGTTACAATAGTCATGGGGGATTTCAATATGCAGGTAGATTTGGAAAAATCGGGTTGGTGCTGCATTCCAAGAGGGGGCATTTCTAGAATGCTTACAATGCCCACTAGATGATCAGTTATTCTGGATTCGGTATTGTGCAATGAACCAGAATTAATTGGAGAGCTTTAAGGTAAAATAACATTTAGGGACAAGTGATCATAATATGATCAAATTCACCCTGAAATTTGAGAACAAGCAGTTAAAGTCAGATATATCAGCATTACAGTGGAGTAAAGGAAATTAGAGGCATGAGAGAGGAGTTAGCCAGGACTGATTGGAAAAGAACACTGGCAGGGATGATGGCAGATTAGCAATGGCTGGAATTTCGGGAAGCACTTCGGAAGGCACATGATACATACATCCCAGAGAGGAAGAAGTATTCAAAAGGCAAGATGAAACAACCATGGCTGATAAGGGAAGTCAAAGCCAACATAAAAGCCAAAGAGAAGGCATATAATAGAGCAAATATTAGTGAGAAGTTAAAGGTTTAGGAAGCTTTTAAAAGCCAACAGAAGGCAACTAAAAAAGTCATTAAGATAAAGATGGAATAAAAAGTAAGCTAGCCAATAATATTAAAGAGGATACCTAAAGTTTCTTCAGATACAAAGTGTAAAAGCGAGGTGAGAGTGGATATCAGACTCCTGGAAAACTATGCTGGAGAGTGGTAATGGTGGGACAAGGAAATGGCAGACGAACTGAAGTATTTTGCATCAGTCTTTACTGTGAAAGACACTACCATTACGGTGGAATTTCCAGGTATCAGGGGTCATAAAGTGTGTGAAGTTACCATTACTAGGGAGAAGGTTCTTGGGAAACTGAAAATTCTTTATATAGTTAAGTCACCTGGACCAGATGAAGTACACCCTAGGTTTCTGAAAGAGGCGGCTGAAGAGATTGTGGAGACATTAGTAATGATCTTTCAAAAAAAAGAAAAAACAACACACACTAGATTCTGGAATGGTTCTAGAACACTGGAAAATTGCAAATCTCACTCCACTCTTCAAGAAGGGAGAGGCAGAAGAAACAAAATTATAGGCCAGTTAGTCTGATCTGAGTGGTTGGAAAGATGTTGGATTGTTAAGGATGTGTTTTGGGGTACTTGGAAGCACATGATAAAATAGGCCCTAGTCAGCGTGGCTTCCTCAAGGGAAAATCTTATGACTTAAACAGATAGATTGTCTTGCAAAGTACATACCTACATTCACTAGGTATGAATACCTATTTTTACATTTAGTTGCATTAATGACACAATAATCAGACCAGAGGCAGCAGCATTATTACCATTATATAGATTGTAAAATCCATACTTTTGATCAGAAATACATAGTTGAAAATCATACTGGACGCAACGTGAATCAGCAAAGCTTACCGAGTATATGGGCAACAGCCTCAATGAGGTCCCTTTGGCCACTGCCATCAGTCTTCATAACCATTGCCTTCTGAGCGAGGACAAAGCTGCACATAACTGGATGAGACTGATTCAGGAACTGGTCCAGAACATCTAAACAGGAGCTGATCTTCTGAGGCAAAGTTCCACCAATTACTGTGTCATTATCACCCATAGTTTCCAAGATAACACCCACATCTCCAATGGCACCCCACTGTATGGCTAGACCTAATAAAAAAAATTCAAAAAATACTCATTGTAAATTACTGAAATATACTTAAGTATCATCAGGTAGCTTGCCATACTTTTATACTCCTTGATTACTGCATTGAAACTATTTCTCATTTGAATGTTTCCAGTTGAATGCTCAAGTTTCACTTGGACATATTACATATCCCTTTATTCCTGACCTCCATTATTCAAGTATTATTAAGGAAAACATTAATATATATATTTTGCAGTTATGTTATTGGAACAATTGCTTTTGGGAGTGGTGCCAAATTGCAACAAGGTGGAAAGCAAATATGATGTCAAAGGTAGGTTGTTATACAAAGGACAGAATTTGAATGAGTAGATATTTTGTGAGATGCCAAGTACAATTATTGATTATTTGAATACTCTGTCCCATTTTTTCCTACCCTCACAAAACCACTCACCACACAATGCACCGTAAGCAGAATTGACACCAATAGATGTGTAGAGGTAAACTAGCCTGCATATTAGATTCACATTACTTCACAATAATAAAAGTTTAACATTAAATTGGCTGATAGCCCAGTTCTGGCAACTGGAAGACGATGATTGATAATAGGCTGTTCTCCAGAACATTAATAACAAATAGTCATTACCAAAAGTTTAAAAAAAAAATCAAGATTTTTTTCATGGGTGTGTGTGTGTGTGTGTGTGAGGGAGGTGGTAGGGGATTAGATTATGAGGACACTCAGTCCTCCTTTATTGTCATTTAGAAATGCATACATTAAGAAATGATACAATGTTCCTCCAGAGTGATATCACAAAAAAAAGGACAAACCAAAGACCAACACTGACAAGACCACATAATTATAACATATAATTACAGCAAAGCAATACCATAATTTGATAAAGAGCAGACCATGGGCACGGTAAAAAGAAGTCTCAAAGTCCGATCGACTCTCGATAGTCCCGATAGCAGGCGGCAAAAGGAAGAAATTCTCCCTGCCATAAATCTCAAGGTGCCGACAACTGCCAATGCATTGGAAGTACCCGACCATAGCCGACGCCGAGTACGTCCAAAAACTTTGAGCCTCCGACCAGCCCTCCAACACCGAGCACCATCTCTGCCGAGCGCTTTGACCCCGCCCCGGCCGCCAAGCAACAAGCAAAGCCAAGGACTCGGGGCCTTCTCCTCTGGAGATCCTGGATCACACAGTAGCAGCTGCAGCGAAAAAGGCATTTCAGAAGTTTCTCCAGATGTTCCTCTGTTTTCTCACGTCTGTCTCCATCAAATCAGGATTGTGTACGGCATCTTACTTGACAGATTACAGATATCATTCACCAGAATGGCCACTGCGTACTGCATCGCACCACCATCTTCTCCTCTCCTTGAGAACCGAACATTGGAAGGGAGACTGCACAGAGTCATTCACCAAAGGGAAAATGTAACGCTCGGAATTTGCTGGACCAGTTGTTCTGGCAGAACACTCATTTAGGTACATTTTAAATTCTCAAAACGGAATGATAAAATATTCCTTACAAGCTCCAGGTGAGAAACGTAGTGGCCAGGAATCTGGATGAAATAAGGGGTTTCTTTCCTGCAGAAGTGTCCACATCTTCTGGGCTTTAGGGCCATTTTCAGAAGATGTTCAGCCAAAGTTATTGCTAGCACTTCTGTTTGTGCTACCACCCTACAAGTACCTGGATGTGCACAGCCTCAAATGGTGTTCACCCATCATTTCACAATGATCAACCTTCTGTTAGCCTTGTCCATGAGAGCACTGGAGTAAATCTTAACTGGAGGGTTGAAATTTGCATCAGGATCTGATGAAGGGTCTCGGTCCAAAACATTGAATCTTATTCCTTTCCATAGGTGCTGCCTGAGCTGCTGAGCTCCACCAGCATTGTGTGCATGTTACTCTGGAATTCCAGCACCTGCAGAATCTCTCACGTCTGTTCCACAAACACTTTCCTGATATAATTTCTCCTTCACACTCCATCACCTCCCCCAAAGCTGCACAATTCCCTCCCTGATGTGGTTCTTCCGCAACTTTCACAATACCATGCATTTGGAGAAGGAGGATGTATTTGATGTCACATGACATATTTGTGCCCAGTACAGCAACTTGAGAATTTGACCTCAAATTAAAGTTTGGGTATCCCTTGCCCATCTCAACTACTTTGAGAAGTAGCATCATGTGAAACTGGGTACAGAGCAAGAAGTGGGCCAAGAGAAAAAATCAAATTTTAACATCCATAAAGCTCCTCAAATTTACTAGCTGTAACAAATCGAAGTCAGTGTAATTGTTCTGTTCCAAATCTGGAAAGGTTATTTTGCAATGTGAAAACAAATCTCTCAAAAATGCTTCCATTTTCAGAAGATGACAAGCTAAGATTTCAGCCAACACTTAGTTGCAGGGACAGCAGGTTGGACACTGCAATACGTTTTCCAGGTAAAATTCCATGACATAGGAGGCCAATGAGAACAAAGAAGTTAGCATAACCTTTAGAGAGCGAGGTGGATATATATTTATCAAACCCATTGGCAGGTTGAAGACCAACTGCTGCTCAAGTAGTGGGGTACTGCAAATCATCTGGTTTCTCCCCTCAACCATTGCACATAATTACAGCGAGCCAATGCCATTAAACTGTTTATTTCAGCAACATATTCCACACATATATATTTAATGCATTAGGAGTGCATTCATTTAAAAACCAACTCACTTTGGGAGTTCTTCAAACAAGAAAAAAAAATTTTGGTGATTTCCTTCCAACGACTACCACATACCTGCCAATCCGTCACGGCATCTCTGCTCACAAATACGTTCCATGGCAGAATTTGCAAAACCATAGTTGCTTTGGCCAGCAACTCCATAGCCACAGCTCACGGAGGAGAAGACAACAAAATAATCGAGGGCTGAGCATTTCTCCCTACTGACCCTAAAAGAGATTAAATGCAGCCAAGTTGTTTCATTTGGTTGTATATATGTACTGTCAGATGAAAACAAACTTGAACTTGATCCAAGTCAATGAGTTAAGTAGCCTATTCCAGCCAGTTTTAATTGGCCGCATTAAACATGAATATGAGTTTAATAACATTTAAAGTAAAACAAGTACAATGTAGCTATTACCGAGTCCACTGTATGGATCAAATAGTATCCCTACATAAAGGTTGTTGGTGAGAGTCAATGCTACTGTAAGCGTACATTTTTGAAATGATTTGGCAATGATATGGCTCACATTACCTTGACAAAGCAAATGAATCATGTTACATAATGTGAAAGGTCAATCATGTATTCAGAACATGCAAACTGATTTTCAATAATATAGATGAACAGATTGCTCAAATGAAATGTCCACTATAATTTGATTTTCTGTCCCGTCCCTCCCCTCTCAAAGATTTACAACATTTACTTGCCTGTCCAGGTGAATAGTGCCATCGTATTTTGGCCGATTAACAATCTTGAAGAGATCAGGAGTCAAGTTTTCTAATAAGGCATCTTTCAAAACCTGCAAAGTTAAAAAAAAACTCTCAAATGAGATTTCTTCAAAATTGAAGATGTTTTTGTTTTAAGTGAAACATGATATATTACAAAGAATCTGTTCATTAGATTATCAATCCCATTTGAAGTCATTTGGAGACATTTTCCCCAATCCAGATTCAGACAGGATCAAAATGAAGGAACAACACATTTCCAAATCCTGTAGCTCCCCACCCACCCATGCTGAGGAAGCATCTTTATCAGAAGGGTGGCAGCAGCTCAGTATGGTGGCTCCACATCATCTTCTCAAGGGCAATGGATATTGACCTTGCCATCAACATATCTAAGAAATGAAAAATGTCAGATCCTAATGTGGGTAGAAGCTGAATTTTAAATATTTTTAAACTCAGCTTTAGGCTGAGGGGTTATTTGCAGACATAATATTTGGGCCTTCCCTTGAAAGAAAATCAATAAAACTGGTTAATTATTTCTAGGATGTTGGGCAAAGCCATTGGAAAATAGCAACCACCTTCACCCAATTCCTTCCAGCATATTATGGTACTTCTCATTTCCATGGCAAAGGGAGCTGCAAAACACCTCCATTAAATTTAATGCCTCTCAAAGATTTTCAATTTAGACAGGAGCAGAATTAGGCCATCTTGCCCATCAAGTCTGCTCCGCCATTCAATTACGGCTGATCCATTTTTTTTTTCTCCTCCTCAACCCTAGTTCCCGGGGCTTCTCCCTGTAACTTTTGATGCCATGTTCAATCAAGAACCTATCAATCTCTGCCTTAAATACACCCAACAAATCCCACAAATTTACCGCCCTTTGGCTAAAGAAATTCCTCCGCATCTCTGTTTTGAAAGGGCGCCCCTCTATCCTGAGGCAGTGTCCTCTTATCCTAGACTCTCCCACCATGGGAAATATCCTTTCCACATCTACTCTGTCTAGGTCCTTCAACATTCAAAAGATTTCAGAAGGATGAGGGGGAATCTCTGAATTCCAGTGAGTACAGACCCAGAGCCAACAACGTTCCTGGTATGATAACCCTTTCATCCTGGAATCATCCTTGAGAACCTCCTCTGGACCCTCTCCAATGCCAGTACATATTTTCTAAGATGAGGGGCCCAAAACTGTTCACAATACTCAAGGTGAGGCCTCAACAGTGCCTTATAAAGCCTCAGCATCACATCCTTGCTCTTGTATGCTAGATCTCTTGAAATGATCTTAACATGGCATTTGCCTTCTTCACCGCCGACTCAACCTGCAAGCTAATCTTTAGGGCGTTCTGCACAAGGACTCCTCAGTCCCCTTGCATCTCTGATTTTTGGACTTTCTCCCCATTTATAAAATAGTCCACACATTTATTTCTACTACCAAAGTGCATGACCATGCGTTTTCCAACACTGTATTTCATTTGCCACTTTCTTGCCCGTTCTCCTAATCTAAGTTTGTCTGCATCCTACTCGTTTCCTCTACACTACCTGCAACAAAGCCATCTATTCCATCAACTAAATCATTTATATACAGCATAAAAAGAAGTGGTCCCAACACCGACCCCTGCGGAACACCACTAGTCACCGGCAGCCAACCATTCGCTGCCTCCTACCAATCAGCTCCAACCATGTTAGTAACTTTCTTGTGAATCCCATGGGCTCTTAACTTGGTAAGCAGCTTAATGTGTGGCACCTTATCAACGGTATTCTGGAAGTCCAAATATACAACATCCACTGCATCCCCTTTATCTATCCTACTTGTAATCTCCTCAAAGAAGTCCAATAGGTTTGTCAGGCAGGATTTTCCCTGAAGGAAACCACGCTGACTTTGTACATCTTGTCCCGTGTCACCAAGTATTCCAGCACCGCATCCTTAATGAACTAATATCTTCACAACCACTGAGGTTAGGCTAACTTGGTCTATAATTTCCCTTTCTGCTGCCTTCCTCCTTTCTTAAAAGAGTGGAGTGACATTTGCAATTTTCCAGTCCTCTGGCACCATGCCAGAATCCAATGATTTTTGAAAGATCATTTCCAATGCCACTACAATCTCTAACGCTACCTCTTTCAGATCCCCAAGGTGCAATTCATCTGGTCCAGGTGATTTATGTATCTTTAGGTCTTTCAGCTTTTTGAGCACCTTCTCTCTTGTAATAGTAACTGCACCCACTTCTCTTCCTTCACAAACTACAACATCAGTTTGGTTAAATTTAGCCCAGGAGTCACTTTTGTTGAAGTGATAAGCAAGCACTAATTCAGGCCTGTTGTATCCAATTAATTTTAATCTCAGCCAATTTTAAACTGGCTTTAAAATTCACACAACACTGAAGTTCTGAACTCACCATAGCAAGGTGGAAGATGCCACCCACCGGGCCAAGACCAGAAGCCTCTGCAATGAGATGCTGCGTACCCTCTAAAGAGCAAACATCACTGGTGGAAACAAGGACATCTACCCCCATTTCCTTCCATTCCCGCACCCGCTTAGCTTGATACCCTGAAACAAAGCACAAAATTTCAATGGAAACAGCAATGCCGAAAATGCAACATGTATTTTAAAAAATGATAATAATTGCATTAAAATTATTCAATTCCACAAAGCACTTTGTGGCCTTGGTTTAGGAGAAGTTAAAAATCTTTAACAGGTAAACAATGGTATACCAAATTCACTTTCCCCATTATTGACATCAAATTGTATGAGGCTAATTAGCAGAAGGAAACTTGTGCATTTGCAACATAAATTAGTGTGCTTACAGCTTGCCCCAAGGTGCCCAGGAATTACAGAATATGGCAATTATTTGTTTAAAAGATCAATGCTCAGTATAGATTTATCTCTGCTTAATAGAACATTGAAGCCACATAGGAGAGCTGTAATTCTACAAAAAGCTCAAAGTGAATGAAGATATTTCAAAAATTACTTGAAAGTATGACTTTACTTTGGGTAAATTGGAGATGGAAAAGATTACAAACAAATTTAACAAGCAAATTGTTTTAGTCCTTTAATATACAAAATCCCTCTCCTTCTTCAGAAATGTAAGCACCATTAGTTTCAAATACATCTTTTCCAGAACTCTTACATTATTGCATGTATAATTAGTATAACAAGGAAGTACGGTAGTGCAGTGGTTAATATGCTTTACAGTACAGGCGACCCTCCTTCAATCCCGTCGCTGCCCGTAAGGAATTTGTGCATTCACCCATTGACAGCGTGAGTTTCCTCCGGGTGCTCTGGTTTCCCAGCCACTGTTCAAAGACGTACTGGTTGGTAGGTTAATTGGTCATTGTAAATTGCTCGTGATTAGGCAAGGGTTAAATTGGGGGATCTCTGGGCAGCGCGGCCTATTCCACGATCTCAGTAAATCAAATACAAAAATAATTAATTACTTGGAGATGACTGCCTTATAAGTCAAGCAAACACCTCAGACATCACACAAACAACAGTTTTAGTGACTAACCATTCCGTATTCCAGATCGGGAAGTCAGCACAAGTTTCCTAGCACCCCTCTCAATCAGCCAATTTGCCAACTCCAAGCCAAACCCTCCGAGACCTCCTGTGATGATATAGCACTTTGTTGCTGGACATGCAGTACGAGGAACTGCAGCAATAGAGAGTTGGTCAGAGTATGTAGATGGGGATTTGCCTTCCTCTTCTCGGACCTGTTTGGAGAGACACCATTGGATTTACTGAGTCTGAACTGAGAGCAGATTAGTGAAGAACACATTTCTGTGCCTCTGGAACTACAAAGGCTCCATGGGTCAGCATAGTTCATTTCCTTCCTTGGAGGAAATTAGTAGATGACAACACAATAGATTCTGCAGATGTTCGAAATCTTAAGCAAAGCACAAAAAATACTGGAAGAACTCAGCAGGTCAGGCAGCATTTATGGAGTGGAATAAACAATTAACATTTCAGGCTGAGACCCTTTATTGGGACTGGAAAGGAAGAGGGTAGAAGCTAAAATAAAAAAGGTGTGTGGGGGGGGGGGGTAGGATTACAATCTGGTAGGTGATGGGTGAGACCAGGTAGGAGGAAGATAGCTGGGTGGGGGAGTGGGGATGTAATGAGTGAGAAGCTAGGAGGTGATAGGTGGATGTGGTCATGAGCTGAAGAAGGAATCTAACTGGAAGATCAACGGACTAGAGAAGATGGGAAGGTGGCGAACCAGAGGGAGGTGACGGGCAGGTGAGGAGAAGGGGTGAGAGTGTAACCAGAATTGGGAATGGAAAAAGAGAGAAGGGAAGAGGGAAGAAATTAGAAGTTGAAGAAATCAATGTTCACACCATTAGGTTGGGGTGAGAAGTGAGGTGTTGCTCCTCCAGCATGAGATTGGCTTCATCATGGCAGCAGGGGAGATCTTGGACCAACATAACAGAATGGAAATGGAAGGTTGAATTGAAATGGATAGTAAATGAGACGGATTTTTAAAATGACAATCCAGTCTTTTACAAGAGAAAATCTGCAGATGCTGGAAATCCGAGCAACACACACAAACTGCTGGAGGAGCTCAGCAGGCCAGGCAGCATCAAGGAAATGAGTACAGTTGGTGTTTTGGGCTAAAACCCTTCGGCAGGACCAGAGGAAAACAGCTGAGGAGTAGATTTTAAAGGTGGGGGGAGGGGAGAGAGAAGCACATGGTGACAGGTGAAACCTGAAGGGGAGGGGATGAAGTAAAGAGCTGGGAAGTCGGAGATTGATGGCCATGGAAGAAAGAAAAGTGGGGAGGAGCACCGGGGGGGGGGGGGGAGATAGGCAGACAAGGAAATAAGGTGAGAGGGAAAAGGGGATGGGAAATGGTGAAGGGTGGGGGGGTGCTCATGACTGGAGGTTCGAGAAATCGATGTTCATGCCATCAGGTTGGAGGCTATCCAAACAGAATACAAGGTGTTACTCCTCCAGCCTACGTGTGGCCTCATCACGACAGTGGAGGAGGCCACGGATAGACATATTGGAATGGGAAGTGGGATTAAAATGGGTGAATGGGAATGGGAAGTGGAATTAAAATGGATCCATTTTGAGTGGAATTAAAACCAGTCATCTCATGGTCACTCAAACCGGTCCTAGCTTGAATGGAAATATGTCAGCTATGGTGACAAAATTGATGTCCGATCCCTAGATTAGCAGACAACTGCTTACTTGAGTCAGTCAAAGGGAGAAGGAAATAATGCTGTACCGTACTGAAAACATAGAAGTGGTGAAAATTACTACAAAAGACAGGTTGGTTCACTGTGTACTGCAACCATTTGTTAGAGCAGGAGAAAACTAATCTCACACTCCGTTCTCAGCCCCAATTCTGCTTCTAGCTTAAACACTGATTCGGCATTTCCTTGGAGATTGGCCCATCTCAGCCTGTCACCGGGCAAAGCTCTCAAGCGAGAAAAAAAAGCCTTCCCGATCTCTCTCCTCACTTGCTAGGTAGCAGTTTAGAATTGGTGATTCCTCCCCCAGAATTCCAAACAGTAGAAATAATGTCACCCCGCAATGCTGACCATTTCATTCCCAGCTGCTGCATAGTTGTTGCATCATTTGCTAAGTATTCCAAATACCTAATGTTATTTTCATTTTTCGAATATAGTCCAATCCTTAAAAAAAAAAGCCTCATTTGTTTCAAATGTCTTCTTGTTCTATTTGAAATAATCAGGTGTAGCCATTGATTCTTATGCCTCTGCCATCATGTGGGGGGTTAATAGCTAAGCCTCAGCAAGTAGGAGAAAATCACAAGTGCTCAGTGAATCACAGATATCTCTCCATTTCACATGTCTCCAAAGGAGAATTCACTATTACTTACAAACGTCTGTGAGCACCTCTCACCTGAGGAGCCAGGTGGACATTAAAAGTACGCTGCCATCAACTGAAAGCAAAATCTGTGTGCAAAACATTAATCTATTCATTTTATATGGATTCAGTCTGTTGCCCCAATGCTCTATTCAGTCTTTATTCAAATTAAGATTAGCACTATATGCTATATATTTTTTATTTTACAAAAATTTAGTTGCCTCTAGACATGTCAAAAGGTAGATACCACATGCTGCTTTTTCAAAGAATATTTGCATACAGTACTTAATTCATTTGCTTAACAAACTTATCATTTTGAATTTGTTGCATAGGTTTGTTTCATTCCTGATATTTTAAATGTATAGCTAGTCTTGTCAGTTTGTTGGAAGGTGATTAGCAGAAGCACAATTTTGGCTTAGATTTGGCTCAGATCCATAATATTTGACGCTACAGATGATCTTAATTCTCTTGAACTGCTTTTCTGATAATCCTAATTGTAGGCATCTTGCTGAAGTAGACAATTTTGAGGAACCAGAAGTTACATTATGTGACAAAATTTTCTTCAACCTCGAAGTTCAAGATAACTTTATTAGCAATGTATATGTTACCATATACTACTTTGAGATTCAATTTCTTGCAGGCATTTACCTCACCTTCAAAACAACTTTTCCGATATGTTTACCCTGCGCCATAAACCGGAAGGCAGATTCCACATCATCTCGATCAAACACTGTGGTCTTCAGAGGTTTGACCACTCCACTGCGAATCCCATCCTTCAAGAGCTGGGAAACCTCCTCCCACTCACTGTTTCCATCTTCGAACAAGGCATCAAGTAGGATTCCATGGAATGCTATATTCTTCAGGAAGACAGCCATTCCTGAAAGTAACAAACCTTTGTTGAACTTAAACTTGAAAACAAATTCATACACAAGTAGAAACTACACCATTTGGACGACACTTCGATTCATCATGGATTAAAATAATTTGAATTTGGATATATAGAAAATGAGTAAACTGTTACAGGTGAAATTAAAAAAAATGAAAGTAATCAACTGGTTTTTCCAGTTCCATTTATGCCAGAATGCTTACCAAGTGGGTTGTTGTTAGAAAGGTCATATTTGCCAATCTCAAGGAAGCGTCCGTGTCGAGCGAGGCAACGGAGACTGGCCTGCAACTTCTCTTCAGCTAATGAATTCAGTACCAGATTGACTCCTGCAGGCAATTGTATTACACACAGATAAATCAGCCAGAAATTGTCTGGAAATCATTCTTACTATTCTGTGAACACTTTGGTAAGGACTTTAAAGAGCTTCCTAGATCAGCTAATGTTCTAAACTCTGCAAAGCCACTTCAAGCCAACCACAGCACAAACATGCACTATGCCATTAAATTGTAGGCAAAAAGTTGAAGTTATCTTCATTATGCATTTTTCTTATCGTGCATATCACGTTCATGTGGTTTCAGGAGGTGGAAGAGTTATCATTAGTAGCAGGCAAAGCCCATTTGAAGATGCAAAGCACAGCAGGTGCTTGAATCTGGAGTGAGAAATACTGTTGGAAGAACTTAGTGGTCAAGCAGAAGGCCTGACTGTGGAGGGACAATGGTCAGGATGTAGAAGTGAGAGGGAGGGGAAATACTGAGGCTGGTAGATGATAGGTGGAACCAGATGGCTAGACAGAACTAAGTGACCAAGGGTGAACCAATAAAGAAACTAGGTAGATCAATATGTGGGTAATGGGCACATGGAACCAGATGAACCAGGTACGGTCTTGGTAACAATGAGAGGGAGGCTAGGAGCGATGTAAAAGGTGAAAGGGAGAAAGATCCTCAGGTGGTATGGGGAGTGATAAATGAAAACAAGGAGTGGGTTACTTTAAATTGGAAAATTCAATGTTCATGCCATTGGGCTGTTGGCTACCAATGCAGACTACAAGTTGCTGCTCTTCCAGTTTGCATTTGGCCTCACAGTAGCAGTGGAGAAGGCTGAGCCCAACATGTTGTGGGAATGGGAAGGGGAGTTGAAATGACATGCAATGGGAAGCTCAAGAATGCTGTTGTAGACAGAATGCAGGTACTCTTGCAGAACAATTGCCTAATCTAGGTTTGGTCTTGAGGGTTTAAGATAATTTCTTCTAATAGGTACTAAGCTTAATGCCTGGAATATTGTATACAGTTTTGGTCTCGTCACCCAAGAAATGATGCACTCAAACCTGAGGGGGTGCATGGAAAACTCACTAGACTAGTTCCAAAGATGATGTGTTTGGTCAATGAGGATAGATTGAGTAGACTTGGTGTCTACTTTCTGGCACAGTGGCAGGAGGTAATCTCATTAGAACTTCCACAATTCTCACAGGGTTGATCCTGTAAAAGCAGGAAGAACATTCTCCCTGTCTGAGGAGTCTGGAACTGGTGACAGAATTTCAGAATAAGAGATAGACCTGTGTAAGGTCAAGAGGAGGAGAAGCTAATTAATTAAGGAGAGGTGGATTTTTGAAATTCTCACAGGTCAGCATATAGATATGGGTATCCAAGTATCAGAATCAGATTTAGTATCACTGGTGTATGTTGTGAAATTTGTTAACTTTACAGCAGCAGTACAAATAAATACATGATAGAGGGAAAAACTGAGTTACTTTAAATATATATATATATATATTTAAAGTAACTCAGTTTTTCCCTCTATCATGTATTTATTTGTATATATAAGTAGTGCAAAAAAACAGAAATAAGTAAGTAGTGAGGTAGTGTTCATGGTTCAATGTCCATTTAGAAATTGGAAGAATACAAGGGAAAAAAAAACATCAAGATACAAGGGAACAAAACAAGAAAAATGGAATGGAAGAATAAGGGCAGCCATGAATGGTGAAGCAGACTTTAAGGGTCAACACCGACCCCTAGATCCTTCCTACTGAAAGAATGTAAAACTGATCCAAAAGTAGATTATTAACAGCAGTTAGGACCCAGAAACTGAAACCGTTCAGAAGTCACTTCAGTGGGAAAGCAGACTGTTACAGAACCTACTGGTGATAATCCACATAAATTCATCAGTTTAAAAGGATGGTTTTAGATCTAAATAAACCTGGAATTGTAACTTGGTTTGGGGGGGGGCAGGGAAGAGGGGTAGGAGATTTCTTTGAAACATATCGAAATTGGAAGGCCTAGATAGATTGGAGATGGAGAGGATGTTTCCAGTAGCGATGGAATCTAGGACCGGGGGCACAGCTTCTTCAGAACAGAGACGAGGAGGGATTTCTTTAGTCAGTGGGTGGCGAACGTATGGAATTCATTGCTACAGATGGCTGTGGAGGCCAATTCATTGGGTATATTGGAGGTTCATAGGTTCTTGACTAGCAAGGGCATCAAAGGTTACGGGGAGAGGCAGGAGCATGGGGTTAAGAAGGATAGTAAATCAGTCATCGCTGAATGGCAGAAGCCGACTTGATAGTTCTCGTGAGCTAATTCTGTTTCTAATGTCTTATATCCTTATGAAATTTAAGATGTGTGATCAGAATTTGGCAGCTGATTACCCTGATATTTAATTTAATTCACACCTTCCTTTGCAAAAGGATAATGTCATAATGTGTTCCAGAAAATTCTGTAAAGTTATCATCTACATCCAAAAGAATGAATGTGCAAAAATCAAGGACATTGAAGAATCCTGCCTCCCTTTGCCTTGCCTCCTTGGAATTGCTTTCAGTGTGTCATCTAGCAAGCAGACCAATTATACATTACTCTCCAATGGAACTAAGCACTTCTATTAGTAGCACAGACGATGACAAGTACTCAGTCTGGATCAAGGAAGCAGGATTAGTTACAAACTACTGTTGAATATAATTAAACCCATCTTTTAGAAGTGTGACCCAGCTGGTGGTGTAGTGGCATCAGCGTCGGACTTTGGGACAAAAGGTCCCGAGTTGGAATCCAGCTCTGGCCAGCTTCCCTGCACACCTTCCATCCGTGCTGGGTGACGAGCTGGTGATCTTTTTGGAAACTCACCCGGCAGAAGGCAATGGCAAACCACTATGCCAGAGAGGCGTGGAGGGAAATCGTCCGCTAACTGGAGAAACTCCAGATGCAATGTACCTTTCCTTTTCCCTTTAGAAGTGTGGGTAACACAGATTACAGGTACTCTTCGTCTAATTGCATGCCAGTTTATATTTTCACTACTCCCTGGCTACTTCAAGGTATTTCAAATGGCCCTAACAGAACCACTAGGTAAGCTAATGAATTTAACCATCATTCCCTAATCTAGAGATGCTTAGCAAGATCTTTTACCACAAATGAACTGGATCAATGGACAACTTGTCTCAGTTAGTCTAGTTAAACAATACAAAGAACCCACCTTTACCACCAGTTACCCGCAGTACATGCTGCTCAAAGGTAGTGTCCCGAGAATTTGCAAAGGACTCCTCATTCAGCTGTGGAAATCGTTGCTGAAGGTAGGCACGCTTCTCTGCAGACCCTGTGTGGAGCAATTGGGCAATTTATCAATATCACTCGACAGAGGGGCCCTTTTAATTAATAGACTTAATTAAAGCTCCCAGAATCTTTTGTTAAACCTATTCTATTTATGTGCCAACTATATAATCAGAAAAATATGTCTCCATATTTAATGTAGAGTTATGAAAACATTCAACTTCATTAATAAACACACTGATACACTTATTACAAAAACATTCATCAGCAGCCAATCTGAAACACTAGAAACACTTTTACTGATTTTGTTCCCACCTTCAAAGCTGGTAAATCACAAATGCAGCAAGCCAACACATTACAGTCGCACCTTCAGATACCATTAAATTGTAGCTAGTACGATCTCTCTCAAGATGTGCTACGTCATGCTAATGTATGGATACACGTAGCCAAGGATGCTATTTACATGGCCAACAGAGGAGCTAACGTAATTGAGAGCCACAACATTTTGCAATGTGGGTCGGGAGTAAAGAGGAAGGACTCACTCAACTGGCACAGGGGTTGATAAGATGGCATAAATAAATCAGTTGAAGACCTAGAGGAGAATTGGGGAACAAACTGAAGGGTAGTTGATTTGGAACTTGATTGCTGAAAGGGACACTTCAAAAAAAAAAAAAAAAAAAATGGTAAACAGGTGCGATCTGAAGAACCAAGGCTATTGACCAAGAGGTGAGAATGGACGAATATAAATGGCTCCATTTTCAGCTGGCCATGGACCCAGTGGGCCAAATGACTCCTGATAATCAATGATTTAAAAAGATGGATCTTTTCTTTTTAATTTCACTTACCAACTGTGGTAAAAACACGGCATCCCATGCTGAGCGCGATAGAAATGGCAGCCTGTCCAACGCCCCCAGACCCTGAATGGATAAGTACACTCTCGTTCTTCTTCATTCGGCCTCGCACAACTAATGCATAGTATGCAGTAGCATAGACAACAGGGACTGAAGCAGCTTCTTCCAAAGTCCTTAACGAAGAGCAGAGGATGAGAATAATAGCCATGCAAATTTTCCATGCACTGAATCTGTAAAAGACAGCTAAACTAACATACATCTATTCTGTTTTAAACATGTCTTGTTAACAATCTGGCCTGCAATTGTACATGCGTAACACAGATAAAACAGCATAAATAGAAATCACAACCATGTCTTGTGTGAAATTGTGGAACTCCCATCATGGAGTCAATCTACCAAAGGTACTGTTGGTTCACATGGTTTACAATCCCTGTTCTACACTCTCAGCAAGGAAAGATTTTCTTCTCATTGGCTTCAGGATCTACAAATTTTGGGGGGGGGGGGGGAAGGGAAAAAAGAGGGAAGGGGAAGCAGAAAAAAGGCTGATTTATACTTCAGCGTCATATCGACACTGTAACCTAGGCAAGTGGCCTACACGTGTTGTGAGCATTTGTACTTGTGTGTTGGTGCGTCTGCATTGTTCTGCAATTCGCACATGTCACGCAAGCACACGTACCTGCCCATGCAAGGCTTTATGGTCATGGTAGTCTTTCTCGGGTAAACAAGTTTAAAGTGAGCGTCTTTTTTCGTAAAAGCGAAATATGTCCTCCATAATTTTGGAAGCCTGTAAAGCTTTATGGAAAGCATTGCAGCCAGAGTTCCTTCCCTGCCCTTCAGACGCCCAATGGGAAGCTATTGCAGCGTAGGAGGAAATGCGATGCTACC
Organism: Mobula hypostoma; assembly: GCF_963921235.1. NCBI lineage: Eukaryota > Metazoa > Chordata > Chondrichthyes > Myliobatiformes > Myliobatidae > Mobula > Mobula hypostoma. The sequence goes on along the minus strand of NC_086118.1, from coordinate 34,273,276 downwards.
AAGCGGACCCATCACAGTTGTTGCGGTCCGCGTTGCCGCGATGCGTAGTTACATTTTGGGAGAGGTGCGCATCAGGCTATGGCATAGGGATCAGCGTAGGCACTGCATAGGGTTTGCAGCGACACCACACCTACAGCGTCGATTTGACACAGAAGTATAAATCAGCCTTTAAAATGAACAGCGTTCAAGGCTACTGTTGATTCCATAACTCTAACTTCCATTCATCAGCCTTGTGTGAAGATGATGATTAGGAGTCTTTCTGCAATCTTGCTCAAATAAAGAACACCCATTTGTTTGCACATGCACTTAAAAGGCTGCAAAGGAGGACAAAACGGGTCTCAGTTATCAGGCAACTAGGTAGCCAGGAGATGCTGAGCCAGCTGCAGTGATTCAGCGTTTGGTCAAAGAGCTGGTGCTGGCAAACACAAAATAAATATCTGAGTCACTACCAACGGGCCAGGAGGAGAGAAAAACAGGGAAAAAAAAGCAGAAACGGTTGCAAATGCCTTTCCACTATTCCAGAGTAGTTGGTACAAATAGGGAACAGTGGTGATACTAAGCAAATCTTCTTTGTCAAACACGAGGAATTCTGCAGATGCTGGAAATTCAAGCAACACACATCAATGTTGCTGGTGAACGCAGCAGGCCAGGCAGCATCTCTAGGAAGAGGTACAGTCGACGTTTCAGGCTGAGACCCTTCGTCAGGACTAACTGAAAGAAGAGCTAATAAGAGATTTGAAAGTGGGAGGGGGAGGGATGGAGTCAAGAGCTGGACAGGTGATTGGCAAAAGGGATATGAGAGGATCATGGGACAGGAGGCCTAGGGAGAAAGAAAAGGGGGTGGGGGGAAACCCAGAGGCTGGGCAAGGGGTATAGTGAGAGGGACAGAGGGAGAAAAAGGGAGGGAGGGAGGGGGGGAGGGAGAGAATGAGAATGTGTGTATATAGATAAATAACAGATGGGGTACAAGGGGGAGGTGGGGCATTAGCAGAAGTTTGAGAAGTCAATGTTCATGCCATCAGGTTGGAGGCTACCCAGACGGAATATAAGGTGCTGTTCCTCCAACCTGAGTGTGGCTTCATCTTTACAGTAGAGGAGGCCGTGGATAGACATATCAGAATGGGAATGGGACGTGGAACTAAAATGTGTGGCCATTGGGAGATCCTGCTTACTCTGGCGGACAGAGCATAGGTGTTCAGCGACACGATCTCCTAGTCTGTGTCGGGTCTCCCTCCTGGCATTTATCCTTCTAAGCGGAACAAGTGCTACACATGCCCTTACACTTCCTCCCTTACCACCATTTAGGGCCCCAGACAGTCCTTCCAGGTGAGGCGACACTTCACCTGTGAGTCGGCTGGGGTGATGTACTGTGTCTGGTGCTCCCGAAGTGGCCTTCTATGTATTGGCAAGACCCAATGCAGACTGGGAAATCGTTTTGCTGAACAACCATGCTCTGTCTGCCAGAGAAAGCAGGATCTCCCAGTGGCCACACATTTTAATTTCACATCCCATTCCCATTCTGATATGTCTATCCACAGCCTCCTCTACTGTCAAGATGAAGCCACACTCAGGTTGGAGGAACAACGCCTTATATTCCGTCCGGGTTGCCTCCAACCTGATGGCATGAACATTGACTTCTCAAACTTCCGCTAATGCCCCACCTCCCCCTTGTACCCCATCCGTTATTTATATACGCACTCTCTCTCTCTCCTTTTTCTCCCTTTGTCCCTCTCACTATACCCCTTGCCCATCCTCTGAGTCCCCCCCCCTTTCTTTCTCCCTAGGCCTCCCGTCCCATGATCCTCTCATATCCCTTTTGCCAATCACCTGTCCAGCTCTTGGCTCCATCCCTCCCCCTCCTGTCTTCTCCTATCATTTGGATCTCCCCCTCCCCCTCCCACTTTCAAATCTCTTACTAGCTCTTCTTTCAGTTAGTCCTGATGAAGGGTCTCGGCCCGAAACGTCGACTGTACTTCTTCCTAGAGATGCTGCCTGGCCTGCTGCGTTCACCAACAACTTTGAAATCTGCTTTGCCACCAGTCACTGAACTGATATTTTTTCTACAGAAATTTCGTAGTTGTTTACCCTCAATTACATTTATCCACTTAAATTTTGCCTTTAAAATTTGAAATTATTCTTTTTGACTTTGCTATTTTTTTTTATGTATAAAATTAAAACAAAATGTAGTCATTGATCTAGTTGGCTCAATCTCTCTTACCCAACAGAAGGTTTTAGTGTTAAAATGATCTTCTTTTCCAATACTCTATTTCCCCAAAAGAATGTATAATTAAACCAATAAAACCAATAGCCAGTGAGCTTTAAGTGCTCAAGAAATGGAATCATACCAGTTTTCTGGAACTTCCCACAAAAATCGCGCGTCACAGTCTACAAATGTTGACAGTCCCTTAGCAGGGAGCAGTCCCATCACTCTCCTTTCGCTGGGGTCACGGCCTGAAAATTCCATTCCCAATAGGCAGTGCTGTAGAGCAACATCACCTGGGAAACAAGACAAAAATAAAAATGACAGCGTATTATAATTGCAGATATTAGAACAAGAACAGGTCCTTTAGCCCACTGTGTTTGTACAGACCACTATACCAAACTAAGTCTAATCTCATCAGCCTAAATTCCTCTTGAATGTTTCTACATAGAACAAAGAATATAGAAGTTTACAGCACATTACAGGCCCTTTGGTCCACAATGTTGTGCCCACCATGTAACCTACTCTAGAGTCTGCCTAGAATTTCCCTAGTGCATAGCTCTCTATTTTTCTAAGCTCCATAAACCTATTGAAGACCCTTCCAACACCGCCGCCGGCAGTGCATTCCACACATCCACCACTCTGTGAAAAACTTACCCCTGACATACCCATTTCCAACCCCATTACAACTATGCCCCCTTGTGTTAGCCATTTCAGCCCTAGGAAAAAGTCTCTGGCTATCCACATAACCAATGCCCCATAACATCTTATACACCTCTATCAGGTCACCTCTCATCCTCTGTCACTCCAAGAAGAAAAGGCCAAGTACACTCAACCTATTCTCATAAGGTACACCCTCCAATCCAGGCAACATTCTTTTAAAATCTCCTCTGGACTCAACAGTATTCACACATAGTTTCTATCATATCTCCTTCCACCATCTCCCTTGGCAGCACTTTCTATTCATCAGGTACCCTTGGTTAAAAAAAAAATTGCCTTGTCAATCTCCTTTAAAATTTCTCACTATGCTCTCTGGTATTTGACATTTCCACGAACGCCTTAACTACTTGGCCACGTGCCAACACAAATCCCTGTGGAACACCACTAGTCACTGGCAGCCAGCCAGAAAAGGCTCCCTTTATTCCCACTCTTTGCGTCCTGTCAATCAGCCACCGCTTTATCCATGCTGGAATCTTTCCTGTAATACCATGGGCTCACAGCTTTTTAAGTAGCGTTATGTGTGGCACCTTATCTGAAAATCCAAGTACACAGCATTAACCGATTCTCCTTTGTCTATCCTGCTTGTTTTTTCATCAAAGTTTCCAACAGATATGTCAGGTAAGATTTTCCTTTAAGGAAACCCTGCTGACTACAGCCTATTTGATCATGTGCCTCCAGGTACCCTGAGACCCTATCCTCAATAATCGACTCCAACATCTTCCCAACCACTGTGGTTGGATTAACAGTCCTATAGTTTCCTTTATTCTGCCCTTCTCCCTTCTTGAAGGGTGGAGTGACATTTGCAATTTTCCAGTCTTCCGGAACCATTCCAGAATCTAGTGATTTTTGAAAGATCATTACTAATGCCCTCCCAATTTCTCCAGCCACTTCTTTCAGAACTCTGGGGTGTACACCATCTGGTCCAGGTGACTCATCAACCTTCAGAATTTTCAGTTTCCCCTGAATAATTCCTTATTAATTTCAATAGTAAATCTTCAGGCACAGATCTAGCTCTTGAAATGCATAGAGTGGTGTAAACAGAGGGTGTCACACTTTCCGATTGTTCTTTAGTAATACTCTACAATTTGCCTGATAACAACAGCTTCAAAGCTATGGTTTTAATCCCAAAAGGGACCAACACTTTGGAATTAAAGCAAGTACAAGAGAATAAAAGGCTTGGTAGGTTCATCTAGTCCAGGAAGGACAAACTTATGGAAAAGTATTTGCACATTTTACCTCCCTGACATGATATTCTCTAGCAATCAATTTATCTTCATCAGCACCACCATGTAAAATGTCCGAGAGGGGTGGTGGGGGGGTAGAGGAGAGAATTTCACGTTCAAGGAGAATTAACAATACACTCACTTTGAACATTCTGCCACTGGAATTGGACAGCTTACCAGGAATAGCATCAGGTGGGAGCTTGCCCGTTGCCAGCATGATGTCACGAAAGTTGAGAGATGCATAATACACTTTGCACAGCTGAATATTGGGATCCTTGGAACTGAAATGTTGCAGTGGTGACAAAATCCAGCAGAGGGAGGAGAGGTCTCCTCGGGTCAGCACATTAACGTAGGCAAACTCAGTTTGTTCTTTATTTTGGTCTGCAAAGGACAGAGACAACGTGTTGTACACCAGTTTCTAATTAACTTTGAAAAAGTGTAGTGCAGAGAGACTGCAGTATGTTCCTTGAAGAACTTGTGATAACACAAGTTAAAAATGCCTAGACAGTGGAGCCACTTGTCCGAAATCACACTTTAAAGCTGTTCGGTTACACACTATGACACCACAGCAGTATATAGACACACACACACACACACACACTCCCCGAGGACAGGTACTCCTCACCTGTCAAGGTCGTGACCCACTTCCCATGATTCCCAATAGCAGCCATACTCTGTTAAAAATGTTTATTTATTTTTTAAAATAATGATGTTTGGGTGTCCCCAGTTGGACACTGACCCCATTGTAAACACTTATTTAACACAGCAAATAAGGATGAAATGTAATAATCAGATAAGTCTTATGGGAAACTAAGTTTTAATTTACCCTAATCTCTTTCCCCAATCCACTCATCATTCCCAGTCTGAAAGTCCGATTGGGATATTGCTATTGAGGCTTCTCTAAGAATACAAATCAGCCAGCAACCCAAAAACATTGAGGTAACAGGCCATCTGCTTTCCTCCGCATCTACGTTGCATTTTCTATCTAGAAAGATTTTCTCTCTAGTTCTGGAAAAACCCATTCATTCCGAGTACAACACGAGCCAACAATATGCCACTGAAACAATGGAGACACAAGAGATGCAAAGGCTTGAATCTGGGGCAACACACAATCTGCTGGAAGAACACAACAGGTCAAGCAGCGCTGATGGACAGCAAGTCAGCGTTTCAGGGCTAACACATTCTTTCTTCCCACTGATGTGGCTTAACACAGTTGTCCAGCAGATCATGTGTTACCATCGGAGCAGGACAACCCCGTGACATTTTTTATTTAGAGAAGCAGTGCCAAACAGCCCTTCCCGTCCAATGGGCCACACTGCCCAGCAACCCACCTACTTAACCCTTTCCTAATCACAAAACAATTTATAATGACCAAAGGTTCCAATGAGAATGATGCCTTATCAGGTGCTCCTTCAATGGCAAACTCAGCAACGTCCCATTCAACCTTTATACTAAAAAGCTGCCTCACATTTTATCAATACCAACAGCAATACCTTGTTGTACAAGAATGTGACGGAAGCTGCCCCAGTGTCCATCACGATAAACGTTCATCACCAGATCATTGCCCACAATGGTTTTCATGTCCTTTCCAGAAGGATCCAGTGATGGAACAGATGACGACGAAATTAAGTTTGTTACAAATACACACCTGGAGATCCGAAAAGTAAACATCTTTTAAAATAATCATCCCTGCAGCTTTAGGCTACCGTGCTGTTAAATATGAAACACCAAAAGTTGTTTGTAGTTGCGAGCACGGCTTAGATGAACCCAAATTCCAGAAAATATTACAAATACTTTCATTTGAATGGATGACTTAAGGTTTTTTTGCAAATTAAAATATAGCTCAATTTATTGAAAAGAAACAGCTATAGTGTAAAATAGACGCTCGATTTCACAACTTAAATGAGACTTTCCCTTTCAAACATCTGAATCAGATGTTTTGTAGAATCTCAAATTTCTAAACATTTGCCATCTTATAGATTTGAAGAGTTTGACACAAATTGGTATCCTTTAAAAAAATACTTAATGTCAACTTCTGCCACTTCCTCCACAAGTCACAGACATACAATACATACCTGTGTTTAGAACACTATTTACAGTTATGATACCCCTTTGTAGCTTCAATTTTGAAGCAACTACTCTGATTCTTCTAATGAACTTATTGCCACATTTGTATTGTAGCCTTTCACTTCCACCAAACAAACCCGAGTGGAACTCTTTCATTTGTTTTCACTCTGTACCTTCTGCTTCCTTTCCAGCACTTTTTCTGTCATTGGTTGGGACTCTCTACTATAAAGAAACCAATAACTTTCAGCACCATCGGCTGGTGATTGTCTTCAAAGTTTGACATTTTGCTCCTCAACTTAAACCGCACAGTTTCTCCACACCTCACAAAAAATGTGACATCATCCACTTTAATTAAGGACCTCAATCAAGGAGGCAGTTTGGCCTACATTGTAAAAATTGCCTCGGGCAGTGAACTGCTTGAGACAGTGCCATGTAAACGCAAGGTTTCTTTGAAATGATAACCCAATCACCAAACAAATGCTAAAGAATTGGTAAGCATTGCAAACCCACAATCCCTTGCCTTTCCAGCACTACTGGTCCCCTGTAACAAAATAAGTCAATGTTTTGGTTCTTTAGTTGAAGAAGCTGAAGGATTCTTGTGACAAAACACCATTCAAAGCACAGAACAACCGTATTATTGACCCCATGTCATGTACATCGTACAGAGGGTGCACTCGCTTTGTGATATCTTGCATCTCTCCAGAACATAGTTCACTGGTTCTGAAAAACCATTCTGGAGTGCACCGATTAAATAATCTGGCAAGTAATTCAGTCAAACGATTTCATGTGTAGTCACGAAGAGTGTATAGGAAAGTCAAAGGAATAATTTTTAAATTGTTGAGTGAATATTGAAATTTATCCAAGGAAAAGCAACCTAACAATGAGGGACGACAATGCAATCTTCAAATTATCAGCTATATTTACCTCCAGAGGCTTTGAATGATGTTTGCCAACAACTACAAGTAGACAGGTTAAGGGAGCAAATAGATTAGCGTGCTCAGTTTAGGACTAGGCGTCACAGTTGATTAATGCAGTTCATACCAAATTCCTATAACTCTGAAGTGTTTGAAATCTGGTAAAGACCAGCAATTTCCATTTTCCTTCCCACTACTGCAAACCTTGCCTACTAAGTGTACTTGGAGAATCACAATCATGTCCGCAGCTCAACTTGAGAAATGGACGTTCATGTCATCAGGTTGGATGCTACCCAGATGGAATGCAAGGTGTTGTTCCTCCAGCCCGAGTATGGCCTCATCTTGGCAGTAGAGGAGGCCATCGACTGGCATGTCAGAATGGGTTTGGGAAGTAGAATTGAAATGGGTGGCTACCGGGAGATCCCACTTTTTCCTGGAAGATTGGCAAAGCAGTCTCCCAATCTCACCAATATTCTACTTCCCATTCCGACATGTCAGTCCATGGCTTCCTCTACTACCATGATGAGGCCTCCAACCTGATGCCATGAACATCAATTTCTCAGGCTTCTGGTAACTGCCTCCACCACCCCCCCCCCCCACATTTATCATTCCACATTCCTGTTTCTCTCTCTCTTTCACACAAACCTTTTCCCTTACCTACAAACCCCTTTGGAGTTCCTCCTCCTTCCTCCCCCCCCCGCCGCCCCCATGGTCTTCTATCCTCTCCTATCAGATTCACCTTCTTCCAAGCCCTTTATATATTTTACCAATCAACTTCCCAGCTCCTTACTTCAGCCCTCCCTACCGGTTTCACTTATCACCTACCACCTTGTACTTCTTCCTCCCTCCCCTTCATCTTCTTATTCTGCCTTCTCCCCTTCCATTCAAATCCTGCTGAAGGGTCTCCGCCTGCAATGTCGACTGTTTATTCCTTTCCATAGATGTTGCCTGACCTGCTGAGTTCCTCCAGCGTTTTGTGTGTGCTGCATTAAAACTATATTCTTGCTTAGTCCACAGGATGGTTGAGGAAATGTGATGACATTAACACTGCAGCAAAGTGGTCAGATGTGGGCAGGACACATTACATTAGAGCACAGCATACTTCATACAGTTTCAAGTAAAGGTTTCATTCAATGCAAACGCTGACATTTTGCTGTTGAAACAAATGGGAATCAATGGTTTCCTCAACGTGCACAAATGTGCCCTAAAAATCGTAAAAGCCAACAAATGTTGTCATCTCCATGATGAGAATGTGTTTTTACAAAGAATAAAGCATCTCAGAATCTTAAGTAATTGGACAACAGCCCTTTCAAAAGAAATATTTGTTAGTATTACATTGCAGCATTCCCAACCCCCAACCCCTCCCCCACACCAAAGCCCTGAAAATTACTCCCAGACGAGCAGCACAGTTTTTGAAGTGTTTGAAGATGAATCTTTCTAGTTGAATTAATTTCAGTTTTGTAAACCTTTTGTGCAACAGATTGGTTATGGTCTTCAGCAAGCAGAAAAATACATGTAGAACACACAACAAAAATGGCACATGTGGGCATCATGGGAGTGGTATGATAAAAACCAGGATTCCCAGTCTTTGATAACGAACAACTCACCGTATCCTATGCCCTTGTGGCTCCTGGCGAAGACAATTTACCATCCCCACAATTCCAGAATTGCCACAGTTGGAGACAATAAGCCAGACAGGATCTTCTGAAGATTGCTCTAAAGTAGTCTGAAAGGCAGTAAACTTTTTAAGAGCCAATACGCCCCACAGGAGGTAAACTTTTGACTTCACCATTTCCATTGCCAGAATGGCAATTCTGATGATTGATTTCAGCAACCAACTAACATTTATACAGACCACAAAAATAATTGAACAGTGTTTCACAAAGGAATGAGCAAGCAAAAAAAACACAAAAAGGACCAGGCCAAAACTGTAATAGGGATCATAAAGTGAATTTTGAGTCAAGCTTTAAAAAGGATGCAGGCAGCAAAAGGCAGTAGAGGGGAGTATTTCAAAGCATACAGATTGGGTGTTAATTATTGGCCAGCATTAACTTTGGAAAACAATTTTGTGTGTTGAACATTATATAAATCCATACAGCACATGCAGATGGCTTAACAGAAAATGCTTTAGGATTGATATTCTATGCACATTATGGGCAAGTTCAACTTATTTTATTTAGAGACACAGTGTGGCACAGGCCCTTCCAGCCTAACAAGCTGCACAGCTCGGCGCTTATTTAACCCCAGCCTAATCACAGGACAATTTACAATGACCAAATTAACCTACAAACAGCAAGTCTTTGGAGGAAAACAGAGTACCTACAGGAAACACACAAGCGCACAGGAAGAAAGTACAAAGTTTCTTACAGAGGATGCCAGAATTGAACTCTGAACACAGATGCCCCAAGCTGTAACAGCATCTCTGACCACTACACTACTGTGGTGCCTTTAAAGGCAAACCAAATAGAATTCTATTTAAAAAGCTTTGATAACTCAATTACTTTCTCTAGTGATTAGTTAACCCTTAGTTTAGGGGAACTGAATAAAGCCAGACACTACCAATATCATGGCCAAAAGCAATGGGGAACAAAAAAAAACAAAGACAATTACATCCCTCACGTACATGAGTAAGAACTTTACATAATGTCTCCGTCTAAATGTGCAACTTACTTATACTGTGGGAACAATACCCAACGAAAAGGGCATTTTCTATACAGAAAGGGACAAACAATATGCAACAGAACATATCACCAGTGTGGCAAATAACCTTGCTTGAGACACATAATGAGAGATAGTTGAATGGGCCACACAAGTAATTCTGCAAATTGTCTTGTTAGGGTTAAAATTCACTTTAGATAAAATGCCTATGGCATTTGCAGATAAAGGAGTGGGGGAGGGGAGGGAGGGAAAGAACAAAAAGGACATTTTGTAATAAGAAGAGACTCGATGGAACTAGGCAATGCTAGGTGCCAGTTGGAGATGGAAGAGAATGGTAAAAAAGTTGGTGAATAATACAAAAAGGTCTAATCAATGTGATGCAAGTATGAAAGAAAGAAATTCAAAACGAGGGGGGTGGGGGTAGACAACTGAAAGCTTGAAATATGAGATACGGTCAGAATGACAAATTGTCTGAAATTGATAAATTTAATAAGTCTAGAAGGTTAAAATGCATCTAATCACAGTGTTCTTGTGTGCTGATAGATGGTCACCAAATACTCTTAAGTATTTTACTCACTTTCAGAGGCACAATCCAGTTAAAATCTGTTGAATGGGCCGGGAGAAAAATAGGATTCTTTGGTTCAGTCTTTTTGCGACACAAAAATATGACAGAGCCGTAGAAAGATTTCTTCATGCTGATTATGTCTAGTGAGGCATGGCTGAATACCTCTTCCCACTCACTCTAAAAACAAAATGCAAAGACCTCATCAGTTTACCCAAATCGGTTAAGATTGGAGGACACGTTACAAAGGCACACAAGTGTTTCATTTGGAGTTTTCAAACTAGATAACCAAACATGGAGTTTTGCCAAAATAAATATAATTCTTTCAAAAGTAAACTATCTCTTCTATATTGGAGCTCTAGCTAATTCCTACCCAGTATTTCTATTAGTCAATTGGGCTTGACATGCTGTGTTAATTTTACATGCCAGTTCACTCCTATCCAATGAATCCTGCTAGTTTAGCTGAAGTAAAATTCCACATTTCCCTTTACAAAGTCCCATTGTGAAAATAAGAGTTTATTCACTCCAACCAGAAACAGCACTAGTGCTTCCATAAACCCAAGTTTAAAAGGCACTTGAGGAATAATTACTCATTGCTAATTTTTAGCAATACTGTATCCCAAAAAAATCTGCTTGTAATCACTGACAACGGACACTGCTGTGACTTTGCTAAAAAGACCCTTGTATGACATCTCAAACATGTAGTTTTGCATTCCACACAGTATCAGAACTATTAAACAACATTGACACAGAAAGGCCTCTTATCATTTCACATTAGTGAATTAGTGCAGATTGTAACTGAACCCAAATACACAAATTGGAAATGAAATGCCAAAATCACGCACATTTTCCAATGAACTACATTAGTGGGGAAAAAAATCATTAACACACAGACTATTAGTTGTATACACAAAAAAAAATCCAATGTTGCTGTTTCATTAGGAGTACATTACTAGAGATATTACCCATAAATTGAGATGCTAGGTGGATCTTTGTCTATATATTAAAAAAAGGCACAAGTGCAATCACGAGTATAGATATGAAGAATATATTCATAAACTAATGTCTCATTATCTGAAACCATACAAAGGAAAATGGGCATCTGCTTGCAAAAAAAAAAAAAAAATCACAACACCAACTCTGTCTTGCTCTCCTCAGATACACTCTGGCCCAGAGTACATCAGCAGTTTCTGTTTAAGTTCATGATCAGCGACTGCTATTATTCATTATGTTAAAATAAACTTACCTGTGTTAAAAGCCCTTGTGATTGCTTCGGATCTTTTCCTGTAAGGAGCGCAATCGTCTCACTAAGGATTTCCCCTTTAAGCAGTGTGTGCAATAGTAAAAATCCATCAGCTTTAATAGCAGCTGCCATATTGGAGATAACAGTCTTTGGGTCCTCAAAAAGGAACGCTGAACTGTTGCAGGCAACTAACTGAGCATTGGTCAGATTCGATGTGGCAGGATTCACGGGATCCCACTGATCCACTGAAACACCCATTTCCTGGAGTTGGTTCTGGCTGGATGACATGAGTTCGGAATTTAGATCAGTGGCAATGTAATCGAGATTGATTATTGGCTGATTGTTCAGTATTGGGACAATGCGAGAGTACAGATTTCCACTGGCTGCTGAAACCTAGAGCAACAAAGAAGAAAAATGAAGTCAGACTATCATTAATAAAACATTAATTAATGAACAAATGAAAGTGTCAAGGAAGGAAAATGTGAACTAGCCCATCTAGTACAGCTCTTAAAGTGGTATTGTCTCTAATGCAATTCTCACAGAAACATCATCATCAAGAAAAAAAGACACCAGGGTCAACTTTGAGACCAGCATGGGGAAGGAGGAGGAAATAATGAAAACAGTGCTCAGATCCTTTTGGGAGTTAAAATACACTCAGGAGACCACAATATCCCTAACCTAAACTGGTATACCAATTTAATAGTGGAGTTCATTAAATTTAGGAATTTTAGTCAGTTACTATTTGGTCCTCTTCAGCTAGGTTATTTATCAGCAAACAAGCAATACCCAGCTCTTCTATGTTAACAAGATCTGAATCTTATAGCGTTTCCATGGTGTCAAATCAGTCCAGCTTGAGTAACACCACCAGAAGTAATGTAACAACTATGATGCACAGGGTCAATGCTTGTAGAATTGAAAGTACACGTGGACTAAGATGTTAACTGTCCTGTGCTAACACCAGTAGGATCATCAGTTGATCTGCCACCTGTCTTCAGGAGTTTTGGCCCGCTTATGATCAAGAGTCCCTCGTGGTGGTGGGCCAGCAGTGCTAAAGCACCACCTCCCACTGGTGAGCTTAAAAACTCGGCATCTGCCGCTATTAGAGTTGCTGGTCACTTCCAACCAACAGATAGTCTACTCTTCAGGTGTCTATGCAACTACTGAAGGGTTTGCAAAAGATGTATACACTGTCCGACTATCTGCCCCTCTGGACGTACTTGGTCCACACCCATGCTGATCCTGTCTCTGCTGCCTCAGCTACAGCCCTGCTAGTTGACTTGATCTCTTCTAGTGAAGCCAAGGTCACGCAGCCACTTCTGGAAAGTGAATGCAATAAACCCACAGATAGAATAGAGTTTACAAATATACAAGTGCACAACAAGCACTGATATATTGGTGTAAAAGTCACTGTTTCAGACTGACTACAGGAAATGGTACCAGCAAGCTTCATATCATAGCTGGCTTCATGAACAAGGTCAGAGTTGGCTATCCAGTAGATGGCATAGCTCAATATCTACCTCTGTTGATGCCAGGTGCTAACATGACTAGTATGTGGCCTAAAGGAATAGTTGGTTAAGTCTTCTCCTATGCCGCCAAGTAGAGATTCCTAGCTCCCAAAAAAGGCAAGTCTAGGAAAATGTAAAGTACTGCAAGCTAAGTGTGCTGAAGAAAAGCATTTAAATCTTGAAGCTGTGTCACTGGATGGACTTTTCCAAAATGACATCTCCTAAAGGGTGCTGACGGAACCACTGTGTGCAATTCTTCACCCACGTGCTTGTCTCACTGCCACCCCATACTACTAAAATACTGTAGATGGGAATGGCATGCATTCGAAACTCAGAAATGCAGCTTCTGTCATTTAATCTGATCATTGGCTTATCTGCATTTCATTTCAATTTATCTGCCTCCGATCTTTAACCTCCATATTCAACCCATCATTCAGTTTTATGTACCCATGGATGGGAAAGGAAGAAACTTCTCAGGGTAAGGAGACTTCCTTTCCATTTAATTTGACACTTGCACTCCTTTTATTGGGTGCTTAAGCTGCACAGATCACAAAAAACTTCCCCCTAAATCTGGGGAAGATTAATCTTTAATTTTGAGTCAAACAAGATGCATTGCCATCTAATAGTGTACAAGCACATCAGAAATGTGGGTGATCCACTGTGTGGAGAAGTAGGTGCGGATATGATTTCAGTAAGCAAACTATGACACAAGTAGCTATGTTTGATTAAGCAAATAACTAGAACGAGGTTTGAAGTCATACAATTCAGCAAAAGGTACTGTATATCACTTATAATCTTTACGTTATCAATTCATAAAGGATAGTAAATAAAAAAGGCTTTTAGTCATTAGAACAAAACTGTCTAATTTCGTCCTACACTTAGGAAAAGGCGCAACGTGGCTGTTAATTATCAGTTGATTTGACTTGCTTCCTAATAGCACATTTAGAAGGCCACTTGGATTTTGGTACACTAAGATTTTCAAAAATTCCTACATCAATTGAAGTTCATTTTGTAAAACAATATTAGTCGACTTAATTAAAGCCATTTGGACACGATCAGCTTCAATCTGGCATCCAGTCAGGCTGCAAATTCCACCGTCATCCTGAAGTTTGCCAGACGCAACTGTGACAGATGGTGTTTTTTTTTGTACTACTTACAGATTTTAAAGCATAACAGGCCAGTTTGGTTCGCATTACATATCAGGTACTACTGCATTACTTATTGAAAATGACATTTACCTTAAAATCTGCACTCGGCTGTTTCTTGATTGGTTAGGTGGGTAATACAAGGTGCTATGCTCTCATCTCAGAGTTGATAAAATTGTGTTAAAAACTTCACCCATTACAGAAACCAAACACCAACTGCCTTCTCAAATCCCCTCGTCAAGTCACCTCTGGTAACCAACGCTGGATACAAGCAACACACGCAAAATGCTGGTGGAACGCAGCAAGCCAGGCAGCATCTATAGGAAGTCGACGTTTCGGGCTGAGACCCTTTGTCAGGACCCAACACTGGATACACATGCATTTAATTTCAAATAAATTCACATGATCCTGGATTCATCTTCACATTCTTATTCCAGGTAAGCTGATACCAGCCAACACTTGGTTCTTTTAACATCAAGCCCAGTTCATACAAAACTTACGGATTCAGTGCTCCCCTCAAATATTCAACCAACTGCTTGCTGTTCTCCAATTACAACCTTACCTCCAAGCACCCCCTTCTAAAAAGAATCCATATATCAACATGGCAGTCATTAAGGTGTATTGAAATTTGATGTGTTCAGTCTTAACCTCCTCATTATTGTCCACCAGGTACTTTAGTCAACTGGTCACATCTTCCTCAAGTCCATGGAACATGCACTCAGTGGCTGCTTTATTTGGTACCTCCTGCACCTAATAAAGTGGCCACTGACTGCATATTCATGGTCTTCTGCCGCTGTAGCCCATCCTCTTCAAAGTTTTGACATGTTGTACTTTCAGAGATGCTCTTCTGCACCCCACTGTGTAGCATGTGGTTATTTCAGTTACTGTCAACTTCCTGTCTGCTTGAACCA
The DNA here is from genome assembly GCF_963921235.1 of Mobula hypostoma. Classification (NCBI taxonomy): domain Eukaryota; kingdom Metazoa; phylum Chordata; class Chondrichthyes; order Myliobatiformes; family Myliobatidae; genus Mobula; species Mobula hypostoma. The sequence goes on along the minus strand of NC_086118.1, from coordinate 34,258,128 downwards.
GTTTGGCTGTCCTCCTGACTGCTCTCATTAACAAGGCATTTTCAGTTACAGAACTACTGCTCACTGGATGTTTTAATTTTGTTTTCCACACCATTCTCTGCAAGCTGTAGGAACTGATGTGCATGAAAACTTCAGGAGATCAGCAGCTTTCTGAGATATTCAAACCACCCTGTCTGGCACTAGCAACCATTCCACTTGGATCACATTTCTTCCCCATTCTGCTGTTTGGTCTGAACAGCAACTGAACCTCTTGACCATGTCTGCATGTTTTTATGCCTCGACTTGCTGCTACATAATTGGCTTACTAGATATTTACATGAATGAGGTGTACCTAATGAAGTGGCCACTGAATGTATGGGCTCAAAGGTATTTTGAGCAAAATAATACATTTATTTTGTTTGACAAAGAGAGATTATCCATTACCTCGACAATTTTCATCTTCTTGTTGACAGTGTTTTCCATGCAGATATCAAGGCAGACTTTCAGTGCCATGTTATCTAGTAACCCATTCAACAATTCGTCTTCATACAAACAACCCCTTTCTCTCTCCACTGTCTGCTGCAGTTCAGACCAAAGGTTCCCATTCAGGTCAAGACCGCACAGTACACTGAGCATGTGCAGAAGTCCTTTCTCCGAGTCAGAGGTCACAGCAGAGGTAGTTATACCAGCGGGCAGGCCTGAGAAGGAAAGCTTAAGCCCGTGATTGGACAGCTTGTCCTGTAGCTTCTGCACAAAACCTTCGAAAAAGAAAAGAAGAATGAAAATCTGCTTTTAAAATGAGCTCTTTTTTCTGATAGAATTATAGGCAGAGAAAACCATTTTGGTACTCCACAGCATACAATGATTTCTCATAGAGCTAATTTAAATAGTGTTTGTCAGAAGCATCAAGTGATGGACTGCCACTCCCCCTCCCTCCATCTCCCTAGAGGACAGACAGAAATCAGTTCCATGCAGTTTGTTTTAGACCCCGAAAGGTTATTTTGCCGTTATTTTACCAAAGAGTAAGGCACTCGTGGTGAGTACTGGCAGGTGAGACGGGGAGCATTCTTGAACAGCAGAGTGTGGAAAGAATTGGTAGAGCAATAGATGCAGAAATGTCACTATTTATGACAGAGTAATTGCAGCACTTTATGACAATGCTGACAAAATGTCAATATAGAAATTTGACCAAAACCAAGCTGAAATATTAAATTTCACCTTTGCACTGTGCTAGGCAGGAGCGAAGTTTCTCACTTCCACTCAGACAGTCACTCTCAAAGTACGGAGAGAAATGGAACTCTTGCAAGACGGGCATTCCTTGTTGCTGCTGTCGGCGAGGAGCTACGGTGGCATGTAATCCGCTGATCTGGACTCCCCCCGCTACAATGTTGTCTAAACAACGATTTACAACAACATCCACAGCTATAGGGGGAAAGGGAGAGAAGAAGAAAGCATATTGATATGGTCAGGTTTGGCATTTCGCTAATTTACCTGAAGTATAATGAACTGGATTCTGCAATAGTTTCAAAATGCCGACTTTGCATGCAAGCATTTTACAGAATGCCAATTTGAAACAATTTTTGCTGCACTGAATCTCTCTGTGGATACTAAATTATGTTTTAAAAGTATTTTTTTTTTGTTAAACTTAAGCTTTGCAATACCTTGCAATTTTATTAAGAACATGCAAAAGTAGAATTTTCCTTAAATGCAAATATAACAAAAGCACAAAAATCATTGATTTGGTAACAGATACACAACTAAATCAAGCACTCTATCAAATCTCTAGAAATGGAAGATCAGGCTCTTCAAAGTCAGCAATTAGTACCAAAATATTTTTAAACTCAAATCTGATAGAACTAAAAGAAATGAGGTCCAGCATTTAATGTGTCGTAGCAGTAAAGCTCCAGCAAAGTGAACACTTTGTATTGTACAGTACATACTTTAGAAAATGCTTTTCACTTTGAATCTATCATAGAGATTAAAAAACAAATACCCACTGCCACTAATGACAAAAATAGAATCGATTACATTTCAACTCCTTTGGGCTTTGTAACAAACAAATATCAAAATTGATCACAGTAAGCATTTTAAAGACACCTTTTCTCTCACTATCCTGGTATTGTTGGACTGTCTCTTCATGAAGCTGTGGGTCAACGCAGACTGAACGGATGCGGGTTGGTACTCTCAAGCTGCGGCCAGATAGTCCAACCACAATCATCTGTAACATGGTATCCAGGAAGGTCACCCAGTTTCCAGACCACAGCAACTTTCCTTTGTCTCCTGCAGATGAAAGCCAACAAAATGGTATACTTAGTATATGATGATACCAAGAGTTTCTCTCACTTCAGATGTGTTCCTCTCAAAGAACAAAACTAAACATTTAATACAGAATTTACCAGCATTATTAGATTCCAAGATTCCTTGGAAGTGTTTTCCATATTCATATCCTCGTAGGCGCAGCTCTTTGTAAATATCTCTTGCAGATAGACGGAATGCTGTCTCTGTATCTTCAGACTTTGAGTTTGTCTTTACCTGTTTCTTAAAATCATCTAGAGCAGTTTCTTCCAGAAGAGACACTTTTCCTGGAATTAGTATTGTATGGAAATAAAAGTAAGTTCCTATTAAAATGAGCATTATTGAATAGCAAACATTTTCACTTGTTAAAACATCAGAGTTCCTGCAAAGTTCAGAAACCTAGCTATCTGTTACACAATCCAAGATTGCCAAGTTTGTTGAAATGTCTCATTGCCTTTCTTATAAATAAGGGGGGAAAAAAACAAATTAAAACAAAAAAAACCAAATTCAATTGGAAAACCATACAAATTTAGGTCTCATGAACAAACATATCAAGCTTCACAGCTTGACACCTATTCCTATTGAAATAGGAAGCAGTTAAATATCAAAAATTTGGTGCAGAGAAACAGTGACTTGTCAACGTATGGTATTCTTTGTAATTTATAGTGTTGAAGAGCAAAATTATTTCTTATTCTTAAAGGCCAAAAAAAAACCTCAATGTGAAATATGCTTCGCACTATGGAAAGGGAAAGTTCCAAAACAGCCTGGCACAATGGATTATCTGAAAAGGTTACTGCAGTAGAGACTTTATTGTAAATTCACCAACATTACAAACTGGTCACCATCTACTGCAGCCATTTTATACCATTTAAGAAAGTTAAAACACAATTTCTAACTTTAGGCTATAAGCAATGAAAATCTGAAATGAATAAATCATTTTAGTTTGCCTGATCATTACTTGACATGCTAGAGTTTGGCATTGATGAAGGTTAAAAATATGAAAACTCAGCTGAGTATTTTAAATTTCCAAGCAGAAAGAATGATATTTACTGAGAGGAACTGAGGGAAATAGACTGTTGATGAGGAGACCCCTCTTTTACATATCACTTGCTAGCATTTCCTTATTAACAGCCGGATGGAAAAAGCACATATGTAGAACTGAGTAGGCAGATGAGCTCATCCCAAGCAAGAATCTTTACTTTTGTAAGGTACCTCATGAACATGGAAAAAACAAAATCCTAAAATAGCCTGCAGCTTTTGAATCTGCTGAAATTATTTGAGCGTCAATAATTAACTCTGCATCATTTAATCTATGTCATTTAGGAAAAGTTTTTAAGATTATTATGACTTACCGCTAACAGCTAGGTTGCTGTTCTCTGAAACTTCAAATCTATTTGAAGCTGGCATCAGTCGAACTTCAAGCTGTACGGAGCCTTAATTGTAAGGGCAACAGAATTCAAAAAATTTAGTTAAAGAAAAAAAAATGGCAATAATAACAGAGCAGGGTAGCACAGGGACAGGGGCATTGGCCCACAATGTGCATGATGCTGAATTAAACTAATCACTTCTGCTTTATCTCATATCCCTTCATTTTCATGTGTCTAACTAAAAGCCTCTTAAATGTCACTTCTAATAACTTACGAAACAGAATACATAGTTTTGGCAAAACAAAAAAACTGTATACAAGCTATCTTTTCCTAGTAAAATCAAAGGAATTTCAGGCTCACAAGTCTTGCAAAACACTGGTATATGCATGCATGGGTCGGGTACAGTACATGGATGCAAGGAATATGGAGGGCTACGCTTCAGGGTTGGGACGATGGGTCTAGGCAGAGTAACAATTTGGCATGGACTAGATGGGCCAAAGGGTCTGTTTCTGTGTTGTAGTGCTCTACAGCTGCATACTTAGTAGCTCGTGAAACTACAATGGGACTATACAACCCAGAAGCATCTTTCTTCTCAATGAGCTTACCCCCTCCACTTAACTCATTTTCTCCTGGCAGTGCAGGTAATGGAAGAAGATAAGAATATGCAACAGCTGAAAGAACTCATAAGATATTAACACTAAATGGGTAGGGTCAGATGTACATTGCCTAGAATATTATTTATAATCAGCAAATCCCACGTTCCATGCTGGGCAACTGACAAGATTTTACTAACAGAAAAGAAAATTACATGCGAGACATTCTATTCAGTTTAAATTTCTTGAAGTATTAGAAGTCTTGCTTTCATGCTTCTAGCATAACAAAACTTGCTTCATCAAACAGTCTCTAACCTTATACAAATTATCTTAAGTCAATCTCTCCTCCCCACCATTGACTTCCTTCTATAGGAAATTGTTCTTCCTTCCCACTCCAAACAAGAACAGTCAATTTTTATTTTAAATACAACTGAATCTCTATTCTGCTTCCACTTTTACAGGGTAAACAACTCCAGACTATCTAACCTTTCCTCGTGACTCAAGTTCTCTAGATCCTCATTAGCACTTCCCTTATTGTGGTACACAGAACAATGGTCAGTAACTGAGCTATGCCCAACTGCCACGTGGTAACAGCCCAACCAACCACAAATAAAGAGAAAATCTGCAGATGCTGGAAATCCAAGCAACATGGTACATGTGACAAATAATAAATCAATACTAAATTACTGTTGCCATAGGCGGTGGAAGCCAAGATGATCCATAACTTCAACTGGAGCTCAAACAGGCATTTGTAGATAATAACTTCTCTTCAAGGGGAATGGGAATGTTTCATTGAGTTCTAATGACTATGTCTGTGTTGCAATGTGAGCTCAGGCAACAAGATGGCTAATCCAGAGCTACCTTGACTGATCTAAACACATCTAAATTTTGAAGAGTGCAAATCTGAAATAGAGCTAGAAAATGCTGGAAACACTTAACTCAACAGTCTTCAACATGAAAGGTTAATTCAGTCTCTCTTTCCACAGATGTTGTCTGCCCCGATGAGTATTTGTAACATATTCTGGGTTTTATAGCTATCCTAGTACCTGTTTTTGGTAGAATTGTTGCCCTGTGTATGACAACATCCTCAAATATCACAGGGGTCTGATCCATTACAGCACCGGTCAATCGTAACAAAGCTCGCCATGCCAGTACCAGATACCCAGTGGCTGGATACAACACCCTCCCATCAATGCAATGGTCAGCAATATAGCTGTCAGGAGATTCAGGATTCATATCTGTCGGGGCACAAAACAAACCAGATTAAAAGAATAAACAAACAGTTTTAACATTTAAATTCACTTAATTTGTTTTCTTTTCAAATATTGTAGAATAGAAATTTATATTTTATTCTACACCTCAGTGGGCACATAGCAACTGCAGTAACCTGTGCTTTGTTTTAAGTATTTCAATGGAACTGGAGCACAGTGCCTGGCCCGCTATAGTTTAGTGCAAGATGGACGATGAATTTTTCATGCTACACATTTGGAAAGTACCTGCATAGTGTTTAATCACTACCAGCGGGCGGCAGAGTCGTGCAGCAGTTAGCGTAATGACGTACAGCGCCAGCAGTTGGGGGTCAAATCCCGCCACTGTCTGTAAGGAGTTTGTATGTTCTCCCCAAGGCTGTGAGTTTCCTCCAGATGCTCCAGTTTTCTCCCATATTCCAAAGGTGTACGGGTTAGTAAGTTAAGGGAATGCCATGTTGGCACTGGAAGCACGTCAACACTTACAGGCCTCAGCACCTTCTCAGACTATGTTAGTCATTGACACAAAATAATGTATGTTTCAATGTAGATGTGATGAATAAAGTTAATCTTCAATGTAGTCCATTGCATTTACACAAGAAGTCTCTGACAATTCAGCAACTCACCAACATTAAACACGATGGCAGATCCCAAGCCTCCAGAACCAGAAGAAAAGTCTTCAGTTTTGGGTACATCCCAGATCTGGCTATGGTCCCACACAATGCTAGGAGAAATTAGGGAAGTTCCGGCAGGGATTGGGTATTCCACAGGTGGATATAATTTGTTGGAGTCCAAGTTCACCCTATTTCAAGATAGCATATAGATATTTAATTACTTTGTGCTTTTCAGTGATATCTATCAGTGATCAACACATCAAGACATCAATCCGAAACACACCAGATTTGGAGGACTGAACAAGCTTATTCACCAGCCTTGGAAGTTGGGCTGTGAGGCCTAGTGACATACAGGCCTTAAGCAACGTATGAAAGCAGACATCCCACCCTGCAAAAACTCATTTCAGGGAGGTAGCACCATCAATTTGCAGTGAATTCCCGGAACTTCTGGGAGACGGGGGGGGACGTCTGCAACAGAGTAGCTCCTTAGCAGCTAGCCAGCTAGTTTAAATAATGTTAGCTATGCTAATGAACGAATAACACCTGTTAAACTCACCTCAACATGTCTTTTAAAGTCTTAACCCACCATGGGCAACAGTCACTGTTGCAAACAGTGCAGTGAGCAAAACTGTCATTATTTTTGACCCCTATTAGGCAGGGGTACACTTTAGTGTAGTCTGGGGTGAAGTACGTTTTATATTTTCTTTTTTTGGAACACTGCCACAGTTCCTTCGTTCTCGTTTGTTTTCTCTCTCTCGCGAAAATTGAATTCTGGGATATTGTATATAATTTGCGGACATCAGGGAGCCACTATCAATATGCAGGAGACTCCCGGAACTTCCAGGAGAGGTGGGATGTCTGTGAAGGCCCCACCCCAGAGCATCCAAACATCTAGCAAGACTGGGGGCAAGAGCCATGACTCCTGTCATGGTCTGAGATGCTTTAAGGTGTTTTTTTTTTAAACTTATGTATCTACTATACAGAAACAAACCAAAAATTTGCTCTTTGGCTTTGAGAACAAAATGTTGTTTATCATCTGAGCTGGATCATTTGAAGAATTCAGATCCTTCCCTGAACATCCTATCACTCACCCACTTGCATAGATTTTGCCAATGTTCATTAAGAAGAATTCCAGGTTATTGCTGTGCCCTCGCTTCATCAATGGTAGAATGAGACAGGTTGGTTTCAAACTCCGCTTTAGAATAGCCTGAAATAAGAGCAAACTGCTTAATAGGTGTTAAATTTCATAGCCATTTAAGCCCTTTTGTCAGAGCTGATGTTGAGCAATCAAACACAACTTCATATAATACCTTGTTCAGTACTTAAAAAAATAAACAGTTTTGTTACCAATTCAAAATTGCTTTTGTGTTTGTGAATTTTCTGTACAATTATTTCACTATGATTTAAAGGGGAAAACAATTCAGGTGGCAAGCTGATTTTAATGATTTGTGACATGTCCTGGGAAAGACAATGTCTAAAAACTTTGCGGGAAGGGGGTCAAATACCAATGCTCTTTGTAGATATCAAAACACAGTAAGTAAACAGTAGGAAACTACAGTATATTTATCAGATTGTACACCTACCATACTTGAAGGAGACACGAGGAAATCTGCAGATGCTGGAACTTCAAGCAACACACATAAAAAAATGCTGGTGAACGCAGCAGGCCAGGCAGCATCTATGGGAAGAGGTGCGGTCGACTTTTCGGGCCGAGACCCTTCATGCGTTCACCAGAATTTTTTGTATGCGATACTTGAAGGAGAGATAGGTACAAGTAATGCAAGGAAATGACACATTATTTCTGATGGAATGCAGATGGATTCCCAAGTGAACAACAGGAATTCTGCAGATGCTGGAAAGCCAGAGAAAGCAGGATCTCCCAGTGGCCACACATTTTAATTCCACATCCCATTCCCATTCTGACATGTCTATCCACGGCCTCCTCTACTGTAAAGATGAAGCCACACTCAGGTTGGAGGAACAACACCTTATATTCCGTCTGGGTAGCCTCCAACCTGATGGCATGAACATCGACTTCTCTAACTTCCGCTAAGGCCCCACCTCCCCCTCGTACCCCATTTGTTACTTATTTTTATGCACACATTCTTTCTCTCACTCTCCTTTTTCTCTCCCTGTCCCTCTAAATATACCTCTTGCCCATCCTCTGGGTCCCCCCCCCCTTGTCTTTCTTCCCGGACCTCCTGTCCCATGACCCTCTCGTATCCCCTTTTGCCTATCACCTGTCCAGCTCTTGGCTCTATCCCTCCCCCTCCTGTCTTCTCTTATCATTTTGGATCTCCCCCTCCAACTTTCAAATCCCTTACTCACTCTTCCTTCAGTTAGTCCTGATGAAGGGTCCCGGCCTGAAACGTCGACTGCACCTCTTCCTACAGATGCTGCCTATCCTGCTGCGTTCACCAGCAACTTTGATGTGTGTTGCTTGGATTCCCAAGTGAACTCATTTTTGTTATAAGCAAAAAAACGTCCTAACACAGTGGGAGCTACCACAAAGCCAATTGCACATAAAGACAGGAAAGCTGGGTACCTGAAGCAGGGCATGAGCAGAAATCTCAATCACCACAGCATTACTCGGAATATGTTGCAGTCCTTCCTGAAACAAGACCGGGCTCACCAAGTTGTTGACATGATACTCAGCTGAGGAGTACTTAGCCAAGTCACTGTCCCATTTGGACTCTGGGATTGATGTACTGATCCAGCGTGAAGTACGAGGCTTGGGAGCAGTTATCACCTGCCAAGAAAAATGTGGGTGCGAAGAAGTGTGAAAGGAATGTATTCAGAAAAATGTAATGCACATAATCAGTATAAATTATAGTGGGTACTCAATTAAACAATAAATCCTGAAGGGTAATTCAGAATATATATTCATAAAATACATTACAGTGCAGAAGAAATCAGTGCAGCGCAGAAACAATCATCTGACAGGATATTTCATTAACATTTAATGCAACTCCCTAACATATCAATTCTGTTCAACAGATTATCACCGTCTGGTTCGATTTAACTGAAAGAAACAATAATAATGGATTTGTAAAGTGATATTTAGACAGAAGGGCAGACTTTGGCCTACAGAGTTGAGCTGGGCAACAAGCACTAGCAGAGCATACCATCCATAAACAGCCAAGATTCTCACCTGATTTCTACCTTTCCACTTTTCTCACTCACATATGCATCAAGCCTTCAATTAGAACAAACTATGGGTTTTAATTTAACATTTAGTGCTCCAAACTATCAGCTCCCTGTATAAGGAAATGCTAATTGGATCACCAATGTATTTTATAATTATGCTCATTCTCTGCACTGATCTGATTAAAGACTAATTTTAAAACCCACAATTGCTTTTTCCAGAGAAATCCTCCAGTCTGTTTAGTCTTTCCCTTGTAGTCAAGTCCTTATTTTCTAGTAATGTACATTTCCTGTATCTTCTTCAATGCTTTACCATCTTTGTTTGAAAGGGGTCAGAACTATCCAGAGAAATCCAACTATGGTCCAGCCACAGGCTGATTTCAAAACTTAACCACAAAAATCAACGTGCAATCTCAAGTTCCTTTGGAAATAGCCCCTATTCTTTATGCCCAGAGATACTTGGGTGGCAATTTTTAATTGCCTCAGAATGTCCCATAAACACAAGATATACGTACTCACAGCTCATCATCTCCTGGCTCCATATATACTGTGTACAGATCTTCAAGTGGCAACTTTGCCAATGAAACTGCCTTCAATCTAGTTGGCCTGACCTTGAAAGAAGCATGCCCATTTATGTGTAATCATACGTTGAGTTCCTAAGTCCATCTAAAGAATTGCATTGACAGCTGGAATAGCCATGCCTCTATTGTACCTATTTCTCTGCTCATTCCACTATCTGGTTCACTGCTCTAAAATGCTAACCAACACCAGACATTTTACCAAGCATACTATCTTAGCCCAAACCTCATGTTTACCACTTTGTGCACGGCAGTCAAGTCTATGACAATTCTTCATAAGATTGATGTTACAAGATATTATTCATACCTTCTGTAGAGCATTAAGAAGGGTTGGGGCAATGGAAGCCATGTAGTAAGAATGGAATGCAACTCCTGCACTGCGAACCTCTTTTGCAAATACTCCCTCCTCTTTTAACTTGGCCACAAATTTGCTCACCGCTTCCTAATATGGGAACAATCACAAGTTAGAGCATGAATGAAGGTAGATCAGTATATATTTATCTGTATACAAGTCCCATTGCTAATCACTTGTCATCAGTACCAACTATTTCATATTCCCCCTTTTCAAATATTTGACGATTTTCATTCTAATGAACAGAACCTGGAACAGATAGATAACGATCTCTATTAATCTCTCTAGCTATGTACCTTGATCAGTAGCAAATTTCTAATGACACCAATGACTGTACAGAATTTTCTCCATTTTCCCCTTTATATTCATTCAAAACATTTCCTTTACACGTAAACAACAGGAATTCTGCAGATGCTGGAAATTCAAGCAACGTACATCAAAGTTGCTGGTGAACGCAGCAGGCCAAGCAGCATCTATAGGAAGAGGCGCAGTCGATGTTTCAGGCCGAGACTCTTCGTCAGGACTTCAGTTAGTCCTGACGAAGGGTCTCGGCCTGAAACGTCGACTGCGCCTCTTCCTATAGATGCTGCTTGGCCTGCTGCGTTCACCAGCAACTTTGATGTATGTTCCTTTACACGTAGTTATTTATCCATGGAATATCATCATTTTGCAGTATTTTGGCTCTAATATTTTCTAGAGTTTGTTAAATTTCATTTAGAAATAGTACTGCTGATCCAAAGTAATTTATCTGGGTAAGATTCCATTTTGATCCATTAAACTCAGTTAATTTTCAGTGAAATTAATTTTTATTAGTTTTTTTTTATATAAATACAACTGCCCCAAGCGTCATTCAACTTGCCATTCTGTCCCATTATTAACTGAAGTCAGGTCCAACGTGATATACACTACATTTCTCATTTTACATGATTTTTATCCATTTCCTACCTGTGGCCCAGAGATGGTGACAGTATCCTCTGCATTGTGACAAGCTGGAACCACTCCTTCAGGACACTGTGCCTTGCATTCCTCCCAGGTCAACCCTGTTAGATATCAAAAAGCTTTGTGGTTACTTTTTGAAAAAAATAACACATTTCCATGTCTGACTTTAATCATTTACATTTGATACGACAATTTATTACAAAAATAAAATGGCATGCTTTATAATCATTTAGTTGATGTTAAATGCCTTGATTTGGACTTAGCTCAAGTCAGTGATCATCTATCATCCACAAATAAAACAGCATATAATCAATTAAATGGCCTAATGTGACAGACCCAACAGCTTTTCAGGAACCCACACAATGTCAGCCTACATTGCAATTGTGGGTGGCCGTTATTTTTGCTTTCTACAAATTGAGTGGCCATTTGGGAATCAAGTGCAAAAACTCGATTCCTTTGAAGAAAATGGTTTCTACAGCCCTGCAGCATCTTATCAACATATTTTCCCATAAATTCTAGGAACTTATCTCCATAATGTTCTTTAAAGTACTAAATCTGCTTTTGAGCCAATTTTTCTGGTTCCTGTGTTTCAGATATCAGTGTAATGAATACAGCAGATCCACTGGAGATGCTCCAATATCATGCCCTTCCTGATCAGATGACCAAATCCACCATAAGGTCAGCTCTGAGCAGCACAGCAAAGAGACATTCCTTCCATATTTAGCACAATTAATCATTTAGATCCAGCTAATTGTTGACCAATCATCCTGCATTTTGATTTGGCCAACTTGAATTGGCTTCCGTTAGATCAATTTATCTTTAAATTGCAAAGCAAACTCAAAAACACTTGCCAGCAAGAGCCTGTTAGGAAAAAAAATGTTTTAAAAAAAACGTGCAAATTGATATGACTTTCCATTGCAACCACAGCGCAAGAAGCAAAACTTCTAGGCCAAGCATAGTGTGATCAAACATCCCCTCTGCTTTTAACAGTGTGACCTTGTCCTAACCTTAAAATATTCTGCACAAGGGCAATCAGGTCAGTGTTTCAATAAACTGCCTAAAAGGACATTTAACAATATATTCCAAAAACTCAATTAAAAATTATTATGGATGGCATAGGAAATTTTATATGATCAAGAGCTGGAATTATAGCAGTTCATATCCCAGCAGAAGGAGAAAAAGGAGTAAAGTTGAACCATTCCTTATTTGTGTGAAAAGGGCAAGTTCAAATTCATTGTTATCTGACTGTACACATATACAATCAAACAAAACAATGTTTCTCCAGAACACAGTGCACCCAGAAAATATATCACACTCAGCACAGGAAACAAAGTATCACCATAAATGTTAATAAGACATAATTCAAAATACATGTGGTGTGCAGCACAGGTAAAATAGCAAACAGAGAGCAGCTCACTGTGCTAGTGATGAGACTTGTGGTACAGGTATAAGATTTTCCTTTAAATGAGAGGACAACTGCTCCAATGACAAGGGGCATTTGACTCCATTTATTTTATTATTCACCCTTGATTCACTGGGCTAAGCTGGCACAAATCCACCCCCTATGCTGTGGAATTTAGAAGGATGAGAGGGGATCTGTTTGAAACATATAAGATTATTAAGGGATTGGACACGCTAGAGGCAGGAAACATGTTCCTTATGTTGGGGAAGTCCAGAACCAGAGGCCACAGTTTAAGACTTAAGGGGTAGACCATTTAGAACGGAGTTGAGGAAAAACTTTTTCACACAGAGTGTTGTGGTTCTGTGAAATGCTCTGCCTCAGAAGGCAGTGGAGGCCAATTCTCTGGATTCTTTCAAAAAGAGTTAGATAGAGCTCTTAAAGATAGCGGATTGAAGGAAAATGGGGAGAAGGCAGGAAAAGGGTACTGACTGTGGATGATCTGCCATGATCACAGTGAATGGTGGTGCTGGCTTGAAGGGCTGAATGGCCTACTCCTGTACCTATTGTCTACTGATACTTTACTGGGATGTAGTTATATAAACGATAGTCAACCACACAGTCACTCTGAATTTGCCTTAATATTAGCATGAGTATGCTTTAGGGAACTATAGCAAAACTCTCACTCTTATCCAATATCTCTGATTGCCCTGATCCTTCTGCTTCTGCTAATTCTGACATTAGCCATAGTCACGGCTGCTTTTCAGATCCTTGTAATATAAGGCCACTTGTAACAATCCCCCAGCAAATTAACTCTGGTCAGAGAGATTTCATTGACTGCCACACTTCAGTTACCCATTGGAGAAACTTGTAAAGGTTTGAACAGCTTTGTGATGCAAGGGAGTTCAACCAGTCACTTACCAACAGCAGCCATAGCCCCTGGTGGTAGTTTAGCTTCCTTAATACATCGCCCTCTCCAATACGCTGCCAATATAACCTCCTCGTGTGTCAGCGAATTATCAGCATATCCGCAGGCCAGTTCACCCACGGAGTGGCCAACGATCCCAACTGGCTGCAGACCCATAGCATTCAACATGTCTATCTGAGCAACCTGCAGTAACATGACAAAGTAGTCACTGACTCAAGAGATTCTGCAGATACTGGAAATCTTAGCCACCCTAATTAATTAGCTGATTCTTTCACACAATTAGAGCATTTCTTACTTGAATGGCAGCAAGGGCTACAAAGGCATGCACGGTGTCATCAAATGTTGTATCATCGGTACTCATAAGGAGTTTGGATACTTTCAATCCTGTCTTTTCTAGTGCTTTGTCGGAACGCAGAATGGATTCATGGAATATATCCAACTTCATGAGAATACGACCCATTCCAATCCACTGGGCACCCATACCTGAAGGAAACAATTCACATAATTAGAAACATTATCCAACAACAACCAAGTCAAGATGGTGCTGCTGATATATAACATTTAACATATAGCTCACAAAACTACTTGACATACAGTACTTCTGAACAACTATCACTGCAATCTGCAGCCTGTAATTTCCCTTTTAAGAAAAGCATTTTTTGAACCATCTAAACAAACAAGCAAATTTATGATCTCCGAAAGGACCTGGTGACGGTATTGTTTGTTATATTTAGTATTATTTGTATTTGCGCAGTTTGTCTCTTTCACATTGGTTATTTGTCGGTCTCTGTGTATAATTTTTTTTCTTCAATGGCTCCATTGTATTTTTGTTCTACTGTGAATGCCTGCAAGAAATTGAACCTGAGAGCAGTACATAGTGACAGATACGTAGTGATAACAAATTTACTTTGAACAGATATAAAATACTGTGGTTAATTGTCACTGACCACTTTAGTTACAATATTATTCTAGATTCTGTTAAAAAGAATTGGAGGAAGGGGTTGAGGAGAGTGCAGGGTGAATACTTCTCTAATCAGAGGGACCATTTAGCAAAACAGAAAGCACACGGCAGGGGGTGGGGGGGGTAATAAGACACAAATAGAGGGTAGAGAATAAAAGAATATGATTCAGATGTCTTCTACTTATAACTGGAAAATCAGTAACCAGTACAGACCATCAAAGATCCTTACAGATCAAACATACCTAGCATATTTACTCCTGAAACTATCATATTGTTCCAACAAATTCTTAATAATAACCTAATATCCACAAAATAAGAACTAGTATAATTTAGGTAATTTTGTGCCATACTTAATTGCTGTACGCATGGGTCATGTTAGTCTGTGCCCATTCCTTTTATCAACACTACTGTTGCTTCAGCAGTAAAATACTACTTTTTTGCCCGTTTCTCAAGTTGTGTGCAAATCAGAAACAACAAATATCACATTAATTGTTCACTTCCAAGTCCAAGCCTATTATATCCAACAAACTCAGCAACAAAATTTAAATTGTTGCTTCAAATTTATTTCACAATCAACACCCATGCTACAATGTTTTAAAATGTTAGACGTGACATAAAACAAAGTCATCATCATTGGTAGTTACCTAATCTTGACCTTGCCTCAGAAATCAACATCTATCAAAGATCTCCACCCTGTAGGCCAAGTCATTTTCAGAATTGGGCTTATAATCACTGACTTGTATGATGTGAAATTTACTATTCTGCAGCAGCAATACATTGCAAAGACTTAAAAGTACTATAACTTACAACATAAATAAGTAGTGCAAAGAAACGAAAAGTGAGGTTGTGTTCATGGATTCATGGGATTGCTCAGTAATCTAACAGTGAACGGGAAGGAGCTTTTCCTAAACCACTGAGTGTGGGTCTTCATGTCCCTGTACTTGCTCCTTGATGGTAGTAATATCCAAACTACCTGAGGTACATAGTTTGTTTTCCTTTGTGAATGCTGCACATCTGATGCTATCTGCAAGCAAGCTTCTCATTGCACCCATGTGATGAACTTTGACTCCTCTCTGTTGAAGTCAACCCTCTTCTCAAAAGTTTTAAGGCACCAACCTGAACAAATATACCACAAAGGTCTTCCAGAGGACTGGACCTGCTGGACTTCTTTAGCGTCTGTTTCACCTCCAACTAGCATGTAGCCCCTGTACGGCATCGCAGCAGTGGGCATTTTTGAAATATCGTTGAGCAGAGTCAGCAGATTGGCATCGTTACTGTGCTGCCCGGCTTGCTCAAGCAGAGTCTCAACAGCTTCAGGTGTCCGGCCACATGCTTGGAGCAAACGAGGCAGAGCCAGTGGTTCTGAAGGACGGACTCTCTTTGCATTAGGACGCAAAATGACATGAACATTGGAACCTCCAAATCCAAATGAGTTCACTCCTACGATTCCACCAGTCACTGGAATAGGTTCAGTTATTACTTTGAGTAATCCATTCTGCAAAGCCGGAACATCAGGGTTGGGGGTTTTGTAGTGAATGTTGGGAGCCCATAAACCGTGTTCCAGAGATAATATAACCTGACAAGAAGAAAAGAAAACTAAAATTCACCGTGGTATTTAATTTTTGCCAAGTGGTTCAACAGATGCAATCCACTTTCATTTATTTTGAATTACAATTCACACATAGATACAAACAAATACTCATGTTGTTTCACCCGCTGGTACAATATTAACAGGAAAGTTGTTTTGCTATGATTATCAATGTAAAATTAAAAAGGGACATTATAATAAACTGACTTGATGGAGACTAATTCATTGTTCTTTTCTAGCCTCTGTGCTCACTCTTTCAGGTAGCCACCAGAGATTAGATGTTACTGCCAACCTATCCTTGCTGTCATACTCGCTGATTTGCAGATGACAGAGCTGACTTTCCTCCAAGAGGACCACAACCTTGTCGTAGGGTTTGGAGTCTTGTGTGCCTCAATGACAGGGGGGAGCCATCTTAGCTGGAGTCAGGGCTTTATGCTTTGGCTCTTGGTAGAGTCCCCAACACCATACCACTCAAAGACTAGAGGGCAGACTAAGCATGGTCCAGGTTCTAGGGCTTAGCTCAGGGCCAACAAAGCCGACTGGTAAAACAAAACTGTTCTGGAAACAGCATTGAAGAGTCATTCTACATCCGTGCGCGACTGTATTCCTGAGTCTCCGCCCGGGACTTGCATGGCTGACAGTAGTGAAAACTGAGCCACTGACACGATGAAGGAAGCCCTGAACACCACCAGAGATGGTGGACCTTCACTGCTGCCCTAAATGCCAATGGCATAATGGGCAGTAGGTAGAGTTGACATTGGAGTATTGTACAAGCAATGAGTTATGCCATCACATGACTACATAACACATTCTTGTCCAATTTAATTGATAAATATGAAAAGTCTCAACTCCACTTTTGTTTTAAAAGAAGTCCTCATCTAAAACTGAGTCTACATGAATTTTTACTTTGTAAGAAATCAGAGCCAATATTTCTATTAACTTTTCCATTTATCTTTAGATTTACAAGAACGTGCAGGTTGCTCACTGTGCTTAGAGACATTCTTATACTTACTACTAATATACAGATAAATTACTGCTCCATGGAAAATCTCGTTGTCCTTCTTTTGAAATGTAAAGCAGCTCCCAGGAGATTCTTGCTTTCAAGCATATTTATCCAAATAGCCCACAGAATCCTAAAAGCTCTTACTCATTGCCAGCTAAGATAACCAGGATAAGAGAAGATACTTGCCTTTGCTAATGCAGCCAGTCCTGATGCAGGCTCTGGGTGCCCCATGTTGGACTTGGTCGATCCCAACAGCAAAGGCTTGCGATCAAATTGGCAGAAGACATTCACAATGCCATTCAGTTCCTGTGGGTCTCCAACCTACAATACACAATATTGAATGATGAGTGGGATATAAATGTACAAATGTAGATTTGCAGGCGACACAGTAGAGTAGTGGCAAGGTGAACACTTTACAGTGCCACTGTCTGTAAGGAAAGGGTATGCTTGCCCCGTAGCCGTGTCGTTTCCTCTGGGTGCTCCACTTTCCTACCACATTCCACAGAAGTGCAGGTTAAGGTTAGTGAGCTGTGGGCATACTATGTCGATGCTAGAAGCACAACAACACTTGCACAGCACAACCCTCACTGATTAGATTTGATATAAAAATGACACATTTCACTATGTTTCAATGTACAAGGGAAAAATAAAGCTAATCTTTAATATTTTTTGTTATATCTGAGATAAATCTTACATTACCTTATGGTCCAGCACTACAATATGCCTGCAAGTATAAGGTCTTTGCTGCAAATGGTAGCTGCCTGCAGTCTTCAAAAAGATACTAGCATCCATTGATGTATACACAAGGAATAGTCTTCTACATCTTTTGCTTCCCGATGCCCTCCACAGTTCTGCTTCATTTGTGGCCTACTTCGTTCTTCTCCGAGAACCATCATCTTGTCGTGGTGGAAAGGCTTGTGGGCTCCTGAGGGCCCAAGGGCAAAGCTGCCTGGAACTTGAGACATTTAGCACCCAGCTCCTTTAATCATGGTGGTCATGTCCGGGGGGAAGTTGCAGACAAAGAGTGATCCAACCAGGACCTCAATGGCAGAAGTGGCAGAAGAGGATGACACAGAGAAAGGCTGCAGCAGTGAAGTTGTCTTGCACTCCGTACCACTGGACCCTGAACTTGATCTGTCAAGGACCACGGGTTGGCTGCCCATACTTCAGCCTCCCCCCGCCACCCCCATTAAACAGTCATGCACAGATATTCTCCGTTAAGGAAACCCACCCCAGCATTCTGATTATATGGATCCTGGATTGGCCTCTACAGCCATCTGAGGACCCACCAATAGACTATCCCTTTGGAGACCATCATACTCAAGTGATTGCATTCCTACTTCTTTAACACTCCCTTCTAATGTATGAAGCACATTATATTTAATTAACATATTCCTCGACCACTGCATTACTCCTTGACCTACCCAAGTTTTCCTGAGGGGTTTCAAAAAATTATGGATATAGCATGAAAAAGCTAAGGAAAATGTCATGACATTACGTATGCACTTTGCATAAGCAAGTTGCTGTGTCACACGGCAATGTAGTGGAAAACCAGCTGGAAACTTAGGTGAGCAGGGATCTGCATTCTGGAATCTAATCCATTTGTTCCCTGGCTGAATACTATCCATGAGTGAACGGAATTCTATGAGGCATTTAGCTTATAAATTAGGTGTTTTTTTTTAAATAAAACAAAAGTTTATTCACCAACTACACTCTACAATAATCAGGGTTTCATAAACTATTTACATTATTATCTACAACACACTCGAGCCCAAGGGAACCACCATTCTCAGAAATTCCCCGTTGTGCCCACAGAAACCATGTGCTCATTCTCCAAGGCAACCTCGGCATAGACATAACCCTGGAAAAAAAAAGGCAGGCTGCCCGCCACCTGGACCTGTGAATGGTGAGCTGTATCAGGCCCAGGAGCATACATTTCCAAAACTCTGACAAACTTCTACAGACACGTGATAGAGTGTATATTGACTGGTTATGTCACAGCCTGGTATGGAAACACCAATGCCGTTGAATGGAAAATCTACAGAAAGCACTGGATGTGGCTCGGTCCACCATGGGTAAAGCCCTTCCCGCCATTGAGCACATCTACACACAGCGCTGTCGCAGGAAAGCTGCATCCATCCCGCTGGGGTCAGAAACTTGTTGCACGACACAGCTCCATGCAACACCTTCCACCCCAGGTCCCCAATGTGCAGGGGCAAGGGACCCCTGCCCAATGCATCAGACAGCTGAACAGACAGACCTTGGTTCCTGTGCCATGGGCTTCAACATATTCGACAGCAGCTGGAGAGATGCCTGCTTCCTCGTACACAGCCTTCATTAATCTCTGCTGCATTTCTCCAGAGGGGAATGTTACACCTGCAGGTGGAAACCATAGGAACACGATAGGGTAAAAGCTGTCAATAATAATGTGTTATTGTAGATGAACACCACATAGTCTGTTTCATATCACATCAAGTAAATGCTCAACAACATAGCCTATAAATAGAATGCACACCTGTGTTCCATGGTTTGCAATGGAGTCACTTGACCCTTCCCAATCTTCCCTGGGCAAGTGCTACTGAATAATGGATGAATTATGACAAGAAAATGTGAGGAGAAGGCTTTCTCCACCCTCGCAAGGGTCCGGTGAAACACAGCACTGCAGAGTCACAACCTGCTGCTCATAACCTCTCCTCACTGAACTGGTCACAAGCTCCTTAAACGGATCAGATTTGTTTACCTGCTGCCTCCTGTAGCTTTTGGTTCTCCCTACCTTATGTAAAAATCTCAAGTAAATTCCAGTGGCCTCAGGAGGTCATTAATACCTATTTTGTTATACTGCTCCTTGTTTACAGTTTTATTGCAATTTCACAACAAAATTGGTTCTACATGAGAATCAGAACTTAATTTTACTTTGGCCATGAAAAATATACCACAAAACTCCCTAAGCAATTATTTTCTATTGATTCATTATTTAAATATTGTGCAATCCTATGAAAGAAATTAAGACAGCCAAATAGAATACCAGTCCTTCAGTGACCAGCAAGACTCACTATCACAGATGTGGTGGGTGGTTTACATTGCAAAGGCACATATCAGTTTATAGGCAAGGAAGACATTACCACCAGGTTATACGATCTGTTGTTAAATATAGAAATCAATTCAACAGGTACTTGACTGTTAATGATATTCTGGTAAACTCTTCTGTTTTTGGAAGTGTTTATGTACCTGCTGTATCACTGCCTGATCAGGTATCAGAGATCAACTCATTTGGAGTTAATTTTCTATTTCTGCAGGAAGGGTGTACAGCAATTATCATGCAAACCTTCTCTCCAATGATATACTTCTTCATTTCAAAGTATGCCCTGAACTTTGCTGGTTCTGTGCAATTATATAATCTGGAATATTATGTATCCTTTGCTGTTGCCAGCATACAATTTAAAAGTAAACCTAGAACCCGAAGCATTAAGCATAAAAAGCAGCTCCTTGCACTAGACTGGAGTCTGAATTTCCCTGCCTGGTCAGTGCAAAATTAAGTTCCCTGCAGCTTTGGTCCCCCAAATTATTATAATCATGAAAATGATTCAGCACACCTTGTTCCTTATACCCATCAGTGTTGCTTCCTGCATTAACCAATGTCGCATAAACTCGTTTGGCTGCTGATTTCTTCATCAAAAGAACAACCACAGATGCTTCAGACCGACAGTAACCATTACCTGGAAACACAAGGCATTGTCACATATATTGAGAGGGGACAGATTCAGAAAGAAAATTAATGAAAATAACCTTTATTTTGGCAAATCATCACTATAGTAGCTTAAATTCCGAAATACGATTAATAATGCAGAACATTAAAAGGATGTGACAAATGCAATACTAAGTAGGTAAACAGAAACCTCACTTGTTGGCAAGGTCACCCTGTATTGGTGGCAAACAAGGGCACTTGGCTCAAAACCCAACTACTTAATCTTTTAAGCAGCTATTACAGTCCCATTTCAGTTCCCTCTAGGCATGTAGAAAATTACTGAAAAATATCAGTTTTTAATTATAATGGAAAGAAAATTAATTTAAATGTTATGAGAGACTTGCCATTTTTCCTTTTAAACTGGAGAGTTTCAAACATATATTCTATTTGACTTAAAGAGAAAATCATACAGAATCAATCGATTTTTTTTTTACCTGAGGCATCAAAGGACTTGCAAGACCCATCGGGACTGAGCATACCCAGCTTCATAAACTGGACTGATGTATTGGGTTTCAGCAAGAGGTTGACTCCTCCTACGATGGCAGAATCACACTGACCATGTCGAATTGCCTGGAAGGCATTTTCCAGGGCAAGCAAGCTGGATGAGCAGGCAGTATCGATGGAAGAGCTGGGACCTAACATCCAGATGAAACAACTAATTATTCACCGAACTCCTCAAAAGTACATGCAATCATAGATTGGTGGGTGGGGGAGTGCCTGTTTAAGATAGCTCAAACGGCTACTTCAAGACAGGCTCAATAACCCAACTAGTCTTCCCCTCTCCTTTGTATATTCCTTTTCTTTCACCCCTCTCAGTTGATGTAAATCCATTCAGTTTCAACGTTAACATAAAAACGTTGAGTATTGTTCCTGTTGCTGGGAAGCCTTCAATCAAAAGGCAATGTGGACTTCAACTGGAAGTGAAAAAAGTTATACAAGCCACACCACCCACCACTACTCCACTTCCTGTCCAGTGCCACCTTATGTACAGACACTCCTGTGCCTAGCATCACATAATGGACGTACAATCAATGTATACGAGCTATTATATGTATTGTGCTTTTTTATTATTGTGTTCTTTACCTTATTTTTGGTGCTGCATCAGATCTGGGAGTAACAGTTATTTCATTCCCCTTTTCACTTGTGTACTGGAAATGACATGCAACAATTTCTCAGAAAGTTTTTGAATTGAAGTTTCCTCACCTTTCAAATCGAAGAAGTAGGAGATCCTGTTTGCAAACATGGCATGCTGACAGCCAGTCATGCTGTACCCCAGCAATTCTTCTGGGTCTCTACTGAAGGCCTCAGCTGCCTCAGAGCCACTCACTCCAATCCACACCCCAGTATTGGTACCTCGCAGGGACGTGGGGTTTATACCTGAACAGCAGATGCAAAATAACCTGGGTCACTTGGACAGATTCAAAACAAAGCGAGCAAGTGCATAATCATGTGAACATTTTTTTTAAAATTTTGGTACCAGGGAGGAAAAACAAAAAGTAAGTGTTGTGCAACGTTATGTCTACTGGCCGGATGCAACACTTTATCTCAGCTGGCTGAAGATTATGAGAGAAGTGACCAAGCAAGCGGGAATTACACTCCAGGGATCTGTTTCTCGCTATGAAATGGGACTTGCAGGAGGATGCTGTGGTCGGCAAGGACCAGTTGGGGCAAAGGGACTGTTTCTGTGCTGTACGTCTCCAGGATCCCATGACTTCTGACTATACATAAATCGGGTGAAAATGTGGTGGGCATGTTCTTATGCTTGCTGCAGTAGACAAACACACCGTACTTTTTGATTGATATGGGGGGGGGGGGTACAGAGGGGAACATGAAATTTCCAGGTATTGCAAACAGAAAGAAGTGACATTAAACTATTTCACCATTTCCTTCTCTTTGTCTAATGCTTCTGATTTGTTTTTTTAAAGTTTCTGTTGGCAACCACAAGCCACCGAGATGGTGGGGTGGGGTGTTTAGGACAATTTGCAGCTTACTATTTTTCTAGTACGTCACTTGATCTGATTTAACCAAACTGCTTTATTTTTTTCAAAAATACTCCTATTTGAAATGAACAAGAAAATGAACTTAAAAAAAAAAAAAAATCCAACTCCGTTGGCGAGAAATTATGACCACCAGATAGGAGTCAATTAATGTCCAGGGCAAAATCTTATTGGGATATTAAAGAATACACAGACATGTAGTCAACCAAGAAACCAATGCAGCAGTAGCAACAGATATAGAAGATTCATGGCACACATATGTTTTGAAGAAAGGAAGAGAAAGAGATTTATTTTAATTGATTTTATCCAGTATCCCATTGTAGTCTGAAAGTTAAGCGTCTGATTGCAATATGTTACTTCTACAACCTGATAAAATATTTTCCACAGAAAGTTTAGATATGGTTACCTCCATCTACAATTGCCTCATACGTAGTCTCCAATATGATGCGAAGCTGGGGGTCCATTGTGTGCGCTTGCTTGGGGTGGACACCAAAGAAGGATGCATCAAACTTGCTGATGTCCTTCAACTTGCCACTTCGGTGAGGGAGCCCATATAATCCTGGGAAGAACAAAAAGGTCATGTTAAAATTGGACATAATTGGTTACTTTGTGCTTATGCTGTGATACGGAGATATTAAACGTGTCTGCACGGCTGGCACTCATGAGAGATTTCATGTCACTGCTTCAAAAGAAAACGAGAGCACTATCCCAGCAGTTAAGAGTTTGTTCCTCAGTCAAGTAAGTGAATGAGCTAGGGATCTTATCTTTGAATGAAGGAAGAGGAGAGGCGACTTGATAAAGGAGTACAAGATGATCAGAGGCATAAATAGAGAGGAGAGCCAACAACATTTTTTTCCCCCAGGGTGGAAATGGTTAATACAAGGCATAATTTTTATGGTGATTGAAGGAAAATATTGGGGGTGGGGGATGTCAGAGGTAGATTATTTTATTACACAGCGTGGTGGGTGATGTGGATCTGCCAGGTATGGTGGCAGAGGCAGAGATATTAGGGATATTTAAGAGACTAATAAGATAGGCACATGGGTGAAAGAAAAAAAAATGGAGGGTTATGTGGGAGGAAAACACTGTTTGCTCTAAGCTGCGTAGATACACAGCAGCACAGTAACTGAAATGCTCCCACACACATAGCCTTTGTTACCATGCAGCCACAATTGGACACAGCTAGAAAAAGTTTACAAAACGTGAAAGATTTTCTTTGTTGCACTGTACTTCATTATATCCTTCAATTAATAATTAAACTCAAAAGTATGGGATTTTGCAAATTTCATTCTACATGTTCATAGCATATTACAAAAAAATACACCTAAAGCGCTGCACAGTTTTCAGGCAGTATAAAACTTTCCTGCTCACAGCAATGGCTGGTCCATGCAGCTGTAAAAAAAAATAAAAAGAACGTTGGAAGGAAACATTAGATTGACCTTGGGGCAGGTTAATAGATAGGTACCACATAGTGAGCCGAAGGACCTATAATGTGCTGTGCAGTTCTATGTAATGCAATTCTAAAAAAAAAAAATCCAATTATTATAATATTGCTGTGTCAAAATTGTAGAGCCAGAGAGAGAAGGACAGAAATAGGTCCTTTGCCCACCATATCCAGCTAATCTTTTTGCCCATCCACACCAATCCTTTTGCCTACAGTGGAGCTGCATCTGTCCATGCCTACCCAGCGTCTGCCTAAATGCCTCAAACAGAATAGTATCAGTGGTATTTTCAGCATTACCTTTGCTATCACTCTTTAAAAAATATTTTGATAGCATTGGAATATTTGAGGTGATTTGTAAAGGAAATGTCCTTCAAGCCAAATCTTACCTTTTTTTTTAAAGTCCACAATTCACCACTTTAAAAGGGAATGAGAATTGAAACCAGTTCAATTCTAGGCACTAGTAACCACAGAGCAAATTAAAAGGGGATTAGATGCTTATTTTTAAATGAATTAATTGTGTACAGGGAATTGTTGAAAATTAGGAGAATTTAGAATATGCAGAATTATAAAGTTCACAATTGTACTCAAATTAATGCAAAGTATTCAATGGAATTTGAATGCTTTTTAGAGTGAGCATCTTTTTGTAAATGAATGTAATATTCATTCTGCTTTAGTAATGACAACCAGCAGTAGCAAACAGTTTCTCATTAATCTCTATTCAATATCAAGTCACAGACTGGAAGAACTCCTGTCTCCCATGGCAATTGCGCCACAGGATTTTTAAGTATCTACACGAGCCATCAAGAATCAGCAGGCACAACATTAATTTTATATCTTATTCAAAAACAATCTTTAACAGTGAACTCCAAAGTCCTAAGCTTCCAATACCAATATGTGTTACAATAAATTATGTTACCAAAGGAGCCAAGTAGACATGTAATTGTTGTAGCAGCTAAAAAGGCAACTGTCTCTTCAAAATAGAAGATTTATTTTCAGACCTTTAAGTTTACATTTATACTACAACTTAAATTATTGGGAAGCAATGAATAATCTCCTGCTTTTCACTGCTGCAATTCAGAAAGCACCTCCGATTTCATTTTTGACTATGAAGCAAAACAAAAGCAGTACCTCTGAGAAGAAGGACATTCCAGGATTGGCCCTAGCTCTGGATTTATACTACAATTCTAATGTAGGAGAGGAGCTAAAGAATTTTTATGCGGCTACAAGCAGCTTATTTGAATGCAAAACTAATTATTCTAGCTTGCTTGAATAAATAGTCATAATATTTTGTTTAAAAAAAAAATCAGAAGATGTTCTGTGGCTAAAGGTTAATCAGTGATCTCAATCGCATAAAGTCATTGCTTATATTTCTCCAGAACTTCATGCACCCTTATTTCAGCTTTTAGTACCATTATTAAAACATTGGATAAGTATCCTAAAGAAAACACACTGTTAAATATTAAATCACTAAGGAGCGTAAAGCCAGAAATCACACGACTGCTGAGGATCACAAGAATAGGCTTCTTGAACCTTTTACAACAGCTCATTAATCGTAAAGGTGAAAAAAATCAAACAATTTCCATTCACTCATTACTCACCTGGCTTCCATCGTCTATCATCATCTGTTACCATGTCAATGCCATTGATGAGATTATCCCAAAATTCTTGCAGGTTGTCTGATTCTGGCAGTCTTCCTGCAATTCCTGCTATCACTATTTCCTCCATTTTGGCTCGCAGGCTGCAATCAAAACCAGAGTAAGAATGAACCATAAACCTACACTTCTTGGCCTCCAATGTCCCAGGAACAATAAAGTACATTTAAAGTGTATTTTGTAACACAAGAAAGTACAGTAACCAAATTGTGGAAGCCAAATCACAGATTTGGGGGTGGGGGGGGTGGAGGTGGAGAAAAAGAAGAATCAAAATAAATGACATTCAGGTGTTGATTTTTTGCTACTATTTTGCTTTCCAAAACATATCCCCACCTCAAACTCATGGGGTTACTGAACAGGCTTAAATAAAGGTCATGGCCAACTTGAAGAGTGGTCACGCCTGTCAATGGCGCTGAGTTTGCTGCCACTATCCCCACCCCAGAAGCTTTATGCACGTGAAAACAGCCAAGCACAAACAATTCCATTTTCTGACCTGATCCAAACAAAGAAAACTCTTTGAGAGAGAGACTTTCTGAGCAAGACCTAGTCTACTGAAATGAACAAGTAACTTCTACTTCCATCACCCATGCAAAGTACTCCAAATCCAGTGCCTGACACCTTTCATCAACATGCATCTTTAAAAAGGTCAAAAACACTAGTTTGATCTAAACATTAGCAGAATCAGTATCTATTAGTGCTTTTAACAAACAGATTTCACATCCTGGTCAGCCTTTCAAATAGATCACAGAAATTTCTAGTACATCCCTTTTCTCTTTTGCACAGATGCCAGTATAGCAATTAAAATTAGGAGTAAAAAAAAACCCAAAACATTTGTTTTTGCATTGTGGATAATTATGCAATCTAAACTTCAGAAATTAAGTTGCTCTATAAAAAAATTATTTTGCTCCTTATTAATATGCAATTTTTCTATCTGTTTCTTCCCACTCATTCCCATGGAATCATGATTACAGGTCAAAGAACAATTAGATCCTTTGATAACCTCTTCCCTAACCTCCATCAAGGACATCTGCCCATTCACCTCCTCCCTTACCTCCATTCAGGGCCCCAAATAGTCCTTCCAGATGAGGCAACACTTCACCTGTAAATCTGCTGGTGTTGTCTACTGTATCCCATGCAGCCTCTTCTACATCCTATCCCTGTTCTGATATCTCAGGCCATGACCTCCTCTTTTGCCGTAATGAGGCTATTCTCACGGTGAAGGAGCAACACTTTATATTTTGCCTAGGTAACTTGCAGCCTGATGGCATGAACATCGATGTCTCCTTCTGGTAATTTTCTGTTTCCGCCCCCTTTTTCTATTCCCCTCTCTGGCCTCTTACCTCTTCTCTTCACCTACCTACAACCTCCCCCTGGTGCCCCTCCTTTCTCTGATGGTCCACTCTCCTCTGTCAGATTCCTTCTTCTTCAGATTTTTACCTTTTCCACTCCCCTGACTTCACCAATCATCTTTTAGCTAGTCCTCCTTCCTTACCCTCCTCTCCACCTTTTGACTCTGGGGTCTCCTCCTTCCTTTCCGTCCTGAAGGATCTCCGCCCAAAACGTTGACTGTCTACTCATTTCCATAGATGCTGCCTGACCTGCTGAGTTCCTCCAGCACTTTGTGTTTGTTGTACTGGATCCTTACCTTCACCAGATCAAACTAAAAGGCCACATATCTGCAAATTGTTTGCCCAGCACAGGTGGCCAATTCAACATCATACTGAAGAACTTCATGTCTCCAGAATACATTTGGCTCATTTCAAACCTTAATGTAACAACACCAAAGCTTCCAGCAGCACCAAATTTGCTAGCTCTCCAGACCCGTCACTCAGTCACCTTTGAAGTCTCCTCAATCCACTAACGACTACACATTTTGCAGTGTTTTCAAGGCTATGCATACTCCACTGGTGCACCACTTTCTCTGCACAGTTATCAGTACTAGTCTCCTATGTTGGCACTTAAAATCCTTGCCCTGCCCCCAAAACCAGATTCTACCTTGAATTCACAACAACCTCCTGCACTGCACCATCACCCACCTCCACATCTCTCAATCCCTTTACGCTTACTTAAATCCAAAATGTTATTTGCAGAGACTACAGCCATCTCAACCCATCTTGCTAGAGCTCCCTCACCAAGTTCCATCTATTGTGCTTATGTCTTAGCTGAATTATGCTCAGCGGTCATAAGCACTGTCAAAGCAGCAATACCTACACTTTAAAAATAAATGTATTTGATAGAAGTGTTCTCCCTGTCCACTTCTTTCAAATATTCTGAATTGGAATGTGAACATAGGACAATACAGAAACAGGCCATTCAGCCCTCAATAACTATGCCAACCATGATGCCAGTTTAAAATCTCACATCCATCCGCATATGGTATATATCCCTCCACTCCCTGCCTATTCACGTACCTCTTCAAATACCTCTTAGCGAGCACTATCAACTGTTTCTTGCAATTCTGACAACTACAACTCTGCGTGTACAAAAATTGTTTTACAGATCTCCTTCAAATTTCCCCTCTTTCAAAAATTATGTCCTTCAGTATTTGAAATTTTCACAGAGAGCATTCATTAACTTGTGCAAGTTGTGTTCACAGATGATAAATAATAAAAAAACACTTTTCCTTTAAAATTTACTATCTTTCTAAAGTTTATGGATCAAACCTCATGAGTATTCTTTCTCCATTCTCTCTATTAATTTCCATGCCCATCTGATTGTATTGCTCTTTGTACACCTGCCTGCTATATCCCATTCTCTGGGTGCATGGCAGGAAATGCCACCATGATGTGGAGATGGTGGCCACCTACTCAGTCATGGACAAAAAGAACATTTTATCTTCAGCTTAGAAAACAGACTAGGTTCACAATCAAGAGAAAAATCTGTAGATGCTGGAAATAATACTAGGTTCACAATCTCGGTTTTGTTACAGTTCAGAAGCCAGAAAAATTTCACATTGGTGAGCCACTTAAAAAGTCAAGAAGTGTATGGAAACAGGGAATAGGCAGGAACAAGCAGATGATAGAGTTGGAAAGAAACATGACAGTAAATTGTAGTGAAAGAATCCTGAAAATTTCATTTACTGTCCAGTAGTCAGCATTTAACAGTTTGAAACTTTTATATTGAACTATCTTTGCTCATAGGACAGAAAGCTCAGCATACAGTTTTGAGAATGTTACCTCAGATGAAGTATTCTTGTCCAATTGTTTCTAAAATATACAAATTCAAATTGGAAATGTATTTCTGAACAAGTGAAAGCAGAGAAACCATTATGTCCTTCTACAAGGTTAATACTCTTACAACACGCTGGAGGAACTCAGCAGGTCGGGCAGCATCCGTGGAAACGATGAGTCGACGTTTCAGGCCAGACGTTTCCACGGATGCTGCCCGACCTGCTGAGTTCCTCCAGCGTGTTGTGAGTGTTGCTTTGACCCCAGCACCTGCAGATTATTTTGTGTTTAGGTTAATACTCTTGAATTGGGAAAGCTCGCTTCAATTCATTTTATTGATGCTACTTCACTGAACCTCCATGTGTGTCAAAAGTACATTAACAGCTATTGTTCCTTCAGCTAAGCTTTCTCTTTTTACCAAGTACTGGGCTGTGCTGTTGCTCTATAGATGACAATGCCTCTTCACAACAGGTGCACTGTGAGCATCCTGCCCTTCACTTGTGACCGGGTGATGTGCATCAGCAGCAAATTTTACCGTGGTAATCGTGAAAAGAGAGCCGGATATTGTCCTGGCTAATCTGCAGAGATGCATTTTTAACAGTATCCTTGCCTAGCCACTGTCTCTTCTTTCCCCCTGAGCAGACAGATATATAAATTAACACCAAGGGCAACAACAGCTAATTCTGCACAGACAAGGAAATGAACCACAGAGGCCACAATGTGTAGGTAAGGTTATTGGCTCAAGGACAGCCTCCAACTAAGCTACCTATTGCAAAAGAGCTTTTCCTTGTTCCATTTAGCTCAAAGATTCCTTAACAGAGTTACAGCACCCTCCCCCCACTGTTTGTAAAATTTAGGTCTCATGAAAAATTTTAACTGTTCATAAAAATTAGATCAAAAGTAACCAATCCAATATTATAAATGAAACAGTGAATATTTGTATCACATTGTTTTACACTAGTATCAGTTTCTCCGTGGGAACCAAATGTACCAACCTTTTTACCAGAGTTATAAATCAGGGCCAAAAGACAATGTAATACTGACATCAAATACTGTGATTAGACATACTGTATCTTACATTTTCAGTGAACCTTCCCCACTTGGTTTGCACTCTCAGTAATACCATTTGATGGTTTTATATTCATGGTAATCCATTTTTGAAAAAAAATAAGACAATCTTCTTTTGTTTCTTCCCTTCAAAATCTCACTTTTTTTAGTCCTCAAAGTTGAGGTGACATTCTATAGAATTGATAATGTTCTGTAGTAAGAAAATGCCTTTCAAGTTAAATTTGGTACATTCAGTGGCAACAAAGACAGAACATATAAATTTAGAAAACAAGCCAATAACTTAATCTTACATAATTCTATTCATATTTAAGTTTTGGTCTTTCTTAAAATTTACTGTTCTTGATGTCTTACGTCTGCTAAAACAATTAGATTAATTTAATCACCACTTTGTCATAGAGTACACGCTGATTGAATGCCAATAACATCCCAAAGCTGCAATCACAAAGTTCCCAACATGTTCAAGAAAAGCCGCTATAGCATGAACCATAGTCAAGACAATGCAGCATGTCTGACGAAGGGTCTCAGCCCGAAACATCGACTGTACCTCTTCCTATAGATGCTGCCTGGCCTGCTGCGTTCACCAGCAACTTTTACGTATGCAGCTTGTATCTTTGGTTTCAAAAAACTGTACATTAAGACTAGGTAGTCAAATTTAATGGTAGGGGTAACGAAGATTACTGAACAATCGGGTTACTTCAAGCAGACTAATGCTTTGTTATGTTTATAGAAAATTTAAGCCCCCTATCAGTACAATAATGTTGAGATTGTTTTAAAATATTCAGGGAAACCAACCAAGCCAGATTAGTGAAATATTTCAAATCACAGAATGAAAAAGCACAAGAGAATGCCAGTCAATCTATTATTTCTGGGGGAGGGGGCTATCCAATTCATTAAGGGGATATCCAATTCCCACTTTGGCTATTTTATCAATTTCTTTTTGATGATTAATATTTAATCTGCTTCCTTTACCCATTTGGACAGCATGTTCCATATCATGTCAGCTAACTGCATTAAAATATGACTTTGGATCATTGCGCTTCTGGTTCTTTTAACAATGCATTCGATGACAATTTGCCATCAGTTTAAAAGGCCTATGATATATGATCAATATATGCCATTATGCTACTTAAGCTATCCTCTAAAAAAAAACAGCCAAACATTAAGAAAATTGAAACCTCCTCTAAAAATAAATGGTCTTGAAATCTGCTCTGAAAGCAGTAGCAATGAAATCATGATAAAGAAAAATTGAAACCTAGCTTCAACATTTTCCCTTCCAGTACTACTACTACATCAGTAACAAACTGTTCAATACCCTTCACTATACTCAAAAGTGCCTGCTGCATTCTAAAGTCATTGCATTGTACATAATTGAACTGAATTGTGCTTTGATTCAAGACTAACTGAAACCTTTCAGAGAAACTTTTCCTGGCTCTTGGTAACAGTCTGTTGTCTGTGTAGAGAGATCACCAATGTTCTCAATACCCTGAGCTCAGCTTTTCCATTGTATAACAGCAGCAGGCTGCCACCCTCGTGTGAAGGGCTCAAAGCTATTTTTTTTGGTAAATGTAACATAATAACTCTTCAGTTTTTTGTGTGTAAGCGGCAGGGAATTTTGCTCAAAAAAATACTGAATAAAATGCAATTTGAAATCTACACCTTGATATGGATTCCTCTGCTAAATACTGAATTTTATAGTACTATCATCACTTTTTTGTGCTATCCATGTAAACATGTCTGCAACCAGTACAATGCTTTCTTTATCCAGACTTGGGTTATCAATGGTTGGAATTATAAGTAATTTTCATTTCCCCAGAAAAAAAAATTGGCCCATGCAGTATATTGCACCATTCCTCTTGCTGTCGCAAATTTTATATTCTCTGATTCCTAAATCTATAGCATCCCCAGATAATAAACATTGTTTCCCCAAACTAAACATGTACTGGGAGAATATATAAATTTTAGCTCCAAGCAACAGTATATATATTCTTTCTATTAATCTCTCCCATTCTCTTTAGATCCCACCTGACAGTGTGGTGTCTAGGTATTTCTTCATACCTCCTTCACCAATGCCAATAGCAGCACCCATCATTGCCGAAGAGCAGGAATTTCAACTACTCTGCCTGGAAGCCCAGGAAGTTGTGGGGTTCACCAACCTCACCTCCCATTTCTCTCATTGCTGTCCTGGACACAGCAGTGGATCAGAAATTACCACTCCTTTCTCCAATGCGCACAGACTAAATTGTAAGCAGCTCGACCTCACGGGGACAGTTATAATCGACTTCCTCATCTGGACTGAAATTGACCTGTAGTGAGCAATCTTCATTTGTTCTCCAAACTTCTGTCAACCCCACCTCCCATCATCATGTTTGGAATACAACTCTATTCCAAAATACTATTTAGTCAGGCTTTTGGAGTTTGGCCATTTGGCAGTATTTGATTTGTTCAACTACTCTCTTATTTCTAGATCAAACAGTACTAGCAAACAGTAGCTTTCTTTTTCATTCCATTTGCTTCCCAGGGTACAATCACCAGCTTTTCTCTTTCATGGTCAAACTCTCCAGAGTGCCTCTCACACATTTGGCTTAACCACGTTAAGATCTGCCAGTTCATGACCTCACTCATCACAACGTCTAATTCCCTTACCATCAGCATGGAGAAAAGGTAGCTCCTAGCTCTTTTCTCTGTTACCCATCACATCTTTAAACCACACTCTCCACTCACACCTCTAATAACAACCTTTCGCATTTCTTCACCTCTAGGATAGTGATCATTAATTGATGTTCAAAGGTACATTTAATGTCAGAAAAATGTATGCAATATACATCCTGAAATGCTTTTTCTTCACACTCAGAATCCATCCCCCCCCCCCCCACCAGATACAAACTTGGCTTTTAAGCCAGAACTCCTTGGCCTAACCCTTTTCTAGTTCTGTTTTCCCAGGTTAATCTCATTCATGATACTGCTGCTGCCTTAATCTCAGACTCACTTATATTCCATTCCAGGTGTCTACATTGCATATGAAATGCTTTCCCCTCCCTGAAGTTAACATGTACTTACCTTTTGCTTCACAATTGCTCCATTAATTTCCCTGCTAATAAACCCACCCACAGTCCCGTCCTCACTAAAAATAATGCTGCCTTCACCCTCCCTTTCATCGACAAAGTCCTAAAATATACTGTTGCCTCCCAGATTGAACTGAACCCATTTCCATTCAAGTTTTCTTCCCTTTACATGGATGCTATCACTTCATAGATAATAGATGACACAGATCACAGTTGCCTCAACCTCTGAGCAGTCAATAGACAAAATCATACTGAATAAAAGAAAGCTAATATGTCTGCATGGCTTGAAAGAGTCCTGCTTAAATCTTGAATTTATTTTGTACTGGCACAGTCTTGGTGTGACCATAAACTTTCTGGCATGCTTAGCTGGAGTAATAACAATGTCTAATTTACTGTTGATTTGCTTGCAAAACTAAAATAAAAATCTAAGGTGTGTCACAGTGGCATCTCCAATGTGGCCGACAAAAGATGAAGCAAGTTGGGAGGATGTTGAGACTAGGTTGTGTCAGTGGTGATTTGTTTATTAAAAATGCCAGTCTAGTGGGTTGTTTTATCAAGGCGAGAGAGAAGGCTTGCAGAGGGAATCTGTGTGGTTAAGGTGCAGTTATTAATATTAGGAGTGGGGCATGAAACGAGGCCATTATCAGTGGGTTAAAAAGCAAGGATGGGGGGAAGTGACATTGCCACTAGAGATAAAAGGGATGGCCCCAGGCTTCTGTGTATATAGTTGGGTATCGCTCCCTGCGTGACTCCCTTGTCCATTCGCTCCCCCTCCCCATCCCTTCCCACCGATCTACCTCCTGGCACTTACCCTTGTAAGCGGAACAAGTGCTACACATGCCCTTACACTTCATCCCTCACCACCATTCAGGACCCCAGACAGTCCTTCCAGGTGAGGCAACACTTCACCTGTGAGTTGGCTGGGGTGATATACTGCGTCCGGTGCTCCCGATGTGGCCTTCTATATATTGGTGAGACCCAATGCAGGCTGGGAGACCGTTTCACTGAACACCTATGCTCTATCCGCCAGAGAAAGCAGGATCTCCCAGTGGCCACACATTTTAATTCCATGTCCCATTTCCATTCTGATATGTCTATCCACGGCCTCCTCCACTGTCAAGATAAAGCCACACTCAAGATGGAGGAACAACACCTTATATTCCCTCTGGGTAGCCTCCAACTTGATGGCATGAACACTGACTTCTCTAATTTCTGTTAATGCCCCACATCCCCTTCGTACCCCATCCCTTATTCATTTATTTTTCTCTCTTTTTTCCCTCCTCTGTCCCTCTCACTATAACTCCTTGCCCATCCTCTGGGCTCCCCTCCCCCTTTCTTTCTCCCTGGGCCTCCCCTCCCATGATCTTCTCCCTTGTCCAGCCTCGCATCCCTTTTGCCAATCAACTTTCCAGCTCTTAGCTCCATCCCTCCCCCTCTAAAATTTCTTTCTATCTCTTCTTTCAGTTAGTCCTGATGAAGGGTCTCGGCCCGAACCGTCGACTGCACCTCTTCCTATAAATGCTGCCTGGTCTGCTGTGTTCACCAGCATTTTTTTTTTAAATGTGTGTTGCTTGAGATGAGGAGAAACTGTTTTTCCCAGAGGGTGGTGAATCTGTGGAATTCTCTGCCCAGGAAAGCAGTTGAGGCTTCCTCACTAAATATATTTAAGACACAGTTAGATAGGTTTTTACATAGTAAGGGAATTAAGGGTTATGGGGAAAAGTCAGATAGATGGAGCTGAGTTTACGGACAGATCAGCCATGATCTTATTGAATAGTGGGGCAGGGTCGATGGGCCAGATGGCCTATTCCTGCTCGTATTTCTTATGTTATGTTTTAACTCTTAAAAAGATGGATATTAGGCAAGGCATTCTGATAGCGCGGTGGCTGTGCTCAGGTCACTAGAGGTGAGTGTTATTGGTGTGGAGCCTCTCTTGACTTTGGGTGATCTCAACTAGAGAGGGCATGTAGGTGATGGAGGAAAGTTTAAGGGGGATAATGGTGCTGGGATGGAAGAGTAACCACTGCCACAGTTGTTTCTTACTTCTGACTCCAGTTCTGCAGCTTCTTGCATCTCTATTGCCAAAGATATCTTGACTACATTTGAACAGGGTGAGAGCAGACCAAGCAGGTGCAGTACTGTACCACAGATGGAGCTGGAAGGTTACTTTGTGCCCAGTTGCTGCCATTTTAATCCCTGACAGAAACGTCATCAATGGATTGGTTCTGTTTAAGGAGTAAT
The DNA here is from genome assembly GCF_963921235.1 of Mobula hypostoma. Lineage (NCBI taxonomy): Eukaryota > Metazoa > Chordata > Chondrichthyes > Myliobatiformes > Myliobatidae > Mobula > Mobula hypostoma. The sequence goes on along the minus strand of NC_086118.1, from coordinate 34,222,765 downwards.
TAGGGCTCCATTCTGGTTGAATCAGATGGATAAAATCATGTTACTATTGGAAATCATGACAGAGATCTTCAATATCGGAAGTACAAAGCCAACCTGCCAATGGAGATTTATGCATGAATGTGGCCCTCATGTTAACCCTACTGAGTACATCTGGTTAAAATAAGTTTAGGTTAGAGCCAGGTTTTAAAAAAAATTTAGTTGGGAAAAATATTCCAAGATATATTTTTGGAAATTGATATATTACAGGCAGAACACGATACAACTTTATCTTTGGAAAAATCTGCAGTTGGACGTGAATCAACTGTTAAATCGAAGAAATCTGGCTCAGTTAAATTGACCGCAATGTTTAAGCGATCAGCACACCCATTTTCTCTTGTTTGATGTTTAAGCAAGAATCGTCTCCGCTCGTTGGAGGTGCGATGCTAGCTTGTTGTAAACTTCCTGCTTTTCACGTGCACCCTAGACGTCATTTTCAGCTGAAATCTGTAGATTTGGAATCAATCATTGGCTTTTTTAAAAAAAAAATTCCTGCATAGATTTAGTCCAAGACGCATTCGGGAAGTGGGAGCGGTACATTTACGCAATGACCTTACATTTCCCCTCCCAGATTGGTCAGGTGGGAAGGTCTTTACACATCGGAATGGTGAAATTCATGCTTCCACCTTTCTAAGAAATTACAACATGTCGTCCATCCTAACATCCGCAACGTGGAGCCAGATCGGCGAATGATGCATGAACGTGCACCCTCATTAATCCACGAAAAAAAACCAAAATCGCACTAGATTTGACGAAGGAGGCTTGCGCAGCTGATCTAAAATAAAACATCACCCTTAAGAGCTTTGACCAACCACAATGAGACAAGGCTCGGGAGGATGAGCTCCAAGAAAAAATGGCAGCGCTGTAATCTTATCTCCCATGCAATACAATCAGGCTAATCAGATGAGAGCGAGAGGAGCTCAGCGTTTCGGAGATAACCAGTAATACTGTTAATTAATTCATTCGTTATATAAAAAAAGGAAAGCTTGATCTGCGCCGCCTAGACTAGAATGCGTTAGTTCTCTGCCGGATTTGTGCGCATACTCCCACCGCGCATTGAACCCCCTTCATTAACAGTGCCGATTTCCTCTACTTCCCTTTTGATCTGTTCAATGTCAGAGCAACGATCTCCCACAATGGTACAACCGTCTAGCTATTATAAATATTTACAGAACACAAAGGTGAATCATACCTGGGTTGCAGTTTCTTTCCAATCTGGTAGGTCTGCTTTCTCGCCTTTGTTTGCTTGGCACCGTATTCTATGCTTCTAGTATGATTTTTTTTGCTGTTGTTTTTATTTCACAAATATAGTCACTTTGCTGTTCGCCGCCGCAGCCCGCTGGCTCAAGAGCTAGGCTGTGCTCCTCAAAGCTTCGCTAGATTATTTAAATGACTAATTCGCCGGCTCGCCACGCCACATGGTCTGACAGATTGGGTTTTCAACCCAGTCCAATGAGAGGCGAGGTAGGGCTGGACCACAAGCTCATGAGATGATTAACTCCCCCTTCCAAGCCCGAAGGAGGCGCAGTCGCCGCAGAGGTTACTATAGTTCATGTGTAACATCGGCGTGTTGCACGGATGGGAGGGTGTAGGGCGGGCGGTTTACAGTATGGAACTTCAGATAAATGAAATCCTTTCCTCACCGTGGGTTGAAGGCAAATTAGACGATTGCAAAGGACTAATTTATATTACAGTATTCCTCGATCGCTTTTCTTTCAAAATAAATGTATTCTATGATTTCCCAGACAATATCGCTTAATGTTACTATTCCCGATCGTTCGTGAAGTGTGTAAGTGTATTTTGGTAGGCACACTAAATATAACTACTGATGGCTAATGTCTAGATATAGCAGCATGCTGAAACAATCCAGCAGCACGTTCTCTGGTAAATTGCCGACAGAAAGGCTCTTTTAAAATAAAGGTAAGCCAATTCGTATCAGGGAGACAGAATCTACCATGGTTGAGTAGGGACCAGCTGGTTGGATTTACGACAGAGGTTTGGGCGCAGATTATCTGCCCGTCTGCTCTTCCACCCGTGGAGGGCGGTGTAGTGTGTGAACAGCTTCGGTGCGATGATTTCTCTAACCTACAGTAATGCCGCCCCCCCCCCATCGTTCCCTTTTCCCTCTCACCTTATCTCCTTACCTACCCATCACCTCCTCCCTCTTCTTTCTTACATGGACTGCTGTCCTCTCCAATAGAATCCCCCTTCTCCAGCCCTGTATCTCTTTCACCAACCAACTTCCCAGCTCTTCACCGTTCCCCCCCCCCCGGCCCGTTTCACCTGTCACTTTGTGTTTCTTCCCCCCTCCCCCCACCATCTAACTCTGACTCCTCATCTTTTTTCTTCAGACCTGATGAAGGGTCTCGCCAGAAACATTGACTGTTCACTCTTTTCCATAGATGCTGCCTGGCCTGCAGAGTTCCTCCGGCATTTTGCTTGGATTTCCAGCATCTGCAGATTTTCTCTTGTTTGTGATACATCATTACTTTGTCACTCATCACTCTTCCTGTATTTGATTATGGAGATGGGAGACAACTGTTGTGTGCAATGTTCACAAATGGTTATAAAAATGGGAGAAATGTAGTTAAGTTTGATTTGCATGCTTCGTTAATTATCTAGGGTTTTAGTACTTGTTGGTTCCCCAATTATTAGTATCAGAATGGGGCTTATTAGTGAAGCACATGCTTAGATTATCCTTGCCCCATTTGAATATTCTGATAATAAATTAATTATTTCTTATCCATTACTGATGCCTTAAATGTAATTACCACATAATTAGTACATGTAGGGTAGATAAAGGGGATGCGGTAGATGTTGTACATTTGGACTTTCAGAAGGCTTTTGACAAGGTGCCACACATCAGGCTGCTTACCAAGTTAAGTTACCATGGTATTACAGGAAAATTACTAGCATGGTTAGAGCATTGGATGATTGGTAGGAGGCAGCGAGTAGGAATAAAAGGATCCTTTTCTGGTTGGCTGCCAGTGACTAGTGGTGTTCCACAGGGGTCAGTGTTGGGACCGCTTCTTTTTACACTGTATATTGATGCTTTAGATGATGGAATAGATGGCTTTGTTGCCAAGTTTGCAGATGATATGCAGATTGGTGGAGGGGCAGGTAGTGTTGAGGAAACAGGTAGGCTGCGGAAGGATTTAGACATATTAGGAGAATGGGCAAGAGAGTGGCAAATGAAATACAATGTTGGAAAATGCATGGTCATGCACTTTGGTAGTAGAAGTAAATATGCAGACTAATTTCTAAATGAGGAGAAAATCCAAAAATCTGTAATGCAAAGGGACTTGGGAGTGCTTGTACAGAACACCCTAAAGGTCAACTTGCAGGTAGAGTCAGTAGTGAGGAAGGCAAATGCAATGTTAGCATTCATTTCAAGAGGTCCAAAATACAGGAGCTGAGATGTGGTGCTGAGGCTTTATAAGGCTCTGGTGAAGCCTCACTTTGAGTATTGCGAACAGTTTTGGGCTCCTCATCTAAGAAGTGCTGGCATTGGAGAGGGGTCAGAGGAGGTTCACATGGATGATTCCAGAATGAAAGTGTTATCATACAAAGAACGTTTGATAGCTCTGGGTTTGTATTCGCTGGAATTTAGAAGTGGAGATTTCATTGAAACCTTTCGAATGTTGAAAGGCTTAGACAGAATAGATGTGAAAAGGATGTTTCCCATGGTCGGGGAGTCTAGGACAAGAGGACACAGCCTCAGGATAGAGGGGCATCCATTTAAAACAGAGATGCAGAGAAATTTCTTTAGCCAGAGGGTGGTGAATTTGTGGAATTTATTACCACAGGCAGCTGTGGACACCAGGTCATTGGGTGTATTTAAGGCAGAGCTTGATAGGTTCTTGTTTGGACACAGCATCAAAGGTTATGGGGCCGGGGAGTGGGGCCGAGGAGCTGAAAAAAGGATCAGCCATGATTGAATGATGGAGCAGACTCGATGGGTTAGATCTGCAGGGATGGGATACAGAACAGTACACGGGACAATAAGAAACCAATTTACCATTAGTTTGAGATAATGAAAATTAGCCTTTTTTTTTCTTTTTTTCCCCTTCACCCCTTATGGGTGGTGTGTATGTTTATTTTTCCCTCAATCTTGGGTCCTCTACCAGAGGCCTGAGAGCTTGAGGGTTTGGCACAGTGTCCTTGCTGTTCCTAGTATTGCGCTCTTCTGGACCGAGATCTCAGATGTTGTTCCTGGAATTTGTTGGAGCCACCCTCCCTTTCCAGGTGTCACAGCCCCAAGTGCTCCTATCACCATTGGGATTACTCTGACTTTAACTTTTCACATCCTTTCTATCTGCTCTTTCAAGCCCTGGGATTTTTCTAGCTTCGCATATTCTTTTGTCCTGATGTTGCTGTTATTTGGGATTGCCACATCTATTACTAGTGCTTTCTTCTATTCCTTGTCCAGAATTTCCAAGTCTGGTTGGTTGGCTGGTATCTGCTTATCGGTCTGTATTTGGAGTCCCACAGGATCTTAGCGATGTCATTCTCCACTACCTTCCTAGGTGTTTTTCATTTGGATTTGGGAGAGTCCAATCCATATTCTACGCAGATGTTCCTGTACACAATTCCTGCAACTTGGATGTGCCGTTCAGTGTATGCTGTTCCTGCCTGCATCTTGCACCCTTCTACCATGTGCTGGATGATTTCAATGGATCCCTTGTATAGTCTGCATCTGGTGTGATAAACCCCTGCTTCTATTGCTCTTGTGCTCAGCGCTGTTCTTGTGCAGCCATGAACAGTGCCCCTGTGCTGTACCTCAGCCCTGCCATTTCCAGCCATTGGTAGGACCTTCTTATGTCAGCCATCTCTGATATCTGGCGATGGTATATCCTGTACAGTGGCTTGTCCTCCCATGGTCTCTGGTCCTCTGGCTCTGCTTCACCCACTTCCATTTCCATATCCCCTACCTGCTGTCTGAGTTATTCTCCTAGCAGGTCATCCTTTGGGACCATCTTCCTGACGTACTCATGGATGTTTTGCATTTCTCCCTTTTAATGTCCTTTTTGCAATCAAGTACTTTTTGAAGCTTAGTTACTATAAAGTCAAACTGACTACCAATAGGAAGATCTACTAGAGTATCCAAAATTAGAATAATAATTTAATATCTATAAAGCAGAATACAATCTAACAATTAATAAATTGTACTTATAACTGAACTTCAAAATAAGAACTTTATCTTGTGTACTGCTGTGCAAACTTCCTCAAGAAAAGTTTAACTTTTGAAGACTAGCTTTATTTGTTATTGCCACAAGGAACTCAAAGGTTCGCGGAGCATCTGTGGAGGGGAAGAAGGAATTGTTGTCGTTTAGGGTTGAAGCCCATTAGGTCCTGATACAGGATCTTGACCTGAAACATAGATGATTCCTTCCCTCCCACACCCAATCCCAATTCCTGCCCACAGACACTGCTCGGCTCAGAGTTCCTCCAGCAGATTGTTTGTGGCTCCAGATTTCAGCATCTGGAGTCTTGTGTTTCTTATTTAATTATTGCTCCCCACTCTTCAAAGTATCAAGAGAGTAATTCAGTACATCTGCTGTTTGAACAATATAATCTTTTCGCCATCGCAGCTCTATAAATGCATATAGCTTGGGAATCGCCAGTGCCAGGATCTTTTGGAGTTACCCAAGTAAACCTGCAATGCAAAACACTAAGTTTTCCTGTTGTAGTCCCTGTCTATTGCCTCCAGCCATGTCAATCATCCAGAATCGTAGAAAGATCAATGACAAATCTATCATCATAGATACAGCCATACTGCACAGAACTAGGCTCTTTGTCTATCCATCAAGAATCTTTCAGATTCTACTGCTCACCCACATGCTGTGGACAATTTATCATGGGCAATTAACTAAGGAACCAGCATAGCCGTGGGTTGTTAGAGGAAACTAGATCCTAGATGTGAAATCTCCACAAAGGTTGTACCTGAGACCAAGATGGAAACCAGTTGCAGGAGCTGTAAGACAGAAACTATATATAATTTTAATAGTGAGCCAGGAGAGTTAATCATTCATTACCCCAGTACTATTGACAAATAGCATCTGGAAAAATAACCTTTAAATATGGTAAAAGTATTGGTGCTTCATAGGAGGGTTATAATACAAAGTTAAATAAGTATGTCAAATTTTAAAATCAATCTCTGGTGCAGATCAGTGGATATCGGGATGATAGGTAAACCAGTTTTAGGTTTGAGCTTGGACTTGCTGCAGAGATCATTCCTTTAAGTGTACAGAGCATTGTATATAGTAGGTTGAGCAACAACTCAAAATGCAGGATGAACTCAGTGGCATCATCTGTGGAGGGAAATGTACAGTTGATGTTTTGGACCATTGAGATAGATAGTATTATTAGAAATATAGTAGGTTTGTATCTTTAACTAATCAAATCTAGATGTTACACGTTTAAAACTAGAGGTAAGAAATGATTGTTTTGTTAGCAGATGAGCAGGGGCAGGAATAGAGTCGGGAGAATTGCCTTGGTGGAAATGGCCGATTTAGTGATGGGGGAGATTTATGTTCTAAACTCAGTGGAAATATTACACCAGTGTAACAAACAATCTAGTTCAGCCTCCTTTTGTTGTATTGTAGTGTAAGTTCAATATCTTACTTGGTATCAAGGTCCAGTTCTAGAAGTTAATCAATATTCTGCTTAACTGGAATAAGGATGCACCATACATCATCATGTGCCCTGTGTTTTATGACATGGATGATCATGGTCTTCTACCTGTCTTTAATCTGAGAAGTTCTAATAAGATCTTCAAAACTTTTGCTGGTCCATCCCTTGATGAACTCATGAATATCATGCGCTGTCTACCACGACTTTTTCTTCTATCAATTTTTCCTGTCACTGCAAGATGCTTGAGCCCCTCTTTCCTCAGTACCTTCCCCAGAAATTCCAGCTGTCGTTTCCTGATTGATGATATCAGCTCTCTTCCTTTTCTAGCTTTTTGCAACACTTCCTCATTTGTTACTCCGACCTTCAACAATATTTTCATGTTTCTTCTCAAAAACCACATTTCTGCAGTTTCAAGTCTTCATTTTGCTTTGCTATTGTCCAACATTCTCTTCCATATGTTAGTGTAAAATGGATGTAACACTGCATCACTCTTGAGCTTTGTACCCATAGAAATTATGTTATTCTTTAGTATCTTGCTCAAACACTTGAACATACATTTAGCATTACCAATCCTCCTAATTTCAACATCAGCCCTTCTGTCATTGTTGAACTTCCATGTTTGTTTAATTGTTTCGTTGCCCACTTTCAGTTCGCATTTCTGTATTGCTTTCTTCTTTGTGACAACCATACATTTGTTCTTCTTGCAGTTGCCAATCCTCTCTTTGCACTTTATTCAACTTCTAGTATTTTTGGAGATTCTCTTTAGAATTAGCTATCAGCACTGTGTCATCTGTGTATCTCAGGTTGTTCAAATTGTATCAACCAATTATCGTGCCTGGAATACTGCAGATTTCTCTTAGAATTGTCTCGCTATAGAGGTTGAATAAGTCCAATGAGAGAACACAATCCTGTCTAACTTATCTCTTATTTTGGACAAAGGACTTCCTTGCACCTTGGGCTCTTAGCTCTCAGTGGAGCAAAGGCCATTGATAACCTTCCATCTCCATCATCCTTTGTTCTGAGCCAGTTTCTCGAGGGTGGACCGGGAGTGTCTCCATCATTTAATTTTGGCCTCAACGTCTCTCCTCTGTGTGTTATTTGAACATCCCTTTTTTCTCTTTCCTTGTGGATTCCATTTCAATGCCTGCCTGGTGATGTTGGTTGACTTCCTCAAGATGTGGCCAATCCATCTCTATTTCCGTTCATGTACTTGTATCTCTATGGATTCCTGGTTGGTGTTTTCACACAGAGTCTGGTTGGTTACTTTCGATTCATCTAATGTTTAGGATCCTTCTCAGGCACTGGCTGATGAAAGATTAGATTAGATTAGGTTAGATTCAACCTTATTATCATTGTGCCGAGGACAGATACAAAGCCAATGAAATACAGTTAGCATCTAACCAGAAATGCAAAGAATAGTGTTATTTACAAAATAACTGTGAATAAAAAAGCAAGTGCTACAGCACACAAATATAAAGGTACTGAGACAGTACAATAAGGGTGCAATACTGCTTAGCGCTGTGATGTGAGGTTCATCAGGGTCACAGCCTCAGGGAAGAAGCTCTTCCTGTGCCTGCTGGTGCAGGAGCAAAGGCTCCTGTAGCACCTACCAGATGGGAGGAGAGTAAAAAGTCCATGGTTAGAGTGAGGTGCATTCTTGATAATGCTTTTCGCCCTGCCTAGGCAGCATTTATGGTAGAAGCCTACTGTTTTTGCAGAGTCTTTGTTGTTCTCTAGGTTTCAGAGCCATATAAGAACATAAGATACAGGAGCAGGAGTAGGCCATCTGGCCCATCAAGCCTGCCCCACCATTCAATAAGCTCATGGCTGATCTGGCCATGGACTCATCTCCACCTACCTGCCATTTCCCCATAACCCTTAATTCCCCTACTATGAAAAAATCTATCCAACCTTTTCTTAAATATATTTACTGAAATAGTCTCCACTGCTTCATTGGGCAGAGAATTCCACAGATTCACCACTCTTTGGGGAAAAGCAGTTCCTCCTCATTTTTGTCCTAAATTTACTCCCCGAAATCTTGAGGCTGTAGGAGCAGTGTTTTAACATTTGAGTTGAAGATTCTGATTTTGGTTTTCCTTGGTATGAGTGTGGATGTCCACAATTCCTTCAGGATGTTGAATACTGCTCTGGCTTTGTTGTCCTCATCTATTTCACCACATACAATATAATGGACATAATCGCTTGCCTCATTTTCAAATCTCATTCCTGCTCTTTGTTCCCATTACAAGTTCCTTCTGATTCCTCTATCCTTCTTGTCAATGTCCAAGTCCTAAAGAATTTTTATAAGCTCTTCATGTCTCACCTTATCAAAAGTTTTGGTATAATCAATGAAACATAGGTATGGGTCTTTCTGGTCCTCTATAGCACACTCACATGTCACTCTAAGGATGAAAATTACATTTTGCATTCCACTATCTTCAAAGAAACCATACACTCTTGTGTGATCTCCAGTTTTGTGCTTTACTCAGCAGGACTTTCACAACATGACTCATCCAAGTAATCACAGGGTGTAACTTGCATTCAATTGCTGAAAGTTTTTCAGCAGTACAATTGATGCTGACCTGTTCATTTCCTCAGGTATTTCCCCACTATCATATACAGTCGACCTTCAGTAATCCGACTACCTGTAATGCGGTTCCTTCGATAATCCGGCACTGATTATGCTTAATGTGATCTTTCTGTAATTCGGCATTTTCACTAATCCGGCACTCCTCAGGTCCCAATGGTGCCGGATTAGTGAAGGTCGACCTGTATTTCATTCAGTAAATCTAAATGACTGTACTGTTTTGTATTATAATTTTACGTTTTGTGCCATACCATAAGGATAAAGGGTCAACTTTTTTGCCATATACATTTACATGTATTAGGAAATTGCTGTGGTGTGTTGGTCAAGGTGCAACATGCAACTAAAAACTAACATTCAACAGTTATAAAGAACTATTTAAAAAATAAAGTTAATGGTCAATTACACCAATTGGATCTTTAGTACTTATTTTTGCCTTTTGATAATAGTTCAAAGTACATACTGCAACCTAAGATCCATTTTTTGTGGGCATACTCAATAAATCTATAGAATAATTCTAAATCCTCTTAGAGGGATCAGAAGTGGAGAGAGTGAGCAGTTTCAAGTTCCTGGGTGTCAAGATCTTTGAGGATCTAACCTGGTCCCAACATATCAATGTAGTTATAAAGGAGGCAAGATAGCAGCTATACTTCATTAGGAGTTTGAAGAGATTTGGCATGTCAACAAATACACTCATAAACTTCTATAGATGTACTGTGGAGAGCATTCTGACAGGCTGCATCACTGTCTGGTATGGGGTTGGGGGGTGCTACTGCACAGGACCGAAAGAAGCTGCAGAGGGTTGTAAATTTAGTCAACTCCATCTTGGGTACTAGACTACAAAGTACCCAGGACATCTTCAAGGAGCAGTGTCTCAGAAAGGCAGCATCCATTACTAAGGACTTCTAGCACCCAAGGCATGCCCTCTTGTCACGGTTACCATCAGGTAGGAGGTACAGAAGCCTGAAGGCACACACTCAGTGATTCAGGAACAGTTCCTTTCCCTCTGCCATCCAATTCCTAAATGGACATTGAACCCATGAACACTACCTCACTTTTAAAATATATATTATTCATTATTTTGCACGATTTTTAATCTATTCAATATACGTATACTGCAATTTATTTATTTATTATTTTATGTATTTATTTTTCTTCTATATCATGTATTGCATTGAACTGCTGCTGCTAAGTTAACAAATTTCACGACATGTGCCGGTGATAATAAACCTGATTCTGATACATAACTATAACAGAATCAATGAAAGACCGTCCAACTAGGGTGTTCAACCAGAGTGGAGTCATCTACCCGTGAGATGCCTGCAATATAATCTGTTATCATTTTAACTGCACTCTGTAAATTCTGTTGCAATGATGAAAATTTAGGAAATGTTGCATTAGATGCCTAAAAATGTATGTATTCGACATTAAATTTTGTATTTTCCTACTATTTCATTCAGTTTCTGTTGATGGCTATGGTCGTAAATGTGTTATCTCAACCATAAAAATGTAATTTTATTTCTGCAAAGCTGGAGGATTTAACACTTTTCCCACACTCTTTTGAGTACTTAATATTTGCTGACCAAAGAAGATGAATAAAAAATGGTACAGTGATTGTGTCTAACTCATACAGTAACACATACATTTGGGGGAAGTTTGATTCTCTCTTGTTCTGTTTTTTTTTGGGGGGGTATTCTCATTTGGAAATCAAACTATGTAGTAACACCTTTTTATGCGGTACACGAAATCATTTCTATAGTAGAGGGATGTAATTGTGAAGTGTGCTTAAAGATCTTGTTTTCAAAGTCATAGAAACATAGAAAACCTACAGCACAATACAGGCCCTTCGGCCCACAGACTTGTGCCGGACATGTCTCTACCTTAGAAATTACTAGGCTTACCTATAGCCCTCTATTTTACTAAGCTCCATGTACCTATCTAAAAGTCTCTTAAAAGACCCTATCGTATCCGCCTCCACCACTGTTGCCGGCAGCCCATTCTACGCACTGACCACTCTCTGAGTAAAAAACTTACCCCTGACATCTCCCCTGTACCTACTCCCCAGCACCTTAAACCTGTGTCCTCTTCTGGCAACCATTTCAGCCCTGGGAAAAAGCCTCTGACTATCCACACGATCAATGCCTCTCATCATCTTATACACCTCTGTCAGGTCACCTCTCATCCTCTGTCACTCCAAGGAGAAAAGGCCGAGTTCACTCAACCTATTCTCATAAGGCATGCTCCCCAATCCAGGCAACATCCTTGTAAGTCTCCTCTGCACCCTTTCTATGGCTTCCACATCCTTCCTGTAGTGAGGCAACCAGAACTGAGCACAGTACTCCAAGTGGGGTCTGACCAGGGTCCTATATAGCTGCAACATTACCTCTCGGCTCCAAAGTTCAGTTCCACGATGATGAAGGCCAATACACCGTACGCCTTCTTAACCATGATATTCAGTTTGAGTCCTGGGTACTTTGATATCCCATGCTTGCACAGCACCATCTTCAGTGTGTAATGCATGCCTGGACACCATATCCAAGATTTTATTGATGTACATGCTCTGTGACCTCCATGGGCCAATCTTGCAGCAGCTTACATTGCAGCACGAGGACCTGCTTGACCAACACAGATTCCCAGCGCTAGAAAGCCGACTAGGGAATTCCTCCGTAAGCTGGGAACTTCCTTGACTCTCTGTACACAATTCCCTTTCATATCATTGCTGACTAATTTCCCCTTCCTTTTCACTTTCCAAGCATCACTCACCCGTTACCAGGTTCGTGATCCTCTCATGTTCATAAACTACGTTCACTGGCTTCCCGTGATCCTGATTATGTGTCTTTATAAATGCTGACTAACTTCAAACAAGGAAAAGTCTGCAGATGTTGGAAATCCAAGCAACGTGCACCAAATGCTGGAGAAGCTCAGCAGGCCAGGCAGCATCTATGGAAAAAAAGTACAGTCGACGTTTCAGGCTGAGACCCTTCGGCAGGACTGGTGAAGAAAAGCTGAGGAGTAGATTTAAAATGTTGAGGAGGGGAGAGAGAAGAACCAAATGACAGGTGAAACGTGAAGGGGGAGGGTGAAGTAAAGAGCTGGGAAATTGATTGGTGAAAGAGATACAGAGCTGGAGAAGTGGGGGGTGGGGGGAAGCCTGATAGAAGAGCACAGGCCATGGAAGAAAGAAAAGGAAGAGCACCAGAGGGAGGTGATGAGACAAGGTGAGGGAGAAAAGGGATGTCAAGTGGGTTGTTTATGAGCATGCACGCAATTTACAAGTTTACAAGCATGCACACGTGGTGGAAGGGCAGTTTAAATTCACGGACATGTGCACATACACACACACACAAACACACGTATCTGTATCATTCCCGTAAATATTTTGTTCAAGCATCCTCTTCTTACTACTAGTTATACAGCTTAGAAGGAGACACTGGCCCAACTAGTCAATGCTGACCAAGTTGCCGAACTTCTCAGGCTTTATTTGCTTGCATATGGCCCAGATCCTATTATGCCTTTCCTATCCACATACCTTTACCGCCGTAAAACAGAAATGGGAATCGGGCGATCATTTTCTTTTCAGACCTAATCCACACTTGCCTCTCTACTGTCAATGATATCAACTGCCCTGCCTTTGCAGGTGTGTCCTTTAAAGTGGACTTCTTCGGTTCACACTAAACCCAACCCCAGCTGCGCACCCCTGAATAAGAAGTTCAAAGTTCGGATCTTCAGTGAATAGGGAATATCAGGAGCAAATTCCCCTTTCAGCTGACACTCTCTCTCTCTCTCATTCCTAAAGTCAACAATAGAAAGAAACCAGCAGAATAAACCACATTTTTTTGCACGATTTTCAAAATACGAGGTTATAAAGCCTAAAAATGACAAAGAGTACTTTCAAGCATTGAGATAAGGGAATGTAACTGGAAGCCATCAATCTATGAAAAACCGGAGTCAATTATGTAACAAGCAGCCATTCAGAGGAGGCCGGTGTGGAAGTGTGATGACTCTGTCCAATCCGGTCTGACGAGTTGCTACAGTGCAACGATGGGCTGATATGGTGTTATTGTTTAAAGGGGAAGGGCTTAAAAGGCCAGGCCGAGTGTTACAGGAATCAGTCAATATGTCGTGAACAGAAATTTACTCTCGGTCATTGACCCTGGAACACGCTGATTCAGGATCAAAAAACTGTGGGGTTACTAAAAATCATTTTCACCAATATTTGCAATGCTTGACAAATAAATGTCGTATTATAAAACGACAATTTTTTCCTGAAATAAAACTGCTATTTAACATGCACTTACTTGTAAAATGAACAATTTACAACATTAATGGCAAATACTTGAAGGTTTAAATATAGTTTTCTTTTAGATCTCTGGGAATGGCTCGTTATAATTGGAGAGGCAAGAGTCTATTTAATGGTTCCTTACTATTCCTGCACTGCAATGCTTTAGGTTTGTGACATAAACTATGTTATTTTATTTGATAGGTTTACAAAATTTGTACTGGTAGAGTACCTGATCGTGAAGGTATACATTTCTGCTTCTAAAAGTTCCAGACTGGGAGAAATAGGCTGGAAAAGTGACGAAGTGGTTGTGGTTTGCTAGTCAGTCCTGTGCTTCTGAAAAATGTAAGTAGTCCTGGAAGCAAACTTGATTCAGGCCAGTTGGGTCTAGTATGGTAATTCAAGTTATCAAACTCTTTCTCATCAAATGTCATTGAGGCTTACAGTACTGAAATAGTCATCTTCGTGCTTCAGATGCTCATTTGAATAATGTTGTGAGGGTATTGCCTCCACTATCCCCTCAGAACCCAACACCCTCTAAGTCAGGGGTTCCCAACCTGGGGTCCACAGAACCCTTTCTTAATGGTATTGGTCCTTGGTATAAAAGAGTTTGGGAACCTCTGCATCTAGGTAAAAGACAAAAATTGTTCCTCGATCACCTCTAAACCACCAAACCCTTACCAAAAACCCATGCCCTTTAGACATCGATGTTATTGGGAAACCTGCCCTAACTATGGTCCTTACAATTTAGTGCCTTTGTCTTCTCTGACTAATCTATAAAAAACACCTGTTCATAATGTATAAAGTCTCTAATAAGTCCCAATAAACCTCAGGGGATAGAAGCCTTGGCCAGTTTCCTGTTTAGATTCTGGAAGAGGCCTAGATCTCTTTAGCTTACCATCAAAATAAGAAACATATTTCTATATTCAAAAAAAAACAGAAAACATGTTTTGGCCAACAAACCCCATGAGATTTTAGATCCTGCATTGAGAGAATCTGATACGTCAATCATGGTGACTTACACATTAGTGTTTACGAGATGATGTCCCCCTGATGTTTTCAGGTTTTCTTTTGGATGTTGCATTTAAGGTTTTAAGATGGCTTTGCAATGTTAAAAATCAGGTATGACTTCTAACACTTGAGTTGGGAAGCTCTTGCCTCCGTTTTGTGCTACGACATCTGTCAGAGCTGGGTATTTGCTTCATTGTTAACTTTGTTGCATTTTGGCTTCTGTATGCTTGGGTAACCACACATGATGTGATTATAATTGGGATTCCTATTCCCGTTGCTTCTTGCAGGAATGGTTGCAGGTTCAGATTTTTATGAATTGAAAAGCAACTTGAATATAGAAGTGTGGACAGATTCTCTTTGCAATTTCAAGGAAAAACTCTCCAGACTAAAAGATCCACTATCTCCATTTCAATGAACAATAGGAGAGCTATCCTTCATAGCATTGGATCAGATGCAGACTAACTAAAATTGAAAACACAATAGATTCTATAGATGCTGAAAATTTTAGGCAACTCAGATGCTGGTGGAATTCAACAAGTCAGGTCGCATAAGACAAGAAAGCGTTCTCCAGCTTTCTCCCATAACCTTTGACACCCCTACTAATTAAGAACTTATTAATCCCCACTTTAAATATATCCAATGACCTGGCATCTACAGTGGCAACACATTCCACAAATTCATCAACCTCCAGCTAAAGAAATTCCTCCTTATCTCGTTTCTAAGTGACATCATTTTGTTCTGATGCTTTGCCTTCCAGTCCTTGACTCCTCCACTTTGGGGAACATTCGCTCCATGTCCATTTTATCTTGGCCTTTCAATAATCAATGAATTTCAATAAGATCCCCCCTCATTCTCCTAAATTCCAGTGAGTACAGGCCCAGAGCAATCAAACATTCCTCATACATTAACACTATCCATAAGACTATAAGATATAGGAGCAGAATTAGGGCATTTGGCCCATCATCCCCTCTGCCATTTCCTTCTCAGGCCCAATCTCCTGCCTTCTCCCCTGTAACCCTTCATGCCCTGTCTGATCAAGAACCTATCAACCTCTGCCTTAGATACATATAATGATATGGCCTTCACAGCCACCTGTGGCAACAAATTCCACAGATTCACCATTGTCTGGCTAAAAAAAAATCCTCCTCATCTCTGTTCTAAATAGATGTCCCTCTATTCTGATGCTGTGCCCTTTGGTCCTAAAATCCCCCACACCAGGAAACATCCTCTCCACACCCACTCTTTCAAAGCCTTTAACATTTGATAGGTTTCAATGAGATTCCCTCCTCATTCTGGATCCCAGTGAATACAGACCCAAGCCATCAAATGGTCCTCATAGGATAACTATTTCATTCCTGGAATCATTCTGGAGAACCTCCTCTGAACCTTCTCTAATGTAGACACACCCTTTCTTAAAATAAGATGCCCAAAACTGCTCACAATACTCCATGAGGCCTTAACATGAGTGCTTTATGAAGCCTCAACATTACATTCTTGCTTTTAAATTCTAGTCATCTTGAAATGAATGCTAGCATTGTATTTGCCTTCCTCACCACTGACTCAACCTGCAAGTGAACACTCCCAAGTTCCTTTGCACCTCAGAGTTTTGAATTTTCTCTCCATTTAGAAAATAATCTACCCTTTTATTTCTTCTATGAAAGTGCATGACCATACACTTCTCAACACTATTCCATCTGCCACTTCTTTGCCCATTCTCCTAATCTATCTAAGTCATTCTGCAGCCTCTCTACTTCCTCAACACTACCTGTCCCTCCATTTCTTCATATCATCCACAAACTTAGCCACAAAGCCATCATTTCTGTCATCCAAGTCATTGACATATAATGTAAAAAGAAGCCATCACATCTCAGACCCCTGTCGAACACCACTAGTTACCGGCAGCCAATCAGAAAAGGTGCCCTTTATTCCTAGTCTTTGCCTCCTGCCAATCAGCCATTCCTTTCTTCAAAGAATTCCAGCAGATTTGTCAGGCAAAAATTTCTCTTAAGGAAGCCATGCTGACTTTGGCCTATTTTATCGTGTGCCTCCAAGTACCCCGAAATCACATCCTTGGGCAGCACAGTGGTTAGCACAGCACTTTATAGTACCAGCACGTGGTGAATTCCTGCCACTGCCTGTAAGGACTTTGTATATTCAAACCCACGAACTCATGGGTTTCCCCGGGTACTCTGGTTTCCTCCCACATTGGAAAGATGTACCAGTTGGCAGGTTAATTGGTCATTGTGAATTGTCCTGTGATTAGACTAGGGTTAACTTGGGGGAGTCTAGGCAGCGTGGCTCAGAAGGCCAGAAGGGCCTATTCTGCGCTGTATCTCAATTTTAAAAAATTAACAGTCGACTCCAATATCTTCTCAACCACTGAGGTCAGACTATCTGGCTGATAATTTCCTTTCTTCGGCCTCTCTCCCTTCTTGAAGAGTGGAGTGACATTTGCAATTTTCCAGTCTTCCGGAACCATGCCAGAATCTATTGAGTCTTGAAAGGTCATTACTAATGTGCCCACAATCTCTTCAGACACCTCTTTCAGAACCGTGGGGTGTAGACCTTCTGGTCCAGATGATGTGTCTATCTACAGACCTTTCAGTTTTCCAACCAGCTTCTCCCTAGCAATGGCAACTTCACTCACTTCTGCCCTCTGACACTCTCAAATTCCAGCATACTGCTAGTGACTTCCACAGTGAAGACTGATGCAAAATACTTATTCAGTTCATCTGCATTTCTTTGTCCCCCATTACGACCTCTCCGGCATCATTTTCCAGTGGTCCGATACCTACTTTCGCCTCTCTTTTACTCTTAATATATCTGAAGAATTTTTTTTGTATCATCTTTAATATTATTAGATAGCTTAACTTTGTATTCTATCTCTTCTGCCTTTATGACTTTTTTATTTGTCATATGTTGGCTCTGACTTCCCTTATCAGCCACAGTTGTGCCATCCTACCTTTAGAATTCTTTTTCTTTGGGATGTATCTATCTTGCGCCTTCCAAGTTCCTCCCAGAAATTCCAATCATTGCTGCTGTGCTGTCATCCCTGCTAGTGATCCCTTGCAATCAACTTTGGCCAGCTCCTCTCTCATGTCTCTATAATTCCCTTTACTCCAGTATTATACTGATATACTGGAATTAGCTTCTCCGTCTCAAATTGCAGGGTGAATTCTATCATTTTATGATCACTGCTTCCTAAGGGTTCCTTTAACTTAAACTCTCCAATCAATTCTGATTCATTGCAGAAAACCCAATCCAGAATAGCTGATCCACTCGTGGGCTCAACCACGAGCTGCTCTAAAATGCTGTCTTGTAGGCATTCTACAAATTCCCCCTCTGGTGACCTAGCACCAACGAGATTTTCCCAACCTACCTACATATTGAAATCCCTCATGACTATCGTAGCATTTCCCTTTTGAAATGCCTCTTGTTGTAATCTGCAGCCCGCATCCTGGCTACTGCTTGGAGGCCTGTATATAACTCCCATCAAGGTCTTTTTACCCTTGCAGTTTCTTCACTCTGCTGACAAAGGTTCTACATCTTTTGATCCTATGTCATCTCTTTCTGAAGATTTGATTTCATTTTTTTACCGACAGAGCTACCCTCTGCCTACCTGCCTGTTCTTTTGGTACAATGACTAACCTTGGATGTTAACCTTCCCTATAATCTTCCCTCAGCCATGACTCAGTGATACCCACAATGTCACACCTGCCAATCTCTGACTCTATCACAAGTTCATCTGCCTTACTCTGTATACTGTGTGCATTCAAATATAACACCTTCAGTCCTGTATTCATCACCCTTCTCGATTTTGTCCCATCTTTACAATGGAACTCATCCCGCTAACTGTAATCTTACTGTGCTTGCTAGCAGTCTTGCTACTCTGTTTGTAAACCAACTGCCCCATCCTCAGCCCTATCACTGCGGTTCCCATACCCCTGCCAAATTAGTTTAAACCCTCCCAAACAACTCCAGCAAACCTGCCCATAAAGTTATTGGTTCCCCTCGGGTTCAGATGTAACACGTCCCTTTCGTACAGGTCGTACCTTCCTCAGAAGAGATCCCAGCGAAACAGAAATCTGAACTCCTGCCCCCTGCACCAGTTCCACGGCCATACATTTATCTATCAGAGGCTCCTATTCTTACCCCCACTGGTGCATGGCACAGGCAGAAATCCAGAGATCACTACCCTGACATCCTGCTTTTCAGCTTTCTACCTCGGTCCCTAAAATCTCTCTTTAGGACCTCCTTGCCTTCCCTACCTATGTCATTGGTGCCAATATGAACCAAGACTTCTGACTTCTTATTCTCTTCCTTTAGAATGCCATGGATCCAATCCGAGACATTCCTGACCCCGGCACCATACCATCTGGGTATTTCTATCCAATAGTCTATTGCATCCACAGAATCTTGTCTGTGCCTCTAACTATGGAATGTCCTATCACTACTGCAGTCCTCTTCACCCCTCTACTGTTCTGAGCCACAGTGCCAGTCTCGAAGTCAGAGACCCAGTTGCTGCGGCTCCCCGCAGAAGTCTGTCCCCCTCAACAGTATCCAAAATGGTATATTTGTTATTGAGGGGAACAGCCACAGGGGTGCTCTGTACTGCCTGCCCACTTCCTTTCTTGTCCTGACAGTCACCAGGTTACCTGTAAACTGTGGCTGACTACCTCCCTGTAGCTCCTATCTATCGGTTCCGCAGTCTCCCGGATGAGCTGAAGGTCACTGAGCTGCAGCTCCAGTTCCTTAACACATTCTCTGAGAGCTTCAGCTCGATATTCCTGGGATCGTTCTTGTGCATTTCTTCTGGACCCTTTCCAATGCAGCACATCCTTCCTTCGATAAGGGGCCCAAAACTGCTCATAAAAGTCCAGTGCAAGCTGACCAATGCATTATAAAGCTCAGCATTACATCCTTGCTTTTATATTCTAGTCCTCGCATTTGCCTTCCTTTCTACTGACTCAACCTGCAAGTGAACATCTGGGGAATTCTGCATGAGGACTCCCATGTCTCTTTTCTGAACTTTCTTCCCGCTTATAAGATAGTCTACGACTTTATTCTTTCTATCAAAGTGCACCTCCCTATACTATATTCCATCTGCTACTTTTTCGCCCATTCTCCTAATCTGTCTTAATTTCTTCGGCTGACTCCCTATTTCCTCAACAATACCTTCATTTCATCCAAAGCTTGGCCACAAAGCCATCATTTCCATGATCCAAATCGTTAACATTTAATGTGAAAAGAAGCGGTCCCAACATTGACCCCTGCAGAACACCACTAGTCACCAGCAGCCAAACAGAAAAGGCCCCTTCCATTTGCACTCTGCCTCCTGCCAATCAGTCAATCTTCTGTCTACTGTGGGAATAAAGAGTCGACATTTCAGGCCCTGATGAAGGGTCTTGGCCCAAATCATCAACTGTTTCTTCCCCTCCATTGATGCTGGCTGACTTGCTGAGTTTCTTCAGCATGTTGTGTGTGTTGCTAACTAACATTCAGCTGCACTTGTAGATTCTGTGTTTTCTCATCTGAAAGTCATTTTACATTCTGCAGCAGTAATTGTGGAACTGCTGTCATTTCACATATTCTCATCAGGACAGTATCACTTATCAAAATTATCACATGTAATATCTCGTCTGTCATTTAAACGTCAGTTTATTTTCAAGCTCATCATGGCATTGCAGCCATATTTGCAGTGTGTGCCTCTATACTGTTCCATTGTTCTGTTTTCGATTTAAATGCTTTTTATATTTCACTTTTTGCCTGTCATGACTGATGTTAATATGTAATGCAATTAATTATCATACTTAATTTCTGCACTGAAGGTCTGTTTTTGATTCTAATTTGAAGAACTGCAGTCGCTTTATCTTAAATTCAGTGGTTTATTATCTCAGAGCCAAGGCGCCAATCTACTTCTATCGTCTCAGCTAGATAATAAATTTGACTATGATTTTGCTGAGACAATGTTCAGATTAGGGCTAATCAGTGAGTAGTAACGTTGTAGTGTAATGTCTGAAATTAAAATAGGGTTGTCCTCCACCAGTCCCCAGGCTAAGCAAGCAGGTTCAGTTGGAAAACAAGCAAATCATGAGGCAGTCGGACATGTAGCAGTAAAATGTTTAGTGATGTAGTAAGATAAGATAAACTTGTTTGTGGCAGGAAGGCAGCTCAGTACCGGTGGAGTAAATAGCTTTGTTTCTGTGTTAGGGAGGAAAAGTGGAAACTGTCCCTTTAGGCCACTGAGTCTGTACCTGACAATTTGCATCCATTTGCCCTAATTCTTTGTATTCTTCCAATATTCCCATAACTTCATCAAATGCTCTTCTAAACTCTAGGGCCAATTAATGTATGAAACTACAGATTTAGTCATGGAAGCAAGCCAGAGCACCTGGAGAAAACTAATGCTGTCACAGGCAAGACGTGCAAACTCCATCTGGCACTGAAGATTAGGATTGAATGCAGATCACAGGGACTATGAGGCTCACAGGGACTATGAGGCAGCAGCTGTACTTTGTTGTGCTGTCTCAACTTTACACATATTCTGTCAAAGCCCACAATAATTTGTTTGCATTTCATTGAGATCACTTCCCGTTTTATACTCAGGATTATGTGCTTCCTCTGTTTAACCTCAGATGCTAAGCACCTCATCACAAGAATCCATCTAACATGCTCCCTCAACTGTGTCCATCTTTCCTTTGGTAGGAGATCAATATCCAGACAGGGCTCTGTATAAAAATAACAAGATATATCAACTACTGTGCTCAATTTAGAAAAAGCCAACATGGTGTTTGCCTTCCTCATGCCCGTACCTTCCCCTCTGCCATCAGATTTCTGAATGATCCATGAACTCATGAACTCTACCTCATTAATCCTATTTCACACCATTTGTCTATTTTTAAAATAGTGATTTATAAATTCTTTGTGTTTTGCACTGTCGGCGATCATGGTCCTTTGACCATGATTGATCCTGGCAAATTTTTCTTCAGAAGTGGTTTGCCATTGCCTTCTTCTGGGCAGAATCTTTACAAGACGGGTGACTCCAGCCATTATCAATACTCCTCAGAGATTGTCTGCCTGGCGTCAGTGGTCACATAACCAGTACTTGTGGTTGCACCAACTGCTCATACAACCATCCAGCCCCAGCTCCCATGGCTTCATGTGACCCTGATTGAGGGTCATAGCAGATGCAAGAGCAACCTGCAGGCTAGCGAACAGAAGGAGCTCCTTGGACCTCCTTTGATAGAGATGTCACCCAATTAGTCTCCTATAATTTAAAAAAAAGTATTCTGTCTTGCCCTTTCTTTACCAAAAATCACCTTCTAACACTTGGTCCACTGGTCCTGCAATTGATGGCTCTTCATGTGTACAGTATGTCCAAGTATGTTATAACTGTGGTCAAGTTTCCTACTGCAACCATCCCTTTAGACGTGAGGTTTGAGCCTCTAGCACTTCCTGGTGCAAATTATGTTTCCTCATCTCTCTGATTCTTCTTCTAAACATTTCAAATTCATGCTTACTGGTTTTTGACCCCTCTTGTAAGGTAATCAAGCCCATCCTGTTTTGTCTAGGCCCATCAATGTTATTCTCCCCCCCCCACCCCCCAGTAAGACTCTCCTTAGCCTCCTCTGTTCAAAAGAAACAAACAACTCTAGCTTATCTAATGATTTCCCCATTGCTGTAACTTTCCATTCCTGGCAATATCCCCAAATCTCCTCTGTACGCTCACATTTTGCCAGAAATCTGGTGACAATACAAACTGCAGCTGTGTTCAAGTTGTGGTTCCACTAGTTTTGTAAATCTTCCTGCATAACTTCCCTGTCCCAGTATTTTACATATTTGGTCTGTGTTTTAACCATCTTTAGTGATCTGTTCTAATACCTTTTATTTATTGATTTATATTCCAAAGTGCCTTTGCTCCTCCACATCATTCAATTATGTCCTCTTTATTTCCTAATATCTTTGCATCTCCTCAAATGCATTAATCACAACACATCTCCAGATTACACCAATTTGCCAAATTTTCTGCCACATATATTTTTCTGTAGAACCTAACTTCATAGGGTTTCTAGTCAACTTGTCAACCAACTGTTTTCTAATTAGACCGGAAACATTAATACCGCTTCCTTCCTCTCAGATGCTGCTCGATTATTTGAGTATTTCCAGTGTGCTGTGTTTCTCTGCCATTACCCGGCCTGGAAAACAATAAGAAACAGTGCATCAAATGTAAAATAGTGCAGGTGCTAAGAAACTGAAACAAGAATGGAAACTGGACAGGGAAACCAGTCTAATGTTTCATAGCAATTATCTTTAGGCAAAACTGGAAAATGTTGAGATAACAGCTGTTACACAAATATAGAACTTAAGTAAAGAAAAGAAAAAAACAGAGGGAAAGGTCTTGTAGAGAGGAGGGTAAGAGTGTTCAACTAACAAAATGGTATTGTCTTATAGTCCAAAGGCTGAAAACTGAGGAAAAAAGTAGATGGTTGAACATAATAAGGTACAGATGGTTACACAATAGCAGAGTAGCATGGAAATTTGGCAAAAGGTGGGGAGAGCCCTAGGTATAGATTCACTCCGTCTCCTCAGCAACTATTGTCAATGTCAGTCTGGATACAAGAAAGACAGACACAACCACTTTCTTTCTCTGCATGAAAAAACCTTATCATAAGAATAGTCTTCAGAGCTTTTTTTTGTGAATGTCATTAACTATAAACTTTGTATTCTCATCCACAATTTTCCCACTGTAAGACCACAAGGTCATCGTGCGTTACATAGTGTTCTTCAGAAATACTTATTAATGTTGGGAAAAATGTACATACTTTAGATGCTGCAATGATCTGTGTTCTAAAAGGCCTTTTTCAAATCAAGGTCAATCATAGAAAATTCATGATTCGTTTGTATGGATACATCCTTGTGTCTTTACTACTTTTGTACATTTTAGGTCAGCAGTTTTCATTATGTCATTAAATTCTTATCTTATTTTAAAATTGCTTTATCTTCCTATTTATTGTTTTGATTGGAATGGTAGTTAACGACCAATACATGTTTATAATTGAGTTACAAAGCTAAAATTTCACTAGAATTTCTGTGTTAAGTAAGTTTATTAAGAAAAAATTAAAATGCTGTTATTATGAACAAATAAAGTAACAAATAGAAATATTGAGTAATGTTTCTTACCTTGAACTTGGTTGTAAGCGTGGGAATTCTTTCCCTGCTTCACGTTTTTCCTTTTAGGATACTCATTAGGCAAAGCTCTTGGTCGTCTGCCCAAATATTTCCTCATGGATTACATTTTAATTGATAAATGAAAGTTCCAATGAATTGTCTTGGGATATTTTGCTGTGCTGACGGAGATGTACAAATTTACAGTATGTTGTTGGTGTTTGCCATTTATTGCCATAGACACATAGAATATTGTAGGCCCTTCATCCCATCCAGTCCATGCTGGCCTGGTTCTTCTGCTTAGTCCCATCAAGTTACACCTGGACCGTATGCCTCAATCCCTTCCCTATCCAAATTTCTCTTAAATGTTATAACTGAACCACTTCTGTTTTCACACCCCCCTCTGAGTGAAGATTCCCTTTAATCTATGACCTCTAGTTCCAGTCTCACCCTATTTACACCCCTCATAATTTTGTATGCTTTTAACAGTTCACCCCTCATTCTCTGGCGCTCCACGGAATAACACCTTAGCCTATTCACCCTTTCCCTATAACTCAGGTCAAGTCCTGGCAACATCTTGTAAATTTTCAAAATTCAAGATTCAGAATCAGACTCAGAATCAGAATCAGGTCTCTTATCACCAGCATGTGCTGTGAAATTTGTTAACTTAGCAGTAGCAGTTCAATGCAATACATAATATAGAAGAAGAAAATAAATGAATAAATACAATAATAAATAAATAAATAAATAAATAAATTTATAGTATATGATATTGGATAGATTCATCGTGCAAAAAACAGAAATTATATTAAAAAAGTGAGGTGGTGCTCATGGGTTCAATGTCCATTTAGGAAACGGATGGTAGAGGGGAAGAAGCTCTTCCTGAATCGCTTCCTGTGTGCCTTCAGGCTTCTGTACCTCCTACCTGACGGCGACAGTGAGAAAAGAGCACGCCCTGGGTGCTGGAGGTCCTTAATAATGGACGCTGCCTTTCTGAGATACCGCTCCTTAAAGATGCCCTGGGTACTTTATAGGCTAGTACTCAAATTGGAGATGACTAAATTCAGAACCCCCACAGCTTCTTTCGGTCCTGTGCAGTAGCCCCCCCCCCCCCCAATATCAGACAGTGATGTAGCCTGTCAGAATGCTCTCCATGGTATATCTATAGAAGTTTTTGAGTGTATCTGTTGACATAACAAATCACTTCAACCTCTTAATGAAGTATTGCTGCTGTCTTGCCTTCTTTTAAATGCATCGATACGTTGGGACCAGCTTAGGTCCTCAGAGATCTTGACACCCAGGAACTTCAAACTGCTCACTCTCTACACTTCTGATCCCTCTATGAGGATTGGTGTGTATTCCTTTGTCTTACCCTTCCTGGTCCACAGTCAGTTCTTTCATCTTATTGACGTTGAGTGCAAGTTGTTGCTGCGGCACCACTCCCCTAGTTGGCATATTCCACTCCTGTTGAATCCTGTCATGATTCAAGTTGTCACATGTACAATGAAACAGGCAGTGAAAGGGATCATTTGCATTAACAACCAACACACACAATGGTGTGCTGGAAGGCAACCCGCAGATGTCACTACACATTCCAGTGCCAACATTAGATACCCACAATACCTGGCAGAACAACATAGAACACAACAAGCGATAAACAATGACAGCAAGAACAAGCTCCCTTTTTCCCTCCCACCCACACACATACACAGTCCTTTAACGCCAGGACAGGCCCCTAGTTTCAGTCCCCAGACACGATCTCCCAGCACACTAACGCACTATGAGAAAACTCATACTGCAGACTTCTCAAACACTGAATGTTCTACAAGTCATGGGGAAACTTTCCTCAATGTACATTGTAAATACATACAGGTATTTACGTATTAATGCACATTTTATTCCAGGTCTGTACTTTAGCCTCTAACTTATTTATTCTTTATAGTGGTTGAATATTGTTTTTCATTGCATATCACACCGAAACATCACATCAAAATTCCTAATACATGTAAAATGTATATAGTGAATAAAGTTTCAGATGGTGCTACCGAAGATGTGTGGCAGCTTACTGGTGGATCATAAGGCAAAAGAATTGACAAAAAACATTACTTACAACATCTTTTCTGAAGCAAATTATGGTCAACTATCACCATAGACAGTGAGGAGGCAGGTGGAGGCGAGGTTGGTTTGGGGGATGAACTGTGCTGTGGCAACATATTTGAGCCAGGGAGCAGACGGAGTTTGTATTGCTGTTGGAGTGAGCGATTTGGAGAGGAGGCAAGAGATGGGCTGATTTCGCTCACACTCCCGTGAATGTTTATTCCTTTCTCTGCAGCACCGAGGCTGTGAACTGATCCGGTTGCTGTGCGTTTCTGCCTCGCTGCTGTGATGAACTGGGGACTGAGGCTTGGGCCTACTCCAGGAGTGGATCTGGGACTCACTCTGTTTTAGGATGCAGTTGGATTACTTCTATCGTTTGCATGATGTGTGTTCCCCCCCCCCTTCTCTGTGCAGTGGTTTTTGGTCTTTTTTTAAATTGAGTTATTCTGATTTCTTGCTTTGTGGCTGCCTGTAAGCAGACTAAATTCAAGGTGTATAATTTATGCATCTTTGCTAATATATGTGCTTTGAATCTTTGAAGTTTATCCTTGATGTTCTGACACCTCGGCAGAATATTTCAATACTTAGCAATGAATTGCTTATTTTTGCAGTGGTTAAGTTCTTCCATACTTCCCACACATAGATTCATAAAATCTAGTTAAGGACGATTATTCTCTTCTGCCTCCATCCACCATTCCTCTACCACCACTGCCATTTGAGGAACAGCTCCTCCAAGTCCCGGGTTCCTCAGTTTCACTCAGCGCTTCCCTCTTGATGCTCCAATGAAGCACGATGTGAAGGTGAACTTTTCAAATTTGTCCTGAGAACTCACTGCAGTATTGGTCTACTCTTCATACAAGAAATTTGTGGCACTTCACAAATGTGAGAAGAAAATTCAGCCAACATTTATCATTCAATGAGCTCCAGCAACTACAGATGATTGGGCATTTATCTCCACTTTTTATTTATCTCTGCTTTCTTGTGTTTGCAAGGCTCTGTAGGACCTTGGTAATACAAAATACTGAGAGTCTGATGAAGGGTCTTCGCCTGAAACATCAACTGTATCCTTTTCCATAGATGCCTCCTGGCCTGCTGAATTCCTCTAGCATTTTGTGTGTGTCGCTTGGATTTCCAGCATCTGCAGGGGCTTTCTCTTGTTTGCAATTAATATGATTTTGTCTTTGATACTATGTATGGCCTACCTACTGTAGAAATTAAAATGGTTGAAAGCATGTAACTGCAGTCAGCATTCTGTTGAAGTTGTTCTCGCTAATAGATGAATATGGCTTTTAATTTTTCCCTTTAGAAAGTAAGTTAACAGCAGAAAATCATCTTGTCATTTCATTCTCTGATGACATTTCTTTATGCTGAACATCATTCAACCATCTGAAGATATGAATTGTAAAATGAGTAACAAACATTTTCGAAGGAGTTTTATCTTTCCCACTAACTCATTTGCCAAGTACTATCTCTCACTTTATCTCCAGTTTCTCACTCAGTAGAGAAAATAGAATTGTAACTGACTTTGGGTTATCCCTGTTTGTAAGAGTTTTTAAAGTATCAAATTGAACAGCAGTTTATTAGAAGTCATATTTTAATTGGGCTAAATCGAGAATTTACTAAAAATTAAAAGATCTAAACTGCATGATGAAATTAAGCTTGCCAGGATTCTAAAATGTGCACAGTAAAACACTTGGGACTTTGAGGTTGACCAACAGATATTCTGGATTTCTGAATTTTATTCCAATTAATACCTCCAACAGACTTTTAATTCACTTTTATCTATTGCTACATAGTAGTGTAATAAATTTTCCAATGAGGCTAGTTAGTTTAAAGGGAGTGTGGAAAAGAGAACTCCATTGAGTGGAGAACAGGTGAGTTTAAAGGGACTGCAAAACAGAGAACAGCAAACTGTGACACATAACTAGGTTTCCCAGTTCTGTAACACAAAACTGTTTAAAAGAGAGTGCAAGAATCAGGGTGCCATGGAATCATCAGAGTTCTACTGTTATTGCTGTATGGACTGGTGATAATTAGCATGAACCCAATCCTTGTTAGGTCTTTGTAACACTTTTCCATTTTGCTGAGATTTCAGTTCTTGTGAGTTTTAGTTATGGATATTGTAATACCTGAAGTTTCCAATTTGTCATTGAATGTTTTAGATTTGTTCCAGAATCAGCAGTATACAAGATTTTGTTGTGGATTTTAGTGATATCCATCATGTGGTTAGATTATCCCAGTAATAACTTCTGACCCGAGGTTTAATTTTCAGCTATTGAGAAAATATCTTCACATAATGGAATAGTTTGAAATGTGTTCAGGTGATTACAGGAAGTTCTCTCAAAATATGAAGAATGACCAGTAAATGCATCTTATTTCACCGTTGACGGTGAGGGAGGAATGCTGGCCACAATACGAGGGCAGTTCCTGCAAGTCGTCTACTAATGTCGGTTGAATTCTCAGCTGAATCATTGGAATAGAGCATTCTTTTAAATTCTCATCCAATGATTGGAACCTCTCAAAGTGCTGCATCTTTCATCTGGTATGTCTGCCATTATTATATGGAAATAGAATTTCAAGTTACAAACCTCTGATTCAGAAATGATGCTGATTCTAATTTTACCTTATGAAGGTACTCAGTACCAATCATGAAGAAATATGCCCATAAAGATCTGGTCATTTCTGCTGTGAGCTCTAAATAGTCTGGTATTATCAGTTGCAGGTGGTCCAAGGGATTCCTGAAACTTGGCAATAATTGTTACAATAAACTACCAATCGCATTGAAGAATTCTCACAGACCGGAATATAAAAGCTTTGTTTTTAACCAACATTTAAAGTAGTCTACCAATTTTCATGAAGATTTTAACATAAATAAAATTAAAGTGAATTAGGAAATATTAACATTTTTATAAATAAAACTTAAAATCTATTGTATTTAGATTAGTTATCAGGGGAAATACAATTCACAGAAAATTATTTCTTTCAGACTGAGCAGTTATGCAGCATTACTCTAGCTTGGTGAAGAATAAAAACACACATACTGTACACCTCATGCAACAATTTGTAAAACTTTCAAAGTTTTTAAACAGCAGAAATATGATAAACTAAACTAGAAGCTATTGGAAACATGCAACAGTCAGGCAGCATCTTGGGAAAGAGAAGTAGGATAAACATGACAAATTAATGATTAAGTTGCATCTCTAGAGGGGAGAGAAAAATGGACGGGACAAAGGAGTACTTCTGATAGGGTGAGGCCAAGGATACCCACGTGATCTTAATGACTCCCAAACTGTCTACTTAATATTGGGTTCCCGACCTTTTTTATGCCATGGACCCCTACCATTAACTGAGGGGTCCATGTATTCTTAACAGATTGTAATTGCAATTTCATGTACAACCCTAGACTCATCCTATAATATATTCCCACCCTCTGTAACTTAAACTAATTTGATATCTCATTTTATTAGTCCCATTGAAGGGTATTCAACTCGTAATGTTAATCCCTTTCCTCCTTCCTACTGATGCAAATGGCCAGCATTTTCAGGTTTTTAAAAATTTTTTTAGCATTTATAGGTATTTTGTTTTTCAATCATTTCAGAATATGGTAAAACACTGGTTATCTGGAACATGTTGGATTTGAGAGGTAGCATTTAAAAAAAATGCCAGATTGCCTCGGGTACTTCCTCAGTAATGTCTGCATTTTGTCACTGCACTTTCCAAACAGCTAATTACCGGAGCATTTCACGGGTAGCTCTTGTAAAAGACAACTTTAGTGTATGTATATAAGAGTTACATTAATAGCTGATAATGTAATTCATATATACTCGAAGTTGTCTTTTACAAGAGTTACCAGTATAATCTTAAGAAAAGCAGTATCCCCTGTGGAGTAGCAAGGCCTCAATAAGAGCAATATCTGGAGTTCCATGTTTAAGTATACATGTTTACTGTAGAAACCACTGGCAGTTTTATATTGAAAAGGCAGGAAATGCTACCCATTTTGCTATTAACTGCAAAATGTTGATCTTTGTATTAATATGCCTATTTAATTTTATAGAGTTCTTGACACGCTTGAATCTGTGCAAGGGGAAGACAGAAGAGAGGCTTTCTTTAGGCTGAAGGTGTTCCAAGTAGAGTTTTACACATATAATTCCTATAATGTAGCAAACCAGCAGAGTCTTTTTTTAAAGTTATGGAATCTGGTCACATTTATTGCCCTAATTGCACTTGAATGTGGTGCTGAGCATCCATCTTGAACAGCTGCAATCCTTCAGGTGAATGTGGTCCCATTGTGTTGGGATTACAGTCTTACAGGTGTGCTAAGATGGCTGCATGTGCCGCTGAGTTTTTATCTCATACAATCTGCCATCCTTGCTTAAATTTTTAGTTTCGCAGTGAAAGAAATCATACTTACTGCATTTTTGCATATAGTAGAGCAATGAACATAATTTTAATAACTAGTGTTCACAAAAATAGTACTTTTGATGGTGGGGTGTTATTTTTGCAATCTACTCAATTGTTTTTCATTTTTTAAAAAAATTGCATTTATCTACATTCTTAGTGATGCATCCATCATGTGCTTTACAGTTAAAGCTGTATTTCTAAACACCCATCCTCAATTACTGAAGTTGGAATCATTTTACAATGTTCAGAATGAGTAAACTACCCAATCTGGTATTTGTAACACCTTATACTTTTTGCTTCAGAATTTAGTTCACACTGTCTTTAATCACGTAAATTATAATTTCTAATCTTTGCAGATTTTGTTGAAGGTTTCTGTTTTGTTCCTGTACCATTTACACGATAAGGTTTTGTCTTGACCTGTACTTCAGCTTTAGACCCTCGAACGGTGAACCTTGGGTCCATTCCAGCCTTTTTCATGGTGACATTATCTTGCATAGAGGGCATTGACATTGATCTTATATCACCATCAGCATTATCGTCTAGGAGAGAAAAAAAATAAACATTTCAAAATGAATAATTTGAGGATGGTTTGAATTAAGTACACCCTATCCTCATTATATGCGTCTTCAGACAATGGGGATTCACAGTTATGCAAGGAACCTATTTCTATCAACTTCTCCTTATTATGCGAGGAGCACTGCTTTCCCGCCAATACAAGTCACATGCGCACGCATCACAGTCTCACTCCCGCCAGTCTCGCATTGGTTTTGGCAACGTGTGGATGTGCGATCTTGTGCTCTTAAACGTTTTTACCTATGGTGCAGTGATTTTGTGCTTGAAATATTTAACTATGCTTCCTAAGCGTCTAATATCAAGACCTGGGCCATCAGCCAAGTGGCAGAGAACCGCTTTAACACTTGAAAAAAAGTTGGAAATTATAAACAGGGCGGTGTCAGGTGAAAGTAACACAGCTCTGGGATGCTACCCTGTGCAGTTGCGGGCTATGATAGCTGAGTTAGGCATCACACCAAAGCAGGTGTTTAATGCAGACAAGACTGGGCTTTTTTGGAAGCGTATGCCGAAACGCACTTACATAAGTAAGAATGAAAAAACTGCGAACAACAGGAATTCTGCAGATGCTGGAAATTCAAGCAACATACATCAAAGTTGCTGGTGAACGCAGCAGGCCAAGCAGCATCTATAGGAAGAGGCGCAGTCGACGTTTCAGGCCGAGACCCTTCGTCAGGACTAACTGAAGGAAGAGTGAGTAAGGGATTTGAAAGCTGGAGGGGGAGGGGGAGATGCAAAATGATAGGAGAAGACAGGAGGGGGAGGGATAGAGCTGAGAGCTGGACAGGTGATAGGCAAAAGGGGATACGAGAGGATCATGGGACAGGAGGCCTAGGGAGAAAGACGGGGGGGGGTGACCCAGAGGATGGGCAAGAGGTATATTCAGAGGGACAGAGGGAGAAAAAGGAGAGTGAGAGAAAGAATGTGTGCATAAAAATGAGTAACAGTTGGGGTACGAGGGGGAGGTGGGGCCTAGCGGAAGTTAGAGAAGTCAATGTTCATGCCATCAGGTTGGAGGCTACCCAGACGGAATATAAGGTGTTGTTCCTCCAACCTGAGTGTGGCTTCATCTTTACAGTAGAGGAGGCCGTGGATAGACATGTCAGAATGGGAATGGGATGTGGAATTAAAATGTGTGGCCACTGGAAGATCCTGCTTTCTCTGGCGGACAGAGCGTAGATGTTCAGCAAAGCGGTCTCCCAGTTTGCGTCGGGTCTCACCAATATATAAAAGGCCACATCGGGAGCACCGGACCAGACTGGGGTGATATACTGCGTCCGGTGCTCCCGATGTGGCCTTTTATATATTGGTGAGACCCGACGCAAACTGGGAGACCGCTTTGCTGAACATCTACGCTCTGTCCGCCAGAGAAAGCAGGATCTTCCAGTGGCCACACATTTTAATTCCACATCCCATTCCCATTCTGACATGTCTATCCACGGCCTCCTCTACTGTAAAGATGAAGCCACACTCAGGTTGGAGGAACAACACCTTATATTCCGTCTGGGTAGCCTCCAACCTGATGGCATGAACATTGACTTCTCTAACTTCCGCTAGGCCCCACCTCCCCCTCGTACCCCAACTGTTACTCATTTTTATGCACACATTCTTTCTCTCACTCTCCTTTTTCTCCCTCTGTCCCTCTGAATATACCTCTTGCCCATCCTCTGGGTCACCCCCCCCGTCTTTCTCCCTAGGCCTCCTGTCCCATGATCCTCTCGTATCCCCTTTTGCCTATCACCTGTCCAGCTCTCGGCTCTATCCCTCCCCCTCCTGTCTTCTCCTATCATTTTGCATCTCCCCCTCCCCCTCCAGCTTTCAAATCCCTTACTCACTCTTCCTTCAGTTAGTCCTGACGAAGGGTCTCGGCCTGAAACGTCGACTGCGCCTCTTCCTATAGATGCTGCTTGGCCTGCTGCGTTCACCAGCAACTTTGATGAAAAAACTGCGTCAAGTTTCAAGATAGCAAAGGATAGATTGACTTTGCTTATGTGTTCCAATGCCGAAGGAGACTATAAGATGAAGCCTCTCTTAGTTTACCATTCACTAAACCCCCGTGCTCTTAAGGGTTTGAGTAAGAATATGCTTCCTGTTCACTGGACAGCTAACAAGAAAGCATGGGACACTGGTCAAATCTTTGAAGATTGGTTTGCTAATCATTTTGCTGTTGAGGCTGAACACTACCGCCGGGAACAGAATCTTGCCTTTAAAATTCTTTTGTTGTTTGACAATGTGCCAGCCCATCCTAAACATTTGGACAGCATTCATCTTAACATAACAGTGCGTTTCCTGCCGCCTAACATCGTTGATTCAACCACTTGACCAAAGTGTGATATCCACATTCAAGGCGTATTTTTTACGGCAAACTATCTCTCAGATGCTGCAAGCAACAGATGATTTTGAAAATCCCATGAATTTACCTTCTTCCCTACAAGCAAATTTACGCTGAAAAACAAAATGCTGCCAAGCAAACAACCCTCACCACTTTCTTCAAACTGGTGTCATCTCCTGCTGCTGGCAGTACTGAGAGTTCTGTGAGTCTTCCTTCAGCTCTTGATGTCCTTGATGATCCTGATGACACACAACCATCCACCTCAACCATGTAAAGCTGCCGGACACCACAACAACCACTCATCTCCCGGAGCGAACACACCTGCCACTGTTGGTGAGTACAGGTACTGTACACCCTAGTATGTTAACCTTCCATGATTTGTTACATTGAATATTACCTTAAATTAATGAAATATAAAACAAATGTTGCCTTGTGGTAACACACGTCAAAGTTGCTGGTGAACGCAGCAGGCCAGGCAGCATCTGTAGGAAGAGGTGCAGTCGACGTTTCAGGCCGAGACCCTTCGTCAGGACTAACTGAAGGAAGAGTGAATAAGGGATTTGAAAGTTGGAGGGGGAGAGGGAGATCCAAAATGATAGGAGAAGACAGGAGGGGGAGGAATAGAGCCAAGAGCTGGACAGGTGATAGGCAAAAGGGGATATGAGAGGATCATGGGACAGGAGGTCCGGGAAGAAAGACAAGGGGGGGGGAACCCAGAGGATGGGCAAGAGGTATATTCAGAGGGACAGAGGGAGAAAAAGGAGAGTGAGAGAAAGAATGTGTGCATAAAAATGAGTAACAGATGGGGTACGAGGGGGAGATGGGGCCTTAGCGGAAGTTAGAGAAGTCGATGTTCATGCCATCAGGTTGGAAGCTACCCAGACGGAATATAAGGTGTTGTTCCTCCAACCTGAGTGTGGCTTCATCTTTACAGTAGAGGAGGCCGTGGATAGACATGTCAGAATGGGAATGGGATGTGGAATTAAAATGTGTGGCCACTGGGAGATCCTGCTTTCTCTGGCAGACAGAGCGTAGATGTTCAGCAAAGCGGTCTCCCAGTCTGCGTCGGGTCTCGCCAATATATAAAAGGCCACATTGGGAGCACTGGACGCAGTATATCACCCCAGTCGACTCACAGGTGAAGTGTTGCCTCACCTGGAAGGACTGTTTGGGGCCCTGAATGGTGGTAAGGGAGGAAGTGTAAGGGCATGTGTAGCACTTGTTCCGCTTACACGGATAAGTGCCAGGAGGGAGATCAGTGGGGAGGGATGGGGGGGATGAATGGACAAGGGAGTTGTGTAGGGAGCGATCCCTGCGGAATGCAGACAGAGGGGGGGAGGGAAAGATGTGCTTAGTGGTGGGATCCCGTTGGAGGTGGCGGAAGTTACAGAGAATAATATGTTGGACCCGGAGGCTGGTGGGGTGGTAGGTGAGGACCAGGGGAACCCTATTCCTAGTGGGGTGGCGGGAGGATGGAGTGAGAGCAGATGTATGTGAAATGGGGGAGATGCGTTTGAGAGCAGAGTTGATAGTGGAGGAAGGGAAGCCCCTTTCTTTAAAAAAGGAAGACATCTCCCTCGTCCTAGAATGAAAAGCCTCATCCTGAGAGCAGATGCGGCGGAGACGGAGGAATTGCGAGAAGGGGATGGCGTTTTTGCAAGAGACAGGGTGAGAAGAGGAATAGTCCAGATAGCTGTGAGAGTCAGTAGGCTTATAGTAGACATCAGTGGATAAGCTGTCTCCAGAGACAGAGACAGAAAGATCTAGAAAGGGGAGGGAGGTGTCGGAAATGGACCAGGTAAACTTGAGGGCAGGGTGAAAGTTGGAGGCAAAGTTAATAAAGTCAACGAGTTCTGCATGCGTGCAGGAAGCAGCGCCAATGCAGTAGTCGATGTAGCGAAGGAAAAGTGGGGGACAGATACCAGAATAGGCACGGAACATAGATTGTTCCACAAACCCAACAAAAAGGCAGGCATAGCTAGGACCCATACGGGTGCCCATAGCTACACCTTTAGTTTGGAGGAAGTGGGAGGAGCCAAAGGAGAAATTATTAAGAGTAAGGACTAATTCCGCTAGACGGAGCAGAGTGGTGGTAGGGGGGAACTGATTAGGTCTGGAATCCAAAAAGAAGCGTAGAGCTTTGAGACCTTCTTGATGGGGGATGGAAGTATATAAGGACTGGACATCCATGGTGAAAATAAAGCGGTGGGGGCCAGGGAACTTAAAATCATCAAAAAGTTTAAGAGCGTGAGAAGTGTCACGAACATAGGTCGGAAGGGATTGAACAAGGGGTGATAAAACAGTGTCGAGGTATGCAGAAATGAGTTCGGTGGGGCAGGAGCAAGCTGAGACAATAGGTCGGTATGTCAGAGTCAAACAAAAACTCCAAGTGTGTTTTTACAAAAACCCAACAATTAAATAGCCACTTTTCATTTTTACTTATAATAATATTTTATTTCCAGATCTCATCATAGAAATTTGAGTTCTTATCTTAGATTACTAGATTGGATCTCTGTCTCAATCACACTACATCAGGTTTCTAATATTAGCAATGTACTAAAATAGTTTATTGTACTTTTGCCACATCTTCCCTTCTCCTTAACTGTCCAGACAAAATTTCCCCAAAGGTCCCTATTGCGATAAATACAGCTCTCCGGAACCTCCGCCATCTCCAACAGGAACTCACCACCAAGCACATCTTTCCCTCACCTCCACTTTTTGCAGGGATCGCTCCCTAGGCGACTCCCTTGTCCATCCGTCCCTCCCCACTGATCTCCCTCCTGGCACTTACCCTTGCAAGCGTATTGTGCTACCCCTGCCCCTACACCTCCTCCCTCACTACCATTCAGGGCCCTAAAGTCCTTCCAAGTGAGGTGACACTTCACTTGTTGGGGTCCTATACTGTGCCTGGTACTCCCGGTGTGGCCTCCTGTATATCGGTGAGACCCGACACAGATTGGGAGACCACTTTGCCAAGCACCTATGCTTTGTCGGCCAGAAGAAGCAGGATCTCCCAGTGGCCACCTATTTTAATGCCACTTTCCATTCCCATTCCAATATGTCAATTCATGGCCCTCTCTACTGTCACAATGAGGCAGACTCAGGTTGGAGGAACAACACCTTATATTCCATCTCGGTAGCCTCCAACCTGATGGCATGAACATCGATGCACCGATTTCTCGAACTTCTGGTAATACCCCCCTTCACCATTCCCCATCCCCTTTTCCCTCTCTCACTTTATCTCCTTGCCTACCCATCGCCTCCATCTGGTGCTCCTCCTCCCTTTTCTTTCTTCCATGGCCTTCTGCCTTCTCCTATTAGATCTCCACTTCTCCAGTCCTGTATCTCTTTCGCCAATCAACTTCCCAGCTCTTTACTTCACCCTCCCCCTCCCAGTTTCACCTATCACCTTGTGTTTCTCTCTCCCCTCCCCCCACCTTTTAAATCTATTCCTCATCTTTTTTTCTCCAGTTCTGCTGTAGGGTCTCGGCCTGAAACATCAACTGTATTCCTTTCATAGACCCCGCCTGGCCTGCTGAGTTCCTCCAGCATTTTCGGTGTGTTGCTTGGATTTCCAGCATCTGCAGATTTTCTCTTGTTTGTGATCAAACATTCTCTAATTTTTTTCTCATATCTTCAATGCTGCAGGCTCACTTTGTCCATTGCACATTTCTTGATTTTTAATCCATCTGAATTAATGATCACTTGGCCTCTCTCCTCCTTCCCCGCCAATCTTGTCCATAATAGCTGATATTACTTAAACAATTCTTAAATGTATTGTTTTAGCAAGCTACACTGTGTAGCCTTAACCTCTCTTCTTCCCGAAATCCTTGTGCATGCTGCCAACTTTCTAATCTATATTCAACTTTTCTGTAACGTTCACTCCAGTCAGAATTTCGCTTCAACCAGGTTAGCATCAATTTCCTGTAAATGGATCTATCCTTGGCCCAGTTTGATCTCTCATCTTTATGCTGCCCCTTCTTGACAATATCTAAACACATGTCAGGTTCTAAGTGTAACATACATGACATGCTGGAGGAACTCCCTAGATTGGGCAGCATCTATGAGACAAATGAACAATCGACGTTTTGGGTCGAGACCCTTCATCAGGACTGGAAAAAAAAAAGCAAAAGTTACACTGCAAGCACAAAGTCACTATAAATTACAAAATAAATAGTGCAAAAAAAAAAGTACTTATCATGGGTTCATGAATCAATCAGAAACGTGATGGTGGAGGGGAAGAAGCTGTTCTGAAATTGTTGTATGGGTCTTTATGCTCCTGTACCTCCTCCCTGATGGTAGTAACAAAAAGAGGACACGTACTGAATGGTGTGGGTCTTTAGTATCAGATTCCAGGCTATGATACAACCAGAATGTTCTACACTGTATATCAATAGAAATTTGCAAGAGGTTTTGGTGCCATACCAAATCTCCTCAAACTCCTAATGAAGTATAGCTGCAGGCATGTCTTCTTGATTGAATGAATGTGTTGGGCCCAGCACAGATTCTCTGAGATATTCATGCCCTTTCGACCACTGACCCCTCAATGAGGACTGATGTGTATTCTCCCTGCTGACAATTATCATATTCAACCAACTTAAGTTAGATAAATAAGACCTTAAGTTATAGGAGAAGAATTAGGCCACTTGGCTCGTTGAGCCTGCTGCTTCATTTCATCATGGCTGATCCATTTTCCCTCTCAGCCCCAATATCCTGCCTTCTTCCTATATCTCTCTTCATGCCCTAACTAGCCAAGGATCTATCCTTCTCTGCCCTAAATAAACCCAATGACATGGCCTTCACAGCTGCCTGTGGCAATGAATTCCACTGATTTACCATTCTCTGGCTAAAGAAATTCCTCCTCATCTCAGTTCTAAAAGTTCTAAAAGGCTGTGTCCTCTGGTCTTAGACTCCCCCACCATAGGAAACATCCTTCTTACATCAACTCTACTGTGGCCTTTCAATATTTGATAGGTTCAATGAGGTCATCCCTCATTCTTCTGAATTCCAGTGAGTACAAGTCCAGGGCCATCAAACGCTCTTAATATGACGAGCCTTTCAATCCCAAAATCATTTTTATGAACCTCCTTTGAAGCCTCTCCAATGTCAGTACATCCTTTCTAAGATAAGAGGCCCAAAACCGTTCACAATACTCTAAATGATATCTCACCAGTGCTTTATAAAGCCTCAACATTACATCCTTGTTTTTATATTCTAGTCCCCTTGAAATGAATGCTAACATTACATCTGCCTTCCTCGCCACAGACTCAACCTGCAAACTAACCTTTAGGGAATCCTGCACAGGGACTCCCAAGTCCCTTTGCACCTCAGATTTTTGAGTTTTCTCTCCATCTAGAAAATAGTCTATCCTTTTATTTCTTCTAGCAAAGTGCTTGACTATACACTTTCCAATACTGTATACCATCTGTCACTCCTTTGCCCATTCCCTCCACCTATCTTTGTATCATGCACAAACCTGGACACAAAGCCATCAATTCCATCATGTAAGTCTTTGACATCTGATGTAAAAAGAAGCGGTCCCAACCCAGACCCCTGTGGAACACCACTAGTCACCAGTAGCCAACCAGAAAAGGCTCCCTTTATTCCTATTCTTTGTTTCCTGCCAATTAGCCAGTGTTTTATCCATGTACACAACATCAAACAATTCTCCCTTGTCTGTGCTGCTTGTTATTTCTTCAAAGAATTCCAACAGATTTGCCAGGCAAGAGTTTTCCTTGGGGAAACCATGCTGACTATGGCCGGTTTTATCATTTGCCTCCAAGTACTCTGTCACCTCACCCTGAACAATCAACTCCAACCAACATCTTCTCAACCACTAAGGTCGGACTAGCTGGCCTATAAATTCCTTTCTTCTGCCTCTCTCCCTTCTTGAAGAGTGGAGTGACATTTGCAATTTTCCATTCCTTTGGAACCATGCCAGAATTAATTGATTCTTGACAGATCATTACTAATGCCTCTACAACCTCTTCAGCTTCTTCTTTCAGACCCTGAGGTGTATACCATCTGGTCCAGGTGACTTATCTATCTTCAGACTTGTCAGTTTCCCCAAGAACCTTCTCCCTGGTAATGGCAACTTCACACACTTCTATCCCCTGATGCACTCAAACTTTGGTATACTGCTAGTGCTTTCCACACAACCTTATTACACAAAACCTGACCACAAAAAACCTTATTGATTCAAGCTACTAGCAAGTTTATTGTATCAACTTTGTTGCATCAATGCAAATATCCACACAATCTATGTTGACCCTGCACCAACAATTTCTTAATACTTTTGGTCTTTTGTACCAGTACTCACCCAAACCACTTCCACTTAAAACACAAAATAAGAGATCTCCGGTTGGCCAAATGATTTATTCTTCTTCTCCAACCTCAGGAATGGAAATCTTCCTTACGATAGTTACTCTCTGGAGTTCTCATTGCTCCACCTCTGAAAATTCACTTTTTTTCTTTATCAGTTCTGCACCATTATACTGCAACTCTGTTAGTTCTGATTTATCAGGCTAGCCTGCGTCCACTTTTTTTTGTGTCTGTCCCAAAGCTACAGGTATTAGCTCACTACTCCTTTCACAAATAAGAAAATGCCTCTGCTATCATTCCTTTGATTTTCCACCTTCCATCAGCTCATTTACCACCAAGTACATCCAGCTGAAGTCAAACACTGGGCTCAGGTTATTTCAGCTCATGGACACAAATTATTCTTGACATGAACCTATGCTGATTCTTTTACCTTATCAAAGAGCATCCCACAAATAACTTCTTATTTAGAAATGGTATCTTATTTATCTGGTTATCGTTCTGACCACTTTTCAATGCTTCAATCCAGTTCACAAGAAGGTGGTTGTCAGAACAGTTCAAACAAAAGGACAGCCTGCATTCTTTCACCACATGGCAAAAACAAAGGCGATTGTTATGTCTATTCGTCCACTGTCCTTGACTTCTTCCAGCTGGTTGTTTTGCATATTTTAAATTTCTTTAGGCGAATATCCAATGTGAGAACATATGTCAGGAGGTTGAAACCATGGAAAGCATCTGGCCCAGATGGGGTACTAAAGATACTCAAGGTACTAAAGATGTGCTGGGCTGCAGCGTTCACTGATATCTTCAAACTCTCACTTTGGTAATCTGAGGTACCCACCTGCTTCAAGCAGGCTTCAACTACACCAGTGCTAAGAAGTTCATAGTTCAAAGTAAATTTATTATCAAAGTACGTGTATGTCACCATATACAATCCTGAGATTAATTGTATTGCGGGCATACTCAATAAATCTATTAACCATTTAGAATCAATGAAAGATCGCACAAACAGGGTGAACAACAAGTGTGAAAAAGACATCAAACTGTACAAAAACAAAAAGAAAAAAACTAATAATAATAAACAAATGAAAAATAAATATTGAGAACATGAGATGAGGAGTCCTTGAAAGAGAGAACATAGGTTGTGAAAACAGTTCAGTGATGGAGGCAAGTGAAGTTGAGTGAAGTTATCCTCTCTGGTTCAAAAGCCTGATGGCTGAAGGATAGTAACTGTTCCTGAATCTGGTGGTCTGAGTCCTGAGACTCCTGTACCTCCTTCCCGATGGCAGCAGCGAGAATAGAGCATGATCTGGGTGGTGGGAATCCCTTATGATGGATGCATATTATAATGAAGGAAGTGGTAACGTGCCTCAGTGACTATTGTCCAGTAGCACTTACATCCTTGTGTGAAGTGTTTTGACAGGTTGGTGATGAAAGATATCAACTCCTGCCTGAGAAAAAACTTGGATCTGTTCCAATTTGCCTTTTGTCACAACAGGTCCACAAGAGTCGCCATTTCATTGTTTCTTCACTCAACCCTGGAACATCTGCACAGCAAAGACGCATACATCAGTATGCTCTTTATCAACTATAATTCGACATTCAATTCTATTACCACCTCAGACCTAATCAATAAGCTTCAAGACCTTGCCCTCAATATGTCCTTGTGCAACTGGATCCCTAATATCCTCATTTGCTGATCCCATTCAGTTCAGATTGGCAACAACATTTCTTTCACAATCTCCATCAGCACTGATGCATCAGGAGGCTTTGTGATTAGACTCCTACTCTACTCACTTCACACTTATGGCTGTGTGGCTAAGCACAACTCTAATTCCTTATTTATGTTTGCAGATGTCACCACTGTCATTGGCCAAATCGAAGGTGGTGACAAATCAGCATATAGAGGGAGTTTGAAAATCTGACTGTGTGGTGCCACAACAACTTCTCACTCAATGTGAGCAAGACCAAGGAGCTGATTATTGACCTCAGGAGGAGGAAACCTGAGGTCCATCAGTCAGTCCTTATTGGGAGATCAGAGGCAGAGAGGGTCAGCAACTTTAAATTCCTCAGTGTTATCAATTCAGAGGACCTGTCCTGGGCCCACCCCGTAAGTGGAATTTTGAGGAAAGCACGGCAGCACCTCTACTTCCTACTTTTCTGCCAGATGTTCCAGAGCACAGGAACAGGACTAAGACAGAAATATCACACCTGTGCCTTTGCTTTTAAGATATTATTCATGCTTATTGTTAATATTATTCAACTACATATACTGTAGATCATATTACTGTTAAAAATTAATAATGGCATTTTAAAGAAGATTTAAGATTTGCCACTAGTTCAATTTCTGCAGAATGAATAAATATCCAATTCTCTATCCTACTGAGGTAATACACATCTGCTTGAACACCAAGGGAAACCTGGTTTATTTACATTTGATCAACCAACTTGAGCAGCATATATAAGGACGTTGGGGAAGGATCAGGCTGGATTATAAGTGCATTGATTAGTGATACCATATACAGTTACTGTAAAAGCTCACAAATTAATAAAGGAATCTTGGCATGAACTATGAAAAGCTGGCAGGACTGGCTGAATTGTACACTAAGGTGAACTAATTCCTCTCAGGGTAGAAGGTAAGAAAATTGCCCATAAGAGGCAGAATTCTATCAAAAGTGCTATAAATTAATAAAATTCTAAGAATTTTGTAGGTGGCATGGTAGCATAGCGTAATACTATTACATGTTCCTGAGACCCAGGTTCAATTCTGCCATTGTTTGTAAGGAGTTTGTATGTTCTCTCCATGAGTGTGTGGGTTTCCTTCGGGTTCTCCAATTTCCTCTTACATTCCCACGGGTCAGTAGGTTAATTGGTAGCATGGGTGTAACTGGGAGCCATGGGCTCATTAGGCTGGAAGAGCCTGTTACAATGCTTTATCTCTAAATAAAAATAATAAATTAATTAAAAGAAAACATAAATAGAAATTGGTCATTCAATTCCTCCGGTCTGCTCTGCTATTCAGTTAACTCACAACCTATTCAATTATTCACAATTTCCCTGCATTAACCTCCTTTGGTTTTCTTGATATTACAAAAATCTGTTTTTCTTTATCTTCAATATACTAATTTAAAGAAAAATATTTAGAAATACAGCGTGGAAAAGGTCCTCCGACCCTTTGAGCCACTCAGCTCAGTAACCCTTAACTTAAACATCATCTAATCATGGAAAATGTACAATGACCAATTAACCTACTAACCGGTATATCTTTGGGTTGGAAGGAAACCAGATTGTGAATACAAAGGAGCTGGTTAAAAAGCCGCGGGGAGATATGGATAAATGGAGTGAGTGGGTGAAAATGTAGCAAGATATGCTCAAAACAGAAAAGCAGAGCAGTTTTTTTTAAATAATAAAGATTGGGTAGCAAATTTTGGTCCTGCTCATTGATCTAAAGCATTTCTCTCTGCTGATGCCGCTTGACTTGCTGACTATTCCAAACGTTTTCGGTTTTTATTTCAGATTTGCAGTAACTTTAGTAATTTACTTTGGGTTCGCTTTTTTGTACTTTACTTGGAAATTATAGTGAGAATGTGGGATCCATTGATGTTATTATGAACAATTGGGTATTCTCTACATATCTTGTATACTACAGTTCACTGCCTATTACCAGATCCCACCAATTTACTAACTCAGGAGAATTCCATTTTCATAATTTCTAACTACTTAATCATTAAGTGTGTAATCTTATTCATTTCTGAGTTAGTTCTGTTTTCAGCTCCATCGGAACATAAAATTGACAGATGCAACAGCTTCACTTCCAAAGAATGGGTTTAAATCCAACTGTCAGTTTTATGATGTCCTTTTTCATTTTATTTCCCTTTGCCATATATGATCTTACTCAAAAGGAAACACTTTTTAAATTGAAATTTAAAAAACTACAGATAATACAAAATCCAAAACGAAAGCAGAAATTGCTGGAAATATTCAGCAGGTCAGGTTGCATCTGTGGGAAGACAGAGTAAATATTTCAGGTCAAAGACCCTTTCTCTTCCTTATCTCATATGGCACCTACTGGAAATTTCTAACCCAAACCAGACAGGACATTTTTTCCAGACAGGACATTTTTTTCAGACTAGGTTCATTCCTATTAGTAGAGAGTGCAGTATTTCAGAATTTACATGTAATTGTAATCACCTTTCAATCTTTTAGTTAAAGATTTGTATCAAATCTTAAAATTACTGAGCTTGTAAAAATAATAAATGTATATTTTGACTGGGATAGTGCTGTGTGAGAATTTGGAAATAATACAGTACCTTACTTTTAAGTTGTTAAATTGAATTGGTTTGGTATTTTAATAAAGGACAAAACTGGAGTACGAAAGTCAATACTTA
Source organism: Mobula hypostoma (assembly GCF_963921235.1). Taxonomy (NCBI): domain Eukaryota; kingdom Metazoa; phylum Chordata; class Chondrichthyes; order Myliobatiformes; family Myliobatidae; genus Mobula; species Mobula hypostoma. The sequence goes on along the minus strand of NC_086118.1, from coordinate 34,178,951 downwards.
CAAAACAACGGTCTTGGAAAAGAGCTATGATTGCTTCTGACAAGATTACTTATGCAGTTACAAAATTATTTAGTTTGGATTTGCAATGCTGTATTTCTTTCACAAGTAATTGTTACATAATCTACCTAGTGTAAACAAGCACGTATCCAGATTGCCAATAGCTAGTGTATTGAACCTGAATTCTGCTCATCCCACATTTTTGGTTAATCATTTATTAATTTGTCTGCTGATATGACAATGTAAATTGCTACCTGATTACTTCAGATTGTTTACAAAATAGATAACCTCTCCACCCAGACAAGGAAAAATGCTGAGTAATCAAACTGTCCCTGAGCTAGAAGTCCCTGAAGATCTAAGACAAACATGCAACAAAGTAAAATTCAAACCATTCCCAAGGATAAAGCTGTAATGTTGTTGCAGAATTTTCAAAAGAAGTTTTGCACAAAATCAAAGTGAATTAATGCATCTTCCAGTGGAGTAATGAATCACTCTGGACTAAGGAGAACTTATGTGCCATTCAGTAAGGACGTAATCTTGGCAAGAAATTTTGTGAGATTTCTCCAATGATCTATGAAATAGAACTAAAAGGAGTTATCAAAGGTTACCATTCCTAAATGCATGTGGCTTTGCCTGCTGACACCTGCAAAGCTCAGGTATGATTTCCCCTACAGTCAAACTGTCCCATTGTGCACACTCATGCTTGAGCGCTCACATGGGTTGGAGGCAGGGAAATGTGTACACCTCTTCATAAAGTAGTACTAATGATGGCTAGGAATAGAAACCAGCAAAATGTTAACAAACCCATCAGAATGTTTTTCTGGCATGGATCCTATATGGCAATATGATTTCAACCCTACAACAACCATGCACCTTATTTATGTCTTTCATAATTTTAAACTTTTGTATAAAGTGGCCCCTCATTCTCTGATGTTCCAATGAATGAAGACCTAACCTGGCCAACCTCTCCCTATAACTCTGTCCTTTTAGTCCTGCTAACGTTCTCGTAAATCCTTTCTGAAGTCTTACCAGTTTAAGCATAGCTTTCTATAATATGGCAACCAAAATAGTACACAGTACTCTACGTGCGATGATGGCTGGTTCTTCGTTTGCGAAGATCAAGAGGAAAGAAGAGTCCTCAACAGTGAAGGCACGATTGTTGGCGACAGTAGAGGCCAATTCTGGATCTGCAGACTCAGGAAAAGTAGGGACATAGGAAAAGCTGGGATGCAAGTGCTTGGGTAGTGGGATCTTTCTTGCGTCTTCTCTTCTCTTCAGCAGTCGCTGTTCTGGATTCCTCAACATTCTTAGCTGCTCTGTGGATCAACGTTATCCAGTGGTCTCTATCACAAGTCAGTTGCTGACACCTGTTGACCTCGATATTTACCTGAGAGACCTATTGCTTAAGTTGACCTTTATACCTCTTGTATGGGGCATCACGATCTCTCTCGCCCTGAGAGAGTTCTCCATAGAGTACTGCTTTCGGTAAACAGGAGTTGTCCATGTGAGACACATGGCCTGGCCAGTGGAGCTGCTTGAGCAGCAAAGTGGCTTCATTGCTTGGAAGTTGAGCCTTCTCCAGGACCTCATTGTTGGAGACACGATCCTACCAGCTGATACGCATTATGGAGCAGAGGCAGCACTGATTGTCTCGCTCGTGCAACCAGGTTTGCTTGTGGTACAAAATCCAGACTTCGGAGTCATATAGCAGTGTTGTGGCAATGGCAGGCCTGTACACCTGGATTGTTGTGGACAGATGCAGCTGGTGGTTCTTCCACACATATTTCTGGTGGTGCCCGAAGACATTGCTGGCTCTGGTGAATCAACTGTCAATGTCCCTTACGACTGTAGCTTTGTTGGAGATGATGCTGCCCAGGTGGGTAAACTGCCTAACTGTGGTGACAGGGTGATCATCAATGGTGATCTAAGGAGGGCTGTAAATGCCACAAGGGAGCTTCTGATAGAGGATCATTGTTTTCTTCAGTCTGACTGTTAACCCAAAAGCCCTTGCAGCTTTGGCAAATTGAGTGACTGCAGCCTCTAGCGCTTCCTATGTGCGTGAGAAAAGAGAACAGTCGTCTGCATATAGTAGCTCAAGAATGGACTATTGCATGGTTTTTGTTCTGGCGAGAAGGTGGTAGAGGTTGAAGATATTTCAGTCAGTGCAGAACTGAATGTAGATGTTCTCTGAGGTGGCCTCTTTTGCTTCCTGTAGCATCAAACTTAAAAAGATGGCAAAGAGCATTGGTGCCAAAACACAGCATTGTTTTACTTCACTACTGATGGGGAATGGTTCAGACAGGTCGCTGTTGTGTTTAACCTGACCGCTTTGGCCTTCATGGAGCTGCTGCAGGATGATAAGGAATTGCGGGGGACAGCCAAGCTTCAACAAAATCTTCCAGAGACCACTACAGCTGACTGTATCATAGGCCTTGGTCAGGTCAATGAATGCTGCGTACAGTGCCATGTTCTGTTCATGGCCCTTCTCCTGCATCTGGCACAGGACCAAGATCATGTCGGATGTGCCTCTGTTCACTCTGCATTGGCACTGACTATCTATGAGGTTGCCTTCAGCAATGGCAGGGATGATTCTGTCCAAGAGAATTCTGGCGAGAGTCTTCCTGATGGTGGACAGCAGGGCTACGCCTCTGTAGTTTGAGCAATCTGATTTCTCTCTTTTGTTCTTGTACAGGGAGACAAATACAGCGTTGTGTAGGTCATTTAGGACCGAACCTTTCTCCCAACAGAGTGTGAATAGGTTTGTGAGTTCGCTCAGGAGGATGTCTCCACCCATTTTGTATGCTTCTGCTGGGATCCCTTCAATGCCTGGGGCTTCATGGCATTTCAGCTTGGAAATAGCAGATTTGACCTCATCCAAAGTTGGTGGGCCATCAAGCTTAAGCCTGACCTCATGCTGGGGGATCATTTCAATGGACACTTCTTGTACTTGATGATTATCCCCAAAAAGGCTCTTGTAGTGCTCTGTTCATTACCTCATGGTGGCTTCCTTGTCTGTCAGCAGGCTGGAGCTGTCAGATGAGAATAGGGGGGCTTGAATCTGATGAATCGGACCATACACTACACATAGCAATTCATAGAAGGCTCAAGTGCTGCCAGTGTCTGCATGGTGCTGTGTTCATTCTGCTAGGACAGTTCACCAATTGTTCTGCATCTGTCTCAGTTTGGCTTGGAGGATGCTGCACACAGCTCTGTACTCTGCCTTGGCTGCTTGGCCGCCAGGTCTAGACAGCACCACTTCATGAGAGGAGCATTTCTTCTGGAGCAAGTTCTGCACTTCACATCATTTTCATCAAACCAACCCTTGTTTCTTCTTGAGGAGTACCCAACTACATCAACAGCCACATCTTGGATGGCAGTCTTTAGGTGCTCCCATTTCTTTCCTGTGTTGGAGTCTGTGCTTGAGGTGCCGTTGCTGTCCAGTTTCTCCCTTGGCTTGATCTGGAATACATCTCAGAGTCCAAAGAGCTTATCCAATGGGAGTCTCTTTGACTGTGGTCCCCTTTTTCTTATTGCTGGCTTGATAGCCGGTTTGACTTTTGCCCTGACCAGTCTGTGATTCATATAAAAGGCTTCGCTCAGCATGACCCTGATGTGTAGAACATCCTTTTGGCGCACCAGGATGTAGTCCAGGAGGTGCTAGTGTTTGGATTGGGGGTGCCTTCAGGTCATCTTGAACCTAGCTTTCTGTTGAAACAGCGTATTTGTTACAACCTGGCCTAATTCTGTGCAGAACTCCAGAAGCATCCTCCCATTGGCATTGCAGTTTCCGTCACACTAATGACCTAAGACTCCTGGCCATACTTCAACATCTCTACCCACGATGGTATTGAAGTTGCCTAGGACGATGATCTTGCCTGCCTTATATGTTTCCAATAAGAGAGACTTCAGCTCTCCTTTGGATGCCTCTTCGACAGTAGGGTCTGCTGGCAGTGTGGGGGCGTGATAAATTGGGTGTCTGCAGCAGGAAGTCACTGGGACATAAGTCGATCTGAGTGTCCAACTGGTAGACTTTGAAGCTTATTGACGATGGTGTTTTTGATCATGAAGCCCACCTGAGAGTCTGTTCTCATTGCTGCTTATGCCTGACCAGAAGAGAGTGTAGCCTGCACCATGCTCTATTAAAAATTCTTGACTAGTAAACTATACTTTGTTTATAGCAGCAATGTCAATGTCCAGCTGAGCTAGATCTCGTGCCACAAGCACTGAGTATCTTTGGAGTTGGTCACCCTCTGCAGAATCCTGCGTTGTGCACACATTCCAGCACACAATTTTGAGATATGTTGACTTCTTTGATTTATCTCCCTTTTTCTTACTGCTTCAGTGAGAGGCCCATTGACCACAGCAAACCAACCAGGTGGTGATGAGGCAAGTTTTTTCTTGGACCACCTTTTCTAGGTCCGGTTCCATTCAGAGTAAGCAGTGCTATCCCTGAAGAGGGCTGCTTGGTCACTCAGAGGGCTGCTGAATGCTGTTGTTGCCTCAGGTCAACGGATGACCCATGGGTCTGAGCCGCCTACATGCAGAATTGTGGCTGCGACTTCCAGTGTCATCAAACACCTGTTGTTTCGCTCCTCCTCCATCACTGGAGGACTTTTCTTCCTGCCTGCACTGCTAGGCTAGGTTTATAGTGAGGATTGGTGTGCATGGACTGATTCCACTCTTTAGGACGGGGGGGCGTTCCCCAATGCGATGACTAAAGCAACCGCAAGGCTGTAGGTTGAGTATCAGAATTTGCCTTCTCCTAGACAAGCTCTCTAGCAAGGCTAACGAGTCCCATCTTCCCAGGTTTGGAATCAGAGTTGTCCTTCTCCTAGGCTGGCTGCCAGCCGACTGTTGAGACCAGCCTGCCTGCCCAGTTATACTGCTGGACACTCGGTCGCGCCATGATATAGCGAACTCAGTAAGAAAAGGGATGCCACATGAAACCATTGTTATGGGCACAGTAGTATAGGAAGGCCATATGCGAGTGACCTCCTGTATGGCAAGCCAAACAGTGGTCCTGCAGTGATCACTATACCTGGAAAGGACAGACTATGGGAGATACTTCATCTTCCTTAAGTGAGCAGGCCGTCCAGCCCAGGAATCACCTGTCCCCACTCTACGTGCAGCCCAACAACAATTTATCCAACTGTAACATAATGTCCCAATGCCTATACTCAATGCTCTGAAAGATGAATACATTTTTCGCCACTCTACCTACCTGTGACACTGCTTTCAACAAGTTATGCACTTGTACTCCTAGGTTCCTATGTTCCATTACATCCCATCATGCCCTATCATTCATAGTGTAAGTTCTATGCTTTCCACAGTGCATCACATTGCACTTATGGTTATTGAAGTCCATTTGCCATTCCTCAGCCAACTTACCTAACTGATCAACCTTCTTCACTATCAATAACACCTCATTATTTCATGTCATTTGCAAACTTACTGTTCAAACTTTACATATTTGCATCCACATCATATATAACAAGGGTCCCAACATCATTAGTCATGGACCTCCATTCTGAGAAACAACTCTGTTTCCTACATCTGAGCCATCTAGCTTTCCCTGGATTCCATGAGAGGTAACTTTCCAGACGAGTTACCAAGCAAGACCATGTTGAAGGCTTTGTTAAACTCCACTGTCCCACCCTCATCTACCTTTTAGGCTAACTTCTCAAAAAACTCTAAGAGATTAGGGAAGTGTGACTTTCCATGCACAAAACCATGCTTATGCCATCTCATTAAACATTGTCTGTCCAAATGCTAGTTGATGCTGTCCCTCAGAATTCCTTCAAGTAACTTCCTCATCTCTGATGTCAGGATGACTGGGCTGTAGTATGGCTTGCCCTTACTACAGTTCTTAAACAATGGAATGACTTAAGCCACCTTCCAGTCTTCTGGAAGTTCACCAGTGGCTAATATCTCCTCAATTTCTTGTTTAGCCTCCCATAATGTCTGAGTACATACCTGGTCAGGTCTTGGAGATTTATTAGTATGAAATTTATCCAAAACATCTCTACTTGTTTTCCTTGAACAACCATGATTTTCTCTTCAGCAAATACCAAGGAGAAATATTCCTGGAAAAGCCCACCGATCTTCTGCAGCTCAAGACAAAGGCAGCTCTGCTCATCTACGTTCTCCCTAGCCATCCTTTTACTCTTAGTATAGCTATAGAACCTCTGACCTGCCAGATCTGTCTCATATCCTATCTTTACCATCCCGATTTCCTTCTCAATTGTGTTCTTAATCAAGGGATTCATTCATCTCTGGATCTCTTAAACCAAAATGTATCCTTCCTTCCTTCCTTTAGGTATTTTCCTCATCAGAACCTCAATATGTCTGATGAGCCAGGGGTAGGTCACTTTAGAGATCAGCAGAACCATCTTTGTCTCAAGCTGCAGAAGATGGGTGGGCCTTTCCCCAAAATTGCTAAGTTTGTCCTTCATCCTAACAGGAATATGCTATCCTGTACTCTTAATACCATATGCTTATAGGCCTCCCGTGCTTGCTGTCTATTTCCTTTCTTTCAAACAGTTCACCCAATTGACCTCTACAGAAAATCCTACAGAAAGTAGTAGCTATGGCCCAGTCCATCACGGGTAAAGCTCTCCAAACCATTGAGCACATCTACATGAAATGCTATTGCGGGAAAGCAGCATCTATCATCAGGGAACCCCACCACCCAGGACATACTATTGTCCCTCAGAATTCCTTAAAGTAAATTCCCAATCTCTGATGTCAGGATGACTGGCCTGTAGTATGGTTTGCCCTTACTACAGTTCTTAAACAATGGAATGGCTGCTGCTGTCAGGAAGAAGATACAGGAGCCTCAGGACTCACAACATCAGGTTCAACAACAGTTGTTACCCCTCAACCATCAAGCTCTTGAACCAGTGGGGATAACGCTGCTCAACTTCACTGAACATCGTTGAAATGTTCCCACAACCAATTGACTTACTTTCAAGGTCTCTTCATCTCATGTTCTTGATATTTATTGTTTATTTATTTATTATTATTTCTTTCCTTTTGTATTTGCTTGGTTTCTTGTCTTCTGTACTCGGGTTGAATGCCCAAGTTAAGCAGTCTTCCATTAATTCTGTTATGGTTATTATCTATAGATTTATTAAGTATGCCAACAAGAAAATGAATCTTAGGGTTGTATATGGGGACATGTATGTACTTTGATAATAAACTTGGTTTGAACTTTGAACTTCAGATCTTAATTCCCCCAAAATTAGCCCTGCTCCCTTTTAGGACACCAAACTGTGGACCCATCCTATCCTTTTCCATCACTATCTCAAAACTAAGGACAGAATTATGTTCACAGCATCTTAGGTATGCACTGACATACAAATCTGCCAGTTGCCCTAACTCATTCCCTAGAAGGCCCAGTTTCACACCTTTTCCAGTAGGTCCCTCTAATATATATATCGACTCAGGAAACTTTGCTGGACACACTTCACAAATTCCACCCCATCCAGGCCCTTAACACTGGGTGGCCCAGTCAATATCAGTAAAATTAAAATCTCCCAATATACATCCCTATTATTCTTATAACAATGAGCAATTTGTCAACACCTCTGCTCCTCAAGTTCCCACTAACTGCTGCAGCATCTAAACAAGTGTGTAAATCTGTCCAGTTCTGGCTTACAGGAAAGCAGGAAAAAGACCACAAGTGTCCTCTTGTGGCAACCATTTCAGCCCTGGGAAAAGCCTCTGACTGTCCACACGATCAATGCCTCTCATCATCTTATACACCTCTATCAGGTCACCTCTCATCCTCCGTCGCTCCAAGGAGAAAAGGCCGAGTTCACTCAACCTATTCTCATAAGGCATGCTCCTCAGTTCAGGCAACATTCTTGTAAATCTCCTCTGCACCCTTTCTATGGCTTCCACATCCTTCCTGTAGTGAGGCGACCAGAACTGAGCACAGTACTCCAAGTGGGGTCTGACCAGGGTCCTACATAGTTGCTACATTACCTCTCAGCTCCTAAATTCAATTCCATGATTAATGAAGGCCAATACACCATATGCCTTCTTAACCACAGAGTCAACCTGCGCAGCTGCTTTGAGCATCCTATGGACTTGGACACCAGGATCCCTCAGATCCTCCACACTACCAGGAGTCTTACCATTAATACTATATTCTGCCATCATGTTTGACCTACCAAAATGAACCACTTCACACTTATCTGGGTTGAACTCCATCTGCCACTTCTCAGCCCAGTTTTGCATCCTATCAATGTCCCGCTGTAACCTCTCACAGCCCTCCACACTATCCACCTTTGTGTCATCAGCAAACTTACTAACCCATCCCTCCACTTCCTCATCCAGGTCATTTATAAAAATCACGAAGAATAACAGTCCCAGAACAGATCCCTGAGGCACCCCACTGGTCACCGACCTCCATGCAGTGTATGACCCCTCTACAACCACTCTTTGCCTTCTGTGGGTAAGCCAGTTCTGGATCCACAAAATAATGTCCCCTTGGATCCTATGCCTCTTTACTTTCTCAATAAGCCTTGCATGGGGTACCTTATCAAATGCCTTGCTGAAATCCATATACACTACATCTACTGCTCTTCCTTCATCAATGTGTTTAGTCATATCCTCAAAAAACCCCATCAGGCTTGTAAGGCACGACCTGCCCTTGACAAAACCATGCTGACTACTCTTAATCATATTATGCCTCTCCAAATGTTCATAAATCCTGCCTCTCAGGATCTTCTCCATTAACTTACCAACCACTGAAATAAGACTCACTGGTCAATAATTTCCTGGGCTATCTCTATTCCCTTTCTTGAATAAAGGAACAACATTCGCAACCCTCCAATCCTCCGGAACCTCTCCCGTCCCCATTGCTGATGCAAAGATAATCGCCAGAGGCTTAGCAATCTCTTCCCTAACCTCCCACAGTAGCCTGGGGTACATCTCATCCGGTCCCGGCGACTTATCCAACTTGATGCTTTCCAAAAGCTCCCGCACATTCTCTTTCCTAATATGTACATGCTCAAGCTTTTCAGTCTGCTAAAAGTCATCACTACAATCACCAAGATCCTTTTCCATAGTGAATACTGAAGTAAGGTATTCATTAAGTACCTCTGCTATTTCCTCCGGTTCCATACACACTTTCCCAGTCACAATTGATGGGCCCTATTCTTTCACATCTTATCCTCTTGCTCTTCACATACTTGTAGAATGCCTTGGGGTTTTCCTTAATCCTGTCTGCCAAGACTTTCTCATGGCCCCTTCTGGATCTCTTAATTTCCTTAAGCTCCTTCCTATTAGCCTTATAATCTTCTAGATCTCTAACATTACCTAGTTCTCTGAACCTTTGTAAGCTTTTTTTTCTTCTTGACTAGATTTATTACAGCCTTTTTACACCATGGTTCCCGTACCCAACCATAACTTCCCCGTCTCATTGGAACGTACCTGTACAGAATTCCACACAAATATCCCCTAAATATTTGCCATATTTCTTCTGTACTTTTCCCTGAGAACATCTGTTTTCAATTTAAGCCTCCAATTTCCTGCCTGATAGCCTCATAATTCCCTTTACTCCAATTAAATGCTTTTCTAACTTGTCTGTTCCTATCTCACTCCAATGCTATTGTAAAGGAGACAGAATTATGATCACTATCTCCAAAATGCTCTCCCACTGAGAGATCTGACACCTGACCAGGTTCATTTCCCAATACCAAATCAAGTACATCCTCTCCTCTTGTGGGCTTATCTACATATTGTGTCAAGAAACCTTCCTGAACACATCTAACAAACTCCATCCCATCTACACCCCTTGCTCTAGGGAGATGCCAATCGCTGTTTGGGAAATTAAAATCTCCCATCACGACAACTCTTATTATTACACCTTTCCAGGATCTGTTTCCCTATCTGCTCCTCGATATCCCTGTTGCTATTGGGCAGCCTATAAAAAACACCCAGTAAAGTTACTAATCCCTTCCTGTTCCTAACCTCCACCCACAGAGACTCCATAGATAATCCCTCCATGGTGTCCACCTTTTCTACAGCCGTGACAATATCTCTGATCAACAGTGCCACGCCCCCACCTCTTTTGCCTCCCTCCCTATCCTTTCTGAAACATCTAAAACCCAGCACTTGAAGTAACCATTCCTGTCCCTGAGCCATCCAAGTCTCTGTAATGGCCACCACATCATATCTCCAAGTACTGATCCACATTCTAAGCTCATCTGCTTTGTTCACAACAGTCCTTGCATTAAAATAGACTCATCTCAAACCTTTGGTCTGAGTCTGTCCCTTCTCTATCACCTGCCTATTCTCCCTCTCGCACTGTCTACAAGCTTTCTCTATTTGTCAGCCAACCTCCTCTTCCCCAGTCTCTTCAGTTTGGTTCCCACCCCCCAACAATTCTAGTTTAAACTCTCCCCAGTAGCCTTAGCAAACCTCCCTGCAAGGATATTGGTCCCCTTGGGATTCAAGTGCAACCTGTCCTTTTTGTACAGATCACACCTGCCCCAAAAGAGGTCCCAATGATCCAGAAATCTGAATCCCTGCCCCATGCTCCAATCCCTTAGCCACGCATTTATCCTCCACCTCATCCTATTCCTATACTCACTGTCGCGTGGCACAGGCAGTAATCCTGAGATTACTACCTTTGCGGTCCTGCTTCTCAACTTCCTTCCTAACCCCCTGTAGTCTGTTTTCAGGACCTCTTCCCTTTTCCTACCTATGTCATTGGCACCAATATGTACCACGACCTCTGGCTGTTCTCCCTTCCACTGCAAGTGCAGTCTTACCAATGCCTTATAAAGCCTCAGCATTACACCTTTGCTTTTACATACATTCTAGTGCTCTCAAAATGAATGCTAGTATTGCATTTGCCTTCCTTACCATTGACTTAACCAGCAAGTTAACCTTTAGGAAGCCCTGCACGAGGACTCCCAAGTCCCTTTGCACCTCTGGGTTTTGAATTTTCTCCCTGCTTAGACAATAGCCTATGCCTTTTTTCCATTCTACCAAAGTGTATGACCATACACTTCCCCCTACACTATACGCCATCTGCTACTTCTTTGCCCATTCTCCCAATCTGTCTAAGTTTTCCTGCATCCTCAACACTACCTGCCTCTCCGCCTATCTTCATATTGTCCGCAAATTTGGCTACAAGGCCATCAATTCCATCATCCAAATCACTGACACACGTACAACGTGAAGATAAGCGCTCCCAACATCACTAGTCACTGCAGCCGACAAGAAAAGGCCCCCTTTATTTGCACATTTTGCCTCCTGCCAGTCAGCCAATCTATCCATGCTAATTATTTTTCCTGTAATACTACGGGCTCTCATCTTATCAAGCAGCCTCAGTTTTGAAAATCCAAATGAACAACATTCACTGACTCTCCTTTGTCTAACCCGCTTGTTACTTCCTCAAAGAATTCCAACAGATTTGGCAGGCAAGATTTCCACTTGAGGAAACCATTCTGATTTCAGCCTATTTTCTCATGCGTCTCAAAGTACTCTGAAACCTCATCTTTAATAATGAATTCCAACATCTTGCCAACCACTGAAATCAGGCTATCCGGCCTATAATTTCCTTTCTTCTGCCTTCCTCCCTTCTTTAAGAGTGGAGTGACATTTACAATTTTCCAATAAGCTGGAACCATTCCAGAATCTAGTGATTCTTTAAAGATCATTACTAATCCCTCCACAATCTCTTCAGCCACCTCTTTCAGAACCCTGGGATGTAGTTCATCTGGTCTGGATGGCTTAACTGCCTTCAGACCTTTCAGCTTTCCAAGCACCTTCTCCTTAATAATGGAAAATACACTCATTTCTGCTCCCTGACACTTTCGAATTTCTGACATACTGCTAAAGTGAAGTCTGATGCAAAATACTTATTCAGGGTCTTGGCCTGAAACGTCGATTGTACCTCTTCCTAGAGATGCTGCCTGGCCTGCTGCGTTCACCAGCAACTTTGATGTGTGTTGCTATTCAGTTTATTCACCATTTCCTTGATCCCCATTACTACATCTCCAGCGTCATTTTCCAGAGATCCAATATACACTCTTGCTTCTCTTTTATCCTTTACTGTATATATCTGAAAAACTTTTTGGTATCCTCTTTAATATTATTGGCTAACTTATCTTCATATTTTGCCTTTTCACTCCTTATGGCTCTTTTAGTTGCCTTCTGTTGGTTTTTAAAAGCTTCCCAATCCTCTTCCTTCCACTAATTTTTGCTACGTTATATGCCCTCTCTTTTACTTTTACGCAGTTTTTGACCTTCCTTGTCATCCATGGTTGTGTCATCCTCCCCTACAGAAGTATTCTAATCTTTGGGATGTAACTATGCTGTGTCTACCAATTTGCTCCCAGAAACACCAGCCATTGCTATTCTGCTGTCATCCCTACTAGTGTCCACTTCCAAATCAACTTTGCCCTGCTTCTCTCTCGTGCCTCTGTAATTCCCTTTACTCCACTGTAGTACTGATACATCTGACTTTAGTTTCTTCCTCTGAAACTGCCGCGTGAATTCTATCATATTATTTGAAATATTGTGGAATATTATCTTATTATGATCATTGCTTCCAAAGGGTTTCTTTACTTTTAACTCCCTAATCAAATCTGGCTCATAACTCAATGCCCAATGCAGAATTGTCTTTCCCCTAGTAGGCTCAAACACAAGCTGCTCTAAAAAACCACTTTTTAGAATGTCTAGTAGGCATTCTAAACATCCCATCTCTTTGGTCCAGCACCAACCTGATTTTCCCAATCTACCGGCATATTTAAATCCCCCATGATTATTGCAACATTGCCCTTTTTACATGCCTTTTCTATCTCCTGTTGTAAGTTGTAGCCCACATCCTGGCTACTGTTTGGAGGCCTGTATATAATTTCCATCAGTGTCTTTTCACCCTTGCATTTCTTAACTCTACCCACAAGGATTCTACACCCTCCCATTCTATGTCATCTCTTTCTGAGGATTTGATTTTTTTTCACTTTTATTTTACCAATGAAGCCAGCTGCCTGTCATATAATCATATAACAATTACAGCACAGAAACAGGCCATCTCGGCCCTTCTAGTCCGTGCTGAACTCTTACCCTATCCTATTCCCACCGACCTGCACTCAGCCCATAACCCTCCATACCTTTCCTGTCCATATATCTATCCAATTCAACTTTAAACGACAACATAGAACCTGCCTCAACCACTTCTGCTGGAAGCTCATGCCACACAGCTACCACTCTCTGAGTAAAGAAGCTCCCCCTCATGTTACCCCTAAACTTTTGTCCTCTAATTCTCAACCCATGCCCTCTTGTTTGAATCTTCCCCACTCTCAATGGAAAAAGTCTAACCACGTCAACTCTATCAATCTTTTGTCCTTTTGATAAAGCGTGCATCCTTGGATGTTAAGCTCCCAACTATGATCTTCTTTCAGCTGCGACTCAGTGATGCCTATGACATTATACCTGCCAATCTCTAAATGCGCTACAAGATCATTTACCTTATTCAGTGTACTGCATGCATTCAAATATAACACCTTCAGTCCTGTATGCTTCACCCTTTTCAACTTTGCCGCTACGTTACACTTCATCTCATCCCACTGACAGCAATTTTGCCTGATATTCTGCCCGTCCTTCCTCACAATCTCACTGCATCTACTTGTATGCCAACTGCCCCATCCTCAGCCCTGTCACTCTGATCCCCATCCCCCTGCCAAGTTCGTTTAAACCCTCCCAACAGTTCAAACAAACCTGTCTGCAAGGATATTGGTACCCCCACCCCCCCCCACCCACCCTTCCGGGTTCAGGTGTAACCTATCCTTCTTGTGCAAATTATGCCTTTATCAAAAGAGATCCCAATGATCCAGAAATCTGAAACCCATCCTCCTGACAAATCATCCTGTTCTTACCTTGCTAGTGCATAGCATAGGTAGCAATCCAGAGTTTACTACCCTGGAGGTCCTACATTTCAGCTTAGTATCTTCAGGATCTCCTCGCTTTTCATACCTATGCTGTTGGTACCAATAGGTACCTCGACTTCTGGCTGTTTACCCACCCCCTTTAGAATGCTGTGGACTCAAACTGAGACATCCCTGACCCTGGCATCCAGGAGGCAACTTACCATCCTGGTGTCCCTTTCACATCCACAGAATCTCCTGTCTGCTCCTCTAACTACTGTACTCCTCTTCTCCCCCCTTTCCTTCTGAGCTACAGAGCCAGACTCAGTGCCAGAGGCCCAGTCACCGAAGCTTCCCCTGGTTAGGTCATCCCCACCAGCAGTATCCAAAGCAGTGCACTTATTATTGAAGGGAACGGCCACAGAGCTACTGTGCACTGGCTGGCCATCCTCTTTCCTTCTCCTCATAGTCACCAAAGTACCTGCCTCCTGCAAATCAGGGGTGACCACTTCCCTGTAGCTCCTATCTATCACCTTCTTATTCTCCTGTAAGAGCCGAAGGTCAGTGAGTTGCAGCTCCAGTTGCTCTAAGGAGCTGTAGCTCAATGTACTTCATGCAGGTGTAATTATCAGGGATTCTGGGGGTCTCCCAGAATTCCCACATCTCACACAAAGAACATACCACTAACCCTGGATCCATTCTCACTTCACTAGCTATGTACTAATATACAAAGAAAGAGGAAAAAAACCTTATTAACAACTTACTTAGAGCCTCTGCCTGTTCTCGGCCTGTATTCACCCAAGCCTGTTGAGCCAAAGCCTAACCATTCTAACACTGGCCCACTCCAAGAATGGCCTTTGCTGAGTGCCGAATAAATCATTATGATTGCAGCCTGCCGAAAAGTGCCAGAAGGCCCAAGCTCCTTTTAAACCTTGCACCACCTCAGCAAAACAAGAGACTGCTCGTGATGATTGTATCCCGCCAAAGAGAATTTGGCTAATTAAAGTATAGACCATCAGGCTCAAAGATAGCTTCTATCAAGTTGTTAAAAGACTATTGAACTGTCCCCTAATATGATAGGGTGGTCCCTTGACCTCATAATCTACCTCATTATGATTTTGCACTTTCTCTGTAACTAACACTTCATTCAGCATTCTGTTATCGGTTTCCCTTGTACTACCTCAGTACTCTGCTGTTATGAAATTATCTGTATGGATAGCAGTTAACAAAGTTTTTCACTGTACACTGGTTTGTGTGAGAATAATAAACATATTTATCTTATCAATCTGAGTTATCGGTAAAATTATTACAAGGTATCATTGATAGTCCTGTAAAATGATTATTACTTAACAAAAACCTGTCAGTCAAAACTCAACTTTGGTTCTGCTGGGAACTCTCATGATTCAAAGTACATTTGTTACCAAACTGCGTATGAAATATACAATCCTAAAATTTGTATTCCCACAGACAGCCACAAAGCAAATAAAACCATACAACCCATTCAAAGAAAGACATCAACCTCCCCTCCCCAACATGCAAAAATAAACAAATCACGCAAACGGCAAAAAAGAGCGAGAAATACAGAACGTAAAACACAAAATACAGAAAGTCCAGGCATATTCAGTTCAGCTCATTTCAATCTAGTGCTGTGTCATTTGTTATCTGGAGGCTGCCCCAATCAAAATCACTCAAAAGATCAATAAAAGAGGTGTGACCAGGAACCAGAAACAACATCATAACGTGAACTTCAGAGTCAAATCCACAAGCTGCATCGATTAAACCTTGTCCACGACTCAGGAATCCGGCACAATCCTCCAGCAGCATCGAGCAAGAGGGGGAGAGAGAGAGAGAGAGACCATTTGAATGTAGGGACCTTCCTTCAGGAGCAGTGAGGGAGATGGAGAGGGAGAGAGAGATCATCACAAGCAGGCACCATCCTCTGTCAGTAGCGAGCGAGAGGCTAAAAGTCAGCACTGAACACCCATTTGGTTTTCGCTCTCTCCCCGATTTCAATCTTTATTGACGCTTTACTTGGCAAGATCGGTGAAAAATGAAGTCCATCATGAGCTTGTGCCCCATCTCCAGGCTTCTTGGCCTCAAGGCTGCACGTTTTGCTCCAAGCCTCACTGAGATCCCTCAGAGATAGCAAAGTGCCAGACCACTCAATTGGCCCAAAAACACACCAACTAAATGTAAATCACAGGCTCCACATACGAAAGAAAAAGAGGGCATAAAAAAGTGAAAGAAGTTGTTTCGTGAATGGTCTTGAGGATGTCACCCTTTGTCGCATTGATCGCTGCTGCCATCTTCTCTTTGAGCACTCATTGCTGCCTTAGTCAGAAAGTTTAAAAGAGTTAAAATCAAAGTCAATGGGAATTGAGTGGAATCACCACCATTGCCTGGAGTCAGGTGATGGTTGTGGCTGTGGGAATGGGATATTATTCCAGCAATTCCTTAGTCCAGTATCCAAGAGTTAACCACCTTCAATTGCTTTGCAATGACTTACCCTCCATCATAAGGGAAATGAAATATTTACTGCTTACTGCAGTATGTTCAAATTTATTTGTAATTCCTGGAAACTCTTCGAGCTAGTGCAAGTTAGTAGCACGGTAGTCATAAAGAAGACATACTACATTATATTTTTCTCTCCTTATTGGAGGAATCTGGTGCTTTTGTAGTGTAAAGTGGGGAGTGTAACAAAAAGACTGTTTTCAAATCTGTACAGGTATAAGTATATTGAGTAGTTCTCCAAGACTGCCTCAGCATACTGCTGACAGAATCTTTGAAAACCGAAAAATGCATTGTTGGACTAAGCAAGACATAGAACAGAGTGGGCTAAAGGAGAAATGAAAGAGTATAAGATCATGAAAAACAGAGTGAGAAATTCAGAACCTGGGGCAGCTGAAGAGAAGTTTATGGAGAATCAGAATCACATTTAATATCACTGGCAAATGTCCTAAAATTTGTTAACTTTATGGCTTGCAGGACAATGAAATGCATATAAATAAATACAGAAAAAAAGACTGATTTTCGGTAAGTATATAGAAGTCTATAAAACAGTTGGAAATAAAAAACAGTAGTAATGTAGTGTTCATATGTTCAATATTCCTTTAGAGATTAGATGGCAGAGGGGAAGAAGCTGTTCCTGAATTGCTGAGTACATGCCTACAGGCTTCTGTACCTCCTTCTCAAAGGTAACAGCGTGAAGAGGGCATGTTCTGGGTGGTGAGCATCCTTAACGATGGACACTGCCTTCCAAAGGCACTGCTCCTTGAAGATGTCTTGGATGCTACAGGGACTAGTACCCATGATGGAGCTGACTAATTTTACAAGTTTCTGCAATTTATTTTGATCCTGCACGGTTGATAGGGACTGGTAAGGACCAATATACATAGGGATAGCCAGGTGATATTCTTGCTAATGACTTCCAAAAAAGCTGAGTGGAAGAGGTAGGGTTGAGCGAAACTAGGAACATAGAACAATTGGTAGGACAGATTATTTTCTGTGATCAATGAGTGGTCAATGCGTGTTGTAAAACATGAAGATACATAAATCAGACTCCCAAGGTTGTGTTCCAATAGTATTAGCTGAGCTCTCTCATAAGGGCAACTACCACAGTTTTTCCCCTTGCTCTTCCCTCTTCCTCTAGTCACCACTTTGGTCTTTTACCTCTTCTCACCTGCCTGTTACTCCCCCTGGGTCCCCTTCTCCTTCCCTTTCTCCTATGGTCTACTCTCTTTCAGGTCCCTTCTTCTCCAGCCCTTTACCTTTCCCATCCACCTGCTTTCACCTATGACCTTCCAGCCAGCCTCCTTCCCCTCCTCCCACCACTTAATTCTGGGGTTTCTCCCCCTTCCTTTCCAGTTCTGAAGAAGGGTCTCGGCCTGAAACATTGACTGTTTTTATCATTTCCATAGATGCTGCCTGACCTGCTGAGTTCCTCCAGCATTTAGTATGTGTTGCACCACAACTAATAAAGTTTTATGTGTACCCATATTTTGCTGACATTTTCTATTTAAAAATATTTTCTTAAATAACTGTTGAGCTTTATTATATTTCACATTCACCACTGGGCACAGAATTAAGCTAATGTTCTACACATTCATTCCTCATGGTTCACCTGGTTCAGCATTGCTCTGTGGTGTAGATACAAGAGGACTCAGCCCTCCCTCCAACATCCTCCAGACATCTTGAATAGAACTGTCAGCTCCATAGGATGACATTAATTGTTCAGACTGGCTGTGTGAATTTTGCATCAAGGGTTGTGACTGGCTGGTTTCTGATGTAAGTGGATGTGACTGACCAGCTTCCAAGAATTCACATTCCTTTGCTTTGTCAAGTGTAATTTTCGCTATACCTACAGCTTGGCCCTGTGGAGAAAATAAGAAAATTGGATTTTGCAAATGCAGATGAAAGATTTAACTCACCATTTCTTTTTATACCTTATCTATGTTTCCTATTCTATTTCTTTGCTATCGAACATGGTGTTTCCTTGCTGACGGATAGCTCCTTGAGTAACTAACACCTTGCCTAAAGAGCTACCTATGTGATTTGACAGGATATTTGATAACTGGAAATAATAAAGCAAGAAATGATGAAAGTCCTGAATTAGAAAGTCCTGAGACTAATTACAGAGTTCCTAAAACCCTGATCCAGAACTATGTTTCTATGTAAGCAGAGACTTGGATTTGAACCTAGTGTTTCTTCTTATCTGAGTGGCTCAGCTGATCATTGAATAAATGTGATCACAAGCAATGTTGTAGAATCAGAAACAGGTTAACACTGACATGCAGTTATGTTGTGAAACTTGTTGTTCGGTGGTAGAAGTACAGTGCAGATATTAGAAATTACTACAAGAAATTAATAAATAAATGATAAAAGGACCAATCATTGAAACATAGAAAACCTACAGCACAATACAGACCCTTCGGCCCACAATGCTGTGCCAAACATGTACTTACTTTAGAAATTACCTAGGGTTACCCATAGCCCTCCATCTTTCTAAGCTCCATGTACCTATCCAGGAGGCTCTTAAAAGACCCTATCGTATCTGCCTCTACCATCGTCACCGGCAGTCCATTCCACGCACTCACCACTCTCTGCGTAAAAAACTTACCCCTGACACCTCCTCTTTACCTACTTGCAAGCACCTTAAAACTGTATCCTCTCGCGTTAGCCATTTCAGCCCCAGGAAAAAGCCTCTGACTATCCACACGATCAATGCCTTTCATCTTACACACATCCTGAGGAAGTGTTCAGGGGTTCATAGACTGTTCAGAAATCTCTTGGCTGAGAGTGCATTTTTAGACTCCTGTACCTTCTCCTTGTTGGTAGTAATGAGAAACGGGCATGGCCCAGATGGTGAGTGTCCTTAATGATGGATGCCACCTTCTTGAGGCATCACCTTTCGAAGATGTCCTTGAGGTGGGGAGGCTTGTGCCCATGGTGGAGCTGAGTCTACAACATCTACAGTCTGTGCACTGGAGCCTCAATATCAGGCAGCAATGCAACCAGTCAGAATTCTCTGCATGGTACTTTTGTAGAAACTTGCAAGAGTTTTGATGAAGTTTAGCTGCTGATATGCCTTTTTTTTGTGATTGCATCAATATTCTAGGCAGAGGATAGATCCTCTAAGATGTTGATGCCAGGAACTTGAACTTCATCACACTTTCAGCTGTTGACCCCTCAATCAGGATTGGTGTAGGTTCTCCTGACTACCCCTTCCTGAAGCCCACAATCAGTTCCTTGGTCTTACTGACATTGAAGGCAAGGTTGTTGTTGCAAAAACACTCAACCAGCTGATCTATCTCATTCCTGTATGCCTTTGTTGACATCTGAGAATCTGCCACCTAAAATGGTGTCACTGGCAAATTTATAATTGGCGTTTGAGATATGCCTAGCCACACGAAGTGTAGAGAGAGTAGAGTAGTCAACTAGGCACACCTCCTTGTCTTTGTCTGCATTGATTGTCAGCGAGGATATGTTATTTCCGGTCCACACTGATTACAGTCTCCTGATGAGGAAGTTAAGGATCCAGCTGCAAGTACAGAGGCCCAGGTTTTGAAGCTTGTTGATCATTCCCAAAGTATTTGATCTGTGGATGAAGCAAAAGGAATACCATCCTTCCCAGGAAATCACTCAACCATGACGGTGTATCAGAATCAGGTCTATTATTACTGGCAACACACACAAAATGCTGGAGGAACTCAGCAGGCCAGGGAACATCTAAGGAAAAGAGAAAAGGATTTCCTCCAGCATTTTGTGTGTGTTGCTTGGATTTCCAGCATCTGCAGATTTTATCGTTTGTTAATATCACTGGTGTATTTTGTGAAATTTGTTGATTTGTAGCAGTGGTACAGTTCAAAACGTTATAATAAAATAAAATAAGAAATATATATTAAAATTAAATTAAATAAGTAGTGCAAAACGAAAACAAAATTCAAAAAAATAATGAGGCTGTGCTCATGGATACATTGTCCATTCAGAAAAGAGATGGTGGAAGCAAAGAACCTGTTCCTAAAACGTTGAATATGTGTCTTCAGGCTCCTGTACCTCCACCTCGATGGTAGCAATGAGAAGAGGGCAAGCCTTGGGTGATCAGGGTCCTTAATGATGGGTGCCGCCTTTCTGAGGCTTTTGAAGATGTCCTTGATGCTGGTGGAGCTGGCTGAGTTCGCAACTTTCTGCAACTTTTTCCAATCTTTTGTAGTGGCCCCTCCATACCAAATGGTGAAGCAACCAGTTAGAATGCCCTCCATGGTATAAATATGTGAGAGTCTTTGGTGTCATACCATGTCTCCTCAAGATGTTGACACCCATAAATTGAAACTGCTCACTCTTTCCACTGCTGCTCCCTCGATGAGGACTAATGTGTGGTCTCTTGACTTCCCTTCCTTAAGTCCACAATCAATTTCTTGGTCTTACTGATGTTGAGTGCAAGGTTGTTGTTGTGACACCACTCATTCAACTGATCTCTCTGACTCCTGTACACATCCTCGTCACCATCTGAATTTCTGCTAACAACAGTTGCGTCGTTGGCTGATTTACAGATGCCATTTCAGATGTGTCCAACCTCACAGACGTGGTTGTAGAGAAAGCAGTGACCAAAGCACGCATACTTGAGGCATGTCAGTTTCGATTGTCAGTGAGGAGGAGATGTTATTTCCAATCCTCACTGTCTGTAGTCTCCTGATGAGGAAGTAAAGGATCCGGTCGCAGAGGCAAGTATCATGCAGGCTCCAGCTACAAAATCTAATGTCTCCAAAAGAGTTGTTTCTAATACAATCTAGTAATTTTTTTAAACACAGTCAATTAAAAAAAACTGTGTCAGGTTCCTCCATCTTCTTCATTCTCTCTCAAATTACCAATTAGGGTGCTATACTGTATTTCAAAAGGTAAAATGTTGATTAAATATCAAAATTGTCTTATTTACATATATGTTTAGATACACACCAGTTTATTTATCCCCTCCCTAACCAAAGAGACATAGAGGCCAGAAATTGTCTGCTTAGATTCACTGAAACATGGCATGCCATTTTAATAGCTTGGAATAAAGTCATTCTATGTTGTAAAGAAATTTTATGCAGTTATTTTAAAGATTAGAAAAATGGAAGCGATAAGAATTATTGAAGAATTATTGAATCCCTGAAAGTTTTAGAAAACAATGGTAGATGTTAGAAGCACCAACAGCATCCACATTTGATCTGAGTACTTCCACCATTTTTTGTTGCTGCAACTAGAAGAATATATATTTTATATTATTGAATCTTCAAGCATTATTGATTAGTTTGATAGGGTAGCAATTCCCTGAGAGAAATCACTTATAGGCCATTTCACCACGCAAACATCTTGACAATCTTGAAGGAACAAAATAAAAGTGAGTAGAAATTTGGCACTTTCATCCTTCCAGTGTGGAATCCTGACAATTTGCTGTGCACAATGGTAATCCCAAGGCACACTAATAACAATTCTCCAATTTAAAAGGTTGTGTGTATTACCAATCTTGGAAAAAGATACTTAAGTTTTTAGCTCAATTCTGAGCCACTATCTGAAATTTCATCAGTTTCAAACTCAACTAGAAAGGCTATTTGGCACCACCCAATGGCTAAAGTAGTGACTACATCTGAAAACGACACTTGATAGATCATAAGATATATCCTTTGCCAATCCATCCAAAATAGACAACAGCTTTTAAAATAATTTAAAAAATTTGAAGTTCATATGAAAGTATACCTGGCCATTCAAGTTCATGGCTTATTTGTCTGTGGTGCACTTTCCTGTCCTATCCTTTAAACTGTCAATTTACGCAAAATTTCAAAAATCCATCCCAGCTTTGAGTATATTCAGAGGGATGAGACAGTGCTTAACTGATTGCCTGCCCATTCTTACTTTCTAATCACAGTGGAAAACCAGCTGAGCTAATCAAGACTGTTTTGTAAGGTAGAGGGAACGCCAAACAACCATCAGGCCTTAGGTGGTGAACCAACAGACCTTGCTCTCAGAATATCCTGGCAGCTTATATGTTAGTGTCAAAAGCTTTTGAACTGTTTTAAAATACTCTTAATCAGTTTTTAAAATAATGTTTTTAAGGATTTTATTTTTATATTTTATGTAATGCCTTTTAACTATTTCCTATGTTTCAAAATGAAGTAATGCAATCTTCTTCGATAAATTCGTTATTAGTCTTTTCTGCCATAAAGTACCTGACTGCTCTCTTCAGCATGTTAGTAGATTTTTGAGTTATAGGAAAAGGCTCAACACTGCAACAATATTGACCATCATGCCTATCTCTATTCACACCATTACTCTGCAAAAATTCCATATATTTGTGTTTATATTCGCCAATTTCCATATCCATAAAATACAGCTTATACTAAGGCTTGCAAGTAATTAATTTTATGATGATTTTTCTCCACATTGCAGAAAAGCAAATATGGTTTTGGTCAGCAAAGTTAAAGAGCTGATTATCGGCTATAGGAGAAAAAGCCGGAGGTCCATGAGCAAGTCCTCATTGGGGATCAGAGGTGGAGAGGGTCAGTAGCTTTAAATTCTTTGGTATTATCAAATCAGAGGATTTGTCCTGGAATCTGCTTGCAAATGCCATCACCAAGTAGGCATGACAGTGCCTATACTTTCTTACAAGTTCCCGATGAAGTACCTGGTAAGGTTCTGAAGATCTGTGCCAACAAACTAGTGGGAGTATCCAAGGACATTTTCAATCTCTCACTGCAATGGGCAGGAGTTCCCACTTGCTTCAAAAGGGCAACAATTCTACCAGTGCCTAAGAAGAATAATATGGGCTGCCTTAATGATTATCGCCCGGTAGCACTCAGATCGACAGTGATGAAATGCTTTCAAAGGTTGGTCATCACTAGGCTGATTTCCTGCCTCAGCAAGGACTGCACCCATTGCAATTTGCCTATCACCACAATAGGTCAATGGCAGACGCAATCTCAATAGCTCTTCACATGGCTTGAGACCACTTGGACAACACAAACATCTATGTTAGGATGCTGTTCATCGACTATAGCTCAGCATTTAATACCATCATCCCCACAATCCTGATTGAGAAGTTGCAGAACCTGGGCCTCCGTACCTTCCTCTAAAATTGGATCCTCGACTTGGTAATGTGAAGACCACAATCTGTGCAGATTGATGATAACATATCCTCCTCGCTGATGATCAACACTGGCGCACCTCAGGGTTGTGTGCTTAGCCCACTGCTCTACTCTCTATAGACATATGACTGTGTGACTAGGCACAGCTCAAATACTATCTATAAATTTGCTGATGATACAACCATCGTTGGTAGAATACAGGAGTGAGATACGCCAACTAGTGGAATGGTGCCACAGCAACAACCTGGCACTCATCGTCAGTAAGACGAAAGAGCTGATTGTGGACTTCAGGAAGGGTAAGAAGAAAGTACACGTACTAATCCTCATAGAGGGATCAGAAGTGGAGAGAGTGAGCAGGTTCAAGTTCCTGGGTGTCAACATCTCTGAGGATCTAACCTGGTCCCAACATATTAATGTAGTTATAACAAAGGCAAGACAGCGGCTATACTTTATTAGGAGTTTGAAGAGATTTGGCATGTCAACAAATACACTCAGAAACTTCTATAGCTGTACCGTGGAGAGCATTCTGACAGGCTGCAGCACTGTCTGGTATGGGGTGTGGGGGGGCTACTGCACAGGACCGAAAGAAGCTGCAGAAGGTTGTAAATCTGGTCAGCTCCATCTTGGGTACCAGTCTACAAGGTACTCAGGACATCTTTAGGGAGTGGTGTCTCAAAAAAGCAGCATCCATTATTAAAAAGCTCCAGCACCCAGGGCATGCCCTTTTCTCACTGTTACCATCAGGTGGAGATACAGAAGCCTGAAGGCACACACTCAGCGATTCAGGAACAGCTTCTTCCCCTCTGCCATCAGATTCCTAAATGGACATTGAATCTTTGGACAGTACCTCACTTTTTAAAAAATATACGGTACAGTATTTCTGTTTTTGCACTTTTTTAAATCTATTCAATATACGTAATTGATTTACTTGTTTATTTATAATTATTACTATTATTTATTTTATTTTTTTGTCTCTGCTAAATTATGTATTGCATTGAACTGCTGCTGCTAAGTTAACAAATTTCATGTCATATGCTGGTGATAATAAACCTGATTCTGATGTTTGTGTAGATTCAGCCTGTTTCTAAAAACTTTGACAAACTTTTACAGGTGCAAATGAAGAGTATCTTAACATGTTGCATCACAGCCTGGTATAGAAACATCAATGCCCAGGAACAGAAAATACTACAGAAAATGGTGAATACAGCCCACTGCATCACAGGCAACCCCCTCCTTACTATTGAGCACACTTACACAGAGTGCTCCAGCAAGAAAGTAACATCCATGATTAAAGACCCCTACCATCTAGGTATGCTCCCTTCTTGCTACTATCATTGGGCAGGAGGTATAAAGTCTTAGGTCTCACACCACCAGATTCAGAAACAGTTATTACCCTACAACCATCAGGCTCCTGAGCCAGTGTGGATAACTTCATCTATCATAACTATGAATTGATTCCACAACCTACAGTCTAATTTTC
The DNA here is from genome assembly GCF_963921235.1 of Mobula hypostoma. Taxonomy (NCBI): domain Eukaryota; kingdom Metazoa; phylum Chordata; class Chondrichthyes; order Myliobatiformes; family Myliobatidae; genus Mobula; species Mobula hypostoma. Next base: position 34,153,974 of record NC_086118.1, on the reverse strand, counting down.
AAGGACTCTTTACAACTCATGTTCTCTATTATTTTTTATTTGCACAGTTTGTCTTCTTTTGCATATTGGTTGTTTGTCAGTCTTTGTTTACCTTACAATTACCTTATCTGCAGTATGTTCTTCTCTGACAGTTTTCCCGTTGATAGTATTCTGGCCTTTTTCACTTTCTGATGAACTCTGCTGCACAGTGATGGGAACTTGTTTGAAACGTGTCAGCTGTGCATATTGTAATTCCTGAAAACAAACAGCATTCTTTTTTAATTGAAATATTATAAGAATAACTACATGCCAAACTAAGTTCAAATTTCAAATAGAATACTTCCCTTAAAGGAGTAAAATTTAATTGCAAAGATACTTGACAAAGGATACCAGAGGAATAGTATATGGCTAAGGGAATCTGAAGGTTAAGCAAAAACTGTAATAAGGAAGTAAATAAGTTTAAAAGCAAGCAAATTTATGATAAAAAGCATTCTGGGATTTGGAGAGGAACTTTGAATATGAAATACTACATGCACAGAGAATATTATTACCTGGGTAGTGAGTTGGTATTGTAGGCATTCCAAAGCAGACAGGCGATTCTGAGCTGCCTCTGCCAGCTCTCTCGGTAACTGAGTAGGTAGGTCCGAATGGCTCACTGTGACAGATGGCTGAGAAACTGTGAGAGAAAGCCATGATTACTGATGGCATAACAATATCTGTGAGTAATCACAATAGGTTCACAGCAGGGAACAGTTGCATGTTATGTGGCTGGATGTGGAAATGGATTGTGGACTTCATGTCCTGTGCAATGATGGAATTTCCTACTACACAACAGATTACTTGCTTTGTAATCTAAAAAAGGATTTGTGATGTAACTGGCCACATACCATTTAATCCAGATTTAACCAATTCCGCACGGAGTCGGTTGCCTATCTCAATCAGCTGCTGTTTGTCACGGGATAGCTGACTGATGTAGTGAGCAGCCTGCTTTAGTTTGGATTGCAAAACCAATACTTTAGAGTTTTGCTGTTGTGAGGGGTGGTTACTTGACTGTGAATGAATCAGTTGTTTTCGCAGTTGAAGAATTTCTCCTTGAAGCTCTTTAACAATTTCATCCTGAGTAAGAGAGAAACAAGACAGAATTCACCATCTACTTCCAAAAAATAACATTTCAGAGCATTTGATAATTGAAGCCAATATCACTAGCTACATTGCTTGACGTAGTTGCTTCCAAATTATTTCAGAAAAGAAGGTTAAAACTGATTTCACTTCTCTGGAGAGATATCGTAACATCCTCACCACTGTACAAGTTATGCCCCAATTTTTAAAAGTATTTAAATTTATTTATTGAGATACAGTGTAGAATAAGCCCTTCTGGGCCTTCAACCCAATCCGTTCAGCAACCCCCTGATTTAATCTGAGCCTAATCAGCGGTTGATTTACAATAACCTACTAATGTACCAACTGGTACATCTTTGAACTGTAGAAGGAAACCAGAGCACCCAGAGGAATCCCCGCAGTCACGGGGAGAACATACAAACTTCTTATAGGCAGTGACGAAATTGAACCTGGGCCATCTGTACTGTAAAGCATTGTGCTAACCACTACGCCTCCCTGCCTTTATGGATGTCAATTTTAATAAAAAATACTTAAATCCCCAGTAGCTTTTGACAAACTTCTCACTGTCCATGAAACCCAGAGCTACATTCTCTGAAAACCTACATCTCTTTCTGCTCTTCACAGATGGTGGCAGAGTAAACAAGAAATGTACACCTTCATTATCAAGGCAGTGAGAATGGAGACACCATGGGAATTGTGTACAGAAAGATTCAAAATTATGCACAGAATGAAATCAAAATATTGGAAAATTGTTCGATTTATTATTACAAATTACATTAAATAAAACAAGATCTGAAATTTCTTTACAATTACAAAACATATTATAGAACTGCAGAAACCCAGACTTTAACATTTTTCCTGTAAATATATGTTAACTCTCTTTTTTCAGATGATCAAATTTAATTTCTCATACGTCTCAGAATGCAGTGATGGATTGCCCCATCCAATCAGATAGATTAAATGGACTTCCCGTGCCATAGAAGGTAAGTTAGTTAATGAGGTCTTAACTGTAGTGCTTGAGTTTGTGTGGTACAATGTTGCTGTAGTTAGCATTACTGCTATAAAGTTCCAGTAGTCAGGTATTATCCTAAGCTCAGATGCTATCTGCTTGAAGTTTCCATATTCTTCCTTTGACAACATGGGTTTCATCTCGTTTTTATTGGACATTGTGCTGAATAATAACAGTGCAATAACTACATACCTGTTCAACAACCACAGGGACACGGCCACTCGCCAAGTCCAGTTTCAGAGCTGAAACCTGCAAAAATGATTCATTTTTTGAAATGAACTTTGTAACCTTATCCTTCCAAAAACAATAGGTTGCTGCACACAAATGTGGCAAGCAATCTCCTTCTTTGCTTTCAATTGCCATTTACAAACCATAATATGCCCTATTATGGCATTGTGACTTCTTGAGGAGACAAATTTGATTTGCATTAAGAACAATTGCTAACCAAGGTTCGTAACTGACCCTCTGAAATTACAACAGCAATATGTAACAAGACAACTAAAAAAATGCTACTTCTTTTTTTTAAAATCTTTTTATTGAATAAGTATACAAAAAAGGTAAGCCATATAAACATTAATACAATGTTAAAGTATAATAAAATTCCAAAAGGTATCAATACCAAAAAAAATACTACAAACAATGTAATTTAAACATAAGAAACCAAGATAACATAATAGTATACTAAATTTTATATATATCAATGGAAAAAAAAAGAAAAAAAAACCCCCAAAAAAAACCCACCGTGCAACTAACTAAAAGCAAAGCAAAGCAATGGGCTAACTTGAAACCAAACAGAGTTAAACTTAAAATCACGTCCTCAATCCCGACCTCCATTAAAAACAGTGAAAAAAAACAAGAAGGGTAAATATTACATTAAAAAAATGCTACTTCTGAAACAAAAAAAAAATGTCTTGATAATGTTTAGAGATTCATTTTGACAGGTCCAAAGAATGGGAAAAAACACACACACTTGGACAGATGTATTTTTTCTTTGACTCAAGGCAGCAACAACTTGCAGTTATAGCAAATTTTTAACACAAGGATGGGCAGGAACTCACTGGGAAAACTCTATGCCAAGAACCCAGTATCTACCCTTGTGATGCCAGGGAATATGGGACCCCCATGCAAATTCTCAAAATCCTAACTCACTCCTGGCTGCAATCCAACAATAGACTCCATATCAAGTCCAGTGAACTGTGGCAACTCCACACCTGTTATAGAGGGATATCTGTCCCACCATATGAACTGCTGCTTTACTGAGACAGACCATTAAGCAGCAATTCACTTGTACTTCTAATTCCGTACACGGGTCTTCAATGCAATGAGGAAATCCAAGTACAGATTGAATAACTGCTTTTCATACACTTGCATCCTGTTTGCAATATTACACCTTGTGCCTTCAGTTGCCCATTCCAATTCTCCATTCCACTTTTATTCTGCCTTTGTCTTTGTCATTCAGCTTTGTTCCAGTGAAGCCCAATATAAATTCAATGATAAATTCTCTCTCTAACAGCAGTACCTGATCTGTTGAGACATTCTGGCACTCTCTTCTACTTCTGATTTCTAAATAAAGCTGTGTTCTGCATCTCATGGCTCCAGTATGTTTGCTATCTCTTTTCCTACACCCCACATTCCTCTTCCTCTATTTGCCTTCATCCAGAGTGATCAACTTGGATTACCATCATTCATTTCTTCTCTGATATAGTATCAGAAGCAATTATATCACCTTGACCTATTCCCTATGACAAATTGTTTCTTTTGTTCCCTTCATCTCTCACCCTCTCTGCAACTTCAGACACATTCATTTTTTACTTTTCTAGTTCTTATGTATAGACATTCATTTTTTACACTTTTCTAGTTCTGACGAATAGTCATTAACCAAAATAGTAACAGTTTCTTTCCCCATGGATACTACCTAGTATAACTCAGCATTTTCCTTTTCCAGCAACCGTAGCTCTCATCTCTTTCGGGGAGCAATTAAGGCTGGGCTTCAGCTGTTGGTAGGTTTGGAAATCAGGAAGCAAAGTTAAAAATTGAAGCACAGCCAAATCAGGAACCAACAAAGATCAGCAAGCTGAGGGATAAATTAGGAGAATTTTCAGTGTATTTAAGCTATGGAAGAAAGAAGCTAGGAAAGCATGCCAATTATTGACAGGAGCAAGGTCAAGGAGGAGGTGCTCAGTATCAGATGCACTGAGGTAAGCAATGTTATATTCGTAAGGCCAGTGATGTTGTGGGGATGGAACTGGACTCTCTGATGGTGGTGTCTGAGGCCATCAAACTTTACAACTCCTCCCTTGGAGGGTCAGACACCCTGAGCCAATAGGTTGGTCCTGGACTTATTTCCTGGCATAATTTACATATTACTATTTAACTATTTATGGTTTTATTACTATTTAATTATTTATGGTGCAACTGTAATGAAAACCAATTTCCCCTGGGATCAATAAAGTATGACTATGACTATGACTATATAAGTGGAATTAGCTGGAAAACTCAGGGACAAGTAGGATGTCAAGAGTGTGAGTGGTTCAGTTCAGCCTTAGGCAGTAACCAGGAAGAAGGATGGTGTCACGGAGTTAGGAACAAGGTGTTTTTTTTAAGGTTTCAAAAACAAGGGCATCAGTCTACTCACTTGTTTCTATCTTTCCAGGACTGGTTGTTTCATAAGAGGCAAACTAGTTCAAAAACAATGTAAGATTTGAGAGACAGTGATAAAGTAGAGTTCAGCATTGTCAATGTGTACATTTAGTCATTTCTTGTGTTTTAGATTATTTTGCCATGAAGCAGTTTGCAGATAAGAAATATAAAGAGATCAGAGGTTAGGGGATAAATTTGCAGGGGAAGGAAGTGAAGTCATTGCAGGTAATCCCCTTTTTACAAATCACCTTATTGAACAGTGAAGGAGAGTCACGAGATTCACAAAACAAAAATAAAAAAAGTCTCAAAGGAAAATATATTTACTTTGAGGATTATTCAAATTAGTGAGTAATAGGCTTACCTCATTGCCTAAAGCAACAGTTTCCAAGTTTTGTTGAAGGTTACTCTTAAAATACTCATCTGCTTCTTTGCGTGCTTCAGCCAACTGTAACTCCAGTTCAGCAATACGTTCATTTAGTCTTAACATTTCTGAACCAGTTCTCTGTTGCTGACTGGTTAATTCATATCGTAATTGATTAATTTCAACTTGTTTCTGGCGTGTCTGTGAAAGAGGAGAAACAGTATAGAATTCCACATATTGATATGTTGGAGATGTAAGAAAGTTTCAGAACATCAACTGACTTGGTGTTTATGAAACTAGACATTACAAGGTTCCCTTTTAACCTGAATGGTAGTTAATAGTGGGTATTCTGCACTGATTAAATTACACGTAACAAGGTTAGTCTATTTGGAGCCTTGTGCCTGCTTCACCATTCAAAAAGACTGTAGTGCCTGTCTCCTGCAGCAACACCATAAGGCATACGGTAGAAGCAAAATTAGGCCACTCAGCCCATTGAGTCTGCTTCGCCATTCCATCATGGCTGATTTATTATTCCTCTCAGCCTTATTCTCCTGCCTTTTCCCCATAACCTTGGACCCTCTGTCTAACCAAGAACTATCAACCTTTGCTTTAAATATACTCAAAGACTCCACAGCCATCCATGGCAATTAATTCCACATTTTCACCATCCTCTGGCTAAAGAAATTCTTTCTCATCTCTGTTCAAAATGGACATCCCTCTATTCTAAGGCTGTACCCTCTGGTCTGAGACTCGCCCACCATAGGAAATATCTTCTCCACATCCACTATGTCTAGGCCTTTCAATATCTGATAGGCTTCAATGAAATACCCCCGCCCTTCGTTCTTCCAAATTCCAGTGAGTATAGGCTCAGAGCCATCAAACGTTCCTCATATGTTAACCCTTCATTGGCAGAATTATTTTCATTAACCTCCTCTGGACCATCCACAATGCCAGCACTGTAGGGGCCCAAAGCTGCTCAAAATACTCCAACTGTGGTCTGACTAATGCCTTGTAAAACCTCAGCATCATATCCTTGCTTTTATGTTCTCGCTCTTTCAAAATGAATGCAGGACTTCCGGTAGCGCTCATGGAGTGAAGTCGCGTTCTTGACTCGCTCCATTACCTCTGAGTTTTTTTTCTCTATGGTCAGCTATACTTTAATTAACCATTAAGGCATCAATTTTTACAATACTTTGAATTAAACTGAATTCTCTGACAATTGGATGATACTTAGATCTGCTATGTCTAAGAACGGGAAAGACGGCAAGGATGGTAAACCTTCGGCTAAACCGAAAGCTACGGATCTCCCTCCGACTGAATCACCGGTGACTTTGAAAGCGATATCGGAGTTAATTCAGAGGGAAATTTCAACCTCTGTTAGGGAGATGATTCGTACGGAAATTGCAGGCTTTGTTAAAGACCTGATTCATACGGAAATCTCAACTAATTTCCAGAAAATTGCCGATTCAATGGATAAGATGCAAACATGTATTGCGGAACATCAGTCGGCTATATCTGATCTTCAAAAATTCGCGCAACAAAGTGAGCTTAAGATGGGGAAAATCGAAGAAACAATTAATGTAATGAAGAAGAAACTTGACTTTTTGACTTTTAAAAACTCTGACTTGGAATCTAGAATGCGACGGCAGAATTTACGAATGATTGGCGTGAGGGAAGCCGTTGAAGCTAACAACCCCATGAAATATTTCTCCCAACTTTTAAAAGATGCATTCCCTACTGTATTTCCTGACCAACCACCGCTACTGGATCGTGTTCACAGAATCCCATCATACTCGTCTAGGTCAGATAGACCTAGGCATGTTATCTTACGTTTTCATTACTTTCAAGACAAGGAGAGACTGTTTCCATTCGCTCGATCTAAAGGTTTCATTGATTTTTCGGATCTTAAGTTCCGATTCGTGGAAGATTTCAGTAAACCAATCTGGGACCAACGGGTCCGTTACAGATCCGTGATGTCGGAATTCTATAAGAGGGATTTAAGACCAGCGCTGCTGTACCCTGCACGTCTAAGGATTCGCATGTCAGATGGAGCCCTTCGTTTTTTTGATTCTCCATCGGATGCCCAGAGTTATCTGGATCAACTTTCATCTCCAACATCTTAATTGCCTTCTTTTTAATTTTCTCCGTTGATCGGAGGCTGTGAATTGGTTGGTTTTAACTTTTCTGTGCCCTGTTTGGGCAGAAAAGTTTACTTTCGATTTCTTAATATGGCTACTAAACTTTCTTTTTAACTGCGTCATTTCTTTCTTTTCCCAGGGGATTCTGGGTGGTTACTTCCCTTTTGTCATCTTACGTATTTCCTGTGCGGCCTTAAATTTTGTAGTTTTTGTTTAAATTTTATTCTGTTTTGCTTTTTATAATCACTTTATGTTAATAATCCTATTTTTTTTTTGTTGCTGTGTCTATTCATGAGTTTGAGGTTTATTGTGGTTTTTTTTAATATATATTTTCCGGCTTTTGTTCTGTTCTGTGTGTATTCTAATTGAGCTAACTTTTTTTTACTTATTTTTTTACTGTTTTACAATTAGCTGATCCTTTTCATATTTATACCTTTTTTTTTAGGGAGCGTATACCGGAAGTCATGGGGGTAGTTTTAGCGCTTGCTTCTTTCTGGCGGGTCTGCTTTAGATTTTGCCTTGGGGTCTTGGGCTGGGGGGTGGCGGGAGGGGCTTCACGTTTTAGTTTGTTTTTCTTTGGGCTATATACATTATTGAAGTACTGGTTGCGTCCTTTTCCCCGGTATCTTTTGTATGTTCTGTTTCCTCTCCGGGTTTGTGGGTCGCGCCTATTGTCAATCCTCCTTGTTGTGGGTTGACTTTAGGATTTATGGAGTCTATTATTAATTTTGTCTCCTGGAATACTAATGGTCTTAATCATCCTATTAAAAGAAAAAAAGTTTTTAAAGTGTTCCGGAGACTTAAAGCACAAATTTTATTTTTACAAGAGACCCATGTACGGAGGGGGGACAGACTACGTTTTTTCAAATTCTGGAAGGGTCAACAATTTCATTCGAACTCCAATGCTAAGATTCGAGGCGTCTCTATTTTTATAGATTCCTCAGTTACTTTTATACAACAGGATATTATTTCTGATCCGAATGGTAGATTTTTATTGGTTAGTGGTTTACTATTTAATAAAAAAGTAGTTTTGGTTAATGTTTATGCTCCTAATATGGATTGTCCGGAGTTTTATAAATCATTGTTTGATCAGTTTCCGAATTTGAACGAGTTTTCATTGATTTGGGGCGGAGATCTTAATACCTGTTTATCTCCAGCTTTGGACCGTTCGGCTCCTTTACGGACTTTACCTAATAAATCTGCAAATTTGATTAATTTTTTCCTTTCTGATTCTGGGTCGACGGACATTTGGCGTTTTCTGCATCCTCAGGAAAAAGATTTTTCCTTTTTTTCACATGTTCATCATTCCTATTCAAGAATTGATTATTTTTTTATTGATTCTCGTCTCATTCCTTCAGTGATTAAATGTGATTATGATTCTATAACCATTTCGGATCATGCTCCACTTAAGCTTTCTATTAAAATTATGGCCAATATACCAAACAATAGACAATGGCGTTTTAATTCGCTGTTGCTTCAGGACTCGGACTTTGTTAATTTTATGAATGAACAGATTGAGCTTTTTTTTACAATTAACCATACAGAAGATATTTCGGTTAACACTCTTTGGGACACTTTTAAAGCCTATATTCGGGGTCAGATTATTTCGTATTCCGTTGCTTTGAGGAAGAAACAGAAGCAGGAGGAGATGGCAATTGTGGACAAGATTAAAGAAATTGATAAGAAATATGTTATGGCTCCTTCTGAGGAGCTATACAAACAAAGAACTGAACTTCAAATGGAACACAGTTTACTACTCTCGTCCTCGATTGTAAACCAATTAAAGAAAACAAGAAGTGATTTTTATGTTCACAGTGATAAAATTGGCAAGCTGCTGGCTAATCAATTGAAATCTAATTATGTTAAATCTCAAATCAATCAGATTTATAACCAAAATGATCGATTGATATTGGATCATGTGGGGATTAATCAAACCTTTTGTGATTTTTATTCTTCTTTATATCAATCAGAGTCTCCTCGAGATTCTAAATATATGAATGATTTTTTAGATAAGTTAGACTTTCCTCAGATTTCACAGGATATGTCTTCTTTATTAGATACTTCCATTACAATGGATGAGATTAAGAATGTTATTTTTTCTATGAATCTGGGGAAAGCTCCTGGCCCTGATGGGTTTACCGTTGAATTTTATAAATGTTTTGCTTCTTTATTGATTCCTTGGCTCTATAAGGTTTTTGAGGCTTCTTTGAAACTTGGTAAACTTCCGGAATCTTTTAATAGAGCATCAATTTCTTTAATACTAAAGAAGGATAAAGACCCTGCTCAATGTGCATCTTATAGACCAATATCTTTATTAAATGTTGATTCTAAAGTTTTTTCTAAGTTATTAGCAAATAGACTAGAAAAAGTACTTCCTTCTATTATTTCGGAAGACCAAACGGGTTTTATTAAAGGTCGTTACTCTTTTTATAATATTCGTACATTGTTAAATATCGTTTATACTCCCTCACAAAATGTTCCTGAGTGTGTTATTTCTTTAGATGCCGAGAAAGCTTTTGATAGAGTAGAATGGCCTTATTTATTTAAGGTGCTTGAAATGTTTAATTTTAGCTTGAAATTTATATCCTGGATTAAACTGTTATATCACTCCCCTGTAGCCTCGGTTCGTACTAACTCTTTAAACTCACCTTTTTTTCCTCTCTTTCGTGGTACTCGACAAGGCTGTCCTCTTAGTCCCCTATTATTTGATATTGCATTAGAACCTCTTGCAATTGCTATTCGAGAATCTTCAAATATTACTGGGATAACTCGGGGATTAAAGTCCCATAAATTATCACTCTATGCTGATGATTTACTTTTATATATTTCTAATCCTGAGAGATCTATTCCTGCTGTTTTAGAGTTATTAGCACAATTTGGTCTTTTCTCAGGTTATAAATTAAATCTTAGTAAGAGTGAACTTTTTCCGATTAATAAACATCTTCCCTTATATTATAAATTTCCATTTAAATTGATTAATAATTACCTTTCATATCTTGGGATTAAAATTACTTGTAAACATAAAGATTTATTTAAGACTAACTTTTTACCATTAATAGACCATATTACTCAACTTTCATCTAAATGGTTTCCCTTATATTTAACTTTGATTGGTCGTATTAATGCAGTTAAGATGTTTTTTTTGCCAAAATTTTTATATGTGTTTCAGGCATTACCAATTTTCGTTCCTAAATCTTTTTTTGATAAAGTCGACTCTAAAATTTCTTCATTTATTTGGCAGAATAAGAATCCGAGACTGGGTAAAATACATTTACAGAAAGCTAAGAGAGATGGAGGTTTAGCATTACCTAACTTTAGATTTTATTATTGGGCTATTAATATTCGACATATGAAATTTTGGTTACTTGACCGGGATATACTATCTATTCCTAAATGGGTAGCATTGGAATTACAATCTGTTCAGGGTTATACACTTGGTTCTATTTTAGGTTCATCTCTTCCTTTTGATTCGAAACGCCTTAAGCAGGTCTCTAACCCGATCGTTAAATATGCTTTGCGTATTTGGTTTCAATTCAGAAAATTTTTTGATCTTAATCAATTCGGGTTAGCGATTCCTATTTTAGGTAACATATTTTTTCCTCCCTCTTTTACGGATCGCGCTTTTCAAACTTGGAAGACTAAGGGTATTTTACGGTTTTTGGATTTATTTTTAGATGGTTCCCTTATGTCTTTTGAACAATTATCTAATAAATATAACTTATCAAGAATACATTTTTTTAGATATTTACAAGTTAGAAATTTCCTAAGTACTATACTTTCTTCCTTTCCAATGCTTCCTCCTATATATATTTTAGATTCGATAATTAACCTTAATCCATGTCAGAAAGGTGCATCGGCTATGATTTATAATATTATTATGAAACTCAGGAAAGCTCCATTTGATAAGATTAGGGTAGATTGGGAACAGGAATTGGGGCTTACCATTTTTGTGGATGATTGGGGGCAGATTTTACAATTAGTTAATACTTCCTCTATTTGTGCTAAACATTCCCTAATTCAATTTAAAGTGGTGCATAGAGCACATATGTCCAAAGATAAGTTAGCGCGTTTTTACTCGCATATTAATCCTTTCTGTGATAGATGTTCGGGGCAGATAGCCTCTTTAACTCATATGTTTTGGTCTTGCCCTACTTTGGAAACTTTTTGGAGAGATATTTTCAATATTATTTCTAAGGTATTAAATATAGATATCTCTCCTCACCCTATTACTGCTATCTTTGGACTACCTAAAATTTCTAGTAATCTTTCCCCTTCAGCCCGTAGAATGATTGCATTTCTTACTTTAATGGCGAAAAGATGTATTTTACAACATTGGAAAGAGCTTAATGCTCCAACTACCTTTTTTTGGTTTTCTCAGACGATTTTATGTTTGAATCTGGAGAAAATTAGAAGTAACCTTTATGATTCTTCATTTAAATTTGAACAGATTTGGGGACCTTTTATTCGTTATTTTCATTTAATGTAATATTTACCCTTCTTGTTTTTTTTCACTGTTTTAATGGAGGTCGGGATTGAGGACGTGATTTTAAGTTTAACTCTGTTTGGTTTCAAGTTAGCCCATTGCTTTGCTTTGCTTTTAGTTAGTTGCACGGTGGGTTTTTTTTTGGGGTTTTTTTTTCTTATTTTCCATTGATATATATAAAATCTAGTATACTATTATGTTATCTTGGTTTCTTATGCTTAAATTACATTGTTTGTAGTATTTTCTTTTTGGTATTGTTATCTTTTGGAATTTTATTATACTTTAACATTGTATTAATGTTTATATGGCTTACCTTTTTTGTATACTTACTCAATAAAAAGATTTAAAAAGAAAGAAAGACAAAATGAATGTTAATATTCTATTTGCCTTCCTTGCCACCATCTCTACCTGTAAGTTAACATTTAGAAAATCCTGCACAAGGACTTCCACAACCCTCTGCACCTCTGACTTTTGAATTTTCTCCCCATTTGCAAAATTGTCCACACCTTTTTTCCTTCTACCAAAGTGCATGACCAGACACTTCCCCACACTATATTTCATCTGCTAATTCTTTGCCCATTCTCCTAATCTGTCCAAGTCCTTCTTCAGACTCACTGCTTCCTCAACACTACCTGCTCATCCACCTATCTTCATATGATCTGCAAACTTGGCCATAATTCCATTATGCAAATCGTTGACATTTAACCATGAAAAAAAGCTGTCCCAATACCAACTGCTGTAGAACACCTCAGCCAATGAGAATAGGCCCCCATTATTCTGATACTATGCTGCTGCCGGTCTGCCAATCTTCTATCCATGCAAGTATCTTTCCTGTAACACTGTGGGCTCATGTGTGGCACTTTGTCAAAGGCCTTCAGAAAATCCAACTAACATCAACTAACTCTCCTTTGTCAATCCCTCCTGTTATTTCCTCAAAGAATTCCAACAGATTTGTCAATCAAGATTTCCCCTTAAGGAAACAATGCTGACTTTGGCCCACTTTATCATGCACCTCCAAGTACACTGAAACCTCATCCTAAATAATGGACTCCAACATCTTCCCAACCACTGAAGTCAGGCTACTTGACCTATAATTTCCTTTCTCCTATCTCTTTAAAGAGTGAAGTAATATTTACAATTTTCCAGTCTTCTGGAACCATTCCAGTGTCTAGTGATTCTTGAAAGATCATTACTAATGGCTCCAGAATCTTTTCAGCTACCTCCTTTAGAACCCTGGGCTGTAGTCTATCTGTTTTAGGTGACTTATCTACCTTCAGACCTTTTAGTTTCCCAAGTACCTTCACCTTAGTAATCGCAACACATCAGTAAATATGTCTGCATCAGCTGATATCCTTAACAACTAAGAAACCTTTTGATCTTTGTCTTGGATATATTTGATGACTGATCTTCCATAATCGGCTGGGAAGGTAAATTTTATGATTCACTATTCCCTGACTGAAGAAATGTGTTTTCATCTCTGACCTAAAAGGTTGATTCGTTATTTTCAAATTATGATTCCTGATTAATGACATCCAGACAGGGGAAACAATATTCCCATGTGAAACTTATCAAAAACAGTAAAAATTCGGTGTTTCAATGAGATCATCTCTCATTCTACTAAATTCAAGGGTCTCAACCCAGTCTTTTTAACCTCTCCTCACCTACATCAAATCCACAATTCCAGGAATCAATTTGATGAACCTTTGTTGTATCTTTTTCACAAGTATCTTCCGTCCCGAGGCTGGGAACCAGACCTGTACAGAATATTTCATATACACTCTCACCAGAGCAATGTATAAATGAAGCATCATTGTCTCTTGTCCTCAAAAACAGCTGTATAAGGACCATTTGCCTTCCTTTACCTGCTATACTGGCTTGTTAACTCCCAGTGATTTGTTTTGAAGGACACCCAGGTCCCTTTGAACATTTCTCAACATTTATAAAACGCTGTACGTTTCCATTTCTTAGAATATTCCACCTTAAATGTGTTTGCCCATTTCCTTAGCCTGTGTGTGTCCTCCAACTGAGCAGCATTATACCATCAGCAAACATTGATATATTACACTTAATCCCTTTATCCAAATAATTGACGAGGATTAAGAACAGCCTGTATCCCAACACCAATCCCATGCAGCATCTCACAAGTCATTGTCAACTTGAAGATGACAATTCATTCTCAAATATTTTGTTTAATTAAGCAAGACTGAATCCACCAATGCACTAGCTTTCCCTATCTATTCTTTTTACACTCTCAAAGTTCCAACAGGATTTGTCAATTGTGATTTCCCTTTTATTTATGCACATTGAATTTGCCTAATCTTATTATAAATTTATGTGTCCTGTAATCACTTCCTTAATAATAGATTCCAGCATGTTGTGTGGTATTTATGTCAGCTTAACTGGACAATGATTTTCCTGTTTCCTCTCTTCCTCTGTTCTTAAAAAGTGGGATTAAGATTTCCAATCTTCTAATCTGTGGTAACAGTTCTAGAATCTATTCAGTTTTGGAAGATAACAAATAGCTAAATCTTTCAAAAATTTTACCTTGATCTGGGATTATCTCAGCTTTCAGTGTCATTAATTTCTTCAATACTTTTTAAAACTAATGTCAGTCTCTTTCTCAAAACCTATAGTTCTCCATTATTTCCAGGAGGCTTCTTTGTGTGTCTTCCATGATGTTTTAAATGGGTGTCGCCAGCTCAGCCAACATTTATTGCCCATCTCCAGCTGCCCTTGAGAAGGTGGTGATGAGCTACCTTTTTGAACCACTGCAGTCCCTGAGGTGCAGGTACACCCACACTACTGTTAGGGAGGGAATTCCATGGTTTTGACGCAGTGACAATGAAGGTACGGCGATATGTTTCCAAGTCAGGATGGTAAGTGACATGGAGGGGGTTTTCCAAGTGGTTGTGTTCCCAGGTATCTGCTGTTCTTATCCTTCTAGATGGTAGTGGTCGTGGGTTTGGAAGGTGCTGCCTTCAGAAATTTGGTGTGTGGTTGCAGTCCACCTTGTAGATAGCACACACTGCTGCAACTGTACGTCAACAGTGGAGGGATTGGATGCTTGTTGAAGGGGTACCAAGTAGGCTACCTTGTACTGAATGACGTCAAGCTTCTTGAGTATTGATGGAGCTGCACTCATCCAGACGAACGGCAAGTATTCCATTACACTCCTGACCTGAGCCTTGTAGGTGGTGGACAGGCTCTGGGGAGTCAAAAGATGAGTTACACGCTGCAGGATTCCTAGCCTTTGACCTGCCCTGTAGCCATGGTGTTTATATGGCTAGACCAGTTCAGTTTCCTGTCAATGGTAACCCCCAGGACGTTGATAATAGGTGATTCAGTGATGATGATGCCACTGAATGTCAAGAAATGATGGTTAGAGCCTCTCTTGTTGGAGGTGGTCACTGCACGGCACTTGCATGTCTCGAATATTACTTGCCACTTGTCAGCCCAAGCCTGGATATTGTCCAGGTCCTGCTGCATTTTGGGTATGAACTGCTTCACTATCTGAGGAGTCACGAATGGTGCAGAACATTGTGCAGTCACCTGCGAACATCCCTATTCCTGATCTTAAGACAGAAGGAAGGTCATTGATGAAGCAGCTGAAGTTGAAGAATGCAGTCTCAAAATATTTGTTTGGCTTCTCTGCCATTTTATGAGTCCATAGTATAGCTTCTCCAATCTCAGTCTCTAAGATATTCACATTAACATTTATTAATTTTTTCCTTTTTCTTCATATCTGCAAGCACTCTTACAACCTGTTTTTATGCTTCTCATTTCTCTATCCTCATATTCTGCATTATCTTTCCTTATCAATGACTTAGTCCTCTTCTGCTGAAGTTCTCCCAATTCTCAGCTTTCCTGCTACACACCTTTACCTTGATTTAGTATTTTGCTTAACCTCTTGATATCTACAACTAGAGTTCTCTTCCAGTTGTTTTGCCTTAGGGTAACACATAGTACCTGTAAATTATATTTTAAGTTTTTTAATTGTTAGCCACTGCTTCTTTTGCTGTCACAATTTTCCAATTTATCATAGGCTTTGTGGTTGGCATTATTCTGATCTAAGGCTCAAGATTCAGACTGAACTAAGTCACATTATAAGGACGACGCCAGACTGCAATGTTACATCTCTGTGGCCTGCCAACATCCATTAAGACTTTGAAATACGGACCACTTGGCTTTGAAAATATACCCCAGTATGTTGTCGATGCCTCAGAGAAAGGAAAAGAAATCAACTTTTCCCAGTTGTGTGTTAATCCAAATAATGGACAAAATTTATAGGTTTTGCAATAAGAGTACGATCAGTATTTGCTGTTGATAAACAGCAATGTGCACAGCCATTTTATAAGTATGATCATGCACAACTAAAAATGGAAGTAGCACAGCTGCAGTCAATAATTCCTTGCTTCTACAGAGGGTGCACTGCTTTAAAACATTGCTAGCACATCATTGAGAAATCAGAGTCATATTTAATATTACTGGCATATGTTGTGAAATTTGTTGTTTTGTGCCAGCAGTACATTGCAATGGATAATAATTGCAATGGTAAGTATATATAAAAAAATTAAAGTAGTGCGAAAAGAGAATAAAAAAAGTGAGGTAGTGTTCTTGGGTTCATTGTTTATTTAGAAATCTGATGGCAGAGAGGAAGAAGCTGCACCTGCAACACTGAGTGAATATCTTCAGGCTCCTGTACCTCCTCCTTGATGAGAAGAGGCCATGAACTGGATGATGGCGGCCCATAATGATACGGCCTTTTGAGGCTTCTATTTTTGAACATGTCTATGATGCTGGGGAGGCTAGTGCCCATAATAGATCTGGCTGCATTTACAACTTTCGGTAGCTTTTTCCAATTCTGTGCAGTCGCTCCTCCACACCAGACGGTGAGGCAACTAGTTAGAATGTTGTCCCTTGTACATCTGTAGAAATTTGTGAGCATCTTTGATGATGTACCAGGTCTCCTCAAATTCCTCATGAAATATAGCTAGCGTTGTGTCTTATTTGTAACTGTGTATATATTGGGCCAAGGATAGATCTTCAGAGCTGTTTATACCCAGGAACGTGAAACTGCTCACCCTTTCCACTGCTAATCCCTCGATGAGGACTGGTATGTGTTCCCTCGACTTCCTCTTCCTGAGGTCCAGAATCAATTCCTTGGTCTTACTGACGTTGAGTGCAAGGTTGTTATTGTGACACCACTCAACCAGCTGATCAATCTCCTCATCACCATCTAAAATTCTGCCAACATTAGTTATGTCATTGGCAAATTTATTGATGCTGTTTGAGCTGTGCTTAAGCCACTTAGTCGTGCCTGTAGAGATCAGTAGAGCTACTAGGACTTGATGTTTCAATTCTTGTGGTAAGTCAGCACTCTTGATGTTGGCAGTGGGCTTAGAGTGGTGAGAAGGAGGGTAGGTATGTCATTGGGGTCATCAGGTAGGCACCCTCCTTCTTTGACGTTTCGTTGATTAGCCCATGACGTCTCCAGAGGGCTCAACGATGCTACCTGGTGTCCCAGACACACCCCCTCAGTTCCAAACCCTCCTGTCTTCATCTTGCAGCCCAGTTGTTGTCTTTCCTTTTGATCCAAATCCAATTGCTGCTTTCCTCTGCTGCATTTGACAAGGACATGATTGCTTGTTGGAGGGAGTGACCCCTCACCCCCATCTTCTTCAATAGACTGGTCATAGATGTAGCAACAAATCCCCTGCATCCTACTTCTACAGGGAAAAGCTTGATCTTCGAGCCATTCTGGGCAGCTTCAGTTGCCAGTTCAGAGTACTTGGTCTTTTTCCTCTCATAAGCTTCTTCGTCACCATCTTCCCATAGTACTGTCAATTCCACAACATATGCCAGCTTGGCTGTTGTGGACCACAGGGCTATGTCTGACCAGAGTGTTGTAGCCGCAATGTCTGGGTGAAACACAAGGTTTTTTTCCAAGTCCACGTCCATTTTCCAATCTCAAGCAACCTGCAGAATGCTTACATCTTTTGATGTTATATGGCGCTCTGGAGGTTGGCCTGCTGGTACAAATCGTGTGATGTGGACATTTCCTGCTGATGTTTGTGGGAGAGCATTTGTGGTGATTTGCCTCTGCTCCAAGATTGATGCCAGCTGTCTGAGAACTCGGTTACGCCAAGTGTCCCGCCCCTGGGTGAGGCTCTTGGTGCATCCTGTTAAAATGTGCCTTAGTGATGCAGGTGCTTGACAAAGAAAGCAAGCAGGGTCTTCTCCCCACCACTGGTTCAGGTTCTGGGGTGTGGGTAGGAGGTCATAAGTGGCTCTGATGACAAAACTTAGCCGAGATCCCTCCATCTCCCAGATGTCACGCCAGCTGAGTTTTCTCTTTTCCAGGCTCTCCCAATAAGTCCATTGGCCCTGCTTGGCCATTGAGACGCCCTGGTGTTTCGCTCTGCCTCCTCCTGTCTTCTCAACTCCTCCACCACGAGCCATCTCTTCTGCACTGATGTTGCCTTGTGCTATTGAGGAGCTTTTGGGACGAGCCCAAGACCAGCTCTCTCATGTTGGACTTGGCCAAGTAGAACAGTGTGCTAATCATGCATTCTTGAGGTATGCCATATTGATTGTCATCGAGGAAGAGATGTTATTTCTGATCCACGCTGACTGTGGTCTTCCAGTGATGAAGTCAAGGATCCAGTTCCAGAGGGAGGTACGGAGGCCCAGAGGCCCAGGTTTTGGAGCATGTCGATTAGAACTGATGGTATAATTCTGTTGAATGCTGAGCTGTAATCTATAAACAGCTGCCTGACGTATGTATTGCTATAGTCCAGGTAATCCAAGGCTGAGTGGAGAGCCAGTGAGATTGCATCTGCTGTAGATCTATTGTGACAATAGGTAAATTGCAGCGGGTCCAAGTTCTAGCTTAGGCAGGAGTTGATTCTGGCCATGCACAACCTCTCAAAGCACTTTGCCACAGTAGATGTGAGTGCTACTCAATGAAAGTCATTGAGGTAACTCACCCTGCTCTTCTTGGGCAATGGTATGATTATTGCTCTTTTGAAATAAGTGGGAAACTCCGACTGCAGCAGTGAAAAAGTGAAGATGTTCTTGAACATCCTGCTAGTTGGCACAGGTTTTATGAGGGTACACTCTCTTGAAAGATGCTCTGACATTGGCCTCTGAGACAGAGATCACAGGGTCACCAAATGCTGCAGGGACTCGCACACACATATAGTTTTATTCTCTCTTTCAAAGCGTGCATAAAAGATGTTGAGCTCATCTGGAGTGAAGCATCACAGCCACTCATGTTGTCAGGTTTCGCTTTGTTGGAAGTAATGGCCTACAAACTTTGTGAGAGTTGACGTACATCAGATTCTGCTGCTAACCTCAATCACAATCACTGCCTCTTGCTGATCGTGACCAATCAGCAAGAAGCAGCGTGTAAAAAGAGCTACTTTTCAGTCAGGTCTGTGTTCAAGATTTAAAAAGCTTTTATAAAGAATTTTCTCTGAGTTGGACAATCAACATGATGGCTGTGTAAAAAGAGCTACCTTTTAATCAGGAGGGCACTCAAGATTTAAAAAGCAGAGCTTGGAGGCAGTATACTCTGAGTTGGATAATCAATGTGAGGGCTGCGTACCTTTTAATCAGGAGGGCTATCGAGATTTAAAAAGCAGAGCTTCATGGCAAGTTTTCTCTAAGCTGGACAATAAACTTCAGGGCTGTTAAAAGGAGTTAACTTTTAATCAGGATGGTGATCAAGATTTTAAAGGCAGAATTTTACAGCATTTTCTCTGAGTTAAGGAGCGAACAATCAGCAAGAGGGATTCATTAGAAAGGACCAATTAAAAAAAAACTCAAGTGCAAGCGGAGTAGTCATTCTTGTGAGTGTGCCAGTCTTTAGAGTGGCTTTGGCTCATCAGGCTTAGGGAGATCGGGTTCAGGTGAGGTAAAGTTTCTCGTAAGTTACTCTCTCTCTGTTCTTATTTGTTCATTCCTCTGGTGTTAGGACATAGTAGTTTGGTGAGAATGGCTCCAGAGGCTGTGTTTTGTACTCTGTGTGGGATGTTGGAAGTCTGGGAGACCTCCAGTCTCCCAGATAAACACATCTGCACCAGGTGCACCAAGCTGCAGCTCCTGAGAGAATGTATTAAGGAACTGGAGATGCAGCTCGAAGACCTTTGACTCACATGGGAGAATGAGGAGGTGATAGGCAGGAGTTACAGGAAGGTAGTCACCCAGAGATTGCAAAAGACAGGTAGCTGGGTGACTGTAAGGTGAGGGAGGGGAAATGCACAGCCAGTGCAGAGTACACCTGTGGTCATTCTCCTCAATAATAATTACACAACTTTAGATACTATTGAGGTGGACGGCCTTCTGCGGGGGAGCTACACTGACCGGGTCTCTGGCACCGAGTCTGGTGCTGCGGCTCAGAAGACCAGAGTGGTGAAGAGACCAGCAGTGTTAATAGGGGATTCCTTAGTCAGAGGAACAGAGACAAGGTTCTGTGGGCACGATAGAGATACCCAGATGGTATGTTGTCTTCCTGGTGCCAGGAGCAGGGATGTCTCAAATCGGGTCCAAGGCATTCTTAAGGGCGAGGGTGAGCAGCCAGAAGTCTTGGTACATATTGGCACCAGTGAGGAGGTCCTGAAGAGAGATTTTAGGGAACTAGGTAGAAAGCTGAGAAAAAGGACCCACAGGGTAGTAATCTCTGGATTGCTGCCTGTGCCATGTGCCAGTGAGGGTAAAAATAGAATGATTTGGCAGGTGAATGCAAGGCTGAGGAGCTGGTGCAGGGGGCAGGGGGTTTAGATTTATGGATCATTGGGATCTCTTCTGGGGAAAGTATTACTTGTACAAAAGGGGCAGGTTACACCTGAACCCGAGAGGATCCAATACCCTTGTGGGCAGATTGGCTAGAGTTGGTTGGCAGGGAATAAACTAATTTGGCAGGGGGAGGGGAACCGGAGCAAGAGTGCTGAAGATCAGGTAGTTGGTTTACAAACAGAAGCAATGTGTAGTGAGACTCCAAGCTAAAGACTGTAATAGAAGTTATATAGAGACCCCCAAATAGTAGTAAGGATATGATCTAAAGAATGGGTCCCCAACCTTTTTTGTAGCGCGGACCGGTTTAATATTGACAATATTCTTGCGGACTGGCTGACCGGTGGGGGTGTGGGGGGGGTGGTGTTAATCACAACTGGAATATAGGTCGTAAGTCAACTAAGTCACTTATAAGTGGCTAATACACTCAATTTCGTTTCTAAAAGGGTTTATCTAACGAATTTAATATTAAACACACAGCGCATATTTTCCCCGTATGAACATATAAAATCATTTCAACACACCAATATCGCTTAATCAGTGGGAGCCCTGGGCTTGATTCCCTGCAACAAGATGGTCCTATCGAGGGGTGATGGGAGATGGCGATACTCGAAGTGGGTTCCTTGTGTCCAGTCTATTCTGCAATTTAGTTTTCGTTGCATTCATTGTGGAAAAGCCCACTTCGCAGAGATATGATGTTGGAATTGGAAGCAACGTTTTCAGTGCTTTCGTGGCTATCTCAGGATATTCAGCCTTGACTTTGATCCAGATTGCCGGCAGAGATGTTATGTCCGCCACTTTTCCTTCGCTACATCGACGACTGCATTGGCGCTGCTTCCTGCACGCATGTAGAACTCGTTGACTTTATTAACTTTGCCTCCAACTTTCACCCTGCCCTCAAGTTTACCTGGTCCATTTCCGACACCTCCCTCCCCTTTCTAGATCTTTCTGTCTCCATCTCTGGAGACAGCTTATCCACTGATGTCTACTATAAGCCTACTGACTCTCACAGCTATCTGGACTATTCCTCTTCTCACCCTGTCTCTTGCAAAAACGCCATCCCCTTCTCGCAATTCCTCCGTCTCCGCCGCATCTGCTCTCAGGATGAGGCTTTTCATTCTAGGACGAGGGAGATGTCTTCCTTTTTTAAAAAAGGGGCTTCCCTTCCTCCACTATCAACTCTGCTCTTAAACGCATCTCCCCCATTTCACGTACATCTGCTCTCACTCCATCCTCCCGCCACCCCACTAGGAATAGGGTTCCCCTGGTCCTCACCTCCCACCCCACCAGCCTCCAGGTCCAACATATTATTCTCCGTAACTTCCGCCACCTCCAACGGGATCCCACCAATAAGCACATCTTTCCCTCCCCCCCCCGCATTCCACAGGGATCGCTCCCTACGCAACTCCCTTGTCCCTTCGTCCCCCCCATCCCTCCCCACTGATCTCCCTCCTGGCACTTACCCGTGTAAGCGGAACAAGTGCTACACATGCCCTTACACTTCCTCCCTTACCACCATTCAGGGCCCCAAACAGTCCTTCCAGGTGAGGCAACACTTCACCTGTGAGTCGACTGGGGTGATATACTGCGTCCGGTGCTCCCGATGTGGCCTTTTATATATTGGCGAGACCCGACGCAGACTGGGAGACCGCTTTGCTGAACATCTACGCTCTGTCCGCCAGAGAAAGCAGGATCTTCCAGTGGCCACACATTTTAATCCACATCCCATTCCCATTCTGACATGTCTATCCACGGCCTCCTCTACTGTAAAGATGAAGCCACACTCAGGTTGGAGGAACAACACCTTATATTCCGTCTAGGTAGCCTCCAACCTGATGGCATGAACATCGATTTCTCTAACTTCCGCTAAGGCCCCACCTCCCCCTCGTACCCCATCTGTTACTTATTTTTATGCACACATTCTTTCTCTCACTCTCCTTTTTCTCCCTCTGTCCCTCTGAATATACCTCTTGCCCATCCTCTGGGTTCCCCCTCCCTCCTTGTCTTTCTTCCCGGATCTCCTGTCCCATGATCCTCTCGTATCCCCTTTTGCCTATCACCTGTCCAGCTCTTGGCTCTATCCCTCCCCCTCCTGTCTTCTCCTATCATTTTGGATCTCCCCCTCCCCCTCCAACTTTCAAATCCCTTACTCACTCTTCCTTCAGTTAGTCCTGATGAAAGGTCTCGGCCTGAAACATCGACTGCACCTCTTCCTACAGATGCTGCCTGGCCTGCTGCATTCACCAGCAACTTTGATGTGTGTTGCTTGAATTTCCAGCATCTGCAGAATTCCTGTTGTTTATGTTATGTCAAACATACTTTTCAGCCCATCGTCATTTGCAAGCTCGAGGAGTTGATCTTCTTCTCGTGCTGACACGGATAACGCGTGGGTAATGACCTCGCGTGCGTTCAAGTTTCAACAGTGGGCGTGACAGGGAATGAGGAAAGGTGCAGCTGACTCATATCATTTCATATCGCCAAATCATATTGTTTCCTCGCGACCCGGTAGCACATGCTTTGCGGCCTGGTGGTTGGGGACCACTGGTCTAAAGGTTGCAATGGGAGATTGAAAATGCATGCCAAAACGGCAATGTTACAATAGTCATGGGGGAATTTCAATACGCAGGTAAATTGGGAAAATCAGGTTGTGTTGGATTCCAAGAGGGGGAATTTGTAGAATGCCCACAACTTGGCTTTTTGAAGCAGCTCGTGGTTGAGCCCACTAGGTGATCAGCTGGTCTGGATTGGGTACTGAGCAATGAATCGAAATTGATTAACGAGCTTAAGGTAAAAGAACCCTTAGGGGAAAGTGATCATAATATGATCAAATTCACCTTGAAATTTGCGAAGGAGAAGCTAAAGTCAGATGTATCAGTATTACAGTGGAGTAAAGGGAATTACAGAGGCTTCAGAGAGGAATTGGCCAGAATTGATTGAAGAAGAACTCTAGCAGGGATAATGGCAGAACAACAATAGTTGGAATATCTGGAAGCAATTCGGAAGGCACAGGACGTGTACATCCCGAAGTGGAAGAAGTATTCTAAAGGCAAGATGACACAACCATGGCTAACAAGTCAAGTCAAAGCCAACATAAAAGCCAAAGAGAGGACATATATTACAGCAAAAATTAGTGGGGATGTTAGAGGATTAGGAAGCTTTTAAAAACCAACAGAAGACAACTAAAAAGTCATTAAGAAGGTAAAGATGAAATATGAAAGTAAGCTACCAATAACATTAAAGAGGATACTAGAAGTTTCTGCAGATACATAAAGTGTAGAAGAGAGGCAAAAATGGCTATCAGACCACAGAAAAACAATGCTGGAGAGGTAATAACTGGGGACAAGAAAATGGTGGATGAACTGAATAAGTATTTTGCATCACTCGTCACTGTGGAAGACACGAGCAGTATGGTGGAAGTTCCAGGTGTCAGGGGTCATGAAGTATGCGAAGTTACCATTATTAGGGAGAATTTTATTGGGAAACTGAAAGGCCTGAAGGTACATAAGTCACCTGGACCAGATGGTGTACACCCCAGGGTACTGAAACAGGTGGCTGAAGAGATTCTGGAGGCATTAGTAATGATCTTACAAGAATCACTAGATTCTGGAATGGTTCCTGAAGACTGAAGAATTGCAATGTAACTCCACTCTTCAAGAAGAGAGAGAAGCAGAAGAAAGGAATTTATAGGCCAATTAGTCTGACCTTAGTGGTTGGGAAGATGTTGGAGTCAATTGTTTACAATGCTGTTTTGGGATCCTTGGAAGCACATTATAAAATAGGCAACACACACAAAATGCTGGCAGAATACAGCAGGCCAGGCAGCATCTATAGGAAGAGGTACAGTTGATGTTTCGGGCCGAGACCCTTCGTCAGGACTAACTGAAAGAAGAGATAGTGAGAGATTTGAAAGGGGGAGGGGGAGGGGGAGGTCCAAAATGATAGGAGAAGACAGGAGGGGGAGGGATGAAGCTAAGAGCTGGAAAGTTGATTGGCAAAAGGGATACAAGGCTGGAGAAAGGAGAGGATCATGGAACGGGAGGCCTAGGAAGAAAGAAAGGGGGAGGGGAGCACCAGAAGAAGATGGAGAGAAGGGAAGGAGTTATTGTGAGAAGGATAGAGAGAGAAAAGAGGGGGGGGGGAGATAATAAATAAATAAATAAGGGATGAGGTGTGAAGGGGAGGAGGGGCATTAACGGAATTTAGAGAAGTCAATGTTCATGCCATCAGGTTGGAGGCTACCCAGACAGAATATTAGGTGTTGTTCCACCAACCTGAGTGTGGCTTCATCTTGACAGTAGAGGAGGCCATGGATAGACATATCAGAATGGGAATGGGACGTGGAATTAAAATGTATGGCCACTGGGAGATCCTGCTTTCTCTGGCAGACAGAACGTAGGTGTTCAGCAAAATGGTCTGCCAGTCTGCATCGGGTCTCACCAATATATAGAAGGCCACACCGGGAGCACCGGACGCAGTATATCACACCAGCCGACTCACAGGTGAAGTGTCACCTCACCTGGAAGGACTGTCTGGGGCACTGAATGGTGGTGAAGGAGGAAGTGTAAGGGCAGGTGCAGCACTTGTTCTGTTTACAAGGATAAGTGCCGGGAGGGAGATCGGTGGCAAAGGATGGGGGGGGGTGATGAATGGGCAAGGGAGTCACGTAGGGAGCAATCCCTGTGGAAAGCAGAAAGAGGGGTTGAGGGAAAGATGTGCTTGGTGGTGGGATCCCGTTGGAGGTGGCGGAAGTTACGGAGAATTATATGTTGGACCGGAGGCTGGTGGGGTGGTATGTGAGGACAAGGGGGACCCTATCCCTAGTGGGGTGGTGGGAGGATGGGGTGGGAGCAGATGTGCGTGAAATGGGAGAGATGCGTTTGAGAGCAGAGTTGATGGTGGAGGAAGGGAAGCCCCTTTCTTTAAAAAAGGAAGACATCTCCTTCGTCCTGGAATGAAAAGCCTCATCCTGAGAGCAGAATTGCGAGAAGGGGATGGCTTTTTCGCAAGAGACAGTGTGGGAAGAGGAATAGTCCAGGTAGCTGTGAGAGTCCGTGGGCTTATAGTAGACATCAGTAGAAAAGCTGTCTCTAGAGATAGAGTCAGAAAGATCAAGAAAGGGGAGGGAGGTGTCGGGAATGGACCAGGCAAATTTGAGGGCAGGGTGAAAGTTGGAGGCAAAGTTAATGAAGTCAATGAGCTCAGCATGCGTGTAGGAAGCAGCGCCAATGCAGACGTCAATGTAGCAAAGGAAAAGTGGGGGACGGATACCAGTATAGATTTGGAACATGGACTGTTCCACAAAGCCAACAAAAAGGCAGGCATAGCTGGGACCCATACGGGTGCCCATGGCTACACCTTTAGTTTGGAGGAAGTGGGAGGAGCCAAAGGAGAAATTATTAAGAGTAAGGACTAATTCCACTAGACGGAGCAGAGTGGTGGTAGAGGGGAACTGGTTAGATCTGGAATCCAAAAAGAAGCAGAGAGCTTTGAGACCTTCCTGGTGGGGTATGGAGGTATATAGGGATTGGACATCCATGGTGAAAATAAGGTGGTGGGGGCCAGGGAACTTAAACTCATTGAAAAAATTCAGAGCGTGTGAAGCGTCATGAATGTAGGTGGGAAGGGATTGAACAAGGGGGGAATAAAACAGTGTCGAGGTATGCAGAAATGAGTTCGGTGGGGCAGGAGCAAGCTGAGACGATGGGTCTACCTAGACAGGCAGGTTTGTGGATCTTGGGTAGCAGGTAGAGACAGGAAGTGCGGGGTGTGGGAACTATGAGGTTGGTGGCAGTCGATGGGAGATCCCCAGAGCTGGTAAGGTTGGTGATGGTGTGGGAGACAATGGCCTGGTGCTCCTTAGTGGGGTCATGATCGAGGGGTAAATAAGAGGAGGTATCCGCAAATTGACGCTGTGCCTCGGCAAGGTAGAGGTCAGTACGCCAGACTACAACAGCGCCCCCCCCTCCCCCCCATCAGCAGGTTTTATAGTAAGGTTAGGATTGGTGCGGAGGTGGTGGAGAGCAGAGCGTTCGGAAGGAGTGAGGTTATGGTTTTCTCAAGGGAAAATCTTGCCTGACAAATCTGTTGGAATTCTTTGAAGAAATAACAAGGAGGATAGACAGAGAAGAATCGGTCGACATTGTGTACTTGGATTTTCAGAAGGCCTTTGACAAGATGCCACACGCGAGGCTGCTTAACAAGCTACAAGCCCCTGGTATTACAGGAAAGAATCTAGCATGGATAAATCAGTGGCTGATTCACTGGAGGCAAAGAACGGGAATAAAGGGAGCATTTTTTTGTTGGCTGCTGGTGCCTAGTAGTATTTCACAGGGATCTGTGTTGGGACCGATTCTTTTTACGCTATATGTCAATGATTTGGGTGATGGAATTGATAGCTTTGTTGCAAAGTTTGCAGATGATGCAAAAATATGTGAAGGGGCAGGTAGTTTTGAGGAAGCAGAGAGGCTGCAGAAGGACTTAGATAGATTAGGAGAATGGGGAAAGAAGTGGCAGATGGAATACAGTGTTGGGAAGTGTATGGTCATGCACTTGGGTAGAAGAAATGAAAAGATTGATTATTTTCTAAATGGAGAGAAAATCTGAGGCACAAAGGGACTTGAGAGTCGTTGTGCAGGATTCCCTAAAGGTTAATTTGCAGGTTGAGTCTGTGGTGAGGAAGGCAAATGCAGTGTTAGTATTCATTTCATGCGGACTAGAATACAAAAGCAAGGATATAATGTTGAGACTTTATAAAGGACTAGTTATGTCTGTCTTGGAGTATTGAGAGCAGTTTTGGGTGCCTTATCTTAGAACGGACATTCCGGAACTGCAGAGGGTTCAAAGGAGGGTCACAAAAATGATTCCAGGATTGAACGGCTTGTCATATGATGAATGTTTGATGGGTCTGGGCCTTTATCCACTAGAATTCAGAAGAATGAGGGGTGACCTGAGTAAAACCATAAGACCAAAAGACAGAGGAGCAGAATTAAGCCATTTGGCACATTGAGGCTGCTCCACCATTCAATCGTGGCTGATACTTTTTTTCCCTCCTCAGCCCCACTCCCCGTAACCTTTGCTGCCGTGTCCAATCAAGAACCAATCAAGCTCTGCCTGAAATATACCCAATGACCTGGTCTCCACAGCTGCCTATGGTAATAACTTCCATAAATTCACCACCCTCTGGCTAAAGAAATTTCTCTGCATCTCTGTTTTAACTGGATGCCCCTCTATCCTGAGGCTGTACCCTTTTTTCCTAGACTCCCCCAACATAGGAAACATCCTTTCCACATCTACTCTCTCTCTAGGCTTTTCAACATTTGAAAGGATTAAATGAGATTCCGCCCCCACCATCCTTCTAAATTCCAATGAGTACATACCCAGAGCTATCAAACATTCCTCATATGATAATCCTTTCATTCCCGGAATCATCCTTCTGAACCTCCTCTGAACCCTCTCCAATGCCAGCACATCTTTTCTTAGATGAAGAGCCCAAAACTGTTCACAATACTCAAGGTGAGGCCACACTAGTGCCTTATAAAACCTCAGTGTCACATCCCTGTTCTTGTATTCTACTCTTGAAATGAATACTAACATGGCATTTGCCTTCCTCACCACCAACTCAAACTGTAAGTTAACCTTTAGGGGGCTGCACAAGGACTCCCAAGTCGCTCTGCATCTCGTATTCCTGGATTTTCTCTCCGTTTAGAAAATGGTCCGCACGTTTATTTCTACTACCAAAGTGCATGACCATGCATTTTCTAACATTGTAATTCATTTGCCACTCTCTTGCCCATTCCCTAGTCTGTCTAAGTCCTTCTGCAGCCTATCTGTTTCCTCAACACTACCTGCCCCTCCACCAATCTTCGTATCATCTGCAAACTTGGCAACATAGCCATCTATTCTGTCATCTAAATTATTGATATACAGCATAAAAAGAAGCGCCCCAACACCAACTCCTGTGAAACACCAGGTGCATAAAAGCTATCGAATGCTAAAGGCCTTGATAGAGTGGGATAGAGTGGATATGGAGAAGATACTTCCTATAGTGGGAGATTCTAAGACTAGAGGACACAGCCTCAGAATAGAGGGGTGTCATTTTAGAATGGGGATGAGGAGGAATTTCTTTATGCAGAGAGTGGGGAATCCATGGAATTCGTTGCCACAGGCAGCTGTGGAGAAGAAGTCTTTATGTATTTTTAAGGCAGGGGTTGATAGATTCATGCATTTTTAGTGCATGAAGGGATATGAGGGGAAGGCAGGATGTTGGGGCTGAATTAGTCAGAATTAACTGGGGGAGCAAACTCGCAGGACCAAGCAGCCTAATTCTGCTGCTTTATGAAATGTTATGGAATTGTCTTTATGCTCTAAAAATTGCCTACGATAAGTTGTATTTGGACGCCTTTATAGTTTTGGTCACCAGTCTTAAATGCAGTAGATCTAACCCTCAGCAGACTATGAATATCTTGGCTCATCCATGGCTTTTGGTTTGGGTACAGTATGTCTGGTATGTTTTTGAAAGCACACACTAATCCACACAGGTCTTGATGATAATTTTTTCAGATTCAAAGATGAATCCCTGAAATCATGACTTAATGAGAACTCCAGACATCTAAGAACATTCTTGCCATAAAATACCCTTAAAATTGTTTTGTTATGTGAAGAGTAAGTAAATGCATAATGGTATACTAAGTTATAATTTCTATTTAACTATCTTCGTGACACTAGAAGACTAATTCCTTATAATTCTTTCAGTTTTCTGTGTGCTTACTCTTCAAAAGGATGACTCACTGATGGTAAAATACTTTGAGCTAATTGTGAACAAAGCTATATTAATTCAGGCATTTATTTCTTCTTACTATTACTATTCAGGATTGCTAGTAATTTTGAAACTATGGCCTAGCAGATAGAAGGAGCTCTGAATACACTTGGACATAGATTCATATGAAATATGACATTTTCCAAAGAACTTCACCTGTTGTGTGAGCTGTGTTACCAGAGAATCTAAATGCACAATCCTGGCTTCATACTTCTTGGCAGTAGCAGCTGTTGAGATCTTTTCAGCACGAAGACCAGCTACAATAAGGAAAAGAAGTGAAGGATGAAAGGATTGCAATTTTGGAAGAAATAGTTTTGTCTGACATACTTGGATACTTGGCAGGATACTTGGTGGTGTGGAGGAGCAGAGGGATCTGGGGGTACATGTCCACATATTCTTGAAAGTTGCCTCACAGGTAGATAGGGTAGTTAAGAAAGCTTATGGGGTGTACGTTTTCATAAGTCGAGGGATAGTGTTTTAAGAGTCGCGAGGTAATGATGCAGCTTTATAAAACTCTGGTTAGGCCACACTTGGGAGTACTGTATCCAGTTCTGGTCACCTCACAATAGGAAGGACGTGGAAGCATTGGAAAGGGTACAGAGGTTTACTAGGATGCTGTCTGGTTTAGAGAGTATCGATTATCATCAGAGATTAAGGGAGCTAGGGCTTTACTCTTTGGAGAGAAGCAGGATGACAGGAGACATGATAGAGGTATACAAGATATTAAGAGGAATAGATAGAGTGGGTAGCCAGCGCCTCTTCCCCAGGGCACCACTGCTCAATACAAGAGGACATGGCTTTAAGGTAAGGGGATGGAAGTTCAAGGGGGATATTAGAGGAAGGTTTTTTACTCAGAGAGTGGTTGGTGCGTGGAATGCACTGCCTAAGTCAGTGGTGGAGGCAGATACACTAGTGAAATTTAAGAAACTACTAGACAGGTATATGGAGGAATTTAAGGTGGGGGATTATATGGGAGGCAGGGTTTGAGGGCTGGCACAACATTGGGGGCTGAAGGGCCTGTACTGTGCTGTACTATTCTATGTTCTATGTTGTCTGAAATTAAGACATTAATTTTAGTTTTCAAAACAAGAATAAATCCCATTTTATAAGAATGTGTTTTAAATATATGAAGGGCAAAGAACGGGAATAAAAATAATACACGTAATAATGGTGAAAACTATTTCAGGCAATTGATTAACAGCATCATAGTACATTGTGGTGTGCTATCTTCACAGTGGTTTACTTTAAAAATGTACGAATAAACTTATTGAGGCAATCTGAAAATGCATACATATATCGTCAGAACAGAGGGTCTTTGTCATTTTTGAAATTTGGAGAACTAGCCCATCTATGACCTAATGGTCAAGTAATTTAACTTTGGACATTAATGGGGATATGGGCACTGTTTGCACATGTCTCTGAATATATGATTCCACTAACTTCAATGGAATGAAAGGTGCCAAGATGATGATTGATATCTTTGCATGTTTTTCGAGTTGAACTCAGAGATGAAATTTTATCCCCAATTTTCCAAAAGGACCCATTTTTCCTTTATTACAGCATTCTCACCTATAGTCTCATTCAAGGTCCGTGTGTGATTCTGGAGATAGGCATTATCTGCAGTCACTGGAAAGCCTGAAGGTTGAATCTTGATTTTGCTTGAATCTTTTGACATGTCCTCCAGCTGTTCTTCCAACTTCCTGCACTTCTGTTTAAGTTCATGAACTTCATCTTCCAAAGATTTAGTATATTCTGGAATAAAACACTCATTTTAGTGTGGACATTTTTGCAGGCTTATGGTTTTCATATTCTGTGTTTACGCCCATTCTTTATTTTTTTGTGTAGGGGGAGGGGGATTTGGGGGTCGATGCTCTTGTTGAGTTGTTAGTTTTCTGTGTGGAGTGAGGAGGATTTGGAGACCAATGTTCTTGTTGTGCTTTGTGCAGGGAGGGGGTTTCGGTGGGGGTGGGGTGGGGTTGATGATCATGTTGCCGTTCTTTTTTGTGCAGGAGATGGGTTTGCTGTTTCTTTCTAAACTGACCTCCATTGTTTTTCTTCATTTTGTGGCTATCTGGAGAAGAATAATCTCAGAGTTTTATACTGCATACATACTTTGATAATAAATGAACCTTTGGACCTTTGAAGTACATAGTAGTTTCTCTTTCAAAAGAACATTGCATCACTGTGGAAATTTGTGGAACCACAAAAAATACTAATGATATTCAGAAAATCAGGAAGCAGCTGGGAAGAGGAGCAGAGCTAACGTTTTAGGTCACTGATTTTTTTTTCAGAGTACTGATATGCTTGACCTGAATACTTCTACCAGTTTGGGTTTTCATTTTGCATATATATTGTTTTTGAGCAAAATAAAGACCCTCAGATCCAGATAATGGTTCTCAATGTGTTGTAAAAGCCCTACATTCAATACCTGATCTATGCAGAGGAAGAATGATTCAATGAATTTTCCAAATTAGAACAAGCCAAATACGAAGTCAATTGGCTGGTGTTTCATTCCTTGCTCTAAGGAGCTCCAGGAAACATACAGGACTGCCAGTCTGGTTAAGACCATTTAACTAAAATCAGGCTAAGAATCAATATGTGTACTTAACATTCAGTTGTATGTTAATTTAATTTAAAGAGCTTTCTTTTCTTTATCAGATTGCATGAAAAAAACTGAAAGTAATGTTTAACTACCTAGGGCAAGAATGTCTTTAGACGATCCTTGGGGGCTCTTGAGTGATCCTGTGTCATCAAATAATTTGCCCGTGGATTGATTGGCCGGAATTTGCTCGCTCAGGATTTCCATTTCTTTCCTCATTTGGGTGATAACTGTTCTCAGGTTTATATTCTGCTGTTGCAGGTTCTGTATAATATCTGAAGGGAATTCGGCATCACCCATATCTCCTTTCATAGGTTTTGCAGGCTGAGGAGATGAAATCAAAATATGATTACACATTTAGATAAATATACTAATTCCTTGACTAACGCACATTCAATTTACAAGGTTTTGCTACAATCCCAATGCATCTTTGGAGTCTTCAATTCACTAAACTATTTTTCATTATCAACCAATGGTGTGCCACTCTTTGTCCATAGGAGTACACTGTAGCAAAATGCACATAATGCACATGGTCCAGCCTTTGCTATTTATGAAAATTTGCTTATGAAAAGTTTTCTAGGAATGCATTTCTTTTGTAAAAATTGCAGGCCAAACCCTATGTAATTAAATTAATAAATCAAATGCATATACAAAGAAACATAGCCTCAAAGTGGTGTTACAGTTACAGTTGTCTATGAACAGCTGCTACATTTTCTGCGTTTCATGAAGAATGCCAGCAAATTCTGAAGTATTCTGTGACATCTTTTTGAGAAGCAGTCCAGCACAGCTTGCCATAGTTGTGAATGATATAAAATGATATGACAGATAAGCACTTAAGCCCATTTGAAATCTTTTTAAAGTTGGAAAGAAAAATAGGCAATAACAATGCTAAAAGAGACAGGATAAAAAGAGACTTCATGAAAGAATGACCAAAGAATTAAAAGACACAATAATACAGAAAAAGTGTAATATTTTATCATTGAGCAATGCTCATGTTAACTTTATTCCTCCTTGTATACTACATTTCTTCCTTTTAAAGGTCAACCCTGCTCTGTAATTGCTTGATGGCCAGCACAAGACTATGCATGAGTAGTTTGGGATATCACTAATGGCCCAGGTTTTGCTGACTGCAGCGCACTCCTGCCTTTGCCACTGAACTACAGTGACATTTTGTGCTGACCTTGTCTGCAACTTGAAAAGTGATCTTTCTCACCAAGATGAACTGGAACCAACAGGTGAGGCCCCACATGGTGCCAAATCTCATTAAATGTAATTGAGACATACAGTGTAGATGGACCAGAAAAATGGCCCATCTATCTAACACCTACGGTAAAACTTCTCTTTGTGACAAAGTTACATCTCCAACTTTACCATGTGTCAAAACTAAATGTTTAACAATGATTTTGAATGTATTGACACTCAGAAACATAGAATAATTAAAAATAATAATTTTCATATAAATGAAATAAAATCACTTCACAATTAAAATATTACTGGAAGCACTGACAATTTAAAAAAAACTTTAAATACAAGAGATTCTACAAATGCAAAAAATCGTGAGCAACACACACAAAGTGCTGGAGGAACTCAGCTGGCCAGGCAGCATCTGCGGAAAGGAATGAACAGTCGAAATTTTGGGCTGAGACTCTTCATCAGGACTGGGAAGGAAGGGGGCAGAAGGTGTGGGAGGGGAAGGCATACAAGCCAACAGATCATAGGTAAAACAAGATGAGAGAGAAGGTGGGTGGGGGGGGAGAGATGAAGTAAGAAGCTGGAAGGTGATTGGTGGAAGAGGTAAAGGAATGAAGAGGAAGGAATTTTTTATAGGAAAGTTCAGTGGACCATTAAAAAAGGGGAGGAGGAGAAGAACCAGAGGAAGGTGATGGGTAGGCGAGGAGAAGAAAAGGGGTGAGAGGGTAACTAGAATGGAGGGAGGGAGGAGTAATTATTGGAAGTTAAGAGAAATTGATGTTCATGCCATCAAGTTGGAGGCTACCGAGGTGGAATATGAAGTGTTACTCCTCCAACCTGAGTTTGGTCTCATCGCGGCAGTAGAGGAGGCCAAACTCAGGCCATGTTTTTTATAGGAAACAATTCATAAGTCTTTCATTGGGCTTTGGGATAACTCCAAGACATTTTGAACTATTTTTATTTTGTAGCCTGGGAAAAATACACACTCAGGCCAACAAATACTTTTTCGGGTCTTTAATTCCTTTTTCTGTTTTAGATGCTTTAATGCAGAAAGAGGTATCAAAATAAAAACAACAAAATAAATTTAAAAAAACAGCTCCTACTGTGACAACCTCAGCTTCATTTCGGTTCTCACACTTGTGTGTCAACTAGTTACGTATGCAATATGAAAATAAATAAAACTAAATATACAAAACTAATGTGGCAATTTTTGGCACACGTGTGCTTAACTTCCAAACACATATAGGCTAGAAACAAGAGAAAATCTGCAGATGCTGGAAATTCAAGCAAGACACACAAAATGCTGGAGGAATTCAGCAGGCCAGGCAGCATCTATGGAAAACAGTACCGTCGACAGTTCGGGCTGAGACCCTTCAACTGTACACTTTTCCATTGATGATGCCTGGCCTGCTGAGTTACTGCAGCATTTTGTGTGTGTTGCACATATAGGCTAGACCCTGAAATTAATTCTCCTCACCCACACTACTAGGCCGATAAGGAACTCGCAAGACCACGCCATACCTTACTCGCAAATATCTTTCCTCTCCATACGAACAGTAGTCCTGCAAAAATGCAGCTCCCGGTACTTGATGTTCATCTTTCTAGAATATTATAACTCTTTTTCCTACTCCACATGTGCATAATGTCGTCACCATTTTCCCTTAAAGGCACAGGCAGCTATATTAGCATTACCAGGGTGAATACATAAGTGAACTTCTAACAATAAAAAAAATTCAACGGTCACCTAGTTACATTTCTCCCCTGCATACTGGTACGTGTCTTCAATTACTCTCACTGCTTCTCTGAAGAGAACTGAATTTAGTCTGGCCAGTATCTGTGACACTACTGCAGGACTTATGGAGACCACATCTAGGACTGACGTTGCCTCGTGATGTAGGTTAGAGTGCTGTGCAAGCATTTACTCTTTTACTCCTGTGGGGTGCTGCAACAGGAGGACATCTGACCCTGTATCAGCAGTCGCAGGCCCTACAGTCTCAGTTCCAGAAGATACAGTGTCAAGGCTGAGGGCAAGATTCTGTACACCCAGCCCTAACACATCTTCTAACTGTATCACACTATTCTCTGAATCCTCAGAATCTCATTCATGTTTCAGGGGAGGGCTAACCTGAATTACAGGAGTTTGCAGTCTCCTTTGAGGAGTTGGGGTGGGAAGGTTTTCACAGGGCCTGACGTCTACCCTGTTCACCCTCTTGATAGGCCTTCCCTCCAAAGGTTCCACCGTGTATGTGTTGTCCAGTATCTGTACCACCATGTAGACCATTGATTTCCAAGCATCCTGAATTTATTACAGTTGAATGGCCTGTTCCTGAGGTAAACCAATGCATTTACGTCAATCTTAAGACAATGAATTGTATCCTCCTGTCAGGCAATGTGTTCTGTAGCCTTCTGTTCAGAGTATTCTTATGCTCAGGTATGAGTGTCACTCAGTCGTTTCTGGTGACTGGCTAACCAGTCATATTTCCTGTCCATAGACTGTTCTTGCTTCAGCAGAGCATCCACTAGCAAGTGCAGATCATCACCAAACAGTAGGTAATAAGGGGAATATCCAGTGGTTGTGTGAGGTGTCACATTATACGCATACACTAACTTGGGTAGATGCTCTAGCCACCTGCATTTCTTTTCTCAACAAATTATGAATCGTCCTATCGAAATGCTCGCACTGAGCGTTGCCAGTAGGATGATGGGGTATAACACGGCTTTTCTTTACCCTGTAGAGTTTGCAGAGCTCAGCGATGACCTCGTT
Source organism: Mobula hypostoma (assembly GCF_963921235.1). Classification (NCBI taxonomy): domain Eukaryota; kingdom Metazoa; phylum Chordata; class Chondrichthyes; order Myliobatiformes; family Myliobatidae; genus Mobula; species Mobula hypostoma. The sequence continues at coordinate 34,118,083 of NC_086118.1, read as the reverse complement.
TTCGATGTTACAGCCCTGGTCAGAATGCAACCTCTCTCTGAGGACACCATACTTCATAAACCATTCCCTTAAGAGCGCCTTTGCTGTGGTGTCTGCCTTTTGATCTCAAGTTGGGAATGCTCAGGTGAATCTTGTAAAAACGTCTGTGACTACTAAGACGTACTCCTGGTCATCGTTTGCTGGCTCAAGCACAGTAAAATCCACAGCAACAACTTCGAGCGGCCCAGAACCAAGAAGTGATTTCATGGGGGGAGGGATCTTAGGGTGCGGCATCTTTTGATCCACTGTGCCACATCCCTTTGCGTGCCCATCCAGAAACATCTGCTTTTCAACAAGTGCAGAGTACGCTCTATGCCTTGATGGCCCAGAGTCATGTACATACCATAACACTTTATTCCTCAACCTGGTAGGTAGCAGAAGCTGATAACACTCCCCATGCTTCTCATCCTCAACCATGCAATACAGTAATGCCTTATGCTCCCTGATACTGTCCAGTGCTTTCACAGGGACAAAATAGATTTAAGCAGAGCTCTACGTTCCTTGCCATTCAGCTTTCTTTTTCTGTTCCATAAGTTTCTGAAGACACTTAACTCAGGGTCTTGCTGCTGAAAAGTGTGCAAGTCCCCAGTAGAATAACCTGGGAAGGTTGGGGTGTTTCCTTGCATCAGATCACTTACATCACTAGTACCAGCTTCAAGAGCTCGAATTTGCTTAACCTTACAGCTTTTAACACCATCTGTAACCAGTGAGGGGTCAAAAGCAATGCCACAATTAATCAGACTACAGATCGCCACAGACCCATCAAACTCAGCATCCTCTGAGATAGGCTCAGGCTCCCCTGCAAATGGCTGCCTAGGGAGTGCATCAGCCACGGTATTGCTCCAACCTGGACGATACTGAACATCAAAGTCAGCTGTGAGATCCATCTCTGCTCAATTGCTCCCAACTTGGCAGTTTTCAAGTGGGATAATGGATTACTGTCAGTAATTACGGTGAATTTGGAACCTGTTAAGTAACCATGAAACTTCTCCACTATAGCCCACTTAAGAGCAAGCAGCTCTAATTTCATGCTGCTATCATTCCTATCGTTCTTTTCAGCATTTCTCAATCATTGGCTTGCATATGCAATAACCTCTTTGCCTCTGACTGTTGCTGGTATTGAACAGCTCCTGGTCCATGATTGCTTGCATCAGTCTCCACCTTGAGAGGTTGTGTGAAATCAGCAAAGCCAAGGATGGGTGAACTGGTCAGTTTCCCTTCGAGCAAGTCAAGGGCAGTTTGATATTCTTCTGTCCAAGACTCTTTTAACCGCTGGTTTGTTTTACTAGGACTCCCTGCATTAAGACACAAATTCACTACATCATGCAGTGGACCTGCAATCTTTGAGAATCCCTGAATGAACCATCTATATAACTGGTACCAGGGCAGGAATGGATTCTCAATATTCCTGGATCTCAGTGCTTTAAAAGGGATAGGAGGGAGGAAAAAGGGGAGGAGGGGTGGCATTACTGGTCAGGGATACTATTACAGCGACAGAAAGGTGGTAATGCAGAAGGATCCTCTTTTGAGTCAGTATGGGTGGAAGTCAGGAACAGGAAGGGAGCAGTTACTCTATTGGGGTATTCTATAGGCCCCCTGGTAGCAGCAGAGATACAGAGGAGCAGATTGGGAAGCAGATTTTGGAAAGGGGCAAAAATAACAGGGTTATTATCATGGGTGACTTTAACTTCCCTAATATTGATTGGCACCTGATTAGTTCCAAGGGTTTAGATGGTGCAGAGTTTGTTAAATGTGTCCAGGACGGACTCCTGTCACAGTATGTGGACAGACCGACTAGGGGGAATGCCACACTAGATCTAGTACTTGGTAATGAACCAGGTCAGGTCCCAGATCTCTCAGTGGTGAGCATCTGGGGGACAGTGACCACCGCTCCCTGGCCTTTAGCGTTATCATGGAAAAGGATAGAATCAGAGAGGACAGGAAAATTTTTAATTGGGGAAGGGCAAATTATGAGGCTGTAAGGCTAGAACTTGTGGGTGTGAATTGGTATGATGTTTTTGCAGGGAAATTTACTATGGACATGTGGTCGATGTTTAGAGATCTCTTGCAGGATGTTAGGGATAAACTTGTCCCAGTGAAGAAGATAAAGAATGGTAGGGTGACGGAACCATGGGTGACAAGTGAGGTGGAAAATCTAGTCAGGTGGAAGAAGGCAGCATACATGAGGTTTAGGAAGCAAGGATCAGATGGGTCTATTGAGGAATATAGGGAAGCAAGAAAGGAGCTTAAGAAGGGGCTGAGAAGAGCAAGAAGGGAGCGTGAGAAGGCCTTGGCGAGTAGGGTAAAGGAAAACCCCAAGGCATTCTTCAATTATGTGAATAACAAAAGGATGACAGGAGTGAAGGTAGGACCGATTAGAGATAAAGGTGGGAAGATGTGCCTGGAGGCTGTGAAAGTGAGCGAGGTCCTCAATGAATACTTCTCTTCGGTATTCACCAATGAGAGGGAACTTGATGATGGTGAGGACAATATGAGTGAGGTTGATGTTCTGGAGCATGTTGATATTAAGGGAGAGGAGGTGTTGGAGTTGTTAAAATACATTAGGACAGATAAGTCCCCGGGGCCTGACGGAATATTCCCCAGGCTGCTCCATGAGGCGAGGGAGGAGATGGCTGAGCCTCTGGCTAAGATCTTTATGTCCTCGTTGTCCACAGGAATGGTACCGGAGGATTGGAGGGAGGCGAATGTTGTCCCCTTGTTCAAAAAAGGTAGTAGGGATAGTCCGGGTAATTATAGACCAGTGAGCCTTATGTCTGTGATGGGAAAGCTGTTGGAAAAGATTCTTAGAGATAGGCTCTATGGGCCTTTAGAGAATCATGGTCTGATCAGGGTCAGTCAGCATGGCTTTGTGAAGGGCAGATCGTGTCTAACAAGCCTGATAGAGTTCTTTGAGGAGGTGACCAGGCATATAGATGAGGGTAGTGCAGTGGATGTGATCTATATGGATTTTAGTAAGACACTTGACAAGGTTCCACATGGTAGGCTTAGTCAGAAAGTCAGAAGGCATGGGATCCAGGGAAGTTTGGCCAGGTGGATTCAGAATTGGCTTGCCTGCAGAAGGCAGAGGGTTGTGGTGGAGGGAATACATTCAGATTGGAGGATTGTGACTAGTGGTGTCCCACAAGGATCTGTTCTGGGACCTCTACTTTTCGTGATTTTTATTAACGACCGGGATGTGGGGGTAGAAGGGTGGGTTGGCAAGTTTGCAGACGACACAAAGGTTGGTGGTGTTGTAGATAGTGTAGAGGATTGTCGAAGATTGCAGAGAGAAATTGATAGGATGCAGAAGTGGGCTGAGAAGTGGCAGATGGAGTTCAACCCAGAGAAGTGTGAGGTGGTACACTTTGGAAGGACAAACTCCAAGGCAGAGTACAAAGTAAACGGCAGGATACTTGGTAGTGTGGAGGAGCAGAGGGATCTGGGGGTACATGTCCACAGATCCCTGAAAGTTGCCTCACAGGTATATAGGGTAGTTAAGAAAGCTTATGGGGTGTTAGCTTTCATAAGTCGAGGGATAGAGTTTAAGAGTTGCGATGTAATGATGCAGCTCTATAAAACTCTGGTTAGGCCACACTTGGAGTACTGTGTCCAGTTCTGGTCGCCTCCCTATAGGAAGGATGTGGAAGCATTGGAAAGGGTACAGAGGAGATTTACCAGGATGCTACTTGTTTTAGAGAGTATGCATTATGATCAGAGATTAAGGGAGCTAGGGCTTTACTCTTTGGAGAGAAGGAGGATGAGAGGAGACATGATAGAGGTGTACAAGATAATAAGAGGAATAGATAGAGTGGATAGCCAGCGCCTCTTCCCCAGGGCACCACTGCTCAATACAAGAGGACATGGCTTTAAGGTAAGGGGTGGGAAGTTCAAGGGGGATATTAGAGGAAGGTTTTTTTACTCGGAGAGTGGTTGGTGCCTGGAATGCACTGCCTGAGTCAGTGGTGGAGGCAGATACACTCGTGAAATTTAAGAGACTACTAGACAGGTATATGGAGGAATTTAAGGTGGGGGGTTATATGGGAGGCAGGGTTTGAGGGTCGGCACAACATTGTGGGCCGAAGGGCCTGTCATGTGCTGTCCTATTCTATGTCCTATGTTCTATGTACAAAAGCCGACAAATGATCTTAAGTCTTTGACCATAGATCGTACTGCCCACTGCTGAACAGCCCAGACCTTCTCGGGATCTGTGCCTATCCCCTTGGCTGATATCTGGTGTCCTAATAAGACCATAAGATATAGGAGCAGAAGTAGGCCATTCGACCCATCGAGTCTGCTCTGCCATTCAATCATGGGCTGATCTAATTTTTCCAGTCATCCCCACTTCCCTGCCTTCTCCCCATATCCTTTGATGCCCTGGCTACTCAAGGACCTATCCATCTTTGCCTTAAATGCACCCAGTGACTTGGCCTTCACAGCCACTCGTGGCAACAAATTCCACAGGTTTACCACCCTCTGTCTAAAGTAATTTCTCTGCATCTCTGTTCTAAATGGACGTCCTTCAATCCTGAAGTCGTGTCCTCTTGTCCTGGACTCCCCTGCCATGGGAAATAAACTCTGCCAGATCTAATCTGTTCAGGCCTTTTAACATTCGGAATGTTTCTATAAGATCCCCCCTCATTCTCCTGAACTCCAGGGAATACAGCCCAAGAACTACCTGAAGTTCCTCATACGATAAACCTTTTATTCCTGGAATCATTCTCGTGAATCTTCTCTGAACCCTCTCCAATGTCAGTATATCCTTTCTAAAATAAGGAGCCCGAAACTGCACACAATACTCCAAGTGTGGTCTCACGGGTGCCTTATAGAGCCTCAACATCACATCCCTGCTCTTATATTCTATACCTCTAGAAATGAATGCCAACATTGTATTTGCCTTCCTCACCACTGATTCCACCTGGAGATTAACCTATAGGGTATCCTGCACAAGGTCTCTCAAGTCCCTTTGCATCTCTGCATTTTGAATTCTCTCCCCATCTAAGTAATAGTCTGCCCATTTATTTCTTCCACCAAAGTGCATGACCATACACTTTCCAACATTGTATTTCATTTGCCACTTCTTTGCCCATTCCCCTAAACTAACTGTAAGTCTCACTGCAGGCTCTCTGTTTCCTCAACACTACCCGCTCCTCCATCTATCTTTGTATCATCAGCAAATTTAGCCACAAATCCATTAATTCCATAGTCCAAATCATTGACATACATCATAAAAAGCAGCGGTCCTAACACTGACCCCTGTGGAACTCCACTGGTAACCAGCTGCCAGCCAGAATAGGATCCCTTTATTCCCACTGTGTTTTCTGCTGATCATCCAGTGCTTCACCCATGCTAGTAACTCCCCTGTAATTCCATGGGATCTTAAGTTGCTAAGCAGCCTCTTGTGTGGCACCTTGTCAAAGGCCTTCTGAAAATCTAAGTACACCACATCTACTGCATCTCCTTTGTCTACCCTGCTTGTAATTTCCTCAAAAAATTGCAGCAGGTTAGTCAGGCAGGATTTTTCTTTCAGGAAATCATGCTAGCTTTGGCCTATCTTGTCATATGTCTCCAGGTACTCCATAATCTCACCTAACAATAGATTCCATCAACTTCCCAACCACTGATGTCAGGCTATAGTTTCCTTTCTGCTGCTTCCTACCCTTCTTAAATAGTGGAGTAACATTTGCAATTCTCCAGTCATCCGGTACAATGCCAGAATCTATCGATTCTTGAAAGATCATTGTTAATGCCTCCACAATCTCTCCAGCTACTTCCTTCAGAACCCGAGGGTGCACTCCAACAGATCCAGGAGATTATCCACCCTCAGACCATTAAGCTTCCTGAGCACCTTCTCGGTCATAATTTTTACTGCACATACTTCACTTCCCTGATACTCCTGAATGTCCAGTATAGTGCAAATATCTTCCACTGTGAAGACTGACGCAAAATATGCATTCAATTACTCGGCCATCTCTACATCTCTCATTACAATATCTCCAGTGTCATTTTCTATTGGTCCTATATCACTCTCAACTCTCTTTTACCCTTTATATACTTAATAACATGACCACTGACTGCAGAAAATGATGTTTTTCCAATTTCACCTTCAGACCAGTCTCCTTGGACATTGAAGCACCGTGTCCAGTCTCTCTAAGTGTTCCTGGAAAGTCTGAAAACGCACCCGAATATTATCCAAGCATAATTTGGAAGACTAAGTCATTCATGGTTGTCTGTATATATCTTTGAAAAGTCGCAGGCCCATTGCAGACCCCAAATGTCATGTGAAGATATTCATATAGACCAAACAGGTCACAAAAGCAGTCTTATACTTATCACACTCCTCTACCACCGACTGGTGGTAACCACTCACAAGGTCTGTTGTTGAGAAAAATTGTGCACCCCCAGAGCATCAAAACTCTCATCAACACACAGGAGCAGCAACACTTCCTTTTTGGTCTTAAGATTCAGTCTCCAATAATCTACACACAATCTTATGATACCATCAGACTTCCGTACCAACACTACAGACGAGTCATATGCACTATTGCTCTCTTGAATCACACCCTTCCACAACCAACTTTGAGCTGTGCTCTTTAACTTCATGGTACTGATTGGGTGGAACACAACAATATGGCTTGAAACGGGCTCGTCATTAATTAACTGAATTTCATACTTGACCTTGTCAGGGTGCCCAAGGTCTTCACCTTCTACTATGAAGATATCCAGGTATTTAGCCAGTAAAGTTCTTAGCTGAGCTTGTTGTTCTTCACTATCCCCAATGTCGAGTTTGTCTAAAATTGACTTTAACTTGTGATTACTGCATTCCTCCTTTACACCAACCGTCACTTGCCCAATGCCAGCTGAGATCCACTGAGATATTACAGCACATTGGTGACCACTATCTATGCACTCTACTTTTGACAGTATACCCAACCAGGTCCTAGGTGAGAGAGGTTTAAAACCTGTACTGGTACTGTATGACAAGAACCAATGAGCATAGGAATAACTACAAAACCACCCAGTAGAGGGGTGTTAAGTGGCTCAAGTAACATATTAGAGTCAGTACCAGCATCTTCAGGGGCCTTCCTAGCCACAACGGTAACTACAGATTCAGCAGGTATGTGCTCAGTATCTTTTCCTGATACTTGGAGTACCGTTTTCTTTTCAGTAGTGCACATCTTCACTTTCTGCAAAACATCTCTGCAATCAGAATCCAACTTTCCTTCTAGTGTCATGTCAAATTCTGTGTAGACAAGTTGTCTACATTAGCGTATAATGTTCATGCATACAATGCATGAGACGGGTTATTCAGTTCTAACAGGATCCCTGACTACTAGAAAGCCACAATTGGGAATCTTCATGCCCATTGCTTGAACCTCTAGTTCTAGATACCCAAGGTAAGGAATATCAAGACAGTTAGCGCTGTTAACCTAAGCCAGTGAACAGTGGACGATACATTCCCATCCTGTCCATTCAAGTGTTCTCAAAAGAACTGCTCAGTCATGGTGCTCACTTGACCACCTGTGTCCAACAGGCAACGGACAGTGACACCTGATATCTTAAGCTCAACAACAGGACATATTCTGATGGAATGCTGCAACAACTGGTCATGGGATGGCTGTATATTATCTGAGTCTATGAGGTTCCTCTGAATTGCCTGACTCACAACAACCTGAGGGTTGGAGGATGCAGGCTCTACGTCTCTTGCACTTCGCTCTGTGGACAATTCTTGGTCACCTGCCCTCCCACCTGACACTTGAAACATACTAGTTGCCCATCCTCTGTGAACCTTGACTGTAATTTAGGTCGAATGCTTGTAGTGTGCGCAACACCTCTCTGTAAAGCAAGATCTTTCACTGCTTGAGTCAACTCACTTATGGCTTTGCCCTGCTCTGTGACTACTTTAAGTCTATCATCTAGAGTGACAGACTTAGATTCCTGAGCTTTAAGAGTTGAGTTCTGTGCCTGACTACTGCTATACTTTACAGTCTTTGCATTTCCTGAGAACTCTACTAAAAACAGATGAGCCTCCTCTTGCACTTCTATCACTGACTCAGCGTTGTTTTGCGCGTAGCTGTGGAGCTCCTTTCTAAGAGAAGGATCTCTGATCCCCTCTATAAATTGATCTCTGAGCATCACCCTCTTATTAGCCACAGCATGAGCAGAACGATTCAGTAGCAAGTTAAGAGCTTGTGCTAAGGCATGTGAAGACTCTCTTTTGTCTTCACCGTCATGCTGTTTGCGATTATAGAAGCTATGTAACAGCTGCGATGCACTATGCTGGTCTCTAAATGCTTCCCTGAGATAGGTGAACAAGTCATCAGCCTGGTCTTTCTCAGCATCACTGCGCATGTGTGTTTCTTCTAGGGCTACACCCCTGAGCAGTGACATAACAAAATCATACTGATCCTGGTCAGATTGATTTCTAGCACAAAGCACACATTTGACTTCTTCAATATAAAGTCATCAACAGACCTCCCATATTTTTCAACATCACCCGTAAATGGAGCAGTGTGCCTTTCCCTTGACCTTTTGCTTCATTTATCTAATTACCATGGGATCCTCATGCCTACTACACAAGTCTCTAATTTGTTCATTCAAATCAGGTTCAGTTTGTTCATCCTCTGAATGTAACCTTGTGAAAGCTCAAGTTCTTAAGGTCTCTACAACAAGCCTGCAAAATGGGTTGCCACACATCTCCTGCAGAAAACATGACGATTTCACGGCCGCAGTTGCTCTGTATCACTGTCACAGTTCTACTCCTTGGCATCAGTCCCTGATGTCCCAACTCGGTCTCAAGGCAACCACAGTCCACGCAACACCAGGCTCCCCTTCTGCCTCATGGAAACAGTTGTCCTGTTCTTCACCACTACCGTATTATGTATTATATATTGTACTGTATACAAAAATCAAAAACCCTCTAAACTGGCTTGGAATTACCCCAGTCTTGGTACCAAATTCTGTAGCCTGGGAAAAATACACACTCCGGAGAACAAATACTTTTTCCGGTTTTTAATTCATTTATCTGTTCCAGATGTTTTAATGCAAAAAAAGGGTATCAAAATAAAAACAACAAAATAAATATTAAACAACAGTTCCTGCTGATACAATCTCAGCTTAACTTTGGTCCACCCACTTGTGTGTCAACCAGTTACATATGAAGTGTTGAAATAAATAAAACAAAATATATAAAAACCAATACGGTGGTGACAATTTTTGGCACACACGTGCTTAACTTCCAAACACGTATGGCTAGACCCTGAAACAAACTCTCCTTGCTCATGCTACTAGGCCAATGAGGAACTCACACGACCATGCCATCCAGTGGCAATAACTTACTCGCAAAAATCTTTCCTCACCATGCGACCAGTACTCCTGGGAAAAGCAGCCCCAGTTCTTGATGTTTGTCTTTCTAGAACATTGTAACTCTTTTTTTCTCTAAGCCGCATGTGTATAATGACGTCACTGTTTTCTCTTAAAGACACAGGCAGCTATTTTAGCATTACCAGGGTGAATATATAAGTGCACTTTCAACAATAAAAAACATAATATTCATCAGTCATCTGGTTGCATTTAAAAAGGTGTCTGATAAACTAACTTCCTCTCAAGCTGTTGTAAGTACTTGAATGGCTTATCTTCAGCTAGAAACTGGCTTGCCTTGAGTTTTTCACCGATATTGCATATGGCCTTTATGTATGTCAGCATGCTTCATTATTAACTGCACAAGGTCATCTGAGTTTTGTCATGCACCACTTTGGAATAAGAATTGGTTTATTATTGTCACATATACCAAGACACAGTGAATAGCTTGTCTTATATACTGTTTCAGTCATAGTCATTCAGTGATGAATCAGTACTTGCAACTGAATCATACAAGAAGTCTCAGTCCTGAACATGAGTAAATAACCTTCTATACTAACATATCATTACATTACTTATGGCTGGAGTAGATTTAGGAGTACATTAACATGGGAGCACTTAAGGGACCAGCAGATTACCATGTCATCAGACACTGAGGTAGTAGACAGTTTTAGTCATTAATCAGCTATCCAGGAATGTGCTTTTGACTTATGAATAGCCTTGACATATGTGACCATCTTAAAACAAAAGAATAACAGCAGCTGTCTGAATACTGTTCACTCACAAGCACTACATGCTTTGTATCTACCAGCTGTGCATTGACAAAATTATACTCCTGTTTAGCAAGAAAGCAGTATTCTCAAAATGATGAGTGTATTTAATGTAAGTCTTGTTAACAGCATCTGCCTATATAAAGGGTAAATTAAATAAATTGAGCAAACACAAGAGACTGTAAGAATGCAGGTCATGACTACTCTGACAGGAGGTTATTTGCTTCATGTAGTATTGAAAACTGATTATAAATGCAGCTACTATGGACATTGCTTGAAAACACAGGGCATAGAAAATAATGTTGCAGTGACTTCAAATGTCATGGTAATTGCTAAGCTTCTGATAGCAGATGACTTCAAGATGACTGATAAGCTAAAGACTAAAGATTTAAAGATGAACTTTATTTGTCACATCTACATTGAAACAAACAGTGAAACGTATTGTTTGCATCAACGACCAACAGTCTGAATATGCACTGGGAGCAGCCCACAAGTGCCGATATCCCTCCAGAGCCAACATATAATGCCCAGAACTAACTAACTCTTACTAATGCACACATCCTTGGACCTTGGGAAGAAACCAGAGCACCTGGAGGAAACCCTTGCAGTCACGGGGAGAATATACAAACTCCTTACAGACAGTGGCAGGAATTGAATCCTGATTGTTGGCACTGTAAAAGTATTGCACTAATCCCTACGCTACTGAGCTTCTCCTCACGCTACCAAGTCACCCCTACACTACTGTGCTGGCTCTGCACATTATAGAAACATAGAGAACCTACAGCACAATACAGGCCCTTCGGCCCATAAAGCTGTGCTGAACATGTCCTTACCTTAGAGATTATCTACGGTTACCAATAGCCCTCTATTTTTCTGACCTCCATGTACCTGCCCAGGAGTCTCTTAAAAGACCCTATTGTATCCATCCCCATCACCATGGACGGCAGCCCATTCCACAAACTCACCGCTCTCTGCATAAAAAACTTACCCCTGACCTTCCAAGGTCTTCCAAGCACCTTAAAACTGTGCCCTCTCATGCAAGCTATTTCAGCCCTGGGAAAAAGCCTCTGACGATCCACACGATCAATGCCTTTCATCATCTTATACACCTCTATCAGATGACCTCTCATCCTTACTCGCTCCAAAGAAAAAAGGCCGAGTTCATTCAACCTGCTTTCATAAGGCATACTCCCCAATCCAGGCAACATCCTTGTATATCTCATCTGCACCCTTTCTACGGTTTCCACATCCTTCCTGTAGTGTGGTGACCAAAACTGAGTACAGTACTCCAAGTGGGGTCTGACCAGGTTCCTATACAGCTGCAACATTACCTCTCGGCTCCTAAACTCAATCCCACGATTGATGAAGGCCAATGTACCGTATGCTTTCTTAACCACAGAGTCAACCTGTGCAGCTGCATTGAGTGATCTATGGACTCGGACCCCAAGATTCCTCTGATCCTCTACACTGCCAAGAGTCTTACCATTAATACTACATTCTGTCATCATATTTGACCTACCAAAATGAACCACTTCACACTTACCTGGGTTGAACTCCATCTGCCACTTCTCAGCCCAGTTTTGCATCCTATCAATGCCCCGCTGTAACCTCTGACAGCCCCCCACACTATCCACAACACACCCAACCTTTGTGTCATTCCACTTCTTCATCCAGGTTATTTACAAAAGTCACGAAGAGTGGGGGTCCCAGAACAGATCCCTGAGGCACACAACTGGTGACCGAACTCCATGCAGAATATGACCCGTCTACAGCCACTCTTTGCCTTATGTGGGCATACCAGTTCTGGATCCACAAAGCGATGTCCCCTAGGATCCCACGCCTCCTTACTTTCTCAATAAGCCTTGCATGGGGTACCTTGTCAAATGCCTTGCTGAAATCCATATACACTACATCTACTGCTCTACCTTCATCAATGTGTTTAGTCACATCCTCAAAAAATTCAATCAGTCTCATAAAGCCATGCTGACTATTCTTAATCATATTATGCCTCTCCAAATGTTCATAAATCCTGCCTCTCAGGATCTTCATCAACTTACCAACCACTGAGGTAAGACTCAGAGGTCTATAATTTCCTGGGCTATCTCTACTCCCTTTCTTGAATAATGGAACAACATCCACAACCATCCAATCCTCCGGACCCTCTCCCATCCTCATTGATGATACAAAGATCATTGCCAGAGGCTCAGCAATGTTCACTCTCACCTCCACCAGTTGCCTGGGGTACATCCCGCCTGGTCCCGGTGACCTATCCAACTTGACTTACAGTTCATGCACTTTAAAATGCAGATGTAATCAAATTTCTAATAGAAAAGGTTATAGTTATTCTAATATTTATGGCTGAAGAAAGCTGCTTAACAACTGCTGCAGAGAAAGAATTAGCTTAGTAAAATCCCCAGACATTCTTCAAATATCTTTTAGTGGCAAAGTTTGAAGTAAACACTATTAGAGAGTCTTAGTAATTTTTTTGCTTCTCTCTTCCTATACCCAGCAACGTTTTTATTATAAACATGACAAAATCTGCAGATACTGGAAATTCATTCCAGCATTTTAACATTTTTTATTATTTGCAAAAGTTTAGAATATTTTCAGGAAGGTTGCAGAGATTGCAGGGAAGCCAGTGGTGTCACTTATATATTTAAATTTGATTTGCAGGCAGCAAGATAGAAAAGCCTTAGAGGTATACAGGCTAAATACAAGCTAATGCAACTAACATCTTGGCTCAAAGGTCCTGTTTCTGTGATGTATAAGTCTATGATTTTATGATTTAAGATTTTGCTAGGAGTCATTCACAGGCATATCAGAAGATGATTTTCATTTAAACTGCCAGGGAAATAATGCCTGCTTGTATTAAATACTTCCACCCTTGTACATTCTGAATTTGCCACAAGGTGGATAAAATTATTGGAGGAATGTTTCGGTCTATATCCAAACTCAATAGTTTTAGGTAAATCACTCCACCAGAGGGTACTGTCATCCTATATGCTTAAAAGTACAGGGACAAGAAGGCCCAGCATTCAATACAGAGAAAACAAAATGCTGAACTTGGTTTTCTTTGTCTTTATTTTATTTATTTGTTTTGGAATGCATGTCTTCCCTTACTAATTCTCACTTCTTTTTGAAACACGTTGGCCATCTTGGCAATTTACAAGATTTACACCTACCCTGAACTATCCTGGTAGGTTGTCCAAGCTGCAAAAATACTTGTGATCTTTAATTCCTGCATAGATGCACTATGTGACAAGGTGCCTCACATCTGAGTTTGTTCGAATTTCAACATAAAGTTTGATCTTGTCAGTTCAAAGCTTCATTCATGTTAGTCTTTTTTCTTCTCATGTGCTGAGTTATCACGGACATACGACTTTATTCAAATAATTCAATAATTCAAATTTTTGTAGTCAAGTTGGTCTATAGTCAGAGAAAGAGTGCATATGAACATCTCTACCAAGTGATATCTAATGAATAGAGAGATCAATTGAATCTGTATTGAGATACAATGTCCTGATAGCATTTCCTCACAGTTTCTCTGTCACACTACAGAGCATGCATGTTAAAATAATGAAACCAAGAACAATGCTAAATTAAGTCAATCACCCCTGTCTGCTCCCGATTTATCACTGTTTTCCCCCTATCCAGTTGCACCCCATCAATATTTTAACTTTTCACTGTATCTGTCTATATTTATCATATCAGTTACAAAAACTAAAAACAAATCACTTTAGCACCTGCTCCATGATTTAGACACCCTGAACCTGTTAGACCAGTCTACCTATTTTAGTCCTGATTGGCATCTTTCCCCAGGGTGTACTTAATGTCTTTCCCAAAGTAAGTTTTTTTATAATTTCTTATGACTGTTTTGATTTTCAGCTGTTCTAGGCTTTTGTTAACTTGCACTATCACTTCTTTGACATTTAGTCTCTTCCTTTATCCCCGCATACTTTCACAGAAATTCTGAATTATTATTTAGTCCCAGGGTTTCCACCCCTTTTTCTTGATATCCCTAAATCTATATTCCACCATCAATTCCTATTTCAAATGAATCTCCCCGCAATCCCAATTCTGATGCAACATTCAAATGTAAAATATTACAGAGACCAGAAATATAAAATAAATACATAAAACTCTGGAAATATCTTGCAAATCAGACAGCATCAATGGAAAGAAAAGCAGAATTAATTTCTCTGGTTACTGAACTTTTACCAGGTTTGGAGAAAGTTCAAAGCAATGCAAATTTTAGCTTACAATGAAAGTTGGTAAGGGCTTGAAGAAAAATATAGATAATAAGAATTCAGATGAAATAGAATGACATGGCTGGTTATGGTGCCAGCTGAAAGAGATTGGTAAAGATATGCCTGGAGGAGATGCAAAAAGAAGTCAAATTAAATCTAAACTATCATAAGAGGAGAAAAATAGTCTGAATGGCAGAAGTAGGGCAGAATAAAGTGTTGGAACACCTGATTGTTTACAAGTGTTTAATTTTTTGTTGAGTCTTGAAGTGAATGTGCACAGTAAAATTGCAGTCTGTTGCTTGAACTACAGTGAACTTCATTGGAATAGATGGGAGGCCAAGCAGTGTGGTCAGATTTAATAGTGAATCAAAATGAAGAGCACATAAAAGTGGGGAACTATCTGCTGCCTGTGAGGAGTTTTACGTTCTCCCTATAATCATGAGTTTTCTCCGGTTGTTCTAGTTTCTTTCACAGTCCAAGGATGTACTGTTTGGTAGGTTAATTGGTCATTGTAAATTGTCCCATGAATATACCAGGATTAAATTGGGGGATTGCTGGTCGGTGTGACTCCACAGGCGAGAAGGGCCTATTCCGTGCTGCATCTCAATAACTAAGTAAAATAAATCTCTGGTACTAGATTACATCAAATATAAACAATTTTACCTGAGAATCCCGTTCTGGAAAAACACCATGCTTCTGCAGTGCAGCTATTGCTTGGTCTCTTTCTAAGGTCAAAGCATGGACCAATGTCTCCACCTCCTGTAATTTGCGCTCTTTTTCTTGTAGTTCTGCTGTAATCTGCAGAAAATCATATAGCCACACAATCACTTTGGATTTGGATTTCCAGCATCGGCAGACTTTGTTGTGTTTAACATTTAGTTTTGATTGTTTTTGAAAATACTTTCATTTGGTAGATTTACTATATATTTTGCTTGTAATTTTCACAGGATTATTTGTTAATATCCCATTACCAGCTTTAAGCAAAGAAGGCAAGACAGCGGCTATACTTTATTAGGAGTTTGAAGAGATTTGGCATGTCAACAAATACACTCAAAAACTTCTATAGTTGTACCGTGGAGAGCATTCTGACAGGCTGCAGCACTGTCTGGTATGGAGGGACCACTGCACAGGACCAAAGGAAGCCGCAGAAGGTTGTAAATCTAGTCAGCTCCATCTTGGGTACTGGCCTGCAAAGTACCCAGGACATCTTTATGGAGCGGTGTCTCAGAAAGGCAGCGTCCATTATTAAGGACCTCCAGCACCCAGGACATGCCCTTTTCTCACTGGTACCATCAGGTAGGTGGTACAGAAGCCTGAAGGCACACACTCAGCAATTCAGGAACAGCTTCTTCCCCTCTGCCATCCAGTTCCCAAATGGACATTGAATCTTCGGACACTACCGCACTTTTAAAAAAATATACAGTATTTCGGTTTTGCACATTTTAAAAATCTATTCAATATACGTAATTGATTTACTTGTTTATTTATTATTATTTTTTTCTCTGCTAGATTACGTATTGCATTGATCTGCTGCTGCTAAGTTAACAAATTTCACGTCACATGCCGGTGATAATAAACTTGAATCTGATACTTCTTGTACCATTATGTCTTTTGTCATTAAATTTCTTACTATCTTCCTTTTGCAGTCTTCCTTATAGTTATCTTCTCCTTTTGCCCAACCTCTTCAATGCAAAACATGTTTATCTCTAACTTTACCCCATGCCAAAAATTTAATAATTAACATTAACTCCATGTCTCCTTCCATAGATTGTACATGATCTGTTGAGTAGTTCTCAGATTTTGTGTTCATAATTCAGATTTTCATCATCCACAGTAATTTGCTTTGATATTACTGTCAGCCTAATATTGACATATATATTACAAAGCTGGCTTCTGAAATTTTCCTTGCCAATCAGTCCTCGTGACCTGCTCCTTAAATACAAAGAGAATCATGCAATGTCCATTTAAGTAACAACATTTTTGCCAAAAATAGCAGGGTACTAGTTTGAAAACATTACCAAGTTTAGTTGAATTCTCTGTAAATGGCAATATTCCAATAAAGCACATTAAATTCAAAGCCTCTCAATACAACATTACTACACTGCAATAAGTCACAATACCCTGGTTTAAGAACAAAACTTCAGTCTCAAATACCCTCCCCCCATCCCCACAGTGGGACCATAACTTGAAAGCTAATTACAGATCTGCCTCTAATTCCCTCTGCTTTCTTTATTTCCTTGACGGTACACAATACACAAGACTTTTGAGAATGAGACTTGGAATTTGATTATGAGGTACAGAGATCTTGTAGCTGTAGAGCAAAGTTGGTATCATTCTTCGCATGTTCTACATCTAAAAAAATCTATATCTTGATAACAAATTCACAATATAAAGACTGTGACAAAACAATGCACCTTTGTCCTCTACAGGGCCCAATACTTTCTCCTCTTGACAGAGGAACTGATAAGACACACTTTTGGGTAAATTGCCATTTGCCAAACAAATATAGCCTCATCATCTGAGCCTTTTGTGGGAGGACACACACTAACATTTCCAAGATGTCAGTCTAACCATATTTCCTTACTTTCTTTAAGCAAGAATAGTGTGAGTTGGATGATTAGATGTAAAAGTGGCAATAATTCACTCAGTGCAGGAGAGAAAATAATGAAAACCTATCAGAATTTAAAAACAATTATTGAGGCAAATGCAGATTGTACATTATTGCAATGTATTTCAGAGTTCAATAGTCTGACACAACAAGCATATTTAGCTCTACCACCTCAATGAATTCCTAGGCATTTAGAGATAATTGCTTGATCCTTTATTAAGTGAATGAGTGTATTCAGTGATTGGTTGAGCCATAGCAAATGGAGAGATCTCATGTTTAATCTCCAGTTTATGTAGAATTAATTAATTTCTACCAGAGCAGAGGCTGAGTTAGTGGTCAAGTTTCTGGATGTACAAGAGGGTGTACAATAACACAGTCTGAAAATTATAAACACTGGGTCAAGTGTGATGCTTCCCATTAAATCATTTGACAACAGTCACCAGTGAAATATGAATAGACAATCAGAGTAGTCTTTATATCCAGGGTCATCAGCAAGGGAGAGGAGGAGAGTAAAATCATGAAAATTAAATCTACAAAACTTCCAAAATATCACCTATGACAACAAAATACTAACATTTATTTCCAAAAATATTTGTCAAAATATAGAAAGAAATAACTTCTTGAGAATAATAGTGAGAACTGAATTGCTTATTTTACTACCTTAGTGAAATTCTGTAGTTCCCTTTCAAACCCAGTCCTTCCTCAATTCTCAATCAACTTACAACCAAACCCCTTCCCCCCAGAATTTCTTTGTTGTCCACTTGGCCTCCACTGTTCTCTCTGCGTGCTGACCATTATTCCACCAGAAGAATATTCTTCCCTTTCATCTTAGTTTTTCTTGAAATATCTACGAATTGATGAACAACAGATTACAGTTGACACTTAAAAATACATATATCCTAAAATAACGTGGAACTGGTTCAAATACTTCAAATGAAAAGGAGGTATGAAGTGAAAAAGTACTGAATTTCATTTTCTTTGTCTTACCTGGTCTCGGGCTTGACTCAGGCTTTGAATAAGTTCTTCTGATTTTAGGTACTGTCTTCTTTCTATTTCCTCACAGCGTTGTTGCCAGTCCAGCTCTGCCTGTACTTTCATTTGCTCTAGACCCCTCTCCCTTTCTACTGCTTGGACAAGCTGATGTTTATATCTAAATAAGAACAGAAGCAGGATATCAACCTTCTTTGTTATCTATGACTCCACCAATTTTCAAGTTGTGTGCAAATTTACTAATCATACCTCTTACATTCTCATCCAAGTTATTTAAATATCTTACCAAGAGCAAAGGTCTCAGTGCTGATCCTTTCACTGCACTACTTGTTACCTGTTTCAGTCAGAAAAACACCCATCCACCATTACCCTGTGCCTGCTTTCAGCCAGACAGTGTTGTGTCCAGTTTGTCAACATGGCTCACCCACATTTAAATGTTCTGGAACAGCTGAACACGCACGACCATGTCAATGTAAAAACACGTCTACTACTTTGCCCTTATCAATTTTCCAACTCATCCCAACCAGCCCTTAGCTCTGCAGAAGAACTAGGGCTGATTAAGAGAATGGGCAAAGAAGTGGAAGATGTAGTCAAGTGTATGGTCGTGTACATTTGGTAGAATGAATAAAGACATAGACTATTTTCTACATGGGGAACAAATTCGGAAATCGGAGGTGCAAAGGGACTTGGGAGTTCTCATGCGAGAGTCCCTAACAGCAGGGGTCCCCAACCTTTTTTGCACCGCGGACCGGTTTAATATTGACAATATTCTTGCGGATCAGCCAACCTGGGGGGGTGGGGGTTCAAGTAGGGTTAAGCTCACTTCAACATGTCTTTTACAGTTAGGGTTGCCAACTTTCTCACTCCCAAATAAGGGACAAAAGTAGCAGTCAAATACGGGACACTTGTGTTTACCCCGAGAAAGACTACCATGACCATGAAGCCTTGCGCAGGCACCTGTGTGCGCATGCGTGACGTGCACATATGACATGTGCATGTGCATCCGTGCCAATTTTTTTTCCACAAATCGGTTTTGGCTTAATCTTCCCGACTACACTGTACATACATTATTTCTACTTTATATAGGCTGTGTATTTATCATATCATTCCTGCTTTTATTATATGTTAGTGTTATTTTAGGTTTTGTGCGTTATTTGGCATGATTTGGTAGGTTATTTTTTGCAACACACATAAAAGTTGCTGGTGAACGCAGCAGGCCAGGCAGCATCGATAGGAAGAGGTACAGTCCACATTTCGGGCCGAGACCCTTCGTCAGGACTAACTGAAAGAACAGCTAGTAAGAGATTTGAAAGTGGGAGGCGGAGGGGGAGATCCGAAATGATAGGAGAAAACAGGAGGGGGAGGGATGGACCCAAAAGCTGGACAGTTGATTGGCAAAAGGGATATGAGAGGATCATGGGACAGGAGACCTAGGGAGAAAGAAAGGGTGGGGAGCCCAGAGGATGGGCAAGGGGTATAGTGAGAGGGACAGAGGGAGAAAAAGGAGAGAGAGAAAAAGAATGTGTGTAAATAGATAAATAACAGATCAGGTACGAGGGGGAGGTGGGGCATTAGCGGAAGTTTGAGAAGTCAATGTTCATGCAATCAGGTTGGAGGCTACCCAGACAGAATATAAGGTGTTGTTCCTCCAACCTGAGTGTGGCTTTATCTTTACAGTACAGGAGGCCGTGGATAGACATATCAGAATGGGAATGTGACATGGAATTAAAATGTGTGGCCACTGGGAGATCCTGCTTTCTCTGGCAGACAGAGCATAGGTGTTCAGCAAAACGATCTCCCAGTCTGCATCGGGTCTCGCCAATATATAGAAGGCCACAGTGGGAGCATCTGACGCGGTATATCTCCCCAGCCGACTCACAGGTGAAGTGACGCCTCACCTGGAAGGACTGTCTGGGGCCCTAAATGGTGGTGAGGGAGGAAGTGTAAGGGCATGTGTAGCACTTGTTCTGCTTACAAGGATAAGTGCCAGGAGGGAGATCGGTGGGAAGGGATGTGGGGGGACGGATGGACAAGGGAGTCGCGTAGGGAGCAATCCCTGCGGAAAGCAAAGAGAGGAGGGGAAGGAAAGATGTGCTTAGTGGTGGGATCCCGTTGGAGGTGGCGGAAGTTACGGAGAATTATATGTTGGACCCGGAGGCTGGTGGGGTGGTAGGTGAGGACAAGGGGAACCCTATTCCTACTGGGGTGGTGGGAGGATGGAGTGAGAGCAGATGTGCGTGAAATGAGGGAGATGCATTTGAGAGCAGAGCTGATGGTGGAGGAAGGGAAGCCCCTTTCTTTAAAAAAGGAAGACATCTCCCTCGTCCTGGAATGAAAAGCCTCATCCTGAGAGCAGATGCAGCGGAGACAGAGGAATTGCGAGAAGGGCATGGCATTTTTGCAAGAGGCAGGGTGAGAAGAGGAATAGTCCAGATAGCTGTGAGAGTTAGTAGGCTTATAGTAGACATCAATAGATAAGCTGTCTCCAGAGATAGAGACAGAAAGATCTAGAAAGGAGAGGGAGGTGTCAGAAATGGACCAGGTAAACTTGAGGGCAGGGTGAAAGTTGCTTTAAATTCCAGCATCTGCAGATTTCCTCATGTTTGCGAGGTTATTTTTTGGGTCTGGGAACGCTCAAAAATTTTTCCCATATAAATTAATGGTAATTGCTTCTTCGCTTTACACCATTTCGGCACGAAAGGTTTCATAGGAACGTTCTACCTTAGCAGGAGAAATACGGGACAAGGGCGGTCCCGTATGGGACCAACCAATTTAGCCCAATATACAGGATGTCCCGGCAAACACGGGACAGTTGGCTACCCTATGTTCAAGTTCAATAGTGCATGACAAGGAATGAGGAAAGGTGCAGCTGACTCATATCATTTCCTCGCGGCCCGGTAGCACATGCTTTATGGCCCGGTTTCGGTCCGCGGCCCGGTGGTTGGGGACTGCTGCCTAAAAGTAAACTTGCAGGTTGAGTCAGTAGGAAGGAAGGCAAATGCGATGTTACCATTAATTTTCAGAGGACTAGAAAGGACTAGAATATAAAAGCAAGGGTGTAATGCTGAGGCTTTATAAAGGGAAATAAGGGAAATAATAGCTTTTTAAGAGCTATAACTGACAGTTAGCTCTTGTAAAAAAGAAACTGAATTTCATGGGAAATACTTATAACAGTGAATATCTGAAACAGTTGTTTTCTTGACAGATTTCCCTCCTCTTCCACCCTTCTACTATTATCTCTGTCGGAGAACAATCGGTTTGTGGGGATGTAAGCCAACGTTTTTTCAATACCTGCCACATCCCTCCTTGTAGAGTTCTGCAATTTGAATATAAAAATGCAAAAGACACGAAATGCATGTGGAATCACAGCAAGAGTTAGGAGAAACCTTTGGCAATAAAAAGTTTGGCATTGAAAGATAAGAACTTAATAAACAACATGGATATGGTAGGTGAAAGGGTGTTCTTCAATCCATTAATGGCTCTATGACTATGAAATGAAGAAACAAATCTGCAAATGTTTAATTATCCTTTAAACAAAGCTGGAGCGTGTGGGGATGTGTGGTGGGTTGGAGTTACCCTGCTGACGAATGTTGGCTCAGCTATAATGGGTTTACAGAAATATGCTCACTGCCATGAAACTTGAATTACATAACGATTAACATCACATTCTTTATTTAGCGACAGAGCATGATGTAGACCCTTCCATACCTTCGAGCCACATTGACCCTGCAAACCCCCAATCCTGATTAACCCTAATGTAATCATGTGACAATTTACAACGAATAATTGACCTACCCTGTACGTCTTTGGACTAGGGGAGGAAACCGGAGCACCCGAGGAAAACCCACACATTCCACAAGGAAGACATACAGAGACTCTTTGCGGAGTGGCGCCAGACTTGAACTTCGAACTCCAGAACATCCCGAGCTTGTAATAGTGTCACACCACGGTACTGTGGCGCCAACTTCTGAAATAAAGCTCACTTCTTTACTTCTAAATAAGGCTCACTTTGCATATGCCTTTAAAAAAATGTAGTTTCTCGCTCAATGTGCTCCGAAAATGATATTCAGTCTGGGAAGCCTCCAATCTGATGGCAGGAATATCGATTTCTCAAACTTCTGGTTCTGCTTGACCCCCCCCCCCCACATTCCCCATTCCCATTTCCCTCTCTCGCCTTATCTCCTTACCTGCCTATCACCTCCCTGTGGTGCTCCTCCCCCTTTTCTTTAACTTTCATGGCCTTCTGTCCTCTCCCAGCAGATTCCCCCTTCTCCAGTCCAGTATCTCTTTCACCAATCAACTTCCCAGCTCTTAACTTCACCCCTCCTGGTTTAACCTATCACCTTGTGTTTCTTTCCTCCCCTCCCCCCACCCTCTTATCCTGACTCTTCATCTTTTTTTCTTCAGTCTTGATGAAGGGTCTTGGCCTGAAACATAGATGCCGCCTGGCCTGCTGATTTTCTCCAGCATTGTGTGTGTACGTTACTGGGAAAATGGAATGTTCTACTTCTAAAGAGATTTGCATTGCCTCAAGCATAGATTAGATTAGATTAGATTCAACTTTATTGTCATTGTGCTGAGTACAGATACAAAGCCAATGAAATGCAGTTAGCACCTAAACAGAAATGCAAAGATAGTGTCATTTACAAAATAACTGTGAATAAGAAGTAAGTGCTATAGCACACAAATATAAAAGTACTGAGACAGTACAATATGGGTGAAATACTGCTTAGCACTGTGATGTGAGGTTCAGCAGTGTCACAGCCTCAGGGAAGAAGCTCTTCCTGTGCCTGCTGGTGCGGGAGCGGAGACTCCTGTAGTGCCTACTAGATGGGAGGAGAGCAAAAATTCCATGGTTAGGGTGAGATGCATCCTTGATAATGCTTTTCACCCTACCCAGGCAGCGTTTATGGTAGCTGGGCAATTGGGTGCCAATAATCTGCTGGGCAGTTTTCAGCACACGCTGGCGTGCTTTGCGGTCCGATACGGGACAACTGCCATACCACACTGAGATGCAGTTGGTGAGTATGCTCTCAATGGTACAGCGGTAAAAGTCCGTCAGTATCCTGGGACAGAGGTGAGCTTCCTTGATGCTCCGCAGGAAATAAAGGTGTTGTTGTGTCTTTTCGATCAGGATGGAGGAGTTCAGGGACCAGGTGAGATCCTCGGAAATGTGGACACCAAGGAATTTGAAGCTTGATACATGCTCCACTACAGCTCCATTGATGTAGATGGGAACGTGAGCGTGGCTCCTAGCATGCCTGAAGTCCACAATGATCTCCTTGGTCTTCTGGGTGTTAAGGGCCAGGTTGTCGTCGGCACACCACGCAGCCAGATGCTGGACCTCGTCCCTGTAGGCCGTCTCGTCATCCCCTCTGATCAGGCCAACCACCATGGCGTCATCTGCAAACTTGATTATGGAGTTAGAACCAGGTACAGGAACGCAGTCATTGGTGAAAAGGGAGTACAGAAGAGGGCTCAGCACACAGCCTTGAGGCACACCAGTGTTCAGGGTGAGAGTGGAGGAGGAGAGGTCGTCTAACTTAACTGATTGGGGTCTGATCTAATGTTCCCAAATTTTCCCTACAATGTTCCAACTGACTGCATTTCCTTGCTACCTAGATTTACTGTTTTATTATTAAACTGTTAATAAAAAAATCTCATTATTACCATGTACACCCAGGCTACACAGTTGTCATGCAGAGTATAAATACAGCCATGATAGATATGTAGCAGAATGCTCATACCAAGCAGCAGGTATTACCACTACCTCATAGCTCCAGTGACCCAAGTCTATGATGATGGCTGTGTGGTACTTACATATTCTCCCTGTGAATGTATTGGTTTCTGTCAAGTTCTCTGGCTTCCTCCCACACCCTCCAACAGTTTAATTGGCTGCTGTAAATTTTCTGTGGCGTATATGGGTGGGGATTTGATGTGTATGTGAGGAATGTTACAAGAAAATAAGTGGGAAATGAGAATGACTGATTGCTCGTTCAGCTGGCATAGATTCAATAAGCTGAAGTGGTCTTCTTTTTGTTTGGCAGTATACATGTGTACGATTGAATGACAATAATCTGAACTTGAACTTGAACTTTCATGGCAAAACGAACCACGAGAAATAAAAAAGTTCGTCTCCCATAATGTGTTCACATCATTCTAGATTACATGTCTGTTTCACCAATTGCAGTTTCATTGTTGTCACTCCATAAATAAGAGAAAGGCTGTTCATATTTTTCCAAATTTTATGATGCAACATATTCCAAGTCTGTGGTAATTAACCAACAGTATCAGAGCTCTTAAAAATAAAATCTCCAACTGTGATATGCAAGTTGTCTTGAAAATTGTGATAACTTTGATCAGTTTATTCTTTACAAAAGAAACATTAATTTCATATTCCAATTAGTCCTTAATGGAATAGAAATTCTAATTCCAATGTTTCAACTAGAACTGCAGGCATTTCAAAAAGCTAAGCATCCTTCACTTCAAGTGAGGAAGATGTACCATTTTACAGCTGAAACACAAAGCAGCTTACTTTTCCACATCCTCTTTGTGCCTTGCCATCTCAGCTCTCAACTTTGAATCCTGCTCCTGTAATGTTTTAATTTGTATGTCCTTAGCAACGGTCTCTTTGGAGATCTGTGCAATGTGACCATCCCACCCGACTTTCATTGTAGAAAGCTCATCACGCAACCTAGAAAAACAAAAAGTCAAAACCCAGAAAATTTCGCAGGCCTGTTACAAAACAAATCAATTAGGCCATCTTCAAGCCACTGTGAGATGAAATGCATAATGATGCATTAATAAATGTTCTACAGTGCTCTTTCAGAGGCAACAACAATTATACCACTAAACAGAATTTTTTTTTAAATACTGCTCTGTCCTGATTTTCTTTTCATTGATTATGTGCACTGAGGAAGAATCCTAACGATTAAAATTAATGAGTGCTCATTCTCTTCTATTTCATCCTGTGATAGCATGCCCTGGTTTTATTAATAACTGGACAGTTCTGTTGTTCAGCGAACTGCTCACTAATCTAAACAGTTATTACATTTATTACAATGTGCTCTCTTAATTACGATCCTGAATACAGATTTACACAAAGGTCTTCAGAAAACTTTCTTGTACGTGAAAAATTGGTCTCAACAGCTTCCAACCAAAACTGACATCTATTGTACCGAGTTTGCATAATCATACTGCATGTGTGTGCGGGGTAGGAGGTGGGAGAGGAAGGGTTGAGGTGAACGTAAATATAAAGTTGTTTTTTTAAAAAGTGTCATTAATTTCGGTTTTAAATATTATTTTTGACAGAATGAAGTTCAGTGCAAAGGGTCTGTGAGTAATGAACACACAAAGTGTCAAACACAAGTGATTCAAGATGTTAGAGATAAATGGATTGTAACTGATTTGCTTTGAATTTCTATCATCTCTTCTTAACACAAACATGCACTGGTGGGATTCCACACACTCTAATGATCAGGGAGTTTGGCTTCATACTCAAGTTATACACCTAATAATCATCTTTTTACTGTCACTTTACAACAGGGACTACTGGATTCCCCTCCCAGGAACATAGAAGATAAATATGATATTGTTTATGCAATCTTACATTAAGTCATATACCTTCCCACAGAAATAGAAAATGGGGGAGGGATCCCTCTATAGGGTGAGGTCAGGTTGTTGAAATACTTTTAATGTTTATGAAATTGTCTGGTTAAAAGATTAATAAGGGCACTTACAGTGTGAAAAAATAACAAACTAGTACTTGTGTAATAGCTGTTATATGCACATTGGACTTGTTGATGAACCTGAAACTGGAAATAAAATGACTGAAATGCTCACCTGGAGTCTGATGCTAAGAGAAAAAAGGTTATTTAAAATTGATGAGCCTTGTGGTTCTACTGTAGTCATCCAAATGTAGTACTTACTCAATTAATTCCCTTTTTGCAAGCATTTCCTGATCTATTGGCCATTTCCAGCTTTCTTCCTTTGATTTTTAGGTTCCCTTTGTCCTATCCAGCCCTCCCCAAACCTCATTATAAATTTGGTTTTCTCACTGCCTGGTTATGATGAAAATTTGAGCCTAAATATTAATTCTGTTTCTCTTGCCACAGATTTTGCCTGACATGTTGAACACAAGCATTTTTATCAAGCATTTCACATAGATGCATGTAGAATAAACCATTCCTGAACAACTACTCAATTTAAACTGTTGTTTCTAATAATAGAGTATCCAATAATAGACTTCTACTGTTTTAGGAAATATAAGCCAAATTGTAATTGGCATTACAATCCTTCATAGGTCAAACTCAAGTGTACATCTGAGGTTTAAACAGCAGCGACTTGTTCAGCAATTGCACCTGATAAAAATTAGCTTTCAATTCCTGACCCGATTGCTTATAGGACCTAGTTTGACAATTTGTTTAGCTTTGAAACTCATTATCCTGGATCCATTATATCACATTGCAATCTGCATTTCATACTATAAAGCCTGCCACTTAATTCTTTTGCAAGAGTTTTACTGACATATAGAGCTTCAATGCAAAATCAGCAACCAATTTAGTACAGTCGGCCCTCTTTATCCGCGAGGGATTGGCTCCAGGACCCCTCGCGGATACCAAAAAAACACGGATGCTCAAGTCCCTTATTCAACGTCTTTAAATGCAGTGGACCTTAGGACCCAGCGGAACCCCGGACTTTATTTAACCTGTCTCAGTATGGTGGGTATTAGGACCCGGTGGCGGAGCTCTGAATCCGCAGTGTTTCTGTTCATGAAAATAATCACCATCGCGATTTAAAATAAAGTGGAAATAATAAAGCGATCAGAAAGGGATGAAACGCCATCGGTCATTGGAAAAGCGTTAGGCTACAGTCAGTCAATGATCGGAACAATTTTAAAGGATAAAATGAGAAAGGCCTTGCCCGATTAAAGCTACAATTATTACTAAGCAACACAGTGGTTTAATTATTGGGTTTTGGGGTTTTGGGTTTTTGATCCTCCACATCAATCCGGCAGGGATGGACAGCGTGCTCGGGAGCGATCTGTCACTGTATCGAACTCGGGAACTTCCATTCCCAAGCCCGGCATTGAAACATACGTTTCTTAAGTATTTTATATGCATAGAAAGGTAAAATATATACTATATACTAAGACAAACGTTTGACTAACTGACACTAAATAATACCGGATGTACCTGTTCCAACTTAAGTTAGTAAGAGAACTTCCATTTTTTTATCCCGATCCACGATAACCTACGCACATCCTCCCGTACACTTTAAATCATCTCTAGATTACTTATAATACCTAATACAATGTGAATTCTATGTAAATAGTTGTTATACTGCATTGTTTAGGGAATAATGACAAGAAAAACAGGCTGTACATTCTGTACATGCTCAAACAGCAAGCGTTGGAAGAGCATTTCCGGGTTTTCTTGATTCGTAGTTGGTTGAATTCGTGCATGCGGAACTCACGGATAAGGAGGGCCGACTGTACTGTCAATTGATCATGGGAAAGAGAAACACAGCTGGGCATGCACTGCCACTGAAACCTAGATAATAGCAAGAAATTTGCAATGTAATAATGGAAAACTATTAGTGCCATTATAAATCTGAAGAAACTGATAGGAATTTGCGGCATCTAGATGTGCTATTCCAGGTAAAATTCTCTAAGGCAGGGGCCTGGCCCAGTATGATTCAGCTTAATGTAACTTACTTCTCAATAACATCCTCTTTCTCTTTTAGGGCATCTATATGGCTCCATTCCATTCGCCGTTTCTCCATTTCGACCGTCTCCAAGCTGATATGTAAATCACGTATCTTATTGTTCAGTTCCCTTATCTGTTCTGTGTGTGCTTGCTTTGTAGTAGCAAGTTTTGCATCTCTCTCACGAGCAAGACGATCAAGTTCAGAATGTCTAAGGAAAGATGAGACCTTTTAAATATAATGAACTAATCATTAAGTTACTCAATTATGAATAATCAAAAATATCTTCCAATTTGTCCAGTGATAAGAGGAACTCTGCACGAGAAAAACACAATCCAAAGCTTTCCTAAAATCATTGGAATACTGCATCCCAACAACTATCACAGAAAAGACACCTTTATAGATGTCTTTTGCCTTGGAGAATAGCTGCTAAATTAGTGTTTCCAAAAACTTCTCCAAATTCTTGAATGAATCTCTACATTTCTCAAGTTTCAACACGTTTCATCCCTTATTTTAATTAATAGTGAACGTGACTATGATTACCATAATCTTAAACTTCAGTCTGCTTTCTATCCTCCTTTAAAGTGTTCCTTTAAAGCTATCTCTTATATCAATACCTTGTTAATATGTCCTTTTGTGTTTTAGTGCAAAATTGTATTTCTTGAATTTTTTTGCTACGTTAAATATTCTATGCAAATAAAAGTTCTAGTTGTTTACTTATTGATCCATTATGGAAATTAATATAGGAGAGTTTGAAAAATAACCTGGAAACACTATTCAGTTACATTATCCCGTGATATACTTGATTTTACTTGATGCAGATTACATATATCATTCTCCTCACTGATTGATTTCAAAGTATACAGGAGAATGTGTAAACACTTGCACGTGGAGATTACTCTGGAGACAGAAACAAATGACTAAAACCAGCAGTTCTGTTTAAGCCTCACTTCTGAAAATACAAAATTCTCCTCTCAAGTTTTATGATTTGTACAGTAAGAAGAACCAAGCATTCCACTACTTCAAGATGGTGGGCTTCACAGATGAGTGATAATAGATGAGTTGTTTGGGGTTGGGATCTTGGATGTATTGATGGGGGTGAGAATTGGAAGAGCAGCCCCACTGTTTGAGATTCTATATTCAGGATGCTCTTTTCAGATTGTTCATTTAATTGCTACGACACCAAGTGCATTTGAACTTGAAGCTTAAGCAAACAAGAAACCTTCTTGGCTTATGTGGAAGACCTGATGCTTGGTTCAAAAAATATCGTCTCATTTCTTTTGGTCCACTACTCTGGGAAAAAAGTGTACGTGCACATCTGGTTTTTAATTTTATGACTAATGGTGTTGCACCATAGCATGGTTTTATTTTTAGAACAATGGTAAAACTAAGGTCTAAAGCAGTGGTCCCCAACCACCGGGCCGCGGATCGGTACCAGGCCCCAAAGCATGCGCTATCGGGCCGCAAGGAAACAATATGGTTTGGTGATAGGAGTCAGCTGCACCTTTCCTCATTCCTTGTCATGCCCACCGTTGAGCTTGAACGCATGCGAGGTCATTACCCGCGCGTCATCCATGTCAGCGCGGGAAGAAGATCAACTCCTCGAGCTTGCAAATGACGACGGGCTGAAAAGTATGTTTGACATAACATCTCTGCTGGCATTCTGGATCAAAATCAAGGCTAAATATCCTGAGATAGCCAGGAAAGCACTGAAAACGTTGATTCCATTTCCAACATATCTCTGCAATGAATGCAACGAAAACCAAATTGCGGAATAGACTGGACATAAGAAACCCCCTTCGAGTATCACTGTCTCCCGTCATCCTTCGATGGGACCGTCTTGTTGCAGGGAAACAAGCCCAGGGCTCCCACTGATTCAGCGATATTGGTGTGTTGCAATGATTTTATATGTTCATACGGGGAAAATATGTGCTGTGTGTTTAATATCCAAACTTACTTATATAACCATATAACAATTACAGCATGGAAACAGGCCATCTCTGCCCTGCAAATCCGTGCCGAATGCTTCTCTCACCTAGTCCCTCCGACCTGCACTCAGTCCATAACCCTCCATTCCTTTCCTGTCCATATACCTATCCGATTTTTCTTTAAATGATAATATCGAACCTGCCTCTACCACTTCTACTGGAAGTTCGTTCAACACTTACTTCAAGCTCCCCTGTCCTCCCCTGATAATTGACTTATCACTATATTCATGCGAGGAAAATATGCGCTGTGTGTTTAATATTAAATTCATTAGATAAATCCTTTTAGAAACGAAATTGAGTGTATTAGCCACTTATCACCTATATTCCGGACATGATTAACACCCCCACCCCCAACCCTGAACAGAATCGCCAAAAACGATTTGTGGAAAAAATTGGCACGTCATGCGCACTGGTGCCCATGCAAGGCTTCATGGTCATTGTAGTCTCTCTGGGAAACAACGTATTTGACTGCTACTCTTGTCTGTTGGCAACCCTGACCGCCGCCGCCCCCCCACCCCCGTCAGCCGGTCCGCAAGAATATTGTCAATATGAAACCGGTCCGCAGTGCAAAAAAGGTTGGGGATCCCTGGTCTAAAGGAAGAGACCTGAATGTTACAGAAGAATGGTTTCCGAGCAGTACATAACTGCAATTGCTCTGGGAGGACTGAGTAAGGACATTGCTTGATATTTTAAACTCTAATGTTTTAGAACAGAGAATCTAGGAACCTTCGGCCCACAATGTTGTGGCGACCACGTAACCTACTCTAGAAACCGCCTAGAATTTCCCTACCGCATAGCCCTCCATTTTTCTAAGTGCCATGTACCTATCTAAGAGGCTCTTAAAAAACCCTATTGTATTTACTTCCACCACCGCCACCAGCAATGCATTCCACATACTCACCACTCTCTGTGTGAAAAGCTTACCCCTGATGTCCCCTCAGTATCCATTTCCAAGCACCTTAAAACTATGCCACCTCATGTTAGCTACAGTGGCATGCAAAAGTTTGGGCACCCCGGTCAAAATTTCTGTTACTGTGAATAGCTAAGCGAGTAAAAGATGAACTGATTTCCAAAAGGCATAAGGTTAAAGATGACACATTTCTTTAATACTTTAAGCAGAAAACTTTTTTTATTTCCATCTTTTACAGTTTCAAAATAACAAAAAAGGAAAAGGGCCCCAAGCAAAAGTTTGGGCACCCTGCATGGTCAGTACTTAGTAACACCCCCTTTGGCAAGTATCACAGCTTGTAAACGCTTCTTGTAGCCAGCTAAGAGTCTTTCAATTCTTGTTTGGGGGATTTTTGCCCATTCTTCCTTGCAAAAGGCTTCTAGTTCTGTGAGATTCTTTTACATGCACTGCTCTTTTGAGGTCTAACCACAGATTCTCAATGATGTTTAGGTCAAGGGTTCTTTCCCCGTCAATGAGGGAAAAATCCCCTCTCCAACTGTTAAGCACGGGGGCGGATCGATCATGTTTTGGGCTTGTGTTGCAGCCAGTGGCACGGGGAACATTTACTGTTAGAGGGAAGAACGAATTCAATTAAATACCAGAAAATTCTGGAAGCAAACATCACACTGTCTGTAAAAAAGCCGAAGAGGAAAAGAGCATGGCTTCTACAACAGGATAATGAATCTAAACACACCTGAAAATCCACAATGGACTACCTCAAGAGGCGCAAACTGAAGGTTTTGCTATGGCCCTCATAGTCCCCCGACCTAAACATCATCGAGAATCTGTGGATAGACCTCAAAAGAGCAAAGCATGCAAGACGACCCAAGAATCTCACAGAACTAGAAGCCTTTTGCAAGGAAGAATGGGCGAAAATCCCCCAAACAAGAATTGAAAGAGTCTTAACTGGCTACAAAAAGCGTTTACAAGCTGTGATATTTGCCAAAGGGGGTGTTACTAAGTACTGACCATGGAGAGTGCCCAAACTTTTGCTTCGAGCCCTTTTCCTTTCTTGTTTTTTTGAAACTGAAGATGGAAATAAAGTTTTCTTGCTTAAAGTATTAAAGAAATGTGCCATCTTCAACTTTATGCCTTTTGGAAATCAGTTCATCTTTTACTCTCTTAGCTATTCACAGTAACAGAAATTTTGACCACGGGTGCCCAAACTTTTGCATGCCACTGTATTTCAGTCCTGGGAAAAAGCTTCTGGCTATCCACACAATCAATGCCCCTCATCATTTTATACACCTCTATCAGGTCATCTCTCATCCTCTGTCGCTCCAAGAAGAAAAGGCCAAGTTCAGTCAACCTATTCTCATAAGGTACGCCCTCCAATCCAGGCAACATCCTTGTCAATCTCCTCTGCACTCTCTATAGAATCCACATCCTTGATGTAGTGAGGTGACCAAAACTGAACACAGTACTCCAAGTGGGGTCTGACCAAGGTCTTATATAAGCTGTAACATTCCCTCATGGCTCTTGAACTCAATCCCATGATTGATGAATGCCAACACACCATATGCTTTCTTAACAACACTGTCAACCTGCACAGCAGCTTTGAGTGTCCTATGGACAAGGACCCCAAGATCTCTCAGATTCTCCACACTGCCAAGAGTCTTACCATTAGTATTATATTTTGTCTTCAAATTTGACCTACCAAAATGAACCACTTCACACTTATCTGAGTTGAAGTTCATTAACTGACTTATCTTTTGAAGAATGGGATAGATTGGGTATTAAATGATTTCAGGATTTGTTTGATAGAGGGAATCTCTCTTCTTTTGTGCAACTTTCAACGAAATTTAACCTTTCCAACACTCACTTTTTCGATACAGATTAGAGAATTTTTAAGATCTCAATTACTTACATTTCCTACAAGTCCAGATAAGAAGATAGTAGATACAATTTTAAACCTGAAACCCTTTGATAATGGTTCAATATCTTACATTTATGGTCTACTGTTGGGACTGAAAAAGGCCTCTTTAGGTAAAATTAAAAGAGATCGGTTTAACTGTAATGAGCCCTTTTATTTTCTTCCTTTTTTCTGTAACTGTTAAGTAACTGTCAATTTACTTTCTTTATAATTTTATGCTGGTGTATGATCTCTCGTATCTGATGAGAGCTGGAAGATTATTTTAAAGTCGATTAATTCTTCATCATTATGTGCTCGTCATTCTTTATTACAATTCAAAGTGGTACATAAAGTTCATATGTCTAAAGACAAGCTTTCCCGTTTCTATGCAGATATTTCCCCTTACTGTGATAGATGTACTAATGGAATGGCCACACTATCTCATATGCTCTGGACACGTCAGAGCCTTGAAAAATTCTGGAAAGATGTATTTCAAACTTTTTCTGCACTTTTCAATGTCAGCTTTAAGCCCAATCCTTTGACTGCCTTGTTTGGTATTGTTGAAGATAGTGCTACAAAATTGAAGCCATCTAATTTGAGGGTACTGGCCTTTATGTCTCTTATGGCCAGGAGGGCGATCTTGCTCAAGTGGAAGGAGGCCGCCCCGCCCACTCATGTTCAATGGCTATCTGACATTATGTTGTGCCTTGATCTAGAGAAGATTCATTGTTCGATTTCTGATTCTGAACATGATTTTGTAATGTTATGGGGGCCCTTTCTGAATTATTTTCACAATCTTTGAACTGTTATTAAAGTATGGATCTGAGCCATTATTATTAAAATATCATATGGTAAGGTATTCTTTTTTTTACCAACCAGCTCATTTTGGTAGTGGGGATAAATTTTTCTAAATAAAATACAATTATATTATTCTATTTCATTTCATAATTCAATCTTTTTTTATACATGATTGATTTGGAATATGGGATACTGTGATCATATTACTGTGATTTAAATGCAATATAATTCGTATTATTTACTTGTATCCTTATTTTATATTTGTATTCATGTAATTTATATAATAATAAAAATATTGAAAAAGTTGTTCATCTGCCACTTCTCAGCTTAGTTCTGCATCCTATCGATGTCCTGCTGTAACCTCTAACAACCCTCCAGACTATCCACACGCCCCCAACCTTTGTGTCATCAGCAAATTTACTAATCCACCCTTCTACTTCTTCATCCAGGGCATTTATAAAAGTCACAAAGAGGAGGGGTCCCAGAACAGATCCCTGCAGAACACCACTCGTTACCGACCTCCAGGCGGAATACAAACCATCTACAACCAGCCTTTGCCTTCTGTGGGCAAGCCAATTTTGGATCCACAAAGCAAGGTCTCCTTGAATCCCATGCCTCCTTACTTTCTGAAGGAGCCTTGCATGGGAAACCTCATCAAATGCCTTACTGAAATCCATATACATTACATCCACTGCTTTTCCTTCATCAATGTGTCTTGTTACATCCTCAAAGAATTTAATCAGGCTCATAAGGCACGACCTGCCCTTGACAAAGCCATGCTGACTATCTCTAATCAGATTATGTCTCTCCAAATGCTTATAATTCCTGCCTCTCAGGATCTTCTCCAACAACTTGCCCACCACTGAAGTCAGACTCATTGGGTTATCTCTACTCCCTTTCTTGCACAAGGGAACAACATTTGCAACCCTCCAATCCTCCGGTACTTCTCCCGTCTCTATTGATAACGAAAAGATCATTGCAAGAGGCTTAGCAATCTCCTCCCTCACTTCCCACAGTAGCCTGGGGTATATCTCATTTGGTCCCGGTGACTTATCTAACTTAATGCTTTTCAAAAGCTCCAGCACGTCCTCTTTCTTAATGTCTATATGCTCAAGCATTTCAGTCTGCTACAAGTCATTTTGGTCAGAATATTGGTTCCTGTAGTCTTGCCATGCTACTACACTAGCAATTTGCACTATAAATCTCATTTATAAACACATAGAACAATCCAGACTATCCAGTAATAAATGCTGTCATCAAATTTTAAAATAGGAAATATGTGTTCATAATAGAAGCCAGTGTCCACAAGGATGGTATCTAATCTCTGCTAGTAAAGGAAAGGTTATACGTTTGTACATCTAGCAGAGCACTATCATGTTGAGATTCAGAAATCACTAATAAGGTAGGCAACAAGCCAATTAATTTAATTATCAACCACTTCAATGTGCTTTTCCATATCTAATATCAAAACTTCAAACTTACCTTTTGTTAGGACAAAATATTTTGTAAAACTTCAAATGTACAACAAGTTGTAAGAGTTTATTTAATGTCAAATTTGTAGTGTAAATGCCCATACTCTGCTTGCAAGCTGAGATGGAAAAAGTGTAATGAATGTAGAAAGACTAAACAAGGTAGATGACCTGAGCATTACATACTTGCACCTGATGGAAACTTGCTGGTGTATTTTACTGATGACATTTCCTGCATTACAACAGTAACCACAATTCAAAAGTATTCATTAAGTTGCAAAGGGCTTTGATATCTTTAAAGTTGTAGGTACCATAAAAATCAGAATTTCTTTCGCTTCTTCCAAAACAACTTACTAATTATATCATTATTTACATCTTGATATTTGACAGTTTTTAACAATTTGGTCAAAGTTCTTTAGTTTAAGAGGATGACAGGGGCTCTATAAATGTACCAGTTCTTGCACAGGGTATCTCAAAGAAAGACTGTTGCTGAGTCAAAGAAACCTTAAAGGTTGTAATCCAGGCCTTCTGTTGAATTGCAGTACCTTCAGTTTCAGAGGTTAATTTGAAAACATTATCATGTAATATAAACTACTTAATTTTTCTTTCTCCTTGTACTTTTATATCAACTTGCTGAAAGTTAAAAAAAAAAGCTTTGTTTTAAAAATATCATAACAGATAATTCAAGTGCAGCAATGTACTTGTGGTCTGAAAGAAAAGTTCCCCATAAATGTAGCATGCAGTATTTACAGTCCAATATCGAGCTGCAGGATTAAAAGCTGCGTAAGCTTTTGTTTTAGTGTTTCTGAAGAGCAGAAACATTTACTTATACAACTGAGGTCATTACTTACTGACTGCAAACAGAAAACAAAGTTTATATTATATTTTTATATGCAGCTCTTGTACTTTGTTTATTTACACTTAACAAGTTTCCACACAATAACATTGTTAGCTGTGCTGAATCAATACACAGCTGCGAACAACAGAAAAAACTACCTTTGAATAAACCAGAGGACTAGCAACAAAATGATGTAAAACTACAAAAGTATTTTGGAACCATCAATGGTGAAAATAAAGCTTTTATATTTTAGAAGTTAATATAGAAGTTATAATATAGAAGCATAATATAGAAGTTATATTAAATTTGTTAATGTATTTTTTTGCTGAACAGAGCTTTTAAAAGTTGTATGCTTGAGTATTAACTTGCTGAATCTCATGAAGCTCACCAATTCTTTGGTTAATACTCATGGCATTGAAAGGAATTAGGGATTATGATTGAATACTACCCCACTTATCCAACTGACATACATGATATAAATGTCTCTTGAAATTTGTGATTTATAAAATATTTCATGTCTATTTATTTTGTTGTGTGGCATATGGGAACTGCAACAAAATACCAAAGGTCAAATAAAAAATTATTGTCATAATACCATCAAGTACATTATTCATGAAACTCAAATTTGATAAAATGCTTACTGCATAACAATAAAAGTACAACTCATTACCATAATCCACACCAAATCCAGGGGCTACTAATTATTGTTTCCATACTATTTTAGTGGATCACTGATAAACTGACCTAGCTCTTACAGGCCTCAAAAGCAAGAATATCACTACAGTCACATCAAGTCAATCTCTGGATTTCTCCTCCATTTGAATTTTTTCTACTCATTCCCTTTACAAAATTTACATAGTAGGTTGAGTTGATAACTTTAGTTATACAGTAGTTCTGTCAATGACTTCAATGCGAACATCATTTTGAGCACAGTTGAGAATGAGCTGATTTTTCGTATTATGAGATGAAACACTAAACAACACATCAGACCAGCAATCCTGCTGAAAGCCGAGAATTGCAGCTTGCACATAGCACCAATATATTGAGAAAATACACTTTATTAAGACAAAAAGCTATTATTTACTAAACATTGAAGGATGGTTGATGGTATCAACTCCACTCTCAGACAACAAATTCTGGGGCATTTTGAGCAAGGAATCTGGCCTGACACTGCAATGTCAGGAGCTTGCTTGTCCAAAGTATGTTATTTCTAATGAACTGTTAAATGCACTAACTGCTTTTCAGGTGAATGTAAAATATCTCAAGGTACTATTTACAAAGGAACATTAAAATCCTTCCCATGCATGGCTATCACAGTTTCCTTAAACCAAAACAAATTATCTTTGATTTAATATTAAAACAGGTTTGGATAAAACATGACTGACCTAAAACTTCATTTCTATTTCTCTCTCCATTGATGCTGCCTGTGCTGTTGAGCAAGACCGGCACTTTCAATTTTTATATTTAAATATTTATCTGTATCCCGGGCCATGAGCTGAATAAGCTGTGGAATATTTGAACCCATTTTTAGGGATATGAGGAACAGGATATAATTCCCCTTATTTCTTCCAAAATAATATGTAAGAAGTTTAAGCCGACATCCATTGAAATAATCTACATAGCTCTGGTGTGATAACTATATCTTACAAATAAATGGATATGTATACACTATAAGGTTGAACTAAGTATTTTTAAGATTTTCTTTACTCTTTAAGTCTCTACATAAAAGTACTGTACCTTTCAACGCTTAAAGGGAGAAAGTAAAGGCTTCTTGCCAGCTAATGGAAATGCAGAATTCATGTTGACCTTGGAACTGCATGAAATACTTCTCTATATATAAAATCACTCAAGTCTGATTTCCCTCATCTTGACAAGCACTTCATTTTCTCTCTTGGTGCCTTAAATAGTGACCACTAAAATTCTTCCAAATCTTGTTGGCAACAAATTATTTATAATTGGAGCCCTCCAAGTAGTTCAGTTAGTCAGTTAGTTAAGCCATAAGTAGCTGAGCCATAAATATTTAGAAGGCATCATAGTCAATATACAGGTTATAATAAATTTACCAGAAGTACAGGGGAGCAGTAATAATAGTACAGAATTTAAAAACAATGAATATATCTAAAAAGGAAAGTACTAGAAAAATAGGGATAATGAAAGCCAGTCAATAACTTGAATCTCTTAGCCTGCATCAGAGGGTACTCTACTGCTGGTGGACATATTAGTGATAATCCTTCAAAACGTCCGTTGTTTTGAAACTGTCCTGACAGATTGGAATGTGACAAATATCTCAGTTACTTTACAAAGAAGGAAGAAAGAAAATAGGGAACTGTTGGCCAGTTAACCGCATATCAGTTGCTGGTAAAACATTAGAATTTATTACCGAGGAAATGAAACAGGGATTCAATACTAAAATATTAATCCAGCTAGTTGAGTGGTGTTGCAGCAACAACCTTGTACTCAGTGTCAGTAAGACAAAAGAGCTTATTGTGGATGGTAGGAAGGGTAAGATGATGGAACACGAACCAATCCTCATAGAGGGATCAGAAGTGGAGAGAGTGAGCAATTTCAAGTTCTTGGGTGTCAGGATCTCTGAGGATCTAACCTAGTCCCAACATATCGATGCAGCTATAAAGAAGGCAAGACGGCAGCCTTATTTCATTGGGAGTTTGAAGAGATTTGGTTTGTCAACTATAACACTCAAAAACTTCTATAGATGTACAGTACCGTGGACAGCAATGTGATAAGCTGCATCACTGTCAGGTATGGGTGGGGGGGGGGGGCACTGCACAGGACAAAAGGAGCTACAGAAAATTGTAAAGTTAGTCAGCTCTATCTTAGGCACTAGCCTCTATAGTACCCAAGATATCTTCAAGGAGAGGTGCCTCAGAAAGGCAACGTCCATTATTAAGGACCTCCATCACCCAGGGAATGCCCCCTTCCCATTGTTACCATCAGGACAGAGGTACAAGAAGCTTAAAGGCACACACTCAGTGATTGATGAACAGTTTCTTTCCCTCTGCCATCTGATTCCTAAATGGGCATTGAACCCATGAACACTACCTCACATATCGGAATGTGTGATATCCTTAGATGCTGAGAAGGCCTACAATCGGGTTGAATGAAGTTATTTATTTAAAACATTAGAAAAATTTAATTTTGCATCAGATTTTATTCAATGGATTAAATTACTTTATTTATCTCCTTCTGCTCGGGTTGTTACTAATTTTCAAAGTTCCAAACCATTTAAACTTCACTGCGGAACTAGACAAAGGCTGTCCGTTGAGTCCTTTGTTTTTTGATCTAGCTTTAGAACCCCTTGCCATTGCTTTTCAAGAATCTAATGATATCAATGGTATCTTAAGGAAAGGTATCACCCACAAAATCTCGCTTTACACAGATGATATATGGCTTTTTATCTCTAATATTGAGACCTCGTTACCTTGCGTACTTTCTTTACTCTCCCATTTTAGCCAGTTTTCAGGATATAAATTGAACCTATATAAGAGTGAATTATTTACTTTAAATAATTTGGTATCAATTAATACTAATCTCCCTTTTAAAATTGTAAGGAATCAATTTACTTATTTGGGTGTAACAGTCACTAAGAATTACAAACACCTGTTTAAAGAAAACTTGCTTACTTTATTGAACCATGTAAAAAAGATATCATTAAATTGGTCACCTCTTTCAGTATCGTTGATTGGATGAATTAATTCTATTAAAATGAATATTCTACCTAAATTTAAATATCTTTTTCGGGCTTTACCCGTTTTAATTCCTAAATCCTTTTTTGACTCCCTTGAATCTATTTAATCCTATATATGGAAAAATAAACATCCTCGTTTAAATAAAGTTCATCTTCAAAAACTGAAAAAGTCTGGAGGTTTAGCCTTACATAATTTTAGAGGCAGGGGGAGGGAGTCGACGTTCTCCCCCCCCCCCCCCGCCAATTTTAGGTTTTATTACTGGGCAGTTAATATACGATATCTTACGTTTTGACTATATTATATTAATCGAGTAGACTGTCCGGTATGGGTTTCTTTAGAAGCTAACTCTGTTAATCAATTTTCTATTATTTCTCTTCTTAGATCCTCACTTCCTTTATTTGTAAGTAAACCAACTGATAATTTAATAGTTAAACATACTCTGAGGATCTGGATACAATTTAGAAAACAATTTGGTTTATTAAGATTTTCCCTTTCTAGTCCCATTTATTCTAACTTTTTTTAAACCCTCCACAACTGATTTAGTTTTTAAAGAATGGGACAGGTTGGGTACTAAATGTTTTTGGGGTCTGTTTGTGGAGGAAATCTTTTTTCATTTGAGCAACTGTCAGCTAAATATAGCTTACCCAAAACTCACTTTTTTAGATATCTACAAATCAGAGACATTCTAAGATCTCAATTATGCACATATTCTATAAGCTCAGATAAGAACTTACTAGACGTAATTTTTAATTTGACACCTTTTCATAATGGTTCAATATCTAATATTAATGGTATGTTACTGGAGACGAGGAATGTTCCTTTAGACAAAATTAAGAATCCCTGGGAACAGGATTTACAGACATCAATATCTGAGGAAACTTGGAATGAAATTTTTAAACTGGTTAATACTTCATCGCTATGAGCTCGCCATTCCCTCATACAATTTAAGGTGGTACATAGAGCCCATATGACTAAAGATAAGCTATCTCGTTATTATTCGGATATATTTCCCTACTGTGACAGATGTAATAACGGAGAAGCTTCATTAATTCATATGTTTTGGACTTGTCCATGTCTTGAAAAATATTGGAAGGAAGTTTTTCAAACTTTCCTTTACTTCTCAAAATCAATTTAAGCCTAATCCTCTGACAGCTCTATTCGGTATTGTTGCAGGACAAGGTATCAAGCTGAAGTCATCTGATTTACATATTTTGGCCTTTAGCTCTCTTATAGCTAGGAGGGCGTTTTTGTTTAGGTGGAAAGATGTTTTTCCTCCTACTCATGTTCAATGGTTATGCGACGTTATGTCAGGCTTAGATTTAGAGAAGGTTTGTTGTTCAATTTCTGAATCTCGTCAAGACTTTCAAAGACTGTGGGGACCCTTTCTGAATTATTTTCAAACTTTCAAAACCCTAAATTCGTTGTTTAAATTTAGATGTTGGCAATTATTAATTTTTATTATATGAGAAGGTATTTTGCCTTTTTTTCTCTTTAATAAACAGCTTCGGTCTTGGTAGGGGTTAGACTCCTTTTTTTAATAAATTAGTATATTTCAATATAACTATTGACTAACCTACATGAATACAGGGTAATGAGATTGTTATTATGAATAGATATAATGTAATTGGTAGTTAAAAAAATTTTTTTTGACCTTTTATATATACTTTCTTGTACTCTGTATTCCTCTATGTAGAAACTAATAAAAATATTGAAAAGAGAAAGACATTTTTATATATATTATTTCTGTTTTTGCACTATTTTAATCCATTCAATATACATATATATATTTACTGTAATTTATTTATTTATTTATACTATTTTTCTTTCTATATTATCATGTATTGCATTGTACTGTTGCTGCTAAGTTAACAAATTGCACGACACATGCCGGTGATAATACACCTAATTCTGATTCTGAATAATTAATCTGTTCTTTATGAAGTATTTGTATTTCTATTTCATAAGTTACTGGATAAGATATCACAAAATAGTGATAAAAGCAACACACACAAAATTCTAAAGGAACTCAGCAGATGAGGCAGCATCTAAGGAAATGAATGAACAGTCAATGTTTTGGGCCGACACCCTTATCCAAGACTGAAAAGGAAGGGGGAAGATGCCAGAATTAAAAGGTAGCAAGAGGGGAAGGAAGGTAGCTTGAAGGTTATAGGTGAAGCCAGGTGGGTTGGAAAGATTAAGACTGGAGAAGAAGGAATCTGATGGGAGAGGGGAGTGGACCATAGGAGAAAGGGAAGGAGGAGGGGACCCGGGGGAGTCGACAGGCAGGTGAGAAGAGGTAAGAACCCAGGGGGAGAATATAAGAAGAGGGGAGAGTGAAGATTTTTTTCACTGGAAGGAGAAATCGATATTCATGCCATCAGGTTGGAGGCTACCCAGACAGAATATAAGGTATTGCTCCTCCACCCTGAAGGTGGCCACATCTTGGCATAAGAGGAAGACATGGACCAACATGTCGCAATGGAAATGGGAATTGGAATTAAAATGTTTGGCCACTGGGAAGTTCTGCTTTTGGTGGATGGAGCAGAGGTGCTCGACAACGCGGTTCCCCAATTTTTGATGGGTCTCACCAATGTAGAGGAGGCCGCATCAGGAGTACCAGACACAATAGACAACCCCAGCAGATTCACAGGTAAAGTGTTGCCTCACCTGGAAGACCTGTTTGGGGCCCTGAATGGAGGTGAGTAAGGAAGTGAATAGGCAGGTGTTGCACTTTGGCCACCTGCAGGGATAAGCGCCGGAAGGGAGATTAGTGGGAAAGGATGAATGGACAAGGGAGTCATGGAAGGAGTGATCCCTGTGGAAAGCGGAGAGAAGGAGAGACATAAAGATGTGTTGCTGGTGGGATCCCTTTGGAGATGGAAGTTACGGAGGATGATGTGTTGGATGTGGGGGCTCATGGGTTGTTAGGTAAAGGCACAGGGAACTCTATCACTGTTAAGGCGGCGGGAAGATGGGGTGAGCGTAGACGTTCAGGAAATGAAGGAGATGCGGATGACGGCAGCATCAATAGTGATGGAAAGGAGATTCATTGCTTGAAGGAGAAAATCTCTGATTTCTGGAAAGGAAACCTGCATCCTGTGAACAGATGCAGCGAGGATGAAGAAACTGAAAAAAGGGAATAGCATTTTTACAGTAGACAGGTTGGGAAGAGGTATAGTCAATTAGTGTCAGAGATTGCATGGGATAGAAATTGGTAATGACAGAAACAAATGTACCTTTATCAGGTTGGCAGCCTGTTACTAGTGGGACCTATGTCAGTATTGGGCATTCAAGGGTGCATTATCTACATTTAATGACTTACTGTAGAGATCATATTTACCAATGTATTTGCATGAAATTACCAATTTGTTGATTAAAAAAAGGGCCCTGTTAATGTGTTGCCTCAACATGTTGACATTCTTAAATTACAGGGTACTTAACCAGAATTTTTTAAGTGTTAATTGAAATAGAGAAAGTTTTCTAACAATTTTGGCATATTCAAAAGTGCAGTCTCTTATCTTGTAAATGCTTCTGAGCTATTCTGATAAAGTTCTGTTCCTGACCTAAAGTTAAAGTATATTTTAGGAACATTTACTTTTAATAAATTTACTTACTTGCGTTGGAACATTTCCTCTTCATTTTCCAAGCTAACTTTCATTCTGTTTATTTTGTCCTCAAGTTCCTTTATCCTGATAAACAGATCATGAGAAACTCAGAATTTACAATATTCCGCACTAACTCAGAGGTGTCTTCAACCTAGTTTACAAGAAAATCGGAACATTTGTTTCTACATTGTCAGAGAGTAACAAAATAAAAATTATAGTTCTTGTTACCTGGGCTACTCCTTGCAACATTTTCCAATCTGTATAGAGATTACATAACATGTATCTACAAAATATACCACAACTAGCCAAAAGATTAAATGAAATTGAAAAACGGTCATTGAAGTCAAACCCGAAGCAAATAAATGTTTAATTATCCCAACAAAGGCCAAGAGGCCATATATTAAGGCAAGATTTAGATCTAAACACACAAAAGCAGCCAAACCTTACCATTCCTGCTTGATGCAAAGACCCAAAGAATTCTGCAATGTAATTCTAAGGTGCAAATGAGTTAGAACCATAGAAACTACAGAACAGAAACAGGCCCTTTGGCCCTTCTTGGCTGTGCCGAACCATTTTCTGCCTAGTCCCACTGACCTGCACACGGACCATATCCCTCCATACACCTCCCATCCATGTATCTGTCCAATTTATTCTTAAATGTTGAAAAAGAACCCACATTTACCACCTCGTCTGGCAGCTCATTCCATACTCCCACCACTCTCTGTGTGAAGAAGCCCCCCCTAATGTTCCCTTTAAACTTTTCCCCCCTCACCCTTAACCCATGTCCTCTGGTTCTTTTCTCCCCTTGCCTCAGTGGAAAAAGCCTGCTTGCATTCACTCTATCTATACCCATCATAATTTTATATACCTCTATCAAATCTCCCCTCATTCTTCTACGCTCCAGGGAATAAAGTCCTAACCTATTCAACATTTCTCTGTAACTGAGTTTCTCAAGTCCCGGCAACATCCTTGTAAACCTTCTCTGCACTCTTTCAACCTTATTTATATCCTTCCTGTAATTTGGTGACCAAAACTGAACACAATACTCCAGATTCGGCCTGACCAATGCCTTATACAACCTCATCATAACATTCCAGCTCTTATACTCAATACTTCGATTAATAAAGGCCAATGCATCAAAAGCTCTCTTTACGGCCCTATCTAACTGTGACGCCACTTTTAGGGAATTTTGTATCTGTATTCCCAGATCCCTCTGTTCCACTGCACTCCTCAGTGCCTTACCATTAACCCTATGTTGGTTTGTCCTTCCAAAGTGCAATACCTCACACTTGTCAGTATTAAACTCCATCTGCCATTTTTCAGCCCATTTTTCCAGCTGGTCCAAGTCCCTCTGCAGGCTCTGAAAACCTTCCTCACTGTCTACTACACCTCCAATCTTTGTATCATCAGCAAACTTGCTGATCCAATTTACCACATTATCATCCAGATCATTGATATAGATGACAAATAACAATGGACCCAGCACTGATCCCTGTGGCACACCACTAGTCACAGGCCTCCACTCAGAGAAGCAATTCTCTACCACCACTTTCTGGCTTCTTCCATCGAGCCAATGTCTAATCCAATTTACCACCTCTCCATGTATACCTAGCGACTGAATTTTCCTAACTAACCTCCCATGCGGGACCTTGTCAAAGGCCTTACTGAAGTCCATGTAGACGATATCCACTGCCTTCCCTTCATCCACTTTCCTGGTAACCTCCTCGAAAA
This sequence comes from Mobula hypostoma, assembly GCF_963921235.1. Classification (NCBI taxonomy): domain Eukaryota; kingdom Metazoa; phylum Chordata; class Chondrichthyes; order Myliobatiformes; family Myliobatidae; genus Mobula; species Mobula hypostoma. The sequence continues at coordinate 34,073,430 of NC_086118.1, read as the reverse complement.
ACTCCAACAGATTGGTCAAACATGACCTACCACGCACAAAGCCATGTTGACTCTCCCTAATAAGCCCCTGTCTATCCAAATGCTTGTAGATTCTGTCTCTTAGTACTCCCTCCAATAACTTAGCTACTACTGACGTTAAACTCACTGGCCTATAATTTCCCGGATTACCTTTCGATCCTTTTTTAAATAACGGAACAACATGAGCCACTCTCCAATCCTCCAGCACTTCACCCGTAGACAGCGACATTTTAAATATTTCTGCCAGAGCCCCCGCAATTTCAACACTAGTCTCCATCAAGGTCCCAGGGAACACTCTGTCAGGTCCCGGGGATTTATCCACTTTAATTTTCCTCAAGAAAGCAAGCACTTCCTCCTTTTCAATCTGTACGGTTTCCATGGTCTCACTACTTGATTCCCTTAATTCCATAGATTTCATGCCAGCTTCCTTAGTAAACACAGACGCAAAAAACCTATTTAAGATCTCCCCCATTTCCTTTGGTTCTGCACAAAGCCGACAACTCTGATCTTCAAGAGGACCAATTTTATCCCTTACAATCCTTTTGCTCTTAATATACTTGTAAAAGCTCTTTGGATTATCCTTCACTTTGACTGCCAAGGCAACCTCATGTCTTCTTTTAACCCTCCTGATTTCTTTAAGTATTTTCTTGCACTTCTTATACTCCTCAAGCACCTGATTTACCCCCTGTTTCCTATACATTTCATACAATTTCCTCTTCTTCTTTATCAGAGTTGCAATATCCCTTGAGAACCAAGGTTCCTTATTCCTATTCAAGTTGAAGTAAATGCAGGTGGGCGGGCATGTATTTACTTAACTTTATATATATATACTTTTCTCTAATCCTTTGTAGTTTTATTGTATATAAGGCTCAAAATATTAACAGTAAAGTCACAAATTTGGCTCCTACAAGTCTAGATTGAAGTCTTAATGCTTAACTCATTCGTCTGCTTTGTATATCTCAGAACTCATCTCATAAAAAAGATCTTTGCATGATAATGGTCAAACACAAACAGATTAATATTTCCTAATAACTGTAAACTGGTTCTCGCGTGGATTTCCAACTAACTAGGATTGAGATAAAATATAGAAAGGATTAACAGGGAGCAAAATGGGATGTTTGTAGACAGACAAGCAGTCACCTGACGTACTTCATGACAAGGAGTGTAACTTCTGTGCAGTTCTGTCATAATGTAAGACTGACACAAGATAGATAAAGATGATATAGATAGAACTACATTCTTGCATAAGGCCAGGGGATGATGAGACAAGCAGTATTGCAGCCTGTGGCTACATTGGAAAGTTAGTAGGACTATGCAGACCCTGCTTGGAGATCAAAACGTCAAAGTGGAGACCGAAGACAATGAAAACAGCAGGCAAAACGGCCATAAAAGACAGCCTCTCAGCAAAGTCACTGAAATCAGGCAGAGATGACCCAGATAGTCACCAGAAGGTGTTCACTGACTGGCCTCTGAAACAGGGACTATAGTTAGGAAGGGATTACCTAGTTAGTTCAAGAAGATTGGAAAATTGCAAATGTCAGTCCACTCTTTAAGAAGCAAGGGAGACAAAAGACAGGAAATTGTAGGGGGCTAGCATTGGGAAGATCAACATCCATTACCAAGAATGAGGTTTTGGGCTTCTTACAGGCATATGATAAAATAGGCTGAAGTCAGCATGATTTCTTTAAGGAAAACACTTGCCCGACAAATCTGTTGGAATTCTTTGAAGAAACACAGGCAGGATAGATAAAGGAGAGTAAGTGGATGTTATTTACTTGGATTTTCAGAAGCCCTTTGACAATGTGCTACACATGAGGCTGCTAAACAAGATAACAGCCCATGGTACTACAGGAAAGATATTAGCTTGGATAGACAATTGTCTGACTGGCAGGAGACAGAGTGGGAATAAACAAAGCCTTTTCTGGTTGGCTGCTGGTGACAGCTGGTGTTCCCCAGGGGTCAATATTGGGACCACTTCTTTTCACCATTATATGTCAATGATCTGGATAATGGAATTGATGGCTTTGTTGCCAAGTTTGCAGAGGACACAAGGACTGGTGTAGAGGAATTCTGCAGAAGGACTGGAACACATTAGGAGAATGGGCAAAGATGTGGCAGAGGGGAATGTATGGTCATGGACTTTGGTAGAAAGAATAAAGATGTAGACCATTTTCAAAATGGGAAGAACATTCAGAAATTACACATACAAAGGGACTAGGGAGTCCTGGTGCAAGATTCCCTGTAGGTTACCTTGTGGGTTGAGTTGGTAGTGAGGAAGACAAGTGCAGTATTAGCATTAATTTTCAGAGGACCGGAATACACAAGCAAGCATATAATGCTGAGGTTTTATAAAGCATTGGTCAGACTGCACTTGGAATATGGCGAGCAGTTTTGGGCACTTAATCTAAGAGAGGATGTACTGGCATTATAGAGGGTCCAGAGGAGGTTCATGAGAATGATCTCAGGAACGAAAGGATTAACAAATGAGGAGCCTTTAATGAACCTGGGACTGTAGTTACAGGAGCGTAGAAAAATCAAGGGGGATCTTCACACACAAGACAAAGGAGCAGAAGTAGGCCATTCGGCCCATCGAGACTGCTCCGCTACACCATGAGCTAAACTATTCTCCCATCTAGTTCCAATTTCTGGCTTTTTCCCCATATCCCTTGATACCCTAACTAATTAGTTACCTATCAATCTCCTCCTTAAACACCCTCAATGATCGGGCCTCCACAGCTGTATGTGGCAACGAATTCCATAAATCCATGACCCTCTGGCTAAAAAAATTTCTCCTCAACTCTGTTTTAAATGGATACCCTCTAATTCTAAGACTATGGCCTCTTATCCTGGACTCACCCACCAAGGGAAACAGCCTTTCCACATCTACTCCGTCCAACCCTTCCAACATTCGAAATGTTTCTATGAGATCCCCTCCCATTCTTCTATACTTTAATGAATACAGTCCGAGAGCCGACAAATGCTCCTCATATGTTAGCCCCTGCATTCCAGGCATCATCCTCATAAATCTTCTCTGAACTCCCTCCAACATCAGTACATCCCTTCTAAGATAGGGGGCCCAAATGGAGGAGGAGAAGATGGCGACGCGACGCAGCTCATAGCGGCCACTCCGGTGGTGATGTCTGTTATTTGTTAAGTAGGGTGCCGTGCACAATCCTGATTTGACGGAGACAGACGTGAAAGCATGGAGAAACTTCTGAAATGCCTGCTTCGCCGCTGCTGCTGCTACAGTGTGGTCTGGAATCTCCGGAGCAGAAGGCCCCGAGTCCTCGGCTTTGCTTGTTGCTCGGCGGCTGGGGCGGGGTCGAAGCGCTCAGCAGAGGATGGTGCTCGGAGAGGTTGTATCAGAAGGGCTGGTCAGAGGCTTGAAGTTTTCGGACGGACTCAGAGTCAGGTGCGGTCAGGTGCTTCCAATGCATCGGCAAGTTGTCGGCGCTTGGAGGCTCATGGCAGGGAGAGTTTCTCCCTTCTGCTGCTTGCGTTAGATGATGAGTCGATCGGGACATTGGGACATTTTTTTTTTACCGTGCCCATGGTCTGCTCTTTATCAAATTACGGTATTGCTTTGCACTGTCGTAACAATATGTTATAATTATGTGGTTTTGTCAATTTTAGTCTTGGTTTGTCCTGTTTTTTTTGTGATATCATTCTGGAGGAACATTGTATCATTTCTTAATGCATGCATTTCTAAATGACAATAAACGAGGACTGAGTGTCCTCATAATCTAATCTAATCTAATCTAAACTGCACACAATATTCCAAATGAGGTCTCACCAGTGCCCCTTTTTCTTGAAACCTATCTAATATTGAAACACCTAGATGGAATGAACATGGAGAAGATGTTTCCTGCAGTGTGAGAGTCTTAGACCAGTGTGCTAAGACCTTGTATTCTGATACAAGGACATCCCTTTAGAACAAAGATGAGAAGAAATTTCTTTATCCAGAGGGTGGTAAATCTGTGGAATTCATTGCCACAGATGGCTGTGGAGACCAAATCACTGAGTATATTTAAAGCAGAGATAGATAGGTTCTTAATTTGTAAGGGTGTCAAACCAGGAGAATGGGGTTAAGGGGGATAAAAATCAGCCATGATGGATTAGCAGAGCCAACTTAATTGGTTGACTGGCCTAATTCTGCTCCTCTGTCTTATGGTCTTAGTAACCAGAAATTCATGAGTGGATCATTAGTTTATAGACTATTGATATGGCTGGAAATATGTGGAATTAAGCTTGTAAATTACACAGTGATGTCAGGTTGTATTGTACTTCTAAACTCTGAAATCAGAATAATAAATATTCTTGCATTGTCATTAATAAATCCCTGGGCTGTATTATTGCAGAGTGATAGCAGTATCAGCATCCCCAGCAGTAGTCAATCTAATTAGGCTTAGACAGACTCCTCCTACAAATGAATTAATGTTATTTTAATATTGGCTTATTAATTAAGATTAGCAGGCTTGGCATTAGTTCAGAAAAACTGCATTTAAGGAGGGGCAATAACAAGCCTACTGGCTTGTGTGAAAAGTTGGAATTATGAAGATGAATGATTAAGTCAGCACTGAAGGAAGCTGAGTGCAAAAGAAGACTTTATGTAAATATAATGTGATCCAGTTCTTCACTTGTTTCCATTTTAAAGAAAACAACTAATGATCTGCTCATTGTTTGATGAGTGTGGTTTATTGGGCACTGGACTCCAAAACCAAAAGTCATTCCATTCCACAGCATCTGTAAATATAGAAGTCAATAAATGCATTGCACAGTCCCACAGGATTCTATAGCATATGGCCTGGTAAGCCACTCAGTTGAACCACTACAGCAACGTTCAGACAATGATTGCAGCAGTTCAATGCAGTAGTTCTCCACCACCTTCTTGTGGGCATTTGGGAATGGGCAAAAAGATCTTGCCTTGTAAGCCCTGGAAAATGAATGTTTTCAAAAATCACTCCACCTAGGCACAGTAAGACACATTAATCAAAAGATTCTGTTAATCTAATTCTAAACTGAACCTTAGCATACTGATTTAATTCCCCAGGAATTTTAAGAATATCAGTGTTAGGATACATTGTCTGTGTCAGTGTTAGGGATGTTAGGATGTGGAACATTTTTTATGCTCTATGTTACCATCAAGTCTACTATGTCTCATTAATGTGTACACTTGTGAAACACAACAAACATGCTCTGACCTCTCTAAATGAGGTTCCCAATTGCAGTTAAGTATGGAAAAGTTGTAAATCTATTCCCATCGGAAGCTTATCAAAAAACGTCTGAACCTATTGAATCTTTTAAGCTTTAATTTTATTTGATTTTTATGTCAGCTACAGGTGAAAGGCCAGTGTTAATCTTTTTACATCACATGTTACCCATTTTGATAAATAAACTTCGAAGACATAACCAAGTAACAAAATTCAGCAAACTACTGTACATCCACTATAATACAACTATACATCAGTAAGACATTTAAGGATACAGAGATATCTAAATTGTTATTTTTTTAGAGTTTAGGCTTCCGTTGCTTACACTATGCTTCCATAGATGGTGGCTTTGATTTAAACACTACTTCTGACAATGTGGATTACAGACTTCAATGGAACTGTATTTCACTACATATGTGCATTAAGCTCAAAGGTTCAGGAATGAGTTCCTTCCCCAACCCTCATCCCCACATAAGGGTCATACCTCAAAGATTTTCTAAAACAAAACTAAAGAAGCATTTTCACCAATGCATACCTGGCATCTTTTAAGGCAACTACATTTTTTAATTCAAATTCTTTTCTTTGAAGTTGTTTTGCCATTTGGTGGTTTGTTTTCTCTGCTATCTGAAGTGATTCTGCAGCCTTTGTTCCTGTTTCTTGGAGCAGCTCCAACTCTTTGGACAAAAGTTTCACCTGTGTTAGTCAATTGTAACAGTTAACACAGGAATATTCTTTTGAGTTAAACTATAGCTATTTCTATTCAAACAGTAAGTGTTACTAAATAGAGCTTGCGACTACTTAGGTATAGTTCAAGTTCCTATTGCCAAACCCCAAAACTTACCTTTCTCTGAACACTGGATTTATCCACAAACTGGCTTTCAAATCCTGAGCTTCTTCAGATATCAAGACCAACCACTGCCCTGGACTACACCATAGGACTCAGCTTGGGGTATCCCTGATCTGTTGTGTAGTAAATTCAACTGTGACAACTTACTATGTTTGGCTTGTTACTATTTAACCTTTTCTTGCAGCTACAACCAGGGTTTACACACACCTTTGTCTTCCATTTTCCCTGTATCTTATGGAAACCACCAACTTCACCATTTGTAAATTTTACTTCCTCCTTCTTTTAGAAGCATATCTTTCAACACGACCTCTGATTGTACCAACTACCCTTCAAATATTATATTCACTTCCCTGCCACACTTAACAAGGCAGCAAACCTTTTAATACACCAAACTTTTCCAAATATTATCTGAATTATTTTTAAAGATCGTAAATGCTCAGCAATTTAGAAATAATTTCAGAATGTACAAGTATTTCAATGATAGTTCACATACAGAATGAAAAACTCATGGAATACCAACAAAATGGCAATTAAAATTCTCAACAAACCTTCAATTTACTGCTAAGTACCACATTATTCATTTCATCTCTTCGGAGTGTAAAGTCATGTTCTCGATGTCTCATCTCAGCATCAAATTCTGCTAATAACTCCTGGAAGTAAACAAAGAGTAGAAGCAGATGTTGAAATAGAAATAAGCCTCTAAGACCTAGAAGCAGATCAGGAAATTCGGCCCATTGAGTCTGCTCCACCATTCCAACATGGCTTATTTATTATCCCTCTCAACCCCATTTTCCAGCCTTCTCCCCATAACCTTTGAATCCCTGCTTAATCAAGAGCCTATCAACCTCCACCTTAAATATACCCAATGACTTAGCCTGCACAGCTGGCTGTGGCAACATGTGAGGTATCAGAAGATCAGAGGATAGTCAATGTTGTTCTACTGTTTAAGAAAGACTCTAAAAATTACCCATAAAATTATAGGCTGGTGAGGCTGACATCAGTAGTGGGAAAGTTATTGGACTGGATATATGAGCATTTGGATAGACATAGACTGATTACAGATAGTCAGCATGGCTTTGTGTGTGGTACGTCATATCTAACTAATCTTGTAGAGATTTTTGAAGAGTTCAAAGGGTCAAAGGTTCATTTATTATCAAAGGATACAACTCTTGAAATTCTTCTTTTCCACGTAGCCATGAAACCAAGAAAGGAAAGAAAGGCAGCACAATCATCAAACTGCACGATTGTGTGTAGTTTTGGTCACTTATCTACAGAAAAGATGTAAATAAGGTTGAAAGAATAGAGAGGAAATTTACAAAGATGTTGCCGAGTCTGGAGTAAGTGAGTTATATGGAGAGATTGAATAGGTTTGGACTTAATTCCCTCAAACGGAGAAGATTGATAGGAGATTTGATAGAGTATACAAAATTATGAGGGTTATAGATAGGGTACCTATAGATAGTCCAAGGTGAAAATGAGGGGAAATTTCTTCACTCAGAAGTTCATGAAAGTGTGGGGCGAACTACCAGCGCAAGTGATGCATGCGAGCTGGATTTCAATGTTTAAGAGAAGTTTGGATAGGTACATGGATGGAAGGGGTATGGAGGGCTATTTTCATGATGCAGGTCGATGGGAGTAGGCAGTTTAAATGGTTCAGTGCAAACTAGATGAGCTGAAGGGCCTGTTTCTGTGATGCACATCTCTATGACTCTTTAACTGTCTATCCTGCCTGCTATTTCCTCAAAGAATTTCAACAGATTGATCAGGCAAGATTTTCCCTTTAGAAAACCATGCATTTTTGCCTATCTTATCATGTGCTTCCAAGTACCCTGAAACAGTATCCTTAATAATAGACTCTAACATCTTTCCAATCACTGAAGTCAAGCTAACCGATCTATAATTTCCACATTAGTGAGGATCAGAAATAACATCTACTCCATGGTGACTACCATTCAAGAATATGTGCTTAGCCCACTGCTCTATTCTTGCTGAATCCATGACCTTGTGATTAGGTGTAGCTTAAACACCATCTATAAATTTGCCGATCACACAACTGTTGTTGGCAGAATCTCAAGTTTATTACTGTTTTCCAGTACATGGCCCATTAATAAACTAATTACCAATTCCATCCTTATAAATATGTGCAAATTATTGATCTATATGATACAGTGAAGTCTAATACTGCTATTACAGTGGGATGGTGATGGTACTCAGTGCCAGTGGGATTCCTTGATGACTGTGCCAATTAAACAGAAGGATGCCAAGGTTAATTATAGTGACTTATAATCCACTCAGAGTTCAAGGAAGTCAATAAATGCTGGACCGTAAGGTCATGCCTTTCTTGTTACTGAAACACAAAAAAAACCGCAAATGCTAAAAAGCTAAATAAGAATAGAAAATGTTGGAAATACTCTACAGATCATGTAGCACCTGTGGAGAGATTCACTGACTTAAAAATTTCAGGTGAATGCCCTTTTATTCAAAGTCTATTACACTGATGCATTAACCATGTTACCAGTGTTTTCCATTTTTATTTCAAACATTCCTGCACTGGAGTTATCTGGAAATCCAAAATGCTTTTGTGCCTGTGGACATCTTTCAGTATAGTTCAATGTTTGCCAGCTGCCTCAAGACAAGTAAGTATCATAGCAATAAATAATCTGCTGGATGAACTCAGTGTGTCAAGCAGTATCTGTGGAATGAAAGGAATTGTTGACATAAAGATATAGGGTTTCAATCCAAAATGTCATCAATTCCTTTCCACTCTCAGATGCTACTTGACCACTGAGTTCTTTCAGCAGGTTATGTATTGCTCCAGATTTCAGCATCCAGTCTCTTCTGTCTCCAAATAAGTATCCCATGTAAGTTTTGAGCACCTTGCTAATGATCTGATTGAACCTTCCAAGCTATAAATCAGACTTCTGAGATACTGTCATGTCCGGTAAGATGGCACCTCTTGGGGGCCAACAAAAAGTGTTTTTGTCTTTTTAAAATGTCTTTTTTATGATTACAAGACAATGCTAGACATTGAGAAATCTGGGTACTGCAGGTGGACCCCATTAACAAGCTGCTCATTGCTGGAGGAGCTGGAGAAGCCAGACTTGGTGTGGACCATGTTGCTGCCTGCATTGGAATTGGTGCATGAAGGCGGTATGCAGTGTAACAGCAAGTAATTGTCTTGCACATTTCTCTTGTGATCGCAAGACCCTGTTCAACATCAATAACATGTAATGGCTTCTTTGTAATGTTCACTGCTAACGCTAATGTAATGGCTTCTTTGTAATGTTCACTGATGAGGTAACGGTTTCTCTGTAGCAGCCATGTTTGGGTTATTGCTGGAGATAACAGGACTATTAGCCAATTGGGGATTGTTGTTTTGTCTTGTGTATATGGAAAGATGTTGTCTTCGTGGTCTTTTGTCGAGGAGAGATGAAGAGGGAAGACGCGAGTGGAGAAAGCCGGTAGAACGCCGGACGGTGTGGACTGGGATCTGAGGGTCTGAAGGTCAGCGACGCTCGGAGGAGATCCATGGTGAAAGGATGACCACTGAGTGAGCTCGAACTGGAACTTTGACTTTGACCTGGGCCCTTTTTTTTGTTTTATTTTCATTACTAACCCTATCTTCAGATTAAGATTCATAAAGTCTATCATTTAATTGCCTATGGTGTACTGTCTGATATTTTGCGTTGTGGGTTTGTAACTGGGGGTACATTACACAGCATCCACACAAACGTGGTTACCCAGTTTGGCAGGGCCGAAGGCTGATTCCCCAGACGAACGCGAGCTGGGCAAACTTGAGGGTTACAAGATGCTGCAGGCCCGTTTCCCTTGTTGGTGCGACAGACAGTGGGGAAGCTACGTAATCTTGGTTGTAGCAAGTGAATAGTCAAAACCACAGCATACCAATAGTGATACAGTGCATTTCTGGTGCTTTAATAAAGCTTGTTCTGTAGCAAGCTATTTACCTATTTTATAGCTAACAGAACAGAACTAACTCAGATCACTCATTGGTAAATTCACTACACTAAGCAAACTTCTAGTAGTTTTTTTCTTGTGAGTCCCATATTCATCACATAACTAAAAGCTTGAAGTGATAATATATTAAAAAATAATAACAAAACATCACATAGTGATAAATACTTTAAATTAGGACAAGAATAATATAAACACTGGCATTGCACTACAGACATTTAACATAAAAAAGTAAGCATTAAATTGCTAGAAAAATCTGCTTTAACCTATTTTGATGGGTCTACAGTTCTAACATTCCTTAATAAAAAGGACAAAATGAGATACAACTGTATCAACACTACAGAGCAGAGGCACAATCATATTCGACAATGTTGTTTTAGTTGAAGGAACTGACGTGACTTCCAAGAGTTACATCTCATCAAAGTCAAAATTTTTGAAGAAAAACCAAAAAAAAGGGGGAAGGGGGAATGAGTCTAACATCTGAAGATATGCCTTACCCAATGCAACTTTTTCTTTTAATTTTGATAACCACACATTGTTATTTTTATCCCACCAAGATGAAGGGCAGGCTGTACAAAATGGTCCGCTTTCCTCTATCAGATTCCTTCTTCTCCAGCCCTTTACCTTTCCCACCCACCTGGCTTCACCTATCACCTTCCAGCTAGCCTCCTTTCCCTCCCTCCACATTTTCATTCTGGAATCTTCCCCTTTCCACCTGAAGAAGGGTCTTGGTCTGAAACATCAACTGTTTATTCATTTCCATAGATGCTGCCTGACTTGCTGAGTTTCTCCAGCATTTTTGTGTGTTGCTTTGGATTTCTAGCAGCTGCATGCTTTCAGTGATAGAACATGCAAGAATGGTTAATCATTACTATGCAGTATATAAAAAAAGATACTGTGTGCTCATGACTGGAACTACAAGTCAAATGTCCATTTTCCCTCCATAGATGCTGCCTGATCCTCTGATGCTTTGTGTGTTGCTCTAGATTCGCGCATCTGCAATCTCTTTAGTTCTGGAACTATCTGTGCATTCTTTTATGGAGAGGGTGGAATGTTATGAGAGAATAAAAGGGTGTGGGGGAGTGGGGTGAAAGAGACTGTTGTATGATAGAAAGGTTTTCTCTCCATGACACCACAGGCAAGATGCCCAGTTTTTTTTCTGGTTTTTCAATTCCATGTAACTGTGCCATAAAGCAGGGCCACAGGAAGGAGACTGTACATGCTATAATCTGGAGCAAAAAAAGCTTGCTGGAGAAATTCAGTGAGTCAGGCAGAATCAACAGAGGCTGGAGAATGGTCAGCAAAATTTGCATGCAACAGGACTGAAAATATACAGGGAGGAAGCTCGTATACAGAGGTGAGAGGAAAGGACCAGGCAGGGGCTGGCAGGCAATAGATGGAATCAGCTAAGCGAACTGATGGGCAGATGGAGCCAGGTGGGGGAGGAGTGGGGTGGAGATGCGAGACAGCAACTGGTGTGTGACAGGTAGAGTCAGATAAGAAGACAAAAAAAGGGGGCAGATGGAGCCAAATAGGGGGAGGAGATGGTGGAGACACAAGAAGTTGTAAAAACTAGAAATTGGGAATCAGATAAAGGAGGAATAATGGCAGATGAAAATTAGTTGGGGAGACAAAAACAGACCTAGTAGGTGACGTGTGTGGGTGATAGTCTGATATAACCAGAAGGGGAAGGGGAACAAAACTAGGTAATGGAGTCTGGGGAGTACAGGAAAGAAAAGGAGGGTGAAAGAACATTGATGGACCAGAATGAGAGAAAGGAACACAGGGATGGCAGATTACCTGAAATTGAAAATCCAATATTCATGTCATGGAGTTGTACTTAGGGTCATAGAGCACTACAGCACAGAAACAGACCCTTTGTTTCATCTAATCTATGTCAATTTGGTTTTCTACCTAGTCCCATCTAACTCTCTGTACCCAGATCACATCACTCCATACCGCTCTCTTCCATGTACCTATTCAATCTTCTCTTACAATTGAACCTGCATCCACTTCTTCCACTGGCAGCTCACTCCATCCTCGCACCACCCTAAGTAGTTGCATATCAGATTCCCCCTTAAATGTATTACCTTTTACCCTAAACCGATGACCTCCAGCTCTAGTCTCACATATCCTAAGGGGGGAAAGGCCTACATGCATTCACCCTACTTATGTCGCTCTATAAGATTCCACCTTATTCTCCTTTTCCAGTGAATAAAATCCTAATGTATTCAAATAATCTCTGTAACTCAGCTCCTCAAATCCCAGCAACATCTAAGTAAATTTTCTCTGCACACTTTCAACTTATTGAAACCTTTCCTGTAGGTAGGGGAACAGAAATACATATACTACAAGTTTGGCCTCACCAATTCTTCTGAGTTCATACCAGATGTACTACTGTATATCCAGTAAAATGGTGAAGATTATGCACTCAACACTCATTAAAAAAAATGTACAACAATAGCATTCAAACGATTCTGCCATTTGGAGGGTTTAAATCTTGAGCAATTATCTCCAGTACTTCTTTTTGTAAGTTGTGGCAGCTGTATTGACAATTTAAATGGCCTGAGGTTCCTACAATTTTTGTAAAAAAAATTTTACAAACCAACTTTTAAAGACTCTGCAACCTTTCAATTATTCCCTGAATCTCCAGGCGAGGTCCTAAAGGGGTCTTTTTTATATTTTGCAGCTGATCCTAAGCATGGATTTGCAGTTCAAATCAGAGGCAGGCAGAAATATTTATATATATTTCTGATGCTGATAGGAATACAAGGAAGAATTGAGGATTATGTGCCTGTATCAATAGTGAAACAAAGTAAAATTGCATTTTTTTTGTGAAAAAAGCAAACAATCCTTACATTTTCTTCCACTTCCAATTGTTTAGGTATACTGGACATACATACATAGTGTTGCTCCCTGCCACCTTCCTCAGTTTACAATGATAGCACTGAGCTGACAGCGATAAAAACCTGTTTGGGTACAAATTAGGCTCCTGCCAGGTCCAGCCTTTCTACAACTTGTTTTGACCTGAGCCAAGTAGTTATAGCCATCACCACTCCACATGCTTGCCCCTGCACTAACCCCACAAGCTATCTCTCTCTCTCTCTCTCACACACACACACACACACACAAACAAATACTTCTAACCTCACTTTGTTTGCCATTCTCTTTCGGTCTCCCTGTTTCTGTTTCTTTTGCTCGCCTTTGAGTCACAGATTGATTTAAACTGAGCCCAAATGTACCATGACTGTTATACACCCAACCTGACCCCAGTGCAAATGATCGTGTTGTGTTGAACTCAGATTGGGTACCCGGGCTCCAGAAAGTGGTCACTGCTAAACTCGATTCTTCCAGCAAGAACAGGTATTTAAAAAAATCTCTACAGACTATGCAATTGATAAGGGTGCAGAGCATCTCTGGATTCCCAGGGTCATCTCTCCATTTAGGCTACGTCCACACTAGACCGGATAATTTTGAAAACGCCGGTTTCAAGTAAAAATGACAGGCGTCCACATTAGGCATTTTTCAAAATATCTCTGTTCACATTAAAACAGATATTTGGGCGAAACTCCTCCTACTGGGCATGCGCAGGACACATCTACAGAAAACAACCGAAGAGGAGGCAGTATTCTAGTTCAGTTTCCGCTGTGGCCTTGTGCTTTTTCAGTTGGTTAAAAACTGGAGTATCTACAACAACAGCAAAAGAAAGTTTTCAACAATGTCTGCAAGGGATACAAAGAAAACCTCCACTGGAAAAAGCAGGCCAAAATTCTTCGTTTGGACAGACGATGAAGTCGAGCTGCTTCTGCGAGTTATAAACGAGTACAAAGTCAGAATGTGGACTGGGAGTCGTGCCAAACCAAATACAACGACACCCTCGACTGCTATAAAGAACATTACCTCATGGCAGAGCAGTCGGAATCTCTGGGTAAGGACTACCCGCACAAATTGGACGATATAACCAAGACAATTATTGTAACCAAACTTAAGGCGGTTCGTCACAAATACCGGCAGGCAGTGGACACGTTCTACTGTACTTTGAGTTATGTGAGCAGATCTGGGGGGCCTCACCAGCCACAACAGCAGTTCAAGGCGGCATTGAAACCTGCGATTTGGAGGATAGGGTTGACGCACATCACAGCGACCGATGTACAGCCACTTCACCTGCTTCGACAAGTACGCCCAACTCCGACAGTTTGGACCAAGCAACAGGTGATGGCTGTGACATGTTTGGTGTCGAATCTCAGCGTGAAAGACTTGCTGCGCGCTTGTCCAGTTACAGACTGGAAAAACTTAAAAAGAAATTGCCAAAAGATAGACAGCAAGCGGACTTAAAACTAAAGAAGCAAATACTGGAGCATATGGAGGCAACCGACAGGGAGTTCACAGACAGTATGACCCGACCGACAATGAACATTGAAAAACTGACTAACTGTGTTGCAGAGACATTTGCAACGATGAGGAATATGATGGCTCCCCCCCAGTACTTTTCAGCGCCACAATACCAGCCTCACAGCCACTACAATAGCTACACATACGGACACACAGACCCCCGGGCGGCCCCACCAACATCTTCCCCACTCCCACAGAAGGGTTACCCTGGAAACATTTCCTACAGCTACAGTCTCTTCACCGATCAAAGGGATGACAGCTACAATGAAACGCAATAAGGCTTGTGCAAAAGTGAAATTTGCTGTTACCTCATGTTTGCCTTTACTTTTGCCATGTCTTTCTGTATTATTTTGCTGTATTTAACATGTGCAATGAAATGAGTTACTGGGCAAAAGTAATTTTATTTTTACCTGAGTAAAAGTGAAACTTACCATTTTCCTTTTGTGCCCTTAACATTTTCATGTGTATGCCAAATGTAAGCTACTATTTAAAATGACATTTTGGAAGTAGTGATAATTGCATCTACTGAATGCTTGCACAAGCAATACAATAATAAAGCACCTTGTTAAATATATAAAACATGTTTGCATCAGTGTTATCTTGTATTTCCATACTATGTTACATAAGGTCGTTACACATCTATTGTCAGAGAAGTACAAACGTTTGTACTTGCATAAATAGGTAAACCACCTTAATAAAAGCAAGGACAGAAAACAGGGCGAAGTGAGTATACTTATTTATTCAGTAAGCTATGGGTCAAAGTATTTGGTGAGTACATTTCTAACTCTTCTGGCTTCAGTCTCGTTGCCGTCTGTTCTGAAATCGTTAGGTTGTGTGGGCGGGGGGGTTGAAATTCTCTGTCATACTGCAAAGCTGCAGTAACATTCTGCTCAGGAACAGTCTCTTTGTTTGTCTCACAGAAAGTGTGCAGCACAAAGCATGCATAAATAACAAAGGGAAGGTCCTCCATATCTATGTCCATTGCTCTGCACAGAGCACCAAATCTTGCCTTCAAACGTCCGAAAGAGCATTCAATTACCATTCTTGATTTGCAGAAGGACATGCCAAAGTACTGTTCCTGTGGGGTCACACCACCGTTAGTGTACTCTTTCATAACATAAGGCATCAGGGGGTATCCAGGGCCTACCAGCAAAAAAACAGGAATGGCATCCTCACCCTCCACCACAACTCGTCTGTAAGAGGGGATCCTCTCATTTTTCAAGTAGTCATTAGTTTTTGAATTTGCAAATATACGAGCATCATGGACACTGCCTGGCCCTTTCACAACAACATCCATAAAGCAGAATTTGTAATCACATGTAGCCTGTACATTCAAAGAAAATCTGTCCTTTCTGTTCAGGTAATCTGTGGAGTTTGTTGTAGGCTGTTTAACTTCGATGTGTGTGCAATCAACCACCCCCAAACACTGTGGCAAGCCGTGAGCATGGTGGAAGCTGGTTACAAGGTACTTCACTTCAGACTCTGTGTGTGGGATCTTGATATATGCAGGGCCCAGATGTGCAGTTATAGCCTTGCATACTTCTTGGACACCACCTGCCTTGACAATCCAAACGCGTTAGCTGTTTTCCTGAGCCTTCCTTCGTCGCTAAGGTAGTACAAAATGCAAGCAACCTTTTTAACCACATCCACCGGTGATCTCATTCGTGTTGTCTGTCCTTCGATGTGAGGACGTAATAGTTTACTTAGATGAAGCACGGAGCTCCTGGACATTCTAAGGTTATCACATCATTCTTCAGGAACCACAACTTCATTTGCAAAATTGTCCCACCACGCACTGGTTTGGCCGGGTTGTCTCCAATACCGCCGGTCTTTGTATGCTTGATTACAGCATTGACGTTGTGTAGATCCATTGCACAGCAACTGTGAGCACAAACGACGCCCTTTCGTATGTAGATATGCTGTCTGTGCGTGGTAGATAGCTATGTTTAACTCCAAACAAGCTATTAACATAGACAAGAAAGTAAACAACATACACATGAAGCTGTCCGCCATTGTTGTTGTGGTGTTGGAAGTTGCGTTCAAGAAAACAATGAAATGCCGCGCTGCCATCACCATCTGTTCTGGCACGTCATGACAGTGGTTTTAAAAATAGCCAGCTACTCCGTACACACTACAACGGATATGAGGCATTTTCAGATTTATTCACTCTGGAGAGCGTTTCTGAAAATCTCCGTTTCCAGGAGAGGAAAATGCCACTTTACTGTGGACGGAGGGTCAAAACAAAAAGAAAAAGCTTCGTTTTCAAAATTATCCGGCCTAATGTGGGTGTAGCCTTAGTTGCTCAACTGTCCCACATTACAAACTGTTCCAGTATTGTCTCAGTTTGAGTGACTGCACTATAAATTGAACTAGTCATGCACAAAAGCAGAGGTTTGTCCCAGCTAGCCTGGTCTCAAGAGGACAGTACCTTGGATAAAGTGCTTTCTAAAAAAAACAGTGAAAGGATTATTATTCTGGCAGGAGACTCCCAAAATTGGATTTTCAAATTTATAATGCCCAAGATGCAAATTCATGCATAAAGCATGAAGATCTGGCTCCACATAAAATAAATTCCCATTAAGTAAACATACATATCAAGAAAAAAGGTCAATAAATGTTCCAGATAACAACATTTTAGCAGATCTGACCAAAATTTAATTAATCAGCCTTGCTCTTCTTTATTTAAAAAAAAGCATAGTTTTTAGTTATTAAAAGATGAAAAATATGAATATAACAAGTACTTGGCATAGGTAGGTTAGGCCAAAAGGCCTGTTTCCATGCTACTTTTCTCCATGACTCTATTACACTAGGAAGGAGGATTTCCCTCAAAGTTTATTTAACATTTCAGAAGGTCAAATAAAATTTCCATAAGCCATCTTCAAAATTGACACAATTGCCTGGATTTTGTTGGTGCCCTGGTTAATTGAATTGAATTGACTTTATTTCACATCCTTCACATATGAGGAGTAAAAATATTTAAGTCTCCATCTGAATATGCAATGTGCAAATTATAGTAGTTTGTAATAAATAATATGTACAGTACAATACACAACAGAACAGTCAATATATCTTAGAAATACAATTGTGTCAGCGTAAATTAATCATTCTGATGGCCTGGTGGAAGAAGCTGTCCCAGAGCCTGCTGGTCCTGGCTTTAATGCTGCCGTACCGTTTCCTGGATGGTAGCAGCTGGAACAGGCTGTTGTTGGGGTGACTCAGGTCCCCAATGATCCTTCGGGACCTTTTTATGCACCTAAGCCTGTAAATGTCCTGAATAGTGGGAAGTTCACATCCAGAGATATGCTGTACTGTCCGCAACACCCTCTGCAGAGTCTTGTGATTAAGCGAAGTACAGTCCCCATACCAAGCAGGGATACAGCCAGTCAGGATGCTTTCAATTGTGCCCCTGTAGAAAGTCCTTAGGATTTGGGGACTCATGCCGATCTTCTTCAACCGTCTGAGGTAAAAGAAGCACTGATGTGCTTTTTTCACCACATAGCCGGTACGTACAGACTATGTGATGTCCTAGGTGATGTGTA
This sequence comes from Mobula hypostoma, assembly GCF_963921235.1. NCBI lineage: Eukaryota > Metazoa > Chordata > Chondrichthyes > Myliobatiformes > Myliobatidae > Mobula > Mobula hypostoma. The sequence goes on along the minus strand of NC_086118.1, from coordinate 34,055,452 downwards.
TACCAAGGAACTTAAAGCTTTTTACCCTCTCAATCCCAGATCCATTGATGTCAATAGCGATTAGCCTGTCTTTGTTTCTCCTGTAGTCTGCAACCAGCTTTATTTTTGCAACATTGAGGGAGAGATCGTTTACCTGATAACACCGTGGCAGGGTGATGACTTCTCTGTAGGCTGCCTCGTTATTATTTGAGATAAGACCAATCAATGTAGTATCATCTGCAAATTTAATTAGCAGATTGGAGCTGTGGGTGGCGACACATTCATAGGGATATAGTGAGTAAAGGAGGGGGGCTTAGGTACAGCCCTTAGGAGATCCTATGTTGAGGGTCAGCGGGGCAGAGGTGAGGGAGCCCACTCTGCATACATTTTCCACTTTTCATTGTTATATACATACCTGTATGGGAATATCGATAGCTACAACACAAGGCATTTATAAAATGTTTGAATTTTAGTACTTGCCTTAATGAAGGAGGAACAACACTAAAAAGTGATAGGCATGTTCTTCCATGTTGCTGGGCCCTTGTGGAACTAAGTATATTTAATTCCCTTTGAAACGTTATCTTAACAAAACAGGATTTAATATTTAATGAAACAAAAACTTTGTCATGAAAATTTTGCACTATTACGCTATTTGCAAACACACAGTAATTAGCATTTTAAAACAACAATACATCAGAGGTGTGTGCATTCTATTCTTTATAATTCTCTTGGGTGGTTGCTATGTTAAGGACAACTTGCTTCCACTCCGAAACTGTACTAATTACAATAGTCCACTGCAGGATGTCTATTACTTTTACAGGTTAGATATAACAAAAAGCAGAAATAGAAAACTTACTCTTTCTCTTATTGTCCCTCTTGCAGGGTGCAGGGCTTCAGGCTCTTGCAACATTGGGGGGTATGACCTGAACAAAAGGGATGTGCTGCACCTGAAACTGAGGACGACCAACCTTCTTGAGGGCAGGTTTGTTACAGCTGTTGGGGAGGGTTTAAATTAATTTCACAGGAGGATCGGAAACACAGGAAACGGATCATCAATTGGAGTTACAGGGAAGTAGTCACCCTTAAGTTGCAGTAGGCAGGTAGCTGGGTGACTGCCAGGAGAGGAATGGGAAGGTGAATAGGCAGTTAGCACAGAGCACCCCTGCAGCCATTCCCCTCAATAATAAGTATACCGTTTTGGATACTGTTGTGGGGGATGACCTCCCATGGGAATGCCATAAGACCAGGTTACTGGCACTAAACATGTGTTCATGGTGCAGAAGAGGAAGAGGGAGAAGAGGGGAGGGGTAGTGATAAGGGACTCAATAGTCAGAGGAATATGCAGGAGATTCTGTGAATGTGAACGGGACACCCGGATGGTATGTTACCTTCCAGGTGAAGGGTCAGGGACGTCTCAGATCATGTCCACAGCATTTTGGAGTGGGAGGGAGAGCAGCCAGATGTCTTGCTACATATTGGTACCAATGACATAGGAAGGGAAAGCAAAGAGGTCCTGAAGAGAGAATTTAGAGAGCTCGGCAGAAATCTGAGAAGCAGGGTAGTAATTTCTGGATTGCTACCTGTGCCACGTGCCAGTGAGGGTAGAAACTGGATGATTTTGCAGATAAATATATGGCTGAGAAAGTTGGTGCAAGGGGCAGGCCTTTAGACTCTTGGATCATTGGGATCTCTTCTGGGTGAGGTATGACCTGTTCAAAAGAGGTTGCACTTGAACCCGAGGGGGGACCAATATTCTCACAGGCAGATTTGTTAGAGCTTTTGGGGAGTTGTTAGAGCTGCAGAGGGATGGGAAATGGAGTGAAAGGACTCAAGATAAGATGGATGGTATAAAAGCAAGGAAAGCGTGCAGTCAGACGGTCAGGAAGGGCAGGAAGATAATAGGACAAAATTGCAGCCAGCAGGGTGGGTATCAGTGCGGTAGGGATACAGAATCAAAAAGGGTAGCAAATACTCAAAGTATTATATCTCAATGCATGGAGTATTAGAAATACAGTAGATGATCTTGTTGCACTTTTACAGATTGTTGGGTATGATGTTGTGGCCATTAATGAATCGTGGCTGAAGGATGGTAGTAATTGGGAGCGGTATGTCCAAGGTTACATTCATTGTACCAGAGGGGTAGGAAGGTAGGCAGAGGGGGTAGCATGGCTCTGCTGATAAAGAATGGCATTTAATCATTAGAAAGATGTGACATAGGATCGGAAGATGCTGAAGCCTTGTAGGTTGAGTTAAGAAACTGCAAGGGTAGAAGGACCCTGATAGTAGTTATATAGAGGCCTCAAAACAGTGGCAGGATGTGGACTACAGATTACAACAGTAAATAGAAAAGGCATGTCAAAAGAGCAATGTTATGATAGTCACGGGAGTTTTTAACATGCAGGTAGATTAGGAAAATCAGGTTGGTAATGGATCCCAAGAGAATGAATTTGTTGAATGCCTAAGAGATGGCTTTTTAGAGCAGTTTGTTGTTGACCTTAATAGGGGATCAGCTATACTGGATTTGGTATTATGTAATGAACTGAAGGTAATTATAAAGCTTAAGGTAAAGGAACCCTTAGGAGGCAGTGATCACAATATGATTGAGTTCAACTTGAAATTTGACAAGCAGAAGGTAAAGTCTGATGTAGCAGTATTTCAGTGGAGTAAAGGAAATTACAGTGGTATGAGAGAGGAGTTGGCCAGAGTAAATTGGAAGAAGATGCTGGCAGGGATGACAGCAGAACAGGAATGGCTTGAGTTTCTGGGAAAAATGAGTCAGGTGCAGGATAGAAGTATTCCAAAAACAAAGAAATACTCAAATGGCAAAATAATACAACCGCAGCTAACAAGGGAAGTCAAAGCTAATGTAAAAGCAAAAGAGAAGGCGTAAAACAATGCAAAAATTAGTGGGAAGATAAAGGATTGGGAAGCTTTCAAAAATCTATAGGAAGCAACTAAAAGAATCATTAGGAAGAAAAGATGAAATATGAAAGCAAGCCAGCAAGCAATATCAAGGTAGATAGAAAAGCTTTTTCAAATATATAAAAAGTAAAAGAGAGATGGGAGTGGATATAGGACTGCTAAAAAATAAGGCTGGAGAAATAATAATTGGGGACAAGGAGATGAAATGACAGATGAACTAAATGAGTATTTTGCAACAGCCTTCACTATGGAAGACACTAGCAGTGTGCCAGGTGTTAAAAGGTGTGAGGGAAGAGAAGTGAGTGCAGTTTCTATTACAAAGGAGAAGGTGCTCAAAAAGCTGAAGGTCCTAAAAGTACATACGTCACCTGGACCAGATGACCTGCACCCTAGGGTTCTGAAAAAGGTAGTGGTAGAAATTGTGGAAGCATTATTAATGATCTTTCAAGAATCATTGGACTCTGGCATAGTTCCAGAGAACTAGAAAACTGCAAATGTCACTCCACTACTTAAGAAAGGAGGGAGGCAGCAGAAAGGAAATTATAGACCAGTTAGCCTGATCTCAGTGGTTGGGAAGATGTTGGAGTCAATTGTTAAGGATGAGGTTACGGAGTACTTGGTGACACAGAACAAGAGAGGACAAAGTCAGCATGGTTTCCTTAAGGGAAAGTGTTGCCTGATGAACCTATTGGAATTCTTTGAGGATGACAGAGCATTGGCTGATTGGTAGGACGCAGTAAGTGGGAATAAAAGGATTCTTTTCTGGTTGGCTGCTACTGACTAGTGCTGTTCCGCAGGGATTGCTGTTGGGACCATTTATTTTTATGCTGTATATCAATGATTTAGATGATGGAATAGATGGCTTTGCTATTGGTACAGCCCAGTTTGCAGATGGTACAAAGATTGGTGGAGGGGCAGGTAGTGATAAGGAAACAGGAAGGCTGCAGAAGGACTTAGACAGATTAGGAGTACAGGCAAGAAAGTGGCAAATGAAATACATTGTTTGAAAATGCATGGTCATGCACTTTGGTAGAAGGAATAAATGTGCAGACTATTTTATAAATCGGGAGAATATCCAAAAATTTGAGATGGAAAGGGACTCGGGAGTCCTTCTGCACAACACCCTAAAGGTTAACTTGCAGGCTGACTCTATAGTGAGGGAGGCAAGTGCAATGTTAAAATTCATTTCAAGAGGTCTAGAATATAAGAGCAGGGATAGAGTTCCTCTTATTCTTACCTACCACCCCATTAGCCTCCACATCCAACACATCATTCTCACAACTTCTGCTGTCTCCAAAGGGATCCCACCACTACACTAAGGGTTTAAACCAATTTGGCAGAGGGGATGGGAACAGGAGTGATAGGGTTGAGGGTGGCATAGGGAGTTTGTAAAAGATGCAGTGTGCAGTGAGACTGCTAGCCAAGAGAAGCTGATGATAGGGCATATTTGCAGTCAATGGGATGAGTTGCAATATAAAAGGGGGACAAAAATCAAAAAGGGTGATGAATATAGGACTGAAGTATATATTTAAAAGCATGCAGTATATGGAATTAGATCAATTGTAGCACAGTTACAGAATGGCATGTATGACATTGTGTACGTCACTGAATCGTGGCTGAAAGATTATAGTTGGGAGCTTAACATCCAAGGATACACAATGTATTGAAAGGACAGGCAGGTAGGCAGAAGGGATGTGGGGGTGGGGGGAGCTCTGTTGGTGAAAAATTAAATCAAATCATTGGAAAGAGGTGATATAGGATTGGAATGTATAGAATGGCTGTGAGTAGAGGTAAGAAACTGCAAGGGTAAAAAGACATTGATGGGAGTTATATACAGACCTCCAAATAACAGCAAAGATGTGGCCTACAAATTACACTAGGAGACTGAAAATACATGCTAAAAGGGCAATGTTGCGATAGCCATGGGGATTTCAATATGCCAGTAGAGTGGGAAAATCAGGTTGGTCCTGGATCTCAAGAGGGGAATTTATAGAATGCTTATGAGACAGCTTTATAAATCAGCTCGTGGTTGAGCCCACTAGGGGGTCAGCTATTCTGGACTGGGTGTTAGGAAATGAACCAGAATTGATTAGAGCTTAAGGTAAAGGAACCCTTGGCGGCTAGTGATCATAATATGATAGAATTTACCCTACTATTTGAGGAGAAGCTGAAGTCAGATATAGCAGTATTAAAGAGAATTACAGAGGCATGAGAGAGGAGCTGGCCAAAATTGACTGGAAGGGGTCACTAGCAGATATGATGGCAGAGTAGCAATGGCTGGAGTTTTGGGAACAATTCGGAAGGTGCAAGATAGATACATCCCAAAGAAGAAGTATCCTAAAGGCAGGATGACACAACTGTGACAGATGAGAAGTCAAAGCCAACATATAATGAGAGCAAAAATTAGTGGAAAGTTAGAGATTGGGAAGCTTTTAAAGACCAACAGAAGAAAACTAAAAAAAGACCTAAAGAAGGAAAAGAGGGAATACGAAGCGTAAAGAGGATACCAAGAGTTTCTTCAGATGTATGAAGTGTAAAGGGGGGGAGGGCGGTGATAGTAGATATTGGACCGCTCGAAAATAATGCTGGAGAGGAAGTAATGGGGGACAAGGAAGAGGCGAAAAAACTGAATAAGTATTTTGCTGAGAAAGACCCTAGCAGTATGCCAGAAGTTCAAGAATGTCAGGGGGGCAGAAGTAAATGAAGTTGCCATTACTAGGGAGAAGGTGCTTGGGAAACTAAATGGTCTGCACGTAGATAAGTCACCTGGTCAAGATGATCTACGCCCCAGGGTTCTGAAGGAGGTGGCTGATGAGATTGTGGAGGCATTAATAATGATCCTTCAGGAATCAACGGGCTCCAGGATGGATCCAGATGACTGGAAAACTGCAAATGTCACTCCCCACTTCAAGACAGGAGACAGACAGCAGAAAACAATTGATAGGCCAGTTAGTCTCACCTCAGAGTTTGGGAAGATGTTGGAGTCAATTACTAAGGATGTGGTTTGTGGTACTTGGAGGCACATGATAAAGTATGCTGAAGTCTTCATGGTTTCCTTAAGCAAAACTCTTGCCTGACTAATTGGTTTGAATTCTTTGAAGGTATAACAAGCAGGATAGACAAAGGAGAATCGGTGGATGTTGTGTACTTGGATTTTCAGAAGGCTTCTGACAAGGTGCCACACATGAGGCTGCTTAACAAGTTTAGAGCCCGAAGTATTACAGGAAAGTTACTAGCATGGATAAAGCAGTGGCTGATTTGCAGGAGGCAAAGAGTGGGAATAAAGGGAGCTTTTCTGATTGGCTGCAGGTGACTAGTGGTGCACCACTGAGGTCTGTGTTGCGACTGCTTCCTTTTATGTTATACCTCAATGATTTGGATGACAGAATTGATAGCTTTGTGGTCAAGTTTGCGGATGATATGAAGATAGGTGGAGGAACAGGGATGCTGCAAAAGGACAATTTAGGTTAGGAGGACGGAAAAAGAAGTGGCAGATGGATTACAGTGTTGGGATGTGTATGGCATGCACTTTGGTAGAAGTAGTAAAATATAGACTATTCTCTAAATGGAGAAAAGATTCAAAAATTTGAGGCGTAAAGGGACTTGGGAGTCCTTGTGGAGAATTCCCTAAAGGTTAATTTGCAGGTTGAGTCAGTGGTGAGGAAGGCAAATGCAATATTCACATTCATTTTGAAAGGACTAGAACATAAAGCAAGGATGTAATGCTGAGGCTTTATAAGGCATTGGTAAGGCCTCAAGTGGAGTATTATGAGCAGTTTTGGGCCCCTTATCTAAAATAGGATGTGCTGACATTGGAAAAGGTTCAAAGGAGTTTCACAAAAATGATTCTGATATTGAAAGGCTTATCATATGAGTGGTGTTCGATGGCTCTGGACGTGTACTCACTGGAATTCAAAAGAATGAAGGGGATCTCATTGAACCTATCGAATATTGAAAGGGTTCAATAGAGTGAATGTGGAGAGAATGCTTCCTATGGTGGGGGAGTCTAAGACCACAGTGGACATCCTCAAAATACAGGGTTGAGAACTGAGATGAGGAGGAATTTCATTAGCCAGAGTGTTGAATCTGTGGAATTTGTTGCCAAAATGGCAAAACAGAATTGATGGGCCTCATTCTGCTCCTACGTCTTATGGTCTAAACACATCTTTACCTCCTCCCCTGCCCCACCCCACCCCACCCCCACTTTCTGCTTTTCACAGACATTGTTCCCTCTGTGATTCCCTTGTCCATTCGTCACATGCACCTGATCTCCCTCCTGGCACTTATCCCTGCAAGCAGCCAAAGTGCAACACCTGTCCATTCACCTCCTCCCTCACCTCCAACCATGGCCCCAAACAGTCCTTCCAAGTGAGGCAACACCTCACCTATGAATCCGTTGCATCCAGTGCTCCCGATACAGCCTCCTGCACATTAGAGAGACCCGTCCTAAATTGTGGGACCACTTCTATGAGCACATCCTGGCTTGTGGACTTCTGGTTTCCTCCTCCAGAAGTCAATAATTAGTTCCTTGGCCTTGCTGCAATTGTTTAAGAGGTTGTTGTTATGGCATCACTCAGTCAGAATTTGTATCTCCCTCCTCTTTGCTGATTCGTCACCACCTTTGATTCAGCCTACGACAGTGGAGTAGTCAGCAAACATGAATATAGCAATGGGAGCTAAGCACACAGCCTTGTGGTGCACCTGTGCTGATGCAGATCATGGAGGAAGTGTTGTTGCCAATCTGAACTGAATGGGGTCTGCAAGTGAGGAGACTAAGGATCCAATTGCACAAGGAGTTATTGAGGCCAAACTCTTGAAGCTTATTGATTAGTTTTGAGTGGATGCTGGTCTTGAATGCAGAACTGTAGTTGACAAATAGCATCCTTATGTTTGCATCTTTGCTGTCTAGATGGTCCAAGGTTGAGTGAAGAGCCAGTGAGATAGCACCTGTTGTTGACCTTTTGATCCAGTAGGGAAAATGGAGCTGATCCATGTGACTTCTCAGGCAGGGGTTGATATGTTTTACCATCAACTTCTCAAAACATTTCATCACTGTGAATATAAGTGGTGCTGGACAATAGTCATTGAAGCAGGTTACCACTTGGCTCACTTAGCTGTTCTTCTCCTCCCTGCAAACAAGCAGAGATTAAAGAGCAAAACTCCAGAGATTAGCACAACAAAGAGGTGGTCATGGGAGGAAGAGAAGTGGTTATGGGATTGCTTTAGATCGGTGGACTAGGCTGTGTTCAAGGACTCATCTGTGGATCTGAACGAATACACCATGGGTGTCACGGACTTCATAAAAACCATTACAGATGAGTGTGTCCTCACAAAATCATTCAGCCTTCCCCAACCAGAAGCCCTGGATGAACCATGAGATCTGCAATCTGCTGAGGACCAAGTCAGAGGCATTCAAGTCTGGTGACCACGAAATTTACAAGAGGTTCAGGTATGGTCCATGGGCCATCCCGTGGGCAGAGTAACAATTCTGGACTAAACTTGAATCAATGAAGGATGCTCGACAGTTGTGTCAGGGCTTGAAAACTACCAACTCTTATAGAGTTAAATCAAGCAATATATGTGATAACAGGGCTTCACTTCCAAATGAGCTCAAAGCCTTTTATGCTTGCTTTGAATGTCAAAACCTGGAGGAACCATCATGAACTCCTACAGCCCAAGATGATCTTGTGATTTCAGGCTCTGAGGCCAACATGTAGGCAGCTTTCAGGAGGATGAATCCATGAAATGCATCTGGCTTCACTGGGTTACCTGGCGAAGTACTAAAAACCTGTGCTGATCAACTGGCTGAAATGTTCACTGAGAAATTTATCCTCTCATTTTGGCAGTCTGAGGTACCCACCTGCTTCAAGCAACTTCAATTATATGGCAAAGGACAGCCAAGTGATCTGATTTACCGAAATATCATGATCAAGATGGTGCTGTGTATGTCAGTCGTGTTGCAAGCTCCATTTCAAATCTACAGTATACTTTTGATTTCTGTGATTTCCTTAGTATTTCTTGTTCAAGTAGCTGATAGTCACATCAGATACGATAGACTGACTTTCCTGAACACGGCATTTACCCACTACGTGCCATCTTTACACTGGGATCCCCACTTGAGCGATCAATAGGAGATTCACCTCCGACACTGCTGCTACCTCAGAAGTGGCGTCGGAGGCGAGGGAGAAGGGCCAGCATTCTGGTGAGGTTGAGATGGCGTGCTAGTCGGCCACCACTGCCTAGCATACTCCTGGCTAACATTCAGCTGGACAATTTGCCATGCGAACTGAGAGGCAAAATCTCCTATCAGCGAGAAACAAAGGAATGTAGCATTCTGTGTTTCGTGGAGACCTGGCTGATGGAGGAGATGCCGGATCATGCCATCGAGCCCTCTGGGTTCTCCCTGTTCCGGGAAGAGTAAAGGAGGTGGGGTATGCTTCATGGTCAATAATGCCTGGTGCGACCCCCGGAACATGCATGCACTCAAATCCTTTTGATCCCCGGATCTGGAGTACCTGGAGCAGCTGTGTAGACCTTTCTGGCTGCCTAGGGAGTTCATGGCTGTTATTATCACAGCTGTGTATATTCCGCCACAGGCTGATACCGACCTGGCTCGCAATGAACTGTATAAGACCATCAGCACCCTGGAGGCACAGTCAGAGGCAGCCTTCATCGTTGCCGGTGACATTAATAGAGCGTTGCTGACTAAAGTCTCTCTGAAGTTTTGCCAACACATCCAGGTGAGCACTCGGGGAGATAGCTTACTCGACCACTGCTACTCTCCCTTCCGCAACACCTACAAAGCACTCCTTCATTCTCCATTTGGAAAAATCAGTTGAATCCTCCATTTTTCTGGTGCCAAAGTACAGACAGAAGCTGAAACAAGAGGCAGCCATAGTTAAAACCGTCCACTGTCGGTCCAACCAATTGGCCTCCATGCATCTTGTGTCTCCTGTGGGATCTTGATAGGATAGATGTGGATAAGATGTTTACTCTTGTGAGAGAATCTTGAACCATGGCTACTCTTTGAAAATAAGACACCACTCATTTAAAACGGAGATGATTTTAGAACTCTTCCTTAAAAGGGCAGTGGATGCAGAGAATTTGAATTTTTTTTAATGGATAACTATTAATAAGTACGTGGTAAATGGTTAGCAGAAGCAGGCAGAAATGCCAAGCAGATGAGTTACAATTCTGGAGCAAGATGGCCAGGCCAAATAGCCTACTCCTCCTCTTAATTCTTCTGCTTGTTAGTATGTTCATTAAAACATATTAATTTCTTATTTAAAATTAACAACTGACATTAACAATTTACATTCACAAAAGCCTTCTAAATTTCTACTAACTTCTGTATTCTTAATTTCAGGTTAGATAAGTCTGCACTTAATTGATAAAAAAATGACTCTTCATCACAGATGCCCAAGATAGCATTCAGATCATTCATAAATACTCTCTTACCTGGTAAAAACACTACCTGGCTGCATAGTCCCAGCCAATCAGTAACAGTAAAAAGAAAGGTGCACTTCTACAACTTTTGGGTTTCCAAAGTACTTTGCAGCCAAAGAAAGCATTTTTTGAATTGTTTACTATAGTAAATTGTGGTCGTCAATTTAAGCAAGACATCATAAGCAGCAATGCAATACTAATTAGCAATATGTTTTAGTAAAGTTGATTGAGTAGTAAGCATCAACCAGGATACAAGGGAGAACTTAAGTTTTACTTCAGAATAGCACCATTATTTTTAAATATTTTTTCAAAGCAGCAAATGAATTTCAATTTAACCTCATCCGAGGAACAGCAGCAGACAATACAGGCTGTCGCTAGTTACAAAGAGGTTCCTTTCCCTTTTTACAGAGGATCACAAGTTTGAAAAAACACAAAATCACCTGATATGGGTAACTATACCTCCAAAGTATTGTAATGATGATTTCAACACTTCCACAAAATAGTAGTGAACGGCATCAAAACCATATAAGATTGCTTTTTAAAAAAAGCAATTACTAAAAGGAGAGAGAGAGAGAGAGAGAGAGAGAGAGAGAGAGAGAGAGAGAGAGAGAGAGAGAGAGAGAGAGAGAGAGAGAGAGAGAGAGAGAGAGAGAGAGAGAGAGAGAGAGAGAGAGAGAGAGAGAGAGAGAGAGAGAGAGAGAGAGAGAGAGAGAGAGAGAGAGAGAGAGAGAGAGAGAGAAAAAAAAGTAGTTCTGGCATTCATGGAAATGAAGGTAAGTACTTAATGTTGGATATTTGAATTTAATAATATTGTGAAAGCTTATTCAGAAATACAGATATCCATAAATTGAGTGTTTAGAACCTGGGTTCCAGAGTAGAATTTTTTCCTCAAATCTTGAGTGGAAAATAGACCACAGATTTTGAACTATGAAGGAGGAGTTCCTTCAACTGACCCTCTGAGTGAATGAATAATTGCAGGAGATCAATTACAACAGCTGCCACAGTAACAGAAGAATTTTCCAAGGTGGTAGCTGTAGGTATGATCAAGGCAGTTATTAAGAAAGGACCTGCTGCAAAAACCACCAGGACTGCCAATAAAATAGTCAGCCCTCCTTATCCGCGAGAGATTGGTTCCGGGACCTCTCACGGATACCAAAAAACGCGGATGCTCAAGTCCCTCGCTCAACCTGTCTCAATGGGTGGACCTTAGGACCCAGCGGAACACTGGACCTTATCTAACCTGCCTCAGAGTGGTGGACATTAGGATCTGGTGGCGGAGCTCTGAATCCGCAGTGTTTCTGTTCGCAAAAATAATCATGATCATGATTGAAAATAAAGTGGAAATAATAAAGCCATCAGAAAGAGGTGAAATGCCATCGGTCATTGGGAAAGCGTTAGGCTACAGTTGGTCAACGATTGGAACAATTTTAAAGAATAAAGTGAGAAAGGCCCTGTCCCGATGAAAGCTATAATTATTACTAAGCAACGCAGTGGTTTAGTTATTGGGTTTTGGGGTTTTGGGTTTTTGATTCTCCACATCAACCCGGCACAGATGGAGAGCATGCTCCAGAACGGTCTGTCACTGGATCGAAGTCGGGAACTTCTGTTCCCAAACCCGGCGCTGAAACATACATTTCTTATGTGTTTTATATGCATAGAAAGGTAAAACATATACTATATACTAAGACAAACGTTTGACTAACTGACACTAAATAATACCAGATGTACCTGTTCCGATTTCTTAGTAAGAGAACTTCCGTTTTTTTCGATCTCGATCCATGATAACCTACGCACATCCTCCCGTATACTTTAAATCATCTCTAGATTACTTCTAATACCTAATACAATGTAAATACTATGTAAAATAGTTGTTATACTGCATTGTTTAGGGAATAATGACAAGAAAAAAAAATCTGTACATGCTCGAACAATAAGTGCTGGAAGAGCACTTCCGGGTTTTCTCGATTCGCGGTTGGTTGAATTCGCGCATGCGGAACTCGCGGATAAGGAGGGCCGACTGTATTAAACAAGAAGTGAATATCAACACTGGCTGCCAAGATTTAGCAAGCCCCTGCACCCGCACCAAAGTGACAGATATCACATCTTGCTGGTAATCACATTTCCATACAATGTAAAAAGCAGGCCATTTCTTGTTCACTGATGCTGACTCATAGAGCAGTCCTATTCTCCACTAATTTTCTCTGTAAACTGATGTCCCTACATTTGCATTAACTGACCACTGATTTTACCACTTACCCACACACTTGAGACAATTTATAGTGGCCAATTAACCCAATAACCCAGGGGTCCCCAACCTTTTTCATACTGCGGACCGGTTTCATATTGACAATATTCTTGCGGACTGGCCGACCGGGGGGGGGGGGGGGTTTAGGGTTGCCAACGTACAAGAGTAGCAGTCAAATACGTTGGGTTTACCCCGAGAAAGACTACAATGACCATGAAGCCTTGCGCGGGCACCAGTGCGCATACGTAACTTGCGCATGCGTTTACGTGCTGACTTCTTAAAAATTGTTTTTGCCGATTCTGTTGGCAGTGGCGGGGGGCGGGTGGTGGGGTGTGTTAATCACGACCGGAATATAGGTGATAAGTGGCTAATACACTCAATTTTGTTTCTAAAAGGGTTTATCTAACGAATTTAATATTAAACACAGTGCATATTTTCCTCCCATGAATATAGTGATAAGTCAATTATCAGGGGAGGACAAGGGAGCTTGAAGTGTTGAACGAACTTCCAGTAGAAGTGGTAGAGGCAGGTTCGATATTATCATTTAAAGAAAAATTGGATCGGTATATGGACAGGAAAGGAATGGAGGGTTATGGGCTGAGTGCAGGTCGGTGGGACTAGGTGAGAGTAACGTTCGGCACGGACTAGAAGGGGCGAGATCGCCTGCTTCCATGTTGTAATTGTTATATGGTTATATAAGTCACTTATAATAGCATCATAACATTTTAAGTAACGTTTGGATATCAAACACACAGCGCATATTTTCCTCGTATGAATATATAAAATCATTGCAACGCACCAATATTGCTGAATCAGTGGGAGCCCTGGGCTTATTTTCCTGCAACAAGACAGTCCTATCGAGGGGTGATGGGAGACAGCGATACTCGAAGGGGGTTCCTTATGTCCAGTCTATTCCACAATTCGGTTTTCGTTGCATTCATTGCAGAGATATGTTGGAAATGGAAGCAATGTTTTCAGTGCTTTCGTGGCTATCTCAGGATTTTTAGCCTTGACTTTGATCCAGAATGCCGGCAGAGATGTTATGTCAAACAAACTTTTCAGCCTGCCGTCATTTGCAAGCTCGAGGAGTTGATCTCCTTCCCGCGCTGAAATGGATGACGCGTGCGTAATGACTTCACGTGTGTTCAAGCTCAACAGTGGGCGTGACAGGGAATGAGGAAAGGTGCAGCTGACTCATATCGCCAAATCATATCGTTTCCTCACGGCCCGGTAGCGCATGCCTTGCGGCCCGGTACCGGTCCGCAGCCCGGTGGTTGGGGACCGCTGCATTAACCCATACATCAATATAACAAAACATGCAACAATTAATGTTTTAAGCCTTAAAAAGGTTTAATAGTAAATACTGCTTGCCATACCTGTTTTTGCAAAGCAAGCTGTCCCTCCACTTCTTGTACTTTGCGCTCAAGCTCCTGTTTTAGTTTTGTATACTCCTCCTGCTGACCATTAATTTTAGAGTCTTTTGAACTCCATTGGAAATAGAGAAAACACCAGTTAAGACTGACAAATTATTTTGTTTTTTTTTAAAGTACACAGCCTAATCCTGTTAAACAAATTCTGAAAGCTAATTCAAACACACAGATTTTGTAGTTGTGCAGGTTAAAGATGACACCCAATTCAATGTGTGAACTCTGACTGCATTTTTAAAATCAAAACTTGGATCAGAAATATATATTACCATCCAGAGACAAATAATTAAAATGTTTACTGAACTAGTCATATTTGACCTGCTGAGCAGTCTGTAGGTCAAATATGATTAAGACCCTAAATTCAATCCACAATTTAAGCTGACTAATTTTAGCTGAGACGTTGTCCCAAAATTATGGGGGAGGGGGAAGAAATCCATTTAGACTTGATTCACTTTACACAAAGTGCTCATATTGTGTTCTGTAGACACTCAAAAGGCAGACAAGGTCACTCGTGGATTCTGGAGAGCAATAAATATCCACACAACCTAATCCTAGAAAGTAATCAATATCTTCACTAATGTAGTGAAGAAAATTGATGAGGGAAAAAGCAGTTGAAAGCAGTACTTTCCTTAAACACCACTATTCATTTAAGCATAGTGTTGTTGCTTTGCACATTACACAAAGAAACACTATTAGACATTATTTTTGCTTTCTGTAATTCCACAACAGATTTCCATTCCCCAATTAAAATTACATTAGTGATTTTAAATGTCTGTCCTTCAGCTCCTATTATGTTGTAGAAAGGTCTATACAATTATTAATATCATGTTGTGGATCCAACCTATCTGGTATCAGCAAAATGAACTGTTGACATCTGTTCATATTTTGTGTTATAATTGTTCCTTGGCATTTATTATTCAAGCTGACAGCACTAATGAAGTAAAAGGAAGTCTGTGTCACTACAATTTCAAGTAGAAGGGTAGCGTGAACATTTAAATAATATAGTAGATTAATCATTTCAAACAGGAGCATTTGCTGAACCATAACATTTTAATTTCAATTTTGCCAGATACATTTACTTAGTAGCAACCCCCAAATAACACAAATAGTAATTTCCATTTTGTATGAAATCTGTTAAACTAATACCTCTCCTGCATCATCAGTAAACAAACCATACAACGTACAGCAAACAACAGGAATTCTGCAGATGCTGGAAATTCAAGCAACACACATAAAAGTTGCTGGTGAACACAGCAGGCCAGGCAGCATCTCTAGGAAGAGGTGCAGTCGACGTTTCAGGCCGAGACCCTTCGTCAGGACTAACTGAAGGAAGAGTGAGTAAAGGATTTGAAAGTTGGAGGGGGAGGGGGAGATTCAAAATGATAGGAGAAGACAGGAGGGGGAGGGATGGAGCCAAGAGCTGGACAGGTGATAGGCAAAAGGGATACGAGAGGATCATGGGACAGGAGGTCCGGGAAGAAAGACAAGAGGGGGGGCACCCAGAGGATGGGCAAGGGGTATATTCAGAGGGACAGAGGGAGAAAAAAGAGAGTGAGAGAAAGAATGTGTGTATAAAAATAAGTAACAGATGGGGTACGAGGGGGAGGTGGGGCATTAGCGGAAGTTAGAGAAGTCAATGTTCATGCCATCAGGTTGGAGGCTACCCAGACGGAATATAAGGTGTTGTTCCTCCAACCTGAGTGTGGCTTCATCTTTACAGTAGAGGAGGCTGTGGATAGGCATGTCAGAATGGGAATGGGATGTGGAATTAAAATGTGTGGCCACTGGGAGATCCTGCTTTCTCTGGCGGACAGAGCGTAGATGTTCGGCAAAGCGGTCTCCCAGTCTGCGTCGGGTCTCGCCAATATATAAAAGGCCACATCGGGAGCACCGGACGCAGTATATCACCCCAGTCGACTCACAGGTGAAGTGATGCCTCACCTGGAAGGACTGTTTGGGGCCCTGAATGGTGGTAAGGGAGGAAGTGTTACCACCATTCAGGGCGCCAAACAGTCCTTCCAGGTGAGGCAACACTTCACCTGTGAGTCGGCTGGGGTGATATACTGCGTCCGGTGCTGCCGATGAGGCCTTTTATATATTGGCGAGACCCGACGCAGACTGGGAGACCGCTTTGCCGAACATCTACGCTCTGTCCGCCAGAGAAAGCAGGATCTCCCAGTGGCCACACATTTTAATTCCACATCCCATTCCCATTCTGACATGCCTATCCACAGCCTCCTCTACTGTAAAGATGAAGCCACACTCAGGTTGGAGGAACAACACCTTATATTCCGTCTGGGTAGCCTCCAACCTGATGGCATGAACATCGACTTCTCTAACTTCCGCTAATGCCCCACCTCCCCCTCGTACCCCATCTGTTACTTATTTTTATACACACGTTCTTTCTCTCACTCTCCTTTTTCTCCCTCTGTCCCTCTGAATATACCCCTTGCCCATCCTCTGGGTGCACCCCCCCTTGTCTTTCTTCCCGGACCTCCTGTCCCATGATCCTCTCGTATCCCTTTTGCCTATCACCTGTCCAGCTCTTGGCTCCATCCCTCCCCCTCCTGTCTTCTCCTATCATTTTGGATCTCCCCCTCCCCCTCCAACTTTCAAATCCCTTACTCACTCTTCCTTCAGTTAGTCCTGACGAAGGGTCTCGGCCTGAAACGTCGACTGCACCTCTTCCTAGAGATGCTGCCTGGCCTGCTGCGTTCACCAGCAACTTTTATGTGTGTTGATACAACATACAGTTTTCAATCCACTGACCATACCTGCGAATTTTCTCTATTTCCAGTTGATGTGTCTTTAATTGCTGCTGGTACTGGAACTGTAGTTCTTCCCGTGTTTTCATCTCTTTTGCAACAACATTTTGCAACTTGTCAATTTCAATTTGTAGCTCACTGATCTCTGCTTGTTTGCAACTTTCAGTTACTTTTAACTGAGCAAACATGGCATCATAATGTTCCAGATCCCGGTCCCGCTCCTCAAGTACTCTTAGATTGAACATAAAATCTTCTTTCAGTATGTTAAATTTTTCTTGTTCATCTTTGAGTTTTACTTGTGTGTCTTGAAGTGCAGTAACCAATGATTGGATACGTTGTGTTTGTAAGCTCTTCCATTCCTGTTCCTTCCGAGCAAGAAGTTCATCAAAATCATCATTCTCCTGAAGCATTTTAGCAGTTGCACCTTGTAAATTTAACACAATAGGTTACTCAAATGCACTTTAATATTAACTGAATTGGAGTTTCTGTTGTCCTTACCTACCACCCCATGAGCCTCCACATCAAACATACAATTCCCCACAACTTCTGTCATCTTCAATGGGATCCTACCACCAAACTCACCTTTACTTCCCCCCCAACCCCACTCTTCACTTTCTGCAGGGATCACTCCCTCCGTAATCCATTGTCCATTTGCTCCTCCCCACTAACCCCCTCATATCACATTTCCCAGCAAGCAGGAAAAATGTTACATCTGAACCAATATTCAAGGCCCCATGCAGTCCTTCCAGGTGAGGCAACACTTCACTTGCAAATCTGTTGGGGTGGTCTATTGTATCCAGTGCTCCCGATGTGGCCTCCTCTACAATGGTGAGACCTGAGGTAAACTATGGTGCTTTGTTGAGCACCTCTGCTCCACCTGCCAAAAGCAAAATTTTCTAGTGGTCAACCATTTAAAATCCTATCACCACTCCCATTCAGACATGTCAGTCCATGGCCTCCTCTTCAATCATGAAGAGGCCACTCTCAGGGTGGAGGAGCAACAGCTCATATTCCTGAAGGAAGGAACACAACTTTTTTCTCTTTTTTTTTTCTTTACCCCTCCCCCTTCCACATTCTGGCCTTTTACCTCTTCTCCTCACCCCCCATCACCTCCCTCCGGTAGCCCTCCTTCTTCTCTTTCTCCCATGGTCCAATCTCTTCTCCAATCAGATATTGTCTTCTCCAGCCCTTTACCTTTCCCACACCTTCAAGCCATCCTCCTTCCCTTCCTTTTCAGTCCTGATGAAGGTCCTGGCTCAAAACGTCAACTGTTTATTCATTTTCATAGATGCTGCCTGACCTGCCGAGTTCCACCAGCATTTTGTGTGTGTTGACTGAAGAATATTTATTATGGTTTCCACTGTATACAATGGATAAGTCTCAAACAACAAGTTTCTCTGACAAAAATGGTACTCTTGTCCCACTTTAGGCATTGACTGATCTGCCTAAATGTATTTCCAGAATTTCGGAACAAAAAAACAATAAATGGGATTAGTTAACTGCGTCTGAAATGCCAATTTATGTAACACTCCACAGGGCACAATGGCTTGTGCTGTACAGAAGAGAAATTGCTCACCAAGATGTGTAAACTCAAATTACAGTGTACGCATGGGATTATGTACTTTCCTCCTCAATCTTGAGCTGAACATATTTAAGAGAACTTAATTTGCAGTCCCAGTGTTGGGATAAATGAGGAGTGGCAGCCATTATTAAAATCAGAACCTCAGGTCATTCAATTATAACACCTTCCAGCAGTACATAAATACAAGGAAGTCTGCAGATGCTGCAAGTCCAAAGCAACACACGCAAAATGCTAGAGGAACTCAGCAGGTCAGGCATCATCTCTGGAAATGATGTTTCAGGCCGAGACCTTTCTTTGGGAATGAAATGGAAGAGAGAAGACACCAGAATAAAAAGGTGGGGAGGGGGGAGGGGAAGGAGGCTAGCTAGACGGTGATAGGTGAAGTCAAGTGGGTGGGAAAGGTGAGGGGCTGGAGAAGAAGGAATCTGATAGGAGAGGAGAGTGGACCATAGAAGAAAGGAGGAGGGGACCAAGGGGAAAGTGATAGGCAAGTGAGAAGAGTTAAAAGGCCAGAGTGGAGAATAGAAGAAGAGGGGAGGGGGAAGGGGAGGTAAAAAATACTGGAAGGAGAATTTGATATTTATGCCATCAGATTAGAGGCTACCTACATGGAATATAAGGTGTGGCTCCTCCACCCTGAGGGTGGCCTCATCTTGGCACAAGAGGAGGCTATGGAACAACATGTCAGAATGAGAATGGGAATCGGAATTAAAATGTTTGGCTACCGGGAAGTTCCGCTTTTGGCAGATGGAGCAGAGGTAAGCGGTCCCCCATTTATGACAAGTTTCATCAAATGTAGAGGAGGCCACATGAGAGCACCAGACACAAAAGATGACCCCAGCTGATATGCAGGTGAAGTGTTGTCTGAAATGGAAGGTCTTTTTGGGCCCTGATTAGAGGGGGGGAGGAGGTGAATAGACAGGTGTAGCACTTAGGCCACTTGTAGGGATAAGTCAGGTGTACATGAAAGTAATCAGTTTTGAAATTACAACGACACATGCATGAATAAACACCAATGTACATCCAGAGAGCAGGCTGCTGTCTCACAGCCGATTACAAGAGATATTGTATGGAAAGTGACGTGACCATGAGACATTCTATTTTGCATTGACCTAGCTACATAAAGCTAAGATAACTGGTCTACATCAAACAAGGCACATTGTATCTTCAGCTAAAATATTTTGCATCATTGTGACAGAAATCATGGAAAGCTCCTGCCTAGCAGGCTATTTTGCCATTTAGCACATTATGAATGGTTATAAGCATATTTGTTCTGTCAATCAGTGTTGGGGTACTAACGTAGCTAGTGATTCAGCCCTTAATATACCGTGATAAAATAAGTGTATTTTGAGTTCTGGCCTTTTTCACTCAAGAATTTGTGACTATTCATGTGATCTATCTGTCACACAGGTGCTTGATGATCTTGTCAGTTCAGATATGTTCCCATTCTAAATACATAATTCTATGGAACCATTTGCCTACACAGGATGTTGAAGGATTATGCCAAACATTTTCTTGAGAGTATTTTATGGTCTCTGCAAATATATATAGCCTATGAGAAACAGAGCCACAGAGATTGGATAATGTCTGATTTTATCTCCTTAGTATCCTTAGTTAGAGAGAGGGACTTAGAGAGAGTGGAGGTGAAAGCAGCCAAGTTGCCGATGTATGATTGTTAATGCAGCTAAAAATACATGAGTTGATAAACTCACAGCTTTGATGACCCTCACAGTCAAATGTTTCCACAAAAGACTATAGTAATATAGGCAATGTAGTATAGGATACCTCTGACTCCAAACAGTTGAATAAGATGACAATTTTTAAGAGTTCATTAACAGAGGGAAAAAGATCAGCTTTTTGTAATTTCTGGTTAGCATCTCACATTAAGACTTTCCTTTATTATAAATGATGTAAAGACGAAAACCTCTTTAAGCAATCTCAACATTATGTAATTTACATAGTCTGGTAATGAAATTGCTATGATAATTTCATAATGTTCTGTTAAAATTTCTGCATACAAAGAAGAATTTCTCTTTGACCAAAAAAAGAACGCAGAATACCACTTCAAATGAATGTTTAAACACACATATTTTCTCCCCACAAAACATTCTGAATCTGGTCTCACGGTAAACAGGGAATAACAAGATTTTAGTTAATGAAAGTGCAGATGATTACTGTATATAACTTCAAAGTTGCTGGTGAACGCAGCAGACTAGGCAACATCTCTAGGAAGAGGTACAGTTGACGTTTCAGGCCGAGACCCTTCGTCAGGACTAACTGAAGGAAGAGTTAGTAAGAGATTTGAAAGTGGGAGGGGGAGGGAGAGATCTGAAATGATAGGAGAAGACAGGAGGGGGAGGGATGGAGCCAAGAGCTGGACAGGTGATTGGCAAAGGGGATATGAGGGGATCATGGGACAGGAGGTCCGGGGAGAAAGACAAGACGGGGGGGGGTGGAAACAGAGGATGGGCAAGGGGTATAGTCAAAGGGGCAGAGGGAGAAAAAGGAGAGTGAGAGGAAGAATGTGTGTATAAAAATAAATAATGGATGGGGTACGAGGGGGAGGTGGGGCATTAGCGGAAGTTAGAGAAGTCGATGTTCATGCCATCAGGTTGGAGACTACCCAGACGGAATATAAGGTGTTAATACACCTTCCCCTCCCCCTCCTGTCTTCTCCTATCATTTTGGAACCCTCCCCCTCCTGTCTTCTCCTATCATTTTGGATGCCAATCACCTGTCCAGCTCTTGGCTCCATCCCTCCCCCTCCTGTCTTCTCCTATCATTTTGGATCGCCTCCTCCCCCTCCCACTTTCAAATCTCTTACTAACTCTTCCTTCAGCTAGTCCTGACGAAGGGTCTCGCCCTGAAACGTCGACTGTACCTCTTCCTAGAGATGCTGCCTGGCCTGCTGCGTTCACCAGCAACTTGATGTGTGTTGTTTGAATTTCCAGCATCTGCAGAATTCCTGTTGACTGTATATAACTTCATTGTCAATCTAATACAGTGAACTAGATTTTAAAATAAGCAATAAATACTTTATGAATGTAATTAATCCACTTACTGCAATTTTTTTCTGCAGGAGTTTATATTATGAGAGCTTGCTGTTCCTATTTCCTCTGCTAGTAAACTGATTTCTGAGTAATTTACTGCTATACAGTAGAATGGAATGTCATTCCACACTCACTTCCAACTCACTACACTATACATCCAGTGGCCACTTTATGAGATACACCAGCTCATTAATGCAAATCATGTGGTAACAATTTAATGCATAAAAGCATGCAGATATGGTTAAGAGATTCAGTTGGTATTCAGATTAAACATTAGAAAGAGGAAGAAATGTGATCTAAGTGACTAACCATAGAATAATTGGTGCCAGAGGGGGTGTTTTAGTATCTCAGAAACTGCTGATATATATACCCTTCATCAGGACTGGAAAGGAAAGGGGAAGATGCCAGAATAAGAAGGTGGGATGGGAAGGGGAAGGACAAGCTTGAAGATGAAGACAGATGGGTGGGAAAGGTAAAGGACTGGAGAAGGAATCTTAATATATAAATGCCTTTTTGAATAAGGCATATTTGTTAAGACATTTAAGAGTCAGTTCTGTTGATCTGGTGACATAAGTGACTGCAGATGCGGGACCTGGAGTAACATACAAGCTGCAGGAAACCAACAGATCTGGAAGCATCTGGAAATGGATAGTTGATGTTTCGGGTTGAAAGCCTTCATCTACCTAAACTGCCTGTTCCTCAACATAGATGTTGCCTGACCTGCTAAACATATCTACATGAAGCACCATCACAAGAAAGCAGCAACCATCATCATGGAGCCCCACCACCCAGGTCATGCTCTCTTCTCGCTGTTCCCATCAGATAGGTGGCACAGGAACCTCAGGTCTCACACCACCAGGTTCAGGAACAATTATTCCCTGTCAACCATCAGGCTCTTGAACCAAAAGGGGATAATGTCACTCAACTTCACTTGCCCCATCACTGAAATGTTCCCACAGCCTATCGACTCACTTCAAAGGACTCTTCATCTCATGTCGTGATACTTATTGTTTATTTATTATTTCCTTCTTTTTGCATTTCACAGATTGTTGTCTTTTGTATACTGGTAGAACATACAGTTGTTGTTTTTCATTGATTCTATTATGGTTATTAATCTATTATGGATTTGAATATGCCTGCAAGAAAATGAATCTCAGGGTTGTCTATGGTGACATATATAATATTTAGCTTGAACTTTGAACTTTTTCCTCCTCCATCCCAAAGATCCCCTGGTAGATTAACTGCTATTTTAGTTACCCTTCACTGTAGACCCACAGCAAAAATAATATTTGGGACTTCATGGATACATGAGAGAATAAGGTGCAAGGTTTATTCTTGATTACTGTGTTTGTGTCAGCACTAAAACTTACCGGTATTCAGTTTTTATAATTGATCACTGTTTATACCATTTGTTTGAGTAACCTACAGAAGGAATTTTCAGGGTTCAACTGCCAGATTGACCAGTCTATTCAGGACATTGCTTAAAATATACTTCTTTCTGCATTTTACATGATGAAAGTACTGCTGATGATCTATACATAGTTATGCTGCTGGGAACAAGGTTTCTAAATAACCTTATGACAATCACCACAAAGGTTTTGTAAACAAGCTGTTAATGGAAGTTCATAATGAAACCATCCTAGTTGTATTAGCTCTGAATCGTTGTTGTCCAAAGTGGTGCAACAGGTTGAACAGGCACCTCCAGTGCAGAGCACATGAAAATGAATGCCAGATTTTCAGCAAAATGAAAACTTTTTTTTCCACTTAGACCTTCTGGAGCCATCATCCCTTAGTTTAAAAGAATAATAAATTAACAGTCTCTAAATAAAGCCATCAAGTTAAGTCCAAAATTACAAAGATCCAACATAAAGCGGTGAAAATCGGAAAAAAAACTCACTGATCAACAGAAATCACTTGGCCCATCTTTGTGGAGTCTGCTGGTCGAGGAGCTGTGAAATGTAGGATGCCAAAATCTAATTATCAGGATCATCTTGCTAAAAGCAAATAACTTCAACTAGAGGCACCATCTTGTAGGCTGATGGAGAAGGTCTGGCAAAGTAGGATCCAAAGCAAGTTGGTTAATTGGATCCAAAATCGCCTTGGTGAAAGGAGACAAAGAGCAGAGGTGGCAGGATGCTTTCTTTGATTGGAAATATATGACAAGTGATATACCTCTGGGATTGGTGCTGGAACATTTGTTGTTTGCGATATATGTGAATGTAGGAAATACGATCAGTAAATTTGCAGATGACATGAAAATTACTGATGTGGATAGTGAGATAATTTGTCTATGGCTACAGCAGAATATAGATCAGGTGAAAAGGAGGGCAGAGCATTGACAGATGGAATTTAATCATGATAAGTAAAAAATGTTGCATTTTGGGAAATAATAGGAGTAGGGAATATCCTTTAAATGGCAAGGGACTAAGGAATGTTGATGAACAGGAAGATCTCGTGGTCCTAATGGACAGTACATGGAACGTGGCAAAACAGATACAGTAGATAGGATGATGAAGAAGGCATACAGCGTGCTTACCTTCATAGGTCAAGGCAAGAGGTCATGAGAATGGTATTATGTTGCAACTTTACAAGACTCTGAATAAGCCACACTTAAGAGTAATGAAAGTACTGTTTTCCACTCAACACACTATAGGAAGGATGTGATTGCACTCAAGAAAATTCAGAGCAGATGCACCAGGATATTGTCTGTATTGGAGGAATTTAGTTATGGGGAGTGATTGAATAGACCAGGTTGGTTTTCCCTGGAGTGGAGAAAGCTGAGGAGTAATGACAGAAATATTAAGATTATGCAAGACATAGTCAATGTTTCCACCCACTGTATGTGTATCAAAGAAGATGATGTTACGGAATTAAGGTGAGAGGAAGGAGTTTTAAAACGAATTTGAGTTTTTCTTCAAACAGAGCAATTGATATCTGGAACATGGCGTTGGTGGATTTGACAAATTAACCCTGTTTAAGAGGTACTTATATACTTAAATAGAACATTACATCACAGCACAGGGCCTTTGACCCACGATGCTGTGCCAACCTTTTAACCTACTCTAAGATCATTCTAACTCTTACCTCTTACATAGTCTTCCATTTTTCTATCATCTGTGTGCCGATCAAAGAATTTCTTAAATGTTCCTAATGTATCTGCCTCTACCACCACCCCTGGTTCCATGCACTTACAACTCTGTGTGAAGAACTTGCCTCACATTCCCTGTATACTTTCCTCCAATCACCTTAAAATTTTATCCCCTTGTATTAACCATTTCCACTCTGGGGAAAAAGTCCCTGGCTATCCACTCTATCTATACCTCTTATCATTTTGTACACCTCTATCAGGTCACCTCTCATGCTCTTTCACTCCAAAGAGAAAAGCCTTAGCTCATTCATCTTAACTTCATAAGACATGCCCTCTAGTTCAGGCAATATCTTGGTAATTCTCCTCCGTACCCTCTCTGAAACTTCCACATCCTAGCCTCCTCTACGCCATAAGATGAGACCAAGAATAATACAGTCCTAACAAGGGCAAAAAGGATTGGTGTACATGGGCAAAAACACAGACAGACTGCACCAAAGACCACATTTCTGTGCTGTACGTCTCTATAAAATCAAGTTGGCCAATTTGCAAATGGTATGAAACTAAAATGAGTACTAGAATGAATGGAATTAGCCTTACATATCAGCAGCACTGGTATTCAGGGTCAGAAGCTTCTGACTTTAAGTGCCACTCCAAAGACTTGAGTATATATTCTAAACTTGCACTTTAGTCAAGTGAGTGAAGTGCACTTGGCAGTCAGAAGTTCCAAGTTTCATAAGATGTTAAAATATGTGGACACAAAAAAATCCAGATATGCTTTTTAAAAAGCCAGTATGTTTTCCAAGAAATCATTATCACTATTTATCCTTCAGCCAACATCATGAAAAGATTCTGTGGGAGCTTGTGCACAGATGACATCTTTATTCCCCACACTGTAACAGAGATTGCACTTCAAAAGAACTTGAAGTTTGTGAATGCTTTGGGACATCCTGTTTATAAAAGATGTTTTAGGAATGCAAATTCTCTCTTTAGTTTTATGGAAGCTTAAATAAATTAAAAGAAAGTTAGATTACAATGCATTGGAAAATTAAATTTACCGAAGTATGTAAAGAATTAAACACATAAAAAGAATCTAAATTAATATGTTAATTTATGTTAATGGAGATATGGAGAATGGAGAAATAACTAATAGTGAAGCTGCCAGAATCAAAGATATGAACATATTCAGGCAGGAGCAACCAACAAAGTCTAAGGAAAACTGAACACCACCACCTAGAAAGTAAAATACAAGACGGAAGTCACAATGAGACTGTTAATTATGTTCTAATCCTACCAGATCTAATTTTATCATATAACTTAGCCCAAGATCATATCAAAGGACCACATTTATTCAGGGGTGGATATAGTGTCTTTTATGGTTATTTTTCCAATCTTTTTGAAAACAGGCATTTAGCAATAAAAGTTCTAAACCAACATCACGTCAGGCAGTAGGTAAACATGTGTTATACAATACAATGAAGTAAATTCATACAATCTCTCACAATCCAAAAAAAAAGGGAAAATAAACCAACACACACAAAATGCTGGTGGAACGCAGCAGGCCAGGCAGCATCTATAGGAAGAAGTGCAGTCGACATTTTGGGTCGAGACCCTTCGTCAAGACTAATGGAAAAAAGAGATAGTAAGATATTTGAAAGTGGGAGGGGGAGGGATGAAGCCAAGAGCTGGGAAGTTGATTGGCAAAAGGGATACAAGGCTGGAGAAGGGGGAGTATCATAGGACAGAAGGCCTTGGAAGAAAGAAAGGGGGAGGGGAGCACCAGAGGAAGATGGAGAACAGGCAAGACTTTATACAGGTTGTGTATTTTTATGTGTTATTTGGTGTGATTTGGCAACTTCATAGCTTAAAGGTTACTGGACAGAGTGTTTCAGCCAAGAGCACTTGCACCGTGTTTCTGCTGAGAGTGCTGCTGTGAGATTTTTGCTGCGCTAGACAGTGCTGCAGAAAAGTATTTCTACTTCATATAGGCTGTGTATTTATCATATCATTCCTGCTTTTACTATACGTTACCGTTATTTTAGGTTTTATGTGTTATTTGGCATGACTTTGTAGGTTATTTTTTGGCTCTGGGAACGCTCAAAATTTTTTCCTATATTAATAAATGGTAATTACTTATTCACTTTACAACATTCCGGCTGACGAACCGTTTCATAGGAACGGTCTACCTTCGGATAGCGGGGGAAACCTGTATTTGACATTATTGCAGGACAGATTTGATAGCAATTTCTGCCTTCTAGACATACACAACTTAACATGGAAATCCAAATATTGAATTTAGTAGTATTGTAGGGAGAGTGCTGTTGCAGTTCTTGAAGATTTACTTGGTATTGAAATAATTACAATGATATGAACATGAGGTGCTTACTCATTTAAACCGTGCTGAAAAAAGCTGAAAAACTGGGGTTCTTTTATTTAAGAGTATAATGGCTTTTAATATTAATCAGAGCATTGAGTATAGGAGTTGGGGTGTAATGTTGAAATTGTATAAGGCATTGCTAAGGCCAAATTTGGAGTATTGTGTACAGTTCTGGTCACCGAATTATAAGAAAGATGTCAATAAAATTGAGAGAGTACAGAGGAGGTTTACTAAAATGTTACCTGGGTTTCATCTCCTAAGTTACAGAGAAAGGTTGAACAAGTTAGGTCTTTATTCTTTGGAGCGTAAAAGGTTGAGGGGGGACTTGATAGAGGTGTTTAAAATTATGAGGGGGATTGATAGAGTTGACGCGGATGGGCTTTTTCCATTGAGAGTGGGGAATATTCAAACAAGAGGACATGAGTTGAGAGTTAAAGGACAGAAGTTTAGGGGTAACGTGAGGGGGAACTTCTTTACTCAGAGAGTGGTGGCTGTGTGGAATGAGCTTCCAGCAGAAGTGGTTGAGGCAGGTACGATGTTGTCGTTTAAGGTTAAATTGGATAGATATATGGACAGGAAAGGAATGGAGGGTTATGGGCTGAGTGCAGGTAGGTGGGACTAGGTGAGAGTAAGAGTTCGGCAATGACTAGAGGGGCCGAGATGGCCTGTTTCCGTGCTGTAATTGTTATATGGTTATATGGCCTAATAATTGACAATTACAGCTCAATAACCTGTTTTGGTACCATCAAGTAATTTTACAAGTGTTTTGTTTTATTTACTCAAAAGAAATTTGAGATTTAAACATTTTGCCAAAAGGTTTTGTTGTCTGGCCCATTACCAGAAACTGTTTATCAAATGCCTGTATATTTTCTAATCCTTACATTATTTTATGTTATTCATATACACCTAATTAATAATAACTGTTTTATACTTTCTGGTCTGGGCTCTGCATTCTCCAATCCTTAATCTAAATGAAAAAAGAAAAGCAAGGTTTTACAAGCAACCTGTAGACACACCACTGTGGATCAGGTGCTAGATTAGTTTATCATAAACATGCAGAACTCTGCAGATGCTGGAAATCCAGAGCAACACACATAAAATGCTGGAGAACTCAGCAGGTCAGGCACCATCTATGGAAATGAATAGATAGTTGACATTTCCTTCTTCAGGACTGAGGAGGAAGGGGCAAGATGCCGGAATAAAAGGTCTCAGCAATTTAGAGGAGGCCACATTGGGAGCATCGTACACAACAAATGACCCCAGCAGATTCACAGGTGAAGTGCTCCCTCACCTGAAGGATTGCCGGGGGCTCTGAACTGGAATGAGAGAAGAGGTGTATGGGCAGGTGTAGCATTTAGGCCACTTGCAGGGATAAGTGCCGGGAGGGAGATCAGTGGGAAGAGATGAACAGACAAGGAAATCGCGAAGGGAGTGATCCCTGCAGAAAGCAGAGGGGGAGGAGGTAAAAATAGTGGCAGGGTCCCTTTGGAGACAGCAGAAGTTGCATAGGATAATGCATTGGATGAGGAGGCTCGTGGGGTGGAAGGTAAGGAATTCTTTCACTATTTAAGGCTGGCAGTGTGAGGTAAGGGAATTATGAGTTTGGTGGCAGTTTATGATTAGTTTATGATATGTTGTTATTTTTTGCACCATAATGTAAGAAATCAATTTATTTAAGTTAAGCAAATGCCACTATTTATGAGAGCAAATTTTAGGTACTTAAATGATGTCTGAACTCAAATCAAAATATATTTTCATCACTTTAATTATTTTTGTTTTAAGATGTACCTTTGGCTGACTTCAGAGAAACTTCCTCAGTGGATTGAAACATCACACATAGTGCCTGGCCTGCTGAATTCCTCCAGCATTTGTGTGTATTGCTGGTGTAAACAAAATATCCCCAAAATGATCAGTAAGTCAGGCAGCATCCACAGACAGTGAAACAGATCCAACATTCCAGATCAAAGGCCTTTCATCAGAACTGGTGAAAGTTCAATGATCTTCAACATGTATTCCATTTTTCTCTTTCTGCACATTTTCCGGTAAGATGGCGGCATGCTCAGACTCAGCAGCTACTGCAGGTTCCTCTTATATGTCTTTTTTTTTACAATTGCAAGTCATTCCTGGATACTAAGAACATCAACTACTGCAGAACTATCTCACAGCGAGTTGCTTGATAGCGATGGAGCTGGACTTATTGTGTATCATTGTTTTGTTGTCACCCAAACTTGCTGTTTGCTGTTTTACAGTGCAAATGTTTTTATAACGATTGCAAGACCCTGTTGGACACTGGTAATGTAGAATACTGTAAGTCTGGTTCACTGGTTCATTGGCGAGACCAACTGCGGAGGAGCTGCGTTGCCTGGGTTGTGGTGAAGACTAGGCCTAGGCCTTGGAGTCACTGCTGCATCCACGAAGGGAAGGAGATACTGAGGTGGCGTGGGAGAAAGCAGTGACCTCTGTGGATGTGCTGGAATTTGTACTGGGTTGGGCGCTGGCCCTTCCTATCCATGCTGCTCTCTGGTGTTTGCTTGGTGGAAGAACAAGCTGGACCAGGACAACTTATCAATCTAGTCATGCCACACAGGATCATGGGCTATATTATTTTTTGTGACTGTATGCTTTTCTGAAAACATAATCATACACTATGTGTTATTTGTACTATGTGCTGTTGGTAATGTGTTTTACACCTTGGCCGCAGAGGAATGCTGTTTCGTTTGGCTATATTCATGTACGGATGAATGAAATCTTGAATTTAATCTGTTGAGTACAATACTGTGCAAAAGTCTCAGGCACATGTAAAAAAAAATGTAAAATGAATAAGCTTTCAAAATTAATAAAAAGTTTCCAAATACCAAAAAAAGTTACTATAAAGAGCAGTAAACAGTAAAAACTAAATCAAATCAATATTTGGTGTGACCATCCTCTGCCTTTAAAACTGCATCAGTTCTCTTAGGTACAATCATGCAGTTTTATTAAAAAGTTGGCTGATAGGTTATTCCAAGCATCTTGGAGAACTTGCCACAGTTCTTCTGCACACTTTAAATGTCTGGTTTGTTTTTGTATCTCTGGGTAATCCCAGACAATCTCGATGATGTTGAGATCAGGACTCTGTATAGTCCATACCACCTGTTTGTTGCAGAACTCCTTGTTCTTCGTTTCACTGAAGATAGGTTTTTATGATCTTAGCCATGTGCTTGAGGTCATTGTCCTGCTGCAGAATGAAGTTGGGGCTGATTAGACACCTCCCTGATGGTATTGTGTGATGAATGAGAATCTGCCTGTAATTCTCAGTAATCAGGATTCTATTAATTCTAACCAGATTACCAACTCCATTGCAGAAGTGCAGCCACAAACCTGCAGAGAACCTCTGCCGTGCTTCCCGACACTCAACCGCATAGCGCTCTCCAGCTCTTCTATGGACTAACTGCATCCCCTGTTTGAGCTAAAAATTTCAAATTTTGACTTGTTAGCCCAGAGCACTTGCTGCCATTGTTCAGCACCCCAATCCTTGTGACCACCCTACCTTCCCCCATCCCAGTTTCACTCTGCCCCCTCCCCCAGCTGCCTATCACCTCCCTCATGGTTCCACCTCCTTCTACTACCCATTGTGCTTTCCCCTATTCCTTCTTCACCTTTCCTGCCTATCCTCTCCCTGCTTCCCCTCCCCCACCCTTTGATCTCTCCCCTTACTGGTTTTTCGCCTGGCGCCTACCAGCCTTCTCCTGCCCACCCTCCCCCCACCTTCTTTATAGGGACTCTGCCCCCTCCCTCTTCAGTCGTGACAAAGGGTTCCAGCCCGAAACATTGACTGATCGTTTCCACGGATGCTGCCCAACCTGCTGAGTTCCTCCAGCATGTTCTGAGTGTTGCTTTGACCCCAGCATCTGCAGGTTATTTTGTGTATAGAAAAGAGTAAACAGTCAACGACCTAAAATGTCGACTGTTTACTCTTTTCCACAGATACTGCCTGGTCTACTGAATTCTTCCAGCATTTTGTGCATCTTCCTTGTAAGTAATTGCATTGTGAACTCCTACTTTACTTTGACCTTCTCCTGATAAGACCCCAATTTCAAATGCCTAGCCCATCTCCAACTGTCACAGAACCAGAATGTTGCTGTCTTCTTCCATTCATTGTTCTACTCATTACACTTTGATTGTTACATTGAAGGCTGCATCCGTTCAAAGAGACTAATTTTGAATGTCTACAGGTAAGAAAATTTTCACTTCAGATGATGAATACAAAATTTTAAAGTAACATTTCAACTAATTTTGTTAAAAACTACCATTTGTTTAATGCGTGGATGATATATTTATTTTGGGAATTAAGGGTTATGGGGAAAAGGCAGATAGATGGAGCTGGGTTTACAGACAGATTAGCCATGATCTTACTGAATGGCGGGGCAGGCTTGATGGGCCAGATGGCTTACTCCTGCTCCTACTTCTTATGTTATGTTCTTATTAATATAATATAGATTTCGCTTGGCCCAGGTGTGTTTTTACCTACATCAGAAGTTTTTTTATGCCTAACCACCTGGCTGATTTGTCTATTAATCTTTAGTCCTTTACCTCTCATATTAATTTTTTAGGTCTAATTTCCCTTACCAATAATATAGTCCCCCATTACTATTCTTCTCTCCCCTTTTTCCAAATAGTCTTGATTTCATACTAAAATACAGTTCTACAAGCTCCTGAAAATCTCTTATTCCTGGGAGACCTTTAAATTTGAAAACTGGTAGTTTTGCCACATGGATACGCTTAATGTTATCTTAACTTCAATTTTTTGAATAATTTTGAGTGATTTGTATAAAAGTTGGTTATATTTTTGTCCTCTTTTCCATAAATGCTGCCTAGCCTATTGAATTCCTCCAGTATTTTGTGTGTCTTCCTTGTAAATAATGTATTATCAAGGTACATATATGTCACCGTATACAACCCTGAGATTCATTTTCTTGCAGGCATACTTAATAAATCCATATAAGAATAATAGCCAATACAGAATCAATGAAAGACTGCATGAACTGGGTGTTCAACCAGTGTGCAAAAGACAACAAACAATGCAAATACAAAATAATAATAATAATAAGTAGCAATAAACATCAAGAACATAAGCTTAAGATACTGACAACAGTAATTTGTGGAGCTTAGTGCCAGATTTAAAAAAAAACAAGTAGGGCCTGTCAAGACTTTCTGTGGAGATTGTTTGGATTATTAGGCACTTGTCAAGGGCCAATAAAAAAAATGTTAGGTTTAAACCGAGACTTTGGCGCAAAAGGCTTTTGCAAAAAGAGGCAGAGGCTAAGGTAAGTTCTGGTAAATTTCTGGTAAGTTTCCTTCTTTCGTTCTTTCTTATTGTACAGTTAGAGCAGTGGGAACGACAGTCAGAACAGTGAGTGCTACTTTTGCAAGAAATAGAGAAGACCTCCAATATTGGTGCAACTACAGCTGCAAGAAATGCATCCAGCTGCAGCTTCTTGCAGACTATGTTAGGGAACTGGAGCTGGAGCTAGATGATCATTTGGAAGATGGAGAGGATGATTGACAGGAAATACAGGGAGGTAGTTATACCTAAGGTGCAAGACACAAGTAACTGGGTAACCATACAGAGAGGTTAAGTAGATAGGCAGCTAGTGCAGGGTACCCCTGTGGTCAGTCCACCAATATCAAGAACAACCTAGCAGAGGAAAGCTATAGAAGTCAGGACTCTGGCACTGAGTCTGGCTGTGACTCAGAAGGAAAGGGAGGAGATAGGGGATTCATTGGTTAGGGAAATAGGTTCTGTGGAAAAAGCAAGATTATTGGATGGTCAGGAATAACTCAGACTGAGTCCATAGCATTCTTAAAGGAGAGAGTGAACAGCCAGAGGTAGTGGTCCACATCAGCACCAATGACATAGGCAGGAAGGGTGATAAGGTTCTGCAAAGTGAAAAATAGTCTAGTGCTTTCCCGGCGTATATGACAAGTAAACTCTTCTCAGCCTTCTAGCCAGGTACAGGTAGCGATGATAACCAATTTTTCAATGACAAACTCAGACATCTTCTTCAGGGATAATGCCATTCGAAGTGAGTTCAGGGAGTTAGGTGCCAAGTTAAAGCAACAGACCTCCAAGGTAGTTATCTCAGGATTGCTACTCATGCCACGTGCTAGTAAGGCTAGAAATAGGAAGATAATTCAGTTTACATGTGGCTAAGGAGATGGAGCAGGAGGGAGGCTTCAGATTTTTGAATCATTGGGATTTCTTCTAGGGAAGGTGGGACTTGCGCAACAGGGATGGACGGCTTACACCTGAAGTGGAGGGGGACTGATATCCTTGTAGGAATATTTGCTACCACAGCTCCAAGGAGGGGAAGGGGGATAAATTAGAGTTGAAGGGGGATGGGACCTTGAGTGCCAAAGCAGATAGTGGAGCAGGGAAAGTAGATGTTAAGCCTACCTACAAAGACAGGAACTGGAAGGCTGAGCTTGATGGGACTAATGTTCTCAGTTTTGTCTATTTCAATGCAAGAAGCATTGTAGGTAAGGCAAATTAGCTTGAATCAATGAATCATTGAATCAATGCATAGAATTATGATATTGGATATTGTTCCATTAGTGAGACTTGGTTGCACAGGCAGCTCAATATTTCGGAGTTCAAATTCAGACATAATAGAAGTGGGAGGGGTGCAATTACTTGTCAAGGAAAATGTTACGGCAGTGCTCATCCAGGACAGACTAGAGGGCTAATCTACTGAGTTAATATGAGTAGAACTGGGGAGTAAGAAAGTGATAACGATGTTAATGGCATTATATTTTAGACCTCACAATAGTCAGTAGGATTTACAGCAGCAAATTTGTACAGAGACTACAAACAGCTGCAAGAAAAATAAGGTTGTGATAGTACCTTATCCTCGTTATATGCGTCTTCAGACAATGCGGATTCACAGCTATGCGAGGAACCTATTTCTACCAACTTCTCGTTATATGCATCCAAAACTCAGTTATGCGAGGACCACTGCTTTCCCGCCAGTACAAGTCACGTGCGCATGCTTCACGGTCTCACTCCCACCAGTCTCGCATTGGTTTTGGCAACGCATGTATGTGCGATTTTGCACTCTTAAACTTTTGTGGTTTTACCTACGGTGCAGTGATTTTGTGCTTGAAATATTTAACCATGCCTCCCAAGTGTCCAATGTCAAGTCCTGGGCCATCAGCCAAATGGCAGAGAACCGCTTTAACACTTGAAAAAAGTTGGAAATTATAAACAGGGCGGTGTCAGGTGAAAGTAACACAGCTCTGGGACTCTACCCTGTGCAGTTGCGGGCTATGATAGCTGAGTTAGGCATCACACCAAAGCAGGTGTTAAATGCAGACGAGACCGAGCTTTTTTGGAAGCATATGCCGAAACGCACTTACATAAGTAAGGATGAAAAAACTGCGTCAGGTTTCAAGGCAGCAAAGGATAGATTGACTTTGCTTATGTGTTCCAATGCCGAAGGAGACTATAAGATGAAGCCTCTCTTAGTTTACCATTCACTAAACCCCCGTGCTCTTAAGGGTTTGAGTAAGAATATGCTTCCTGTTCACTGGGCAGCTAAGAAGAAAGCATGGGTCACTGGTCAAATCTTTGAAGATTGGTTTGCTAATCATTTTGCTGTTGAGGCTGAACGCTACTGCCGGGAACAGAATCTTGCCTTTAAAATTCTTTTGTTGTTTGACAATGTGCCAGCCCATCCTAAACATTTGGACAGCATTCATCCTAACATAACAGTGCGTTTCCTGCCGCCTAACACAACATCGCTGATTCAACCACTCGACCAAGGTGTGATATCCACATTCAATGCGTATTTTTTTTACGGCGAACCGTCTCTCAGATGCTGCAAGCAGAAGACGATTTTGAAAATCCCGGGAGTTTATCAACAGTGAGGGAATAGTGGAAGTCCTTCAACATCAGACATGCCATCAACATTGATGAATCCTGGAAAGAGGTCAGGTCTTCCACTCTGAAGCAACTGACAGAATTTTTTAAGGCTGCGGAACACTTGGCACAAATGGTGATGGACATGGACCCAAGTTTAGAACAGAGTCAGCATTTCAGTCGTTCCCTGCAGTCAAGCCTTCTTCCCTACAAGCAAATTTATGCTGAGAAACAAAATGCTGCCAAGCAAACAATCCTCACCACTTTCTTCAAACTGGTGTCATCTCCTGCTGCCGGCAGTACTGAGAGTTCTGTGAGCCTTCCTTCACCCCTTGCTGTCCTTGATGATCCTGATGACACACAACCATCCACCGCATCCAGGTAAAGCTGCCCGACACCACTGCACAACCACTCATCTCCCGGAGCGAACACACCTGCCACTGTTGGTGAGTACTGTACTGTACACCCTAGTATGTTAACTTTCTATGATTTATTACATTGAATATGACCTTGAATTGATGAAACATAATATGAATGTTGTCTTGTGGTACTGCTTTTGTGTTGTATTGGTATGAAAATGTGAATAAATTACAGATAAAACATATTTAGGAAGCCCTCAAGAACGCATCCCTATTTTCTCCATTTAAATAATTATTCACATTATGCATTTTCATATTATGTGTTGACTTCGAGGAACATATCCCCCGCATATAACGAGGATAGGGTGTAGGTGATTTCAACTTTCCAAATACTGACTGGGACTCCCGTGCTGTAAAAGGATTAGATGGGATAGAGTTCGTAAAATGTTTTTAGAAAAGATTTCTGAATCAATATATACAAGTCCCAAATAGAGAGAGTGTGGTACTGGATCTCCTATTAGGGAATGAGACAGGGCAATGACAGATGTGTGTGTAGTGGAACCCTTTAGATCGATTGATCATAAAGCCATTAGTTTCAAGACAAATATGGAGAAGAATAGACTGGTCCTCAGATTGAGATTCTGAAATGGAGAAGGGCCAATTTTCATGGCTTCAGAAAGGGCCTGGCAGATGTAGAATTGAGATAGGGTTTTTTCTACCAAAAAGAAGCTCTTGGTAAATGGGAGGTCAAAGAGTACAGATCATATATATGCACTGTTAGAATAAAGGGCAAGGCTACTAGATTTAGGGAAACTTGGTTTTCGAAGGATACTGAGGCTCTGGTTAAGAAGAAGAAGGAGATACAGAGCAGGTATAGGCTGTAAAGAAAAATGAGATGCTTGAGGAGTATAAGAAATGCAAGGGAACACTTAAGATGGAAATCAGAAGGGCTAAAAGAAGGGATGAAGTTGCTCTGGCAGACAAGGTGAAGGAAAATTCCCAAGAGCTTCTAGATATATTAAGAGCAAAAAGGTTAGCAAGGAACTAAATTGGACAACTTGAAGATCCGTGAGGTCATCTATGCATGAAGCTGAAAAAGATGGGGGGGGGGGTGTGGAATCTTAAATGGATTTTTTGCACCATATTTACTTGGGAGATGAACATAGGGTCTATAGAACAGAGACAAAACAGTAGTGAGATCATGGACTGTATTCAAATTACAGAAGAGAAGGTGCTTGCTGCCTTTAGTCATATTGAGGTGGATAAGACCCCAGACAAGGTGTCTTTTTAGATCTTGTGGGAAGCTAGTGCAGAAATTGCAGGGTTCCTGGCAGCTGAAAAAAAACGGAGCTGAATATGGCAGATGGAATTTAATGCCAACAAATATGAAGTGTTGCATTTTGGGAAGACAAACCAGGGTAGGATTTATACAATCCTACACTGGGACACAGAGGAGTGCAGTAGAACAGAGGGACCTGGGAATATAGTTCCTTAATTCTTTGAAAATGGTATCACAGATAGATAGGTTCATAAAGAGATCTTTTGGCACATTGGCCTTCATAAATCAAGATATTAAGTACAGAAGTTGGGATGTTACATCAAAGAAATTGGTGAGGCCTAATTTGGAGTATTGTAAACAGAGAAAATCTGCAGATGCTGGAAATCCAAGCAACACACTCAAAATGCTGGAGGAGCTCAGCAAGTGTCTATGGAAAAGAGTACAGTCAAAGTTTTGGGCCAAGACCTTTCCTCAGGACTGGAGAAAAAAAGATGAGAGTCAGAGTTAGAAGGTGGGGGGACAGGAGGAAGAAACTGGGAGGGGGGAGGGTGCTGGGAAGTTGATTGGTGAAAGATACAAGGGCTGGAGAAGGGGAAATCTAATAGCAGAGAACAGAAGGCCATTGAAGAAAGAAAAGGGGGAGGAGGACCAGTGAGTGCAAGCAGGGAGATAAGGTGAGAGAGGGGAAAGAGATTGGGGAATGGGGAAGGGGGTGAGATTGGGGTGGTAGCCATTACTGTAACTTCATGCCAACAGGTTGGAGGCTACCCAGACGGACTATAAGGTGTCTCTCCTCCAACCTGAGTGTGGCCTCATCGCGTCAGTAGAGGAGGCCATGGATGGACATATCGGAATGGAAGTGGGCCGTGGAATTAAAATGGGTGGTCACTGGGAAATCCTGCTTTTTCTGGTGGACAGAGCACACATGCTCGGCGAAGCAGTTTCCCAATCTGCATCGGATCTCACCGATTTACAGGAGGTCAAACTGGGAGTGTTGTATGTAGTTTTGGTCACCTACCTAGAGGAAAGATGTGAATAATGTTGAAAGAGTACAGAGAACATTTACAAGGATGTTGCTGGGACTTGAGGAATTAGGTTAAACAGATTAGAACTTTTTTTCTCTGGAATGTGGGATAATGAGGGCAGTTTTTATAGAGTTATACAAAATTATGGGGAGAATAGATAGTATAAAAGTTGGGTGAGACTACACTTAGAAGTTGGGTAACATAGCTGAAAGGTGAAATATTTAATGGGTTTCTGAGGGGGAACTTCTTCATTCAGAGGGTGGTACAGGTGTGGTTTAGATTGCAACATTTAAAAATAGTTTAGGTAAGTACATAAATGGGAGGGTGTGGGTCAATGGGATTAGTCAGAAAAACAAATTGCCATGGACTAGCTCAAAGGGCATGCTTCTGTGCTGCAGTGTTTTGAATCTAAATCTGATTTCAAGTCACTTTGTCCTAATCCACTTGCTCATGTTGTCCAGATATAAATTAGAACACACAATGGTCACAACCAGTATTGTCAACTTGTATTCCATAGCAGTAAACAAAGACGACGAGTATAATTTACCACCTTCTTCAAAGTCCAACTATCTTGGACATTTTGCTTATCATGTTAACTTGAAGCATAGATAAAGAGAAAGGAAAATAAAATGCAAACAACAGGAATTCTGCAGATGCTGGAAATTCAAGCAACACACATCAAAGTTGCTGGTGAACGCAGCAGGCCAAGCAGCATCTATAGGAAGAGGCGCAGTCGACGTTTCAGGCCGAGACCCTTCGTCGGCTCGGCCTGAAACGTCGACTGCGCCTCTTCCTATAGATGCTGCTTGGCCTGCTGCGTTCACCAGCAACTTTGATGTATGTTGGATGATTGTTAAGGAAACTGATTATTTTCAAATGTCAAGCAAAACATTATTCCATTTTAGATTTTTTTAAAAATCTCAAAGCACAACTTTAAGGAACGGTAGGGAAGTTGTGCCATAACTTGCCCTCAAATTAACCGCGTTAAATGCATGCGTTCATAACGGCGTTGAAATCTGTGGGATCTTTCTGCATAAGAAAGTGGTTGTTCTATGTGGCCCCAGACCGTAATGCTCCAGCTAAGTACTTCATTGGCCTAAAAAAGCCTGGGGACGCCTTGAAAACGACGTGAAAGTTGCTTAACAGACATAAGTCTCCACCTGGCACCAGTTTTGGAGCCAGGAAGTGTTACACCAATTGACGGCGAAATACCAACGACTCACGTTAATATTTGCAAACACCGCAATACAAAATTTCGAACTCGCCTTTCAGTGCCGTACCGTTGCACTCCCTTTTCTTCTTCACTCGCAAATCAGTTTGAAGCCCGTTTAAACAGGCCGCCGATGCCTACCGTTGCTATGGATACTGCGGCATCGCAGTCAATCCCACCGATGGGCATCGAGCCCAATCCGCCCAGAGGTCGTGGCGGTGAAATCCAGTTCCAGGTTATTTCACATCGTCTTGTCTCCGGCAGTGCTACGTTTTATTTGCCAGTTTAAAATTAGCGATATAGTACTGAGAATGGAAATAAATTGAGGTGAGAGGATCAGGGCGCAATTTCCTGCACTGAGTAATGATTTTTATTCATTTTAGTACTATTGTTGCTCTTATAAAATTATCTTTTTGTTGTGTTTGATCACCTGAAGCTGGAAAAACAATTAAAACTGAGGAGAAGGCTGCTGGGTTACTTCCGAATTTTTGCAAATATCATGTCTGCAAAAGCAATAATCAGCTTGCCCTAGAGGGGAAAGGGAGAAAGTCCTAGTTCTCTTCGTCACCGCTCCACCCATGTATAATGTTCCACAAAGAACATATTCAGGATGCGATCCATTCTCTGTAAAATTAAAATGGCGGATGATCTTAGAATTCAAATGAAACAGGAAGAGCTGGGTGATCGAAGAGTTTTGTAACCCAGTTTCCCGGTAATGAACCCGATTACCTAACTCGGAAAACTTGGTTGTGAATGCGTGAACCAGAAGCTTTTGCATTCGCGAGTCCCTTTTTATAGAGCTAGACCTATTTGTACAGAAAAAAATATGTAAACATTACAGTCACAACGATAAAGCTGTCAGGAAATAAAAGTACATTCGAATACCCTCTAAACTTTAATTCAAAATCCGTGTAAATCATCTATTATTTGGGGTCAGGCATTAAACAAGGGATCCAGCGGCAGAGATATTCAAATCGCTCTGATGAATATGGAAATTATTCTGTAGTGTGTGGGTTTCGTTTTATTTGTCAGGTACGAAATGAACGGGCGTCCTGTTTTAACCAGTCTAGGCAAGTTTTAAGTAAAAGGGGAAATAGTGAATTGACGTGCGTTTTGGATGAATCACGGCCCTTTGGTTTTCTTTATATATGACAGAAAATGCGACGCCATCTATATCTCTGGAATATCAACGCAAACAACAGGAATTCTGCAGATGCTGGAAATTCAAGCAACACACATCAAAGTTGCTGGTGAACGCAGCAGGCCAGGCAGCATCTGTAGGAAGAGGTGCAGTCGACGTTTCACCAGCAACTTTGATGTGTCTCTGGAATCTCTCCTTCTTTCCACTTTATGGATATCCCGCACACATTGTCATTATAGTTTCAGAAGTAGAGGAAGGCGGAAATGAAGCGGGAGTGGATCGGTAAACATGTAATTAAGGATATTAATTTACATTCGAGAATCAGAACCGGTTATACGACTTAAACAAAAATTAGTGAGATTGAGCAGAGAGACGAGGAAGATCAAATTCAAATACCAACAGAGGTCATTTATCTGTTAATGCAAATATAAATTTATGTATGGAATTCTGTGGCTTTCTGTTCGGTCCATGGTTATTATTTCTTACTAATATGTCATTCTGCTCTACATATTAGTAAGAAATAATTGCTCTGAATGTGAGGAACACAACTTCAGTGAGTATTTTTGAATAGATTGGTTGTATTTAATATTTGCAAACTATGGACCGAACAGAAGGCAACAGAATTCCTTGATGACAATTTTCTATTCAATTTGCTCGACTTGATTACAACTAACTGGCTAAAACATAATATTGTACATCATTCCAGCTAGACAGAAAGAACAAACATACATACATTTATATTTGCATTAACAGGTGTATTTCAGTGATTGAAAATATAGATGGTATAACAAAAGATAAATCAATAAAATATGCTGGTGGTACTTCTTGCTATTGAATTGGGAGGTGATTCCCTCATTCTCATTGTGTCAATATAGAAATTGTGGCAGCCAATGTATTACAGGGAGAAGGCAGGAGAATGGGGTTAAAAATGATAATAAATCAGCCATGATGGAATGGCCCTGACAAAAATCTAGTGGAAATTGGAAATAAAAGTAGAAAACACTGGAAGCACTCAGCAGGCCAGGCAACATCCACAGAGGAAGTCAGTTTGCTTTAGCTCCAGTTTCCAGCATTAAACAAAGAACAGTACAACACCAGAAAACCCTTCAGCCCACACTGTCCGTGCTGAACACAATGCCAAATTAAATTAATTGCAAATGATCCATATCTCACCATTCCCTACATTTTTATGTGCCTGTCAAACATCTCTATCATAGCTACTTCCACCACTACCTCTGACATCCCATTCCAGATACATGCCACTCTGTGTAAAAAACCTACCCACATATCTCCTTTAAACTTCCCTCTCTCACCTTAAATGCACATCATTTAGATCTTGAGAAGATTCTGGTTGTCTACTCTCTCTTTATTTTTATAATCTTCTATCAGGTCTCTCCTCAACTTCTGACACTATTGAAAACAACCCATTTGTCCAGCTCTCCTTATAGCTCAGACCATCTAATCCAGCATCTTGGTAAACCTGTTCTGCAGCCTTTCCAAAGGCTCCTTTAGGACTGTATTGCCTGGAACCTAGGAGAATGAGGGAAGATTTGATATAGGTATACATAATTATGAGGGGCCATAGATAGGGTAAATGCAAGCAGGCTTTTTTCCCCAGAAAACTACTACAAGTCATACAGTAGGTTAGGGTGAAAAGTGAAATATTTTAGTGGAATCTGAGGGGGAATTTCTTCACTCAGAGTGTAATGAGAGTGTGGAACAAGCTGCCGGCAGAAGTGATAGATGCCGGTTCAATTTCAACATTTAAATGAAATTTGAATGAGTATGCAGATGGGGGGAGGTATGGGAGGCTGGTGTCCAGGTGTGGGTCACTGGGACAAAGCAGAATAATAGTTTGGCATGGACTAGATGGACTGATGAGTCTGCTTCTATGCTGTAGCACTCTGTGGCTCAATGCTCCATGAGCCACATTAACACCCTTCCACCACTACCTACTGTTATCTACGAGCAGGGAAATTCTGAATCCAAACTACCAAGTCTCAGTGGATCCCCTTTCAGGTAGGCCTACCATGAGGGATCTTGTAAAGTGCCTTACTAAAATCCAGGTAGACTAAATCCACTGATCTACTCTCATCAATCACCTTTGTCACTTCCTCAGAACATTCATTCATACTTGTAGGGACGTGACCTGCCCTGCAAAAGCCTCATTGACCGTCCCTAATCAGGGCATTTTTTTTTCAAACGTGTGTAAATCCTGTCCCTAAGAATCCTCTCTAGTCACTTCCCTACCACTGATGTGAGGTTCTCTCACCTATAATTTCCCAGATTATTCTTATTTCTTTTCTTGAACAAAGGAACTATGTTGGCTACAATGCAGTCCCTCAAGTCTTCAGCTGTTGCCAATAAGCCTACAAAAGACTGTCAAGTTCCCAGCAATTTTCTCTCTTGTTTCTTTCAATAATCTTGGATATATCCCATCAGGCCCTGTGGACATTCACCTTGATGCTCTTCAAGAGAACCAGCAGCACCACCTTCCTGATCTAAAATGCACCGGTATATTTGAATGCCCCCACATGTTCCAACTATCCTCCATTTCCTCCTCCTTGATGAACATCAACACAAGTATTCATTTAGCACCTCGCCCACATCCTCTGGCTGCAAGCATAAATTATCCTTGAGTAGTCCTACTCTCTCCTGAGTTATCCATTTGTTTTTAATGTAAATATAGAATGACTTGGGATAATAAAATTTGGGATTATGACTTCGAAATATAAAATGATCAACACTGGTGTACCCCAGGGATGTGGGCTTAGCCCACTGCTCTACTCTCTCTATACCCACAACTGTGTGGCTAGGAACAATCAAAAACTTCTATACACGTACCATGGACAGCATTCTGATAGGCCGCATCACGGTCTGATATGGGCGGGGGGGTGGGTGAGCGAGGAGACGGGGGCTACTGCACAGGACCAAAAGAAGCTACAGAGATTTGTAAAATTAGTCAGCTCCATTTTGGGTACTAGCCTCCATAATATCCAAAACGTTTTCAAGGAGAGATGCCTCAGAAAGGCGGCGTCCATTATTAATGACCCCCATCACCCAGGACATGTCCTATTCTCATTGTTACCTTCGGGAAGGAGGTACAGAAGCCTGAAGGAACACACTCAGCAATTCAGAAACAGCTTCTGCCCCTCTGCCATCATATTCCTAAATGGGTATTGAACCCGTAAACACTATACTTACTGTAATTGATTTACTTATTTATTTTTCCTTCTATATTATCATGTACTGCTGCTGCTAAGTTAACAAATTTCACGACACATGCCAGTGATAATAAACCTGATTCTGATCTTGATCCTGATTCTCTTTAATCCTCAGATTTGCAGTACTCTGTGACACAATTGTCACCATTGTGGACTGAACATACTGTAGGCATTCTGTGTAGTGTTTACACAGGGTGTATTTATAGGAGAGGTAGAGGAGTCTGGGTAGTACTATATAATTGCAGGAAGTGAAACTAAATTAAGGAATAGTTGGCTCTTGGGGGTGGAGAAAGCGAGTAGGCTTTTTGCACTGAGCTTGAGTGAGACTACTGGAGGTCATGGGGTCCATGTTGAAAGGTGAAATGTATAAGGGCAACAAGAAGGGTAACTTCTTCACTCAGAGGGTGGTGAGAGTGTGGAATGAGCTACCAGTGCAAGTGGTTGATTTCAATATTTAAGAGAAATTTGGATAGGTACATGGATGGGAGGAGTATGGAAGGCTATGGCTCTGGTGTAGATTGATGGAACTAGACAGATTAATGGTTCAGCATAAATGAATGGGCTGTTTCTGTGTGGTAATCTTCTATGACTCTAAGTTATACACAATTTGTGTTTGCTTGGGATTGGAGGTGGAAAGGGTCAATAATTTAAATTCCTGGGTGTTATCATATCAGAGGATCTGTCCTGAGACTGGCATGTAAATGCTTATTCAAAAAAAAGCATAGCAGTGCTTCTAATTTCTCAGAAGCTTGTGCAGATTCAGCATGTTATCTAAAACTGACAAATTTCTTTAGCTGCACAGTACAGAGTATCCTTACTGGTTGTGTCACGGTCAAGTATAGTAGAAACAGCAATGGCTGAGAACAGAAAAGCCTACAAAAGATGGTGGATACAG
The DNA here is from genome assembly GCF_963921235.1 of Mobula hypostoma. NCBI lineage: Eukaryota > Metazoa > Chordata > Chondrichthyes > Myliobatiformes > Myliobatidae > Mobula > Mobula hypostoma. The sequence goes on along the minus strand of NC_086118.1, from coordinate 34,011,547 downwards.
CTTAGTTCATCATGGGAAAAGCCCTCTCCACCACTAGCCACATTTACAAAGAGCACTGCTACAAGAAAACAACATCTATCATCAAGGGCCACCATTATCCCAGCCATGCTCTCTTCTCAATGTTTTCTCATTGATTCCATTGTCCTTCATTATTCCACTGCGGATGCCTGCAAGAAAATTAATCTTAAGATAGTGTTTAGTGATATATAGGCACTTTGATTATAAATTTACTTTGAACTTTGAGAAGAGGTTAGTGTATTGGTGGAGACTGAACCAGGAAGTTGCAGATTGGATCCCTTTGGAGTGCTGAAAGACATGGGAAAGATTTACAGTGGCATGCAAAAGTTTGGGAACCCCTGGTCAAAATTTCTGTTACTGTGAATAGTTAAAGTGAGTAGAAGATGAACTGATCTCCAAAAGTCATAAAGTTAAAGATGAAACATTCTTTTCAACATTTTAAGCAAGATTAGTGTATTATTTTTGTTTTGTACAATTTTAGAGTGAAATAAAGGAAAGGAGCACCATGCAAAAGTTTGAGCACCCCAAGAGATTTGAGCTCTCAGATAACTTTTACCAAGGTCTCAGACCTTAATTAGCTTGTTAGGGCTATGGCTTGTTCACAGTCATCGTTAGGAAAGGCCAGGTGATGCAAATTTCAAAGCTTTATAAATACCCTGACTCCTCAAACCTTGTCCCAACAATCAGCAGCCATGGGCTCCTCTAAGCAGCTGCCTAGCACTCTGAAAATTAAAATAAATGATGTCCACAAAGCAGAAGAAGGCTATAAGAAGATAGCAAAGTGCTTTCAGGTAGCCATTTCCTCAGTTTGTAATGTAATTAAGAAATGGCAGTTAACAGGAACGGTGGAGGTCAAGTTGAGGTCTGGAAGACCAAGAAAACTTTCCAAGAGAACTGCTCGTGGGATTGCTAGAAAGGCAAATCAACCCCCCCCCCCACTTTGACTGCAAAAGCTTCAGGAAGATTTAGCAGACTCTGGAGTGGTGGTGCACTGTTCTACTGTGCAGCGACACCTGCACAAATATGACCTTCATGGGAGTCATCAGAAGAAAACCTTTCCTGCATCCTCACCACAAAATTCGGCATCAGAAGTTTGCAAAGGAACATCTAAACAAGCCTGATGCATTTTGGAAACAAGCCCTGTAGGCTGATGAAGTTAAAATAGAACTTTTTGGCCGCAATGAGCAAAGGTATGTTTGGAGAAAGAAGGGTACAGAATTTCATGAAAAGAACACCTCTCCAACTGTTAAGCACATGGGCACAGGATCGATCATGCTTTGCAGTGGCACAGGAAACATTTCACTGGTAGAGGGAAGAATGAATTCAATTAAATACTGGAAAATTCTGAAAGCAAACATCACACCATCTGTAAAAAAGCTGAAGATGAAAAGAGGATAGCTTCTACAACAGGCTGATGAACCTAAACACACCTCAAAATTCACAATGGACTACCTCAAGAGACGCAAGCTGAAGGTTTTGCCATGGCCCTCACAGTCCCCTGACCTAAACATCATTGAAAATCTGTGGATAGACCTCAAAAGACCAGTGCATGCAAGACGGTCCAAGAATCTCATAGAAGTAGAAAATTTCGCAAGGAAGAATGGGCAAAAATCCCCCAAACAAGAACTGGAAGACTCTTAGCTGGCTACAGAAAGCATTTACAAGCTGTGATACTTGCCAAAGGGGGTGTTACTAAGTACTGACCATGCAGGGTGCCCAAACTTTTGCTTTGGGCCCTTTTCCTTTTTTGTTATTTTGAAACTGTAAAAGATGGAAATAAAAAAGTAATCTTGCTTAAAATATTAAAGAAATGTATCATCTTTAACTTTATGCCTTTTGGAAATCAGGTCATCTTTTACTCACAGTTACAGAAATTTTGACCAAGGGTGCCCAAACTTTTGCATGGCACTGTAGCTGGTGGTATTGTAGCTTGGGAAAAGAAAGAACATTAAAATTGCGTGCTTTGCTTGTTCTAATGACTATCTTCCGTCTACGTAGGAGATTGAAAAGATGAAAATTATTACTAAATTGTAGATCTGGAGATCCAAACAAAGTTCGTGTAAAACTAATTTATCCTAGGATGCAAAGGAGTTAGGGGTCGGGGCTGATATTCCTGAAATTCGACAGATATTGAGAGTTTACTTTGCAGTTACAGTTTATTTTTCCGTGATTGCATTCCTGTCTTAAACTATCTACGTTAACATCATGTGTAAACATCCGTTGTTCTTAGATTGGGTAGTTACAACACTTACTTCCTCCTTACCTACTGAAGTATATACCATTTGATTGTTAGTAACACATCTGAATTGCAGTGTTGTGCTCATACATCACATTGTAAGTAAAGAGGAAACAGGCGGTCATCGGGACCCGGCGGAGCCGTTTCGGGGGACAACGGCTGACGTATAGACAGCTATTCAATAAGAGCAAAGCATCGCACGACTGTGCTCAATTTCGTCGTGGTGATACCAAGAAATACTTGAAGGTAAGGACCTACTGTCTTATAACTTGTATTGTGTAGTTAAATTGGGAGCACCTTTGTATAATTCTAAGCATCACGATGTGGGAGATGATTAACATAATTTTTGCAATTTTTTCCAGAATATGAAATTGTATTTTAAGTCTTATGGGAAACCAATTTTGTACAATTTGTTGCGATGTTGAATTTAATCTGTCCTCAGTATTCCAACTGAATTAAGATGCTTGCACGATATTGTGTTTAGTTGTGGTAGAGAATTAGGTAACATTACCCAGATCCTCTGTTCGAGTATCAATCTAAGACTGGGTTCAGGAAACAAAAATAACCGACTGAGCATATGATTATGATTATACTCATGTGTGCTTTCTTTAAAAAAAACATACCATAAAGTATATGATCCTTGAGGGGTGAAGGTGATAACGTGCGCACGGACAAATGCCGATGGACTGTGGAAGGAAAGATGTTTATGAAAGCTCCGCAGGTTTACAATAGTCTGCCTGTTTTAAAGTGAAAAGTCTAAGGGTTTATTAAGAATGTGTGATGGTGAAAAAATAAACTAACACGAAGGGGCAATTGTCCTGAACCGTCCATTTCACTTAATTTCATCATCTCCCACGTGGTATTACATACTGTATATCCTGTCGTTTGGAGTTCCCCGCTTCAAACCGTCATGACCTACTTTGCTAACTTCTTTACCCACCCTCAGTACACGCACGTCTCTCTCTTCCCCTTCAATAATGCACGAAAAATTCATAAGCAGAACCAATCTGAATAAATCTGTGCGTCGATGGTAGTAGCCTGGACTCTATAACGCAAACTAAACATTTCAGATTAAATTTGTGAAATGCTTGACCTTCATTTAAATATCCGATCCATTCTATTACAGAGAATGCCCTGCCAAGCGATTCCTTAGAGACGCCTGTTTATTCAGCTGATGCTAAATGCGAGTTTTATGCCGGAGTACATAGGCGATAGGGCAACATTGTATTGGCTCAACCAATGTTGCCTTTGCCTCAAAGATAACTCAGTCCCCCACCGGCTGATAATTGGGGCAAAGAACTCGTTAATCAACTTCTGTTTTCCCGACGTTAATTGTTCTGAACAGATTAAGATTCGACGCATGTGTGCTGGAGTTGGACCACTGCGTTAGTAGGCTTTCTTTAAAAATAATCCAGTGTGTTTTCCTTGCTGATTTGAGAGGTATATATTTCTGAATGTTATTAGTTGATTACACCCCCCCCCCCCCCCCGACTACCTACTAACCAGTCTCATCGGACGCCCTTCAGAGCCCTTGACCACTATTCTCTCGTCTGGTAATCCTCGTTGTGTTGCGTACTGGGTGCTCCCATATTCTTGGGTCACGTCTCTCACGTCCTCCTGCGGTTGCTTGATGCTATGTTACACCTACTTCCTCTTCCAGCCCGCTCTCACGGGCACCAGGTCGACTACATTACTCCCCAGGTTCCAACACCGAATATTTGCAGGGATGCCGAAATATAATAAATAATTGTGCCCTGTGTCTGTTGATGTTGGACATACCTGGGAAAACTGGTTGGAAGATCGGTTGGGAGGGAAGCGAGAGGTTGCCGAGCAGCCGAATAAAAGAAATTTTCTGAAGCTGACTGTCGCACTCCAATGTGACTGGTCTGACTATTCATGCTGACGTACATGTACTTTGTTAACATGCGAACAGAAGAAGCTCTATATCTAAAGTTACACTAGTATAACTTGTTGATCAATTATAAGGAAAATATGTCTTGTAACAATCGGGCGATATTTGCATCATTAAGTCTAATTGGCTGAAGGATTGTGAGACTGAGACAGACCTCGTGGCTACGCTGTGTAAACGGCCTCTAGTGTTTAGTTGCGGATTGGCTTGATTCTATACCGATCACGGTGTACGTGCGTACTGACTTGACAGTTGGAGGATAGTTTGGGTAACTTGCATTCTTGACCTTTGGCTTGTCCCTTTGTCTCTAAATCTATGTGGTTAGCTGAGAGGCTAGCCCCACAGGGGTTTTTTTTTGTCTCCTCTGCTCCGGTTCTAGCCACCTGGCAAAAATACGAAAAGGATGCGGAATTGCGTGTGAAGTTGCACTGACCAGGTTGAAGTTTAATCCTATATTTTCTGTGGCACCAGTGTAGTTGGACAGCATGATCCTTTCAAAAGGCGTATTTAAGTGCTAAGCAGGTGCAGTTTTATTAATTTCCCCCTAAGAGGATAAACCTTTTAATTGCTAGCCATGAGTAATCTGATTTCAAGATACTGAATTGAAACATTGTCCTTCAATGGGCAGATTTGTCATAAACATATCATGCTTGTTATTTCAGTCTGATCTTGGCAGCTTTGTAGGTAGATTGAAGTTAGTACCCAAGATTGAGAAACTCGATTTGCATATGACGTAAAATGGTGCCTGAGTTCAGCAATATCACCCAGGATACAATGAACTAATGTAAAGATTTCTGTTGGATTACCGGACTTAAAATACAAGAAGCTTACGAAAGCTAGCTTGTATCAAATCTTTACAAACTTCGGTGACTAAAATGTGTTGCATCTTGGTAGAATAGAAATAAGGTGATCTTGGCATTTTTTCATTGTCGTGAAGGATACGTTATAGCAAGTGCATTAAGAGATTTCCCCATTTCAGGAAGGTAGCACCACCCCCGCCCCCCACAACCCCATATCCCCCCCCCTCACCCGTCGACCTTCAAGGGTGTATGTATACAGGGCATTTGATTATGAAAGAACACAACAATTTATTTGATCACATATTAAAACTATTTACATACATATTCCTTGTTGAGTATTTTGTTGGCAGTCTCAATGCTAATAGCTGAATATACAGATCCTCTGAACATTCCGGTTGCAGTGCTATGTTCACAATAGCTGCTGTCTTGGTTGATGAGCAGGCATAGTTTTTTGCTATTTCTGAATCAGTAAACATTTTCCTGAATAACTTGCCTGTGGGCTTACACACCTGGAATGGCAGGTTATGCTCAATGATGAAAGATGTAAAGTACACCTCAGCTCTAGTGACCTTCTCTGTCAGACTTTGGTTTTCTGCTGAAAAGAACTGTGAAATACTTGAGTAGCCTTCCCTGTGTTTAGCCTCCCTAATATGTTGTGGTCCCTAAATGAAATAGAAGCATAAGGTGTATCCTTATTATATTGTCTTAGGCAGGAAATGTGACATTAAAATATGTACTTGTATTATCATGGAGTTTTTTTTATTCTATTACAACTTTAAGCAAGTCTACAGGGAGTTTGGCCTCATCACGTAGGACATCAATAGAGTAGCTCCTTAGCAGCTAGCCTGCTAGTTTTAGTAATGTTAGCTATGCTAATGAATGAATGACACTTGTTAAACTCACCTCAACATGTCTTTTACTGTCTTAACCCACCATGGACAATAGAAAAGTCACTGTTGCAAACAGTGCAGCGAGCAATGCGGTCATTATTTTTGACCCCTATTAGGCAGGGGTACACTTTTAGTGTAGTCTGGGGTGAAGTACGTTTTATATTTTCTTTTTTGGAATACCCTGCCATGGCGCTGCAGGACACTAAACTGAACTGATGGACAATGAAAGAGAGAGAGGTTGACTGTAAAGCCCGCCCACAGAGAAAACTGGTCTCTTTTTGTGCTAAGTAGACCTATCAGGATTCCCTCCCCCTCTTCCCCCCCCCCATATTGTATATAATTTGCAGGTGTCAGGGAGCCACTATCAATATGCAGGAGACTCCCAGAACTTCCGGGAGAGGTGGGATGTCTGTGCAAATGTAATTTAAAAGAAAAAAACCTGCTGAGGAGACACAGTAGATTCTGCTTCATTGTCTGGTGATGGGAGAAGAGTCAAGGTTAAGTTTGCTACCTTTAAATAATTAAGACTTTTTCTGTTTTTATTTCTGCATCTGTAGCATTTACTTCACTGGGGCCAAATAGATTCCAGTTTGACCAAAAGCCATAGGAGTAGAATTAGTCCATTTGTCCCATTGAGCATTCTCTGTCGTTCCATCATGGCTGATTTATTTTGCCTCTCAACCACATTCCCCTAACCTTTGATGCCCTTACTAATCAAGAACCTATCAAACTCTGCTTTAAATATATCCAATGACTTGGCCTTCATAGCCATCTCTGACAATAATTTCCAGATTCACCACTGTCTGGCTAAAGAAATTCCTCCATCTGTTCTAAAAGGATGTCCTATTCTGTGGTTGTGCTTTCTGGCCGCAGACTTTCCTCCCACAATTGGCAACATCCTTGCCACATATTCTAGATTAGCCTTGAGTTTCATTCTTCTAAACCCCAGGGATACCAGCCTCAGAACAATAAAGTGTTCCTCGTGCCTTCAGTCCTGGGATCATTCTCATAAACTCTCTCCAGTGCTAGCATATTCTTTACTTGGATATGGGGTCCAAAACTACACTCAATACTCAATGGTCTGACTAATGCAATATAACACCTCATCATTACATCCTTGCTTTTGTATTCTAGTCCTCTCTTGAAATAAATGTTAACGTTACATCTGCCTTTTTTACTTCTGAAGGAAAATGAGTATTTGCATTTGTTTTGAATTTTACATTGGAAAAATGATATGTCTAAGCTTTTAAATTCTTTGTTGTTGCAGTGGAGTACCAGACTTAAACTGTGTTAGTCTACACAGGGTTTCTCAGCTGGGTTCCGCAGAACCCCAAGGTTCTGTGAAAGATTGTGATTTTTAAAAAAATTTGTTTTTTGAACTTCATGCAACACATAATGCTAGTGCTCTCAAGGAATGTGTTTATTTGCGTGAGCCTACTCTCAGTTTTTGACACAAGATGGGGGAGGCCATTGATAATTGGTGACACTGTATTGCACAGAGGGAGGGTGGTAAACTGATGAGGAATGTGAAGTGTGTTTTCCGAGCATTGTATGGGCTCACCCAACAGTGTAGTAGAAATTTGGAGAGAAATTTTCATTCTAAAGATAGTCCAGTATGGTGTTTTTTTTTTGGAAGAGGAGGTGTGACATGGAAGGAGAAGATTCTAGGCCTAGGCCTATGTACAATTCTGATAAGGTTAATGATAAAGAATTACAATCTTCTGAGTGATTTCACTGCACTAGTGGAACAACGGACACAAAAAAAAGTCCATCTTTACAATGAAAGCTACTTTTCAATGGGTTTTACATGGACTGGTGGTCCAAGTTGTCCTATTCCATTGTGCGTAGTTTGTGGCAAACAACTTACAAATGTAGCAAGGGCTCCAGCAAAACTGAAAAGACGCTTAACTACAAATCACAGCCATATGACATGTAAAAGTGCTGATTATTTTAAACAACTGTTGGAATCTCAAAACAAACAGATTAAAGCTTTTGAAAATAAAGCCTCAGTCAGTAAAAGGATTCAGGAAGCAAATTATTTAGTAGCTTTAAGACTAGTTCACTTGAAAATGTTTTTTAAAAAAACGTGAAAACCTGGGCAGAGAGCACACCAATCTCCTGCTACATACAGAAGTCTGATGGCTTAGCTGAGGAAGAGTTCTCAATGGGTGTTTGAGCTGAAAGGTGAATTGTAGGAGTACTTTCAAGAAAATAGTAGGCTAGATTTTGCTGAGTGCTTTGAAGATGAAGAATGGCTGTAGAAACTAGCCTATTTAGCAGATATTTTTCATCATATGAATCAGTTGAACAAGTCTCTGCAAGGTCCTGGAGAAAATGTTGTGACTTCAAGTGACATTCTTTTGGATTTAAAAGGAAACTGAATCTTTGGAGAAATCATGTTGCAAAAGGAAATCTTGAAATGTTTCCATTGCTGCTTGGGCTTGAGACTGAGGAAGGATATCAGGAAGTCTTGAGTCTTGTTGAAAACTACCTGGAAGAACTGCAGAACAAAATTAAACACCATTTTCCCTCCCTTTCAACACAAGTGTGTGACTGGGTGAGGGACCCTTTCTCTGAATATACTGCTCAGCCTGAGAACTTCTCTTTGAGAGAAGAGAAAGAACTTTGTAAGCTGCTCTCTGATTATGCACTCAAGATGAGATTTACTGACCTGCCCCTGGACAAGTTCTGGATTTCTGTGAAAGAAGAGTATCCTGCCATTCATAGGAAAGCAATCATGAGGAATTCCTAGAGGAATATTCCTCTTCCTAGAGATGCTGCCTGGCCTGCTGCGTTCACCAGCAACTTTGATGTGTGTTGATAGGAAAGCAATGAACATTTTGCTGTAGTGTTCAACTTATTACACTGTGAGAAAGCTTTTTTTGTTTAACAAACATAAAGAGCAAGGACATAAATTGTCTCGTTTCAACTAAAGGTGAAATCCATGTGTGCTTATCTCAAGTTTGACCCAGAAATGAGAAATTTATCATGCTTGCTTTGTGACTTCTTTAAATTTGTGAAAAGGAGATAAATTTCAAGAAAGGTAAATGAAAATTCATTCTCTACTCAAAACAGCATTGACAATTATTTTTGGATTATTATATTTACAACAATGTTAATGTACCATGAGCTTATAGATATAATAACTTTTATGCAGGTGTTCCCTGTCATCTGAAAATTACTTCAAGGGTTCCTCCAGGGCAAAAAGGTTGAGAGACTTGTCTACAAATTCAGGCTGAATGTGTGCTGTATCTTGGATAAGACTGATATTTTGAAAGCAAAATGTATTTTTGTTCTATATATGGTGGAAACATTTCTTAATTGTGTGCATAAATGGTTCTTCCTGTTCTACCAGGAATTTGAAAATGTTTAAAGATCAATACTGTATTCTTTATATTTCCACAATATATAATACTTGATTGGCAGAACAAAGCTAAGGGCCAACTGTCATTCTACTCCACTTCTATATTGTCACTTGGCTCAGCAGTGCCATTACGGGAAGGATATGGAAGTCAGATATTAAGAAGTCAGTAAGTGATAGAAAATTAAATTTTGGCACTGCAATACTTTTATATTGCTTTGCCCCTGTCGGTTGCCCCGATTGTGTGGGTGAGTGATAGAATCTGGTGGGAATTCAGGAAAATAAGGGAAATAAAATGCAGGATAAATGTAAGATGATTGAAAATGGTTGATGCAGACTTTGTGGGCTGAACGACCTATTTCCATGCTGCATTCCTGACTCCATATCGCAACTTTTTTAAAAAGCCAAGTGAGATTGAATTGATGAGCAAGGTTCATAAATTACAATTAAGAGGAGTATAAAATATGAAACATAGTATGCATCTCATAAGTCAAGAAAAATTTAAGTTTACTATGCTACAACAGTGAGAGTTGAAAGGTACATGGCATTCTTTGTATCTTTCTGTATTGTTCTAGAATTCATAACACAATTTGCTTCCAGGAATTCTTTCACTTACACTTTGTGGCCACTTTATTAAGTATATTCTGTATCTAATATAACCATTTTATTATGTTCATGGTGTAACTCAACCACTTCAAGGTTTAACTTGTACGTTCGGAGATGCTCTTCTGCACACCACCTTTGTAATGCGTGATTATTTGAGTTATGTTCATCTGGCTATCAGTTTGAACCACTCTGGCCAATTTCCTTTGACCTCTTTCATTAACAAGTCATTTTAACCCATAGAACTGCCACTCACTGAATGTTTTGTTTATTGCACCATTCTCTATAAACTCTAGAGATTGTTGTGTGTGACAATCCCAAGAAATCAGCAGTTTCTGAGATACTTGAACCACCCCGTCAACCACCAACAATCATTCCACAGTCAAAGTCACTTTTCTTTTCCCATTCTGATATTTGGTGTGAACACCAACTGACCATGTCTGCATGCTTTTATGCATTGAGTTGCTGTCTGTCACATGATTAGCTAAATAGATATTCCCATTAATGTGCAGGTGTACCTAATAAGGTGGCCATTGAGATATTTCATCTCCCTAGCCTCTTCTTTGTTTTCACTTATTCCCTCTGCATAAAGAAAACATTAACAGTTATAGAATTAAGTTGTGAATTGCTTATTCCTGGGTCGATCAATATCGCACTGTTTCTGAATGAATTATGTGATGGTGATATGAGCATGTATTATAGATTGTTACTATAGTAATGCATTATTTTGGAATTAGAGCAGAAGTCTGGTAAACTGTCAAATTAATAAGGGACATACTAACTAAAGATTTTCAAATTTTAAAGAGCTTTGTGGGTTTAATTTGTGTTCTGTTTTAAGACTTGTGATATTCACTCTTGCCTCTAGAATGTCTACATGAGATGCTTTTGGCAATTTGGGTAAAATTGTTTTAGAATTGAGCAAATTTGGTAGAAGTTAACAATGTCCTCTTTCGGTACAGTACCTTTCTCGGACTCATTTTAAACACAATTTTAAAAAGCTACCACCTTGTGTACTGTTAATGGGTGAAGGACTGGAACTGCACTCAAAAGAGCTGTGGTTACACTGAGGTTTTGTGAACCACATTAAATTAAATGGTTGCTTTCCAGCTTTGCCTCCATTTCAGTGAGGTTGGCACTTCACACTATGGATACATATTGTTAGTTTAATTAATGTTAACGGGCAGTCAAATCAACCTTTAAAGATGTAGGTGCTAAATCCCTAACTGGATCTTTCTAGAAAGAACCAATATCAGGGAAAGCGCAAATTGAGAAGATGCTGACCCACAGACCTCAGTTTTGTGAAAAGCAAATGAACAGCACATGGTAATAACTCAGGCTGTCTAGCAGCATCTGTGTGGAGGGTTGGGGGAACATAGTGTTTGGGTGAAAGGAGGGAATGATTGGGTTTAGTTGCAGAGAGGAGGAGAGTGGGGGATGGATTGGATAAATGGAATATCTCTTGACTAATACTGAGTGAGAGAGCACAGGCTATTCTAGGCAGTTGGAGAGAGAACACAAATGAAGGAACATAGATTTAGGAATTGCTAGATGTGCCAATGGAGAGAGGAAAAAACTGAGCCAGTAGCATAGATTGATGATGCCACAGTAATGGCTGGCTCTGATACAGATAAAGAAATGAAGTTACTGAAGTTGTAAAATCAATATTGAGTATTAAAGACTGCAAGGTGCTAGATGGAAAATGAGGTCTTGTTCTTCTGTCTAGGATTGAGCTTCATTATAATACAAGAAACTAAATAGGCCAGAGTGAAAGTGATTGAGTTCCTAGCTGCATCTTGTGGCATATCAGGTGGCAACCTTGCATTTGTTTTTTTTTTAAAATGAGGCTGATTTGCTAGCTTGATGTTCAACCCAGCGTGGATGGAAAGCATGCAGGGAACCAGCCGGATTTGAACCCTCGGCCACTCACCTCAAAAGTCCAGTGTGGATGCCACTGCACCATCAGCCGGCTAGAGTGAAAGTGAGATGGAGATTTAAAGTAACACACATAAAATGCTGGTGGAACGCAGCAGGCCAGGAAGCATCTATAGGAAGAAGTACAGTCGACGTTTTGGGCCGAGACCCTTCGTCAGGACTAACTGAAAGAAGAGATGGTAAGAGATTTGAAAGTGGGAGGGGGAGGGGAGATCTGAAATGATGGGAGAAGACAGGAGGGGGAGGGATGAAGCTAAGAGCTGGAAAGTTGATTGGCAAAAGGAATATAAGGCTGGAGAAGGGAGAGGATCATGGGACGGGACGCCTAGGGAGAAAGAAAGGGGGAGGGGAACACCAGAGGAAGATGGAGAGCAGGCAAGGAGTATTGTGAGAAGGACAGAGAGATTAAAAAGTGGTGGGGGAGGAGGGACAAAATAATAAATAAATAAGGGTTGGGGTAAGAAGGAGAGGAGGGGCATTAACAGAAGTTGGAGAAGTCAATGTTCATGCCATCAGGTTGGAGGCTATCCAGATGGAATTTCAGGTATTGTTCCTCCAACCTGAGTGTGGCTTCATCTTTACAGTAGAGGAGGCAATGGATAGACATATCAGAATGGGAATGGGATGTGGAATTAAAATGTGTGGCCACTGGGAGATCCTGCTTTCTCTGGCGGACAGAGCGTAGGTGTTCAGCGAAATGGTCTCCCAGTCTGCGTCGGGTCTCGCCAATATATAGAAGGCTGCACCGGAAGCCTCGCCAAGAATTAAAGTGGTAGTTTAAGTTCAGTTGGCTTTTGCAGACTGAATACAGGTGCTCTTCAAAGCAATCAACCAAAATGCATTTGTCAGCTCCAATTTAGAAGTGATGACATTGTGAGCATCACTTGCAGTTCACTGGACGATTTGAAATATCAGTAAATCGTTGCTTTGCCTGGAAGAACTGTTTGGGTACCTGAATTGTCAGAAGGGAAGAGATTTTTTTTAAAAAAAAAAGACCAGTATTGCATCACTTTTACTTTAATGGAAATGGAGTGGTCGGTGGAGATGCAAGAGGACCAGCGTGTGGGAAAGGAATGATTCTTGTGGAAAAGCTGATCATTGGGGTGAATGGCAGAAGTTTGCTGGGGGGGGGGGAACTGTGGAGTGAGATGAGTCACAGCTTAGTGAGAGGCATCTGCGTGAAATATCTCAATTAGAACAAATGACAGAGGCCGAGTAGCTGAGAATGGACTGGAGTTCTTAGAGATGGGTGGGGGGAGGGGGGAGGTAGGTGGGAAGAAGTACATTTGAGATGAAGTGTAGTTTGTAATGGGTTTTTGTCATAAGCCTTTGTCCTAGACACCATCAGAACCAGGAAGGTAAGAGTGATGAACCACATTGAGAGCAGGGTGGAAAATGGCAGCAGAAGTAACTTGATTTTAACATGCAGAAGGCAGCACCAATTCAGTTGGAAAGGGCACCCAAGTACAGTGGTACTGAAGCAAAAAAAATTGTATCCCATCTCATTGTTAGGAGTATAGGTAGGGTGGATTGACAAATCTTCTCCCAAGATGCCTGTTGTGTACTTGATATTTCAGTGCTATTTGAGTAGCCTTGTAAATCTTAAGGATGGCACAGTAGCATAGAGGTTAGCATAATGCTTTACAGTACAGGTGACTTGGGTTCAATTCCTGCTGCTGCCTGCAAGGACTTTGTACGTTTTCCCCGTGACTGCCTACATTTCCTCCCACAGTCCAAAGGTGTAGCAGTTGGTTGGTTAAATGGCTGCTATAAATTGTCCCATGATTACTCTAGGATTAAATTGGGGAATTGCTGGGCAGCGTGGCTGGAAGGGCCTGTTCGGGGCTGAATCTGAAATTAAATAAAAATTAAATGTATTGTCTGATTAAGCAATCTCACGCTACCACATGATATGTGTGCACCTTGCTTAAAGTAGACACCAAGTTTGATTCACATCTTGGACACCTGAGTCTTCATCTGAATTAATTTAATGTTTTGAAGTTACAAAACATAACATTGGCAATACAGTATTTTTAAAGTGAGCCTGAGATGGCTGCTGTCCTATTGCAACACAGTGAGATGTTCAAGTTTTAAAAAAAACACAAAGCAAGGAATGGCGAGTTAAAAAATGCAGCCCAGCAGATACAGGCAGTTGAGTTTTAAAATTTAAAAAAAAGCAGTGCAGCATGTACTCTCTTCAGAAGGGAATACACAATCAATTTTTTAAAAAAGAAAATGGAAGAATTCATGGGTTCATAAAGAATACCGGGTATAATCATTTTTAAAAAAGAGCAGAAATGGCTGGCTACATTGGAAAGATTGGTGCATTTGATTCCACATGATTCCATATATACTGAGCAAATTGAACAGTATTTTGAAGCAAATGAAATGGCCAGTGAGAAATGAGTACCAATTTTACTGTGTGTATTAGGTTTAAAGGCATAGAGTTTGCTCTGAACCAAACCATCGGAAATGAGGTTTGCTGATATTGTGAAAGTGACGTGGGAACATTTAGAACCGAAGCCATTGTTGATTGCAGAACGCTTTAGGTTTCATAGCAAATTCAAAAAGTGGGAGTCCATTTCAGCATACATGGCTGAATTGAAGAGATTGTCTGAGCACTGTCAGTTTGGTAATGGGCTTAATGAGTCACAGAGAGATTGTTTAGCTTGTGGAATCTTAGAAGAAAGCATTAAAAAATGGCTCCTAACTGGAGTACAACTGAGATTTAGAGGAGCAGTTGAAATTGCAGTCAGGAATGAAAGTGAGTGTGAACAAAATTGCAGTGTCCAGACAGAGGCCAGTCTGGCTGAACAATTTGTGTTATTGTTGTGGCAGGCGCTCACAATGCAGGTGTAAGGTTGAAACTTGCCAAAAATGCAGCAAAGTAATACGTGTAGAGCATTTCCAGGAAACACAAATAAATGGATTGCACAGGGAAGAGGAAGCTTAAAAAGTTAAGTTGCAGTTTCAAAAAGAGCACTAATCTGCATTCTGTTGATGGAAAATCTGATAATGATGAGAGTGACACAGTACTGAGTAGCCTTGAGATTTACAACGTGAAATCTAATAACAGACAAGCAATGTGGCTTGTACCAGAAGTGAATGATAAACTAATTAAAATCGAATTGGATACTGGCTCAGCTGTTTCAATCATTCCACAAAATGAGTTTGAGTGGTGTTTCAGAGTTACTAAACTGAAGCTTGCTGATGTCCAACTAAGAACTTGTACTGGAGAAAAGATAACTCCTGTGGGAATGACATTCGTAAATGCAACAACCAACAAGTCACACTGGGCTTGTATGCAGTAAAAACAGCAGGAACAGCACTGTGGGAACATGATTGGCTGAGATAACTATAATGTGATTGGAGATCCATCATTTGCATGCAACATCTCCTGCAATGAAGACAGCTGAAAAGAAATTAGAAAGTTGCTGGATGGTGCCAAAACTGTCTCCGTGCTGTACACCATGAACTATGGACTAACAGAAGGCAAAAAAGTGTTGGTGCCAACCTCTGCCTCTGGTTGGAAGGCATAATGGTCCAAGAAAGGACTATGCTGCTCAGAAGAATCGTGAAAGTAACAAAAGCAGTTGTTGGACTACAACAGTTTTTGTAGGCAACACATCTGAGAAAGCTTCTGATATGTTAATCAGGCAACTACTTGTGAAATGTGTCTTGGTTTTAAACTGGAAGAGTTCAAGGAGCTTCAGGAAAATTGCAAGCATTCTGCTTTTCTAGGTATAAAGAACCAGAATTACATTGCATGCATTAAGGCAATGTTTCCCAAACTATCTTAGCTCAACAACCCCGCCCCCCCCCCCCCCACAAAGCACCTTCATACTTGCCAACACCCCACTTAGGCACAATATACCTTCTGATGCCCCCATAGTGTAAAAACTTGTCTACCATATGCTAACATGAGAAAAATGATTCAGTTTTAAATTTGTCTTTTAAACCTAGCTTACGTAGTACCTATATAGCTGCTTTGATGATAATGTGATCCCTGAAGTTGATGGTTTTCAGCAAGAGTTGAAATATCTGATTCAAGTTGTGTCAGTAAAAGCCTTAAAGTCCCCAAATGTAACCATGTCCAAGAGGTTTGTTTTTTTGTGAGTATGTGGTTCACAGCACTGAAACCTCTTTCAACAAGGTAGGGTGGAAATGCAATGAAGAGCAGTTTAGCTTTTCTCCAAAGACCAGGAAACTTTGTATGACAGTTTAACCACATAGCACAAAAGCCAACATTTTTGAAAAGGATTTTTGCTTCTTAATCATTGTGAATTTTGATAATTTCTTCTTGCAAGCTTTCTTCCTGTTCAACTTTGCAAAGAAATGTGTTAATAATCCAGTCAGGAATTTCCAAATTGTTCTAATCCTTGAATCGATAAAAGCCCAACACTGCACTTTTTGCCTGGAAGAAGAAAAGGAGGAGATGAGTTATACAGCTTTTGTTACATGCACATTCAGTTGAACTCTGAGTGATTATGCAGAAAGTTTGAAGTTAGTAACTCATCTCCTTCTACCTTAGGCCACAAACTTATGAATCACCCCTTGTATCAGCATCCATTTTGAGAATGGCGGTGAGCACTTCAGCAGACATTATCAATCTTTCACCAATTGTTCCAGACTTTCCACACTTTGCTTCTTATAACATTTTCAAGTTTATAGCAATGAGGTCATTTTTAGCTTTCTTGGCAAATAATTCAAGTGTGCAACACTTTTCAAATGCTTTTTTCATCTTCTAGAACTGAGTAATAATGTAAGTAGGTTTTTCCAGGGTGTCTTTCACGGAAGTGTTTCTGTGATCTTAATGGTTTCATGGCTTCATTAGACAGGACAGTATTATAAAAGATGTTGCTGATCTGACAGGAACAGAATAAAATCATACTCCAAGTATGTAACATTGTATTGATGCACTTTCTGTCGTTTCTGGTTCTTAGCAGGATTAGAATTCAAGGCTTCACCGCCTTCGGACACATAGAGATCGCGCCTTACATATTTATCCATCATTAACGAGGCTAAATTAAAATTTAAAATTAACACAAACTGGGAATGTCTATCGGATATCGATGACCACAGTGCGTTAACATGGACCGATTGGCTCTATTTCACTATTTGGTTCCGGCCAGCGCTGTATCATTGTGCGACCTATTTTCTGTAGATCTGTAGAGAGAGTTGAAGATGCACTTAACAACTGTTAAATTGCATGAACTCGTTCCACACCACAGGGAACTGGTTGCTAACATATTCATCCCGAATGTCTGTTTGATTGGGAAGGTTGGATGAGATTGAGTTTCAGATGCATTGTGATGACGAGTGCTCACCGCCTGCAGAGCTGTGATTCTTTCTGTGTTCTCGTGCCATTCTTGTTTTCTGGAAGTGCCAGTCCTACAAACGGTTGGTGATGCAGCTTACCAAGCTGCACCCCCCCCCCCCGATGACTTCTATTTCTCTTAATGCCCTATTAGGACAGGTAATCACCCTACTTTGGGAATCACTGCACTAAAGTTATTGCATGAACTTCAAGTGGGAGACAAAAAGCTGCTTGTAAAAGTAGATGCAAAGACCAAAGCCCAGCTGGATGAATGGAAGGCCAAAAAGAAAGCAGTCAATGGAGATGCGAAAACAGGATTTCTCAGATGATATTGTGGATGTGGAAACCAAGAGGAGAGCAGTAGAAGGATTAGTGAGGGAATACTCTGGTGAAATGAATGCACAAGATGCACAAACTAGAAAAAGTAAAAAGGTAGGCGAGGGAAAGTGTCCAGAGCTGACAGAACTATTTTCTTTAGTCTGAGTCATCTCCTACAACTACCACGGAGGAGGCCCCAGAACCTGAGATTCACAGCCACAAGTCTCACCTGCCAAGCAGAGTGATTTCCCCCTTGTCAGGAAAAGTGTTATCCCACAAGGCTAAGAAAGCCTCCACAGCGATTAAATCTTTAGGCCTGACTGGGACAATTTAAATAATAAATAGGCTATGTTGTGGGTGTCTATATAGTAATTGTATTATATAGTATACTGTGTATATAGGTGAGATGTGTTCTCCATTGAGTTGGAGTTTATAGCTAAGCTGGAAGGAGTGTTGTGTATTTAATATTTCAGTAATTGAGTAATCTTCATATTTGATTATATAATTCATTATATTTATATGCAAAAATAAGTGAATTTCATACATCACGCTACCATGTGATACATATGTGCCTTGTTTAAACACTAAGTTAGTCTCTCATTTTGGACACCTGTCTTCCTTTGATATTGTTTAATATTTTGAAATCACAAAGCATAACAATGCCCTCCTGCCAAACCCACTAGACATTGTTCTGGCCCAGCAGAGGAAAGCCTGCAAGGCCTGCCTTGAAATGTGGGAGTCGAAGAGAAATGAAATGGCTTCGACTGACAAAAGTGCAGCACACACAAAATGCTGGAGGAACTCGGTAGGTCAGGCAACATCTATGGAGGGAAATAAAGAATGGATGTTTCAGGCTGAGGTCCTTTATCAGGACTGGAAAGGAAGGGGCTTAAGCTAGAATAAGAAGGTGGGAGGGAAAAGAGTATAGGCTGGGAGGTGACGAATTAAACCAGGTGAGGTTGGGGAGGGGAGGGAAATGAAATGAAGGAAGAAGCTGGTAAGGGATAGGTGAAAGAGGTAAAGGTCTAAAGTTAGAGAAATTTAATAGAGGACAGTGGACCATGGAATAAAGGGAAGAAGTTGAACCAGAGGAACATGTTGGGCTGGTGAGGAAAAATGGTGAGAGGGTACCCAGAATAGTGAATGGAATGGGGGGGGGGAGAAATTACGGGAAGTTAGGGAAATCACTAGTCATGCCCATTGGGGCAGGGGCTACCGAAATAGAAAACAAGGTGTTAATCTTCACTCAAGACAAAGTTAGTTAAGGTAAATAGGGTGGGGGGGGGGAAAACAGATTAAAAGGTAAGATCATACTACAGAACAACTGAAATTCATATGAAGATATTTCTCAGTGAAAAATCTTAAGACTCTAAGAATCCATCCATAGTTGACAGGGGAAATGTCGAGGTAGTACATGTTGAGTACCCTTTATCCGAAATGCTCAGGGCCAGAACTGTTTCAGGTTTTGAATTTTTACTAATTTTGGAATAAGAGATGGTGTGGGATCATCATAATTTCTGACTCTACACTTAGATGCTACTGGTAAGCTGTCTTAATCTTGTTCGTCACACGTATGTACTTAATAGTGAAAATTATTACATACCATTAATATAATATGTGTAGGCTAATGAAAGCAGCATAGCAGCATTGGGAGAATACCTGAATTAGCTGAACAACGACAAACAAGAGAAGGCTTTCAGTCTCTACCTACGCTGCCGTATTTTGATTAAAAGGTTACAGTACTCTATTTGTATTTTACTTTGGTTTATATTTTACATTAAATATTTTTTTTAAAAATCAGCACTGTAGATTTGTTTTGGTGTTAGATTTTCATCAGCGGCAATCTTCGCCATCTTATCAATGAATTTCTTTGCCTCATGATCAGCAAATGATATATCTTTAAAATTTGAATTTATGTAAAGCTTTAAAAACCTTTTCAAAAAAATTAATGCTGTGCCATTTCTTAAATTTCTGCAACCAGCCAACTGAATATTCACATTTACCTTTAATTTACAGTTCACTGTGATAGATTTTTGCTTGTTTCATGATCAGCATACCGTTAAGTGGCAGATGTTCACGCCAACGCTTACAAAACCATTCTTTCAATACATGATTAATTTCATTTCTTCACTATATGCAGTGTTTTTCTATTTGTCATTAACTTCTCATATATATGAGGTCACTTCTCAGAACTGTGTGTGACGCACAAAGACTTGCACATCAGCTGGGAATTTTCAATTTGTGACTTCAGTGCACAAAATTTCAGAGTTTGGAGGTTTTTGGATTTTGGAATATTGGTTAAACCCTGTATTAAATTCAAAGAAAAAAATCAGACAAATTGCAAAGATTAGAAGGCCAGAAGATTGGGGAAGTTGTAGACACCAACAAAAAAAATTAAGTAGAGGAAGTGCTTTTGCATATATTTAAAGGAAGATGGTAGCTGAGATAAGCATGTGTCTCTTAGAAGAATTAGTAATAATTGTGTTGGTGCGTGGCCAAGTGGTTAAGGCGTTGGTCTAGTGATCTGAAGGTTGCTAGTTCGAGCCTCAGTTGAGGCAGCGTGTTGTGTCCTTGAGCAAGGCAGTTAACCACACATTGCTCTGCGATGACACCAGTGCCAAGCTGTATCCGCCCTAGTGCCCTTCCCTTGGACAATATTGGTGGCATGGAGAGGGGAGACCTGCAGCATAGGCAACTCCCAGTCTTCCATACAACCTT
Organism: Mobula hypostoma; assembly: GCF_963921235.1. NCBI lineage: Eukaryota > Metazoa > Chordata > Chondrichthyes > Myliobatiformes > Myliobatidae > Mobula > Mobula hypostoma. The sequence goes on along the minus strand of NC_086118.1, from coordinate 33,991,445 downwards.
GCCCTGGAAACCTTCCAAGGCGCAAATCCATGCTTTCACGGGGGGGTGTCCCAATATGAGTAGAAACTTGAGGGACAAAGGGAAGGACTTAGTGATGATTCCCACCAAAGAAAAATGTCAGGCAATTAGTGACCAAAGGCAAATTTGTCTTCTGAAATTTATGGCCTGCATGCTAGAGTCTCAAAAGAAGTGGCTGGAGAATGGATGTATTGGTTTTATTCTTGAAAAATTTTGTCGATTTTCTGAAGTTCCACCAATTGTACTGGCAATTTTGCACTGATTTTTTTTGGCATGAAATGGCTTTTAAAAAGCTGGAAGTTCGATCTGCAACTGAAGTTTCCTATTTTCATTTTCAGGTATCTCTGGGTATATCAGAATAGGGTTTAATGTCACCGGCATATGTCGTGAAATTTATTAACTTTGTGACAGCAGTACAATGCACTACATGATACAGGGGAAAAAAACTGAATTACAGCAAGTATGTATATCAAATCATTAAATAAGTAGAGCAGAAACAGAAATAAAGTGTTCATGGTTCATCCATTCAGAAGATGGATGGCAGAAGAGAAAAGGCTGTTCTTGAGTCACTAAGTGTGTGCCTTCAGGCTTCTGTACCTCCTTCCTGATGGTAACAGTGAGAAGAGGGCACGTCCTGGGTGGCGGGAGTCCTTAATGACAGACACCGCCTTTTTGACTCACTGCTTCTTGATGTCTAGGATAGTACAATTGTTTTGTTATTTTTAAGGTGTGGATTAACTTGAATATATCTACCAAATGATGTACCATTCAAATGGGAAAAATACTTTTTTGTTGCTTTTCAGATTTCCTGTACAAATAGTGGTACTCCTTCTCAGAGGTGATTTGGTTGCCTGCTTCAACTGGTGTTGTTGCATTTCTGAGCTACTTTGAGGTAGGAGAGCCTTGTGAATTCCTCTACCATAGATTTTGGGGAGAGATATATCTTCCATTCTTTACTTTCTCCAGATTATCTCTAGAGATTTGAGTCATCACCATCGTGAGAAATGGATTTGAATACTGTTTGTGCCTCCCATCTTTTCTCATTTAAATATCTCAGTTTAACCCCACTCTTTCCTTTCAATTTGTATTTGTCTAGCCTTCCCATAAATTATCAGCCAGCCCTGATGAAGGGTCTTGTCCCAAAAACAGTTGAGTGCCCATTTCCCTCAACAGATGATGCCCAACCTGCTGAGTTTCTCCAGGTACTTTGTGCATTGTTTCAGACTTCCAGCATCTGCAGCTTCGTGTCTCCCTTAAATATATCTGAACAATTTGTTTATCTCACTTCTTTTGGAAGCAAGTTCCCCAGAGCGGTGAGAATGTAAGTAAAGAGGTTTCTTCGGAATTTACTGCTGGATTCTTTCGTAACTTGTATTTTAGTGATGTGTTGTAGAAGTAAATTTTACTACAAGTAGAAACCTTTCATGTTCACATTTTCAAAAACCTGCATGATAAAGGTCACTTGGATTACCCCGAACAGACTGCTTTCTGTACTTTCCTGATGTATGTTGTCACGTTCTGGTATCATTTAAATCTTTCTGTGAGATCCTATCTTTATGAAATGCATTGTATTGTCTAACCAAAGATTAATGTAGGTTTAGTGTAATCTCCCTACTTCTCATTTTTAATCCCTCCTAAAAATGAGCTGTAATACTTGTTTGCTTTTTTGTAACAGTTCTTGCTAATTTGTACATGGACTGTGACATGGCTTTGTTTTCTGTTGTGTGCTATGCTATGTTACTTGATTCAAAAATTACTTGTCTGGGCTGAAACTTTTAAGTTATTGCCTTGTGCATTCATTGCTTAATCAATAATATGAATTGGTGATAAGATGTGCATCTTTAACGTTGAAATACTAACTTCATAGTCGTGAGCTTGACCCAAAATAATTGTGTATTCAATGGATGCAAATTCTTGATGCATTCTTAGCCATGTTTAGGTATAAAAATAAATTCCCAAGTTACTTCAGGAAATTTTTTGTTACAATTATTCAAATAAGCTTGAAACTATGTGGCTACTGAATGCAAGCCATTGTCCTTTCATGGGCAGGCCCATGACATTTTAGTTTGAGCTTTGGAGATGAAGGCAACAATAAAATGGATAGATTTCCCATAAAACAATGTGATTGCTAGGAGGACATGGATGCCTGTAGACCATTTATATTATTAGTAAAGTCCATGCTTTGGTTTTGTATAATTTTGGAGGTTATGATAGGAAATTGCTTAACAAAGTTAAATTATTAGTCCTTACTGACATTACAAATTTAAATTGACAAATTTCTTGGCATTCATTCCATATGTGGTTAATTATGCAAATGCCATCAGTTTCATCTTACTTCACAGGCTTTGCTGTTGCAGTTTTAATTTTTTGCTGTCTACAATGAATCAGTGATTTCTTGCTTTTGGTATTAATCTGGATGTAAAAACCATTCAAAATTTTAAGCCACCTTGGAAACATAGTAACCAAGTTTCTTTTCTATTGATACATGAAGTTTGAATTACTTGGGCAACCTGAAAATTATTTTGCTTAATATGTTCTTTTCAGAATAGTATTCAATTTGGGTTATATTTGAAGTATTTTATCATTTTTGAATATTTGAATTCATAGCTTAATCCCATGTTTATCCTGATTTTTTTTTCATTTCTACATAAAACAATAGTCATTAAAATGCTTTTTTTTTTCGTTTGCTCTCTGTGCAGATTTATCAATCTAATTGAACGAACTTGGTCTTCATGTGCAGATTTCTTTGAGGCAGTTGTGCACCATTCATTATGAATAATGTACATCTGCCATAAAGAAATCTACAGTTAGTCAGTCACTGCCTTGGCCTGTGATGATTAATGATATGTAAACTTAAGATGTGAAGCTAAAAAAGGTTGTCTTGCATCTTTCACCTTCGGTATCATCATGTAGAGTGTCCGAATGCCATTGTTGCACCTCTGGCTTTTTTTTTTCTTGATTTCAGGCTAAACTGATGCGGCAGTATTCTGTGATTTGGGTAAAAAGGTTAACCCATTGAAAGCTCAAGTCCTTTTTGAATAGACTGTTTTGTTTTTAAACAAAAATGCAAAATTCTGCTTTCTCCCATGCACATGAATTATTCTCAACATAAATATTCAGTTTTAATTGAAGTATTTTGGTGTTAATTGCTTTATGCTGCAAGTTTAATAGGTTACAGGTTTATTTAAACGGAATCATCATTAACCTGGGATTATTTGGTGTCAAGTTAATGATTGCAATAAAATAAAAAATTCTGCTGTTACCTCTAAAAATGCCCTACAGCACTCTACTGCATGGATGAAATATTTGCATGAATTAATCTAATTACCCTGAGTTTAGCAAGGCATTTTTATGGTGTTTGTTTCTTCATTGTGTGCCGTGTTGTATGATATAGGCAATCATGGTCTTTTCATGACTGATTGTTCTTGGCAATTTTTTCTACAGAAGTGGTTTCTTCTGGGCAGTGTCTTTACAAGATAGGTGACCCCAGCCATTATCAATGCTCTTCAGAGATTTTGTTGGCCTGGTGTCAGTGGTCACATAACCAAGACTTAATATGACCAGCTGTTCACGTGACCAGCTACCACCTGCTCCCATGGCTTCATGTGACCCTGATTTGGGGTGGGGGGAGCTAAGCAGGTGATAGACCTTGCCCAAGGGTGACCTGCAGGCTAACGGAGAGAAGAAGTGACTTGCACCTCCTTTGCTAGAGATGCCTCTCCACCTGGCCACCCATTTTAGGGTGTAGACTCGATATGAATGCTCCCAATATCATTCGTATGAAGTTGTACTGTCATTGGTAATCAATTTGAAAGCAGTGAAGAATTTGAAACTACATTGCCAAACTGGTTAATATCTTAACCTATATTTGGGTTGTGCAGTTATTGCTCTGACAATGAGGACACTTAAATGTCCTTGAGCCCTGCCAAGCCTTGAGAGTTAGAATGCCACTGGAAAAGTTAAATATTTCAAACAAGTTGGTTGCTGTTTCGTCTAGTGCTTATAATCTATCTTGGGTTGGATGTAACGTTATCATGCTTTCAAATCCCTGGAGAAATGTCCCATTTGCTGCTTTTTCATTTTTAAAGGCAGTGATCTTGTAACTGCTGTTGTAAGAGCTGAAGATTACGACAGAATGGACTTGGTATTAATCCAATTCCTTCCTCTTTTTTTTGAAATGACAGGAAAACTTTGACATCAGAGTTCATAGCACTTACAAAATTCAAATTAATAAAACTATTGGAACTTTGCTATAAAACTGAAGGTTAACAAATGTGACTTGGTGAATGAAAAGGGTTGACTTTTCTGGGGAAGTGAGACCTGACATTAAGCAAGCATTCTTTTTCAATTGCTGAATAGTCTATTCTGAATTATCCGTGTTCTCTTAAACTGCAGAAAACTTATCTGAAATATTTTGGTATGAAGCTTGCGAAATCACACTACTAAAACTGCTTAAGGTATTTGTACTATCCTGTCACCTTCTCAGATTAGTTTCTCTTGCAGCTACAAATTAACTGAGACAGCATCTCAAATCTTGTTAGATATCTGGATTAGGGAGTGCTGTTCTCATATAGCTATAGGGATTAGTTGAAATATCAAACAAACAACTGAAGCTACAGTTAGACTGCAGTGATTTTATTTCTAATTATCTCTGTTCATATGTGTGTGTGTTTTTTTTTAAACCCACTTTTGTGGGCTTCAAGATCTGTTGCTGAGATTCATTCATTGGCTTCAAGCAGATTTGGTCTTTTTTTTCCTTAAGGTAAGTTGTTCACGTGTATTTAATAGTGTGTTAAGTTATTGCAGTAGGAAACTGAGCTGGTGAAATCACTTGCTGGTTTTGAAAATTTCTAATGTACTCTTAAAGAGCATGCTTTATTGATGACTATAGATGGGGTAGATTATGTTTTTGATCCTGAAAACACTATAGTTTGGGAAGGCTCCTAAATCAGTATTAGAATATTTGATGTGATAATTGCTATCAGTTTTATCTCCTAACTATGCAGATTTGATTATTAAAATCAATGGTTAATTCTAATTGATGCCTTTTTATTGGAACTTTTTTGATGGTTATAAAGGTGATGTGTTGTTTGAATTCCCCCCAAAAATAGGGTGAGGTTCTGTACTAAATCTATTTAGGGACTATTGACACTGAAGAGTTGAATCCACTAGCATGTTCTGTTTATACTTGTATCCATTTGATATTTCTAGCATTATATATTGCCTCAAGGAATGAATGTTGAAATGGGAATGTGTGTTTCTCATCTTGGCCAGGTTGCCAATGATGGTACACAGGAATATTTGATAAACAAATTGTCTGATCATTTATTTATTGTATTCACATCCTACCCAGGGAGTGAGAGAAATAAAACCTGCGGCATTTTTCTGCCCACTTCCATCTCCAGAATCAGAATCAGGTTTATTATCACCGGCATGTGACGTGAAATTTGTTAACTTAGCAGCAAGATGTACACAGCAATAAGTAATATAGAAGAAAAAAAACACAAAATAAAATAATAAATAACTAAATCAATTACAGTATACATATATTAAAAATTATGCAAAAACCAGAAATAGTATATATTTTGAAAAGTGAGGTAGTGTCCAAGGGTTCAATGTCCAGTTAGGAATCAGATAGCAGAGGGGAAGAAGCTGTTCTTAAATCACTGAGTGTGTGCCTTCAGGCTTCTGTACCTCCTGCCCGATGGCAACAGCGAGAAAAGGGCATGCTCTGGGTGCTGGAGGTCCTTAATAATTGACGCTGCCTTTCTGAGACACTGCTTCTTGAAGATGTCCTGAGTACTTTGTAGGCCAGTACCCAAGATGGAGCAGACTAAACTTGTAAACCTCAGCAGCTTCTTTCGGTCCTGTGCAGTAGCCCCCACCCCCCTCCAGACCAGACAGTGATGCAGCCTGTCAGAATGCTCTCCACGGTACAACTATAGAAGTTTCTGAGTGTATTTGTTGACATGCCAAATCTCTTCAAACTCCTAGTGAAGTATCGCCGCTGTCTTGCCTTCTTTATAATTGCATCGATTTGTTGGGACCAGGTTAGATCCTCAGAGATCTTGACGCCCAGAACTTGAACCTGCTCACCCTCTCCACTTCTATTCCTTCTATGAGGATTGGTATGTGTTCCTTTGACTTGCCCTTCCTGAAGTCCACAATCAGTTCTTTCGTCTTACTGATGTTGAGTGCCAGGTTGTTGCTGCGACACCACTCCGCTAGTTGGCATATCTCACTCCTGTACGCCCTCTCGTCACCACCTGAGATTCCACCAACGATGGCTGTATCATCAGCAAATCAATGGATGGTATTTGAGCTATGCCTAGTGTTACGTACCCCGTAACTGGTTTGCCAAACCAGCAGAAATGGATCACTCAGTTGGAGTCTGGAGTACTAGAACTAAGAAAGTTTTATTTAAGAAACAAGCAACACAGTAATCGAAAGGATAATAAATGCAACAGTTCAGCGATGATAAACACACATATGCACAGAATTAAGATAACAGCATCAATCAAGCTCTATCGTTGTCTAGGGGTAAATGACCAAATTTCAAAGTGACTCAAAGTTCAGTCCAGTTTAGTAGTTCAGTTCGCAGTAATCGTTGCCATGGCGATGGACAACGTGGGGGGAGAGAGAGAGAGAACGGGAACAACTGATCATTCAGACACTGCTTCACTCACAGAACGGCGAGATGGCTCACAAGCAGCTTTTGGGCGGGTCCTTGGTGATGTCACCTGAGGTCACCGACTGTGACCCCTCCTCCAGATGCGGTCGATCCTCTGCAGTGAACCCGGCACCCAGGCAAGGGCGGACACACACCGGGTTCCCGCTGATCGTACCTTTCCACCCTGTGCGTTGTCTAGTACTTCTCACCAACTCGTGAGAGGCATACCGCTTCCAGGGTCTCGTTACCTCGGGTGGCGTGTGTCCTGCCTTAGCGAGCCTGTCCCTTTTTATCCCCCTGCTGGGGTATCGCCTGTCCATCACTTCAAACAGTTCAAGGTTCAAAGGGGGGAGCCGCTCCAGACAGCTCTCTCTCCCCCGTCCCTTCATTACACATCTCCAGACGTTGCTCCATTGTTCCTTATCTCTCCTTCCCCTGAGGGCAGGTGGCAGACCACTTGCTGATGTCACTGATGCTAACCCAGGCCAGCAAACATCTTAATTTTATGTGTATTCTCGTCACACTAGCCACACAGTCATGGGTATATAGAGAGTAGAGCAGTGCACCAGTGTTGATCGTCAGTGAGGGGGAGATGTTATCACCAATCCGCACAGATTGTGGTCTTCCGGTTAGGAAGTCGAGGATCCATTTGCAGAGGGCGGTACAGAGGCCCACGTTCTGCAACTTCTCAATCAGGATTGTGGGAATGATGTTGACTTTGAAATTAAAGATGTGCGTATTGGAAATAGCTGTTTCAGCAGCATCTAATATGAAATGAATTGGGACATTTGTTAAAATCGAACAGTAGAGAATGAAGATGTGGATGCAGAGATGAGGCATATCGCCAATATTTTCCTTCACTGAAACTGAGGCCACAGTATGATGAAAGCTTCTGAAATAATGCTCATTCTTCAACATTTTCGAGTCCAAAGTAGCCAAGTATCAAATTTCAATGGGGTTGGTGGACCTTCTTGTTAAGACAGGTTTGCAAGTCATTATTTTAAAGGCTATCAAGAATTTACATTCGTACATTGGGCCCCTTCAGGCATGTGTCTGTTGGTTGGAGAACTATCTCGGGCTAAAATGGCCTTGAGCCAATGGTAGTGGCAAACCATTGAAGCAAAGGATGTCGATTGCACTTTCTAAGTCTGACCCATTTTGAAATTGTTCTGTGGTGCTTTGTAGTGATAAGTTTGGCACACAAATGTACCATTGTATCACTTGAAAAATAGTACCTACTCTTTTAAAAGTCTACATTAACGTAGAATTAACATACACTAACAGGAAAATCTGCGGATGCTGTAAGTCCAAAGCAACACACACAAAATGCTGAAGGAACTCATCAGGTCAGGCAGCATCAATAGAAAAGAGTAAACAGTGGACGGTTTGGGCCGAGACTCTTTTTCAGGATGTCTCACCCGAAACATCGACTGTTTACTCCCTTCCATTAGATGTTCCCTGACCTGCCGAGTTCCTTCAGCATTTTGTGCATATTGCTTAACATGTACTACATATTTATGAGAAAGAATATTTATTGACCGAAGTTTGGGTTCTGCTTTGTTGGTTAAAGCTCTTTTGTCACAGGAATGTTGTTCAATCATGGCTGATCCTTGTTTTTCTCCTCCTCAAACCCGGTTCCCAGCCTTCTCCCTGTAACCTTTGATGCCATATTCAATCAAGAACCTATCAGTTTCTTCCAATGACCTGGCCTCCCCAGCTGCATGTGGCAACAAATTCTTCAAACTCACCACCCTTTGGCGAAAGAAATTTCTCCGCATCTCTGTTTTGAAAGGGTGCCCCTCTATCCTGCAGCTATGCCCTCTTGTCCTAGACTCTCCCACCATGGGAAACATCCTTTCCACATCTACTGTCTAGGCCTTTCAACATCTGGAAGGTTTCAATGAGATCCTCCCCCCCCATCCTTCTGAATTCCAGCGAGTACAGACCCCGGGCCATCAACGTTCCTCATATGATAACCCTTTCATTCCTGTAATCATCCTTGTGAACCTCTGGACCCTCTCCAATGCCAGTATATCTCATCTAAGATGAGGAACCCAAAACAGTTCACAATACTGAAGGTGAGGCCTCACCAGTGCCTTGTAAAGCCTCAGCATCACATCCCTGCTCTTGTATTCTAGATCTCTTGAAATGAATACTAATGTAGCATTTATCTTCCTCACCACCGACTCAACCTGTAAGTTAACCTTTAGGGTGTTCTGCACAAGGACTCCCAAATCCCTCTGCATCTCATATTCCTGGGTTTTCTCTCCGTTTAGAAAATAGTCCGCACATTTATTTCTACTACCAAAGAGCACGATGATGCATTTTCCAACATTGTATTTCATTTGCCACTTTCTTGCCCATTCTCCTAATCTATCTAAGTCCTTCTGGATCCTACCTGTTTCCTTAACACTACCTGTCCCTCCACCAATCTTCGTATCATCTGCAAACTTGGCTACAAAGCCATCCATTCCATCATCTAAGTCATTTATATACTGCTTAAAAAGAAGTGGTTCCAACACCAACCCCTGCGGAACACCATTAGTCACTGGCATCCAACCAGAAAAGGATTCTTTTATTCCCACTCGCTGCCTCTTGCCAATCAGCCAGTGTTCTAACCATTGTTAGTAACTTTCCTGTAATACCACGGGCTCTTAACTTGGTAAGCAGCCTCACGTGTGGCACCTTGTTAAAGGCCTCCTGAAAATCTAAATATACAACATCCACTGCATCCTCTTTATCTATCCTACTTGTAATATCCTCAAAGAATTCCAACAGGTTTGTCAGGCAGGATTTTCCTTGAAGGAAATCATGCTGACTTTGTCCTGTCTTGTCCTCCGTTACCAAGTACTCCATCACCTCATCCTTAACAATCGACTCTAACATCTTCCCAGTGACTGAGGTCAGGATAACTGGTCTATAATTTCCTTTCTGCTGTCTTCCTCCTTTCTTAGAGTGGAGTGACATTTGCAATTTTCTAGTCCTCTGACACTATGCCAGAGTCCAATGATTTTTGAAGGATCATTTCTAATGCCACCACAATCTCTAATGCTACCTCTTTCAGAACCCTAGGGTGCAATTCATCTGGTCCAGGTGACTTGTGTACCATTAGGTCTTTTAGCTTTCTGAGCACCTTCTCTCTTGTAATAGTAACTGCACTCATAATTTGGCAATGACTCCACTTTCCAACTTGGGGACATAATGAATGTTACCTTAATTCTAAATAATTCAAGAACACTGTTTTATTAAGTATATATTGGGTTTGATGTGATGGCTTAGTGAGTAATGTGCTTGAATGCATTGCTGATGACTTGCTGCATTCCTTGATTTTCAGATACCCAAACTTCAATTTAAATATTATTCGTAATGGCTGTAAGATCTTATTCTTGACAGACAAGAGCTTGCACTTTTTTAAAATAAGTTATCAGTAACTGTGCGTAGGGACTAGAGACATCCCAAAATAGATCTGACCTCTTGCTGTTAATGCATAAGAATTCCACCTCTGGCACTTCAGAGGATAGTGTAGTGTCAAAAATCACTCCACAATGCATATACACACTAAGGAAACTGAATTGCTGTCCAAATTAATGCAACTCCCCCCCCACCACCACCACACCACACCCCACCCCCCATTTTGTGGTTATCTTCATTAGAACTATTTGTCTGGTGTTATTTTCGCTGCTTAAGATACGGTGAGATGCGTCTACTCCACAACCACCATTGATTCCATGACTTGCTCTCTTGAGAGGAGAATGATTTAAAGCTACATGTCATTCTATTCCTGTAGAGTTCAAAGTTAATGACACAAACCTACTTTTATTGTTATTGCTTGGTCTCCTAACAAATAATATAATATATAAAAAATAGCAAGTAATACCACTTGTATAGGGGGAAAATTTAGAATGGAAATAACATTCTACATGCATTCTAACATAACCCTTCCTTTTTGAAGCTAGACAAATGAAGAAATTCTACTGATGTCCTAAACTACTAAATCTAAATTCTTAGCTGTTACCACTTTTCTGAATTAAAAGATACCTAATCCATTTTTGATCACTATATTTTAACAGTTCAGTTGAATTAAAATTGTTGATGTACTTTAAACTTTTTTTAAAAAGAAATGATCACTCTGGTTTTGTTTCAAAGAGCTGTCGGTCACAATTAGCATAAGCTGCCCCCAATGATTGACTGTGTCATGCCCTTTAGTTATCTGGACAAAAATAATTATCTAAGGTCATCAAAACAAAGACTGAAAAATGAGATGAGGACCTTTTTATAAGTTTGTTCTTTATACAATATTCCTGCACTGTCTGTAAAGAGTTTGCATGTTCTCCCCATGACTGCGTGGTTTTCCTCTGGGTGCTCTGACTGCCTTCCACAGTCCAAAGACCTACTGGCTGGTAGGTTAATTAGTCATTGTAAGCTCTCCTGTGGTTAGGCTAGGGTTAAATCGGGATTGCTAGGCAGCATAGCTTGAAGGGCCTGATGGGCCTATTACGTGCCGTAGCTCAATAAATAAATCTCCTGAAGCAAACGGACTTGCGGTCTGTCTTGAAGATAAAGCAAGACCCTTGTAAACCAGAATATCCTTTAACTTGGGATGACCAATAATATTTGTTTGGAAGAGGGAAGTTGATTTCTAGAGCCAAAATTGGAGAAAAATGTTCCCAAATGTTAATCCCAATAGCCCACACAAAATGCTGGATGAACTCAGCAGGCCAGGCAGCATCAATGGAAGAGAGTACAGTCGATGTTTCAGGCTGAGACCCTTTAGCAGGATGAGAATATGATTTCTATCAGTTAGCATACAGTTGGTGAAAAAAGTGAACATGCATAAACATGAAATTTGTCCTAAAGTGCAGAATTAGACAATAGGGGCAGGAGTAGGCCATTTGGCCCTTCGAGCCAGCACCGCCATTCACTGTGATCATGGCTGATCATCCACTATCAACTCTCTTAGAAGAGTTGTTTGCACACAGCTCTGAATGCAATGGCAAAATTCGCAATGCAACGCGTGCGGCTGTTCAGAATGATATCATATGTGTTAACTAGGGGCTGTGCACAATCCTGATTTGATGGAGACAGCCGTGAGAAGCACGGAGGAACATCTGGAGAAACTTCTGAAATGCCCGCTGCTGCTGCTACTGTGCGATCGAGAATCTCCGGAGGGGATGGCCCCAAATCCTCGGCTTTGCCTATTGCCTGTTGCCAGGGCTGGGGTCGAAGCGCTCGGCAGAGATGGTGCTCGGTGTCGGAGAGCTGGTCGGAGGCTTGGAGTTTTCGGACTGACTCGGAGTCGAACTGTAGTCGGATGCTTCCAGGATGCTGCATCAGCAAGTTTGCGGCGCTGGAGGTTCACCGTCTGCGTAAGATGATGGGACTTCCGAGAGACTTTGAGACTTTTACTGTGCCCATGGTCTGTTCTTTATCAAATTACGGTATTGCTCTTCACTGTTGTAACTATATGTTATAATTATGTGGTTTTTATCAGTTTTTCAGTCGGTTTGTCGTGTTTCTGTGATATCATTCTGGAGAAACATTGTATCATTTCTTAATGCATGCATTACTAAATGACAATAAAAGAGGACTGCGTGTCTTCATAATCTAATCTAAATTCGAGTTAAATTGATCACAGCTTTATGAAAAGGAGTATACTTGGACCAGGATATGTAATGTAATGCTAACATCATTTTGAAGTGAGCATTTGGCATTTTGAAAATTACATTTTATGTTCACATTTGTGTTTTTCATCATATTGTTACACCCTCAGAACAAAGTGATCACAGCTTCCTCTCTAAACAGACAATTTCCAGAATAAATGTGAGCATTTCTATTAATTAAGGCAAGTGTGTACATATGTAAAATGTGTATATTTGAAGGTCTTTCTGGAGGGAGGCAGAATGATTTGTCTCCTCAACTGATGGGAGATCAGCAAACTCAGAAGGTAGTTTTCCAAACTTGTGTTCTAGGCAGGAGTCTGCAAGAACAGATGGAAATTCCACGCAGTAATTTGTAGAAGTCCTAGTCTCAGACATCCCACCCTGCAAAAACTCATTTCAGGGAGGTAGCACCACCACCCCCATCCCCTGCAACCCCATATCCCCCCCCCCCACCCCGGGTCGACCTCCAAAGGTGTATGTATACAGGACATTTGATTATGAAAGAACATAAAAAGAAATAAAAGCATGAGGTGTATCCTTATTATATTGACTTATGTAGAAAATGTGACATTAACATATCTACTTATTATATTATCATGGAGTCATTTTTTATTCTATTACAACTTTAAGCGAGTCTACAGGGAGTTTGGCCTCATCACATAGGACATCAATAGAATAGCTCCTTAGCAGCTAGCCAGCTAATTTAAATAATGTTAGCTATGCTAATGAATGAATGACACCTGTTAAACTCACTTCAACATGTCTTTTACAGTCATTTAACCCACCATGGGCAATAGAAAAGTCACTGTTGCAAACAGTGCAGCGAGCAACACTGTCATTATTTTTGAACCCCATTAGGCAGGGGTACACTTTAGTGTAGTCTGGGATGAAGTATGTTTTGTATTTTCTTTTTTTGGATATCTCGCTCTCTCTCTCGCTCTCACTCTCGATTTCCTGGATATTGTATATAATTTGCGTGCGTCAGGGAACCACTATCAATATGTGGGGACACTTCCAGGAGAGGTGGGATGTCTGTAGTCTCAGCATTTGAATTAAGTGGAGAATGTATCATATTTCCTTTTTAAAAAGGAAACCAGAGCTACACTTTGGTTTCAATTTGGTTAAATGTAGGTGTGTGCAGAAGTGCCAAGCAGTACTAGTGTTCTTGCTGCAATATGTTCATAACCAGAGTACTTTTCAACTACCCGGCATTACACATCTTGAATAATAATCTTTTCACGAACTTGTCTATTTTAGTGTTGTCAATTGAATGCATTGGCCAATAGATCCTGTATCATTTATTGATTTTTTTTTAATACATATGCTTTCACCAACTTTTGTTTTGTAGATCTTGACCTAAACCATGGGTGTGGTAGTGGCAGATGATAAAGTGCCAGCAGTTAAAGCCCCTGATGGAGGCTGGGGTTGGGCGATTCTCATTGGATGTTTCGTCATCACTGGGTTCTCTTATGCCTTTCCAAAAGCAGTCAGTGTTTTCTTCAAGGAATTAATCAAGGAGTTCCATGTTGGGTACAGTGATACTGCTTGGATCTCTTCCATTGTTCTTGCCATGTTGTATGGAACAGGTAAGCATTTAAATTGAATTGACTTTATTTCTTGCATCCTTCACATACATGAGGAGTAAAAATCTTTGTCTAAATCTGCAATTTATAGTAACTTGTAATAAATAGTATGTACAACAGGTCAGTCAATATAGCATAGAAATACAATTGTATCAATTATAGGGGAAAGTTTGGCCAGGATGGATCTTTGTTCCTAAAAACATTAGAGAATGAGGGGTGACTGTATAAATATATTTAACATTAAGAGGCATAGATAAGGTGGATGTTTATCTTTTTTCCATGGTAGGGAGTCCAAAACTAGTGGGCAAAGATTTAGCGTGAGAGGGGAAAGATTTTAGAGACCTGAGGGGCAACTTTTTCACCCAGATGGTGGTGTGTATATGGAATGAGGTGAGGTGCCACACAAAGCAGTTGAGAGAGATACTGTAATCCCATCATTGTATAAAAAGCCCTTGAATAGGTCCATGGAGAGGAGGGACATGGGGGGGAAATGGGCTGAATGCAGGAAATTGGGGCTAGCTAAGTGGACAATGCGGTCAGCATTGACCAGTTGGACAGAAAGGCCTATATGAGTACTAGTCTCTCAGTTAATTGTGGATGTCCAGTGTCTGTGGTCTGTTAGTAAACTTGAATTCAAGTGGCCCTAGCCTTATTAAGAACCAACAATGAATGCATTTCATGGTCATTTTTCAGCTGTGTGCTATTTTTAGATGTATGAGGATACAAAACTTGCTTTTGAAAATTCTAAATATAAATTAATTTTTAAAATTTGATTTATGTAAAAAATGAGTTGTAGAAATACACATTTGAGATCAAGAGGCACATTTTCCTGATCAATTTGTCTTGCTGTACAAGACCAGATGCCTATAATGGCTTCTTGCTAATTTATTTAGCTGTTGGTAAAAGCTTTTAGAAGAACTCACTTGGAAGCAAGTGAAGGGCCACTTCTATTCTTGTATTGGTTCCATAGTAAGAAAATCTAGACTTTCAAAAAAATTAAGGCGTCATCAAAGGAACTAATTTCATCAACCATGTACCTTGCACATACCAATAAAATGAAATGACAGATTGCTCAAATTTGTAAGGCAAAAAATCTCCAATTGAATGGTTTCCTTGATTTCCAAGTGAGCCTCAAATTGATAAGTCAATATTCCTGTATTTGACTGGTAGGACATTATTACAGGAGCAAATGTTGCTGCTGAGCACAATTTCCAGATCCTAATGGACAAAATATGCAGCAAAAATTGAATGGGGCGGGATCACTAATTGCTAAGAAGATGCTATAGCCAAATAGCAACTATTCGCATGTTGGAGTAGGTCAATCTTGACACTAATATTACGGATTTGAATCCTTTCTGGATGCACGAGAGACAAGTCTCTTAAATAATAATTCCACAGACTGGCTTCAAAACTATTCCTGCCTTTTGCAGTTTACTCTCTGATTGCTGATGCTTCCCAAACCACCATCTTGAGCCTCTGAAATGCAGAGGGGCTGCCGAATTGCCTGGTCAACAGCTGTTGTTGTTTGATGGGCACTGGATCTTCACTAATATAATGTAAGTGCTGGTGAACTGAATAACCCGTTTGAACCTCCCCTCGATGGACTATTGTGTGTGCTTAACAACCACCCACCATCCAGTGGCTGAGTTCAAACAATTTGGCTGTACAATTCATTATACTAGTTCTTGCCCCCAACTTAGCCAGAAACTGCAGCTGTCTTAGCAACATATGGTAAATGAATATATATTACCTAGTTTATAATTAGTAGCAAGTCTACTTTATGCAAAATCCTAAAGTAAACTAGCATCTAATTATTTCACAAAAGTTCTTGGATGTTATGACTGTCAGAGAATGCTTGGATGTAGTTTTATGTTGTAATTTGTTTGCAGCAGGTGAGGGAAGGTGGAAGTATTTAGAATACAAAGATTTGAAAGCATTTTCTATATTTGTGTGCATCAGCTTTTATTTAAACCAACTGTTTTTTAGTTGTAATTAACTGTTGGATCAACTTTAGGTTTTTCAACACTTTCGGTTCACAATGGGTTACAGCTGGATGAAATTTAGTGAACTTTACCCGCAGCTGTCTTCCTGTTTTTTTCTAAATAGTGAATTACTGTTCATTATCTTCAGGCCTGATGTGAATGGTGATCACTTGTAGTATTTTCTTGTCAAGTGGCTCCATTGACTCTTGGTTTCTTCATGAAACTAATAGTTCCATTTGAATTGTAATGCGAGAATGGAAATTGATAGTAGATTTGTTTTTGTTTCAGAATGGTGAATAAGTGAGTTCTAAACACAGACTTGTAGTTGGTCTTATTCAATTTACCACTCTGAGCAATTGTAGATGTAACATTTATACTTGGGAATGAACAAAATATTTCTCAGAACAACAGAACTGTTTTCCTCCATTGAAGATTATCTATTTATTTGTCTCAAATCATTTGGAAGTTCAACTACTTTAGTTGTTTTATCACCTTAAAACTTCAGATTGCTGTTTGTGTTGGGTAATTACATGTAATTCCCAGATTTAACATCAGGGCAGTGAGCAATTCTCTAAACATGGAGCTGTTCTCTGCTGTATTCTCCCATATAGCAAAACTGGGGTGATCAGAATTGGGTTTAATATCACTGGCATATCTTGAAATTTGATGCTATGCAGCAGAAGTACATTGTAATACACAATAATAAAAACTACTTCATAGTAAGAAGTATATGTATTTTTAAAAAAATTAAATAGAGGGGAAAAAATAGGGAGGTTCCTAGGTTCAATGTCCATTCAGGAATTTCAGGAATCTGATGACAAGAGGGGAAGAAGCTGTTCCTGAATCGTTGTGTGTGTGTGTGTCTTCAGGCTCCTGTACCTTCTCCCTGATGGTGGCAATGAGAAGAGGGCTTGGGCTGATGAGTGGTAAATGATATTAACCTCACTCAAGTACTAGGTAATGATGATTTCTGAAAACTGGGGAGACAAGTAATATACTTGGCAATACTTTATTACATTATCGAAATTGCATAGTATTTCAAGCACTTTCTGCAACACATGCTGGAAGTATTATTGTGGGATGATCTGTGAGAAGAAAAAGTAGTAAATTGGTCAAAGGAGTGAGTGCATTTGTTTAGAAGTCCTTTTGAATAGAAATGTGACCATGTTTTCTTAGCTTTGCAGTAAGATTAAAAGTGCTGATTGCTAATTAAATGCAATTGATACAAGGACATTAGACAAATAGCAGAAATGTCATACAATTCAAGTGTCCAACACTGGTGGTCTGAGCTGGTCTTTAAACAGCTTTTGTACAAATCAAAATGCTAGATTGGACAGTATTAATTTCAAATGTGGCATGGGATGCCTGTACATTTCAGTTGGCTGTTGGCAACATTTAACATGCAACTTTTTTGTCTTGTCCATTTTTCCCTTGGCCTTCTGCTCTTTATCTTTCTGAACTTGATTTGATATGAAATTTTCTGAATTATTTTTATTTTGTATCCTGGGGAAAAATACACACGCAGGACAACAAATACTTTTGTGGGCCTTAAATTCGTCTATCTGTTTTAGACGTTTTATTGCAGAAAGAGGGTATCAAACTAAAAATGACAAAATAAATTAAAATAGTTCCTGCTATTACAACCCCAGTTTAACTTCAGACCACACCCTTGTTACGTATACAGTATGAAAATAACTAAAACAAGATATACGGAACCAATTTGGTAGTGGCCATTCTTAAAAAAAAATACAAACAATGTTAGAATCCCACCCACCCAGTACCTTATACACAACATCAAAAATATGAATAAATGCATCTCATCTCAACTAAGAGATATACTTGTTTGTAACACACATGCTTAACTTCCAAACACACGTAGGCTAGACCTTGAAATGAGTTCTCCTTGCTCATGCTACGTGAACAGAGATTAACACATTCACATTACTCCGT
This sequence comes from Mobula hypostoma, assembly GCF_963921235.1. Lineage (NCBI taxonomy): Eukaryota > Metazoa > Chordata > Chondrichthyes > Myliobatiformes > Myliobatidae > Mobula > Mobula hypostoma. The sequence continues at coordinate 33,973,582 of NC_086118.1, read as the reverse complement.
TACATTCACATTCAGTCATGAAACAATAAAGAAAGACAATATTTTACAATATATTGCCTTGTAGTTGAATTACTAAAAAAGCTAGCCTAGTAGGCCAATTAAGGAACTTCGCAATTGCGCTATCCAGCGCTGATCAATTTAGATTAGATTAGATTGAGGACATGCAGTCCTCTTTTATTGTCATTTAGTAATGCATGCATTAAGAAATGATACAATATTCCTCCGGTGTGATATCACAGAAACACAGGACAGACCAAGACTGAAAAACTAACAAAACCACATAATTATAACATATAGTTACAACGGTGCAACAATACCATAACTTGATGAAGAACAGTCCATGGCACAGTATTAAAAAAAAAGTTCAAAGACTCTCAAGTCCCACATCTCACGCAGACAAGAGAAGGAAGAAAACTGTCCCTGCCATGCCCGACCACAGTCTGGCCCTGAGTCGTCCGAAAACTTCGAGCTCTGATCAGCCCTCCGACACCGAGTACCGAGCACCATCTCTATCCGACCGCTTCGACCTCAGCCTTGGTCGTCAGCAGCAGACAAAGCCAGGGATTTTGGGGCCTTCCCTCTGGAGATTCTCGATCGCACAGTAACAACGGCAGCGAAACCAGGCATTTCAGAAATTTCTCAGATGTTCCTCTGCTTCTCAGGTCTGTCTTCATCAAATCAGAATTGTCCACGGCCCCTATTTAACAGATACGATATCATTTCACCGGAGAGCTGCGCGCGCGGCATTGTGCTGCCATCTTCTCCTACCGCCTTTACTTGTGAAAATCTAAAACATCCACATGTAAAGCACATCAAATTACTAATATTCTAGATTTACAAACAAGTATAAGTGGATTTACATGGATTTTGTCAAATATTATTCACTTTTCCTCGCCAAACATGGGAAAAGCACTCGAATGTCGTCCTTTCTAGAACATGGCAACTCTTCGTTCTACTCCACCCATGCAAAATGACATCACCATTTTCTCTTAAGCACAGGCAGCTATTTTAGCATTATCAGGGTAAATATGTAAGTGCACTTTAACAATAAAGAAATGATATTCAATGGTCACCTAGTTACATTTATTTCTTTCAGAATTAGGTTTAATATCACTAGCATATGTCATGAAATTTGTTTTGCAGCAGCAATACATGGTAATACACAATAAAAACTACAAAGTACAGTAAGGGTGTATACGTATATGTGTGTGTGTGTATTATGAAATCCACACACCCCCCACACCACACACCCCACACAAAAAATAGTGTAATTGTGTTCATATGTTCAATGTGCATTCAGAAATCTGATGAAGGGGAAAAAGCTGTTCCTGAAACATTGAGTGTTATTGTGTTTATTTTTTCAGTCCAGTGCTATTCGTGTTATCAATACTGTTATTGTCCCATCTCCCTCACCATGTCATTCAAACACAGCAACTGAAGCCTGCTCAATATTTTATGTAAATGATTTAGTCAAGTCTATTTAAAAGTACATTGAAATTTTAAAATTTTATTTATTTTTACATTTTCTAATCATTCACAACTTTACATATTATCTATTTATTTTGCTGTAATCCTTTATCCATGTGCTGTGAGTCATCATTCTTCACATTCTCTGCTTTATCTCTTTCTCAAAACTGCAGACCTCCTTCCTTCTCTTCCATCTATGGACTTGAAAACTACCACTATCGTACAATCAATTTTAGTGATGGTAGACACAGTTACAGTGGTTGCCATTTCCCTACGTTAATAAGTGCATTACTCATTTAGTAGATGGAAACTGAGCAAAATGTCACTCATGAGCAAGAGACTAGTTGTAGCTCAGTGATCACTTGCTTATCTTTTGATATGAGTTTTGCAGTGGTTTCAAAAACTTCCACATGAAACAAACTTGACTGTTCGGAAGTTTTTTTTAACTCAGCACAAGCCTGACGAACTCTTCCTTTTATTTCCACCCCCCCCCCCCCCACCCAACCCCTGCTAGGACCTTTATCCAGTGTGCTTGTAAATCGCTTTGGTTGTCGTCCTGTTATGATGGCAGGAGGCTTTTTTGCATCGGCGGGTATGATACTGGGATCACTGTGCACCAGCATTATTCAAATCTACTTAACAGTTGGAGTTATCACTGGTAAGGAATTGTCAAAACCAAAACAACTTTATTTTAAAGCAAAGTATATGAATATTGGAAGTCTGATATGTGGAATGTGAGAAATTGGCAGCATCTATAGAGAATGAAACAGTATTAATGTGATATTTTGCAAGTTCTTCAGTGGTATGAAATGTTGATCGGCATACTGTCCATTACTTTGATAAATGTCAATAATTTTTTTTCCCTTATTGGAAGGTAAGTGAGCAACTCAGCTGGAAAAACTCAGTCATATAAGTCATGTGCGCAAGTTGTGTATGCAGAGATACAATAGGAAAACTTGCTGCAGCTTCACAGACACATAACAAACTATATATTCCCACAAACACGAGAAAATCTGCAGATAACAGGAATTCTGCAGATGCTGGAATTTCAAGCAACACACATAAAAATTGCTGGTGAACGCAGCAGGCCAGGCAGCATCTATAGGAACAGGTATAGTTGATGTTTCTGGCCGAGACCCTTCATCAGGACTAACTGAAAGAAGAGATAGATTTGAGAGGGGAGGGGGAGATCCAAAATGATAGGAGAAGACAGGAGGGGGAGGGATGGAGCTAAGAGCTGGAAAGTTGATTGGCAAAAGGGATATGAGAGGATCATGGGACGGGAGGCCTAGGGAGAAAGAAACCCCACCAGCCTCTGGGTCCAACATATAATTCTCCGTAACTTGCGCCACCTCCAATGGGATCCCACCACTAAGCACATCTTTCCCTCCCCCGCCCCCAGCCTTCTGCAGGGATCCCTCCCTACGCGACTCCCTTGTCTATCCGTTTCCCCCCCCCCCACTGATCTCCCTCCTGGCACTTACCCTACCCTTGCAAGCAGAACAAGTGCTACACGTGCCCTTCCACTTCCTCCCTCACCACCATTCAGGGCCGCAGACAGTCCTTCCAGGTGAGGCGACACTTCACCTGTGAGTCGGCTGGGGTGATGTACTGCGTCTGGTGCTCCCGATGTGGCCTTCTATATATTGGCGACACCCAACACAGGCTGGGAGACCGTTTCACTGAGCACCTACGTTCTGTCCGCTAGAGAAAGCAGGATCTCCCAGTGGCCACACATTTTAATTCCACGTCCCATTCCCATTCTGATATGTCTATCCACAGCCTCCTCTACTGTCAAGATGAAGCCACACTCAGGATGGGGGAACAACACCTTATATTCCGCCTGGGTAGCCTCCAACCTGATGGCATGAACATTGACTTCTCAAACTTCCGCCAATGCCCCACCTCCTCTTTCCCTCTTTCCCTCTTTCCCTCTTTCCCTCTTTCCCTCTTTCCCTCTTTCCCTCTTTCCCTCTTTCCCTCTTTCCCTCTTTCCCTCTTTCCCTCTTTCCCTCTTTCCCTCTTTCCGAGCGAACTGGGCCTCAGCTTGTACGAACCAAGTGATGCCATTTTTCTCCCATAACTCCGGCAGTTTCAAAGTGACTGCGTTGGCCGCCATTTTCAATAACTCCGGAATCACCCCAGAGTATCGGGGTTACCAATATAGGAATCTGCAAATAAGACGAAGTGAAGTGTTTTATGTTAATAAAACCCATAACACATTTTCTTGAACTCCAAAACCTACACCACAAAGGCGGGTTGCTAAAAACCTTTTGCATAATAACATCATCACGTCAGACCAGCCTCTTAAAGTGAAAGCCCAACTCAATGTCAGTGGTTGTGAATTGTGTACATTTCTCCCAATTGCATTGTCCTACAATATTTCTATAATCAACGGAATTCTACTCTTCACTTGCCAGTATCCAGCTAAAGAAACTCAGCAGATAAAACTAGGGTTTGAATTTCTGGTTTAATGTATCTGCATTTAAGCATTTTTTTTTTTAGAATTAATTTGATTTTAATTAATTTGTGAGTAATCCCTCTTAACTGAACGAAGCACTTTCTTTTGTTTTATCCCTAGGTCTGGGTCTAGCTTTGAACTTCCAACCATCACTTATTATGATAAACCGCTACTTTGACAAGCGGCGACCATTAGCAAATGGCTTAACTGCAGCTGGGAGTCCTGTGTTCTTGTGTGGCCTCTCTCCATTAGGCCAGATCCTATCCAAGCACTACGGGTGGCGAGGCGGCTTCCTTATTCTTGGGGGTCTACTGTTGAACTGCTGTGCATGTGCAGCCCTGATGAGACCACTGAAAGCAAGCACCAAAGGACAAGCAAAGTTAGAGGGAGGAAAGGACACACAGGTGGAGAAAGCAAAGAAGAAGAAAACGAAGCTGCTGGACTTCTCAGTTTTTAAGGATCGAGGTTTTGTGATTTATACAATAGCAGCTTCTGTCATGGTCTTTGGACTCTTTGTTCCTCCCGTCTTTGTAGTAAACTATGCAAAAGACTTGGGAGTACCAGATACTGATGCTGCTTTCTTGTTGAGCATCCTGGGTTTTGTTGATATTTTTGCACGACCTCTTTGTGGTGTTATTGCTGGATTGAAGGCCGTCCGACCTCGATGTGTATATTTTTTTGGCTTCGCTATGATTTTCAATGGGATTACAGATCTTGGTGGCTCTTTTGCTGATGATTATGCTGGACTGACTGTCTTTTGCATTTTCTTTGGAATGTCCTATGGAATGGTGGGAGCCCTGCAGTTCGAAGTCTTGATGGCAGTTGTTGGAACTGAAAAGTTCTCAAGTGCTATTGGCCTGGTATTATTGGTTGAAGCCATGGCTGTCTTGGTAGGCCCACCAGGAGCTGGTAAGTGTGTATGTTCACCAATAATATTCAATTAGGGAACAACGGTGGAGGGTATGAACAAAATAACTTGAATGCTATAAATATGGAAAAGAGGCACAACATAGTTTTCAGTCACCAGACCTATTAAGATCAGGAGTGGAGTCCCAGTGGCATACGGAGAAGTGATGATATCTACTCTGTCTCGTCATTCAGATCTACACACACTTTATAAGTACCAGAAATGAATTTGAGACAAAAATATAGGCTTGTTTCTCCAATATTCCCTTTCCCTGCAAGTTGGAATGGGATCTGAAGGCTTCCTTCTGATTGGTTAAGTGATTTTCTTGTCACTGGCCAATTATAGAAGATTCGGTTCAAAGTGTTGTTGTTTTTCCTTCTATTGTTTACATGATTTGTTATTTTCCCTTTTTCTCCGTGCATATTGGGGGGTGGTCTTTTTTTTAAAATTGGGTTCTTTGCTTCGCGACTGCCTGTAAGCAAACAAATCTCAAGGTATTATAATTTATACATTCTTTGTTAATAAATGTACTTTGAATCTTCGCAGCAGGGAGGGAAGGAGTACATTTTTAAAAAAATGTAAATTGTAGTGCACAGTTTGGGAGTTGCTGGTATTGCAATCTTAATATCTGCTTTAACAGAGCAATGTTTCTTAATGTTGCTCTTTACTTGCATGAATGTTAGTTTCCATGTGATATACTGATCTTTTCTTTTGTATTTACCTGTTATAGGGAAGTTGTTGGACTATACGAAAGCTTACAAGTACGTTTTTTATTTGGCTGGTTCTGAAGTGGTCCTCTCTGCCCTAATAATGGTTATTGGAAACATTTTATGCATAAGTGGGAAAAAGAAATCGTCTGAAATTGAGCAAAAGGAAAACGTAGAGGAAGGGGAGAAGCAACAGGAACAGCGACCAGGGGCAGTGGAAACCGTGGAGGTGGAGCAGTTCTTAAAAAATGAGACCGGAGAAAATGGTGAAATTTTACCAACACCTGAAACGAGTGTATGAAACTTGATGGAAGAAACAATGTTTACAGAGGTCAATGAAATGAGTTTGTATATTTATTTAGAAATGTGAGTTGAGTAGGTAACAAAAACATGTATTGTTGAGTAGGTTATTTAATTGTGCAGAATATTTTTGTGACATTTGTTTTAAATTTGCTGCCTTGCATTTGTCATTGTGTGTCTTTCAGAAATCTTTAAAATGTAACAGTATTTTTCATAAGTTAAGAGATGCTTTAAGAGCATTTTGGAGGTGTGGAGGATGAAAATATCAAACCTATAGAACTGATTTCCACAAAAATGGGGAAAGAAACAGGTGTACAACCTAAACTATGCTAACAATATTGATGACAACAATACTCCTCCACTTTACTGTGGAAAACAGCGGCCAATTTATGTGGCAGAATCACTTGTGGACCAGCATAAGTTAGGTATTCTTAGAGAAAGCAGAAAGGAACTAGATGCAAACTTGGCATTGTCTGGAGTACTAACCACATTCTTCTAGTGTTTTTTAATGTCAACTAAGTAGCCAAGTTGCTAGTATGTAGCAAACTTCCAAGGCAATAGCATAATGTTAGAACCTTTTTAAAGTCCCTTGTTGTTAATATTGGCTTGTTACCATTGAAAAATATTCTTGCTCTGATTCATACAGATTACTATTTACACTGTACTGAGACATGAGACTGATAATGATTAAAGCTTCCAATAATTCTACTGTACTTTCCATTTTTTTTTACTAGATTAGGAGTGTCTGACTAAATATGTGCTTTGTGAAACCTGGAACAAGAATTTCTATCCATGTTGACATTGAACATTGGTTAATTGACAGAGGGAGCACAAAGCAAAGTTTAATTTTTGGAACTGGGTGATTGGAACTGCCTCTGTGGCAGCACAATGCATTAGTCCAGCTTTAATGTAAGATACCCATTTAAACACCCCTTTTAGGACATAGCCACATTTACAGAGAAGTCGACTGCTTTTTAATTGCAGACCAGCATGGGTTGTGAGTATATTGACACTAGTTGAAGCATCCTGTGCAACATTATCCATACATGCCCACGAACATTTCAAGTTCCTAAATTACAAGAATAAAATCTAAAACTGAGAAACTAGGCTGTCAGTGGTTGTTGGAAAGCCTCTATTTCTTAAAATTCTTAACTGATAGCGGAATCTGTAATTCTGATTTGGAAGTCCCAAACTACTATTGCCATTCTTAAGTGTAAGATTTCATTTTCAGTACATTCATGGAGGTGTGAAAACAGATACCCTGGTGGTGTAATGCCAAAAGGTATTCTTGGGACTTCATTTTGAAAGAGCAAGTACTGTAAATGAGGAATTATTCCAACTGCCAAACAGGTATTAGAACACAGTTGTTTTGATTCATTAAATTGAATGCACTAGTGAAGCTGAAAATCTGCCAGTAAGTTTTAACACATTTTTAAACAACTTGTTTTCGTTCAGTAAAACACATTCTGACATAAAGGTATAATAAACAGAATTGATGTAAAAATATTTGTATTTCATTTTTGTTGATGTTTCATGACTGGTCCAGCAACTCAATTCATTTTAACTTGAAATTCATGTAATCAGTTCAAATTCAATTGATAACTCTTAATGCAGTAAAACTAGAGACATTTAATTAAGTTAAATTAGTTTTAAGATGGGGTTGAAGAAAGGCCCACGGCTATTCTCAATTGATGCCTCTCTATATTATATGTCCATTGTATTCCTTGCACTTAAACAGATTATCCCTTGTCTATATTTAAATTTACAATTGTAGCAGTGCAGCCTATTACAGTCATATGGCCTTAGTTCTCCGTTCTATGTTGAATCAGCCCTTCAAATACATTTCTGTATAATGAAGTCCCAAGTTATCCAGTGACTTGTGCTGCTATTTTAAAACGCTGAACAATTTTAAATGTACAGGCTGTTACAGAAGATGGTATATTAGATCCTTCAGTTATTGCTGCCACATTTAAATAGAAGCTTGTGTTCTTGTATATGTCTGGTTTGAGCAAGCACATGGTGTTCATTGTTAGTATTATCAAGACTCTTGGATCTTTTGCAATACTGCAGGTAATATTCTCAGAATTAGTGGTAGCTAGTTTATTCAGTATCTTGCTGTGCTATAGCAGTCATCACAAGATGTTGCCTGATTGTCTTGTGCTTGCTTTGCCACCATTACTGAGTACAAGCTGATGCTACATTGTTTGAGCTCTGCCTCAACCAGCAGTAAGATCATTGAAATTTGACCTTCTGGTTTAAAGAAGTGTTAGGGATTCGTCAGTAACTTCACTGGTATGTATGTTACATATGAAGGATGAATTGAAGAGGGTTGATGTGAAGCTTCATCATTGGCAGATGACATCCATTGCCAACTGAAGAACAGCTGTTTGGGTAAGACGTTATAGAATGCTGGTGCCTACAGGATTGTACCTGATCTGAAAGCAACTTTGGAGTAGTAGATGAGGGACAACTTTGTAGGCTGGACACTATAATATGAAATGCGTGAGATTTTTAATTGTCATTTAGTCTACATTTTAAATCTAATCTTTAATTCTAAAAATATATTGCATCTATTTTTTCATAAATAATTAAACTGGTGTTAATCAATATTAAAACTGTAAGCAATCTCACATTTCCAATTTTGTTCTCTAGAACCTGGCAAGAGATTCAAGCCTCCAAGTGGCAGAAATCTTGAAATGCCTTGTCCTCCACACCAGGGGGACTTTGTGCAGTCGGAATACTGTCCTGATGAGAGGGGGAGAGCTACAACTGCCTTCCCCCTCTGCTGCAACAGACCAGTAAGCACCACCTAAATCCTTAAATTTCCCTTGGTAAGGCCAGGAGGAATGGATTGCTCCTCTGGGTTATAGCAAAATCCCAGATTTCTTTCTTCTTAAATCTCTTTTCTCTCCACTTGTCCAGAAGGTGACAACTGGCCAGGAGGTACCCACTGGAAAATGCTCAATCTTGTGCCTGTTTGGGGTGGTTAGGTGATATAATGTCTGTCCAGCCAAAAATAAAATCAATCACTCCACCTCAATGCTTGGTTAAACTTTGCTAGAATCCAAACTGTGCCAGAAATATGGCTGTACTTTTAAATAGCTGAGGAAGATTATCACAATTTATGGATTAGCAATAGAACCAATACACCATGTTGTAGAAGTAGAATTTATGGGACTGTCATAATAGTGCTTGCTAACGTGAAGAATATCAGGGCTGAGAAACGCAAAACAGTCAGATTTTTTGAGATTTGGAATTGGGGAGGGAAGTTGACAGAAAATGTGACCATTGGAAATAAAGGTTTTTTTTTAAGTGTTAAATGTTTCCCATTTGTTTATAATGTACAAACTTGGGGATTAAATAAATGTCTTAATGATACACTTTATATGGAAGAGTTAAGTGTAGTTAACTTGTTTAAAGCTATATTGACCAATCATACTTGCTCCTTTTTTGTAACAGTCCAATTCCCTAATTGTTTTTTGATCCTTGTAAAAGCAACTTCATTGGATGGTGTGCGAGTAATAGATTCCAAATGAGCCAATTTCATGATAAACTAAACACACAGGTTTAAAGCGAAGTCTAACCCAATTGTGGAAGGTCGCCAGCATAAGGACCTGCTTAGAAGCTGAAAGTTCAGAGTTGCAGATTAAGACTAAATTTTCACACTTTTCTACCTATTTCTGCTCTGCAAGATCCTTGGGTGAATTTTGATGCAAACTGGTGGCAACAAATTGGCTTTCCTTGATATATGCAGCCTCTTCTTTCTTCCTGTTAGCTTCAATATATGATGTGGTTGCTCTGCAGAGTTTTACTTGTTCCACTGATTCTGCTCATCTGTAACAAACTATTTTTAAAACAAGGAATAATCTCATTGAGAGAACACCCAATAGTTTACTTACACTTGACTATTGATGTTACATTGTTAACACACTTTTAAATTGCGCCATCACCGAGGCTGTAAAGGAAATAGCTGAATACTGTACAATGTAGATTTGGATTAAGTTTTAGTTGCTATCTAGTGAATGCATGAATGAATGATTTTGGAGAGGATGCAGAGGAGAAGCAGATGTGAAACTGTCATTAAAATAACCTATTTTTATTTCTATTAGCATGCCATTTTGTAATTGATCAGCTAACTACATTCAGATACCTTGAGTTACAGAGAATATCTGTTGTGAGGATAATTGTCCTTGACATTCTGGTGGAATCACTTATTTAACTGAATTCATCAGATTCCTTTGCAGCTTTAGTCTTTTCTTCAGTGCAATTTGTCAGTAACTTTCTGCATATTGAGTTTAAATTTTTTGGCCATTCTGCTAAATGTTCTTGGGATTTATTTTATAGCATCTTAATCAGTTCCATTTGTGGCCAGAGTGTAATGTGAAAGTCTGCATCAGTGTGTGAAATTCTGCTTCAGTGGCATCACAAAAGCCAGCATGAGTGGATAGCTCATCTCTCAGGTTAGGCCTATTTTTCTATCCCATTGAAGTTGATAATAAAAGGCATCAAAAGACTGTTTCATCTCCTCTCCAAAAAGGGTGTTCTCCCCAAAAGAGTCAACTGCTATGTCAGGGCATTTTAGTTTATGCACTGCATAACTCATAGAATGAATTTTCTTTAACACATTACAAAGCACATTAGTAAATAGATGCTGACCAACTTGTTTCTTAAGGCACCACAGTCAAGATCTCCTGGCTGGCTTCTTCCCAGAGGCTTGTTTCGAGCAGAACTAGTATGTTTATTTTTATGCATGTACAGTACATAATAAGATCAACTAAACTCAGCAATAGAGAAGTATATTAGCAGCTTTTAGATTGTAGTCTTCTCGAATTGTTCTTGCATAATCGACTAATCTCGTGGGGTTTTGCAATATTTGTATTTTTGAAAGATTGGTGGGATTTGGGCCCTTCAGATTTGAACAGCTGAAGGAAACTTTAAGAGAAAGGAAAATGAAATGGAAGTTAGTGGTCAGGTTTCATCTCAGGACATTGTGTTGGCTTTATTTTAGATGGATAGATACAATTTAACATTGGCAATTGCCCCAGTAATTCAGCAATAATCACTTAGAAGTTAACCCCTAGCTGTCTGCTGATCAGCTAGGGGATAAACTTAGAAAGAAGGTTTAAAATTAAAACCAATAATCCCCATTGTTGATCTTTGTACTGTGACCTCTGTGCATCATGTAAATCTACACATTACCCATTTATGATCAAATATACTTTTGGCAATTGTTGCTTGGATTACTAGGTGCCAGATGAATCTATAGTGCTACAAAAACTCTAAATTGAGCATCTTCAGGATGGCTATGTGATTTTTTTGGTATATAGGAATTGGAGGAGAGGAAAACATATTTGGGCATTCAATGGAATATTTCACAAATGGTGACTAAAGGAAATACACCCCTTTGGTTTCCTCAGTAACTGTGCAGTTGCAAGCCTTGTGTTCATTTTACTAATCCATCATTAAATGTAAGCATTGTATCATGTATGGTAGCTTTTTATCCCCAATTTAAATGTATTTGCAGATGTAGGAATTCACATATTAATGTTTATATATGGGACAATGGAAAACTTGGATGTTTACAAAAGATTGTGGCTTTCGGTGGCTCTAAGCAACACCTTAAATGCTGAAGAGTTTGATTATTGAGTTTTTGCATTAGTCTATTTTTATGATGTATTGTTTCACCATATTGTGAGCAATTTAATTTAGCAAAGATATTGGCAGCCTTTATAAACTTGACTATAAGTAACTAACCAAACATTTCAAATTTGTCTGTAAACTTTGTACTTCCTGTATGTTATTTTGTCCAATCTGAGATGTGTCATTTGCTCCATCTGACATATTTAAAGGAAGATTCAGAATCTTAGTTTTTATCATAGAAATATATATATTTTCATGGTTAAAACTTGAGAATAATTTGCTGTTTTTACTTCAAACAGTTTATAATTTTAATTAGACCACAGGTATTCACTGCTTCAGACGACATTTTGATTGTGTCACTGTGGTATCTCCATCCCAGGCCTTTTTTATCAGTTGACCAATAAATGAAGAAGCCACAGGAATTGTAGAAGTGCAAGCTGGGATTGGCAATTATGATGAACTAATACATATGTAAACAAAAATAAAGGATAACTTTTTCTAAATTTCTTAACACTTTATCTTATTCATAAACTTACTCAAATGATTCTGATTCTGCAGCAAATATAGAATGCTGCATACACTGTCCTGGAATTTTTCAAGCTATTGAAATGGTTTTTGGATATGATTATTATAAACTGTAAAATCTAGAACTTAAGAATTTTGAGTGTGAGATCAAGTGGCGTTGCTGTCAGGAGTTATAGCTGACTACAGTTGGAAGCAGTGCTAACTGTTATGATGGATTTATTATCTTTGCTAAAGTACTTAAGTTTGAAATACATTTGGGGTTCCTTATAGTTGCATAAACATGGTAAATAGATTTAAACCACATTTAAGAAGTTTTTTATATATCTAGGATGAAGCACTGAGTACACTATACTGTTCTAATGTAGATTGATGGTACACAGCCTAAAATAGTGAGTATGGAGCAAAAAAATAGGCTAGGAATTGGATGAAATGAGTTCCTAGCAGTTAAATAGAGACCAGCCTGCTCCCCTAACGAGCTGTTTCAGGTAAACATTCATTTCAAATCTATCTCTAGGCAAGTGTGTTGATGAAAGTAAAACTCGAGGCACCTTTTCTGTCTATTCGCTATTGCTGCATCTCTTCCATCACCATGACTAATAGCAAAATGCTGAACGGGAGGCTTCCTGGTAGGTATGGTGTGAGTGCTTCAGAGGAGGAGGTGAGAACTCCCATCAGTGCAACAGTCTCTGCAGACCAACATTCAGAAGCCAAGGACATATATTTTGGTGTGTTCCTCCTGAAACTATGGACTCTGACCATCAGTATCCAAGTAATGTTTGGACACTTAGGTCATTTTTTTCCCCCCTGAAAGCAAAACGAGGCTGGGAACCTATTACTAGATATTCACTCGGAATCCCTTTCATTTAATAACACTAATGCAGCAGGTCCACCTTGCGTCCTTGACCAGGTGGGCTTTTTCAGGTTCTCTTAAAAGCATTAAACTGTTTTGATCTGGACAGCCTGGCTTGCACTCTTTCACTTGCCAACCACTCTGCCAGTTTTGAGAGTAGAAGGCTAGTTCTGCTTTCCCACTGATGAATCACCCCTTCTGATCCCAGCACAACTTGTGTCTCGAACTGCTGGGAATGCGACACTGCTGCTTCCCCAGTTGTTTTGCTAATTCAAGATTTGAATTTGTGTAGTGGAAATGACATTAAACCAGGTGTAAATGAGATCAATCATTATTACTCTCGATCCAATGCAGCACAAAAACAAGATAAAGAACACAATTATAATAAAAATAAAAGCATAAGAACTTATCCATAGATCGATCGTACATCCATAAAATGATGCTAGGCAAAGGAGTGTCTGTACGTAAGGTAATTGACAGGAAATGATTTAGTGGGTGGAGGTGTTGATCAGCCTTGCTTCTTGGGGAAAGTAACTATTTTTGAGTGTGCTTCTTCTAGTTTCCTCCATAATGGGAGTGGGAGAAACACTCCCTGAGCAGGGTGGCTGGGATCCTTCATGATGTTATTGGCTCTTTTCTGGTACCTTGTATGTTTTTAATGGCAGTTGATTGTTACATTAGTAGTTGTAATTATTCAGATTTATTGTTATAGGTATACGTGGGTATAAATACTCTGAAAGTGTAGCACTGTACATTGTTACCAAAAGTAACAGAAAATAAAAACCACACTAGTGCAAAGGAAAAAAGAGATCAAGCCTGAGGTTTTTCTAGGTCTGTTCAAGAACCTGATGGCGGTGGGGAAGAAGCCGTTGTTGAACCTTGAAATGTGGGTCTTCAGACTCCTGTACCACCTGCCTGCTGGCAGCAATGAGAAAAGGTGATAGCCTGGATGGTGGCGATCCCTGATGATGGAAATCGCCTCCCTGAGACATACTGTAGATGTCCCCTCGATGGAAGAGCTGTACAAGTGATGGAACTTGTTGAACCTACCGGTCTCTGTAGCCCCTTGCCTTCCTGTGCATCAGTGCTCCTGTGGCAGGGTTTTATTTAATGATACAGGGCGGAGTAGGTCCTTCTGGCTCTTCCAGCCACACCATCCCAACAACTCTGATTTTTTTTTGTAGTTTATTTTTTATTGAAATTCAGCATCATACAAACATAACCTAATAATGAAACTGGAGCACCCAGAGAAAATCCACACATTCCACAGGGAAAAGATACAGAATGGCACCGGTCTTGAACATCGAACTCCAACCACCTGAGCTGTAATAGTGTCATGCAAAACACTAAGCTACCATGGCACCCCATGATGAAACCAGTTGTCCACTGTGCAGCAGCATTTGTTTGCCAGGCTTAATCTCCTTGAGTTACCAGAGCTCCAGGTGCACAACCTTTGTGGTTGTATCAATGTGCTGAGACCAGGATCCTCTGGTGTAGACACCCAGGCACTTGAGTCTGCTCACTCTTAGCATTGCAGACCCTTCAGTGAGGACAGTCATCAAACACAAGTGCAGTAGATGCTTGGGAAGGCTATCAACTATAAATGTCCCCTCCAAATCACACCAGCCTGACTTGGAAATGTACCACCTTTACTTTTGTCACTGCATCTAACTTCTGGAACTCCCAACCTGTGGCATTGTGGGAGTATTGTCAATGGTGAAATTGCAATAATTCAAGCAGGAGGATCACCATCACCTCCTCACAGTTAGTTAAGGATGTGAATGAACTCTGGCCTTGCCTGTGTCACCCACGCCCAACAAATGATCTTAAAACTAAAGTGCATATTTAGAAGGCTAATTCAGGGTTCTGAACGCTACCTGAAATTCAGCTGTATTAGCTTCACTTCAGCTAACATGCAAAACCCTGTAGTGGTATTGCGAAACATTGAGCTTGAGCTTTCAGTTACTCCTTCCATTTTAGTTACTGTTGAAGTCTGTCCTGTTGGGACTTAAAACACGTGAATCCTATTACTTTGTTCATATCTGGAGCAGTGTTTTCCAACCACAACTGAACCTAGAAGATGGACACTGCATTTCCCCCATGACTTGTGTTTTTACAATTCCCGAGCTGCTGAGAACATTTCAGTACCTATGCATTACATTTTTTTTTGATGATCAATGCACTATGTACATACTGACAGATTCCAATATGAGGGGTTGTCCTTACAGAAACATCAATGCACTGCTACATTTAAATATTTAAAACTAGATTGTAAAATTAAAAAATAAATTATCTTAGTTTACTATTGTCTGAATTTCCAAATACTTTTATATATCCAGTTCAAAGAATGAATTCCAAGTGAGAGCAATTTGGCCTTCTGGTTCCCAACTATGTCTGAAGGTGATTACTCAGGAAGGGACTATGACTCTGCATTTCTGTGTCACAACAAGTTTAATCTCACAGCTCTGGATTCAGCAGCTTGCAGCTTTGTGACAGGAAGCTGAAATAATTAATTCCCTGCTGGAACAAAAGACTATCATTTTAATGATAGACGTGTTCAAATTTTATAAATTCATCAAAACATCGGTTATGATTGCTACCTGTACCCGGTTGGAAGCCCAAGAAGAGTTTATTTGTCATATGTACTGTACTGGGAAAGTGCTACGTTCTTTTTGATTAAATTCTGTTGGCCAATGTGCTCTGTGTTTTGGATACAGTGACAGAAAATGATCTACCCTGTGCTTACAGGCAACCATCAATGTGGCTTTACCAGCCTCACCCTTAGCCTTTTAAGAGTAAAGTAAAATAATTTTATTTTAATTATCTCTTTGAGATTTTCATAGAAAGAAACCATAGAAAAACTACAGCACAGAAACAGGCCTTTTGTCTCTTCTTGGCTGTGCTGAACTATTTTCTGCCTAGTCCCACTGACCTGCACACGGACCATATCCCTCTATACACCTCCCATCCATGTATCTGTCCAGTTTATTCTTAAATGTTAAAAAAGAACCTGCATTTACCACCTTGTCTGGCAGCTCATTCCACACTCCCACCACTCTCTGTGTGAAGAAGCCCCCCCCCATGTTCCCTTTAAACTATTCCCCCCTCACCCTTAACCCATGTCCTCTGCTTTTTTTCTCCCCTTCCTTCAGTGGAAAAAGCCTGCTTGCATTCACTCTTATCTATACCAATCATAATTTTATATACCTCTATCAAATCTCCCCTCATTCTTCTACGCTCCGGGGAATAAGGTCCTAACCTATTCAACCTTTCTCTATAACTGAGTTTCTCAAGTCCCGGCAACATCCTTGTAAACCTTCTCTGCACTCTTTCAACCTTAATAATATCCTTCCTGTAATTTGGTGACCAAAACTGAACACAATACTCTAGATTTGGCCTCACCAATGCCTTATACAACCTCACCATAACATTCCAGCTCTTATACTCAATACTTTGATTAATAAAGGCCAATGTACCAAAAGCTCTCTTTACGACCCTATCTACCTGTGATGCCACTTTTAGGGAATTTTGTATCTGTATTCCCAGATCCC
This sequence comes from Mobula hypostoma, assembly GCF_963921235.1. Lineage (NCBI taxonomy): Eukaryota > Metazoa > Chordata > Chondrichthyes > Myliobatiformes > Myliobatidae > Mobula > Mobula hypostoma. Next base: position 33,957,174 of record NC_086118.1, on the reverse strand, counting down.
TCTGTTCTACTGCACTCCTCAGTGCCTTACCATTTACCCTGTATGTTCTACATTGGTTTGTCCTTCCAAAGTGCAATACCTCACAGTTGTCTGTATTAAACTCCATCTGCCATTTTTCAGCCCATTTTTCCGCCCATTTTTCCAGCTGGTCCAAGTCCCTCTGCAGGCTCTGAAAACCTTCCTCACTGTCCACTACACCTCCAATCTTTGTATCATCAGCAAGTTTGCTGATCCAATTTACCACATTATCATCCAGATCATTGATATAGATGACAAATAACAATGGACCCAGCACTGATCCCTGTGGCACACCACTAGTCACAGGCCTCCACTCAGAGAAGCAATTCTCTACTACCACTCTTTGGCTTCTTCCATTGAGCCAATGTCTAATCCAATTTACCATCTCTCCATGTATACCTAGCGACTGAATTTTCCTAACGAACCTCCCATGCGGGAGGTTTCCTCTGTTCCTTTTTCAAGCCACCCAGTTAAAATTATTGAGTCACACTGACATTATCATGGTCCAATTTTATACCCACTGTCCAAACTAATTATGGGTTGTTGGTAAACTTGGGTAGGTAAGTAACTTGATTTGAATGATTTGAATTACTTGGCTTTGTTGGGCCACTGGGATTAAAAACGTCACCGAAAACTTTCTAATCCTGAAAAAAGTCTATAAATTTATTTAAAATCAAAATCTTTGTGCTAAATTTCTAACCAAGGAGCTGAATATTATTGGCACCCATCGCTTAGATTTTTAAATAGGTGACGTGCTTGAAATGTGTATCTTGATGATTTCAAACTAATTTGTGTTCTGATAAATTTGCTTCATCGACATGTGAGGTGAAAAAATATATGGCACAGAGTAAGGGAGAACCCCTTTACATTATTGTATAATACAATGATGTACATATTCTCCACACAAAAACACCAGACCCATTTTGTTTCATTAAAATCCCTGGATATGCACTCTGACCTCTGACCTCTGACCACGGGAGAATATATGAGAGCACCCTTTCCTCCTTTGCATGGTCAACAACAACCAGTAGTTGCATAACAGTTCTGGTTAAAAAAACAAGCCAGTGTTTCACAGGAGAGCTACCCATCATAATGCTACAACAGGTGACTAAAAGCTTAGGCAAAGAGTTTTCAAGGAACACCCTCAAAAAGGAAAGCAAGAAAAGGAAATGGATCAAGGAACAACTTTTATTCATCATATACCATATGCCAGGAGGGGCCATGAAAAGTCCTTGGCAAGTAGGATTAAGGTGAATCCCAATACATTCTGTACATACAGCAAGAGGATAACTCGGGAGAGGGTGGGACCACTCAAAGATGAAGGTGGGAATATATGTTCGGTTGTGGAGAATGTGAGTGAGGTACTTAGTGATTACTTTGATTCAGTACTTACCAAGGTAAAGGATATGGAGGACCAGGAGATCAGTGCTAAGTGTGTAAATACTTAGGGTATTCAGAGGTCAAGGAGGACTAAATGTTAGGCCTCCTAATGAGTATTAAGGTGAATAAGTCCCCAGGGCAGGATAGGATTTACCCCAGGTTATTGAAGAAGGCAAGAGTCAAGATTGCTGGACCTTTGACCAGTACCTTGGTGTCCTCTCTAATCACAGGTGAGGTCTGACTGAAGAGACTTAATCGAGCTGGACGTCTGTAATTAATGGGGTTCTGCAAGGATCTGTGCTGGGACCTCTACTGTTGGTGATGTATATAAATGACCTGGATGAAAATGTAAATGTGTGGGTTAGTAAGTTTGTGGTTGATACCAAGATGGTTGGAGTTGTGAATAGTGTAGAAGAGTGGCACCTCAGGGACTGCAGCAGTCCATCACCACCTTCTCCAGGCAACTATGGATGCGCGATAAATACTGGCTTAGCTGGCAACGCCCACATCTCGTAAGCGAATGATAAAAAGCACCATGTAGATCAGTTGCAGATATGGGCAGAGAAATGGCAGATGGAGTTTAACCCAGATAAATGTGAGGTGTTGCACCATGGTAGGGTAAACGCAAGGAGACGATACACTGTTAAGGCAAGATCCTTAACAGTGTTGCCAAGCCAAAAGACCTTGGAATCCAAGTTGAACTTCCTTTTATTAGTCGAGGCATTGAGTTCAGAAGTTAAGAAGTTATGTCGCGACTTTATAAAACTCTGGTTAGGCCACAGTTGGAGTATTGTGTACAGTTCTGGTTGCCTGCTATAGGAAGGATGAGGCTTTGGAGAGGGTGCAGAAAGGGCTTACCAGGATGTTTCCCGGTTTAGAAGATAAGTGCTATCACGAGAGGCTGGATAAACTTGGGTTGTTTTCTCTGGAGTGCCGGACGCTGAAGGGAGATCTGATAGATGTTTACAAGATTATGAGAGGCATAGATATAGTGGAAAGAGAGAGTATCTGTTTCCCAGGGTTGAGATGTCTAATACCAGATGGCATACATTGAAGGTGAGAGGGGGTGGGTTCAAGGGGGATGATAGAGGTAAGTTTTCTTACTCAAGAGTCGTGGATGCCCGGCAGGTGCTGCCCAGTATTGTGGCAGAGGCAAATAGAGGCTTTTGAGATATGTTTGGGTAGGTACATGGATGTAAGGAAGATGGAGGGATATGGACATGGTGTACGCAGGAGGGATTAGTGTTTAGGTGTTTTTGATTTGTTTTTCAGCTGGTTCAGCACAACTTTCTGCGCCGAGTGGCCTGTTCCTGTGCTGTACTGGTCTATGTTCTACGTACACTTACATGTATTAGAATTTGCTGTGGTGTGTTGGCCGGGGCATGTCATGCAAAAGAAAACAAGAACGTTCAACAAATATAAAGAATTATATAAAATAAAGTTAAAGGCTAAGCTGCAGATATGGTATAAAATGTGCACAAATGCAGCATGTTATTTACAATGTAAGCAACATGATAAAAAGTGGTTTGAGGTGTTTACAGTGATAGAGAGTGGGGGTGGGGGCTAACTGGAATGGTTGATCAGATGAACTGCCTGGAGGAAGATACTTAAGATGGTATGAAGTTTTAGTTTTAATAGCCCTATAGCACATTTCCAGAAGGGAGCTAGTTCGAAGTATGCAACCACTGTAACCTCTCTCTGTAACTGCCAATCCGTTTTGACAGAAACAGCTCTAGTTTCATCTAGTTCCATCGCTGGCACACCCCCCTCCACCCACCACCACCCCCAACCCAGGGCTTCATGTTAGGCCTGCAGAAACATCTCTAGTTTCACCTAGTTCCAGTGTAGGAACACCCCCCCCCCCACCCCACCTACCACCACCCCCAACCCAGGGCTTCATGTTAGGCCGGCAGCATGACTGCACTGCAAGATCTAGTATCAAACCAAACCATCAGCTCTGTTGATGACACAACAGTGGTTGGCCTCGTCAGCAGAGACAATGAGACGGCGTACAGAGAGGGGTAGAGTGGCTGGTGGAACAGCGCGAGCACAGTAACTTGAGTCTCAGCGTGAACAAGACCAATGAGATGATTGTGGACTTTCGGAAGGTGGAGTCTGACCACTCCTCACTGTACATGCACAGCTCACCATACCATCAGGCAGGAGGTACTTCAGCATAAGGTCAAGAACTGTTAGGATGGGAAACAGCTTCTTCCCCCAGGCTGTAAGGCTACTGAACTCCCTGCCTCCACCAATGTCTCATCGCACATGAATCACCAGTAGCACAGAATACTTTTTAAATTGTGTCACAAATGCACTTCATTATTTGTTAATTCTCTAGAGGTAATATTACTTTATGTGTTATGTGTGTGAGTTATATTTGCTGTGTTGTGCACCTTGGTCCAGAGGAACAATGTTTTGTTTGGCAGTATACATGCCTTTGGTTCAATGACAATAAATTTGAACTTGATGACATATGAGCACATCCAAGGTCAGCAAGCAACCCTCCTTGCTGTGGGACAACCAAACCTTGGGCTAACTCACTCATTGAGGAAAGTTGTACCATCTTTGCCTGAGAGCTGACAAAGGAAGAAGTAAGGATATATTCCAGGAGTTTGCACTTTGCCATGCAACAGTGACGCACTTGATCATTAGCTTTGGTAGGCAGGACCGTTTGACCATCGTCATCTTAAAAGACAAATACGAATGGACGACTGAATGCTGGCTTTGCTGAACTGCTCTCAAACCATAAATAAATAATACAATAGTCCCAACGCAATGACAATGGAAACTGCAAAACTACACAAAATTATTAAATTGAGAAATAGTTGTTTGTGACTAAAATATCAACATCTATAGTATAAAGCCAGCTAACGACAGTTAGGAAGGCTTTTCCTATCTGCTCGAATTCTCGGCAGCTCCAGCCTATCAGGTGATATTTCATCTTGTATACAGGGACATGGGGCTGGGTTTGTCCACCAGGTATCATTTGGATCAGCCCTGAAGGTGAGTGTCATTAGAAAATATTATGAATATCAGATCCCTGCTCCAAAAAACTTCAGTAAGGATCACTGCTGCACCAAATCATTTGGCACTTTTTTAGTTTAGGGATTAAAGTGCATTAGTGGATAGATTATTGCAAAAGGCAAATCTATATGGCTGTCAGTGCAGACACTAATGCTTGGTAATAACCTACATTGTCACAACAGTGGTGGCTGATTAATAATAGCTCTTTATCTATTTAGAAGCTGCTGTCTCTGCTAAAGGTCAGAGGGGATTTGAGCTTCTTTAATACTGGTGATTTATTATGCCTTGTTCACAATAAATGGTTTCAATCTACCTGAAATAATATCAATGATAACCTCAATTTATAGCATAAGTAAGGTAGTGCACATTGCACATTGACACACAGGCTCCGGGACAGTTTCTTCCACCAGGCCATCAGACTGATTAATTCACGCTGACACAATTGTATTCCTAAGCTATATTGACTGTTCTGTTGTATATATTATTGTACATACTATTTATTACAAATGACTATAATTTGCACATTGCACATTCAGATGGAGACATAACATAAAGATTTTTACTCCTCACGTATGTGAAGGATGTAAGAAATGAAGTCAATTCAATTCAATGCCTGTTCTCTACATGGAGATGCTGACTTTTAAATGAGATGTTAAATTTGGTTTATGTACGAGAACTCTTACATAATTCAGGTAAATGGATGCAAAGGGTTTGAACCTTGCCATGCCCTTTGAACAGAAAAGGGTCTTAATGAAATTATATTGAAGTGGATGTGATTAAAAGAATTGTATCCTTACTTTCCAATTTTTGGACTTGGGTGTAAGTCCACTCCACGTAGTAAATAGTGTCTCCTTTTCTTGTCTGGTCAATGTCCATCCAAAGCTTAATGAACATGACTCATCCATTGATAAGTTAATCAAATAATTCCACTTTAAACAAAGTGGAAAACATGGTTCTCAGGTTGGTATTCGGCCAGCTCATTGACAGATGGTGACTGAAAGGAGCGTCAATGTCATTCTTCAGTTCGAATGCCTTTCACTCTGATAAGAACGAATGTAATGAAATAACAATGTGTTTCAAAGTTCAAAGTAAATTTATTATCTAAGTACATGTATGTGACCATATACAACCCCGAGATTAATTTTCTTGTGGGCATACTCGATAAATAATAGAACAATAACCATAACAGAATCAATGAAAGGCTGGACCAACTTGGGTTTTTAACCTGCGTGTAAAAGACAACAATGTGCAAATACAAAAAAAAAGCAATAACTATCAAGAATGTGAGATATAAGAGTCCCTGAAAGTGAATCCATAGATTGTGAGAACACCTCAATGATGGGGCAAGATTAAAGAATTTCTAACATTTAAAAAACACAATAAATTCAAATCCTAAATTTTTAGTCCAAGACTTTCCATTAAGGAGATTAATGCTCCAACTACATTCTTTTGGTTTTCCCAGACGATATTACGTTTAAATCTGGAGAAAATTAGAAGTAATCTTTATGATTCTTCAGTTAAATTTGAACAGACTTGGAGATCTTTTATTCAACATTTTCATTTAATGTAACTTTTTTTTTCTTTCTCTGGCCATATTTGCATTCCCTTCTTGCTTTTTAACTGTTTTTAATGGAGGTCAGGTTTGAGGACGTGATTGTTTTAAGTTGTTTAACTCTACTTGATACCTAGTTAGCCCATTTCTTTGCTTTGCTTTTTAGTTTAGTTGCATGGTGGGGTTTTTTGGGGTTTTTTTTTCCTTATTGACATATTTGAAAATTAGTATACTATTATATTACCTGGGTATTTTATATCTAAACTGCACTGTTTGTACTAACTTTTTTTGTGTATTAATATCTCTTGTAAAGTTATATTGCAACTGTGTAACAGTGCCTATATGGTTTACCTTTTGTGTACTAATTCAATAAAAAGATTTAAAAAGAAGGAAAGACTTTCCATTCGGGGAAAGATCACAATTTCTGCTGTTGAACCCTTCAGAACTTCAATAATATAATGGTCTATTCTTCTGAGATATGATATGATATATAATAAATGCATAACCTTTGTATACTTGCCTAGTTACTCTTTGGGAATAATCTCTTCATTCTAGAAATTAATCTGCTGAGTTTACTGTTGTTCTCCAAATAAGGTAAGTAGATTACTATGCAGATCCAAAGCTCAATAGTACCTTGGCTGGAGACTGATGAGACTGCAAGGTGTTGTAGATCTAAATAGCTTATTTATAATTGCAAATGCATGCTATTGAATAAAAGAATAGTTTGGTTATTTGTGTGTATCAGCTGAGATTTTCCAAAATACTAGAAACCAAAACTGTCAATCATACTTGGACAAACTATTAACAGGCAAATAAATAGTTGTGCCTCCAAACTGCTCTGAGTCAATTGTGAGCTGCTAGCTTCTCTATTTAACCAGTTTGACAAGAAGTACATATTTCACCAAAAACTCAAGTTTCTATTTAATTTGATGGTACTATTAAACTTGAAATTTGTTTTAAATTTTCTTTAAAACAACCCTTTAGAAGCAGGGAAAATGACCCATAATGTGGAAATGAGCCCTGAATAAGGAGGTTGACTTCCAATGTCATTCTTTCTCAGCCCAGCTATTTGAGTTATTTCAGATATTTAACCTTACTAGAATAATGTGGAGAACTTTTCTGTAGATTAGGTATGACAAATATATTGGTAGGTACAACATATCTGTAAATTTAAGCTAAACACCAACTAGTTCTTTTTAAAAACGTAACCCTTGTCCACACATAAAGAAATGGAAGCGTAAGAGTTTATATATACACATAAGCGGCAAGACCTAACAAAAAACTTATTCAAGTAGTGGGGTTAGGGAAGAGTTGGTGAAAGTTTCATATTGGGCAAAGACCAAAGTTGAAACCTGAAGGATGAAGACCGAAGGTAGAGGTCTGAAAGAGTCACTAAGGCCCAGGTCACTGCGTGTCAAAGATTCACGCGAGTCTGAAAATCAAGGCCTGAAGGGCAAATCTGTGGTTGCCAGCCTTGGGTGATGTCCAAAGTTGGAGGCCCAACATCCGTGGAGACTCTGGGGACAAGGCCCGGAAACCTAGAGGCAGTCTGTCCTGGCTTTGGAGGCCTTTTGGGGTGTGTGAGTGGGTGGGAGTATGCGAGGGATAGGGAAAGCACTAGTTTTGTTGTTGCTGCCTGTGTTGTTCCCTGGAACATTGTGGGCTTGAAATGTGTGGCGATACTTGTAGGCTGCTCTCAGTACATCCTGTGCATCTTTGAATGTGCTGGCTGTTAATGCAGACAACACACCTGACTATATCACCAAAGTTTTATTAGGCTGCTATATTTCACATGATAAAACTCACTTCATTTAACATCCTTGTTTGTGTCATATAACTGGTTCATTTTTGTTTCTAAACATGGCTCTTCATTTTCGGGACATGCTATACTTTTAACAAATTCTCCAGAGCACACATTTAATGCCTCTCATTCAGAGTACATCTGATTATTTCAGTGTAATGCAGAACTCCGAAGAATCAACTGTCAGAAAAATCAATAATGTTGCAGTAAATGAGTAATAAGTTTGTGTCACTTAACAGTCACTTGAAGATGTGTCACTCAGTCTAACCTACGTCATGGAGATTTGCGACACTCACGAAGAACCAATATCAATATTATTAACATTGTCATGAAACCTGCTATAAGAACAGCATGGTTCCTGATTGACAAACTGTCCCCTGCTTGCAATGGCTGACCGTCAGCTTTCTGCTCCCTTCATGTACACTCAGAGCTATTCTGGTCCCAGTTTTTCTACCTTGGTTCCGGTAAAGATTTTACTCTGTTCTCTGTCTCTGGCCCTGAGTTGGCTGCCATTCTCCACATCAATGCTTCCAAAGTCAACACCATAAGACATAGGCCATTCAGCCCATCCAGTCTGCTCCACCATGGCTGGCCCTGGATCCCACTCAACCCCATACACCTGCCTTCTTGCCCTATACTTTGATAGCCTGACCGATCAGGAAACTTATCAATTTTTGCTTTAGATATACCCACGGCCTTGGCCTCCACAGTTGTCTGTGGCAGAACATTCCGCAGATTCACTCCTCTCTGGCTAAAGAAATTCCTCCTTATCTCTGTTCTAAAGGGTCGCCCCTCAATTTTGAGGCTGTGCCCTTTAGTTCTGGATACCCCCACCATAGGAAATATCTTCTTCACATCCACCTTATCTGGTCCTTTCAACATACAATAGGTTTCAATGAGATCCCCATGCATTCTTCTAAATTCCAGTGAGTACAGGCCCAAAGCTGCTAAACGCTGCATGTATGCTAACCCCTTCATTCCTGCATCATCCTAGTGAACCTCCTCTGGGCTCTCTCCAATGACAACACATCCTATCTGAGATATGGGGCCTAAAACTGTTGACAATACTCTAAGTGCGGCCTGACTAGTGCCTTATAAAGCCTCAGCATTATCTCCTTGTTTTTATATTCTATTCTCCTTCAAGTGAATGCCAACATTGCATCTGCCTTCTTTACCACAGACTCAACCTGTGAATTAACCTCCTGAGTCTTGCACGAGGACTCCGACGTCCCTTTGCACCTCTGATCTTTGAATTTTCTCCACATTTAGAGAATAGTCAGCACTTCTGTTTCTTTCACCAAAATTCATTATCATACATTTCCCAACACTGTATTCCATCTGCTACTTTATTTGCCCATTCTTCCAATTTGTTTAAGTCCTTCTGCAATTGCATTGCTTCCTCAGCACAACCAACTCTTCCACCTATCTTTGTATCATCTGCAAACTTAGCCACAAAGCTATCAATTCCATTATCTAAATCATTGACAAACAACGTAAAAAGCAGCGGTCCCAATACTGACTCCCCGAGGAACACCACTAGTCACTGGCAGCCTACCAGAAAAGGCCCCCTTTATTCCCACTCGCTGCCTCCTGCCTGTCAGCCATTCCTTTATCCATGCCAGTATCTTTCCTGTAACGTCATCAGGTTTTATCTTGTTAAGCAGCCTCATGTGAGGGACCTTATCAGATGCCTTCTGAAAATCTAAGTAAATGATATCATCCACTGTCTCTCCTTTCTCCACCCTGCTTGTTACTTCCTCAAAGAACTAACAGATCAGACTGGCAAGATTTCCCTTTACAGAAACTATGCTGACTTGGACTTATTTTACCATTAGTCTTCAAGTACCCCAAAACCTCATCCTTAATAACGTCCTTAATAACTCCAACACTAACCCAACCACTGAGTTAGGCTAATTGGCCTATAATTTCCTTTTATTTTTGCTTCCTCCCTTCTTAAAGAGTGGAGTCACATTTGCAATTTTCCAGTCCTCCAGAACCATGACATAATCAAGTGATTCTTGAAAGTTTATAACCTGTGCACCTGCTGTCTCTTCAGCAACCTTTTTCAGATCTCTGGGATATAGTCCATCTGGTCCAGGTGACTTATCCACCTTAAGACCTTTAAGTTTCTAGCACTTTTTCCTTTGTAGTAGCAATGGCATTCACACCTGCTCTCTAACACTCACAGAGCTCTGGCACACTGCTAATGTCTTCCACAGACTGATGCAAAGTACTTATTAGTTCATCCACTATTTCTTTGTTCCGCATTACTATCTCACCAGCATCATTTTCCAGTGGTCCAGTATCAACTCTTACTTCCCTTTTATTCATTATATAACTGAAAAAAAACTTTTAGTATCCTGCTTTATATTATGAGCTAGTTGGCTTTCATGTTTCATCTTTTCCTTTATTAAAGCTTTTTTAGTTGCTCTTGGTTGGATTTTTAAAACTTCCCACTCAATTTTGCTGACTTATATGCTCTTTCATTGGCTTTTATGCAGTTTTTAACTTCCCTTATCAGCCATGGTTGCCAACCCCCGCCATTTGAGAACAACTTCTTCTGTGGGGTATATCTATTCTGTGCCTTGTGTACTATTCCCAGAACCTTCAGCCACCTCTGCTCTGCCTTCATCCCCTTCAGTATCCCCCTCCAATCGCCCTGGGCAAGCTCCTCTCTCATGCCTCTGTAAATCCCTTTATTCCATTGCAATACTGATACATTTCACTTGCACTATGAATTCAAACATATTGTGATCACTGGCTCCTAAGGGTTCCTTTACTTTAAGCTCCCTAATAAAATCAGGATTATCACACAACACCCAATCTAAGACAGCCTTTCCATGAGTAGGCTCAAGCACATGCTGCTCTAAAAATCCAACTCATTGGTATTCAACAAATTCTCTCTCTTGCCAACCTGATTTTCCCATTCCCTTGCATATTAAAGCCCCCATTACAATTGTGACATTCCCCTTATTACATGCCTTTTCCAGCTCCCTTTGCAATCTGAACTCCACATCTTGGCTAATATTTGGAGGCCTATCTATGATTCCCATAATAGTTTTCTCACCCTTGTAGCTTCTTAACCCCACCTACAAAGATTCAACATTCTCTTACCCTATGTCACTTCTTTCTAAAGATGTAATTCCATCTCTTACCAACAGAGCTATACCACTGCCTATGCCTTCCTGCCTGTCCTTTTGATACAAAGTATATCTTTTGATATTAAGCTCCCAAATATTACCCTCTTTCAGCCACAACTCAGTGATTCCCAAAATGTCATACCAACCAATCTCTAATTGCGCCACAAGTTCATCCACCTTATTCCGAATACTACGTGCATTTAAATACAGCACCTTCAGTCCTGCAGTCTTTGCCCTTTTGAATTTTGCCTCTTTTTGCACTGTCTGCATTAGTACCAAATCATTGGGTTGTCCTTCCTTATATTCATATTACAACCAACATCTACTTGTAACCCTGCTGGCTCATGCTCAGCTCTGTCATACCGGTTCCCATGCCCCTGCCATATTAGTTTAAGCTACTCCCAACAGCTCTAGCAAACCTGGCCGCAAAGATATTGGTCCTCCTCTGATTCAAGTGCAACTCGTCCCTTTTGTACTGATCACACTTGCCCCAGAAGAAGTCTCAATGTTCTAGAAATCTGAATCCCTGCCCATTGCTCCAGTTCTTCAGTCACACATTTACCTGCCAACTCATTCAATTCTTATCCTCACTATCACGTGGCACAGGCAGCAATCCCGAGATTTCTACCCTTGATCTCCTGCTCCTCAGCTTCCTTCCTAACTCCCTGTACTCTGTTTTCAGGACCTCCTCCCTTTTTCTGTCTATGTCATTGCTCCCAATATGTACCACGACTTCTGGCTGCTCACCCTCCCTTTTCAGGATATTGTGGACGCATTCAGAAACATTGCGGACCCTGGCACCTGGGAGGCAAGCTATCATCTGTGTTTCTTTTTCGCATCAACAGAATCGTCTATCTGTCCCCCTAACTATAGAGTCCCCCATTACTGCTGCCATCCGCTTCAGTTCCCTACCCTCTGAGCCTCAGGGCCAGACTCACTGCCAGAGGCACGGCCGCTGTTCCTTCCCCCAGGTATGTCGTCCCCCAAACAGTATTCAAAATTGAGTTCTTATTGTTGAGGGGGCGGCCACAGGGGTGCTCTCCTCTATCTGGCGTTCTCCCTTCCTTATCTTGACAGTCACCCATTTATCTGTCGCCTGTGGCCCCAGGGTGACTACCTCCCTGCAGCTCCTGTCTATCACCTCCTCACTTTCCCTAACAAGCCGAATACTGTCTCAAAGGAGCTTCATCTTAATGCACCTGGTGCAGATGTGGTCATCGGGGAGTCTGGAAGTCTCCCGGAGATCCCGCATCTGATACCCAGAACAGAACACTGACCCTGCAGACATACCTTCTGTTCCTTCAAGAGTTAAATAAGAAATAAACTTACCTACTTACCTTGCCTCGGCACGGGACCTGCGCAGGAACGCTTCTACCGTATCTGCGTTGCTGTCCAATCAAAGACTCCCGCTGAAAACCGGCTGCTTTTTCGAGCTCTGCTCGGGATGTCTTCCTTGAGTCTTCAATGTAGTTTTAACGAAGTGCATGGAAAATAATATTACTGAGAACATGAGTTACAGAGTCCTTGCGAGTGAGTCTGTAGGTTGTGGAATCAGTTGAGAGTGGGGGTGAATGAAGTTACCTACTCCAGTTGAAGAGCACGATAGTCATGGGGTAATAACTGTTCCTGCAACTGACGGTGTGGGACTGCTGTACTTCCTGCCCAACGGTAGTAGCGGGAAGAGGCCATGACCTGCGAGGTGGTGAGTTAGTTGATGACAGATGCTTCTTTCCTGTGACAGTGCTACATGTAACTGTGGTCAATGGTGGGGAGGGCTTTACATGTGATGGACTGGACTTTATCCACACCCTTCTGCAGACCTTTCCATTCCTGGCCATTGGTCTTTCAATACCACGCAACCAGTTAGGATATAGTGCATCTGTAAAAGGCTCTGTAAGACTCTTAAGACAGACCTGTAGGTTAGAATGATGGCTCTTTTTCAAACCAGTTTTGTGGAATTTGAGGTGACTATCAAGACCAGTAGGGAAGCTGCCTTGATGAGTTGCTGCCATGCCTGTGGTGCTGTCAGTGTCAGGATCTTCACCCAAAGGTATTGACAGGATGGTGATAGATTTTTCAGCCAGAGAAATCGACTGGGCTCCTAGGGGCAAGTATTGTTCTATTGTCTCTCCTATCCTCGTGACTTTGGTCTGCTTAATCTTTGGGCAATTTTTTTAGTAATACTTCAGCATTCCAGCATCTGCAGTATTTTGCCTTGGCTTGAAGACATGGAATATATCTGGAACACTCACAACATGCTGGAATAACTCAGCAGGTCAGGCAGCATCCGTGGAAACGATCAGTCAATGTTCCAGCTTGAAACGTTGACTGATCGTTTCCATGGATGCTGCCCGACCTGCTGAGTTCCTCCAGCACGTTGTGAGTGTTGCTTTGACCCCAGCATCTGCAGATTATTTTGTGTTTGGAATATATCTGGACTGTACACAGCTGCAACCTGGCACAAAATCAACACCATCAAAGGGCAGGTGGATAATTTCAGAGTTGTGCAATTTCAGACTGGTTGGTGAGAGTGAGATTTCTTCTCCTGCCTTTTAAAATGTTGAGGTACAACAAATGATAAACACAACATATTCTCTTTAACAGTGCATGGAAATCAAATCAATTACAACAAAGCACCACTGTGTGTGGTGGAAAGGACAATCAGTGGGGAAGCTGATTATCACCATAATCAGGCACTCCTTCTCCCTGTTTATCTACTTATGCATAACTGCAAGAACTTACTTGAACCCAGTGAAATGATCCAGAAAACACTTTCAGAATTTGCTGGGCCTGTCTGCTAAATTTGGATCTTTTTTTGGAAAAAAAACACGATGACAGTATTCACTATATTTCTAATACAGCAAAATGCTTAATAGCTCTGCACATGGAATTGAGATCCACGGGTAAGAAACTTCCAGAAAATCAGAAAACTTCAGATACTGGGAATCTGAAATTGAAATGCTACAAACATCAAGTCTGCTAGCATCTGCAGAAACAGGGACAATGTCATAGAGTACTACAGCACAGTCTGAGCCAATTTATTACTCTGCGTAGTCACATCGACTTACACCAAGACCATAGCCCTCCATACCTCTCCCATCCATGCACCTTTCCAAACATCTCCTAAATGTTGAAGTTGAACCTGCATCCACCACTTCTGCTGGCAGCTCGTTCCACACTCTCACCCCTCTGAGTGAAGAAGGTTCCCCTTAAACATTTCACCTTTCACCTTTAACCCATGGCCTCTATTTTCAGCCTCACCCAACCTCAATGGAAAAAGCCGGCTTGCACTTACCCCATCTATACACCTCATAATTTTGTATAACTGTATCAAACATCCTCTCATTCTCGTATGCTTCAGGGAATAAGGTCTTAATCTGTTCAACCTTTTCCTTTAACTCAGGTCCTCAAGTCCCAGCAACATCCTTGTAAAATTTCTCTGTATTCTTTCAATCTTATGATACATTTCCTGCAGGTAGGTGGCCAGTACTGCACACAATACTCCAAATTAGGCCTCATCAACATCTTATAGAACTTCAACATACCACCCCAACTCCTGTACTCAATACTTTGGTTTATGAGGCGAATGTGCCAAAAGCTTTCTTTATGAACAAACCTATTTGTGATGCCACTTTCAAGGAATTATGGATCTGTTCTACCACACTCCTCAGTGTCCTACCATTCATTATGTAAATCCTACCCTTATTTGTCCTCCCATAGTGCAACACCTCAACTTGTCGACATTAAATTCCATCTGCCATTTATCATCCTATTTTTCCAGCTGGTCCAGATCCCACTCCAAGCTTTGATAGCCTTCCTCTGTGTCCACTATGCCCCCAGTCTTGGCAGGACTTTCATATGAAGAAAGACTGGATGAACTGGGCTTGTACTCGTTGGAATTTAGAAGATTGAGGGGGGATCTGATTGAAACGTATAAGATCCTAAAGGGATTGGACAGGCTAGATGCAGGAAGATTGTTCCCGATGTTGGGGAAGTCCAGAACGAGGGGTCACAGTTTGAGGATAGAGGGGAAGCCTTTTAGGACCGAGATTAGGAAAAACTTCTTCACACAGAGAGTGGTGAATCTGTGGAATTCTCTGCCACAGGAAACTGTTGAGGCCAGTTCATTGGCTATATTTAAGAGGGAGTTAGATATGGCCCTTGTGGCTACGGGGGTCAGGGGGTATGGAGGGAAGGCTGGGGCGGGGTTCTGAGTTGGATGATCAGCCATGATCATAATAAATGGCTGTGCAGGCTCGAAGGGCCGAATGGCCTACTCCTGCACCTATTTTCTATGTTTCTATGTTTCTATGTTATCTGTAAATTTACTAACCCAGTTCATCACATTTTCATCCAGATCATTGATATAGATGACAGCCAACAATGGACTCAACACCTATGACACGCCAGTAGATATAGGCCTCCAATCAGAGAGGCAATCATCTACTACCACTCAATACACATAAAAGTTGCTGGTGAACACAGCAGGCCAGGCAGCATCTCTAGGAAGAGGTATCTCACTATGCCCCTTGCCCATCCTCTGGGCTTCCCCCCTCCCACTTTCTTTCTCCATGTCCCATGATCTTCTCATATCCCTTTTGCCAATCAGCTGTCCAGCTCTTGGCTCCATCCCTCCCCCTCCTGTCTTCTCCTATCATTTCAGATCTCCCACTCCCCCTCCCACTTTCAAATCTCTTACTAGCTCTTCTTTCAGTTAATCCTGATGAAGGGTCTCGGCCGGAAACGTCAACTGTACCTCTTCCTATAGATGCTGCCTGGCCTGCTGGGTTCACCAGCAACTTTGATGTGTGTTGCTTGAAATTCCAGCATCTGCAGATTCCCTCATGTTTGCGTTTTTAAATCTACTACCACTGTCTAGCTTCTCCTGTGAAGCCAATGTTGAACCCAATTTGCTACCTCATCTTGAATGCCAAGTGGCTGAACCTTCTTGACCAGCCTCCCATGTGATACCTTGTCAAAAGTCTTGCAAAAGTCTACGTAGACTTTATTTTTTTAGGTCAAATGTTAATGTTTTAGGTCAAAGACTGTTTCCCTTTCAACTGTTTGTGTGAGACTTGCCAAGTGCTTCCATTTGAGTCTCAAGTTTGCTCTTTATTGGTCCAAACAGACCCAGTACGCTTACAACTTTACCCCAGAAAAAGAAAGTAAAAAGGAAATTAGACATTTTATTATTTCAAACAGTTGTTCGTCCATCGTTGACGTCGATGAAGACCTCGACACCATAATGATGGTGTCAAGACTAGCGCGTGATTTGGATTTAAGTGAGGGAGAGTTGCGTGGCGTCAGCCTCACTCTCTTCCCAATTCCCATCTGGATCCAGTGGCAAGACAGTCTAGACGGCTGGAGATGGGACTAGGCGCAGTGGATGACCAGGACGTCTTCTGTGTCTTGTCCTGCTCTACACGTTCCACGATGCTTGCAGAGACCGCCTTCTCGACTGTTGGACCTTCCATTGGTCTCATCTGCTCAATCCGCCGGAGTCTGTCTTCACATGCTGGGATAGACAACTCCCCTATCTCACCGAGAGTTTGAGACCCGTTGGCTACCCTCACCTGGTTTAGCCGGCTTATCGAAGCCGTTGCCCGGGGTGTGGCCGCTGTCGCATGCAAACAGCTACGGGGAGCCACAGGTGAGAGCTGAGTGCCAGGTAGGGACCAAAGGTGGACTAACCACCTTGAAAAGGACACGACATGCTCCCCCACCAGAGGTGCTACCCCTCCCTGACACCCCATATACCCCATTTCAAACAGTATGAAATAATGCATTATTAACAAATTAAAACTCATTCGTAAGGCCAGTGATGTTGTGGGGATGGAACTGGACTCTCTGACGGTGGTGTCTGAAAAGAGGATGCTGTCCAAGTTGCATGCCATCTTGGACAATGTCTCCCATCCACTACATAATGTACTGGTTGGGCACAGGAGTACATTCAGCCAGAGACTCATTCCACCGAGATGCAACACAGAGCGTCATAGGAAGTCATTCCTGCCTGTGGCCATCAAACTTTACAACTCCTCCCTTGGAGGGTCAGACACCCTGAGCCAATATGCTGGTCCTGGACTTATTTCCTGGCATAATTTATATATTACTATTTAATTATTTATGGTTTTATTAGTATTTAATTATTTATGGTGCAACTGTAACAAAAACTAATTTCCTCCGAGATCAATAAAGTATGACTATGACTATGAGTGGAGATAATGGTGTAGTTCTATGAAGCAATGACTGGTTTAGATATGGGAAATAAAGAGCAGCATTGTCATTCTGTCTGTGTCCTTGAACCACCTATGAATGTTTCAGAGAAAAGATCTTAAATTTTTTTTTACTCTGAAAGTAGTTATGATCAGGATCTCAGTGCTCAAAATGAGGAAGGAACAGTTAAATCAGGGCTTTCAAAAGGTAAGTGAATAGGTATTTAAGAGAAGATAATTTGCAGAGTTGAACGGACCAACCCAGATTCAATGGAGTTGAATCCGTAACAGTTCTGTTCCCTTTCAAATATCAGATAAATTCTTACATGAGCCTAGAGTTTTGGCCTGCGGTGTGAATGGGTACTAATTTTGATCTCAGTCATCCAGTTTGTTTCAACCCTGATTGTCGAATGGTGCTTGTGATGAGCTAAACAACTAAAGATTAAATACTGTTTTCAGAAATAGAGGATCAATAATTTAAAAGTTCATGAACACTGAGAACTGAAAAGACTGCTGTTGACTTCTTGCACATTTTTAATCCTAAATTGCTTTGAAAATTTGAAAGAAACATGATTGAACTAGGTGTACGAGATCCATGTAACAATGTCATCTCTTATTTTACAGAAAATACAGGTGGACTGCAAAATTTCCAGCACTGCTAATTGCTGCTATTTGTTAGTTCCTTCTTCCTAAGTAAAAAGCATTTACTCTTTATTTTCACAACACAAGAATTGTGAACTGGGCACTTTTAAATTTTGAAACCCTGGTGAAACTCCATCAATCTCTAGGGGCAGTGACAGCTGCTGAAAGTGGTTTGTATTAAATTCAGTTTTCTCTGGGACCACAGCTTTAATTGTCCCTAACTTGTTGCTCTGATGAGCCTGATGTGTGGTGATGGATATTCACTCCTGGCTAGTAAGCCTCTTGGTTGTTTGCTCATCTTGCCTTTCTGAACATTCTGTAAGATCACAAACAGATGTAAGTAAACTTCCAAGTAACAGTTTCTGATTGTAAATGGAAATCAGTCTTCAATTCTTAAAATGTGGAAAGCGGTAATCAGTTTGACGTTAAAAACACAGCTATGTAAACAAGCTGTGTTTATGGCACAGACATGCTGTCTGTGAGAAGTAATTACTGCTAAGAGTAAAGTATAAACAATAGGTTGTTTATTTTGGGTTGTTTCAAACAGACAAGCTGACTCTTAAGTTGCTTAGTTCAAGAAAGCTAACAGATAGATGGATAATATAATTTAGCATATCAGTAACTGGTGTGTTTATAGTTGGAAAGCTCAAGTGGGAAGCTAGCTTTACAGTATTAATTATGAACTGTGAATTTTAAGCTAAGATCTAGGTCTCCAGAAGATGCTTTAAGACAATATGTGTTCAAAGGATATCTAAAGAAATATGATATGCTTGTGAAGTCACCCATGGAAGAGAAAGGGTATACATGTAGTAGTAGTAGTAAATTATGAAGACATGCAGTCCTCTTATATTGTCATAGTCATACTTTATTGATCCCGGGGGAAATGGTTTTTGTTACAGTTGCACCATAAATAATAAATAGTAATAAAACCATAAATAGTTAAATAGTAATATGTAAATTATGCCAGTAAATTATGAAATAAGTCCAGGACCAGCCTATTGCCTCAGGGTGTCTGATCCTCCAAGGGAGGAGTTGTAAAGTTTGATGGCCACAGGCAGGAATGACTTCCTATGACGCTCTGTGTTGCATCTCGGTGGAATGAGTCTCTGGCTGAATGTATTCCTGTGCCCACCCAGTACATTATGCAGTGGACGGGAGACATTGTCCAAGATGGCATGCAATGCCATGCATTTTAGTAATGCATGCATTAAGAAATGATACAATATTAAAATGTATGAGAGCATGTCAGGTCTATCAGTGTTGGTGTAAGGAACATCAAGAAGAAACATGGGATGAACTGGAATTCATTCCACCGGCTTCAGTTTCTGCAATGGATGACTTCTTTGTTTGCATTATGTCCTTTGAGTTTATAGGAATTGTACTTGTGTTTTGGAAATCCCTTGTGCTTTATGCTTTAGTTAGGAAACACGTGTTTTAGAAATGGTTTGAAATCTGTAAATGTTTGAGGTAGAAATCCTCTGAGAATTTTAAAGGTATTTAAAAAATGTTGTTTGGATTTAAAATAAATGAGCTGTGTTTTAAACTACATTGTTACCTGGAATTATCTTCTCCTTGATGCTTACTGCTCAGAGAGTGGCTATAGGACACTAAACTGACTATGCAGAATAAACAAGGACATAAACTAGTCTTTGAAGATTGGGTAGTTACAGATAATCTACATTTAGTGAGAATACTCTTGACTGTTTATATCCGATAGGCTTACGGTCTTTATTTGGTTCTGAACGCAGTCATCAAACTCAATGCCATCACAATGGATCATGAGAGATAGTAACTACATTAATGCTGTAGGCTATGTAGAACGGAGGTTCATAGTGTTTAAAGAGACATCAATCCTGCCTTCACCTTAACTTGACATTAATCCTCAAGGTAGAAAATGGCCCCTGAATAACATTGCACTTCCCCCTTTGATGACCACTTTGAATTTTCCTTCATCCTTAAGGTCACAACTAAATCTTGAATCCTAATCCTCATTCAGGGTGAAAATGGCTAATAAGGTGATTGGAGAAAGGGTATGGGGGCAGTGGGGTAAGTCAGAGGTAATTTTTTTTTTACTGAGTGGTGAGTGGCGATGGTAGCAGGAGACATATTAGGATCATTTAAAAGACTTTTAGACACATGGATGATAGAGAAATGGAGGGCTGAGTGGGAGGGAAAGGTTAGATTGATCTTAGAGTTGGGTTAAAAGGTCGACACGTCATGGGGTTAAAGGCCCTGTACTGTCATATTTATGTTCTATGAATGCCCAAGATTCAATCCTCAGTGAATGAAATCTCTCTTTTTTAAAAAATAAAAGCAAGTGATTATTTATTAGATTGCAGGCTTCTTTGCACTGGGTCTTGCTAATAGGAGGACTCCAGGCTTTGATCAGGTCTGTGATGAACATGTTCAAAGGCACCATTGCCTTTTTCTGGTACATTCTCCAGAATGTTGTGCACAGCTTCTGCGAGGTGGAAGTCATATTGCAAATGCATTTGGCCAGGCAATTCCAGTCAGAGGTACCAAACCAATACGATCTGGTAGCACTTCTGAGTATGAAGTTGCTGTTGATTCATTGGGCGAGGCTGAACATTGCTGATAAGTTGCCCAGCCAGAGGAAACCGCAGCTAACACTCAGTTCTTAAAATCTTACACTAGAAGTTAAATCGTCAAAACAAAAAACATCTGCTAATAAAACACAGTATATTTTACATTGAACCTATTATATTAATGGATTCATAAATTTAATCATCCTATATTGAGGAACCATGTATAGAATCACACAGAGAATACAAACATTAATCTGTATTAGCACAATGAATAAATTAACATGAAATTCAGTTGCTTAGAACTAAACTAGAAGATACCTTTGCAGGGAAATTTCATCATCAGTACTGTCTTCTTTGATTTAACACAGAGTATATATACAATGCAAAAACATTGTTTCCTGTTTCATTTTATTTTACTTCTGTGCTTGATACAAAGACCTTTCTTCTAATCTACAGTATGTCTAGTTGGAATTCAAGTTTTAAAAAGCCAAAGTTAAAGCAAATTTAATCCACTGTTTGTGCCGACATCCAGAATGTTGTTTCAATAATTGATTGCTGATCCAGCCAACCAATCTACAGTTTGAACTCCTGTTCCCTATTAAAGTTGACAACATCTTAGCTTTTTTCTTCGTTATCAGTTTCACACAGCCATTCCCATATGTTGATAGTATTTTCTGAATGTCATTCAGTGTGGCGAAATAATGCAGAATATAAATTTCTTTGTATGTAATAACAAACCTCTGCCATTGTTAATAAGGGATTATTCATATCCTCAAATTTCAAAAGCAAAATGTTAGCCTAGAAGCAAAATGCCAATGTGAATAAATTCAATTGATGTTATAAAGAAAAATCATACACAAATACATGTATATATAATTACATACATACACACATAAAACAAACATCTTGAAATAGATTGAAAAGCTTTGTGTAAATAAAATCTTTTTTTTAAATTGGTTAGCGATTTAACCAGCTGTAATACATGACAAAGTTAGACAGACGTAATAACTATTTCCTCTTTTTTGAAAAAGCAAGTTTAAATGTCAAATGCAAAGTCAATGGCACATGGATAATATGGTACATGCTTAAATGAATTTAGATCAAAAAAGCTTTTACAAATTTTTGGGCCTTATACTCCATTAGATAATTTCAACAATGTTCAACCAGCTGGTACTCCGCAGTTTCCCCAGCAAATTGCAGTCAGCAGAGGTGAACATAACGGCTAAATAAAACCTGACAATGTCACCACTTAAGCTTTACGGAAATGTGCCATCTCACACAAGGATCTGTAGTCTAAAATTTTAAAGAAATCATTTTGCAGAGTCAAACCACAGGGCTCACCATTACTTAGCTATTAGTGCAGCAAATTCCAACTATGGTAATTAAGCCATCGGTTTTCAGAACAGCTGCTCATTTAGGACTCTACGTCACTTAATTGGAGCATGAGACTCGCCAAACAGGTTCCAACTAGCATCAGTCGTGTGCACTTGTGTGGTCATGAGACATGTTTAAAACCACCATTTTTTAAGTAGCATCAGTTGCATGTGTTTGTGTTCAAACAGAAGCAACTTTCGTCTCTGATGGTTGGCAAGAAATAAGCAGCAAGACAATTTGCTCACTGTGTCTCAAGCATTCATGCTTGGCGTTGCCAGAAACAGCAGGAGTGAGAATGAAATGATATCAATACTTTAACAAATTAGGATCTACGAAGAATTTGAAGGTATCTATTCACAATTACGATGAAAATGAAGATTTGGAGGGTGCAATCATCGCTAGCATCGTATGAAGGCATTATCTGCACTAGGTGTCTGTGGTGATTTTATTCATTGCATATATCAGATAAATTCTTCCATTGGTAACTATTAGGAACTAAAACTCAATATTATAGTACTGCAGTACTATTGATAGTGTTCTAATTTGTTCTGCATTTCATTTAAATAATTAATTTGTTACTCTGTCTTTTTTTAAAAAAAACACCTTTTTGACTATTTCCATGAAACTCCAGCTAATTGGGTAGCCACTTAATCAGAAAGGTGGTATTCCAGGCTTTTTGGGGTGTCTGGAACACACCTCAATGATTAGCCATTTGATCCATGAGGCCAAGCAGAAAAAAGGCGACCTAACAGTTGTCTGGTTAGACCTCGCGAACGCCTACGGGTCTATTCCACATGACCTCATCCTAGAAGGACTCGACCACTACTACATCCCAGTGGCTATTTGAGACATGATCACCAGCTACCTAGGAAAACTCAAACTCAGATTTACAAACGTACATCAGCCCATTTCACAACTGGTTGGCAGGACCTCCAGAAGGGGATTCCAACAGGGTGCACCATCTCCCCCATCCTATTTATTATGGGAATGAGCCTCCTATTATCAACAGCAGAAGATGTAACCCGCAGCCCAACACTGGAGTCGGGCATTGTTCAGCTGGCCCTACGAGGGTTCATGAACGACATCACTATAACAACTGTGTCACATGTCCAAGCAAGATGGGTATTGGAAACCCTGGACAATGTAGCCACTTGGGTGAGGATGTCCTTCAACGCCAGGAAGTCCAGGTGCATGGTGATCAGAAAGGGCAAATTTAGCCTCCAGGTTCAGAGTGAGGTCATCCCTTCCATCGAAGATAACCCGATAAAATGCTTGGGGAAGCGGTTTAATGTGTCACTGACAGATGGGGCCAATGTCACCAATGCTGTGAAGCAGACAGACGAATGGCTGAAGAAGATCGACAAATCCCGACTTCCGGGTAAATTCAAGACCTGGCTGTACCAATACGGCATTCTGCCCAGGCT
Source organism: Mobula hypostoma (assembly GCF_963921235.1). Taxonomy (NCBI): domain Eukaryota; kingdom Metazoa; phylum Chordata; class Chondrichthyes; order Myliobatiformes; family Myliobatidae; genus Mobula; species Mobula hypostoma. Next base: position 33,934,058 of record NC_086118.1, on the reverse strand, counting down.
TCTCTGGCTCTTCACACTTTATGAGTTCCCCATGACTGCCATAGAGGGCGTCGAGAGGAAAACCAACAAGCACCTGCGGAGATGGTTGGGAGTTCCCCCAAGCTTCTCTTCAGTGGGCCTCTACATTCGTTCTGAGCAACTGCAGCTTCCCCTGTCATCTGTTGTGGAGGAATTCAAGGTGGCAAAATGCAGAGCCTTGTTAAGCTTGAGAGATTCCAATGATGTCTTGGTAAAGCAAGCAGGTGTTACAACCAGATCTGGGCGCAAGTGGGCAGCCAACGCAGCTGTGGAGGAGGCAGTGTGTTCTCTGAAGCTGCGAGATATCATCAGCAACCCCTGCGTTGGGCGGCAAGGCCTCGGCTCAGTTCACTTCCAGAAGTGGGGAGATGAAAGCATAAGGAACAGGCGAGACATGATACAGGCAGAAGTATGGATCTGTGAGGAAAAGAAGCAGATTTCAAAGGCAGTGGAACAAGCGTCCCAGGGTGCCTGGACAAAATGGGATCTGCCTAAGCGCAAGATCTCATGGGCAGAGTTATGGAGACTGGAGTCCTTCCGTATTTCCTTCCTCTTGCGATCCGTGTATGACACCCTTCCTTCACCATTACATCTGTACGCATGGGGGATGAGAGAGGACCTGAACTGTAAGCTCTGTGGTCAAAAGGGGTCACTGGCTTATATACTGTCTGGGTGTAAAACAGCTCTAACTCAAGGATGGTATAGTTGGCACCATGATAAGGTGCTTCTGGCTCTTGCTGACACACGAGAGCGGGAGAGATGCAAGAAGAGGACGGCTGGCAGAGATATGAGGAAGGCCGTCACCTTCATCAAAGAGGGAGCTAGACCTTTTGTAACCAAACAACCAAAGCCCAATCTGCTGCTAACGGCCAGGTCCTGGGAGATGAGGGTCGATGTGGGAAGGAGGTTGCAGTTCCCGGATGTGGTGCACACAACCCTACGCCCAGACATTGTACTGTGGTCAACCGAAGATAAGAAAATAATTCTGGTTGAGCTGACTGTGCCGTGGGAGGAGGGATGGGAAGAGGCCCATGAGAGAAAGGCCTTGAAGTACCAGTCCTTACTGCAGGAGTGTAAAGACAAGGGATGGCAGGCATGGTTGTTCCCTGTGGAGATCGGCTGCAGAGGTACCCAGCCAAATCAGCATGGCGGTAGTTGTCAGATCTGGGCCTGGACAAAAGGTGCAAAAAACAAGCAGCTCGTAGGATGGGGGAAGAGGCAGAATGAGCCTCTTGTTGGATTTGGAGTAGGCGAGAGGAGGGGAGCTGGAAGCCAGGAGCAGATGGGCAGTGATTTGGCCACCACTGCCAGCCCACCAACTGGAGAGTGTCATGGTTCAGGGTTGAAACACTCGGTGAAGGTTGGGAACCACCTGATGACATCTGCTCCTGGCTGAAGGCTATGGTTACCTTATAAGGTAACTGAAGAATGCACCCTAACAGGTGTATGTAACAAGTAATCTCTGGTTTGTACCAGTGACTTACAGGAAAGACTGGATGGCAACCGAGGAAGGTCGGTGACGCTGGAGAGACAGCTGACCTCCAGGAAAAACTGGCACGGGCTCACAAGGCTAGCAACCTTGTGGGCAGCACTCGCAAGAGGGCACCACTCAAGCTACAACTGAACATGAAGAGCAATACCCCCAGAGTCTCCCGAGAGCAGGGGAGGATGAGAGACTCAACAGGACGGTCATACCAGCAACGGCCAGGACAGGAAACACGACTATGAGGAAGCTAAAGCAAACAGCACTGACCGGAGAGGAATTCACAGTAAGGTGTCATTGCGGGAAAGTCTGCAAAAACATCAGAGGGCTCAAGATACACCAGAGCAAGTCTAGATGTGGATCAATGGTGACCCAAGTGCAGTGCACAGACTTAGTGTCCGGTGAGATGAAGGAGAATTCCAGCGAGGAAGCACCCCACAGAGCTGAAGATCTCTCCGCACTTGAGTCGCCTTAGTACCGAACAACAGACCAAGTGATTTCCTCTTCAGCTACCCCAATCCATTCATCAAGGAAAGACAGGATCAAATGGCCTAGATCATCAGACAGCGTCGCCTGGATCAGTTCGATGATGATCTAAATGGCATTCTGGAAGTTGCCTTAGCAGGTCCAGTACACAAAAAGATCGACTGACTCACAGCCATAGCGTACAATCTAGCTAAGGAACGATTTGGCCCAATGGAGTGGAAAGGCCAGCTGGAGTTACCGCGGCAACCAAATAGGAGGGAAACGGAGATTCGTTGCATGAGAGGCGAATTAAAGGCGCTCAACAACAGGTTTAAAACCAGCTCACCGGCTGAAAAAGAAGGTATCAAGGACTTAACCAGTATGCTGTGGGAAAAGCTGTGCAAACTCAGGAGGGTGGAAAATCTACGACAGCAAAGAAGGAAGAAAGAGAGAAGGAAGAAAGAGAAAAGGCGAGCACAGTTTGTGAGAGATCCATTCAGCTTCACCAGGACTCTTCTCGGCCAACAAAAATCTGGTATACTATCCAGCTGGAAGCCAGAGGTAGAGGAGTTCCTGCGGGAGGCACACAGCGACCCATGGAGGGGTCAGGGACTAGGAACCATTCGGGCTGTGCGTAGACCGGAAAATCCATCAATTGAACTGAATTTGAAGGAGCCTACATGGCAGGAAATCCAGGACATCATCCGGAAAGCTAAACCATCAGCTGCCCCAGGCCCAAGCAGCATACCTTATAAGGTGTATAAGAAATGCCTAAAGCTTCTTTGGAGGTTGTGGAAGGTCATGAGAAAGATCTGGGCCAAAGGTACTATTCCATCGAGTTGGAAATTGGCAGTGGGATGCTTTATTCTAAAGGAAGAGGTTTCTTCCACAATTGCCCAGTTTAGGACAATTTCTCTCCTGGATGTGGAATGTAAGATTTTCTTTTCTGTGCTCGCAAGAAGGCTGACTTCTTACATGACGCAGACCACTATATCAACACATCCATTCAGAAAGGCGGTATTCCAGGCTTTTCGGGGTGTCTGGAACACACCTCAATGATTAGCCATTTGATCCGTGAGGCCAAGCAGAAAAAAGGCACTTAATCAGGCCAAAATGTACTTGTCCCAATTGACCGGAATCCACTGTAGATCTAAAGTTGAAGAACTGAAGGAGCTCACTTGACATCCTTGGGCAAGGAGAGAGGAAACTGCTACTTAAGCTTTTACTCCATTGTTACACAGCGACCCCTACAGGAAAATAAAATACAATGCAATTCATGAGAAAAGGGAAGCATCTTCATGAACAGATAAAATGTCACAGCTTATCATCAAAGCAAACAAATCTGCACAGGAATTCTCTTAATTAAAATTTATTTAATGTAGGTACCAATGATTATTCTAAGAGTAAACTTTCTATATTTGTTCATAATGATGATTGCTGCTTCAATAAGTGATGCCATATTGGGCATATCAAGATGAAAATATTGACCCATTGCTAATAACTATCTCTCAGTAAGCTTTGTACATCTGATTTCCACAATCAAATTAATGCATCTATTCTTCATTGACTGAACTAGTGTTCAATATATTGTGCCAAACAACTTGGAAGATATTTTCCTTCGATAATTCAATAAAACATTCACTGAATTGGATATGAAGAGCTCTGATACCATTAGTGCCAGATCTCCCAATTATGTCCTTCAATTTTGATATATTTTTTCAGCATTTTCCACAGCTTTTAAAGAATAATTAAATTTGCAAAGCCTTATTTCAGATAATTGTAGCATGTACAAATGTTCATGTTAATTAACAGTAACAGCTGCAAATAATGTACAGACACCTACTGCCATGAATAGATTTAATCAATGGAAAACACCACCTTGAACGGTAAATCTTGACTTGGTGATCATTGTTCAATAAGATATAATTCTAAAATCAACCATGTTTTAAAATTGTTATTCTTACAATTTTATACAAACTAAAATAGGATTATGTACCCAACTTATATGGATAAATATTTAAAAACCACCAAATTTTCATAAATTTTGTAAGAAATGGAATATACTTTGCAAAAAGGGAGTAGGAGGCAATTAAGAAGGATGTTGGACTGCTTCATAGCAATAAAAAGCAGCAAAAGCTGTTAACAATTTAGCTGCTGCTAAAGGCCCTGCTTTTCATGTGTACAAGGACCCACCAACTTGCATCAAGTGAAAAGAAATTCCGTGGTTTATGTCTCAACCCAGAATAACCAATCAATCCTCCCCCCACCCCCACTCGGTCATAAAACAAAAATGCTTGGAATACTAGTCAGTTCAAACATAACTGCAGAGAAACAGATATTCTGAGGCAATAGTTGTCCATCATCTTATCTAATAATTTATTTCATTCCTGTTATGGGACCTTGAAATATGCAAATTAACTTGCACATTCCATTACAACTAGAGGCCAGAACAATTTAACCTACTAAATGGTCTATCTTTGGACTGCAGGAGGAAACCAGAGGATGGAGAGGATGGCCACGTAGTTCACAGGAAGAACGCAGAAACTCCTTACAGACAGCGCTGAATTGAACTCCAAATCCCAGAATGCCCCGAGCTCTAAACCAGCAGTCACTAATGGCGTCCCACTAACCACTCCAAAGAAGCACATTCACAATCTCTCCATCCATCCCAATGAAACATCACTTAAAGGAAGAAAGGAGATTGTTGAGAGGAAGCGCTAGCCATGTAGAAGATGGGCAACTGTATGAACATCAATTTGTGGACATTTTGAGGTTATTTCCTTCTTCCAAGCAGTGCATTAAACCAGTCACCATGTCAGGATTGTAATCTAGTTTTACAAATAGAAAGACTAAAACAAGGCTTGCTTCAACAATGTATTAGACTCTACATAACCCAGTCTCACTTCCATATGGGTAGCACGGTGGTGCAGTGGTTAGCACAATGCTTTACAGCGCCAACGACAAGGGTTCGATTCCCGCCACTGCCTGTGAGGACGTTGGACATTCTGCCTGCGTTTCCTCCCACGATCCAGAAGACGTATTAGTTGGTAAGTTAATTGCTCATTGTAAATTGTCTCATGATTAGGCAGGGATTAAATTGGGGGATTGCTGAGTGGCCTTGAAGGTGTCCATGTTGTATCTCAAAAAATAAATAAGTTCATTGGATTTTATATAAAATTTTCAAAGGAAAATGCTCCCATTTCCCAGTCTGGATGAACTTTGAGATTCAGGTGGACCCCTGATTTTAAAAAAAAGGCACTTTTGACATTTTTGCCGGAAATGAAAAGCAAGGCCTAACTGTCAACAAACACAGAAAAACTGAATAACTTCCACAACATGCCTGGCCTTCCTTACAAAATTATCAATAAAAAAAAACACAATATTAGTGTAGGGAGCATCTTCTGGTGCTCTCAGGCCACCCAGGCAATGAAATTTCAATGCATTTAAAAATTTAGACATTTAAATATCTCTGCTAAATGTGGATTAGCAATCAGGTGTATGATTATACTGATCAAATTAAAGGTGTTAAATTTTAATATATCAAGAGCAGTGTGCCCTCGGAGATGCATACAGTGGCATGCAGAAGTTTGGGAACCCCTGGTCAAAATTTCTGTTACTGTGAATAGTTGAGTAGAAGATGAACTGATCTCCAAAAGTCAAAAAGTTAAAGATGAAACATTCTTTTCAACATTTTAAGCAAGATAAGTGTATTATTTTAGTTTTGTACAATTCTACAGTGGAAAAAAAAGGGAAGGAGCACCAGGCAAAAGTTTGGGCACCCCAAGAGATTTGAGCTCTCAGATAACTTTTACCAAGGTCTCAGATCTCAATTAGCTTGTTAGGGCTATGGCTTGTTCCCAATCATCGTTAGGAAAGGCCAGGTGATGCAAATTTCAAAGCTTTATAAATACCCTGACCCCTCAAACCTTGTCCCAACAATCAGCAGCCATGGGCTCCTCTAAGCTGCTGCCTAGCACTCTGAAAATTAAAATAAATGATGCCCACAAAGCAGGAGAAGGCTATAAGAAGATAGCAAAGCATTTTCAGGTAGCCGTTTCCTCAGTTCCTAATGTAATTAAGAAATGGCAGTTAACAGGAACGGTGGAGGTCAAGTTGAGGTCAGAAATACCAAGAAAACTTTCCAAGAGAACTGCTCGTGGGATTGCTACAAAGGCAAATCAAAACCCCCGTTTGACTGCAAAACACCTTCAGGAAGATTTAGCAGACTCTGAAGTGGTGGTGCACTGTTCTACTGTGCAGCGACACCTGCACAAATATGACCTTCATGAAAGAGTCATCAGAAGAAAACCTTTCCTCCGTCCTCACCACAAAATTCAGTGTCAGAAGTTTGCAAAGGAACATCTAAACAAGCCTAATGCATGTTGGAAACAAGTCCTGTGGAGTGATGAAGTTAAAATAAAACTTTTTGGCTGCAATGAGCAAAGGTATGTTTGGAGCAAAAAGGGTGCAGAATTTCATGAAAAGAACACCTCTCCAACTGTTAAGCACACGGGTGGATTGATCATGCTTTGGGCTTGGGTTGCAGCCAGTGGCACAGGGAACATTTCACTGGTAGATGGAAGAATGAATTCAATTAAATACCAACAAATTCTGGAAGCAAACATCACACCATCTGTGAAAAAGCTGAAGATGAAAAAGAGCATGGCTTTTACAACAGGATAATGATCCTAAACACACCTCAAAATCCATAATGGACTACCTCAAGAGGCGCAAGTTGAAGGTTTTGCCATGGCCCTCACAGTCCCCTGACATAAACATCATCGAAAATCTGTGTGATAGACCTCAAAAGAGAAGTGCATGCAAGATAGCCCAAGAATCTCACAGAACTAGAAGCCATTTGCAAGGAAGAATGGACGAAAATCCACCAAACAAGAATTGAAAGACTCTTAGCTGGCTACAGAAAAGCTGTGATATTTGCCAAAGGGGGTGTTACTAAGTACTGACCATGCAAGGTGCCCAAACTTTTGCTTGTGGCCCTTTTCCTTTTTTGTTATTTTGAAACTGTAAAAGATAGAAATAAAAAAGTAATCTTGCTTAAAATATTAAAGAAATGTGTCATCTTTAACTTTATGCCTTTTGGAAATCAGGTCATCTTTTACTCGCTTAGCTATTCACTGTAACAGAAATTTTGACCAGGGGTGCCCAAACTTTTGCATGCCACTGTATCTCAGGTATACAGCAGATGCTGTTCATTGGGACCAGCACTTTTAGGTCCAATTAGCCAGTTTTACGGAAATAGTTTAAAAAGGTATAAAAAAAAGACAAACTACTGTTTAACTGAGTAACAAATTAGGTATTTGAATAAAATACAGAACAAATTTGAACACTACTTGTAGTTGTCTGTCATATCTGGCGATGACAAGAAACCTGTTTTTAAAAACAGGAAAAGTCATTGCACTGGGGCAGCTCCACTCTCTTGGCCTTGGAAGTCCAGGTCCAGTGGGATGGGTAGACGTCACAACTGGGGTCTTCCATGGTTGCAGTGGATGACCATGACTATTTCTGTGCCTTGTAATGCCTTTCACTCTCCTGCAATGTTGCAGAACTGCCTTCCAGGGCCATTGGATCTTCCTGAAGAGGTTATTCCTCCAGTCCACCAGAGCTGACTTTACATGCTAGGGCAGGCACGTGAAGGATCTTGGCCCGAAACATCCACTGTTTACTCTTTTCCAATAGATGCTACCTGGCAGGCTGAGTTCCTCCAGCATTTTATGTGTGTTGCTTGGATTTCCAGCATTTGCAGATTTTCTCATGTTTATATCCCTATCTCACTGGGATATGAGATCCACTGCCTTCCCTCACCTGATTTAGCCGGCCTGTCAAAGCACTGTACTGGGGTGTGGCCGCTGTTACATGCAGTTACTTGGAACCACAGGTAAGGGCTGAGTGTCCAAAGGGGGACCAAAGGTAACATTCTAGATGATTATTGATACCTTCAAAGTTTCTAACTTGTTAAAGTAGTGAAACTGTTTCATTTTCACTCCTGGCTGTTTCAGGCATTTCCAAACCACATTGAGCAAAACAGTTCTGCTTATTTCTCACCAGTTATCAGTGACCAAAATCACTGCTTTTTGAGCTCATGCAACTGGCATCATTTAAAAGCTGTTTGGTCTTAGCATGGTGTAATGTCTAACGGCCAGACAATCACATGCAACTGAGACACAAGATAGAAACTGCTCAGCGAGTCTTCTGTCCCAAATCAGCAGCATAGGGTCCCCAAATAAAGTAAGGGAATCCCAGCTATATTCTCGATTTGTTTTGTTAAGTGTTGTCACAAATAAGCAGCTGCCCTTATTAAACGATGGCCCGATTAACCAGACTCCACTGTACTTAGCTTTAAGCAGTGTATATTTGCGCCTATAGTTAATTATTAGATGTGAAGGTATCCAAATTTCACCACGCCAAAATTCACCATGAATTTTTAAAGTCATAGGAACAAATTAACAAAAAGTGATTCAAAACATTTTTTTGTGGTCAGCCTATATCTACAATTCACCGTTTTTTTAAAGAAAAATCAATGAAACTAACCAGTACTCTAAATGCATGGTAGAAACAGTTGGTAGAAACTTAGGACAGGTTTTTAGACTTTTCAAAAATCTGTCTATGTCAATGCAATAATTAAAATATTTAATTACTGGGCATTGCTTCAATACTTACTATAAGAGCTGCTCTAAATGTAGATTAATAATATATGATTATCAGATGTCCATATTATTAAACAAGAAGTTTTAAATCAATACAAATGGCTGTCATTACACAAAGTGTATTGCTGTGTATGAGTAATTAAAGTGCACTAAAATTGCTTTTCAAAGAAAAAGTCCATTTATCAGTAATACTTAAATTTTATAAAATAGAAACATTTATCATCATTCTTGTAGCAATGTTGCAGGATAATATAACCCAGTAGCATCATGATATATACTGGCCAAGGGAAATGCACCAATAACCAGATGGCTATTAACCATAAAAAGCTATTCCACCCCAAACACCCCATACCTAAGGAAAGTGGAAATTTGTTAAAAATTGTGGCTCAGTAACAATCATTTGGTAACCCAAGAGAAATTCTTCATCAATCTGTATTCTCCTGAAGATGAAGTGTTAATTTGTTAAAGCACTCAAGTCTTGATGTTGAATGTAACTGAACAACCCTCTTTCTTTGACGTGATGGAACAAAGCTTCTATTTCAAATATAAATGTATCCATGGTTCCAATAAAAAAATATTTACCACATAACTGAGGCTACGTCCACACTAGACCAGATAATTTTGAAAACGCCGGTTTCGAGTAAAAATGAACGGCCTCCACACTACGTGTTTTTCACAATATCTCTGTCCACACTAAAACAGATACTTAGGCAAATCTACTACTGGGCATATGCAGACACATCTACAGAAAATAAGCGAAGAGGAAACAGTATAATATTTACGTTTCCGCGGCGCCGTTGTGCTATTTCCATTGGTTAAAAACTAGAGTACCAACAACAGCGAAAGAAAATTTTCAACAATGTCTTCGAGGAATATAAAGAAAACCTCCGCTGGAAAAATCAGACTGGACTTCTTCATTCAGACAGACAATGGAGTCGAGCTGTTTCTGCGAGTTACAAACGACTACAAAGTCAGCAAAGCAATGGAGAACGTGGAGATATTTAATTCCAAACAAACTATTAACGTAGACATAAAGTAAACAACACATGCACGAAGCTGTCCTCTACCCAAGATCAACAAGAGATTGGAATCTTCTGCCACCAGACCTGCGCAGTATTTCTGACATTAATATTTTTAAAGATAGACTCAATCAAATGAATTTAGGGGATCTAGTCAAAAAAGCTCACTTTACAATTTAACTCTCACGCCATTCACACCGACTGCGCATTATAATCGGCAGAAGCAGAAAAAGCATTGTTGTTGTGGTGTTGTCATGACAACATTTTCAGATATCTCCATTTACCCCGTCCACACTGCAACGCGGAAGAATAGTTTTCAAATCTACACACTCTGGAGAGTGTTTTAGAAAAGCTCCGTTTTCGGGGGAAGAAAACGCTGTTTCAATGTGGACGGAGGGCCAAAACGAAGAGAAAAGGCTTTGTTTTCAAAATTATCCGGCGTTGTGTGGATGTACTCTTAGAGAAGGGAAGATTGGTGTTTAGCTCATTGTTGAAGAAAATATGAAAATACTCAAATCTGTAGGTTAAGAAGATTTCCAAACCCCAAATTTTAGAACAAATCAGAGAACCCATTACAAGTTATTATGAATTTATTTACATTTTTAAAGTACACAAATACAGCTGCAATACAAATAGGTTACCAGTATTTTGTTACCATTACACATTATACACAGACATTCTACAGAGGGGAAGCCAGCCACCTGAGATAACGATGGTCCATCCACACAAAAGAAAAATTGGAAGAGCCCGTTGTCTTGGAGGCACCACCAGTTAGGAAGAAAACATTGATTCTCATGGGAAACATTAATTTAACCACACACATTTACAAAATTAAATGATGGGACTGCTGAAATGAAGGGAAGAATCTTAATGCAGCAATGCCAGCTTAGCTGTGCTCCTGTTTTAACACGTCAGTGCGCATGCATAAATGGTAAGGCATTTCTTACTGTTCACCAGATACCCTTTCATGCCGCCTCCCAAGAGGCTGGTGAAATACAAACGTGACTGTTATAAACAAAAAAAAAGAACCGAACAAAGAAACCAAGCTGTGCATTTGATGAAGCACACACCCATTCATGAGTTAGGCTCTACTTCCTCCATTCCTTCAATGTGCCATCTGGAAGCTACACCAATGGCAAGAATGTTATAAAATTTCATTTTAGGCTGAAACCCAGTTAGCTTAATAAAAAAAAACTGAGCTGGATTCACTTTTGTCACGTATAAACATTAAAACAAAATCAAGATACAAGTTTTGAAGCATGCGCACTGGAATGTAAAATTTCATCAGCCCCCTTTTAAGCTAATGGCAGAATTCACATTTTTAACTGTACAAATCCTTCACAGCTTTTTAAAATACTTCTCTATGCCTAAATGATTAATGGAGATGCTATTAAGTCCTTAGGACAAGTATTCCCGAGAACAAACTATGTACCAACACTAATCAGAAATTTAAAAAATAATTCACCAAAACACAGCTTTACCTTTACTTTTTTAAAAAAAAAATCTTTATTCTTCCACATTTTCATTTTTAAGGTCACATTTTTTGATAAGCCTTGGCACTGCCTTTTTATTCCACACTGCTTTTGCCAGTTAAGTTGTCAGCCTCTTCCACAAGACACTAAATGGCCACTGGCACCAATGATCATTCAGCTTTTTATGACAAAAATAAAATGTGGAAGTTAAAAGTGTGCAAACAAATCTAGATACTAAACCAAAAAACATTAATTGTTACAGTGTACTACCAAAAACATTTTAAACTCAAGTTTAATACAAAAGACTGGAAAAAGCTTTAAATAAAATCAGCTGCTTTTTAAATTCACAAACACTCACTGCCAACCCTATGTATTACAGGATTTTTCAAGTCAGTCAATTCCATTTCAGATTCTCAAACCTATAGAGCACCACAGACATAAAAGCAGGACAACATTCTACTTATCTACATAGATGCTGCTTTCAATTTTAGCAGGGTGATACAAAATATTTAAACCAGGTATAGGTCTACAGTTGTACAGTAGAGTAATAAAAGGCTACATAACGCCAATCATGGAAGGAGAAGGGATGGCGATATCTATTCTATTTGCGGTAAATTCTGTAAACCGTCTTTAGAGCCCCTGCTGTTGACAGTGAGAACAATCTTTTAATTTGTATTTTATACTGCAGTCAGGCAAAAGGTCTCCTTGCGAAGATGTTCCTAAAAAAAACTTTTTAAAGTTTCCTTCCTGCACTTTAGTTAAAGGTATCAAGAGCTTTTCTTTGTCGGTTGGCTTTGTAGGGGGTCATGAATTTCAAGATTATAATGGGACATCAGCCATGCATTGTCCACCCTCCATGGTTGAGTCACTTTCATCGAGGAACAGCGGAATGGATGCCGCTGGAAGTCACCCGGGCTGGGATCTATCCAAAGAAACAAACAGAAACTAAATTAATTTTTTATAAGCATTAAGGTCCAATAGGTTTCCCCACAGTGGTACTGAGTAACTATCAATATATATTGATTGGGAAATATAGAAAACAATATGTGAAACAAAATGCATAAAAAGCAGGATTTGAACCAAATATCTACTTTCCTTAACACTTTCTCCATGAAGCGATTAGAGCCCAGCAGACATCCAAATTTTAAAAACACATTAAACAAATCATCAACTTCAAAAATATTTGGTACATATTAAAGAGCTGGCAACTTCTGCGGGAGAATACAGGCTAGTTGATATACTAGATGGTTTATGAAACAAAAGGGTCAAGCCATCGTAACCCGATTTTTTTGTGGACATAGCAAGAAAAAATTCTAATAATTCTGCAAATATTTGTACAAAAATTGTGAACAAATTCAGAGACCATAAAAATACAATTAAGGAATAAATTCACAGAAATGCCAGACAGTTGAATGGAAGACAAATCTCTGGACCTGTAAACTCCTATCTGTATTTCACTGTATAATCAGAAGCAGCAAAGAGTGAAAGTCAAAAATGCCAAGTCCATTAGGGTTAATCTTAAAATGCAACAGTTGAACTCCCAAGTAATGATTCTGCAGAATTTCCGTAAGATCCCCATGAATAGACATGAACAATAAATGTTGGCCTCGCCAGTGACATCTTGAACTCAAAAAAAAGTATTGATATTGTAAGTTTACGGGAAGCATGCATTTGCTGATCCTGGACCAGCACACATGGGCCTTGCCTATTAGGGCAGCTCAAAACAATACCAGACAGCTGCTCAAAAGCCTGGGTAATTGACAAAGCAGCTCTACTTTATTTAAAACAACACAAATTTAAATAAAAAATACTCATCCTAACTCCCTATTGATAAAGAAATCTTCCTAACCTACTTCAAAAACTTGACTGACAGATGAAATGCCATTTTTGGGTATTTTGTATGGCAATATGCATCTCCCTGTGTGGGTCTATAGTACACATAGGAGGTCTGTTTGTCGCAAGTACGGATTAAGTACCATTCAGATACAGAATATGGAATTCAGCTGAAATACCATCAATATTTTGACATTGAAAGTACAAAATAAAATCTTGCTTCTTAAACTTCCATTGGAATTTGTCAAAATATACTTTAAATATAAAGTTGACAATGGTAACACAGAGAAAGGTGTTTCAATACAGTACTAATCATTTCTTAGTTGTAAAAGCATGGGATTTCCAAATGAATTAAAAATATATACAATTAAAATAAATTTGTTTACAACTTTGTAATAATCACTTTGAAATTAACTTTCGGGATTTGCAGGCTTCACACACATGCAGCTAAAATATTCTCTAGCAAAATCATTAACAGACTTAAAATATTCTTCAGCCTTGAAGCATGATGAACATGTAAATGCAGATTTGCAGGAAAATGAATTGACATTTACCCCTTTACCTTGGATGAGAAGGTATTTCAGCCTTTAATGAATATTAACCATCTTCTGTAAGGTAATTTGTGAGAACCATAACAATATAATGATCAGAAAATTTGAATCATTTTAATGAAAACTATACAAAACTGTGTAAAAATGATAGTTTACTGCAGGGGACAAACAATTGACTAATTTGCATCACTCCAAAGGGTTAAAGATTCAAGACTATTCATTAATGTTCATTTTATAATGATTAAGTGATAAAGTCATGGTTTAAATTTTCTCCAGTATTTAAACTTCAGATGTACATTAACATTTAAATATATTTTAGCAATGATTACACAAAATTCCAAATAGTCAAAATTTCACCATCCTAAATGGGGATGTCAAATTAGAGTAATTTACAGATTTATGCAAATCACTTGGTAGCTTGCAACTCAGTGTGTAACTGAACAGCTAATATTCATCTCAATACACTTCCAATACTGCAATGTTAGTTATAAGCATTTATAAAAGTGAAAAAGAGCAATGTTTGTTTCGTGACAGCTGCTTCTGTAGTATTGGTGAAGAGTTTACAAGGAAGAACTAAAGACAAGTTAAAATTAAAAATTAATACATTCAAGAAACAGCTTTAGCTATTTCTTCTGAAAGTCTGTATCAATACTCATAGCTACCACTTTTTTCTTTAATAAAAAAGTAGTTGCTTTAAACTTTATGCAATCATTGATAATTAAAGAATGCTACCTTTAAAGATCCATTCACTTATGAGCCAATGTAAATTAACACACAACCAGTGTAAATGTACAAAGAAATTTTAGAATAACATTTCTCTCCCATCAAATTTGTTTTGAACACAAAAGTATAGTAACACTTGCAACATTCTCTCATGCAGAAAGTTCAGTGTTGAACTACGCAATGGATCAGAGCAGGACATTGTGCAACAAGACTTCACAAGCAGATCAAACCGGTCAAGCCAAAACTTTCAAAAGATCAAGTATCACTGCAGAAGTGGTCTACATCAACGCAAACTGGATAATGCAAACGCCAAAATATTTGAGAAGCCACAGTGCAATTTGAGGGAAGGTTGCAAGATTACAAGCAGGTTAAAGATCTGCAGTGGTTAGGGTAAAGCACCAAGCAATATAGTCAAAAAAATCCACCTGATCTTCCATTTTTAGCATGGAGATGTTGAAATACTTTCAATGTCCATGCTTGAAGCTTTTTCATAAACAGACCTGCAATGTAAAAATGAAGCAAAAAATGCCCTACACCCTAACCCTCAAAATATTATCACTACTAATGTTGCTTCAAAAGTGCATGCATATTATAAACCCAGATGTCCATCAAATATAAATTTAGTTCTCAGCTTTGTTCATACTGGCAAACATTTAGAAAGATTGAAGCCACTGTCTGACATCCTTCGCAAAAATCTGAATTCAGCTCAACTCCACCTCCTCCAACTGAACCAGACATAAAGACATGCTAAACAACTTGCTGGATAGTCTATGCTCATCGATATCCCGTCAATTGTTTAAAAAGGCCAAGTTTGACCAGCCTTGCCATCTCACTGTATTATCACATGGAAGCAGCATAGAATGGATAGTTACACATCTATCAACATCCAGTTGCCCAGAGCTAGTTTTGAAATCTTCTGAAATTGTTGGAAATTCTGAAACCATATTTAATATATAGCTTTACTGTAATAAGAGCTGAAGACTCCCAAGATAGTCAGTGTCTTCTTCCTTCATGGATCAAATACAAATTTGTATTGATCCACTGTTTAGTTGAGTGTGAACAAAGCACATACTCTACATATTTTTCCTGCAAACCTTTACATAAAGAGGAACTCATCAATAATTACCTGAAATAACTGAGGAAGCATCTTGGATGCAGAATGTAATTAGTGGAAAGCTCATGGCACTTTGAAGTATTTATATTTGATCCTTAGGAAAATTTGCCTTCCATCCTCAATCTCTTCTACTTTAAAGAGATGGGATTGAGATAAACTCACCCAGTGCTGCCTTCAATGCGTGTGGACCAGTTACATGCCATGATGCTCGAAGGTTAGGCTATTCTGATGTGGGGGAAAAGACAACCAATTGTAATCTTTGCCATACCCAGACAAAACCAACGTAAACAATGAGCTGTAATACTCCAGTAATCATGTATTCATTTAAATTAGCATGTTGGACATATTGCAGAGCTTGGAAATGGGGACCATGCTGAATTTATTGTAAGAACATAGGTCCCATTCTACACCAATAAACTAATTGTTTCATAACAGCCAGGACAGTATCACCAATGGACAAATTAGGGTACACGCAATGGCAGCATTTTAACTAATACAGACAGAAAACTGATAATTGTTCTCTTTAAATTAATTAAGGTTATCCAACTTTGGACATCTCTTGGTAAAGTAGCATGATAAACTAATGTTGGGTAATTTCTAGTTATATATTGTGACGAGAATACACATAAATTAAGATGTTAGCTGGCCTGGGCTGGCACCAGTGGGATCAGCAGTTGGTCTGCCACCTGTCTTCAGGAGAAAGAGAGATAAGGAAAACAATGGAGCAGCATTTGGAGATGTTAATGAAGGGACGGGAGAGGGTAACAGAAGGGGAGCTGTCAAGATCGGCTCCCCCTTTGAACCCTGAACTGTTTGAAGTGATGGACAGGCGATACCCCAGCAGGTGGATAAAAAGGGACAGGTTCGCTAAGGCAATACACACGACACCTGAGGTAACGAGACCCTGGAAGCGGTGCGTCTCCCACAAGTCGGTGGGAAGTTTTGGAAGGCCGGTTGCGGGACCAGGCCATAGACGCACAGGGTGGAAAGGCACGATCGGCGGGAACCTGGTGTGTGTCCACCTTTGCCTGGGTGCCGGGTTCACCGCAGAGAAACGATCGTATCTGGAAACGGAGGGGGTTACGGTCGGTGACCTCAGATGACATCACAAAAGGGCTCGCCCGAAAGCTGACTGCGAAGGTCTGTGTGGAAGCCGTTTGAATATTCATTCGTTTTGCTCTCTCTCTCCTTCCCCCACACTGTCCATCTCCCACGGCAGCGATTACTGCGAACTGAACTGAACTTTGCGTCACTTTGAAACTGGTCATTTACCCCTAGACAACGATAGAGCTTGATTGATCCTGTTATCTTAATTCTCTGTACATGTGTGTTTATCATTGCTGAACTGTTGCATTTATTATCCTTTTGATTAGAGTACTGTGTTGCTTGTTTCTTTAATAAAACTTTCTTAGTTCTAGTAATCCAGACTCCAACTGAGTGATCCATTTCTGCTGGTTTGGCAACCCAGTTACGGGGTACGTAACAATATGCTAGGCACTAAAAATCAACACTAAAGCACAAACCCAAGCAACATCTTACAAATGGTTTTCCAAAGCAGTTTATAAACTTCTGTACACTTATAAACCAACTGAACAAGACAATAACCTGGTGTGAATCCTTTAATTTCCACAAGTTGAAAACAATACACTCCTCATACTGCAGTGTAACAAAGTTATAACAAAGTTCAGATGAAGACATATTGATTGTCAAACCAGAGAGATGAGAGTTTTGAAAGTTTATTCACCCTTATTCCATTTCTCAGCTGCACATTGACAACATCATGTGGAACACTGCAGGCTCCACTCTCACATCATCACTTATCTCCCACTACTCCCAAAATATCCTTAGAGCTGAAATTTCCCCCAGTTAATATAGGGAAAGAGTAAAGCTGTTGCCCAAATTCTTTAATATTAGCCAAACCCAATCACATCTGATTGAATCAGTTAATACACAAGATTGGCATCTCTGTCTAAGATTAACATTAACAAAATATCCACACTATCATCCACTGCATATTACTATTGGTCATCCACTTCTACGTCTATGATCTTCTTGTCACCTAAACCATCATGCACAGGAGTACCAAAAAAAAAGACAACAATTGCTTCCGCTATTGTTTGCTTTCATAAGCCACCAATAATTTATGATACAAAAATGTGAATAACCAAATTTTTGCAGCTTGTAATCAGTTTCACCATATTTGTCAAATCAATGACATTAGCTAAAATTTAAGTTACTTGATTTATTTATTTTATTTTAGTGATACAGCAAGGAGTAGGCCCTTCGAGCTACACTGCCCAACATCCCTGATTAACCCTAACCTAATTACAGGACAATTTACAATGACTAATTAATCTATCTTTGGACCGTGGGAGGAAACTGTAGTACCTGGGGAAAACCCACACATTCCACAGGGAGGATGTACTCTTGAAATAAAGCTTCTCCACGGCCTCTATCTCCCTAATTGCCCTCATAACCACCTTCAACTACAGTTGTAAGTAAAATCTTGTGAACCCTTTGCAATTACCTGGCTTTCTGCATTAAATACTCATAAAATGTAGTCTGATCTTCATTTAAGTCACAAAAAGACAAACACAATTTGCCTAAACTAATAACACACTAACAATTGTACTCCTCGTTAGTACTGAATACACCATTTAAACAATCACAGACTTTAAGTTCAAAAAGGTTCACTGGGGTAATGCCTTCTACAAAAGCTATCTGGAGTCAGGTGTTCCAATCAATGAGATGAGATTGCAGGTGTGGGTTGTAGAGGTGCCCTGCTCTACAGAAAAGACACACAAAGTCAGGTTACTGACAGAGCCTGCTCTTCAAGAAAGATCTGTTTACGTGCGCCATGCCTTGATCAAAACAACTTTCAGAGGGCATTAGAAGAATTGTAGAGACGTATGAAGCTGTAAAAGGCTACAAAAGCATTTCTAAAGGCTTGAGTGTTCATCAGTCCACAGTAAGAAATTGTTTACAAATGGAGGAAATTCAGTACTGTTGCTACTTTCCCTAGCAATGGGCATCCTGCAAAGATCACACCAAGAGCACAACGTGCAGCACTGAAGGAGGTAAAAGAAAATGAATCCAACGGTAACAGCTAAAGATCTTAAGAAATTTCTAGAACTTGCTAAAGACTCTGTTCATACGTCCACTGTAAGAAAAACACTGAACAAGAACGGTGTTCATGGAAGGACACCACGGAGGAAACCACTGCGCTCCAAAACAAACATTGCTGCAAGCCTCAAGCTTGCAAAAGACCACCTGGATGTTCCACAACGCTTCTGGGACAATGTCCTGTGAACAGATGAGACAACAGTTGAACTTTTTGGAAGAGATGCACACTACTATGCAACACCAAAACCTCATCACAATTGTGAAGCATGGCAGAAGGAGCATCACGGTTTGGGGCTGCTTTCCTTCCTCAGGGCCTGGACAACTTGCAATTATTAAGGGAACAATGAATTCAAAATTATCAAGACATTTTAAAGGAGAATGTCAGGGTAGCAGTCTGTCACCTGAAGCTTAATAGGAGTTGGATGATGCAACAAGACAATGATCTAAAACATGAGTAAATCAACAATAGAATGGTTTAAAAAAGAAGAAAATTCTAGTTTTAGAATAGCCAAGTCAGAATCCAGACCTTAACCCAATTGAGATCCTGTGGCATGACCTGAAAAGTGCTGTTTATGCAAGGTATTGCAGAAATGTTGACAAATTGCAGCAGTTTTGTTTGGAGGAATGGTCTAAAGTAAACAGCATCTACAGGAAATGTTTGGTGGAAGTTATTGCTGCTAAAGGCGGTTCTATCTGTTATTAAGTATAAGAGTTCACATACTTTTTCCAGCCTGGATGGTGAAAGATGAAATAATGTGTTCACTGAAGACATGAAAAGTACAACTATTTGAGTGTTATTAGTTTAGGCAGATTGTGTTTGTCTATTATTGTGACTTAAATGGAGATCAGACCACATTTTATGAGTAATTAATGCAGAAAATCATGTAATTGCAAAATGTTAACTTTTTCTTGCAACTGTACTTTAATATGTATCTACAGAATAACTTCCTTGATTGTGTTTTTTTTTGATCACTCATAATGTGTTCTGGTCTTAATTCTATTTATTTGATAACATTGCCATGAAGGTTTTTAAGATATTTTACATTCTGAATGTTACAACAACGACCTAAGCAATCCCAAGACGATTTGAATAGGTGCTCCATTTTATTTTAAAACGTTGAAAGCTTGTTGTTAAATGGAAAATTAAAGGAAGTTAAAAGGCATTACTTATAATTTGGTAACACCAAATAGAAAAATTTGGAGACATAGCAAGATTACAATTTGCTGTAATAAACATCGTTAATTATCCCCAGCTTCAATGGGGGCTCTACAGGATAGATACTGCAATGGGGGAAAAAAACTATTGCGATCACAACTACAAGATATGCCTTTATCATAGAATCATCTATTTATTGTTATTCTATGACCACATTGCATTTAGAAGTCTGTGAATATATTCTAAAAAAAGTTCATCCTTAGATCCGTACAGCAAAGTTGATATTCTTCACGGGAAATGCGATTTTTTTTTCACGGCACTGTGGAGAACATATTCCCAGGTACTATAACAGCAATATCTAACCCAGTTAATACTTCTGTTATGATGCTCTCATGACCGTCTTAAAAATACCGTAGCACTCAAGGCAATTTGACCTACTCTCCACTATAACCTGTCTCATTTAAAACTACCTTCCAATCCTTGGTCCTTTATGTTACAACATTTGAAACATCATATAGGATGTGAATATTTTAACTTTTGAGCTCTGATGTGCTCAAATTCAAAAAGTTGGGAATAAGAGAAAATAGAATACTTTAAATTAGTGAAATTATGACAATTAGTAACTAATATCCAAACTGTTAAGTATTTTTAATACAAAAATCCCTGGAAAACAAAAAATATCCCTATACATGCAAGCAAATGATTTAGGACAACAAATGAATCCCACTTTATCCTAAACTGTTACTATTGCCCAAATCCTGAGTTTGCACACCTGTGATATAGATAATGCACATTCTTCTTGTGCTTTGAGTTATGTACAAAAACACTCAGAAATCATTCCAGTATTGCATAATATGCAAGCAGACTTCACTCTGATTGAAGCACAAATCACCAGCAGAGAAGCACAGATCACCAGCCTACACACAGATAGAGCACACTAGTTCACCACAAGCCAAACCAGCATGGCTGCTGCAAACCCAAAAATTGTTGCAATGCACTTTTCCATTTTTATGAAAATAATCCAGACACTGATAGCTAAGAGATGATTATCACCTCCATATTAGTGGTCTGTACACAAGTGAAAAGGGAAATGAGGAAGATGTACAATTTTCAAGGAAGCTTTAAAAGTGTAAAATTACTTCATAAATATCTCATTAAAAAGTTGGTGACTTTCAAGTTTTTAATGTTTTTTTTACAGAACTTTTTTGGGCCTGTTTGATAAATAAGCACTCATGAAAAAGATGCTATCTACATAAAAATCAAGTAATAATTTGAAAATTTAAATTATTTGGAAGTGTAACATATCACACTGGACATAAAACTTTCATTGAATGAATGGATTATTTTTTTTAAAATAAGGATTCCTGTTTTTGGCACCAATGGGCTGCGAGTTCTCTTTTACAATTACCAGAAATGCATCCTCACAACCTCCAACGTAACTCATCCAGAAACATCTGTAAAGGAAAAATCAGATAATACAATGTCTATTTATTTCACTACGTGTAACGATAAGTAATATTTGAGATGTTTTGAGGTGGGTGGGAAACGGAGAGAACACAGATGATGTAAATAATTTTTGGCTCTCAATCAGGACACTGTGCAACTTCCTCTAATGTGTGTAACTAAATATGCAATTTCATCAATATCCGCTGACAACTACTCACTTGCTGTGTATAAATGTCAAAACTGACGACTTTTAAGTTTCATCCACGCACATAGTAACTAACAAAGAAAAGGCTGCACGGTTCAGTTCAACAATACTCAAAGTCACTCATTCCTTTTTTGAAAAGTGTTGCTACAGAGTGCAGAAACAGGGTTAATCTATTTCTGATGCACCACAGTGAATTCATTTGAGGCAGCAATTCCCCTCTCAAGCAAATGTTACACAAAATGAACTTTCAACATGTTCATTTTTATCATTAACAGAGCTCCCAAATTACACCCATGATTGAAACATGAGATGAGGGCTTTTGCAGAAATGCAAATTTTACTCTAGAGGTCCATCTGATAAGAGTACAGATTTTTCTTGTGACCCACTTCCTACTTTGTTTTAAAAACTTGAATAAGGTTGGCTGCAAATGGAATATAGAAAAGGGAACTGAACAAATATGCCTTAAACTTAGAACAAGAATAGTCCAACTCATCTGGAGCCATTATTCTATATTAAAAATCAGCCTATTTTCCTATTAAGGCCTGAAACTGCTTTTTGTCTCATAATTGCATTTAAAAATATTATCAATTTAATACAAAGGCTTAGTAAAAAAATATAAATTAAGGTCATAAACTGCACCACACCAGATATGCTCTTGAATTCATAGGAATTCTTCAAAATATTGTTTTTGAATGTACATCAATAGATGTTGAACGCAAATATTGGACTCCCAAAGTCTCATTCTTTCAGCCACAAAATGCAATAGACTACTTTGGCCAACGATTACAGGTATTTGTCACTACCCTCCACTTTGTACGAGTTTGTAAAATCATGCTCAGAGGTACAGTTGTCTTCTTGTGTGCACACTCATACTTCTATGCAAGTGTGACTGTGCACATGCGGAGGTAAATTATGATTATTCGTTGAGGGCCATGAGCACAACAGAATTGTAAAAAATCTGTGTACTTATGAGAGTCTATAGGGAAACCAAATAATACTGAATGCAGAAAGCATGTAAATGGAACTTTCTCATAAAATATATGTAAACTGCCCGAGTGAGTAACATATACCTGATGCGCAAGCAAAGCAAAGATCTTCCAATCAGTCACTTTTTCCCAAAGTTTTCCCAAAACATTGTGCTATTATGAGATTCTCTTTCACTTTTAGTACAGTTAATTTGGTTAATTTGGCCATTGGTTAATTGGGCCAGCCACTTATTTGGACACCTCTGTCATTGAGAAAATAGCCGGAAATCCCATTATTTGGGACACTGTATCACTTAATTGGGACGGCAGAATGTTGCCAAACAGGTTCTAATTAGTGTCAGTCACGTGCACTTGCATGGCCGTTAAGGACACTACACCGTGTGTATAGCAGTTTTTAAATAGTGTCGCTTGCATGTGTTTGTGTTTAAAAAGCAGTGATTTATTTTGTCACTGATAGTTGGTGAGAAGTATGTAGCAAGACAATTCAGAACTGTATTGCTCGCTGCAGTTTCAAGCATTCAGGCTTGGAAATGCCAGAAATGGCTGGGAGTGAAAATGAAACAATTTCACTACTTCAACAAGTTATTACCTACGAAGCATTTGAAGGTACCCACAATTATCTTGAATATTAGAATGAAAATGAAGATTTGGAAGATGCAATTGCCGAAAGCCTTGCAAGAAGGCAGTCTATTATCTGCACTAGCTGTCTGCACCAATTTTGTTCATTAACAGTCAACCAAAAGACATACATACAATGGAACAATTCCTCTGTCAATAACTATTAGGAACTAATACTGTTTTATAGTACTGTAGATGTATTGGTAGCATTCTGATTTTTTAATATTTCATTGAAATACATAATTTGTTACTCAGTTAAACAGTAATTTATCTTATTTATAACTGTTTCCATGAAACTGGATAATTGGGGCAGCAGCTTAATTGGGCCAAATATACTAGTCCCAATGTGCCCCAATTAACAGGAACCCACTGTATATGATGCAACAATTCATGTTCAATGATCTTCATAAATGTGAATAATGAGAATGATTCATGGTTCAGAAGTCAACCAGATTTTTCTATGCAGGGCAACTAGATTTCATTTTTGTAAATTTATAACGAACTGCAGCCTCCTTAAGATCCAATATTTTATTCATTAACTTAAGTTATTCAGGCACCGTGACAATGCTAATAAATGACAGAGCCTAACAAATGCACCTGGCATGTTAGTAGCTGATTTCACTATCTTTTGTTGCATTGACAATGCACTTCTGCGACATCGAGGTATTCTTGAGAATAATTCAGGGGGCAAAATAAATTGCTGCAATTGATTTAATCATGGGAGATCAATATTTGGAATGAGAGGGCAAGATCACCTTCATATACATATTTCAACAAAATCTACATTTGAGCTAAATGTCTTGCGGAAGAATAATGGCAGAATATAGAAGTGCACGCATTTTATTGATGGTCAGAGAAACCTATGAACAGCAGAGAATATCCTGTTTCAGGACAGATGTGATTCAAGTATCAGTCCCATATTAAGTTGCTGGCAAGAATTGCAAAAGTATGACTTTAGTTCCACAATGTGAGAACATGTAAACAAAAATATGAATCTTAATATTTTATGAATGGGATAGATCAAAACATAGCTATATTTTATTTAGTATTCTTAGCCCAATCTCAGCTAACATTTTTCGAAGTTCTAAATGGATTCCAAAGCTTATCATGCCCTAAACATAACAATAACCTGAAGGAATCGTGCTCTTTAGTTGACATCCAAATTAAGTTTCTGATATTGGAACATTCAATGCCATGCCATCTTAAACACTCTAAATTTGCAGAGAATTTTCTTCAATTTAAAATGTTGCGATTACAACATTTTATTGTCCATCCAGGTTGCCCTGTACAATTAAGTGGCTTATTAAAAGTAACTTTTCTGCTGTGAGAGGCACATGTAGACCAGCATGTTTCTTTCTCCAAAAGACAGAGGTGAAGTAACTGGGTATTTACGAATATCTTTACATATCCTTGATCATCTTTATTGACAACTGCTGGTCTTCTAATTTCTTCTACACTGTTGGCCAAAGCATCATCTAAAGCCAACAGAATTTCAAAAATCCCTTAAAGCAACGAGAAAATGCATCATATTCAAGTTAAAGCTTTGCAAGGAATATACCTGTGATGTTGACATTCGTGATGTGTCCTGACGTCCAGTCAAATCTGTTGAGGAAACATTAACAGCTGCGCCACGATGCAACCTCATGCTCACTTTCCGCTCCCGTTCCATGCCAGAGACAGGGCGTGGAGATGTATTAGCTGAAGGAATAAACAGCAAGACATCAATTACAACCTACTTCAGAGGCAAGAGTTTGTCTGGTGTAAGTGTCCAAGTTTGTTAACTATTTACAGTTGAGACCCAGTAATATTTCTAAGGAACGAGGTATCTTAAAGATCAATTTCAAGCACATTCTCTAGTTGTGCAGAAAATGGTAGATGATACTATTTCAAAAACCCATTTCTAAATGCTTAATTTACAAATTTATGGCTTCACATGAATGATTTTCAAACCTCCAGTTTTCCACAGGAATCAAATTTCAATTAAAACATTCAATTAAAAAATGGTCAAAAGTTCAGTTATAAACCATGTATTTAATTACATATTATTTTAGACACCAGTATTTCAAAATCCAGTGTTGGATTTAACCTGGTTTGGCAAACTAAGCCCATATCAGTAATTAGTCCATATGAGTGAATTAACAATATAGGCACAAAACATTCAAAAGATTAACATTTTAGTCTCTTGTATAGATGGAGCATTTTGAAAATGGAGATCTGCAAATTGACGGATCATAATTTAAATGTGCAACTGAAATATGAGAGATCTTCTTACTTAAAAAGATCACTTAAGTTCACTTTGAACTTAAAATTTTAAAAAAATCAAAAGTTGCCGTATCTTAGGCAGCTGCAGTAAGCTCTCTTCATAGAGCAGTGAATTAACTACACAATGGCAATTCCCTTTCTCAATCATAAATGACTAGCTGCTATCTTGCAAAGCCATAATCATCTATACATTTATATAATCTGGGCAGCTATTAGATACAAATTTCATTAGACTTTTTATCTTCTTGGCAATATACAACCTGTCTTAAAAAGCATCACAATTAGGAGCAAAGATTCCATTGTAATCTTGGGGTTGAAACAAGATGGTGGAGAAGCAGAACTAGTGTTTGAAATCCCATGCCAGGTCCTTGCTGGTTTTTCCCACACAGGTAGAAAGCTTAACTTCAGGATGGCAAACAGTAGACAGCGTATGAATTCTAGAACATGGTGGCTAGCAAGGAATCCAAATGTGTGTGAGTGTAGGAAGGAAAAAACTTAAGTGGAAGGAAGCATTCAGGAGGAGAAGCTACTGAAAGCAATGTAATATAAACAGTATTGTAACGATACAAAATGGAACTGAGCAAGAGCAGTCACAAATGTGGGTTATAAAGGAGATGTCCAAGGAGATTGAGTTGGTAAATGCCGTCAAATGCTCAAGAATTACAGACAATGAGAAACACATTAAGTGCAAAGATAAATCATGTCTATAAGTCGTACAAGGTTTCAACTGTGATTTTTGTTAAACGAAGTGAGGTAAATACTGATTCCAAATCCACAAAGAACAGAAGGCAAGACAAGAGCAAGGCAATGCATCCACTTGAAAAAATGCAAGCTCTTCACAATGATTTTTGAGGTGCAAAAATTGTGAAAAATAACATCCTAATAATCTCTATCAAAAAATAATCTGAGTTTCTCCGAATCTTTCTCAGTTAGAATTCACAATTTCCATCTATGGCACAAAATCTCCTACTTTCATAATAATTATATTTTCCTGCCAATTGTGAATACACAATGCTGGACTTCTTGCTCCAAATGTAAATAATTATTTGGCATCAAGCAGATGAAAGGACTTCAGTGCAGTTCTCCACTTTGGTAATACTGGGGGTGTGTTCTGGAGTCTGATGCAACAAAAGGATACTAAAGAACTACCATAGGTCTAAAGATTGACAATATGACTGCCCTTTTATCATGCATTCCTATAATCAGGAAAAAACTGTGGATTCATAAGACTGTAAAAGGGAGGCGTAAAGCTCGTTTCAAGTTGGGGGGGGTGAGAGGGAGAGCAAGTCAGTGCAAGATGTGATTCACTGGTAGACCTCTGCTATATCTGCAGTGAAGTGCAAGATAGAATTCCCAAAATAGAAGTGTTTTTAAGCAGTGATTCCCAACCTTGTCTTCAAAAAGTCTAACAGGTAATGCAATGTGAAAATTCATTTTACAAAGGGTCAGACTAAGTAAGAGGTTGGAAAGCTAAATTCTAACAATTTCTCCAGCACATTTTACTTAAAACTTGTAGATAATTCCTGAATATTCTTGTCTTACCTTTCTTTTGGCTGCATGTCAATATTCACTAATCAACAAAACACAAGTGCTTATTAGTTTTCAAAACTGAAGTTCTTAGCAATTATTCATATAACCATAAATACAAGCAGAGATAATCTGTTTTAGCTACAGAAATAAGATTATACATTATTAGATGCTATCTGAAAAGCAAATACTTGCATTTATATAGCACTCACAATCTCAGCACATCTCAAAGTGCTTTGTGTCCAATTAAGTATTCGCTTCAATTACAACTTCCTGATTTATTCATTTATATATTGCACACAATTAATCATTTCCAATTCGTGTCAGTCTTCCATTCTGTACCACTCCAGTTTCCCTAAAGCTGAATTTGTTCTTCTGATTTATTTTTTGACAATGGAACCTTTAAGAATGAACATGTACTGAAAGATGCAAGGCTTCCTTGCTTTTAGAACAATCCACACTAAGATTTCAACATTATGATCGACGTAATAAAGCAGGTGACTCAGACATTCTTGCAGCTGCTTCTGAAGTAAATTCAGTTAATGATTTACCAGTATGAGACGTGGGTGTAAGCGGTGTCTGTGGTGCCACTTCCTGATTTCCTCTCAGTCTTCCAGAGGCAGTTGAGGGTAATCCACGAGCTGCTGGATTTCGACTGTGTCTCATTCTTTCCTCACGCTCCCTGCGTTCCCGATCTTCATCTGCTGCTCTGTTGGCTCCCTGAAATGATCAGGAAAGAAACCTTATGCAACAACGTGTCAATCAATTTCCCATCTTTAAGAACCAGTGGCTAATTAAATTTCCAAAATTACAGGTGTCCCCCGCTTTATGAAAGTTCGCTTTACGCCACTTCACTTTTACAAAAGACCTACATTAGTACCTGTTTTCGCTAACCAAAAGAAACCCAATGTGGATTTTCGCTTTTACGAAAAAAGACGCCTGCTTTAAACTCGTAAACAACAGGAATTCTGCAGATGCTGGAAATTCAAGCAACACACATAAAGGTTGCTGGTGAACGCAGCAGGCCAGGCAGCATCTCTAGGAAGAGGTGCGGTCGACGTTTCACGCCGCTTCGGGTCTCGGCGTGAAACGTCGACCGCACCTCTTCCTAGAGAGGCTGCCTGGCCTGCTGCGTTCACCAGCAACTTTTGTGTGTGTTGCCCACTTTAAACTTGTGTTTATGCCAAGAAAGACTACCATGACCGTGAAGCCTTGCGCGGGCAGGTGTGTGCGCATGTGCCGATTTTTTTCTACAAATTGGTTTTGGCTAAATCTTCCCAATTCTGATAAGTGAAGCTACACTACACATACATTATTTCTACTTTATGTAGGCTGTGTACTTATCACATCATTCCTGCTTTTACTATATGTTAGTGTTATTTTAGGTTTTATGTGTTATTTGGTATGATTTGGTAGGTTCTTTTTTGGGTTTGGGAATGCTCAAAAATTTTTCTCATATAAATTAATGGTTCTTCACTTTATGCCATTTCAGCATATGAAAGGTTTCATAGGAACGCTCTACTTTTGGATAGCAGGGGAAACCTGTATCTATATAACACACTGCTTTTATAGGACTAATAATAGAAGGGACTCCTAAGAAAAGAACACTTGTTAGTTAAACATCAACCATGCTAAAAGTTCCTTAATAGGCAAGTAGATACTCATTAACTGAAGCCCTGTGCCTTCAGTAGGAAAACTGATTGTTATAAATGCTTCAGGGTGGACTTGTAGTTTAAATTACATTCTCAGGAGAGGGGAAATTAAACACAGCTGAAGTTAATGCAGATTTTAATTTCTTAAAATGGAAAAGTGACTCACAAATAATTCAAAATAAATGCAACAAAAATCTGCATAATGGTTTTGAGAAGCTACACGTGGTTTCCAAAGATTGTTGAAGGTGTAACAAGAGAGACATAAATAAAGAATTAAGATGAAAAGTAACAGAAGTTCAAATCCCCTTCTCGACCACCACTTCAGGCTATAACAGGCAGGAACAACTTACCAAAAAAAAAATCGCAGATGTAAGCTAATATTACAAAATTGAACAGAAGGAAAGCTGATTGCAGTAGATAGTTATATAGTTAGCAAAAACAAGAGTGGGCTAATGGCCTTCTACACTATAAGCTTAACAATTTTATGATTTTAGTTAAAAGTCCATTTATCCAAACTAAGAAACCATTTGTATTCCTGTGTTAGCAAAGGATCTTTAATCAAAAGTAAAAAAAATAGCTTGAGGGGTTCAGATGAATATTATTTTTCCCAAGTTTGCATTCCCTTTAGCATTCCAAGTGGCAGTGGAGATCACACTCTTAAACTCTGTAGTGAGAGTCAATCTAGACACTTAATGGGAGATTGAAAAGCGTTGACGCAATAGAGACAACCAGATGGTATGTTGCCTCCTGGTGCCAGGATCAGGGATCTTTCAGATTGGGTCCATAGCATTCTCAAGGGAAAGGATGAGCAGCCATATGTCCTGGTGTATATTGGCACCAATAATAAGGTGAGGAGGTTTTAAGGAGCTAGGTAAAAAGCTGAGAAATGGGACCACCAGGGTAGTAATCTCTGGATTGCTGCCTGTGCCACATGCTAGTTAGGCAAGAATAGAATTATTTTGCAGGTAAATGTTTGGCTGGTGCAGGGGGCAGGGTTCAGATTTATGGTTCATTGGGGTCTCTTCTGGGGAAGATATGACTTGTACAAGAGGGATGGATTCCACATGAACCTGAGAGGGTCCAATATCCTTGCAGGCAAGTTGGCTAGAGTTGTTCAGGTGGGTTTAAACTAATTTGGCAGGGGGATGGGAACTGGAGTGATAGTGCTGAGGATGAGGTGGTTGTAGTTGGTTTACAAACAGAGGCAATGTGTACTGAGACTCCAAGGAAGGAGAGGCTGATGACTGGGCAAAACTGCAGTCAACAGGAAGGTAGAGGGGATGGTGTTGCTCTGTTGGTAAAAATTGAAATTAAATCATTAGAAAGAGGTGACATAGGGTCGGAGGTGTTGAATCATTATGGATACAGGTAAGGAACTGCAAGGGTAAAATGACCTTGATGGGAATTACAAAGAGGCTCCCAAACAGTAGTAACAAAGTGGTCTACAAATTACATCAGGAGATAGAAAATGCATACCAAAAGGGCAATGTTTCAATAGTCATGGGGGATTTTAATATGCAGAAAGATTGGGAAAATCAGATTAGTGCAGGATTTCAAGAGGTGGAATTTCTAGAATGGTATGAGATGGCTTTTTACAGCAGCTTGTGGTTGAGCCCACCAGAGGATCAGCTGTTCTAGATTGGGTGTTGTGAAATGAACCAGAATTGATTAGAGCGCTTATGGTAAAAGAACCCTTAAGATCAAAGTGATCATAATTTGTCCAAAATTCACCCTGAAAAAGAGGAGTTGGCTGGAAGGGGACACTGGCAGAGATGACGGCAGAGCAGTAATGGCTGGAATTTCTGGAAGCAATTTGGAAGGCCCAGGATATATACATCTCAAAGAGGAGGAAGTATTCTAAATGCAAGATGACACAACAAGAGAAGTCAAAGCTAACATAAAAGCCAAAGAGAGGGCATATTGTATAACAGAAAGGAAATTATAGGCCCATTAGTCTGACCTCAATGGTTGGGAAGATATGAGAGTTGATTGTTAAGTATGTGGCTTCAGGGTACTGGGAGGCACATGATAAAATAGGCCGTAGTCAGCAGGGTTTCCTCAAGGGAAAATCTTGCCTGACAAATCTGTTGAAATACTTTGGAGAAATAACAAACAGAATAGACAAAGGAGAATCAGTTGATGTTTTGTATATGGATTTTCAGAAGGCCTTTTGACAAATTGCCACACGAGGCTGCTTAACAAGCTATGAGCCCATGGTATTACAGGAAAGATTCTAGCAAAGATAAAGCGGTGACTGAATGGCAGGAATAAAGCAAGCCTTTTTCTCCTTGGCTGCTGGTGACTAATGTTCCCACAGGAGTCTGTGTTGGGACTGATTCTTTTTATATGTCAATGACTTGGATGATGGAATTAATGGTTTTGTTGCAAGGTTTGCTGACAATATGAAGATAGGGGGAGGGGCAGGTAGTTTTGAGGAAGTAGAGAAGTTACAGAAGGACTAAGACAGATTAGGAGAACAGGCAAAGAAGTGGCAGATGGAATAGTGTCAGGAAGTGTATGGTCATGCACTTTGGCAGAAGAAATGAAAGAGTTGACTATTTTCTAAATGGAAAGAAAATACAAAAACAGGCACAAAGGGACTCGCAGACCTCGTGCAGGATTCCGTAAAAGTTCATTTGCAGGTTTGAGCCTGTGGTGAGGAAGGCAATAGTAATGTCAGCATTCATTTCAAGAGGATTAGAATATAAAAGCAAGGATGTAATGTTCAAAATTCATAAAGCAGTGGTGAGGCCTCACTTAGGAGTATTGTGAACAGATTTGGGCCCCTTAGAAAGAATGTTTTGAAACTGGAGAGGGTTCAAAGCAGGTTCATGAAAATGATTCTAGTTTGAACGGCTTGTCATATGAAGAGCGTTTGATGGCTCTGGGTCTGTATTCACTGGAATTCAGAAGAATGAGGGGTGACTTCATTGAAATCTATTGAATGGTGAAAGACCTTGACAGAATGGATGTGGAAAAATGTTTCATATGGTACGAGAGTCTAAGACCAGAGGACAGTCTCAAAATAGAGGGGCATTCTTTCAGAATGCAGATGAGGAGGAATTTCTTTAGCCCTAGAGTGGTGAATCTGTGGAATTTATTGCCACAAGTAGCTGTGGAAGCCAAGTCTGCGTGTATATTTAAGGCAGAGGCTGATACGACTCTTGATCGGTCAGGGCATGAAGTGATATGGGGAGAAGGCAGGAGATTGGAGCTGAGAGGAAAAATGGATCAGCCATGATGAAATGATGGAGCAGACTCGTGGGCCAAATGGCCTAATTCTGCTCCCATGTATTACCGTCAATTACGAAACCACCTTGATCAAAATAATTAAAGGACTCAAGACCAAGAAGGATTATGTTATTTAATAAACAGGTTATCAACCAATATGAAGTAAATTTCTAATACCAAATCAGAACTAAACTTTGAATTTTTATGTAATATATTGAACAGTTACCCAAAACAGAATTACACATACAAACTTAAGCATATTCCAGTCAAAGACATAGTCATACGAAAAGCCTTGTCGGTGGAAGAGGTTTCGAAATAACTGCCTTAAGTAAGAGTAGTCCGGTTTGTCATCAAAACGCAGGGAGCGGCAGAAGTTCAAGTATGTGGCAAACTCAGCTGTGTGGAAATGAGAAAAAACACACAGTAAATTAATTCGTTACTTTCCTAAATTTCATTCTACATTCATTTACTATCTTGCTGATGGAATAGGTTCATAATTAACTGACTAAATATTATCTGACAAGAGGAAGACAACAAATATGGTCAAATTTACAATGGATGGTTACTGTCATATCTGAAACATGAGCTACACTTCATGTTTAAAATTGATTAGTAGAAATATTTTAATTTTACCTATTTACAAAACCAACAACATTCAAGAATCAGACCCTCTCCCTAAACAAAGGAACGACAATATGATGGGGGGGGGAGGGAATGGGAAAAGGAGAAAAGGGGGTTGGGGTTGGCAAAGAAAGTAATTTCAAATAAAAGACAATAATTTCAAATAAAATACAGGTTCTCTAATTAAAAATCCAGTGAAAATCTGGCTTCAATGTAACACCTATTCTACACATTTTTGCTGTTAACTCCTTCAAAAGGTGTTGAATTAGGTCAATTTTCTAAAACCCTTTGTGTTATATAGAGGATAGCAATAGAGGGGTGTTATTCTGACTGGAGCTCTGTAACCAATGGCGTTCCACAATTTTTATTGATAGGATTTATATTGCTCATGATTCATCAAAAACCCAAAAGTCAATCTGTTCAGGTTTTGCCAGGACCTTAACTCCAGACCTCACCCCAGGATATAACTGAGTGTGATATCAGAGACCTGGTAAAGCTGACACGAAAATAAAGGGGAACACACTTCAAAGGTTAACAATTGTGGTTGCTGGAGATCTATCCACAGGCACTCCTTGCAACCATTTCCCAAATCCAACTTTCTTCAGCTGCTTTAGTAGAAAGGTAAGAAAATGTGGGTGTTCACTGGCTGATGCACAATGTTCAATTTAACTTGCCTTCAACAAAATAAGCATCTACACTTGCTTTTGTCAAGATAGAGACAGTAAGCAATACACGGAAATACTTTAAGTACCACCAAAATTTCAGGCAATGAGCATCTTTGACACAAGATAGCACAATCATCTACCTTTGATAATCAAAAGCAAGTAATTCATCGTCAGTCACCCCATAGCTTTTCCACTAAGAGTGTGATGGAATATTTTCTCTTTGCCTTCAAAACCGAAGTTCCAACAACATGGGCTCAACAGAAAAACTAAACAATTTTGATCAATTCTCCATTTATCCTCTAAACATTTGTGTCATTGATAACTGGTACTTTGTGGCTGTAGTTACACGTAACCTACACCACTTTCAAGTCCCCAGGTTGCACAACAATAGTTGGGAAATAAATTACTGTTCCTTCATCACTAGATCTAAATCCTGGAAATTACCGCACATCTAAGCAGTGGGAGTACCTTTATCAAAAGCATTGTAGAGGATCGAGGGAGTGGTTCGCAACCCCCTTCTTCAAGGGCAATTAGGAATGAGCAATAAATGTTGGTTTTATAGGAGTCTAAATAATGGTTAAATACAGAAAAATTAGCATTACCTCACAGGATTTGGCCGAGCACAGATAGAAATTCAGCTCACAATTAAAATGGGTAATGTTTAATAGGTATTCTGAGGGCTTCTTTCACAACCATTGATTTTGGGAACCATCAAATTTGAACCAGTTACTATGTTGTAATTATGAATTATGGCTTGCTTTCCAGAAACTATTATGACAAATCAGAATCATATGACAAAAAGAAAAAATATTTCAACTGTCCATTTCAACATGGCCTTTACATCATAGATCTCTATGCACATCACTATTACACTATGCTTTTACAGTGACACATTTTTATGACCCCAATATTTATACTTACATGAGTAACCTTTGCACAGAACTTCAATGGGTGTTGACATTTTCTTTTCACTGATGCGTTCATACTTCTGTCTTTTTGTTGCTGCCTTTAGGCCTTGCCAAGGTAACGACCCCAAGTTGAAGTACATCAAAACATAGCCCAAAGACTCCAGATCATCACGTCGGCTTTGCTCTAGAAAAAAAAATGCGAACATCAGTTTGGTACACTATTAAATGACAATTAGAATGTACATCAAACTAATAATTCATGTATTTACAAACTGGATTTTGTTGGAAAAGGTTACAGTGCAAAATTTTAAGTTCAGTACATCTTAAAGTTCAGTAAATACATATTTTGTCAGGCAGAAAACAATGTTAAATATCATGCTGTAACATGTTTCAGGACATTTTCAAAATGATTCGTACAAATTAATTGCTCAGAACCACAACATCTTGGCAACAACAAAAAACAGCATGTCATGCTTCATAATGCCATAACATCTTGCATCGTGGAGCAGTGAGATAAATCAATTCTCTGCTGACTGGAAAAAAAATCTGAGATCTTGTTACCATTCAAACATGCGCATGACATGCAGAGAATAATAACCAAAAATTCAAGCATTTCTAACGCACAAGATAACAGAGGAACACTGGTTTACATACCTATTCCCAGATGTGTATTTATTGAGGCATATCGAGCTGTTCCTGTGAGGTTCTTATTTTCACGATATGGTATATGTTGATGTGTTCGAGCATCTCGGTATTTTTTTGCTAGCCCAAAGTCAATAATGTAGACTAGGTTGCCTTTCTTTCCCAATCCCATTAGAAAGTTGTCTGGTTTCACGTCACGATGGATGAAATTTTTTGAATGAATGTACTCAATTCTGCTGATCTAAATACAAGGAGACAAAGGAGATTTTAACAGAGATGTCAAACAGCACCTTTAAAAAAAATTAAATCAACCCTTGCATCCGAACCCCCCCCTCATAGCTGGCAAAATGGGGAAAGTCATTCTTCAAGCTTCTGCTTTGGCAGTACAGGAAGACTCATTGAATGGCATAGGACTAGTCATCTCTTCCATTCACTTTCCCCCAATCCCTATCAACCTATCCTATAAAAGGCAAGGTAGGGATTTAAAATAAAAATTAACTCTGGATTCTAGCTGGGAGACAAAACTCCAACTATGTAGCTGTTAAAAGGAGCCATTGTTACAAAATTCCTAATCCAACGCTGTTATTAATATGAACAGGAATGGTGTTAAATTGAAGTTATTCACTTGAAAACCCATTTATTAAGACTCATACTTCCTTCACCTCATCCATCACTTACAACAGTAATTTCCCTCTTAATCACATTATACCTTCCCCAAACATGCTTCCTCAGTCATTTGGCTTGTTCATTGGTAAATAATGTTGCAATTATGTTGGCTTACCAGTAGACTACAACAATGAAATGAAATGCAAAAGGAGAAAACGCAAATAGTATGGCCCCTCTGAATTTTGAAAGTAACCAAAGTTCTTGCATTGTTAATTTTCAATGTTTGGGGAGCACAGCTGGAAGTGCCTGCTTTCTCATGATAATGGACCTCAAACTGCACATCTTAAATTTACATGGGAATCAGACTGGTGTTGGACTCCCCAAATATCCTGGCACTTCTGCATCAATGTTTACCCAAAACAATTTGCATTGATGCAAAAAGTGGTAACATAACTACACCTGTGCAGTCAATCAAGAGCCAGATGGGGTTCTTGGAGAGGGGTTCTTCCATCCTTGCTCCTTTTCTGGTCGAGAAGCAACCTAGTTTCCACTTAGCACTTTTCCACAGCTGAAACCAGGAACACAGATGGGAAACAGCAATCACAAACCCATCTTTTACTACTTGAAGCCCTACAACACTACATTGTTTTTCCACAATCTTTTCACTCAATTTATAATGCAGTTGCTGGAAAGAAAAAAAATCATGTATTATATTGAAAATGGGTGCAAATTGGAAAGGAAAAATATTGCTTTTAGTCTTTTGTTGTCAATTCCACAATCACAAAAAAGCTACACGTAGAATTATTTCTTACCATCTGATCAGCAAGAAGGAGGACTGTCTTAAGGCTGAATTTACGAGAACAGAAGTTAAAGAGATCCTCAAGACTTGGTCCAAGCAGTTCCATCACCATCACATTGTAATCTCCCTCAGCACCACACCACTTGATGGTTGGAATCCCAACTGTACAAGAAATAAGTTGAGTATAAAGAAAGCACAAAGTAATTATCATCTTGCATTATTGTTAACTGTGAAACCTTACTTTATTGAGCAAGATTTATAAGTTGGTTGAATTTTCAGGTAGTTGATAGACAAGATTATTCAGATCGGTTCAAAAATATGTTTTCTTAGTTATTTCACTCTATTGGTTTCCTTGATTTCTGTTAACTAAATGATCCAAGTTAGGATGTTTTAAAAAAAAGAGAAATGGCTTAAGATTCAAACTACTCATTCTACTTGATTTGATAATTTAGCAAAGGGAAAAGTTAAGACACCAAACACCAAAAAGAACTAAAGGTTTGCGGCAATTAATTAGTTAACAACTCATTACAATAATTTCTGATGCCAGCCAACGGTCACAGCTTTGCTCAGGAGTTGCGCTTGAGACATGATCCCACTCAGAGGCAAGAGCATTTCCAGTTGAGCCAGTTGATGCTGATGGCATGCAAATTAACATTCTAGAATAGACCATGAGGTTTGTTGACAGTGCTGCCTATTGTCAGATAAAACCAATCAAATGTCAAGGGAAATGGCAACCACACATTCTGCAAGAATTGGCTAGAAAATAAATGTAACTGCAGCATTTCAAAATAACAAAGCAGAGCAATTAATTACATTCATTTTTATGAAAATTTGGCTTGTTTTGTTTTTAAACCATCGATTGATCACTTCAGACAAGATCTGCTCTGCCATTTTCTAGTTACATAATCAACTTACAAGAAAGAAAATAGTCTGTTCAATATAAAATCATGATTTAACAATTAACCTCCTCAAAATGCAACTTAACCTTTAGCATAAGACTCAAATTGATACTATGGTTTTAAAAAAAAGGCAGTATTAACTCAATTTCTAAAATCCACAAACATTTACCATTTTCTCAGCCGAGACTGCATTTTCCCAAGAAACATTATTTTTAAAAATAGTTCTTAACTTTGCTGGACAAAATAGTAAAATATTTTGAGCATATACGCTATTAAGGTCTAACAAAATTTTTTATCAAGGGCAAACACGAGAAAATCTGCAGATGCTGGAAATTCAAGCAACACACACAAAATGCTGGTGGAACGCAACAGGCCAGGCAGCATAGTGCCACTGTTTTGACCCAGTTCAATTTTTAACAATGGGCAGAAGAACAGGAAAGCTTTCAGATAAATTTATCATTGTGTATGAACAAAGTAAACATATAGATGGACTTGTGAAAACATGAACATTTTAAATTTTAACCACATGAAATTTGTATTAATTCAACTTTTGATGAATCCATCTGCACAGCGATCCACAGTACAGTCTGAGTAGTAAAATTAAAAGGCTTCATTCTTAAAAAGTTTTTATATTGTATGAAGACACGTTAGTTGTGTCAACTTCTAGCATTGAGATCTTGTATATTAAGGCTGCATTCAGATAGTCAGCTTGTGGAAAGTGAGAAGAACAGTTGAAAAGAAATGAACCTAGTAAATGATCTTCCACAATATGAAGTTCAAAGTTCAAAGTAAAACTTATTATCAGAGTACATACACATTACCACATATCGTCCTGAGATTCTGAGTGGTTAAAGCATTGAAATAACAAAGGTGTTTTAGTTAAAAATCAATCCATGGTTTGCTTTAATTCACCAGAGAAAACTACTTGCCAACAAAAAGCAAGGTCGCACTCATTTATTTGTATCTTGTCTAATTGCAGTCCTCATCCTAAACTCAGCCCTTATCATAACCCAGTCTTTTAAGTCATGAGTTTCAAGTTTTTGTTAAATTTTGTTAAATTTAACAAAATTTTGTTAAATTTCTGTGTGTATGCATGAATAGGCTGCTGAAATTTTGTCAATTTTCAAGTCATAAGATTCACACTAAATAGACAAGCACATCAGATTTTTCTAACAACCTGTTCTATTTAAAAAGAGCAATGCCTAACAATAACAGTTGGAGCTGATGATGCAAAGTTTATACTCAGAGATGTTAATTGCTCCATATTATACTTGGTTACCTTGTTCACAACCTGTTCAAACACTAGTGTGTTTGGGGAAGGTTCCCTGAAGAAAGAACATAATTCTAACAGAGGAAACATGAATTCTCCACTTCCAATGCAAGTGTTACATCACTTCTTTTTCACAATTGCAGGCTGCAAGGCTGGTTTATTAAATAGCAACAAAAACAATTAAATAGATTAACAGCCCTAATCAGAATTTGGCATGATTCTCAAACTCACTACTGAAATTTATCTGCGACTGATAGCCAATGAACAATACACAAAAAACAGTGGGTTACCAAGCAACAATACCTCAGAAAAGATTTCCCTATGGTAGAAGAATACAAGAGAATTATCAGTGATAAATACTTAGTGTGAACTATTTCTGAAATAACTACAACGCAATAAAAATTAGCTACTCAAGACATATTTGCTCCCTTACAAAAATGTAAGACTTCTTTTTGAATTCAAGATGTCAATATCAAACAATAAACAGATGATGCCCCATTTATTCTTTAACAGAGCAAACAATCTGGGTAAGCTGTTTCCTCCTCTGAAATATAACTCGTTGTTGATTAATGTAGTCAAAAATAAATGATCAATCTTAGATTACAGGCAAAGCATTCAAATGGGACAGGAGGATACGAATATGGAAGAGGATCCTTTGTAAGTACCTCAGTCTTGGAACTTGACCAGCATATTTTTATAACATATGGACCAAAGACATTGCAGTGTGGATATGCATTAAGGCTGGGAATGGAAGGAATGTAATGGCAGCTGTTGTCTACAGCTGTGACCTTAGGTGCACTGAAATACATTTGCAACTCTGTGTGTAGCATCTTTCTAGATTCAAAGTTCAAAGTAAAATTTATTATCAGAGTACATATGTGTCAACAACATACAACACTGAAATTCTTTTTCCTACAGGCATACTTAGCAAATCTATAGAATTATAACTGTGAACAGGATCAGTGAACAATAAGCTCTGCAAATGCGAATATAAGTAAATAGCAATAAATATGAAGCATGAAATTTTAAGACAAAGAGTCCTTAAAATGAGACCATTGATTATGAGAACACCAGAAATTGAATGAGTGTCCCCTTTTGTTCAAGGGTCTGATGGTTGAGGGGTAGTAACTGTTCTTGAACCTGGTGGTGCAAGTCCTGAGGTACCTGTACCTGAGGGCAGCACCAAGCAAAGGGCATGACCTGGGTGGTAAGGATCTTTGATGATGGGTGCTGCTTTTCCATGGCAACGTTTCATGCAGATGTGCTTAATGGTTGGGAAGGATTTACATCTTTTCTGCTCAAAAGGCATTGGTGTTCCCATACCAGGCCGTAATGCAGCCAGTCAGCTCACTTTCCATCACACGTCTATAGAAGGTTGCCAAGTTTTTAGTAACGTGCTGAATCTCCAGACTCCTGAGGAAGTAGAGGCGCTGTCATGCTCTCTTTGCAATTACATTTATATGATTGGTCCAGGACAGATCCTCTGAGATAATGACACCCAGGAATTTAAAGTTACTCCACCTCAGATCCTCCGATGAGCACTGGCTCATGGACCTCTGGTTTCCCTCTACTGAAGTTTACAAATCAGTTCCTTTGTCTTAATGACATTGAGAGGTGGTTGTTGTTATATCACTCAGCCAAATTTTCAATCTCCCTCCTGTATGCTGATTCATCACGACCTTTGATACAGCCCTGAACAGTGGTGTCATCAGTAAACTTGTACATGATGTTGCAACTGTACAGCCACACAGTCATAGGTGTACAGCAAGTAGAACAAGGGGCCAAGCACACATCCCTGTGGTGCTCCTGTGCTGACAGAGATTGTGGAGATGTTTTTGCCAATCCCAACTGACTGGGGTCTGCAAGTGAGGAAACCCAGGATTCAACTGCACAAGGGGTTATTGAGGCCCAGGTCTTGGAGTTTATTGGATTAGTTTTGAAGAGATGATGGTATTAAATGCTGAGCTGTAATCAGTAAAGAGCATCTTGATGTATGCATCTTTGCTGTCCAGATGTTCCAGGGTTGTGTCAGAAGGCAATGAGATGCTATCCACTGTAGACCTGTTGCTTTGGTAGGAAAATTGGAAAGCATCAGAGTTGCCACTCAGACAGGAGCTGATGTGCTTCAACACCAGACTCTCAGGAACACTTCAGCACTGTGGATAAGTGCCACTGGGCAATAGTCATTGAGGCAGGTTATCACACTCTCCTTGGCACTGATATGATCGAAGCCTGCCTGAAGCAGGTGGGCACCACATACTGCTGGAGCGAGAGGCTGAAGATACCTGTGAACACACCAGCCAGTTGGTCAGCACAGGTCTTCAGTGTTCAGCCAGATATTCCATCTGGGCGGATGCTTTCCTTGGATTCACTCACTGGATGGCAGCCCGCATGTCTCCTGAGACCATATGATCAGGACACACGGGGGTGCACGATAGTTCCTCCATATTCTGGTGGTCAAAGCAAGCATAGAAGGCATTGAGCTCATCTGGAAGCAAAGCTCTACCATCCCCTATGTCACAAGATTCAACTTTGTAGGAGGTTATGGCATTCAAACCCTGCCATAGATGTCCAGAATCCTTTGCTGATTCCAGTCTAGTCTGGAATCTCCACTTCACCCTCGAGTTGGCTTTCTGAAGATCATACCGGCACCTCTTGTAGCATTCTTGATCTCCAGACTTGACTTAAGGCAACCCTGTAACCATTTCTCTGCCTCCTGCGACCACCTCTTAGCTGTCTTGATCTTTGGAGCCTTGCTTTTTAGATTCTGTTCGCAGGCAAGTAGTAGGAGTATGCCCAAATGGTCAAATTTGCCAAAATACGGTCTTGGAAAGGAATATTAGAATACATTGTGATAGTAAATCTAACGTTCTTTCTCATTTGTTTGATCAAACTTAGTACCACAAAGTCCTAAACAATCTGGAGGCAAGGATCAAAATCCCATATGCAGTTAACTGAGTCACTGCAACAAAGCAGTTCTACTGTATAGGCAGACAAATGGTAAGGAAGTGAGTTGGAGATGAAAAAAGAAAAATGCAAAATAATCACTTTTCAGCAGGAAAGTTTATCATCAGTTTGGTACTTTACCTTGTACTGCCACCATTAAAACCACATAAGCAAATTTTAATACAACCACTTAACTGAATGTAGTCAAGATAGATGGAAAGGGCAAGAAAAAAAAATTACCTCCTCCTTGCATCATCTTGTAGATCTTGCTCTCAATGTGCAACTGTGGGTGTTTGGTTTTCACACATTCCAGCTTGATGGCTACCTCCTCTCCTGCAGCAATGTCGGTTCCTGTGAGAAACAAACAAAGCCTTAATACATCAGTGAAAGCTCAGCAAGGAACACCACATGAAGTCACAGTTACTGCTTTGAAGACAAAAGCATGTCCTTGATATACCAGTGTGAAGCAACTGGCTAATGCAACACACATGTCTTGAAGGGCTAGCCAACCAAAGAACTGAAACTATCACAGACTTGCAAAAAGTGCTGTGTCCAAATAGAATCAGAGGCATCAAAATTCATAGCTCCGATGTCAGCTGGCTACAGAGACATTGTTTGTCAGTGATCAACTTGGGCAGCCAATATGATCAACTACAGACAGTGGTTTGCTATGGTTTTCTGTTGAGGGACTGTAGTGCTTTCACTATTCAAATTCAGATTCTTTTATCTCATAAACATCGAAACATACAATGAAATGTGTTGTTTGAGTTGACGACGCAACTCAAGGATGTGCTGGGGCAGAAAGACCGCAAGTAACATGTCTACCATATTCACAGAACACAAACAACATCACTAGACAAAGCTTATCTTATCTCAAGTCAAATTAGAAGGCAAGAAGGCATTTTCTAAAAACAAAAACTACTTGTGAAACAATGAACTACAAAGAGGGGAACTACTTCAATTTTCTCAGAATGAGTAATACACCAATATTTCACATTTTAGTTGCTTAGCTATTCCTGAATAAGTTCAGAAAAATTCTACTCTTAGACTATGGGACATAGGCCATTTGGCCCATCGAGCCTGCTCTGCCATTTCATCACGGCTGATCCCAGATGTCATTCAACCCCATACACCTGCCCTCTCACCATATCCTTGACGTCCTGACCAATCAAGAATCTATCAACTTCCACTTTAAATATATCAATGGACCTGGCCTCTACCACAGTGTTTGGCAGAGAATTCCACAGATTCACTATTCTCTAGCTAAAAAAAAATTCCTTCTTACCTGTGTTCTAGAAGGTTGCCCACCATCTTCCCCCCCCCCACCCTGCCAAATTTGAGGCTGTGCCCTCTAGTTCTGGATATCCCCACCAGAGGAAACATCCTCTTCATATCTACCTCATCTAGTCCTTTCAACATTCAGTAGGTTTCAATGAGATCTCCACACATTGTTCTAAAGTTCCAGTGAGTACAGGCCCGAAGCTGCCAAACGCTCCTCATATGTTAACTGCTTCATTCCTGGATTCATCCTCGTGAATCTCCTCTGGACTTTCTCCAATGACATCCTTTCTGAGATAAGGGGATCAAAACTGTTGACAATACTCCAAGTTCAGCCTGACTAGTGTCTTATAAAGCTTCAGCATTATTTCCTTGAAATAAATGCCCACACTGCGTTTGCCTTCTTTACCACAGACTCAACCTGTGAATTAACCTCCTGAGAGTCTTGCACGAGGACTCCTAAGGCCCTTTGCATTTCTGATGTTTGAATTTTCTCCCCATTTAAATAAGAGTCTGCACTATTGATCCTTTTATTAAAATGCATGATCATACATTTCCCAATACTGTATTCTGACACTTTTTTGCCCATTTTTCCAATTTGTCTTGCTGCAATAGCATTGCCTCCTCAGCACTACCTATCCCTCTGCCTATCTTCATATCATCCGCAAACTTTGCCACAAAGCTATCAATTCCACTCTCTAAATCACTGACAAACAATGTAAAAAGTAGTGGTCTCAACACTGATCCGAGGAACACCACTAGTCACTGACAGCCAACCAGAAGAGGCCCCCTTTTATTCCCACTCACTGCCTCCGGCCTGTCAGCCATTCAACCATGCCAGTATATCTCCTATAACACCATAAGATTTTATCTTGTTAAACAGCATCATGTGAGGAACCTTATCAAATGCCTTCTGAAAATCTAAGTAAATGACATCCACTGCCTCTCCTTTCTCCACCCTGCTCATTACTTCCTCGAAGAACTTTAACAGATCGGTCAGGCAAAAGTTCCCTTCACAGAAACCATGCTGACTTTGACTTATTTTACCATTAGTCTCTAAGTATCCCAAAACCTCATTCTTAATAATGAACTCCAACACTTTCCCAACCACTGA
This sequence comes from Mobula hypostoma, assembly GCF_963921235.1. Taxonomy (NCBI): domain Eukaryota; kingdom Metazoa; phylum Chordata; class Chondrichthyes; order Myliobatiformes; family Myliobatidae; genus Mobula; species Mobula hypostoma. Next base: position 33,890,761 of record NC_086118.1, on the reverse strand, counting down.
GGTTAAGGTTAACTGGCCTATAATTTTCTCTCTCGTCTTCCTCTCCTCTTAAAGAGTGGAGTGACATTTGGAATTTTCCAGTCCTCCAGAACCATGCCAGAATCAAGTGATTCTGTCAAGATCGTGACGCATCTGTTATCTCTTCAGCAACCTCTTTCAGGACTCTGGGATGTAGTCCATCTGGTCCAGTGACTTATCCCCTTAAGACCTTTCAGCTTGCCTAGCACTTTTTCCTTTGTAACAGCAATGGCATTCACTCCTATTCCCTGACACAAACGGACCTCTGGCTAGTGTCTTCCACAGTAAAGACGAAGCAAAATACTTATCAAGTTCATCTGCCATTTCTTTGTTCCCCATTACTAACTCACCAGCATTGTTTTCCAGTAGTCCAATATCAACTCTCACCTCGCTCTGACTCTTTAGTTGCCTTTTGTTGAATTTTAAAAGCTTCCCAATCACTCAACTTCCCACTCACTTTTGCTACCTTATATGCCTTTTCCTAGGCTTTCATGCAGTCTTAACTTCCCTTGTCAGCCACAGTTGCCTATCCCTGCCATTTGAGAAGTGCTTCTTCTGTGGCTTGTGAACTAATCCCAGAAACCTCAGCCACCTCTGTTCTGCCGTCATCCCTACCAGTATCTCCCTCCAATTCAGCTGGGCAAGCTCCTCTCTCATTCCTCTATAATTCCCGTTATTCCAGTGTGATACTGATACATGTGACTAATGCTTCTCCCTCTCAATTTGTAGTATAAATTCAATGTTATGATCACTGCCTCCTAAAAGTTCCTTTACGTTGAGCTAATCAAATCTGGCTTATTACACAACACCCAATCTCAGACAGCTTTTCCCCGAGTAGGTTCAAGCACAAGCTGCTCTAAAAAGCCATCTCATAGTCATTCAACAAATGCTCTCTATTGTGATCCGCCACCAACCTGATATTCCCCAGTCACCTTGCATACTGAAGACCCTGACTACAATTGTAACATTATCCTTTTTACATGTCCTTTCTGGTTCCCTTTGCAATCTCAGCCCCTATCTTAGCTACTATTTGGAGGCTTATATATGATTCTCATAATGGTTTTTTCTTTACTGTTGCCTCTTTTGAATGGTCTTCCATGATGTGAGCTTTGGAAGATCGTTCATCACTGGGTTAGAAATGCCTGAGTTATGGACAAGCCTACATCTGAATGAGCTTCCATAATATTTTGTGCAGACCCCAGTAAATTCAGATTAGCAACATTTCCTCCACAACATCCATCAGCACATGTGCACCATATGTTTGTGTGCTTGGCCCTCTGCTCTACTTGCTTTGTACTTATGACTGTGAGACTAAGCACAGTTCCAGTGCTGTATTCAAGTTTGCTGATAGCGCTATTGTCATAGGCCAAATCAAAGGTGGTGATTAATCAGCATATAGGAGGGAGATTGAAAATTTGGCTGAATGGTGTTATAACAACAATCTCTCACTCAATAAAGGCAAGACTTCAGAAGGAAACCAGAGGTCATGAGCCAGTAATCACTGATGGATCAGGGGTGGAAAGGGTTAGCAACTTTAAATTCCTAAGAGTTATTACTTCAGAGGACCTGCTTTGGGCCCCACACGCAAGTCCACTACAAAGAAAGCACAGAGGTGTCTCTAATTCCTTGGGGTTTTGCGGAGATTTGACAAAGACATCTAAAACTTTGACGAATTTCTACAGATGTTTAGCAAAGAGTATACTAACTGGCTGCATCTGAGCCTGGAATGGAAACACCAAAGCCCTTGAATGGAAAATTGTACAAAGCGTAGTGGATACAGTCCAGCCCATCAAGGGTAAAGAACTCCCAATCACTGAGCACATCTATTTGAAAAGCTGTCACACGAAAGCAGCATCCATCATCAGGGACCCCCACTACCCAGGACATGCTCTCTTCTCGCTGTTGTCATCAAGAAAAAGGTACAGGAGCCTCGGGATTCACACCACCAGGTTGAGGAACAGTTACTACCCCTTGACCATCAGGGATAACTTTACTCAAATTCACTTACTCCAACATTGAAATGATCCCAAGACCAATGGACACAGTTTAAAGGACTGTTTATCTCATGTTCTAGAAATTTATTGCTTATTTATTTATATAGTTATTTCTTTTTGCACTTGCATAGTTTGTTGTCTTCTGCACTGTAGCTGAATGCCTTAGCTGGGTGGTCTTTCATTAATTCTGTTAAGAGTTCGATATTAGTTATTATTCTATAGATTTGATGAGCATGTCAATAAGAAAATTAACCTTAGGGTTGTATGGGTGACATATATGTACTTGGATAATAAAATTTACTTTGAACTTTAAATTCTTGTGTACGGCAGAACAAGTGCTATCCCTCTCCCCACCACACTTTTCAGCAATTATTTTTCTTATCAGTCTCACTTGTTTTTGATATAACTCATTACAATACTGTGGAGGCATGATTACCATATCAAATGACGTTCCTGAGTTTTCCAACACAAGTGAAAATTGACTTATAGATTTCTGTGATGATGGAGGCGGAATGAAGATGGCGTTAAACGGCGACTCCTTTACCTGCATCTTTGGAAACAGCTCTATTTCCATCTTTAATATCTTTATTTTTCCCTTTTCAGGGCTCTTTTGAAGGCCCTGACCTCGAGTTACATGCAGACTTCGGTTCTTTGCCGGAATGGGACCCGTTCCAGTTTCAGGACTGGCCGTTGTTCAGCACACTAAGGGTTTGGCCTGACAGTCTGGCTTGTATTTGGAAGCCAAAGATCTCAGGGCTCTGGAGATGGGTGGATCGAGGGTTGGTGTCACGCCAGAAGACCCGTGTGTCATCGGGGGAGTCGGAAAATCTACTGCTGTGGGCCCGAAGACCCAAGATCTTTGCAATCTTCAGACACAGAGCTTGAAAAAAGCGAAGCAACATACTTTTAACATTGTAAACCAGCGAGTTGTTGTTATGTCTCCCTGCTTGCTGGGAAAATGAAGACATTTCCCTCTCTCTTATTAAGGAGAGAGAGAACCTGTGGTATGTCGAATGCCAGATGAAACGTGAAGTCTTTGGGGCAACTGCAAGTCTGTGTATTTGCTATTGCCTTGCTTACACTTGAGCACTTGGTGGCAGTGCTGATGCTCGCTTTTTTTGCCAGTGGGGGGGGGGGAGAGAGTGGGGGATTGCTGCTTGCTGCCGCTTACATGAGGGAGGGGGGAGTTGGGGGGGGACTGTGGGGTTCTCACGTTTAACTGTCATTCATTCTTCGGGGCACTTCTGTTTTCGTAGAGGTTTGCGAAGAAAAAGCATTTCACGATGTATATTGTATACGTTTCTCTGACATTAAATTGGACCTTTGAATCCTTGAAAATAGACCCTATCCATTACCTGGGGATGGTCTATAAATGTTCAACAAAAGCATAAATTATTCCTGTGGACAATCCCCAGAAGTATCTCCAATCTAATCATCATTTGTTTCTACTAATTAACAGGCTTGACAATTCAAGTGGCAAGAGCTCCATTCCAATTTCTTCAATGATATTGCAAACCTTGTAAGCTACAGTACACAATGTTAATTAGTGACATTTTCACAAACTCTCAAGCACTTTATTTGAGCTTCAAGAGCTTGACTACGAAGTTACTTACCATCAAAATCCCCAAAGGTGCTACTGATCAGAAGTTCTACAAACGGCTCAACTCCCTGCTCCATATTTATAACTCTGAAGTCAATATTGAGATGGGAATAATGACCATGTCTGAGCAGTGCAATTGAAACTATACTCAAAGCTCAACTGCTCACTGTTTCACCCATTAGACAATTTCAATTTTGCTGCAGCCACCATTTCCAAAGTCAACTGCTGGTATTCAACTGTTTCCAGTTATGCAAAGGTGGAAGCAGATGCAAGCTTGGGGGTGCCAAATGACAAGTAGCAGTATCATAGAAGTCCACGTAATCCAAAAGTAAGCTTAATTTCAAACTATACTGGAACACATCTTTCCCCATCCCCCCAAAAGTCTGTAATTTACTAATTATTTAAAGTAAATTATTTAATCCTCCACCCTGTCTCCAATATCAAAGCCGTTTGCAAATCAAGGTGTAAAACACCCAACTTTGTCTGCTGCCAGAGACCACATGGGTGTGTTCCAGTAAAGGCATAGCAGTGGGAGAAAAGGGGAAATGGGTAGGGTCTCAGTAGTACACAGCCTGAGGATATGCTGTTCCCAAAGCTTCATTACGCTTGGCTGGAGGGTCAGGTAGCTACTCCAACTACACATTGCCACATTACATATCTCCTGCAGGTTCACCACACCAACTCACCAAACAAAAATGTGACCATCTCTAATTTTAGGTCTTAGGTCAAAATTCTAATTTTGTGATGGTAATCAGAGGTGAATGGAAAACTGTGCAGATGGGTGCAACTAGGGGCCAATCTTCTGAGACTAGAAGAGCTTAACTTGTTACCTAAATGTCAGGGGTACTTTGGTTTCTTAATAAATAAATTCCTTCTATGGGATTTATGTCATAAATATCTTTATTAAATAAAAAAAATTAGAAAAAATCATATTCATATGCTCCATTGAACATACAATATTTTATGAAAATCTAAAATAAAACTGTAAACAGCTTAAGTGGAGTTAGCAGAAAAGGATATTGTGTTTGTTTAAATAAGCAACACCAAACATGACTGACATTCATGATGTGACCTTTATAAGAATTATTTAAATATAACAGGTTGAATCTTTATATATGTATACACACACACACACTCACTCACACACAGTGCCTATAAAAAGTATTCACCTCCTTGGAAGCTTTTATGTCTTATTGTTTTACAATACTGAATCACAGCGGATTTAATTTGCTTATTTTGACATTGATAAACAGAAAGACTCTTTCACGTCGAAGTGAAAACATCTACAAAATTATCTAAATTAGTTACAAATATAAAACACAAAATAATTGATTGCACAGAATTCCCCACTTCAAGTCAATATTTAGTAGATGCACCTTTGGCAGCACTTACAGCCTTGAGTTTGGGTGGCTAGGTCTCTTTCAGCTTTGCACATCTAGACACTACAATTTTTCCTCATTCTTCTTCACAAAATTGAAGTCCTGTCAGCCCTTTTCAAGTCCAGCCACAAATTCTCAATTGGACTGAGGTCTGAACTCTGAATTGCCACGCCTAGATATTAACTTTGATGTTTTTAACCCATTCTGGTATAGCTTTAGTTTTATGCTTGGGGTCATTGTCTTGCTGGAAAAACAAATCTTCTCCCAAGTAACATACATCAAAGTTGCTGGTGAACGCAGCAGGCCAAGCAGCATCTATAGGAAGAGGTGCAGTCGACGTTTCAGGCCGAGACCCTTCGTCAGGACTAACTGAAGGAAGAGTGAATAAGGGATTCTTCTCCCAAGTTGCAGTTTTCTTTCAGACTGTACCAGGTTTTCCTCCAGGATTTTCTTGTATTTTGCTGTATTCATTTCACCCTCTGCCTTCACAAGCCTTCCAGGGCCTGCTGCAGGTAAAGCATCCACACAGCATGATGCAGCCACCACCATGTTTAACAGTAGAAATGGTGTGGTTTTGGTGATGTGTTGTTTGGCTTATGCCAAACACAGCATTTAGTCTGATGGCCAAAAAGCTTAAATTTGCTTTCATCAGACCATCTTCCAGCTAACTTCAGAGTCTCCCACATGCCTTCCGGCAAACTTTAGCCGAAATCTTTTGCCAACTATCTCTTTGCCACTATCCCATAAAGTTGCGACTGGTGAAACCACCGGGCAACAGTTGTTGTATGCGCAGTCTCTCCCATCTCAGCCACTGAAGCTTCTAACTCCAGAGTTGTCATAGGTTTCTTGATGCCCTCCCTCACTAATCCCCTTCTTGCAGTTACTCAGTTCAGCCAGCTCTAGGCAGATTCACAGCTGTGCCATATTCATTCCATTTTGTACTCTAAGGGATATTCAGTAACTTGGAAATTTTCTTGTATGCATCTCCCGACCTGTGTTTTTCAATAACCTTTTTGTGGAGTTGTTTGGAGTGTTCTTTTGTCTTCATGATATAGTTTTTGCCGAGACACTGACTCACCAGCAGTTGGGCCTTTCAGATACAGGTGTATTTTTACTACAATCAATTGAAACACCTTGACAGCACACAGGTCTCCAAAAGCAGATCTTCATTTAACTAATCACATGACTTCTAAAACCATTTGGCTGCACCAATGATGATTCAGTGTGTCATAGTAAAGGGGGTGGTGGTGAATACAATCAATCAATTATTTTGTGATGAATACATACAATCATTTTGTATTTTTATATATTTGTAATTAATTCAGATCACTTTGTAAAGATCTGTTTTCGCTTTGACTCGAAAGAGTCTTTTTCTGTTGTTCAGTGTCAAAAAAGCCAAATTATATCCACTGTAATTCAATGTTGTAAAACATTTAAATATGAACACTTCCAAAGGGAGGGGTGGGTGAATGCTTTTTATAGGGTGGGTGTAGGTGTGCGCGCACACTTGTGTGCGTGTATACACACATATTTAAACACACAAACACACGCATGCAGGTATGCACGTGCAGAAAGAGCTATAAACACAAGTACAAATATACACATACATATACACACACATTTACGTGATTAAACAACACAAACAGAGAGTTTGAACATAGAACATTTAGAAATGGAATAGAACTGCTCTGTAACTAATAGCAGATGTAATGTGTTACATTATATTCACATGAACTGCTGAGAACTCATAAATTGCATTAATGAGCAACTTTCCAGAGCACTGCAGACTCCAGAGAGCATTTAGAGTCCGTAACATTTAGAACAAATAATGGCAAACCACAAAGAATTCAAACAAAAGGAACCAATTTTTTTTTATCATCATCACATAATTCCGCATTTAAACAATTATATAGGGAGTCTCCGAATTATGCAATGGCTCCATTCCCCTCAAGTGCTTATAGACTGCATTTTCCTAACTGGAAACAAATTTCTCCCAAAACTGTAATAAGAGATCTTTAACTTTAACCGTTCTTGGGGACTGATTTGCAAAGGGTAGAGGCGGGTCAGCACAAAAAACCGTTGTTATTTGTCCAAATGCAGTCCAGGTGGAATGAGCAACACACATCAAAGTTGCTGGTGAACGCAGCAGGCCAAACAGCATCTGTAGGAAGAGGTGCAGTCAACGTTTCAGGCCGAGACCCTTCGTCAGGACTAACTGAAGGAAGAGTGAGTAAGGGATTTGAAAGTTGGAGGGGGAGGGGGAGATGCAAAATGATAGGAGAAGACAGGAGGGGGAGGGATAGAGCCAAGAGCTGGACAGGTGATAGGCAAAAGGGGATACGAGAGGATCATGGGACAGGAGGTCCGGGAAGAAAGACGGGGGGGTGACCCAGAGGATGGGCAAAAGGTATATCCAGAGGGACAGTGGGAGAAAAAGGAGAGTGAGAGAAAGAATGTGTGCATAAAGATAGGTAACAGATGGGGTACAAGGGGGAGGTGGGGCCTAGCCGAAGTTAGAGAAGTCGATGTTCATGCCATCAGGTTGGAGGCTACCCAGACGGAATACAAGGTGTTGTTCCTCCAACCTGAGTGTGGCTTCATCTCCACAGTAGAGGAGGCCGTGGATAGACATGTCAGAATGGGAATGGGATGTGGAATTAAAATGTGTGGCCACTGGGAGATCCTGCTTTCTCTGGCGGACAGAGCGTAGATGTTCAGCAAAGCGGTCTCCCAGTCTGCGTCGGGTCTCGCCAATATATAAAAGGCCACATCGGGAGCACCGGACGCAGTATATCACCCCAGTCGACTCACAGGTGAAGTGTTGCCTCACCTGGAAGGACTGTTTGGGGCCCTGAATGGTGGTAAGGGAGGAAGTGTAAGGGCATGTGTAGCACTTGTTCCGCTTACACGGATAAGTGCCAGGAGGGAGATCAGTGGGGAGGGATGGGGGGGACGAATGGACAAAGGAGTTGTGTAGGGAGCGATCCCTGCAGAATGCGGGGGGGGGGGGGAGGGAAAGATGTGCTTAGTGGTGGGATCCCGTTGGAGGTGGTGGAAGTTACGGAGAATAATATGTTGGACCCGGAGGCTGGTGGGGTGGTAGGTGAGGACCAGGGGAACCCTATTCCTAGTGGGTTGGCGGGAGGATGGAGTGAGAGCAGATGTACGTGAAATGGGGGAGATTCGTTTAAGAGCAGAGTTGATAGTGGAGGAAGGGAAGCCCCTTTCTTTAAAAAAGGAAGACATCTCCCTCGTCCTAGAATGAAAAGCCTCATCCTGAGAGCAGATGCGGCGGAGACGGAGGAATTGCGAGAAGGGGATGGCGTTTTTGCAAGAGACAGGGTGAGAAGAGGAATAGTCCAGATAGCTGTGAGAGTCAGTAGGCTTATAGTAGACATCAGTGGATAAGCTGTCTCCAGAGACAGAAAGATCTGGAAAGGGGAGGGAGGTGTCAGAAATGGACCAGGTAAACTTGAGGGCAGGGTGAAAGTTGGAGGCAAAGTTAATAAAGTCAACGAGTTCTGCATGCATGCAGGAAGCAGCGCCAATGCAGTCGTCGATGTAGCGAAGGAAAAGTGGGGGGCAGATACCAGAAAAGGCACGGAACATAGATTGTTCCACAAACCCAACAAAAAGGCAGGCATAGCTAGGACCCATACGGGTGCCCATAGCTACACCTTTAGTTTGGAGGAAGTGGGAGGAGCCAAAGGAGAAATTATTAAGAGTAAGGACTAATTCCGCTAGACGGAGCAGAGTGGTGGTAGAAGGGAACTGATTAGGTCTGGAATCCAAAAAGAAGCGTAGAGCTTTGAGACCTTCCTGATGGGGGATGGAAGTATATAAGGACTGGACATCCATGGTGAAAATAAAGCGGTGGGGGCCAGGGAACTTAAAATCATCGAAAAGTTTAAGAGCGTGAGAAGTGTCACGAACATAGGTCGGAAGGGATTGAACAAGGGGTGATAAAACAGTGTCGAGGTATGCAGAAATGAGTTCGGTGGGGCAGGAGCAAGTTGAGACAATAGGTCGGCCAGGACAGGCAGGTTTGTGGATCTTGGGTAGGAGGTAGAAACAGGAAGTGCGGGGTGTGGTCCAGGTGGAATGAGGAGGGTGAAGGAAGGGGAAGGAGGAAGGGGGAATGGGGGAAACTGATCTACTAACTGTTGAGAAAACTATGAGCACCTCAATAAAAGAGATTTCCTGGGGATCATAATGTTTTATCTCACCTAGAGGAAAGTTTGGGGAAGACACTGGCTTTTATATGTCCCGGTGAAGTGATTCAAGGACTAAATTCGTGAACAGGGTCTGGGGTTATTTGCATAAAGCTGAGTTTTCTAAAATCCAATCTCCCATAAACCAGTAGAACACAGTAGAACATACAGATCTTTTATCTTACCTCGTCAAAGTTACCAAATCATTTGCAATTAAGTATTTGTAAATAAATAGTCTTACTACTTTACTTGATTCCAGTTAATTGGGCCATCGGTTAATCAGGGCAGCCGCTTAATTGAGACAACTCTTAAAGAACAAAAAACCAATTGAGAAATTGCCAAGATTCCCTTCGTTTACTTGGGACACTGCCGCTTAATTGGGGCAAGCGACCAGCATTAATCGTGCATACGTGTGCGGTCATTAAGCAAACAGTTGTGTTTGTCTTCAAAAGAAAGTGATTTTTGTCACACAGTTTGTAAAAAAAATATGTAGGAGACGACTCCAAACTATTCTGCTCAATACACTTTCAAGCATTCAGGCCTAGAGATGCTAGAAACGATTAGGAGTGAAAATGTAAAGATTTCGCTACTTGACAAGTTAGGCACTACAAAGAATCTATTGACAATCATCTTCAATGTTACAATGAAACAGAAGATTTGGAGGATGCAATCATTGATCGTGCTGTAATAAAGGCATTCAATTAACTGCACTAGGTGCCGGTGATGATTTTGTTAGTTTACACTGGATGAATTCCTCCATAGATAACTATTAGGAATTAACAGAGTTTTCTGGTGTTCCAATTTGATTGGTATCTCAGTTTGTTACTCAGTTCATCTTTTTTATACCTTTTTAACTATTTCCATGAAACTTCAGCTAATTGGGGCAGCTGATTAATTAGGCAAAAATTGATTATTCCTGATGTGCCCCAATTAACCCAAATTCACTGTAATTCAACATTTTGCACACCTTTCCTAAATTATGCACCAGAAAGCATTTCTAAAGGTAATGAACAATTTAACTATAATTTTGTATTAAAACTATGGCTTGTTAAACCCAATCCAATGTTTCTAATGTGCTCCATAACTAGTCATTGCGTTATAAAACCTCATGTTTCTTGAGAAATAACTACGCACTTTTATGGATTTCATGACCTAGTCTCCAGTTAGCCTGTAATTATCAAAAAATTATTCTTGGAATTAATTCTATGCTGAATGTAATTCGGTGCAAATGATAAGGCAGACAAAAGTCAAGAGGATCATCAAAAGGTTTAAGTTGCTTCAATATCTTCAGGCCCTCTGTGACTTACTTTATCAAAACACAACTTATCTTATAGACTAGAATATTCAAACAGATACACTGGAAACATCCAAACAGAAATCATACAGGAAATATGGCTCAATAATGACTAATTAGCCTGTAGAGTAAAAAGACACTTGAAAACTGCTGATGGTAACAAAATTAACACCAGTACAGCAGCCTTACAAATTGGGATGAAAACTGGAAGCAATGTATGAGAAGATAAAAACAGGAAGAAAGATTGTATTTGCTGCTCAAGAAAAAAAGAGCAGAACGTCTGGGGATAAATAAAAGGAAATAATACTCAATATGCATAACTGAGCTGGAATACCAGATGCAATTTTAGGCAAAAATTGCGAAGGAACAGCAAATGGGCAGCAATAATTCTCTAGGATTATTTTATTTCCATTTGGGCTAATGTATTGGCAGTTGAACTAAAGGGCTTCATAATGACAAAGAATTAGTTTCAATGAGATTTTTCTGGTCAACAAGGCAGTAATGAGAAGGTACTATACTGAAGAATTAAAAAGAGAAAGATAGAAATCAAAGTGGTTACAAAGAAGTAGAATTCTCCCAAAAAAATCATGGCTCAGAAACTTCCATTGAAAGGAGATTCCTGAAAAAGGCACAGGAAGTGAGAATGCAAGAAAACATGATGGGCAGAATTATCTGTTCCACTGCCAAGATACTTCAAGGGTCTGGTTGACATCAATTTGTCCGGATAACAAATTGTTAATTAGGCCCAAGCATAAATAACAGGTTATTTTGGATACATTAATGATAACAAAATGCCACATCCTCATACGTGACTTCTCTCTTGTGGTGTTGCAATTCTGTCCTCTGTCTGGACTCATTACAGCTAAAATAAAGTACCATCAGACATAAGATTAAATGACATTGCACCAAAAAAACTTTTGTAGCCTCCATAAAACCAATTTTAAATTATATGGGACTCATGGACAAAACGTACTTCCTAAATTAATATCAAACTATACATAAATGAACGAACCAAATGGTACATGACATGGTTTAGCATTATTCTATTTAGAAATACTTCATATGTTTACTTTTTAACATTTACTACTAATCAAAACTTTAGTTTAGCAATACTATTTCAATGCTAAGGCAAGAAAAATTAGGCTGAGGCATTGAAATACAGTGGCTTCCAATTAATTGGGCCATTGGTTAATTGAGGAGCTGCTTACTTGAGACAACTCTTAAAGAACAAAAACTAATCAAGAAAATAGCCAGGATGCCCTTTGTTAACTGGGACACTATGTCACTTAATTGGGACAGATGACTTGCCAAAAAGTTTCTAACTAGCGTCAGTCACGCACATTTGTGTAGCAGTTACACTGTGCTCAGAGTGAAGTTTTTAAATAGTGTCAGTTGTGTGTGTTTGTCACTGATAGTTGGCAAGTAAGAAGCACCAAGACAATTCAAAGTGTTTTGCTCACTGCGGTTTCAAACATTCAAGCTTGGTGATGCCAGAAACTGCTGGAAGTGAAAACGAAATTATTTCACTACTTCAACAAGTTAGGTACTATGAAGAATTAAAGTATTTCTCAACAATCATCTTGAATATCACAATGAAAATGAAGATTTGGAGGATACAATTGTCAAAACTATTACATGAAGGCATTCCATTATCTGCACCAGCTGTCTGCGATGAATTTGTTCATTTAGTCAATCTAAAGAACATGGTAGCATACACTGGATAAATTCGCCTGCTGATAATTATTAGGAACTAATCTACAGTTTTATAGTACTGTTGCAGCTATGGTAGTGTTCTAATTTGTTCTGTATTTCATTTAAATACATAATTTGTTACTCAGTTAAATGGTAGTTTATCTTTTTTTAAAATAATTTTCATTGAAGTAGTTAAAAATCAGCTAATTGGGGCAGCCGCTTAATTAGGCCAAAATGTACCGGTCCCAATGAACAAAATCCACTGTATTGTCTGATGTAGTGAACTACTTTAGCCCTTTAAGAGTAAAACTCTTAGAATTTCAAATAAAAATAATGATTCTGTGAAGACTGCAGGGCAGATTAAAAAATGTACTATTGTACAGAGAAGAGGTGGAGGCTGCAAGCCCAAGGGTAATGCAGTGGAAAATGAGGATCCATTAAGTATGTCGCATTGATTTTGTAAATCATGGCTTTAAAAGAAAACATTATGGAATTGTGGGCCCTTAACCTCTGAAAGCAGATGGACAGGTCCGGTTACATCTACAATTGGAAAAGATGTGGCATAATGCCATTGATTACTCAAAATAAATTACAAGCAGGGTGAGTTGTAATATAAAACTGAATATGAATGACATCAGCATATCTATATATCCATATGCTAAGTAACGAGAGCAAATGCTGAAATTTGCACACAGTGAGCTACCTTTACAAGAGGATAAATGTTTGACAAGAGGAACCAAATTTGTCAATTTTAATTGCTTCAATTGCTGGTGGAGCTCGAGTTATTTGGTGTCCTGGAAGGTTTATGAAGATATATTACTTTGTAAAAGTCACCAGTACTCTGAAACAAATGAAGTGATCAAAGTGCTGTCTATAATGGAGAGACCAAAAGACAAAAATGGTAAAGACAAATCTGTTGCTTGCCCTCATCTGCCTCACATCAGCCATATTAAAGTCATAGGGAAAAATCACATCTTCCCTTCTTTCTGACATTATTCAGCAAATATCTGTGCCAGATTATACAAATTCACAGAATCATGCATTGCCAAACACCTAAATGAAGTGTCTCATCTCTAGTTAGGCCTAATTTCACCAAAAAGTCCAGAATTATATTTACCTGTAAGTATTTTGGAGATAACAATCACTATAGCACAAAAATGCTGATTACCACACATTATTTTCAGTAACACATGCCAAGAATTTCTGCTTTCACACTTGTTCTATTGTCCACTTATTTAATCAAATTGGAAAAAAAACACTGGCTGCCAAGTGAAGGTTTTCAAATTACACTCAAACTCAGAAAATTACTGACAAAAATTAACAAAATAATTTTAAGTATTTCATAAATCAGCTTCTCTGTGCTTTATTAAAAGCATTGTGTGTACTTTAACTAGTAAAAATTCCTATTTCAAGTAGTAGATGAGAGAAATGCATGTCATAACTTCTCAAATTTTATCATTTTCAGGGAAAGAAAGGAAACCAGTCATTTTTCTTTCCTTAATAACAAAAGCAGTTATCTAGGGCCACTCACATATCAACCAACTAGCTAAGGATAGCAATATTGAACACCAGACAAAGTCACTATATTTGGTAGGAATGGCCCATGTGCCTATCCACTTCCCCTCCTCCCAATCATTGCAAGACATCTATTTGGTAATTAAACCATTTCCAAAAACAGACACTCCAATTGTTTCCTGAATTTTAACGCTGGTGCTAAAACAGAACTAATTTTAGTTTGTGTATCTCACAATTAATTCTAAAGCATATTAGTATTTAATTTTTGAGTAAACTCCACTCAACTACCTTACTGAAATACAACTAAATACAAACACATTCACATTATTCTTCCTCAATTGGTGCCCAAAGCAGTAATTTAAAGTTCATCATCAGTAAAGAGAATTAACATATTTCATTTCCTGTTCCCATAACGAAGTGTGTATTCGGCAAGAATACAGACATGAAACACATTCTCACTATCATTTCCTCTGCAAGGGAAAAACTAATCTAAAATTGTTAAAACTAACTTGCTATATCCCATAGGTGTACTGAAAGCGTATTATGAGAATAAATCATCCTATTCTTTAAAGCAATCAATTAAAAAACAATATGGAGAAAGTATTAAAACTCACTAAACTGGATTGTAGTCAATAAGCAATAGCTTAAAAGGAAATGCAGAATGTAAAGTTTGGCTCTACTGTTGTTTAAACCATGATTTTACCCAAGATTACAAAATGCTGGCATACACAAATCTGCCCATTCGAAATGTTAACTCCATTTCTCTTTGCACAGGTACTACCTGATGAGTATTTCCAGAAATTTCCATTTTTATTTCAGATTTACAGCACCTAGCATATCTTGTTGATGATTTATTTTACCGGGGATTCTAGACATTTTTTTTAATATACAAAATCAGCAGTAGTGGTTTTGGTTAGCACTCAGATGTCAAATTACAATCAGGAAGTTGCTTCAACATAATAATTCTGATCCCTTTGCAGCCTTAAAATCTCATATTTTATAGTTTATTTCTGAAGAGCATTGTGGTTACCTTTTAAACCACGTGTTAGTTTCTCAAATATTTGAAACTGCTGCCTTTAAGAAACAACTTTAATGCAAGATGCATCCTCTACTTTTCCAAAAAAAATCAGAGGTAAACAATGACACTTATCCCCTCAACTTTATTCCCAAGTTATAGTACAGCATTTATTTGAAATTGTTTTAATGTTGACCTCGTATTTGTTGTTTTGCCCACCTCTGTGACACATTCATAGAATTGTGTTCCTAATATTGAATCTCACTTTGGGTCCATGTCAAATGTCTTCAGCAAATAATTCCGCATAACTGTCCAAACGAGAAATTTAAGGGTGTCACATTAAAACACAACTCACTTGAGGGTAAACAACCACATCTGCCTAAAAGTAACCAAATGTAAACAGTTCACAGATTATCTTCATAGGGCATATAATCAAACAGACAAAAAAAAACTAGCCTTTTCTCCTAGAAGGAATCATTGCTTACACCAGATACCTATTTCTGACCTGAAGAATTAGAGAACTGGATGATCAGCAAATGGCAGGACCATGAAGGATTTTAAAGAAATGATATGAATTTTAGTTTTTGGATTCTAGTGAATTGAAATCCATAACCTCCAAAATTACAATTTCAGAGAAAATATCAATCTCAAAATGGAAATTCAAACACTGGTACAACTGCAAAATGAAAACTACCTCATTCAGTTTTGTACTACTGATGTTGCATCAAAGCAGACTGGTAAAGCTCCAAGTGACTGCAAGAAAATGTTGAGGATAATTACCAGAAACCAAAACCTTCCTAAATGAGGAAGCAAGACTCAAATTTATCCTGATTTCCAGATAAAACTAAGACTTGGGAAATCTCCCAACACCTAACACAAATCTGAACTTAGAGAAGTCACATAACACATAATTACAAACCACTAAACAAAAGTGGACAGATGTATTGAAACATCTTCATTCCCACGGCAGATCACAAACCTTGCAAAAGTCTAATTTGGAGGTTATTGGATTTCAGTTCAGCACTTAAAAATCAGTCAAGAAATTTTGGAACCATCAAGGTGGCCCTTTCCTGACCAGACTGAACCCTGCAGATGTTCATCAACCTCCATTTTCCAAGATGCTGCAACCAAATATGATGAAAGCTTTGCTTTTATTCTTTTGTGCTCTAGCTGCTTATTCCTTTTTTTGATGGACATAAAAGACACAGTTAATCTGAAGAACGCATAATATTTGTAAAAGGCAGGGAATGTCCAGCTGGTAGAGACTGATGGTATTAGAATACTCTGTGGCTTCAGCTAGGCTGGTATCAGTATTTAAATAAAACTTTCAGGATACTTCTGCTTTTGAGGTCAATTCACCAAATGCAACATCTTTTTGTTCTTGAAAACAATGGAAATAGAACAAATTACAATGATAATGGAATTCTCAATTATAAATCAAATAATAGAGAAATCAGGTTTTAATAAAAACTTTTCTGTCCAACACTGCTATATTCTTGTAAATCATCTGAAGCCATTTTGAATGTTTTATACAACAAATTACACAATACAGCTCCAGGACAAAGAAACAAAGGAATCAAGGCCTTGAGGGGGAGGGGAAATAGCAGGGAAAGCACAAGTCACAACAACAAAAAAACCCTGACAAACACACATTGAAAATTAATTCCTAAATCTGTACTTTAAAAAAAAAATACACTGGTTTTGATCAATTTCACCAAACAATTTTGAAAAAGACTTGAAATGAGTTTTTTTTCCTGCTATTTGAAGGGAGGGATAATATTTCCCTATTGCAGTGCAGTCTCTTTGCCAGCACCCAGCCTGCCACACAGAAATAGAGGAAAAGTTTCCAAGATTAGCTCTGTAAAGAAAATGGACAAGAATTGGCTAAACCCAATTTCCAGAGATGTCATAATTAGACCACAAATGACTAAACAAAAACCAGAATTAAATCCTTAACATTTTAAAAAGGTTATAAGGTATATCAAATATCCCTACTTACAACTGTAATAAAATGTTGGGGCCACCTTGATGGTTAAGAAACAAATGGCTTCTGCAACATAATTTAGTCTGTCCACTAAACACATTTTGACCTGAACCACGTGTGACTCATTTCCTGAAACAATGTACACCTTAACATTTCTACTGTTCATAAATGCAAACCAGTCAATACTTAGAAGCTTCCAATGATTAAGCCAAAAGTGATAGACAGTAAAATATCAAATGCAGTAACAATTTTGGTGTTTTCGAACTAGCCCTCCTTGATTTACATAGCAAATTTTAGGTGAAGCAATAGGTAAATCTGACAGCATTCAAAAATCACACGAACAAAAATACAAAGACATTCACAGTCTATTCAGAGATCTGAAAAGGTTCTGCATTTGAGGCTGTTCTTGAGGCAAGGCAAGTCAGTTGGATACATTCACACATCAGCACTAGTCATTGGGAATGGCATGTGGGAGGAGATACTTCTATCAACAAGTTTCTCCATTTTAGGATAACAATTTGAGATGTCCCTCCCCATTCAAAGTTTAATATAAATTCTGCCAATTATGAATTGCACTAAAACACTTCAAACTTAAGAGCTGACATCCATTATTGATTCCACACCAAGGAGATCCCAAACACATGCTTTAATTACAACTGAAGGCCCACTAAAGACAGGAGATTGTGCTGATGCTGGAAATCTTGAGCAACACACAAAATGTTGGAGGAACTCAGCAATTCCGGCGCATCTATGGAGAGGAATAAACAGTTGACAATCCGGATTCAGGAATGATGAAGGATCTTGTCCTAAAATGTTGGCTCTTTATTCCCCTCCATAGATGCTGCATAAGAGTTTCTTCAGCATTTTGTGTGTGAAGGTCTACTGGTTACAATTTAGTTTATGGCAGATACAGCTGATCAAATCAACACAAAAAGCTTGGTCGTTTATACTGTATGAAGTTACTATTTTAAACGAAATAAAAATACTATAAACTGTTACTATCTTCCACTTCTCTTGCTCTTACACACTCCTTTCTCTGTACTCTAGTCCAGTGCTATAACATGCTCACTCAGTGGTCATCCAGATCTTAGCAGGAATAAGCCATCCTTGCAACAAAAAATGTATTTGCTTCAATGCTTCCAGGCTTTACTGTTCAGTAACACTCAACCAATACCTGGGTTGGTCCATGTTTTATGCTGTGAAGGCAAGATTCTGTAAAAATTTATACATGACATTGGCAGCAATGCACTAGCATCAAGCAATTGGAGAAGTTTTCTGGCTCGTGCCCAGATAACGCCTATTACAGGCTCAGTATTTAAATGATACACCATTCATTAAGTGTTTTTGGATAAATAATATGCCTAGACCTGAAACAATATGTGATCATTATACCAATTACCAATGCAAAATAAAACAACCGATGTTCCTGGCTCACGGTGTTATGTTGTTGCTGCACCAGGAAACAAATTTTATTATTTACTGAGCTCCCATAATCCATTTCTTCTACACAAACAATTACTTTGAAACACTTCTTTAGAAAACAGCAAAGCCTTGATCGCGACTTCTGCAATTTGCGAAAGATTAGTTCCAACCCCATCCTCTCAAATTCACACAGCTTCTATCCCCAGCAGTGTTACTTCAGAGATCAGCTGAGCTTTTTTAAAAAAAAATAAAGCAGTTATTTTCGTTACACTCCCATAAGGAATTTGTTGTTCCAGCAACATCTATCTGATATTCTATTCTTTGACGGGTCGATTAGTGAAACAGGTTATCTGATGTGGACTCAATCAGTTCTTTTTATATGTGATCCCCGGCATTCAATCTTCCCAGATGCACATTTACTGATATGGAGATTGACTGTGGGAATGACAGTTCATCTTTCTAAATTGTTGCCATATACATTCCACTCTGGGCCAGTGACACATGTCGAGATATAATACACATTGTTTTTTAACTGGGTTATTATGAGCACTATTCTCTCTCTTGTCTTCCTTCCAATATTCCACTCAGTTCTTACCCAGGTAAATGTCTCCGAAGGACCCGCTGCCGATTTTCCTGCCGAGCCGGTACCTGTTTCCCACTCTCAGCTCCATGGTTGGGGTTTCTCCTGGTACCCAATGAATGTTTTTGATTTTAACCCGGTTACTGTGGGAAACTCTATTTCTCTCCCTGCCTTTCTCAAAGAACGATTTTCACCATCACTTTTCTCGCTCCTTTTCCAATACACCCCGACAATATCTGTACCAAACGACACGTTAGAAACTGCAGATTATGCTCCACCAACTTTTAATGTCATTCTGTCCACCTGCGCGCAGGATTGCATCGGATTCTAATCACTAGCTCTCCCTCTCCCTCTCAAGATCTACTTCGCCATTACTGTACTGAGACAACCGACTGACGTCATATCCGCCGTCTGACGCCACTGGGTAGGGCGAAGCGAACGGCGGTGACGTCACAGGTCCTGTGATTGTTACTTCGGAAGAGAAGCTGTTTACTGTGGGAACTGTTTGTGCAATATTCCCCATTGACTAACCTTAACAGATTACAGTTTCCTGGACGTGATTAAACCCCAGTATGACACAGACAACTGGCCTGTATGTTATCATGAACCGTTTGTCCTAGCAAAGCAGATGTATAGATTTCTCAGTATATTAGATGCGTTTTTGGCCCATTGTGCTAGTACAAGAACTGTAGATGCAGATTTTGTCAATTAAAATTTTATTCTCTCCTCAGCTGATCTCACACCTTGCCTTACCAATAAAGGAAGAAATATCATAAACCATACGAAAAAATTATCAGTATAAATATATTTAAAAGACTGACATATGAGCTAGCAATTCATTCCTACTTTATCAGAGACCCTAACCATAATTTCAGGTTCTGCAAGGGTGCTTTCTCGCCAAAGGTTAAGTTTTTTTTTCTTGTTTAGCTTCTATAGAGAAATCAAGCAAATTTAATAATATCTTACCATTCAATTCATCTTATTCATCTTTGAACGGTTGCCTTCTCAGCATTGGACTATACCTACCGATTATTAAAATCCTGCCTTCCATTTTCAAAGTTAATCATTCAGCTTTTATAGATATTAAATAGCACTGCCTTCAGTACTTCAGTTGGTCAGTTGACTCAATCTGCAAACTGGCTGTTCCATAATTTTCTTCTTCTGAAGTTTTATTAGTGTTATATCCATACTTTTGTTTGCATTCAAATTTCACCCTGCTCATAATTTTAACCATTTGTCCAAGTTCATTACATTTATATGGATTTTATTCGGTTTGGGATTTGATTTATTTGTAGCTTTTTTTTAGAAAAAAATAGATGATATTAGAACATTATTGTTTTCAAAAAACTTGTACAGATATTACGTTATTAGAGCTGAAAATTCCAGGGTCATTTATATTATTATTCCCAGAATTTAAAATCTTTTGCAAATGATGAAATGTGTAGAGGAATCCTATAATTGTAAGGCTACAGTTTATTGATTTTTTATTATTAAGAAGAAAACCACAAGAGATATACTTCCTTTGTGTTACAATCTCGTTTATGTATTTGAACACAAGACAGACCAAGAAAATCTTGGAAGAGAGAAGGAAGTAAGAACCAAATTACAAAAGTTGAACATTCATTATAATGTATTACAATCTTTTCTACTGGAAGACCTTTGATCTGAAACATTGATTGTTTGTCTCTCCATAGATATTGCTGACCTGCTGAGTATTTCGTGTTGTTTCTGTTTTATTACAGAATGCTTTAATATTGGATACAGACTTAGGTGCATTCAGGACCTTAATTTACTCCTTTCAAGTTCAGAGGTTGTATCCTTTTTCTTAATAGTGCAGACCCACAACTCTCAATTCACAAGATGCTTGCAGAACTCAGCAGGATCTATGGAGAAGAATACAGTTGATGTTTTGGTGCTGGGACCCTTCATACATTCTCCTGAACATGTTGATAAGAAGCCTAAAGATTTTGGGATGGTGGGGTGAAGATACATCTCTACCAAAGGGGGAGAAAGGCACTCCTCTCCTCCGCTAGTCTGCAGGTCACCTGCTTACCACCCTGATCAGGGTGACATGAAGCCATGGGGGCAAGTGGTGGACAGTTATATGAGCAGCTGGTGCATATCACAAGTCCTGGTTATGCGACCACTGACACCAGACAAACCATCTCTGAAGAGTATTGACAATAGCTGGGGTTACCCATCTGATAAAGACACTGCCCCGAATGAAGGCAATGGCAAATCACTTCTGTTGAAAAATTTGCCAAGAGCAATCGTGGTCACCAGGATCACCAAAGTCATATGGCATGACATGTAATAATGAAGAAAGATTGCTTTAGGAAATAGTGTAGAATTTGGCTACACTGATTATAATAGGCATTGGGTCTGCTGCTTTCTAGGAGTGCCTGGTTTACATGCAGCCCACTCAACTACATTTTTAAAGAAATGAGCCAACTGGGTTTAAAAATAATGTTTCTTAAGCGCTTGAGAAGGGCATGGATACTCCTGTTGGCTGAGCAATGAAGATATGCATCGGACTAACCAATACTCCCCTATCGCCGCTGCTAGACAGCTGCTAAGATCATACTTTTGGGGTCAAGACTGGTCTTGCAGCAACCATTATAAAGAAGCTGGAGGACTGAATTGGCTTAGTTCTGTTGTTAGTCTCACTTAGTGTCTCCAACTGATTCTAGTCCACTTCTGACAATCAGAAAACTGCTGGTGCTGAAAATCTAGAACAAAGCCAGAAAGTGGTGGAAATACTTTGAAGCCCATAAGTTTGTAAAACTTTAAAAGTACACTGGGCACTCTTCCTTGACATTTTTTTTAAATGGATAAAGCAATAAATTACATGTGTTGTGAGTTAGAGGAAGCCTGCTTCAATATGAACTACCCAGATTTACCTAAGTAATGCAAATGCAAATGAAAATGAAACAAAAATGGAAAATGTTTAAAACACTCATGTCAGGTTCATATGTGGGAAGTGAAAGATCATCAACATTTCAGGTCTCTGATTTGAAATGCTGAATCTGTATCTTTTCCCACAGACGTGGCCTGCTCTGCTGAGTATTTTTAATATCCAGGCCTGTTTTTCTACGTTTTGCTCATTTCCTCCATCATTTGTTTATTTAGTCCTGTAGTCATCATTAAATGTTGTCTCATGTTTCTTTGTTGGCTCATTTCTTGACTTGTTCAGAAAGCCTGGTTTTCTTTATTTTCCCTTTTGGCAAAGGCACTATTATTTTCATTATAAGAAGCTTGTTTTAGATCTCTCTTTATACGTCTCATTGTTAACTCAGTAGGTCAGGCAGCATCTATGAAGAGGAATGAACAGTTGACGTTTTGGGCTGAGACCCCTCATTAGGCATAATTATGGAGATTTATTCCTCTCCATAGACACTGCCTGATCGGCTGAGTCCTCCAACATTTTGTATGTTTTACTCTCGATATCCTGCATCTGCAGAACCTCTTGCGTTTTACCTCATTGTTAAGTTTTTTTTAATCACTGGAGTTTTACTGTTAAGTGTAGATTTCTGTTTATAGTGACTCTCAAAAGTGTTTGACATTTCATTAAAGAAGTGCCTTCTGTCCGAGGGCACTTGACTCTTTTAGGTAAATCCAATTTATTTTCTCAGTGTATGTCTTTTGCTATCTATTTGTGCTTTTCTGTGGTGGTGTTTATTGTCTGATGACCTGATTGTGGATTGGATGTGGTATGCTTTCTGGATGTTCAGCTGTTGCCATGACAGCAGCCAGAGAAGGTGCTGTGCATTGTGAGTTGGGTTTGAATGCAATTGAGCAGCTGCTAACGGTTTCTGTCGGGAAGGTTTTAACGAACCTTTCAGAAGCTATTTTCATATTTGGTATGATAGTAATCCTATTAAATACATCTAATGGGTGCTGCATAATTGGTCCAGAAATGCAAATCAGTGTGTAAACAAAGGGCAAGACCAGAAACACAGAGGAAATCAATCAACGCTGGAAAGGGGAGGTTCTAATCAGTTGCATAAACATTGCACTTTTTATCTAAACTGGCAATTCTAAGAGAAAAACTAATCACGTAGACCTCTGTCCTTAAATGCTTAGCAACTTTTTGTATTTTCCCAATATGATGCGTTAATCACAAACAAGAGAAAATCTGCAGATGCTGGAAATCCAAGCAACACACACACAAAATGCTAGAGGAACTCAGCAGGCCAGGGAGCATCAATGGGAAAAAGTACAGTCGATGTTTCGGACCGAGATCGATGGGTTAATGTTGGTAGGAACCATATGCCACACTGTTAAATAGATGGGCAGACATTGTTACTTGCCCAATGCAGTTGGTGGGAAGATAAAGCCAAGTCTGAAGCTATATCTCCTGGAAGTGTTAATCAGTTGGCTGCCACTACAAATTACATTTGAGCTCCTCACCCCAATCCACTCACACACCGACAGGTAACTGGCTAATTGGGTGGGTGATAAATATGGGGGAGTGACTGCTACTTAAAGGCATCATAAAGCCCCTAAAAGGGAATAGCAATTTTTCATTGGTGGATGACAGAGGCATTCAGCAGCTACTGAAATAGACACAGAGCTGCCTGTCTGGCAAGTAATCTGCAGAAAGAAGGTCCTTCACTTGGTTGATTTAAGGGTTTAAACTATTCCACAGCCACATCAAGTACTTGGGAGAAGGTATTGTTCTTGGCACTGGATTCAAAGTTCATTGGTAGCTGATTCAGATTCAGATTCAGATTTATTTATCATGTGTACACCGAAACATACAGTGAAATGCATCATTTACACTAACAAACAACACACCCAAGGATGTGCTCAGGGCTGCCCGCAAGTGTTGCCACACATTCCAACGCCAGCATAGCATACCCACCATGCTCGGTGGAACAACACAGAATGAAACAGAAGACAAGATACTGAGCAACAGAGCAAAAGCAGCAGAACAACCTCTCTTCCTATCTCCCAACATACACACACACACACACACACACACACAGTCCTCTAATCCCAGCTCAGGCCATCTCCAGCGGGTTTGTGGATTCGCAGACACTGGGGCTTCAACTTCCCCAGCGGATTTGTGGAGATTTGCAGATTAGGTCTTCTCGCCATCAGACCTTGACTTCTGGACTTCCGATTGACTTCCAGACTTTGATATTCAGTATATAACCAGGACTGGCCAATGACGATGAATGAGGACCCAAACTTCAGGGGTCAAGCTTCAGACTTGCTGATGATAAGACGCCAAGCACTAGGCCTTGATCCCTGGTCCTGCCTCCTTGCATACCTAGGGAGCTACCGGTCCTCTTGCCTCCTGCCCACACGGAACTTCAATCCGGAACACCCCGATGACTTTGACAGCGGTCACCAACTCCCTACCTCACTGGTCTAAAGGCTTGACATCCAACCATGTCCACGTTGCTGGCCTTCAAACCTGAAGGACCTGTTTCTCTTTCCACACATGGTCCATTGTGCAATTGTGATACACAAACTGATCTAAAGATATGAAATATCCTACCTAATATAAGTTATTCTTTTCTCTCTTGCTGGGCATGAGGACTGAGCTAGAAACCTATGGGATTGTATGACCAGCTCGTGAGTTATTGGGATTATAATATTAAGGTATCCAGGATGGAATGATGGCCACTTTTTAGTATCTCTCTGAAACGTTCCTGTAGGTTTCAGGGCAGCCACCATAACTCTAGTGCCCAAGAGAGCAACGGGAACTGGCCTAAATGACTACCACCCAGTGGCACTGACTTCAATAATCAAAAAATGCTCTGAGCAGCTGGTAATGGATCTTATAAAATCGCACCTTCCAGCTACATTGAACTTTTCCCAGTTTGCCTACCGCTCCAACCAGTCCACTGATGATGTCATTGCCTCGGCCTTCCAGTCCCTCCGGTCTCACCTAGAAAATGATGCCTCATACGCCAGGATGTTGTTCATCGACTTCAGCTTGGCCTTTAGCACAATCATCCCTCAGAAGCTGAAGGGTAAACTGTCCTTGTTGGGACTCAACACTCCTCTCTTGGACTTCTTGATGGAAAGACCTCAGTCAGTCTGAGTTGGCAGCAACACTTCAAGCTCCATCATGCTGAGCACTGGTGCCCCCCACCCCCCCAGCAGGGCCGTGTCCTCAGCCCACTGCTGGCTCATGACCCCACTGCCAGATTCAGCTCAAACTACATCAAGTTCGCTGATGATATAACAGTGTTTGCCCTCATCAGCAACAATGGTGGGCCGGCATACAGAAGGAAGGTAGTTCAAGTCAAGTTCTGTGAGAACAACAGCCTGAGTCTCAACATGTACAAGACAAAAGAGATGACTGTGGACTTCAGGAAGGCACAGGTTGTCCACTCCCCATTGCACACCAATGGCTCTGCTGTGGAGAGAGTAAAAAGTAAAGGTTGCTTGGTGTTCACATAAGGGATAATCTAACCTAGATCCACAACAGCTCCACAGTCGTCAAGAAGGCAGAGTAGCATCTACACTTTCTGAGGAGATTGAGGCATGCAAGACTCACTGTCTGAATTCTAACAACTTTCTCCTGGAGTACCATCGAGAGTGTCCTGCCTGGCTATGTCATTGTGTGGTACAGAAGCTGTAAGGCGTTAGACCACAAGATCATACAGAGGATAGTAAAGACCGCTGAGAGGATCTTCGGGCTTTCCCTTCCCACTACTTGTGGCATTTACCAGGAATGTTGTAGACCAAGGGCCAAAAGCATTGTTGAAGATCCCTCCCACCCATCCCACAATCTCTGATCCACTACTGTCAGGAGGAAGAACAGAAGCATCAGGACTAGGACTGCCAGACTTAACAGTTTCTTCCCTCAAACTGTGAAACTAGTGACTACCCTGCCATCACTGAGGTCTTGTCACTAAGACAGTAACCATATAACCATATAACAATTACAGCACGGAAACGTAACCTGTTTACTATTTACTGTACTGTTTACCTGTGCTGAGTACTACACACATTTAATTATATTTTATTAACTTATTTATGGTAATATGAACTGTGTGTGATATATATTTTGTGGGTGCTGTGTGGTCCAGAGGAGCATAGTTTTGTTTGCTCATATATATGTGCAGTCAGATGATAATAAACTTCAAATTAAACAAGTATTTATTTATTTATGACAATTGGGAGAAAAGTACTGGTACGTTAAGAGGTCTGGGACTAATGCTGGAGAAAGAGACTGGGTTAGTATTTCAGTCTGGTGACCTTTCATCAGAACTCTTGCACACATGTTGTCCACATCAATGATTACTGCTGACGAATGGTCATTGACTTGAAATGCTAAATAGTTT
Organism: Mobula hypostoma; assembly: GCF_963921235.1. Lineage (NCBI taxonomy): Eukaryota > Metazoa > Chordata > Chondrichthyes > Myliobatiformes > Myliobatidae > Mobula > Mobula hypostoma. The sequence continues at coordinate 33,864,753 of NC_086118.1, read as the reverse complement.
TTCTCGCTAGAAATGCTGCTGGATGCATTTCTTGATACCAAGTTTCTTGATTTGCAATATTTCACTTTTGATGTGAAAGATGCAAAGCTGCTTAATACAAACTAGTCAACTTTTTAAAAAAGTTGTTGCTTAAAAGAAAGAACAAGTTGCATATATGCAGTTATTTTCATGTCCTTTTCAATCAATAAAGTGTATTTTGAAATGTAGGCACTATTGTAATGTGAGAAATATGGCAATTAATTTGTGCAGGGCAAGATCGCAGAAGCAGTAATGTGATCATTGCCAGGCATTCTATTTTTGTGCAATTGGTCACAGAACGAAAAATAGTCAGGCCATTATTATACGTGATTGTTACAGCATAGACTGAGGCCACTAGGCCCTCCTGCAGAGTAATACTGGGGACAACTCCTCTGTGCTTGGAAAGAATATTTTTTGAATTCTCTTCTGACTTCTTCACTCTTCCTTCGGCCTGAGACATTGACTATTTATTCCTTTCCATAAATCCTACCTGACTTGCTGAGTTACTCCAGCATATTTTGTGTGTTATTTTCACATTGGAGAGCAGACAGGGTTAATCCCCAGAATCAAAATCAGAATCAAATTTATTATCTCTGATATATATTGCAAAATTTGTTATTTTGTGGCAGCAGTACAGTGCAATACATAAAATATACTATAAATTATAGTAAGAACTACAAAATATATATATAAAAATCACATTGGGACCAGAACAATTTGGCCCAATTAAGTGGCTGCCCCAATTAGCCAAAGTTACATGGAAATAGCTAAAAATGTATTAAATAACATTTCTTCCTTGTTGATGATCAACACTGGCGCACCTCAGGGATGTGTGCGTAGCCCACTGCTCTACTCTCTCTATACCCATGACTGTGTGGCTAGGCATAGCTCAAACACCATCTATAAATTTGCTGACAATGCAACCATTGTTGGTAGAATATCAGGTGGTGACGAGAGGACGTACAGGAGTGAGATATGCCAACTAGTGGAGTGGTGTCACAGCAACAACCCGGCACTCAACATCAGTAAGACGAAATAACTGATTGTGGATTTCAGGAAGGGTAAGACGAAGGAACACATACGAATCCTCAGAAGGATCAGAAGTGGAGAGAGTGAGCAGTTTCAAGTTCTGGCTGTCAGGATCTCTGAGGATCTAAGCTGGTCCCAACATATCGATGAAGTTATAAAGAAGGCAAGACAGTGGCTATACTTCACTAGGAGTTTGAAGGGATTTGGCATGTCAACAAATACACTCAGAAACTTCTATAGTTCTACCGTGGAGAGCATTCTGACAGGCTGCATCACTGTCTGGTCTGGAGGGGTGGGGGCTACTGCACAGGACTGACAGAAGCTGCAGAGTGTTGTAAATTTAGTCAGCTCCATCTTGGGCACTAGCCTACAAAGTACCCAGGACGTCTTCAAGGAGCAGTGTCTCAGAAAGGCAGCGTTCATTATTAAGGACGTCCAGCACCCAGGGCATGCCCTTTTCTCACTGTTACCGTCAGGTAGGAGGTACAGAAACCTGAAGGCACACACTCAGCAATTCAGGATCAGCTTCTTCCCCTCTGCCATCCGATTACTAAATGAACATTGAACTGTTGGACACTACCTCACTTTTTTAAAATATATAGTATTTCTGTTTTTTGCATGATTTTTAGTCTATTCAATATATGTACACTGTATAAAGAATACTGAATAAGATTTACTTATATATTTATTATTTTTTTCTTCTATATTGTGTATTGCATTGAACTGCTGTTGCTAAGTTAACAAATTTCACAACACATGCTGGTGATAATAAACCTGATTCTAATTCTGAAAGAAAACAAACTACAGTTTAACTGAGTAACCAATTATGTATTTAAGTGAATTACAGAACAACTTATTACATTAGCAATATGACTACAATACTAAAAAATTTGAGTTAGTTCCTAATAGTTCTCTACGGAGGAATTCAATTAAGTGTAAGCGGTTGTGTTTTTTTGATTGACTATAAATGAACAAATTGGCACAGACACCTAGTGCAGATAATGGACTGCCTTCAGACAATGCTGTTGACAATTGCATCCTCCAAATCTTCATTTTCATTATAACGTGCAAGATCATTGTTGATACCTTCAAATTCTTCATTTAGAGTTGAAACAGTGAAATCACTTAATTTTCACTCATGGTCATTTCCGGCATCTCTAAGCCTGATTGCTTGAAACTGCAGAGAGCAAAACGGTTCTGAATTGTCTTACTGTTTATTACTCGCCAACATTCAGTGACAAAAATCACTGCTTTTTGAACATGAACATGCAAGTGATGTTATTTAAAAACTGTTCACTCTATGCACGGTGCAGTGTCTAACAGCCACATGATGTGCACGTGACTAACAATAGTTAGAAAATGCTTGTCATCAGCTCTTGCCCCAATTAAGCGGCATAGTCTCTCAAATAAATTAAGGGAATCCCAGCTACTTTCTCAATTTATTTTTGTTCTTTAAGAGTTGGCCCAAATAAACAGCGGCCCCCGATTAACCAATGGCCTATTTAACCGGGATCCACTGTAGTACAAAAAGAGAGCAAAAATAAGACTATGAGACATAAAAGCAGAATTGGGCCAATCAGCCGATGGAGTCTGCTCCGCCATTCCATCATGGCTGATTTATTATCCCTCTCAACCCTATTCTCCTCCTTCTTTCCATACCTTTGACACTTTGATTAATCAAGATCCTTGCAAAATCACAAGAAAATCTGCAGTTGCTGGAAATCCAAAGCCACACATGCACAGTGCTGGAGGAATTCAGCAGGATAGGCACCATCAATGGAAATGAATAAATAGCCAAAGTTTTAGACTGAGACCCTTCTTCAGGTCCTGTTTTCTCTTTTCCATAGATGCTGCCTGACCTGCAGAGTTCTTTCTGCATTTGGTATGTGTTGCTCAGAATTTATCAACCTCCGGTTCAAATACAGGTCGACCTTCACTAATCCAACTACCTGTAATCTGGTTCCTTCGAAAATCCAGCACTGATTATGCTTAATGTTATCCTTCTGTAATTTGGTATTTTCACTAATCCAGCACTCCTCAGGTCCCAATGGTGCCGGATTAGTGAAGGTCAATGATTTGGCCTCCACAACCATCTGTGGCAATGAATTCCACAGATTTTCCACGCTCTGGCTAAAGAAATTTCTCCTCAACTCTGTTGTAAATGGATGTCCCACTATTTTGAGGCTGTGTCCAGTGGTCCTAGACTACCCCACTGTAGGAAACAGCTACTTCATCTAGGCTTTTCAATATTCAATAGGATTCAATGAGATCTCTCCTTATTTTTCTAAATTCCAGCGAGTACAGGCTGAGTAAACGCTCCTCATTTATTAACACTTTCATCCCAGAATTATTATTGCAAATCTCCTCTTGGCCCTCTCCAGTGCCAGCATATCATTTCTTAGATAAGGGGTCCAACACAGCTCACAATACTCCAAGTGTGGTCTGACCAGTGCCTTATAAAGCTGCTGCATCCTTGCTCTTATATTCTAATTCTCTCGAAATGAATGCTAACATTGCATTTGCCTTCCTTTCTACCGAAGCAACCTGCAAGATAACCTATAGACACTCCCAAGTCCCTTTGCACCTCTGAGTTTTGAATTTTCTCTCCATTCAGAAAAAAGTCTACGCCTTTATTCCTTATACCAAAGTGCATTTTCCTGACATTATATATGATCTGTCACTTCTTTGCCCATTCTCCCAATCTGATTGTTTTCCTGCCTCCTCAACACTACCTGCCCCTCCACCTCCCTTCATATTGTTCACAAAATTGACCACAAAACCATCAATTCCTTCATCCAAATCATTGACATATAATGTAAAAAGAAGTGGTCCCAATACTGACTCCCTGCGGAACACCACTAGTCACCGGAAGCCCACCAGAAAAGACCTCCTTTATTCCCACTCTTTGGTTCCTGCCAGTCAGTCAATCTTCCATCAGGCTGCTATCTTTCTGGTAATACCACGGGCTGTTGACTTCGTAAGCAGCCTCATGTGTGACATCTCATTAACAGCCTTCTGAAAATCCAAGTAAACTACATCCATTGACTCTCCTTTGTCTATCATGCCTGTAATTTTTCAAAGATTTGCAACAGATTTGTCAGGCAAGTTTTCCCCTTAAGGAAGCCATGCTGATTTCATGATTCATAATTCAAGATTCAAGATTCAAGTACATTTATTATCAAAGAATATATCAATTATATAACCTCGAGATTTGCTTTCTCACAGGTAGCCACAAAGCAAGAAACCCGAAAGAACCCAATTGAAGAAAAAAGAATAAAAAAAATCAAAATAAATTACCAACACTCAATGCGCAAGAAAAAGAAAAAAATACAAGTCATGCAAACAATTGAAGCGGACAATAGCATTCTGAACCAAAAATGAGTCTTTAGTTCTGAACCCTGGAGCAGCCTGCAGTAGGCCCAAAGCCTCATGTATCAGTTTATCATATTAGCTTGCATAGAGCACCACAGCTGGGGCAGTCTTCATAACCTCAGCACCATGGAGATGACCATCACGGAGAACAAGCAAAATTGGCTCTCAGTCCCAACCGACACCCTGTCTTTTCAGTCTATCTGGGCCAGCATTTATGTTGACTCAAAGATGGAACAGCGGAAGGTTCTGGCACCCTGGAGAGAGCAGTGAATATCATGGAGAGCGAGCAAAATCGCCTCTCGCCTCCAATCTGGGCCGACGTTTAAATTATCTGAACAGCGCATTGTATCTCACACTAGGACCTAGACCACTATAGAACACTTTGGCCTATTTTATTACGTGCATCCAAGTACCCCAAATCCTTATCCTTAATAATAGACTCTGCCTGGGGTGTAGTTCATCTGGTTCAGGTGATTTCTCTACCTTCAGACCTGCAGATGATTTTAAATTTAGTCAGCTTCATCTTGGGTACTAGGCCAGCCTACAAAGTACCCAGGACATCTTCAAGGAACGGTGTCACAGAAATACAGCATCCATTATTAAGGACCCCCAACACCCACGGCATGCCGTTTTCTCACTATTACCACCAGGTAGGAGGTACTGAGGCAGGAGGTAGGAGGTAGGAGGTAGGAGGCCTGAAAGTACAAACTCTGCGATTCAAGAACAGCTTCTTCCCCTCTGCCATCCGATTCCGAAATGGACATTGAATCCTTGAACTTTACCTCACTTTTTTAATATATGTTATTTCTGTTTTTTGCATGATTTTTAATCTATTCAATACATGTATACTGTAATTCGTTTATTTTTTAAATTTAATATTATTTTATTTTTCTTTATATTATGTATTGCATTGAACCACTGCTGCTAAGTTAACAAATTTCGCAGCACATGCCGGTGATAATAAACCTGATTCTGATATCTCATATTATTGGATACTGTAGCTTAACTTCGTATTTAATCTTTTCTCTCCTTATGGCTTTATTAGTTGCCCTCTGTTGGTTTATAAAGGCTTCCCAATCCTCTAATTTCCCACTGATTTTTGCTATATTATATGCCCTCTGTTTTGCTTTTATGCTGTCTTTGAGTTCCTTTGTCGACCACGGTTGCCTCATCTTCTCTTTAGAATGTTTCTTCATCTTTGGGATGTATCTATCTTCTGCCTTCCGCATTGGCTGTCATCCCTGCTAGTATTCCTTTCCAATCCATTTTGGCCAGCTCCTCTGTCATGCCTCTGTAATTCTCTTTACACCACTGTAGTATCGATACATCTGATTTTATCTTCTTTCTCTCAAACTGCAGGGTGAATTCTATCATCTAATGATTTCTGTCTGCTAAGGGTTCTTTTACCTTTAGCTCTCTACTCAAATCTGGTTCTTTACACAACACCCAATCCAGAATTGCTTTCCCCCCTAGTAGACTCAACTACAAGCTACTCTAAACAGCCATTTTGTAGGCATTCTACAAATCCCCTCTTGGGGTCCAGTACCAACCTGATTCTCCCAATCTACAGTACCTACATATTGAAATCTCCCATGACCGTCACAACATTGCCCTTGTTACGTTCCTTTTCAATCTCCTATTGTAATTTATCTCACATTCTGGCCACTGCTTGGAGGCCTGTATAAAACTCTCATCAGCTTCGTAACTCTAATAGTGAGATAGTGTTCATTGTCTGTTCAGAACTCTGATAATGGAGGGGAAGAAATTGTTCCTAAAACATTGAGTGTGTGTCTTAGGGCTTCTGTACCTCCTCTCTGATGAGAAGAGGGCATTCCATGGGTGGTGGGGATTCTTGATGGTGGATGCCGCCTTTTGAAAATGTCCTCAATGGTGGGGCGACTTAAGGTCGTGATGGGGCCGCTTGAGTCTACAATCCTCTGAAGCCTCTTACTTTATACTTTATTGTCGCCAAACAATTGATACTAGAACGTATAATCATCACAGTGATATTTGATTCTGCACTTCCCGCTCCTTGGATTACAAATCGATAGTAAATATTAAAAAATTAAATTATAAATCATAAATAGAAAATAGAAAAATGGAAAGTAAGGTAGTGCAAAAAAACCGAGAGGCAGGTCCGGATATTTGGAGGGTACGGCCCAGATCCAGGTCAGGATTCATTCAGCAGTCTTATCACAGTTGGAAAGAAGCTGTTCTCAAATCTGGCCGTGTGAGTCTTCAAGCTCCTGAAACTTCTCCCGGAGGGAAGAGGGACGAAAAGTGTGTTGGCTGGGTGGGTTGTGACCTTGATTATCTTGGCAGCACTGCTCCGACAGCGTGTGGTGTAAAGTGAGTCCAAGGATGGAAGATTGGTTTGTGTGATGCGCTGCACCGTGTTCACGATCTTCTGCAGCTTCTTCTGGACTTGGACAGGACAACTTCCGTACCAGGTTGTGATGCACCCTAGAAAAATGCTTTCTACGGTGCACCTATAAAAATTAGTGAGGGTTTTAGGGGACAGGCCAAATTTATACTTTATACTTTATTGTCACCGAACAATTGGTACTAGAATGTACAATCATCACAGCGATATTTGATTCTGCGCTTCACACTCTCTGGATTACAAATATTATATATTAAACATATTAAAAATAGTTAACATTAGTAAATATTTAAAAATTAAATTATAAATCATAATTAGAAAATAGAAAAATGGGAAGTAAGGTAGTGCAAAAAAACCGAGAGGCAGGTCCGGATATTTGGAGGGTACAGCCCAGATCCGGGTCAAGATCCGTTCAGCAGTCTTATCACAGTTGGAAAGAAGCTGTTCCCAAATCTGGCCACACGAGTCTTCAAGCTCCTGAACCTTCTCCTGGAGGGAAGAGGGACAGAAAGTCTGTTGGCTGGGTGGGTCGTGTCCTTGATTATCCTGGCAGCACTGCTCCTTCTTTAGTTTCATAATTTCTTATGATCTTGTGCTTTAGAACTTCATATCAGGCAGTGGTGCAGGCGAATAGAAAACCTCCCTCATCTGAAAGAGGACACTTCTGATAGTGTGGCACTCCTTCAGTACCACAGTGAGTGCCAAACCTTGGATCTTCTGCCCTTTAATGGCTAAATGTAATATTAGTTTGTAGTAGTTAAGCTTGACTCAATCAACTAGACAGTTTGGCTGTAAGGGAATTGTGGTGAGATCTGTTATGTATGGAACATCAGGCCACTCAAGTCTGTAACTCCAGGAAAGATAAGTGCAGATAGGCAGGAATTGTGTTGTGGTTCTGGGCAGCAGGTTGAGTCTAACCCAATTTATCCCAATAGTTTTACTATCATCACGCAGTTGCAAGTCAATAATTCCTGGATGAAATAACTATTTCTGGTTCATTTTGCATCATTTCAGAAGCTAGCTGGGTGCCAATATGTATAGGCAACTTTAGGAACCCCAACGCAGATTTAATTAGGTTGCTCCTGGGATCATGCCATGCTCTGATTATTGTGAGGAAGCTCAAGTTCATTTGTTCTGTGTGGGACAATTGTTTGGCACTCCTGGGATAACCAAGTTTTAGTAGAGCGGTGCTGGATTGTGAAATTTGCATTGTAGGTTCTTTATAACCTTTCCTCTTTCAGCTGTTGCTGAACAAAAATGGCATAAACTCTCTCCCATGACCTACGGATTCCACTTCCAGAAGTGTAAGACTTAGGCTCTACTCTCACAACTATCCAATTCTTGTACATCACTGATATTTCTACTTGTAGACCATAATCCTCCCAGATTCCCTCTACTTGCTTACAAACACACTTCCTGATTTTTGCAGTTTTCCAACCCACATCTGACCACATCCAGATGATGTTCACCACTATCCCCTTGCCCATCCATCTCCCTCCACATCTTGACCAAAGGTTTTGGTTGATCCTCACCAATACTTCCCTCGCCCACCTTGCCTAATTGGAATCATGGCCGCTGGCCCACCACTACAGTCGCTAAACTCCGCCTCATAGAAACATAGAAATATAGAAAATAAGTGCAGGAATAGGCCGTTCGGCCCTTCAAGCCTGCACAGCCATTCAGTACGATCATGGCTGATCATTCAACTCAGAACCCTGTACCTGCCTTCTCTCCATACCCCCGATCCCTTTAGCCACAAGGGCCTTATCTAACTCCCTCTTAAATATAGCCAATGAACTGGCCTCAACTGTTTCCTGTGGCAGAGAGTTCCACAGATTCACCACTCTCTGTGTGAAGAATTTTTTCCTCATCTTGGTCCTAAAAGGCTTCCCCTTTATCTTCAAACTGTGACCCCTCGTTCTGGACTTCCCCAACATTGGGAACAATCTTCCTGCATCTAGCCTGTCCAATCCCTTTAGAATTTTATATATTTCAATAAGATCTCCCCTCAATCTTCTAAATTCCAGAGAGTATAAGCCTTGCCGATCCAATCTTTCATCATATGAAAGTCCTGCCATCCCAGGAATCAATCTGGTGAACCTTCTTTGTACCCACTCTATGGCAAAAATGTCTTTCCTCAGATTAGGGGACCAAAACTGCACACAATACTCTGGGTGTGGTCTCGCCAAGGCCTTGTACAACTGCAGTAGTACCTCCCTGCTCCTGTACTCGAATCCTCTTGCTATGAATGCCAGCATACCATTTGCCTTTTTCACTGCCTGCTGTACCTGCATGCCCACTTTCAATGACTGGTGTACAATGACACCCAGGTCTCATTGCACCTCCCCTATTCCTAATCGGACACCATTCAGATAATAATCTTTTTTCTTGTTCTTGCCACCAAAGTGGATAACCTCACATTTATCCATATTAAATTGCATCCGCCATGAATTTGCCCACTCACCCAACCTATCCAAGTCACCCTGCATCCTCTTAGCATCCTCCTCACAGCTAACACTGCCGCCCAGCTTTGCGTCATCCGCAAACTTGGAGATGCTGCATTTAATTCTCTCGTCTAAGTCATTCCCAATGGCAAACTTTCAATCTCTAAAAATCCCCAAAGTTCTGTCATTTGAAGTCCTGTGATTCATGATCAAAATGTTCATTTGTGTCTCATGCACGCATAGGTGTGTGCATGCACGCCCGCGCGCGCACACACACACACACACACACACACACACACACACACACACACACACAATCACACACAGTGACAGGGAGTCTCGAATTTCCGGCAATGCTCCTCCTCTCCTTCACCATTGCTCATCCCTTTTTCCCTCTGTCACCTTATCTCCTTGCCTGCCCATCGCCTCCCTCTGGTGCTCCTCCCACCTTTTCTTTCTTCCATGCCCTGCTGTCCTCTTCTATCAAACTCCCCCTTCTCCAACCCTGTATCTCTTTCACCAATCAACTTCCCAGCTTTTTACTTCACCCCTCCCCCGCCTCGTTTCACCTATCACCTTGTGTATCTCCGTCCCCTCCCCCGCACCTTTGAACTCTACCCATCTTTTTTTCCAGTCCTGCTGAAAGGCCTCACCCTGAAATGTTGACTGAACTCTTTTCCATAGAAGCTGCCTGGCCTGCTGAGTTCCTCCAGCATTTTGAGTGTGTTGCTTGGGAGTGAAAAATTGGTCAGATTGTTTTCTTTGTTGGATGAAGTCACGATGTGAGAGTCAAATTCAAAATGAGATACTGTTGGAATTGCTGTTTCTTTTCTTTCATCAACAGTTGAAGTTTCATGGTTTAGTTCTAATCTTGAAATCCTATTGAGAAATGTGAGCACACTTCTTTTGCAGTTGAAATAATCCACAATGCATGAGATGGTTTTTCTAAACAGTATCATGTTGTGTCACTATTAGTTATTCAGTCCATGCTCCATAAGAAGTCTTTTAACTGCCTCAGCAGATCAAGTTGCTCTATACTGACATGCCAAAGCTACAAGCTGACCAAAGTTTCAGCCACTGTTGACAGAGACAAGTTCACTCCTTCACAGGGAGGGACGAATGAATAATTACAGGATGTGTCACACAGCATACATCATGACTCTTTCCGGCTGTGGTCTTCAGCACAGACTTACACAATGGCTGATGGTGGATTGAGCTAATGGACAGTGAATAAACCAAAGGTGGGGGGTGGGGGAGAAAGAACCAATGAATGGGTCTTTACTGGCTTTAAGTTGGATCTCAGTGGAGCTCTTTTGCACCTCGCCTCATCATTAATATGATTTATTTTATAGAAGCTGATAGAAATAAGAAAAAGAATAGACCATTTGGCTCCTCGAGCCTCCTCCACCAGATCCTAGTTGATCTCTGTGAGAGAATTTCCTTTTCCACATAAGACTCAGAGCCAGGTGTTCATGAGGAGACTCTTTATTTACGTGACATGATGAGCCTTCCCTCCGGAGAGCAATGACTCCGCTTACAGTCGATACACGCACCCTCTTTATGGTTGATTCTAATAGGTATGGTTTGTTTAACATTTCCATACTTGGTATTGTTCTCAGCAAGCTAGAGGGAAAACACATCGCCTTGTGTTGTACAACTATAGGCTGGTGGGCAACATCACGTAGTCTTATGTCTACAAAAGTAGGCCAGAGGGCAGCTCCACGATTTTCTGCTGATCCAGGCATTAAGCAATACAAACATACAATTTATAGTCTCGCAAAGGCATTTACTTGACCCTACCCAGCTGGCCAAAATCCTCCACAATCTCCCACCTCAGCCTCACTTTCCTGCTTTTTGTGATTGCTGGATGGGCTGCTTCTGATCCTGACTTCCTGAGCACTATTGGCCAGTGACAGGTTACATTCAGGCCAAATTCAATTTGCTGAACCGCTTTCTATTCTCCCCTTTCTCTACTTCTCCCTCGCATTCTCCCCCTTGCCTCACCTGTTGCATTTGCTTCTTATCACTCTCTGCACCTCCTTTATACTTGCTTTTTTCTCTTTATCTTGCATGGGTTCCATTGGATTTAAATCATTGTTCTGGAACATTCAGATTGGTGTTTCAGGTTGAAGTGCATTATTGATTCAGAGTTGTTATTCTATTGTAAACGGTAGAGTCCAGTCCCAAGTTCCCGAGAATGGGCTCATTGATGGCTAATTAAAACTTAACTGCTGATTTAACTGGATTATTTTATGCTGAATATACCAGAAGTTGTAACTTAACTCTAGTTTTTCCTATCAGCATTTGCTATCTACTGAGGATTAATTGCTATTTTCCACAAACTATGCTCTGCTATCCTTTTGGTTTTCACCCAAAATTAGCTCTGATCACCATATTCTTTCTTTTAATAATTTACAGATGTTGACTTTGGCTGACAGACCAGTATTTATTGCCCATCTCTGATTGCCTTTGAGAGGGCGGTGGTGAGCTACTTTTTTGAATCCTTCCATCCCGGAAGTGAAAGTTCTCTTGTAGGGTAATGTATTTGGTGGAAATGTACATAATTCACAACCAACAACATTGAGTTGGGGTTTCACTTTATGAGGCTGGTCTGACGTGATGACGTAATTATGTAAAGTACTGTCACTGTGCTTTATGTTCAGGTTATAGAGTACAATAAATGAGAAATACATCTACCATTTTTATTTGCGGAAACCTACACTAGTGACCCTGATGCTCTAGGATGATTCCAGTGTTATTGAACATATCGGCCAACGTAGTTGCTTTGAAACTCCCAGAGTTCTGGGAGCAAAATGCTGTACAGCTTGGTTCGTACAGGCTGAGGTCCAATTAGAGCTGCACGGAATCACTGCTGACAACACCAAATATTTCTATGTGTTGCTCAGCGACTCTATGGCCGTGAGAGTGATGAGTCTACTAGAACACCCACCTGAACATGATAAATACTGATCACTGAAATCTCACCTTTTGCAGATTTTTGGATTATCGGAGTCTGAGCACATGAAACAGTTGCTTGCCTTGCTCGGCCTTGGCAACGCTAACCCAATGGGGCTAATGGACCACATGGTGTCTCTCCTGGAAAATCACCATCCTTGTTTGATTTTTAAAGAATTCTTTCTGCAGCAATTACTTGATCAAATTCGCATAGCCCTCTCTAATGCACCTGTGAAGGACTATAGGCAGCTTGCTAAAATGGCTGATAGCCTACACTCATCCAATCAGAGGTGTATAATTCCTCCTCCTTCCTCTACCTCAATAAACCCAGTCCTCAAGGTCCTCAACTTAAGGCTGCCCACGGCTACGAAACAAACGATGCCAGGCCTGTGTTTTTGCTGCACTTGCTTTGGTATGAATGCTAGGAAGTGCCGACCGCCCTACAGCTTCAACAGTGCCAGTGCACTGGGACATCAGAAGCCTGTGAACACGGTGGGTTCCAGCTGCCAGGGTTGTCCACTGTTCATTGCAGACAGGCTTTCAGAGCGACACTTCCTCTGTGACACGGGTGATCAAGTGAGTGTGGTGCCAGCATCGCCTATTGATGAGAAGGCAAAGAGTGACAAAACCTTGCTGGACGCCACCAATGACAGCAGGATCCAGACTTACGGGACATGACAGGTGACATGCTGCCTCAGTGCGTGACTTTACACACGGGACTTCGTCCTGGCTAAAGTGGCTAGACCTCTGTTTGGTGCAGATTTCTCGTGTGCCCAAGGACTATTAGTCAATCTTAAGAACTGCTGACTTGTGGATGTCAAGGACTTTGGGTTGTTCACCTGCTCCCCCAGTAAGTTCCCCACAACGACTCTGTCAAGTGCATGCACCACTGCATGTGAGTTTCCTAGACTGCTAGGCAAATTCCCAAACCTCACAAACTCCACATTCTCCATACGGTCTCATTTCTACAGCTGGCCTGCCAGTCCATGCCTGTGTGCGTAGACTGGACCCAGAATAGCTGGAACCTGCAAAGGCTGAGTTTGCCTACATAGAAAGACTTGGCATTGTGTGCTAGTTAAAGAGCCCTGGGTTTCACCCTTCCATAATTTCCCAAGTCCAATGGTCGTTGCCATCCATGTGGCAATTACCAACACCTTAACACGGCCAGTACCCCCAATTATTACCTGGTCCCATACATCCAAAACCTTTCTGCACGTTCAGCTGGAAAGCTAATTTTTTCTGAAGTTAGGGTTTCCCATCAGGTGCCTGGAGGACATCCCAAAATGGCTGTGATAACTCGTCTGGATTCTTTGAATTTCTGTTCATAGGCTGAAAAATGCAGCACAACCTCTGACACCCGGTGGACTCTGTACTAAAAGACTTAGATGCTTCCTGAGTGTCTTCAGTATTTTCTGCTATATTTCAAGTTTCCAGCATCTCCAATTATCAAAGCAGCCAATGACACTCACAGATTTGTTATATTTATGTTGCAGGCAGTAATGCTACCCAACATAAGTATTTAATATCTCAGTAATATTTGAATAATCTTGTATATGTATTGGTTGATTAAGAATTCTTGATTGTTTAAATAATTCATTATCGGTTATATGTATACAAAACATAACACAACACATAGACTTTCTCGTAAAGATGTTGATATTTTACATTGAAATGAATAGAATAGTTCTTGTACTCAGTCATAAATGCCAAAGTTCCAGATGTACAAAAGTAATTTGGATAGCCATGTTGTGTTCTTCTGTTTCTGCAGTGACATAGATAGACTCGGTGTGTGTCGCAATCCAGCAACAGGCCAAAACCTTCCAAACAGTTTCTTGATGGAATTTAAGATGATGCTTTATGCAGTGGTTTTACATTTAAATAATGGTAAATGTATCCATTAAATCATTTATCCCATGCAAGTTTGGCTCTATTTCACACAACAGCAAACCACAGTGTTTGTGTGGGATCTTTGACTGTGATAGAAATTTACAAAGAACAGAAAAAGCACAGGAGACAGATAAACAAAATCTCTCATGTCTGTTGAGATATACAGTATTACTCTTTTTAACACAATACTTTTTAATTTGCTCTTTAATTTTTTTCCCTCTTCCGGCACATCCAGCTGTGCTGCCCAGCAACTCACCATTTTAAGGCTGATTTATACTTGTGCATACGGGCTATGCCGTGGGCCTGATTTATACTTTTGTGTAGCCCTACGCCGTAGTGAGCATGCGTAGTTGTGTCTGCATCGCTAGTTGGCGGTGGGGTTTCCATGCCATTGTGTTGAGTTTCTTCGTGAGAGACATGGACGAGGAAATGCATTTCAAATACTTTCGGATGTCGGCAGGTGGATTTGAAGATTTGGTTCATCGTCTTCAACCATTTATTTCGCATCAGTGTACAGACATGGCAGAGAAAAGCAACGGGAAATGCGTAGGAGGAAATGCGATGCTACCAAGCAGACCAATCACAGTTGTTGTGGTCTGCGTCGCCACGTTGCGTGCGTTACATTTTTGGGGAGGTGCACGTCACCCTACGACGTAGGGTACGGCGTAGGGTACGCGGTACCTACGGCATACATTTGATGCAGAAGTATAAATTGGGCTTTAGCCCTACCCTAATCACAGGACAATTTACAATGACCAATTAGCCTACTAGCCAGTATGTCTTTGGACTGTGGTACGAAAACGGAACATCTGGAGGAAACCTATGCGCACGTGGGAAGGAACGTGCAAACACGCTTACGGAAGGTGCCGGAAATGAACTCCGAACGCTGAACCTTGAGCTGTAACAGTGTGGTGCTAATCACTACGCTAAAATTCTGCGTCTTATGGGAAACTTCCATAAATGTAGACATAAATTCACAAGGCATTTCGTGAAGCTGTTGCATGATTAAAGTTACGTGTGTTTAAGTGTGTGAAGTCATTACATATTTGGATGTATGATCATCTAAATTGCATGAGGTTGTTCACTCCTACACATAGTTATGAGGCTACTCTGCATCCTGACAGGAGGAATTAGGATACTAGTCAATGGGGGCATTATAACATAAGAAGCAAGAGTTGGATATTAGGCTCCTTGGACCGACACCGCCTCATGATGGGGTCATGACAGACTTTATGCCTCAAACTACTTGATCCTTATATCCTCTGATATGGGGTTTCTACTTTGAGGTCATTGGTCACCTAGCTCTCGCAAAACCAGAGTAGAAACAAGTTATCTCCATATAGAGGAATTACTTAAGAACAGGCACATAACCTCGGATCCCTTTACTGTCAAAAACATTATCGTTCTCCCTCTTGAAAATAGTCAATTCAGACAGTTAATGTAGAGAATTCCCAAGACTTGCAACTGTCCACATGAAGAAATTTTGCCTTATCTCGACTTGAAGTAGCAACTGCTCATCCTGAAACACTTCCCAAGTATTAGACTTTCCAGCAAAAGAAGTAGATTGATGGATTGAGGCATCTGGTTGTGAGATTCATTTTTTTTGGCTAATGGGTAGAGAAAGGTCCTGAATATTTGTGATCACCTGAATAAAGTCTTATGTCTCCCTGTCCAATGTTGCAAGGTATATAGATTTTTTTCAGCATTTTCCTGGGCTCCCTGCTGAGGTCCATGGCCTGCTCTACTATCATGACGAGGGCACACTTAAGTTGAAGGAGCAACACCACATATTCAGACTAGGTAGTCTCCAGCCCGATGGCATGAACATTGATTTCTCAAACTTCTGGTAACTTCTCTCAACCCCCATTCTCTCTTTTTTCATTCCCCATTCTTGTGCTCTATATATACATCTTCCTCTATATTAACATATTTTTACAAGAATTGAATGGGGGTACAAGAGTTGTATGGCGCATCTGAACTCGTGAGGGAAAAAGTTGATGCATGGAATGTAAAAGGTTGGCCATCCCTGGTTTATGGGAATGATCCCAGGGATGAAAGGGTTAACATATGAGGCACTTTTGATGGCTCTGGGCCTTTATTTACTGTTTTAGAAGAATGAGGGTGTGATCTCATTAAAACCCACTGAATATTGAAAGGCTTGGATAGAGTGGTTGCAGCGAGCATGTATACAGTAGTCAGGGAGTGTAGGATCAAAGGGCAGAACCTCAGAATAAAAGGACTTTCCTTTGGAAAAGAGGTGAAGAGGAATTTCTTAGTCAGAGTCAGAGTTGTTGTTCTTGTGGTGCATCTGGCAGCAACCTAGCTGTTTCTTTAGCATTTTTGTCTGTTTTGTTTTGCAAGGCTGAGTAGTTAGCTCATTGCTCAACCTTACACAGATGAAAGAGTGCAAGAGGGCAGTCAGATATGAACCCAGGACCACCCACCTCAAAGTCCGGTGCGGATGCCACCACACCATTGGCTGGCATTAGAATCTGGAATCCATTGCCACAGAATGTAGTGGAGGCCATGTCACTGGGTATATCTAAAACAGGCTTTGATAGGTTCTTACACAAACAAGAGAAAATATGCAGGAATTCAGCAGGCCTGGCAAAGTAAATAGTTGATGTTTTGGGCTGAGACCCTTCATCAGGACTGGGTAGGTTCTTGATTAGTCAGGGCATCAAAGATTACAGTGAGAAAGAAGAAAAGAGCTGAGAGGGATAATAAATCAGCCATGATGGAATGGTGGAGCAGACTTATTGGGCCAACTGGCCTAATCCTGTTCCCATGTCTTATGGTCTTATGGATTTTTGAAGTGAAGGAATTGGCAGAAGTTATAGTAGGCGCGTTGGTAATCATTTATCAAAACTCTCTAGACTCTGAGCAGGTCCCGGTAGATTGGAAGACAGCAAATGTCACGCCACTTTTTAAAAAAGGATGCAAGCAAAAGATGGGTAACTATAGGCCAGTTAGCTTAACATTGGTTGTCAGGAAAATGCTTGAAGCTGTTGTTAAGGAAGAAATAGCGAAACATTTAGAAAGGAATGATTCCATTAGACAGACGCAGCATGGATTCAGAAAGGGCAGGTCCTGTTTGACAAACTTACTAGAGTTCTTTGAGGACATAATGAGTGCAGTGGATAGAGGGGAACAGGCGGATGTCATATACTTGGATTTCCAGAAGGCGTTCGATAAGGAGCCGCACAAGAGACTTATAAATAAGATACGGATGCATGGAGTCGGAGGAAGTGTATTGGCATAGATAGTGGATTGGTTAACCAGTAGAAGTCAGAGAGTTGGTATAAATGGGTGTTTCTCCGGTTGGCAGTCAGTGGTGAGTGGGGTGCCGCAGGGGTCGGTGCTGGGCCTGCGGCTGTTTACCATTTACATTGATGATTTGGAAGAGGGGACTGAGTATAGCATAGCAAAAGGTCTGGCAGATGGAATACAATGTTGGTAAATGCGAGATCATCCACTTTGGAAAGAATAATAGAAGAGCAGATTATTATTTAAATGGTGAAAGATTGCAGCATGCTGTTATGCAGAGGGACTTGGTAGTGTTTGTTCATGAATCACAAAAAGTGGGCTTGCAGGTACAACAGGTTATGAAGAAGGCAAACGGAATGTTGGCCTTCATTGTTAGAGGGATTGAATTCAAGAGCAGGGAGGTCATGCTGCAACTATACAGGGTACTGGTGAGGCTGCACCTGGAGTACTGTATGCAGTTCTGGTCTCCATACTTGAGGAAGGATATACTGGCTTTGGAGGCAGTGCAGAGGAGATTCACCAGGTTGATTCCAGGGATGAAGGGATCTATGAGGAGAGATTGAGTCGCCCGGGACTATGCTCTAGGAATTCAGAAGAATGAGAGGGGATCTTATAGAAACATACATAATTTTGAAAGGGATAGATGAGATAGAAGTAGGAAAGTTGTTTCCATTGATAGGTGAGACGAGAACTAGGGGACATTGCCTCAAGATTCAGGGGAGAAGATTTAGGATGGAGATGAGGACAAACTGTTTTTCCCAGAGAGTGGTGAATCTGTGGAATTCTCTGCCCAGGGAAGCAGTTGAGGCTTCTTCACTAAATATATTTAAGATATAGTTAGATAGGTTTTTACATTGTAAGGGAATTAAGGGTTATGGGGAAAAGGCAGGTAGATGGAGCTGAGTTTACAGACAGATCAGCCATGATCTTATTGAATGGCGGGGCAGGCTCGATGGGCCGGATGTCTACTCCTGCTCCTATTTCTTATGTTCTTATGCTGTCAGGGTAAATTTGATGCATTTTGTATATGCAACCAAAGTGCATTTTGTGTTCTGGAATGATCTATTGTTCAGGAAACAGTGGATGGAGTGCCAATTGTGAACCTGCTGGTCCTGTTTTGCATTTGATTGATTCGTATTTCATCATATTTAGTTATGAAAAGGAGATCTAGGCGTCTTAAATCTCAAAGTTGTGAACTGTGTTTTGTTTTTAGTGTTATTTCAGCCTGAGGGTCATAATTTGTTCTTATGTGCTAAAAATTCAAATGACAACAAGAATGCTTCTGTGTGTGGAAAGATATCACCACCTACTGTACTGTAGCATGTAGTGCACTGAGCCTGTTTGCTATGAAATAATGCCATAAAAACAGGGCAGTCTTATTTCTTGCTTTCCATTATTTGCCAGTAATGAAACACAGGGTCTGAATTTCCTCACCTTCAAAGGTTGTCTGATATTTGTCAGACCAATCAGCTAGGACTAACTTATTTTAGTTGGCAGTTCTGTAGTGATCCACCAGCTAAGATGAGAGTGCAGGTCAGCCTGTTCCTGTTATCCACACCCATACAAATGTCAGAGATGAGGTGGAGGTCAACTACTGTGCCCAGGGGATGGATGTCTTTCATACCCAGACCCTCAGCTTTATGGCAACCAATTCGTGTCATGTGATCCTGTTCATTTGAATGAAGTTACCAATCATGATAGAAAGAATAAGTATAGATAAGTGTTTTTTATTTACTTTGCTTGACATTATTGTTCTTAATTTATCTCCGGCTCTTAAACATACTCCAAAAATGTCTTAAAGTTTCTGATGATGAAATATTCTTCTTCTTAATTATTTAAATTCAGTTGATCATCACAAGTATTTTAATGGTTTACAGTAGCAGGAAGCCAGCAGCACAATCGGACCGTTTCCTTCAGTCGTGTTAACAGTGCAAGTCACCTTATGTAATCCCACACCACCACTACCTCCCGTTCCCCATTAAAAATGCTGCCACTTGGGTTCATTTGCGGTTTGTTTGTCATAGATCCAACAAATGGTGCCTGTCCCCTTAAATATCATTCATTGTGAGCCTTCATTGTTAGCTAAAGTTGATTCCTCTATAAGTGAACAGCATCAGTCATTGTTTACACCAATGTGACTGAAAGTATCACCAGAAGACAATTTGGAGTGTTGCACAATTGTTAGCAACATTTGGGTGGGTAAGATGTCAGAGTTAGGGTACATGGCATTCTTGCACCAAAAGGTGATGGACTTTATGAGCAGAACAAAAAGAGAACTTGGTGGCCAATCTCCATCTGTGGAGACAAAAGATGTAAATCGACCTTGAAGGTTATGATTCTGCTGGACTGAAAGGGAACAGGAAAGATTGCCAGTGTAAAACAGTAAATGGAGGGCAGTGTCAAAGCGTCTTTATACCAGATTAATAAATGGCATTAAATTAGAAGCATTCACAAAATCAGTTAAGAAATCTGTGCAGTGTCAGTTCTCTTGGGCACTGTGCAAATGAAACCGAGGCCCTTCCAGAAAATCATTTCTAAAGTAATTTATGAAGTTGCTGTCCGCTTCACTGAGTAATTGCAATGAACATGGATGGTTTAGCTATCCACTATCCCAAAATCCGGGTCAATGATTTGTCTTCGAAGCTTGAAGCAGATGAGTGAATTATTGCTTTTAATTACAATCCTGGGATTCATGAGGATGGATATTGGCGTGACAATAGAAACAGGTTTAGAACTGATGTGCAAACTTCTGTAAGGATTCTCATGCAAACTATGATCACTTTGTAGAGATGTTGCGAGGCTGCTGTTATACATCAAATCAGTACTCCTATCCTCTAAGATGTCTGTCCTCTTCCTCTTCTGGCTTCATGAGCATTTCCAAATTCAATCCTTCTGTCATGAGCTGTATGTTTGTAGCTCTGGGATTCTTTCTCCAAATTTCTCTAGTTTCTACGTTCTTTTCTTCCTAACCAAACTTTTGGCTATCTGCACAAATATTTTCTTATATGACTTCATGTTAAATTTTAATTAACAGCCTTGGTAAAAATCTGATATAAATTCATTGTTGCTTCTTTTAAGTTAAAAGAAGAAATGCTGTTAAGCACACAAAGCCCAGTTTAACCCATAAAAGAAAATAATTATTTGCAAATGCTTGAATTCTCCAGTTGCTCTATATTGAGATCAATATATTGTAAAAAATGCAAAAAGCACAAACCTTCTCCTGATTTTAGGGAAATGAAAATTATGGGGTAAGGAAAATTCTGGGGATTAGAGGGGAATAGATCAGACATAATAAAATAGCAGAGCAGACATGATGTGCCGAATGGCCTAATTCTGCTCCTCGGTCTTATGGAAAATTACACTTTCTTCTTCATTTAAACCTGCAGTGGTATAACAACTAAAACTTCAGAGGTTAGAGTCAAAGGAGGCAAGAATTAGATGTGAATATTAAAAATGGAATGAGAAAAAACAACCCATTTTGAAGAACATTATTCTGTTTACCAAAAAGAAGGAAAATGAAAATCCCAGTTGAATATTTTGATACCTTTCCCCAGGGCCATTTTTAAACTGATGGACCTTAATTTTTTGTTTTCAGTGATCATATTGTTAATGTGAGGTTAGCTTGCTATCTTACTCAACCCTTCCCAATGCTCTGCCTCACAAAATGAAGAGGAAGTACAACACCATGTTTCAAAACCCCAGTGTTATCAACTGCATTTGACATCAGGCTGCAAAGTGCGATATTAAAGCTGTTTCATTGGTTTGGACATGAGAAACAATGGATTTCAGGTTTCATTGAGAATGGGGGCTGCTGATGGACTTCCTACATATTTATCCTTATTCAGAACATTGAATGTAGGACCTTGCACCTCCACGACAGTTCAGAGTCCCAAGCGATGTAAAGCTGAGCTAAATGGTGAAGAAAGGTCCCAGGCTTCACTGCCGATGGCTGCTCAACCTCAGGAAGCATTGAATTCTGTTGTTACCTAAATAGATCACTGCACAATTTCAACAGGAGCTACCGGTCAGAATAGGAAGCAAGTTAATTGTACTGATCAGCCCCCTCTCTCAATTTGTCCCCTCACAAACTTTCTTCTGCTCAGTTCTGGGACTGACATAGACTGTGGTTCTGCCCAGCTGGTTCAAAGCTTATGATGGAGAAAGGAAAACTGATGGGACAACTCCTGCCCACGAACTTTCTGCCATACTCCTTCCCCATTTCAGCACTGCCCGGAATCTTTCACCAGAGCTTGGTATTATCTTTCCAGATAGGATAATTTCAAAATGGACCCAGATAGAATTAAACCAGCTCAAATGTGTGCCTTTCACTACCAATCTGTAGGAAGAGGGCAGGGCGACTGTGCTTTCGATATTTTGTCATCACATTCTACCAATGATCACACGCTGAGCTCTCATACAATGGAGTATAGAGATAAAAACTGGGTCTACTATAAACAGCAGCAGCAATCAGAGCATTTTTGTAGCACCCTTTACATGGTAAAATGTTTCAAGACATTTCATGAATATTTTAATCAAATGAAATGTGGCATGAAGCCACGTAATAATATAATGGGACAAATAATGAAGAATGGTTGGGAAAAGAGGTAGTTTTAAAGAAAAATTAAAATGTAAGGAGAGAGTTACTGGAAGACAGGGACTTAAATGAGTCACCCAAAATCTAATGGCCTAGCAGAGAGTTTGGTCAAGGCAGCGAAGGGGCTCACGAAGAAAGCGCAAGACAGATGAGAGGATTTCCACAAAAATCGAATGATTTACAGAAGTGTGCCACTGCAGAATGACCTTTCACCAGCCCAGATGCTGATGGGCTGATACATATGCACTAACCTTCTAATGCATGAAAACCTGCTGACTCCTGAAGCAGCACACAAGGTCAAATTGGCTAAGGTGAAAGGAAAAGTAAAACAGAAACAGCATCACAATAAGATACTGATCCCCAGGCTTCAGCCTACCAGTCCTGAAGCCCAGGGATCAGCTGCAAATCTGAGATCACGATTTCAGCACATGGTCCATGCAGGGATATGTGTAAGAAGAAGTAGCTTCATATTCTTACCAGATCCATATGAAGCGAGGGACACTTCTGAGAAGGGACCGTGTGGATTTACGATCACAATTTCCAATCCATAGCTGTGACACTTCACCTGTTAGTACACCAAAAGGACCAGCAGATGTAAAAATTGAGCATGTTGCTCAGAGTTCTCAGAAAGACATTATTAATGCAGCAAGTGTAAGCAATACATCCATGGAGACAAGTAGTAGATCAAAAAGGATCATCAAACCACCTCAGAGACTGATTGAAAGTCATTAAGTGAATAAGGGCCTGTATTTGCTCATTACTATTGAAGTTCAAGTACATATCTTTTATTGTTCCTTGTAGGTTTATGAAAACATGGTATTGTGTTTTTTTTTCTTTACAGGGGGAAGATGTGTTGTCATGTGTGTACATAATAAAGAACTTCAGTTCCCAGTGGGCAATGTGGGTGGTTCACCCTGGAACCAGAAGCTTCGATAGTGACCTGGTCATGCACGCTCAGTGTTGGGCTGAAGCCATTCTGTAAATAAAGTCTTCTAGCATTTACCCATGCTAACTTTTGTCTTTATGAAGAACAAACATAACATAGAAAAGCAAATGAAAGCAAATTAAGAAAGATGCTGGATGATGCCACAACAGTCTCCAAGCTGTACACAGTGAATCATTGCCCAACAGATGGGAAACAGGTGTTGGTGCCAACTTTTGTGCCTCTTATTGGAAAGCATATTGGACCAAGGAAGGACTATGCTGCTTCGAGGAAGCGTGAAAGTGACAATAGCAGTGGTCTGACTACAAGAGTTTCTGTAGGTTATGCAAGCCTCTGATATGTTAATTGGACAGTTGCTTGTGAAACGTGGCTTGGTCTTAAGCAGGAAGGGAGTTCAAGGACCTTCAGGAAAATTGCAAGAATTCGGCTTTGGTGCGTATACAGAAACAGAATCTACTCTGCATGCATTAAGATTATTGCATGAACTTCAAGTGGGAGACAAAAGCTGCTTGCAAAATACATGCCAAGCCCAAACTCCAGCTTGATGAATGGAAGACCAAAAAGAAAGGAGTCAAAGGAGATACAAAAACAGACGATCATCAGATGATGTTGTGGATGAGGAAACCAAGAGGAAAGATCAGATTGTAAAGCGACAAATAGGATTAATAGGTGAATACTCCATTGAACTAAATGCACCTCCTTAAGATCAAGGTGCACATCCTAGAAAGAAGAAAAAGGAAGAAGATGAAAAGAAAGACAAGAATTTGAAAATGAAAGAAGAGATAGAAAGAATGTAAGCAAGAAATAGAAAGGTGTGAAAGAAAGGAACATAAGAAAGAAAAAGGAAAGGATCGAAGTAGGTCAGAGAGAAAAACAACGAAAAGGAGAAGAAGGGGGTCCTGAGCAATCGGAACCTCTTCCTACATTCCTAGAGTCAACTCCTGCAATTGCCACAGAGGAGAACTGAGATTAGTTCGTAGCCACAAGTCTCACCTACCAAGCAGAGTGAACCCCCTGGTCAGGAAAGATGTTATCCGACAAGAGTAAGAAAGCCTCCATAGTGATTAAATCTTTAGGCCAATTTAAAAAGTGATTATTCTGTGGATGACTGTATATAGTAGTTATATAGTATACTGTGTATATAATTGAGATGCATTCTATGTTGAGTTGGAGTTTATAGCCAAGTAGGGGGAGTGTTGTGTGATTAACATTTCTCTAGTATTTGATTAATATCGTAAATAAATTGTTTGAAAAATCACTCTTGTTCATTTATGGGTTATATGTAAAAATATGTAAATTGTATACTTCATGATATATGCACACCTCACATAAAGTAAAAAACAAAGTTAGACTTGACGGCCCGAAACATTGACTGTACCTCTTCCTATAGATGCTGCCTGGCCTGATTATGAAACATAACAACGCTGATACTCAAGCAACAGTCTTTTGGAAGCTTTAAGAGAAAATCACAAGGGTATTGTTAAATCCTCACTGAGCTAAAGGAGTGTGGGAAAATTAAGATCCATTACACTGATGGTAACTTCCTATTGAAAGCTTTGTAGCAAGGCTGTACCATGATGACATGGAGTCCTCTAGTGGAAAAAGTGTGTAATTCAGCAGATCCTTTCTAAACACAACAGTGTGCAGTTGAATCAGCGTTTAGTGCATGAGTAAACTATAAAAACTTTCTTTTTCCTAAAATAGATAGAGGCGCCATTCAAAAATTAGAATTAAAGACCAAGCACTCTTCTATGGCTACACATCGACAGTACAGATTTATCTCCTATTATGTTTGCCTTTAATGCTATTTTATCATTCAAGTTTTATAGACTACACAATGAACAGAGAGAAAAGATATCTCATTTAGCACAGTAGAAAGTTCTCTGCTAAACCTAGTAACATTGTGAATGCAATCCAGAGAGAGGATTGCTCAAAACATGAACTTAAGGGAGGCACAATACTATCCCTGAATTTGAAAAAAAACTCAAGTAAAAAAAAACAGAATTTCTGCATCCTGTTTAGCTGCACATGTTAACTCAAATAATTTTGGTTTGCTTTATTATTGTTTCCTCCGGTTGTCTCTGGAGATCAGTAAATTCCCAAATCCCAAGCAGCTTCCTCACTTCTCAAAAATCAAACGAGAATCTTTGCAGATTGCAGGATGTTGATTGTAAGTTATATTTAAAAACAGGCATGACAGATGGTGTGCATTGCATTTCTAACAGGAAGAGTTTTTTTGTTGTCAGTAAAATCCTTATCTTTTTTGAATGTCGCTTTTCTAGGAAAGAAAATGGGATGGAATAATTCTGTAGGAAGTTAGAATGCAATGCTCACAGTTTGTCTTCAAAACACACACAACTTTTAAGATTTCAGCTTTTCTGTAGATTCAATGCCAGTCTCAAGTTGTCATATTTCAAACACATGACTTAACTTTCAGCTCTGTGTTATATGGCTTTACACTCTGTGGCCAATTTATTAGGTACATCTGTCTGCCTGCTTGTTAATGCATATATCGAATCAGTCAATCATGTGACAGTACCTCAATGTATAAGAGCCTGCAGACATGGTCAAGAGGTTCAGTTATTGTTTAGACCAAACATTGGAATGGGGAAGAAATGGGATCGAAGTGGCTTTGACTGTAGAATGACTGGTGGTGCCAGATGGGGTGACTTGAGTATCTCAAGACCTGCTGATCTCTTGGGATTTTCACACACAACAATCTCTTGAGTTTACAGGGAATTCTGCGAGAAAACAAAAAAAAATTCAGTGAGCAGCAGTTCTGTGGGTGAACATGCCTTGATAATGAAAGAGGACAGAGAAGAATGGCAGATTTATTCAAGTTGACAGGAGGGCAACAGTAACTTAAATAACCATGTGCTACAGCAGTGGTGTGCAGGAAGGCATCTATGAATACACAACACGTTGAACCTCCTGTACCTAATAAAGTGGCCACTCAAAGTTCTTGCATTGAGCTTTGTACCTTTGAAGAGGTGAATGGTGCTCCTCCAGTCTTCCAAAAGTGGCCCCGAAGAAGACCTCCAATGTATCCTGAATGCTTTTGCTAAGGCATATAGAGCCCTAGGTCTTGTTTTGAATATAAAAAAGATGCTGGTCCTATACAAGCCACCACCCAACTAGCCATTTATCTAGCTCTCTGTAAAAGTTGACGATACCACCATTGAAAAAGTAATCCACCTTCCCTACCTTGGCAGCATTCTCTCCTCAAAAGCAGACATTGACTCAAAAATCAGCCACTGCCTGAGTAATGCTAATGTAACCTATGCAAGGTTAAGGAAAAGAGTTGTTGAAGACCGCGAACTATACATCCAAACAAAACTTTCGGTCTATAGAGCAGTTATACTTCCTACATTACTGAACGGAGCTGAGTCATGAACCACCTACAATCGACCCCTGGAAACTCTGTAGCAATATCACCAAAGACGCTTGTGAAAGATTTAGAGGATCAGCTGGAAGGACAGTTGCACTAACACCAGTGTACTGATGGAGGCCAACATGGACAGCATTTCCACCATGATAAAACAACTCCGATGGATACCTCATGTCATTTGGATGCCTAAATCATGTCTCCTCAAACAGATTCTTTACTCCCAGTTGAAGGAAGGTCAACAAACCTCTGGTGGGTGAAGGAAACATTTCAAAGATAGCATCAAAATCATCCTGAAGAAATTCAACCTCACATCTAAAAATTGAGAGGACATTGCACTCAATAGATACATCCAGAGGAAATCTGTTCAAGAGGGACCTCCGTTGTACTGCAGAGAAAAAGCAGCAGCTGCAAAAGGAGAGAATGAACAACCAAATGACTTAAACACTAACCACAGCCATCACTTACTCATACCCACACTGCACCAGAATATGTGGATTCCGGATTGTCCTCTACAGCAACCTGAGGACCTATCAATAGACAACTCTTTTAGGAAAACATCTTACTCAAGTAATTGTAAACTACTACTGCTGCTATCACTAGTGACTTCTTATGTAATCTGATATAATAACAGAAAACTTGACTTGAGCAACACACAAAACATGCTGGAGGAACTCAGAAAGGCAGGCAGCATCTGTGGAAGGGAATAGACAGGTGACATCTCATGCCAAGACCCTTCATTAGGACTCAGTTGTGCAGTCTATAAAACTGAAGTTATAAAATAGCAATGCAGGCTAACATAATTAAGGATAAATGTGTATTGCCAATGTGTATATTCCTGTCCAGTGATGCTACCTGACTTGTTGAGTTCCTCAGTATTTTGTGCCTGTTGCAAAATGTTTTCAGCATCTGTAGAAACTCTTGTGTTTGTGATGATTTCACTTACTTTCTAATTCCAAGGAAGGATTTGGATGTGAAACATTTTTGTTTTTTCCTGTCTTACTGTGAATTTCCAGGAATTTCCTGGCCAGCTTTAATCGTTGCAAGCGACTGGGCAGCAGCACTTGCACCGTCCTAAAATTGAATAACTTTTAAGAACAGTTTTGACTAATGCAGAAGGTCCAGTGGGTGTGCTGGGTTCTTTTAAAACACCATGTGACACAGTGGGTTTGGATTATGTAGTATTCCATCATAGACCACACAGGATAGATGGCCTAAGTTCCTACTTTATCATGGTTGGAAATCAGTTCAGCCAAGCTAAATAGGTCGATGCTCATTCCAAATTACTTCACTTGCCATAGTTGCTTCTTAAATCCGGAATGCTTATCTTGCTTTAACTTGCAGTATATAATTTCGAAACATTTAGTTTCCCTCTTCATATTTTATCCCTTTTCTCATTTGGCACCTTCTACAACTCAAAAGATTTTTGTTTACCTTTTTCTGTTTATGTTACGTGCCCTCAGTTTCTGCTCACTTCCGATGTTCCTTAGTGCTTCTGCTTTCTTTAGTCTCGTCGTTTCACTCTTTCTGCCTCTGCTATCTTGTTCCATGTGTTGATCATTCTGTTTTCTGATGGTTTCCGCCTTCTTGTTGACATTCTGGAGAGCTCAGACAGATGTTATGTTTTGAAGGAAATCTAAGTCACAGCTTCAGCCTCTGTAATCCGGACTCTGACTCAGAAATCAGGAAATGGAGCCAGTAGAGTGTCTGGGGACAAAAGGATGAGAAGGAGTTGCAGAATATTCTGAGCAAACACTCACACCGGAGGAAGAAGCAAAGATTTTTTTTTGCCACGTTGAGTATTCAGATTGAGGTAAGCATTGTCTGTAAATATCAGAACATACTGAGCTACAGAGACTCTATAGAAATATGTAGGACAGAATACAGAGGATTTGTTTGTATTAGTTCACTTGATACAAGTGTGTAGGCAGGTCAGTTCAGTTGCTATTTTCTTACAGTAGACTTACAGTTAAACTCTGTAAAGCTGTACTCAGTTCTCTGTTTTTGTTTATATTAAGGCAATTAGCTGCTGAATGATACTTGAAATTCAAAATATTTAAATAATTGTACTAATTGTAATGAATCTGCATTGTACCTGTAAGAGAATGGCAAATCCCGCAAAATCAGACCAAAATTAGAGATTCTGAAATTATATTTAGGACAGGAACAAATGGCAGCCTATAGAATGTATGCATTATATAAAATAAATTAATGTTCATATTTGCAGTTCATTATTAATAAATGAACTGTAAATATTTCACAATTTGTAATGGATGTATTGACATTCAAATTTTATATATTCTGTATATAGTTTGAACACATATTTTACAATTCTTAACATTTTCAAAATGGTTAAAAATAGAAATAACTAACTTGGATATAGAGACTGTTTTGGTGTCGATTAACTTTTCAGTGTACTATGATGCTGTTCTTGGTAAAGAATCTTTGAAATGTTTCCAGAGAGGGATGTAGGGACTTGCTTTGACTTGTATAAATACATTTTTAAAATGACAACATTGACTAGTAGCTAGGGGTGTTCTAATGTAGTGTGATTTATGACATCTGCCTCTAAGGATTTTGCTGTGTCTGGTCCAGGAGCATCCTTTTGTAATTACGCAACGTTTCTCTGAAGTGTACTTTTGTTTGACAGTTATGATAAAGTGATGATAACATGAAATACAATGAGGAAAAGGAAATTAAATATGAACACTCCTTCACTATCAAGAATGTATTTTTTTCCATTACAGGCCTACTGAGGGAAAATAAGAGAACACTATATATGGAAAATTCTTAGAGAAGCCATAGAAAGAGGAGAATAAACATATGTTATAAGTGACAGTTTACATTTTGTAACTCTAAAACATAAAGTTAATTGAAAGAAAACACAGAGCTGGGAATGTGTGGCTTAGTTTTATTTTTACTTTAAGTGAGGCATGCACGCATGACGTGTTGGCATGGTGACGTATACCATTCACTGACTTTTACATATAACATGTAGTGAATTGCACTGGAAGACTAAGATTTTGCTTTCTGAACACATTTGGGTGTGTCTTATGGATTTTTGGCTACTAATCGTGAAACACACCATGAAAATTTCCTATTATACACCAGTTTTTTGTAATCGTCTATATTTGTTATTTCAATTCGTAATTTGTCAATGAAAATGTTTCCACAACGTAAGCTGAAATGTTTTCTATCTTGTCTAGGCATGCTGGAGCATGCTTAGGGAGGATGGATACTGCATAGCAGGACAGGTTGTAAAAGTATCACGCACACACCGTTTTTTGCACTGCATTTACATGTATTTTGGTTTGCAATCATGTTGACGTGCATGCTTTACACACATAGCATATTGTGTGTATTCATTATAATAAAGTGCTTGTGATAGCAAAATGTCTCACCAATGTTGCAACGGCAGAGATACTTTGTGTTATATTTGTGGCGCGTCTACGCTTGAATCTCAAAGATGGAGCATGACTCATCTTATTAAGGAAGCCTATGAGCTCCTCTTTGGGTGAAAAAATTGGTGACCAAGCCAAAACCTGGGCTCCTCACATGCGCAACATGCGTTGTCGATCTCAGAGTTTGGCTCAGAAGTTTTCAGAAGACAATGCCATTCGCTGTCCTGATGTTATGGTGGGAGCAGAAGGATCATGTGACAGACTGCTTCTTCTGTTTGACCAGTGTGTCTAGTTTCTCTGCTAAAAACAATAAATCCGTTGAATATCCCAATCTCCCTTCAACCATGTATCCTATGCTACATAATGATAGTCTTCCAGTACCAAAGTCAACAGAGACATGAAGTCTACAGGAGGCAGGTGAAGATGTCATGATGCACGATCTAGGAATAGAAAATGACACCGATACTGATACAGATTTTGAACCCTTTATGTCGAGTAAGCCTTATCTGATAACTCATTCTGAGTTAAATGACCTGATCTGAGACTTGGGTTTGTCAAAGGCAAAAACAGGATTACTGGATTCAAAACTGCAAGGATAGAATCTGCTGTCCCCAGCCACAACCATTTCTGTGCAGGGTTTCAATATTTGAGGCAAATATTTCCCAGAATAACTGATGCCAAGATTAACAAGGCATTTTTGTTGGTCCACAAATCAAACAAGTCATTAATGATAGGTAATTCAAGGAACTTCTAGTGAACTGAAGAAAATGAAATGGAAGGCATTCACCAACAAGAGAAAATCTGCAGAAGCTGGAAATCCGAGCAACACACACAAAATGCTGGAGGAGCTCAGCAGGCAAAGCAGTATCTATGGAGAAAAGTACCATCGGTGTTTCTGGCTGAAATGTTGACTATACTTTTTTTTCTATAGATGCTAGAAGGATGTGGTTGAAAATTTTCTTGGCAACAACAGAGCACCAAACTACTTGCAGCTGGTTGGCAGCATATTTCAAGCATACAAAACCATTAAGTACAACATGTCACTAAAGATTAGTGTTGAAATTCGTCATAACTTACAACAGGACATTGTTGGGATGCAGAGCTGGGCAGACAGGTGGCAGATGGAGTTCAGTCTAGAAAAGTGTGAAGGGACACAGCTTAGAAGGACGAACCTGAAGGTCGAGTAGAGGGTTAATGGTAAGATTCTTAGTAGCGTGGAGGAACAGAGAGATCTTGGGATCCAGATCTATAGATTTCTTAAAGTTTTTGTACATATTGGTAGGGTGGTTAAGAAGGCATATGGTGTGGCCTTCAGTAGTTGGTGATTGAGCTCAGCAGGGTCACGTTTTACATCTATAAAACTTTGGTTAGAGCTTTGGTTCACTTCTGGTTTCCTCATTATAGGAAGGATCTGGAAGCTCTACAGAGAGTGAAGAGGAGATTTACCAGGATACTGCCTAGATTAGAGAGCATATCTTATGAGGAAAGATTGAATGAGCTGGAACTTTTCTCTTTGAGTTGAAGGAGGATGCAAGGTCACTTGATAGAGATGTATAAAATAATAAAGAGCACATAAGAGTGGGAAATCAGCACTTATTTCCAGGGTGGAAATCCCTAATACAAGAGGGCATAATTTTAAGATGAGTGGAGGAAAGTATAGAGGAGTTGTCAGAGGTAGGGTTTTTATACTGAGAGTTGTGTGTGCATGGAACCCACTATCAGGGGCTATGGTAGGGGTGGATATATTAGGAGCATTTAAGAGACTCTTAGACAGAGTCATAGAAAAGTACAGTACATAAACAGGCCCTTCAGCCCATCTAATCCATGCCAAAGCTATTTAACCTGTGTACTCCCATCGACCTGCCCTCCATACACCTGCCATTCATGTATTTGAATTTGTCATGGGGGGGGGCATTGGTGGCAGACCCAAATGCAAGACACAGACACTGAAGTACTAGGAACTGGACTAGGTGTGTCAAGAAAGCAAGGGAAGTGGGGAAGAAACGATGCTGGACAAGACACAGGCCCTGGACGAGACTAGGATACAGGGCCTGGGCTAGGACTAGACTAAGAAAGCGGGACCTGGACGAGGAACAAGGAGCTTGGAACCTGGACAAGGACTCCGAGCCAGAGACTGGACAGGGATCCGGAACCTGGGTCTTGACTCGGGCTCGGACTCCGGATCTAGGCCAGGACAAGACATGGTAAGCAACAGGACTGGACGTGGCGGCAGGACGCGGGACTCCTGGGCAGGACGCAGGACCATAACTGGATGAGGACATGAAGCTAAGACTTGGACTTGGGAGACTGGAACACAGAGCCTTGGTCTTGGGAGACAGGAACGCGGAACATAGAGCCTTGGTCTTGGGAGACAGGAACGCGGAACACAGAGCCTTGGTAAACTTGGGAGACAGGAATGCAGAACACAGAGCCTTGGTAAACTTGAGAGACAGGAACGGAGAACACAGAGCCTTGGTAAACTTGGGAGACAGGAACGCAGAACACAGAGCCTTGGTAAACTTGGGAGACAGGAACATGAAACACAGAGCTGGGACCCCTCCTTGGGAACAGGACGTAGGGCCAGGACTCATACACAGAATATTGAGCACGATGAGACGGTTCCCAAAACAAGGTAGTGGCAAACGGCTGGACCTACCTAGCGAAGGTGAGGACACAGAGATGGTTCCCAGCACAAGATAGCGGCAAACGGCCGGTGAGATCTTTGGTGATGTGTATACTGAGGAATTTGAAGCTACTCACCGTCTCAACTGCAGTCCCATTGAGGTTGATCGGTGTGAGCCTGTCTCTGTTCCTTCTGTATTCCACGGTCAGCTCTCTTGTTTTTTGGACGTTGAGGGAGAGGTTGTTATCTTGGCACCACTGTGTAGCCTGTCTCGTCACTGCTAGAAATAAGGCTGAACAATGTTGTGTCATCTGCGAATTTGATCAGCAGATTAGAGCTGTGTGTGGCAGCACAGTCATGGGTGTAAAGGGAATAGAGGAGGGGACTCAGGACACAAACTTGGGGGCACCTGTGTTGAGGGTCAGAGGGGCAGAGGTGAAGGAGCCCATCCTTACCAACTGTTAGTGATCCGATAGGAAGTCCAGGATCCAGCTGCACAAGGTGGGGTGCAGGCCAAGGTCTCTGAGCTTCCTGTCAAGGTTGGACGGAACTATAGTGTTGAATGCTGAACTGTAGTCCAGGAACAGCATTCTAACGTATGCATCCCTCTTCTCCAGGTGAGAGAGGACAGTGTGTAGTGCTGTGTCTATGGCGTCATCGGTAGACCAGTTCCGTTGCTAGATGAATTGTAGGGGTCCAGTTGTGGGTGGTAGCATCCTGCAGGTGTAGTCTTTAACCAGCCTCTCGAAGCATCTTCCTATCCAAACTTTGTTTAAACGTTGAAGTCGAGCTCTCATGCACCACTTATGCTGACAGCTTGTTCCACACTCTTATGACCCTCTGACTGAGGAAGCTTCCTTTCATGTTCCTCTTCAACTTTCCAACCTTCACTCTTAACCTTTAAGGCAGGCAGATGGCTGAAAGAAAAATGGTGACCGATGTAGAAGCGAAGGGTTGGTTTGATTTTGGAGTAGGTTAAAATGTTAGCACAACACTGTGGGGTGAAGGGCCTCAACTATGCTGTACTGTTCTATGTTCTACACTCTGAGATGGCCCCCTTAAAATATCATCATCGGAAATCTGCTGCAGCAGTAATGGCAGCAGTTCATTGTAAGTTGTTAGCCTCGCATAGTATGGGTGTTTCTGTTTCCAGGAACCAATTAGAAAGATAACTGACTATTTCTCCCTGGGGGATTCATGTTATTTTGGCAAGAGGAAGCTCTTCTCTAAGTCACAAGCAAATTATCAGTGGGAAATTTTCTCAAAATGTCAGGAAATGCACTTGACCATTTCCCACACAGCCTGCAGCATCTCCAGTGCTCAGTTGGAGCCATGTTTTGAACAGCAAAGAAATCTCAGCAAACTTTGACAGAGATGTCACTGGCAAATTATTTTAATGACTTGGGTTAAAGTCCATAGAAATTAGGTTAATTAGAAAATATCTGTATACATTCTATTAGAAAGGGGATGCTTTTCACCATTCTTGCCTGAGGAAGTCTGAAACTTATTGGTGAAATAATTAATTTTCTATCTGTTGCTGCTTTTGCACTACATTAGAACTTTGACTCATGGTGAAATTGTCAGCTGGTTATTGCTGGCAATAAAATGAAAATATTCTCAGTGATGATTGCTCAAAGAGGGCTTGCATCATTTTGACTTTGCTCAGACATAAAATAGAAAGTCTCTTCCAATACAAGTACACGTAAGCAGTAAGGCCGTGGGAAATGGGAGCTTGATGTGTCACACATGTATACTGTACTCTTCTAGTTGAACATGGTGGCAGGATAAAGCTATTGACTATTCCAGAAAGTAAGCTATTTACTAATATTATTTAAATATGATCATCACACTGATTCTTTTGGCTGTAGGTTGCAGTATTAAATTCTAAATTTTAGACAGCCTTTAATGAAAAGGCTGGAGTGAACTTGGGACCTAAATTGCACATGAATAGAATAAGTGGCCAGCCCAACCCAAACAGCTATCCTGATGGACTACTGCAATCCTTCTGTCAGAATTAACAACTAGTTATATGAAACATGCTTTATCAGGGCATTTTGACACCACTGCTAGAAAAATTAATTGTAGAACCCACTGTGCATATTCCTGACAAATTAAAAAAAGGGTAGTGCATTTGTGATTATAGGATGAAAAATCTACATCTTATTCAGTTAATTTTCACATGAGGCCTGAGGCTGGTTAATGATATTAATTTGCACAAAGATATCAACTCTTTTGATAGGATCAGAAAGAGGTCAGAACATTTCATGGGAGAGCTGTGGTGTGGAATGAGACAAATGCCTGATTGTGTCTGTGGATATCCAGTGCAAATGATGGACTACATTACCATTGAATATCTTCATTCTTTCAGCAGTGTCCAAAAATATTCTTGAAATAATCGCTGCCTTTCTAATCTAGATATTATTTAGTGATAGTTTTTTAGACAATATGAAAGAGAATCTGTCCATAAAAAGGAAAATTTCTGGCTGCAGAGAGCAGAGATAGTAGTTCATAGAAAGCAGTTCTGTGAGCTGTCCACAAAATGTTGCCCTATATTATCAGTGCCATCTTGCTAGAGATACTCTAACAAGGCATGAAGCGCAGCAATTCTATTTGGAAGCCTTATTAATGCATTTGACACATATGTATACTCCTCTTTAGAAGCCTAAGATTGCATTGCCTCGAGGCCTGGCAGGCTCTTTGACCTATACTTGAGTCTTTGGACAATAATGAGTAGGTGCCATGGTTGATTAACCCAATGATACAATGGTACAACATGCAGATCTATTTCTGACTGAGATGAGAATGCTCCCACTGAGCCACAGCTAATACACCCTGTATGTGCATTAGACAGGGTATCTGGGGGGATTTGCAGCCTCCCTCTGAACTGTGTGTGTTTGAATAGTGAATTCAAACACATCACAGAAATAGTGGCTCTGGGTTCGACTGCTGTTGAAATTGGTCAGAGCAGAGTCAACAATTTTTAAAGCAACATACAACATCCCTAGTATCAAATCAAGCTATTATATAAATATATTGCTAACCTGTGTTTATATCTTCCACAGAAGTTTTACCAGCAATTCTATTTTAAAATGCACTGTCAGAGAGTTTAGTGAAGGACGGTTTTCTAAAGATTTCCTCCAAAATAATAAACAAGCTTACCCACAATTTATTTATCATGGCAGATTTGATTCCCTCCTACACCATCCATTTTTCCTTATGCTGTTGTAAATATAATGAAAATTTTCACAGTTGGACGCTGCCATCTCCACATATGACATTTGGTTGCTGCTCACAGACCATATGGTTCTGGAGGATGATTGTTTACGGCTCTTGTGCAATCAGTTGTTTATATTAACTTTGAAAACAAGAGTTTTTGCTTCACTGCCATGTGTCTTTTTCAGTTAGCTTTCAACTTAGTTAGAGGTTCCCAATATTTTTGCTGTAATTTTTTTCCCTGCTCATCATATACTCCACTCTAATTCTAATCAAATATTGCAAATGATTGATTTCTATAATTGATCTCTTTTCCACTATTACTGCACCATCAATCTGGTTTGAAGACCTGGCAACTAATCCACTGAACTTTGTTAATGACCTATTTCATGTATTTACTATACTGGTTCACATTGGGAACTATGGTTTCCTCCTGCATTTCAAAGAGAATGATTTTATGAGCAGCCACCTACAGTAGGGATGTTATAAAGTAATTTATATGGTTGATAGATTATTCAGGATGGAATTGATGGGCATATGACTGAGGATGTAATCCAAGCAAGTTTGAAGTAATGCACTTAAGGAAAATAAATTCTGGTAGAACATATAGAGTGTACGGCAGGAACCTCGGGGGCATTGATGAACAGAGGGGGAGCTTAGGGTTCAAGTCTATAGCTCCCTGAAAATTGGTGACACAAGTGGATAGGGCGCTGAAAAGAAAACATTTGGTCTGCTTGTCTTTGTGGGCCAAGGCATTGAGAACAACAGTAGGGACATCATGTTGAAGTTGAACAAAGCATCATTAGATCCACTTAGAGTACAGTTCAGCTCAACAAGCTGCAAGGAGATGTGGTAGTAATAGAGAGAGTGCAGAAGAGATTCACCAGGATATTGCCTGGAATGGAGGGCAGATGGGTAGGCTGGGTTTAGTCTTATTGATATGTTGGAAGTAAAAATAAGGGGCCTTCAGGTTATCCTGGCATAGGACAGAGGTGTAAAGTGCACCTATGGTAAATATGAGCTGCTTAAGACCAGGGAAGTGGAAAACTGCTGATTAGTAGAGGATTTCAGAGGTGTCATGGATATAAGTAAGAAGGGGCTGAGCTGCGGAAGAAAGAATGGAGTCAAGGTAGGAAGAAATAAGTTCAGTGGAGCAGGTGTAGGCTAAAATAATGGGGCAATGCTGAGATATTCTGAGGGTCTTCTTCTTTTTCCTTGAATAGAGGCCATGGTTGTGTATCATGTGGAATAACAAGGAAACCTATAAATCCAATAATGAATCAAATTACTTTGGTAAACAATAACAGAGATGTGTATGTGATGTGTCCCAAATGAGCTTTATGATACTGACCCAGTATGAAATATGGAGAAAATCAAACTCTTGAAATGATCATAACTTATCTGTTTTCTTCCCCCAAGCAAAAACATGGTACTATGTGAATGTTTCTCCAGCAAGAATAATAATGAACAAATTGTCTCACGTTTTTATACTATTGTCATATTTCAATGACGAAGTTATTCAATCTCCTCCCCTGAAGGAACACCAATACTGGAAAATGGCACAATGCATATAACAGGTGGAATTTTTAATCATAAAGTCAATTTGGCTTGCCAGGTTCCTCCTCAGCCATGTTAAGGAAAATTACGAAAGGGCTTCAGGCACCCGCAGATTGCTCATCAGAGCGAATTTTGAGTTGGCTCTAGACAAAGAGTACTAATGGACTATTTAAAAGTGGATGCTTTCCAGTTCTGCCCAAATTTCCCTTCACCAATTCTCCACATTAGTGCATCATCTTATGGTGATAAGAACAGGAGTAGTGATCCTGACATGTTTTTTACTCCGCAATCCTGTGACTGTGTATTATTTTTTCTGCTTTTTCAACTGAAACTGGTTAATTCAGGATAAAATGTGAATTAGACTATGAATTTGCTCCATATTAGCTTTACCAAGGGAGAACTACTGTGCGGCTGTGAATACAGGAATTGTCATCTCCAGCTTCAATTATCATTAATATGTCCTCACCATCCTTCTCCGAAACCTTTCCTTCATCAAAAAATAGGCAAGGGCACAGGCACATTTGAGCTTCCCTTTAAGTCACACACCATCCTGATTCTTAAAATATAGAAACATAGAAACATAGAAAACCTACAGCACAATACAGGCCCTTCGACCCTCAAAGCTGTGCTGAACATGTCCTTACCTTAGAACTACCTTGGCTTACCCATAGCCCTCTATTTTTCTAAGCTCCATGTACCCATCCAGGAGTCTCTTAAAAGACCCTATTGTTTCCGCCTCCACCACCGCCGCCGGCAGCCCATTCCACGCACTCACCACTCTCTGCGTAAAAAACTTACCCCTGATGTTTCCTCTGTACCTACTTCCAAGCACCTTAAAACTACGCCCTCTCATGTTAGCCATTTCAGCCCTGGAAAAAAAGGCCTCTGACTATCCACACGATCAATGCCTCTCATTATCTTGTACACCTCTCTCAGGTCACCTTTCATCCTCTGTCGTCCAATGAGAAAAGGCCAAGTTCATTCAACCTATTCACATGCTCCCCAATCCAGGCAACATCCTTGTAAATCTCCCCTGCACCCTTTCTATGGTTTCCACGTCCTTCATGTAGTGAGGCGACCAGAACTGAGCACAGTACTCCAAGTGGGGTCTGACCAGGGTTCTATATAGCTGCAATATTACCTCTCGGCTCTTAAACTCAATCCCACGATTGATGAAGGCCAATGTACCGTATGCCTTCTTAACCACAGAGTCAACCTGCGCAGCAGCTTTGAGTGTCCTGTGGACACAGACCCCAAGATCCCTCTGATCCTCCACACTGCCAAGAGACTTACCATTGATGCTACATTCTGCCATTATATTTGACCTACCAAAATGAACCACCTGACACTTATCTGGGTTGAACTCCATCTCTATCCCTTCAGCATCCTTTGATCAAAAATCATTTCCTGCCCAGCAGCAGCAAAATGCAATAGTAGGCCATTCGGCCCATGAGAAAGGTCCCTCCTTTGTCATCTGTATGATGTCATTCGTGTCATCATCCAAAGTCATGAAGTGTGTATCTAGTTTCATCCTAGCACCCAGTTCCACCTCTCTCACCTTTGTTATGTATTGAATGTAATATTTGTTGTTTTCCTTCTGGAGCAGGGGTTCCAAACCCGTTTTATGTCCTGGACCAATAAGCAAGGGGTCTATGGATCCCAGGTTGGGAACCCCTATTCTAGAGTGAATTGTGTGTTTACTTTCAATTTTACTATTTTCTTTGTATAATCATAATTGTTTTTGTTTATTAATGATAGGTGGTTGACCATGGATCTCCTTTTTACTTTCTTCCTCATCATTGAAGTTTGTGTATTCCCAATGCGTGTGGATGGATTCATAAATAGGCACCCGTACGTTCATCTACCCGGACATCAACAAAGGGAAGAAGACTCCTACGCAAGTCCATACAGACCGAAGCACGACTTTGGTCAAACAGGTACAAGTCAGCCTCCAAGCAAGGCAGCGGAAGGCAGCACTGGCCACTGTGTCCAGTGTTGTGATCGTATTGACCCTTCCACATACCGCAGGCATCGTTACCGTTACCATAATGACGAACCGCTGAAGTTTGAAGTAGTTCCTCAGATCAACCTTACTATTCTCAAAGGTAAGATTAAAAATCACACATGAGTGTCACTGACTCAGTGTACAGAGTCTTCCAGCCTTGGGGGTAGAAGGAAGGAATTAGAGTGAAGCTATCCTGTGGGGAAAGTGGAATTAACAGCTCGTTTTCTGTTCCTAAGTAGGTCAACTTGGTTTATGAGAGGATACGTGGATAAATAAACTACCATAAAAGGAAATGAATTGGGTAATGCAGAATTAGGAGTTTAGGGAAAGAAATAGGAATCAGACAGTTCTTAAAACAGATTTTGCAGCATCCTGGTTGATCTATGGCCAAATATGAATCTTTATAAGTGATTGAAATAAAACAGGAATTACTGATTATTTAAAACAGTTTATCTGTGTCTGAAATGAAAAAAAAAGACAAGTTAACAGCTTCAATTGTGCAGTGTAATTACATTATAATTTGATTTCGTATTACCTGATATACAGAGGCCCCAATATTAATGGAGCTGGCTGGTGGTGTAGAGGCATCAGCACCCGACTTTGAGGTGAATGGTCCCGAGTTCGAATCGGGCTGGCTCCTTGCACACTTTCTATCCGTGCTGGGTTGAGCATCAGGCTAGCAACTCAGCCTCATAAAACGCAGACAAATGCAATGAAAATGGTAAAAATCCCCTCCACCCCAGAGCACCATAGGACACAAAAAGGAAGAGCAGCAACAACAATATTCATGGAGCTCCTCCAAACTTTACTGACAATAATTAAGGAAAACTTAATGGATTTAAGTGAAAATAGAGGGCTTGATGTAGATTGGTAGAAAGACTGACCAAAAGTGCAAATAATAAAATAGGGAGAGAGTTGGGGTTCTGGATTTTGGGTGGCAAACAGTAATGATGACAGAGGGTGTAAGAGCTAAAACTGAAAGTTCAGGGCTTACATCAGTGGCAAGGGGAAGTCTTGTAGTTATAGTGTGTTTTGTATTGGTTGTGAAAATGTGTTGGCTGCATTCTCATGTCATGATTGCGCCTGGGGCAAGAGTTGTGGTTCATGTCTTGGTGGGAGATGGGGAGTGCAGGAGGTGATAGCTTCTATCCAGAAGTCACCATGTTTCATTGTTGTGGTAAACCATGTATATATGTTGTAACTGGGTTACCTGTCTGGACATGCCCCTCTGCTGACTGACCCTGTGGCTCCTCCCACAGATCCCTGAATGAAGGAGATTGGACCATGGCTCCTCCTCTCAGTCCAGGGGCAGACACTCAGCATGCCAGAGGTCACATTTTACTGCTAATAAAAGCCTTTCAGTACTTACTCTACTTCTAGTCTTTTGGAGTTATTGATGGTGCATTAATTGTAAAGCCAGAGATCGTACTATTGTACCCTCAACTAAGCATTTTCTTCTTCCCAGCTCTACCCCTAGAAGGGATACTTGCCGTCATTGGTTGGGGCTTTGAGTATTAAAAAAATAGTGAAGTCGTAATGCAGCTGTATGAGGCTTTGATTAGGCCACATTTGGAACATTTGGTGCAGTTCTTGTTGCTGCTGTACAGTGAGGCTCTGGAGAGATGGCAGAAAAAGTTCAAAAAGATGAAGGGACTTGACCAGAAATATTGATTGTAAATTTGCCTCCATAGATGCTGCCTCAGCTCCTCCACCACTTAAAAGATTTGAAAGAATAGTTTTATCTTGAAACATTGAAATGCATCAATGTGTCAACGACCAGTGTAGTCCGAGGATGTGCTAGGAGTGTTGCCATGCTTCCAGCACTAACATAGCATACCCACAAATTACTAATCCTAACTTGGGAATGTGGGAAGAAACCAGAGGACTTGGAGGAAACCAACATGATCATAGGGAGAATATACAGGCTCCTTACAGACCGCATTAGGAATTGAACCCCAGTCGTTGGTGCTGTAGGGTATTACACTATTATTCTACCATATCACCCTCTGTGCTGCTCCAGATTCCAGCATCTTGTGTCAGCAGGATATTGTCTGGATTAGAGAGTATTAGTCATCAGGGGAGGTTGGACAAACTTGGATTATTTTCTCTGAGTGACAGAGATGGAGGGGTGACCTGCTGAAGTATATAAAACTATGAGAGGCAGAGCTAATGTAGATAGTCTTTTTTCCCAGTGTGGAAACATTAGGCATTAGTGGGTGTAGCTTTAAGGCAAGAAAGGGAAAGTTTAAAGGAGACTTGCAGGGGAAATTTTTTTTACAGAGGCTGGACTAAGTGCCTGGATGCCTTGTTGGGGAAAGTACTGGAACCAGATATGAGAGTGAATTTTTAAGAGGCATTTGGACAGCTTCATGCACAGGTAGTAAAGATAGATAGATAGAGAGATAAATACTTTATTGATCCCAAAGGAAATTACAGTGCCACAGTAGCTTTTCAAGTGCACAGATATACAAATATTAAAGAAGAAGTAAGAAAAGATAAAAATAAGTTACCTTAAAAAAAAGATGTACAAGATTTACAAGTGAAAGATTACACAATCATTTCCCCGGATATAGGTTGACTCATTATCGCGCCTGATGGCCGAGGTTAAGAATAACCTCATAAAGCGCTCTTTGGAGCATCACAGTTGTTGTAGTCTATTACTGAAAGTGCTCCTCTGTTCAACCAAGGTGGCATGCGGAGGGTGAGAAACATTGTCAAGGATCATCGGGATTTTCGGGGTGGGGGGGGAAGTGTCGATTGTTCTATCACAGCCTCCAGTGTGTCCAGTTTGACTGCTATAACAGAGCCAGCCTTTCTAATCTTACTATATTGATGCCATTGCCCCAGCACACCACCACATAGAAGATTGCAATGGCGACAACAGACTGGTAGAACATGGATGGATATAGATGATGTTCAGGCTGATGTAGAATTTGAATTCGTATCATATTGGTACAGATATCATGGTTTGAAGGGCCTGTTATATGTTAAACTGTTCTATGTTCTATGTAAGGAACCAGATATCCCCTTAAAACATTATGAATCAGGCCCTTATGATACTGGAGTTGATCAAATTATTTAAAACCGGGCTTCACTTGCAGTTTCCCAGTTGAAAGTTCAAGATAATTTCATTGTCAAAGTTTACTACTTTAAGACTCATTTTCTTGCAGACATTACAGAAAACAGAAGTACTATACAATTTTATGAAAAACTACGCATAAACAAAAACTGACAAATGCCAGTGTGCAAAGGAAGACAAATTGTCCAACTAAAATAATACAGAGAACATGAGTTGTAAAGAGTCCTTGTAAGTGAGTCTGTAGGCCATAGAATCAATCCAGAATAGTGGAAAATTAAGTTATCCACACCAGTTTAGGAGCTTCATGGTTGTAGGGTAATAAATGTTCCTCAACCTGGTGACATTGGATCTAAGGCTTGTGTACCTCCTGCCTGATGGTAGGAGCAAGAAGAGCGCATGCAGAGCATGGCCTGGATGTGAGGGGTCTTTGATGATGGAGGCTGCTTTCCTGCTGCAGCGCTCCGTGTAAATGTACTCAGTAGAGGGGAGGGCTTCACCTGTGATGGACTGGGCTGCATCCACCACCCTCTGCTGTCTTCTCCATGCCTGGGAATTGGTGTTTCCATACTAGGCCGTGGTGCAATCAGTAAGGATACTTTCCACTGTGCATCTGTAGGAGTCTGTCAAAGTTTTCAGTGGCGTGCCAAATCTACACAAACTTCTAAGAGATTAGAGGTGCTATTGTGCCTTATTTGTGATGACACTCATGTGCTGGTCCCAGGACAGATCCTCTGATATGTTGACACCAAGGAACTTAAAGCTGCTGTTCCTCTCCACCTCTGTTCCCCTCATGAGGACTGGCTTATGGACCTCTGGTTTCTTCCTCCTGTGGTTGATAATCAGCTCTTTCATTTTGCTGATGTTGAGTGAGAGGTTGTAGTTGTATACCTCTCCTATATATTGACTCAGCCAACAACATCAGTGTCATCAGTAAACTTAAATATGAAAATTGGGGCTGCATTTAGCCACACAATCATAAGTATAAAGTGAACACAACAATGGGGTAAACACATATCCCTGTCATACAACTGTGCTGATGGTGACTGTGGAAAAGATGTTCCTGCCAATTGTACTGTCTGACAGTGAAGAATTTGAGAGCCAGTTGTAGAGTGTGGTACCGAGGTCCAGTTTTGGAGCTTAGTATTGAGTTTCATGAGGTTGGATGCTGAGTTGTTGTCAATGAAGAACACTCTGATGTATGCATGATCCAGCTGTACCAGAACCGAGTGAAGAGCCAATGAAATGGTATCTGCTGTTGACCTGTTGCCATGGTTGGTCAGTTGGAGCAGATCCAGGTTGTCCTTCAGGCAGGTGCTGAAATGCTTCGTAACCAACCTCTTCAAGCACTTCATCATGGTGGTTGCAGGTGCTGTTGGCAAATAGTCATTGAGGCAGATTATCATGCTCTTCTGAGGCACTGGCATGATTGATGCCCGATTGAAGCAGGTGGGTACCGCAGACTGCCGAAATGAGAGGTTGGAGTTTGTTGAAGTTTCTCTGCTCTAAAGGGCAGGTTAATATGGATCTCAAAGAAAGGGAGCAGAGGGGAACTGTTTTGTTTTAAGCACCTTGGCAACTGCTTGGCTAGTTCCTGTCTTCAGCGCACAATTTACGCTGGTTTGACATTTGATTTCTGTGTTGTACTCTGTACATACAGAATAGTAATGATGTTCCTTTGCAGAAAAAAAAAGAATATAGGGCAATATGTCCTGGCATAGTTAACAAGGTAACCAACCTATCACCTATTTCCTTGTTGGGACTGTCTTTGATATACAGCCATTGGTTCTTTCTTATGTGCATCTGTACACCTGCTTGTTAATGTAAATGTATAATCAGCCAATTATGTGGCTGCAACGCAATGCATAAAAACATGTAGACATAGTCAAGAGGTTCAGCTGTCGTTCAGACCAAACATCAGAATTGAGAAGAAGTGTGACCTAAATGACTTTGATTGTGGAATAATTGTTTTGCCGGATGGGATATTTTAGTATTTCAGAAACTGCTGATCTCTTGAGATTTTCTTGCATAACAGCCTCTAGAGTTTGCAGAGAACGGTGTGAAAAACAAAAAGTATCCAGTGAGTGGCAGTTCTGTGGTGCATGAGGGAGAAAGGGATACAAAGGTATTCTGTAGGATAAAATGAAATACAGTAATGACAAAGCAGACTTAAAGGCAGCATGGTAGTGTAGTGGTTAGCACAACGCTTTATAGTATAGGTGACCCGGATTGAATTCCCGCTGCTGCCTGTAAGGAGTTTGTACGTTCTCCCTGTGACTGTGTGGGTTTTCTCCGGGTGCTCCGGTTTCCTCCCACAGTCCAAAGATGTTCTGGTTGGTGGGTTAATTAGTCATTGCAAATTGCCCCATGATTAGGCT
Source organism: Mobula hypostoma (assembly GCF_963921235.1). Classification (NCBI taxonomy): domain Eukaryota; kingdom Metazoa; phylum Chordata; class Chondrichthyes; order Myliobatiformes; family Myliobatidae; genus Mobula; species Mobula hypostoma. Next base: position 33,820,223 of record NC_086118.1, on the reverse strand, counting down.
GGGATTAAATCAGGAGATTGCTGGGCGGTGTGGCTCAAAGGGCCGGAAGGGTCTATTCTGCCCTGTGGCTCAATAAATAAAAAAACAATAAACTCAAATAACCACATGTTACAACAGTGATATACAGAAGAGCATCTCTGAATGGACAGTATGTTGAACTTTGGATAGCCTACATCCACAAAACATACAGACGGTGCTGATTTTATCAGGTATATATGAGTTACCTAATAAAGAGGCCACTAAGTGTGGAGACAGAATTTCAAAAGTCCTGAAAGAGAAACTGAAATTGCTGGTGATATTCAGCAGAGCAGTCAGTATACGTGGAGAGAGAAACAAACTTAATGTTTCAGACTGATCTTTCACAAACCACTTTCATCAGACGTTCAGCATCTACGGGTTTTTACTCTTCAGAAGTAATGCACCAGCTACAAAGCAATTTGGAAAGTGAGAAATGAACGCAACCCTCGCTTTTGCCAGTGTCTCCCCTTACATCGCCTATTCTTTAGCTTAGCTTGCCAATAAAAATACAGGCTGAAAGCTAGCATCCAAATTTAGAAATATGACTCTTTTCTGGATAACCAATAATGTATGTCTGGAGAGAGAAACAAATGGAACAAAGTACTTGTACTGCCTCTCTAGAGAGGCACAATTTTCGATTCTTCACCAGATCCTGAAAGTAAAACAGTGGCATAAATGTATAAGGGACGAACTTGTTCTCATGAAACTTTGGGCAGGATTGATGTGGCATGGCCTGAGACCAAGAGCTGACTTAAGCACCAAGCCAGTCAAATTAAAAAGAGTAAGATATTGAGGCTGAGAGTGAGGGCCAGACCAGTTTTTAGTTCACTACTCTGTGAGGCTTTATTTAAATGTTTTGTTAAATGTATAATTATTATTCAGCTGTTTGGCTGTGACTATGAGTGAATAAAGAAGCTATTTGGTTGAGGAAAGTTTTAATAAATGCACAGTTAAGTAATTGCAGCATATTATATTCTGTTTTAAATTCAGTATTCTATTTCTTTTTGAGCTGTATTTCGTTTTTGATTGCAGTAGAATTCAGTTTTAGCAGAACAAGATTCAGTTGCATCTACTGCATATTGTGCATTTAGAACAACCAAGCAAGGTGAATTTCTTTCCCCTTTCCCCAGAAAAACAAGTTAAAAAATATTCTCTATTAAGCATTTCTCAATTTTGTCTGAAGGAGCACAATGTTGATCTGCCGTTTTATTGTTTCATACTTGACTGATTGACCCAGATGCTATTTTATATTTCATTGGCACATGGGATCAGAGGTGATTTTGATTTCTCACAGTTCAAAAGGCAGACAGTTGTGTTCACTTTCTTTCAGACTTAACATTTTTTCCCCAACAGAGTTGGGAAATGCACTTTAACTTAAGTGCCAGGCATCTTTTATAAAGTTGATGCGTGTTGGCAGAAAGCGTTTTTCCAGAGCTACATATTTCAATGTTTTATTTCCAGCCTGTTGCTTAAGCCCTGTGTCTGATCATTGGAAAGAATGGAATCACTTAAGCTTCAGTTACTTGCTCATTTTTAAGCAAGAAAGGAGACCCTACTTCTTTCACGTAGCATAGTTGGAGATGAAAATGGTAAAATATGAATAATGAGCATACCTCTGTACTTAGCAAAGTTCTTAGAATTCTTCTCCTTCCAATAATGCTTGAAGGAGCAATAGCAGGAAGTAAGAAATGCAACTAATTTTATTTTTGTGATTTTTTTCCCCTTCAAGGTCACTTTAAGGAGTTGTACAAATTTCTGAAGCAACCCAGTTAAATCAAAATAAACTTCAACCATCTTCATGAATGAGGAGATAAAAACCATCTCAAGTCAAAGGTGATAATGGGCATTTCATTTCCTTATAACACAAGGATAAATGGTTGATAGTTGTAGAATTTAGTTCAACTAGATCAACTAAATTTTAGCTTGTAAAAATAATGTAAATCCCTTCCAAACTCTGTTTCCCTCAAGTTATAAAGGAAAGTGTTCTCTGTATTTTATTTTACCTGCCAAAGAACATAAAGAAATAGGAGCAGGAGGGACAGGGTTTGGAAGGAATTTACATTATTTTTACAATCTGAAATTTAATTGATCTAATTGACTCACAAACAAGAGAAAATCTGCAGATGCTGGAAATCTGAGCAACACACAAACAAAATGCTGGAGGAACTCAGCAGGCCAGGCAGCATCCACAGAAAAGAGTACAGTCAACGTTTCGGCCCATGCTGTACTCTTTTCCTTAGATGCGGCCTGGCCTGCCGAGTTCCTCCAGAATTTTGTGTGTGTTGATCTAGTTTCCACAACCTTCAGCCAATTTATCCTTGTGTTATAAAGAAATGAAATGCCTATTATCATCTCTGACTTGAGATGTTTTATATCTCCACATTGATGAAGATTATTTTGATTTAATTACATTGCTTCAGTAATTTTCACAACTCCTTAAAGTGACCTTGAGGGAAAAAAATTCGCAAAAATAAAATTAGTTGCATTTCCTACTGCCTGCTATTGTTTCATTTCCTTTTCGGTACTAGTCCGCCATAGCTACCAATTCATTCTTTCAAACACCTTCCCTTAAATATCCCCAATGATATTACCTATGTAGCATTCTGGGGCAGAGAATTTCAGAGATTTGCCATCCTCAATCACTTCCTAAAATAAAATATATTGAATTGATGATTCATTTGATGATTGGACTGAACTGATGAATTGAAGCAGTTATTTTCTCTATCCAATTTGCCCTGCGAAAATTGGGGTGTGGATCTTTTTAGGATACTAAAGTCTGGCATAACAATGTCAGTGAGGACTGATCATGAGGGAATAATATTACTTGTCCAATTAGGCATGGCATATGATTTGATGTGGATGTTTCCAGGTTATCATTTTCATCTACTTTGGATATACGAATTGAGAGGTGCTTATAAAGTACAATGACTAAAATGAGTTACATTAATGGTTGTTACTGAAGTACTATCAGGCTGCCTGGACCTTTGATCCAGAGAAATGAGCTTAATTCCTAGCATGGCAGCTGGGGAATACAAGCAATAAATAAATATGGATCTGTTTTAACAAGCTAGCCACAATAACAGTGACCACAAAGATACTGATTTGATTCATTGGGTTATCTTAAAAACCCATTTGGTTTACCAGTATGTTGCAGATTATAGTATATATATATTGGAAAGCTGCCATCCTTCTGGTAGTCCATTATAGGATCCCAGAGCCACCAGTATGGTTGACTCATAACTGTCCTGACCTCCAATTAAACCACTGAAGGATAGGATTTTGATTTAAAATCTCATTCGATAGGTAACGGCTCTAAAACCTCAGTAATATGCTAATATGTCAGTGAAGATTATATCCTCAATCCTGGAGCTCAAAGTCCTTGCGCTTTATAGCGAGAAAGCTGCAAAATAACATGACCTGAGACACTACAAATGTGGTGTGATATATGCACTTATCATGTCTTCAATGAATTCTTAATTGGAATTTTTTGTCATCAGTTATTTTTGGATTTTAGCCCATTTCTGTTGTCTGTCTGTGTGTTATGCGATCAAAAATGCAATTGAGTTCTTTGAACTCTTCATTGCCTAGATATAGCTTTAAATTGGCTTTGAAAGCATCATTCCAATAGCTCTTCTCAGTTGTTCCAACTGTGCAGTAGTCCTTGCTTTGTTACATTCTACATTGCTGAATTGCAGCCAGCCAGGAAAAGAAGCCATACTAGTAATTGAAAGCAAACAAAACTGTAAATGCTGGAGTCTATAGAAGATTGTCAAAGTTTTAAGTGAAGCAAAGCGAAGAGTTTGAATTATACACAACTTTTAATTCAAGCAATCGTTAGACTTGCAAACGTGACTTCAGTAAGCTGGAGATCAACAACAATGAGCTAATTATTAACACGCTGCTTTGTTCTCTTTTAGGTGATAAGGGTGAAAGAGGGACACGAGGTACTTATGGAAAGAATGGAAGAGCTGGAATTCCTGGACCTCCAGGGCCAGCAGGTTTAAAAGGTGCAAAGGGAAATACAGGGAGGTTTGGAGATCCTTGCAAATTATACTATGCTGCTTTCTCAGTGGGCCGAAAGAAGGAACTACACAGTGATAATTATTATCAGATATTGGTGTTTGATACTGTCTATGTCAATCTGTATGATCAGTTTAATATGTTCACAGGGAAGTTTTATTGCTCCATCCCAGGTGTTTATCACTTTAGCCTAAACGTACACACCTGGAATCAGAAAGAAACCTACATGCACATCATGAAAAATGATGAGGAGGTTGTTATCCTATATGCACAACCCAGTGATCGCAGCATCATGCAAAGTCAAAGTATTATGATGGATCTGGATCAGAATGATGAAGTCTGGGTTCGCTTGTTCAAAGGAGATCGAGAGAATGCCATTTTCAGTGATGGGTTTGATACCTATATCACCTTTAATGGTTTCTTGATAAAAGCAAGCAGTGAGAACTAACAGAACATCTGATGGACAGTTACAAAAAAACATAAAAACTACAGGTTTCTGCTTTAAAAGATTAAAAAAAATCTTCTTTCTTGATTTGCAGTGAATAAAATCATCCTGGTTACTTTGTAAATACTGTTTAATCTCAATGTTTAATAGCATTCAGCTATCCTTGCCAAAGTAATATTCTGTTTGTTCTTTTCTGATTTGTTTCCCTATATTTTCCTTCAAGAAGTTCCATGCCTTCCATTTAATGTCACAAACACTCACTTTCCTGTATCTGATATTATGTGTTTTAAGATAAGTGCTGTGATATTCCTTTGCATTCACTCAATCAATCTGCTTTCATAAAATGTGTTTGTACAATTGGCATTGTGCTGCCAAGATGTGAAACAGGTTTTGAAGTTGTAAACTATAGTTCGGAAATGTCTGAGTTGTATTGCAGAAGAATTAAAAAACATTATATTTTGAGACGATGTTGAAAATTACAGAAAAGCCTCTACTCTGTGTTTATCTGGAAGGGGAAAAAATTAAGCTGGCTGCCTAGACATGGACTAAATAGGTTACAGAGTAGGAGCACAGCATTTTACTCTGGCTATGAAATTCAGTTCTACTGAAGTTAATGATGATGAAAGTAGAACAGAACATGAAGCTAACATGAGTAATCTGTTTTTGTCTATGGCACATGCAGTTTAATTAAATTGATTTCTTTCCTATTTGTCAGTTTTTCAATAAATTCAGCTTTTGTTGCATTTCCTCTCACATTTCAAGATAAATGTTAGAGTCATGGAGTCATAACACAATACACAAAGGATACAGGCTCTCCAGCCCAAATCAACCATGGCTCCCACCATGCTAGTCCCAATTCCCTGCATTCGGCCCGTATCCCTCCTTATACGTATCTAAGGGTGCTTCTTGAATTATACTATTCTATCGTCTCAACCACTCTTCTGGCAGCTTGTTCCATATACTCACCACCCTTTGTGTGAAGTAGTTCCCATCAGATCCCTTTTAATTCTTTCCCACCTCACCCTAAATCTATGCCCTCTGATTGTAGTTTCCCTACCCTAGGGAAAAGACTGTTACTATCTATACCTCTCATAATTCTGAACATTCCCATAAGGTTGCCTCTCATTCTCCATGAGTTCTGTTGTGACTATTTAATTATTTTGGCCCACAGATCCTCAAATGAGTAAAAAAATGAGCCACATACATCAAAGTTGCTGGTGAACGCAGCAGGCCAAGCAGCATCTATAGAAAGAGGTGCAGTCGACGTTTCAGGCCGAAATCCTTCGTCAGGACTAACTGAAGGAAGAGTGAGTAAGGGTCCTGCATATTATTCTCCGTAACTTCCGCCACCTCCAACGGGATCCCACCACTAAGCACATCTTTCCCTCCTCCCGTCTCTCTGCATTCCGCAAGGATCGCTCCCTACACAACTCCCTTGTCCATTCGTCCCCCCCATCCCTCCCCACTGATCTCCCTCCTGGCACTTATCCGTGTAAGCGGAACAAGTGCTACACATGCCCTTACACTTCCTCCCTTACCACCATTCAAGGCCTCAAACAGTCCTTCCAGGTGAGGCATCACTTCACCTGTGAGTTGACTGGGGTGATATACTGCGTCCGGTGCTCCCGATGTGGCCTTTTATATATTGGTGAGACCCGACGCAGACTGGGAGACCGCTTTGCTGAACATCTATGCTCTGTCCGCCAGAGAAAGCAGGATCTCCCAGTGGCCACACATTTTAATTCCACATCCCATTCCCATTCTGACATGTCTGTCCACGGCCTCCTCTACTGTGGAGATGAAGCCACACTCAGGTTGGAGGAACAACACCTTATATTCCGTCTGGGTAGCCTCCAACCTGATGGCATGAACATCGACTTCTCTAACTTCCGCTAAGGCCCCACCTCCCCCTCGTACCCCATCTATTACTCATTTTTATGCACACATTCTTTCTCTCACTCTCCTTTTTCTCCCTCTGTCCCTCTGAATATACCTCTTGCCCATCCTCTGGGTCACCCCCCCCGTCTTTCTTCCCGGACCTCCTGTCCCATGATCCTCTCGTATCCCCTTTTGCCTATCACTTGTCCAGCTCTCGGCTCTATCCCTCCCCCTCCTGTCTTCTCCTATCATTTTGGATCTCCCCCTCCCCCTCCAACTTTCAAATCCCTTACTCACTCTTCCTTCAGTTAGTCCTGACGAAGGGTCTCGGCCTGAAACGTCGACTGCACCTCTTTCTGTAGATGCTGCTTGGCCTGCTGTGTTCACCAGCAACTTTGATGTATGTTGCTTGAATTTCCAGCATCTGCAGAATTCCTGTTGTTTGTGAACAAAATGAGCCTGTGCTTTAAAAATTATTTCATATGAGAAGTAGGGATAAAGTTATGAAATTCAAAGCAGTAAAAAACAATGGCAGTCCATAGCCCATTGATTCTTTAAGAGAACAGGGAAATTTTAGCTGTCAGTGACCTGGCTGTGTCAGCTAAAAGCAAAATGAAATAAAAATAGAAAACACAGAGGATGCTCAGCAGATCAAGCAACATCTGCAGAGATGCACAGTAGATGCCCTGATCAGCACTGAGATCTGCTAAATATTTCTAGCACTTCATGTCTTTACTTCAGATTTCTATCACCTGCAGTTTTAAAATTTTCAATTAGCCAAGGAAACATAATGGAGTTAAATGTTATTGTGAATTGCTGTCCGTTTTACAGAATCCATGCAGGTAGTTATTTTGCGCAACCTTGCTAACTATTTACATTCCATGGCTTCTTTTGATTTCTTACCTTGCCTTTCTTAATTGAATTTTTCCTTAGTTAGAATGCCTGGCGCTTTAGAATTAAAGGCAGAAGATGCCTCCAATACTCAGCTGGTCAGACTGCATCTGTAGAAAAGGAAGCAGAATTAATGTTTCAAGTTGAGGGCCTTTTGTCAGGACTGGGAATGTGAGAAAACACTTCAGTTTTTAAGATGAAGAGACACCATCACCATTCTTTTGTCATATCCATCCTCTCCATTTTACTTGCAACTTTAAATCTAACTTGTTTTCTCAATTTCCTAGTTTTGACAAATCTTTAACCTGAAACCTTGACTCTGGTTTTCACTTTCCACAGATGCTGCCTGACCTGTTTGAGTGTCTCCAGCATTTTCTATTTCTCTTTCTCCTTCAGTTTTGTTTTGATTTTTGCTTTCGGTTTTAGAAATTGCACGAGGAACTGGTGAATGGGCAGGTGCAGTTGCTAAACCTTCTGACTTTTGGTCAAACCTATAGGCATTTTATTGTAGCAATAATAAAGAGGCAACATTTGGATGAACCAGCTAATATGGTTTTACCATAATATGTGAAATAAGCAATTTATAGAAATAGTGACTGATGAAATGGGAGTGAGTACTATTGAATCTTAAATATCAGTTCCTGTAGAATAATCGGGTAGTACTGAATATTGCTTCTCATGGTAAGTAGCTCCAACTTTAATCAAGGCTTGAAACAATCTTGACATCTGCTTTGACATTTTAAATGCTTCACTGATGCAGTTTATAGAAAAACAAAGGTAATTATCACAAAAGTTATAAAATTGTATTTGTGTATTGCTGATTTCATGATATGTTTTTGGTCAAATACAAACTGCAAATATGCACTCTGCATCCTGAATTTTGTTGCCATTGTTAATTTGGAATTGTTTACACAAAAAAATAAACAACAGCAAGATCAGTGCACAGCATTTGAATTTTTTTTGTGAAAATGACAATAATTTACACCATTATTGGGAGTAGATGATTTTCCATTCTAGGAATCTGTTTTAAGCATTCGCACACCCCTATGTCACTTATACTACAGGATTAGTGATAGACGCTGCTCAATTTCAACACTATCACTTAATCCCCGCGATGGAATACACTCTCTGCTGCATCAACAGCACTCAGCTCTCAATCAGTTCAAGTACAATCTTACAGTCATTGCAAAGGAAAGTGACTTTTATCTTAACACCACCACACAAAAGGCTGGAGGAACTCAGCAGGTCAGGCAGTATCTGTGGTGAGGAAAAACATTCCAGGCTGAGATCCTTATTGAAGACCCGCATTCTGTGCATGTTTGCTCTGGATTTCCAGCATCTACAGTATGCCTTGTGTTTTATCTTATCAAACTGTTTGGAATTTGATCCCGTACATTTCAGACGTTTGCCCTGGCATGGTAAACCAGACAAATAGCTGGACTGGAAATATGCTGACCCACATGACCCAAACATTGTTAAGATAACGTAGAGAGTCCTTGGACTATGAGTAATGTGGGGAATGGAAATAAGTGGTTGTTTGTGGTGGTGAGTGGGGGACATGAGTTATAGTGGTAGTGTTGCTGATGAAACTTAAGAAAACTATGATGGAGCACTGCTGAATGTCATCATGAAAATTGACTTTGGGGTAGAGTTCAGTATAAAAATTACAACTGGGACCTTCTTGACTTGCATTGCTTGTGATCTGATAGGTCACTTTCCTCTCCGTCATACAAGTAATATACATATATATATCAATCATATAATAAGTACCATCCTAATTTACTTCAATAAACTATGTCTGAACTATAATCACCTGGCTATGGCATCCTGGAATCATAAAAGGCTGACCTTTTAAATCCTGCAGTCATTTCACAATAGATTTTTGATGATCTCCTCACTATCAAAACAATCAAGATTCAAGATTGTTTAATGTCATTTCCAATATGCAAGTATAAAGGAGAATGAAATAATTTTTGCTCCAGATCCCATGCAGCATAAAAAACACAAAAGATGTAGAAAACGATAATGATAAACACAATACATATTAATATATAAGATAGATTATACACATAGATTGATTGTATGTCCATAAAGTGATGCTAAGCTGTACATGAAGTAACTTACAGGAAGTAATGTAGTAGTGGTGGAGTTAGTGGGTGGAGGTGTTGATCAGTTTTACTGCTTGGGGAAAGTAACTGTTTTTGAACCCGATGTTCCTGGCGTGAATGCATAACCTCCTTCCTGATGGGAGTGGGACAAAGTCCATGTGCAGAGGGGTTGGGTTCCTTCATGATCTCATTGGCCATTTTCCGGCACCTCTCTTTCTGTATATATGTCCTTGATGGCAGGTAGGCTAGTGCCAGTGATGTGTTGGGCAGTTTTGACTACCCGTTATAGAGCCTTTCTGTTCACCACAGTGCGGTTTCTGTATCAAGCGGTGATACAACTGGTTAGGATGCTCTCTACTGCACATCTGTAGAATGACGTGAGTATGGATATGGAAATTCCAGCTCTCTTCAGCCTCCTCAGAAAGTAGAGGCATTGGTGAGCTTTCTAGACTGTGTAGGATGCGTTCTGGGGCCATGAGAGGTTGTGTGTGATGTGCACTCCCAGGCGTTTGAAATTACTTGTAGTTTCCACTGCCGTGCCACCAATGTAAAGAGGAGCTTGAGTGATGCAAGCTCTCCTGATGTTGATAACCATCTCCTTAGTCTTCTTGACATTGAAGAAGAGGCTACTTGCCTGGCACCAGGCCTTGAGCTCTTCCACCTCCCCTCTGGAGGTCGTGTCAATATTGGTGATGAGCCCATGGCTGTCGTATCGTCGGTGAACTTAACGATGTGATTGATCAGGTGTTTGGCTGTGCAGTCATGTGTGAGCAGAGTGTCCAGCAATGGGTTCAGCACACAGCCCTGGGGGACACCCGTTGTTGAGGGTGATGGGGAGGGAAAAGTGGTCGTGCATCCTGACTATCTGAGGTCTGTTCGCTAGGAAGTTTAACACCCAGTTGCACAGTGGCGTATTTAGAGCAAGGAGTAGGAGTTTGTTCACCAAGGTCTGTGGGACAATGCCAAACTGAAATCCAGAAACAGCATTCTGACATAAGTGCATAGTTCCCTTTAAGCTGTGTGTGTGTGTGCGGCACACACGTTTTTCAACCAGCACACAAAGGAAATTAATGTGCGCACAAAAGGTTAGTTATCTAAAATAATGTAATAATCAATAATTACACTTATTGAAAATAATCTTTTAGCTAAATGTTTCTGTTAACTAGTTAGTCGGTATTTCAAATACCACAATGCACGTCACTAATGTACGTCACCTCACCTATCCTGTTCCGGTTTGTACAGCTGCATCACGCCAGCAGCCATGTTTGGCGAACAGTGTTCATATCGTAAAGTTTACAAAGATCTGTTTCAAATCCTGTAGATAGCTTACTAAGTTTTTATTGGAAAAAGTATTGATTCACTATGTCGAATTCAAAAGAAGTGAAGGGCGTGAAGCGCAAAAGAACAGCAAATTTGTTTAAAGTTGAATTGCTTAACAAAATAGTAGAAACTGTTACACCGAAAGCTCATGAGGTCCTGAATGTTCATCTACGAGAAATATTTATGAATGATTCCGAAACTGGAGTTATCTGTTTGTATTGTTGTGATGCAAAAGTTGCTGGAGAATTTGCAAGTGGAAAGAAATGGGATGAGTTTTGGAAATTTGACTTTTTGAAGCGTCATTTGGCAAGTAAATCGCATTTGGACGGTGTACAAAAGCTCAGGCAACAGAACCCGTCACTACCTGTTACAGGAGTGCTATGCATGTTACGGTTGAGTGCAGATGAGCGAGAGTGAAAATGATCAAACCCAGAGGAGATCAAAGTTGAGGTACAAGAATGGTCAGCTTTTGATTTCTCCACAACTGCAGATTGTGACTTCATATTTGGCGATGAACAAATTAATGCCTTATGTCTAAAATATCATGATCTTCTAGCTGAAAATATTGTAACAGTTAGACAGTTTAAAGATGTCAGATTTTCCGCGCAAGAAAAAATTAAATCCAAACCGATTTCAAACTTGGCTCAAGTGGCATTTGTACTTCAAAATGAAGCATTTTGCAACCTCACACAGTTGATGGACATTGGGGGAACCTTGCGTCTAGTGCGGACTGTTAACGAGGTTTTAGCCTAATGAATCAACTCAAAAACAAGCTGAGAAACTGTTTAGGTGAATGTCATTTGGATATGTTAATGGGAATCAAAAGCTATCAATGGGATGGAAGTTCTATTAGTCTAGATAGAGTTTACAAAGAATGGGTAAATGCCAAAGACAGGAGAGAGAAAAAAATAACTGAGTGACTTAAATATGATAAAAATTAAATATCTCCAACCTGATGGCATGAACATTGACTTCTCTAACTTCTGTTAATGCTCCTCCTCCCCTTCGTACCCCATCCCATATTTATTTATTTATTTATTTATCTATTTATTTACTATTATGATTTTTTTCTTTCCCTTTTATTCTCTTTTTTCTCCCTCTGTCCCTCTCACAATAACTCCTTGCCCATCTTCTGCCCCCCCCTTTTCTTTCTCCCTAGGCCTCCCGTCCCATAATCCTCTCCCTTCTCCAGCTTCGTATCCCTTTAGCCAATCAACTTTCCAGCTCTTGGCTCCATCCCTCCCCTCCTGTCTTCTCCTATCATTTCGGATCTCCCCCTCCCCCTCCCACTTTCAAATCTCTTACTATCTCTTCTTTCAGTTAGTCCTGACGAAGGGTCTCGGCCCGAAATGTCGACTGCACCTCTTCCTAGAGATGCTGCCTGGCCTGCTATGTTCACCAGCATTTTGGTGTGTGTGACTTAAATATGTATGTTATTTTGTTGTTATGCTGTGCAGTTTTATGTCAAGTATTTTGTAAGCCTACATAATCGATCCCATGTGTGCATTCAGTGCGCACATACTTTTGCCACAGGAAAAATATTTGCACAACATAAGATTTTTGTGCACACTGACTACTAAAAATTAGAGGGAACATTGCATAAGTGTCCTTGTTTTCCAGGTGCGTCAGGCCCAGGTGCATGACAGACGCTACGACATCTGTTATAGAGCGGATCTGTCAATAAGCATGTTGGCGAGTGTCCTTTACAGCAGGGATGGAGTTTTTGATGCTAGCCATTCAAAGCACTTGATTGGTGTCAATGCCACCAGGTGACATGAGTTTAGTTCTGAAGGTGTAGAATTCTTTGGAACAGGGGTGATGGTTGCTGATTTGAAGCATGTGATAACAGCAGTCAGGACAAGTGAAGTGTTGAGGATGTCTGCGAAGACGTCAGTGAGCTAGTGTGCGCACTTCCTGAGTACTCAGCCTGAAATGTTGTCTAGCCTCTCCACCTTATGGGTGTTGATTCTGCTGTTACAAACATTGGCTGCTCACCTGGGGGGCAGGGGGGGGTTGCTTTCATGCCTGGCATTGTGTTGCATGCCTGTTAGCAAGCATAAAAGATGCTTGGAACATCAGAGAGGGAGGCGCTACTGGTACAGTCAATGCTGAGTTTCCTAATGTAGTCAGTAATGCTCTTGATACCAAGCCGCATACGCCGGGGTTTGTTATCGATCAGGTGTTCCTGAATTTTTTGTGCGTCGGGTGCCTTTGCCCTCTTAGTGCTTAAGCTGAGGTTTCTCCTGTCTGTGCTGAGAGCTGTTCTGTCCTTGGACATGAAGACAGCATCACAGGCTTTTAGCAGGGGTGCATTTCTGCATTCAGTTATACACAATTACTTCATTTCATCATTGTCTTCTTTCTGCCAATTTTCCAAATTTCCCCCAAGTTTTATAATAGCTTCTGCTGACATTCTATTTCTTCATTAATGCTGAATTGTTTCATTTGTTTGTTCAATGTCATTATATTAAGCAGCTGCTGTATTTTTTTCCACTGTTAATGCCTCAAATCAGCATTTTATGCAAACCACATAGCAACATTCTATTGCTCCTGAGTTACATCCTCTTGGTCTTTTTAGACTTTGAGGATCTTATTGCTAAGAATAAAATCATTTTGCTACAGGCAGTACGGATAATTTAATAAGCAGAATAAATTAAGGAGATTGGGTTCCCGTTTGTGGAGGAATCACATGCAATCACATTTTGATGACATGAACTGCACATGTCAATATTATATTCCAGATCATTGTCTGAAAACATCAAGGGAGGCAGCTTGTTCCTGGATCCTGTTACAAGTTATAACTGATTTTATTCTATGACTGTGACCAGAATTTATAGCAGAAGATGTTCTGAAGTCCATGTTTGTGATTGTAAACATCCTGACAAAAAGTCTGTTTGGGGCAGGTTTGGAAATGTATTATGGGAGAAGTCAAAGTAGATGCTCAGGGAATTTCTATATCATAATATGGCTCGTATAACCAATAAGTCAGATTCTACGTTAGAGATGTTTTAACCTACAACTTAATTAATGATGGGCTTAGAATATTAATTTGTATTTTTAATGATTAGAGCTTTTTGTTGATGTTATTGCAGTTCTCATGAGAGTTTGTGAATATCTTTGTATTTAACGGCATTGCTTATAACTTATGGGTCAAAATGGATCATGATTTAACTTTTCAACTTGCTATCTTGTCAGTTGAATAAGATTTTAATATATGACTTTATATTATATACAGTATATGTTATTTAAATTATGACTTTCTTACAGTTAAAAGGTTAGAATGAAGTTCCTGAATGCAAGCCAGAAACTTCATTCAGAAAACTCAACATAGCAATAGGATTCTTTAATTCCACATATGAAATAAAACACATGATGTTATATTCTGACACTATCTGTTTCTCCTCTCTAATTTACACCTACTGTTCGTGGTTTTGTAAGTAAGTTTCAGGTATTTTTAGTTGCATATGAATTGAGATGCAAAGAAGATTCGTTGTTCATTGACCTATGTGGCACCGTGATAAAGGAGAGCAATTGTACCTATGGGCTACACAATCTTCAGAGCTCCAAATGAAAAAGGATATAAATCACCTACATTGATTCTAACTTAATAGCTGAAGGAGAGTGTTTATTTCAATAATTACAACCTGCTAATATCCTATCAGATGACCTCATCTAATTTTCTGAAGGGCAGTCTGAGCAGAGCTCAAAATTTTGGAGTGGAGGAGGGGAATTTTTGCTTTGTAAGTACTTTATGCTGCACCTATCATCATTCAACATACTCTGTTCGAGTCACTGCAGCTCTTATGGAGCAACAGTGATAATGTTGGAGATGATTTTACTATCTGGTTAGAATAGCCTCTATTCATCACTAGTGGGGAGAGGGGGGCGGAAAAGAAACCAAATTTGATATGGAAGTTCTTTCTAGTTTATATACTTTGCTTCCAAAGTAGAATGACTTAAGCTGATCAGAATTAAAACTCGAATATTTATCCAAGCGTAATAAACAATCTATTAAATCATGACAGAAAGTGTGAAATATATCAAGAGGTCAATCATTAATATATTCACTATTATATTCATTTTATTGAATTTCTAACCAGAAATTATGGCTCATGTATTAAACTAGAAATATAGGAACTTAAAAATTGTTTTTGAATAATGACAACAATTAAGGACCACGGAAATCAAATTAATTAGCTCTAGATTTCTGTAATGTTCATTTTATTTTAACTTAATTGCCTTTTAAAATGTGGAAACTGGATGTCCATTTTCAAAGGCCTATTAGAGCTACTTTTGTAGCTTCCACACTCTGTAATGAGACTATTTGATGCAAATGATCTAAATGCATAATTCTCACTTTTAATTGTATTTGCAAAATGGACTTTATTATTATATTCTGAATTTATTCAAGGAAAATATGCAAAATAGTATTTTATTTTAGTGTAATAGATTGTTCTCTTTTTTAGTTTAATGATGTTAATCCATACACAATATTAATTATTTTTATTTTGTAAATTAAAGATATCTTTAACTAAGTTATACCTTAACATTTGAATTATTTATGAATGCACTTAGCCATCCTTAACCCTGCTGTTACTCATTTTTATTCTATTCAGGTAATTGCAAAACCAACCTTGTTAAACTGTGCTCTTCAGATCATTTGTATTGTTTAAAAGTACACAGTAATGCCTTAGAGAAATTACTAATAGGAGTTGGTATTTCAAAGGAAAATGTCCCATACCTCCGGGATAAAGATTGCTTATAGATGTGACAGAAATACAGTGCCGTTAGTTTGCTAAGAGTAAATAGGAAATGTTAAAGGATATAGTTTTATTAAACAATTAGTTCCATTTACCAGACGATTGTGATTTAAGGGGAAATCAGAAAGTATGCCATTATACAATTATTGCCAAGCTTTCAATCAAAATGCAGGAAATTCTCAGCAGAGTAGACAGTGTCTGAGGAGAGTGAGCTAATGAGTTAAAACTTCAGGTCAAGAAATTTCATCATGTAAGCTGTGAAAGTATCTTTTTGTCCGTTTCCCCCTCAAGAGTTACCTGGTTTGTTCAATACCCCTTGAATTTTCACTTATTATTTCATTTTTTTTGCCAGGAATGTAATGTTCCCTTCACTGATTCCAGATAAACAATCTTGATGAAATATTTTTTATGGCTCCATTCCTCCCCAGTTGTTTGTCAGGCATATTATTATTGAAAATCTGGAAAGGGAGTACTTTTGAAAGGAGCACATTTCTAATTTTTGTTCAGTTGGAGGAATGGGCCAGAATACCAAAAATACTGAGTTGTGAAGTCACAGAAATTGGCCTTAAATAAACTTGCCTGAAATGCTCCATTACAGTGAGCCCTTCATTCTACTTTTCTTGACAATTACACAGCTGCAGTGGAGAGTTTGGTGTCTCACAACAGTAGGTCATCAAGCTCGCCGAGCAGCAAATCAGATTGAAGGATTCTGAGAAATAGCAAAGCAGGTCCCGATAAAGGGGCTCAGCCCGAAACATTGACTGCTTATTCCTCTCCTCTCCATAGAAGCTGCCTGCCCTGCTGAGTCCCTCCAGCATTTCCTGTTATTGTTCAGGAAAGAGAATGATCTATTCTTTTAAAAAATATCTTTAATTACTTTACAGAGAGTGTTAGAGATACACCCATTTAAGCGAGGAGCAAAAATAACTTATGGAAACTTAAAAAAATGAGATTACTTGATGGAAGTCTGAAAATACTGTCTGAAGAAACAGTAACTGACACAACACACACAGAATGCTGAAGGAGCTCAGGAGGACTTGCAGCTTTTATAGAGAGAAGTGAACAGTTGACATTTCAGGTTGAGACCCTTCATCAAGACTGGAAAGAAAGTGGGCAGAAGCCAGAGTAAAGAAAATGTAGTAGGAGGGGGAGAAACACAAGCACAAGTGACAGGTGAATCCAGGTGAGAGTTGGGTGAGGGAATGGGAAGGATGTGAAATGTTGGGAGGTGATAGGTGGAAGAGGAAAAGAGCTGAAAAAAATAGAACCTGACAAGAGAGACAGTAGACCATGGAATAAGGGATGTACCGAACCACAGGAAGAAAGGTATGGGTGATAGGCAGGTCATGAGAGCAAGAGAGGGTGAAAGAAGGGGTAAAAGGGCCAGAGGGATGAGGAAAAACAAAAGTGGAGGGGTGGGAACAATGGGAAGTGTTTACTGGAAGTTAGAGAAATTAATGTTGATGCCTTTTGGTTGGAGACTAATAAGACAGAATATGAGATATTATTCCTCTGCAGCTAGCCTTACTTCAGCAGTAGAGGAAGTCATGGACTGAAACTTCAATGTGGGAATGGGAAGTAGAATTAAAATGGCTGCCCACTAGGGGATTCTGGTTTTTAGGGCAGATGGCATGGAGGTGCTCGAAGATGCAATTGCCCAGTCTGTGTCCTGCCTTATTGATATAGAAAAGGCCACACCAGGACCACCATCTCTCCTGGATTCACCGATCGTCCATCAGCTTGTGCTCCTTCCCCTTCCCCCAACCATTTATTCTAGCTTCTGCTCTCTTCCTTTCCTGTGCTGATGGAAGATATTGGTCTGAAGTGCCGACTGTTCATCTCCTTCTTTAGATACTGGCTGGCCCACTGAGTTCCTTCAGCATTCTGTGTGCATTGCTCCAGATTTCCAGCATCTGCAGCATCTTCTGTGTCTCCAACAGTCGACACAAGCTGGTTTCCCTGGGCCAGCGACACTGCATGGAAACAGTATGAGCACACTATTTAAGCCCCCATTATACAAGACAAGACTTTTCTAGTACTTTTCACAGTGAGGATAGTTCAGAAAAGGTAGGGGTTCTTCTCAATCCACTGATTCTTTATTGACTGCCTTTGTGAAATTTGCACAGCACACTCCATAGAGGAGCAAGAAATCGCCGGTGGCCTCTGTACTTAAGGTAGAGCATCCTGAGAAGTTCCTGCAGAATCTCCTTCATTATGCCCGTGAACCCGGAGTCCTTCACCACTTTCCCCACCATGTTTCCGGACCACTACCTAGAAAAGCTCTTTGACACCGTTTGTTATGGACATTGTGATCTTTCTTGTGTGAAATTAATTACAATCCTCTAAATATATTTACTTTTCTACCATGTCCCAAAGGCAAATACAACTGACTTTTAAGAAGAAGTGAAACACTGGACTTGCATTGTGTTTGACACTGGACTGCAAATATACCCATTTTTCCCTAGACCTGGAAGGACTCATATACACCTAACTGTCCAGATGGGAAACGTCTGTGTAATCAACAGTGAAAATAATTAAAGATTTGAAGTCCATTTATTATCAAAGAATGTATAAAATTATACAGTCTTGAGATTTGTTTGCTTATAGGTAGCCAAAAAGCAAGAAACCTGAAAGAACCCAATTAAAGGAAGAAAATACATGACCAACACTCAATGTACGAAAGAAAAAAAAACACAAATCTTATAAACAATTGAAGTGACAGCAACATTTCGGACCAAATTGAGTCCTCAGATCTGAACTCCAAAGCAGCCCAGAGTAGGCCTAAAGCCTCACTTATATTAGTTGGCACAGAGCACAGCTGCCAGGGCAGTCTTCATAGCCTCAGCACTATGGAGAGAGGAGTGACCATTGTGGAGAGCGAGAGATATCAGCTCTCGCCTCAGATCCCAATACCTTGTCTTTTGTCTATCTGGGCCAGTGTTTAAATTGACCAAACGACGGAACAACAAAAGGCTCTGGTTCCCAGGAGAGAGATGTGAACATTATGGAGTGCGAGTGAAATCAGCTCTTGCCTTCGATCTGGACCAGTGTTTAAACTGTCTAAACAATGGATCATACCTTGCACTAGAACCCATCTACTGTGAAGGGGTCAGGGCCTGGACTACACTGCCCAGTGACTCGCTCCGGGCTCAGATTTTGCCACCCAGCCCAAAGCTGCTCTCAAGCTCTTCAAATCAGCTTAGGCTCCCAAACGATCCAACCTTGCACCCAGGCCAGTTGTATGGGAATCAGATCAACTCTGCCTCGACTTCTCTCGGCACCCAGAGCAATCCAGTCTTGCACCTGGCCCAGTTGTATGGGCATCGGAACTCCACTGTCCTGATCCCTCCTCTTTGAATGGCTCACTCCCCCGCATTGATTCTGCAACACGCCATCTCAGCTCAACCCTGAACTCACCTTGCTGTCGCTCTTCCCCTCACTATCTGCGGCAATAATTTAGCTCAATTTATTTCAGCAAAGGTGTTTTAGTGATGTTTTTAGTCAGATTTCTTAACTCCATAACTACCTGTGAGCTGTCGCACACGTTTCGTAGCCCATCTTGACCAGAAGTTAGGAAATCAAGAGGGTTCTTTTCTTTTCCGACCAGTCTACTGGGCTCAGGCTAAATGCAAGTTTTACACCCTGTCTGATCTGGAGTGAAGTTGAGAGTAGGATATACAATTAAGGTGTAACTTGATCTGTCCATTTCCCACTGGGTTAAAAAGGTGCATGTGTCTTTGTACACTTTATTGATGCCTTATTATGAGTTAACAACATTCTATTTATATCCAGCTGCAGGTCTGAACTGCTGTAGTTAGGGTCATAAACACGAGAGGTCCTGCAGGTGCTGGAAATCCAGAGCAACACACACCAAATGATGGAGGAACTCAACAGGTCGGGCAGCATCTATGGAAAAGAATTAACGGCTGACATTTCAGGCCGAGACCTTTCATCAAGACTGGAAGGGGTAAGAATAAGAGGGGGAGGGTGCTAGGTGATGCTAGAAGGGCGATAGAGGAGGAACTAAGTAAGAATCTGGGAGGTGATAAGTGGAAAAGGCAAAGGGCTGGAGAAGAATGAATCTGACAGAAGAGGAGAGTGGCGAATCTGGGTGAGCATGTGGTTGAAGAGTCAGAGGGAAGCAGAGATCACAGGGGCGAGCAATAGGGGTGAGTGTCACTGAACTCCTGTGAAAGAGAAGATTAAACTTCTTCAGGGTAGGCATACCTCGAAGAGGGATCATGCAAGTTATTACTGCAGAAACCTTAGCATCTCCCTAGTCTCCACAAATGACAGCCTTGCTCCTAAAGGTATTTTGCCTATTATGGATGAAGTTGTATTCTGGCTCCAGGGTGTGTGAATCTTGTGCATGGTGTTCCTGGAAGAATGGAGTGAGTCCGCCCATGTCTACAAGCTGAGTCAGATGATTCAGATGAAGACTATAACTCAGATGCTTTCATGACAAGATGGAGGAAAGTAATTGTTTAGGTGAAATGAAAAGTTGGCAGTTTTAAGAGCCGGAATCTAATGGAGGAACTGTTACCAGGCAGAATAAAGAACAAAAGCAGCCATGTACCTCTGTTTTTGCCTCGCGTAAGTGACAGGATTTTTTCCACTGCAAATTGTGTCAATTAATCAATCTTTGGATAGCATTTTGTAATAAAAACAGAGATCCGGAATTACTTACACACTTGAAACGCCTGGTTAATGTGGCTTTGTATGAGATATCGTATTGGTTTCATTCACGGCTGCCTGGGTCTTATTTACTCCAATGTAAGACATCGGTGTGAAGGTGTGGCATAACTTTAAGGTGTTGGGAAGAAAGTATAGTCAGAATTAGAATCAGAATCAGGTTTATTATCACTGGCATGTATTGTAAAATTTGTTAACTTAGTAGCAGCAGTTCAGCAGCTTGGTGAAAGACGCTCTTTGATCAGCCTGAAACTTGATCTACCAGAACTTGGAGATGTCAGTGGGAGAACGCTGCTGACTGGCACATTCTCAGCTGTAGGAGTACGTGCTGAGGGACGCACTCAAACTTGGTGCAGCCACTGCAAGGGCCCGGTGGGGAAGGACCACAGTTTAGGGTTCTTCTCCCGTGGGAGTAGGAGGGGTTGGGTGGTGGGGACCTCTTCGAGGTATGCCTACCCTGAAGAAATTTAATCTTCTCTTTCACAGGAGTTCAGTGACACTCTCCCCTATTGCTCGCCCCTGTGATCTCTGCTTCCCCCTGACTCTTCAACCACATGCTCACCCAGATTCAATGGTGTGGAACAATGGTGTGGAAAGGTGAAACAACAGAATGCCACATGGGTGGCTAAAAGTGTGGAAATGTATAGACCGTAATGGAAACATCTGTAAAGGATTGACAGACTTTGAAAGGTTTATTGTACGTAATTTTATTTTTGAATAAAGTATATTTTGGTTAAAAAAAACAGCAGCAGTTCAATGCAATGCATAATATAGAAGAGGGGAAAATAAATAAATAAACAAATAAATAAACTGCAGTATACGGATATTGAACAGTTTAAAAGTGGTGCAAAAAAACCCTGAAATAATATATGTTAAAAAAGTGAGGTAGTGTTCATGGGTTCAATTTCCATTTAAGAATTGGAAGGCAGAGGGGAAGAAGCTGTTCCTGAATCACTGAGTGTGTGCCTTCAAGCTTCTGTGTCTCCTCCCTGATGGTAACAGTGAGAAAAGGGCATGCTGTGGGTGCTGCTCTCATCTCCATTTGAGATTCTACCAACAATGGTTGTATCATCAGCAAATTTATAGATGGTATTTGAGCTATGCCTAGCCTCACAGTCATGGGTATAGAGAGAGCAGAGCAGTGGGATAAGCACACACCCCTGAGGTATGCCAGTGTTGATCGTCAGCGAGGAGGAGATGTTATCACCAATCCACACAGACTGTGGCCTTCTGGTTAGGAAGTTGAGGATCCAGTTGCAGAGGGAGGTACAAAGGCCCAGGTTCTGTAACTTCTCAATCAGGATTGTGGGAAGGTGAGGATGTTAGAGATTGTTTTTTTCACGCAGAGAATGGTAGGCGCATGGAACACACTGCCAGGGGTGGTGGCAGAGGCAGATACGTTAGGGATATTTAAGAGACTTTTAGATAGGCACAGGGATAATAGATAAATGGAGGGTTATGAGAGAGGAAAGGATTATATTGATCTTGGAGTAGGTTAAAAGTTTGGCACAACATTGTGGGCTGAAGGTACTGTACTGTTCCATGTTCTGTGTTTTCAGCTCATTATTGAACGGCAGAGCAGACTCGATGGGCCAAATAGCCTATTTCTGCTCCTATATCTTATGATCTATTGTGTGGTACATCCTGCTGAGCTAAAAATGTTTATAAACAAAGATGTACAATAAATGTAAATATTAAAGTGCATATTCCAGCTAATTTCCAGGGAACCTTTAAAGTATTGGCCACTTTTGGGAATTGCTGCCTTCAATAATGAGGCTGGATTAGCTTAGTTTTGCACCCATGCAGAGGGGTGGGTGGTGCGGGTAGGCTAATGCACATTGTATTGTTGAAGGTGAATGTAGAGGGGAATGATCGGGGATCATTGACAAGGATCTACTCCTGTTTTTGTGATCCATGGTTGTATTGTAAAGGGTTAATCTTTGTGCTTGTCAAACGCCTCACCACTGTGGCCTTGAACATACCAGAACTGGCTGCAGGAGCTTTGGTTACGGCCATGGGATACAATACAACCAGGAGAATGCATGACTATGGGAGTATAAGCACGGGAACGTGAATGTTAGGTGAACGCAGGGATGAGACTTGCGAAGAGTGGCAACAAGTAATGATTGGCTGGGGTTCGGTGGTTTGAGCAGTGCAGTGTTTCATATCAATGGAGAGGATATAAAATTAGAGTGGTTGGGCCTTGGGATTAGATCAACAAGGCCACTCCGACGGGCTGATCGTGATCACCACAATGAATCAAATGGGAGGGGTGCTGCAGTGAGAGGGTGTGGTAAACCATATCCTATGATGGGCGGGAGGACACGGTCTCCATCCGCGACCTGGCGCCCGCAGGAGCACCGGGCCCCTACCCTGAACACTCCATGGTGACTATTGACCCCGTACCCACCGATGTACGTACCCACGAGACACCGCGCACTCCAAACCCTACCCAGACACCACACGACACTCCCATACCGGGTACGACGCACACGCACGAGGGATTAACAACACCTAACATGCTGGCACCTCAAGTCAGGCCGGAGCCAGCACAACCGCCATCGCCGGTGCAATCACCACTGGCGCTACGTAGGTCACAGCGACGGACTCGACCGCCTGATAGACTTAACCTGTAAATATACTTCTTGTAAATATTGTCAGTCACTTCACCCCGCGGGACTCTTTCTAAAAAAAGGAGGGGTGAATGTGGTAAACCATATGTATATGTTGTAACTGGGTTAACTGTCTGGACACGCCCCTCTGCTGACTGCCCCTGTGGCTCCTCACACAGAGTCTTGTATAAAGGTGTTCACCTTGCCCCTCCCCCTCAGTCCAGGAGCAGACACTCACTGTGGAGGTCGTATTGTACAGCGAATAAAAGCCTTTCGGTATTTTACCAAACCTCAGTCTTTTGGAGTTATTGAAGGTGCTTCAGAGGGCCCAGGCACGTGTAGATAAGTGTTTTAATACTTGTTATTCTGTCCTAATAAACAAAGTTTTGAAGTTCTAAGTAGGTAATTCAAGATTTTATCTTTCTGGCTAACTCAGCCAATTCCAATAACCTATTATTGTAATGAAAGAACCTCTTTCCTGAAATATTTTGTATGCCACAAATATTTTAGCATTGGTGTCAACAATGCTCAGCCCACTGGTTACCATGAAAATAAAAAAAAAAGCTGCAGATGCTGGCAATCTGGAAAAGATAATACTGGAAACATCCAGCAGGTTAGGCAACAACTGAGAAAAGAACAAAAAGAATCAACATGAGAAAAAGGAAGAAGTAAAAGACAGGAGTTTTATCTCAAGTGACATCACTTCACCACCCCAGACCCAAACTTTCTTTCCACAGTAAAACAATTCTTTCAATCTAATGTATTGCATCCAGTTCTCAGAACTGGTTCTGCTTTCCATTGGGAAGATGCTGGTTAGGAGAATGCTCTGTGTACTACCTACGCTCGGTCTGTGAGGATAATCCTGGGCTTCCTACTGCCTGTCACTTTAATTCTTTACCCCATTCTCACTCTGACTTATCTATCTGTAACCTTTGCACTTTTATAACAGGACCCTAAGTAAGCCTGAGGGTTTAATTTAATCTTTCATTTGGGCATCTTGTAACCTGAAGGAAAGCATTTAATCTTTAAATTGGGGATCGTATAACCTTCTGGACTCAATATCAAATTCTGCTACAGACAACTCACTCTTTCTGTTTACATCAGAACAGGCCAGCTTTGCATTATTTCTCTGTGTACCTGCCCTCCAGCTCAAAACTTTCAGATGTCCTTTAGTTTACATTCTCTCTCTAACAATCCACATAAACTTTTTAAGCAGATGGTTCCCTCAACATGTTATTCCCAGAGCAATCCTCCATGACCTCGATCAACACGTTGATGTCGTGCGGAGGCTTGCGTGCTTCAAGGACTCAATCAGGCAATGCCAGCTCACGCCACCCATGTTGGAACGGCTGTGGACGAGATACCAGATGAAGATTGATCCAACCCTGGCTCCCGAACGAACAGACTCGTGTCTGCTCCTCGCGAACCAGACTTCATCATAAATCAAGCCAACCTTCCCACTTGTGTGCACCCATGGCACTTGACAAAAAAAATTAGAGTGTGAAGAGAAAAACATATGAAACAACAAAACTAGAGGAATACTGGCTTCAACCTGATATATAGATTCCCTTTGTCATTTCCGTCGCTCTTCCACCATCCCCGCAGCTTAAAGCTTGTTTTCTCATTTTTCCCCTTGCGCTGAATTGTTGATTCTGTTTCATTTCCCACAGTTGCTGTCTGACTGTTTAGGTATTTTTTTGCCCAGTTCTTCACTGTTTTCTTCCACACACAACCAGAGATAAAAGCTGACAATTATGAGTTCAAACCATTACATTTACATCCAGATGACGATTTGAACAGCTATAGCTAGGAATCATTTAGTTATTACTGCAGCCAAATTAACATCTCCCTAGTTTTGACAAATGACAACATAAAATGAATTTTCCAAACCGTTGCATTTTATTTGAAGTGACTCACACAAGACAAGTATGTTCACTTCAAGACAAACCACTTTATAGTTTTTTACTGGTTCTTGTGTAGGTGATATTTCCAGCCGTTAGTTTCTGAAAGAACAACAAGATACTGAAGTTTATCCAAATGGAACATCTTTCAGATTTGTTTCAAGTATTCATTATGAAAACCTAATGCAAGTTCAAAACTTAATGATAAGTATATTATAACTTCCATTAAAAGTAATGATATACGATTAAGTTTCTCTATAAATATATTTTGACACATAGTTTTCATTGACTTTCCAATGTAGTTTTTTGGAAACTGGGCTTTCAATTTAATATCAACCGGACCCCAAAGATACAAGCGTTGGAGTCTGGAACAACACACAATATGCTGGAGGATCTCAAAGGGCCAGGCAGCATCTATGGAGAGAAATGGATGGTTGATATTTTGGGTTCAGACCCTCCATGTGGACCACAGACACTGCCTGATTTACTGAGTTCCTCCAGTGAATTACGTGTTGAGACAGACCCTCAAGGATTATCGTGGCTTTCTGAAGATACTGTAGGAGTAGCTTCTTCCACTCTGTCATGAGTCCATGAATACTATTTTGTCATTTTTTTTACACTATTTATTTATTTTGTAATTTATAATAATTTTGTGTCTCTGCATTGAACCTCTGTCATAAAACAACAATTTTCATGACATAGATGTCAGCGATACTAAACCAGACTCTGATTCTGACTGTTACAGCTTCATAGCAACACAGCATGGAAAGAGGGACTTCGGCCCATCTCATCCGTGCTGACTCAGATGCCAATCAATGCTTATCCCATCTACCCCAGCTAAATGTCTAATACACAGGTATACAAAGCCCAATGTATTAATGTATGAATTAAAACCATGCAGAAATAAATTCAAGTTTCTAAAGAGCATGACAGTAGGTTAGCAATTACTTAGTTGGCATTTGAAATTTCTACTCAGATTGCAGGGGCAGAAACCCACTTAAACTAATAGAAGAATAGAGAGGCACTTACATCAATTAGTTTGTCCTCATTCAGTTCTGTAACCAATGTTGCTGCATCGAATTTGACAACAATCTTGTTTGGACCATCAAAATTTGCTGTGGACTGAAGAAAAATAATATTAGAGTTTAACGATTGCAAAAAAAAATCCATTGGAATTTGAATATATGGATAAATCCTTTTAGTCCCTTTTAAGATCTGGGCAGCCAAGAGATCTTGGGATTTTGCTTATTTGATTGCATCAGCAGATTGTCGATAGAACATAAGGTCCTGAAGCAGATCGGTACAGCTCAGCTGATGGAGATCTATGAATTGGCCCTGAACGGAAGCCTGGTGATAGATCCTGGATGGTTACCCAGTCATAGATGCCCGCTAGTCGGCTTGCTAGAAGTCCACGCAAAGACCCAGAGGAGAAATCAATATATAGGCCCTGAGTGAAGGGGTTCAGAGTAGGCTGGCAGCTATGCTTACTTGTACCTTAGATAGGCCTTGCTTTGTAATTTATTTTATTTTGAAGCTATTCATGGGTCGGACTGAGCAGTTGAGGCATGAGTTACATGCAGACATCTGGCTCACTCTCTCTGGAGAGGCTCACTGGCTCTTCAGTTCTACAGCTGCAACACAACAGTTCCTTGTTTCTTATGGTATGAAGACCTCAATCTTTCCAATCTACTGATGAGATTAATTGGTGTGAGATACTTTGGGGCCCAGAGCTGTCATTCTATCAAAACAAGAAATCATTATAGATATTAAGAAGCAGAAAGCGGACCTTCCAAGTTGAAATTTGCAGTGTTGGTGTCCTACAAAAAAAAAACCTAAGGTGACTGAAAATCCAGAAAACGATGCATGAGATGGAAAGACTTCCTCATTGACTTTCTCTCTTCTTCCCCATCTCCACAAACATAATTTTGTGTATTTATTTATAATATGCTGTTGTGTTTTAAGATGAGATAGCTGCAAATGAAAATTAAGGAAAATAAACAAGATAAAGAGGCGAGCCCTCAGCACCAACTGACAGATACAAATTAACTCAAGCTGTAGGCAGAATACTAGAGTCGTATTGTCCTAAGGCAGAAAGCCATAGTTAAAAGATGCTTAAAGAGACCGCGAAAGCAGCAGGGGTTGACTTGCTGCCCAACTTCAGGAGGTGAAGTTGCTCTTTACGAATAGGTTTGCCATTTTGTATCACATTGTGCACTGAGAAATTCTTTGATCTGCCTAACTTCGGCGACCTGAAACAATTACTTCTAATCCTGCGTGATCAGCAAGGCTGCAAACTGTACCTTCAGCTTACTGCCTGAGAGTGTTCCAAACTCAGCTTCCTGTCCTATGGTAAATACGTTGTGAATCACATTATCTCCAGTTGTGATTTTGCAATCAAAGTGATCTCCATTTTGAATGATCTCCGTGATACTTTTCACGTCTTTGTATTTTTGAATCACTTCATCTGAGGTTCCTGAGAAAAACAAAACGAGAAAATTTGAGAATTTGGATCCAAACTTTTGTTATCTTTTTAACTAAACCACCAGATTCAGAGAAATATGAAGTAAATGCACTTTGTTCTCAGGAAGTTCGGTATGTCTTAGGCAAACACGAGGAATTCTGCAGATGCTGGAAATTCAAGCAACACACATCAAAGTTGCTGTGTCTTTCTCTCACTCTCCTTTTTCTCCCTCTGTCCCTCTGACAATACCCCTTGCCCATCCACTGGGTTCCCCCCCCCCCCCGTTTCCTTCTCCCTGGGCCTCCTGTCCCATGATCCTCTCTTATCCCTTTTGCCAATCACCTGTCCAGCTCTTGGCTCCATCCCTTCCCCACCTGACTTCTCCTATTATTTTGGATCTCCCCCTCCCCCTCCAACTTTCAAATCCCTTACTCACTCTTCCTTCAGTTAGTCCTGATGAAGGGTCTCGGCATGAAACGTCGACTGCGCCTCTTCCTATAGATGCTGCCTGGCCTGCTGCGTTCACCAGCAACTTTGATGTGTGTTGTCGGTATGTCTTAGTGTTTGTTTCATAACATCGAAGTGGCTGTCCTAATTCCTCCGGGTATAAAGTGTGAATGTGTTCAAAGGCAGCAGCAGTTTTAATTAGATATTATCTCTTTCACTTATTCTTGAGTAAGGTGATAACCCATTTTTAAAAGTGGCTCAGAGAAAGGAATTAATGTTGCCATTTGTAAACACTTGAAGTAAAGAGATTTATTAAAAAACTTGGTGTTTAATTTTTAACAAGGTTGAATTAAACAATATTTATGCAGTTAGTTTATAGCACTGGCTTTTAAAATACTGTGTATATCAATAACTGCATTCAGTTCCTTCCTGTGAATACTTAGCATTAGCAAATCGATTTTTACACAGTTCAACGTGTTTTCCTGGTAATTGATGAGAAGGGGAAATTTAAAATTACAAACACTTATATTTAAAAAGACAAAATTTTATCCTCAGTCATATAGAATGGATAAATTATTTACTATTATCTTAGATGAAGCGGTTGAAATATTCTGTTTATGTCATGAATGATATTCTGAACAATATCTTATAACCATATAGCAATTACAGCACGAAAACAGGCCATCTCGGTCCTTCTAGTCCGTGCCGAACTCTTACTCTCACCTAGTCCCACTGACCTGCACTCAGCCCATAACCCTCCATTCCTTTCCTGTCCATATATCTATCCAATTTAACTTTAAATGACAACATCGAACCTGCCTCAACCACTTCTGCTGGAAGCTCGTTCTACACAGCTACCACTCTCTGAGTAAAGACGTTTCCCCTCATGTTACCCCTAAACTTTTGCCCTTTATCTCTCAACTCATGTCCTCTTGTTTAAATCTCCCCAATTCTCAATGGAAAAAGCCTATCCACATCAACTTTATCAATCCCCCTCGTAATTTTAAACACCTCTATCAAGTCCCCCCTCAACCTTCTACGCTCCAAAGAATAAAGACCTAACTTGTTCAACCTTTCTCTGTAACTTAGGAGATGAAACCCAGGCATCATTTTAGTAAATCTCCTCTGTACTCTCTCAATTTTATTGACATCTTTCCTATAATTTGGTGACCAGAACTGTAAACAGTACTCCAAATTTGGCCTTACCAATGCCTTATACAATTTCAACATTATATCCCAAC
The DNA here is from genome assembly GCF_963921235.1 of Mobula hypostoma. Classification (NCBI taxonomy): domain Eukaryota; kingdom Metazoa; phylum Chordata; class Chondrichthyes; order Myliobatiformes; family Myliobatidae; genus Mobula; species Mobula hypostoma. The sequence goes on along the minus strand of NC_086118.1, from coordinate 33,791,429 downwards.
TCCTATACTCAACGCTCTGATTAATAAAGGCCAGCATACCAAAAGCTTTCTTCACCACCCTATCCACATGAGATTCCACCTTCAGGGAACTATGCACCATTATTCCTAGATCCCTCTGTTCTACAGCATTCTTCAATGCCCTACCATTTACCATGTATGTCCTATTTTGATTAGTCCTACCAAAATGTAGCACCTCACATTTTTCAGCATTAAACTCCATCTGCCATCTTTCAGCCCATTCTTCTAACTGGCCTAAATCCCTCTGCAAGCATTGAAAACCTACTTCATTATCCACAACGCCATCTATCTTAGTATCATCTGCATACTTACTAATCCAATTTACCACCCCATCATCCAGATCATTAATATATATGATAAACAACATTGAACCCAGTACAGATCCCTGAGGCACACCGCTACACACTGTCCTCCAATCTGACACACAGTTATCCACCACTACTCTCTGACATCTCCTATCCAGCCACTGCTGAATCCATTTTACTACTTCAATATTAATGCCTAACGATTGAACCTTCCTAACTAACCTTCCGTATGGAACCTTGTCAAAGGCCTTACTGAAGTCCATATAGACAACATCTACCACTTTACTCTCGTCAACTTTCCTAGTAACCTCTTCAAAAAATTCAATAAGATTTGTCAAACATGACCTTCCACGCACAAATCCATGTTGACTGTTCCTAATCAGACCCTGTCTATCCAGATAATTATATATACCATCTCTAAGAATACTTTCCATCAAATTACCCACCACTGACGTCAAACTCACAGGCTGATAATTACTAAGTTTACTCTTAGAACTCTTTTTAAACAATGGATCCACATGAGCAATACACCAATCCTCTGGCACCATCCCCATTTCTAATGACATTTGAAATATTGCTGTCAGAGCCCCTGCTATTTCCACACTAACTTCCCTCAAGGTCCTAGGGAATATCTTGTCTGGACCCGGAGACTTATCCACTTTTATATTCCTTAAAAGCGCCAGTACTTCCTCTTCTTTAATCGTCATACTTTCCATAACTACCCTTCTTGTTTCCTTCACCTTACACAATTCAATATCCTTCTCCTTAGTGAATACCGAAGAAAAGAAATTGTACAAAATCTCCCCCGTCTTCTAATTGATAAAATACCTCTTCTGCTAAGTTTTGGATCAAGTAGCAGCTCAAATCAGTTTTGATTAAGAAAAGCACACTTTATTTTATTGAAATTCTGCTCAGCTCAGGAGCTGTATATTTAACTTACCAATGGCTTTCATGAATGGCTCAAAGTTCTCTCTGCTCTGAAGCTCATATTTTCCTGAGAAGGACATTTTGGCAGCTCCTTTTGCAGTGGATGTAAAATGTGATGGCTTTCTACTTTGCTTTATAGTCTTAACCATATCTAGAAATCTATTAATAAATGTTTGAGAAGTTTAATAATTAACACTGATATTATGCAATATCACCAATACTGTATGTATTCCTTTTTAAATTTTGATTCTGCACCATGCAATCTGGCTGGTAAGAGGAAAGGTTGTGAATATAATCCAAAACTCTGCCAGATTTAACATACCATATCACAGTAGGGAAAAGATGATTAGTTACGAGATTACCACCCTTCTTCCTTGTCACCATCTTTCTGCAACACAGTTTTGATCACAAAATCAATGAGTCCAACAGCATTCAAAATCCTCTACCTATTCCATGATACGTGCACTAAACTTGCAACAACCCACCAGCATCAAATTAAAAGTGCCACATTGTTTACTTTCCTGATGTATTCATGATTTCATTAAATCTGATTTATCACTGATTCATGGAAACTTTGAGCACAAAAATGGTTTGTTTGATCTAGTGTCTCTGTTAGTTAAAAAAGGAGGAAGTTCATTAATTTCAACGTCATATTAGAGATTTTAAGGGCTGAAATGTAGCATAAATCTTAATGATTAAAGGGAAATTTGAATTTGATGTGCAACATGTAATTTTTAAGATAGTTGAGGCCTTTGATAGAGATAAGTGGTATGTTAGCCATTAATACAAGAAGATTTGAGTGCAGTGTAAAAACACTTTACGGCAATTATATGAAGCCTTGTTGAAACAGCACCTGGAGTATTTTGTACAGTTTTAGCTTTCCTAGCTAAAAAGAGAACATGCTTGACTTAGAGGATATGCTGTGAAGATTTGCTGTGTGAGCTGCCTTAACAACTATTGTCCAGTACCACAGTGATGAAGGGCTTTGAGAAGTTGGTCATGGCTAAAATCAACTCTTGCCTCAGTGAGTACCTGGACCCACTGCAATTTGCCTATTGCCACAATAGATCTATGGCAGACGTGATCTCTATGGCTCTTCATGCGGCCTTAGATCACTTGGGCAATACAAAGATCTATGTTAGAATGCTGTTTATTGACTATAGCTCAGCGTTTAACACCATCGTACCTGCAGTCCTGATCAAAAAGCTACAGATCCTGAGCTTCTGTACCTCCCTCTGCAATTGGATCCTGCACTTCCTAACTGAAAGACCACAATCCATGCGGATTGGTGATAACATCTCCACCTCGCTAACAATCAACACTGGCGCACCTCAGGGGTGTGTGTTTAGCCCACTGCTCTACTCTCTCTACACCCATGACTGTGTGGCTAAGCACAGTTCAAATGCCATCTATAAATTTGCTGGTGATTCAACCATTGTTGCCAGAATCTCAGATGCTGATGAGAGGGCGTACAGGAGTGAGATTACCAGCTAGTTGAGTGGCTTTGCAGCAACAACCTCGCACTCAGCGTCAGTAAGGCCCAAGAGCTGATTGTGGACTTCAGAAATGGTAAGATGAGGGAACACACACCAATACTGAGAGGGATCAGAGGTGGAGAGAGTGAACAATTTCAAGTTCCTGGCTGTTAATATCACTGAAGTCCTAACCTGGTTCCAACAGATCAGTGCAGCTATAAAGAAGGCAAGACGGCAGATATATTTCATTAGGAGTTTGTGGAGATTTGGTTTGTCACCTAAAACACTGGAAAATTTCTACAGATGTACCACGGAGAGCATTCTGACTGGCTGCATGATGGTGTGGTGGGGCTCTTGCACAGGATAAAAGTAAGCTGCAGAGAGTTGTTAAATTAGTCAGCTCCATCTCACACACACACTGTAATTCCTGTTTTTTAAAAAATATCTATCACGTATTGTGTTGTACTGCTGCTGCATAGTTAACAAATTTCACGACATACGCTGATGATATTAAACCTGATTCTGATTCTGATTACTACACTGGTTCCAGAGGTTTGTTATAAGAAGATATTGAGTAGAATAGTCCTGCATTCTCTGGAATTTGAAAGAGTGAAAGCAGATCTCTTTGAAGTATACACAATTCTTACAAGGCTTGACAGGCTAGACCAAAGGAGGATGTTTCCCCTGGCTGACCAGTCTAGACTAACACTCCAGTCAGAGGTCATAGTCTGAGAATTAGGGGTAAACCATTTAGAACTGAAGTGAGGAGAAATTGCTTCTTGTAGACAGTATGAAACTTTTGAATTCTATGTTGCATTTGGCTGTGGAAACTCAGTTATTAAGTTCAGTCCAAAGAGAGATTGATGGATTTCTTGCTGTAAAGGTATCAAAGGATATGGGGATGATGCAGGACAATGGCAATTAGGTAGAAATTGGCCTTGTGTTGATGAATGACGTTTCCAAATATTCTTTTTCTAGTTCCTATGTTCTGCCCAGTTCAACATTTGCCTGTTAAAGATCGTGATTTTCCTCGGACAAGCAAAGACAATGATAATGAACTGAAGGAAATGTTTTATTTCGTTACCGATGTATGCTTATATTGATGGGTGGTTCCTGAGGTATGGAAAGTAGAACTGCAAAGATGAAAATGTGCATCATCTGCATATTGCACTTGATGACAGAGATTAGTTTGGGAGTGGACAAATTACTAAGCATGTTGGATTGATTAGCTTCACTCCAGCTTGAAGTATGTTTGAGGCAAGGTGAGAAATCACAGCTAGAAAGATTGAAGAAAATAATGTGATAACGGTACAGCCTTGCTTGACTGAGATATAGTCCATTGCTTTAGATCACAGAGAGCATACAATAATATAGCAGCTGTGTTAATGAGGATAGTCAAATTTAAGAAGGATGTCTCAAAACTTCTCTTGTGATGCAAGTTAAAAGAGGCCGTACATGATGGCTGATGGTACTCGCCAACGTAAGACTTCCCAGCACTATGTTCTTTGCCATGTAGGAGGAAATAGTTGCAGATACATGGGGTAGTAGCATTCACAAGATTCTTCTGAATTGTAAGTCATAGTGGCCTTATGTTTCTTCATCATTTGTCTAAATTATGGAAGTCTTTACCAATATGCACCTACTAAAAGCACCTCAGTTCTTCTCTATCATCTTCTCAAGGCCCAATAGGGATCAACAGCCTTTGCAGGAAAACCCACATGCCTTGAATGAATAATAACAGGCATTCGCTTCAGATGGGGTTTGAAAATGGGAGTTTATATATAAATATATATATTGCATTTAGCTTACTCAATGGGCTGTTGATAGTAACCCACCCTGTCCCACAGTTTGATGACACACAGTTTTCTTTTCCACAACAACATAACAAAATCCTTTTGGGTTTCTATAATTAATATAATAATCCACACACAACCAGAGATAAAAGCTGACAATTGAGTTCAAACTATTAGGTTTACATCCAGATGAAGATTTGAACAGCTATAGCTAGGAATCATTTAGTTATTACTGCAGCCAAATCAACATATCCCTAGTTTCGACAAATGACAACATAAAACGACTTTTTCCAACCGTTGCATTTTATTTGAAGTGACTCAGACAAGACAAGTATGTTTATTTCAAGACAAAGCATTTTATATTTTTTTACTGATACTTGTGTAGATGATATTTCCAGCCGTTAGTTTCTGAAAGAACAACAAGATACTGAAGTTTATCCAAATGGAACATCTTTCAGATTTGTTTCAAGTATTCTTTATGAAGACCTAATACAAGTTCAAATCTTAATGACAAATATATTATAACTTTCATTAAAAGTAATTATATATGAGTAAGTTTCTCTATAAATATACTTTGACACATAATTTCCATTGACTTTCCAATGTAGTCCTTTGGAAACTGGACTTTCAATTTAATATCAACCGGACCCCAAAGAGACAAGCGTTGGAGTCTGGAGCAACACACAATATGCTGGAGGATCTCAAAGGGCCAGGCAGCATCTATGGAGAGAAATGGATGGTTGATATTTTGGGTTCAGACCCTCCATGTGGACCACAGACACTGCCTGATTTACTGAGTTCCTCCAGTGAATTACGTGCTGAGACAGACCCTCAAGGATTATCGTGGCTTTCTGTAGATACTGTAGGAGTAGCTTCTTCCACTCTGCCATGAGTCCATGAATATTATTTTGTCACTTTTTTTACACTATTTATTTATTTTGTAATTTATAGAAATTTAGTGTCTCTGCATTGAACCTCTGTCATAAAACAACAATTTTCATGACATAGATGTCAGTGATACTAAACCAGACTCTGATTCTGACTGTTACAGCTTCATAGCAACACAGCATGGAAAGAGGGACTTCGGCCCATCTCATCCGTGCTGACTCAGATGCCAATCAATGCTTATCCCATCTACCTATGTTTGGGCTATATCCCTTTTAAACCTTCCCTGTCCAAATGTTTTTTAAAATGTTGTAATTGTGCCTGTCTCCACCGCTTCTCTGGCAGTTTGTTCCCTTTACCCATCCCACTCTTCGTGAAAAAGTTGTTCCTCTGGTGCCTTCTAAATCTTTCCTCTCTCGCCTTAAATCCATGCCCTTTAATTTTAGACTTTCTTCTCTGGAAAAAAGATTGTGATTACCTGTGCCCCTTATAATCTTATAAACCTCTTTGCAGTAACTCTCTGCCTCTGCTCACTCCAGGGAATCCAATCGAATCTCTCCTTATACTCAGAAAGAAAGCATCCCAGCTAAATGTCTAATACACAGGTATACAAAGCCCAATGTATTAATGTATGAATTAAAACCATGCAGAAATAAATTCAACTTTCTAAAAAACATGACAATAGGTTAGCAATTACTTAGTTGGCATTTGAAATTTCTACTCAGATTGCAGGGGCAGAAACCCACTTAAACTAATAGAAGAATAGAGAGGCACTTACATTAATTAGTTTGTCCTCATTCAGTTCTGTAACCAATGTTATTGCATCCAATTTGACAACAATCTTGTTTGGACCATCAAAATTTGCTGTGGACTGAAGAAAAATAATATTAGAATTTAACGATTGCAAAAAAAATCCATTGGAATTTGAATATATGGATAAATCCTTTTAGTCCCTTTTAAGATCTGGGCAGCCAAGAGATCTTGGGATTTTGCTTATTTGATTGCATCAGCAGATTGTCGATAGAACATAAGGTCCTGAAGCAGATCAGTACAGCTCAGCTGATGGAGATCTATGAATTGGCCCTGAGCGGAAGCCTGGTGATAGATCCTGGATGGTTACCCAGTCATAGATGCCCGCTAGTCGGCTTGCTAGAAGTCCACGCAAAGACCCAGAGGAGAAATCAATATATAGGCCCTGAGTGAAGGGGTTCAGAGTAGGCTGGCAGCTATGGTTACTTGTACCTTAGATAGGCCTTGCTTTGTAATTTATTTTATTTTGAAACTATTCATGGGTCGGACTGAGCTGTTGAGGCATGAGTTAAATGCAGACATCTGGCTCACTGACTCTAACTCTCTCTGGAGAGGCTCACTGGCTCTTCAGTTCTACAGCTGACAACACAACGGTTCCTTGTTTCTTATGATATGAAGACCTCAATCTTTCCAACCTACTGATGAGATTAATTGGTGTGAGATACTTTGGGGCCCAGAGCTGTCATTCTATCAAAACAAGAAATCATTATAGATATTAAGAAGCAGAAAGCGGACCTTCCAAGTTGAAATTTGCAGTGTTGGTGTCCTACAAAAAAATAACCTAAGGTGACTGAAAATCCAGAAAACGATGCATGAGATGGAAAGACTTCCTCATTGGCTTTCTCTCTTCTTCCCCATCTCCACAAACATAATTTTGTGTATTTATTTATAATATGCTGTTGTGTTTTAAGATGAGATGGGTGCAAATGAAAATTAAGGAAAATAAACAAGATAAAGAGGCTAGCCCTCAGCACCAACTGACAGATACAAATTAACTCAAGCTGTAGGCAGAATACTAGAGTCGTATTGTCCTAAGGCAGAAAGCCATAGTTAAAAGATGCTTAAAGAGACCGCGAAAGCAGCAGGGGTTGATTTGCTGCCCAACTTCAGGAGGTGAAGTTGCTCTTTACGAATAGGTTTGCCATTTTGTATCACATTGTGCACTGAGAAATTCTTTGATCTGCCTAACTTCGGCGACCTGAAACAATTACTTCTAATCCTGCGTGAACAGCGAGGCTGCAAACTGTACCTTCAGCTTACTGACTGCGAGTGTTCCAAACTCAGCTTCTTGTCCTATGGTAAATACGTTGTGAATCACATTATCTCCAGTTGTGATTTTGCAATCAAAGTGATTTCCATTTTGAATGATCTCTGTGATACTTTTCACGTCTTTGTATTTTTGAATCACTTCATCTGAGGTTCCTGAGAAAAACATAAAACGAGAAAATTTGAGAATTTGGATCCAAACTTTTGTTATCTTTTCAACTAAAACATTAGATTCAGAGAAATATGAAGTAAATGTGTTTTGTTCTCAGGAAGGTCGGTATGTCTTAGTGTTTGTTTCGTAACATCGAAATGGCTTCCTAATTCCTCCTGGTTAAAGTGTGATTGTGTTCAAAGGTAGCAGCAGTTTTAATTAGATATTATCTCTTTCACTTATTCTTGAGTAAGGTGATAACCCATTTTTAAAAGTGGCTCAGAGAAAGGAATTAATGGTGCTAGTGTAAACACTTGAAGTAAAGAGATTTATTAAAAAACTTGGTGTTTAATTTTAAGCAAAGTTGAATTAAACAATATTTATGCAGTTAGTTTATAGCACTGGCTTTTAAAATATTGTGTAGGTCAATAGCTGCATTCAGATCCTTCCCGTGAATACTTAGCATTAGCAAATCGATTTTTACGCAGTTCAGAGCGTTTTCCTGGTAATTGATGAGGAGGAGAAATTTAAAATTACAAACACTTATATTTAAAAAGACAAAATTTTATCCTCAATCATATAGAATGGATAAATTATTTATTATTATCTTAGATGAAGCGGTTGAAATGTTCTGTTTATGTCATGAATGATATTCTGAACAATATCTTCTAATTGATAAAATACTTCTTCTGCTAAGTTTTGGATCAAGTAGCAGCTCAAATCAGTTTTGATTAAGAAAAGCACACTTTATTTTATTGAAATTCTGCTCAGCTCAGGAGCTGTATATTTAACTTACCAATGGCTTTCATGAATGGCTCAAAGTTCTCTCTGCTCTGAAGCTCATATTTTCCTGAGAAGGACATTTTGGCAGCTCCTTTTGCAGTGGATGTAAAATGTGATGGCTTTCTACTTTGCTTTATAGTCTTAACCATATCTAGAAATCTATTAATAGATGTTTGAGAAGTTTAATAATTAACACTGATATTGTGCAGTATCACCAATATGTATTCCTTTTTAAACTTTGATTCTGCACCATGCAATCTGGCTGGTAAGAGGAAAGGTTGTGAATATAATCCAAAACTCTGCCAGATTTAACATACCATATCACAGTAGGGAAAAGATGATTAGTTACGAGATTACCACCCTTTTTCCTTGTCACCATCTTTCTACAACACAGCTATGATCACAAAATCAATACGAGTCATTCAAAGTCCTCTACTTCTTCCATGATACGTGCACTAAACATGCAACAACCCACCAGCATCAATTTAAAAGTGCCACATTGTTTACTTTCCTGATGTATTCATGATTTCATTAAATCTGATTTATCACTGAATTATGGAAACTTTGAGCACACAAATGGTTTATTTGATCTAGTGTCTCTGTTAGTTAAAAAAGGAGGAAGTTCATTAATTTCAATGTCATGTTAGTGACTTTAAGGGCTGAAATGTAGGATAAATCTTAATGATTAAAGGGAAATTTGAATTTGATGTGCAACATGTAATTTTTAAGATAGTTGAGGCCTTTGATAGAGATAAGTGATATGTTAGCCATCAATACAAGAAGACTTGAGTGCAGTGTAAAAATTTTTTACGGCAATTATATGAACCTTTATTGAACAGCACCTGGAGTATTTTGTACAGTTTATAGTTTTCCTACCTAAAAAGAGAATATGCTTGACTTAGAGGATTTGCTGTGAACTGCCTTAACAACTATTGTCCAGTACCACAGTGATGAAGGGCTTTGAGAAGTTGGTCATGGCTAAAATCAACTCTTGCCTCAGTGAGTACCTGGACCCACTGCATTTTGCCTATTGCCACAATAGGTCTACAGCAGACATGATTTCAATGGCTGTCCATGCGGCCTTAGATCACTTGGGCAATACAAAGATCTATGTTAGAATGCTGTTTATTGACTATAGCTCAGCGTTTAACACCATCGTACCTGCAGTCCTGATCAAAAAGCTACAGATCCTGAGCTTCTGTACCTCCCTCTGCAATTGGATCCTGCACTTCCTAAGCGAAAGACCACAATCCATGCGGATTGGTGATAACATCTCCACCTCGCTAACAATCAACACTGGCGCACCTCAGGGGTGTGTGTTTAGCCCACTGCTCTACTCTCTCTACACCCATGACTGTGTGGCTAAGCACAGTTCAAATGCCATCTATAAATTTGCTGGTGATTCAACCATTGTTGCCAGAATCTCAGATGCTGATGAGAGGGCGTACAGGAGTGAGATTACCAGCTAGTTGAGTGGCTTTGCAGCAACAACCTCGCACTCAGCGTCAGTAAGGCCCAAGAGCTGATTGTGGACTTCAGAAATGGTAAGATGAAGGAACACACACCAATACTGAGAGGGATCAGAGGTGGAGAGAGTGAACAATTTCAAGTTCCTGGCTGTTAATATCACTGAAGTCCTAACCTGGTCCCAACAGATCAGTGCAGCTATAAAGAAGACAAGACAGCAGATATATTTCATTAGGAGTTTGAGGAGATTTGGTTTGTCACCTAAAACATTGGAAAATTTCTACAGATGTATCACGGAGAGCATTCTGACTGGCTGCATCACCATCTGGTGTGGTGGGGCTCTTGCACAGGATAAAAGTAAGCGGCAGAGAGTTGTTAAATTAGTCAGCTCCATCTCACACACACACTGTAATTCCCGTTTTTTTAAAAAATATCTATCACGTATTGTGTTGTACTGCTGCTGCATAGTTAACAAATTTCACGACATACGCCAATGATATTAAACCTGATTCTGATTCTGATTACTACACTGGTTCCAGAGGTTTGTTATAAGAAGATACTGAGTAGAATAGTCCTGCATCCTCTGGAATTTGAAAGAGTGAGAGCAGATCTCTTTGAAGTATGCGCAATTCTTACAAGGCTTGACACCCAGTTCCAGAAAAGCTCAGACTTGCATTCCAATAACTTATGCAAAAAAAATTAAGATCGCTATCAAAACAAATTTGAGCTCAGAAACTTCATATCGCATTGAGAGAATTGAATTGGAGATCTCAGGAAGGAACAGGGATGAATCATCTATTTTGTTCTTCTGGTCAAACATGATTACAAATACTGTATTTCAGCCTTTTCTTCAGCACTCTTATTCTGGGCCCTGCTACTGTTGAAGGTGTTTATACTCTTAGAGCAGTCCATTCCCATTAGCTCTTCTACTTCCCAACATTGCCGTTGGAGGTTGCAGAGACTCATTGTGACGTTCTTCAACTCTGTCTATTGCAAGCCTTCTATCTTGCTTACCATGCAAGTAATCTTGTATTGTGCCTTCTCTAGGATGACGCCTCATCGCTATTAGGTCCATCGGAGTTGCTCCTGACAAGCCTTTGACACCCTTCATTGAATCAGGATTGAGCTCCTTGCATGATTGTAAAGATAGAGTGAGGAACAGTTTTTCTCCAGGCTGGCAACACAATCCGGCTCCAACTAATCATGTAATCATTCGTTCCTTATGTCTTTCATATGATTGTAAGATGCTCTGAATATTAAGAACACCAAGTACTGGAAGTCTACCTCGCCAGCGAGTTGTGGGATTGCAGATTAGCTCCGCAGCATGGGCTTATTGTGTTCCGTGTTGTCACCTGCTATAGCCAAAAGTGCGGGAAGTGAGCTGGTATTCGTGCAAGATTAAAGGCAAAACCTGCAGGCCGGCTCTCCCATCAATTCTGCTTTCAAGCGTTTGAATGCTAGAAAATAAACGAGATTACCTGCGTTTGAGACTGATTCAGCGCGAGGTGAAGGACGGCTGTGTGCTCATTCTGATGGAAACATGGAGTATACCACTCCTGAAGCAGCCATCCAGCTGGAGGGTTTCATCTCCTCTTGGGCCGACAGAATTCCTGCGATCTCTGGCAAGACCTGTGGTGGGGGTATATCTATCTATGTTCATAAGAACTGGTGTGTGAACACTTTGGTAGTAATGATCCTCTGTTTGCCCGCGGTGGAGTTCTTAATGGTGAAGTGCAGGCCCTTCTACTTACCAAGGGGGGTTCACAGCTATAATGATTGTGGCTGTACACATCTCCCCCTATGGTAATGCTGGCAAAGAGCTGCTTGAGATCTACAGAGCCATCAGTGACTTGCAAACCACATACCCTGATGTTTTCTTTATTGTTGCTGGTGACTTCAAAACAGCCCCGCTAAGTCATATCAGTTCATCGGCTTTGCTGCTAGAGATGAGAACACATTAGACCTGCTTTCCACCAACATCTCTGGTGCAAACAAAACTGCTCTCAGTCCTGACCTTGGATTCTCTGACCACTTATCTGTAATGCTAGTTCCCACATACCGACCACTGATTAAACCATTAAACCACTTCAAAGGGAGGTTAAGACCTGACTAGAAGGCACAAGCTCAGCGGTGCAGGACTGTTTTGAAAACAGGGACTGGTACATGTTTAGGCAGGCAGCTACTTGCGACCATCACATTAACATTAATGAAGACGTGAAATCTATGAGTGGCAACACAGAGAAGTGCACTGAGGATTTTACTGTTATTAAATATATCTCTGTGAAGGTAAATCAGGAGCCATGGCTGACAGCAGAGTTCTGGGCACGGCTGAGAGACTGAGATGCTGCCTTCAGATCGGGGGATAAGACAGCTCTCAGATCAGCATCGCACATCAAAGTTGCTGGTGAACGCAGCAGGCCAGGCAGCATTTCTAGGAAGAGATATAGTCGACGTTTCGGGAAGGGTCTCGGCCCGAAACGTCGACTGTTCCTCTTCCTAGAGATGCTGCCTGGCCTGCTGCATTCACCAGCAACTTTGATGTGTGTTGCTTGAATTTCCAGCATCTGCAGAATTCCTTGTGTTTACGTTCTCAGATCAGAATTCCTGCACCATCAGGAAGGCAAAATGGGATTATCCGCAGGGAATATACAGCCATTTCTGTGACACCCGAGACATGAGGCAGGACATTTGGACCATGACGGACTACAAGTCCACCTTGCATGTCGATGACAGTGATGCTTCTCTCCCTGATAGGCTGAATGTCTTTTACATGTATGATGTGCTGGCGAGGAACACCCCCCTCCCCCCCAAGGAGAAGGTGTTCTGTCCGGACGCAGCTGGTATGAGGAAGACCTACCCAGAGTCAACCCACGTAAATCTGTGGGGCCTGATAACGTACGTGGGTCAGCTGCTGAGGGGCTGCGCATCCCAGTTAATGGAGGTTCTGAAAGACATCGTCAACGTTTCTCTGGAAAACTCCACTGTCCCCTTGGACTTCAAGGCAGCCTCCGCCATCCCAGTGCCCAAAAGGGTGACAATAGTCTGCCTCAACGGCACTGACATCAACGATAATGAAACGGCTTGGGTGGCTAATTATGGCTCAAATGAAATCCCATCTTCCTGCTACAGTGGACCCTTTCCAATTTGCTTATCGCTCAAGACCGTCCACTGAGGATGCCAGAGCCTCTGTATTCCATTCCATCCTGTCCCAAATGAAAAATAGTGCCTCATATGCCAGGATGCTTTTTTCGACTTCAGCTTTCCAGTTAGTACGATCAACCCTCAGAAGCTGGTGGGTAGACTGTCCTTGTTAGGACTCAACACCTCGCATTGTAACTGGATCCTGGACATCTTGCTAGAAAGGCCACAGTCAGTCCGTGTACGCTGAAGCATCTCCAGCTCCATCGCACTGGGAGCTAGGAATGTGTAGTCACCCCACTGCGTTCACACTGCTGAATTGTTACAGCTGGATCCCGTTCAAATCGATTCGTCAAGTTTGCCGACGGCACTACAGTGGATGGCCTCATCAACAGCAATGACAAGATGGTGTATGGAGAGGTGGAAGAGAGGCTGGTAGAATGGTGTGAGCACAACAAATTGTGTTGCAACATGGACAAGGCCAACGAGATGATTGTGGACTTTAGGAAGATGCAGACTGACCACTCCCCACTGCAGATACATGGGTCCTCCGTGGAGAGAGTTAGGAGCACTGGGTTTCTGGGAATGCACATAACAGATGATCACACCTGGTCCCTCAACACCACATCGAGAAAACATTGCAGTTTCCTCTTCCTGAGGAGTCTGAGGTGAGAGAGTCTCCTCCCCCCATTCTAACCAATTTTTACAGCAGCACCATTGAGAGTGTTCTGACCAGCTGCGTCACTGTCTCGTGCGCGAATATCAAAGAATCTGACAACGTTCCTACAAAGAATCTCATGGAATGCTGAGAGGATCATCGGGGTCTCTCCTCCACCCATTAGAGATATTTATCAGGGGCTCGGTTTACACAGGGCCCTCGGCATTGTCAATGATCCCTCCAATTCATCCAGCAATGTCTTGGACTCCCCCCTACCATCAGGCAGGAGGTATTGTGACATTAGGACGACAACTGTTATGACAGGCAACAGCTGCTTCAGAAACCTGGCCTTAAAAGGAGAACAATCATACCCGTGTCTAGAAAGAGCAGAGTGAGCTGCCTTAATGACTACCGTCCGGTAGCACTTACGTCTACGGTAATGAAGTGCTTTGAGAGGTTGGTTATGGCTAGAATCATCTTCTGACTCAGAAAGGACCTGGACCCACTGCAATTTGCCTAATGCCACAATAGGCTTACAGTGGATGCGATCTCATTGGCTCTTCACGCGGCTTTGGGTGACAGGGACAATATTAATGCTTACGTCAGATATGTTGTTTATTGACTACAGCTCAGTGTTTAACGCAATCATCCCTACAGTTCTGAGTGAAAAGATCCAAAACCTGTAACTATAACAGGATCAATGAAAGATCAACCAGAGTGCTGAAGTCAACAAACACTGCACATGCAAATATAAATGAATAGCAATAAATAATGAGAACAAGAGATAATGAGATAGTGTCCTTAAAGTGAGATCACTGGTTGTGGGAGCATTTCACTGATAGGGCAAGTGAGTGTAGCTCTCCCCTTTTACTCAAGGATCTGCTGGCTGAGGAGTAGAAATGGTTCCTGAACCTGATGGTGTGAGTTCTGAGGCTGTTGTACCTTCTACCTAATGGCAGAAAAGCGAAGAGAGCATGATCCGGGTGGCGGGCATCTCTGATGATGGATGCAGCTTTCCTACGACAGCGTTTCATGTAGATATGCTCAGTGGTTGGGAGGGTTTTACTCATGATGTAATGCGTATAATCCACCATCTTTTGTAGGATTTTCCACTCAAGTGCGCTGGTGTTTCCATACCAGGCCATGATGGATCCAGTTAATAAACTTTTCACTACACTAGAAGTTGGTCAAAGTTTTAGATGACATGCTGACTCTCTGCAGACTGCTAAGGAAGTAGAGGTGCTGCCGTGCTTTCTTTGCAATTACACGTATGTGCTGTTTGAGGACGGGTCCTCTGAAATAGTGACACCCAGGAATTTAAAGTTGCTAACTCTCTCCACCTCTGATCCTCTGATGAGGACTGGCTCATGGACCCCTGGTTTCCCTCTCCTGAAGTCCATAATCAGTTCCTTGAACTTGCTGACATTGAGTGAGAGGTTGTTGTTCTGACACCACTCAGCCAAATTTTCAATCTCCCTCCTGTATGCTGATTCATCACCACCTTTGATTTGGCTGGAAACAATGGAACCATCAGCAAATTTGAATATGACATTGGAGCTACGTTTAACCACACAGCCATTGGTGTAGATCGGGGGGGTTAAGCACGTAGTCTTGTGGGGCACCTGTCCTGATGGAAATCTTGGAGGAGATGTTATTGCCATTCCAAACTGAATTAAGTTCACAGGTGAGGAAATCCAGGATCTAATTGCACAAGGAGGAATTGAGGCTAAGGTCTTGGAGCTTATAGATTAGTTTTGAGGGTATGATGGCATTGAATGCTGAGCTATAGTCAATAAAGAACATCCAGATATATGCATCTTTGCTGTCCAGATGTTCCAGGATTGAGTGCAAAGCCAGTGAGATGGCATTTACTGTGGACCTGTTGACTCAGTAGGCAAATTGGAACAGATCCAAGTCGCCTCTCGGGCAAGGAGCTGATATGGTTCATCACCAACCTCTCAAAGCACTTCTTCACTGTGAATGTAAGTGCTACTTGGTGATAGTCATTAAGGCAGGTCACCATACTCTTCTTGGGTACCAGTATAATTGAAGCCTGCTTGAAGCAGGTGGGTACCGCACACTGCTGAAATGAAAGGTTAAAGATCTCAGTGAACACACCAGCCAGTTGGTCGGCACAGGTCTTTTCGTACGTGGCCAGGTATCCGGTCCAGTCTGGATGCTTTCCGTGGATTCCTGCTCCTGAAGGCAGCCCACATGTCAGCTTCAGAGGCTGAGATCATAGGATTATTGGGGGACGTTGGGGTTCGACATGGTTCCTCCATGCACAGACAGTCAAAGTGAGCATAGAAAGCATTGAGCTCATCTGGAAGCAAAGCCCTCCTGCCTCCCACGTCGCTTGGTTTAATTTGGAGATGATAGCATTCAAGCCCTGCCACAGCTCTTGAGCATCCCCCGTTGACTCAAGCTTGGACTGGAATTTCCACTTTGCGCTTGAAATGGTTTTCTGGAGATCATACCTGGACCTCTTGTAGTTTTCTTGGTCGCCAGACTTTGAATGCATCAGATCTGGCCCTCTGCAGGTTTTGGATCTCTTGGTTCATCCAGGGCTTCTGACTGGGAAAGACTCTAAATGACTTAATGAGGACACACTCATCTACAACTGTTTTAATAAAGTCTGTTACAACTTCATGAAGGTGATGAAGGTGCCTGGCCTGAAATGTCGACTGCATATTTCTCTTCATAGATGCTGCCTGACCTGCTGAGTTCCTCTAGCATTTTGAGTGTGTTACTTGAATTTTAATATGTGTAGCAAAAAAGCCTCAAATTTACAGCATGCACATGTCTGAGCTTCATAGAGTTAAATTCTAAGTTGTGCTAAATTGAACTCAATTGAGTTCAGTCTTTTCACACACTTATTCCTTCAATTTTGCCTACTGGAGTTTCAGCAATTTGACTATCCCTGATATTTCTATATTCCTTTCCAACATTTGGGAAATCAGCTTATGGCTTCCTTCGGAATTATGTCACTGTTTTCTCCAACAGCAGCTGCTGGAGCCTGGATGAAAATCAGAAACAAGAAAAACCACAGAAATATGGCTATTGCATGATCACAGCAGCAGAGTGATTCAATATGCATTGGACTTTATTTCAGATCAGTTTCAGACCATTGCTGGTGTTTAATATTGTAAGAGGTCTCTTTCCCATCAGCATCTTCATCCAACACAGACCAAGTTCAGATCAGAGTTGGATGCTTAAGTAACTAATGCTAGCTGGTTATTACTGGCTGGCTACATTTTTTGGTATGGTGTGATTGAGTAAAAAATATTTGTCGTGTTATGATCAGTGCAACTGGAAAGCAAAGGCTTCTCAATTCAAGACTGAAATCAATCAATAGTTGGCTTGACTTGAATGCATATTCCAATGCAGAAATATGCAGAAACACACTGTTAAAACAACAGGGTGCAGGAGGAAATATTTTTGTTTGGATTGAATTATTCCTAAAACTTGGCACTCAGAATGCTTAAAGGAGTTTGGTTGTGGAACAGGAAATTGGAGAACAAGTCAGGAGTCTCCACTCGATCAACAACAATTGAACCAGAAACATTCTAAGATAAGGCATCCTGTTCAATTAACACCATAAACACTCATTCTTCTATTGCTCCAGTGTACAGTGGCTGCATAAACTAGCTACAAAATACACTGCAGCAACACTTCGTTGACCACCTTGAGAGCAATTCTGTTCAAAAATTCATGTTTCAAATGGTTCCATGGAAGATACGATGGCTGAAGGAGCATTTTACGCAGTGGCCATCTTGATCGGAAGCATCATGGCGGATGAAGACAAAGGAGGTGAAATTTCAATAATATTGTAGGTTTTCCAAATAAAATGAAGTGAGGCATTTTATGCTCTATGAAGCCCATAACACATTTTATTGAACTCCAAAACCTAAGCACAGGAGTGCGCTAAAAATCTTTACATAGTAATGTCATCACGTCAGACCAGCCTCTTAAATTGAAACCCCACTCAGTGCTGGTGGTTGTGAATGATGTACGTTTCTCCACATGATGTTACCCTACACGGGCCCCCCTCCCCCAGAATTTGCTAAAACCAGCATTGTGAGCCTGTCAGGAGCTCAGCTGAGCTGCCTGGCTTGGGTCCTGTATTCCATGGCTGGAGGAACAGCAGATGTGTTGACATGCTCATGGTCATGTTGTGATGCTAGGGGCCTGGCAGTGAAATACTCGGAACCTTAGTGGGCCGGTTTAAGGCGATCCACCGAAAGAAGTTCAGGTTTACCCTTCTTATTTATGATAAAAGTCTTTTCTCCCCGTTCCAAAATACAGAACGGGCCATCGTAGGGGAGGGCCTAAGGGGATGTTGGTGTGCATCATGGCGGACAAAAACAAACCAGGCGGAATGTAAGTCGACAGGAACCCAAGAACGCTGTACGCCGTAATCGGAGGTAGGAATAGGTGAAAAACAATTGAATTTATTGAGGAGCGTGGAACACTGTTGGGAGACTGACCAGCCAGCCATGGCATCAGGATTGAGGTCACCTGGCACTCGTAATGGCCACCCGCATGCCGACATCGCCACAGATGACTGCAGGGCCTCTTTTGGAACAGTTCTGAGCAGGACCCGTGGGAGGTGATCATGCTAACATGCATCCATTAGGGAAGCCCTCAGAGCAGCCTTTAAGCAGTGGTGAAACCACTCAGATAGGCCATTGGACTGCGTGTAATGCTGCCTAACGCCGAGGTTCTGAGCCATCGCAGCCCAGAGGTCAGAAATGAATTGGGGACTGCGGTCAGATGAAATGTCAGTTGGGTGCCAAACCGAGCAACCCAGGTGCTGATGAACGCCCGAGCCACGTCTGCGACCGTCATTGATGCTAGAGGGACGACCTCTGGTTACCTGGTGGTACGGTCCACCGTGGTAATGAAACATCTGGTTTCCTTGGCTGCGTAAGTCTAGGGAAAACAAACTCTGGCCCCGCCAAACGTGTGAGACTGAGGTGCGAGCCCACCTCAAAACCCCCCGTTTGTGTGGATGCTGTGTAATTCGTTACCCTGTTACAACCGAGTGCCAGGAAATAACAGACAGCACAACGCACACAATTATAAGATTTAGCTTTATCATTCTTAATTTGACTAAAGGGTTGGTAATGAAAAGAACAAAAAAAAAGAAAAGGGCCCAGTTTAATGAAACAGTCTAATGTGCTCAAGTTGGAGCTCACGGTTTCCCCAAGTAACTGATCCTCAATTGATCTTACCCCGGGCTCCATTGGATCATGGTCCTGCTCTGGGTCAAATCCTAGGACCTCTTCCCTCTTCCTCTCTCTCGAACCACACCCAAAAAAAACCCCAAGCCCAGCCTTAGTGTCTCTCACCAAGGAAACCTCCCCTCCAATTTGACGATCCTAATTGGATGGCAGACACGTCTCCTCATCCCTTATCTTCAACAATAACCCATATATAGCTGAAAACAAGCAGCTCATACAGAACTGCATAAAATGAAATACATACAGCACAACGGTAGAAAATATGTACCAGGGTATTACAGTAAGAAAGTTCGTGAAAACGCGGGGGGCGGGTGGGGGGGGGGGGAAGAGGACCAACAAGTTCCAGATTGACATAGTCTGACTGTCGCTCAGGGATCTCATAAGGTGCCAATGGTGCATGAACATTACAGTTAATTTTTGCCTGCTGGCACTCCACACAAAGCTGCAATCTGCTTCTGTGAGGCCTTCTGGCCCGGAGATGAGAGGCCCATGCACGGAGTCAAAAACAGTACGTCTGCAGTTGAGGGCATGATGGGGTGAGGGCAACCGGTTGAGATGTCGCACAGGAAAGAAACTCTAGCTTCACCGAAATTAATGTCAGCCAACTGCATGCCTGAGTAAACCCGAACCTCTAGGTCAGTAGCTCGGTCAGCTGTCATGCCGACATAATCTACTCCTATACGTACGGCCTCAACAACTGGCCATCAGAGGCAATCAGCCACAGCATTACTTTTTCCCTTGACATATTGAATATCTGTTGTGAACACGGATATATAGGCCAGGTGGTGTTCGCTGCCATGCAGACCAAGGGTCTGATACTTTGGCCATCGCATGCACGAGGCTAATGAATGCTATGAAATGTCAACCCTCTAGAAGAAAACAAAAATGGTGAACAGCCAGATGGAGACTGAGGAGCTCACGGTCAAAGGTGCTGTACTTCCTTTTGGGAGGTGAGCAGCTGCCACACACTCTCTGACCAACTGATCCCTCTGCCGTTGGCAGCTTCCAGTGGGTTTTTGTTGCTCTTTGCCTTCTCATCAATAGGTGATGCTGGCAGGACACTCATTTGACCACCACTGTCACACAGGAAGCGTCACCCTGAAAGGGTGTCTGTAATGAGCAGTAGATGACCCTGACAGCTGGAACCCATGGTGTCACAGAGCTCTGATGTCCCGATGTGCTGGCAAAGCTGCAAGGGTGTTGGCACTTCCTAGCATTTGTACCAAAACGAGAGAAGTTTTAGCAGCTCCCTATAGTCCTTCACGGGTGCATTAGTGAAGGCTATGTGAACTTGATCAGACATATGCTGCACAAAGAGTTCTTTAAAAATAAAATGCGGATGGTGATTTCCCAGGAGAGACAGCATGTGGTCCATTAGCTCCAGAGGCCTAGCATCACCGAGACTGGGTAAGGAGAGCAACTGTTTGGCCCACTCAGACTCTGTTAGTCCTGAAGTCTGTAATAGGTGAGTTTTCAGTGATTGGTATTTATTGTGTTCAGGAGGGTGTTCAAGCAGACTCACCACTCTCGCAGCTGTGGAATTGCTGAGTGACTCTACCTCATAGTAGAATTTTGGCGCCGTCGGCAGTGGTTCCTTGCAGTGTGAATTAAGCCTTGGCTTGTACAAACCAAGCAACGGCATTTTGCTCCCAAAGCTCTGACAGTTTCAAAGCGACTGCATTGGTTGACGTACTCAATAACTGGAATCATCCGACAGCATCCAGGCCACCAATGAAGGTTTTTGCGAATAAAATGAAGAGAGGCGTTCTTTGTTTATTGAAACTTGTAACACATTTTATAGAATTCCAAAACCTAAACACAAAAGTGCACTAAGAACTCTTTACATAATAACATCATTACGACAGACCAGCCTCTTAAAGTAAAACCCGCATTCAGTGTTGGTGGTTGTGAATTATGTACATTTCTCCCCATTACTTTACCCTGCAATATCACTTCTGAATCTTCTAACCTCTGTGACTGATCGATTTAATCTCACGTAGGGCAGTCCCCTCATTCAGGAATCAATCTCATAAACCATTGTTACACCCCTCTGAGACAAATATATCTTTCATTAGGCAAAGATACCATAATTACACATATGGAGATAGATAATGAAGGATAGAAAGAGATTACTCAGTCTATTGAAACATTTTAAGTTACAGCAAAGTAGAATGAAGTGGAGGGAGAAATATAGAGACAATTCAATATAAAAATAGAATCGTAATCGTGGGCATTTTTACTTAACATTGAATAAGGTAACAAGGAAGGGTGTGAAAAAGGGGATTTTTATACCTTATGCAGAACTCCTTTCTGACCCATAATGTAAGAATCCCAGAAAGAAAATAGTTGGAACAAGTATGAAAGAAATAGAATAGCAGATAGAAGAATTGGAAGTGGGATCCCATGTAAGGAGCATTAATCACACCTGTTAGGGTGCATTCTCCAGTTACCTTATAAGGTAACCGTAGCCTTCAGCCAGGAGCAGATGTCATCAGGTGGTTCCCAACCTTCACCGAGTGTTTTGACCCTTAACCACGACACTCTCCAGTTGGTGGGCCGGCAGTGGTGGCCAAATCACTGCCCATCTCCTCCTGGCTTCCAGCTCCCCTCCTCTCGCCTACTCCAAATCCAACAAGAGGCTCGTTCTGCCTCTTCCCCCACCTACGAACTGTTTGTTTTTTGCTCCTTTCGTCCAGGCCCAGATCTGACAACAACCGCCATGCCGATTTGTCTGGGAAACCTCTGCAGCCGATCTCCACAGGGAACAACCATGCCTGCCATCCCTCGTCTTTACACTCCTGCAGTAACGGCTGGTACTTCAAGGCCTTTCTCTCGTGGGCCTCTTCCCATCCCTCCTCCCATGGCACAGTCAGCTCAACCAGAATTATTTTCTTGTCTTCGGTTGACCACAGTACAATGTCCAGGCGTAGGGTTGTGTGCACCACATCCAGAAACTGCAACCTCCTTCCCACTTCGACCCTCATATCCCAGGACCTGGCTATTAGCAGCAGACTGGGCTTTGGTTGTTTGGTTACGAAAGGGCTAGCTCCCTCTTTGATGAAGGTGACGGCCTTCCTCAAATCTGTGCCAGCCGTCCTCTTCTTGCATCTCTCCCGCTCTAGTGTGTCAGCAAGAGTCAGAAGCACCTTATCATGGCGCCCCTATACCATCCTTGAGTTAGAGCTGTTTTACACCCGGACGGTATATGAGCCAGTGTCTCCTTTTGACCACAGAGCTTACAGTTCAGGTCCTCTCTCATCCCCCATGTGTATAGATGTAATGGCGAAGGAAGGGTGTCATACATGGATCGCAAGAGGAAGGAAATACGGAAGGGCTCCAGTCTCCATAACTCTGCCCAAGAGATCTTGCGCTTAGGCAGATCCCATTTTGTCCAGGCACCCTGGGATGCTTGTTCCACTGCCTTTGAAATCCGCTTCTCTTCCTCACGGATCCGTACTTCTGCCTGTATCATGTCTCGCCTGTTCCTAATGCTTGCGTTTCCCCACTTCTGGAAGTCAACTGAGCTGAGGCCTTGCCACTCGACGCAGGGGTTGCCGATGATATCTCGCAGCTTCAGAGAACACACTGCCTCCTCCACAGCTGCGTTGGCTGCCCACTTGCGCCCAGATCTGGTTGTAACACCTGCTTGCTTTACCAAGTCATCATTGGAATCTCTCAAGCTTAACAAGGCTCTGCATTTTGCCACCTTGAATTCCTCCAAAACAGATGACAGGGGAAGCCCAAGATGCCCAGAATGAATGTAGAGGCCCACTGAAGAGAAGCTTGGGACAACTACCAACCATCTCCGCAGGTGCTTGTTGGTTTTCCTCTCGATGCCCTCTACAGCAGTCATGGGGAACTCATAAAGTGTGAAGAGCCAGAGAAGCCTGGGCAGAATGCCGTATTAGTACAGCCAGGTCTTGAATTTACCCGGAAGTCCGGATTTGTCGATCTTCTTCAGCCATTCGTCTGCCTGATTCACAGCATTGGTGACATTGGCCCCATCTGTCAGTGACACATTAAACCACTTCCCCAAGCATTTTATGGGGTTACCTTCGATGGAAGGGATGACCTCACCCTGAACTTGGAGGCTAAACTTGTTAGTAACTTTGCCCTTTCTGATCACCATGCACCCGGACTTGTTGGCCTTGAACATAATTGGCCGTGCTTTGGGTTTGATCTCCCACTTCGGAATTGTGATGAACTGTCCATTCATACCCTCACTTAACCTGTCCAATTGTGTGGGGCTTTGCTCAATGGGCCTCTATTTCCCATGGTCCACTTGTGAGCCACGGTGAGTCACAGTGCACCGAGGATGCTACTCTGCTGGAACATCCCTGACAACTGACAAGGCTGACCACCAGGGTTTCCTGGCTATAAAAACTTTAAGTTAGTTGCAATAAGTACGAACATTGAATGTGTTATTCTGGATTTTCAGCATCTGCAGAAACTCTTGTGTTTTTAAGTTAGTCGTAACGGGCTTTGAATGTCTGTGGCATTCAAAGACAATTAGAACCTATTAAAATCAAAGTAAATAACAAAAATTTGACTCTACCTAAACACTTATTAATAGCAACATTAAAGTACAGCAACTTATCGGAAGTAGTATATTTTCCCCATTCCCCTATAAATCTTGTTCTTGTGTTCCCGTTGAGATCAATGGGGCTGGACAACAGGTTTTGCCCAGCCTTGAACATGGGAAGTATGAAAGTGAATTGTTGATTAAATTAGTGCGGAGAAAGAAATAAGTATTCAAATTTGTGCCTGAATTAAGTGCCATGCTGATTCTTTCTTATGTATTTAATGTCAAAACTCCTATTTGTTGTTTAATCCTCAACTCCTCCTATCCTCACCACTGAGTGTCACCATCCTTTCGTCTTGCATTCTTTCACTCCAATTCCCAAAAAGATCATCGTCACCTCATCCCTTACACTCAACTCCTGATCTCCTCCATTTATTTGGGTGTCCCCCACCAATCCGTTCCTCCTCTGATCACTTTTGTTTTGCTGTTGTCTTTGCCCCATTTCCGTCAGCATGCCTTTCCTAGTCACCTGTCCTCCTTCCTCACTTCCCTGATCGCACTATCCACTTCCGATCTGATAACGCATTCTTCCACTCATCCGCATTGAAACCGCCCTTTTCTCTCTTGTTAACACCCAATCACCCTCCTTTTCAGGGTCTGCTTTCCAACTACAGACTGGACCTAATTGGCATCCCGTTCCCTAAATAATCCTTTCCAAACATCATATGTCTGTCTCCCCTCTTGTGCTCATTTTTGGCATCCACTAACCTTTTCTGGTCGACCTGCCACTTCGAACACCCCAGAATGTCTCCATAACAGGCAAAGCAGTGGCTGGAATTTGAACTTTAGCTTTGATGGTAATGAACTCTCATCAAGAAAACAAGGGAGAAAGGAACAATGAAATTAAGCTCAAGGAATTAATTTAACAGCCTTGAAGACCCATCGATTCAACTAATTTCTTTTGATTGCGATGAGGACAGTTGCCTGAAAAAAAAGCTGAAAACATTGTCTGCAGTGTTGGAATTTGCAGATTACAAGTTGTTGTAACTTTCTTCATTTTCACACTGATGAACATGAATAGTTTTCCATCATTACAACAGCAATATTGGGGCCAAGATGTTTCTTATGGAACTACCTGTTCATATAAAACAGCTATGAACTTGTAATTCATGTTTGATATGGGAAAAAGCAACTTAGACTGTCAAAGGGTTTTGGAAATGCTTCTCTTACATTGACACATTGCTGGAAGAGAAACGGAGGGTTATGGGCTGTGTAGGAGGGAGGGATTAGATTAATCATGGAGTAGGTTATTAAGGTCAGCACAACATTATAGGCTGCAGGGCCTGTACTGTGCTATTCTATGCTCTATGTTCAAAAATGAAAGACAAAGATGCATTAAGAGCTCCAAGTTCATTTTGACAGATACTTTATACTTCATTCTTTATTGTCGTCAAACAATTGATACTAGAATGCACAATCATCACAGCGACATTTGATTCTGCGCTTCCTGCTCCCTGAAAAAAATCGATAGTAAATATTAAAAATTTAATTTATAAATCATAAATAGAAAATAGAAAAATGGAAAGTAAGGTAGTGCAAAAAAAACCGAGAGGCAGGTCCGGATATTTGGAGGGTACGGCCCAGATTCGGGTCAGGATCCGTTCAGCAGTCTTATCACAGTTGGAAAGAAACTGTTCCCAAATCTTGCCGTACAAGTCTTCAAGCTCCTGAAACTTCTCCTGGAGGGAAGAGGGACGGAAAGTGTGTTGGCTGGTTGGGTTGTGTCCTTGATTATCCTGGCAGCACTGCTCTGATAGCGTGCGGTGTAAAGTGAGTCCAAGGACGGAAGATTGGTTTGTGTGATGTGCTGCGCCGTGCTCACGATCTTCTGCAGCTTCTTCTGGTCTTGGACAGGACAACTTCCATACCAGGTTGTGATGCACCCTAGAAGAATGCTTTCTACGGTGCATCTATAAAAATTAGTGAGGGTTTTAGGGGACAGGCCAAACTTCTTCAGTTTTCTCAGGAAGTTAAGGCACTGGTGGGCCTTCTTGGCAGTGAGCTCTGCTTGGATGGACCAAATCAGGTCATTTGTGATATTGACCCTGAGGA
This sequence comes from Mobula hypostoma, assembly GCF_963921235.1. Classification (NCBI taxonomy): domain Eukaryota; kingdom Metazoa; phylum Chordata; class Chondrichthyes; order Myliobatiformes; family Myliobatidae; genus Mobula; species Mobula hypostoma. Next base: position 33,765,876 of record NC_086118.1, on the reverse strand, counting down.
ACTTAAAGCTTTTGACTTGTTCCACTTGCACAAGTTCCAATGTGTCCTAAGTTTTTGTCAACACCATCAAGATATTTATTTAAAAAACAATAAAATCAGGCAACCACATGGTCAACTATATTCCTGAGGACCCCCTTTTCACCCTTCACATCTGCTAAATGCAACAAGGTCAAACAAGCTCCTGTAAGTTTGCTATTTTTTCAATAATATTTACATATTTATTGATATTGCTACTGTCACAACCATGATGTCTCAACACTTTCTCTTTTGTATAGGAAGAATTATTTTAAATTATGACATAAATTTATGCATTTTAAGTAGAGGCTAGAGGCAGCTAGCAACAGAGGGAAAACAAGATGGCCCCTGTATACAACTCATGCATGTCATGTAAAAGAGTGTGTTTTTGTCACCACCGTCAGGTTTTCTGTCTGATGGTGTTGACAAAAACATCCAAATCATCCTCATGGGGGGCTCGAATATAATTTATGATTACAATAAATAGTAATATGGGGACAGGCCAAATTTCTTCAGTTTTCTCAGGAAGTAAAGGCGCTGGGGGCCTTCTTGGCAGTGGATTCTGCTTGGTTGGACCAAGTCAGGTCATTTGTGATAATGACCCGGAGGAACTTAAAGCTTTTGACCTGTTCCACTTGTGCACCACAGATGTAAATTGGGTCGTACGGTCCGCTACTCCTTCTGAAGTCAACAACCAATTCCTTTGTCTTGCTGACGTTGAGGGATAGGTTATTGTCTTCGCACCATGCCACCAGGTTCTTAATTTCCTCTCTGTACTCAAACTCATCATTACCCGAGAGACGGCCTACAATTGTTGTGTCATCAGCGAACTTATATATTGAGTTTGATGGAAACTTGGCTACACAATCATGGGTGTACAGTGAGTACAGCAGGGGGCTGAGTACACAGCCCTGTGGGGCACCGGTGCTCAGAGTGATTGTAGAGGAGAGCTTGTCCCCTACATTTACAGCCTGGGTCCTGTCTGTGAGGAGGTTGAAGATCCAGCTGCAGATCTAAGTGCTAAGGCCCAGGTTCCAGAGCTTAAGGATCTGTTTATTTGGAATGATGGTATTAAAGGTGGAGCTATAGTCAATGAAAAGGAACCTTACGTATGCGTCTTTATTCTCCAGGTGTTCCAAGGAGGAATGTAGGGCCGGAGAGATGGCATCTGCCATTGACCTGTTGCTCCAGTAGGCCAATGGCAAAGCATCGAGGTTGTCCGGTAGGCTGTGGTTGATGTGTGCCATAACCAATCTCTCGGAGCACTTCATAGCAATTGATGTCAGAGCCACAGATCGATAGTCATTCAGGCATGCCACCTTGCTCTTCTTCGGCACTGGGATTATCGTTGCCTTCTTAAAACACGAGGGATCTTAGACTGAAGCAAGGAGCAGTTGAAGATGTCAGCAAACACTCCAGCTAGCTCGCTTGCACAGGCCCGGAGAACCTGTCCTGGGACGCCTTCTGGGCCTGTCGCCTTTGTTGGATTTATCTTCAGGAAGGCCTTTCGTCCTCCTTGGTGACGATGAATCTCGGCGCCACCAGGTCCGGTTCATCCGGAGGGAGTGGGACGCTCCTCTTCTGTTCCAATCTTGCGTAGAATACATTAAGTTCGTCAGGAAGAGAAGCACCACAGTTATTGACATTCCTAGCCTTTTCTTTGCGCCCAGTGATCTCATTTAGACCCTGCCATAGTCTACTGGCATCCCTCTGCTTAGCCTGGGTTTCCAACTTGGCTCGATATTGCCTCTTGGCACCCTTAATGGCTTTCCGGAGTTCATGCCTTGGATTCCGTGTAGCGACTGGTATTCCCAGACCTAAAAGCTGCAGCTCTAGCCTTCAAAAGGGACTTAAGACCATAAGACCATAAAACAAAGGAGCAGAAGTAGACCATTCGGCCCATCGAGTCTGCTCTGCCATTTTATCATGAGCTGATCCATTCTCCTATTTAGCCCCACTCCCCCGCCTTCTCACCATAACCTTTGATGCCCTGGCTACTCAGATACCTATCAATCTCTACCTTAAATACACCCAATGACTTGGCCTCCACTGCTGCCCGTGGCAACAAATTCCATAGATTCACCACCCTCTGACTAAAAAAATTTCTTCGCATTTCTGTTCTGAATGGGCGCCCTTCAATCCTTAAGTCATGCCCTTGATCTCATAATTCATCCAAAGTTTCTGGTTAGGGAATACCCGGATTGTCTTGTGAGACCCACAGTCCTCCATGCATTTCCAAATAAAGTCCGTCACAGCTGAGGCATACTCATCGAGGTTAGCTGCCGAGTCCTTGAATACTTGTCCACTGATTCAAAGCAGTCATGGAGGACCTCATCGTTTCCTCCGTCCAAGGCGACGCTACTTTTGACACCGTGACCTCCCGCTTCAGTTTCTGTTTGTAAGCCAGGAGGAGGAGTACGGCCTGATGGTCCAATTTTCTGAAGTGAGGTCGTGGGACGGAATGGTAGGCATCCTTGACTGCTGTATAGCAGTGGTCAAGTATATTCGGGCCTCTAGGGTGGCAGGAGACATGTTGGTATAACTTTGGCAGCACCTTTCTGAGGTTGGCCTGGTTAAAGTCCCCAGCTGTAATGAGCAAAGCCTCCGGATACCTGGTCTCAAGTTCACTGATGTTGGCATACAGTATGTTCAGAGCACACTCCACGTCTGCCTGGAGTAACAGATGATCAAAGGTCAGTACTTATCTCCCGCCAAAGAAACTGCAGATCGATCAGTGTTAAATTTAAAGCTGTGCCTTAATAATCTCTTGTGCCAATGATCTCAGATGAGGAAGTCACATCCTGAGTGCAGTGTCCATGTTTGCTGCTCATTTAAAAGTCTGTGATAAAAGTCTCTGCAACGGGTCATGGGCATGTAAACTAAGTGAGCAAGAGGGTAGCAAATTTTGGGGCTGGGAGACAGTCACCAGCTCCAAAGCTTCCTTGTTAGCCATTTCCTCCCACATGCCCATCGGCTTAACTCAACACCCCAGGAGTAATACACAGCAAATGGCAACCACCACAACTTTTGGATGTAGGAGGAAAACTCCTGCACACAGAGGATGCCCGCCTGGTTACAGGGAGGATGTATAAGGTCCATGCAGGGAATTCAGGAGACTTAGATTCAATCTGAGATGCTGGTGTTGTGTCTTGTAACTTCTAAACGTTAAACTAATTCCAAGGAAGACAGAAGAGTCAGGGTATGTGGGTCTGGCTTTGGCTTTACTGTAAGCGAGGCATGTGCATATCACATGGTAGTGTGATGACGTATGTTATTCTTGTATCTTGCACATAGCTCATAATAAATTATTTAAACAAACAATAATGCTATATATATTTATTCAAGATTACTCAAATATTAGTGAAATACCCAACAGATGGATCCATGAAGCTCTGATGCTACCTGCTGTGTCACTATACCACCATTAATTATGTCTTAGAAGCAAAAAAAGCACAGGAGGAGGCAATTGAGCCCTATGTGGCCAAAAATGGAATTGCTTAGGCAATTCACAGCCCTGACTTTTGCTATCCTGAATCTTCGTTCCTGGGTATCAACATTTCTGAAGTTCCATCCTGGGGCCAGCGTATTGATGCGATTATGAAGAAGGCACACCTGTGGCTACATTTCATTCATAGTTCGAGGAGATTTACTGCGACACTGAAGACTCTAGCAAATTGCTACAGATGTACCATTCTAGCTGGTCGCATCACCGTCTAGTAGGGAGGTGCCAAAGCACAAGGTTGGCAAAAGCTGCAGAGAGTTGTAAACTCAGCCAGCTCCATCAAGGGCGCACGTCTCCCCACCACATTGAGAAAATATTCAAAAGGTGATGCCTCAAAAGGGCAGCATCCATCATTAATGACCCCCACCCCCTTCCAGGACATGCCCCCTTCTCATTGCTACTGTCAGACAGGAGGTACAGGAGTCTGAGGACACCCACTCAACATTTTAGGAGTAGCTTTTTCTCTTCCACCATCAGATTTCTGAACGGCCCACGAACCAATGAACAGTACCTGACTATTTCGCTCTCTTTTTGCACTACTTTATTATTTTAGAAGTATTTCTTATTGTAATATATAGTAATTTTTATGTGTTGTATTGTTCTGCTGCTGCAAAACAACAAATTTGATGACATACACTATGTCAGTGATAATAAACCTGATTCTGATTCTGACTCTGATTGGTAACCCTGTGGATTATGGATTTCCATCTACTCTTCCAAACAGCCTCCAGCTTTCAAATCCCTTACTCACTCTTCCTTCAGTTAGTCCTGACGAAGGGTCTCGGCCTGAAACGTCGACTGCGCCTCTTCCTATAGATGCTGCCTGGCCTGCTGCGTTCACCAGCAACTTTGATGTGTGTTGCTTGAATTTCCAGCATCTGCAGAATTCCTGTTGTTCAAATATCTTTGCCTCCTTCTGTGGGACCATGATTGGTTGGGATCCCAAGAAATAGCTGTAGTGGTGGATAAGATTTTAATTGGAAAGGCAGCCAGTTCACCGTTAGCAATTAAAGTTTATCTCAAATTAATATCAGAGAAAGAAGATCTTTTGTCCTCTTAATTGCAGGAGGAGATTTTCATATCTTGAAACTAATCCACTACATTATGAAATGATCCAAAGTTCCAATTGATAGATTTGCTTGTCAGCTCATGACAAAATCATTTCATCACGGAAATGTTCAACTGAATTGGGTTCCTACATTGAACAGCCAAACAAAGATTTAGATTGTTTCAGGATAGTATGTAGAATCAGTATTTATCACTCTTCCTAAAAAAGATGGAGCAATAGAATGTGAATTACATAGGACCATAATGAGTCATATTACCAAGATACTTCTAAGAATTTTGATAACAAGAGTTAAAAGTAATAAACAAGCTGAAATACGCAAAGAACAATGTGGTTTTGTGAAAGACAAAGGTACAAGAAACGCAATATTGATGTTAAGGATACTATCAGAATGAGCTATTCAAGTGCAAAAAGACAACTCTGAAGATGTTTCACTCAATAGGGTTGATTCTGGCCAGCAGGGGATCCCGGACCATCATCAAGCTACTGCTCATAAAATTAAAGTAACACGAAAGAAAATTATTGCCACTTGGAATGTAAGCAGGAAGTATATCAAGCAGGAAGATTGGACAATGTGATAAATAAAATGGAAAGACTGAAGATGAACATCATGGGAATTAGCAAAGTTCATTGGATAGTTGCTGGAACATGTCAGATTAGAAATAAAACACTAGTTTATTCTTGTGGAACATCCCATACTAATGGAATAGGAATTCTTATGGATGAAAACATGGCAAAAAGTGTTTTAGGACATTGGGCAATATCAGAAAGAATGCTCCTTGTAAGATTCAGAGGACAACCATTTGATTTAGCAATTATACAGGTATATGCACCTGGAACAAATGAAGATTTAGATATATTCTATGAAGAGCTTGAACAAGCAAATCTCAAGATATTGTTATTGTCATGGGAGATCTAAATGTTAAAGTAGGACAAGGTGCTGATGGAAATACCATAGGAAAATTTGGACTAGGAGAAAGAAATGAAAGAGGTGAGAAATGGGTAGAATAGTGAAAGATGAATAATCAGGTCATTATGAATACCTGCTTTAAAAACCATCCAAGACACTTGTGGACCTGGAAAAGTCCAGGTGATAACACTAGAAATCAAATTGACTTTATTACTATAAACCAAAGATTTAGAAACTCAGTGACTCAATGCAAAACACATCCAGGTGCAGACTGTAATAGTGACCATAACCCAGTAGTATGTCATGTAAAAGTAAAACTTAAAAAACTGAAGAAGCAAAAACCTGAACAATCCCTTGCCTACTTGCAATTAATTAAAGAAGAAAACTTAAGACAAAAATTTACAATTGAAGTAAGGAAATAGATTTCAAAGTCTAGAAATAGAATCTGTTGAAGATGAATACAATCATGTAGAAATGAAATTTAACTCTCTGAAGGATGCCTTGGTAGAATCAGCAAAGTCAGTGATTCCTAAGAAAGAAAAAAAGCACAAAGAATAAATGGATGACAGATGAAATCAAAAATCTAATGGAAGAAAGGAGAGGGAAGAAAGCAAATCCTATAGAATATAAGTCCTTAGATAAAAAAGTTAAAAGTATATGTCAAAAAGCCAAAGAAGAACAGTTAAACTAGGAATGTGAGCAAATAGAAAGAATCCCTATTACTGATCCAAAAAAGTTACATGAACAAATCAAGAATATCACTGGTAAAAATCTCCTCTGTTCTTCAAGTGCATGTTTGAAAGCAAAGGACGGTGCCATTATCATGGAAAAAAATGAGATTATGAGCAGATGGACTGAGTATATTCAGGAATTGTTTGAAGATGATTGAGGCAAAATACTAGAAATTTAAGAAAATCATTGAAGGTCCAAGTATTTTAAAATCTGATGTTCGTAATGCAATAAATAAGATGAAGAAAGGAAAGGTAGCAGGTCCTGATGAATTAGTAATAGAACAAATCATTGCCCTTGAAGTTTATGGAATTGAAAAAATTAGATTAGATTAGAATGATTTCTTATGATATCATTCTGGAGGAACATTGTATCATTTTTTAATGCATGCATTTCTAAATGACAATAAACAAGGACTGAGTGTCCTCATAATCTAATCTAAACCTAGTGATGTAATCAATGACATTTATGAGACTGGAATAATACCAGAAGAGATTAAAAAATCAGTATTTATCACTCTTCCTAAGAAAGGTGGAGCAATAGAATGTGAGTTACATAGGACCATAAGTTTAATGAGTCATATCACCAAGATACTTCTAAGAATTTTGATGACAAGAGCTAAAAGTAAGATACAAGCTGAAATAGGCAAAGAACAATGTGGTTTTGTGAAAGACAAAGGTACAAGAAACCCAATATTGATGTTAAGGATACTATCAGAACAAGCTATTCAAGTGCAAAAAGATTTGTTTGTTTGTTTTATCGACTACACAAAAGCATTTGATAAAGTGAAGCACAATAAATTATTTGAAATGTTACAGGAAACCCTAGATCTAGATTCGAAAGACCTCGGCCTAATCAGAAATCTGTACTGGGAACAAACTGCTACTGTAAGAATAGATAGAGAAGTGAGTCAGTTTATGAAAATCAAGTGAGGAGTTAGACAAGGGTGTGTTTTCTCCCCTGATTTATTTAATGTGTACAGTGAAACAATATTACAAAAAATAAGAGACACCTTGGGAATCAAAGTTGGCAGTGAAAGCATCAATAATTTCAGATATGCAGATGACACTCTGTTAATTGCAAGTACGAAGGAAGAACTACAAAACTTAATTGATATAATTGTTGAAGAAAGTGCGAAAATGGGTGTAACTATCAATTGCAAAAAGACAGAATGTATGGTGATATCCAAAAAGAAGGTGAATCCTATCTGCAGGCTGAGAATAAATGGGGAAGACATAAAACAAGTACAGAACTTTTGCTATTTAGGAAGCTGGGTGACATCAGATGGCAGGTGCGACTTGGACATCAAAAGAAGAATAGGGATGGCAAAAGACACCTTTATGAGAATGAAGAGTATACTGACAAATACTAAACTAGGCATGACAACCCGCCTCAGAGTACTGAAATGTTACGTTTATCCAGTTATGTTATATGGCTCAGAATGTTGGACAATATCTGGTAACATAAGGAAATGAATTGTAGCAGCAGAGATATAGTTTTTGAGGAGGATGCAAAGAATATCATGGATGAAACGAATATCTAACAACGATGTCATGAACAGAGCAAACACAAAAAGATAAATAATGTATGAGATCATGAAAAGGCAACGTGACTTCATTGGATATGTGATTAGGAAAGAGGAGTTAGAATGCATGGTAATTATGGGAAAGATTGAAGGGAAGAAAGCAAGAGAAAAACAAAGAGAAATGATGATGGAGACAGCAAGCAGAGAACTGGAAATGAATACCAATGAATTGATCCACTTGACCGGAAACAGGCGTGTGTGGGCCATGGCAGTCAAAGCTCAAACTGGGCATGGCACCTGATGATGATGTAGAATTTTATAGTATAACTGTAAAATGACTAAAATTCACCATTTTGACCACATTGAATACAGATGATAGAATGAAGCCAATTGTAAATCCTGCAGAACATATCCTTATTCGAAGTAGATTCTCCACAGATGTCGACTTCTGTTCGTTTCTGGTGATTGGTGTTTCATATCTTCATTATGACAGAAAAAGTACAATTTATTGAATGTGCATCATACACTCGATGGCTACTTTATTAGGTAGCCCATCTACTTCGAGGTTCGACGAGTTGTGCATTCAGAGGCACTCCTTTGCACTTGTTTGCTGTACCGTGTTGTTATTTGAGTTATTGTCACCTTCCTGTCAGCTTGAACCAGTCTGCCCATTCTCCTCTGACCTCTCTCATTAACAAGGCATTTTCAATCATAGAACTGTTGCTCACTGGATTTTTTTTTCGTTTTTCGCGCCATTTTCTGTAAATCAGTTATGAATGAAAATCACAGGAGATGAACAGTTTGTAAGATATTAAATCACCCCATCTGGCACCAACGATCACTCCACAGACCAAGTCACTTAGGTCATATTTTTTCCCCATTATGATGTTTGGCCTGAACAACAACTGAACCTCTTGACCATGTCTGTATGCTTTTATGAATTGAGTTGCTGCCACATGATTAGCTGATTAGATATTTTCATTAACAAGCAGGTGTACAGCTATAGCTAATAAAGTGGCTACTGAGTGTATTTTATAAATGTTATAAATTGTTCATCTTGTTAACACCTTTTTCCTGACGAATTATTCCAGAGCTGAGTCTTATTGAGATGTACAGTATCTTACTGGGTACAACAAGCATGATTTGCCCTTGTGTAAAACAAAAACAACAAATAGAAATGAAAAGTTAGAATTGGTTCATTTAACATAACTTCAGAAGTTGCAGAAGTAAATCAATATTCCAGTATGTAGAGAAGGAATTAATTTATTCAGATGAAAATTAATTTCCCACAACAAAGCTTTATTTTCTTATAGGCATCTGTTAGTCTCATGAGACCATAGATTTGCGCCTTTGGGAGGCTTCCAGGGTGCAGGCCTTGGCAAGGTTGTATGGAAGACCAGCAGTTGCCCATGCTGCAAGTCTCCCCTCTCCATGCCACCGATGTTGTCCAAGGGAAGGGCAATAGGACCCATACAGCTTGGCACCAGTGTTGTCGCAGAGCAATGTGTGGTTAAGTGCCTTGCTCAAGGACACAACACGTTACCTCAGCCTAGGCTCGAACTAGCGACCTTCAGATCAGTAGATGAACGCCTTAACCACTTGGCTACGTGCCAACACTTTATACTCAGGTGCATAAAACATAAATATTTTGCTTTCAGTGTGCCAATCTAGAAAATTAAAATAGAACTTTGCAGTTTAATGCTGTTGGATGGATTTATGGTTCTCCTGTATTGTTGGATAGATTTATAGCTCTGCTGTGACATATTAAGGAACTGAAGCTGCAGCTCGATGACTGTCGGCTCATATGGGAGACTGAGGAAGTCATAGGTTGGAGCTACAGGGAGGGAGTCACTCCCAGGCTGCTGGCGGCAGGTAACTGGGTGACTGTCAGGAGAAGGAAGGGAAATGGACATCCAGCCTGGAGTACCCCTCAATAACAAATATACTGTTTTGTATGCTGTTGAGGGGCACGACCCACCGGTGGGGAGCCGTGGTGACTGGGTCTCTGGAACCGAGTATGTCTCAGAAGAGAAGAGAGGTGAAGAGGGATCGCAGCGGCGAAAGGAGGTGCCATAGTGAGAGGAAAAGAGACAAGATTCTGTGGACACAAAAGAGACAATATGAAAGTATGTTGCCTTCCAGGTGTCAGGGTCAGGCATGTCTTGGATCGGGGCCATGACATTCTAAGGGGGAGGGCGGGCAGCCAGAAGTCTAGGTACATATTGGCATCAATGACACAGGTAGGAAAGGCAAAGAGATCCTGAAGAGAGATTTAGGGAGTTAGGTAGAAAGCTGAAAAGCAGGACTGCCAGGGTAGTAATCTCTGGATTGCTGCCTGTGCCACGCACCAGTGAGGGTAAGAATAGGAAAGTTTGGTAGGTGAGTGCGTGGCTGAAGAACTGGTGCAGGGGGTAAGGTTTCAGATTTCTGGATCATTGGAATCTCTTCTGGGGAAGGTATGACCTGTACAAAAGGGACGGGTTACACCTGAACCGGAGGGGATCCAATATTCTCGCAGGCTAATTTGACAAGGGGATGGGAACCAGAGTGATAGGCTGAGGATGGGGCACTTGGTTTAAAGGAGAGGCAGTGAGACTGCTGGCAACAACAGGCTGATGATAGGTAACATTGCACACAACAGGTTGAGTTTCAGTGTAAAAGGGGGACAAAATCGAACAGGGTGATGAATACTAGACTGAAGGTGTTATATTTGAATGCATGCAGTATATGAATAAGGTAGATAAACTTGTAGCACAGTTTTTTCATGTTCGTCTATCATTGTCAATGAAGACCTCGACACCATTAGTCACTTAAATGATGATGATAGTGTCGAGACTAGCGCATGATTTGGATTTAAGTGAGGGAGAGTTGCACAGCGTCAGTCTCACTCTCTCTTCCCAATTCCCATCTGGATCCAGTGGCAAGACGAGAGTTGAGATGGTTGGAGATGGGATTAGGCGCAGTGGATGACTAGGACATATTCTGTGTCTTGTCGTGCTCTACATGTTCCATGACGCTTGCACAGACTGCCTTCTTGACCGTTGGACCTTCCATTGGTCTCGTCCGCTCAATCCACCGGAGTCTGTCTTCACATGTTGGGATAGACATGTAGCACAGTTACAGATTGGCAGGAATGACATTGTGGACATCACTGAATCATGGCTGAGGGAAGATTATAGCTGGGAGCTTAACATCCACGAATAAACATTGTATCAAAAGCACAGGGAGATAGGCAAGGGGGATGGAGTGGCTCTGTTGGTAAAAAAAATCCTTAAAAAGATGTGACATATGATTGGAAGATGCAGAATCCTTGTGGATAGAGTTAAGAAATCTCAAGTTTAAGAAGACCATGATGGGCATTATATACAGGAATTAGAAAAGGCATGTCAAGAGGGCAATGCTATGATAATCATGGGGGATTTCAATGTGTAGGTAGATTGGGAAAATCAGGTTGGTGCTGGATCTCAAGGGAGGGAGGGATTTGTAGAATGCTACAAGATGGCTTTTTAGAGCAGCTTGTGGTTGAATCCGTTAGGGGATCAGCTATTCTAGATTGGGTATTGTACAATGAACCAGAGCTGATTAGAGAGCTTAAGGTAAAGGAACCCTTACGGGATAGTGATAATAACGTGATAGAAGTCACCCTGCATTTTGAGAGGGGGAAGCTAAAGTCAGTTGTATCAGTATTATCGTGGAGTAATGGCAATTACAGAGGCATGAGAGAGGAGCTGGCCAAAACTGATTGGATGGGGATACTAGCAGGGATAACGGCAGAGCAGTAATGGTTGGAACAATACTCACAACACGCTGGAGGAGCTCAGCAGGTTGGGCAGCATCCGTGGAAAAGATCTGTCGACGTTTCGGGCCGGAACCCTTCGTCAGGACTGTAGGGGGAAGGGGCAGAGGCCCTGCAAAGAAGGTGGAGGGGGAGGGTGGGAAGGAGAAGGCTGGTAGGTTCCAGGTGAAAAATCAGTAAGGGGAAAGATAAAGGGGTGGGGGAAGGGAGGCAGGGAGGTGATAGTCAGGAAAGGTGAAGAAAGAATAGGGGAAAACACAATGGGTAGTAAAAGGAGGTGGAACCAAGAGGGAGGAGGTAGGCAGCTGGGGGAGGGGGCAGAGTGACATAGGGATAGGGGAAGGGAGGGGGAGGGAATTACCAGAAGTTGGAGAATACTATGTTACCGGAAGTTGGAGAATTCTATGTTGGTTGGAATTTGTAATGGTTGGAATTTCTGGAAACAATTCAAAAGGCTCAGGATATGTACCTCACAAAGAAGAAGAATAAATATTCTAAAGGCAGGGTGATGCAACCGTAGCTGACAATGAAGTCAAAGCCAATATAAAAGCCGAAGAGAGGGCATATAAAGAAGCAAAAATGAGTGGAAATTAGAGGATTGGGAAGCTTTTAAAAACCAACAGAAGGCAACTAAAATGTCATAAAATGGGAACAGATGTAAGCTAGCCAATATTATTAAAGAAGGTGCCAAAAGTTATATAAAGAGTAAAAGAGAGGTGAGAGTAGATACGGTATGCTGAAAAATGATGCTGGAGTACTGGGGGAGAAGGAAATGGCAGATGAACTGAATAAGCATTTTGCATCAGCCTTCACTGTGGAAGACATGAGCAGTATGGTGGAAGTTTGGAACTGTCAGCCATGCAGAAGTGAGTGAAGCTACCATTATTAGGGAGAAGTGCTTGGAAAACTGAAAGGTCTGAAGGTAGATAAATCACCTGGACCACATGATCTACACCCCAGGGCTCTGAAAGAGATGGCTGAAGAGATTGAGGAGGCATTAGTAATGATCTTTCAAGAATCAATAGATTTTGGCATGGTTCCAAACGACTGGAAAATTGCAAATGTCACTCCACTTCTCAAGAAGGGGAGAAGCAGAAGAAAGGAAATTATAGGCCAGTTATCCAACCTCAGTGCTTGGGAAGATGTTGAAGTTGATTATTAAAGATGTGGTTTCAGGGTACTTGGAGGTGCATGATAAAATAGGCCCTAGTCGGCATGGTTTCCTTAAAGAAAAATCTTGCCTGACAAATCTATTGGAATTCTTTGGAGAAGTGACACGCAGGATAGACAAAGGAGAATTGGTGCATGTTTCATACTTGGATTTTCAGAAGGCCTTTGACTAGGATACATAAGACAGGAAAGATACTAGCATGGATAGAGCATTAGCTGATAGGCAGAAGCAAATAGTGGGAATAAATGGAGCCTTTTCTGGTTGGCTGCTGGTGACTAGTGGTGTTCTGCAAGGATCTGTGCTGGGACTGTACCTTTACATTAGATGTCAATAATTTTGGATTACGGAATTGATGGGTTTATGGCCAGGTTTGCAGACAATACAAAGATAGGTGGAGGGGCAGGTAGTGTTGGCAAAGCAGGGAGACGGCAGAAGGACTTCGAGAGATTAGGAGAATGGGAAAAGATGTGGCAGATGGAATACAGGAAGTGTATGTTCATACACTTTGGTAGAAGAAATAAGAAATAAGTAGAAGAAATAAAAGCATAGACTATCTTCTAAACAGAGAAAAAGTTCAAAAAATCTGAGGTGCAAAGGGACTTGGGAGCCCTCATGCAGGATTTCCTAAAGGTTAGTTTGCAGGTTGAGTCTGTGGTGAGGAAGGCAAATGTAATACTTGCATTTATTTTGAGAGGACTAGAATATAAAAGCAAGGATGTAATGTGGAGGCTTTATAAGTCATTCACTTGGAGTATTATGAACAGTTTTGGGTCCCTTATCTAAGAAAGGATGCGCTGATGTTTGAGAGGGTTCAGAGGAGCTTCACGAGACTGATTCTGGGAATGGGAGGGTTATCGTATGAGAGCTGATTGATGGCTCTGGGCCTGTACTCACTGGAATTCAGAAGAATGAAGGGGGATTTCATTGCAACCTATCGAATGCTGAAAGGCCTCAACAGAGTGGATGTGGGGAATGTATTTCCTTTGGTGGGGGAATCTAGGACCAGAGGGCACAACCTCAGAATAGAAGGGAGTCTACTTAGAATGGCGATGATGAGGAATTTCTTTAGCTAGAGAGTGGTATATCTGTGGAATTCACTGCCACAGATGGCTGTGGAGGCCAAGTCCTTGGGTATACTTAAGGCAGCAGTTGACAGATTCTTGATTAGTCAGAGCATGAAGAGTTATGAGCAGAAGGCAGGAGACTGCGGATGACGGTGAAATGGATCAGCCATGATGAGATGACGGAGCAGACTTGAAGGGCCAAACGGCCTCATTCTGCTCCTATATCTGAAGGTCTTATGGTTTTTAGAGTTAGTCATTTGTCAGGGCCAAGGAGCTACTTTAGACACTGTGACTGCAATATAGTTGACTTAACTTTCTCTAGCAAGAGAGTAAAAGGTAAATCTGATACTATCTGTTAAATCGAATTAGGACTATGAAGGTAAAGATGTTGGGTGAGGTTGATTGAGCTCAAAGTTGATGTCATCGGAGTTTTTCAAAACAACATTGACCACTAGACCCAGTCCTTAACAACCCATCGAAACAGATTTCATGCAAGAGTTTGTTTTACAGATATTCATATTTTTAAAAATGTAAAAAAATCAAGTCCTTTGCGCCGTTTGCTGCATGCTGCATGGATTTTGAATTGTGATGCATACCTAGATCTGTGTTTGATCTGCTCTACAGCAAGACAAAGCCAAATGCCTTGAATGGAGATGGAGGGAAGCACGATAAGAGTGGAAGGATGCATTGACTGGATTGTGTTGAAACAGGCCACAGCCTGCACTCAGCACACCCCCGCATCTCCAGTCTGGATGTTGAATGCAAATATCACCGGCTCTCTGTTCCACTGAGTCCTTTGCTAAGATCTGGACAGAGACCAGCCTGGGGCTGGTGCAGTGCAAAGATCTTGTATGAAGTGCCCCAGACCGGTTTGACAAAGGGTGAGGCAGAGCTTCGAATTCTCTCTATGTTATTTTATTATTTCTCCAAAAATCTCTGGTACTCTGGGACATTTTAAAAACATGTAAATAATTATTTAAAAAACTACCAAAGAAAGCTCAAAATACAAGTAAACAATCCATTAGAAAAACTGGGACAGATCTTCAATTAACTCTGAGATCACTGGCCATGGACAATGCAATTTATTCCTTCATGGTCATGGGCACAGCCTTTCACCGGATGGCCAGCTGCCATTGCATTGGCACAGCCCAAGTGCAGTATACCATCCAACAACCCTTCTGCCAGTGTGAAAGACCACTTCATGGTTCGGCACATGTGACAGGTGGTGCAATCTTGTCCCTGTTGGATCTCTGTTTATTTTCTGATCCCGAGGGTCCTTTTGGGAGTCAGGAATGAAGAGCAGTCTTAATTCCAAGATTTCAGTTTATTTTAGAGTGCAAACAAACATACAAATGCTAAGCAAACTAAATAAAGAGCTGAGAAACGATGCTAAGAGTTGAATGGATGCGGAGACAATGGAATAAAGAAGAAGTCACGATGGTGCCTCTGGAAAATCCATCAGTTTTATAGATAAGAGAAATATCCTAGCTAGGGAATAAACTAGCTAATTAGTTACATAATGAAAACAGTTACATCATGTGGACTAAATGCTAACACTTAGCCAATGAAAAATCAGAAAGGTGATAATACATTAGTTTAGCTGCTATACTGCTTTCTGTCGGTGAGTGTGAAAAATACATGAGTTTGTTAAAAAGCACAAAACTTATAAAAAGTATTATTAAAAGCATTGGTTTCAAACACCCAAATCCTCTGGTTCACTGTCTCACACTACAGTTGAATATTTGAAAGTGTTTTGACTTTGATTGGTACACAAAAATTTCAAAATCACCTGAGAACTATTAAAAATAAAGTTAATATTTAAAAAATATATTAAATTTTGCACAAGCTCAGAGGGAAGATTCTCCTTGTCTGAGAGTTGAGTTGCGAAACTTGCGGAAGTCTGTGCTGATCTGAAAGACTCTACTAAAGCCCTCCACTGGTACCATGCATGATAACACAGTGAAAGATGTGTTTAAAAGTTGCTTTGCAGTGAAGTCTCAAGCATGAGGAAGTCTGCAGATGCTGGAAATTCAAGCAACATACATAAAAAAATGCAGGTGAACGCAGCAGGCCAGGCAGCATCTATAGGAAGAGGTACAGTTGATGTTTCGGGCCGAAACCCTTCGTCAGGACTAGGGTCGAAGGGTTTCGGCCTGAAACATCGACTGTACCTCTTCCTATAGATGCTGCCTGGCGGGCTGCATTCACCAGCAACTTTTATGTGTGTTGCAGTAAAGTCTCTTTGTTTTGTGTTTCAACAGCTGTAGCAGCATAGGCATGGAACTAGAGCCATATAAATGTTGTTTTGCAGGTATGGACTTGTTTAAAAGAAGTAGCCATTAAGGCAAGAGCTAAGAATAACTAGACCTCCAAGTCTATCTGTTAGTCCTAGAGTGGGCAACGTCCAGGACTGCTCATCTTTGAACAGGTGAATAGTGGTTCCACTCAAGACCATTGTCCCATCCAAGATGATTACGCCCATGTCATAATGCTAATTTTGCAATGCAGTGTATGCCTGTGGAAGGGCCTATGGGGAGAAATTGTTGCCCTGGTTACTTGTATTGAATGGGCGTGAGGATATTGGTTGCTGATTATGTTCGCCCTATACATTCATTTCGGCTGGCTTCAATAAAACAAAATCTGTGAGGTGAATGCAACTGTTGGGGGGATATGAAGAAATACTGTTGGCTGGAGATACATTTCTCTTGTTACATCTTACTTACGCGATATTTAGAACAACAGGCCATAGCTGCAAATAAATTCAGTAAATATCCCTCTTAGCATTATCATGGAAAAGGATAGAATCAGAGAGGACAGGAAAATTTTTAATTGGGGAAGGGCAAATTATGAGGCTATAAGGCTAGAACTTGCGGGTGTGAATTGGGATGATGTTTTTGCAGGGAAATGTACTACGGACATGTGGTCGATGTTTAGAGATCTCTTGTGGGATGTTAGGGATAAATTTGTCCCCGTGAGGAAGATAAAGAATGGTAGGGTGAAGGAACCATGGGTGACAAGTGAGGTGGAAAATCTAGTCAGGTGGAAGAAGGCAGCATACATGAGGTTTAGGAAGCAAGGATCAGATGGGTCTATTGAGGAATATAGGGAAGCAAGAAAGGAGCTTAAGAAGGGGCTGAGAAGAGCAAGAAGGGGGCATGAGAAGGCCTTGGCGAGTAGGGTAAAGGAAAACCCCAAGGCATTCTTCATTTATGTGAAGAGAAAAAGGATGACAGGAGTGAAGGTAGGACTGATTAGAGATAAAGGTGGGAAGATGTGCCTGGAGGCTGTGGAAGTGAGCGAGGTCCTCAGTGAATACTTCTCTTTGGTATTCACCAATGAGAGGGAACTTGATGATGGTGAGGACAATATGAGTGAGGTTGATGTTCTGGAGCATGTTGATATTAAGGGAGAGGAGGTGTTAAGAGTTGTTAAAATACATTAGGATGGATAAGTCCCCGGGGCTTGATGGAATATTCCTGAGGCTGCTCCATGAGGTGAGGGAAGAGATTACTGAGCCTCTGCCTAGGATCTTTCTGTCCTCGTTGTCCACGGGAATGGTACCGGAGGATTGGAGGGAGGCGAATGTTGTCCCCTTGTTCAAAAAAGGTAGTAGGGATAGTCCGGGTAATTGTAGACCAGTGAGCCTTACATCTGTGGTGGGAAAGCTGTTGGAAAAGATTTTTAGAGATAGGATCTCTGGGCATTTAGAGAATCATGGTCTGATCAGGGACAGTCAGCGTGGCTTTGTGAAGGGCAGATCATGTCTAACAAGCCTGATAGAGTTCTTTGAGGAGGTGACCAGGCATGTAGATGAGGGTAGTGCAGTGGATGTGATCTATATGGGTTTTAGTAAGGCATATGACAAGGTTCCACACGGTAGGCTTATTCAGAAAGTCAGAAGGCATCCAGGGAAGTTTGGCCAGGTGGATTCAGAATTGGCTTGCCTGCAGAAGGCAGAGGGTGGTGGTGGAGGGAGTACATTCAGATTGGAGGATTGTGACTAGTGGTGTCCCACAAGGATCTGTTCTGGGACCTCTACTTTTTGTGATTTTTATTAACAACCTGGATGTGGGGGTAGAAGGGTGGGTTGGCAAGTTTGCAGATGACACATAGGTTGGTGGTGTTGTAGGTAGTGTAGAGGATTGTCAAAGATTGCAGAGAAACATTGATAGGATGCAGAAGTGGGCTGAGAAGTGGCAGATGGAGTTCAACCAAGAGAAGTGTGAAGTGGTACACTTTGGAAGGACAAACTCCAAGGCAGAGTACAAAGTAAGTGGCAGGATACTTGGTAGTGTGGAGGAGCAGAGGGATCTGGGGGTACATGTCCACAGAACCCTGAAAGTTGCCTCACAGGTAGATAGGGTAGTTAAGAAAGTTTATGGGGTGTTAGCTTTCATAAGTCGATGGATAGAGTTTAAGAGTCGCAATGTAATGATGCAGCTCTATAAAACTCTGGTTAGGCCACACTTGGAGTACTGTGTCCAGTTCTGGTAACCTCATTATAGGAAGGATGTGGAAGCATTGGAAAGGGTACAGAGGAGATTTCCCAGGATGCTGCCTGGTTTAGAGAGTATGCATTATGATCAGAGATTAAGGGAGCTAGGGCTTTACTCTTTGGAGAGAAGGAGGATGAGAGGACACATGATAGAGGTGTACAAGATATTAAGAGGAATAGATAGAGTGGGTAGCCAGCACCTCTTCCCCAGGGCACCACTGCTCAATACAAAAGGACATGGCTTTAAGGTAAGGGGTGGGAAGTTCAAGGGGGATATTAGAGGAAGGTTTTTTACTCAGAGAGTGGTTGGTACGTGGAATGCACTGCCTGAGTAAGTGGTGGAGGCGGATACACTAGTGAAGTTTAAGAGACTACTAGACAGGTATATGGAGGAATTTAAGTTGGGGGTTTATATGGGAGGCAGGGTTTGAGGGTGGGCACAACATTGTGGGCCAAAGGGCCTGTACTGTGTTGCACAATTCTATGTTCTATGTTCTATGTAGAACAATTTGATTGTTCAAGGTAGAACCAAATGAAAAAATTGTGGTAAATAACACTGATTCATTTCAGGGGAAGCAGTTTGGCAAATAAGAATGACATTCAGGACAGATAGGCCAGGGTGGACCAAGATAAAAGGAGATTTAAATCAAATGTAAACATACTGTATACAGCAGACAAAGGTAGGTAGTGTGAATGGTCTGGTATATTCTATTCATAGAAGCAGGAGTCATATTTTCATATTATCATGAGATGTTAACTCTGATTCTCTCTCCATAGATTCTGTCTGACAGAATTTCCATATTTTCTGTTTCCATTTCATTTTCATTAGCAGTTTGCATGGCTGTGAATTTGGGTAAATCTATGTACTTTGTATTAAAGTATGGTTTTCTACCACCCTCTTTCAGCAAAGTAATTTAGTGTTTTAACCATTTTTATTAATTCTCCCAAGAGACTGTTCACTGCAGTATCAACGAGTTTGAAAATGAACTAGAAGTAAATTATCAGCAAAGTATTCTTTGCTATTTTTGACAGTTTTTGAGCAACGCGTTTCGAGGTGGTTTGGTGCAGATTGTCCCCAAAGAGCTCCGGTGGGATTCCCGGAAGAGCTGCCGAGAAGATGGAAAGCAAAGATGGGGAAAAAGAGATAGTTTCAGCTAAGAGAGCAGCAGAATTGGAGGTGGCAGCTGATACCGTGACTGGGGACGGCAGCAGGAAGAGCCTGAAGAGCAGCGAGTGAGTTGAGGAAAAAAGGCTGCAGGCACTGACTGTGGGATTGAGCACCGGCTGCAGGGATAACAGTGTTGCCGCCTGAATATGAACGATGTAGGAAGGGAGGAGTGGAGGGTGTGGTAAGGGGGTGGGTTTGTGATACGGCAGTGGGAAGGGGAAAGGGAGGAAGGGGGAGGGGAAGGGGAAGGGAGGAAGGGGGAGGGGAAGGGGAAGGGAGGAAGGGGGAGGGGAAGGGAGGAAGGGGGAGGGGAAGGGGGAGGGGAAGGGGGAGGGGAAGGAGAGGGGGAGGGGGGGAGGGGAAGGAGAGGGGGAGGGGGGAGGGTAAGGAGAGGGGGAGGGGGGGAAGGAGAGGGGGAGGGGGGGGTAAGCGGAAGAGAGGGGAGGGGGAGAGGGGGGAGAGGGGAGGGGGAGGGGAGAGGGGAGGGGAGAGGGGAGGGGAGGGGAGAGGGGGGAGGGGAGGGGAGAGGGGGGAGGGGAGGGGGGAGGGGAGGGGAGGAGGAGAGGGGGAGGGAGGGGGAGAGGGGAGGGGAGGGGGAGGGGGAGAGGGGAGGGGAGGGGAGGGGGAGGGGGGGAGAGGGGAGGGGAGGGGGAGGAGGGGAGGGGGAAGGAGAGGGGGGAGGGGAGGAGGGGGGGAGGGGAGGAGGGGGGAAGGGGGGAGGGGAAGGGGAGAGGGAAGGGGAGAGGGGAGGGGAAGGGGAGGAGGGGTAATGGGAAGGGGGGATGGGGAAGTGATGGGGAGTGGTACAGTTACGGATGGGTAAGGATGATACAGAAGGAGGAAGGGAGAAGGTGCGAGAGAAGGGTGCATGGTACGGAAGGAGAGAGGAGGGAGAAAGGGATGCAGGAGAGGGTGAAGAGTAAGGTACAAAAGAGTGGTGTATGGTACCAACGGGGGTGGTAGAGTGACAGGAAGGGTGTGGGTGATATGGGGTGAAGGAATAGGGGAGGAGAAGAGGGATGGTTCACCTACGAAAGGGCTGTGGGAGATAGCAATGAGGGTAGGAAGGGTGAGTGGTGCAGGAGGTGAGAAGGAAGAAGGGTGAAGGTGAAGGAGGGGTCGGGTAGTGTAGGAGACCAGGAGGGATGCATGATACAGTAAATGGTTTCTTTTGATGACTTACTCTGTTTATCTTGAGTGTTTAAATAAAATATAAAACCTATAGCAATTGTGCCATAAGACTACTATTGGCTGCCAGTATGTTTCATTAACCATGCAACCCTTTGAAACCTGTTTTTGCTCAGCATTTTCATTCAGTGTCCATGAAGTTCATTTCCTGTCCAATCAGTTGATTGGTACTATCCTTGAAGCCAGTCTAATCAAGATCAGTTAATTCAGCAGAGAATTGAATTTGAAATCTTGTCACCTTTTATTAATAAATCACTTAAGATTTAATTTAGTGTGAAATTTTGCAGCCCTGATGTTGTCATGGAACAAATGATTGTTTTGCACCTCAATGAGTAACTGCAGCTTAAATTTTGAATAACCAGAATGATAATTGTTTGATATTACACCACTGATACAATTAAAAAGGGATAGCCACTGAAGAAAACATCTGTTCGTGAAATTAAAGCATTTTGTTCAAAATTCGCTTCTTTAAAAAAAGCAAGATGTAACATCTGAGTCCTCTCAATGATTTTGTGTTTCTCTCTTATGTCTAAAATATAAGATGTAACACTCCCTAGCTCTTCCTGTGCTAAATCGATGACCTCATTGGTGCTGCTTCATGTACCCATGCTGAGCTTGACAATTTTATCAACTTTGCCTTCAGCTTCTACCCTGCCCTTAAGTTTACTTAGTCCATTTTTGATACCTCTCTCCTCTTTCTCGATCTCTCTGACTCCATTTCTATTTACCAATATCTTTTATAAACCTACTGACTCTCACAGCTATCTTGACTTGACTACTTCCCACCTTGTTACCTGTAAAAATGCCATTCCTTTTCCTGATTTCCCCTGTCTCCACCTCATTTGTTCCCAGGATGAGGCTTGACTTTCCTTTCCAAACATCAGGGCTGTCTTCCTTCTCCAAAGAACGGGGTTTGCCTTCCTCCACTTCCTGGACATCCATGCTTACGCCACCTTTCATCTGCCTTAACAGGGATAGAGTTCCTCTTGTTCTTACCTACCACTCTATGATGCCTCCACATCTAGCACATAATTCTCCGCAATTTCTGCCATTTTCAAAGGCGTCCTACCACCAAACACATCTTTACATACCCCCCCCACACTCTCTGCTTTCCAGAGGGATTGCTCCCTCCATGATTCCCTTGTCTATTTTTCCCTCCCCACTAACGTCCCTCCTGGCACTTATCCCCGAAATGTTCAGGGTCCAACCAGTCTTTCTAGGTGAGTCCGTCAGCGTCATCTATTGTACTGAGTGCTTCTGATGTGGCCCCCTCGACATCAGTGAGATTCAGTGTAGATTGGGGGCTGCTTTGCTGAGCACCTTCACTCCGTCTGCCACAAGGCGGATTTCCTGAAGGTCAACGATTTTAATTTCAATCCCCATTCCCATTCTGACTTGTCGGTCCATAGCCTCCTGTACTACCATAAAGAGGCCACTCTCAGGTTGGAGAAGCAGCAACTCATTCCGCCTGTGTGGCCCTAACTTGATGACTTTAACTTACAGTAATTTTTTGCCCCTTCCCCCTTCCCGTTCTGGCTCCCCTCTTATCTCCTCACCTGCCCCTGGTGCCTCTGCTCCTTCCCTATCTCCCATGATCCCCTCTCCTCCTGTCAGATTTCTTCTCCATGGATGCTGCCCGACCTGCTGAGTTCCTCCAGCGTGTTGTGAGTGTCGCTTTGATCCCAGCATCTGCAGATTATTCTGTGTTTAGATTTCTTCTCCTTCAGTCCTTCACCTTTTCCACCTATCAGCTCCCAGCTTCTCACTTCACCTCTCCCCCACCTTTCAAACTCCCCCCCCCCCACATCACCTTTTAGTTTGTAATCCTTCCCCTCTCCCCATCTTATTCTGGCTCCCTCCCCTCCCTTCCTTTCCAGTCCTGATGAAGGGTCTCGGCTCGAAACATAGACAGTTTATTCCTTTCCTGAGATGCTGTCTGATCTGCTGACTTCCTCCAGCATTTTGTATATGTTACTCGAGTTAATTATGTTCCTTGTATACTCAAATGGCTTTTCCAATATGAGTTTTTCTGTTCATTCACATGCCACGTGTAATTACCAACGGATTTTGGTTTAATGTGAAAGATCATAAACTTGCAATTTGTCATTCCTGCATATGTGTCTTGCAGAGTTGCTCTTAGTCCAGAGGGGCATCAAGTTGATCATGTGATTCAGTATGAAGCTCCTCCACTCCCCAGTAAGTATCTGTAACTTCAACAGAATGGCGGTGAAGCACAGTAATTTTGTGTGAACGACATAATTACACTCAAACATTAACAAGAGATTGTATTTGTGACCCTGTTTTTGATCATACAAAATCCACTTGAGAAACAGTGCTTATTTCGAATATTACCTGAGGTGAAGGAACCTTCATTCCTTTCCCGTTTGTTGCAACCAGTAAATATATTACCTGATATACTGTTAAATATTCAAGGTGCGGTGAACATACTGTCCAAATTGAACTGCTGTAAGAATATCTGTATGCTTCAGTTATATCGGTACTATCACGTACCTTGTAAGAATATTTGATCTTCTGAATAAACATATTTGATCTGATGAATGTCTATGTACGATATGTTTAGTGTATGGAATGAGCTCTTAAAATGGTGGCTAAAATGTAGGATCTGTAGCGGAAATAGTTTGTTTCCTTCTCCGTCTGTCAGTGACTCTGTCTTGAAGTCACATTACAAATTGTGGACAACAGTGGAATTGTGACTCAAGTTTCAGGCTCTAAACAGAAGTTATTTGTAAGGAAGAAATAACTTGCTGGCAATTTTAACATTAAATAAGTAATCTTTTGATGAGGTTTAGGGAATTGTTTTGAAAAATAAGGATGCTAGGCATCAGAATCAATGATTTAGAATAGATGGCATTTTTGGATTGTATCGGGGGAGGGGAACCAGAGTGTTAGAGCAGATAGTGAGGTGGAGGAGGATAAAGGTCATGCGAGAACTGCAAGTGTAGTGCATGGAGTAAAGCCAGATCTAAATTACAAAGAGGCTTTGATGAAAGGCGTGTAAAGGTAGTAAGGTAGAAGGGCTAAAGTGCATGTACCTCAATGCAAGAAGCATCAGGAACAAAGGTGATGAACTGAGAGCTTGGATACCTACATGGAATTATGATGTAGTGGCCATTACAGAGACTTGGCTGGCACCAGGGCAGGATTGGATTCTCAATATTGCTGGATTTCAGTGCTTTAAAAGGGATGGGGGGGCGGAGGGGAGGAGGGGTGGCATTACTGGTCAGGGATACTATTACAGCTACAGAAAGGGTGGGTAATGTAGAAGGATCCTCCTTTGAGTCAGTATGGGTGGAAGTCAGGAACAGGAAGGGAGCAGTTACTCTGTTGGGAGTATTCTATAGGCCCCCCGGTAGCAGCAGAGATTCCAAGGAGCAGATTGGGAGGCAGATTTTGGAAAGGTGCAAAAATAACAGGGTTGTTATCATGGGTGACTTTAACTTCCCTCATATTGATTGGCACCTGATTTGTTCCAATGGTTTAGATGGGGCAGAGTTTGTTAAGTGTGTCCAGGACGGATTCCTGTCACAGTATGTTGACAGGCCGACCGGGGGAATGCCATACTAGATCTAGTATTAGGTAACGAACTGGGTCAGGTCGCAGATCTCTCAGTGGGTGAGCATCTGGGGGACAGTGACCACTGGCCTTTAACATTATCATGGAAAAGGATAGAATCAGAGAGAACAGGAGAATTTTTAATTGGGGAAGGGCAAATTATGAGGCTATAAGGCTAGAACTTGCTGGTGTGAATTGGGATGAAGTTCTTGCAGGGAAATGTACTATGGACATGTGGTTAATGTTTAGGGATCTCTTGCAGGACGTTAGGGATAAATTTGTCCTGGTGAGGAAGATAAAGACTAGTAGGGTGAAGGAACCATGGGTGACAAGTGAGGTGGAGAATCTAGTCAGGTGGAAGAAGGCAGCATACATGAGGTTTAGGAAGCAAGGATCAGATGGGTCTATTGAGGAATATAGGGTAGCAAGAAAGGAGCTTAAGAAGGGGCTGAGGAGAGCAAGAAGGGGGCATGAGAAGGCCTTGGTGAGTAGGGTAAAGGAAAACCCCAAGGCATTCTTCAATTATGTGAAGAACAAAAGGATGACAGGAGTGAAGATAGGACCAATTAGAGATAAAGGTGGGAAGATGTGTCTGGAGGCTGTGGAAGTGAGTGAGATCCTCAATGAATACTTCTGTTTGGAACTTGATGATGGTGAGGATAATATGAGTGAGGTTGATGTTCTGGAGCATGTTGATATTAAGGGAGAGGAGGTGTTGGAGTTGTTAAAATACATTAGGATGGATAAGCCCCTGGTGCCTGACGGAATATTGCTGAGGCTGCTCCACGCGGTAAGGGAAGAGCTTGCTGAGCCTCTGGATAGGATCTTTCTGTCCTCGTTGTCCACGGGAATGGTACCGGAGGATTGGAGGGAGACGAATGTTGTCCCCTTGTTCAAAAAAGGTAGTAGGAATAGTCTGGGTAATTATAGACCAGTGAGCTTTATGTCTGTGGTGGGAAAGTTGTTGGAAAAGATTCTTAGAGATAGGATCTCTGGGTATTTAGAGAATCATGGTCTGATCAGGGACAGTCAGCGTGGCTTTGTGAAGGGCAGATCGTGTCTAACAAGCCTGATAGAGTTCTTTGAGGAGGTGACCAGGCATATAGATGAGGGTAGTGCAGTGGATGTGATCTATATAGATTTTAGTAAGGCATTTGACAAGGTTCCACACGGTAGGCTTATTCAGAAAGTTAGAAGGCATGGGATCCAGGGAAGTTTGGCCAGGTGGATTCAGGATTGGCTTGCCTGCAGAAGGCAGAGGGTGGTGGTGGAGGGAGTACATTCAGATTGGAGGATTGTGACTCGTGGTGTCCCACAAGGATCGGTTCTTGGAGCTCTACTTTTTGTGATTTTTATTAACGACCTGGATGTGGGGTGGGTTGGCAAGTTTGCAGACGACACAAAGGTTGGTGGTGTTGTGGATAGTGTAGAGGATTGTCACAGATTACAGAGAGACATTGATGGGATGCAGAAGTGGGCTGAGAAGTGGCAGATGGAGTTCAACCCGGAGAAGTGTGAGGTGGTACACTTTGGAAGTCCAAACTCCAAGGCAGAGTACAAAGTGAATGGCAGGATACTTGGAAGTGTGGAGGAGCAGAAGGATCTGGGGGTACCTGTACACAGATCCCTGAAAGTTGCCTCACAGGTAGATAGGGTAGTTAAGAAAGCTTATGGGGTGTTAGCTTTCATAAGTCGAAGGATAGAGTCGCGATATAATGATGCAGCTCTATAAAACTCTGGTTAGGCCACACTTGGAGTACTGTGCCCAGTTCTGGTCGCCTCACTATAGGAAGGATGTGGAAGCATTGGAAAGGGTACAGAGGAAATTTACCAGAATGCTGCCTGGTTTAGAAAGTATTCTTTATGATCAGAGATTAAGGGAGCTAGGGCTTTACCCTCTGGAGAGAAGGAGAATGAGAGGAGACATGATAGAGGTAAACAAGATATTAAGAGGAATAGATAGAGTGGACAGTCAGCACCTCTTCCCCAGGGCATCACTGCTCAATACGAGAGGACATGGCTTTAAAGTAAGACATGAGAAGTTCAAGGGGTATATTAGAGGAAGGTTTTTTACTCAGAGAGTGGTTCGTGCGTGGAATGCACTGCCCGAGTCAGTGGTGGAGACAGATACACTAGTGAAATTTAAGAGACTACAAGACAGGTATATGGAGGAATTTCAGGTGGGGGGTTATATGGGAGGCAGGGTTTAAGGGTCAGCACAACATTGTGGGCCGAAGGGCCTGTACTGTGCTGTACTGTTCTATGTTCTATGTTCTATCTTAATATTACGTAAGTAATAACTAGTTGTATCCATTACCTGAGTGAAGAACCAGATTGAAATAGTTGAATAATTTGATTTGTAATGGGTGATAGTTTGAAATTCTTTTAAATTAGTTAATTATTTTCCTGATTATTAGATAATCTGTATTTTGTCCCCTCTCTTTGCTGATCTGAAGGGCCCTGGGTCCATTCTTCATATCACTCCCAATGCATGGCCCCTTGTCCTCCTTTACCTTCATCTCCAAGTTTGTGAAGAGATACATCTGGCTGTGAGTAATATTCACACGGAATTTAACTTAATCAAGGAATGGTGCTGACAGCGAGGTGCTTGTGGTTGAGGAAGAGGTGGGACTGAAAGAAAGGTACTTGGGCCGCCCTGGGGTTAGTTGAATAGGGAGGAGAAATATGTCCAAGCAAGTGTCCAGCTACACTCATCTCATTATTATTTTTCCCATCTTCTCATCAACTGCCCTCAGATTCTACCATTCAGCTACCACCAGTTACTAACTTCCATGCCTTTGAGACGTGTGAGGAAACGGGAGAATCCAGATCAACACACACAAAATGGTGGGGGAGCTCAGAGGGTCAGGCACCATCTATGGAGAGAAGTGAACAATCTACGTTTCGCCACATCAAACCCACGTGATCACAGGAAGAACATGCAAACTCCACAAGAACAGTGGCCGAGCTCAGGATTGAACTTGGGCCTCTGGCGCTGTGTGACGTCAGTACTAGCTGTGCCCGTTCTGTGCTGTGAATGTGATTTGCTTGGCTGACGGTAAGCAGAAGAGATGAGGACTAACCAATCAGGAGGGATGGACTAAGGGGGTATAAATACCACCGGACTAGACGTGCCCAGGCATCTTCTCTGCTGAAGATGGCAGAGTTTTGTCATTGAAACATCGATCTTAATTGATACCTGTAGCTGGCATGAAACCCGAGAAGAGTGTATTCATCGTATACGCCGAGAAAGCACTAGATCCTTTTTCAGAAGAGGTTCTGTATTTGCTGGAAATCCAGAGTAACACATACAAAATGGAGGAGGAACACCATTGGAGGAAATGTTGGAAGTCAGGCAGCATCTATGGAGGGGAATAAAGAGTTGATGTTTTGGGCTCATACCCTTCATCAGGACTGGAATGTCACCCTTACACCAGCTGCTGTGTCCTGGTGGCATTTGGGACAAGTTTCTCCAATCCGAGGAGCAGAAACAGGAACATTTTGAAGAAATCTGACCTGTGATGGAAATCCATGTATTGTGAATTTCTGAGCTACTTGCATTTGAAATGTTGTTGTCTTTGAATTTGTTTAACTTCAAGGGCTGGAAGGTTGAGAAAATGCATTTGTTTTCTAGGCCGAATATATTCAGCTCTTTTCATGAAGTAAGATTGTATCCAATAGAGAAAAGAAACTTTAATATTGTATGGGCAATGCCTAAAGCCTGGTTCAAGGACATTGTGCTTGCAGGTCACCTCATCCTGGTCTTGATGTATTGCTATGAATTTTAATAAATCATTCTAGTGTTTAAGGTGTACTGCCATGTGTAAATTAGAGATAAGGCTACTAATTGTTTTGAATTCTTTGTTACGTGTAGGCTTTTGCTACGACCCTGACACCACTGTACCAGTCAGCTTTTACATTCCATCACTCGAGCAACTGAAATTGTGGCAGCCCTCTATTCAAGACGATCAATTCAACAGAGCCGTTATCCCCTTAGCTCCGCGACAGCCTCCTCTGCAGTGTAATCGGCCAAGGACGCTGGTCTGTCATGATATGGCTGGCGGATACCTGAGTGACAGGTGCGTCTGTAAACATACCATGTCTGGTCATTGGCCTGAGAGTGAGTGTGTAATTCACTTCGCACTGTTTTATAGTGAACCCAAGTAATCTGTCCCTTAACACAAAAATGGATTGTTATGGTGGTGTTGATAACGTCGGTGATTTTATATTAATCTGCATGACTAATATGTAGCGTCATAAAGCACTACAGCACAGACG
The DNA here is from genome assembly GCF_963921235.1 of Mobula hypostoma. Lineage (NCBI taxonomy): Eukaryota > Metazoa > Chordata > Chondrichthyes > Myliobatiformes > Myliobatidae > Mobula > Mobula hypostoma. Next base: position 33,737,396 of record NC_086118.1, on the reverse strand, counting down.
CAGGCCCTTCGGCCCACCTAATCAGTACCAAACTAGTTCCATCGACCACATCTGGACCATACCCCTCCCATCCAGGTACTTATTCAAATTTTTCTTAACTGCTGCTATTGAACCCGCATCTACCACTTCCGTTGATGGCTGGTTCCACACTCTGTCCACCGAGTGAAGACGTTCCTCCTCCGGTTCCCCTTACATATTTCACCTTTCACCCTTAACCTCTCATTCTAGCCTTACACAACCTCAGTTAAAAAAAAAAGCCTGTTTGTATTTACCCCATCTATACCCCTCATAATTTACCTCTATCAAATCATTCTCCTACACTCCAGGAGGAAAAAGTCCTACCTCATTCAACCTTTCTTCAGAACTTGTGTCCTCAAGTCCCGGCACCATACTTGTAAATTTTCTCAGTACTCTTTCTACCTTATGTAGGTGATCACCTTTCATGTAGGTGATCAGAAATGCCACACAATATTCAAGTTCAAGTTTAATAGTCATTCAACCCTGCATGAATTCCCATGAATGCAGTCAAACGAATCAGCATTACTCCAGGGCCAAGGTACAAAGCACAGTACCAACAATCACATACAGTGCAAGTCATACATAGCAGATGTAAGATGGCAGTAAAATACAGAAATATAGCGGAAGTCCTTGAGTCCATGAATGCTGCAGTAGTCCATAGTCAAACACAATGTAGCTGAGCTTCTGCTAAGTGAACTCTGGGAGGTATCACCGACTCCAGCATGGATGCCACGCCACTCTGTCTGTGGCCCTCCAGTGGAGCGCTCGGCTCCGATGTCTCCTTCGGGATGGCTGCAAGCGGGTGATTTGAGGCGTAGTCCTCACTACAATCCACGTTCACCAATAAACCAAGGAATTGGACTTGCAATATTCCACACCACCAACATCCAGCAAGGTCTTGTGATTTGGGGGAAAAAATGTTTAAAAAAGTTAATCACACCTTTTGTCGATCCTGTAGAAGCCGCTGAGTCAGACCATGCTGCTATCTAACAGGAAGTCCTGACTGGATAGATTCTCCAAATTTGCGTCACCTACGTCTTATACAACATCAGCATAACATCCCAACTCCTGTACTTAATGCCCCAACTTATGAAGGCCAATGTGCCAACAGCTCTCTTTAGGACCCTATCAACCTATGATGCCACTTTAACGATATTATAGATCTATATTCCCAGATCCCTCTGTTCTATTGCAATCCTCAGTCCCCTGTTGCTCACTGTAACTTAGCTATGTTTGTGTGTAAATATTATTTTTGATATGTTCTCCTTAGTAATTTATCCAGTGGAATGTTGGTACCTCTGGCAAGGCCAGGAGTTATTGCCAATTTTTAATTTCCCTTGTGCTGAATAGCTACTGAGCCACTTCAGGAGACAGCAGGAGTCCTACCGAGGCCAAGCTGGGTAATGGTATAGTTTCAATCCTGAAGGAAATTGTAAACCTGATGGATGTTTATGGCAAACAACAGGAATTCTGCAGATGCTGGAAATTCAAGCAACACACATCAAAGTTGCTGGTGAACGCAGCAGGCCAGGCAGCATCTATAGGAAGAGGCGCAGTCGACGTTTCAGGCCGAGACCCTTCGTCAGGGGTCTCGGCCTGAAACGTCGACTGCGCCTCTTCCTATAGATGCTGCCTGGCCTGCTGCGTTCACCAGCAACTTTGATGTGTGTTGGATGTTTATGGCAGTCTGGTGAGTTCCTAATCCTGGTTATTAATATAGGTTTTCTTTATTTTTAAATGTACTTACCTAAATTTAAAGTTTCTAATTGTGGTGGTCAGATTTGAACTGCTGCCGTGTTGGTCCAGCCCTCTGGATTGCTAGTCCAATGACGTGCATATCGTGCAACAAGTTGCAATGAAATAACTTTACCTTTGAATTAGTGGAGTAAAGTAGGCAGTTAGTACGGACTTTTTGCTCAATGGCAGAGAGGAGAATTAAGAGCTCACTTAAGTGATATTAATAATGAACATTGTTGAAGGCAAGAGTGCATGTGTTTTTAGCTTGGGATAGTAGAGGAGGTGATTTCTATCAGGGTAGAGATTTTAAAGGGCTGGAGCAAGTGGAAATAGTTTATCAGTGTTTTTCCTTTTGAGGAGAAATATTGGATCTGTAGGTCCTTCAATGTAGGAAAAAAGGCAAAACTAACTGCTTGAGAGTTTCTTTTTAAAATCCAAAAACCTGAGGAATATAAATTTTTCTCTATACTTTCAAGAATTGAGTAAAATACTCTCCTTTACAGAAGGTTCAGACTTCTCTTTGCTGATTTACCTGTTGATTTTGTAAGGGACCTTTTTAATGTACCCTTGCTACGTACACAGCATTTCTTTACCTATTTTCTTACCTTGATTTGCAGCACACAGTGACCTCTGCAAACACCAGATATCCTAAAATATCCTCCCTTGCCATTTCAGTGCTTCACTCACCAAACAGTTTTTAAAAGAAAATCCAAACAATTCTTTACCCAATGGCCCAGAATTTCAAAGATGCACTTCATCCAGAGCATACTTTATTTTTGGAATACCTTTTTAAGAGGTATTTTTATAAAGTAATATTCATTTGGATTCTTCAGGCAAGAAATACTAATAAATTATAACTAGAATCTTCCTTGATAGGCAATAATTACAGTAAACACGAGGAAATCTGCAGATGCTGGAATTTCAAGCAAAACACATAAAGGTAGCTGGTGAACGCAGCAGGCCAGGCAGCATCTCTAGGAAGAGGTACAGTCGACGTTTCGGGCCGAGACCCCTCGTCAGGACTAACTGAAGGAAGAGCTAGTAAGCAGACGGTCTTTAGTATCGAGGTTTGGTAATAGATGGAGAAAAATACCTATGTTGTCATAGAGTCATAGAGTACCTTTGGCCCATCTGGTTTGTGCTTGCCTGGTCTTCAGTCTGATCCCTTCAATCTGCACCTGGATCATAGCTCTCTATGCCCCCCCACCCCTCAATCCATGTTCCTATCTAAACTTCTCCTAAATGTAACAAGTGAACTTGCATCTACCACTTATGATAGTAACTCCTTCCATACTCATACCACCCTCTGAGGAAGTTCCCCTCAGATTCCCTTTAAAAAGTTTTACCCTTCATCCTGAACCTGTGACCTCTAGTTCTGGAGACAAAAGCCTGCATGCATTCACCCTGTCTATGCCCCTCATAATCTTGTATACCTCTGTAAGATCTTCCTCCATTCTCCTACACTCCAGGGGATAACGTCCTAACCTGTTCATCCTTTCCCGATAACTCAGGTGCTTAAGTCCCAGCAACACCTTGTAAATTTACTCTTTCAATCTTGTATCTTTTCTCTAGGTAGGTGACCAGAATTGCACACAATACTCCAAATTTGGCTTCACCAATGTCTTATACAACTTATACATAACATCCTAACTCCTGTACTCAGTGCCTTGACTTAAGAAGCCCAAATGTGCCAAAAGCTCTTTATGAACCTCTCTGCCTGTCATACCACTTTCAAGGTATTAGGAATCTATATTCCCAAGTTTCCTTGTTCGAAGCCTTACCATAAGACACTGTATGTTTTACCTTGTTTCGTCCTTCCAAAGTGCAACATCTCACACTTACATGAATTAAAATCCACCTGCTATTTTTCAGCCCATTTCCCCAGCTGATTGAGATCACACTGCCAGCTTTGACAGCCTCCCTCATTGTCCACCACACCCCCAATCTTGGTGTCTTCTGCAGATTTGCTGATCACATGTGCCCTCCCATTGTGCTGCTGCCACTTACTTTGAAAAGAAAAACAATTCTACTTCCATTTTAATCCAAGGTAGCAATAGTGTTATTTGTCATATATTGCAGCTCCATGTTATCAAACAATGCAGTTATATGTTTAGATGCAGCATCATATCCATCTCAAATTTTCTCTTTAAACTCCTGACAGTTTTGGTGCTAATGCATTGCTTTATTTTCAGGTATATACAAGGCACGTCTGATGAGAATCCTTTCACCTTTTACCATTGGGTGTATATAGACATCTTCGTATACTTCAGTCACCAAATGGTGACAATCCCACCGGTCTGCTGGACCAATGCTGCACATAAACACGGTGTTGCTGTTCTAGGTAAATATTGATGGATTTCGCAACTAAAATGCAGCCGTGCATCACTTAGCCATAAAAGAACACGTTTCTCAATGTGAAGACAATAGTCATAGTAGTCATAGTCATACTTTACTGATCCTGGGGGAATTGGTTTTCATTACAGTTGCACCATAAATAATTAAATAGTAATAAAATGATAAATAGTTAAATAGTAATATGTAAATTATGCCAGTAAATCATGAAATAAGTCCAGGACCAGCCTATTGGCTCAGGGTGTCTGACCCTCCAAGGGAGGAGTTGTAAAGTTTGATGGCCACAGGCAGGAATGACTTCCTATGACGCTCTGTGTTGCATCTCGGTGGAATGAGTCTCTGGCTGAATGTACTCCTGTGCCCAACCAGAATATTATGTAGTGGATGGGAGAAATTGTCCAAGATGGCATGCAACTTGGACAGCTTGGACACAAAGGACTTGCAATTAAATGACATCTTATTGAGCTGTATTTAGTACAAGTATAATCCATTCAAAATGTAAAGTTGAGAACAATGGGCTCCCATAGAAAGCCATTTCTTATTTTAGTTGATTGGTGGATAAATAATAACCACAGGATACCAGGAGAAACTTCCCGATTCTTCAAAATATTTTTGTGGTGTCGTTTCTGTCAAAGGAAGAACAATAAGGCAATTCCTCTAAATTGGGAAGCAGTCCCTGAGAGCTGAGTGTAACATTAGCTTAGATTTTTGAGATTAGAAGCTAGAGTGTTACTAGTTGATCTAAAATTGGTCCAACTACTACTGAATTATGGCTGGCATGGTTCAGAGGGAATTTTTTTTCCCTTTGACTTTTAGCTTATTTTAATTGCTGTCTTCATGGACTGGAGTGCAATCTCTGAACCATTTTCAATGCAAACATTGGGTTGGAAGTTTTAATTTCTTTCCCAACTGACTGTAAATATCGCTGAGTGGTTCTAGTTATCTTCTTTAGATCTCTTGTACGGTACTCATTTTGATTTCTTTCTTTCTTTTTTTTCAAAAATCTTTTTATTAATTTTCAAAATTACAAACTCAATAACAAAGTTGGTACAGAGATTGGAAAAATGTTCATCAACATATATAAAATGAATTTTAAGTAACACAGATATAAAAGACTTCCAAACTCATAATGAGATTAAACATTAAAAAAGAAATAAAAAGAAAATATATATATAAACAAAAAAAAACCCCAAAAGAAAAAAAAGAAAAAAAAACCCCAAGGAAAAAAAAACAAAACAGGGCTAGACCAACAGCTTATATCGAACATGTTCAACAATGTCATTAACTCTGCTCCTCTCCTCATATAATTCAAGTTTAGAAAAAAGATTCGGAAAGGTCAGATTACATCATATGAAAATGTTGCATAAAAGGTTTCCAAGTTTCTTCAAATTTAACCGAAGGGTCAAAAATATCACTTCTAATTTTTTCCAGATTTAAACTTAATATGGTTTGAGAAAACCATTGGAATGTAGTTGGAGGATTAGTTTCCTTCCAGTTCAACAAAATAGATCTTCTCGCCATTAAAGTAACAAAAGCTATCATTCGACAGGCTGAAGAAGACAAAGATCTATGTTCTACCATTGGCAATCCAAAGATTGCCGTAATAGGATGGGGTTTTAAATCAAAGCATAGAATTGTTGAAATAATATCAAAAATGTCTTTCCAATATTTTTCAAAAGTGGACAGGACCAAAACATATGAGTTAAAGAAGCCACTTCAGAGTGACATCTATCACAAGTAGGGTTTATATGGGAATAAGAACGAGCTAGTTTATCTTTGGACATATGAGCTCTGTGTACTACTTTAATTTGTATTAAGGTATGTTTAGCACATATACAAGAAGTACTAACTAATTGAAAAATTTTTTCCCATTTCTCTGTAGGTAGGGAAAGCTGAAGTTCCCTTTCCCATTCATTTTTAATTTTATCAGATATATCTGGCTGTAATTTCATAATTATATCATAAATTATTGCTATTAATCCCTTCTGCAAAGGATTAAAGCCTAAAATTTTATCAAGAGTGCCAGAAGGATTGGAAGTCGGAAAGGTAGGCAACGTAATATTTAAAAAATTTCTTATTTGTAAGTATCTAAAAAAGTGGAATCTAGGCAAATCAAATTTCTCAGATAACTGCTCAAAAGACATAAAGCAGTTATCCAAAAATAAATCACGAAAACATATTATGCCTTTCGTTTTCCATATCAAAAAGGCTTGGTCCATTACCGAAGGTTGGAAAAAAAAATTAGACCTAATAAGACTTGATAACATAAATTTATTCAGGCCAAAAAATTTACGAAATTGAAACCATATTCGCAATGTATGTTTAACTATAGGGTTGAAGATTTGTTTATTCAGTTTAGATAGTGCAAAGGGCAATGAAGTTCCTAAAATGGAGGCTAAAGAAAACCCTTGTACAGAATGGCCTTCAAGGTTTACCCAATGTGGGCTTGGAGTTATATTCCAATCTTGTGTCCAAAATATTAAGTATCAGATATTAATTGCCCAGTAATAAAATCTTAGGACAGGCAATGCCAAACCACCTTCTTTCTTAGATTTCTGTAAGTTTTTTTTACTTAATCTGGGATTTCTATTTTGCCATATATAAGAAGAAATTTTAGAGTCAATAATATCAAAAAAAGATTTAGGAATAAAAATCGGTATCACTTGAAATAAATATAAAAATTTGGGTAAAATAATCATTTTAATAGCATTAATACGGCCAATCAATGATAGAGACAAAGGGGACCATTTGGTAATCAGTTGTTTAACCTGATTAATTAATGGTAAAAGGTTGAAATTGAATAGATCCTTATGTCTCTTAGTAATTTTAACTCCCAAATAAGTAAAATAATCAGTAATCAATCTAAATGGAGAATTTCTATAAATAGGAACCTGCATATTTAATGGAAAGAGTTCGCTCTTACTTAGGTTCAGTTTATAACCAGAAAAGCTACTAAACTGAGCAAGCAAAGTTAATACTGCCGGAATAGATTTTCCTGGGTTAGAAATATATAATAGTAGATCATCTGCATATAGTGATAATTTATGAGTCTCATTTCCACGAGTAATACCAAATATATTAGGGGAGTCACGAATGGCAATAGCTAACGGTTCCAAAGCAATATCAAATAGTAATGGACTAAGAGGGCAACCCTGCCTAGTACCGCAAAATAAATGAAAGAAGGGGGATATTTGGTTGTTAGTAAATACTGAGGCCGAAGGGGTAAAATATATCAGTTTAATCCAGGAAATGAATATCGGACTAAAATTGAATTTCTCAAGGGTATTAAATAAATATGCCCATTCAACTCTATCAAAAGCTTTTTCAGCATCCGATGAAACGACGCATTCTGGAATTTTGGGTGAAGGCGTATAAATGATATTCATTAATCTCCTAATATTAAAAAAAGAGTAACGATTTTTAATAAATCCAGATTGATCAGCAGAAATAATTTGGGGTAATACATTCTCCGATCTCGTTGCCAATATTTTAGAAAAAATCTTAGAATGCACATTCAGCAAAGATATAGGCCTATAAGATGCACATTTCAGTAGGATCCTTATCTTTTTTAATTACGGAAATAGAAGCTCGATAGAAAGATTGTGGTAATTTACCTATTGAAGCTGCATCCCTAAAAACGTTACATAGCCATTTTGATTTCTAACTTGAGAAAAAAAAGCATTATTGTACTATTGCAGAAATAATAGGGCATCTACATTTTAGCTAGGTATGCGGATTAGTACAACTTTAAATGTCTTTGCCCTGTGACTAAACAGGGAAAATTGTTACTATTTTGAAAGGCAAAGTGTTTTGATCCTTGTGTTTTGGTTACAGGAACTTTCATCACAGAGTGGAAAGATGGGGCTGCAATCTGTGAGGCATTCTTGGAAAATGAGGAGTCTTTCTGTGCATTGGTGGAGAAGCTTGTGATGATTGCACAGTACTTTCAGTTTGACGGATGGCTGATTAACATTGAAAATCACTTGAGTGTGAGTAAAGTGATTTATTTTGTACCAAGGTTGCAAATGGGCTGGTGCCACTTTAAGCTAGGCACCAAGGAAAGGGATGCAGTCAGTGGCTGTTGACCAAAGATGACGACTTTGCTCTTAACTAGTATTTAATTGATGGCATTTTCTGTTCATTTAGTGCCAGGCATCAGATAAATGATGTGGAAGGTTTGTGCAGGGTTGTGTGGAAGATGATGCAGGTAGAGGGTGGTGATAATGGGTGCACGTTTTAACTTTGTTAGCTTACGGTAGCTGCCATCGTAATATGCAGCTGTGCAGACTATCAGAAGTAGAAATCCCTCCCAGGTTCGTACATAGAGATACAAGAAGACAAAAGCTAATTTTTAGTCAGGGTGAGCAATAGCTTGGTCAGTCACAACACAATTTTGAGAAGTTCTAAAGAAAGAAAAGAAATAAGAGGTTACTCGAGGGGAATTCGGAGTGTGAAATCAAGATGGCTGACACTGGGACAATGGAGGGAGGAAGGTGCTTATGAGGCCAGGAATGTAGGCTTTGGCTTAATGTATATGGAGTTGAAGGGAATTACAAAGCATTAGGGAGGTAGTAAGAGACAAGATGATAGAAGGTAAATAAGGAACTAACAATGAATGGCTTTGGGAACTGAATAAGAGAGAGGCTGTTTGATTTGTGAGGAGTTGAAGCTTAGGAAGTCTGGCCCTTGAAGCAGAGTAAAGGTTTCCTGCAGTGAGGGAGATGGAGTTTATTTTTTGGCTGCTATGCTGCGCCTTCCGGTAGTAGCACAGATTTCCAGGCAGATTGAGAGCAAGCTGCCTCAAAGCTTTATAGCCAAGGAATTATGTGCAGATGCCAAATGATAGGGTTTAAAAAAAAACACGATGCATAAATATTCTAGTTAACGATTTAACTATAAATATCTGGCTTCTGTCAACAAATAGGATGTTTGTATTTCAACTTGAGCTGGTGTTCACTCAAGAGTCTATTTTGTGCAGAAGGGTACGATGCTTTGTTCCTGTCTTGTTCCTGCCTGCAGTAGTCAGCTGAATTTCTTCCAGGATATTTTGAGTCGCTCTCTGGATTTTAGTCTCGTTGTTGCTCATGGTTGTCAATTGAAAGCTTTGCACTGCAGAGCAGATTTTTAAAAGGCAGTCAGTTTTATGGAAGGGGATGTTTATGATGCCATTAGTTTGGGAGGAATTGGTACTTTTATTTATAGTCTGTAGATTAGTTCTCAAAATACTGTGTGATTTGAAATAGTGACGGGAGGTATATTTTAAAAGAAATCAAACTGCTGGTTGAAATGCTAGACCCGGCTGTTGTTGCAGCTGTTGGATTCTGTTGTTTCGTTTGCTCTTGGTTTAAGCATTGTGCTTTATTTTGTGGGCTGGATGGAGGGATGTTATGGAATCATAGAAAGTGTGTCATAAGGCCATATGACATAGGAGCAGAATTAAGCCACTCGGGCCATCGAGACTGCCCTGTCATTCTGTCATGGCTGATTTATTACCCTTCGCAACCCCATTCTCCTGCCTTCTCCCCGTAACCTTTGACACGTTATAGGAGGCCATTTGGCCTGTTGTGCCTGCGCCATTTGCAAAGGAGCTACTCACTGTTATCTCACTTTTCATCACTAGATTGAAAGCCTTGCAGGAATGCACATAAAGCTACTTGTTTAATATGATGAGGGTCTTTGGGTCTGCTGCTCTATTGGGTAGTGTGTCCCAGATCAACACAATGCTCTGGCTGGGAAAAGATGAACTATTCTATCCTCTCATCCTTAACGATTTTACATCTTTGCATCGTGGCTTGTGACCATCAGCCAAGGGAACTTGGTCCTTCTCTATTTTCTCTATCCTGGCCCTGCATAATTTTATTCACCAATTACAGCTCCCTTTGGCTTTCTCTCTTCCTGTAAAAATAAATCCCATTCTGTCCAGTCTTTCCTTGGAGTTTGATGTCAAATGCCTTACCAAAATTCATGTGGATTGCAGCAACCACAATGACGTCATTGATCCTCCTTGTTACCCCAAAAAGTTCATTCTAGTTAGGCCGATGAGTCCACCCCTCTATAAATTAATGATGACTGTCCATGATAAATCTGTGCCTTTCTAAATGAAAGTTTCTACTTCAATTTGCTTTTAATTTGCAATTAAAAAGCAAAGAACTGTAGATGCTTGTACCTGAATCAAAACAGGAAATACTCATTAATATTGGCAGCATCAGTGGAGAGTGCACTTGTCCTTATCAGCAGAATCTTGGTCTCTTGCTCAGAGTGTTTGCAGATCTGTAGTATGCTCCTAATAATGTGTGATTACTCCTTTTGTTCTGTTCTTTACGACAAGCCAAATATCACTTTTTTTTTAGATTATGAAGACACGCAGTCCTCTTTTACTGTCATTTAGTAATACATGCATTAAGAAATGATACAATATCTCCTCCGGTGTGATATCACAAAACACAGGACAGACCAAGACTAAAAAAACTAACAAAACTGCATAATGATAACATATAGTTACAACAGTGCAACAATACCATAACTTGATGAAGAAGTCCATGAGCACAGTAAAAAGTTCAAAGTCTCTCAAATGTCCCACATCTCACGCAGATGGGAGAAGGAAGAAAACTCCCTCTGCCATGCCCGACCACAATCCGTCTCTGAGTCATCCGAAAACTTCGAGCCTCCGATCAGCTCTCCGACACCGAGTACTGAGCACCATCTCTGTCCGAACGATTCAACTTCAATCTCGGTCGCCAACAGCAGGCAAAGCTGGGGATTTTGAGGCCTTCCCTCCGGAAGATTCCCAACCGCTCAGTAACAACAGCAGCAAACTGGCGTTTCAGAAATTTCTCCAGGTGTTCCTCTGTCCTTTCACGTCTGTCTCCATCAAATCAGAATTGTCCACGGCTCCTATTTAACGGATACGATATCATTTTTCACCAGAGGGCTGCGCACACGTGGCGCGCTGCTCTCTCTCCTTCCGCCTATAATCCTTATAGGATATCATTTCTTTTACAGCTGTAATTATTATTTAAACTAATTCTGCCAGTATCTTCCGCCTTGCCTGTAAACCAAGATGGTAATCAGGTATGTCCTGCCCTCCTTTAAGCTAATTGTATTACAATGTGACTGGATCAAGTTCAAGCTTGCTGCCATTCAACGGTATGCATGTGTACCACCAAATGAAGTAACGTTCCTCTGGACCAAGGTGCACAAAACAGTACATATAACTCACGCACAACACTTAAGGTAATATTACCACAAATACTTTAACAAATAATAAAGTTTAAAAGGTAACCAGTATAACACTTCTGGCGCTTCGTACATGGTGAGACCTGGGTGCTGGCAGAGAGTTCAGTAGTCTTATGGCCTGGGGAGAGGAGCTGTTTCCCACCTTAACAGTCCTTGTCCTCATGCTGGGGTACCTCCTGCCTGATGGTAGATTATTGGACGGATGGAAGGGATTATTGACACTTGTAGTCAAGTGCCTTGCAATTCCCTTGCAGTGCCCTGGTCGAGGCACGCTCAATGGTTCTGCTGTAAAAATTAGTGAGAATGTGGGGAGGGGTGGCGGAGCCTCACTCACCTCTGTCTCCTCAGGAAGAGGAGACACTGCTGTGCTTTCTTGTCTAAAGAGGTGGTGTTGAGGGACCAATGCGATTGTCCATTATGAGCACTCCCAGGAACTTTGTGCTCCGAACGCTCTCCACGGAGGAGTTGTTTATGTGTAGTGAAGAGTGGTTAGTTTGCACCTTCCAATATCCCCTCTTTGATCTAGACCTTGTTGAGACTCAAATTGTTGTGCTCGCACCATTTAACCTGCCGCTCTTCCTCCTCTCTGTGTGCCGTCTCCTGGTCGTTGTCGATGGAGCCAGCCACTGCTGTGTCATCGGCGAATTTGGTGATTCTGTTTGAGCTGGATCTAGCAGTGCAGTCATGCGTCAGCAGCGTGAACAGTGGGCCGGGCTCGCAGCCCGAGGGGGTGCCGGTGCTGTGCGTGATGCAGCTTGGGGATAGAGCGAAGTGCGAATGTTAGTCGTGAAGGCTACAGTCCAGGAATTGGTGAAGGAGGCACAAATCAAAAGCATCTGCAGTCTCTGTTGTGTCAAAAGAACAGAAGCTGTTTTCTCTTTTATTTTGGTGAAGGACCATTGGCATGCCTTGCAGCATGGTGCTTATTGTACATGTCAGCTGTAGCTCAATTGGTAGAACTTGTGTTTTAAGTCAGCAGGCTATTTGTTTAAGTTCCACTCTGGAGACTAGAACTTAAAAACTCAGACTGTCACTCTAGTGGAGATCTGAAGGAGTGCAGCACTCTTGGATGTGTCGTCTTTTGGTTAAGATGTTACATTTTTCATTGTACGTTAAAAAAAATCTAACCCTAATTGAAAGAGGTATAAAATATTCATGCCCCATGCCATTGCAAGTTTTTATCTCTCAACCAGCATTACAGACTACATCGTCACTACATGGAAGGATGTTTTGTGCAAATTGGTTGCCATGTTTGTGACACTGAGAATATTAGCTGCATCTCAACAATACCTCCATGTTTGTAAGTTGCTCTGTAACACTCTGTAGAGGACATGAAAGGTACAATATAAATGTATTCCTTTGTTTCTACTAAGCACAGTGACTTGTTATAAGGTTTGGCTCAGTAGTTTTCACTGTCAGCACTGAGTCTAAAAGTTAGGGATTAAATTCCCACTTCAGTAACAAGAACACATGATCCTTGCTGGCATGCAATGTTGAGCTATTGGTAGGCTGATCTTTCAGCTGAGATATGGAACTCCTGGAGAGGGAGAGTTTTGAAGAAAAATTGCTGTCCGACTGTGCTGCTATAATTTATCTCCCAGTTAGTGAGATACGTGTCTAAGTAATTTAAAATAGATTATTTGGTCATGTATCTCAATGCTGGTTGTGTGAGCTAGCTGCTGCATTTCTTGCATTAAATTAGTTACTCTGCAATCTAAAAGATTGAAAGTTTTGATAGTGAAAGAAAGTACAAAATAACCCAAATACTTTACTGTGTTTATTTAGACATGAAACAATGGATGGGCGATTAATTACTATGCCTTTTGAATTGTGCCCAAGTTTGCTGTGAAGTTGTGTACAGTCTAGTGGTCTCAAACTTGAACTTGCTGTACAATTTTAATCGACTTTTTACCTATCAAAATCCTTGGTGAATAAGAATTAGAATTTTTAGAAAAGACCTTTAGTGCACTGAACCTGAATATAGCAGGCAAATGGATTTAGTTCAGTTCATTCCTGACCTTTTGAATGATGGAGTGACCTTTTGATCCATTCTTTCTGTTTCTTGAGCTGTTTTCAATGCTGGCATTTCAGGATTGGATTCTAGCACTGCATATCTGTTTGATGTTAATGAATATTTTTACTTGTGCTTTGAAAACTCATCCTGTTTTATGTTGTCCGTTAGTTCTTTGTGTGTGTCACTGAAAGAGAAAAATAAGTAATTGTTTCCTAGTTGACCCACTGAGTTCCACCAGCAGATTTGTTTGTTGCTTCAGATTCCTGACCCGATGGGTTTTCTCCCCCAGCAGATTGTTTATTGTTCCAGATCCCAGCATCTGCAGTGGCTTGTGTGGCTCTAGTTGCTTCCTTATTTGGAATCTTTGCATCTCGATCTTTGATCTCCCCAAATTAATAGTCTGCAGGCAATCATGACCCAAATTGAGTTCTACAGCATTAGCAATTTCTGTTAGAATGAATTGCGTGTCCCAGAGTTCATGATTGCCATTCTTTCCCTTACTGAGCAGTGACTGGTATTATTATAATGCAGTCCAATAAAATAAAAATACTGATTAAATGGATATCAAATAGTCTCCAATCACACTGACAGTCATAACAGGTCTGAGTAGAAATTTTACACATAGGGATACAGCAGACCCAATTACATTTTAATAACTGGAATTTTGTTTTAATAACTGTGCCACTGTTAGCTCAGCTTGTGTTATTTACCAGAGGTGTCATTTATTTTGAAAGTCTTGGCGTCCTTGTTTAATAGGAGTCCCACTTGAATGGCGAGGGTGGCGGGGTGGAGTTGCCAAAGGAGGTGCATGCACGGTGCTCATTCCCTCCGCCTGCGTGTAGGTCATCTTTGGGCAAGGTGCAGTACCTGCTTAGCGTCCCTCCCCCACTGATCAAGGTCACGTGAAGCCATAGGAGCAGGTGGTGGACGGTCGTACCAGCAGCTGTCACGTATCACAAGTCCTGGTTATGCGGCCACTGACGTTAGGCAGACAACCTCTGAAGAGTATTGATAATGGCTGGGGTCACCTGTCTTCTAAAGACACTGCCCAGAAGAAGGCAATGTCAAACTATTCTGTAGAAAAAAAATTGCCAAGAACAATTATAGTCATAGACCATGATCACCCATGTCATACGACGTGGCACATCATGGTGACAATGATCTGTACTTTTATTTTAAAAAGCTACCTGGTCATTACAAAGTTCAAAGTAATTTTATTATCAGAGTATGTATATGTCGCCATATGCTACCTTGGGACTCATTTTCTTGCAGGCATTCACAGTAAAACAAAGAAATACAGTAAAATCAATGAAAATCTACACACAAAGACTGACAAATAACCATTGTACAAAAGAAAAAAGACTGCAAATATATATATAAAAAAAATAGTACTGAGAGCATGAGTTGTAGAGTCCTTGAAAGTGAGTCAGTCGGTTGTGGAATCAGTTCAGACTTGAGGTGAGTGAAGCTATCCATGCTGGTTCAGGAGCCTGATGATTGTACGGTAATAACTTTTCCTGAACCTGGTGGTGTGGCACCTGAGGCTCCTGTACCTCCTTCCCAATGGCAGCAGCGAGAAGAGAGCGTGGTCTGGACGGTGGTCACTCTTGATGGTGCATGCTGCTTTCTTATGGCAGCACAACTCGTAGATGTGCTTGGTGGCGAGGGCCTTGCCTGTGGAGTATCCACCACTTTTTGAAGGCTTTTCCAATCTTAGGCTTTGATGTTTTCGTACCAGGCCATGATGCAACCAGTCAGGTTACTCTCCACAGTGCATATATAAGGAAGTTTGTCAAAGTTTTAGATGACATATTTAATCAGCCCAAACTTCTAATTAAGTAGAGGCATTGGCGTGATTTCTTTCTAAGGACACATGCTGGTCCCAGGACAGATCCTCTAATATGAAAACACCGAGGTATTTAAAGATACTGGCCCTCTGCACCTCTAGTCTTCTAATGAGGGCTGGCTCATGTATCTCTGGTTTCTTCCTCCTGTGGTCGATAATCAGCTCTTTGGTCATTTTGACGAGAGAATCCAAAAGGTTAATTTAAAAATAATGCTGTGCTATGCGATACGGCAGTCAATGTTCTACAGCAGAGCTGTTAATGGAGAAACAACGTTCCATGCTGAGAGCTCCTCTGCCTTGCTTATCTCATTGCCTGTTTGGAATGAGACAAGTCTGCAGTACACAGTGGGTGCATAAACTTGAATAACAAGAAACAAATCTGATGGCCCTTGTGATGCATCAATTACATTATTTTCCCTTCTCAAAGCTTTCACTACTTTTAAATACCCAGAAGTATACTTGAAGTTCAAAAATGTAATAGGAAGTCTTGAAATCCATTCTTGGTTCAGGCAGATATAATTGTGCAGCAAGGGAGGTCCTAGTGAATTTAAGGTACAAAGTTGCACACTTTCAATTCCAAAATATTTAGTATCCTTAAGAAACCAATGAAGTCAACTAAGAGATTACCATGCATGTCTAATATGATTTTTTTTCCTACATATTTCAGCCCACTGCAGTAAAGAATACGCCCAAGTTTCTTCGTCATTTACGCACCAGGATGCAGCAAGCTGTTCCTTGGAGCCTGGTTATCTGGTACGATAGTGTGCTGGAGACTGGTGTTCTTCAGTGGCAGAACGAGCTGAATGAGCAAAACAAGTAAGTGGGAATCATCTGTATAATAGTTAACTTGCTACTGGAATAGTATTTGATCATTATCTTGTACAAGTGTTCCAATAGTTCTAAATTCTGTCCGACCTATCCCTACTTGCAGAAATCAATTTTGATTTTGGCCTGGATCAAAATGCATCATGATCTGCACAGGGCATTGTACAAAATATCAGATCATGAGGCATCGGAGCAGAGTTAGGCCATTCAGCCCATCAAGTCTGCTCCGCCATTTGATCACGACTGACCCATTTCCCTCTCAACCCCATTCTCCTCCCTTCTCTCCATAACCTTTCATGCCCTGACTTTCAAGAATCCATCAACCTCCACCTTAAATACACTCAATGACTTGGCCTCCACAGTTGTCAGTGGCAACGAATTCCACAGATTCACGGCCCCCAGTTAAAGAAATTCCTCCTTGTCTCCGTTCTCAAGGGACGCCCCTCTATTCTGAGGTTGTACCCTCTGGTCCTAGACTCCCCCCACTACAGGAAACATTCTCTCCACATCCACTGTGTCTAGGCCTTTCAATATTCAGTAGGTTTCAATGACATTTCCCCCCTCATTCTTCTAAATTCCAGCAAGTACAGTGAATTAGGGCTTGATAAAATAAGATTTTTGGTTGTGTTATCCAAGATTTTGTATGCTGATTCAGTTTTGGTGGGGTAAACCAAGCAAAACCTCTGCAAAGTCTGAGTTGTGTGTTCTGGGAAATCCCCCTGCATTGAAAGAGTGAAGCATGGAATACCTCACAATGGCATCCATTGATTTGCAGCCTATATCTAGATGTACCTGCTGGGATTTTTATTTGTCCAGTGAATTTAATAAGCTACTTGCACAGAAATAGATTTTGAAAACATCTATGGAGTCTAAATCAGTATGCCATGAAGGGGACCTCTCTAGACAGGTTAAGGTAGGTTCTCTAAATATATTATTTATCTGGCTTTCCCATTTGAACTAGATAGTGGATATGGAGAGGATGTTTCCTATCGTGGGAGAGTCTAAAGACCAGAGGGCACAGACTCAGAATAGATGGACGTTCATTTAGAACAGAGATGAGGAGGAATTTCTTTAGCCACAGGGTGGTGAATCTGTGGAATGCATTGCCACAGACGGCTGTAGAGGCCAATTCAATGGATATATTTAAAGCAGAGATTGACAGGTCCTTGATTAATCAGGGCATCAAAGGTTAAGGGGAGAAGGCAGGGGAATGGGGACAAGAGGAATAATATATTAACCATGATGGAATGGTGGAGCAGATCCGAGGGACTAACTGGCTTAATTCTGCTCCTATGTCTTATGGTCTTAAGCAACTCAACAGTAACAGCTTTTACTACCTATACCTTTTCTCTAGCAGCCTGATCTCATCCAGCAAGCCTTCCCAAAGCATTGATTATAAATTCCCCATGCATGCACTCAACTTAACAGCCATGCAGACCAAAAATCGGTTCAAACCCCTAATCTTTCTACTGCAGACCTTGGGAATGGCTCCAGGCCTGTTTGGTTTCTTTTGCCTACTCTGTATTGTACTACGCAGTGCACTCAACTCATACAGCAAATGACTGTTTTCTGTCCTGAGCGTTTAACAAAATAAGCCTTTTGACAGCAGCGGTTTAGGAGTGTAGCGGTAAAACAAATTGAAAATCAAAACAGAACAATTGCTGCTTGCCTGCGACTGTCCGAACTTTTATCCCTGTGTGGCGCTTCCACAGCTCAAATAATTGCTCCAAAAGTCGAGCCCTTTATTAACAATTAGCAAACGCACAGTTAAGCATTATTAAGTGTTATCTCAGCGGTCAGCAAAAGATACGACCTCTGTTGATCCCAATCTAGTAATTCCACAAAATAAGCAAGAATACATAACCTATTCCCTTCATTTTTACCAATCCCCCACTCATGTGGCTAGTTACTATAAGAAACGTGCAACACAGAATGCAAAGCAGGTAGAGAACGTATACGTGGCTCCGACAAAGAGCAATATTTTTGTTCAGCTTCTGGACCTTTGTAAGAGGTGATTGCTTGCGGAAATAATTTATAGTACCTAGGGCATAAGTACAATAATTGAGGCAGAGAGTCTGTCACAATACCCCTGTGTTAATAGCTGTGATCTTCAGAATCTCTAAGAGATTGAGCAGAATTATACAGTCACTGCTGTGAAATCTACACTATATTCCTTCAGCTGCATTGAAGAAACAATATGAGTATTAACAATTTAGATAGATGAGGCACAGTTCTTAATAGCAAAACCAGATTACTGTTAAGGTTGAGCAGAAAATTAAAAAAAAGACTAGAAGAATGGTAGTTTGAAAAAAAGAATGGTTTTATCACATTAATCTTGTAGAGTAGTACGGTGTGGGTTGTTTCAAAGGGGATTGTGTTTCAAAAACTGATTGGACTTTGCACGATTGTACTTTTGGTGCTCCAGACATTTTATTTCTTGTTTAGAGTTTTCTTTGATTCCTGTGATGGTATTTTCCTGAACTATAACTGGACGGAGCAGCATCTTGAGCGAATGACGGCACTGGTGGAGGGTCGTCAAGCTGACGTCTATGTTGGAGTTGACGTGTTTGGCCGAGGAGATGTTATAGGAGGAGGGTTTAAAACCAATCGGGTAATGCTTATTTTAGAGTTCTATTCCAACGTCTTATTTAACTTTCACCCAGCCATGTCCCTATTTTTAACAGTATTTGAAAAAATGTCCTTATATTTGAATGAATTTGCAAACTAGACATACAAATATCTGATTTGTATGATTTGCTACACACATCAGAAAAAAATGTGCCAGTGGTCTTATAGTATTTTTATATTCAAAGATGCTTATTTCAACTTGACATTCTGTATGACTTAATGATATGAACCTTGGTCTTTTTGTTTTTTTGTGGCTATCTGTAATTTATATTAAAATTTCAAAGTAAATGTTATCATCAAAGTACACATATGTCACCATATACAACCCTGGGATTGGTTTTCCTATCGGCATACTCAGCAAATTTATAAAATATTAACCATAATAGGATCAATGAAAAATTGACTAGAGTGCAGAAGGCAGCAAACTATACAAATGCAAATATAAATAAATAACAATAAGTAACAAGAACATTAGATAATGAGATAAAGAGTCTTTAAAGTGAGTTAATTGGTTGTAGGAACATTTCAATGATGGGGAAATGAATGTAGTTATCTCCTTTTATTCAAGGGCCTGATTGTTGAGGGTAGTAACTGTTCCTGAACCTAGTGGTGTGAGTCCTGAGGCACTTGCACTTTCTACCTGATTGCAGCAGCAAGAAGAGAGCACAGCCAGGATAGTGGGGTCTCTGATAATGGACACTGATTTCCTACAAAAACATTTTGTGCAGATGTGCTCAATGTTTGAGAGGGCTTTGCTCATGATGTACTGGGCTGAATCCACTTCCTTCTGTGGGATTATCGTATTGCATTAACAATAATTTAATTTTATTGTTGTTAAGTAATTGACAATTTATTGCAAAAGTCTTGGCATTGATCTTTGGACTGTGTTTTATTGAAGTTCTGTTAGACTATCTAAAAGGGACTTTAATCAAGAAGGTGGTGATGTGGCCTCTGATTTTAACAATTGTATAGAATATACAAACTTAATTTGGGGTCATCATGGAATTGATAAGTTTTCCAATCATAGGTCCTTACTTACCTTTTGTGCCCAAGTAAATAAAATGCTGGAGGTCCCTTTTGTTTTGAGAATATTGATGTTAGTTTTTTGCTGCCCTCTGCTGTTGTGCCACTGTAATGAGACAGACAGAAATCTGTGCCTTTTTCAATCCAAAATCCACAGATGATCCTGCGTATGTGCCTTTAATGAATGTAAGAAGCTGTCACTGAGCACTGCTGACATTTTTCATGTTCAGAGGTTGAAGCAAAGTTTTTTTTTGAGGGAGATTATTGAAAGTTGAGAGACTGGCAGAAGAAGATTTAAGAGTTTAAGCAGGATTATGAAACGAAAACGATTCTGTGATGTACAATATGTAAAGTATTGTGTATGTGATGCCAAAGTATAAACAAAATCAACTGGAGGTTTGTGGGGCTGAATTCTGGCAGGTGAACTTTTCCGGAATAAGTTGTTCTTGTAAATAGGTTTATATGTCCTAAGCCACATTGAGAAAGAATTAGTTGGAGGTAGATTTTATGCACTGCCAAATTATTACCTTATAAATCAAAAGTATTGTAGATGTTGGAAATCTGAAATAAAAACAAATCGCAGGAAGCACTCAGATCAGGCTGCATTTGTGGCAAAACCATCATAGTTAACATTTCAGGTCAGAGATCCTTCACCAGGACCAGAAACATTAACTCAGGTTTTCTTGCTGCTGCCTGACATGTTGACTATTTCCATCACTTTGTATAAATATTGCATGATGGAAAGTTTGGAAGGATATAATTCTTTTCTGCATTGAATATAACTTTTGATATAGTTTCATGACTTTACATAAAACTTATTTTACATTAAATTTATTTGACCATAAAGATCAGATTTGGGGAGCAAGATCAGTCATAAGGAGAAAACATTTTGCCAGTCACTTTCACGTCTAACTACCGTTTATAATACTTTTTACTCAGCAAAACATCCCAAGATCCATTACAGTAAATTGGGTACTAGAAAACAATGGGATAATCAAAAGCTTGTTCAAAGAGGACCTTTAACTTGTCTTCAATGAGGAAAATGTAAAGGCTTATGGTTGTAATTAGACTTTCAGAGCTTATTGTGGAGATGGGGGTGTTGCAGGGTATATACTGAGTATAATTGAGCCAAGTATCAAACCAGGAGACAATAAAACATTTTCATTATGAATGTGAAAAGATGCAATTAACTACTATGGTTGATAAATGTCTTTTTGATAATGTCTTGTTGAAGCAAATTAGTAGTTGAGATGATTTGTGTCGACTTAAAAGTTGCATAAATATTCAGCTGTTGTCACGATGCAGCAATGAATAGAGGCTCTGCCTGCCTCTTCGTGTATTCAGGTTGTATGAAAATGAATGCCAAAGCACGGATGTTGCTGGTACTTGTTTCACCTAATTTCATCTCTTATCTTGAAACAAAAAGGGAACTGATTAACATCCTGTGTGTGAGCCACTGCAGTCTGATAGTGGCTGTATAATCATGTATAGTTTCAAACCGTTATCTTGCATATCACTTGCTAATGTTCAGAGATATTTCAGAGTTACCCGTTGGGCAAAGATTCTTTTAGGGAGTATACCATAATTAATATTAACTAAACTTTGGGTCTATATTTGTGATGAATTTGCAAAGGTGGGCTGCCTGATCAAGTACCAGTTGTAACTGGCACAATAGCTCTCATCACTCTGGGTATTGTACACTTCTCTAGGAAGATGTGTGCAGACCGGTCCTGCTCTCTCTCTTTGCCTTTGAGGAGCTGGACCTGTGCCCACTTTGGGCAGGTGTAGGGACTGGTGTGGTCATTTGATAAGAGGTTCAGTCTGGAGAGAGACTGGCCTTTGGTCTTTGTGGTTGCAAGGAGAAATTGGAAATGGGGAGGGATTGGAGCCAGAAGATTGGGGAGTGTGGTCTACAGGTATTGTAGATCATTGTAATGGATGGGTACAATGTTGCATGGCTTTGAGATAAGTAGATGTTAGGCAGGGATAGATGTTTGGGTAAGTGATAGTCCCTAAGAAACCTCTAGGCGTTCTAGTTCAGTGCTGTTTGAGTAAGACCGAACAGAAACTGGAAGTGACTGATGAAGGGTGCCACTAAGATTGAAACATGATTGTGATTATGTAACATTTAAAATATATTGTTATTCGATTGGATGTCCTGGCATTTTTATTCAAGTATTCATTGTATGTATTGCTTTTGTTTCAAGTTGTACAAACCCTGGCTTAATTTTGCTTTGAGGATATCTAGTGCTAAGGATAATTTATTTGACTTTGAAAAGAATATTCGGAACTTCCATTGAAAGCTTCTAATTCTCAGTGTTTCTTATCTGATATTTTTAACAAAGTATTTTTAAGATAATTTGTATTCTATTCCAGTCCTTTGAGCTGATTCGGAAGTACAATTTCTCAGGGGCTATATTTGCTCCTGGATGGGTTTACGAGACTCTGGATAAGGAATGCTTCCATCAAAACCAACTGAAGTAAGTTTTGAATTACAGAATCTATGACTAATATTACTATATTTATAGATGATAAGTTCTTTTAAAACCTGCACATCTACACAAATGGTATTTACTTCTCAACATCACTTGCAACTTTATGATAGGTAGCTCGGATTCAATAGTGGGTAAGGCAGAGTAGACATGCTGGAAGTAAGCCACTTACTGGGTTTAGGAAGAGGGAGAAATCGATAGGATTGGTGGTTTTCCTATCAAATATCAACCACACTCTCTCATTTATGAAACATCTTAAAAACTTAATTGATAGGCATTGGATTTTTACGGTCTGGGAAACACCTTGGGCATTTATGATATTAATATGTAAGTTGTCATAGATCAACTGAATTGATCATGTTTTTTAATTTGGTATCTGTTGCCTCTCTAGGTTCTGGAGTTTGTTAATTGAGTACTTGCCCACTCACAGCATCTGCACACTACCCCTTGTCACATCATTTTGTCAGGGCTTCGGGAAGAATATTTACAGGAATGGAGAGGTAGGATTTGAATGAACCACTTAATGGTATAGATTTCACTCTCTCACACTGTGTGTACAGTTTTCAGTATCGTCACAGTGAGATTATTAATCTCAGTTCCAATTCACCTGCTCTCACTATTTTTCCTGAATGTGTTCATCTGAGCCATGGTGATAAAATCTCTTGCTTGGTCTTCTGCTTTTTGAGCTCTATCATCTATGAAGTGCTGCTCATGTATTATGAATTGTTACCTCTGCCGCACCTGAATGTGAAAGTGGATAATGGGTGAAGAGACTTCTAAGTAGATTGCTCTTGGTAGTGACCATCGTCAATGTGTTGTGCTTCACTCATCCTGATTAATTAAGAATAGTCTAATTGATATATTCCTAGCTTGAGTCCTGTCAGTTTGAGATGATTAGGAAGGATGTCTCCTTTAAATGCTTACAATCCAAGTTTTTATGTTCATTTGGCTGTTTCTACTACTGTCTCAGTGATAACACCAGCTCTCTCCAATATGTTGATGGTGGGAGATGTTGTTGTTGGTGCTATTATGAGACTGATGCAGAGAAGATCATTATCTGACTCTAGTGCATCGTGTTATCAGCAACTTGTCTGTCCATACTTTGTCCTGAGCCTGCTGCAAGTTGCCGCAGGATATTTAATTTTTAAAGGAACTGCGGATGGAGCTTTACGTGGTAGAATCATTAATGTTGTGAGGTGCAGAGGGATCTGGTGACCCAGTGTATAAATCACCAAAGGGCTGTATGTAGGTACTACAATTGTTTAGTAAAGTTAACAATAAGGGAGACATAAAGGACTGCAGACTGGAATCTGGAGAACGTTCTGCAGGAGGAACTTACTGGGTTGAACAGCATCTACGGCGGGAGGGGAGGGGTGGATGAGGACGGTGGAAACTCTGTATTAGTCTTGAAGATCTACCTGCAAAAGGCATGTAATTCTGAGAGAACATTGGGTAGGGTTAGCTCGTAGGTGCTGGAGTTTAGAAGAGTGAGAGGAACTTGTTTGAAACATGAGGGGTCTTGAGAAGGTAAATGCTTCCTCTTGGGTAGAACCCAACACTTGGGATCGCCCTTTCTTAAGATAAATGGTTCACCCAATTAAGGTAAATTATTCTTTTCCTGAGAATCCCGAGAGTTTGAAAGTTCTTTAAAGTTCAATGGAAATCTTTGAGTATTTTTTGATATGGATAAATACTTAATAAGCAAAGGGTGAAAGGATACTGGGGTAGACAAGAATATGCTTGCAATTGGAGGAATTGACTAAGTGACAGAGCAGGGTTGAGGGGCCAGGTGGCCTATGTTTCTAATTTATATGTTCATTTGTAATCTTTAGTGTCCAGCTTTGTTCATGACCTCATAATAGTGAAAGGTCATGTATGAAACATCTGGAGATAACCGATTATGAACTGTTTTCAGTGTCTCCACAGTAGAGTTCTCCACAGCATGTCTCACAGCAGAGACATAATAGTTAGTCTCTGAAAATCATGCCTATGCTTGTTAAACTCTGATATGGGTTAAGTTACTGAAAGGTGTTTTTCTTGACCCCCTTCTGACCTATAATTGACAGACCGCTATCTTGATGTTAAGGATAGTTTTTCTCATCCTACAACTTTAGATGCAGCAGAGACATGTGTTTGGTTTGAGAACAGATGCTGTACTTTTGCGCCAAACTAAAATAGGTTAGTTTTATCTGCGTAAGGCATAGTTTTAATGTTCTAACAATGCACGTCACATGCACCATAGGCATTAGATGCCTCTTTCATTTATTTAAGAATTTATTTTCTTAAGATTACTTTCAAATTAACATTAAAGGCCATCTGCAAACACTATTTAACCTAATGGGGATCTAACACACTAGGGATCCATTGATAGTCGGTTGTAAGTACTCCTCAATCATAACTATCTGTTTGATGATCGGGATTACACCCTTGTTTTATTTAGGACTATATGGGGCATCAGAGTTATTCTTCTACTTACCTGAATATTTTATTGCCTCATGTGAAAATAATTCTGCTCATTATAATTTTTCTCCTCCCATCATTACTCTGACTAGAATGGCTCAAGAATGATTATTGCTAAATGAATATCCAATAAGTGCAAACGAGCAGCATTCTTTTCAGTTTTCATGTATCAGATCTCAACCTGTGATGTTAAAAGGGTTATATAAATTGCCATTAAATGTTTCAATAGAGACAGTACCATCTAGATTAAGTTTAAATATTGACGATAAGAAGAAAACTTTTGGCACCCCGACTCAGAATGAGGGAAGGATACCCAAGTGGCAAGTCACAGAAATAATAGCAGTTGTTAAATATTTCTTTTATAAATATTCCATGCAGTATTTCTTCCTTGGGGAATACTTCTAAATTTAAGAAAGTTTTGTTGAATGTGCAAAATACCAAATTTCAGAGCAAGCTGAGATCTCTGCAACCTGCAGGCTAAGCATAAATTAGTACGTTGACTTACCAATGTAATTATCCAAGATCCCCTTATTGTATTGCTGCATATAATGTGGAGTGACTTCAAAGACATTATCTCATGTTTGAATTCGGATAACTTAACAAGGGATCAATCTAACGAACCAGATCCTTTGATGTGATAATAAATCTGTACTCTTTTCTTGCACTCTGATATTTTTATATCTTTATTGGACACTTGCACAAATTAGATTAGATTGGTTTAAACTCTCAGAGTAAACAGTGACCATGGTAGTAATAAATATTAACAATAAATGCAATGACAAGCACAAAACAGCAAGATGGTAATATTGTAGTGCAAAAAGAAATGCTGGAGTGACAATAATGGAATAACTGGAAGAGAAGGAATTAAGAATCTGAGAAGTTGGCAGCAACATGTGAAGATGGGGGTCAGAAGTCTGATGGCAGTGGGGAAAAAGCTGTTCTTGTCTGGACGTCCAGGCTTTCAATCTCCTAGAACGTAGAAGATAGAAAATGAAAGGATATGGCTCCTTGACAGTACTGATCCCTTCCTAAACCAGCACATCGCAAAGAAGGACTGGATGGAAGGAAGTGACCAGATTGTGATGGACTGGGCTGCGTTTACCACTCAAGCAACACACACAAAATGCTGGTGGAACGCAGCAGGCCAGACAGCATCCACAGGAAGAAGCACAGTCAACGTTTTGGGCCGAGACCCTTCATCCGGACCTCGGCCCGAAACGTTGACTGTGCTTCTTCCTGTGGATGCTGTCTGGCCTGCTGCATTCTACCAGCATTTTGTGTGTGTTGCTTGAATTTCCAGCATCTGCAGATATCCTCGTGTGTGCGTTTATTTCTTGATAGTTCTAGTGGTCGAGGCAGTGCAGTTGCTACACTGGGCTGAGAGGCAACTTTTCAGGATACGTTCTACAGTGCGTCTGTAGCAGTTTGCGAGAATTCTTGTGGACAACCAAATATTCTCAGGCCCAAGAAAACATATACAGAATGCTGATATACTTTTTTGATGACTATTTCAGTGTGAAGGAGCCAGATGAAGATGCTGGTGATATGGAACTTGAAGCAGTTGACAATCTTCATTAGCAGCTCTGTTGATGAGGTGTTTACCCATCCCACCCCATCCGTGTTGCTGATGTTAAGGGCTAGGGTGTTGTTCTTTCACCATGCTACAAGGTTTGCCATTCCTTTCTTGATTCAGTTGCATTATTGTTGTTAATCCAGCAGATGTGGTGTATTGGCAAACTTAAAGAGTGAGTAGAACAAAGGATTGAGCACGCAACTCTGGGGAGCATCATTGTCGAGGATCAGGGTGAAATTTTAAGCAAAACACATAAAATACCGGAGGAACTCAGCAGGTCAGGCAGCATCTATGGAAATGAATTAACAGTTGACGTTTCAGGCAGTGACCCTTCTTCGAGACTGAAAAGGAAGGGGGAAGATGCCAGACGAAAGGAGGAAGGGGAATGAGGATAGCTGGAAGGTGAGAGGTGAAGCTGGGGAGGTTAGATGACATTCTAACCAACTGAAGCCTGCTGGTTAGGATGTTTAGAAGTTAGTTGCAGATGAGGGTCCAAGGCCAAGGACCAGAAGATTAGAGATGATCCTGTTTGTTATTTTGGTGCTGAACATTGATCAGAATTCAATGAATATCATATCATTCTGAAATGAGTATTTTGATTGTTGAGGTACAAGGGAGATGATGTCCTCCTCAGACTTATTTTCCTTCTACACAAAATGCAAGGGGTCTAGATTGTCTAGACAGCAAACATTTGAAAATACCTCTTTATACAGTATTATAAATACTATTTTCGAGTATCTGTGTGCTATTTAAAAGCAGCAAAATTTTTTTTAAAATGCATATTTAAGACTGTCTTCATACGTTTGATGCTTGGTGACTTGAATTTTACTTGTTTTTACCTGTTTTAATCCAAACACAAGAGTGTGTCGCAGCACTTTCATGTGCAAGTAGTTACTCAGTGATAGAACTTATCCCCCTGACTTAGAAGGTTGTGGACACCATGCTGACTCGGGAAGCACAGGAGTCTAGGCTAGGACTCCTATACAGCAGTCAGATGAAATGTTAAGATAAGGCACTCTCCATTCCTTCAAGCGAATGTTATAATATGTGACACACACTTTCGGGAAAGAGCATGGGTTGGGGTGTAGTGGGGATGGGCTTTCCTGGAGCTCTGGCCGATTATCTTCAACAGTTATCACTAGCTGGACATGTAACCCATCTCTCTTATTCAAGTCTATGTTTATTTCTGAGAAATACCTAGTTAATGTGAGTTGTCCCAATGTCAACTCAGTACTACGAGATCTTTTTATACTGGGAGGTTATTCAGTCATAGTTAGACTAGTAGTTGACTCATTCAGTATTGCCTCAACTTCTGAGAACTTGAAAATTTCTCTTCCAAGGTTGCTGCTTTTCTTACATTACAACTGTGTTTATACTTTCTAACCTTAATTGGCCATAAAGCACCTTGGGACTGGCTTGAGGTTTTGAAAGACTCCAAATAAATGCTGGCTTGTTTGCTTTTGCAGTGAAGGTATTCCTTATGCTCTGCTGTGGGTATGATTGAAAATGATCTGGAAAATGAACACATTGGCTGAGATTACAAGAAAACAGCTTAATGATTTAACACGTTTATGTTTTAAGTTTAGCCAATATAAATTGGAATTAAGTGCTTATTTTGCTGAAAAATTTCTGTTAACAATCTGTATTAATTATCACTGTCATTTTCTGCAGGTGGAGACCACTGGAAATTGGCTGAATCTAAGCACTCAGGAAATTCAACCTTTATTTGTTGATCAGCAGCCGGATCAAGTTGATGGTCCAGTGAAGACCTACGGGTGTTCAGAAGATGCCTGGAATGGAGGATGCAGTTTGGTAATTAAGGGGTTAATCCCTAGTACCAGGCCGGAAGTATCTGTAAGGTTAGCGCATGTACAAATATTTATAGATTTATTGGTTTCTTAACATCTTTTTGTTGCCAAGGCCAGGTTTGTGTCTGATAAATCCCTGAGATAATGCGTTATTCTGGCGCTCTCTTAGCACTTTGTGCTCTTATACTGGAAAATGAATCAGTCAATAGCTGGCATGGCACTTAACTCTGCCTTAGCATCTCAGAATTTGGCAATTTTTCCAAATGTAGGTCGTGATGTAATTTTCTTTCAGTTCCATTTATAAAATATTTATGCTGTTTTTGATAGCTAGAAGCAAATCA
Source organism: Mobula hypostoma (assembly GCF_963921235.1). Taxonomy (NCBI): domain Eukaryota; kingdom Metazoa; phylum Chordata; class Chondrichthyes; order Myliobatiformes; family Myliobatidae; genus Mobula; species Mobula hypostoma. Next base: position 33,709,043 of record NC_086118.1, on the reverse strand, counting down.
TTGAGTTTAGACCACTTTCATCAATGATTGCAGCAGACGTGCACCCTTTACTTGATATTATAAGACCTTCTAGTGTATCATTGCATTTTCTTTGGTAAAGGGGAAAGAATTTGTAGTTTGGCCAATATCATGCTTATAGCAATTTGCTGGACAAATTTTCCTTTGAATCTGGCTGGGTAATTTTTATTTTTAATTTCGGAGATACAGCACGGTAACCGGCCCTTCCGGCCTGATGAGCCCTTGCTGCCCAAGCACCAATTAACTTTGTATTGTGGGAGGAAACTGGAGCATCCCAAGGAAACCACGTCATCAGGGAGAATGTACAAACTCCTTACAGACAGTGGCAAGAATTGAACCTGGGTCACTAACACTGTGAAGTTTTACTACGGTACGTGCGGCCCCAATTGTGTATCCTCAGGTCGAGTTGATTGCCAAGTTGGCTTTGAGCTCTTCTTTTCATTGCTGAGTACATTGAAGGCTCAGGTGAAAAAGAATATTCTTTTCTTCCCATTGTTCATCAAGTCGGGCTAAACGTCTTCTAATATTTATAGTCTACTTCATTTTCTCTTTTACTAGCTCTTGGAAGAGGCTGCAGCTGTAATATTGGTCACATTATAGGACTATGTTTACTTTGGAGCAGCTCTGCTTTTGCTCATTTACCAGAACTCTTCTGTCTCAGAGGAAATATGATTTATCAAGTGTCCCCTCGCAAATAAAACTTCATCTTACAGTTGTCTGGCTATAGTAATTTGGTTATTAAAATCTAGAATTGTTATTATTTTATTGATAAATTAACTTTTCTGCTCTTTCCCTTGATCAAAGTAAATTTATTATCGAAGTACATATATGTCACCATATACACCACTGAGATTCATTTTCTTGAGGGCATACTCAAGGAATCTATAGAATAATAACCATAACAGTATCAATGAAAGACCTATCTAACTTATAGTCATAGTCATACTTTATTGATCCCGAGGGAAATTGGTTTTCGTTACGGTTGCACCATAAATAATTAGATAGTAATAAAACCATAAATAATTAATTAGTAATATTTAAATTATGCCAGGAAATAAGTCCAGGACCAGTCTATTGGCTCAGGGTGTCTGACCCTCCAAGGGAGGAGTTATAAGGTTTGATGGCCACAGGCAGGAATGACTTCCTATGACGCTCAGTGTTGCATCTCAGTGGAATGAGTCTCTGGCTGAATGTACTCCTGTGCCCACCCAGTACATTATGTAGTGGATGGGAGACATTATCCAAGATGGCATGCAACTTGGACAGCATCCTCTTTTCAGACACCACCGTCAGAGAGTCCAGTTCCATCCCCACAACATCACTGGCCTTACGAATGAGTTTGTTGGTTCTATTGGTGTCTGCTACCCTCAGCCTGCTGCCCCAGCACACAACAGCAAACATGATAGCACTGGCCACCACAGACTCGTAGAACATCCTCAGCATCGTTCGACAGATGTTAAAGGACCTTAGTCTCCTCAGGAAATAGAGACGGCTTTGACCCTTCTTGTAGACAGCCTCAGTGTTCTTTGACCAGTCCAGTTTATTGTCAATTCGTATCCCCAGGTATTTGTAATCCTCCACCATGTGTACACTGACCCCCTGGATGGAAACGCGTCACCGGTGCCTTAGCTCTCCTCAGGTCTACCACCAGCTCCTTAGTCTTTTTCACATTAAGCTGCAGATAATCCTGCTCACACCATGTGACAAAGTTTCCTACCATAGCCTTGTACTCAGCCTCATCTCCCTTGCTGATGCATCCAACTATGGCAGAGTCATCAGAAAACTTCTGAAGATGACAAGACTCTTTGCAGTAGTTGAAGTCCAAGGTGTAAATGGTGAAGAGAAAGGGAGACATGACAGTCCCCTGTGGAGCCCCAGTGCTGCTGATCACTCTGTCGGACACACAGTGTTGCAAGCACACGTACTGTGGTCTGCCAGTCAGGTAATCAAGAATCCATGACACCAGGAAAGCATACACCAGTGTCCTTGTCAGCTTCTCCCCCACCAGAGCAAGGCGGATGGTGTTGAACGCACGCAGGAGAAATAAAAAAACATGACCCTCACAGTGCTCGCTGGCTTGTCCAGGTGGGCGTAGACACGGTTCAGACTTGGGCATTCAACCAGTGTGCAAAGGACAACAAACTGCAAAGACAAAAAAAAAACAAATAATAGTAATAATAAAAAATAAGTAAGCAATAAATATTGAAAACACGAGGTGAAGAGTCCTCGAAAGTGAGTCCATTGGTTGTGGAAACATTCCAGTGATGGAGCAAGTGAAGTTATCCCTTTTGATTCAAGAATCTGATGATTGTGGGGTAGTAACTATTCCTGAAGCTGGTGGTGTGGGTCCTGAAGCTCCTGGACCATCTTCCTGATGGCAGCAGTGAGAAAAGAGCTAGGTGGTGGGGATCCCTGATGATGGAGATTGCTAATCCAACATTTTAAAGATCTTAACTTGTAACTTGGGTTCTTCTACAATTCCTTGTGAATGAGGTAATAAAGGTTTATAAGGGGAAAGGTGTTTGCAGTGGAAGGTACCATTTTGCTGATAAGTGCAAGATTAAATTGTAGGAAAAAGTTACGATGAACAGTTTTTGATTTGGTAAACACTTATCATATTGAGGTCATTTGATTTGCTGTGTAGCATGAAATACTATGATTTTTAAGAGCTCTCTGAATGAAACTGAAGCTAGTCTCTTAATCCTCTGATCATACCGTGATGCTACTTTTTAAAGTTTTGGATGTGCATCCAGTGTTGTGAAATTCTAATATTAACTGCTGTCCTGTGACTTCCAAAAGTCCATGATGACAATAGAACAGTGACACAACCTTTTTTTTTGTATTATTTAAATTTTTATTTTAGAAGTACGGATTGGTAACAGGCCCTTCCAGCCCCACGAGCCCGTCGTGCCCAATTCCACCCTTGTGACTAATTAACCTACTAACTGGCAGGTCTTTGGAATGTGGGAGACAAATGGAGCATCCAGAGGAAACCAACGCTGGCAGAGGCAGAACTAACAAACTCCTTAACGGTGGTGGTGGGAATTGAACCTTGATCTCTAGTGCTGTAATAGCATTGTGCTAGCAATTATGCTGAATTACCACAGTCGTTTTTTTTAGCAAGCTGATTGCACTCTTTATTTTAAAAATATTTCTCCCAGCATTGTTTATCCTTTTTATCCAAATTTGATGTGTAATGATGCCTTTTTAGACTCCAAGATCCTTTTCAGGAAATCTGTTTTCCTGACTTTAATAAAGAAAGGCAACTGTGTTTATCCTGAATTAGTTGGCTTAATCTGTTGGCAACTGGGTCTGGAAAGTCCTGTGTGTGACAGAAATTGAATCTATTAACTACTCCCCAGCATCCATTTTATTAAGTACTAAACACCTTTTATAGAAATATTTCAGACTGACTTGTCAAAACAAAACAAAACTCCAGTCTTGTGTTTGGTCTCTGTAGTACTATTTGGAAGCATGCCAGCTCATTGGAATATTTGTTCCTTGGTATTGTTCAGTGATCTGGAGAAGCTAGTTATATATCATCAGAAGTTAAGACATTGAGGTTAGCATCTTGAAGGAAGCTCTGTCACATTGCGGCAGAAATGGGAGTACTGCTGTATCCTCCAGCGAGAAAACTCTTTTAAACTATCAATAAGCGAACTTGTGAAGGTTCAGTTGTAGCTAAGTCTGTTTCTTGCCTCATTTATATGTCTCTTCATTCATCTTCGATTATGCTCATTTGTGATTGAGCAAATTGTGGATGTGTTTCTGGATTGAAATTTAAAATTAATCAATTACAAAGCATATTTTAAAGTAACACACAAAATGCTGGGGGAACTCAGCAGGTCAAGAAGCATCTATGGAAATGAATAAACAGTTGACATTTTGGGCTGAGATCCTTCCTCAGGACGGGTGGGGGAAGGTAGCAGAATAAATCGTGGGGGTGAGGGGAAGGGGGATAGCTAGAATGTGATAGGTGGTCAGGTGGGTAAAAAAAGGTAAAGGGCTGGAGAGGAAGGAATCTGATAGGAGAAGAGAGTGGACCATTGGAGAAAGGGAAGGAGGTGGGGACCCGGGGGAAGTGATAGGCAGGTGAGGAGAGGTAAGGGGTCAGAGTGAGAAACAGAAAAAGGGAGGAGGAAGGAATTTTTTTTTACCGGAAGGAGAAATCGATATTCCTGATATCAGACAGAATAAAAGGTATTGGTTCCCCACCCTGAGGAGGGCCTCATCCTGACGCAAAAGGAGTCTTGGACCGACACATGAAAATATGAATGGAAATGTTTGGCCACCGGGAAGTTCCACTTATAGCAGATGGAACAGAGGTGCACGATGAAGTGGTTCCCCTAATTTATGACAGGCCTCACTAATGTAGAGGAGGCCGCATCGGGAGCACTGGATACAACAGATGGCCCCAGCAGATTCACAGGTGACGTGTTGCCTCAGTTGAATGACTGTTTGGGGCTTTGAATGGAGGTGAGGGAGGAGGTGAATGGGCAGGTGTAGCACTTTGGCCACTTAAAAGGAGGGAGATTAATGGGGAGGGATGAATAGACAAAAGAATCATAAAGGAAGTGATCCTTGCAGAAGGTGGAGAGAGGTGGGGAAGTAAAGGCATGTTTGGTGGTAGGCTCCCTTTGGAGATGCTTAAGGCAGTAGGAAGGTAAGGTGAGTGCAGATATTTGGGAATTAGAGGCGATGTGGGCGAGGGCAGCGTCAGTGGTGGAGGAAGTGAAACCTCGTTCTTTGAAGGAGGACATCTGTGATGTTCTGGAAAGGAAAGCTGCATCCTGAGAATGGCAGAGACTGATACAGTTTGGCACCAACAGCGTCACAGGAGTTGCCAGTCAGGGTGGTCCTCAACATAGGATTGCCTTCGGGACTCCAGCTCCGGATTTTTCCCTTGGGGTTTAGTCTCAAAGACTTCCCCATGAATGGGTATAGCCGCAAGGCAGTGGAAGTTTGAAATCAGAGTTTTCCTTCTCCTGAATGAGCTTCCAACCACGGCTGACAAGCCCCATGTGCATGAAGTGATTGGTCTTAAAGCGCCAGTAACCGCGCCTTTGCCCCTTCTCCTATCAATAGAAATGGTTCTGCCAGGAGCTGAACTTGGTTGTTAAAGGCCATTTGGGAGCATTTAATAAGTAGTGGGAGCTTGTCCCCAAGACCACCTCCGGCCATAATAACTTTAAGGTGGGAAGAGGTATAGTCATATTTTAAAGTGTTAATTTTTAAGCAGTTGAACCAGCATGCAAATCTGTCGTGCTTTTCCAGAGGTATTGTTTGAAAGCCTAGGGAAATGCTTATCATTCATAGGGAGCAGATTGTATGCCGGGGGACGGTGCACAAAAGAGCTTCTTATGAAAATTTTACACCTGTCTGGAATGGTCTTCAGATTCATTTTAAGCACCAACAAATGGACTGGTCAGTTACTAAATGGGATTGAGTTTAGCATGCTGTGCCCATTTCTGTGTAAGACAGCTGTTAAGCAGTCTCTTTCAACTTTGGTTAGAAATTCTAACAAAATTAGTTCAGTCCTTGGTAGGTTGGATCAGTGTAGCTGCACAAGATAGCCTCTCATGTTGAACATTGCCTTTCTCTTCAGAAGAGAAATAGTAAATTCTTTCAGTAAGGAATTCCCAATAACACTTGGTGAGTGCATTTATAAGCCTGTAAGCTGAATCCTGAAAATAATTTGAATAAGCGGATCAAATATTATTTCCCATTATTTTCCATAGAAGGTATAATTAAGCATGTCATATAGTCCCTCTCAACAGGCTTTCTGCTCTTTTTGACCACTGATTTTCCTAGGACATGCACAATGCCTGATTTTTCTGCTTGTTTTACTTTTTTAAGACGGGGAATGAGTAGGCAGAATTTTAGGCTTAATGTGTCATTGAGATGAAGCCTGATTCTGTACTGTAATGTAATTATTTTATGAAGGTCATGAGGTGTTAATGCATTTTACATATAACAGTTTGAAACAACAGGGAAAATGTTGACTAATTCAAACAGTTCCTGAAACATTAAAGGAAAATATTGTATTGTCTCATCTATTTGACCCGGGAGGGGTTTACTTCCACTGAAGTACCCTTGCAAGAAGTGGGTAGCCACTCTGTAGATATATCAACTGATCACTCCCTGGACAGCAGGCACATTGGAGCATACAAGAACATGCAAGCAGCAATAGGCCCCTCCCCCTAAGCCTGCCTTACTATTTGATATGAGTCAGATTTAGTTTTCTGTCATATACACTAGGGTGCAATGAAATTGCATGTATGAAGCTGGTAAAGTAAACACTACATGGTAATAGCAGATGCAACACAGAACAACCATGATGCAAAGATAATAGTGGAATCTGAAGTAGTGCAGAAAGCAGCTAAATTACCAATAATGGAATAAATGAGAGAGAGAGAGAGAGAACTAAGTGTCTGAGAACATGGCAGCACCACTGGGAAGGGGATGTGTAAAAATTGATTGGTTCAGAGGTCTGCTACCAGTGGGGAAGAAGCTGATTTTGAGCCTGGACATCTGGGCTTTCAAGTTCCTGTATCTGCCCTAAGAAGGTCTGAGAGAGAAAAGGGAATAGCCAGCCTGGCAGGATTCCTTGATATTGGAATTCTCCATAACCCTTCAATTCCTTGATCTTTCAAATATTTATCTTTACCTTAAAAAGATCTAAATGATCTGGCCTCCACCATCTTCTGAAGCAGAGAATTCCAATGTTCACTCCCCTCTTCGAGGATTCAGACTTGGGATTTTAGATCAGAAGCTGAGTCCTTTGTCGACTAGTCTGATAACCAACCACTTTACTGCCGTGGCATTCTGTGAGGACTAGTTTTAATAATGCACACACAGTTAAAGATTTATGTTTTGACGTATTATTTTTGTGAAATTGCTTCACATTATGTAAATTCTTCTTAATTATGTGGTGTTAAATTCAGTCAACCTTGTTCCAACAGGTTATTTGGTTTGCAGGTCCAGAGTCCTCCCAAACTTTTTGTTGCCTTTATTTACAAGCTACAAGATGGCAGTGGAATCAGTGTGAGTCCGGAGCTAACGACGTGCCCACTGTCACAGTGTCATTCTGACAAGGTTTCCTCAGTCAATGGTATGTGACATGGTATTGAATATGCATGTTAGCACTAAGTTGCTGGTAACAGTAGATATGTTTCACAAAGAAATCTGTAGTCATTATATGTGTGTGATTCGTCTGCAGCACAGAGCTGGGTCCTTCAAACCCACTGTAGCCATCCTGACCCTGGGGTACTGATCAGTACTAATCACATTTCACTTTTGGATTGTAGCATACTGTCCCTTGGCAAGTATGTTGGAAAGGAATTCAGGACTATGCAGATGACTGTCCATGTCTCTTGATCTCTTCACAATGTGAAGGGATCTGCAACCACGGCTGCTTTAATAGATGTTTGAAAGGCGGTCATAATGGACTTCCAAAGAACCTTCCTGTTGTAGAGTCATAGACAATACAGACCGGATACAAGTTCTTTGGGCCAGCTAGTCCATGCCAACCACATTGTCCACTCCTAGTTCCAACTTCCTGCATTCACCCCATAATCCCTCAAGGCCGCACCTATCCATTTACCTATCCTAGCGTTTTTTAATTAATACTATTGTACTTCCATCATTCACTTTCTCTGGAAGCTCATGCCATATACCCACTACCCTCTGCATGGAAAAGTTGTCCCCCAGGCACCTTTTAAATCTTTCCCCTCTTCCCCCTAAACTTTATGTCCTTGACTCCCTTACCTATTGTTACCATACACCTTATCTGTGCCTCTCAATTTTAGCTACTTCTATATACCTGTTTTTCATAAGTTTCAAGGAGTAAAGATCTAGCCTGGTCAGCCTCTCTCTAACTCAGGCCCTCCAGCCCTGGCAACATTCTCATAAATAATTTCTGCGGTCTTTCTAGTTGAACTACATAAGGGGTTGACCAAGTCAGTACACAGTAGTTCAGTGTGGCCTCAACAGTGACTTATACAACTGCAACATAATGTCCCAACTCCTGTACTCAGTTCCCTGACTGAAGGCCAGAGTGGCCTTTTCCACTACCCTATCCACCTGTGACACTGCTTTCAAGAATCTATGCACTTGTCCTCCTAGGTTTCTGTTCGTAGCATCTGAATTTTCCTTCCCGCTGAAGAAACAGATTAAATATTGGCTAAATCTGTTTATTACTGTACAACTACAATATTATTTCTTAATTCATCACCATTTAACATTTGTTGTGCTTGAGCACAAATTTGGCAATGACAAAATCAGACTGGGTTTACATTAGAATACTGTGGGAATAGTGAGATAATCTCCTGTCTGCTGAGCTGGTGTGTTTACTCTGCAAAATTTGTTCCAACACAAACAGCTTTGCCTGTGTTTTTTGTTCCCACACATTTGGCAGTTCTGACATATTATATAATTTAAGTGTGCTATAGTACCTTTGATCCAAGTATAAAGATTTTGTTCAATGATTCTGTTCATTCCCTGTGCAGAAGTCTTTGTCCTTGCACACAGTTTCTTGGTGTTTCCAATTCCACCTCATCTTTTTCCTATTAGTAGTCCATATCTCAATAAATGGTTGCCTGACTGCTAAGTGCAAGTTATTTTTAAATGAAAAGGAATTCTGGTATATGTTTGATCAGGCAAGTCTATTCAACACCAACAAGGGTATTAGTTATAATTTTGCACATAATAACAAACTTTGCTTATTACTTTGTTGTTTCACCATGATTTTGCAGAGCCAAAAGTGATGTGCTCTTCATGGAATGCAAGCTCACCAATTAGATAGAAGAATCCTCACTGAAATACACAATTAAACTAGACAGAATGATAGAATACTTAATTCAATGCATACTTATGTGCAGAAAGGAAAAGAAAGAAAAATTGAATTGTGACAGTGGATAAACAATTTTTTTGACACAGGGCAATATTTGCTGAAAAGATTTACTCTTGTGAGTTAATTTTCAGTATCAGACAGGTAGTTTAGCTTGAGAAAAATCACACTTGTATTTTAATGGACTTGCTCTTAAAGGTAACTCCCACAGTACAGCTATTTGGGTAATGGAAATATGCCCTTACATAATTCACCAATCACTACCAATTAAAAAAAACCTGAGATTCAAAATAAAAACTGTTCTTGTGGAACTTACGTGGGGGAAAATGTAAATGCAGAATTTACTTCTTTTCAACTTGCATTGCTTGACATATGCAAAGCTAACACTGTTTCTCATTATATTGTTATATGGAGTGCTTTCTGTGCACGGATTTACTGTACCTTTGTTGCTGTATTGAACATGTATTTAGAGAATAAATACTGTCACGTTTTTTTTGTGAATACGTTGAGATATACTCAGTGATCCTATATTTGCTACACCTGTGCACCTCGTTAATACAAGTATCTAATCAGCCAATCATAATGCAGCAACTCGATGCAGAAAAGCATGCAGACATGGTCAAGAGGTTCAGTTGTTGTTCAGGCCAAACATCAGAATGGGGAAGAAATGTGATCTAAGTGACTTTGACCGTAAAATGGCTGTTGGTGCCAGAGGAGGTGGTTTGAGTATCTCAGAAACTGCTGATCTCTTAGGGTTTTCACACACAACAGTCTATAGAATTTACAGATAATGGCGTGATTAAAAAAAACAGTGAGTGTCAGGTCTGTGGGTGACAATGCTTTGTTAATGAGAGAGGTCAGAGGAGAATGGCCAGACTGGTTCAAGCTGACAGGAAGGTGACCGTAACTCAAATAACCATGTGTTACAACAGTGGTGTGGAGAAGAGCACACAACACATTCGGTTTAAGATGGTGCTTGTGAGTCACAGTGACGTCTTGCTGGCAGCAAGCAAAAGTACTAACTGCTCTATTAATCACACTTTTTCTGGTGACGTTCACTGCAATCAATACCCTGTAACTTCTGTTTTGGGGTTGAGCTTTCAAACCACCTGTATGACCCGCTATTTTTGCGGTGTAAGCTGAAGTCTCGAAGGTGCAGGATAGTTAGAGTGTGGTGTGTATGGACCAAATCGAGGCGGCAGAGCCCGAGAGCGAGAAGTGAGTCAATGTATGGGCATTTCTGGAGCGGACTTGGAGCCATTTCACACTAGCAGAAATGAGGCGAAGCAGAATTGAGGCAGTGGGGCCTGGGCCTGAGAGCAAGAAACAAGCCAATGCCTGTTCAATTTATGCATTGGGCCAGATTGGAAAAGTAGGGCCAAATTGAGGCAGTGGGTCCCGGGCCTGACAGAGTATTGAAGCAGCAACGCCCGGTTTGAGAGTGAGGAACAACCTACTGTTTGACTGATTTAAGCGCTGGGCTGGATTGAAAAGGTCAGGGCGCTGAGGCAGGAGGAGAGCGATGGGCCCGTGTTCAGCTCACTGCTTGACAAGGTTTCTCTGTCTTTGTGCTGGACTGAGGATGTGGCCTGCAACTAACAAGCTCCTGGATCGGCTGTGATTGACTTTGTGGCTGTGGACTCATTTTTGTGAACTTCAGTTCTGAATGTTATTTGGCTACTTTTATTGTTTGAATGATTTATTTCTTTTCTGCACATTGGGTGTTTGAGAGCCTTTTTTAATGGGTTCTAATGGGTTTCTTTGAATGGCAGTGTCTAAGTGAATGTTGAACATCTAGACCTTAGGTTGAGAGTATATAGTTCCTTAAAAGTGGAAACGTGGACAGCGGTAAAGAAAGCACAAAGTACACTTGCCTTCATTGGTTGAGACATTTATCTTGAATTATGTCTGTTATCTAATCTCCAAAGCAATCAATTGACAAACTTCAACTCATTTAGAATGCTACTGCTAGACTCTTAACCAAAACTAGGATAAAGGAACATATTACACCCACACTAGCTACTTCTGCATTAGCTTCCTGCATCTTTTAGAATTGATTTTAGATTTCTCTTACTTGTTTTTAAGGCTCTTAATATTCTGGGACCGAAGTACATCAGAGAATCATTTTCATTTTATAATTGTGCTTGAGATCTCATGTTTTCTTCTGCCATTCTCTTAAATTTAAAAAAATCTCCCTCAAAAGATAGTTGGCAAGTTAGCTTTTTTGAACCACACTCCTAAACTGTGGGATTCAGTATCTAAAGCGATTAGGGATGAAGACTCAGTTGACTCTTTTAAATGCCAGCACAAAACCTGTTTATTTAACCTTGCTTTTAACTAACATCTTGTTGTCTTTTATTCTCATATTTTTATTTATTTTCATAATTGTACTTTTAGCCCTTTGTAAATCACTTTGAACTACATCATCTGTTTGAAAAGTGCTCGATAAATAAAATTGTTATTATTATTATTATTTGGTAACCGATACAAAGCTTATCAAAAGTTATGCTCGGGGGAGGGGATCTTGATCAGTCCAGTAAATGGGCTGAGTAATGGCAAATGTAGTTTAATTTGGGTAAGTGTGAGGTGTTGTATTTTGGGTAGTCAAATCCAGGTAGGACGTTGGCAGAGAACACCAAGGCCCTTGGGAGTGTTGTAGAACAGAGGGACCTCCGAGTTCAAGTGAACACTTCTCTGAAAGTAGAGTCACGGGACAGGATGATGAAGGCGGCGTTTGGCTTGCTGTCTGGGATATATCACGGCAAATTTGGGAATTCCTGTTGTGGTTGTTTGGGATGCTGGTGAGACTGCCCTTGGAGTATTGTGTTCACTTTCTGGTTGCCCTGCTATAGGAAAGATTTAGTTAAAGCGGAGAAAGAGTGTAGGAAAGATCTTCTAGAATGCTCCAGTTAGTATGATGCTAATACAGCTCCGGCTGTCGGAGTTCGATTCCAGTGCTGACTGTGAGGTGTTTGTACATTCTCAGCTTGATTCTGTGGGTTTCCTCCCACAGTCCAAAGACATACCAGTTAGTAGGTTAATTGGTCATTGTAAATGGCCATGTAATTAGGCTAGGGTTAAACGGGTGGGTTACTGGATGGCACAGTTTCTTGGGCTGGAAGCGCCTGTTCCATGTTGGATCTAAAAATAAATAAGCTGAAGGATTGAGAAATAGGGAGAAGTTGGGCAGGTTGGTACTTTATTCCTCTGTGTGTCAGGGACTGAGAGGTGATCTTATAGAAGTGTAAAAGAATTATGAAGGGCCTAGATAGGGTGAGTGCATGCAATCTTTCCCCCCCAGAGTTGGGGTATCAAGATCTAGAGTGCGTAAATTTAAGGTGAGCGGGAAAACTTTTAAATGGTGCTTCAGAAAGTGTGGCTGCCAGAGGAAGTGGATGAAGCAGATACAATGAAAACATTTAAAAGACAGTTGAACAAATAAATGAAATGGAAATGATTAGAAGGTGAAATGCTGGCAGATGGGACTGGCATAGATGGGAATCTTGATTGGCATGGATCAGTTGGGTCGAAGGTCTGCACGACGTGGAGTACAAAAATTGGGACATCATTTTAGTGTTGTACACAATGTTGGTGATAGCACATCTGGAAATATTGTGTGCAGTTCTGGTTGCCGTACTACACCTGGGATTTGATTAAATTAGAGAGGGTGTAGAAAAGATTCATGGGGACGTTGCTGGGACTGAAGGGCTTGAGTTTTAAGGAGAGACTGTTTAAGCTGGGGTTATTTCCCATGGAGCAGAAGAGGCTGAGGGTTAACCTTGTAAGAGGTTTATAAAATCCTGAGGTGGATGTTCACAGTTTTTTTCCCCCTCAGGGTAGGTTAGATCTAAAACTAGTAGGCATAGGTTTTGGGTGAGGAGAAAATAATTCAGGAAGACATGAGTGGCACATTTCTGCCCTCCATGTGAAAAGCTACATGGAATGGGCTGCCAGTGGAAGGGATGGAGGTGGGAACAATTACAACATCTTAAAAGGATTTGTGATGGGCACACGGATAAGAAAGATTTGGGGGGTAGGCAGGTGGGGATAGCTTAGGAAGGTGTCTTGATTAGCATGAATGAGTAGGGCTGACAGACCGCTCTTAGTGCTGTATAGCTCTGACTCTACCAAGCTTCTGCAGGAGCAAGGCACCCTGAGTATTTGACTTTGAATATTTTTAAATCAAACCCCAATTTTTTACTGGGTAACAGGGAATACTGATACTGTAATCTTGTCATTCTTACCATGCAGGGTCACGTTAATCTTGTTGGCTGCTCTCTGCCACTTTATAGTATTGAGTGGATTTTGAACAGGCTGAGAAGTAATAACTATGATTAATTTCTCTGCAGGTTTACCAAATTAATGATTCCCCCCACCCCCTCACTACCTTGCCTGTGTATTAATAGTCCGCCCATTATTATAGCCCAGCCCATTTACCGAACAGTCCTATTAGAATTTCTGCTTGGAGGAATTAAATTATGTATGTGGACCACATATTTTGGATGCAAGTTCACGTGCAACCAGCGTTGAAGCAGTGAGAAGATCATAAATCTTCCCCTGCTGGTGTTGAGGATTGATACTGGGTATTGGACACTGTTGCACTTTGTGCCAAGCTATAGATGTCTCTGAAATGCCCGTTTGCTAGTACTCCATGAATACACTCAACTACCGCTGTATCTTCTACCTTCATTGCACACTGGCTGACAACTTGCAGCTCATCGTGCTGCTTCTGTTAAATGCATTCAGTATGGCTGCATTAGATAATCAGTCTACTATAGCTAAATTTGCTTCAGAGTAATCAGCATACAGCATGACCCTTTGGCCATCAAGCAACGATTTGTACTTATTCTACACCAATCCCATTTTATTCTCCCTACATTTCCATCAACTCCAATTCTTCCCCCCCCTCCACTTTTTCCCCCGCAGATTCTGCCACTTGCTTACATATTGAGGGGAATTTACGGTGACCAGTGAACCTACCAATATCTTTGGGATACGGGAGAAAACTGCAGTAACTGGAGGAAATCCAAACAATCACAGAAAATGTGTGAAGTCCAGATGGACACCACCAGAGGTCAGGATTAAATCAGAGTTGTGGTGCCTCCAAACATCTTATGAGTTTATGCAATATATTCACAAACTGCTGTTTCTTGTATTTGCAGTACTGAAGCCATTACCACTACCCGAGGATAATACCTTTGTTCGGAAGTTTATTCAGAATTGTGCTCCTTGGAGCCCTGAGGGATGGACTTGTTGGTGAGTATATGTGGAAGTTTTTTCTCCCCCTGTAGTCACGGTGAAATGTAGAGGGAATAAAGTAAAATATAATTTGTTGACCGTAAGATGTGATTTCTCCCATCACATGTCAAGCAAGTTCCAGGAGACCGGAAAATTACAAATGTCACTCCACTCTTCAAGAAGGGAGGTAGGCAGGAGAAAGGAAACGATAGGCCAGTAGTCTCACCTGAGTGGTTGGGAAGATGTTGGAGTGGATTGTTAGGATGTGGTTTTGGGGTACTTCGAGACTCATGATAAATTAGGCCGTAGTCAGCATGTTTACTTCAAGGGAAAACCTTGCCTGAAAAATTTGTTGGAATTCTTTGAAGAAAAAACAAGTCAGATAGACAAAGGAGAATCGGTTGATGCTGTGTATATAGATTTTAAGAAGGTCTTTGACAAGGCGCCATACATGAAGTTGCTTAACAAACTACAAGCCCATGGTATTACCAGGAAGGATTCTAGTATGGATAAAGCAGTGGCTGGATTGGCAAGAGGCAAAGAGTGGGAATAGTGGGAGCCTTTTCTGATTGGCAGCCAGTGACTAGTGGTATTCCACAGTGGTCTATATTGGGACCAATTCTTTTTATGTATACTGTATGTCAATAATTTGAATGATGGAATTCACAAGACAAAGGAGCAGAAGTAGGCCATTCGGCCCATCAAGTCTGCTCCGCCACTGCACCATGAGCAAAACTATTCTCCCATCTAGTTCCAATTTCCGTTTTTTTCCCCATATCCCTTGATACTCTGACGAATTAGATACCTATCAATCTCCTCCTTAAACACCCTCAATGATCGGGCCTCTACAGCTGTACGTGGCAACGAATTCCATAAATCCATGACCCTCTGGCTAAAAGAATTTCTCCTCATCTCTGTTTTAAATGTGTACCCTCCAATTCTAAGACTGTTGCCTCTTGTCCTGGACTCACCCACCAAGGGAAACAGCCTTTCCACATCTACTCTGTCCAACCCTTTCAACATTCGAAATGTTTCTATGAGATCCCCTCTCATTCTTCTATACTCTAATGAATACAGTCCAAGAGCCGACAAACGCTCCTCATATGTTAGCCCCTGCATTCCAGGAATCATCCTCGTAAATCTTCTCTGAACTCTCTCCAACATCAGTACATCCCTTCTTGATGGCTTTCTTGCAAAGTTTGCACACAATGTGAAGCTAGTTGGAGGGGCAGTTAATTCTGACAAAGTAGCAAAGGTACAGGAGGACTTGCACAGATTAAGAGAATGGGCAAAGAAGTGGCAGATGGAATACAGTGTCAGGAGGTGTATGATCATGCACTTTGGTAGAAGAAATGAAAGGGTTGACTATTTTCTAAATGGAGAGAAAATACAAAAAACTGAGACGCAAAAGGACTTGAGAGTCCTTAAGCAGGATTCCCTGAAAGCTAATTTGCAGGTTGAGTCTGTGGTGAGGAAGGCAAATATAATGTTAGCATTCATTTCAAGAGAACTAGAATATAAAAGCAAGGATGTAATGTTGAAACTTTATAAAGCACTGGTGAGGCCCTACTTAAGAGTATTGTGATCAGGTTTGGGCCCATTATCTTAGAAAGGATGTACTGAAACTGGAGAGAGTTCAAAGGAGGTTCACGGAAATGATTCCAGGATTGAACGGCTTGTCATGTGAAGAGCGTTTGATAGCTCTGGCTCTGTATTCTCTAGAATTCAGAAGAATGAGTCGTGACCTCATTGAAAGCTATTGAATGATAAAAGGCCTTGATAGAGTGGATGTAGAGAGGATGTTTCCTATGGTGGGAGAGTCTAAGACCAGAGGACACAGCCTCAGAATAGAAGGACCTCTTTTTAGAATGGAGATGAGGAGGAGTTTCTTTAGCCAGAGAGTGGTGAATCTGTGGAATTCTTTGCACAGCTAGCTGTGGAGGCCAAGTCTTTATGTGTATTTAAGGCAGAGGTTGATAGATTTTTGATTGGTCAGGGCATGAAGGGATACGAGGAGAAGGCAAGAAGGGTTGAGAGGAAAATTGGATCAGCCATGACAAAATGGTGCAGCATGCTCGATGGGCCAAGTGGCTTAATTCTGCTCTTATATCTTATGGTTTTATGGTCTAATGTTGTTTGTAGACATCATCCTTGTTAAACATTAAAACCACCTGACTGGAAAGTAGTGGTGGGCATTTAAAACAAAATCTCTGTGGCCATCATCCTAGGGAAAAAGTTGATTCTTAAGTTGGAATTTTGGTCCAGACCAACTAGGGAAATTTATGAATTTTTATATAGTTGTATTTCTTTGATGTATTCAAGACTACAAATTGACACCTTTAATCGAAAATTCAGTGATGTACTCTTATAGTAAGCAATTGGTGTTTAAAGTATTAGCAGAAATCCTCCTTATTAACCATTGAATTTGATTTACTGGGGTCAGTGATACCATTAGTTTTACACATAACACTTGCAGGATGAGGGGCCTTGCTATGTGCCTGCTCACGTTGGGCAGTCTCTGAAAGTTTGTCCTACCTTGATCTTAAACAATCTGCTGGAAGAGGTGCTGGAGCCAGATACAGTTACAGTACTTAAAACGCATTTGGAATGTACTAGGATAAGGAATGTGAGGAGCAGTATGGGGCTACCCCGCGGTCGGCATGAGCAAGGTGGGCTGAAAGAACCTTACTCTACGCTGTACCATTCGATATATTGAACATGACTTTTGCAAGCTTCTAACTATTGGTTAATCTCTTAACTCCACTAAATTCTTCAATAAAATGGTTGTTGGAAGCATCATCTATAACCAAAACAATATTTTTAAAACTTTTATGACAACCAGAACTGGGCACAATATTCCAGTTGCGGTCTCTTAGCTGTAACATGAGGTCTCAACTCCTGTACTCAATGTGCTGTATGATGAAGGCAAGTATACTACATGCCTTTGTCATATTGTCTACCCATGTCACCGTTTTCAGGGTACTCTGCACTTGTACTCCTCAGTCTCTCTATTCGGTGTGTTTAAAATTCCAAAATACATCTCTTCACCCTGGTCCAAGATAAATTCCAAATGCCTACTGTCACAGTTCATCTAGCTATTGTTGTACATTTGAACAACCACCTTCATTGAAATATTAAAGACACCTGACCGAAAAGTAGTGGGAAGCATTTAAAGAACTCTCCATTGCCATTATCCTGTGGGAGAAGTCGCCAGAACTTGATCCTTTAGTTAATATTTTGGTTCAGGCAGACTGGGAAAGTTTGTGAATTTTTATGCACCCCATATCACTAATTGTAGTATCATCCACAAAGTGACCCAACGCAACACCTGCATCTAAATCAATAATATACAAGATAAACAACGCAAAGCCCAGCAGTGATCTCTGGTACACTGCTGATTATAGATCTCCTATATGGAAAAACAACTCCCTCCTTTTTTTTGTGCCCAATTGACTTGCTCACCCTGGATTCCACACGATCTCACCTTCCAGATCAGATTATCATGTTAGTCTTTGTCAAAAACCTTGCTTAAGTTCATTTAGACCATGTCTACCGCTCTGCTCTAGTCATTCCTCTTGGTCACCTATTGGGAATAAAAATACTCATGATTGCTCCTTCTGTACCAGCTGGGATTTCCTGGTTTCTGGCCAATTTAGTTTCATTTCCCTTTCCTGCACAGACATCTTCATCTATGGCCTGAAGGGTCTCAGCCTGAAACGTCGACTGCACCTCTTCCTAGAGATGCTGCCTGGCCTGCTGCGTTCATCAGCAACTTTGATGTGTGTTGCTTGAATTCCCAGCATCTGCAGAATTCCTGTTGTTTGCCCTGTATGTTCTACGTTGGTTTGTCCTTCCAACGTGCAATACCTCACACTTGTCAGTATTAAACTCCACCTGCCATTTTTTAGCCCATTTTTCCAGCTGGTCCAAGTCCCTCTGCAGGCTCTGAAAACCTTCCTCACTGTCTACTACACCTCCAATCTTTGTATCATCAGCAAACTTGCTGATCCAATTTACCACATTATCATCCAGATCATTGATATAGATGACAAATAACAATGGACCCAGCACTGATCCCTGTGGCACACCACTAGTCACAGGCCTCCACTCGGAGAAGCAATTCTCTACCACCACTCTCTGGCTTCTTCCATCGAGCCAATGTCTAATCCAATTTACCACCTCTCCATGTATACCTAGCGACTGAATTTTCCTAACTAACCTCCCATGCGGGACCTTGTCAAAGGCCTTACTGAAGTCCATGTAGACAATATCCACTGCCTTCCCTTCATCCACTTTCCTGGTAACCTTCTCGAAAAACTCCAACAGATTGGTCAAACATGACCTACCACGCACAAAGCCATGTTGACTCTCCCTAATAAGTCCCAGTCTATCCAAATGCTTGAAGATTCTGTCTCTTAGTACTCCCTCCAATAACTTACCTACTACCGACGTTAAACTTACTGGCCTATAATTTCCCGGATTACTTTTTGATCCTTTTTTAAACAACGGAACAACATGAGCCACTCTCCAATCCTCCGGCACCTCACCTGTAGGCAGCGACATTTTAAATATTTCAGCCAGGGCCCCTGCAATTTCAACACTAGTCTCCTTCAAGGTCCGAGGGAACACCCTGTCAGGTCCCGGGAATCACTTAAATCTCTTGACTTTGGATGGCTCTGCCTTGTCAATTGTTAACACTGAGCCGAAGAAAGTAATTGCAGCCACACGGATCGTGTGTTGGCAGCAGGCTGGTTTTAACATAATCTAGTACATCACCAGGGCAGTATGAAGGAATGCCACATTGACCAAGGTGAAATATTGACTGAATGTCCCATCTGTCTTTAGGTGGATGATATGTATCTGGCGGTATTATTTAAACCCGATCATGGAAGTATTTACTCCTTGACTAACACAAAATGAATCCCTCCCCAGATTTATTGAGAGCTTTAATGGGACCTTGTTTGCATTGGTTGGTATGCTTACTTCTAGTAATAATATTTTAGAGATTCACTGACAGAAATTTGATTTAGGATGTGTTGAGGATGTAGAAGATGCTCTATGTGTGTATACCCATTATTATGTTAGGAAATGTGCATCTGCCTTTGAATTATTTCACTAAAGCAACCATTAACCTGGATTTAACCCTGTGAAACCTAGATATCACAAGATCATGACTTGTACAAAAAGACAATTTTTCAAAGGTCACTGTTAATTAATAATCTAATCTGCGTTATCCCACGTGACATATTGAAATATTTTCCCAAATTGCTTTTGGTCTTCCATGTGTGTGCAGAACTACATTATAGTCTGATTCCCCAAGGATGAGTTTGCCTGAAGAATTTTCATCAAAGGTCATGTTATGGAGCTGGTTAAACCCTCTAACTTTGTAGCTAATTAAGGGCTCTGGTTATTTAATACAAGGATTTGCATAATGCATTTTCTCTTAACTTCTCTTCCCCCTGTACTTTGAAATAAAAAGTTGGAGCAATGCAGTGTAAAATCACAATTGAAGTCAATGAAGGTTAATCATAGCTTATGGCATTGTTTCAGTAAGTGTTTGTATGAAATCCTGATTGGTGCCATATATCAAAGTCCAGCAGATATCCTGGGTGTCCTTTACACTTTGATGGCCCGTATTCACTTGTGACTTCAGAAACACACATCATTCTTTTCCTCAATAGATATTTCATAACTGTAATACAAGTCAACTGGACTTGATCCTCATCTTGAGAATAATATTGGTCAGCATCACACATCACTGTTGACCATTTGGGTATTTTGTCTGTGCCGACCCTGAAATAAAATGAATATTTTTCATGAATGATGACTTGTATAGAAGCCAGAGTGCTTCATCTGAGCCAGATCTAATACTTGCTGCACAAATAAAAGTGAAACACACAAAATGCTGGAGGAACTCGTCAGGTCAGGCAGCATCTTAGGAAAGGAATGAAGAGTCGATGTCTTGGGACCTGATGAAGGTTCTCAACCTGAAACATTGACTCGTATTCCTTTCCATAAATGCTGCCTGATCTGCTGAACTCCTCCAGCATTTTGTGTGTGTTACTCTGGATTTCCAGCATCTGCAGAATCTTTTGTGTTTCATGTGCACAAATAGAAGTTTTTTTTTCTTAATTTGCTATTGCCATTTAGCCACCAATCTTTAGTTTTTCTCCTTACCTCTAGCCTGCCATTATGCCTCCAGTATGACTATTAATGACTTCAATTTTAAGGGCTGTGGTAATGTTCTAGGCACCGCTCCCCAGTGGTTATGCTTTATTTGTGAACCCAAGCTGGAGGCCATTACGAATGCAGATGATCATCTTCTCTGCCAGTGTACACACATAATTGAGAATGTTGCCTTAGTCAGGACTAGTTAATAGCAATATTTTAATCATTGTGCATTAGAAAACATTCTTTGGTGTAATTAGTAACTGGTTGTTCCATCACTCAGCTGCTTTCTCTTGGAGCTGACAGAATGCATTCTTCAGGACTTCTCTGTCAGCATTGCCCGTGAAGTGAAGGATGACAAGGACATGCAATTTAAATGCAGAATCGGAGAAATCAAGGTAACTTAAGGACTTTTTTTTGCCATGGTATTAAAAAAATAAAACAATTGAAAGCTCATGTTCCAATTATAGAACTTCCATTGCTGTTTTGTTTGCTGCTGCAATGCTTGTACTCGAGCCATTGACTTTACAGATCTTGTTTATGCAGTGTCTATGGGTACTTAATCTTTGTAGCTGTTGTCAGTTAAAAGGCACTGTATAAATATAGGAATAGTTCTATTTATTCTTTTTTACCCTCTGCAAAATCAAAGGATTTCAAATTATGGCCATGCCATTGGTCTGACTTAAGCCCTCATTTGTTTCTCTTTACACAAAAAATAAGGTATATACACCAGGGTGTAATTTCATACTGTCTGACTTGTGTAGTGCTTGAGGGAAGGAAGGCATTTTTGCAAATGCTGAGAAAGATTGAAAGTGTTAAACATTCTATTGATCAGATGTGACACTTGGGGAAGGTATAGGGAATGGATCATTTGATTACATCATCATATGACACCCAGGCAATTTAACTCAATTTAAAAGGATACTGTGGGAATCGGTGCCCAGCAAATCATTTATTTCCAACTTGTTCTACTCTGTGCACAACTCTCATATACAAAATAAGTTTACTGCATCGGTTTAGGATTCTTCTTCTGAAAGTTCAAAGGCTAAAATGAGAACAAAAAAAATTGCGTTAGGTCTGATGTAGATGGAAACCTGGCAACACAAAACAGAGAGAAACTGAAAAATTAAATAGAATTTTACTTTCTGAAGCTTAGTGGACCGCTGTACATTTTCTATACGTCATTAATGGAAGGCAATTGACTCATTTTATTTCTTCACTAAGAGGTTCATTTTAACACCTATACAATTTTATAGAAAAAGGGAGAAACTAAGAACAGTGTAGGTGAAGAGATTAGGACTTAAAACTTACACTTAATGAAAACATAAAACTCACATTTAATGAAATAAAACTGCCTCAGCATTTTGAAAAGGATTACGACACCAAGTAGCAACCTGAGTTTTAAAAAAAATCTTTTATACCTGTCCTTACAGTGCATAAGATTATTAGAATGGCACAATGCTTTACAATATCAGTGACCCGGGTTCATTTCCAACAGCTGTCTGTAAAGAGTTTGTGTGTTCTCCCAGCGACTGCATGGGTTTCCTCAGGTGCTCTGGTTTCCTCCCACAGTCCAAAGACGTACTGTTTGGTAGGTTAATTGGTCATTGTAAATTGTCTCGTGATTAGGCCAGGGTTAAATTCGGGGTTTCTGGTTGACGTGGCTCAAAAGGCCGGAAGGACTTACTCCGCACTGAATCTCCATAAATAAGTAAATTAAAAGTTCAAGCTTGTTGGATTGTATTAATACTAGCCATCTTGACTCTGACTTTCAGATCCGATAAAGGGTTCCTACTCGAAACGTTGACTGTGCGTGTCTTTCCAATAGATGCTGCCCAATCCTCTTGAGTTCCTTCAACACCTTTTGTGTTGCCCCTGGTGATCCTGCTCATTTTTGACAATGGGTACAGATTGGCTTACATCCTGGACCTTCTTTATGGACAAAATGCTGGAACTCTCAGTTTGCTGTACTTGCGGGAGGAGGAAAAGTGTTAACAGCTGAAGTTGTAGCTGAACTAGCCTTTCATTAGTTGTATTTTTTTTCTCATTTATTCAAGGAGCGTCATGAGCTGATTCATTAACTGTTTCTCCCTCCACCATTGCTGCCTCATGCTAAAGGAGCACTCCTAGCATTTTCTGTTTTTTTTTCTGATTTCTGGCATCTGAAGTTTTAACTTTGTCTCCCTAAGAGGAACTGATTATGATGCTAGTACCTACCCTTAGAGCCTTGTGGTGCCTCTCTTTGGTGTGGTTCTGTTGTAAGTATTATGTAGTTGCAAGTGTTATCCAGTGTTCTGTGCTCCATTGATTACAGTAAACAAGGCAGTAATGATCTGTGGTTCATTACAAGGTGTACTCAATTTGAGGAAGTGATTGCAAAGAACTGAAAGTTGCATTCACACATACACACACACCTTTCTAAAGCTGACTTTAATTGCTCATCCTGCTTTCTCTGAAAAAGCCACACTGACTGTAGTAGTGGAAAAAAATAATCCCACGATGCCATTATAGCCATGTAGTGAACTGAGCCCAGATGAACTGCTTCACATCTGAAGGACAGTGTCAGAAGATCATGTATTGCATTAAAGTTTCTATTGCAGATAAAGCAGGAAGTGAGGCTTTGCTCCCAAGTGGATTAGGCCCTCTGTATTCTTTTCCTTGACCTTCTTACAGAGTGGTTGAAGTTCCAATCAACTTGGCTGATGAGTACATCACAGTCCAATAATATACATTGTTAATTGACCTAAAATGCCAAATGAAAGCCAAAGTCATCACTGTACGGGCTCTACCTAGGATTAGCTCACGGTCCAGTTGAACAGAAGCCTAAGATCTTGGTGGGGCTTGAAGGAGCACAATAGAACTAGTGTTTTTTGGACTGGAAGCTGGCCTGATGCAACATAACCCAAAGCCAGGGAACATTATCCAGATGTTTGAATGCTAATCAGGTTCCACCTCAGGATAGATGGTCCACATGCTGACTGCTCACTCTCATTTCCAACCAAGTGAATTTCTAAAGTCAGAGCTTTATTTGTCACGTGTATCAAAACATAACAGTAAAGTACATCCTTTGCGTCAGCACCCAGCACAGTCTGAGGATGTACTAGGGCAACTTGCATCTGTCGCCATGGTGCTGCGACCAGCACAGCACGCCTACAATTTACCAACCCTAATCCGTACATACTTGGAATGTGGGAGGAAACCGGAGCATCTGGAGGAAGCCCATGTGGTCATGAGAAGGATGTACCAACTCCTTACAGACAATGTTGTGAAATAAACGCCAATCACTGGACTTTAAAACGCCATGCTGACCCCTAACCGCTCTGCTATCATGCAGCACTATCCTTTTCTAATGCTGGAAAGCTATGGAAAGGACATGGCTCTTTTGCTGGATTAGAAAAGCCATCTTGCAGTCTCTCTTTTAGATTAGGTTAAATTATGAGGACACGCAGTCCTCTTTTATTGTCATTTAGTAATGCATGCATTAAGAAATGATACAATGTTTTTCCAGAATGATATCACAGAAACACGTGACAAACCGCCTTAAAAACTGACAAAAACCACATAATTATAACATATAGTTATAACAGTGCAAAGCAACACCGTAATTTGATAAGAACAGACCATGGGCACGGTAAAAGTCTCAAAGTCTCTTGGAAGTCCCATCATCTCACGCAGACGGTGAACCTCCAGCGCCGCAAACTTGCCGATGCAGCATCCCGGAAGCATCCAACCACAGTCCGACTCCGAGTCCGCCCGAAAACTCCGAGCCTCTGACCAGCTCTCCGACACCGAGCACCATCTCTGCCGAGTGCTTCGACCCCGGCCCTGGCAACAGGCAATAGGCAAAGCCGAGTATCTGGGGCCTTCCCCTCTGGAGATTCTCGATCGCACAGTAGCAGCGGCAGCGATGCAGGCATTTCGGAAGTTTCTCTAGGTGTTCCTCCGTGCTTCTCACGGCTGTCCCCATCAAGTCAAGATTGTGCACGGCCCCCTAGTTAACACATCGATATCATTCGGAACGGCCGCGCGTGCTGCGTCGCGCCGTCATCTTCTCCTCCTCCCTCCTCCTCCAATATCTGAGGTGGCTTTTGAATTGCTGATAATACTCGAAGAGTCTTTGGCATACAAGCCAAAGAGACTGCTTATAGCAGAGCAAAAATTAGTGGGAAGTTAGAGGATTGGAAGACCTACAGAAGACAACTAAAATGGTCATTAAGAAAGTAAAGATGGAGTACGAAAGTAAGCTAGCCAATAATATTAAAGAGGGTACCAAAAGTTTATTCAGATACGTAAATTGTAAAAGAGGCGAGAGTGGATATCAGACACCTGGAAAATGATACTGTAGAGGAAATAATGGTGGACAACGAAATGGCAGATGGACTGAATAAGTATTTCGCATCAGTCTTCACTGTGGAAGATATTAGCAGTATGGTGGGAGTTCCAGGTGTCAGGGGTCATGAAGTGTATGAAGTGTGTGAAGTTACCATAACTAGAGAGAAGGTTCTTGGGAAACTGAAAGGTCTGAAAGTAGATAAGTCACCTGGACCCTATGGTGTACACCCTAGAGTTCTGAAAGAGGTTGCTGAAGAGATCGTGGAGGCATTAGTAATGATCTTTCAAGAATCACTAGATTCTGGAATGGTTCCGGAAGACTGGAAAATTGCAAATGTCACTCCAAGAAACAAGACAGGCAGAAGAAAGGAAACTGTAGGGCAGTTAGTCTGACGTCAATGGTTGGGAAGATGCTGGAGTCGATTGCTAAGGATGAGGTCTCAGGGTACTTGGAGGAACAAGATAAAGTCGGCTGTAGTTAGCGTGGCTTCCTCAAGGGAGAATCTTTCCTGACAAATCTGTTGGGATTCTTGGAAGAAGTAACAGGCAGGGTAGAAAGGAGAACTGGTTGATGTTGTGTACTTGGATTTTCAGAAGGCCTTTGACAAAGTGCCACACATGAGGCTGCTTAACAAGCTACGAGCCCACAATATTACAGGAAAGATTCTAGCATGGATAAAGCAGTGGCTGATTGCAGGAGGCAATGAGTGGGAATAAAGGGAGCCTTTTCTGACTGGCTGCTGGTGACATGGTGTTCCACAGGGGTTTGTGATGGAACCAATTCTTTTCCATTTTTTGTTAATGATTTGGATGATGGAATTGATAGCTTTGTTGCAAAGTTTGCAAATGATATGAAGATAGCCTGGGGGGTCAGGTAGTTTTGAGGAAGTAGAGAGGCTACAGAGGGACTCAGACAGATTAGGAGAATAGGCAAAGAAATGACAGATGGAATATAATGTTGGGAAGTGTACGGTCATGCATTTGCGTAGAAGAAATGAAAGTAGAATATTTTCTAAATGGAGAGAAAATACAAAAACTGAGGTTCAAAGGGACTTGGAAGTCCTTGTGCAGGATTCCCTTAAGGTTAATTTGCAGGTTGAGTCTGGTGAGGAAGACAAATGTAATGTTAGCATTCATTTCAAGAGGACTAGGATATAAAAGCAAGTATGTAATGTTGAGACTTTATAAAGCACTGGCGAGGCCTCAGCAGGTTTGGGCCCCATATCTTAGAACGGATATGCTAAAACTGGAGAAGGTTCAAAAGAGGTTCAGGAAAATTATCCCAGGATTGAATGGCTTGTCATATGAAGAGCGTCTGATGGATCTGGGCCTGTATTCTCTAGAATTCAGAAGAATGAGGGATAACCTCATTGAAACCTATTGAATGGTGATAGACTGGATATGGAGAGGATATTTCCTATGGAGGGAGAGTCTAAGACCGGAGAGCACAGCCTCAGAATGGTGAGGCATTCTTTTAGAATAGAGATGTGAAGGAATTTCTTTAGCTAGAGAGTGATGAGTCTGTGGAAGTTTTTGCTACAGAGAGCTATGGAGGCCAAGTCTTTATGTGTTTTTAAGGCAGAGATGGATGGATTCTTG
The DNA here is from genome assembly GCF_963921235.1 of Mobula hypostoma. NCBI lineage: Eukaryota > Metazoa > Chordata > Chondrichthyes > Myliobatiformes > Myliobatidae > Mobula > Mobula hypostoma. Next base: position 33,682,840 of record NC_086118.1, on the reverse strand, counting down.
ATTGGTCAGGGCATGAAGGGATATGGGGAGAAGGCTGGAAACTGGGGCTGAGAGGAAAATTGGGACAGCCATGATAAAATGGACTCGATGGGCCAAATGGCCTAATTCTGCTCCTATATTTGATGGTCTTATAGTCTAGATACTTGAAGACCAATTAAATTATCTTTTCACCCAATATTATCAGCAGTTAGTGAAGTTGGCATCAGAGAAAACATTATGTAAAGATGGGCATTGATTAAGCAGGAGGTAGTGCTTGCTACTTTTAGAAGCAATGATGTAGGAGATTCTCATATTTGTGCAAAAGATTAATATAGCATCACATGGGTGACACGTAAAAATGTTATCTTTTTCAGAAGTACAAAATTCGGAGAAAGAAGCCTTAATTCCAGTTTATAGAGAATGTCCACTGTTGTGAGAAATAAAATCACAATGATTTACTGATTTACATATATTGAACTTTATCTGTAGACCAATCTATTTTACCTTGCATGATACAGTTGACTGCCATGTTTCAGTTGTTGGATTAACTGAAATACACCCCTGCTGAAATATAAAAATTTCAGAAGCCAAATAAAATTCACTAGCTGCACAGAATGAGTAGGTGTATAGACAGTTTTTTTTTTGCAACTTACATTTATAGATGCATGAGTAACTCATATGACATTGTTACGGAAGTTCATGATGTGGATTTCTTGGAGTGCATCCCACCAAAATGTGGTGGTTGCCTGTGAGAAACACAGGCTGGCAGGTGATAGGTGAATCCAGGTGAGGGGGATTGTAGGTGAGTGAGGGAGAGGTGGGATAAAAAGTGGAAGAGGTAAAGGGCTAAAGAAGAAATGGTTGCCTATATTGTTTCACCAAATGTAGTATCCTTTGACTTGCTCTGGTCAGAAAAGAAAAATGTATGCTTTTTTAGAATACAGCACACTACTACAGAAACTATGATACTTTTTTTTCCTCTGATATGTGCTAAAGCGGCCTACTGCGTACAAACAAATAGCTCTATCATTTGGTGCAGATAATCTGTTTTAGATATATTGTTGTGAAATAAGTATTTTCCAGTGCACAACATCTTTCCTAAGTGCATCAAATGATATTTGATGTAGTATTCCTTTACTTTCGCACATCACAAGAACGTAAGAAATAGGAGCAGGAGTCGGCCGTCTGGCCTGGTGAGCCTGATGTGCCATACAATAAGACCATGGTTGATTTAGTTGTGGGCTCGGCTCCACCTACCTCCCTTTTCCTCATAATCATTAATTCCCCTGCTGTGCAAAAATTTATCTAACAGTGTCTTAAATATATTTAATGAGGTAGACTTTACATAAGAGAGCAGGCTGTGCCTTTCTTTAAAGTCTAATCTGTGAGGTTACACTCTCTCTATACTCTAATTGAACTTGGTGTATAAAAAAGTTCTTTGAAATTATAAATTAACCAAATCTAACTGTCATAATTAAGCAGCACGTCCACTGCCTGTTAGCTAGCTTCAGACAATTGCATATTTTATTAAAATAGACTCCATAATCCTTTGTGTGTTTTGGATCTTAATGAGCTTCTGGAGAAGGACAATTTTATTGCTCTACCTGCTGTTTCACAAGTTGTATCCAATAATCTCTTTTGTCAGAAGAGACAATTCCTCTATTTATTCTAAGTCCCTCATGAATCTGACACCTGTTATTGTATCTTCTGTCCCCCTTCTGTCTTTTCTGCAGATCACAGGTTCTTTAATCTTGGCTCATGACTTCCCTTTCCTGGTATTATCCTAGTAAACACAATTCTCTCTCTAAGACTAGGACAGACTTGACAAATTGTGGAACTTAGATAAGACAGGACACCATATCAGAATATCTTAACCAGTGATTTGCTAAAGTTTAGATTGTAAATAGAGAAGAGAAGGGAGTAAAGAACTTGAGGCTGATTCAAAGTTCAAAACAAATTTGTTATGAAAATATGTATATGTCATCATATGCTACCCTGAGATTCATTTTATTGCAGGCATTCATAGTAGAACAAAGAGTTACAATAGAATCAATGAAAATCTATACACAAAGACTGACAAATAACCAACGTGCAAAAAGACAAACCGTGCAAATACAAGAAAAATGATAATATAGATATTACTGAGAATACTGGTTGGATCTGTTCAAGATTGCACTGGTGAACCATGGCGACATGTTACAGGCAGCTTACAGAACTTCTAAATGTACTTCTGAATTACTCTCACTGCAAACTGCAGTCTGTAATTTTCCTTTAAGCAACACTATTTTGAACTGTCATAATGAACTCTTGATTCCACGGTCTTCTGAGGGACTCGGCAGATTCAACTCTCAGGCACGCAGGTTTGGCGTCTTTAAGTGGACGAAGTACACTGCCATGGCCAAAAGTGGGGGAGGAGAGGACGACTCAACGCCAGGCCAAAATGCCAAGGAATTAAACTCCCTCTATCCGGCATCTTGTTGGCAAATGTAGAGGATTGCTTTGAGTAAGCCCATAGGCCATAAGACAAAGGAGTAGAATTAGACCATTTGGCCCTTCAAGTTTGCTCTACCATTTAATAATCATGGTTGATCCTCTTTTTCTTAAAAGTAGACTGGGCTGGTTCAAGGACTCATCAGAGGATCTGAATGAATACACTATAGTTGTCATGGACTCTGTAAAAAGTTGAGATGAGTGTATCCTCACAAAATCATTCAAAGTCTTCCCTAACCAGATGCCCTGGATGAACCTTGAGATCTACAAACTGCTGAGGGTCAGATCAGTGGAACTGAGGTCTGGTGACCAAGTTAAATACAAGAGGTCCAGTATGATCACTGGAAAGCCATCTTGCATGCTCAACAGCTGTGTCAGGGCTCCTACAAAGTGAAACCAACTGATATAGGTGACAAGGCTTTGATCGCAGATGAGCTCAATGTCTTTTAGGAATCAGAATTGGATTTAATATGACTGGCATATAGTGCAAAAAAAATGTACTGAGGTAGTGCTCCTGTTCAATGTCCATTCAGAAATCGGATGGCAGAGGGAAAGAAGCTGTTCCTGAGTTACTGAGTGTGTGCCTTCAGGCTCCTGTACCTCCTCCCCTGATGATAGCAATGAGAAGAGAGTATGTCCTGGGTGACGAGGGTCTTTAATGATGGATGCTGCCTTTTTGAGTCATCGCTCCTTGAACGTGTCCTGGGTGCATGGAGGCTAGTGCCCATGATGGAGCTGACTGAGTTCACAACTTTCTGTAGTTTCTTTTGATCCTGCACAATAGCTCCCATCCCACTATACCAGATGGTGGTGCACCCAGTTAGAATGCTCTCCACAGTACATCTGTAGAAATTTGTGAATGCCTTTGGTGACATACCGATTTTCCTCAAACTCCTCGTGAAATATAGCTGCTGTCATGCCTCCTTTGCTACTGCATCGATATGTTGGGCGCAGGATAGACCCTTAGAGACGTTGACACCCAGGAACTTGAAATTGCTCACTCTTTCGACTTCTGACCCTCCATAAGGACTAGTGTGTGTTCCCTCATCTTGCCTTTCCTGAAGTCCATGATCATTTCTTTGAGTGTAAGGTTGTTGCTGCGACACCACTCAACCAGCTGATATATCTGGCTCCTGTACGCCTTCTCGTCACCATCTGAAATTCTGCCAACAATAGTTGTGTTGTTAGCAAACTTATAGATGGCATTTGAGCTCTGCCTAGCCACAGTCATGAGCGTAGAGAGAGTAGAGCAGTGAACTAAGCACTCATCTTTGAGGTGTGCTGGTGTTGATTGTCAGCAAGGTGGGGATGTTATTTCCAATCCTCACAGACTCTGGTCTTCCAGTGAGGAAGTCAAGGATCCAGTTGTAGAGGGAGGTACAAAGACCCGGGTTTTGAAACTTTTCGATAACGACTGTAGGAATGATTCTGTTAAATGCCGAGCTGTAATCAATAAACAGCATCCTGACTTAAGTATTAGTGTTGCTCAGGTTACCCAAGGCCACGTGAAGAGTCAATGACATTGCATCTGCTGTATGTAGACCTATTGTGGTATTAGGCAAGTTGTAGTGGGTCTAGATCCTTGCTGAGACAAACTCCCACAGCCCTCGATACCCCATGATTTCAGTCTCTGAGGCAGACATGAGAATATCCTTGAGGAGGGAAAACTCACAGAAGGCATCTGGCCCAGACGGGGTACCTGGCCAAGTATTAAAGACCTGTGCTGATCAAATGGCTGGAATGTTCACTGACACCTTTAAATTCTCACTTCAACAGTCTGATGTACCCACCTGCTTCAAGCAGGCTTCAATTATACTGCTGCCTAAGAAGAACCTGGTAATCTGCCTCAAATACTATCATCCAGAAGCACTTATATCCACTGTGATGAAGTACTTTGAGAGGTTGGTGATGAAACATAACAACTCCTGCCTGAGAAATGACTTGAATCCTCTTCAGTTTGCCTACTGTCACAACAGGTCAACAGCTGATGCAATTTCACTTAATCCGAGATCATCTGGACAGCGAAGATGCATACATCAGGATGCTCTTCATTGACTACAACTTGGCATTCAATACTATTGCCCCTTCGAAACTAATCAATAAGCTTCAAGTCCTAGGCCTCAATACCCCCTTGGGCAACTGGATCCTTGATTTCCCACTTGCAGACCTTAGTCGGTTCAGATTGGCAGCAACATTTCCTCCACAATCACCATCAGCATAGGTGCATCTTCACCCCCTGCTCTGCTCGCTTTATTCTTTTGATTGTGAGGTTAAGCACAGCTCCAGTATCGTATTTAAATTTGCTGACGACACCACTGTCATTGACTGAATCAAAGGTGGTGACGAATCAGCGTATAGGAGGGAGATCGAAAATCTGAGCAACAACGTCTCACTCAATGCCGGTAAGACCAAGGAGATGATTATAGACTTCAGGAGGAGGAAACTGGAGCTTCTTGAGCCAGTCCTCATTGGGGGATCAGGAGTGGAGAGGGTCTGCAACTTTAAACTTCTCAGTGTTATCATTTCAGAGGATCTGTACTGGGTCCAGCACGTAAATGTCATCACAAAGAAAGCAGAACAGAGCCTCTGCTTCCTTTGAAATTTGTGAAGATTTGGCATGACATCTAAAACTTTGACCAACTTCTACAGATGTGCGGTGGGAAGTATATTGACTGGTTGATCACGGCCTGGAATGGCGACACCATGTCCTGGAATGGAAAATCCTACAAAAAGTAGTGGATCCAGCCCAGTCCATCTTGGGTAAAGCCCTCCCCACATTGAGCCCATCTACAAGGAGTGCAGTTGCAGGAAAGCAGCATCCATCGTCAAAGACCCCCCACCATCCAGACCATGCTCTCTTCTTGCTGCTGCCATAAGGAAGAAGGTACAGGAGCCTCAGGACTCGCCCCACCAGGTTCAAGAACAGTTATTACCCCTCAACCATCAGACTCTTGAACCAGAGGGGATAACTTCACTCAGCTTTGCTTGTCCCATCACTGAACTGTTCCCAAAACCTATGGACTCACTTTCAAGGACACTTCACCTCCTGTTCTTGATAATTCTTGCTTATTTATTTATTGTTATTACTTCCTTTATTCCTCTCTCTTTTTGTATTTGCTCAGTTTGTGTTTTCTTTTTGCATATTGGTTGTTGTCCATCCTGTTGGTGTGGTCTTTCATTGATTCTATTGTATTTCTTGTATTTACTGTGACGGCCATCAAGAAAATGAATTTCAGGGTTGCATATGGTGACATATATATACTTAGATAATAAGTTTACTTTGATATCTTCTGTGCAGAAAATACATCGAGTAATTCAAGGTGTGTGATTAAATTATGTGTTTTTTTTAAGATTCTGGATGCTGCCGAATTAAGTGTGGAACATATTCCAGTTGAGAAGCTCACCATTTTCAATATTTTATGGAGAAAGGTACATGAAGCTGAAGGCCAGCTGTCTCTGAGTGCCACACTGCAGTGGACTTATCCTCCAAACACAGCAAGTTGCTTCAAGATATATTGTCAAGGAATAAGCCAATATCAAGACCAAAAGGTTGCTAAGTCTGAATTGATTTGTGTTGGCCGGACACGTGCAAACTTTTACCGTGTGGTGGGCCTGCGGGTTCATAATGCTCCAGTGGGTAAGGCCTGTCAGGTAGAGTTTCTAATCCAGCCAGTGAGTCGGGCAGGCTTTTTGGTGAATCAATCAGCTTGGGGAAAGTTAACACTGAACTACAAACATCCACACTGAAAAAGTGGTGTGCAGCATTTGTCTTTTGGTGGTCGATACACCATAAGCGCAGACTTGCGCTGCTTTGTATTTGCATCTGGGGCTTTTCAGCAGTCTGTCAGCCTTTATTGACGATTGTGACTGATGAAACAACTGTGTCACTTCCATGCAATTGTTACACAAGAACAGAAAGTTTGAAGTTTATTAGTTGCATTGAGACAAATATTTCTTGTTCCTGGCTATTCTGTGTTTCTGAATACTTTTTCTATTAAAATTAAGAATTCTTTCCTGAGAAAGAATGCCTTGAATAAAATATCTTTAGAATTTCTTGTATGTTACTGTTAACTTATTAAGCATGAGCTTTAGTCTTTCTGTCACATCTCTGTGGGCAACATTTTCAAGCATCAGTTCCTGAAACAGAGTGTACCTCAGTTTGTTATGGTGTTGATTATAAATCCAATGTTGCACTTTCTTGGGTCTTTCGAATTGCAATCATATAATTGTGCTCCTTACATTGTAGAAATAACACTTTAAGTCACATTTCCAGCAGTAATACTATTTGAGATCCCAAGTGAGAGGTTTTTGGGTCTATAAATCCTACAAGTTTCAAACCTCACTGGCTGTGATTTCTGAGTTGCTGGATTCTTTCAGTAAAGGCAGATCCATGAAACGGTGACTGAAAAGATTTTCTTGGCAGCAGCTTCCTCTTTGTGGCCGCTCCCATTTTATCCATTGAAAACAATCAATTAGCAAGGATTGATGCCATGGAAACACGTAGAACTTTTCCTTTAACGTGCAGTAGCTTTCCCAAGGACAAAAATTATGGTATTACTTAAATTCAGTTCCTCAATACAGTAGTCAGATCTTTTTGAATGTAGAATTTGAAAAGTTGCAGCTCAGCAGTTAGTGACTTTCATTTGTGTTTCTGAAATTTGAGACCCTTGTCTGAAGTCTCTGCAACGTGGAAGCCAGTGCACACTCAATTCTCCACTATCTTTTGGGAGTGAAAAACAGCTTGTGGATGCATTCATAGTCATTGTCATACTTTATTGATCCCTAGGGAAATTGGGGAATTCCTCTGACTTGCCAGCCTTCCATGCCATTTCATAGGGTTTGTCCTGTGGGATCAGATGTTGGCTGACTACATATGACTCATAGAGTAGATCCAAAATTCCTCAAGTTTACTGGATGGGTAAGTGGTTCTCTCCCAGACAACACAGAGTCACTAGATACTCAATTGTCTCTGTTGGATTGGGCAGGCTTCACTACTCACAAGCTTGACATTAGACTCTCAATATACTCTATTCTGAGTTCTGTTATGAAAAAAATTGTGAATATGATCAAAGCAGAAAAGTATTTGGGATGGTATTGAGAGCAGAGCCCATGCATCAGAGCCACACAGAATCTTTAGAAGGGGTGTACCACCTCAGAGCCTATCCACCTGCCTGCCCTGAGACATGTAATCAAAAACCTTGGAAAAACTTCTATAGCTGTCTGGTGGAAAGTTTATTGACTAATGGCATTATGGCCTGGTATGGGAACACCAGGGCTGGTGGTGTAGTGGCATCAGCACTGGACTTCAAGGCAGATGGTCTTGAGTTCAAACCCCGGCTACTTCCGTATCTTGCCATGAAAATCCTGTGGTCCATGAGGTCATGAAGAGTTGGACTCGACTTAAGGACTGAACAACAACAAATAGGAACACCAATACCTTTGAGTGAAAAATCCTATGAAAGCTGATAGTTTTGTCCCAGTACGTCACAGGTAAAGCCCTCCCAACCATTAAGCACATCTACATGAAACGTTGCTGTACAAAAGCAGCATCCATCGTCAAAGATCCTCACTGCCCTGGCCATGCATTTTTCTCACTTGCTGCCATCAGGTAGAAGGTACAGGTGCCTCACACCACCAAGTTCAGGAACAGTTACTACCCCTCAACCATCAGGCTTTTCAACAAAAGTGGATAGCTGCACTCATTCTACTTCAGGTGTTCCCACAGCCAATGATCTCACTTTAAGGCAAACACGAGAAAATCTGCAGAGGCTGGAAATCCAAGCATCACACACAAAATGCTGGTGAACGCAGCAGGCCAGGCAGCATCTCTAGGAGGAGGTACAGTTGACGTTCCGGGCCGAGACCCTTCGTCAGGACTTACAGTCGATGTTTCGGGCCGAGACCCTTCATTCTGATTAAGGGTTTTGGCCCGAAACGTCGACTGTACTTCTTCCTATAGATGCTGCCTGGTCTGCTGCGTTCCACCAGCATTTTGTGTGTGTTGCTTGCATCTCACTTTAAGGACTCTTTATCTTGTTATTTCATGCTCTTGTTATTTATTTCTATTTGTTTATATTTGTATTTGTGCAATTTGTCATCTTCTATGCTTTTGCTCTTTCATTAATCCTGTTTATGGTTACTGTTCAATTGATCTGCTGACTATGCCCACAGGAAAATTAATCTCTCAGGGTTGTATGTGGTGACATGTATGTACTCTGATAATAAACTTACTTGGAAGTTTGGAAGGAAGACATCCTTGTTCCTGACCAAATGGCTGCATTAGGAAGACTGTTTCCTGTTATTTCCTGACAGCTGGGCACACACAGATTACCTGCTGGCTCTCAGGGTAAAATGATGGAATTGTGGCTGTAGGGGAACAAATGGTAAAAATCAAAAGACAGCTCTGTGCAACACAATCAACAAATTCAGCTGAGAGGTGAGTGGCAGGAGAGCCTCATCCGCAAAGTGTGTGAGGAAAGAAGAGTTCAACCTTAGTTGGGACTTTACTTGCTCAGAGAACAGTAGGTCCATGGAAGAAGTTAACAGTCTGTAGAGTGAGGGCTGATTCAATTTGTCTGTTGATAGTGCTGCTATGCTTCCTGTTTAGGGTTTGCATTGAGCCAGAAGTAGGTACCAAATAATGTGTGAGAAACAGTTCCCAGAAAGGATCAAAGGAAAACTTTCCGATTATTAAATTCCTCCATGGAAAATGCAATGTAACTCAGTAGGTAAGAAATCAATAGTGTATGTTGTTGTCCCTTTTCACACCTTGAGCATTTTTTTTTGCCATTTCCTTAACACATAACCAGCACAAATGGAAAGGGGCCAACTTCCAACCTTGGATGCTTTCAAGAAAGAGATGGATAGAGCTCTTAAAGATAGCGGAATCAAAGGTTATGGGGATAAGGCAGGAACTGGGTACTGACTGTGGATGATCAGCCATGATCACAGTGAATGGCGGTGCTGGCTTGAAGGGCCAAATGGCCTACTCCTGCACCTATTGTCTATAACTGGGTTTGAACAAGGTACCATTCACCTCAAAGTCCGGTGCTGATGCCACTACGCCACCAGCCAGCTTATTAGTTTATGAGCAGTAGAGATAGGCCAGCTGCTTTTATCCTGGTCAACATGTTTCTATGCTTATGTGAAGTAGGAGGTTACTTGGGGATGAAACAAAACCAATTTCGCAGAGATCACATTCTGATAACTTTTTGTCTATTATCTTGATGGTCTGTCTCTGCACTTCTCCAGCTCCAGGATGAAGTGGAACACGGAGAAAGACATCTTCATGGGGTCCAAAATAGAAATGGCAGTCAGAGGCTGGACAGAAATCCCAGCAAGACTTAAGTGCCACTCAATTTGTGGATTAACTGAAGCTAATACCCTTTAGCAACTTGCCAGATGACGCACACTTAACCATTTCTTACTGATGGCCACTTCAGTAAGGGCAACTACTAATAGAATTCTCTAGGATGTTGCCTGGTTATTTTTGTCACTGAGTAATTAGCCTGATGTTGTATTTTTATTTTCTCTGTTCTTTTTCTCCTTTTCAGTTAAATTCACTGACTTCCCAGCTGGAGTTTCAAGATCACAAGAGGTGTTATATATTTAGGAGTTAATTTTTCCTGCATTAGAGTGGATACTGCAGACAGCAATACATCAGGGTTGCATGTTCATCCATCTTCCATACATGCAGAGCAGGAGGTCAAAACTTAGATGAGAGCCCCAACATATCTGCTTCTTCCTCTTTCATCTTCCATCCCTGGAACCAGTCTTACTGTTGACTCAACATATTCCAAAGACGTGTGCTTCTGACCTCTTGAGTTTTGCTCCAACTGAACACAATGGTAAAAATTTTTCCTCTCAAACTTTCAAGCTATCAAGTTGCACTCCAACAGGCTGGCATTGTTAGCCTGGTGTAAGCAGCTGGCAGGCAAAGCACACCTTGTTCAGTTGGTCTGTGCAATTGATCAATTTTTTGTGATCTTTAAAGGTTGAGGCACGTTAATACACCCAACTCTGGCTAAAATGGAGGCAAGTTGAATTAGGGTTGAATCTCTTTAGACTGTGCAAACAAAGAGGTCATGCATATAGGAAGGGAAAGCGAAGGGCCGGGTGATTTTTAGATGGAAACATCGTTCCTGCTATTTATAAATGTAATTACTATCTCCAACTTCCAGAAAAAAGAACACCACATAATTTCACTGGATACAATACTCCTTCCTTCTGACTTGACCAGAGGAATTACAGACAACACCAGTGTTATAAGTCAGCAGTCTACTTCAGTGTTTCCATAGTCTGGTTAATAATGAGCAGCTAATTTTACTTTGGCGTTACTCAAATAACAGCTTTAACATTGTGTAATCTTAAAATTTCTGCATCTTGGTATTTCTGTAAGCAATTTTATTCTGTAAAGTGTCAGTTTTACAAAGCAGCAGGTGTAGCAATCTATTAAAATGATTACTTTAAAAATACAATATTTATTCCTCTGTTCCATACTTTCTTTTCCAAGGCTGGCAGATGAAATGCTATTCCAGCCATTGAACATTAACCTCTGTAAAACAGCTCCCTCTCTTGGATTGTTCTGTAATTGCAGAATTCATTTACCCTTGTTTGGCAGAACTACTAGTCTGCAGTTGTGGTGAGGTCAGGAAGGGAAGGGCAATCGACAGAAGAAAGTTATTTTAATTTTGGAGTGCTTTGAATTTCATTCTGCAACGAGCTTGTATTGACTGGATTTTCACACATTCAGTTGCCTGATATCAGTTTCTATACAAAATTCAAATGTTGAAGAAAAAGCTTTTTATTTTCTCTTCAAATACCATCAGATACCAGAATCCTAACAAATGATTAAACAACAATCAGGTTACTCATGAAAATACTGCACTGTACATTCATTTTGCCCACTGAATACACAATTTGTTGAATCATATGCGTCTTTATATGAAATAAATGACTGGTAATTGAATTGACTTTATTTCATACATCCTTCACATACATGAGGAGTAAAAATCTTTACATTACATCTCCATCTAAATGTGCAATGTGCAATCTTAGTAATTTATAATAAATAGAATAGTCAATGTAATATAGAATACACTCAAATCAGCGTGAGTTAATCAGTCTGATGGCCTGGTGGGAGAAGCTACTCTGGAGCCTGTTGGTCCTGGCTTTTATGCTGCGGTACTGTTTCTCGGATGGTAGCAGCTGGAATAGATTGTGGTTGTGGTGACTCGGGTCCCCAATGATCCTATGGGCCCTTTTAACACACCTGTCCTTGTAAATGTCCTGAATCATGGGAAGTTCACAACCACTGATGCGCTGGGCTGTCCGCACCACTCTCTGCAGAGTCCTGCGATTAAGGGAGGTACAGTTTCCATACCAGGCAGTGATACAGCCAGTCAGGATGCTCTCAATTCTGCCCCTGTAGAAAGTTCTTAGGATTCAGGGGTCCATACCAAACTTCCTCAACCGTCTGAGGTGAAAGAGGCTGTGTTATGCCTTTTTCACCACACAGACCACGTGAGATCCTCGGTGATGTGGATGCCGAGGTACTTAAAGCTGTTTACCCTGTCAACCCCAGATCCGTTGATGTCAATAAAGGTTAACCTGTCTCCATTCTTCCTGTAATCCACAACCAGCTTCTTTGTTTTTGTGACATTGAGGGAGATGTTGTTTTCTTGACACCACTATGTCAGCGAGCCTTCCCTCTAGGCCACCTCATTATTGTTTGAGATGAGGCCAAATCAATGTAGTGTCGTTGGCAAATTTAATTAGATTAGAGCTGTGGGTAGCTACCTAGTCATGGGTCTACAGGGAGTAATGGAGGGGACTTAGTACACAGCCCTGAGGGGCTCCTGTATTGAGAGTCATACGGTTGGAGGTGAAGGAGCCCACTCTTACCACCTGCTGGCAATCTGACAGGAAGTCCAGAATCCAGCTGCACAAGGCAGAGTCAAGGCCAAGGTCTCTGAGCTCCTTGTCGAGCCTGGATGGAAGTATGGTGTTGAATGCTGAACTGTAGTCCAAGAACAGCATTCTCACGTAAGCATCCTTCTTCTCCAGATGTGTAAGGACGTTATGTAGAGCAGTGGCTATTGTGTCGTCAATCATTCGGTTGTGTCGGGAGGCAAATTGTAGGCATAATGAAGGCATATAACTGCTGATTGCATGAGAATTACAGCTGCACAAATACAAACGTGAAGTTATGTAACTTCTGTTGTAGAAACAAGTATATCTACATGTCGTATGATGCCGAAGAGAATGGTGTTTTCATCTGTGCAACTCAAATAATTAAACAGTGACTTCAGACTGAAACAGGCTCTTTGGCTTCAGTGTTTCACCAGGTTTTGTGATATTACATGTTGCCTTCCTCCTCTGTTCATTTAACCTGCATTTCCATCTGTTAACTGCCTTATATTAATCTGGCTTACGTTACCCATGTCCTCCAAACTCTCTGAGGTCATATGTGGCAGGGTTTCCCAACCTTTTTTATAGACCAATATCATTAAGCAAGGCGTTCATAGATCCCTGGTGGGGAATCTCTGATCTGTGGTAACTATAGAATGTAGAACAGAAATCGGTCTGTCCACTGGCAGTGCATGTCCCGACCATGATGTCAGTCAGGGGTTCAGGACTTTCTTACGCCATGGACCAATACTGTTAAGCAACGGGCTGGGAACTCCTGGTAAACTAATCTCATCTGCCAGCACATGGTCTATATCCCTCAATTCCCAGCCTGTTCAGGTCTTTCAAATATTGTTATCATATCTGTTTCAACCACTTTCCCTAACTGCATATTCCTGGTATTTACCAGCTAGTACATTTTGCCTCTCCTCGCCTAAAAGGGAATCCCAGTCAATGTAACATAGGACAGGAATGAACAAGCTTGTGATGTCCAATATGACCATGATGCTAAATTCAACTGATCTCTTCTGCAGGCACATAGTCTATGTCCCTCTAATAGTCTTGTGTGCATATGGCTGTCCAAAATCCTCTTAAATGCTATTCTATTATTGTTTCCAGCATTTTCCCTGTAGCCCATTCCAGACATCCACCACTCTCTGTGTAAAAAAAAACCTACCCCTCACATCTCCTATGAACTTACCCCTTTCTCACCTTAAATGCACGCTTTCTTGTATTAGATGTTTCAAATTAAATTTCAAGGTAAAACTTACTTCAACTCTCGGGTGGGGGCGTGAAGATGCCAGCTATCTATTCTATCTATGCCTCTCAGAACCTTATAAATTTTTATCAAATCTCCTCTCAGCCTCTGCTGCAGCAGAGAAAACATCCCAAGTTTTTCCAACTTCTCCTTATAGCACATTCCCTCTAATCCAAGTAACTTCCTCTTCTGCACATGCTTCAAAGTCTCCATGTCCTTTCTGTAAAAGGGTGACCAGGATAATAGTTTGATGAATCAAATGTTGAATTCGCAATCAATCTTGTGGTCTGTGGAAATAGGGGATGATTGGGGAACATAAGATCTCCTTGTTTTGTTTCTTTCCATGACCTGCTTGCTTGTCTTCTCCTCGAGCCCCAGGTGGCTGTTGGAAAGTCTGTAAGTCTGTAGAATAATTTCAAAGTGTTGCATCTTTCCAGTTCCTGAGTTCTACCATCTGGCCTTGCTGGATTAGCTCTCCAGGATGTCCCCTTTTTGTGCAGATGTAACATTTTCCCCTATCAGTGGTGCAACCCCCACTCCTCTTTGATATTTCTCTCATTCATATTTGAAATGCCTATACCTCGGAATATTCAGGTGAGAGTTCTGTGCTTCTTTCAACCAAGTTTCTGTATGAATTCCAGCCCCGAGCTCATCTGCTTTATCCCTGATTCTCCTTGCACTGCAATAAATACATTTCAGACCTTCACTAGTCTTCATTGTCCCGGCCTTGCCTGTATTTCCTGAGACACTGCTCAATTTGACTCCTGCCTTCTCCTCAATCACTTTGTCTCCTAATCTCCTAGGCTAATTCCCATCTCCCTGTCACACCAGTATTAACCCTCTCCAGTTGAACTAACAAGCTTCCCTGCAAGTTTATCGGTGTCCCTCCAGTTTGGGTGCAAATTGTCCTTCTTGTGTACCCTACCTGCCTGGGGAAGAGATTCCAAATCCAGGAAAATGAAGCCCTCCCTCTTGTACTATTTCAACTGTGGCATGAACAAACTGCTGGAGGAACTTCAGATGAAGGGCCTCTATCTGAAACCGTTGATCTTCCTCCATAGATGTTGCCTGACCTGCGGAGTTCCTCCAGCAGTTTTCTGTTCCTGTAGTCTCTTGTGCCTCCACCTACTATCTTCCTAACTCTGGCCGCTCTAGCAAACATGGCACAGGGAGATCATAACTCTAGAGGTCCACTTTTTCACTTTTTACGCACGTGATTGTATAATGTGTCTTTTGCACATTGGTTGGCAGTCTTAGTTATTTAAAGTTTTTCATAAATTCTATTGTGTTCCTTTATTTTCCTGTAAATGCCTGCAAGAAAATGCAGGTCAAGGATATCTTGGATCCGGTCCATGGCATTCGTAAGGGGCAGGCTGAACAGTCAGAAGGCGTGGTACATAGGTAGGGAAAAGGAGGAGGTCCTGAAGAGAGAAAATAAGGAGTTAAGCAGAAAGTTGAAAAGCAGGGCCTCCAGGGTAGTAATCTCTGGATTCTAAGTGGATGCAGTGTGTCATGTGATTGAGGAAGGACAGGCAAGATGGGCCAAAATTACAGACAGTGGGATGAGTTAAAGTGTAACAGGGAGCTAAAATCAAAAAAGAGTGATGAATACAGGACAGAAGGCATTATATTTGAATGCACGCAGCATCCGGAATAATGTAGATGATCCAGTAGCACCGTTAGAGATTGGCAGGTATGATGTCATGGGCATCTCTGAGTTATGGCTGAAGAAAGATCCTGGTTGGAAGCTTAACATCCAAGGAAACACATTGTATCGAAAGGACAGGCAGGTCGCAGATGGTGTGGGGTGGATCAGAGAATGTAGAATTCTTTTGGGTAGAGTTAAGAAACTGCAAGGGGAAAAAGACCCTGATGGGAGTTATATACAGACCTCCAAACAGTAGCCAGGATGTGAGCTACAAGTTACAAAGGGGGATTTTAAAAAAGCATGTAAAATAGGCAATGTTGCGATAATCATAGGGGATTTCAATACAGAGGCAGATTGGGAAAATCTGTTGGTGCTGCATCCCAAGAGAGAGAATTTGTAGAATGCCTACAAGTTGGTTTTTTAGAGCAGCTTGTAGTTGAACCATTAGGGGAACAGTAATCTGGATTGGCTGTTATGTAATGACCCAGATTAGGAAGCTTAAGATAAAGACCTTTAGGAGACAGTGATCATAATATGATAGCATTCACCCTGCAGTGTGAGAAGGAGAAGCTAAAATTGGAATGGAGTAAAGGGAATTACAGAGGCATGAGAAAGGAGCTGGCCAAAGTTGATTGGAAGGGAACACTAGCAGGGATGACAGTAGAATAACAATGGCTGGTGTTTCTGGAGGAGATTCAGAAGGCACAGGAAAGATACACCTCAAAGGTGAAGCAGTATTCTGAAGGGAAGATGAGGCAACTGTGGCTAACAAGGGAAAACAAAAACAGCATAAAAGCAAAAGAGAAGGTATATAATATAGCAAAAATTAATAGGAAGGAAGAGGATTGGGAAGCTTTTAAAAACTAACAGAAAACAACTAAAAAAGCCATAAACAGAAAAAAGACGAAATATGAAGGTAAGCTAGCCAATAACATAGAACGGGATACAAAAGGATTGTTCAGATATATATGAGAGATGAGAGAGAATACTGGACCACTGGAAAATAACACTGGAGAGGCAGTAATGAGGGACAAAGAAATGGCAGAGGAATTTAATAAGTATTTTGTATCATTCATTACTGTGGAAGACACTAGCAGAATGCCGGGAATGCCAAAATATCAGCAGCAGGAAGTGAGTGAGTTGCTATTACAGGTACTAAGGAGAAGGTGCGTGGGAAACTGAAAAGTGTGAAAGTAGGTAAGTCACCTGGACCAGATGAAATACACCGTAGGGTTCTGAAAGAGGTGGCTGAAGAGATTGTGGAGACATTAGTAATGATCTTTCAAGAATCAATAGATTCTGGAATGGTTCCTGAGGACCCGAAAACTGTGAACGTCACTCCATTCTTCAAGAAGGGATGGAGAGAGAAGAAAGGATTTTTCAGTCCGTTAGCCTGACTTCAGTGGTTGGAAAGATGTTGGAGTCGATTACTAAGGATGAGGTTTCAGTGGACTTGGTGGCTCATAATAAAATAGGCCAAAGTCAGGATGGTTTTCTAATCTTGCCTGATAAATCTGTTGGAATTCTTTGAGGAAATAATGGGCCCGATAAACAAAGGACAGTCAATCTGAATTTTCAGAAGGCCTTTGACATGAGGCTGCTTTACAGAATAAGAGCCCGTGGTGTTATGGGAAAGATACTAGAATGGATAGAAGGCTGGCTGACTGGCAGGAGGCAAAGACTGGGAATAAAGGAGGCCTTTTCTGGATGGCTGCCAGTGACTAGTGGTGTTCCACAGGAGTCGGTGTTGGAACTGCTTTTTTATGTATGTCAATGATTTGGATGAAGGAATTGATGACTTTGTAGCCAAGTTTGCGGATGATAGGAAGATAGGTGGAAGGGCAGGTAGTGATAAGGAAGCAGGGTGTCTGCAGAAGGACTTAGACAAATTGGGAGATGCGTAAAGAAGTGGCAGATGGAAAATAATCTAGGGTAGTGCATGGTGATGCACTTCAGGAGGAATAAAGGTATGCACTATTTTGTAAATTGGGAGAAAATTCAAAATTCAGAGGCACAGAGGGACATAGAGTCTTCTTGGAGGATTCCCTAAAGGTTAACTTGCAGGTTGAGTCAGTGATGAGGAAGGCAAATGCAATATTAGCATTCATTTTGAGAGGACTAGGATATAAGAACAAGGATGTGATACTAAGGCTTTATAAGATATTTTACAAGCTACACTTGGAGTACTGTGAGCAGTTTTGGGCCCCTTATCTAAGAAACGATGTGCTGGCATTGGAGAGAATCATGAGAAATGATCTCAGGAATGAAAGGGTTAACATATCAGGAGTGTTTGATGGCTCTGAGCCTGTACTCATTGGAGTTTAGAAGAATGAGGGGGGTATCTCATTGAAATCTTTTGAATATTGATAGGTCTGGGTAGAGTGGATGTGGAGATGATGTTTCCTATAGTGGGGGAGTCTCGGACCGGGGGCACAGCCTCGGAACTAGAACAGAGTTGAAGAAAATTTTCTTTAGCCGGAGGCTGTTGAATCTGTGGTTGATAGATTCTTGATTAATCAAGGCATCAAAGTTATGGTGAGAAGGCAGAAGATTGAGGTTTTGAAGTATAATAAATCAGCCATGATGGAATAGCGGACAGCCTTGATGGATTGAATGGCCTAATTCTGCTCCTCGGTCTTATGGTCCTATGGTTATAGTCAAAATAGAATCTCAAGGTGTATATGGTTACATATACATACTTCGATAATGAATTTAGTTTGAAGTTTGAAATTGCTTAACTCAGTGAACTCTCTGTGCAGGGCACCATCTCTTTTCCTGCCTATGTTGTTATTATCAGTATGGACCATGCCTTCTCTCTGCTCACACTCCCCTTTTATAATGCCCTGTACATTCAGAAGACATCCTTGCCACTGGTAGCAGGGAAGCAACAAAGTATCCTGCGGTCTTGTTAACAAGAAAGTAAACCAAGAAATGGTGGATAGAAATTATGCAAGACTTGCGAAGGTGCTTTGCGTCATAAGCTTGCTGGTATGGTATTGCTGCACAAGTCAATATCATAGGCAGAGCCTGTGATATTGTTGTAGGCTAGGTACAATATTTGCACCCTTCTTCTATAAACAGTGTTGGAATATATAGAAAAAGAGTGCAATAAATTGATTTGTAGAATAAGTTTTGGATTTTCTAATTCCTTATTTATTAGAAGACAGGAAAGAAAATTAATTTTCAATTATTTTGAAATGTTTCCACTTTAATCTATATAACATGCAAAAAGAAAGAAAAGGTTAAAGATTAGCTTTATTTGTCAGAGGTATATGAGACATAGAGTGAAGTGTATCAATTGCATCAGATCAAATCGGCGAGGGTTGTTTCCGGCATCCCGGAAGTGTCACAAACACATCTGGCATCAACATAGCACGCCACAACTCACTTATCCTAACCATCTGTCTATGGAATATGGGAGGAGACCAGAGCACCAGGAGGAAACCCACATGGTCACGGGGAAAGTGTACAAACTTACAGGCAGTGGCAGGAAATGAACCTGGATTGGAGATCGCTGGAGCTGTAAAACGAAGTGCTAGCCACTATGTGTTAATGATAAATGATCTCTTATACACCTCTGATGCCAGCAGCATTTTCTCCAGGCTCTATGTTCTGCAGCACCCAGCTTAAAGCAGCCTTCACTTTAGTTCACAAGGACTTTGATTTTAGAAAAATGAAACCTTTAGATCGAGCGAATCGAAACAGTCTCTCCTTGTCTTGAAAGTAATGAAAACGTAAGATAACATGCCTAGGTCTATCTGACCTAGACGAGTATGATGGGATTCTGTGAACACGATCCAGTAGCGGTGGTTGGTCAGGAAATACAGTAGGGAATGCATCTTTTAAAAGTTGAGAAAAATACTTTGATTTTAGAAAAATGGTTGATAAGGGATAACATAAGAGTTCTTCTTCTTCTTCTTGCGCCCTTAACTCCTGGTGGCGTAGTCGTGGTGCCGTCATGACAAGCTTTGCCCCAGTTTGGTGTGCTCATCGTGCGGCATCTTGGGCATCTGAAACCTGGCAGAGCCCATCCCTCTCCAGGTCTGACCACAGCCGATTTCCTCCAACGAGGTGGCTCGCCTTGGTCGTGAACACGTGGCCGTTATAGTTCATCTGAGAACCTTTCCACCCCGGCCGGTGACTTCATCATGGAATTCATTCGCCCAGTGGTGCCGTGTTAACACCACCCCCTCACGTGGTTTAGCCCGCCAGCTGAAGCGGTTTACCCGGGTATGGCACTTGGAGCCAACACGTCAGAGATTTAGGAGATGGATGAGGACCAGTGATGCCCATCCACCCTGTCTAGTAGGGAGCAGCATGCCAGACATCAAAGGTACTACCTCTATCCAGAGCCCCCTATACCCCAACATAAGAGTTAATAGTTATTAAAGAAAGTTCCAACTATACTTAGTGCTAGGCCAAGCATTTGAGTGAAAATCTTTGCAAGAGTCTCTAAAGATCTGAAGTATAAAGAGCAGTGTGTCTTTTAATACACCATAATTTCATGTGTAGTATAAAACTCCTGCAGATTTGTAGCATCACATATGTAACTGCTGTAAGTACACAGATAATGGTAAAAACAAATATTGTACTTGTATGGATTAAGAGTATTGCTTGCTCTATTCTCATTTTTTTAAAGGTTACTCATGTTATCCAGTTTTGATGAATTTTAAATTGGATCGAGGATGAGAATTTGTTTTTAATTTCCTTTTCAGGATCTTGAGCATCCCCTCTGCTATCTCTGAGTTCAATCAGTGGTGGATTTCACATTCTTGGCAGCTCTGCATTTGGTCTTGTGTCTGCTACTGGTGAAGTTTGGCTGGAACCTCGTGACTCTGACAAGACGCGGGTCACTGCAGAAGGGTTTGGGCTGTCCACTCCCGCAGGCCTGCACCTAATTGGTGCCTAAGGTCTGTGATGCCTAAGTTCCAGGGTATGCCCCAGCCAACAGCAGCACCTCCTCCCACACTAGAACATAGAACAGTACAGCACAGTACAGGCTTTTTGGCCCACTGCTGTGCAGGAATTTTATTTGTTTATTTAGAGATACAGCGTGGAATAGGCCCACTGAGATACACTGCCCAGAAACCTGCCTATTTAACCCTAGCCTAACCACAAGACGATTTACAATGACCAATTAACCCCCTACCCGCTAGGCCTTTGGTCTGTGGGAAGAAGCTAGAACACCTGGTGGAAACCCACACGCTCAAGGGAAGAGCATACAAACTTTCTTACAGGGGATGCAGGAATTGAGCTTCCCGCACTCTAGTTAGAGAATAGACAATAGGTGCAGGAGTAGGCCATTCAGCCCTTCGAGTCAGCACCACCATTCACTGTGATCATGGCTGATCATCCACAATCAGTACCCTTTTCCTACCTTCTCCCCATATCCCTTCACTCCGCTATCTTTAAGAGCTCTACCTAACCCTTTTTTGAAAGAATCCAGAGAATTGGCCTCTACTGCCTTCTGAGGCAGAGCAATTCCACAGAACCACAACCCTCTGTGTGAAAAAGTTTTTCCTCAACTCCGTTCTAAATTGTCTACCCCTTATTCTTAAACTGTGGCCTCTGGTTCTGGACTCCCCCAACATCTGGAACATGTTTCCTGCCTCTAGCGTGTCCAATCCCTTAATAATCTTATATGGTTCAATCAGATCCCCTCTCATCCTTCTAAATTCCAGTGTATACAACCCCAGTTGCTCCAATCTTTCAACATATGTCAGTCCTGCCATCCCGGGAATTAACCTTGTGAACCTACGCTGCACCCCCTTAATAGCTAGAATGTCCTTCCTCAAATTTGGAGACCAAAACTGTACACAATATTCTAGGTGTGGTCTCACCAGGGCCCCGTACAACTGCAGAAGGACCTCTTTGTTATGAAGGCCAGAATGCCATTAGTTTTCTTCACTGCCTGCTGTACCTGCATGCTTACTTTCAGTGACTGATGAACAAGGACACCTAGATCTCGTTGTACTTCCCCTTTTCCCAACTTGACACCATTCAGATAGTAATCTGCCTCCCTGTTCTTGCCACCAAAGTGGATAACTTCACAGTTATCCACATTAAACTGCATCTGCCTTGCATCTGCCCACTCACCCAACCTGGCCAAGTCACCCTGCATTCTCATAACATCCTCCTCACATTTCACACTAATTCCATCGTGCTAACAGATATGCTACTCTGGGTTTTAACACACCCTAAGATTAGTCAGACATTCTCGCTCACATGCCCCTCCATTTTTCTTTCAACCATGTGTCTCTCTAACAGTATCTTAAATGTCCCTGAAATATCTGCCTCTATCACCACCCCTGTGTTAAAAACTTACCTCTGACATCTCCCCCTAAACGTTCCTCCAATCGCCTTAAAATTATGCCCCTCGTTTTAGCCATTTCCATCCAGGAAAAAGTCTCTGGCTGTCCACTTGATCTATGCGCATAATCAGCTTGCACATCTGTATCAAGATACCTCTTGTCCTCCTTCGCTCCAAAGAGAAAAGCCCTACCTCACTCAACCTATCCTCATAAAGCATGCTCTCCAATACAGGCAGCATCCTGGTAAATGTCCTCTGTGTCTTCTCTAAAGCTTGCACATCCTTCGCATAATGAAGCGACCAGAACTTTTTTCCATGTATGGTCAACCAGAGTATTATAGAGCGGCAACTTTACCTAACATCACTTGACCTCAATCCTCAACTACTGAAGTCTAACACACCATACGCCTTTTTAACCTCCGTATCAACTTGTATGGCAATTTCGCTAAGCAGCAGTGTTCATTCTAAATCAGATTTTACTGGAGGCCCCATCCAGTTTTCAACTGGTGAAGAAGGACACCAGGAAGCCCTGGAGTTAGAGAAAGCTGCACTGGGAATACACTCGGACGGGATGAGCTGCCCCCCTCCCCTTTTGCTCAGCCTCCAGCAACAGAGTTGTGAGATGGCTCAAGCCGACTGCATAATGTGTGTCTGTAACAGCTGGGAGCTTGAACTGGAACAATAAAGTGTAAACCTTGGGAAGTTAACTTGTGCAGAATCCTGGTCTCAGTTCTGCAGGAAAGATATCCGTGTGTGAGAGATGCTGCACAAAGAAACTGATTTTGGGCTTAGGTACCAAACAAAAACAGCCGTGAGGAGAGACAGCAAATGTTTAACATGGTTGAGGATGTGCTTTGGGGATAATATTATTAAACATAAATTATTATGGGGAATAAAAGATCATAAGCACTGCCTTCTACAAAAGGACTTGATTTCGAACTTGAAAGATGGGATGTGAAAACTCAATTTAGCGACATCTCACAAATGAGGACAGTCTGGGATGACAAGAAGGGATGGTTGTGTTAGTAAATTCAAGAGAGTGCTGGGTAGTGAAAAAGGGTAAGGAAGCAACATGAGATATAAACACTGCAGTGGCCAGATGCATTGCAGTAGTTTCTGGTTCACTAAGTTCGAACATTTCTATAATGTGCCTGATTAATTGCCTGTGATGCTGGATCAAGAACTCACTCACAATCTTATTAAAAAAAACTGTGTTTAGTTGTGTAGAGGATGGAGATATCTGCATGCCTTGCTTAATCCTTCAGATCTTGTTTGCAAATTGCAGCGGCTATTAAACTCATTTCAGCCTGTTCTGTAAATAAACATCTGCACTATCTTCACAAGAGTTTCACATCACACCCCAACCCTATCAAAAAATTTCAGGGGATATTAAAACTGACAGCAAGAATAATTAATATGCAGCTGGAAATGATTTTACAGTTATTTGATCACGGGTCTCACACTCAGATTAATTTGTATATCTTAATTTCAGGATCTGTTTTGCAGCTGTGACTGGCTATTGCAGATACAGCAAACAGGAGAAGCTCTTGTTACTTGACTGCTGTAAGTGATAACCAGTGTGGGGAACTTCACTCACCTCAACACTGAATTGATTCCACAACGTATTTACTCAATTTTAAGAACTCTACAACTCATGTTCTCAGCATTATTTACTTATTTATTAATCAATTTTTTTTTTTGTTTTGGTGCAGTTTACCTATTTTGCACATCAGTTGTTCGTCAGTCTTTATGTATAGCTTTCCATTGATTTATTGTATTGTTCTGCTGTGAATGCCTTCAAGAAAATGAATCTCAGGGTAGTAAACTGTATGGTGGCATAAACGTACTTTAATAATAAATTTGCTTTGAAGTAAAGAAGTTCTGATGGGAACTGATGGAATCACTTGGCAAAGGAATTGGGAAGCGTAGAAGCATTCTTCTTCACTAAAATACTAGGCAATGCTGTTGAGTTGAAAGAGAGACATGAAGCTATTATTGATATTTCCAAGTAGCAGCACCGCATGGGGCAGCCAAAGCTCAGTACAATGGCCAGCCAGAGTGGAGCTGAGTAAGTGCCCTTTCATCAAGTTTGAGGTCCACACTGGTAAAGTGAATGAGGTAATTCAAATGTGGCATATTCCTGGAGAAATCATCCTTGCTTTTTATTGAGAAAATTGTAGTTGTTAGTGCATCCACCACACTTTACATGCTCTCTGCTGTCTGAGTTAAGTTGTTTGGCATTCAGTTTGGTTTGTGCATATTACCCACTGCCCCAATGTGCCCCAAGTGCTCAGTAATCATATTACTGATGCCGTCTAAAGCAAATGAATTTAAATAATAATAAATTGCATACACATAGTACTTCCACTGTAAAGGGAACACTCTTCTAGGGGCAAGCAGATTACACAGTAAAGGTTTTGGGTAAATATGCTGAGAAGGCGGGGAAACTTTGTGGACTGACCCCCATGGTTTCTCACCACTTTCCAGATTTCTGGAGATGAATATTAATTACAATTATAAATTTAAACTAAAATTAAATATGCTAATTGCCAAAATAATAGAAGATTAATTACTGGACTCAAATGACTGCCTGTCAGATGTTGTGTTGGAAGTTATATGGGATGTTTGGTCCTTCAGGAAGGATGGGCTCATGACCCAAGAGACCAGCTAACTCCATTGTGTGTCTTTTAAATATACGACAAAGTAAAACAGCTGAACATAGAACATGGAATAGTACAGCACAGCACAGGCCCTTCGGCCCACAATGTTGTGCCAACCCTCAAACCCTGCCTCCCATATAAGCCCCCACCTTAGATTCCTCCATATACCTGTCTCTTAAACTTCACTAGTGTATCTGCCTCCACCACTGACTCTGGCAGTGCATTCCACGCACCAACCACTCTCTGAGTAAAAAACCTTCCTCTAATATCCCCCTTGAACTTCCCACCCCTTACCTTAAAGCCATGTCCTCTTGTATTGAGCAGTGGTGCCCTGGGGAAGAGGTGCTGGCTATCCACTCTATCTATTCCTCTTATTATCCTGTACACCTCTATCATGTATCCTTTCATCCGCCTTCTCTCCAAAGAGTAAAGCCCTAGCTCCCTTAATCTCTGATCATAATGCATACTCTCTAAACCAGGCAGCATCCTGGTAAATCTCTGTACCCTTTCCAATGCTTCCACATCCTTTCTATAGTGAGTCATTGAGGTTGGTGAAGGGACCACCCCATAAAAAGATGGGTAGGAGGTGGAAGCCTTTGAACCTAATAGGGGGAGGTTGGACAAGCTAAGTTTTCCTTGGAACAGAAGAGATTGATGGAGACTGGAATGAGGTGTGCAAAATTATGAGGAAACTTTTCCCCATAGCAAAGGTGTTAAAAACTGGAGAATACATGTTATGGTAAATGGTAAAAGGGATGAGGTTTAGAGGAAGAAATTTTTCACCCAGAGGGAGCTCTCATATGTATAACTGATGGTTGGCATAGCCGTGAAGTCACAGTGTCATAGTCATACAGCACAGAAGCTGTCCAGTTGGCCTATTGTGTCCATGATGAGTGTCAAGTGGCCTAACCAATGTTTTATAAAATTATACCACAATCTCCTTTCTCTTGCAATCAATGTCCCAGCTAATGAAAGCAAGTATCCTTTATGTCTTCTTCACCACCCTGTTTCGCTGTGCTGGCATCTTCAAGAATATTTGGACTTGTTACCAAGGTGTCTTTGTTCCTCAATACTCCTTAATGCCCGACAGTTCATTATCTACATCCTATCTTTACTTGTTCTCTCAAATTGCATCACTTCACACTAATCAGGACTAAATTCCATCTGCCATTGTTATGTCAGTCTATTAACAGATCAATATCATCCTGAAGCCTGAAATTTCATTTCTTTTCTCAATGTCATCATCAATCTAACTAATAATACTTCCTGCATTCATATCCAAGTAATTAATGTATATAAAAAGCAATAAAGGCATCAGCACTATTCCTATGATACACCATTCGTCATAGACTTCCAATCATAATGACAACCTTCCACCAACATCCTGGAGATGGAGCAGGTGAGAGGAGTTGAGCTGGAAGTCAGGAGCAGCTGGGCAGTGAGTTGGCCACCTCTGCTGACCCACCATCTGGAGATTGTGGTGGTTAAGGTTTGAAACATTCTCTGAAGGTTGGGCACTACCGGTCGGCATCTGCTCCTGGCCGAAGGCTATGGTTACCTCATCAGGTAACTGTAGAGAGCACCCTGGTGTATGAAGCAAGTGTTTCCCAGTACAAAGCCAAATTTGGATCGAATCATAATCAGCTCCAACTTTTTGGATGAGCCTACCATGTGAGACCCTGTCAAAGGTCATACTGAAGTCGACGTAAATCACAATATTTGTACTAGTCTCATCAACATATATGTTTACCTCTTCAAAAAAATTCAATTAAATCATTCAGATGGAATTTGCTACCGACAAATCAGTGCTGACTACCCCTGATTAATCCATGGTGTAAAGTAATCCTGTCCTTCAGTTTTTTTCAGTAATTATTTATCACTGCCCTTTAACTGACTTGCCTATAATTACATGGTTTTTTTTCCCACTGTACTTCTTGCGTATATATAACAGATTTGCTATTTTCCAGTCACCTGTGGCTAGTGCAGATTTAAATAACAATCAGGGATCTAGCAATCTCTTCCTTTGCCTCCCATAGCAACCTGGCTGACATTGGAGAGGGTCCAAGGGCAGTTCACGAGAATGATCCTGTGAATGAATGGGTTAATGTTTGAGGTAGGCTCTGGGCCCTGTACTCATTGGAGTTTAGAAGACTGGTGGGGGATTGCATTGAAACCTTTCGAATATTGAAAGGCCTAGGTAGAATGGATGTGGAGAAGATATTTGCTACAGGGGGGAGTCTAGGACCAGAGGTCACAGCCTCAGACTAGAAGGGCATTCCTTTAGAACAGGAGGAATGTTTTTAGCTAGAGACTGGTGAATCTGTGGAATGCAATGCCATAGATGGAGGTGGAGGCCAAATCAATGGGTATATTTAGAGTGGAGGGTGATAGGTTTTTGATTAGTAAGGATGTCAAAGGTTACAGGGCGAAGGCAGAAAAGTGGGGTTGAGAGAATATTAAATCAGCCTAATTCTGTTCGCAAACACGAGGAAATCTGCAGATGCTGGAAATTCAAGCAACACACACAAAAAATGCTGGTGAACGCAGCAGGCCAGGCAGCATCTCTAGGAAGAGGTCCCTATAGATGCTGACTGGCCTGCTGCGTTCACCAGCATTTTTTGTGTGTGTGGCCTAATTCTGTTCCTATGTCTTATGGTTTTACAGTTTTATGGCTACATTTCATCAGTCCCAGGAAATTTATTCACCTTCCTCCCACTAAAATATCTAATATCTTCTCAATTTTAATAGTGGGTCAAATGCCTATATCTATATTGTATAACTTATAAGTCTATAATGTCATCATTGCATGGAACTCCCAGTCACATAGCAACAACTGAAGTCATCAATTAAATGTAGCATTAGTAGAGGAATCTTTAATAAGTGGAACAAGGCTAAACAGGAAAGGACACCACAGACCGAGTAATCTGACAAAGGACATGAAAGTACTCAGCAGGTCAGGTGGCATCTGTCGAGAGAGAGCGAAGTCAACACATGCGGCCAATGGCTTTTCATCAAGACATGAAAGGAAAAGGACTAAAATGAGTTACAGAAAAGCAGAGCAACGGGAGGTTGAGATGAAATGGGAGAATTTGTGGTTAAACATGAATTAAACTCTACAGCAAAGCACAGAAAAATTCTGCAGAAATGGAAGGAATGATTAAGGCAAGAAGCCAAATATAGTCAGGATTACAGAGATATGACTAGAGAAAATTGTAAAAATCTTTGCGGGATATAACCTATTTATAAAAGATGGAGAGGGAATAAGGGAAAGTAGAATAGCTATAGTATATAACGTAAGGGCCTTGGAAGGAAATGAATGAATCTGTCGGTAAGACAGAAATAGAATCCCTGCATGTGGAGATAAAAGATAATTGCCTGATCTTCTGATTAAAATGTAGCAATTCCACTTGGAGTTACACAGTACTGCACAGGTTTGGGATCTCCCAGTGACGACTTGAGAGCTGAATGCTTCTACAACTGACCACCAGTAATGGGATGATCATGTTCTCCCCTAGAACTCCTCCAGCAAATCCCATGTGGACAGCTGCCCGGTGATAATCTGATACCTTCAACAAGGCCATTCTGTTTAATGGAGAAAAGGCAAGCAGCACTAAATTTCTGTTCTCCCTCTTCTTAAACATAGCTAATGGTGTTTTAATCATTTGCTGGTATTTTGAGTATTTTACTTCAATTTTTAAGTGACTTTTTACACTATTTTAAAATTTTTATTGTTTCTGAATGTTTGCTTGTCAGAGACATTCACAAACCTTTCATCTCTTTGACAAGCTGGTAGGCCTGAGGGCAGGGCATCACTGGCTCTCAAAGCAGGTCTGGGAATGGTGCCTGTCAGTTTTGGCAAGTACAGTGTAGCCCACCCTTCATCTGGGAGAACTGTGTCTAGGGACAGACTCCAGGAAGAAGCAGGCTTCATGTATAGGAGACAGGTAAATTCAAATAACCCACTGACGATCTGGGCCAACAAAAGATCAATTTCACAATAGGCAGGATCTACAAATCAATTAATCACCAAAGGCTGAGGGAAATATATGAAAACAAGCTAGGAACCTGAAAATTCATCACGGGGAATGTCAACTATCTTGAAATTAGTTGTGTAGCAGAGGTAGGCAAAGTGGAATGGAGTCCTCACTGTGTAGCCCAGTAAGTAAGAAGCCTAATGAGACAGGTTTCACTGCTGGATGCAGTGAAAATCAGAGTGAGTCAGAGACAAGGATGCCAGAGAATGTGCAGGCATTAGTAACGATAATATAATGCACTTCAAGATAAAACTGAAATGAGCAAGAAACTTGGTAATAGATCGGTGGAAAGCCAGTTTGAGGCTTAGAACTTAGCAAAAATTAAATGCATTACATTACCGGCAAGCAGTGATGTAGGGCAGCAATGTGAAACATTTAAAACAGTAATCTGCCTCTAAAAAAAATATTCTGCTAAAAGACAAAATAAGCAAAACATTTATGAGAATCTACTGATTAATAAAGGCACAAGGGTAAATTGCTGGTGCAGTAGGAGGACTGCTAAGTTTGTAGATAGCAGGCTTGATAACGGAGAGGATGGAAAGATTAGGAGAGAAGGAAAAATAAGAAGGCAGCAGTAATTATGGAACTAAATTATCAAGAAGGCAAAACAGTAAAATATTCTATAGGCACATTAAGATAAGGGCCACTAAGCAGCTGTGAACAATAAGCAATGGCGGCAAAAATTAAATCATTACTTGGCTCTAAAAGCTACCAGATTGACCTGACATCAGATGAAAGTGCAGATGAAATAATTGTGTTTATTAACTGGTGCTCTTCCTTTTATTTTAATGTAGACATATTCAAGGAAGATAAATCTTGATGGATTGTATCCATACATTAAAAAAAATAATAAGCCCCAGAAGCCCTGGAAGACACATTTAATAATTCATTATTGAAAAGTTTTAATGGCAGGAAATTATTGGTTAACTAATGTTATATTTACACTCAGTGGCCACTTTATTAGGTATCTCCTGCACCTAATAAAGTGGTCACTGAGTGTATGATCAATCATAAGCAAGAAAAAATCTGCAGATGCTGGAAATCCAAGAAATACACACAAAATGCTGGAGGAGCTCAGCAGTCCAGGCAGCATCTACGGAAATAAGTACAGTCGACGTTTTGAGCCAAAATGTCGACTGCACTTTTTCCATCGATGCTGCCTGGCCTGCTGATTTCCTCCAGCATTTTGTGTGTGTTACTGAGTATATGATTGTGGTTTTCTGCTGCGATAGCCTATCCACGTCAAGTTTTGATGTATTGTGTATTCAGAGATGCTCTTCTGCACACCACTGTTGTAACTTGCACGTCTTTGAGTTACTGTCATCTTCCTGTCAGCTTGAATCAGTCTGGCCTTTCTTCGCTGACCTCTCTCATTAACAAAGTGGTTTTGCCCACAGAATTGCCACTCACTGGATTTATTTTTTTTGTTTTTTGCACTATTCTCTGTAAATTCTAGAGACTGACGTGTGTGAAAATCCCAGGAGATCAGCAGTTTCCGAGATCCTCAAACCACCCTGCCTGGCACCAAAAATCATTACACGATCAAAGTTGCTTAGACCACATTTCTTCGCCATTCCGATGTTTGGTCTGAACAACAACGGAACTTCTTGACCATGCTTTTATGCATTGAGTTGCTGTCACATGATTGGCTGATTAGATAATTGCATTAATGTGTAGGTATACAGATGTACATAATAGAGTGGCCTCTGACTGTATTTCTAATAACATCTATTAATAGTTATAGCGACAGCAAAAATAATGGAAATCCTATTTCAGGAGAAAATACAAAAATGTGGTCAAAATGGCTTCTTTTCGTGCCTTCCTGCCTCAGCAGCAATCCCAATTTAGACTAATCTTATACTAATGGCAAGCATCCCATGACCAGCAACAGGCTTACCTTGTGTGGTCACAGTTTGAATGCTTCCTTTGTTCACCACGTGTATATACTGCTATACAGTATCTCATATTAAATAACTATTGTATGGGGGAGGGCTGAAAGGTTTAATATTACAGGGATAATGCATGACGGCCAATAAATTCTTGATTTTATTCTTAGCCTTTTCTTGAAAAGAAATTATCAATTTGTCAAACCGTGTCATGTTTCCCATTTATTCCGTTGACTAATTGAATAATCTCAGGACTTAATATTCTGAATGGGAGTGCACTCTGCTGGAAGCACATAATGGAAATTTGGCATTCATTGACAACTTGCAATACTGTCTGTCTGTCTGTTTAGGTACCATATCCGATGCGGACTTTGGTGACCATGGTTTTCCATGTAGATCTATCCTTTGTTTTTTTGGATGACTTCCATTTCCTCGATGTGTAACCACCTGGCTATGCTTTTGATGTACATTAGCCGAGGTCTTCCTCTAGGTTTGCTCCCCTCAATCTTTCCAGAGAGTATGAGTTTTTCTAGTTCATCTTTCCACATGATGTGTCCTAGGAATCTGAGTTGTCTTTCTCTTATTGTTGGTATGAGTGATCAAACTGCTTGGGTTCTTCTGAGAACTTCTTCATTTGATGTGTGTGTGGTCCATGATATTTTTAACATTCTCCTGTAGAACCATAATTCAGCTGCTTCTAGTCTCTTTTCCATTGCTGGAGAAATGGTCCAGCATTCACTTCCATAAGTCAGGACAGAATAAATGTAGCACTGCAATATTCTGTTTTTAGTGTGCGTGCTCATCTTTCTGTCTGTTAATATGGTCTTCATTTTTTGGAAAGCTTCTTTCGCCATTGCTATTCTGTATTTGATATCTATGTCACACCTGCCATTACTTATTATTAGGCTGCCAAGATACTTGAATTTGTTGACTTGTTTGATGTTTGTATTTCCGATCTTGATCACACATTGTGGGATGTTTGTCTTTCTGGAGATGACCATGCTTTCTGTCTTCTTGGTGTTGATTGAGAAGCCTCTGCGATTGCTTTCTGCTGCCACGATAGTGAGTAGTTCTTGAAGTTTTGTTTCTGAGTCAGCTATTAGTACGATGTCATCAGCATATATGATGTTATTTACAAACGTTTGTATATTTTGGCCTCCAATTGTGAATCCTTTTTGATATCTTTGATACTTCTCAAGATATTTTCACTATACAGGTTGAATAAGTCTGGCAAAAAGACACAACCTTGCCTGTCTCCTCTCATGATATTCACATATTCACTCACTTCTCCTTCTATTCTGATGGATGCTGTCTGGACCCAGTATAAATTTCTTAAGAAACGTATATCTTTCCCATCTATGTCAAGATCTTAGATTATTAGATCAGATTATGAGGACATGCAGTCCTCTTTTATTGTCATTTAGTAATGCATGCATTAAGAAATGATACAATGTTCCTCCAGTGTGCTATCACAGAAACACAAGACAGACCAAGACTGAAAAACTGACAAAAACCACCTAATTATAATATATAGTTACAACAGTGCAAGCAATACCGTAATTTGATAGAAGAACAGACCATGGGCACTGTAAGAAAAAGTCACAAAGTCTCTCGAAAGTCCCAACATCTCACGCAGATGGTAGAAGGAAGAAAACTCTCCCTGCCACGAGCTTCCAGCGCCGCAAACTTGCCGATGCAGCGTCCTGGAAGCACCTGACCACAGCCGACTCTTGAGTCCGTCCGAAAACTTCGAGCCTCTGATCAGCCCTCCGACACCGAGCACCGAGCACCATCTCTGCCAAGCACTTCGACCCCAGCCCCGGCCACCAGCAACAAGCAAAGTCGAGGATTTGGGGCCTTCCCTCTGGAGATTCTCGACCGCACAGTAGCAGCG
Source organism: Mobula hypostoma (assembly GCF_963921235.1). NCBI lineage: Eukaryota > Metazoa > Chordata > Chondrichthyes > Myliobatiformes > Myliobatidae > Mobula > Mobula hypostoma. The sequence goes on along the minus strand of NC_086118.1, from coordinate 33,650,775 downwards.
GCAGTGAACCGGGCATTTCAGAAGTTTCTCCGGATGTTCCTTCGTGCTTCTCAGATCCGTCTCCATCAAATCAGAATTGTGCACGGCCCCTGTTTAACAAATACGATATCATTTCACCGGAGAGGCCGCGCGTGCTGCGTCGTGCTGCCATCTTCTCCTCCCTCCATTTCTAGAAGCATTTCCAGACGATCTTGCTTCCTGACAGTATCAAAAGCTTTTGTATAGTCAATGAAACATAGGTAGATGTCTTTTTGTACCTGGATGGCTCGTTCACAGATCATCCGTAGCATGAAAATTGCATTTCTGTTTCCAGTGTTTTCCACAAAGCCGCATTGTTCTTTACTGATTTCTGGTTTTATGCAGTGTCTTGCTCTCATCATGGTTACTCTGAGAATAATTTTTGTCACGTGGCTCATCAGACTTATTGTATGATGTAACTCATATTCTGTTGCTCCCTCTTTCTTTGGAAGTGTGATGAACACTGATTTACTTAAATCATCAGATATCTCCCCATGATCGTAGATTTCATTCACTTACAATACAGGAGGGCATTTTGGCCAGCAATGAGCCACCCACCTTAGTTCTACCTTCCAGCACTAGGTCCCCTGTCCTTCACATTACGGCATTGCAGGCACATATTTAAAAGTGATGAATGTTTCACCCTCGGCCATCCTTCCAGCCAATGAATTCCAGACCACTATTTAAACTTTTGCCCCTGGTTTGGACCCTTTGAGCAGATAAACAGATCCTTCCAATGTACTCCGTCTAGGATTTCCATAATTTTATACAACTAATTAAATCTTCCCTCGTCTTCCCAAAAAGGACAAGCCTAATGCATGCATTTGTTATCCTGACCACAATTTTCCAGTCTTAGTAACATTCTTTAAAGTCTCCTGTACTGTCTGTCCTGTTCCATTTGAAGTATGGTGACCAGAATTGTATTCCAGCTTCTGACATTCATAATCTCCTCACTTTTATATAAAGTATGTTGCATTCCTTTATAACTGTCCTTTCCTTGAGTGTTACGCATGCTATGAATATTCCAAAAATTACTGTTCATTCTCTTGCCTTTTTGCACCTTCCCAATATGCTTTCACACTTAGAAACATAGAAACATAGAAAATAGGTGCAGGAGTAGGCCATTCGGCCCTTTGAGCCTGCACTGCCATTCAGTATGATCATGGCTGATCATCCAACTCAGAACCCTGTACCTGCCTTCCCTCCATACCCCCTGATCCCTTTAGCCACAAGGGCCATATCTAACTCCCTCTTAAATATAGCCAATGAACTGGCCTCAACTGTTTCCTGCGGCAGAGAATTCCACAGTTTCACCACTCTCTGTGTGAAGAAGTTTCTCCTAATCTTGGTCCTAAAAGGCTTCCCCTTTATCCTCAAACTGTGACCCCTCATTCTGGACATCCCCAACATTGGGAACAATCTTTCTGCATCTAGCCTGTCCAATCCCTTTAGGATTTTATAAGTTTCAATAAGATCCCCCCTCAATCTTCTAAATTCCAACGAATATAACCCTAGTCGATCCAGTCTTTCATCATATGAAAGTCCTGCCATCTCAGGAATCAATCTGGTGAACCTTCTTTGTACTCCCTCTATGGCAAGGATGTCTTTCCTCAGATTAGGGGACCAAAACTGCACACAATACTCCAGGTGTGGTCTCACCAAGGCCTTGTACAATTGCAGTAGTACCTCCCTGCTCCTGTACTTGTCTGGAATAGATTCCATTTGCCACTTATCTGTCCAATAGACCAGACCAATGATGTCTTTCTGTAGAACTAAAACTTCTCTTCTCACTTGCAACTGCAGCTAGCTTTTGTATCATTTACAAATTTATTTACCGTTCCCCCTGCGCTTAACCCAAATTCATACTATGCAGTATATTACAAAAGAGACAAGGACAGGTAAAATAGTGTAAACTCCCCAGTTTACAGTGATTGACTCCCCAGTTCCAGTTTGCTAGATAACCTGCTTAGGAACACAGAATTGATTATGGGTAGAATAAATGTTATCTCTATAAATATTGATGTAACCATTGCTATAAAGCTTTCACTTCCATCCATGCTATTGATTTACCCAATCTGATGTGCAGTGCTAAAAATTTCAAAATGATGTTTTGTAAATAAACTTATTAATTACAAAAGCGTAAATTCAAACATTATAAGTGGGAAAGCATGTGTTGTCCTATTCTTAGAAGTAGTTGAAGCATGTATTTCAGAATGCTCTGATTAGATAGCAAGGGAGTTCTAATCTGCCAGTTCACGTTACTGCATGATGGCTTTATTTATTAGGGCAATAGAGCAACAATGAAATATTATTATAAGCTATTTCTGAAAAACTCAGGATTAAACTTTCCTGGAAAACAAAATTATACAAAATTTAAATCTTCCAATATATAAAACTTTAAATTGAAACTACATTACTTTCTCTATTAGACGCAGAACTGACCTGCAGAAGTGTTAAGCCTCCTTTCCCATTTGTAAAATATTTCCTTACACTATAGTCAGATGTCACAGAATGTAGGAAGCATTTTTATGTGTACTACTCAGTTCTAATTGTTGAAGCAATTTCCTTAACTATCAGGTGAAATAAAACTCACAAGCATGAGGTAAACAAAGTTTTCTTTTCAGAATCAGAGAACAAGAGAATTAGGAGTGGAAGTAGCCCATCTGTCTCTTCCGGGTTACTCTTCAATTCGTTGCAACACAATGCAGTCCAAGGAAGCTACAACCCCTCCCGGGTGAGCAGCCTCTGTGTGTAACAGCAGCGGACGTGAAAAACACTCTGCAAAGAGTCAACCCCTGCAAGGCAGCCAGGACAGACAACATCCCAGGCTGAGGATTCAGGGAGTGCGCACACCAGCTTTTACACGGACATCTTCAACACCTCACTCATCCAGACTGCAATCCCCACGTGCTTCACATCAGCCACCATCATCCCAGTACCAAAGACCTTGACACCTCCAGAACTAAACAACCACTGCCCAGTGGCACTAACACCAATCATCATGAAGTCCTTTGAACAGATGATAATGGCACATATCAAAAACTCCATTTCTGCCACATTGGACTCTCACTGATATGCTTACCGATAGAACTGCTCAGTAACAGATGCCATAGCATCTGAAATGTATGTGCCCCTGATACACCAAGAAAACAAGGACTCTTATGTCAGAATACTATTTCTGGATTTCATTTTCAGCATTCAACACCATTGTCCCACAGACCTTTGTGAATAAACTCCTACTCCTTGGTCCAAATACACTGCTGTGCAACTGGGTGTTGGACTTCCTAATGACCAGACCTCAGATAATCAGGATGCAAAACTGCTCCTCCCTCCCCATTGTCCTCGACATGGATGCCGCCTAGGGCTGTGTCCTGAGCCCATTGCTGGACACTCTGCTCACATGTGACTGCATGGTCAAACACTGAGCAATCACATTGTCAAGTTCACCAATAGCGGTAGGGCTCATCACCAACAATGATGACATGGCCAACAGAGAGGAGATAGAAGAGTATGAAGCCTGGCGCTAGGCAAATAACCTCTTCCTCAATGGCAACAAGACAAAGGAGATGGTTATCGACTTCAGGAGAACTCGTGTTACTCAGACCCTTCTTTACATTGGTGCTACGGCAATGGAATCTAAAGCTGTTTCAAACTTCTGGGAGTGCACATCACACAATTCCTCTCATAAGAACATAAGAAATAGGAGCAGGAGTAGGCCATCCGGCCCATTGAGCCTGCCCCGCCATTCAATAAGATCATGGCTGATCTGTCTGTAAACTCAGCTCCATCTACCTGCCTTTTCCCCATAACCCTTAATTCCCTTACAATGTAAAAACCTATCTAATTGTTTCTTAAATATATTTAGTGAGGAAGCCTTAACTGCCTCCCTGGGCAGAGAATTCCACAGATTCAACACTCTCTGGGAAAAACAGTTTCTCCTCACCTCTGTCCTAAATCTTCTCCCCTGAGCCTTGAGGCAATGTCCCCTAGTTCTAGTCTCACCTACCAATGGAAACGACTTTCCTACTTCTATCTTATCTATCCCTTTCAAAATTTTGTATGTTTCTATATGATCCCCTCTCATTCTTCTGAACTCCAGAGAGTATAGTCCCAGGCGACTCAATCTCTCCTCATAAATTAACCCCTTCATCCCTGGAATCAACCTGGTGAACCTCCTCCGCACTGCCTCCAAAGCCAGTATATCCTTCCTTAAGTATGGAGACCAGAACTGCACACAGTACTCCAGGTGCGGCCTCACCAGTACCCTGTATAGTTGCAGCATGACCTCCCTGCTCTTGAATTCAATCCCTCTAGCAATGAAGGCCAACATTCCGTTTGCCTTCTTAATTACCTGTTGTACCTGCAAGCCAACTTTTTGCAATTCATGAACAAGCACTCCCAAGTCCCTCTGCACAACAGCATGCTGCAATCTTTCACCATTTAAGTAATACTCTGCTCTTCTATTATTCCTTCCAAAGTGGATGATCTCGCATTTACCAACGTTGTATTCCATCTGCCAGACCTTGGCCCACTCACTTAACCTATCTATACCCCTCCGCAGACTCTCCACATCCTCTGTACAATTTGCTTTTCCACTCAGTTTAGTGTCACCGGCAAATTTTGCTACACTACACTCAGTCCCCTTCTCATGGTCCCAGATCACATCCTACACAGTCAAGAAAGCTCACCAATGTCTCTACTTTCTGAGGAGGCTGAAGAGAGCTGAACTTTGCACATCCATACTCACGTCATTCTACAGATGCCAGTAAAGAGCATCGTAACATACGGCATCATTGTTTGTTACGGAAACTGCACAGAGGAGAACAGGAAAGCTCTACAACAGGAAATCAGAACTGCCCAACACATCACTGGCACTAGCCTGCCTACCATAACTATATAGAGTGGTGCCAGAAAAGGGCCAGTGGTATCATGAAGGTTCATGGATTGTTTGTCCCATTCCCATCAGGGAGGAGGCCATGTTGTATCCGTGCCAGGACTACCAGACTCAAAAAACAGTTTCTTTCCTCAAGCAGTAAGGCCGATCAACACCCCCACTCACTATCACCACCACTACTTTATTAGTCACCTTATGTACATCCTAATATCACTTTAAAAAGGCAAACACGAGGAAATCTGCAGATGCTGGAAATTCAAGCAACACACACAAAATGCTGGTGGAATGCAGCAGGCCAGGCAGCATCTATAGGAAGAAGCACAGTCCTGGCAAAGGGTCTCAGCCTGAAACGTTGACTGTGCTTCTTCCTATGGATGCTGCCTGGCCTGCTGCGTTCCACCAGCATTTTGCTAATGTCACTTTATCAATCAATCTATGTGTATAAGCTACCTTATGTGTTTGTATTTATTTTGTGTTTATTATTATTACTATTATTGTGTTCTTTTTATTTTTGTGGTTTTTGATGCTGTTTTGTGTCTGTGGTAACAATTCTTTCATTACACTTATGTGGAGGAAATTAAACTAAACAATCTTGAAAGAATGTCAAAATAATGGCACATCTTCTGCTTCAGTGGCCTATTCAAGTTCAAGTCCAAGTTTAATTATCATTTAAGTATACATGAATACCCATGAATACAGCCAAATGAAACAGCATTTCTCTGAGCCCAAGGTGCAAAACACAGTACCAACTGTCATACACAGCATGTCACATATAGTACATTATCAGCACCTAATTGCCCACCATTGAGAACATCTACCATAAACGCTGCCTCGGCAAGGTGAAAAGCATCATTGAGGACTTTTTACTCTCCTCCCATCCGGTAGGCGCTACAGGAGCCTCCACTCCCGTACCAGCAGGCACAAGAAGAGCTTCTTCCCCGAGGCTGTGACACTGCTGAACCTCACATCACAGGGCTAAGCAGTATTTTACCCATATTGGACTGTCTCAGTACTTTTATATTTGTGTGCTGTAGCACTTACTTCTTAATCGCAGTTATTTTGTAAATAATACTATTCTTTTGCACTTCTGGTCAGATGCTAACTGCTTTTCATTGGCTTTGTATCTGTACTCAGCACAATGACAATAAAGTTGAATCTAATCTAATCTAAATACAGCACATATAAGATAGCAAATAAACATACAGCCACACAAAAATATATATAGTCCAAGTCACTGAGTGCCCTGTTCTGTAAATTGTTGGTGCATGGATGTTTATGGCAAGAACAATTAGTACTCAGCAGTCTGCAGATGAACGTACACATACAATCCAGCTTGCATTTCACCAATCAAACACTGGATGGCAGCACTGATGGGAGGAGCCAGCTCCCAACCTAGCATGGATGGCATGATACATTGCTTCCTGCATCACCTCTGCTGAACTGCTGCAACAGGCAAACCCGCGGCTTGAGCCCTGCATCTCACTTCAACCGAGGCCACACAGCTCCCCTGCCTTCTGTCTCACCAATAAATAGGGAAGTGGACTTGCAGCAGCTTACATTACCAATGTCCAACAGGATTTTGTGTTTGCAAAGGAAATATCCAAGACAATCACTCGCTGTTGGACTGAACACTGCCTTCGCATACCATCTGTGCTACTCCTTTGCTATCTCCATGTTCTTCAATTCCCTTAATATCCAGAAATCTATCAGTATCTATTTACTCAGTGACTAAACCTCCAGAGCCCTGTCAGATCATGAATTCCGCAGGTTCATCACTCTCTGAGAACAAATTTCTTCTCACCTCAATCCTAATTGGCCTATCCCTGGTTCAGAAATTGTGACCTCTGTTTCTGAATGATTCGTCCAGGGCATAGCCTCAGAATGGAAGGGCGTCCCTTTAGAACAGAGATAAGAAGGAATTTCTTTACCCAGAAGGTGATGAATCTGTAAAATTCATTGCGACATGCAGCTGTGGCACTGGGTATATTTAAAGTGGAGGTTGATAGGTTCCTGATTGGTACAGGCGTCAAAGGTTATGGGGAGAAGGCAGGAGAATGGGGTGGAGAGGAATAACAAATCAGCCATGATTAAATGGTGGAGCAGGCTCGATAGGCCAAATGGGCTATGTCTCTGGTCCTATGTCTTCCTGTCTTGTAGTCTTATGGGAGGCATTCTTTCTGCATGCACCCTGTCAAGTCCTGTAAGAATATTGTATGGTTTGTTGAAATTCCCCCTCGTTCTTTGTTGTACTCCCGCTATGGCGAATATATCCTTTGCTGTATTATGGGCCACCAAAGCCTACATAACTGCAAGAAGACTTCTTTATATTTGTACTCAAAACATCTTGCAATGAAAGCCAATGTGCAATTTACCCACTTCATATATTCCTTTGTCTGCATGTTAACTTATAGTGATGTGTGCAAGGATATCCAAATTCTTTTGAACATCAGCATTTTCCAATTTGTTACCATTTTAAACATACTCTGTTTGTGGTCCAGGGTAAATGTCTTTGCATATTTCCACTTTACATATCCTTGGCCTCATCTTGCCTATACTTATATGAAAAGCAAATCTGAATCTACCTCATTTGATCCTTTCAGCCAAATTGTTGATAAGGACTGTGAGTGGCTGAGGTCCAAGCTTTGATCCTGTGGTACCCAGCTATTGACATTCTGCCAAATTAAGAATGGCTTATGTATTCCCACTCCTGTCTATCTGCATGTTTACCCACTCTCGATCCATCCCAGTACATTGCATCACACTTATGTGCTCTAACCTTTTGACCAATTTCCTGTGAGATGATATTTTTGACTCGCTTTCTATAGTCATTTGTCCTTTTTAACCGGTGAACTCCAAACCACAAGGTGCAGCAATTGCAGAGTTAGCTACATTTCCCATCTTCATCGAGGTCTGGGCAAAATCTATTCAATTAAGAATAATATTATTCTGCATAGTACACCTGGAGGGCTGTACTGATTTTGTAATGGCTGAAGTTTTGAAGCCAGAATGTAGACTGAATTTTCCCCTTTGGATGGAGACACTGTCCACAAACTAAATACAACTTTTGACCAGTTATGTATATATCTATATAACTAGCTTAACACACTAGTAATGTGACAAATACTTGCTATTGGTTAATGCACTAAACTAGGTGCTATTTTATTCCACCCACTATTGTACTAATAACTACTCATTCTCATTACTTACCCAGTACTTCATTTAAAACATTGGATTGTGGTGTTGATTAAGCTATCAAAACTAGATTAAGGTAACTTTGGAATCATATGGGATGAGAGTTAAACTGCTACAGGAAAACTATTTTTATTTGTTTGTATTTATAGGTAGCCATAGTAACTGTATGTATCATTAATCTCCCTCTCTCACTGAAATGTCATTTGAATTTCAATCTTTACATTTACCTCCCTCCAGGGAAATGTAAATTGGAGAGGCTCTTTTTGTCCTTAAGTGGGTAGAAACAATTCATTACTGCCTTTAAGTGCCTTGGAGCATGTTTGAGGAAATACTAATTTTATATATTTTATATCTTGTGCTCCTCCTCACTGCAAATCTTATCCGAAGGCAGTTAAAAATTTGTACAGTAAAAAAATTCATACATTTTCTGAGAAGGTATTCTTATTGTTGGTTCAGCAGAAAAAAAGATTATATTAAAGTTAAACAATAATTTGAAATTCAGGAAGACATTTAATGATAATAAGGAACTATTTTTCTCTCATCAATATGAATGGACGCAAGATCCGATGGGTGGGAAGCATTCGTTTCATTTCTTTTAGTGGCTTAATAGAAAGTAAGTGACCATTTGAGGTAAGTGCTTTTGTGTTTTTGGTTATGCTTATTTACATGGACCTTTATTGTTCAACTGCTTTGGCACTCCAGGGGCAAAAATACAAGCTAAACATTTTAAATATCTGCAGGCTGGTCCACATAATGAGGTTTTTTTTCCCTACTGTGTTTTTTTGCTTATTTGTAGTACTCTTATTAACTGAACCTCTTAAGAAAAAGAAATTGGACTTGTTAGTTTGCAATGGACCATAGTGAGGTATACTGAGAACCCTTGATGTCACCATACACCACTGGTAAGCTAACATAATTGGTTTTCTGTTTTCCGTTTCAAGAGTGATGAATCAGAAGATAAACCCATGAGGAAAAGGCAACGAATTTTCTCTGGAATAATAAAACAAATTTCCTTTATTCAATTAATGGTGGAAAAATTCTGGGACCTAAGCCAGAAGGAGATATTATATCTCCCACTCACTGGAAGTTTGTGAATTGTTCATTTTTAAGTAAATTCAAGCTGATAATTTAAAATGTATGAAGCAATTACCCTTTCAGACTTGTGGTTTTATGTTCAGTGCATGGAACCATTCCTGATTTGTAGCACCCACAGCTCACTCTCTAAAACTGGCCCTTTGACTTTCTAACTTTTATTTCCTTCAGATTTTTCTTCCTTTTACTGTATGGAAAGTGTACTTCAGGATTATAAAAACTTGACACAATACAAAGCTTTCTCACTGATTTATAAATCCTGTTGTATGGAACGTGCATTTCTAAATCAATTTTTACTGGATTTGCTTCACCTAACTCTTATTTATTTATAAAGATCTATTTTAAAACCTGTAAGTATTTAAACTTTACATCCAACTGTGTAAAGCAAATACTGTAAAATCCAGTCTTATTAAAATATCTTTCCCGTAAGAATTCTGTGTCACTGTTTAAAAACTTAATCCTATTCAATGCTATTTATTGAAATCTCGAGGGGTGAAGACATATATAAACACTTTAATAACTAAATCCTTGATTTAAATTTTACAGGAAAGTAAAGATTTATATTAAGTTAGTTAATACTGACTCCAAAGGTTTCACAGAATCTTAGTGCAAAATTTAGTAAATCACATACAGTAAATTACACTAATTTCCAAATTTAATATTTAGATTAACCAAATCTGAATTTTAATAGTCATATTTTGAAAGTAAAACGTAAATAAATCTGGAAATCATAAATATTGTGACAAATGAAAATGTAAACCATGGAAACCTAATACCTTATTTCAGTGACTGCCTGATTCTTACAATATGCAGTAAATATTGTAACTCTGGATTGTATCAGAGACTGTATAATCCCTGTCAATTAATTAATTTAAAGGAACAAAATGCCAGTCTTTCAAGAAATTTGAAGACATTTGGTAATGTAGTTACCTTTTTTGGAAAATTTACACCTTCTATATTTAATTATAATGCAATTATTTGATAGGATTCTGCAAATGGAAACGAATAGTAATCCTTGGGACAAAACGTTAGCAAAAACAAAGTATCAACAAGATTCTGTAGTTATGGCAAGTGCACAATTACGTACTCCCATCTCACAGCCAGTGGCAAAGTTAATTAAATGAAAAATATTATATTTAATAAAAACAAAATCAATTTAGACTTTGGAAATGAAGATCGATGAGGTAAAGTTACTCAATCAGCAAAGTTGCCCTTTTGCTCTTAATCAATATCTGAAATATTCTGACTTAGTAATGCCAATGCTTTGGCAGTATTCAAAAAGCAATGCTGGTTTAAAGGTGAAAAACAATCATTTTCAGGTTTTATTCTGATGAATTGGCAAGTCTGAGACACCAGCCAATTGTGCTATTTGATTCCAATGAAGTCATTAAAGTGAGAAGTTGATTAAAATTTCGCATGACAAAATGAAACTATTCAGCACAACCAGGAATATACCTCTCTGTCAGTGCCAACTTTCCCATTTACTAAACTAGAATCTATCACTAGGGGACAAAAGAAAGATCTGAGCTCATTCAGCGGCATGAAATATTCAGCATTCCGGCACACTTGGAATTACAGCCATTTGTTCCTTTCACACTGCTGCCCCCCTCCCCCTCTCTTTCTAAAGTAAGTATAAAAATAAACTTCAAAAAAAGAAAAGGGACTTTTATTTAATTGCAGGGCAATCAAATCACTTCCTTCTCCTCATTCATGCAAAGACTGTGTGAACTTTGGTAGTCTGCTGATCAACGTTGGGGGCATTAAAGCCATGTGTTGGTGAGGAAGCCAAATGTGGTTTCCCTCATGAGTTAGTCCTAGAATTTAAAACTAACTTAGGCTATGTCCACATATTTTCCCAGTTTTCTTTGTATTTCTCAAAGACATTGTTGAAAGCTTTCTTTCGCTGTTGTTGTAGGTACTGTAGTTTTTGACCAATGGAAATAGCACAACGCCGCCACGGAAACGTAAATATTATACTGTTTCCTCTTCGCTTGTTTTCTGTAGATGTGTCTGCGCATGCCCAGTAGGAGTAGATTCGCCCAAGCATCTGTTTTAGTGTGGACAGAGATATTTTGAAAAACGCCTAGTGTGGATGCCTGTCGTTTTTACTCAAAACCGGTGTTTTCGAAATTATCCGGTCTAGTGTGGACATAGCCTTAGGATGTAGGCAGCTTCTCTCATTGCTGTTGTGTAAGCTTGCATTTCTACTTTGATTGTAAGCAGGGATAAGAAAAAGTCTATGGCAATTCTGCACTGTACATTTAATAATAGTTATTACTATATTCCCCAAGATAACATGTAACTCATAAGATATGTTCTCTATGCCGTATCTCCTAAAATTTGCATTGTTATAGTACCTCCAACGCATAGATTTAAGGGTGCAGATACAATAACTAACCAGAGGTCAGTTGTCTATGGGAATGTTTCTTTATTATAATGTACACTCATTTTATTCATGCACCACACACAAAATGCTGGAGGAACTCAGCAGACCATGCAGCATCTATGGAAAAGAGTAAGCAGTCAATGTTTCGGGCCGAGATCCTTCATCAGGGTTGGCAAAAATAGATGAGAAGTCAGAATAAGAAGGCGGGGGGAGGTGAAGAAGAAGTACAAGGTAGCAGGTGATAGTTGAAACCAGGAGAGGAGGGGAGGGGTGGTGAAGAGCTAGGAAATCGATTGATGAAAGAGATAAAGGGTTGGAGAAGGGCGAATCTAATAGGAGAGGACAGAAGACCATGGAAGAAAGGGAAGGGGAGGAGCACCAGAGGGAGGTGATGGGCAGGAAAGGAGATAAAGTGAGCGAGGGAAATGGGAATGGGGAAGATGGGGGGCACAATTACTGGAAGTGTGAGTAATTGATGTCCATGCCATCAGTATGGAGGCTACCCAGTTGGAATATAAGGTGCTGCACCTCCAAAGGCCCATGGACTGATTTGTCAGAATGGGAATAGGAAGTAGAATTGAATGGGTGGCCACCGGGAGATCCCACTTTTTCTGGCAGACGGAGCATAGGTGCGTGGCAAAGCAGTTCCCCAATCTACATCGGGTCTCACTGATATACAGGAGGCCACACTAGAAGCACCAGATGCAGTAGATGATCCCAGCAGACTCACCTGGAAGGACTGTTTGGGGCCCTGAATGGTAGAGAGGGAGGAGGGGTAGGGCAGTTGTGGCACTTGTTCCGCTTGCAGGGATGAGTACCAGGAGGGAGATCAGTGGGGAGGGACGAATGGGCAAGCGAGTCGCATAGAGAGCGATCCCTGCGGAAAGTGGAAAGCCGGGGGCGGGGGGGGGGCGTTGTGGGAGGGAAAATGTGCTTGGTGGTGGGACCCCATTGGAGATGGCAGAAGTTACAGAGAATTGTGTGCTGGGTGGAGGCTGGTGGGGTGGTAGGGTGAGGACAAGAGGAACTCTATCCCTGGTGGGGTGGCGGGTAGATGGGGTGAAGGCAGACATACATGAAATGGAAGAGATACTGGTGAGGGCAGCATTGGTAGTGGAGGACAAAAGCCCCTTTCTTTGAAGGAGAAGGATGTCTCATTAGTTCCAGAATTCTTTGAAGAAGGAGGACAAGTACACCTACTTATTAATGCAAATATCGAGTCCGCCACTCATGTGACAGCAACTGAATGCATAAAATCATGCAGACATGGTCAAGAGGTTCAGTTGCTGTTCAGACCAAACATTAGAATGGGGAAGAAATGTGATCTAAGTGACTTCGATTGTTGGTGCCAGACAGGGTAGTTTCAATATCTCAAAATTTGCTGATTTCCTGGGATTTTCACGCACGACATTCTCTGGTGTTTACTGAGAATAGAGCAAAAAAAACCAAAAAAAAAAACTCCAGTGAGTGCCAGTACTGTTGGTAAAATGTCTTGTTAATGAGAGAAGTCAGAGGAAAATGGCCGGACTGGTTCGAGCTGACAGTACCTCAAATAACCACATGTAACAACAGTGGTATGCAGACGAGCCTCTCTGAATGCACAAAATGTTGAACCTTGAAGAGGATGAGCCACAGCAGCAGAAAAGCACATCAGGTTCCATCCCTGTGGCTACTTTATTCTCTACACTCCTGTAACTTATAAAGAGGCCACTGAGCATACCTTATTCAATATTTTTAGACTAAATGTTCATGGATTTTCAATATGACAAGCAAACAGCAGCACAGAGTATAAAATGGTTTGCAGGTTTTCCTTCACTGGAGATATTAAAATATTTGCTGGCAAAAAGCATTCCAACGACTAGCGGGAGTGACTGCCCAACATGGTGCAGGTTTATCCTCCATGGGTCTAGTCTCACCCAGACATGTGGATGAGCATGGGGATTTAAGAGTTCAGGTTTGGTAGGACATGAAATTGGAAAGGCTAACCAATGCTCATGTTAGGGCATAACGTACCAAAGTCTAGAACTTGTGCTGCAGTTGTTTTTAACTGCACGGTATTCAGACCTTGGGAAGAATGTATTAGTTTTTGACAGCTGATCTCTGAATGAAACTGGTTGAAAGGGCCTAATTATAAGGAAGATTTACTTTACCCTAGGCTAGTATTCTGCTTGCCTAGGATGTTCTAACAGAGTGGACAAAGATGATTTAAAGTATGTTACAAGGTAGGTTAATTCCACTCAGAATTAAGGCTGGACTATTCAGGGATAATGCCTTAAAGTATTTCTTCATTCAAAAGATGGTGGAGAATGGGAACTCTCTCTAAAGGCTGCTAGTCCTGGATCAGTAAAAACTATTGAAATAGATGTTGATAAATGTTTGCATGTCTGCAAAGTGATACAAATCCAAGAGATTATGTAGAGTTGTGATTAAATGGTGGGACAGATCAAGAGACTGTATGGTTTTCTCCTGTTCCAACATCTCAGGCCTTAGAGGTTTTTCACCACTGTATTAATTAATTGAAGTACAGTATACTAATTTAAATAATAAGTGGTTCTGCCTTTTACATTTCCCAGTCTCCTTGGCTAGAGCTTATAGCTGCTTTAGATGGTAAAGTCTCTTTGTCTTTTCATCACTCCTACATCAATAGTCTCCTTTAAACCAAGCTCTTTGAGTAGGCCTTATGATCAACAGCCCATTGCCTTCTTTAGTTCAGCATCAGCATTCACCTGATTTCACTTCTCAGAGATACTTCGAAACGCTTTAAATACACCCATTAATACAGCCATTTGTATTAATGAATTCCACAGGTTCACCTCCCTCTTGCTAAAGAAATTTCTTCTCACTTCTTTCTAAAGGGATGACCTTGTAACCGTTATGGACCTGATGCCGTCTTTGCTTTGTTGCCCTCGTGTGGAGAATAGTGCACTTCTTGTTTATGATTTAAATTTTGGTTTTGAATGCCAAATTTTAAAAAATGCTTTGATACAGCTTGCTGCCTTGAATGGATAAGCTACCTAAAGTGCAAGATAACAGAATGAGATGCAGCATATGCATCATCTATTTCTTCAATGAACAGAAAATTAGTAGAATTCTTTGAAGATTTTCAAGTGGCAGTATGTTAATGGTACTCAGCAAGACCAATCATTAATCAGTGAATACAGATTAATTAGCTATCTGTTCACAGGTAAAGGCTAATTATCACATTTTATTCAACACTGGTAATGCAATCAGTATTCAAAAGAACATTCAACTGTTAAGCAACAGCATATGTCTCTTCACAAATGTTTATGCTCAAAATATTGTTACCTATGACTAATCATCTTGTGAAGGAATATAAATTAATTAATTAGTGTAAGTGGCTGTAAATTGACTAGGAAGGTTTTCTTTCACTTCCCACACAGAAGCCATTTTTATCTCATATTGTGTCAGGATATCTGAAATGCAGTCTATCAGCAAGAAGTCTTTGCAACTGTGTTATGGCATGAAGATGATTCCTATCACATCCCATTTTTTTTCAGGTTGAACATGAATATACTGCAGATTTTGCATCAAATACTAACTTTAGAGGGATATTCGATTTTTTCCCGCCCTGGTATAATTTACATGAGTTTTGATTTTGAGAGTGCTGCCTGTAGTTTTTGTAAGTACAGTAAATAGCACTAGAGTAGATCTAATTAGGGATCATACCTTCCTGAAGATGAACTCTTTGGCAATTTTGGATCATTGTTATATTGCCTAACCTCTTTCACCATTGGTCCTCCAGGCCTGGCCCTCAACTCGGTGCAAACCCTGACTGGTAAAAGAAAATTGTTATGGAAACAGCAATGAAGAGTCCTTCTACATCTGAGTGTGGCAGTATTCCCGAGTGTCCACCCGGGACTTGTATGACTGATAGTAGTGAAAACCAAGAAGAAGCTTCTGAAACGATGAACACTGCCAGAGATGGAGGCCCTTCATTGCTGCCCTAAACGCCAGTGGCTTAACAGGCAGTAAGTAAGTCTTTCACCATAATCATTTCTTTTATTTTCTCTTGCTTTTAATGTACGTATCTCTTCTGAAGTAAAACTGAAAATGCTGGAGATATTCAGAAGGTCGGGCAGCATCTGCGGGGAGAATCATTGAGCAGTGAATACAGATTAATTAGCAAACTGTTCTACAACTAAAGAATAATTATTCAATAGAAATAATTCAATCAGTATTCAAGAGAACATTCAACTATTCTGATGAAGATTTATCGATCTGAAACATTAACTACTTCATTCTCTACTGATACTAATCAGATTCAGATTTGTTTACCACATGTACCTGAAAACATAGAGTGGAATACGTTGATAACAATAACAACAGCACACCTAAGGATTCATTTATTCATTTAGCGATATCGCTCGGAATAGGCCCTTCCGGCTCTTTGACCAGTGCCACCTCAACAACTGACAACTTCAATTTAACCCTAACTTAATCATGGAGCAATTTACGATGACCAATTAAGCTACCCGCTACTCGGACTTTTGGAGGAAACTGGGGAGCCTGGGGAGAACCCATGCATCTCAGGGGCTCTCTGGTTTCCTCTGTCTTTAACAGGGCTTCAGACTTATGGTCCACAGACCCCTCAGTTAACGGTAGGGGTCCATAGCATAAAAAACATTGGGAGCCCCAGATCTATAAGGATGTACAGACTCTTTACCGAGGATGTGGGGGTAGAAGGGTGGGTTGGCAAGTTTGTAGACAACACAAAAGGTTGGTGGTGTTGTAGATAGTGTAGAGGATTGTCGAATATTGCAGAGAGACATTGAAAGGATGCAGGAGTGGGCTGAGAAGCGGCAGATGGAGTTCAACCCGGAGAAGTGTGAGGTGGCACACTTTGGTAGGACAAACTCCAAGGCAGAGTACAAAGTAAATGGCAGGATACTTGGTAATGTGGAGGATCAGAGGGATCTGGGGGTATATGTCCATAGATCCCTGAAAGTTGCCTCACAGGTAGATAGGGTAGTTAAGAAAGCTTATGGGGTGTTAGCTTTCATAAGTCGAGGGATAGAGTTTAAGAGTCGCAATGTAATGATGCAGCTCTATAAAACTCTGGTTAAGCCACACTTGGGGTACTGTGTCCAGTTCTGGTCACCTCACTATAGGAAGGATGTGGAAGCATTGGAAAGGGTACGGAGGAGATTTACCAGGATGCTGCCTGGTTTAGAGAGTATGCATTATGATCAGAGATTAAGGGAGCTAGGGCTTTACTCTTTGGAGAGAAGGAGGATGAGAGGAGACATGATAGAGGTGTACAAGATATTAAGAGGAATAGATAGAGTGGGTAGCCAGCGCCTCTTCCCCAGGGCACCACTGCTCAATACAAAAGGACATGGCTTTAAGGTAAGGGGTGGGAAGTTCAAGGGGAATATTAGAGGAAGGTCTTTTACTCAGAGAGTGGTTGGTGCGTGGAATGCACTGTCTGAGTCAGTGGTGGAGGCAGATACACTAGTGAAATTTAAGAGACTACTAGACAGATATATGGAGGAATTTAAGGTGGGGGGTTATATGGGAGGCAGGGTTTGAGGGTCGGCACCACATTGTGGGCCGAAGGGCCTGTACTGTGCTGTACTGTTCTATGTTCTATGATGCTGGAATTGAACTCCGATATGCTAGGGGCAGCTCACAAGTGTCACCACACATTCTGGTGTCAAAGTAGCATGCCTGGCAGAACAACGCGGAACAAGCAATGAAACAACGACAGTAAAACAAGCCCCTTTCCTACCTCTCACTCACCCACATACATGGACAGCCCTCCAACTCTAGTACAGACTTCCAGTCTCCAGGTCTCCTGATTTGCTGACTATTCTCTGCATGCCTTTTTAAAACTGAGAATAAAATATGAATTGGGTCACCTAGTGTAAACAGGGTGAATTCAGAAATGGCTCATAGGTCTGATTGTACAGACTCCATGGCTGCTGCTGCCTTCCAAAGAGAACTCAGTATCTGGTAAATAGAGGGTTTCCTTATTTCAGGCCGGAGATTCCATGTAAATTGGTGCTGGCAGGATTTTATGACTTATATGAGACAACATTTACAGTTTAAGACCAAAGTTAGCAGCAAGTTTTCTGTTCAGAAACAGAGAACTGAAGAACTAGGAGCAAGAGTAGACCATCTGACCCTTCCGAGCCTTCTCTTCAATTCATCAAAATAATGACTCATCTTCTACCTCAGCCCTGTATTCCTCAATTCCCTTGATATCTAGAAATCAGTCAATGTCTACTTCAAGCATACTTATTGACTGAGCCTCCAGAGCAATGTCAGATAGAGAATTCCTCTGGTTCATCGCTCTAATAGAAAAGAATTCTTCACACTTCAATCCCTAAAAGATAGAAGGTGGAAATCTGAAACTTTGCGATGTTAATAACTCTACAAGGTATTAAATTATTATTCTTAAAAATGGTTAAGAATGGCCATGAAATGGAGGAATGCGGAGTGCACACTGTGGAAGTTCGGCAATCTTGCGTTTCATCCCATTTGTGTGCGTTTGTCCTTCCTTTCTCCATCATGCTAGCTCTGCCAGCTGAGGCAACCTTGGATCTGCTTGGAACTGGTGGAACGTATTGGGAAATTAGAGTTATGACCAAAGCTCAGCACATCACAGAAACCAACCTCCCCTCATTGGACTCTGTCGACACTTACCACTGCCTCAGTAAAGCATCAAATAATTCACTGCCATCATGGACGTTCTCATTCCACCCCCCCCCCACCCCCACCATCAGGCAGAAAATATAAGAACCTGAAAGCATGTACCAACAGACTCAGACTTCTATAGCCCTGTTATAAGATTATTTTACAGTTCCCTAGTACAATAATATGGACCCTTTACCTCACAATCTACATCATTGCGACCTTGCACCTTACCCTCTACCTGCACTCACTGAAATACTTTATTCTTCACTGTTCTACATCAATGCATTGTTGTAATGAATTGTTCTGTACGGATGGTATGCAAGACAGGTTTTTCACTGTACCTTGGCACATGTGATGATAACAAGCTGATTTACCAGTCTGGGTTGTTGGTACAGTCTTACCACGGCAGTGAAGCTATGCTTGAACAAGATACTGATTGCCGCCACCGTGAAAACAATCTCTGACTTTAAATGTGTTACAAGTATGGGGCACAGTCTTGCAGTTTTGATGATGTCATAAATCAAAATAATACAGCACAAGTGGATTATAAAGTCATTTGAACTTGAAGGTTGCGTTATACAACCTTGTAATACAGCACAAGCTCGCTTCAATTTAAATGCACAGATCAGAAGTAAATTGTACACATTATAAATCTCACTTGGACTCCTTGGAGTTAGTGCCAGTTACAGTGACACTGCACGGCAGAAGTGACAATATTGATGTAACTACTTGTGATGTAAGTACTTATGTGGTAGGACAGGAGCATTTTATAGCAATTATGATGCTTGATCTGCCTTGTTTCAATAGTGTGTTACCCCAGGATATAGTCCTACTGAAAAGTAGTATTTATATTGTGCCATAAACCACCAAATATTACTTCGTTATATTGTTGGTTCTGTGATACGTGTCCCCAGCAACTGAAGTGGGATCGCAAGGAAGAAAAGTATTTGGCCTTTTTGTGAAATACGGTGCTTGTAAAATATTTATGTTAAAACTCTGCTGGTAATGCAGGTGAAGTATCACCGAAGAAAGGTAAAATTACATTCTGCTAAATTTTTAACAGTGACCCAGCAGTGGATTCAATGCCAGAAAGTCTGTTGCAGTTCCGTATTGCGTGAGTTGACACCTTTTTATAATATTATGCTGCATCACGGGAGGCCCTGTTAATGAGGGGAGATTCAGTCGTCAGGGAGATCATTTGGAAAAGGAAGGCACTTTCATCACAGATGTAGATGTGGGTGCAACCTCACAATGATCTTGGAATGGAAGGCTGGTTTGTAGCTATGATGCATAAAAATGAGAAAATGTTACTTTCTGGAAAGAAAAGTGCCGCAATCTAGCTGAACTTCATTCAAATGCTAAAGATGAATTCTTGATTTCCTATCTACATTGTCATGGCTGATACACTTCATTTGTCATCTACAATATACTTTCTCTGCAGCTGCAACACTACATTCTGCATTTCGTGTTTCTTTTTTACTATCTCAATATATGGCAAGAAAATGAATCTTGGGATAGTTTGTGGTGGCATATATGCACTTCGATAATAAATTTATTTTGAACCTTAAATATTGATCTGACTGGATAGCATGCACTCTTTCTCGGTACTTACGGTAATAGTAAAACCAATGCAGATGACAGATAACTGGCAATCAAAGAGAAACGCAAGGAAATCTTGATGCTGATGATCTTGGACATAAATTGCACCATTGCATCTCAGTGTCAAGCAAACTAGTAACAAACAATTCGATGAAGAAACTCAGGGGGTTGAGCAGCATATGAAGGTAGAAAAGAATTATCAATGTTTCAGGTTAAAATCCTGCATTAGGGCAGTAATTTCTTGTGTCTCTTCTTGACCTGCTGTCTCTCTCATTCTCTCTTTCCAAATAATGTGATTAATTTTTCGGTACTTACAAACCATTTTTGTGGGTTGTAATATGTAGGCTCCTCAGTTGCTAGTGTTCTAAATCACTGGTGAGTATTAGCTGCTTATGCATATTCATGCAAATTGCTGCTGAAATGTATCCCTATTACTGCAGGTTTTGTCATATGATACTGGTTAGCTTGAGGGGGTGCCTAACAAGCATCAATAATGCCCTATACATCCTCAATAAAATAGCTTTACTCTTTTTCCGACTCCTAAAATGGAAACATTTCTGCATCAAGGAACAATGAGTTGCTGTGATACTTCAAAAAAGGCACCAGAGAAGCTGTAATTTACTGTAAGCAGACCAGACAGGCAAAAAAACAATAAGCACGGTCTGAATCAGCTAGCCATTCATTTTAATCTGTGCATTGTAAAACTCCAAAAGCCCACATTATAAATCATAATACATAAGTAAAAAGATTTGAAAGCTATAATCTAATCTTGGGAGGCATATGAAGTGCTTGAACCTACTGAGCCAGATGGTTTATGTTGTGATCAGAGGCTCTTTGATTGGATTATTACCTCTTCATTGCTTTCCGTGCATCGATTTATCCTCGTGCATTGCAGATTATGGTTCACCTTCATTTGGAATTGCATAGCACAGTTCTTGGGCTCTGAGAATTGCTTTTTACTTTGAACGTGCGGCATAAATTAGCAAACTAGATCAACTTGCAGCTATCCTGCAGAGATTAAAACTGTAAAACTTCACAGCTCCCTGCGGTGAATATTGAATGTTCCTTGTTTTTTTTTTGTAGATCCTCAGTTAATCTCAGGGGCAACGGCCTGTTGGGTCTGTTTTTTGGAAAAATGGGATTGGTAATGCTTCAAATCCGTCTTCCCGACTGGGAAAAATTGGGATTGAGAGCAGGTGGAGAGAAAAAAAATGTATTTCCATTACCACTCATTCACCCTTTTGTGGCGATATTTGAGGATAAAGCTCAAATCTCTAACTCACCATTACTGTGTTCTGTACTCAGCAATCAATGGGAGTACCTCTGAACTCGAATCTGATGATACAAATTCAGATCTAATTGTGTGTACTGTGGAATCCAATCCCAACAATGCAGTTGGAACTGAAAAGCAGCACCGTGTGTTGCTTTAAATTCCAGCATCTGCAGATTTCCTCGTGTTTGTGACTGTTTGTTGCTTCTCTAAAATAGGTCTTAAGGTATCAATTGTTTTTGATGGATAGGAAATGAAACAAGTATTTATTTTTAAAGTAGGTGCATCCATCCAAAAATTATTTTTAGATTATGAAGACACGCAGTCCTCTTTTATTGTCATTTAGCAATGTATGCATTAAGAAATGATACAATATTTCCTCCGGTGTGATACCACAAAACACAGGACAGACCAAGACTGAAAAAAACTAACAAAATCACATAATTATAACATATAGTTACAACAGAGCAACAATACCATAACTTGCTGAAGAAGTCCATGAGCACAGTAAAAGTTCAAGGTCTCTCAAATGTCCCACATCTCACGCAGACGGAGAGAAGGAAGAAAAATTCTCCCTGCCATACCTGACCACGGTCCGACTCTGAGTCATCCGAAAACTTCGAGCTCTGATCAGCTCTCCGACACCGAGTACAGAGCGCCATCTCTGTCCAAATGATTCGACCTCCTTCTCGGTCGCCAAAAGCAGGCAAGGCCGGGGATTTTGAGGCCTTCCCTCCGGAAGATTCCCGACTGCGCAGTAATGACAGCAGGGAACAAGGGTTTCAGAAATTTTTCCAGATGTTCCTCTGTGCTTTCATGTCCGTCTCCATCAAATCAGAATTGTCCACGGCCCCTATTTAACAGATACGATATTATTTTTCATCGGAGGGCTGCGCACGCGCGGCGCCCTGCTCTCTCTTCTCCCGCCAAATTATCTTGTGAATTTGTTCTTTCTTGCCCTTACCTTAGATGGCATAACCTGGGCTGCCTGAAAATGTATTACCTGTGCCCTCTTGAAAACTGAGTACATTCCACAACTTACAGACTCACTTTCAAGGACTCTATAACTCGTGTTCTCAGTATTATTTATTTACTGAATTATTCTTTTTATTTTTATTTTTACAATTTGTCTATTCTTGTACATTGGTTGCTTATCAGTCATAACGTCTATTCTTTACTTTCCTGCAAATGCCTGCAAAAATGAATCTCAAGGTAGGATATGGTAACATATATATAGTTTGATAATAAATATATAGTTCTTTGACTTTGACCTTAAACCTGAGCTGCACTCTGCTGTAGTAGCACAAGCATCGTGGACTCGGAACATGAGGTTCAAGAAAGAATGAAAAGGAAAAGAAATTAAATTATTTGATAGGAAAATTGTTATTTGCACAATGTATACGATCTGAGTGCATGGATTTTCCCACTCTGATACAAATTGGTACCAACGACATCGGTAGGAAAACCTAGGAGGTCCTGAAGAGAGAATATAGCAAGTTAGGTAGAAAGCTGAAAAGCAGCACGTCTAGAGAAGCAATTTCCTGGTTGCTGCCTGTGCTAAGCACTGCTGAGGTAAGAATAGGATGACTTGGCAGATGAATGCATGGCTGAGGAAATGGTGCAGGGAGTAGCGTTTCACGTATTTGGATCATTTGGATCTCTCCTGGGGAGAGTATGACCTGTACAAAAAAGACCAGGTTACACTTGAACCTGAGGGGGACCAATGTTCTTGCAGGCAGGTTTGCTCGAGCTGTTGGAGAGTTTTTAAACTAAGTTGGCAGGAGGATTGAATGGGATTGATAGGGCTGAGGATGAAGCAGTGGGTATACAAGTCAATGCAGTGTGTAGTGAGACTGTGAGGATGGACGGGCAGATGATAGGGCAAAATTGCAGCCGGTGGGATAAGGTGAAGTGCAACATAGAGACAAAATTGAAAAGGGTGATGAACACAGCACTGAAGGTGTTATATTTCAACTGTTCGTATGGAATAAGATGGATGATCTTGCAGCACAGTTAGAGATCGGCAGGCATGATGTTGTGGGCATCACTGAGCTGAGGCTGAATGAAGATCGTGGTTGGGAGCTTAAAATCCAAGGATACACATTGTAATGTTGAAGTAGGTAGGTAGAAGGGGTGAGGTGGTTATGTTGGTAAATAATGAAATCAAATCCTTAGAAAGAGGTGAGATAGGTTTGGAAGATGTAAAATCCTTGTGGGTAAAGTTGAGAAACTGCAATGATCAAAAGACCCTGGTGGGAGTTACATATAGGCCCCTGAACAGTAGCCAGGGTGTGGGGTACAAGTTAGAACAGGAGACAGAAAAGTCTTGTGAAAAGGGCAATGTTACCATGGCCATGGGGGATTTCAATATGCAGGTAGATTGGGGA
This sequence comes from Mobula hypostoma, assembly GCF_963921235.1. Lineage (NCBI taxonomy): Eukaryota > Metazoa > Chordata > Chondrichthyes > Myliobatiformes > Myliobatidae > Mobula > Mobula hypostoma. The sequence goes on along the minus strand of NC_086118.1, from coordinate 33,627,280 downwards.
AATTAGGTTGGTGCTGGATCCTAAGAGAGGGAATTTGTAGAATGTGGTGGAGCCCTCTGGAGGAAAGGAAATTCTGGAAAGGCTGTTGTGTAATGAATCAGATTCGTTTAGGGAGCTTAAGATAAAGTGAACCCTTGGGAGGCAGTGATCATAATATGATAGAATTTACCCTGCAGTTTGATAGGGAGAAGATAAAGTCAGATGTATCAGTATTTCAGTGGAGTAAAGGCAACTACAGAGGCATGAGAGAGGAACTGGTCAAAGTTGATTGGAAGGGGACACTAGCAGGGAAGACAGCAGAACAGCAATGGCTGGAGTTTCTGGTGGCACCTCAGAAGGTCCAGGATAGCTATGTCCCAAAAGAGAAGTATTCTAAAGGAAGGATGACACAACTGTGGCAGACAAGGGAAGTCAAATTAATGAAAAAGAAAGGTCATACAAATATAGCAAAAATTAGTGGGAAGTTAGAGAATGGGGAAATTTTAAGAACAACAGAAGGCAACTAAAAAAGCTATAAGGAGAGAAAGATGAAACATGAAGGTAAGCTAGCCAATAAAATCAGAGAGAATACCAGATGTTTTTTCTGATATACTGTATAAACAGTAAAAGATAAGCGAGTGTGGATATCGGATCACCAGAAGATGATGCTGGAGAGGGAGTAACGGGGGACAAAGGAAAGGTGGACCAACTGAAGTATTTTGGGTCAGTCTTCACTGTGGAAACAATTAGCAGTATGCCAGAAATTTGAGAGTGTGAGGGGGCAGTAGTGAGTGTAGTTAGTATTGCTAAGGGGAAGTTGCTTGTGAAGCTGAAAAGTCTGAAGGTAGATAAGTTACCTGGACCAGGTAGAACCCTTTCCAGGTTTCTGAAGGAGGTAGCTGAAGAGATCTTAATGATCTTTCCAGAATCACTAGATTCTAGGCTAGAGGACTGGAAAATTGCACATGTTACTCCTCTTCACTCTTTAAGAAGTGAGTGAGAGAGAGAGAGAGAGAGAGAAAGAGAGAAAGATAGAAAGATAGATGAAATTATAGGCCAGTTAGCCTGACTTCAGTGGTTGGAAAGATGTTGTAGTCTGTTATTAAGGATGAGGGTTTGGGGGTACTTGAAGGAATTTGAAGGAACATGATAAAATAGGCTAAAGTTAGCATTGTTTCCTTAAGGCAGTAATTCCCAACAGGGGTGGTTACGTATCTTAAGGTTGGGGTGGGGGGGGCATGTTAGGGGAAATAGAAGTCATTGGAGGGTGGTAAGTGGCACCCTAACTTGAGACACAAGACCTGACTGATTATGTCAACTCACTGCTGGTGTCAATGTCCAATAGCCATTCCCAATTTGTGTTAATTTTTTAATTTTAATTTAGCCCTGTTAATGATGGCTAAATACGTACGGTGTGATTTCTATGAGTCTGAAGGTGATGAAGCCTTGAATTCTAATGCTACTAAGAAACAGAAACTACAGAAAGTGCATCAGTACAATGTTACATCCCTGAAGTGTGGGTTTATACAGTTCTCGTCAGATCAGTGATGGCCCATGTGTCTCATTTGTAATACTGTACTGTCTAATGAAGCCATGAAACCATCATGATTGCAGGAACATTTCCATAAAAGACACCCTGTAAAGGCTACTTATGGTGTTACTCAGTTTCAGAAGATGAAAGTGTTCAGAATCAGGTTTATTATCACTGGCTTGTGACGTGAAATTTGTTAACTTAGCAGCAGCAGTTCAATGCAATATATGATCTAGCAGAGAGAGAAAAAACAAATAAACAAAATAAAACATAATAATAAATAAACAAGGAAATCAATTATGTGTATTGAATAGATTTTAAAAAAGTGTGCAAAAACAGAAATACTGTATATTAAAAAAAGTGAGGTAGTCTCCAAAGCTTCAATGTCCATTTAGGAATCGGATGGCAGAGGGGAAGAAACTGTTCCTGAATTGCTGAGTGTGTGCCTTCAGGCTTCTGTACCTCCTACCTGATGGTAATAGTGAGAAATAGGCATGCCCTGGGTGCTGGAGGTCCTTAATAATGGACGCTGCCTTTCTGAGACACCACTCCCTAAAGATGTCCTGGGTACTTTGTAGGTGAGTGCCCAAGATGGAGCTGACTAGGTTTACAACCTTCTACAGCTTCTTTCGGTCCAGTGCAGTAGCCCCTCCATACCAGACGGTGATGCAGTCTGTCAGAATGCTTTGCACATTTCAGTTATTTGCCAAGAAAGCTAAAAATGGGACCTTGATAGTGGTCTCATTGCTTCATATAACATTTCCAAAATGATAGAAAAGTGTGGAAAATCTCATACAATTGTTGAAAGATTAATAATGCCCGTTGTATCAGAAGTGCTCGCCACTGTTCTCAAAGTGGATTCCAGTAGTTTACAATAAATTCCTCTGAGTGATAACTCTGTAGCTCATCATATTGACAAAATGAGTGAAGATATTGTATATAAACTATGCACAGAGCTACAAAAAACAGAACTTGGGATACACTCGATGAGTCAACTGTGCAACGAGGGAACAAGCATACGTACGTTTTATCAAAAATGGAAAAGTTTATGAAGTGGTTCTCTTTTGCAAAAAGTTAAAAACTAATATCAACAGAGCTCAAAATCTATGATGACTCAAAATGTATATTGAGGGTAAAAGTATTCTGATTAGAAACATGATTTCCTGTGCAACAGATGGAGCACCATATATGACAGGTCGACATGCTGGTTCAGTGGCACTTACGAAAAAAAAGATTTCAAGTTTGCTTACAATCCATTGTGTAATTCATCATCATCTCGCAGCCAAAAATCTCAGCCTGCGACTTTTTTCAAGCATGACTCTTGTAATATTTGCTATCAACAAAATTAAAGTTCATCCATTAAATAGCAGAATATTTCACGAGTTATGCCAAGACAATGATGAAAAGTTTGAATGCTTGCTTCTTCACGCTGGTGTGTTGTCTGTCAAAGGTTAATTGCTTAAAACATTACTTTCATCTTTTTGAACTGTGGTTGAATTTTTTCTCAAAGTTGACAAGAGCTTGGGAAACAAGATTGAACTTCTACATGAAGATGTGGCATACTTAGCTGATCTATATGATAAAATGAACATTCTAAAAATGGAATGGTAGGGTGAGAATTTCAAATTAATCCAAGCAAAAAGTACAATGTCCACTTTTATCAGAAAATTGGAAATATATAAGCTAAACATTAGGGGAAGAATGTTCCTACAGTTTCCCTACATGGAAAGTATTGTACTCTCTTTCACAGATGGTGATTTGCAAGAGTACTGCTTACACATGCTATCACTGAAGAAGGATTTCAGAATCGATTCAAGGATTTGAATGATCTAGGAATTTCAGACCGGGTAATTAACTCATTTCTTTACAGGGTGGAAGAAAAGGAAGAGAGCTTGCAAGAAGAATTTATCAAAATTCAGAATGATAAAGAAGCAAAAATGCTTTTCAAAAATGTTGGCTTTTGTGGTATGTGGCTCACTGTCATATGAAGTTTCCTGGTCTTTGGACAAGAGCCAAACTGCTCCTACCTTGTTGAAAGAGGCTTCAATACAGTGAACCACATACTCATAATAAACAGAAACTGCTTGGACATCGCTACACATGGGGACTTAAGGATTTTGCTGTCACAACTTGAACCAGATACTTCAACTCTTGCTAAAAACCATCAAGCTCAAGGATCACATTGACATTGAAGCAGCTGTACAGTGCACAGGTACTGTGTAAACTAGGTTTAAAGACAAATAAAAATTATAACAGAATCATTTTTCTCATGTTAGCATATGGTAGACATTATTTTACACTATGGGGCGCCAGAAAGAATATTGTGCCTAAGAGGGGCATTGGCAAGTATGAAGGTGGTTTGGGAGGGCTGTTGGCAAGTATGAGAATGCTTTAGCGGTGTTGGGCTGAAAAAGGTTAGGAAACACTGCCTTAAAGTGATATATGGATCTATTGCCTGACAAATCTATTGGGATTCTTTGAGGAAATAACAAGGAAGGTAGACAAAGGAGAGTTGTTGGACGTTGTTTACTTGGATTTTCTGAAGGCCTTTGACAAGGTGCCACACATGAGGCTGCTTAACAAGATAAGTGTCCATGGTATTACAGGAAAGATACTAGCATGGATAGAAGATTGGCTGACTGGCAGGAGGCAAAGGAATGGGAATAAAGGGACCTTTTCTTGTTGGCTGCCTGTGACTAGTGGTGTCCACAGGGGTCAGTGTTGGGACTACTTCTGTTCACGCTCTATGCCAATGATTTGGGTGATGGATTTAATGGTTCTGTGGCCAAGTTTGTGGACCATATGAAGATATGTGGAAGGGCAGACAGTGATGAGAAATCAGAGTGTCTGCAGAAGGACTTAGAAATGGAGAATGGGCAAAGTGGCAGATGGAATATAAAGAAGGGAGTGCATGGTCATGCACTTTGACACAACAAATACAGATATGGACTATTTTGTAAATGGAGAGAAAATTCAAAACTCAGAGGTGCAAAGGGAATTGAGTGTCCTTGTGTAGAATTCCCTAAAGGTTAATTTGCAGGTTCAGTTGGTGGTGAGGAAGGCAAATGCAATGTTATCATTAATTTTGAGAGGATTAGAAGATAAGAGCAAGGATGCAATGCTGGGGCTTCATAAGGCATTGGTCAGACCACACAAGTATTGTGAGTAGTTTTGGGTCGCTAATCTAAGAAAAGATGTGCTGGTGTTGGAGTGGGTTCAGAAGAGGTGCACGAGAATGATTCCAGGAATAAAAGGGTTAACATATGAGGAGCATTTAATGGCTCTGAGTCTGTACTCTCTGGAGTTCAGAAGAATGAGGAGGATCTCGTTGAAGCGTATTGAATAGATAGAGTGGATGTGGAGAAGATGTTCCCTATAATGGGTGAGTTTAGGACTAGTGGATACAGCCTCTGAATTGAGCATGGGTCCCTAACCTGGGGTCCGCGAACTTCTTGGTTAATGGTAGGGGTCCATGGCATAAATAAAGGTTGGGAACCCCTGGAATAAAGGAACATTCATTTAGAACAAAGATGAGGAGGAATTTCTTTAGCCAGGCTGTAGTGAATCTGTGGAATTCATTGCCACAGACAGCAGTGTCTCTGTCATTGGGGATATTTAAAGCAGAGGCTGATAGGTTCTTGGTTAGTCCTGGCATCGAAGGTTGTGGGGATAAGATAGGAGAATGGGATTGAGAAGGATAATAACTCAACCATGACGGATTGGCAGAACAGGCTCGATGGGCTGAATGGCCTAATTCTGCTGCCTTGTCTTATGGTCTTTGCATATACATAAAGTGACAAGAAACCCAGTCTGGATCTCATCATAGATATTTAAAGTAACCCAGTTAACATGTATGTTTACCTATTGTTTCTCTCTATAATGTATAACGGTGCAAAGCTCAGATAAGCTTGGCAGAGATACAATGGCACTAGACAGTAATTTCTTTGCGCTTATCTGCGGAAACAGCTAAATTTCCACTGTTAAAGTCTCTCTTTTTCCTTTTTGAGGTGGATGGGGCTCTGTTGAAGAACCTGACCTACATTTGTACTTAAACTTCGGTTCTTTATGGTGTTGGTTCCCACTCTCGGGGCACACCTACTGGCTGTTTTTTGATACCCCAAGGACATGGCCTAGAAGATGAGCATGCCTTTGGAGTTCCAAGGCCTTGTGGCCTTGGGAATGAGCCAATTCCTGGCCGGAGCTGCCGACTGAAGAGTCGCGGCAGAATATGGAATATCAGGAACAGCGGATCAACTGTCCGGGGCTTTGTATTTGGATCACTCTCTCTCTCTCTTTCTCTCATTGGTGGGTTTGTTGCCAATTCTTGAGCCAGAGAGCTCAGAAAAAAGCGATGTGGCAGAATTTAACACCGTAGATCAGCAAGCGAGTTCTTTTTTCTTGTCTTGTTGGTCTCCCCCCTTGCTGTGTGATTCCTCTCTGTCCCCTTATTAGGGAATGAGAGAGTCTGTGTATGTCAAACTATTGGGTGAATGATTAGTTTCTGTTGTACTGCAGATCATGGTCTTTCTTGGGGCTTTGCTTTTGCTTGCTTGGTGGGAGGAGGGTACTGATGCTTTTTTGCTGCAGTAAGTGGGGGAGGGCTGACACTTTGTTGCTGCTTGTGCGTGGGATGGGGGGAGTAGGTGGAAGCCTTTGTGGTTCTAATGTTTTTACTGTCACATTGTTCAGGAAATCTTCTGTTTTCATGGATGCCTGCAAAGAACAAAAATTTCAGCTTGTAAATTGAATATATTCTCTGATATTAAATGGAACTATTGACTGTTTTCAATCAGGGTATCAGAGGTTATGGGGAGAAAGCAGGAGAATGGGGTTGAGAAGCATATTAAATCAGCTATGTTGGAGTGACAGAACAGACTCAATGGGCTGAATGGCCTGATTCTGCTCTTATGACATGGTTTGGTGGATTCCCCTGGATAATATAGACCTGGCCAGCTGGTTGTTTTTGTTACACTATATAGTCATTAGATGATTACTAAATACATATGCACACTTTTGTCAATAATTTACAGTGAACCCAATTCTATTTGAAAAAAACACATATTTGCAATTCTGAATATGTAATCCAGGTTTTATTTTTGAACTCCTGGTTTACAGATCAATAAAGAGGTGGAAAAGGTGCAGTGAAACTCTTCAACAAGCAGCAAGTTTGCACATTGTTCTGGCTAATATCTATCCTTCACCAACACGATGATCTAGTCCTTGAGCTCACCGTCCTTATTGGCTTTAGCAAACTCCACATAACAATAGCGAGCTTGAGTAAGACGCTACAAGGTGTAGACCAATCGTTCCCAAAGTTGGCAATATCGCCTCCTGGAGGCAGAGGGAGTTTCTGAAGGGTCGATAGAGATAAGGAGGGTGGTGGTTGGGGGGCGGGGTGGGGTTCTCAGCAGCAAGGGGAGTATCTGAGGGATTTCAGGCTTACTTCATTGATTACAATGATCGCATAATCACCTCACCTGTTCTCTTAGACTTTCCTCGAAGCACGTAACACTTGAAAAGCAATATGACACTTCTGTAATTGCATATCATGAGAAATCTGGACTGAAGAAATTGTGTTATTTCCGGGCCCCGCCACATATTATTGCCCTTCACTGCTGTGGTACAGTTTTAGCTAGTGATGAAATTCCTGGGAATTAGAGTATGGTGTTCAATGGGGTAAAGTTTGGAATCTGCCCTTTTGAATGGTCTTCATCACATTTTTCTAGCTCCCAGTCCAACCAAAATATTGCTGCCCCACTTTACGTACCTTCAGTCAGAGAAGCAGGTTTTGCCTGAGCTATGATGATGTTATAGCTTTTCCCTTTACTATTCACAATGCTTTAGGTTGGAGTTAAACAACAGGTGATTGATCATGGTCGTTAATCCATAACAAAAATGGCAGAAGCAGAGCAAACAAAAAAATGTGTAGTCAGTATAGTGTGAAGTATTTGAAAAATGGATTTATACCAATGCCAAGCAACCAACAGCAGCCAATGCTTCTGTTGCGTGGAAACGTTTTTTCAAATGAGACAATTAAACCTTCCTGGCTCTTTGAACCTTTGAAGAGAATACACTTTGATAATGCAAACAAGAACTTGGATTATTTTCAATCAAGCTGTGAAAACTTGCAGAAACAGAAAACATTTCAAAACACTTTTGCCAGAACTTCACAAGAAAACAGTAGTGATTTGTGTTCTTCATACAACATTTCATTGCTAAATCTGGAAAGCCTCATACAGCTGGAGAAGAACTAATTCTGCCAGCAGTAAGGGAGGTTCTGAGTATGGTTTTGCATATGTCACCAGACCAAATAATTAAAACAATCCCACTCAGCGACAACTTTGTTCAAAGAAGAATAGATGAAATGGCTAAGACTATGGAACACACATTGTGCAACATACCTCAGACTGCAGAATTTCAAGTTCAAAGTATGTATGTATTATACAACCATGAGATTTGTCTCCTTATACAAAACAAAAAAAACCTCAAAAGAACCCATTAAAAAAGATGAGAGAGAGAGATATCATACAAACAATAAAAGAATAAAAGTAAGCAATAAGCTTCAGGACTGAAGTTTTATGAAAAACAGGACACCAGGTAACACTGCAGCTGGACCAGGCCACAGCCACAGTTCATCGCAAAGCCGAGTAAACATTGCGAGTCCACAGATGCGAAGACAGGCATCACACTCACGTAGCAGTGAACAGAAGCAAACAGAATCAGCCCTCGCTTCATGTCTGGTCCCGCCACCCTGAACTTGTCAATCTGGCCGGTGCTTAAATCGTCCAAACATTGGGTTGTTCCTCACTCTTGGACCGCCCTGAGGCATGAATCCTGCTGCCATGATTCAGCCTGTATCCGACCTTTCCAATTCAATCAGACATCAGGACTTCCTGGCTCTTGGGAATGCCATGACTCTGCTTCAGTCCCTCCTTCACCTTTGCTTGCCTTGATCATGCCTTCTCTGCACTCCCACTCCCACCTCCACCTCTGTCACCGCATGCCTCCAATTTCTTTGACCATTTCTCACCTGTGCTGCAGTTGGGTGAGTCAACTTTTCCAGCCAGTGTCCAGCCTCATTTCCAAGAGGAGGTTAAATGTAATCCCTTCTCTCCAATAACACCATCCATGTATTGTTTCAGAAAATTTTCCTGGTCACACTTAACAAAATCTGCCCCATTTAATCCATTAGCATTAAAGCAGTCAATACTGGAGAAGCTAAAATCAATTCCTATTACTACTGCCTCTTCCAATGGAAAATACAATATAAATGTTCACAAAAATAAAAAAATTGTAAAGAAAATACATATTCAAATGATGGGCAGAACCATTTAACATTCCATTGCTCTCAAAGTAAGGCTTTCAAATAGAAATTTTAGTATCAGGACTTCCAAGTTTGCATTGTGTTATGAACTAAACTTTTAATAAATCTTTAACCAGAAGAAGTCTTAGAGAATTGCTTTGTATGTAGTTGTAGATTTAATGTATCTTGAAATCTAATTTGTTCAAGTGTTAATTCTGTGTGATAGAGCAGAGAAGGTCAGAATCTTGCTATTGTCAAGAAATGGTTGCGAGTAATAGTTCTTTTCATTTTCCAAAGTTTTGGAGTTTTCCTAATCTAGATAAATTGTTGAGCCCTTGATGAAAAGTGATGATCGTGCATTATATTCCTGGTTACTTTTTAATACCTCTCCACGACTTTGCAAAGATGGACTGTTCCTCTATGGGATAGTAAATGTACTAAAGTGATCCGGTGGGAAATTTTACAGAATCCTAGAGGCCTTCATTGAGGGCCAATAGTTCACATTCATTGGCAGGAGAAAGTTTTGATCAATTAGTAAAAAGAGGTGCTTGTTGATATTTGAATCTTCTGGAAATGAACACATTTTATATGCTCTAGTTTTTTTGTTTGTAAGGTAAAGACAAATGATACCATCACTTATGCTCAAATTTAGGATAAATTAAATTTTAAACTTACCAGAACAAATTTGTTGTAATGTGAACAAAGTCACCGGAGAGACACAGCTGGTAGATATAAAATAGTCTTTTATTCGATACACACACACACACACACACACACACACAAATAAGCTGAGAATTTGTTACCATCGCTTGAGAGAGAATGGGAGAGAGAGGGAGAGAAGGAGGGTGGGGGGGGGAGAGAGAGAAAGAAAGAAACAAAATAAACCCAACCTCCCCCAGGTTCATGTGATCATTTCATATTAATTTAACTTTAAAAGTTACTTGCTTTACAATTGAGCTCTGATCAGTGAACAATCTGGACATCAGAAGTTTGAGAGGAAGGGATTTCACTCATGTCCACTGACCAAGTAGAAAAAGCCAGTGGCAGATCGTGGCAGCGTAATTGAGTTTTGACTAGCGACCGATCTGGACATTAGAAATTTTCGAGGAAGGGATTTCACTAAGGTCCACTGACCGCATAGAAAAAAGCAGTGGGGGATCGCAGCAGCATAATTGAGTTTAACCAGCATTAGGGATTGTGACAGGAATACACACAGATTAAGAAGTTAGCTGTCCTGTGGAATCAGCAGTTGGTCTGCCACCTGTCTTCAGGAGAGAGAGAGATAAGGAAAACAATGGAGCAGCATTTGGAGATGTGTAATGAAGGGACGGGAGAGAGAACTGTCTAGAGCGGCTCCCCCTTTGAACCCTGAACTGTTTGAAGTGATGGACAGGCGATTTGGAGATGTGTAATGAAGGGACAGGAGAGCTGTCTAGAGCGGCTCTCCCTTTGAACCCTGAACTGTTTGAAGTGATGGACAGGCGATACCCCAGCAGGGGGATAAAAAGGGACAGGTTCGCTAAGGCAGGACACACACGACACCCGAGGTAACGAGACCCTGGAAGTGGTGCGCCTCTCACAAATCGGTGGGAAGCTTTTGGACGGCCGATCGCGGGATCAAGCCTTAGACGCTCAGGGTGGAAAGGCACGATCGGCGGGAACCTGGTGTGTGTCCACCCTTGCCCGGGTGCCAGGTTCAGCGCAGAGAAACGATCGTATCTGGAAACGGAGGGGTCACGGTCGGTGACCTCAGATGACATCACAAAGGACTCGCCCGAAAGCTGACTGCGAAGGTCTGTGTGTGGAAGCTGTTTTGAATATTCATTTGTTTTGCTCTCTCTCCTTCCCCCACACTGTCCATCTCCCACGGCAGCGATTACTGTGAACTTTGCGTCACTTTGAAACTGGTCTTTTGCCCCAGACAGCGATAGAGCTTGATTGATCCTGTTATCTGAATTCTGTGTACATGTATGTTTATCATTGCTGAACGTTGCATTCATTATCCTATTGATTAAGAGTACTGTGTTGCTTGTTTCTTTAATAAAACTTTCTTAGTTCTAGTAATCCAGACTCCAACTGAGTGATCCATTTCTGCTGGTTTGGCAACCCAGTTACGGGGTACGTAACAGGATTGATTAGCAACAACAAATTAAAGGAAGCTGGAGGCAAGCACTGCGGCCATCAAGAGAGTTGGTAGAGTTAGAGGGTGATCTTAAGGCTTTAGCTCTTGGAGGCTTCAGTCAGTGAAAGCAAAAAAAAAAGAAAAGCTCTTGGTAAAGTCTTACTTTCCTTCCCTTCTTTACATCTGCTTAGTTGGGACAGTAGAGTTACCAGGCAGGATAGTTGAATGTTCCTCCTGCGGGATGTGGAAAGGCTGGGAGATTTCCGGTGTCCCTGATGACTACAGTTGTGAGAAGTGCATCCAGCTGCAGCTTCTAATAATCCGCATTGAGGAGTTGGAGCTGTAACTGGATGAACTCTGGATCGTTCGTCAGGCTGAAGGGGTGATAGATAGGACGTATAGAGAGGTAGTTGCACCCAACGTGCAGGACATAGGAAACTGGGAGACAGTCAGGAAAGAGAAGGGAGTTAAACAGAAGGGAGGGATGGGGGACAAGAGGCGTGCTGTGGTGACAGGGTATTCATTAGTTAGGGAAATGGACAGGAGGTTCTGTGGGCGAGAATGAGATTTGCAGATGGTATGTTATCTCCCGGGTCCCAGGGTCAGGGACATTTCGGATTAAGTACTCAGCATTCTTAAGTGGGTGGGTGAACAGCTAGAGATCATGGTCCATGTAGGTACCAATGAGGTGAATAGGATGAGTGACAAAGTTCTACACAAGGCATTCAGGGAGTTAGGAGTTGAGTTATAGGGCAGGATCTCCAGAGTTGCAATCTCAGGATTGTTACCCATGTCACGTGCCAGTGAAGCCAGAACTGGGAAGATTATACAGTTTAATATATGGCTAAGGAGTTGATGTAAGTGGGAAGGCATAAAATTTTTGGATCATTGGGCTCTCTTCCAGGGAAAGTGGGACCTGTACAGAAGGGACAGTTTGCACCTGAGCTGGAGGGGGCTAATATCTTGGTGGGAAGTTCTGTTAGTGCTGCGTGGTGGGGTTTAAAATAGAGTTGCAGGGGGAATGGGAACCAGAGTGTCAGAACCATTAGTGGAGATGTTGTGGAGGCAGATGTTTGTATGACCTCAGACAAAATTGGGGATCGAAAGGTTGAGCATGGTGCGACTAGTGTCCTGAGCTGTGTATATCTCAATGTGAGAAGTATTGTAGGAAAGGCAGATGAGCTCAGGGCATGGATCATCACGTGAAATTATAACATTGTAGCCATTAACAAAACTTGGTTGCAGAAGGGGCAGGGCTGGCAGTTTAATATTCCAGGGTTCCATTGTTCTAGACATGACAGATCAGCAGGGATTAAAGGAGGAAGTGTGGCATTACTAGTCAGGGAAAATGTCACAACAGTGCTCAGACAGGACAGACAGGAGAACTGATCTAGTGAGGCACTATGAGTGGCACTGAGAAATAAGAAAGGTTTGACCACATTAATGGGGCTATAATACAGACCATCCAAAATTCCATGGGATTTCGAGGAACAAATTGGTAAAGAGATTGCAGATTGTTGCAAGAAATATAAGGTTGTTACAGTAGGTGATTTTAACTTTCCATATATTGATTGGGAATCTCATACTGTAAAAGGACTAGATGAGATAGAGTTTGTCAGATATGTTCGGGAAAGTTCCCTTCAACAGTTCGCAGAATTCCCAGCAAGAGAGAGTGCAATACTGGATCTGCTATTAGGGAATGAGACAGGGCAGGTGACAGAAATTTGTGTAGGGGAACACTTTGCGTCCCGTGACCACAATGTCATTAGTTTCAAAGTAAATATGCCAAAAAAAAAAGGTCTGGTCCACGGGTTGAGGTTCTAAGTTGGAGAAAGGCAAATTTTGATGGTTTCAAAAATGATCTGATAAGTGTGGATTGGGACAGGTTGTTTTCTGACAAGGGTGTACTTGGACTGTGGGAAGCTTTCAAAAATGAAATTTTGAGAGTACAAAGTTTGTATATGCCTGTCAGAATAAAATGTAAAGATAACAAGTGTAAGGAACCTTGGTTTTCAAGAGGTATTGAGGCCCTAGTTAAGAGAAAAAAGGAGGTGCATAAAAGGTATAGGCAAGTAGGAAAAATGATGTGCTTATGGAGTACAAGAAAAGCAAGAGAACACTTAAGAAAGAAATCAGAAAGGCTAAAAGAAGGCATGAAGCTTTAGCAGACAAGGTGAAGGAGAATTCTAAGGGATTTACATATATGTTAAGAGCAAAAGGATTGCAAGGGACAAAATTGGTCCTTCAGAAATCCAGAATGGTAACCCATGTGTGGAGCCAAAACAAATGGGGGAGATCTTAAAATGAATTATTTACTCAGGAGATGGATACAGAGTCTATAGAAGCAAGTCAAAGTGGCATCAACTTCTTGAATCCTGTACAGATTACCGAGGAGGATGTGTTTGCTGAGGGTGGATAAGTCCCTAAGGCCTGTCAAGGTGTTCCCAAGACCCTCTGGGAGGCAAGTGCAGAAATTGCCAGGGCCCAAGCAGAGATATTTAAAACATCCTTAGTGACAGGAGAGATACCAGAGGATTGGAGCATAGCCTCTATTCCGCTGTTTAAAAAGCCTCCAAACATAAACCAGGAAATTATAGGCTGATGAGTCTGACATCATTTGTGGGAAAGTTATCGGAAGGTATTCTAAGGGACTGGATATGTAAGTGTTTGGATAGATATGGATTGTTTAAGGACAGTCAGCATAGCTTTGTGTATGGTCGATCATGTTTAATAAATCTTACAGAGCTTCTTGAGGAAGTTACCAGGAAAGTTGATGAAGGCAAAGCAGTGGATATTGTCTGCATGAACTTTAGTAAGGCACTTGACAAGAGCAGCTGGTCAAGGAGGTTCAGTTGCTCGGCATTAAAGATGAGGTAGTAAACCGGATTCAACATTGACTTTGTGGGAAAAGCCAGAGGGTGGTAGAAGAGAGTTGCCTCTCTGACTGGAGGCCTGTGACTAGTGGTGGGCTGCAGGGATCGATGCTAGGTCCTTCGTTGTTTGTCATCTATATCAATGATCTGGATGATTACGTGGATAACTGGATCAGCAAATTTGTGGAGTATCAACAAGATTGTGGGTGTAGTGGACAGTGAGGTAGGCTATCATGGCTTGCAGAGGGATCTGCATCATTTGGAAAAATGGGGTGAAAAATGGCAGATGGAAGTTAATAGAGACAAGTGCGTGGATTTGCACTTTGGTAGGACCAACCAGGGTCGTTCTTGCACAGTGAACAGTACGGAACTGAGGAGAGTGGTAGAACAGAGGGATCTGAGAATACAGGTCTATAATTCATTCCAAATGGCATCGCAGCTAAGTAGGGTTGTAAAGAAAGGTTTTGGCACATTGGCCTTCATGTATTAATGAATTAAGCACAGGAGAGGGGATGTTATGTTGAAGTTGTATGAGACTTTGGTGAGGCCTAATTAGGAGTATTGTGTGCAGTTTTGGACACATAGCGACAGGAAAGATGTAAACAAGGATGAAAGAGTGCAAAGAAAATTTACAAGAATGTTTCTGAGTCTGGAGGAAGTGAGTTATAAGGAAAGATTGAATAGTTTAGGACTGTATTCTTTAGAACATAGAAGACTGAAGGGAGATTTAGAAACATAGAAAAACTGCAGCACAATACAGGCCCTTCAGCCCACAAAGCTGTGCTGAACATGTCCTTACTTTAGAAATTACCTAGGGTTACCCATAGCCTCCTGTTTTTCTAAGCTCCATGTACCTATCCAGGAGTCCCTTAAAAGACCCTATTTGCCTTCACCACCATCGCTGGCAGCCCATTCCATGCACTCACCACTCTCTGTGTAAAAAAAACTTACCTCTGACATCCCCTCTGTACCTGCTTCCAAGCACCTTAAAACTGTGCCCTCTCATGATAGTCATTTCAGCCCTGGGAAAAAGCCACTGACTATCCACACGATCAGTGCCTCTCATCATCTTATACACCTCTATTAGGTCATCTCTCATCCTCCGTCACTCCAAGGAGAAAAGGCCGAGCTCACTCAACCTATTCTCGTAAGGCATGCTCCCCAATCCAGGCAACATCCTTTTAAATCTCCTCTTTGCACCCTTTCTATGGTTTGATAAAGGTATACAAAATTATGAGGGGTATAGATAGGGAAACTGCAAGCAGGCTTTCCGCACTGAGGTTGGGTGGGACTACAACCAGAGGCCATGGATTAATGGTGAAAGTTGAAAAGTTTAAGTGGAACATGAGGGAAACTTCTTCATTCAAAGGGTCGTAAGAGTGTGGAATAAGCTGCCAGCACAAGTGGTGCATGTGAGTTTGATCTCAATGTTTAAGAGAAGTTTGGATAGGTACATGGATAGTAGGGATATGGAGGGCTATGGTCATGGTGCAGGTTGATGAGAGTAGGTGGTCTACGTTATTTTGGCATGGACTAGATGGGCTGAAGGGTCTGTTTCTGTGCTGTACGTCTCTATGACTTCTATAACAATACTTCTACATATGACTTATACTATTTCTTCTTGAGGGCTAGGCTAAACTTCTCCCTGCATTGGTTAACGAAGGATGCATGCCAGCATCTTTCGAATTGTAGTTAGGCTGGATGGTAAATGCCTTGCCAGTAAGCTATCACACATTCAGCTAATGAGCATCAACATTATAAATTCTCAGAGTGAACATAAATAATTTTTTCCCCTTAATTTGTGGTTTGTAACTTAACCACATATTCCAATAACATCAGCTATGCAGAGCCGTTGGAATGTTACTAATAATCCTTTGGATGAGATAAGACGAGATAATAAACTCTACTCACACAAATTCGGAGCTCAGGAGGAAATTATTTATTCAATTGTCTCTACATTGTCCAAAACATCTTCAACTATTTCCCATTGTTCTGGAGTTTTATAGTCTGTCAACCTCCATCTAGGCCCTTCATAAATTTATACACCCCAATTAAATCTCCTCTTACTTTCATTTATAAACAATTGCAGCCCAGTCAATCTCTCACCATATTTAATATTTCCATTATCTTCACAAAGTCTTGTATTTTCTTCTGCATCTTCCCTATCTTTTCACATTCTTTCTGCAAAGTAGGGAACAGAACTATATACATTATTGCAGCTGTGGCCCAACTTTTGTAATAAGCAGTGGCAACAGGGTTTCCACATTTTTATGTGTTATGTTTGAGTAGTAGATGCAAGTATCTTTTGTGACTTTTTAGTCATTTTGTTTTACCTGTACTATCATAAAACAAAAGACAGGAACAGAATTAGACCATTCTGCCTATCAAGTCTGCTCAACCATTTGAGTATGGCTAATTTATTTTTTCTCTCGAGTCCATTCTCCTGCCTCCTCCCCATAATCTTTAATGACCTCACTAATCAAGAATCTATCAACCATCACTTTAAAGATACTAATGGCTTGATCTCCATAGCTGTCTGTGGCAGTGAATTCCAAAGATTCACTACCCTTTAGCTCAAGAAATACCTCCTCATCTTGCTGGTGGTGGGGTGGGAGTTGGTGGGGGGGGGGGGCTTCACAGTGGTGTAGCAGTTAGTGTAATTCTACTACAGCACCAGCGACCCATGTTAATTCT
This sequence comes from Mobula hypostoma, assembly GCF_963921235.1. NCBI lineage: Eukaryota > Metazoa > Chordata > Chondrichthyes > Myliobatiformes > Myliobatidae > Mobula > Mobula hypostoma. The sequence goes on along the minus strand of NC_086118.1, from coordinate 33,610,778 downwards.
GTTGCTGTCTATAAGGATTTTGTATATTCTTCTTGTGACTGCATGTGTTTCCTCCGGGTGCTCTGGTTTCCCCTCACATTCCAGAGGTGAGTAGGTTAGTAGGTTAGATGGTCGCATGGGTGTAATTAGATGTGCAGGCTCATTGAGCTGGAAGAGTCCGATATCATGCTGTATCGCTAAATAAAAATAAAAATCTCTGTTCTAAAGGGACATCATTCCCTTCTGAGTCTGTGCCCCCTGGTCCTAGATACTCCTACTATTTGAAACATCCTCTCCGTGTCCAGTCTGTCTAGGCCTATCAATATTTGGTAGGTTTCAATGAGATACCTCCTCCTCCTTCTAAGCTTCAGTGAGTACAGACCCAGAGCTATCTTAATCTTTGGGGATCTGTGGATGTAAACTCCATGATCTGCTGGTTTCTCTGCACTTTTTGATATCATCAATTATTGTGGATCTTGTTACCTTGTTTACCAAGTGCATTTTTACACTCCTCTAGATTAAATTCTGCTTGCAATTTTCTGCCTATCCGGACAGTTTATTGATATCAACTTGTAGATAATTTCTTTTTTACTATTACCTATATTAACAAGTTTAGAATAAGCTACAGTTTTCTTAATCTTAATTCTCATATTCATTCAAGTTAATGAAACATGCTTCACAAAACAAGATCTCCAAATCCACAGCACATAATTTCACAATCAGTAAAAATCTTACTGACTTTTGCTTTTCAATGGGCTCCAAGGGCTTTTACTTTTCTAATCAGTCTGATACATTTAAAGTCTCTTTGTCAACATTCAAAGTAAGGCAGAAAGTTGTCTTGTTTTCTGGCCAACATTCTCCCAGCAAAGGCTTTAATCATTGCTTTCTTTCATAAACCTTTTGATTGCAAAAATCTGTCTAAATATTGACATTTTATATTTGAATAATTGTATAAGGAGTTGTGTGACATTGTTGTAAATTATGTTTGTTATGCTTTATAGATGCAAACCCCTTTATGTTTCAATAACCTCGTTCACAATTGGGTTGATAAAGATATTTTTATATCCATTTATATCCGTGGGGTCCTTAGTTAATCTGAAACCATTGTAAAAACATAGGGATTTTAAATGAACATTTTTTCACAATGCTCTATATTAATCAATTAACTATTATAATTTTAGAAAACAATGCAGTTCTTTCTTAAAAAGAATCCTAGGTATCAAAAGGTTAAACAATTTCACTTTGGTCAATTAGAATACCTTGAATAGAATTTGTACTTCTATTCCCTTAGACTTTGTGATTGAGCTTAAATTTCCTGAATAATTAATTCCATTTGTTCAGTACTTCAAAGTATTAATTAAAGTTACTTATCTCTTTTTGATAATGTGAGGTTAGAATTGAATAATATTGTTCCGGTACTCTAAAGGCATTAACTTTTGTAATGAACCTTACCAGTAGAACTGAAGCTTATGCCTTAAGTTACCCACAGTAGTCCATGCAGGGAATTACCAAAGGATTTGAATAATTTCTCTTATGGTCTGTAGCCAGCGGTGTTCCTTTAGAAAGATCGGTGGGAAGGGACTGAACTACATTTGGAGTTCAGGCTGAGTATAACAATTTCAGAGTCATTTAAAATAAAAGATTAATGGAGATATAAAAACATTGAGTTAAACCACACAATTATGACCTACTTTTGAAACATTTATTTGATGACGATTTGATATATGGTTGGATTTTAACATCTAAATTCAGTTCACTTCGAGAGCAGAAGCCCTATTTGCCATGTAGTGTGTGATTGCTCAGGGCCATGATCCAGGCATGACTTTGTCAATAATAATAAACTTACAAATTTAAGATGACAAACTTCAATGGAACACTATTCTTTGAAGATTACACTGTACTTCTTCAAATTCTTCAAAACAGTTTTGTGAATTTGCATGGAAACGTAGCAACAGCCTCCCCTCAAGGTTGTCTTTCTTGGTTGATCAGTAACTTAACTTCACCTCCCCACTTATGTGCCTCATCCCTGAGCATCTTTGGTTATCAAAAGAAAATATTATTCTCAGATTTAAAACTGATAACTAAACTGCCTGGCTCCCTTTGGATGCAAAGGATTTCCAAATTTCCAACACTCTTTGAGTATAGAACTATTTCTTAACTTTACCTCAAAGAGTCCAATTCTAATTTTTGGTCTGCTTCCCTAGCCAACCGATGGTAATTGTTTTCCTACATTCATCCTATCATTTCTTTCTTTGAAATATTTAATCTTCTAAGTACTAGGACTACAATTCAGGTTTATGCACTCTCCTCCCTAACTCATTCAAACTCTGGATATGTTTCTATTAAATTTATATTACACACCTTCCAAAGCGAATGCATCCTTCTATAGTTACGGTGCCCAGAACTGATTGTATTCCTTTGATCTAACCAGGTTCTAGTATCACTGCAGTATGACTTCTAACCACTTGTATACAAGACCTCCTTGTGTAAAGGTCACCTTCCCTTTGTTTTTAATTTTAGTTTGTACCTTCGGCAACATTTTAATAATTTATGGATTTGAACCACCTCCAACTCCTTTGCAACACCAAAGTCTTTTTGGAACTCAGTTCTTTCTGCCTTGTCAACTCTTAGATTACATTTTATTTTCTTAGATACAATGTAGACGATCCTATACGTATCCAGAAAGCAAATTACCACCATATTTTCATACTTAATTAACTTTTTAATATCTTTTTATAATTTCATGCATGTCTGGAATGTTTACATTGCTACCTAACTTGCCAAACTGGGATTCGTGACCTCATGCAACATCATCTCCATTGTGAAAAAGTGCAGTGCATTGTTAAAGCCACATCGAAGACCCCTGAGGGTTGTGGTCTCATCACCCCCGTCCCCCCAGGCTCATCATCCCCATCTTATCCCCTGTCATGCATCTGATATATGTCATTTAACAACTATCCCTTAATTCTAGGTACTTAAATAAATCTTTAGATATTTCCCTAGAATACCACTTTAATCAGCTCTTCATAAATTTCAGTCACTTTCTCAGACATGATCAGAATTAGATGCTGGCATATCAAGCTGAACCCATCTGGACCCAGCTCCAGGTTTGGTTTAGGTTAGCTTTATTTCCTGATAGAACATTTGGATTCGGGACATGCCAGCATGACTTTGCAATTCATTCAGGTCTGTTTGATTTGCTTAGCATTACTGCATGTGTCCTTTTTTCTTGATCATTCGAAATCTGTGCAGCAGTAGGAAGTCTGTTTTGATGATTTTCACATTGCCCTCTGGATTGGAATGGATAAAAATGTAGGTATTTAGCCTTGTGTTGGGTTGGATTGGCGTGGTTTACAGTTGGTTCAGATGGGGCTTTAATTAATGGTTCAGTGGAGCACTTTTCCAAATCTCTTTCTGATAAGCTGAACATTTTCAAAAATTTCAGTCTCTCTATCCTTAATTATGGACTTTATTAATTTCTCATCAACAGATGTTAGGCTAACTGGTTTAATTCCCTACTTTCCTCTCAGTTGCACTGTTCACTCTAAGCTGCATGGGTACATGACCACGCAGTAACTGAATTGCTCTGGTGCACATAATCTTTGTTGCTGCGCAATTGGAATTTTCTTTTATATGATGTTAATATGATTTTGAAATGATGCTAACATTATTTTTAAATCTATGTTAATATAATTGTGAAATACCTTGTAATTAGTTGTGTTAATGAATATAATCCATTAAATTTTCTAAATAATAAATGTACCACAAATTTTACTTTGAAATATTTTAGAGCTTCAATGTCAATGTGTCAAGTTACAACACTGTTACAAATTGTAACAATAAACACAGAATGGAAGTTGGTAGCTCATTATTAATAAACGGCCAGCCTGCTGAATGCCGACGCCATATACTCAAAACATTTTACTATTGCCGTTGAGCCTGAGACAGGTTTTGACTACCTGACATCGTTTACTTGCATTGTGAGTTGTTAGTTTGAGTTTGTTTGATGTGCATAATTAAAGTGCCGTACAGTTTTCAGGCCATGTAAAAATTTCCTACTCGGGTCAATGGGTAGTCCATGCAGCTGTAAAAAAAATCAGAGGAGATGTTGCTCAGTTTTCTTAAATAGCAGTATTACATAAGCAAGTCTGATGGATTGACTTCTGAAATGGGATCATTTTGATCACGGCACAGGCATCTTCAGTGATTTCACATCCTTTGTTTAATTCCTGAGAATGTAAACCATTTGGTTCTAGAGGTCTATTTCCCTTTTGTGTCAGGTATATTTAAGTACCTAATGTATACAGTTAGACGCGCACATCTCACCAAGTGAAGTATATAAGGAAATAGGTAATGTCAAACAAGGGAGAATCAGCAGATACTGGAAATCCAAGCAACACACACAAAATGCTGGAGGAACTCAGCAGGCCAGGCAGCATCAATGGAAACGTGTAAACAGTCGACGTTTTGGGCCGAGACCCTTCGGCAGGACTGGAGGAAAAAAAGCTGAGGAGTAGATTTAAAAAGTGAGGGGAGAGAGAACCACAGTGATGGGTGAAACCTGAAGGGGAGGGATGAAATAAAGAGCTGGGAAGCTGGTTGGTGAAAGGGATACAGGACTGGAGAAGGAGGAGACTGATAGAGGAGGACAGAAGGCCATGGTAGAAAGAAAAGTGGGGAGGAACACCAGAGGGAGGCGATGGACAGGCGAAGAGATAAGGTCAGCAAGGGAATAGGGAATGGGGAATGGTGAAGGAGAGAATGGGGGGAAATCTACGTGCATGCCATCAGATTGGAGGCTACCCAGATGTAATATAAGGTGTTGTTCCTCCTACCTAAGTGTGGCCTCATTGCGGCAGTGGAGGAGTCCATGGATAGACATATCGGAATGGGAATGGGAAGTGGAATTAAAATGGGTGGCCACTGGGAGAGCCCGCTTTTTCTGGTGGACAAAGTGTAGGTGCTCGGCGAAGTGGTCTCACAATCTATGTTGGGTCTTACCAATATACAGGAGGCCACACCGGGAGTACTGGATACAGTATATGACCCCAACAGACTCACAGGGGAAGTATCGCCTCAACTGGAAGGACTGTTTGGGGTCCTGAATTGTAGTGAGGGAGGAGGTTTAGGGGCAGGTGTAGTTCTTGTTTCACTTGCAAGGATAAGTGCCAGGAGGGAAATCAGTGGGGAGGGATGAATGGACAAGGAAGTCATGTAGGGAGTGATCCCTGCAGAAAGTAGAAATTGGGGGGAGGGAAAGATGTGTTTGGTGGTGGGATCCCATTGGAAATGGTGGAAGTTGTGTGCTGGTGGGGTGGTAGGTGAGGACAAGAGGAACCTATCCCTGGTAGGGTGGGGTGAGAACAGACATGGTTGAGATGGAAGATATGCAGTTGAGGGCAGCATTGATGGTGGAGAAAGGGAAACCCCATTCTTTGAAGAAGGACATCTCCTTTGTTCTGAGAGCAGATGCGGCAGAGACAGAGGAATTGAGAGAGAGGGATGGCATTTTTACAAGTAACAGGGTGGGAGGAGGTATAGTCCAGGTAGCTGTGAGAGTCTGTGGGTTTGTAATAGACAACAGTAGATAAGCTGTCTCCAGAGATAGTGACAGGGAGATTGAGAAAGGGGAGGAAGCCGTAGGAAATGGACCAGGTAATTTTGAGGGCAGGGTGGAAGTTGAATGCAAAGTGGATGAAGTCGATACGTTCAGCACGGGTGCTGGAAGCAGCACCATTGCAGTTGTCGATGTAACATAGGAAAACTGTTGGCCAATCACAAGTGTAGGCTTGGAACATAGACTGTTCCACGTAGCCGACAAAAAGGCAGGCATAGCTGGAACCCATGTGAGTGCCCATGGCTACACCTTTTGTTTGAAGGAAGTGGGAGGAGCCAAAGAAGAAATTATTAAGTGCGAGGACAAATTCCGTTAGATAGAGGAGAATGATGGTGGAAGGTAACTGGCTGGGTCTGGTGTCCAGAAAGAAACAGAGAGCTTTGAGACCTTCCCAGTGGGGGTTGGAGGTGTTTAAGGACTGGACATCCATAGTGAAAATAAGATGATGGGGTCCAGGTGAACCTGAAATCATTGAAATGATCCAAAGAATGTGAAGTGCCACAGACGTAGGTAGGGAGGGACTGAACTAGTGGGGATAAAGCAGAGTTGAGGTATGCAGATATGAGTAAAGTGGGGTAGGACCAAGCTGAAACAATGGGTTTACCTGGACAAGCGGGTTCGTGAATCTTGGCTAGGAGGTAGGACCTGGAGGTGTGGGAAGGGAACTATGAGGTTGGTTCCCCCAACTTTTTGTTTTCTGCAGGGCTTCCTACGTGACTCCCTTGTTCACTCGACCCTCCCCACTGATCTCCCTCCTGGCATTTATCCTTGTAAGCGGAACAAGTGCCACTCCTGCCCCTTCACTTCCTCTCTCACTATTATTCAGGGCCCCAAACAGTCCTTCCAGGTTCCATCTGCCAGAAAAAATGGGATCCCCCTATGGACATCCATTTTAATTCCACTTTCCATTCCCATTCTGATATGTCAATCCATGGCCTCCTCTACCGCTGTGATGAGGCCACACTTAGGTTGGAGGAACAACACCTTATATTCCACCAGGGTAGCCTCCAACCGGATGGCATGAACATCGATTTCTCAAACTTCCAGTAATGCTGCACCCCCCCCTTCGTCATTCCCTTTCCCTTTCTCACCTTATATCCTTGCCTGCCCATCGCCTCCCTCTAGTGCTCCTCCCTCCTTTTCTTTCTTCCATGGTCTTCTGTCTTCTATCAGGCTCTCCCTTCTCCAGCCCAGTATCTCTTTCATAGAAACATAGAAAATAGGTGCAGGAGTAGGCCATTCGGCCCTTCGAGCCTGCACCGCCATTCAGTATGATCATGGCTGATCATCCAACTCAGAACCCTGTACCAGCCTTCCCTCCATACCCCCTGATCCCTTTAGCCACAAGGGCCATATCTAACTCCCGCTTAAATATAGCCAATTGTTACGTACCCCGTAACTGGGTTGCCAAACCAGCAGAAATGGATCACTCAGTTGGAGTCTGGAGTACCAGAACTAAGAAAGTTTTATTAAAGAAACAAGCAACACAGTAATCGAAAGGATAATAAATGCAACAGTTCAACAATGATAACCACTCATGCGCACAGAATTAAGATAACAGCATCAATCAAGCTTTATCGTTGTCCAGGGGTAAATGACCAAATTTCAAAATGACTCAAAGTTCAGTCCAGTTCAGTTCGCAGTAATCGTTGCCATGGTGATGGACAACGTGGGGGAAGAGAGAGATAGAACAGGAACAACTGATCATTCAGACACAGCTTCACTCACAGACCGGCGAGATGGCTCACAAGCAATTTTTGGGTGGGTCCTTGGTGATGTCACCTGAGGTCACCGACTGTGACCCCTCCTCCAGATGTGGTCGATCCTCTGCAGTGAACCTGGCACCCAGGCAAGGGCGGACACACACCGGGTTCCCGCTGATCGTACCTTTCCACCCTAGTCGTTGTCTGGTACTTCTCACCCACTCGTGAGAGGCGCACCGCTTCCAGGGTCTCGTTACCTTGGGTGGCGTGTGTCTGTCTTAGCGAACCTGTCCCTTTTTATCCCCCTGCTGGGGTATCGCCTGTCCATCACTTCAAACAGTTCAGGGTTCAAAGGGGGAGCCGCTCCAGACAGCTCTCTCTCTCCCACGTCCCTTCATTACACATGTCCAGACGCTGCTCCATTGTTCCTTATCTCTCCTTCCCCTGAGGGCAGGTGGCAGACCAACTGCTGATGTCACTGATGCTAACCCAGGCCAGCAAACATCTTAATTTTATGTGTATTCTCGTAACACTTCCCCCCTTTAAAGGATTTTTACCGGGAGGTAAAAATTACAAACATGACTACATTATTGGATACACACACAAATATGCATCTTTATCAGTTATTTGGCTAATACAGAGAATTTGAAGCTGTCAACACCTTGACAGACAGTCATCACATTTTCTGTTCCTTCTACACGTGTTATTAATAATCCCTTAGACCAAGCTCCAACTCAGCAAACTTCATAGTGGCCAAAAACACTGATGAATTGCGACCAATGTAACCTCTCATTTGGTTTTGTCCCGGACCACAATAACAAGGGTCGTCCCATTCCGACTCAGTTTTCTCTCGCAAGGGCTTAGTAGGAGGGGGACGGGTATTGACCGCAGAGTTATTGCAAAACTTCCTGCAGTACCCCACCATCTCCAAGAGCCTTCTGAGGGCCCTCTTGTCTGTCGGGGTTGGGAGGTCAGCGATAGCCTGCACTGTAGTTTGTATCGCTGCCAGCTGCCCCTGTGTCACCACAATTCCCAGGTAAGTGACCCTCGTGTGGCCGAATTCATCTTTTTCAAGGTTCACTATCAAACTGGCTTCAGACAGCCGTATTAAATTGCCAATACACACCTCTGTGTTCATCAGCCCTTTAGTCACTGAATTACTCAAAAAATATGGGTGTTGTTTACTAGGCCGCCCTATTGTAACCACAATCACCCAACGTCCCAGTTCTTTGCATTTCCTCGGGACAATCAAACACATGGGTGCAAGTCGTTTAATTACTCCTTCTAAAGATTCGCTTTGTTCGGGGATTAAGGGAGAGACCTTATCAGTAGACCTGGCCAAAACAATAGCCTTCTCCCATCTGACCGATCCCATCCTAATCTTTTCAAAATGGTTTTTTCCTCTTATCAGGGGGCCCCTAGCTTCATTGATCTCCACGCTAACACCGACTAGGTTTGTTAGCATATCAAAAGCCGGAGACCGTCTCAGTTCGCGTCGGTCATGATCAATAACATTTTTCCCCCTGGGCAGCCGGTAAATCTCTTTCATGATTCCACCAACTGTTTCCTCCAGCACCGCAAAATGTCCACTGGAGGGTACCTCGTGGGCCATGTTAAAAACCTCATCCCCATAACTCTTTTGCACCACCCCCCACTCCTCATCTGCGGATACTGTACTTGATTTCCCTTTCTTCCTTAGCACTTCCTCATCCGCACAATAGCCTACTAGTTCCCTTGTTAAAGCTGTGTCAGAGAGAGCTGTCTCGGCAAAAACCATCAGCCCCTCGTCTCGCTCCTGCGTCTGCACAAATTCTTTCCCGGCTACTGCTACGTCTGTCCTAGCTCCCTCACTACCTCTTATCTCACTACACCCTGTCTCATACAAGGTTGGCAGAAATGTTTCAGCCAAATTCACCATCGCGGGCCCGCGATGAACCCGCGAGTCCATGGGCGGGGCCTCAATGCTGGCAGGCTGACCTGTCAATCTCACGACTGGGAACACGATTCCTCCGGCGATGTCATTACCGAGCAAGACTTCCACGTCTTTCATCGGTAATTCGGACCTCACCCCGATTGTGACTAGTCCAGAGACCAGGTTGCTCTGTAAGTGTATCTGGTGCAAAGGGACTGACTCTGTCCCTTCCCCAACACCTTTGACCTCTACCTCCCCAGTCTGGGTCTCTGAGCTAAACTCTAATACACTCTTCAGTATTAGTGACTGACACGCTCCCGTGTCTCTCCAGATCCGCACTGGAACTGGTTTTAACCTCTCCTTCACTGACACCAGTCCGGCCGAGATAAACCTCTCGCGCCCTTCCTGGACTTTTTCAGACCTGTCCTTCCCTAGCGGTTCGCTTAACAGCTCGATACAGCCATTCCAAATTTCCGCTTTTCCTTTCCCCGTCTCCTTCCTTGGGGCAAAGCACCTGGACGCAAAGTGTCCGACTTTCCCACAATTATAACAGACGACCCCAGGAGACTTCCTACCAGACCGCTCCCGGTCTACCTTATCCTTTTCACTAGTCCCCGGCTTACTTTCTGACTTTTCCGGCAGACTCTCCCCGCCGTCCTGACTACCCTTCTGGTAGCCTTTACTCGGGGCAAACTTCATTTTATGCGTCAACGCATACTCATCCGCTAACTTAGCAGTTGCGGCTAACGTGGCTGCCTCTTTCTCATCGAGGTAGGGTCTCATACCCTCAGGGACACAACCTTTAAACTGCTCAATCAGGATCAGCTGCAGCAGCCTGTCATAATCCCCCTCTACCCCCTTCGAGGCGCACCAACGCTCACAATATGTCTGCATCTCACGGGCAAACTCCAAATACGTGCAGTCCCACTGTTTCCTCGCATTCCGGAACCTCTGCCGGTATGCCTCCGGGACCAACTCATAAATCCTGAGGATGGCCTCTTTCACCACCTCATACTTCTGGGCATCTTCCGCGGATAAAGCTGAGTAAGCTTCTTGGGCCTTCCCTTTCAGTACACTCTGAAGTAAAACAACCCACTTATCCCTCGGCCAGTCCTGACTTATAGCCACTTTTTCGAAGTGGAGGAAGTACCGATCCACGTCGGTATCGTCAAATGGGGGAACCAGCCTAACCTCCTGGGTCGCCCGGAACCCTCCACCTTGGTTCAGCACGAGCCCCTGCTCGGCCCTTATCTTTAACTTTTCCAGCTCAAATTCCCTTTCCCTCTGTTTCCCTCTCTCTTCTCGCTCCCATTGCCTCTCTTTCTCCTCTCTCTCTAACTGTCTGTCCCTCTCTTTCTCTTCTCTCTCTAACTGTCTCTCTCTCGCTTTCTCTTTCTCCCGCCTTTCTAACTGCTTCTCTTCGTGTTCTAACTGCCGTACCCGGAACTCGTGCTCGAGTCTCAGTTTTTCAAACTGTACCTGCACTGCGTCTCCAGCAGGTTTTTCAATAGACACCACCCCCAGCTCACTTTGGGGAAACACACCTTTAGATACATAGTGCTCTACAATAGCTCTGTGTATCTCCTCTCTCCTCATTGTCGACTTCACCTTAGCAAGATTCAACCGTTTTGCCATAGCTATCAATTCCGATTTCCTGGCACCCTCTAATGCCTCCAAGGTCGGCGCCTTTATAAATTCCTCAGCCTCCATTTCTGCTGTTTGTCTTTTCTTTCTTTCGGGAATTTTAACCCAATCAATTTACTCCGTCCCAAATTTAGCGTTCAAAATCGCGGACGAGAACCCCACTTATGTTACGTACCCCGTAACTGGGTTGCCAAACCAGCAGAAATGGATCACTCAGTTGGAGTCTGGAGTACCAGAACTAAGAAAGTTTTATTAAAGAAACAAGCAACACAGTAATCGAAAGGATAATAAATGCAACAGTTCAACAATGATAACCACTCATGCGCACAGAATTAAGATAACAGCATCAATCAAGCTCTATCGTTGTCCAGGGGTAAATGACCAAATTTCAAAATGACTCATAGTTCAGTCCAGTTCAGTTCGCAGTAATCGTTGCCATGGCGATGGACAACGTGGGGGAAGAGAGAGATAGAACAGGAACAACTGATCATTCAGACACGGCTTCACTCACAGACCGGCGAGATTGCTCACAAGCAACTTTTGGGCGGGTCCTTGGTGATGTCACCTGAGGTCACCGACTGTGACCCCTCCTCCAGATGTGGTCGATCCTCTGCAGTGAACCCGGCACCCAGGCAAGGGCGGACACACACCGGGTTCCCGCTGATCGTACCTTTCCACCCTGGTTGTTGTCTGGTACTTCTCACCCACTCGTGAGAGGCGCACCGCTTCCAGGGTCTCGTTACCTCGGGTGGCGTGTGTCTGTCTTAGCGAACCTGTCCCTTTTTATCCCCCTGCTGGGGTATCGCCTGTCCATCACTTCAAACAGTTCAGGGTTCAAAGGGGGAGCCGCTCCAGACAGCTCTCTCTCCCACGTCCCTTCATTACACATCTCCAGACGCTGCTCCATTGTTCCTTATCTCTCCTTCCCCTGAGGGCAGGTGGCAGACCAACTGCTGATGTCACTGATGCTAACCCAGGCCAGCAAACATCTTAATTTTATGTGTATTCTCGTAACACAATGAACTGGCCTCAACTGTTTCCTGTTGCAGAGAATTCCACAGATTCACCACTCTCTGTGTGAAGAAGTTTTTTCTAATCTTGGTCCTAAAAGGCTTCCCCTTTATCCTCAAACTGTGACCCCTTGACCTGGACTTCCCCAACATCGGGAACAATCTTCCTGCATCTAGCCTGTCCAATCCCTTTAGAATTTTATACGTTTCAATAAGATCCCCCCTCAATCTTCTAAATTCCAATGAGTATAAGCCTAGTTCATCCAGTCTTTCATCATATGAAAGTTCTGCCATCCCAGGAATCAATTTGGTGAACCTTCTTTGTACTCCCTCTATGGCAAGGATGTCTTTCCTCAGATTAGGGGACCAAAACTGCACACAATACTCCAGGTGTGGTCTCACCAAGGCCTTGTACAACTGCAGTAGTACCTCCCTGCTCCTGTACTCGAATCCTCTCACTATAAATGCCAGCATACCATTTGCCTTTTTCACTGCCTGCTGTACCTGCATGCCCACTTTCAATGACTGGTGTATAATGACACCCAGGTCTCGTTGTACCTCCCCTTTTCCTAATCGGCCACCATTCAGATAATAATCTGTTTTCCTGTTTTTGCCACCAAAGTGGATAACTTCACACTTATCCACATTAAATTGCATCTGCCATGAATTTGCCCACTCAGCTAACCTATCCAAGTCACCCTGCATCCTCTTAGCATCCTCCTCACAGCTAACACTGCCGCCCAGCTTCGTGTCATCTGCAAACTTAGAGATGCTGCATTTAATTCTGTCATCCAAGTCATTAATAAATATTGTAAACAACTGGGGTCCCAGCACTGAGCCTTGTGGTACCCCACTAGTCACTGCCTGCCATTCTGAAAAGGTCCCGTTTATTCCCACTCTTTGCTTCCTGTCTGCCAACCAATTCTCTATCCACATCAATACCTTACCCCCAATACCGTGTGCTTTAAGTTTGCACACTAATCTCCTGTGTGGGACCTTGTCAAAAGCCTTTTGAAAATCCAAATCTACCCCATCCACTGGTTCTCCCCTATCCACTCTACTAGTTACATCCTCAAAAAATTCTATGAGATTCGTCAGACATGATTTTCCTTTCACAAATCCATGCTGACTTTGTCCGATGATTTCACCGCTTTCCAAATGTACTGTTATCACATCTTTGATAACTGACTCTAACAGTTTCCGCACCACCGATGTTAGGCTAACCGGTCTATAATTCCCTGGTTTATTTCTCCCTCCTTTTTTAAAAAGTAGGGTTACATTAGCCACCCTCCAATGCTCAGGAACTAGTCCAGAATCTAAAGAGTTTTGAAAAATTATCACTAATGCATCCACTATTTCTTGGGCTACTTCCTTAAGCACTCTGGGATGCAGACCATCTGGCCCTGGGGATTTATCTGCCTTTAATCCCTTCAATTTACCTAACACCACTTCCCTACTAACATGTATTTCCCTCAGTTCCTCCATCTCACTGGACCCTCTGTCCCCTACTATTTCCGGAAGATTATTTATGTCCTCCTTAGTGAAGACAGAACCAAAGTAATTATTCAATTGGTCTGCCATGTCCTTGCTCCCCATAATCAATTCACCTGTTTCTGTCTGTAGGGGACCTACATTTGTCTTAACCAATCAATTTCCCATCGCTTTACGTCACCCCTCCCCCTTCGGGTTTCACCTAAACCATGTGCTTCTCTCTCCCCTCCCTCCACCTTCCAAATCTACTCCTCAGCTTTTTTCTCCCCAGTCCTGCTGAAGAGTCTTGGCCCAAAATGTCGACTGTACACTTTCCCATAGATGCTGCCGGACCTGCTGAGTTCTTCCAGCACTTTGTGTGCGTGTTGAATAGATAATGTCAGTCCAGTAAAGTTGTTGATTGGAATGAGGACGATACTGCACAACGAAACATTTATCTGAGAATAGGCTATAACTTGTTCTCTGTGTAGTAATGTTCATTATCATTTTTTGAGCAAGTACACAAAGGAGATGTATTTAATTTGTTGTAAATTTATGCTTTCATCTGTACTGCAAACCGTGCCACCCTTCAATGGTATTTTATGTTGTGCTGGCCATTACATCCTCTAATGTGGTAGAGTTCCCTTTACCAGGGAAGGCCATAAGAGTTTAACAAGGTTATTTGTAACCATTCTATAAATATTTCTCTTCCTGCTCACAAAAAGGTAAAGAACCTGATGGCCATTAATGAAGATTGAGCACAGTGAGGTGGTTTTACATCCCATTTAAAGTGATCTTATATTTTGTGTATTTGCAGATTCTGTTGCCTGCGTCTCCACCCTAAAATAAATCACTCTTTCATCCTTTTACACAAGCCTATCTTCCATCTCTGGCAATATTCAACTGAATTTTGACAGCCCCTTTAATGCTTTCATTCTGTTTCCAAGATGATCGACTTTTCTGACTTCAATCTGCTTATGGGCTGCTCGAGCGCTGAGCTGTCATGGCATAAATCAGGGATATGGCCTTGTGCCTGACGCAAACATTCATTAGCATTGTTGGTAAATTCAGTTCTATCAGTATTCATTGATTTTACTGCTGTCACAATTCAGGTGCAGTGTTAGGAAACTCCTACACTGGAGTTATTCCCCAAGGAGTAATCTGTCTGGCTAACAAACATTTGAAGCTTCACATTTTCTTTCTGTTGGTGTGTACAGATTGGAGCTCAGGATAGTCAGTCAATCGTCAGCCAGATTTGCTGCTACCTATAGCAAATTTGTAATAAAAATTGCCAGCTATTTATTTGAGCCAAGGCATCTTCATTCATGATATCAAATTGTGACTCTTGCTTGAATAACGAGCAAAAAGTGCATTGGAAGTGATGAAAGTTAATAGAGTGACAGGTAAGGATAAGTCAATCAAGCCAGCTTCCAGTTTTGCAAAGGCAGTGGTTTATTCATTCTGTTAACACAGCAGCCTATATTCTGGGAGTAAATTGTGTGGATCCATTCAATACAACTCCCCAGTGTAAGTATTCCTGATGTTAGTATGGTATAATGCTTTTACCGTTTTCCTTTGGTCTCAAGGAGCATAGAATGTCATTTCATATTATATTCTGCACGACCAATAGAATGGCTTTAAATCTCAAAGAGATTCTTGCCCATATCCAGAGTGAATCAAATCAGGACCACTCTAATCTATGCCAAAATGAAGCTTTCTGAACAGAACTCATGTGGATTGCTATTCCCATTGGAAAGAAAATTGGATGTTAAAGCAAGGGTTCATTTCCCAGCCCTCTTTTAACATTGGAATCCAATTTCCCATTCACTCTTACCAGGCTTTACATTATCTTCCAACTGGGCATCAAAGAACTTTGAAAATAGGGTCAGTGGGAATCTGGACTCAGAGTCGCTCAGTCATAATCCTCCCGATGGTCATAAGACCAGAAGACCATAAGACACTGGAGAAGAATTAGGCCATTTGATCCACTGAGTCTGCTCCATGAATGATCTATTATACCTCTCAACCCCATTCTCCTGCCTTCTCCTTGTAACTTTTGACTCCCTTACTAATCAAGAAGCTATCAACTTCCACTTTAAAGAAACGTTTTGTAATTAAAAAACATAAAACTAATTGCAAGAAAAAGATGGGAGCCCAGTAGAATGTGTCTTAATTTGTTTTTACTTTAAGTGAGGTGCACACATAATGTTGTCTTGGTGTAATGACGTACGCCATTCACGTACTTTTACATAAAGCCCAAAATGAATTATTTAAACAACAAAGAATGCTTAACCAAACAATACATTACTGAAATATTAAATATGTAACACCAATGACTTGGTCTCCACAGCCATCTGCGGCAATGAATTTCACAAATTTATGACCTTCTGGCTAAGGAAATCTCTCCTCATCTGTGTTCTAAAGGAACATCCCCCTATTCTGAGGCTGTACCCTCTGGTACTAGACTCCCCCACTATAGGAAACACTCTTTCCACATCCACTCTATCTAGACCTTTCAACATTTGAAAGGTTTCAATGAGATACCTCCCTTCATTCTTCTAGACTGCAGCGAGTATACCCCTAGGGCTGTCGAATGCTCCTCATATGTTAACCCTTTCATTCCTGACATTATTCTCCTGAACGTCCTCTGGGCCCACTTCTTACATTAGGGATCTAAACTACTCACAATACTCCCCAATGCGGTCTGACCAATGCCTTATAATGCCTTAGCATTACATCCTTGCTTTTATATTCTAGTCCTCTTGACATGAATGTTAACATTGCATTTGCCTTCATTACCACTGACTCAACCTGCAAGTTACCCTTCAAAAGATCCTGCAAGAGGGCTTCCAAGTCCCTTTTCACCTGTGATTTCTGAATTCTCTCTCAGTTTAGAAAATAGTCAATGCCTTTATTCCTTCTACCAAAGTGCATGACCATACACTTCCATATACTATATTTCCATTTACTACTTATTTGCAAATTCCCCTTATCTGTCTAAGTTCTTCTGCCAGAGTCCTTGCTTCCTTAATGCTATCTGACCCTACAACCTATTTTTGTATCGTCCGCAAAGCCTTCAATTTCTTCATCCAGATCATTGACACGTAATGTGATAAAAAGCAGTGGCAACACAGACCACTGTGGAACGTTACTAGTCACTGGCAGCCAACCAGAATAGGACCCCTTTATTCCCACTCTTTGACTCCTGCCAATCAGCCAATTTTCTATTCATGCTAGTATCTTTCCTGTAATACCATGGGCTCTTACGCAAAAAACATCCACTGACTGTCCTTGGATCATTGCCTCCTGCATTGGATGCAGCCTGAAAGAATGGACACATTTATTTTATTTAGTAATTTAGGAGTCACCACTTTGATTGGTAAGAAATTTATCTCCCATTGTCAAAAAAAATGGCCCAATACTATTCCCTATATTTATTTAAATACTTTTGCTGAAAGATTTCTTTGTGTTCATTGAATGAAAAAAAATGCAACGTGAGAATTGCAGAAACATCTATATTTTTGATTTTTGATTTGAGTTTTCCGCTGTTCCAGCCACAGAATTTTTCCCTCTACAGGACCCATGTTCATTATCTCTTCCCACACTAGTGATCTTCATGGTTGAACTGAGTGAAATTGCTGATTGATAGTAAATTATGAACAGGGTTGAAGCTATCTTAACTCACCTTTATAGAATTTTTACTCTTCAAAAAGAAAGGGAAACTTAGCAGAAGCTTTTAATGTGCTGGCCCACTATATCACCCAATTATCTCGGCATCTGACATCTGGCGTGTGCTGCTTTCATCTTGGATAGTGTAGGGTTTAACATGAAGCTATTATACTTGTGGATTTTTGTAGGTATAAAAATATTCTCATGATGCCTCAAGGCCATGTTTAATTCTATGCACCCTACTGGTCCTATTGCCATTTTATTTGGATAAATGAAAAAAAAAGAAATCTTTTCCTCTTTGCTTTCCAGTTCTGATGAAACATCTCTGCCTGAAATGTTGAATTTTTATTCCTTTCCATAGATTCTGCTTGACCTGCTCTTCCTTTTATGGGGACCTTTGGTCTGTCCCTTGAAAATATCATGCAATTAAGGCTTTGACTGTCTGGCCTTTCCCGTTCTGCCCTCGGATTATTAGATTAGATTATGAGGACATTTAGTCCTCGTTTATTGTCATTTAGAAATGCATGCATTAAAAAATGATACAATGTTCCTCCAGTATGATATCATAGAAACACAAGACAGACCACGACTAAAACTGACAAAAACCACATAATTATAACATATAGTTACAACAGTGCAAAGCAATGCCATAATTTGATAAGAGTACCATGGGCACGGTAAAAAAAAGTCTCAAGGTCCTGATAGCCCCAACATCTCACGCAGACGGTAGAAGGGAGAAACTCTCCCTACCATGAGCTTCCAGCACCGCAAACTTGCCGACGCAGCATCCTGGAAGCACCCGACCACAGTCCGACTCTGAGTCTGTCCGAAAACTTCAAGCCTCTGACCTGCCCTCCAACACCGTGCATCGAGCACCATCTCTGCCAAGCGCTTGGCCCCCACCCCGGCCGCCGAGCAACAAGCAAAGCCGAGGATTTGGGTCCTTCCCCTCTGTAGATTTTGGATCCCACAGTAGCGGCGGCAGCAAAACTGGCATTTCAGAAGTTTCACCAGATGTTCCTCTGTGCTCTCACGCCTGCCTCCATCAAATCAGAATTGTGCACAGCATCCTACTTGACAGATAACAGATATTCATCACCGTCGCCTTGCCATCTTATCCTCCTCCCTATGGACATACAGTTGAAGTCAGAAGTTTACATACACCTTAGCCAAGTATTTTTAAACTCAGTTTTTCACAATTCCTGACATTTAATCCTAGAAAACATTCCTTGTCTAAGGTCAGTTAGGATCACTACTTTATCTTAAGAATGTGAAATGTCAGAATAATAGTAGAGAGAATGATTTATTTCAGCTTTTATTTCTTTCATCACTTTCCCAGTGGGTCAGAAGTTTACATACACTTAGTTAGTATTTGGTAGCATTGCCTTTAAATTGTTTAACTTGGGTCAAACATCTTGGGTAGCCTTCCACAAGCTTCTCACATTAAGTTGCTGGAATTTTGTTCCATTCCTTCAGACAGAACTGGTGTAACTGAGTCAGGTTTGCAGGCCTCCGTGCTCGCACACACTTTTTCAGTTCTGCCCACAAATTTTCTATTGGATTGAGGTCAGAAAATGATATCAAGTCTGGTTCACCCTTGGGAGCAATTTCCAAACACCTGAAGATACCACGATCATGTGTACGAACAATAGTACGCAAGTACGAACACCATGGGACCACGCAGCTGTCATACCGCTCAGGAAGGAGACGCATTCTGTCTCATAGAGATGAACGTACTTTGGTGCAAAAAGTGAAAATCAATCCCAGAACAACAGCAAAGGACCTTGCGAAGATGCTGGAGGAAACAGGTAGACAAGTATCTATATCCACAGTAAAACAAGTTCTGTATCGATATAACCTGAAAGGCTGCTCAGCAAGGAAGAAGCCATTGCTCCAAAACTGCCATAAAAAAGCCGGACTACAGTTTGCAAGTGCACATGGGGACAAAGATCCTACTTTTTGGAGAAATGTCCTCTGGTCTGATGAAACAAAAATTGATCTGTTTGGCCATAATGACCATCGTTATGTTTGGAGGAAAAAGGGTGAGGCTTGCAAGCCGAAGAACACCAGCCCAACCGTGAAGCATAGGGGTAGCAGCATCATGTTGTGGAGGTGCTTTGCTGCAGGAGGGACCGGTGCACTTCACAAAATAGATGGCATGAGGAAGGAAAATTATGTGGATATGTTGAAGCAACATCTCAAGACATCAGCCAGGAAGTTAAAGCTCGGTCGCAAATGGGTCTTCCAAATGGACAATGACCCCAAGCATACCTCCAAAGTTGTGGCAAAATTGCTTAAGGACAACAAAGTCAAGGTATTGGAGTGGCCATCACAAAGGCCTGACCTCAATCCGATAGAAAATTTGTGGGCAGAACTGACAAAGCGTGTGTGAGCAAGGAGGCCTACAAACCTGACTCAGTTACACCAGTTCTGTCTTGAGGAATGGAACAAAATTCCAGCAACTTACTGTGAGAAGCTTGTGGAAGGCTACCCAAAACATTTGACCCAAGTTAAACAATTTAAAGGCAATGCTACCAAATACTAACAAAGTGTATGTAAACTTCTGACCCACTGGGAAAGTGATGAAAGAAATAAAAGCTGAAATAAATCATTCTCTCTACTATTATTCTGACATTTCACATTCTTAAAATAAAGTAGTGATCCTAACTGACCTAAGACAAGGAATGTTTTCTAGGATTAAATGTCAGGAATTGTGAAAAACTGAGTTTAAATGTATTTTGCTAAGGTGTATGTAAACTTCTAAATTTAACTGTATATTAACTTGGACTTCACTCATGCATTTATTCAGAGAACAGATTGGGGTTTCCTACAAAATGGAAACTCAGCTTCGTTCTGCGAATGGTGAGAGCTGAGCAATTGCAAAGGCAAAGGGGATCAGTTAACTGGTGTTGTTTAGATCACTAACTGACCAACATTTGGGTCAAAAATCAAGGATCATTCTAGCTTTTTGTATTGAGACCCAAAGTAATTGATGGTTGGAGAGCCCATATTCCTATTAATGTGTTTCCACTTCTGAGCAAGGAAACTTGCACTTTATCAAATTATAGTACTTACCCACACAAATGTAGATTAAGTATGCATCCATTTTGTATCCAGCATTACTCGTCTAAATTTTGCACATAGAATATTTTTTAAAGTCTTCCAGCATAGCACTCCATATAAATATAACATATTGAGTTCACAAACTGTTGTCCATTTACTGAAGTAATAAAGATAAACTTAAAATAAGTATACAGTCGGCCCTCCGTATCCGCGCAGTCAACCAACCGTGGATTGGAATCGAGAAAAAAAACTGAAGTTCTCTCTCCAGCACTCGTCGTTTGAGCATTGTTCACCTCGTGTCTCATTCGGTCGCCACTTGTGTTGTGTGCACCCTTTGTTTCTGTGAAAAAATGGCTCCTAAAAAGCAATTAAGTGGTCAAAAAAATTCCTCAAAGGCTGAGAGGGAGCATGAAGTGCTGTAATCTAGAGACGACTAAAAGTACTACTCGTTGTTTGAGCATTGTTCGCCTTGCGCCTTGTTCGTTAGCTACTTGTGTTGTGAGCGAGAGGAAGGAGTTTAAGGCTAGTAAGGGATGGCTGGCTAGCGATGTAAAGCGCTACAACCTCAAGAACTTAAAGATCACGGGAGGATCAGCATCGGCTGATGCCGAGGCAGCATCAGCGTTCCCAGAAGAGCTACGATGGTTGCGTCTGTACTGAACATGTACAGACTTTTTTATCTTGTCATTATTCCCTAAAGAATACAGTATAACAACTATTTACATAGCATTTACATTGTATTAGGTATTATAAGTAATCTAGAGATGATTTGAAGTATACAGGAGGATGTGCGTAGGTTATATGCAAATATTATGCCACCTTATATACGGGACTTGAGCATCCGCGGAATTTGGTATCCGCGGGAGGTCCCGGAACCAAACCCCCGCGGACTTGGAGGGCCGGCTGTATATGCTTATCAATCGTTGAAAGCATGAGAATCAAAGGAGAATCAAAGCTTGAGACCAATTGGTTTCCTAAGGTTTACATAATTTAGTGGAGATGTGCAAAGCAGTATGTCAATAGTATCTGATTCCTGGTTAATAAACTGGCAGACATAAGTTATTTAAATAGTTATTAGTAAAAGATAGCAACATGGTATAATCAGTCAATTTACAGCAAGTCCTGTTGCTACATGAAATATGGGCCTTCTCAACAGTTTCGACAGACATTTTTTTCTAAATGTAAATTCAGTAACAGCAGCTACAAGGAGAATAACATCACCTATAGCTGAAACAGAAAACCTATCAACCATCCACAGTCTCATTTAAATCAATCACACCATTCATTTCTGTTAAAGTCCAAAGCAAGTCATAATGTATTTTACTTCATGCTGAATTCAAATGAGTCTTAAAAAAAACAGCAAGAATTATTGAAAGGAGGGTTGTGTTTAAGTTGCAGACATCTCCTGTAGCCCTGAGCTACATCCCTGTGCAGATCAAACCGATGTTATTCCTTCCTGTTCCTCTGATGTTCTTGGTACGGAATATATTAAAGATAATGGAAACAACTCAGCTTGAATAAATCCATACACTCTAACTTTTTTTTACCTGCTAGATTCCAATTGGTTTCAGCTGGTAACTTGATGATGGGACAATTAACACCAACCTTTCTCCACATGGGAAATCACTGGTGCAGAACAGTCCATTATGAGGAGTACACTGGGCACTGCTGGAGGGGAAATTACTCTAAGCTAGTCTCCCACCTTCTAATAGCTGGTTTAAGATTGGCACTGCAGAGATATGGAAGCAAGTGTCTTGCTTAGCCTCTTGGCTACTGATAATTTACTGTCTGGGGAGATGTAATGAGAGATATATAAATAGTAGTAAAAGCATGTTGTTAATAAAGCAATAAATGGGTGCCAAATGCTTTAATTTAGTGACTTTTAATATATCAAGATTTAAATGGGGCCATAAATCTCTTATTTATTATTATAAGACCATAAGCCAAAACAGAATTATGCCATTAGGCCCACTGGGTCTGCTCCATATTCCATCATGGCTGATTTACTATCCCTCTCAACCCTAATCTACTGCCTTCTCCCCATAGCCTTTGACACCCTTCCTAATCAAGAACCTACCAGCCTCTGCTTTAAATATACCCAGTGAATTGGGCTGTGGAATGAATTCCACAGATTCACCATCCTCTGGCTAAATAAATTCCTCCTCATCTCTGTTCTAAATGGATGTTGCTTGTATCCTGAGGCTGTGACTTTAAGAAATGTCCTCTCCACATACATTTTATCAAAGCCTTTCAATATTTGATAGATAATTATTAACCACTTTGAGTTTCCTATTTAAATTGTCCTTTTGGATATTTTGTTTAACTGAAGAGGATTCCTGCATTCTTCACAATTCATAGAAGACTGATAATTCAGACACTTCCTTTGTTGTCCAGTATATAGTTGGACATGAATAAACAATTCCATTGTATTCTTGAAACAGTGGATGGCCTTCTCGGGTTCTTGAACAGCACTCATGCCTCCAATACCACCGGAAAATATCAATTAAATGATGCTACTGCTATTTGTAGAGTAAGGTGCGTTATAAAACAAAAGTGGCTGAACTTTGGTTGCTTTTAAAGGAACCCTAAAACCTTGGAAGACTCCATCCAATGCAATTTTCCAAACTGATGCAAAAACCTGGCAATTTTCCATTTCCGAACAACATCAACAACAACAACAAAAAAATACACAGGGGCAAATTTCCCTTGTACTGGGAAAACAACTATATGTTGGAATTACTCACCCTAATCAGTGTAATAAAGGTAATGTTCAGCAAGTGTGGATGTTTCCTGATTAATAACTTATAGAAAATTTGAGGTGATTTGCACATAGAAATTTGAGACCAGGTAAATTGACGAAGATGCATTTAGGCAAGTTGGACCTTATAAAGGAACTGGAACATCCACTCAGACACTAGGTTGTTTGGCTTTACAATAAACTTATTTTTGGCCCTTTTCTATCATATTCACAAGTGACCTAATATCAGCAACCGGTTGGTAGAACAGATCTCTCGGCTGTTTCCACCGTGGATGTATAGACCTGTTTGACAATTTCATTTCTAATAGGCTTACATCTAACTTTAGAACAATTGCCCCTTGTGCCTAGGGTTCCCAAACACTTAAAACACCTTGGATCTATCTGCATGATAGACGATCATGTCCAATTTAAAGAGTAACCAACTTCTATATTAACATAACAATGATGAAGCCAGCCTGAGCCTCCTAATCAAAGGGGATCCCGTAGTTGCTGCAGGCAGTGATGAAAGTCATTTGGAGAACATCGTGCTGGAATGCACACCAGTCAAGAGTGGCCACTCAGGTTTTCTGACAGAGCACTGAAGGGATTGCAGAGTGAAGTGCAAAGGCAGAGGCGAGGACAGAAGCCCTGCATTTTTAAAGAGTCAGTAAAAGCATACTTTTCTAGTCAATCAACCTTGGCAGGAATGGAAAGGGCACAAGGACAGAGATCATGCATGTGTCTTGCAAGGCAAGGTGGCACACTGTTAATGCAAGCACATCAATGAGAGCAAATACAGATCCTGTCTCCATTCCCACCTGGACTACTATTGTGGAATTGCCCACAGCAAATTCCATATCCAGAGGCAATGCAGAGATGATTAAATAAGATATTGCACTCCCATGTAATTCCCTATTTAATATATAATTTCCCCCTATCCCCTTTATCACATACATCACATGACACACAGTGAAATATGTCCTTTGTGTTCACAACCAACACATCTAAGAATGTGTTGGGGACATCCCCCAAGTGTCGCCACCCATTCCGGCACCAGCATAGCATGACAGAGAACATAACAACGTAGCATACTCACAATGCTCGGCAGAATGACAGAGAACATAACAGAAGGTACCACAGCAAGTAACAAAACAACAACAGCAAAACATGCCCCCTTTCCTCACTCCCACCCACCCATTCACACACACAGACAGGCCTCTAACTTTAGGACAGGCCTCTGGGCCTTCAGTTTCAGGCTTCAGCCATTATGCTTTGATTTCCAGACGTCCGATCGATCACAATCTCCTCAGATTTACCAGCAGCATCTGGAGTAAATGAAGAGATCCTTAATTGACCCTTCCTTTCATCTCTTTATCCTAGCTCCTTTAAGGCAAGCATTCCTATTTGACCAAAGTACAATGGCTGAGCAGTATAAAGGCTACGAAGAAGTTATCCTACAATTATTCCTATGCTACAACCAGCACTAACGTTGTTCATTCATGCAGTAGAGTGATCAGCAGCACTGGGGCTCCACAGGGGACTGTCTTGTCTCCCTTTCTCTTCACCATTTACACCTCAGACTTCAACTACTGCACAGAGTCTTGTCATCTTCAGAAGTTTTCAGATGACTCTGCCATAGTTGGATGCATCAGTAAGGGAGATGAGGTTGAGTACAGGGCTATGGTAGGAAACTTTGTCACATGGTGTGAGCAGAATTATCTGCAGCTTAATGTGAAAAAGACTAAGGAGCTGGTGGTAGACCTGAGGAGAGCTAAGGTACCGGTGACCCCTGTTTCCATCCAGGGGGTCAGTGTGGACATGGTGGAGGATTAGAAATACCTGGGGATACGAATTGACAATAAACTGGACTGGTCAAAGAACACTGAGGCTGTCTACAAGAAGGGTCAGAGCCGTCTCTATTTCCTGAGGAGACTGAGGTCCTTTAACATCTGCTGGACGATGCTGAGGATTTTCTACGAGTCTGTGGTGGCCAGTGCAATCATGTTTGCTGTTGTGTGCTGGGGCAGCAGGCTGAGGGTAGCAGACACCAACAGAATCAACAAACTCATTCGTAAGGCCAGTGATGTTGTGGGGATGGAACTGGACTCTCTCACGGTGGTGTCTGAAAAGAGGATGCTGTCCAAGTTGCATGCCATCTTGGTCAATGTCTCCCATCCACTACATAATGTACTGGGTGGGCACAGGAGTACATTCAGCCAGAGACTCATTCCTCCGAGATGCAGCACAGAGCGTCATAGGAAGTCATTCCTGCCTGTGGCCATCAAACTTTACTGCTCCTCACTTGGAAGGTCAGACATCCTGAGCCGATAGGCTGGTCCTGGACTTATTTCATAATTTACTGGCATAATTTACATATTATTATTTAACTATTTATGGTTCTATTACTATTTATTATTTATGGTGCAACTGTAACGAAAACCAGTTTCCCCCGGGATCAATAAGGTATGACTACGACTATGACTATAAGATCAGGGCAAGATCTATATGCAAGAAAACACTGGGTGTGAGGTCTGAAGCCTGCCCTGGAATAAGTTTATTTCCAATACCAGAGGACAAGTTTTTACATGAGTTCTTCTGATGAGTTACTACTAGGTGAGAACTGTGCAGCAGAGCTAGAAATTTGTAATTGGTTTATTACTGTCACATGTACCAGGAGAGAGTGAAAAAAAAACTTGTTTGACATCACTGAGACAGTCATTCCAAACACAGGTACATCAGAGTAGTAGAGTACAGAATAAAGTGTTACAGTTACAAAGAAGGTGCAGTACAGGTCAACAAATAAAGAGCAAAGGCCAAACAAGGTAGATGGAGAGATCAAGACTTCATCTTTATCCTATCAGGTCCATTCAAGAGTTATAACATCAGGATAGAGTCACCCTCGAGTCTGGTGATACACGTTTGCATGCTTTATTACATTCTGCCCGATTGCTCTGAAGGGGACAGGGTAAGGTAGAGAAGCGAAAGTCCAGTACAGAAGTGTTATTTCATTACATTGGCTGCTTTTCCGGGCGGCGGGAAGTGTAGACAGAATTAATGGAGGGAAGCCTGGTTTTTATGATGGACTGGGCTGCAAAATGACAAAGGCACACAGAAAAATCACAAACGTGATTCATTGCTGCTATGGTTTGGTCACTGGAGTAAAGTGAAAGCTGAGATGATTAGCATCCATGTTATTCCAATGACAGAGGACTGGGCTACAGAGAGAAGGCAACATGAGAGATGCACAGGAAATGGAGGCCCTGTTTATTGAAAGCACAGTTTGATAAATTGGTTGGTGAATGCCAAGCAAGAAATTGGCTCCCCTAATTCCTCCTTCCACTCATAGCTCCTGGCAAGGCCTGATCCCGCATTGTTGCCGGATTGTTGAGGGTGCAACAGATGAGCATTAATTTGATGACTGGTTCTGTAGCGTACTGCAAGGTTATTCAAGCACAGTCCACACACAATATAGTCCATCAATTTTACAGAGTTCCCATCCCTAATCCCTTATAATATTGTTGATATTGTAATATTCTTGGGATACTATATATTAGCCAGAAAGAACTACAATAAACATATCACTGAACAGGAATGAGGCAAGGGCGGTGGAAACAGGCAAAACAAAAATCTTTGTTCTTGCCATGTAATTGCAGGAATGGAGGTGGCCATTTTGTGAGACTGTCCTTGCAACCACCATTTTGTGAACTGATTCTTGGTCCAGGATAACTTAATTAGAACAATCGGAAATACGGAGTTTCTGTTACTGATCTGCTAAAACTGAGACCATTCTCAGATAAGAATATGTTTATTACATAAAATGGCAGGATTGCACGAGGAAAACCCTGTTATCTGGTTGACTAGGCCCAGTGTTTGGCTGGCCTGGTTAGACTGGTTTGAACCAGTCTAAGCTGGACAAAACAATAGAAATCACCTAACACACAAGACTAGAGGAAAGGGCCATAAAGGGATGCTATGGTAGCATAGTGGTTAGTGCGATGCTATTACAGTTTGGTGCGTTGGAGATTGGTGTTCAATTCCGATGTCATCTGAAAGGAGTTTGTACGTCCTCACCATGGAATGAGAGGCTTTTCTCTGAGTGATCCGTTTTCCTCTCACTGTCCAAAGACATAGCAGTTAGTAGGTCAACAGGTCATTGTAATTTGTCCTGTGATTAGGGTGTGATTACATTAGGTGTTGCTGTGGCAGTGATGCTCAAAGGCTGAAAGGATTGATTCCGCAGTGCACTTCTAAATAAATAAAGCAACAGCGCTTATAGCCTTGGGCCACATCCAATCAGAAGCTAACACAGGTCAGACCGTTCTATGATCAAATATTGCAGAAGTAAATGACCCCACATCAGAAACGTAGGGACTACACCGGGATCAAGAAAATCACCAGGTCAGCATAACCTCCTTTTCCTGGGTATTACATTTTCTCTTCTTTGACTGTTCATGGAGGGTCAGGAAAACCTAATGGGTGTGCACACAGGTATTCAGTTGTGTAAATTCACATGTTTGTGAACTAAGCCAATTAATGTACTTGTCAATAAATACGGATTTCGTCTGTGTCTAACTGATCATTGTCATTGATGGTTAATCCTCGTGACGGAATTGATGTCCCTTGGTGCTGAGGAAAAACATCTGTGTTGAGTCAGCAGGAGACTTGAGTCGGATCACTTTGGTGAGGTACAGAGAGATCTGAGGCTGGGTAATTATCTGTTACTAACCCAGGATGAAGAATTCAGGGAAGTCTGCCAGAGGACTTGAATTGTTTTAATTGGAGGATACTCCTCCAGAAACACGTATTGTGGGAAATGGTCACAATACGGGGAGTATGCAGGTCAGTATGGCAATAGTGGAGAAACTACTGATGAAGAAGCTCTTTGCAAGATTGCTCAAGGAAAATCAGAATCCGAATCCTTTATTATCCCCAAGTATGTGGACACATACGGGGAATTTGATGCTGGTTTCCCTGAGCTCTCGCTGTACAGAATCAAAAAGCAAACAAAACAATAGTGCAAATAATTGTGAACTATATACAATGAGGTATACCTGTGTATGTACAGGTGGACGGTTTGTAATAGACTAAAATTTAAGTGTTCATAAGATTGATGGAAAATTGTCATACTAGGAATTTAAATGATTACAAAAGCCAGTAGCAGGTGGCTTTTTAATTGAGGATTGGATAGAATGTCAACAGAAAGCTAAACTAGAGTGAGAAAGATCAGAAGAGGAAAACATAGCATGTCGGCAGAATGCTGAAGTAGAGCAGAACAGATTAGAAGAGCAAAACATGGAATATCGGCTGGAAACGAAGGTAGAGTGGGGCAGATTAGAAGAGGAAAACATGGAATATTAGCTGGAAACCAAGGCAGAGTGGGATAGATTAGCAGAGGAAAAGAGAAGGCTCTGTAATGAGGTAGAAAACCTTGAGATGCTTACCAGTTTACAGGGGCAGAGGAGTGAGGATTTGATGCATATGGACCAGTTTCTGTTACAGTATTAAAAGCTGGATAAAGAAAAGTGGAAACAAGAAAAAAAGAAGCCCAAGAAGCTAAGAATGAAGTGGAGGGATTGAAGAAACTGTGCAGTGATTTAAAGACGGCTTTGAATGTGATACAGAAATCAATTCATGAAAAGAGAAGCAACAGTGGAGATCATACAAATTGTTTGAAGCATATAACAAGCCATAGGGGCAGCTAGCTGCACAGAGAGGAATAATACATGCTTTTGGGTCTGAAAGAGGGGAGGAGAATGAATATGGAGACATGGATCGGAGTTATTTAGCAGATGAAGTGATCAGATACGGTTATGATGAGGAGCCTCCTCCTGAGGATCCCCTGCAAACATCCAACTAAAAAGAGCCGGTACTGCCATTGGCATGATTAGCCCCCCTAGTTACCATCGGGGGGGGGGGGGGGAGCCAGGGTAGAATATCCAATCCAGAATATAACATACATTACACCGTTTGGGTTACAGCAGCTGAGGGATATTGCTAAGGATATCAGGACATACATGCCCAGGGTTGATCCAAGGGAGATCCTCCAGGCAATTGATCACCAGAGAGCAATACACAGGTTGGATGACACTGATAAAATAAGTTTGATTATAATGTGCTTGCATTCAAACGTACACTCTGATAGTGAAAGGCTGGGGGAACAAGTGAAGAGTTAAAGAATGCACTACTGGCTATTATGGGTAATAACAGCGGGGGCCCTATAGATGAGTTATATAAATGTTACCAGAGGAATGGAGAATGCCTCAGTGCATTTGTGTCCCTTCTATGGATGGTATTCCAAGGGGTATATGGATTGACATTAGATTGAGATCATTTGCAATCAGAACCTGCAAATAGATGGTTAGGAACACTAGTATCATAGCACTGACAAATCTAGAAAGATGTTGGAACTGCTTGATCTCAGGGATGTACTGAGACATGGGTACTTAGGGAACTGATTTGAGCATGGGACAAGGAGGTGCAGGAGTTAAATTTTAACTTTATGAATATTTTGGAGGCAGCTAAAGTGTATTCCCTTCAAGAAAATATACGGGGTATCATGTGGAGAAAGGTTTCAGAGGAGGAAAGTAAAAAACAGAATGACAATAACTGATGAGAGAAGCAGGGTCAGAAGTATACAAAGAGCACAAGTGAGTGCTTACTAAAGACTGAGTAGTCTTGCGTGAAATTTGTGGTTCCAGAGGGAGAATGAAACCAAACGACCCCACTGTGCCATGATCCATGATCAATGCTGATACCAGGGAGCAGTAACTGCTCTGGAAAGGCTAAAGGAAAGAGTAAACCATTAAACCCAATATTTCATTTAACCCAAGCTGAAAGGAGTAATGTATTTTGCTGCAAATGAATCAGTCATGATGGGGGCCATGGTCGATCTTGCCCTAGAGTCATTACAATGGACAAACGTGTCAACAGTGATGTTGATACTTGGAGAATACTCAAAGATCAAAATCAGTTTTTCTCAATGGATTTGGGATTTGGGTAATTATGGTATTGTTTTGCACTGCTGTAACTATATGTTATAATTATGTGGTTTTGTCAGTGTTAGTCTTTGGTTTGTCCTTTTTTGTGATATCGCTCTGGAGGAACATTGTATCATTTCTTAATGCATGCATTTCTAAATGACAATAAACAAGGACTGAGTGTCCTCATAATCTAATCTAATGTGGGACTAACAAAGGGGAAATTTGTATTATGCCAGGTGGATGGTCTGGCATTCATGGACAATATCTTAGGTATCCCAGAGGGTACAAATATACAATTCTTATATAACATTCTAGAGATGACATTATCAAGTGTCGCAGAGGGAATAATAATTAGTCAGTTTTTGGGTCCAATTACTGAGCAGCCTTCAATTAATGATGGCTGTGGTAAGGTTACATTCATGTGATTATTGAGTGGGGCAGAGATTCACGTGAGATTGGGGTGAATACTGTTACGTACCCCGTAACTGGGTTGCCAAACCAGCAGAAATGGATCACTCAGTTGGAGTCTGGAGTACTAGAACTAAGAAAGTTTTATTAAAGAAACAAGCAACACAGTAATCGAAAAGATAATAAATGCAACAGTTCAGCGATGATAAACACACATGTGCACAGAATTAAGATAACAGCATCAATCAATCTCTATCGTTGTCTAGGGGTAAATGACCAAATTTCAAAGTGACTCAAAGTTCAGTTCGCAGTAATCGTTGCCATGGCGATGGACAACGTGGGGGAAGAGAGAGATAGAACAGGAACAACTGATCATTCAGAACGGCTTCACTCACAGACCGGCGAGATTGCTCACAAGCAACTTTTGGGCGGGTCCTTGGTGATGTCACCTGAGGTCACCGACTGTGACCCCTCCTCCAGATGCGGTCGATCCTCTGCAGTGAACCCGGCACCCAGGCAAGGGCGGACACACACCGGGTTCC
Source organism: Mobula hypostoma (assembly GCF_963921235.1). Taxonomy (NCBI): domain Eukaryota; kingdom Metazoa; phylum Chordata; class Chondrichthyes; order Myliobatiformes; family Myliobatidae; genus Mobula; species Mobula hypostoma. The sequence continues at coordinate 33,580,044 of NC_086118.1, read as the reverse complement.
CGCTGATCGTACCTTTCCACCCCGGGCGTTGTCTGGTACTTCTCACCCACTCGTGAGAGGCGCACCGCTTCCAGGGTCTCGTTACCTCGGGTGGCGTGTGTCCGCCTTAGCAAACCGGTCCCTTTTTATCCCCCTGCTGGGGTATCGCCTGTCCATCACTTCAAACAGTTCAGGGTTCAAAGGGGGGAGCCGCTCCAGACAGCTCTCTCTCTCCCACGTCCCTTCATTACACATCTCCAGACGCTGCTCCATTGTTCCTTATCTCTCCTTCCCCTGAGGGCAGGTGGCAGACCAACTGCTGATGCCACTGATGCTAGCCCAGGCCAGCAAACATCTTAATTTTATGTGTATTCTCGTAACAATACAACCAAGCATTTTCCAAAGGTTACTTCAATCAGTATTAACCGAACATAGGAGGACCTAGTATGGAGGGGAGGGGGAAGAAAAGTGAAAAGATTCCCAATGTGGACAAATATCATGAAAATACTTGAGAGTTCAATATTAATAAAAATAGTTCACTGTCTATTTTGCCTGTGAATAATCAACCTTTCTTGCTTTATGCACTGGTGGGACAAACATAGCAACAGCGGCACAAGTTATACCAGGGGATGGAATCAGTTCTTTGGAAGTTCACAATGTCCCTGTTGGAAACAACACTTCAGATCTGGCGATTGGACGGTGAACTTTGCCTCAGCCTGCAGCAGACATGTTAAGGAAGGGGAACCTCATAATCCAACACACTAATATGGATCAATATTTGGGGGCCTATATTGTTACCAGTTCCTCATTTGACTGCAGATTGGACAAGAGTTGTGGAGGAGGCAAAGGAAATAATTCATCAATGGACTCGAAGCCCCCTCACCGGACTCGTGAAGAAACTTGGCTCGTTGACGGCCCCATTTGTCACTGGGTTTGGATATGGCCCAAGTGCGAAGCGACAGACACTGAAGCGGGTCACAGACTTTAATGCGAAGAGAGTTAGAGGAAAAAGAAAACAATAAACACTAGGCCAATCAGGGCCATGAACTAAAACTCTCAAATAGAAAACGAAGCCTACACTGCGGCTGAAAGGAATAACTAAATATAAAGTGAATACCACTAGTTTTCAGAGTCAGTTGGACTCGACAGTCCAACTTCTCAGGGAAGGCCGAATACAAGCAGGCAGCGAAATGTTGCTATGCTAGGTTCAAGTCTCGACAAGCACTACGAAGGAAAGAATGGAGTTAAATACTATCACAATGAAGTAACGATTAGCTGACATGTGCATATTCACGAGTGCAATTGCTGTATCTGCTGCTTGCTGAATCCGTGATTGTGACACCATTAACAGCCAAAAGGCTCATAAACAATAGGCGTCTAGGGCCAGTATGGTTTTTGGTTCAACCAAACAGGAATGTCATAATGGTCAGATTAAAGAAACCCCGTTTTGAGTGAGTGCTGCCTAAATACAGTACTGCCTTTACCCAATTGTCAGTCAGCAAGAAATATATTGTACACTGCATTAAATTATAAAGAAAGTATATTTACAAAATTCAGCTTCATGGAACAGTTAGTAGGAAAAAAAAGGGGAAAAAAAGCCCATTACAGTTACCTCAGTCCAAATGTGCAGATAAAGTTGGAGTTCATACTGGAGTCACCTTTAACTCACACATTGGACCCACGGTCTGCATGGAAGCATACAGTACATCCTGAACGTTGCTCGAAATCTACCTCAAACAAACGGGTGCTCTCTCAGGAGTATTAGTCCTTCCTCCTTGGAGCCATTCATCTGCACAAAGCATTTTGTGCTGCAGGGACGGCTCCTTCCCACCACATCCTCAGCCATCTCCCCTCCTGTCCTCTCCGCAGCTCCCGCTTAAAAAAATATCCCGTGAGCCACACTATAGTCACAAATCTCTCTCTGCCCTGCTCTCTCGAGCTTTCTACTGATTCCGCCATCCTGATTGGCTGACAGAACATTCCTAAGTTAAATATCATAGCCCCCTATCTTTTAGCCGAAACCAAACATTCTAAAAGCAGAACATTCTGCTTTTACCGGACTGCTAATGTGAAATACCTACAGAATAGCAGTAAAAATCTTAACCAGGGCATTACAGAATAAGTACATGAAGTAATTGAAACACTTGCTGATAAGGAAAATGAAGTATTCAGTGGCAGATATTTGGAGTACGTTTTTGAATTGGGGATCAAATGCTCAAATATATCCTAGGTGACAATTGAATTGCTTGCACTGTAATAATAAATTTATGTAATGCTTAATGCATATGAATTTAGAAGATAGAAGGCTGAAATGTGCAACTTAGAGGATGACGTTCTTATAAAACAGAAGAGATGATTGTTGGTATAAACATGTGTGAATTCAGTAAGTAAATGCTTCTTTACCTTTATATAATGTGAATGTAGCACACCTACTGGGGGTCCATGGCAATCCTATGGACAGAAAACAGAAGAGAGGAGGATAATGATCCTGATAATATCCTTGGATCAAAAGGAGGGAGACGTTGGCGAGAAAGAACTACAATCTACAAATTAGTGAACAGGAATGAAGAAAGGGCAATGGAAACAGCACAAACAAAAGTCTTTGTTCTTGCCACGTGGTTGCAGGAATGGAGGTGGTCATTTTGTGAGACTGTGCTTGCAGACACCATTTTGTGAGCAATTGAATGTTGACACTAGGAGGTTCTGCTAATGATCTGCTGAATCTGAGAGCATTCTCAGATAAGGAGCTGTTCATTATGTAAAATGGTAGTCTTGCAGAAGGAACTGCCTGGGCCTATTCTATGCTGTATCTCCAAATAAATAAATAAATAGAGCAATACTGCTTGTAGCCTTGGGCCCCATTTAATAAGAAGCTAACACAGGCTAGTCAGATGACCTTGAGCCAACAAAATTGAAACAATATAAACTGATCTGCTATGGAAAAGAACAAGAAAGGAGGATTTTGGGAGCACAGGCAGTGACAACTCCGTGGAGACCAACCATTGCAGAAGTGGATGACCCCACATCAAAAATGTGGAGGTTACATCAGGATCAGGAAGAATGCCTGGTCAGCGCAGACCCCTTTTCTTGGATATTATCTTTTCTCTTCTTTGACTGGTCGGGAAATGGGTGTGCACACAGTTATTCAGTTGTGTAAATCACGTGCTTGTGATCTGAGCCTGTTAGTAAATACAGATTCTCTTTGTGCCTGTTTGATCATTAATATTGAGGGTCCATTCATTCAGGTGCCTTGCCGTTCGGTGTGAGTGATCATGTCCCTCCATCCATCATGGTCCCTGACCATCTGAATTGTCGTTGTTTGCCTCCCCTGTTTCTAACCATGATGTTATTCCATCTATCATTTCCATTCTCTGTCTGCCTCTGCTTCTTTTTCCTTCCAGCTTTCCAGTTGTAACTAAATGTTCTAATGTCTCTCTTCACGTGAGCTCAATTACTTCTACGCTCGCTTTGACCGAGAGAACAAGGAGGTCACCCTCAAAGCGGACCTCCCACCTGGTGAACTGCCTCTCTCACTTTCCACCTCTGATGTTTGTGCCACCCTGAGCAGGGTGAATGTACAGAAGGCAGCTGGTCCATATGGAATACCTGGCCGTGTGCTCAGAGTCTGTGCAGGGCAGTTGGCTGGAGTCTTCACCGACATTTTTAATCTGTCCCTGGCCCAGGCAGTTGTCCCCACAAGCTTCAAGATCACCACCATCGTGCCAGTGCCGAAGCATTCCACTGCCACGGGCCTGAATGACTTCCGCCCAGTTGCACTCACCCCCATCATCGCAAAGTGCTTTGAGAGACTGGTTCTATCACATCTGAAATCCTGTCTCCCCACTACCCTGGACCCCCATCAATTTGCCTATTGCACCAAAAGGTCAACAGAGGACACCATCTCCACAGCACTTCTCTCTGCCCTGACCCACCTGGACAGCCCCAACTCTTACGTCAGAATGCTGTTCATCGACTTTAGTTCGACATTCAATATTGTGATGCCCTCCAAGCTGATCGCCAAACTTCGGCAGCTTGGTATCAGCTCATCCCTCTGCAATTGGACCTCGGACTTTCTGACTAACAGACCCCAATCAGTTAAGTTAGACAACCTCTCCTCCTCCACTCTCACCCTGAACACCAGCGTGCCTCAAGGCTGTGTGCTGAGCCCTCTTCTGTACTCGCTTTTCACCTATGACTGCGTTCCTGTACCTGGTTCTAACTCCATAATCAAGTTTGCAGACGACACCTCGGTGGTTGGCCTGATCAGAGGGGATGATGAGACAGCCTACAGGGACGAGGTCCAGCACCTGGCCATGTGGTGTGCCAACAACAACCTGGTCCTTAACACCCAGAAGACTAAGGAGATCATTGTGGACTTCAGGCATGCTAGGAGCCACACTCACGTCCCCATCTACATCAACGGAGCTGTAGTGGAGCGTGTATCAAGTTTCAAATTCCTTGGTGTCCACATTTCCGATGATCTCACCTGGTCCCTGATATTCGATCTGATATTGTCCAATAGCCTTTTATTGATTTTGCATGTTCTTCATCTAACATAATTCCAACACCTTTTTCATGTATTTCTCCTCCTGAGTAAATGATGGTCTATCCCTCTGAGCTTGTTTTACCAGCTCCTTTCCACCTCATCTCGCACATTCCTAAGATGTTGATTTTTAATCTTTCCATTTTCTGTTTGATGTTGCCTAGTTTACCAGGTTGGTTAAGGGTTCTTACATTCCAGGTTGCTAGTCTGATCTTCTTTGCTTTTAATCTGCCGACAGTCGCTGGATAACGGTCGAGGTTCACTTGTGGCGCATGAGATCCTCGACCGGATGAGGTTCCTTTGGTGAAGGCTCCATTCACATCTTTGAGCTGAGACCGTAGATAACTTGAGTTCATGATTGTACAAGGGAGGAATACTGAAGTGGTTTCCCGTTGCCTTCTTCAGCTGCAGTGTCCATACTGGATGGGTAATCCTGGCCATTGATCAGCAGATTCATCTGTCCAGCGTTTTTAGTTTTACTATCATAAATTCCAATTGTAGAATCTGCTCGTAAAACCATCCACCACCTGCAAACCATGGCTTCACGTGACCCTGACTGGGAGGCTAAACAGGTACTACACCTTGACCAAAGGTGACCTGTAGGCTCTCGGATGGAAGGAGCACCTTACACCTCCTTTTGCTAAACAATTGCACAGTACTGACACCGATATCGAGGGTTAGTCTTTGTAAAAGATAGCTAGCATGCTAACACCACCTCAGCTGTAAACAGAATCTCAAAATTATTATTCCACATTCAAGATTCAAGATTCATGATTAGAGATTATTTAATGTCATTTCCAGTCCACAAGCGTAAAGGAAAATCAAATAATTGTTACTCTGGATCTGATGCAGCGTAAAAAGAAACACATTAAGATAAAGAACACAATAATAAAAAGAATACATAGAAAGCAGATAGTCATAAATTGATTTTATGTCCATAACGCACAGGAGTGCCTGTACATAAGGTGACTAACATAAAATGTAAAAGTAGCGGTGACGGGCTGGGTTAGTGGGTGGAGGTGTTCATGAGCCTTACTGCTTGAGAAAGTAACTGTTTTTATGCCTGGTGGTCCTGGCATGGATGATATGTAGCCTCCTCTCTGATGGGAGTGGTCAAACAGTCCATGGGCAGGGTGGGTGAGATCCTTCATTATGTACTGACCTTTTTCTGGCACCTTTCTGTATATATGGCCTTGAAAAGCAGGTAGGCTGATGACGCTGATGTATTGGGCAGATTTTACTCCCCGCTATAGAACCTTCTTGTCCACTGCAGTGATGCTGCATGGAATGTTCTCTAGTGCGTATCTGTAGAAGGACATGAGGATAGATGTGCATAGTCTAGCTCCTTCACCCTCCTCAGAAAGTAGAGGCATTAGGACTATGAGAGGTAGATTGAGATGTGCAGTCCCAGGAGTTTGAAACCGATCACGGTTTCCACTGCTGTGCCACCAATGTAAAGAGGGCCGTGAGTTCTCCTGAAGTCAATAACCATCTCCTTTGTCTTGATGACATTGAGAAAGAGGTTATTTGCCTGGCACCAAGCCTTGAGCTCTTCCACCTCCTCTTTGTAGGCCGTTTCATCTTTGTTGGTGATGAGCTCCACCATGTCTATTTCGCACCGGCTCTCAGCCCGAAACGTCGACTGTTTACTCTTTTCCATAGATGCTGCCTGACCTGCCGAGTTCCTCCAGCATTTTGTGTGTGGTTCCTCAAGATTTCCAATATCTGCAGATTTTCTCGTGTTTGTGACTTACCAGGTCTATTATTCACTTTTACTCATGCATAGTAACATTGATATGCTTTCAAGGAGCTTCAACATCTTTTAATAGGTCTCTGTTTTCTAATGTAATTTTATCAATTTTCATAGATTCAGTTTATCTAATTGTATCAATTTAATTGTATCATTTTCACTAATTTTCATAGCTTCATGCCCATTACATCTGTGCTGGTCGTCTACCACAGGGGTCCCCAACTTTTTTTGCACCGCGGCCCAGTTTAATATCGACAATATTCTTGTGGACCGGCCGACCCCGGGGGGGGGGATTGTTCAAGTAGGGTTAAACTCACCTCAACATGTCTTTTACAGCTAGGGTTGCCAACTTTCTCACTCCCAAATAAGGGACAAAAGTAGCAGTCAAATACGAGACACTTGTGTTTACCCCAGGAAAGACTACCATGACCATGAAGCCTTGCGCGGGCACCTGTATGCGTATGCGTGAGTGACTTACGCATATGTGATGTGCGCATGCGCGTATGTGCCGATTTTTTTCCCCACAAATCGGTTTTGGCTTAATCTTCCCGACTACACTGTACATACATTACTTTTACTTTATATAGGCTGTGTATTTATCATATCATTCCTGCTTTTACTATATGTTAGTGTTATTTTAGGTTTTATGTGTTATTTGGTAGGTTATTTTTTGGGTCTGAGAATGGTCAAAAATTTTTCCCATGTAAGCTAATAGTAATTGCTTCTTCGCTTTACGCCATTTTGGCACAAAAGGTTTCATAGGAATGCTCTACCTAAGTGGGGGGGAATATGGGACAAGGGTGGTCCCGTATGGGACAAACCAATTTAGCCCAATATACGGGATGTCCTGGTTAATATGGGACAGTTGGCAACCCTATCATCAAGTTCAACAGTGCGTGACAGGGAACGAGGAGGTGCAGCTGACTCATATCGTTTCCTCGCGGCCCAGTGGCACGTGCTCTGCGGCCCGGTACCGGTCCATGGCCTGGTGGTTGGGGACCGCTGATGTACAAGAACAACAACTTCGTCTGTCCCTCAGTTCTTTCTTTGAGATTCTTCAAATTTTACTTCACCAAATATATTTTCTGTGGCCACTTTATTAGGTACCTCCTGTATCTAACGAAGTGGCCACTGCATGTACGTGCATGGTTTTCTGCTGCTGTAGCCCATCCACTTCAAGCTTTAACATGTTGTGTGTTTCGAGATTCTCGTCTGCACACCTCGGTTGTAATGCATGGTTATCTGAGTTACAGTCACCTTCTTGATCCAGTCTGGCCACGCTCTCATTAACAAGTCATTTTTGCCCACAGAACTGCAGCTCACTGGATGTCTTTGTTTTTTGCACCACTCTTTGGAAACTCTAGGGAATGTTGTTTGTTAAAATCCCGGGAGATCAGCAGTTTTTGAGATACTCAAGCTGCCTCATCTGACATCAACAGTCATACCGCGGTGAAAGTCACTTAGGTCACATTTCCCCCTCATTCTGATGTTTGGTCCAAACAACAACTGAACCTCTTGACCATGTCTGCATGCTTTTATGCATTGAGCTGCTGCCATATGATTGACCGATTATATATTTACATTAATGAGCAGGTGTACCTAATAAAGTGGCCACAGAGTGTACATTCAGTTCCATTTTGGAATTCATCTTGATGCCTTTTTTTTTTAACCATTTTCTTCTTTTGTCTCACTTCTGACCTATTTTGTCACCTGCTGCTATTCATTTCTTTGGCCTATTAGCTCTCCACTTTACTGTTTCCCCCTTCAGTGTCCTTTGCCATTTAACTCTATAGTCATTTTTAGCTGAATTTGTTTTGATAAAGTGCTTAGTGTAAGTGGTTATATTAAAATATGTTCTTCCACTAACTTTCAATAATTTTACCCATTAACAGATTTCGCATTGTTCTGTGAGAGTCTCCACCTCACCACATTGAAGTCAGCCTTCTTTTAATCTAGAACTTTAGAAGTAACTTCACATTTCTTACTGTCAAACACTATGCCAAATAGAATTATACAATAATGGTTTCTTAATAAACATTCATACAGTATTAGACTAAATCTAAATCTAACATAGTTGTACCTTGTTGATTCCACTGCAAACAAATGCACAAACATATTTTGAGAACATTCAAGGGGTTCACCTTTCTGACATGAATAAATCTGCGTATTCCAGTCCAGATGAATGTTAAAAACACCATTCCATCCTCTTGGTGCTTTGGAAGAGTGCAAGTGAGTTTTGGCTGCTCCTGCCACTTTTAAACTGTTCAAAATTAAATCATCATGAAAACTTTGAAGCAAAGTTTAGTAAGTATTCTTAGCCCGTTTTCCCTGGAATATAAATGGTCTCAGCTGATTTTAAAATTCTGTCCTTTGATCATGTTTTTTTGTTTCTTTGGCAGGAGATGATCGCAACAAAAATACAAAGGCACAGGACTCGGCATTTTAATGATCGGAGTGCAGGCAGTGTTTCTCAATAGGCTGCAGAAACGCAGAGGACAGCCTTGTGTCCTATATTAGCAAGAAATGTATTAACAACTAAATGCACACTATGGGATCAGAGAGCGGAACTTAACTTTAACTGCACTGCCCAACCAGCAAGGATGCAACACTGGAAGAGACTCAGTGAAGGGGTAAACTAAAATATTGACTGAATTTGAGTTTCACCAATTCTTGAATGCAATCAACCTTTCTCCTCATGATCTTTCTGCTGACCACCTTCCAACCTTTCCATGCTCTATTTATTCTCAGAGACCAAGCATATACGATCTTGCTCACTCCCTCTTAAAAACGCAAACAACAGGAATTCTGCAGATGCTGGAAATTCAAACAACACACATCAAAGTTGCTGGTGAACGCAGCAGGCCAGGCAGCATCTCTAAGAAGAGGTACAGTGGATGTTTCAGGCCGAGACCCTTCGTCAGGACAGAAACGTCGACTGTACCTCTTCCTAGAAATGCTGCCTGGCCTGCTGCGTTCACCGGCAACTTTGATGTGTGTTGCTCACTCCCTTGCTGCATTAATTCCTTAATCTTAAGCACTTCTTTAATGTTTTATCAGCCCCCCCCACCCCCCCCTGACATGGGTTTCTTCATTATTACTGAATGGCACAGTGGCAGAACATTTAACACGATTGCCTCAAATCTCTAGTGAACCAGATTCATTCCTGACACCCAGAGATGTCCATGTAGAGGTGGAGTTAGCACCTTTTCCCTATAATTGTGTGGACTTCCACACCTCAACCCCTCCCCACATCCCAAAGACCTACTGGTTGGTACATTAATTGGCCTCTGTAAGGTAGGAGAGTTGGGCATTTGAGTGATATTGATGAAATTGCTCAGAGAGCTGGCTTAGACTTAATGGGCCAAATGGCCTCAGTAGTGAATCACAAAAAAAATTATACCTCTGAATATATAACCTCTATCCTCCACTTCCTTTTGTACCATAGGAAACAGACTACAACATAAAGTTTTGCTTGACAATGTGAGGAGAGAAATCTCCATAATACACTCTTGAAGAAGATAAGCCATCCCGATCTTTAAGGGACAAGGTTTTCTCTCCGTGGAATACTTCAGCAACATGCTTCAACACTACTGTGTGATATTTCAAAGTAGAATTGAACTAGTAAAAGTAAATAAAAGTTGGGGGTTTAAAATTTCAAAATGGAACTCATGGCAAGGTTAAAACAATGGATTAATTTGTGGTAGAAATTCTTGATGTTATCTGACAACTTGCCTTCCTCTCGACCAAAGAAGTCAATATTTAGGAAAGGGTTATAAATGCTTCTACTTTTGGGAATCTTGGAGATGAAACGAAGTTTGAGTGCGAGCCTGCATCTTTGTATAACTTGAGATCAACGAGTTTTTATTCAAAGTTGCCATATGACAGAAGGGCAATGTATTGTGTTCAAAAAGAAGAAAAACATTTTAAGGTAGTGAGTGAAGAAATGGGATAGGCTGAATACACATTATTAACATAATAATGTTAACAATACCAGTGAGCATTTTCAACACTATATCCCAGCTTCCTAACAGCACTGTTAAAGTTTAGCTCCTCCAGTATCTGCTTCCATACTGTGGAATAGGTAGGAATTAAATAGTGAGATAGTGACTAGGAAGTAAATCTCAAAATGTATCAGAATTTGAAAATTCCGTCAATGTGGATCAACAGTTGTGAAATTATTCAATAACTTCAGTTGGACCAGCATATATTTTGAGTTTTTATGCCCAAATGTTCACAGCCACAGCATTTCTATCTAATGAGTAAGATTAGACCATATGGCCATATTACATGAGAATTAGGCCATTCTGCTATTTGAATCGTGGTTGACTTTTTAATCCCTCTTAACCCATTCTCCTTTCTTCTCCCCGTCACCATTGACGCTCTTACTGATCAATAACGTATCAACCTATACTTTCAATATACCTAGTGACTTGGCCTCCACAGCCGTCTATGGCAGTGAATTTACCACTCTCTTGAAAAAGAAATTCCTCCTCTTCTCTGTTCTGAAGGAGCATCCTTGTGTTCTGAGGCTATGCCCTGCTGTCCTAAACTCCCCCACTATAAGAAACAACCTCTCAAGGTCCACTCTCTCTAGGAATTTCAATATTTGATAGGTTTCAGTGAGATCGCCCCCTCATTCTTCTAAACAGGCCCATCAACTGCTCCTCATACTATAACCCTTTCATTGCCAGAAGTATTCACAGGATCCTCTCTAATTCCAGCACATCCTTTCTAAAATAATGGGCCCAAAAGTTTACACAATACTCCAACTATGTTCTTACCAATGCCTAATAAAGCCACAGAATTACATCCTTGCTTTTATATTCTAATCCTCTCAAAATCAATGCTAACATTTCATTTATCTTCCTTACAACTGACTCAACCTGTAAACTAACTTATAGGGAATCCCACACGAGGACTCCCTAGTCTCTGTGCACCTCCGATTTCTGAATTTGCTTCCTGTTTAGAAAATTGTCAATGTCTTATTCCTTCTACCAAAGTGCCTATCATACACTTCCCTACACAGATGCCGTCTGTGTAGCATTCTTATCAACATTACTAATGTTTATATTTACATGTTGTACAGCATATTGTTCATTTCATTAGAGCACATTCAATTTGCGTGTTTTAACAGCTACTAATTTGCCAAAAAATAAATTAAATCTAAGACAATACAGTGACCAACCAAACCCTTACTCATTTAGATGCCTTCTGAAGTAACACTAGGCTGCATCTACTACTTTTTGTAGGCTTTTCCATCCCTGGGCATACTAGGCTGTGATGCAACCAGTTAGCAGACTCTCTACCAAGCTGGATATTTCGGATGTTGGATGCCAGTATAAATTTAATGTAGGGTATTATATTATAGGTAAAAGGTATGCTGTATATTTGGACTTTCAGAAAGCCTTTGACAAGTTGCCACACATGAGGTTGCTTACCAAGCTAAGAGTCCATGGCATCACAGAAAAGTTACTAGCATGGTTAGAGCATTGGCTGATCGGTAGCAGGCAGCAAGTGGGAATAAAAGGATCCTTTTCTGGTTGGCTGCCAGTGACTAGTGGTGTTCCACAGGGGTCGGTGTTGGGACCGCTTATTTTTATGCTGTATATCGATGATTTTGATGATGGAATAGATGACTTTGTTGCTAAGTTTGGAGATGATATGAAGATTAGTGGAAGGGCAGGTAGTGTTGAGGAAACAGGTAGGATGCAGAAGGACTTAGCCAGATTAGGAGAATGGGCAAGAGAGTGGCAAATGAAATTCAAGGCTGGAAAATGCATGGGCATGCACTTTGGTAGTAGAAATACAAATGCAGACTATTTTCTAAATGGAGAGAAAATCCAAAAATCTGCAATGCAAAGGGACTTGGGAGTCCTTGTGCACAACATCCTAAAGGTTAATTTGCAGAGATGCAGAGAAATTTCTTTAGCCAAGAGGGTGGTGAATTTGTGGAATTTATTACCACAGGCAGCTATGTCGTTAGGGGTATTTAAGGCAGTACTTGATAGGTTCTTGATTGGACATGGCATCAAAGGTTCTGGGGAGAAGGCTGAGGAGGCGATAAAAGGATCAGCCATGATTAAATGGTGGAGGAGACTCAATGGGCCAATTGACCTAATTCTGCTCCTATGTCTTGTGATAACAATGAATCAAAAAGCTTGTTAAATGAACAAAACTTTTCCAGAATGATTCAAGTCCACATCTATATTTTACACAACTATACAAATGGTGGAACAATCAGGAGATGCACTGGAAAGAACAATTGTTCATTACCTTGGCATGCATATTTATGGTTGGTATCCTATTTGTACAAGGGGTAATATTCCAGAAGGTTTCAAGGGGGAGTCTTTGTGACTATGACAGCACACCTCAGAGATTTAGCTTTGACTTTAATGTGTGCCGGCAGTGGAGAGGTGAGCGAAAAGAAAGTACGTGGCTGATCAAAATTCTTCCCAAGGGTACACACTTCTCTACACGAGGGCAGAAGATCATTGGCAAAATAAATAAATAAAATTTCCTTACAGCTAGCTTTACTTCTTAGCACATTGAGCATCTGTGAATTACTTTACTGATATACTTTGCTCTTTGCTGACGTGCTATTTGGCTGTGAAACCTCTACTGGACAAAAAAAATCTATCATGGATTAATCTAAATTTAAAACTCAAAAGATATTACTCCCTGGTGATTTGCTGCTAAATGATCTCACGCAAAACATTGCAATTCAAATTTATACTTGTTAATGATTAATGATGTATTTTATTGCTAAGAATCCTACCAATAATGCCAACACTGGGTCTTCTGATCTAATTTATAGCAATATATTGAATATGCATATTTTATCTGATTCAATGGGTTATAGAATAGGTGTTAACAACCTTATTTTTGTCCTGGGAAGAAAACAGAGATCAAATGTTCTGTGCCTGGCTTAATAATTAGGTAATGTAGCAGATTTTCAGGAAGTTTAATCCTTGAATTGAAACAAAATGTTCCTAATGTTGATGTTACAGAACAAGTTTAGTTGAGCGTCCAGTTGCCATGAAGCTGAATGGTGACCAGATTTGTCTTTTGTCTTACATTGAAAATTTGAAAATATCCTGACTGATTAAATTTGAAAGAGAATTAACACAAAATAAAATAACAATGTGTTCGCAGAGTTTTGGGGAAATATATGTGAAACTTCACAAAATGCTCTGGAAAAGCTGTTACTGTGATCTAGTCATCCTATATCAGTTTGTTATCATTCCCAACAATTAATATAATAACAGGAAATACTGTGGATGTACTGTTGGGCAAATGACAGTAATTTTAAATCGCCTTGGCATAGTCTAAATATTGAACAGTTCTTTCTCTGCACAGACAGTCTGATCTGTTGAGTCTTTTCAACATTTACGGTTCCTTATTCAGACTTCCAGTGCCTGCAGCTCTTTCCTTATTATTATGGAACGTTTTGGTCTTCTGACTTCAAAAAGAACATAAAAAGAGCTCAGAACAGTGTGACCAGAATGACTTCATGCTTTGCTTTAAGAACTTGAAGGCCTTATCTTGTTTTCTGGAATCAATTAAATTCTCCTTCCCACTTCCATTCTGACTTCCCTGCTTTTGGTTCTTGTACTGTTCCAACAAAGCTGAACACAAGTTTGACGAACACGGCTCATCTTCCAACGTTGCACATCAGTACCCTCAGGATACAATACCAAGTTCAACAATTTCAGATAACCAGCCTTTTCAGTTTATATCCCGAATAGCCAATAACAGCAGTAACTTTTGCCAAACGCACAAAATGTTGGAGGATCTCTGCAGGTCATGGAACATCTATGGAAATGAATACAAGCTTTTCATTTTGGGCTGAGAACCTTTGTTTTTCTATCTCCACAAATGCTTGCTGAAATATTGAGCATTTCCAGTATTTGTTGCTTTTACCTCAGATTTACAATATCTATTTTTTGTGCTTTCTCAATTTTCATTCACCTTTCTATGTACAGTATATTTTCTCCAGACAAATCAGCCATGATTAATCAAGCCTCACCAGTATCTCACAGCCAGCATCACCATCATTCATATCATTTAGTATTCTACTCTCTATCCTAGATGCTTCTTGCCCCCGTCTGCTATTTAAAATGCATTTGATTTCTAACCTTTGTTTTCCCAGTTCTGAAAGGAAATCGTTACCCTGAAGTGCCAGTTCTATTTCTCTCCACCTGACCTGCAGAACATTTCCACAAATTTTCGGTTTCAATTTTAACTTTAGGCTTTGTTAGATTAAGTTATAAAGGTTGGCTCAAATGCTTATTGTTTATTATATAAAAGGAACAAGAGATGGGAGCTGTGCTTATTTAGTCCTATTCTTCATATTACCTCACATGCAACTGAAGTATGAACTGCACGTATCTTGGTTCAAGTTAGAGATTAGGAAAAAGCCTATCCTGGGGCGGGGGTGGGGTGGTGGTGAGGAATAGGTGATCAGAAGAGATTTATTATAAGTAACACACACAAAATGCTGGAGGAACTCGGCAAGTCAGGCAGTATCTATGGAAATGAATAAACAGTCGATGTTTCAGGCTGAGACTTTTCATCAGCACTTGTCCAAAGTTGACTCTTTATTCCTTTCCATAGATGCTGCCTGAGCTGCTGAGCTCCTCCAGCATTTTGTGTGTGTACTCTGGATTTCCAGCATCTGCAGAATCTCATTGTGTTTAAGATTTATTATAAAAGGATATTATAAGGGAGATAGATTATTATCTGGCAAGAAGTGGGATTTACAAACACAGGGTAATGAAAGGAGAAGAAACATTGAGAACTAACTACAAAGTATACAAGACCGCAGGGTCTGTATATACTACTGGAAGACCCTGTCCAATTCTCATAAATAGTAATCTACTGGCTTGTTTAAAGTGCTTTAAAATTCAATGGAACAATAATGAATCAATTACAATTCTCAAACAAGGTCAGATATATGGTAGCATTTTTCATTATTATCAAATGGTTCTTTTAACTTTGGACATTTAAGTACTTAGTTAGTGATTCATTTAAAAAATTATATTCCTGTGTGCTTCATTTGTTTTTAGGGAGTTTAAACAAAGCAAGTGTATTGGTTTGCCAAAGACCTGGCATTCAATATTAAACATTTTGTTGGAGAGTAGAAAGGAATTGAGGCCCTGTACCGGGGAAAGTGTAGGGAAATCTGATTTCACAGGCTTCATGTCATAAGATAAAACATGGATATCGTATATTGGAATCTTTCACCGCTGGAATTATGGCAGCATGTTAGGTCTCTATAGTCAGATTCAGACATAGAACATAGAACAGAAAGCTCAGGAAGAGGCCCTTCGGCCCTCAGTGTTGTGCCGAAACAAATAAATTAGTAGTCAACTGACCAACTAAATTCATCTCTTATGCCTACACAATGTCCATATCCCTCCATTTTCCTGACATTCATGTACCTATTTCCCTTTTCTAGGATTCTTCTTTGTCCTGTTTAAACCCATTATGGCAGAACTGAACGAGTATATATTCCCATTTTCAGTATTTGTCATTAATATCTATAGTAGTCACAGTATTTTGCAAATTCACATCCCTGTGCTGTATATAATCCTTTTACTTACATGTTGTTCTGTGCCAAGGTCTTCCAACTGAAAAAAATAATGCCATCATTTGATATAGTTCTCTTTACAAGTTTTATGTGTATTTTTCAATAGCTACACATTTAGTGTAGGTAAGGGATTTAATATTACCAAGTAATTTGTCCTAAGTCATTGTATGAAATGTGTTGTACAGTAGCTCTAGTAGGTCGTACTTTGTCTCCAATATGTATTTCAATGACTTCACCACACAGCCATCACTGCGTAACATATTAGTGTGACTTCTGGCCATATATTCCTTCAGGAATACTGTCCATGAAAGGCTTTTGAGAGAATTTATTTCACAATTATTTATATAGACAATGTAAATTAACGGAAAAAGCATGGTCACATGATACGTCACTTTGTCAAAAGAAGTGAACCTCTGGTTCTTGCCACTTCCATCCCTATGCCTTCCATAAACCATTTAAACATGATTTACCACTATAAAAAATCTTTGCTTAATACAGACATCCCACCCTGCAAAAACTCATTTCAGGGAGGTAGCACCATCAATTTGCAGGAGACTCCCGGAACTTCCAGGAGAGGTGGGATGTCTGCAATAGAGTAGCTCCTTAGCAGCTAGCCAGCTAGTTTAAATAACGTTAGCTATGCTAATAAACGAACGACACCTGTTAAGCTCGCCTCAACATATCTTTTACATTTTAACCCACCATGGGCAATAGAAAAGTCACTGTTGCAAACAGTGCAGCGAGCAACACTGTCATTATTTTTGAGGTCGATTAGGCAGGGGTACACTTTAGTGTAGTCTGGAGTGACGTACGTTTTATATTTTCTTTTTTTGGAACACTCTGCCATGGTGCTCGCGCTCTCTCTTGCTTGCTCTCTCTCTCTCTCTCGCACTTGCTCCTCTCTCTTTCTCTCTTGCTCTCAAAAAAATCGATTTCTGGGATATCGTATATAATTTGTGGGCATCAGGGAGCCACTATCAATATGCGGGAGACTCCTGGAACCTCCGGGAGAGTTGGAATGTCTCTTAATATATAATCTGAGAGAGTGTTCTGGTCCAGACAATGTTCACAGTTCAAATGATTGTTCATTGATGACATTGAACCTACACTATATCACGTTTTTAGTAAGGCTTGTTGTTTGATGGGGAGGTCAGAGTTGAGATTACCAAGGCCCCTGTTGTAGTAGGTATATTATGTTTCAGGAATGTAAAAATCCACTGTCAGGAATAAAATTGAAACGGCATGGATGAGTTATCAGATTATAATACCCTGTGATAGAATGCTAGACCTAAAAACAATAACAACTTCCATGTAAATATCTCCTTTAGTGTAGTAAAATGTTGTCAACCCTAATTTCCACACTGCACAGTTTTCCATAGGAGACGTGTGGCATTTTGAGAAAGGGCTGTCTTCTCACATTTAGATGGGCCAAATGGGGAGCAGCTTTGTTGCAATCAATGAAGATCTGCGTTACAGGAATGATCACAATTCAGAACTGATGTGGCTTGTGTCACCTGGGATAGAAAGTGTATGTGTTTTGATATATGGCTTATGATCAAAGAAATAAAAATCGCTGGAATTGCTTAGCACTTTCATGCAAGGGTGTTTATTAAGAGTGTCAAAAATCAAACTTAGAAAAAAATTAGCAAAAACAGTGAAAAGAAAACTGCCAATATTTATAAAAAGATATCTACCAGAAAACATAAATAGCTCCATACTAATTTTGTCCAGTCTGAACTCCTTGTAACTTGATCTATCTCTCTCTCTCCTGAGAGAGATCCGTCCTGTTTTTTAGGCACCAGGTAATGCCATCTTTAATTACACACAAAGTTAACTTAATACTACACAGAAATTAGAATATGATGCACCCCATAATGTAGTTAAAATGACATTACAAAATAAACAGAAGCATCTACCTTAAATACAGTATACTAACAATATGTACACATTCCCATGATAAAGACATGGAATATTCCACTATGAGTGGTGGGAAAATCACCAAAACCCTTTAGGACCCATTATTAGAAAATACCAGAGGGAAGACAGTGCAGTGCACACTCTCAGAGCAATGACTACAGAATGCAAAAAAGTAAGTGTGTGTGTGTGTGTGTGTGTGTGTGTGTGTGTGTGTGTGTGTGTGTATGCCCAAGTGTAACAGTACTCTCCATAACAGTATGTAAGTAGAGGAAGGAGAGACTGCATTTATATTTTATATTCCAAAATACTTCTAGAAATATCTATTTCTAACAAAGAATCCATCCTTTGATTGATATTCTTTGGAGTAATACAAGGTTTTATCCTTGGGCTTTTCATCCTTAAAATGTATATTAATAAGCTGTTCAGTCCTGCAGACATAGAAACATCAGCAAATGCAGATACTACCATTTTTAATATATAAATCATCTTTTGTTAAGAAGATATCAGATGCATTTTACAGAAAGTGGCCTAGAGCAGTTAAAGGACTCACTCATCTGCAGTTAGTGTGGAATACTGATTAAAAAAAAATCCCTGAAAACTGTTGACAACATAGAGTTATGTTGTTTTATATTAATATTGTAGCAACATAACTGGCAGAATTTTTCCTCTGTGAGCCTTGTATAATGAAATTGTAAACCTGCTTGTAAAGGATATGTTCACAATTTCACTGCATACTGAGGAAATCCTGCCCTATTCTTTTATATTTATTTTCAATTTACTAACAGAGCATAGTGATAGAGTGAAATTGAATATAAATTGGCCACCCTGGATAAAAATGCCATATTAATAAAGTAAAATTGAGTTATCATTTTCTAGTTTCTGTTTTACTATAGTACAAACCAAAATGATTGAACAGGCTTATTCTTATCATTGAATATCATCAAAACCACTTGTACCTTGCCTCTATGAGTTGTTACATAGCTGTCCCTAAGGAATAGAGAATGTTACTCAGGAAACTGAATTACTAAATCGTAATAAAGTTTGTAACCCGCAAGTTTCCAATTTCCTTCAAAACGGATTTTTGTTTGGACTTGATTTAGGAGTAAGGGATAGTTTTTCTCACATTTTTCAACCTTTCAAATCTGCTCATCACGGTGTGTTTGAGAGTGGGTTTAATCACATAATACTCTGATGATCATTAGCAAATTTTACTGCCATTACTTGCGCTTTCTAGTAGTTTATCAAACTGGTTGACAATCTCAGTAGATATTATATGTAAGCAGTGCAATTGACTCAAAAACTACTGAAAGCTTCTTAGCAGAGACTCCTGCCCATTTTGATCCGTATCAGGAAAGGTATTTAAATTGTGGAAAAAAAGATACACATTATATATAACAATCATAGCATAATTTAGGTTACAATTTTTTTTCAGATGTATAACACATGCTTTATTGAAATATAATACAATAACAATCACTCCTATTCCAACTGTCCTCAGCAATAACTGTTCTTGTAGTTTAATTAAATGCCTTGGCTTATGCCCACAGCATTTAAATCAGTATTGAAGCCATTTACTGCCTTTTGCATTCCAGAAAGAAATTTAAGTTATTGCTTAATTGTTTATGGCTTCCTCATAAATAGAAAAGATACAAATGGAAAACCCTGTCTTTGCCTTACCCCTGGCTTTAGCTTGCTTTTTATATGACTCTTCAACACAGCAATGTAGACAGAGTCTACTGTAATGCACGGCGTTTTGACATTCATGAGGGCTTGACCTTTTAACCACACCCAGTCTAGCGTGAATATTGTACTGCTTCTGACAGTCAAGCTTTTCTGAATAAAATCAATGAATCTTATTTTAATATTTGCATTTCGCCCCTCTCTTTTCCTGTAAATGGCTCTGCTGAATTTTTATGCAGAGAAGCGCAGAAAATTTATGGCCACAATTAGACCATTGCAGTCTGGTGAGCAAGCAATTACGAGCCTGCTGTTCAACAAACCATAGAGTCTGACCAAGTCTCAACTCCCAGGCGCCACTCAGCATAGTCCCCCAGCACACAACACTAAACTCTCATTTTCAGCAAAATTAATATTTTCCCATTTATTTTCTCTGTATTCACAATTGCACGGTTATTAATTATGAGGAAAGGGAATGTCATAAATATCATGGGTTGAAGTATGCACAATAATGCCTGTGTAATTTCTGTTAATTGCCTAGAAGCAATTCTTTAAGATAAAAATCTCTTCAATATAAAGGGAATATTTATTTCCAAGTTTTATATTATAATATACAAGTTAATATGACTGGGTTATTCCAATTGAATAAACAGTTCTAAGTGAACGGAAATTACCACACACAGTTAATCATTCTGACATTCTAATAGAAAGCTTTTAGGTGCGCATACAATAGAAGTAATAGTGGAATTTTTAATGAAGTACAGAATTTCTGTCACATAGTCTTCTAAATAAGAATCCTTTCATTATTTCACAAGCACAGAAATAATACTCTGTGCATTATTAAACAGCAGAATACGAAAACCCACAGACATTCTTTGTTAGCCTGATTTTTCTTCTGAGGAAATTCGAAGTAGAGACAGAATTTTTTTTTGCACAAAATGAGACTTCAAGCAAAACTACGTTCCAAACATAGCACTTTAAAGACATTACTTGCTTTCTTTTGTAATAGGAAATTGTGTTCAATTAATATTTGCAACAGATCGTAAGACATTAAATTTTGATGTGTTATAAGTGTCATCTACTTAATTCATCTCTTCCTCTGCCAGCATGGTTAATCGGTTATTTACTATCTGAAAGTACACTTAATAAGATTAACATATTATTACTGAAAATTCATAAAAAGCACCTGTGACATACAGTGAACTGCGTTCCAGAGGGTTGGATAGCTTATTGTCTACCATTTCACTTAGAACTGTTTGTTCAATTGGAATAGCCCAGTTATATTAACGTATATTATAATATAAAACATGGAAATAACCTTCCCTTTATATTGAAGAGATTTTCATCTTAAAGAATTGCTTCTAGGCAATTAACAGAAATTACACAGGCATTATTGTGCATACTTCATATCTTAGTTGTCAGCCACTTCTTGATTGGTAGCATTCTTTCCAATGAGCTGGAAAGTTGTACATTTCCATCACACTTCAGAGACTTGTCCAGGCGGACACTGAAAAAGTGCTGCATTGATGGAGAGAATGAGATGCTGAGCTAGGTTCCTCTCTCTCTCTCTCAAGAGGATTAAGAAGAACGAGTAGAAGCTTAATGATGCTTCAACAGTTAATGGAAGAAGTCCACTTGGCCTCTAGAATCTCTACTGGCTCTATGCAATCCAGTTCATCATTTTTGCCATCACCCTGCAAATTCTTTACTTAACTAACTGCAAATGAACCTCCTTGAACTATTACCACTGCAGTGAATGCCAGTCACAGACCAACAGTTGCATAAAAAATCCCTTTTCCTCATGTCACTCTTTGCCAATTAGCTTCATTTTATGTTCTAATGTTAAACATAGAACATAGAACATGGAATAGTACAGCACATTACAGGCTCTTCGGCCCACAATGTGCTGACCCTCAAACCCTGCCTCCCATATAACCCCCCAACTTAAATTTCTCCATATACTTGTCGAGTAGTCTCTTAAACTTCACTAGTGTATCTGCCTCCACCACTGACTCAGGCAGTGCATTCCACGCACCAACCAACTGTTCTTATTCGTTGTTCCAGTTTAAGATAGCTCTGGTGAATGGCAGTGATGACTTGCTGGCAGCAAGCACAACTATTAACTACTTTATTACTCACACTTTTTCCCAAAAAAGATCACTGCTGTCAATAGCCTGTAACTTCCTGATTGGAATCAAGCTTTTGAACTGCCTGTATGGCCAGGCATTTTTGTGGTACAGAACTGAAATCCTGGTTGCATCGTGGTGTGTATGTGCAGAGTTGATGCAGTGGGGCCTGGGCCCGGGCCCAGGCCCGGGAGGGAGGAACGAGCCGATGTTTGCCCAATTTGAATGCCGGCCAAATTGGAAAAGTCGGGTATGGGCAGAACTCGAGGCGGTGGGTTCCGGGCTGGAGAGTGTATTGAAGCAGTAGGGTCTGAGTCTGAGAGAAAGGAATGGCCTGCCTTTTGGCTGATTTAAGCATTGGGCCGGATTGAAAAGGTCATGGTGTTGGGATTGGAGGTGTGGGACAGGCCAGTGTTTAGCTCGTAACTCTGCAAAGTTTACCTGTCTCTGCGCTGAACTGAGGGTGTGGCCTTCAACCAATGGGCTCCTGGATTGGCTGTGACTGCTTTCATGGCTGTGGACTCACTGTTGTGAACTTCAGTTCTGAATGTCATTTGCTTGCTTTTATTGTTTGCACAATTTGTTTTTTTTTCCTGCATATTGGGTGTTCGATGGTCTTTTTTTAATGAACTCTATTGCACTTCTTTGTTCTGTGGCAGCCTGTAAGGAGACAAATTCCAAGGTTTTATATAGTATACATATTTTGATTAAAAAATGCACTTTGAACTTTGACCCTTCTGCCAACAGGAACGGTTTCACTCTATCTATTCAGTCTGCACCCTTTATGGTTTTAAATAGCTCACTCAGATCCCCTAACAAGCCTCTGTTCCATTGAGAACTACCCTGACTTCTTCAGTCAATCCACATAATCAATACCTTCCTCCCAGAATTTACCAGCCTTTACAACTTTCCGAAAGAATGGCACCCAGAATTTGCCACGTTACTCTATTTGGGGTTGACAAAGGCGCATTGTGACTCCCTAGTTTGGAACTCCCTGCCTGTATTAAAAAAGCATTCCATATACCTTTGTAATTATTTTCTCTACCTGGCCTTTCACTTTCAATGAACTGTGAGTGTATGTCCAGTTTTTTTCTATTTTCTAGTTGCATCCTTTAGTTTATATTGTATATTTTCATTCTTCCAATCAAAAAACCGCTTTCAATTTCTGTTGTCACCTTTTTGCCCATTCAAACAACTGTGTAAATCTCCCCAAAATCACTCCTCTTTTTACTATTCTCCTCACAGACCACTAAACATCCCAAATATCCCAAATCCATGGCTGACAATGTTTGGAAAGTCAAAGAAGCAAATGCAAAACCACAGCAATTTCTGAAATGGAAATACCATTGTTTTTTTCTCATTGCTGTTCACATTCATTTCTAAGGATTACAATTTCAATGAAAGCTGGATTACAATTTCAATGGAAGCTCTTCTATATCTTCTCGAGGGCCCTGGGTAGAAAATAAAGCAGCCTTACTTGAGATTTTCACAATTCCATGCATGAATAAAGCTTTGGTGCCACATATCGAGAGTGTCACGGGACAGAAGCGAGTGTAGTTGATGTTACTAAGGAGAAGATGCTCAGGAAGCTGAAAGGTCTGAAGGTAGTTAAGTCACCTGGGCGAGATAGACCACACCAAGGCTTCTGAAAGAGATAGCTGAAGAGATTGTGGAGGCATTAGTAATGATCTTTCAAGAAAAACTAGATTCTGGAATGGTTCCGGAGGACTGGCAAATTGAAGATGTCACTCCAGTTTTTGTGAAGAGAGGAAGGGAGGCAGAAAGGAAAAGAAAGTATACGTCAGTTAGCCTGAGCTCAGTGGTTGGGACTGTGTTGGAGTCCATTATTAAGAATGAGGTTCAGGTTACCAGGAGGCACATGGGAAAATAAGACCACAAGACCATAAGACAAACTGTAGGAGCAGAATTAGGCCCATACAGTATAGTCTGCTCCACCATTGCATCATGGCTGATTCATTATGCATCTCAACCCCATTCTTCTGCCTTCCCTTTGAAATCTTTGATGCCCTGACTAATTAAGAACCTGTTAACCTCTGCTTTAAATAAATTCAATAACTTGGCTTGCACAGCCATCTATGGCAATGAATTCCTCCAATCCACTACCTTCTGGCTAAAGAAACTCCTCCTCATCTCTGTTCTAAAAGGATGTCCCTCTCTTCTGAGGCTGTGGCCTCTGGTCCTCAACTCACACACTCTTGGAAACATCCCCACCACATCCACTCTATCTAGGCTTTCTTCTGCAATATTTTTATTGATATTATATAAATTACATGAATACAAATACAAATTCATAAGGATACAAGTAAATAATACGAATTACATTACATTTAAATCACAGTAATATGATCACAGCATCCCATAATTCCAAATCAATCGTGTATATAAAAAGATTGAATTATGAAATTAAATAGAATAAAATAATTGTATTTTATTTTAAAAGATCTACCCCCACTACCACAGGCTTATCAATATTCAACATATTTCAATGAGATTCCCCCCTCATTCTCATGAGCTGCAGCAACTACAGGCCCAGAGCCATTAAATGCTCCCATCTGTTAACCCTTTCATTCCCATAATTAATGTTGTGAACCTCCTCAGGATCCTCTCCAATGCCAGCACATTTTTTCCTTAGACAAGGGGCCCAAAACTGCTCATTATACTTCATGCGCTTTGACCAATACCTTAGAAAGCCTCTGGATTACATCCTTAGCTAAAGGTCATCATGCTTTCCTTAAAGGGAAATCTTGCCAGACAAATCTTTTGGAATTCTTTGAGGAAATAACAGGCAAGATAGGCAAAAGAGCATCAATGGATGTTGCTTACTTGGATTTTCAGAAGGCCTTTGACAAGGTTCTCCACATGAGGCTGCTTAACAAGAACAGAGCCCATGGTATTACAGGAAAGATACTAGCATAGACAGAAGATTGGCTGATTGGCAGGAGACAAAATGTAGGAATAAAGGGGGCCTTTTCTCATTGGCTCCAATGACTACTGGTGTTCTGCCGGGGTCAGTGTTGGGACTGCTTCTTTTCACGTCATGTGTTAATGATGTGGAGTTTGTACAAATCTGTACCTGATCCAGTCTTGGCCACAGCAGTATATTCTCTCCTCTTGTCCCATGACTGTTCTGAATTTCAAACTTCTGTCAAATCTACAGCTCTTTTCAGTTGAGGATTCTAAAGCGTAACCACCCAATGGGAGGATAGAGTCTTTCTCATGTCCATCATAAACAAGAAACCCCTTATTTCGAAACCTTGTCTCCAATTGAGGAAACAACTGAGCATGCACTGTGTCAATCATTCCCAAACAACCTTACTAAAACTTATAAGCTTCTGTCATTCTAAACTCTAAAGAATATACGTAGGTCTTATTTAATTTCTCTTCATATATAAAAATTCCATTGTTCCAGGAATTAACTTTGTGAACCACCTCTGCACCATCTCTTGTACAAGTATATCCTTCCTCAAAGATGACCAATATTGTAGATGGTACTTGTGCTGCAGTTTTACCTGTAAAGCTGTATCAAAGCTTGTCTATTTTTATATTGCATAACTCTTGCAATAAAGCCTAAAACTCCATTAACATTCTTAATCATTTGTTGTACCATTGAGTTTCATTCAATTGGAGCCCAATTCCAATTGCCCCACAATGTTTTATAGTCTAACTCCATTTAACTAATAATTTGATATATCATTCTTTCTTTCAAAGTGCACAACCTCATGCTTTTCGATGTTACATTCCAATGGCCATATTCTTTTGCAGGCTCTTTGAGAAATCCTCTCAATTTGTATTGTCAGAAAAGTTGGCTCCAATACACTTCAGCCTCTCATGAAAATAATTAATATATCTTCTAAATAGTCAAGGCCCCAGCACTGATGCCAGCACTCTCAGTAGTTCTTCATGAGTAGAGCTCAGTCTGGGTGAGGAGCTTCCTGATCTGTGTTGAATTAGCCCATCTCTGTCAATATGTACTATGAACACTAAGAGCAGAAAATGAACAAAAAAGGAATTCCATATCTGGTTAGAAGTTAGTAATATTTGTCAGGTGTCCCTAGGTAATTGTCAAGAAAGAACAGGGATCGGGTGAGATGATGCTAGCGACCAATTAATCTGTCGATACAGTGGTAGGAATTCAACTCAATTAATGGCAGAAAATAGATAAATAAAAAATTATGTATTTCTTTTACCTCCTTACAATTGAGCTGGATTTCACTACCAGTACCAAAATCTTTTGTCCATCTTTAATTACTCAGTGAATTAATCCGTTAAGGGCTACAGAGGTCAGACAAGACAAGGACCGGTGGCTTCCTTCCCTCAAGGGCATTAGTGAGACAACTGGATTTAAATGATAGTTGATAGCTAATATTATCAAAACTTGTATTTTTCTGGATAAATGATATTATTTGAACTGACATCAAATGCCTTGAATGCTATAATTATTTTACACTTGAATTTAGAGGTGTAGTACACTGTCCTGCAATAAGTTACCAGGAAGGCATAAAGATGTACCTATAAACTGATTCTGCCTGTTTCCCACAGGGTGTCCAAACCTGCAAAGAGTCTGTGGCTTGAACAAATGGATGCAAAAAAAGGTATTTTTTTAATAATACTTCACTAACCTCTCATATCTTAACACACAGGGAAAGGTTAAGAATTCACCCTTGAGGAAGTTCACTTATTTTCTTCAATACGTCTGCTGCACTTGTCTGCAAACTTACTCATTCCAGAGATTCAGCTGCCAAGAAAAGAACTATGGCCCCTGCTGGCTTGGAGGAGAGAACAACGAATTCTATGCACCACACAAATTTCTGGAGGAATTCAGCAGGTGAGGCAGCATCTATGTAGGGAAGTAGACAGTTGAATGTTGACTATCTACTTCCTCCATAGATACTGTCCGACCTGCCGAGTTTTTACAAAATTTTTTTTTTGTGTTGTTGCAGATCCAGCTTTTGCAATCTCTTGGGTTTCCACATTGAACTGTATGCACATTATGAAATGAATTACACCCAGTGGCCACTTTATTATGTACATCTGTACACCTGCTTGTTAATGCAAATATCCAATCAGCTAATCACGTGGCAGCAACTCAATGCATAAAGGCATGCTGACATGATCAAGTCGTCCAGTTGTTCAGCCCAGACATCAGAATTGGGGAAAATTGTGATCTGATTGACTTGGACTATGGAATGATTGTTCGTGCCAAATGTGATGGTTCGAGTATCTCAGAAACTGCGGATCTCCTGGGATTTTCATGCACAGCGGTCTCTAGAATTTACAGGGAATGGTTTGAAAAGCACAAAGCACGCAGTGAGCACCAGTTCTGAGGGCTAAAACAGCTCGTTAACGAGCGAGATTCACAGGAGAATAGTTAGACTGGTTCAAGCTACCAGGAAGGTGCTAGTAACTCAAATAACTACATGTTACAACAGTAGTGTGCAGAAGAGCTCATTGCTGTTGGAACAATTATTATTATTGTTATTATTATTAATAATAATATTTGTTTTCTTTGTATTTGCACAATTTGTCTTTTGCACATTGGTTGGTTGTAGTTTTTGTATATAGATTTTCATTGATTCTATTGCATTTCTTTGTTCTACTGTGAATGCTCACAAGAAAATAAATATCAGGGTTGGATATGGTGACATTACGTACTTAGATATTAAATTTACTTAGAAGTTTGAAATGATTGGATGATTACCTATCAGCCAAGCTAGCCTTAATGCTGTGAATGACTGAGAATTATTTTCTATGCATTATCCTCTATTCAGTGCACATTCCTAGATAAATTACCCTGCTTTTATGGGGAGATGTTTCTGTGGTTTCTATTTCCTTTGTACTTTAAAAAATATCTACATTTTGATTATATGGATGTTAATTTGCTTTTCCGGTGCGACTCTCTAATCCTACTATGGTTTTATCTAGGTTTAAGTCCGCTCTCTAATTTACTGAGTCAGACAAAAATAGGGTATCATAGCCAGGTGGAACGGAGAACTGTTCCTGTTGTGTCCGGCAGGAGGGAAAATAGCTTGGCCTTAAACGCGTGCCCCCACATGTGCCTAGGCCATTGTCTAGTCCATGGGGGGGGGGGAACGTCGACTCAGACCATGAGAGGCCTGCGTCGGGCATTTTCATGCCTTACAAGGCACAGATTGGAAGTCTGTGTGGGGCGCCACTCCTTGCACAGACATTAGAGCAATGTGTGATTAAGTGCCTTGCTCAAGGACACAAACACGCTGCCACAGCTGAGGCTCGAACCAGCAACCTTGAGATCACTAGACGAACGCCATAAGGGGAGGTAAGTAGCAACATTGCTGATCCCTTCGGTTGATTTATTTTAGTGACCACGTGTACCCGTGTGAGGTGTGTTACTTATGCAGCTCCTTTTGTACACTGCAGGATGGTGTAGGTCTTTGTGTGAAGCACTGCTTAAGCCTTTTATTTAACATCTTTGGTTTAGCTTGAGTTTGTGGTATTTGTATGTGGTATTAATTTGTGGTATTAGTCTTAAAGCTCCATGTAAACCTGAGGCACTGATGTGCTTTATTATACTGGTGTAGTAACTTTACCTAACACGCTTTATTGTACTTTATTCGGTCTGGTGAAAACTCAGGAGCTGTATTTTATGTGAAATCTGACTTGCCTCTGTATGTACAATGTTTTTAACAAAACTGCTGTTAGTTAATAAAATTTGATATAACTTTACACTATCTCGTCAGACTCCCTGCCTTAAGGAGGTCCAGAAGATGCCTATAACCCTGTCTCAGTGGTTACAGTATCAAATCAGAGATGATCAAATGAATTATAGTTTGACACACTTTCTATATATGGATAATTTGAAATGATATGCTCCTTCATCCATATTTCAAATAGAAGAACTATTTTCTAAAATTATAAACATGAATTTTGGACTAGATAAGAGCAGAACATTAAATGTAAAGATAGGTGCAATAGAGCTAGAAGAATATAAAACGGAGCAGCAGCATACAATGTAACCAATGAATGAATATGAAACATACAAGTATCTGGGATATCAACAAGCAAAGAAAATAGATCATAGTGTGATAAAGGGAAAACCCTTAACAGAATTTACTTCAAGGCTTAAGAAAATCTGCCAAATAGAGCTCAATAGTAAAAATATAACAAAGGGAATAAACATTTTCACTATACCCATATTAATGTATTATTTTGGCCTAACATCTTAGTCTGAAACCAATCTGGAAAATAAGAACTGCAATGACAAATTTTAGAAAGCTCTATGTACACTCAAACACAGTGAGATTAACATTACCGGGGACAGAAGGAGGAAGAGAAATAGCAGACATAAAAAAAATTGACAGGACAGTCAGATAAAACTTCAAGGATATATTTTCATCAATGAAAACGGGATTCAACACTTCATATGAGTGTATGCAATTCTGATAAGAAGTATATACAACTAAACTTAAATGAAAACATAACTCAGAAAAATGAAGAAATTATCACCACAGAAGAAAGGGTTAACCAATAGACAGTCTTGACCTTCCATAGAACACATCCCTACAACCTGAGCAGACTAGATGTCAATGAGGAAGTGTCGATTGCCTGGCTCATAGTTGGAGACCTTATCCTAGAAACAGAGCTGTTCTTTGTAACAATACTGGACCAGGCATTTAGCACAAAAAAATGATCAAAAATACATAATTAAAGACAAAGAGTTCAAGACGATAAATGCAGTAAATGCCAAGAGAAACCAGAAGCAATCCAACACATTACAGGATCCTGCAGCAGTTTAACTCAATCTGATTACTTAAACAGGCACAATCAAATGGCAAACATCATTCACCTAAATCTTGCCTTAAAATAAAAGAAAACTCATAAAAGACACCATCCCTTACTATTAATACAAGCCTGATCCAATTTTAGAGTCAGAGTCCTACAAATTATATTACAACTGATCGATTATTACAGATAGGGCAATCCAGAATGACCATTTGGATATAGTATTACAGGATAAACAAGACAGAACAGCTTACTCACTAGATATAGCCATTCCAAACACATGTAACATACAGAAATCAATAAGTGGAATAAGTGAAAAACACCAGAAATATGCTGAATTAGAGGAGGAAATTGAAAGACTATGGAACATGAACATGGTGTACATTGTCCCTATAGTAATATCTACATCCCAAAGACACTACACAATAGCATTAAACTATCAGGCCTACACAGCCATATTGATGTACATCTCCAGAGAGCCACAATACTAAATACCTCTAGAATGGTCCAAAAGTTCCTTGCAATTGAGAAATGAGTGTGTTTGGCTTTGCCCGTATCTTAGGTTTTACAAGCTTGAGCTGAGAAAAAAATAATAAAAATAAGGAGTAAATAAATAATACTGAGAACAAGTGTTGTGGAGTCCTTGAAAGTGAGTTTATAGGTTGTGGAATCAGTTCTGTGTTGAGTTGAGTGAAGTTATCCACACTGGTTCAGAAGCTTGATGACTGAAGAATAATAACTGTTCCTGAACCTGGTGGCGTGGTACCTAAAGCTCTTTTACCTCCTTCCCTAAAGTAGCAGTGAGAAGAGAGCATGGCCTGGATGGCGAGGGTCCTCGATGCTGGTAGTGCTCCTTGTAGACGTGCTTAATGATGGGGAGGGCTTTTCCTGTATTGTACTGGGCTGCATCCTTCATTTTCCACTCTGGCTGGCTTTGTTTTCCAGAAATTTATTTATGCCTCACTGGATATTTTGTCCTTTTTTTTTGTGAGAAAAAAATCCACTACATGACCTTTTCTTCCTATTTTGTTTTAAATTTGTCTATTTTATAGAATACACAAAAAGAGTAACAATATACTGTACTACTTCAAGAAGTTAAATTACTCAAGTCCATGAATTATTGATAATGTTCAATAAAGCCAGTGTAGGTACCCAGTTACTGAGCTAACTATGAAAGTTCCTAATGCTGGTGTATTATCCAAGCCCAAAAAGCCTCTGAAAGATGAACATAATTCATGATTTTAAAAAAAGCATTCTATTCTACAGATAATATACAACTATAATTATTTTATTACAGGCATACGTTTTCTTAAGATGCTTATTTTTGCTCTTTTTGACAGAGATACACTTTGTTGCCTTCTGCATGTTTTCAGAATTTATGGTTTTATTAATATCATCAGAAATCTCCCAGATGGGTATTCATTTGGTTTGGAGCTGTTCTTTTCACTAGGTAGAACTAGAAAGTCAAACAGCTTTGGACCCACACTTGCAATCTGGCTTCTGCTATCCTCAATGCCCCTGAGGTTAGTTACAAATTGTTTCAGTTCCATTTTAATAGAACAAACTTCCCGCGAATATCAAATTCCAACTCATTTCATCTATTAGCTAAAGAGTATGCTTTAGTTCAAAACCAGCCTCTGCAGAGATGTAGCCAACTTTGCCAGAAGAATATTTTAACATTTAATTATTTTAAGAGTAAAGCCTTTCATTTTTATAACTCTATTCATGTACATTTCAGAACATCCCAGATGCTTTGCAATGAAATATCATTGATGTACAGAATCTTAGTATAGTAGCTTATTTGTGCACAACAAGCTCCTGCAGACACCAGTTTAATAACAGTCAGATAACATGTTTCTACCAATGTATATTTATCTATATTTAGAGATAAAGTGCAGAACAGGCCTTTCTGGTCCAATGAATCATACCGCCCAGCAATCCACCTATTTAACTCTCGCCTAAACCCAGAACAATTTACAGTGACCAATTAACGCACTAACTGGTACATCTTTGGAATGTGGGAGGGAACCGGAACACCCGGAGGAAACCAACGTGGTCATAGGAAGAATGTAGCAACTCCTTACAGACGGTGCTGGAATTGAACTCTGAACTCTGAAGCCCAGAGCTGTAATAGCCTTCCTCTACCCATTATGTTACCTTGGCACCTTAACATTCATTTAGTACTGGTTAAAATACCGATGTAACTTGCCTGCCCTTCTCCAAAACAATTTATTTTACATCCTTTTTGGGACATCAGTTGGGGTTTATTTCTTCCAACAGAAAATACAGTATATCCACCTCCAGAGTGTGAACTGAGATATTATTTGGAATGCAGAATTACCATTCATATGTGCACTATCACATAGAATTGGCAAGAATTTCATATGACAGAATCATACATTAGCTGTAAGTGACATGGATCAGCTTTTCTTTTCAGTTTGAGCAGTTAGTTTTATAATGTACTGAGACCCATTTCCTCCCATGGTATAGAGTTAATGTACTAAAACCATCTTATTCATTATATATTTAATCTTATAATATCAAATCCCAATCACATCTGTAGTATAAAATTAAAGGTTATGGTTCCTACTTACTCTCATTTAAACAGAATCTGAAAGTATCAAGTCAAATTTGCTTCCATTGTGCATAATTCCAGTGTTATTAAATTCCATTTAGTCCCATAGCATAGAATTCAAATGTACAAATTGTATTATACAGAATTCTAATGTGTTAAATCCCAAGTTTGCTGAATATAACTCATTATTACTAAATCCTATTCAATATTATTCTAAGATATCAAGTTGCTCCTTATTCATTCCCTTTATGTAAATTCTAATTCACCAAATCACTTCCAGCTGATGAACAGAATGAATGTTTTATTGATACTCTATTAATAAAGCTATAAACAGTGTATGTTGACAGTTTGAGCATGTCATAGAATGCAGACGGGAGGACTATGTCTATTTGATATTAATGTTGTTCTGTTTGAGATTGATGTCTTTGCCATTGTTTCTAACATTCAGCCATTTTTGAAGGCCACACCCCACTATCAAAACAGATATTTTTGGCTGCAAAATTTATACCTGGATATCCTATTGTTTTGGGGACCGTAGGTTCCAGGATTATTTCATGCTAGTGCAACTATCTATGTAAATATGTTGTGTTGCCATATTGGTGAGAGTGTTGTGTGTGATTCCAATGGCCGCATCAAGTAAGTAAGGTATGCAGATCGTGATACCAGTCCATTTGGAATAATCCCAACACTTCCAAACAGGTCCTCAATGTATTAAATTAATTCCATCTTTTAACTCAATACAATTGAACATCTATTCTGCCATAGGAACGTTCCCTATTTTGGCTTAATTATTTGCAGGTTATTTGTAGATTGGTTTTCACTAATTGTTACAAAGACTCTATAGAGGTCTGGTACTTCCTAATTTGACTATAATCTACAGGAAATGTGAAGTTGGGCATTGAGAGACTTTGCCTTGACATCAAGCTTCTCTAGAAGTTAATGACTCTTTAAAAATGAAACATGACAAGACTGGGTGAACAGGAGAATCTTTTACATGAAGGAGAAGTGGATGAGGAGAATTCAAAAGCTTCACAGTCCTCTGGGTGAAGAACTTCCTTCTCATCTCTGTCGGGAATTTTTGACCCAAATTTTGAGACTATGATCCTGGTTGTGAAAGATCAATGGCCAAACAAAAGCAACTTCTTCAATCCTGTCAAGCCCTTCAAAGGAAGAAGATGTAAATATGCACCCTTCCAAAAAAGCTAGACACATTTTATTCTTTTGTGTAAAAGAGCAGCAAGTAGAGTGCAGATGCGGTTCGGTGAGGATTGTAGTTTCCGCAAAGCAGGATCCCACTCACTGCACACACTTGGCTTTGTGAGCACCGCGTGTTAGTGTGGGGTTGGTCCAAACTAGGAAGGCTTCTATTCCCTCAGTACATGGCCATCTTGGATAATTCATAGTTCACTGTCATCGATATGACTTCCTTTTAAAAGTAGTTCATTTCTAGCTGTGTTTGAGCCATCCCAACAAACAAAAATTTGGCTCTTGTCTCTGATGTCACGTCCATGCACATAATGTGCATTTAAGAAAAACTATGCTGTCTCACAATGATATGGTAGTAGAAGCTGTTACTGTGCTCAGCTGTGACCACAATGCCTGGGTTGCTGAGGAGGTGTAAAACTTGGCAGAGTGGGACAGGATTTGTGGTAGTTGAATGAATGCTGCATCCAGCAGACCGCATTCACTCAAACCCAGAGCCTCCTCTCAGGCGTTTGGGCTGCGAAGAGAGTCATAGATTAAGTAGACAGGTACCCTTATTATTCTCTCATGGAAGAGAAGGGTCCTTGCAGCAATCCATTAGGTCTACTGTCAGCTCGGACCAGCTGCCTATGAAGGTTGGAAGCAGCATTGTTCCTTTTTGCAACATATTTTTGTTTGAAAAAGACAGTAAAACAGTGTCATATTGTTGATATACTCCAATAATTCTGACCACAAAGCTCTAGGGAGTTCATCTGGGAAAGGTGCGCCTGCAAAACCTGTAGATGTCCAGTGGGAGTAGCTGGGTCAGTGATGCCAGTGATAGGAGCACTTAAGGTAAGCCACTTTTAAACATTTTCAGATGCATCCTCTCTAAAGTGCCCAAGACTTCCCACAGGCACTGAGAATTAACCAAAACTAGATGTCAGTCAAGGATAGTGAAATAATTGAGATATACAGTATGGAATGGTTTCTGGGTGTTTTAACTTGTCAATGGAATTGATTGACTTTGGAGTAGAATTGCAACAATCCAGCAATTTTCCTTCATTTGCTATGTTAGTGCACATTGAGAAATCAATCTGAAATCCTGGCAGAAGGCCTTGCATTTATAAAAGATGTTCCAAAGTTCCGATATTAACAATTTGCAAGCCAATGCTTGGATGTCACGTTGTAAAATAGTGTTAAAAATTGAAAGCGTTAGATAATTTGGAATTAGATTTAGAATTAGTTAATTATTGTCGTATGTACCAAGGTACAGTGAAAAGCATGTCTTGTATACTATCAAATCATTATACGGTACATGGTAAAACAAAACCAGAATGCAGAATAAAGTGTAACAGTTACAGAAAAGTGCAGTACAAGCAAACAATAAGGGTGCAAGGTCATAATGAGGTAGACTGAGGTCAGGAGACCTATTTATTTGTTCTAGGGCAATCAAGTTAGGCGGCCTCCATGGAACAAAGTTGACAGCTGAGTCTTCCTGACCAGAGCATACCGCTGGGAATTGTGGCCTGGTCTCCAGTGGGATAACCTGAGCAACTGCAAATGCTCCCATGGAACATGTGGAAGGTCCTTATATGGAACAATATGCTACAGTACAGCCATTTTGGCCCACAATGTTGTGTTGACCTTTTAACCTACTTCAAGATCAATCTAACATTTTCCTCCCGTTATAGACCTCCATTTTCTTTCATTCATGTGTCTATCTGACAGTTTTTTAAATGCACCTAATGTATCTGTCTCTATCATCACGTCACTGAATGCATTCCATGCAGCTTACTTCTAACATCCTTCCTACACTTTCCTCCGATCACCTTAAAATTATACTTTCTTGTGTTAGCCATTTCTATCCAGGCGGACAAAAAGGCACTAGCTATCCACTCTATTTATGCTCCTTATCATGTTAGACACCTTTATCAAGACACCTCTCATCCTGCTTTGCTTCAAAGAGAAAAACCCTAGGTCACTTAATCTTTTCTCATAGACATGTACTCCAGTCCAGACAGCATCCTACTAAATCTCTTCCACACCCTCTTTAAAGCTTCTACATCCTTCCGACAATGAAGCAATCAGAACTGAACACAATAATCCAAGTGTGATCTAACAAGGGTTTTACAGAGTTGTAACATTACAGCTCTTGAACTCAAGTCACTTACGTGAAGTGTTCAGAAAGTTTCAACAGCTGAGTAAGCCCTGGTCCTAGCCTTACAGACAGTACAAATTAGAAGGACTTTTGAATAGTTAAATGTCGCTGAATGTTAATGACATTTAAAAAAAAAGGCCTAATTTTGTTCAAAATTTTTTAAGGTGTTGGTAGGCATTTGGAGGTAAACAAACTTAGGTTTACTGATTATTCTATAAATTCATTAGGAAATATTTATTACAAACATTTAAATAGCTAAAAATATGAAACTAAACTGATACAATTTAGAAAGTGTAAACTTTGCCTTTACTTGAAATTAGCTGGATCTCCGTCCAGCAGTAGGTCTAACCTAGTGTAGTATTTGAAAGAAGATACTTCCAGATAACTTTTGGGAATTTCAGCAAAGTGGAGTTCTGGCAGTGGACTTCAGTGAGCAAGTGTCTTGAGAAGTTTGGTACCATCTGCTTAAATTTGGAGTGTTTGAAAATGTGTGAAGGTCTCAGATTTACTGCTATTGGAATAGCAATTATTTGCCAATGAGGCCCAGTCCAATATTTAATATTGAAGATCTTCTAACTGTGGTCAACTGTGCAATTTTTTTAAACTTCTGACTTCCAGTATCTGAAATATTTTACTTTCATGTTGATGTAAAATCTGTTTTGACCAACAGATCTTTTTAAAGGTGTGGTTATTGGACGGAGCAACTTGGGAGCAAATGTTCTAGCATGTGTTGCATTCAGCAAGCTTTCTGCTCAAAGACCCAGCACAGCAGCAAGCAGCTTCAGTGAATAAGTCTGAGGATAGGGACATGAACAAAGGCAGAATCGGAAATGAGAAGCAGTAAATGATAGTGTAGAAAGTGAGGATGCTCATCTGAAAGAACATTTTCAAAGTCAAAGTCAAAGTCAAAATAAGTTTATTATCAAAGTGCAAACAAGAGAAAATCTGCAGATGCTGGAAGTCCAAGCAACATGCACAAAATGCTGCAGGAACTCAGCAGGCCAGGCAGCATCTATGGAAAAGAGTACAGTTGATGTTTCGGGCCGAGACCCTTCATCGGGACTATTATCGAAGTACGTACTATACGTCACCATATATTATTGTGAGATTCACTTCCTTGCTGGCACTTACAGGAAAATAAAGAAATACAACAGAATTTATGAAGAGCTATACATAAACAGGGACTAACAAACATGCAATATGCAAAAGAAGACAAACTGAAAACTTGAGGTATAGAGTCCTTGAAAGTGAGCAAATAGGATGCGGAATCAGTTCAGAGTTACGCTGAGTGAATGCTTGTCCAGTTGGTTCAGGAGCTCGCTGCATCCAGGGAAGATCCAGCACTGTTCCTGAACCTGGCAGTGAGGAACCCCATGGTCCTGTACCTCTTGCATGATAGTATTAGCAAGATGAGTGCACGGCTTGGACGATGGGAGTCCTTGATAGATGCGGCTTTCTTATGTCAGCACTTTGAAAGGTTTGGGACATTTTCTTGGAATCACTACCAGTCCTTGGTTATTACAGAGGCAGCGAGACATCATTACCTCCTTTAATTTCACAATTAGCCACCTGCAGCATGAAAATGGGCAGCAGTGCCCTTCTGCATTGTTACGGAGGAATTTATTGACGTGCAACAGAGCACAGAAAATGTGGAATTTTTGCACCAGTTTTAAGCACTGTCAGGGGTGCCACTGTCAAAATTGATGTTCTGGGCGGTCACTTTGAAGGAACATTGTGAGCAGGACTAAGCCACAAAGTGCCCTATTAGATGGTGTTCAGCTGACAAGCCCAGCAATGGGGATTAAGCATAGATTCACACTCCAGTTATTGCAGGGTCATTGCATGACACTGCACAGGATGATCATGACACCCCAGTGAAGTAAACAGAATAAAGTGATGATAATGGCAAAATTATCTGGCTGATGGTGTAGTGGCATCAGCACTGGACTTCGGAGCGAGAGGTCCCCAGTTCGAATCTGGCTAGCTCCCTTGCACGCTCTCCATCCGTGCCTGGGTTGAGTGTTGAGCTAACAACTCGACCTCGTAAAAAAAAAAAACCTGCAGAGGGATGGGCTCCGCCAGGTTTCAGATGCCCAAGACATGCCGTACGATGAGCATACCAATAAAGCTTGTCATGACGGCGCCCCGACGACTCCACCAGAAGCTAAGCACGCACACAAACACACACACACACACACACACACACACACACACACAATGACAATATATGATCAATGCAATTACATTGTAAGTTTCTTCATCTCCATTACAAAGTAAAGCAGACAATTAACAGAGTTATTTATGCACTTCTATAAAAAGTTACCTTTTTATGCATGTTAAGCAATATTGCGCTGAACCTGCTGGCATTCAGCCATCTGCACTAAATTAAACCTTGGACTTGCATAAACCTTCTGGAACTGTAGTTTTGCTGGGAATCCCAGCTTCAAATTGGAAAATCTGCCTTTAAAACCTGACATTGGTAATAACTGGTATAGGAATGGAGATCCCATTCATTTGAGGGGGATTTGGCTCATGTGATTGTTGAAAATTATTTAAAGGTATTTTTAGTGATTTATTAGTGATTTGATGTAATTCTAATGAACCTTTTTTTATTTCAATGCCCATGTTTAATTTTTTTAGATTAATATTAGCATTTTTACATATCTCTGGATGGAAGGCATTTAAGAATTGTTGAGTGTATTATAACTTGGTAGAACATCAAAGTTTCTCCTCCAGGTTTGCATCCTGTCAAAAGCTGTCAGGGCATTCCAGGGACAATATTCAAGGTGATTCCACTTGAGGTTTTACATCTCCCAGGTTGCCATTAAGATCCAAGATGCCAGAGATATGACCTATCAAATTTCATGCCAAATGCCAGTGATAATAAACCTGATTCTGATTCATTTGTAATGAGTTAGTGTTGCAGGTAAGTGGTGAAGAGTATGGTGTTGGAGAGCACAGATCCAGTGCAACTTGACCAAATTTTGTTCAACTTTATTCAAGCATTAACCAACATTCTGAGCTATTTAAAAAGACTTGGGTTTGTCTAGTCATTCCATAAATTTCTCTGGGATTGCTTTCCTCCTATACCAGGAATCATTCTTTTTTTTATTGGTAACCAATAAGCTCAAGGAAGACCTGACGATGAATCTCCTGAACTTAGATGACATCCTGGTGTTTCTCTGCTCTTCAGCTGGAGATTCAATTGGTAAAATCATTCTGTCTGCAAGGGGCAAAATAGATGAAAAATAAATGAGGAAAGAATGAAGTAATAAGATAATCAATCAACCAGCAGCCTTGAGCCATTTTGGCGAAAGGATACACATTGTCCAGTTCTATCAGGTACATACTAAAGGTATAGCAAACAAAAATAGCACGACTGACTTCTAAATCATGTTTACACTGATTACCTCCAAAGAACAATGGCAATACAAGGCCCACTGGACTTCTCTTAAATATATGTAAATAATTGTTGCAAGCTATTGATTAAATGCCATCACTGCTATTATTTACCCTTGTATGAGCTGCTATAACCGACCTTCAACATTACTGCACAAGTTTAGGTTTCAGTGCAATCCTTTCAAGATTCAGACTGACAATGTCAGTCTCCCATTTAAATCAAGGGAAAAGTGCATAACAAGGCTTGATAATTCAGGAATTTGATTAGCTAGGCAGAACCAATTATTTATGTTAAAGTGTTATGTTTTTAAATTGGGAAGATGGGGATATTTTTTGGTACTTGAACTTAAATGAGAAGTCAGCAAAGCATGTTGATCTACCATTCAGGAATACAGGGGCAGCTTGTGTCCAATTTAAGGACTGATACTCATAAGCATCAGAGAGTTGGGATGAGATGGTAATATATGCTGAAAAAATACCTGTCATGGTTCTGAGAGTCATAGGTGCATAAAGTAATACGGCATAGAAATAGGCCCTTCATCTCAACTTATCCATGCCAACCAAGGAGTCCACTTAAGCTAGTCCTATTTAACCACATTTGGTCCATATCCTGCTAAACCTTTCCTGCCTATACTGTACTTATTCAAATATCTCTTCAATGTCATTATTGTGCCTGCCTCAACTTCTTTTTTCAGGCAGCTCGTTTTATATAGGCCTCACCATTGGTGTGTAGGAGTTGTCTCTCAGGTCCATTTAAAATTGTTCCCATGTCATCTTAAACCTGCTTAATACATGTCCAGGGCCAGACAACGTATATCCAAGGGTACTCAAAGATGCCTGTAGTTATATTTACAAACCCCTAACATGTATTTTTCCAAAGTCATTGAAGACTGGTGAAATCCCTAAGGACTGGAAATGGGCCATTTTTATAAGAGGGTGACTACACTGACCCTGGCAACTATAGATCAACAAGTTTAACATGTATCGCAGGCAAGATAATGGAAACAGTAATCGCACATAAGATGGAAAAGCAGCTGATAAGAACAGGTTTGTTAGCAGAAAGCCAGCATTGCTCAACAAGGGGGAATTATGTTTTACTAATATACTGGAGTTTGATGAAGAGGCAGTTAAAATTTATGATAACAACAGAGCGGTTGATATCATTTACTTCGACTTTCAGAAGAGTCTTGACAAGGTGCCCCACAAGAGGTTAATAATCAAATTACAGAAGGGAAGAATTAGGGTAAGGTGTGAGAATGAGTGTAGAATTTGCTCAAAAACAAAAAACCACGAGTTATGGTAAGAGGATCCTATTCACACTTAGAAAATGATAGTGCACAGGGATCAATTTTGGGGGTGCTGCTGTTTTGAATTTACATTAATGATCTGGATGAAGCACATAACAAATAAACTAATAAGGTTTGCCGATTACATAGAATTAGTGGGGTGCGGGCTGAATACACTCAGGCAGCAGGATCAATACAGTTAGATCTAAACAACACCCAGATGTGGGCAGAGAAATGGCAGATGACATCCAATGAAAGTACATGTAAAATATTACATATAGGAAGTAGGAATATTAGATATAAATGTACCATGGAGGAGTGCTTCAGTTAGAAAGGGCACTGTATGAGAAGGATTTGGGTGTCCTGGTAGACTCATCACTCTCAACATCTAGATAATGCACAGAAACGATTAGGAGGGCTAATAGAAAGTTGGGCTATATAATGTGCTCTGTGGAGTTCAAGACTAGAGACATTCTCCTTAAGCTGTATAACACACTTGTGAGGCCACACCTTGAGTACTGTGTACAAATTTGCCCTCCATATTTTGTGAGAGATGTGAAGGCACTGGTGAGAATTCAGAGATGGGTGGCTAGGCTCATTCCCGATCTGCAGGGTTTGAGCTATGAAGAAAGATTGAAATAATTAAATCTCTTTAGCCTAAGTAGACATAGGATGAGAGGAGACATGATAGAAGATTTCAAGATCCTTACGGGTATAAGTAAGGTGGATGCCAGCTGCTACTCCACCATCAAGGATATGGTGCCATAGGTGGAGATTGATAAAAGGGAGATTTCAGATTAACAGCAGGAAGCATTACTTTACACAGCGAGTTGTGAACACCTGGAACAAAGTTGAGAGTAGTACCTTAGAGACTTTCAAATCTAAACTCAATAGTTATTTCAACACACTATGTGAATAGGAATTTGGCAAGCTTTGTTGGGCTGAATGACCTATTCTTGTCAAAAACTTTTTAATGTTCTAAATATTACTTGTTACTTATGTGCGCATGCTTGGATGTTATCAAGATTTTGTTGTAGGCACACAGGGATGGCTTCACTTGTTGAGGAGCGGGGCGTAGACCTGAATATTGTGCAATTACTAGAGATTAACTTCACTTCATAATGGAGTGCTATGAAGGATCTTCACTTCCTGGGCCAAGGGGCTTCATGTTTTGCCAAGCTTGGCTTTCTATGCATGACAGCTGCCATTTGTAAGTTCAAGCAGTGCAAGTTAAATTTCCAACTACATACTTTGTTTAGCTTCTGGTTATAAACAGGAGCCAGTCTTCAGTTTTCAAAATGTAAATGGAAAGCAGTAATCAGTTTGAAACTTGAAATCACAGGCTTTATAACCAAACTCTGTCTATGGAGCAGACTTCTGGCCCACAACAGCTGGCTTATTGCTGCTCAAGAGGTGCAATATAAAACAATGGATTATTTTTAATTTGGCTTGTTTCAAAACAGACAAGCTGGCTAAATTGTTTTATTCAAGGAAGCTTGAAGACCAGATGAAAACAAGCAATTAGCATATCAATAACTGATCTATTAGTAAGTTGGGAGTTTTACGTACACAGAAGTTAGCTTCACAGCATTAATTATGGGTCGCTGGGAACTGTGTCTCCAAGAGGCTGTTAGACTGTTTGTCTTAAAAAAGGTATCTGAGAAAATATCAAAATCATGTGAAGTCATCCAAGTGGCAAAGAAACTGTATAATTATTAGAGAGCAGTTCAGGATGATGAGGAATGGGGTAAGGAACATCAAGAAGTATGAAAGAAACACGAGGTGCACTAGAATCCATTCCTCTGGCTCCGTTTTCTGCAATAGGTATTTTGCTCATCTGCATCACTGGTATATCCTTTTAGTTTATGGGAATTGTACCTCTGTTTTGGAAATCCTTTGTGTTTTAGAAATGGTTTGTAACTTGGAAATGTTTAATATAGAAATCCTTTGAGTTCTAAATGTGTTTTAAGAACCTTGTTTGAATGTAAACATATATCACTGAAAATAAATGAACTGTGTTTTGAACTATTTTGTTAACTGGAAGTATCTTCTCCTTGATAGGGAGGGGGAGCCCACCTCTCAAATTGTGGGTATCAGCAGCTAAACTCACTGTGGAGTATAAACAGAGAAATGAACTAGTCTCTGAAGATGAGGTAGTTACAGTATAATCTCCCTTTAATGAGGGCCATGGCTATTTATATCAGAAGATGCTTCAGGTCTTCACTTGAGTTTAGAACTTCATGTTCAGCAAACCCAATATCATCCAGTTATCATGGCGGGACAGTCACTGATGGAGCAGCCGAAGCTGGTTAGGCAAAGGATACTGCCCCTGGGAACTCCTGGTGGGGTAGGATGTTTCACTTCTAACAACAATATATACCTTCCCTCCAGCAAGGCATGACTCCAGCCTTTCAAGTGTTTTTCCCTTGATGCCCATTGACCTCATTTCTAACAAGGCTCTTTGAAGTCACAATTGCTTAGATGCTGCCTTGATATCAAGCACACCTCTGATAGTCAGATCCTTGATGCATGTTTCAGTTAAAGCTAGAATAAAATCTGGAGCAAATTGGTCTTGGTGAAAACCGACCATTGGTGGGAGGGATACTGATACTGTACTGTCAACGATAAACTCCATCCACTTTGTGACAGTTATTAACAAGACTGGATTTGTCCTAGGCAATTCTCCATTTTATTAGGTAGATGCCAATATCGTAACTGTACTGGAACAACCTGACCGGAGCAGATCATTCTGACTTGCAATTCTTCAGTATGCAGTTTGAATGTTATCTCTTTTCGTTGTTTTTGTACCTATTTCTCTCAGCCTGTGACCCTCTTTAGGCCACTGTCTTGGTCAAAGAACCTCAGTATAAAGGCAATGGCCAGCATGACAATGGCAAGAGGAATAAATTTGTCCATACCATCTCCATTGCTTAATTTTCCTATTTCTGTTGATCACAACTTCTTTATTCAGTAAGAACACTAACAAAGCAATCTTACACTTGAGAGAGTAAGCCAATAAACATATTAACCTTTTCAGAGTTTTGCATGTTGTGCTTTCCTGAGGACCCTGCACCTTGGATGAAATGAATATTAGCAATGATAATTGTAGTTAACGTACATAGAATGGAATTGTAGAATGTTTTGCAATACTGAAGGAGACTACTTGACCTATTGAGCGTGTTCCAGCTCTTAGTAGAGTCTCTATCCTTATGGTCTGGAAATTATTTACTCTCTAATGTCCATCCAGTTCCCTTTTTCAAGCAATCATTGATTGCCTCCACAGATTGTACAGACTGCAAGTTCTCCATAGAAATATTTTACTTATATCTTTTGCCCAAAGTATTAAATCTTATTCCATGGCTATGTGAATCATTTATAAATAGAAGGAGCATCCTTCATCTTACACTGTTTTAACTTATTAGAAGAACGGTTTGCGGCTTAATAGAATGGAGGTCTGGAAAGGGGTTGTTTCACTGCTAAATTTCGGTGGTCTACTGCAGAATAGTTTCATCTGCAAGCCGATGTTTTAACGTGCCTGCTTCTTCACCGTCCTCTGTTTCCCCAGTGTCACCAGCCTTACCTTGCTGAAGGCCCTTGTCCTTGTCAGCGATGAGGTTTTCACTTTCATGCGGTGAAGCACAAATCACAATTATAAGACACCCTCTGGGCCACTTTGCAGAGAGTCACTAGACCTTTTCAGGGAACAGAGTCATTGCTTAAGGACTTGGTTTCTCTTCTTCCTGAGAGCTTTGGGTGACCCTGGATTTGATTTCAGGACACTTTGACTGTGAGATTGCAGGGAGGAATGTGAATCCGAGAGCAGCAGGAGTAGATCCTGTTTAGAACACCCTTGTTTGCTATACAGGTACAAAATGGGGATGAGCTGGCAGAGGCAAGTGGGAGGTGGGGATGGCTGATGGAAGATTGATGCTGTGTCAAAGTATCGTGGCAGCTGCTCAGATAATGGGTGCAGCGCAGTGCATTGCATTCTAGATTCATGAAATGAATAAGTCAGAATATTCAAAAGCATCCTGCTGCATGGTACAGAGGAGTCTCCGAGGAACCCTGCAGTTGCCCGAACTAGCGTCTAATCCTGCTGCTTCCAATTGTCAGTGGGCAAACTGATGGAAACATCCATCAACATGCTTACTGCAGTCAGGAACTGCAGAAACATTGCCTTTTTTTAACATTTCCTTTTACACTCGGAAGGGAAGGACTGCAATGCTCTTGTCTACAACAAACAATGGAATAGAAGTTCTAGGAGTAAAATCAAGGACTTTGTCTCCCGTCCAGATGAAGGGTCTTGACCCAAACTATCCTGTTCCCTGTAAGATGTACCCTGACCTGCTGAGCTCCTCCAGTAGCTTCTTGTTTCCTCTCCATCTCCCAACATGCTTAGTACTCTTCACAACTGTTCATCTTGGCCTTCACTACTTATATAAATATACAGCATTTCAGTTGCCACCAACAAATATGAAGATTACTTTATCATCTTTTCCTTCAAGTCATTGTCATTCATTAATAGCAACATTGTTCATGCCAGCTCTTGTGGTAAATCTCTCTTTACCAGTCTCACCAGGGACGTGCAAGCTCCTTAGGCACTGTTCCTCAAATATGTTTTCCTCCGACAAGGAACTCAGATGGGAAGAGAGACTTCCTGGCAATTAATCTCATTCTTCTTTATCTGCCTACAGCAAAAGCTCTTCAGGTTCCATCATTCTTTCACCATCTCCTTGACCTCAAGCCAGACTGGAACTGCAGGAGAGTCCCAGTACAGAATCACTAAGTTGCCAGAGGCCACGGTAGATTTCAGAAGCTGGAAGAAACAATGAAGCCAGCTAAAGTGCCTGCAACCACATCAGTAAATAGGAACTAGCAAAATGTTGGCCAAACCTTTTTCAGAC
Organism: Mobula hypostoma; assembly: GCF_963921235.1. NCBI lineage: Eukaryota > Metazoa > Chordata > Chondrichthyes > Myliobatiformes > Myliobatidae > Mobula > Mobula hypostoma. Next base: position 33,535,177 of record NC_086118.1, on the reverse strand, counting down.
AAGAGCAGGTGACTCCCTCTTTAACCAGCTTTGCAATGTCTATGTTTTACTGCCCCTGGCTTATTTGCATATTCATTACCATCTGTATGAAAAGGTTTCTCTAAAGCACTTAGCCTTGAACAATGTGAAAAGATCTGAATAATTAAGTGTTGTCATGGTGTTTTAACCATATATTGGTTTAGCTTTGGAATCTAAATTTGTATCCGTGGTCCTTCTTCAACACCTTGAAGAAGGACCCTTTATCAGGTACAGGTACTTTTGTCCCTGATACCTGTACCTGATAAAGTAGGCACTGAGAGTCTGTTCGTGGTCTTCTGCCACTGTAGCCCATTCACTTTAAGGTTCAATATTAATGCATTCAGAGATGCTCTTCAGGCACTGCTGTTGTTATCTGAGTTACTGTTGCCTTTCTGTAAATTTAAACCAGCCTGACCATTCTCCTCTGACCGCTCTCATTAACAAAGCATCTTTGCCCACAGATCTGCCACTCACTAGATCTTTTTTTTTTGTGTTTTTTTTTTCCACAGATCTCTGTAAACTCCAGAGACTGTTGTGTGTGAAAATCTCAGGAGATCAGCAATTTCTGAGAGATTCAAACCACCCCATCTGGCACCAACTTCCACGGTCAAAGTCATGGCGAACACACTTCTTCCCCATTCTGATGTTTGGTCTGAACAGCAACAGAACCTCTTGACCATGTCTGCATGCTTTTATGCATTGTGATCCTGAAACATGATCGGCTGATTAGGTATTTGCACTAATGAGCAGGTGTACCTAATAAAGTGGCTCTGAATGTATATTTTTTAAAAGATCTAAATAATCTCTAAGGTCTTGTTTTTCTTTTCCTTCAGTGTAAATTTCTCTGATATTTCTTCACCATCAAACCCACTTATTATCTTCTTTCTCCTTTATACTGATTTACGATTATGAGGCACGCAGTCCCCTTTTATTGTCATTTAGTAATGCATGCATTAAGATATGATAAAATGTTTTTCCAGAATGATATCACGAAAAACACATGACAAACCGACTTAAAAACTAACAAAAACCACACTATTATAACATATAGTTACAACAGTGCAAAGCAATACCGTAATTTGATAAGAACAGACCATGGCACAGTAAAAGTCTCAAAGTCTCTCGAAAGTCCCATCATCTCACACAGACGGTAAACCTCCAGCGCCGCCAACTTGCCAGTGCAGCATCTTGGAAGCATCCAACCACAGTCCGACTCCGAGTCTGTCTGAAAAACTCTGAGCCTCCGACCACCCATTCGACACCGAGCATCGAGCACCATCTCTGCCGAGCGCTTCAACCCCGGCAACAGGCGATATGCAAAGCCAAGGATTCGGAGCCTTCGTCTCCAGAGATTCTCGATCACACAGTAGCAGCGGCAGTGAAGCCGGCATTTCAGAAGTTACTCCAGATGTTCCTCTGCACTTCTCACAACTGTCTCCATCAAATCTGGATTGTGCACGGCCCCTAGTTACACATATGCGTAACACTAAGGGGCAGAAGATGCTGCTGGGAGTTGTGTACAGGCCACCTAACAGTAGTAGTGAGGTCGGAGATGGTATTAAACAGGAAATTAGAAATGTGTGCAATAAAGGAACAGCAGTTATAATGGGTGACTTCAATCTACATGTAGACTGGGTGAACCAAATTGGTAAAGGTGCTGAGGAAGAGGATTTCTTGGAATGTATGCGGGATGGTTTTTTGAACCAACATGTCGAGGAACCGACTAGAGAGCAGGCTATTCTGGACTGGGTTTTGAGCAATGAGGAAGGGTTAATTAGCGATCTTGTCGTGAGAGGCCCCTTGGGTAAGAGTGACCATAATATGGTGGAATTCTTCATTAACATGGAGAGTGACGTAGTTAATTCAGAAACAAAGGTTCTGAACTTAAAGAGGGGTAACTTTGAAGGTATGAGACATGAATTAGCTAAGATAGACTGGCAAATGACACTTCAAGGATTGACGGTGGATATGCAATGGCAGGCATTTAAAGGTTGCATGGATGAACTACAACAATTGTTCATCCCAGTTTGGCAAAAGAATAAATCAAGGAAGGTAGTGCACCCGTGGCTGACAAGAGAAATTAGGGATAGTATCAATTCCAAAGAAGTAGCATACAAATTAGCCAGAGAAAGTGGCTCACCTGAGGACTGGGAGAAATTCAGAGTTCAGCAGAGGAGGACAAAGGGCTTAATTAGGAAGGGGAAAAAAGATTATGAGAGAAAACTGGCAGAGAACATAAAAACAGACTGTAAAAGCTTTTATAGATATGTAAAAAGGAAAAGACTGATAAAGACAAATGTAGGTCCCCTGCAAACAGAAACAGGTGAATTGATTATGGGGAGCAAGGACATGGCAGTCCAATTGAATAATTACTTTGGTTCTGTCTTCACTAAGGAGGACATAAATAATATTCCAGAAATAGTAAGGGACAGAGGGTCCAGTGAGATGGAGGAACTGAGCGAAATACATGTTAGTAGGGAAGTGGTGTTAGGTAAATTGAAGGGATTGAAGGCAGATAAATCCCCAGGGCCAGATGGTCTGCATCCCAGAGTGCTTAAGGAAGTGGCCCAAGAAATAGTGGATGCATTAGTGATAATTTTTCAAAACTCGTTAGATTCTGGACTAGTTCCTGAGGATTGGAGGGTGGCTAATGTAACCCCACTTTTTAAAAAAGGAGGGAGAGAGAAACCGGGGAATTATAGGCCGGTTAGCCTAACGTCGGTGGTGGGGAAACTGCTGGAGTCAGTTATCAAGGATGTGATAACAGCACATTTGGAAAGCGGTGAAATGATCGGACAAAGTCAGCATGGATTTGTGAAAGGAAAATCATGTCTGACGAATCTCATAGAATTTTTTGAGGATGTAACTAGTAGAGTGGATAGGGGAGAACCAGTGGATGTGGTATATTTGGATTTTCAAAAGGCTTTTGACAAGGTCCCACACAGGAAATTAGTGTGCAAACTTAAAGCACATGGTATTGGGGGTAAGGTATTGGTGTGGGTGGAGAATTGGTTAGCAGACAGGAAGCAAAGAGTGGGAATAAACGGGACCTTTTCAGAATGGCAGGCGGTGACTAGTGGGGTACCGCAAGGCTCAGTGCTGGGACCCCAGTTGTTTACAATATATATTAATGACTTGGATGAGGGAATTAAATGCAGCATCTCCAAGTTTGCGGATGACACGAAGCTGGGTGGCAGTGTTAGCAGTGAGGAGGATGCTAAGAGGATGCAGGGTGACTTGGATAGGTTGGGTGAGTGGGCAAACTCATGGCAGATGCAATTTAATGTGGATAAATGTGAAGTTATCCACTTTGGTGGCAAAAATAGGAAAACAGATTATTATCTGAATGGTGGCCGATTAGGAAAAGGGGAGGTGCAACGAGACCTGGGTGTCATTATACAACAGTCATTGAAAGTGGGCATGCAGGTACAGCAGGCGGTGAAAAAGGCGAACGGTATGCTGGCATTTATAGCGAGAGGATTCGAGTACAGGAGCAGGGAGGTACTACTGCAGTTGTACAAGGCCTTGGTGAGACCACACCTGGAGTATTGTGTGCAGTTTTGGTCCCCTAATCTGAGGAAAGACATCCTTGCCATAGAGGGAGTACAAAGAAGGTTCACCAGATTGATTCCTGGGATGGCAGGTCTTTCATATGAAGAAAGACTGGATGAACTGGGCTTGTACTCGTTGGAATTTAGAAGATTGAGGGGGGATCTGATTGAAACGTATAAGATCCTAAAGGGATTGGACAGGCTAGATGCGGGAAGATTGTTCCCGATGTTGGGGAGGTCTAGAACGAGGGGTCACAGTTTGAGGATAGAGGGGAAGCCTTTTAGGACCGAGGTTAGGAAAAACTTCTTCACACAGAGAGTGGTGAATCTGTGGAATTCTCTGCCACAGCAAACTGTTGAGGCCAGTTCATTAGCTATGTTTAAAAGGAAGTTAGATATGGCCCTTGTGGCTACAGGGGTCACGGGGTATGGAGGGAAGGCTGGGTTCTGAGTTGGATGATCAGCCATGATCATAATAAATGGCGGTGCAGGCTCGAAGGGCCGAATGGCCTACTCCTGCACCTATTTTCTATGTTTCTATGTTTCTATATGATATCATTCGGAACGGCTACGCGCGCTGTGTCGTGCCGCCATCTTCTCCTCCCTCCTCAAGGCCAAGATACCCTACTGTGCAACTGTGGAACCATGTATGCTTGAAAATTCAGGGCTTTTAACCTAAAATATTTATCATTCCTTGAAGTTTATTTCTCAACTTTAATATCCAGAAATTTTAATTAGCCTTTTCCCCCATTGACATCAATATGGTTATTGGACTGTGTACACACCCTCAAAGCACTGGATCGATTCCACAAGATCCTTCCAATCCACTGGCAGGATAAGAGGCCAGCAATATGGACAGCATAGAACAGGCCCTTACAGCTCTTCGAGCCACCCCACGCAGCAATTCCTTCAAATTAATCCTAGCCAAATCACAGGACAATTTACAATGACCAGTTAACCTATCAACTTGAACATCTTTCGACATGGGAGGAAACCAGAGCACCTGGAGGAAACCCACGTGGTCATGGGGAGAACGTACAAACTCCTTACAAGCAGCAGCAGGAATGGAACCCAGATCGCTGAGACTGTAAAACGTCATGCTAACCACAACAATACTGTGCTGCCCCGCATGCTTAGAGAATCGCTTCGCAGCAACAGCCAGTGATAAATGATCGGGGTTCAATTCCCACCGCTGCCTGAAAAGAACTTGTACATTCTCTCAGCAGCCCCGCAGTTTTCCTCCAGGTGCTCTGGTTTCCTCCACATTTCAAAGACACACAGTTAGGGTTAGTGAGTTGTAGGCATGTTGTGTTGGCGCTGGAAGCATGGTGACAGTTGTAGGGTGCCAGCCCCCTTGCTGTTTGATTTGATTTGATGCAAATTACACATCTCACCGTATATTTTAATGTACATGTGAGAAAAATCAAATTTTTATCTAATCTTTTCATCCCTGGAATAAAGGCTCTAATTACAATTAACTAGTTCCAATGGGCAGACCAAGTCCATGCCTGACACTGGACTTCTGGAACAATACTACTCTGTGCCCAGTCACTGAAAGTAATTACAAGGTAGAGAGTGGAATAATTTAAGGATGAAAAATTATGAAGTTCCATTTAACACATGGGAAATTCTTGTCAACAACTGGGCGAAAAGTGGTAAAAACATTAACCAATCCTTTTAATTTTAAGATTGCTATGTATGTATTGTCCTACTTGCCCCATTCAAGTGCACTTGTATATCTTTCCCACTGTTTTCCTCTTGTGATTTCCTATGGGCTGTGTGCCAATGGCTTTTCTTAAGTCTACATGTATTAAATTTACATAGTTCTCCTTAGCACTTAAGTCAGTTTCATTATTTTGTTTGAAGGGTATTATGCCAGAAATGATTATTTTGGGAAGCGAACATTCTCATGTATTTATTAACCTTAATGATCTGACATACTCTTTAATAGACATTATCCTTCACAAAAAAGTGTTTATTGTCTTTAGCACAGATACTTATATATTATATTGGAAATTACAAAATATTGTATAAATTATCACAAATCTGTTAGTTTGTAAGATCTTTGTAATCAATGATATGAAGTTTCTTGGAAATTAGCAAAGATACCCTTACGTCCAGTTTTATTAACAGATATTATTAACAGGAAATGACTTCCTGAATATAAATTTTTCAGCTTAATTGTTGTTTGCTATTATGATACTTTGTGGCTCCAATACAACACTTTACCACCGTAACTCCCCTAAGAGTATGCAGACAAATTAGTTTTCTCACAAAGGTAGCTTGGTAAAAATTGGCAAAATATGTTCCCCTTAATGTGGAGAAACAAGGTTAGCATTTTCTTCACAGTTTGGCCACTTCCTTCAAGAACTTTGGACACGTACTCAGTGGCCACTTTATTATGTACACCTGTACACTGGCTCGTTAATGCAAATATCTACTCAGCCAACCGATGCATAAAAGCATGCAGACGTGGTCAAGAGGTTCAGTTGTTCTTCGGCCTAAACATCAGAATGGGGAAGAGACTGGGGAAGGGGCGGTTGGCTCACAAATAGAGAAAGCTTGGAGTCAATGTGTGAGGGAGGATAGGCAGGTGATAGAAAAGGGATGCGCTCAGATGGACCGTTTGAGATGTGTCTATTTTAACGCAAGGAGTATTGAGAATAAAGCGGATGAGCTTAGAGCGTGGATCAATACTTGGAGCTATGATGTGGTGGCCATTACAGAGACCTGGATGGCTCAGGGACAGGAATGGTTACTTCAAGTGCTGGGTCTTAGATGTTTCAGAAAGGACAGGAGGGGAGGCAAAAGAGGTGGAGGCGTGGCACTCTTGATCAGAGATGGTGTCACGGCTGTAGAAAAGGTGGATGTCATGGAGGGATAGCCTACGGAGTCTCTCAGGGTGGAGGTTAGGAACAGAAAGGGGTCAATAACTTTACTGGGTGTTTTTTATAGGCCACCCAATAGTAACAGGGATATCGAAGAGCTGATAGGGAAACAGATCCTAGAAAGGTGTAATAATAACCCAGTTGTCATGATGGCAGATTTTAATTACCCAAATATCAATTGGCATCTCCCTAGAGCAAGGGGTTTAGATGGAGTGGAGTTTGTTGGGTGTGTTCAGGAAGGTTACTTGACACAATATGTACATAAGCCTACAAGAGGAGAGACTGTACTTGATTTGGTATTGGGAAATGAACCTGGTCAGGTGTCTGATCTCTCAGTGGCAGAGCATTTTGGAGATAGTGATCATAATTCTATCTCCTTTACAAAAATGTTGGAGAGAGATAGGAACGGACAAGTTAGAAAAGCGTTTAGTCAGTAGTCATAGTCATACTTTATTGATCCCGGGGGAAATTGGTTTTCGTTACAGTTGCACCATAAATAATTAAATAGTAATAAAACCATAAATAGTTAAATAGTAATATGTAAATTATGCCAGGAAATAAGTCCAGGACCAGCCTATTGGCTCAGGGTGTCTGACCCTCCAAGGGAAGAGTTGTAAAGGTTGATGGTCACAGGCAGGAATGACTTCCTATGATGCTCTGTGTTGCATCTCGGTGGAATGAGTCTCTGGCTGAATGTACTCCTGTGCCCACCCAGTACATTATGTAGTGGATGGGAGACATTGTCCAAGATGGCATGCAACTTAGACAGCATCCTCTTTTCAGACACCACCATCAGAGAGTCCAGTTCCATCCCCACAACATCACTGGCCTTACGAATGAGTTTGTTGATTCTATTGGTGTCTGCTACCCTCAGCCTGCTGCCCCAGCACACAACAGCAAACATGATTGCACTGGCCACCACAGACTCATAGAACATCCTCAGCATCGTCCGGCAGATGTTAAAGGACCTCAGTCTCCTCAGGAAATAGAGACGGCTCTGACCCTTCTTGTAGACAGCCTCAGTATTCTTTGACCAGTCCAGTTTATTGTCAATTCATATCCCCAGGCATTTGTAATCCTCCACCATGTCCACACTGACCCCTTAATTCCCCTTAATTGGAGGAACTTGAAGCTTAAATTGGGAACAGATGTTCTCAGGGAAAAGTACAGAAGAAATGTAGCAAATGTTCAGGGGACATTTGTGTGGAGTTCTGCACAGGTACGTTCCAATGAGACAGGGAAGTTATGGTAGGGTACAGGAACCATGGTGTACAAAGGCTGTAATAAATCTAGTCAAGAAGAAAAGAAAAGCTTACAGAAGGTTCAGAGAGCTAGGTAATGTTAGAGATTGAGAAGATTATAAGGCTAATAGGAAGGGGTGTCATGGTCCAGTCCGTGAAGTTCGCATTCTGGTTCATGGTTTGGTCCACCGACCCTTGCTCCAGGTTTTCCTGTCTACCCTGTTTCTGTTCCTGTTGAGCACTAATTGTGGCAGCTGATTCTCGTTGGGGCTGGCTGCATAAATACTTCCAGAAACCGGGGCGTGGCTGCTGGATTGTTCTTGTCCTTACTCCTTGTATCCCTTCCCCTGCCTTCTGTTTCCTCGCCTGAAGCCCTGCCTTGTCTTGCCGGTAACTCTCACCTCGCCTGAAGTTCTTGTCTCGCCTTGCATTGCCTGAAGCCTTGCCTTGTCTTGCTGGTAACTCTCGCCTGTCTCGTCTGCAGTCTTGTCCTGGAGCCACCCTGTACCTAGCTCTCTTCCTGTCCCTTGCCTCCGCCAGATAAGCCAGGCCGTCTTGCCATTACCCTGCGGTTGGCTCTGTCCCTTCTTGTCCCTTGCCTTCGTCGTGTAAGTCAGGCCATCTGACCGTTACCCTGCGGTTGGTTCTGTCCCTTCCTGTCCCTTGCCTCCATCGGGTGGAGTACCGCGCCCTGCCCAGGAGGAGCTTCAAGACCCCAAGCCTCGAGCCTCGCCCAAAGCCAAGCTTCAAGACCCCTAGCCTCAAGTCTCTAGTCTCAAGTCTCTGGTCTCCGGCCTCGCCCCTAGTCTCTGGTCCCAAGCCTCGCCCCTAGTCTCTGGTCCCAAGCTTCGCCCCTAGTCTCTGGTCCCAAGCCTCGACTCCAGTCTCAAGCCTCCAGCCTTGTCCGGCCTGCCAGCCAAGTCACGTCCTTGCCTAGTTCTGGTGTCCGAGCCAGAGGCAAGATCCAGGTTCTGGGCCCTTGTCCAATCTGTGGCTCAGAGTCCAAGCCCGGGCTCCTAGTTCTCATGTCCAGTCCTGTTCTGGGTTTCTGGTTTTTGAGACCATGTCCTAGCCCTCACCCTGTATTCTAGTCCAGTCCCTAGTACTTCAGTGTCTGTGTCTTGCACTTGGGTCCGTTCTCAGCCACCTCTTTATGACAAGGAGCTTAAGAAGGAAATTAGGAGAGCCAGAAGGGGCCATGAGAAGGCCTTGGTGGGTAGGATTAAGGAAAACCCCAAGGCATTCTACAAGTATGTGAAGATCAAGACGTGAAAGAATAGGACCTATCAAGTGTGACAGTGGGAAAGTGTATATGGAACAGGAGGATATAGCAGAGGTACTTAATGAATACTTTACTTCAGCGTTCACTATGGTAAAGGATCTTGGTGATTGTAGTGATGACTTGCAGCAGACTGAGAAGCTTGAGCATGTAGATATTAAGAAAGAGAATGTGCTGGGGCTTTGGGAAAGCATCAATTGGATAAGTCAACGGGACTGGATGAGATGTACCCCAGGCTACTGTGGGAGGTGAGGGAGGAGATTGCTGAGCCTCTGGCGATGATCTTTGCATCATCAATGGGGACAGGAGAGGTTCCAGAGGAATGGAGGGTTACAGATGTCACTCCTTTAACCAAGAAAGGGAGTAGAGATAGCCCAGGAAATTATAGACCAGTGAGTCTTACTTCAGTGGTAAGATGATGGAGAAGATCCTGAGAGACAGGATTTATGAACACTTGGAGAGGTATAATATGATTAGGAATAGTCAGCATGACTTTGTCAGGGGCAGGTCGTGCCTTACGAGCCTGATTGAATTTTTTGCGGATGTGACTAAACACATTGATGAAGGAAGAGCAGTAGATGTAGTCTACATGGATTTCAGCAAGGCATTTGACAAGGTACCCCATGCAAGGCTTATTGAGAAAGTAAGTAGGCATGGGATCCAAGGGGACATTGCTTTGTGGATCCAGAACTGGCTTGCCCACAGAATGCAAAGGGTGGTCGTAGATGGGTCATATTCTGCATGGAGATCGGTGACCAGTGGTGGGCTTTAGGGATCTGTTCTGGGATCCTTACTCTTCGTGATTTTCGTAAATGACCTGGATGAGGAAGTGGAGGGATGGGTTAGTAAGTTTGCTGGTGACACAAAGGTTGGAGGTGTTGTGGGTAGTGTGGAGGGTTGTCAGAGGTTACAGTGGGACATTGATAGGATGCAAAACTGTGCTGAGAAGTGGCAGATGGAGTTCAACCCAGATAAGTGTGAAGTGGTTCATTTTGATAGGTCAAAAATGATGACAGAATATAGAACGGTAAGACTCTTGGCAGTGTAGAGGATCAGAGGGATCTTGGGGTCCGAGTCCATAGGACGCTTAAAGCAGCTGTGCAGGTTGACTCTGTGGTTACAAAGGCATACGGTGTATTGGCCTTCATTAATCATGGAATTGAATTTAGGAGCTGAGAGGTAATGTTGAAGCTATATAGGACCCTGGTCAGACCCTGCTTGGTGTACTGTGCTCTGTTTTGGTCATCTCACTACAGGAAGAATGTGGAAGCCATAGAAAGGGTGCAGAGGAGATTTAAAAGGATGTTGCCTGGATTGGGGAGCATGCCTTATGAAAACAGGTTGAGTGAACTCAGCCTTTTCTCCTTGGAGTGACAGAGGATGAGACATGACTTGATAGAAGTGTATAAGATGATGAGAGGTATTGATCGTGTGGATAGTCAGAGGTTTTTTCCCAGGGCTGAAATGGTTGCCACAAGAGGACACAGGTTTAAGGTGCTGGGGAGCAGATACAGAGGAGATATCAGGGGTAAGTTTTTTACACAGAGAGTGGTGAGTGCATGGAATGGGCTGCTGGCAACGGTGGTGGAGGCGGATATGATAGGGTCTTTTAAGATGCTTTTGGATAGGTACATGGAGCTTAGAAAAATAGAGGGCTATGGGTAAGCCTAGTAATTTCTAAGGTAGGAACATGTTCGGCATAACTTTGTAGGCCGAAGGGCCTCTATTGTGCTGTAGGTTTTCTATGTTTTACTGTGTTTCTATGTGTTGTGTGTGACTGTGGAATGATGGTGGTGCTAGACGAGATTGTTTAAGTATCTCAGAAATTAATTATCCCTTGGGGTTTTCACACACAATGGAGTCTCTAGTGTGTGCAGAGAATGGTGCGAAAATCCAAAAGAAAACATCCAGTGAGTGTCAGATCTGTGGGTGACAATGCCTCGTTAATGACAGAGATCAGAGGGGAATGTCCAGACTGGATCAAGCTGACAGTAACTCAAATAACCACGCGTTACAACAGCAGTGTGCAGAAAGGCACCTCTGATTACACAACATGTCGAATCTTGAAATGGATGGGCTACAGCAAGGGAAGACCCTGAACATACACTCAGTGACCACTTTATTAGGTACAAGAGGTGGCACGGTAGCATTGTGGTTAGCACAACGCTTTACAGTACCAGTGGCCGGGTTCAATTCCTGTATCTGTCTGTAAGGACTTCGTACGTTTTCATCATGACTGTGTGGGCTTCCTCCAGGTGTTCTGGTTTCCACAATAGTCTAAGGATGCACTGGTTCTTAGGTCAATTGGTCTTTGTAAATTGTCCTGTGGTTAGGCTAGGGTTAAATCTGGGGTGAACACTCACAACACGCTGGAGGAACTCAGCAGGTCGGGCAGCATCCGTGGAAACGATCAGTCGACGTTTCAGGCCGGAACCCTTCGTCAGGACTGAAGAGGGAGGAGGCAGGGGCCCTATAAAGAAGGTGGGAGGATGGGTGGGAAGGAGAAGGCTGGTAGGTTCCAGGTGAAAAACCAGTAAGGGGAAAGATAACGGGGTGGGGGAGTGGAAGCAGGGAGGTGATAGGCAGGAAAGGTGAAGAAGGAATAGGGGAAAACAGAATGGGTAGTAGAAGGAGGTGGAACATGTATTTTGTGTTTAAATTTGGGGTGGAAGGTACAGCTGGTAAGGGAGGAAGGGCATACTCTGCACTGTATCTCGGTAAATTAAAACTTACTTTTTAATAATGGAGCATTGCAAGTTTCTTCATTTCTTTTTATTTATAATGATAGTATAACTATCAGTGCTTCACAATATTGCCCACAAAATTGACCGTTTTTGTGATTTCTGCACATATTGTTTACACTAATATCCTAAATAGGCTGTAAGCGATTCTGCCTTTTGCTGTATGTAATTTGCAGCCTTCTCCACAGAAATCTATGGAAATTGGTTGAATTGACAACAAACCCAGGTATTTATAAACCTGTCACACAGTGATATTCTGTGAGATCCAAGTTTGTTTCTAATAGCAATTTTTGCCATATTTACTGCTTAGTAAACTGCCTGTTCCAAAACCACTGAATTTAGGTGTGTGAACTCTAATATTCCATAATATTTCTAAGCAAAATAAATTTTAAAATAAGAAGCTTTGTAGAAATATTGCTTCAATTGCTGCCCTGATTATTTGTGTAAGTTCCAAACTTCATTTTTCAGCTTGGTTAAGCATTAAATATTTACTAAAAATTGTCTTCATATTCTTCTGTCTCTGAGAATTCTTTACTATGATTGGCTATTCAGTCAGTTAAATGATACTATTGATCATTGATGCAAAGACACCATTGAACTGATACATAACAATCGACATTGGGGAAACAGAAAGTCCACAGCATTGGGACAGCTGCATCTTTGTGGGCAGATTTATATGAGTTAAATAGTGAATAACGTCATTCTCTGCCACCTACAAAATTCGGCCCATTGTGCTAAATTAGATTGCATGAAATATTTACGATGTTCAGAGGATTTGGGTGTTCTAAACCATGAATCACAAAATGTTAGCAGACAGGTGTAATAAATAGTTAATAAGTCAACAGGCACGTTGGCCTTTATTGTGAAAGAATAGGAGTTTAAGAATAAGGAGATTTTGCTGCAGTTGTACACCCAAATTTTTGTGCACTGTTTTCATCCCCACATCTAAAAAAGATCATGATAACATTGAAGGCAGTCCAAAGGACTGGACCTATTCCCAGGGAGAGAGTGTAGTCCTATCAAGAGAGGATAAACAGCTCGAATCTGTATTCCTTGAAGTTCAGAAGAACAAGGAGTGATGTTATTCAAATGTAAAAGATCCAAAAGGGGCCTTGACACGGCTGATGTTGAGATGTTCTCAATGGTGGGAGAATCATGAACAAGGGGCCGTTTAAAACTGAGGAGCATAGAAAGTTCTTCTCTCAGAGGGTAGTAAATCTGTAGAGTTCTGGTGATGGAGGACAGATAATTAGATATACAAGGTGGAGATTGATGGATATTTGAAAGATAAAGGAATTGAGGAGGAACTGGTACAGAAGAGGATTTGAGGACAGCATGGATCTGCCATGGTCATATTGAATAATGAGGCAGACCTGTGGAACCTAATTGTCTATTTCTGCTTCTATTTTCTTAAATTCTTGTTTTGTTTTGCAGCTTCATGACACTTTCCAAGGAATTCACTGCCTGCAGAGATAATCTGTCTTCTAAAGAGAATTGGAGGCAGAATAATTTGCAAGGCTATCAGGAAAGAGGGTGGGAATAGGACAGATAGGCTTGTTTTATGAGGAGCCAGAAAAGATTCTACTATATCGTGTTGTTTGTTAATTAGATTTCCAGATTCACATTTGTTGCTCACAGTGTATCTATTCAGCCTGCCTTCATGCCATATGGTGCCGAGGAACACAATGTACGCTCAAACATAGAACATTGTGCATCAGTGGCTGATATGCTAGAATCATTAACAAAATGGCATATTTACATTTAACAATGAAGTTCTTTACCCAATCTTGCAGTAACGTACCAGGTTCAATGGGCCAAATAGCCTCTTTCTGTGTCATAATCATTTATTAATGTCTGAAATTGGGTAGCTGTGAGTCAGGTGAAAAAGTGAAAATTCAAACTCAGCCCCAATCCAGCCACTTCAGGCTTCAACAGAAATGGGACATCGATTCTGGAGGCAACACACACAAAGTGCTGGGGGGGGGGGAACCTCAGTAAGTCAGGCAGCATCCTGTGGAGGGGAATAAACAGTCATTGGATCTTCCTGCAGAATCAGAGTCCAAATGAAGTTTATTATTATTGGCATATGTTAATGAAATTTGTTGATTTGTGGCAGCACTGCAATGCAAACCATAAAAAGATTACTTTAAATTACAATAGGAAATATAGAAACAATAAATAGGTGGTGCAAAAGGTGAGGTAGTGTTCATAGGTTCATGGTCCATTCAAAAATTTGATGAGGCCTAACTTCTGAGTTCCTCCAACATTGCGCAAGATTTCCAGTATCTGCAGAACCTCTTCTGTTCATGATTCTGGTTATTTATGTATTATACTGCTGCTAGTTTTTATTTTAATGTTGCTTCGAGGACTTGGGAATTTATGCAAAAGGATGAGTCCATAATACAAAAACTTATTAGGCACCAATTTTTGGCTTCTTTTCTCAATCCATTAAACTAGGTAGTAAACCCTCTCCATCACACAAATTATGTGCCCTTCTCAGCCATCATCAGACCCACCAATCGCCTGCTACTAACTCCCAATCACTGGATCCTCACTCTTCAACATGACCACCACTGGCATCCTGCTATTAGCCTTCCCTCTTCCACACCACTCACTTATCCCGCCACTTTCAAAGAAAGCCGTCAGATACTGGGAAAGTTGCTTCAACAACCATGACCCTCTGTAGTCTGAGGTTCTAAGCCATCATTTTCCTCTGACTAGTGATAGACTTCAAGCATCTTTTGCTGTATCCACCATTGGGCATCTTGAGATCACAATTGGGCACCCTCCCCAGAGGTTAGACCTCTGCCAATTGATTCCGTTATTCATGGCCTCTTGCCTCATCCTTCCTTAACCACATTAACCTGCAACCTGTAGCAGATCCTCCATACTTCTGGTCTCTTCAGTTGCCTCTTACCCAATCTCTGAGGTACACTCCACCGAAACCTATCATCAGTCCTGCTCCGTTGATATCTTTGGACCCTCCCATCAATGTCCCTCCCTCACACCAGCCCATCCACCAGATCCTGAACTCTCCCTCCCTTTTTCCCTGCCTCATCTCTGTGCCCCAGATTTATCTGCCACAAGCTCACTAACTCTCAATCTAACTGGATGTGGCTGAGAAACTGGTTAATCATGCTGTCGCATTTGGCATGACTTGCTGGAAGCTTGTAATTTTAATTCCTGTTAAGCTCTGCTTTCCCCTACATTTCCCATAAATATGCCGGCCATTTCTGTCCAGGACTCATCTGCTAGATTTGCTCAAGGTAGAATATGCCACAAGTGTCACTGTCATAGATTCAAAACATTTCTAAGCTTTGACAACCTGATTGCACTTTGCTTTGTATAATGGTTCGCATCTGGTTAACTCATTGTTACACTGGTCTTGATGTGACTTGACTATTGACCAGGCTTGAAATTCTTTGCAATTCCTGAGTACACAGCTGCGTAAAGTGCGTCTGTGTATGAACATGGCTGCTTTAATTTTCTGAAATTAAAATGGATGTTTCTTTTCAAAAATTAATCAGAATAAATTAGAGGAGGTGGCATACTTTGTTTCAATTTTTTACTGTTGTCCTTACAGAAGTAAGAATTTGGTGACTAGAGAATCCAAATGGACTAAATTCAACAATGTATTTTGAATAGGTAAACATTTATGTGTTCTATTATCCTTAGGAGTTGTTGCATTTTACTGTGTGCAGTGCTCAGCCAGCTGGCTCAATGTTATTCAGAACTTGAACCGTTTATTTGCTGCAGGAATCCATGGCACTGCACTGCTCCAAATCCAACTGTGGTTGATTAATTGAGATTCAGGATTCTGCTTTTCCTGGATCGAAGCATGTAAGAAATTGTTTTTTTTCCCTAAATGACAAATGTGGCAAGCACATGTGCATTAACCTCCTCTCAGTGAGTGGAAGACTTGCTGCCAGGTTCTCAGTACTATTACTTGCCAGCCAAGGCCCAGTGGTGACACTGCTTTCGAGTTAGAAGGTTGCTGTCCGAGCCCCAGAAGTTTGGCTGCAACGTCCAGGCCAAGACTCCAATTCAGTGCAGATGCTGCTTCATTAGAGTTATGTTTATCTGGATAAAAATTAAAAAGTAAAGCTTGTCTTGGCCCTGTAGGTGGACATAGAAGATGTTACGTTGAAGAGGAGTAGTGGAGTGACCCAGTTATCCAAAATAATATGTATCCTTCGGATAATCTATTTCATAGATCTGTAGAACACTTCAGCACAAAAACAGGCTCCTTGGCTCTGGTCCAAGCTGAACTGTTATTCTGCTTAGTCCCTTCTGCACTTGGACCATCGCCCTCCATACCCCACCCCCCCATCCATGTACCTATCGAAATTACTCAAGCTTTGCAATCAAACCTGCATCTACCACTTCCACTGGCAGAAATATTATTAGTTGGTCCTTATCACATTTCTCTTCATTGAATATTGCTGTGTGACGGTTAGCTGCACACCTACGGTAACTACAATTTCAAAAGTATTTAACTGTTTTTAAAATATTTGGGATAAAGTTGGCTACATAAAGTTAGACTTTTGTTTTTCCACCTGCATGTCAATCTTTAGTAATATAATCCAAAGACAAGGGTCCAGTCAGTTTCAATTCTCTGTCGGTTCTCTCAACCTCTGTCGCTGATTTCACACACCAGTTCATTGTCTGAGGTTGAAGCAGAGAGTTTGTGACTTTGGTGATTTACTTACATCTCTACATCCACTTCTCATGTGGCACTTATTTCTGTCCCCTCATCATTTCTATCATTCTCATGTTTGTCCTCACCTGGCATGCCTATTCAAAAGGGCCTACGCGCCTTCTATTGTCGGTAAACTATTCCCATATATCAAATTCTGTCCTGCATCATTCACCTCCAGCCACTCACTTTTCTCAGCCCTTTGGGATTGTCGCTATATAATCCATTGTATTATAGTAACTTCTGTGCTCTCCTATCTTGTGTCTCCCCTTGAAAAATTCATAAGTTTTGTTCTGGCTTTTTGTTTGAGCACCTATTTTGCCCAGCAGTGATGGCCAGCTTTCAGCTGTCTCTGCGTCTGCACTTCTTTCTTCTTCAAGACTTCCAGTAAATTCTACTTCTTTTCCCCAGTTTTTGGAGATCCTCCATAATATTTCTGCCACTTGCTCAGTATTAACTTTTGTCTGATTTCACAAATGCTTCCTCTCGATTCACAATTACCAGATCAGATTAGAATGTTATACTTTTATTGCCGGGACTTGGGCCAAAACCCACAGAAACTAAAAGACAATGAAGCTTTACTTGCGTTCCTTTGAGGATCTGGAGAAACAGTCTGCTGTTCTCTGAGTTTGTTTGAGTCCAGCACAGGGGGCTTTTTTTGTACCTGCAGTGTGACGTGTGACAGAATATTAAAACAGTATTGTTTACTATTGAGGATCCAAATCCAAACATGGCTTAACAGGGGATAATGATTGTCTTAGCTGTTAACAAGCAGACAAGGAATGAATCTAGCAACAATGGGCACACTGAAACATTGTTTGCTACATCCGTAGTTAGAGACCAAAACTGGGATAAACACAAGCTCAAAGACAATGCTCTTCATACAAAAACAAAATAGTGGTTCATATTGATGCTGGTTATTTTAAGTCCACTTGGACAGTTTCTGATTACAGGGTCTTGCGATTGGCCATCAATAACTCCCAAATTAATGAACAACCTTTAATTACCATTTACTGGCGGTTTGTCAAATTTCATTTCATAAATCGCTTGTACTGCACTTTTCCAAATTAACTCAGCTGAGAGTCATTCTCTGACTGCTATCAAAGCCAGCAATTACGCATTTTACAGATTAATTTCTTGTCAAACACATGCCGATGAGTTTTATTCTCTCCTAGGACACTTCAATCTATTAACTGCAGCTTTAGGCACACACAATTAAGTCCAGTTCCTATGCTGAAGGTCTCCAAAGCATGTCGCTGTGCACCAAAGCCACTCAGTCATAGAGCCACCATCTCCCAGGAGTTTTTCTTATGAACAGAAAAATCAATTAGAAGGTAACCTGGCTAAGCTGATTCTTCACTTATTAATGGTTCCACATTTTTAACCGCTTACTGACCGTTATTTGTCCTACAGTGTGCTGTGTTTATGTTATTCATGGATATCAGAGTACATTACACACATTGCGTTCACTGACTGGTTATTGACATTAAAATTAGAGCTCAGTTATAATAAACTGACAGATTGGTACTTGTAGTTGAAGTTCTTAGCTAGGTTATATCTGCTATTAACATCAGTTTAAACTAATGAAGACATTTCTCAATTAATAATTTCTTACACTCCCTGGATGAGGTAAATGGGCTGTATTATGCCAGAAATGACCTACAACATGCATTGTTTTTGTGCCTCATCTACTGCCCATGGGTCTGTGGTTCCAGGTGAGCCCAACACTGCACTGTCGATCACAGTCAGACCTCAAGCTGCAAGAAGTCCCAAAATGCTCAGATAGCCTATTGATATCTCGTCAGTTTTTTGAGTTGCTTTAAATATTTCTAATAATATGAGACATTAAAAATGTTCAAATATTAAACCACATTTTAAAAAATGCTTACAAAATAATGTTATATAGGTAGAAGATAGGCCACAAACAAGTTTTCAGGTGGATGGGTTTGTGTAATTTAGGTCAGCAATTGACAAGTGTATCGGACTCCAACACTTAGGACTTTTGTTTCCACACCTGGAGTTGGTGGAAAGTCTAAATTCACTCTGACTTCTGTGTCGTAATGCTTGCTTTGATGAGATATGAACAAATTTTCAGACTATCCTTCCTTAACTAGATGTCATGTGTGTGTATAGATATATATAGATATTAGATTAGATTAGATTATGAGGACATGCAGTCCTCTTTTATTGTCGTTTAGTAATGCATGCATTAAGAAATGATACAATTTGTTCCTCCAGAATGATATCACAGAAACACAAGACAAACCAAGACTAAAAAAAAACTGACAAAAAAAAACACATAATTATAACAACAGGAATTCTGCAGATGCTGGAAATTCAAGCAACATACATCAAAGTTGCTGGTGAACGCAGCAGGCCAAGCAGCATCTATAGGAAGAGGCGCAGTCGACGTTTCAGGCCGAGACCCTTCGTCAGGACTAACTGAAGGAAGAGCGAGTAAGGGATTTGAAAGCTGGAGGGGGAGGGGGAGATGCAAAATGATAGGAGAAGACAGGAGGGGGAGGGATAGAGCCGAGAGCTGGACAGGTGATAGGCAAAAGGGGATACGAGAGGATCATGGGACAGGAGGCCTAGGGAGAAAGACGGGGGGTGGGGTGACCCAGAGGATGGGCAAGAGGTATATTCAGAGGGAAAGAGGGAGAAAAAGGAGAGTGAGAGAAAGAATGTGTGCATAAAAATGAGTAACAGCTGGGGTACGAGGGGGAGGTGGGGCCTAGCGGAAGTTAGAGAAGTCAATGTTCATGCCATCAGATTGGAGGCTACCCAGACGGAATATAAGGTGTTGTTCCTCCAACCTGAGTGTGGCTTCATCTTTACAGTAGAGGAGGCCGTGGATAGACATGTCAGAATGGGAATGGGATGTGGAATTAAAATGTGTGGCCAATTCCACATCCCATTCCCATTCTGACATGTCTATCCACGGCCTCCTCTACTGTAAAGATGAAGCCACACTCAGGTTGGAGGAACAACACCTTATATTCCGTCTGGGTAGCCTCCAACCTGATGGCATGAACATTGACTTCTCTAACTTCCGCTAGGCCCCACCTCCCCCTCGTACCCCAGCTGTTACTCATTTTTTTGCACACATTCTTTCTCTCACTCTCCTTTTTCTCCCTCTGTCCCTCTGAATATACCTCTTGCCCATCCTCTGGGTCACCCCACCCCCCGTCTTTCTCCCTAGGCCTCCTGTCCCATGATCCTCTCGTATCCCCTTTTGCCTATCACCTGTCCAGCTCTCGGCTCTATCCCTCCCCCTCCTGTCTTCTCCTATCATTTTGCATCTCCCCCTCCCCCTCCAGCTTTCAAATCCCTTACTCACTCTTCCTTCAGTTAGTCCTGACGAAGGGTCTCGGCCTGAAACGTCGACTGCGCCTCTTCCTATAGATGCTGCTTGGCCTGCTGCGTTCACCAGCAACTTTGATGTATGTTGCATAATTATAACATATAGTTACAATAGTGCAAGCAATACCGTAAGTTGATAGAAGAAGAGACCATGGACACGGTAAAAAAAAATCTCAAAGTCTCTCGAAAGTCCCATCATCTCACGCAGACAGTTGAAGGAAGAAAACTCTTCCTGCCATGAGCTTCCAGTGCCGCAAACTTGCCAATGCAGCATCCTGGAAGCACACAACCACAGTCTGACTCCGAGTCCGTCCGAAAACTTAGAGCCTCCGACCAGCTCGCTGAGACCGAGCACTGAGCGCCATCTCCGCTGAGCGCTTTGACCCCGGCCCCGGCAACAGGCAATAGGCAAAGCCGAGGATTTGGGGCCTTCCCCTCCGGAGATTCTCGATCGCACAGTAGCAGCGGCAGCAAAGCAGGCATTTGCCTTCCCAATCAGCTTATTAACACTTTGGCTGCTGGAATAAATGTCAGGGATTCCTTAGAATTGGGGCCTATTGTAATCGATGCTTAATCTATGACAGATATGAGTATATATATACTCATATCTGTCATAGATTAAGCATAGATCACAATAGGCCCCAACCCTGACACTTATTCCAGCAGCCAAAGTGTTAATAAGCTGATTGGGAAGGCAATTTCATTAAAGCAATTTCTCAGCTCAGGAAAAAGTGTAAATTTTAGATGATGTAGTGAATTGACAAAAAAGGGTAGTATATAAGATTAAAATGGAAACAGAAATTTCATTAAAATTTAAATATTAAAAACATTTAACCCATTATATTTTGAAATTTTTATGCATAGAAATTACATCTAATCCACATCTATAAAATTATTCTTTCCGACTATACTTTGTGAATGAGCACTGAATCATTGACAACTCCGTGATTTCCATGGTAAATTACATATGCCTAGAAGTCACTAAGTTGTTGCCAGTTTCTCGGCTTTTCACTCAACCCTGGAACATCGGGATCGTAAAGGTGCATACGCCTGGATGCTCTTTATTGGTTACATCTCGGCATTTGATACTACCTTCCCCTCAAAACTAAATAAAAAAGCTTCAAGACCTTAGCCTCGATACCTCCTTGTGCAATTGGATCCTGGATTTTCTCACTTACAGACCCCAGTCAATACGGATTGGTGACAATATCTCCTCCTCAATCTCCATCAGCATAGAGTGAAACTCAATATCAGCAAGATTATTGACTTCAGGAGGAAACTAGAGGTTCATGGACCAGTCCTCATCAGAGGATCAAAGATGGAGAGGGTCAGCAGCTTTAAGTTCCTCATGTTATAATTTCAGAGGATCTGTCCTGCGCTCAGCACATAAGTGTAATTAATAAGAAAGCACAGAAGCACCTCAACTTCCTTAGGAATTTGCAAAAACTCAGCATTATATCTAAAACTTTGAGAAACTTCTATAGATGTGTGGTGGAGAGTATATTGACTGGTTGTCTCATGGTCTAGTGTGGAAACACCAATGCCCTTGAATGGAAATTCCTGCAAAAAGTAGTGGATATGGCCCAGTCCATCAGGTAGAGCTACTCCCCACCATTGAGCACATCTACATGGAGTGCTGTTGCAGTAAAGCAGCATCCATCATCAAAGACTCCCAGTAAGCAGACCATACTCTCTTCTCACTGCTGCCATCAGGAATAAGGTCCAGGAGCTTCAGGACCCATAACAGCAGGTTCAGAAACATTTATTACCCCTCAACCACCAGGCTCATCAATCAGCGGGGATAACTTCACAGAACTTCACTCACCCATCACTGAACTGTTCTCACCATTTATGGACTCACTTTCAAGGACTCTTCATTTTAGGTTCTTGGTATTTATTACTTACCAAGTCAAGTCAAATTTATTGTCATTTAACTATATAGATGTATACGGTTAAAGAGGCAACGTTTCTCCAAACCAGGGTGTAAAGCACAGTTGTACACACAACACACACAACCAATCAGTAAGGATAACATATAAGTAAGGATAAAATCTACAAATAGATTATACATAAACTAAAATGCATAGATTAAATATGGTAAGGTACAGAAGAAATTAACCTGTGACACTTCGTATGTGATGTGGCAGGGAGTTCAGAAGGCTTGAGGGAAGAAATGGCAAACCCATCCTGACCCTTCTCCTTTTTATGTGTCAGAGTCTCTGCCTTATGGTAGAAAGTCAAAGAGGATGCTGGATGTATGGGTGGGATCCTTAGTGATACTAAGGGCCCTGCATACACAGCACTCCTGATAAATCTCCCCGATGGATGGTGGTGGACACTGATAATCCTCTCAGCCATTCTCACAGTCCTTTGTCGAGACTTAGTTATTATAATTATTTCTTTTTTCTTTTGTATTTGCACAGTTTGTTGATGTTTGCACATTGAGCATGGTCTTTTATTGATTCTATTACATTTCCTGGATTTACTGAGTATACTTGCAAGAAAACGAATGCTCGGGTTGTACATACTGATATAGGATACTGTCTATAATTTGATAATAAATTTACTTTGAACTTTGAGCTTCACAATACAATGACAATAAAATGCGTAGTTGTTCAAAATGGAGTCCTGACATATCCTGTCCCTGGAATGGTGTCACTAATTATTTTCATTCATCTAACCACTGAATCCCTGCTCTCAATGTGAGGGCGGAATCTCAAGCTGCCTCTTCATTGCCCAGCCTTCTGCCACTATTCCCAGAAACTCTTTTAGGTGGAAGTAGGAGATCCGAAAGCAACGATGGAAGATGAATAGGAGAACTCTCCAACAACAGCTCTCAAATGTCACCAGCACAACAGAAGACCTGGTGAATAATTTCATTGCAGATATAGCCCCTCCATTTCCCAACTCTTCAGATGGAATTCATTGACTGTGAAGTGTTTTGTTCAACTTCAGAACATTTGATATTAAAAGCTATAGGCATTCAGGTTTTAAAGACTATGTTGTAACCATTAGCTAGATAAATGGATTCATTTTGCTATTAAGATAAGTTAATTTATGTCTCAAATTCAGCTGTTGCCTTATATGACAGTTTTTGCAATAGAAACATGCATAATAAGTTGTCCTTCTAAAACAACGGCAGTGAAATTTAAATGTTGAAGTCACAATGACTAACATCTGAAATTGATATAACTTGTGGAACTATGCCAGAATTGATAAAAGGTTGTGAATATCTTCAAAAGGCTCAAAGTGCAAGGCAAATTCATTAGTAACATACATGGAGTTTATGTCACTATATACTATTTTTGGATTCATTTTCTTCCAGGCATTTACAGGAAAATAATAAAAAATGCAACAGAATTTATGAAAGATTTTAAAAACAGAGTGACAAACAGACTGGGAGACCGCTTTGCTGAACATCTACGCTCTGTCCGCCAGAGAAAGCAGGATCTCCCAGTGGCCACACATTTTAATTCCACATCCCATTCCCATTCTGACATGTCTATCCACGGCCTCCTCTACTGTAAAGATGAAGCCACACTCAGGTTGGAGGAACAACACCTTATATTCCGTCTGGGTAGCCTCCAACCTGATGGCATGAACATTGACTTCTCTAACTTCCGCTAGGCCCCACCTCCCCCTCGTACCCCAGCTGTTACTCATTTTTATGCACACATTCTTTCTCTCACTCTCCTTTTTCTCCCTCTGTCCCTCTGAATATACCTCTTGCCCATACTCTGGGTCACCCCCCCTCCGTCTTTCTTCCCAGACCTCCTGTCCCATGATCCTCTCGTATCCCCTTTTGCCTATCACCTGTCCAGCTCTCGGCTCTATCCCTCCCCCTCCTGTCTTCTCCTATCATTTTGCATCTCCCCCTCCCCCTCCAGCTTTCAAATCCCTTACTCACTCTTCCTTCAGTTAGTCCTGACGAAGGGTCTTGGCCTGAAACGTCGACTGCGCCTCTTCCTATAGATGCTGCCTGGCCTGCTGCGTTCACCAGCAACTTTGATGTGTGTTGCTTGACAAACAACCAATGTGGAAAACAGAACAAATTGTGAAAATAATTTTAAAAAAGTAAATAAATAATACCGAGTTGTAGAGTGCTTGAATGTCTATAGACTGTGGAGTCAGTTCAGTGTTGAGGTGAGTGAAGCTATCCACACTCATTCAGGAGCCTGATAGCTGTAGGGTAGTAACTGTTCCTAAACCTGGTGACACAGGACCTAAGCGTCCCGTAGCTCCAGCCCGATGGTAGAATTGAGAAGAGAGCATAGCTTGGATTATGGGGGTCCTTGATAATGGATGCTGCTTTCTTGTGGCAGCTTTCCTTGTAAGATGCTCAATGATGGGGAGGGTTCTTTGCCTCAAGGATATGCCCTCTTCTCATCACCACCACCAGGGAGGAAGTCCAGGAGCCTGAAGACCCACACTCGGTAAGTTATGAACAGCTTCATCTCCTCTGCGATCAGATTACTGAATGGTCCATGAATCCACGGACAATACCTTGTTACTATTCTTTAGAATTATTTCTTTATTTATCTTCATTGTATAATTTGTTATGCCTGCGCTGTACTGCCGCCACAAAACAACAATTTTCATTCCTTATGTTAGTGACAATAAACCTGATTCTGATTCTAAACTAAGTCCCATCCTTTGAGTCAAAGCTCCTTGTCAGCTATTTATATTTTGGCCTGCTTGCAGTAGTAATAGATTACACCTTCACAAATTGATGTTAAATGAATGACCTTTTCTGTTTTATTTTCAGAACAATGGGATTGTCTATTAAAATCACCATCTTTTCAACGATGTGTCTTGCATTAATGCAATATCCTGATTGCCTGTGCACAATGGGAATCTGCGTATGAGCACCAACTTGTAGTACACACTCTGAAGCATATAGAAAGCTAACCACTCAGCTGCTGTCAGAATGGCGAACACATATTTGTCTGGCTTGGCTGCCTCATTGACTTTCTGGCAGTCCTGCATGAGACCAATTTAAAAATGGGAATTACGTATAACTATACTGGCTCGTAAAGGTTTTTATCACAGATTTAAGGCTACTTAACCTTAATAATAAATTTAGCAAGACAATTGTTCCAACTGTAGAGAAACAGGTGGTTGGAGGTTCTTTTGTATTAATAAAGATGTATTATAAAAATATTAATAAACATAAGTATTATAAGTTCCAAAAGGCACAGATTCAAGTCAGGTGGAAGATTCTTTCACTCATTGAGGGTGAAACAGATATTAAGGTAAAGGTCACCTAATGAAACTCTCTGAGTACTTTACGCTCATTACTGGCCATGATCAGCCACCTTATTATTTTGTTTGGTCTTTGTGTTTTCCATTTCCATTCACTACATTTCCTGCCATCATCGAGATCCTCACTTCCGACTCCTGACTTTTCAGTTCTCCAGCTCCTGTTACCGTTAGACTTGGTAATTCCAGTGTGCTACCTGTTGGCCTTCCTTGCTCTACTCTTTCGCTTCCTGAGGACATCCTAATCTCTATTGTCTTTGTCTAGTTTGTTCCAACTCTTGTTCATCAACTAACTGACTTACTGCAGCTCAATTTTTCAGTTTCAGAAATCTCACCCTTGTTTTTAAATCCCTCCATAGTGACTCATTTCCTTGTTATAGTTTCTTCTAGCCTTATAGCACTCTGATATAGCTGTGTTACTCTATTTCTGGATTCTTGATCAGACTTCAGACTCAATGGCTCCACCATCATTGACTGTACATTATCTTCCAGATCTTTAAGCTTTGGAAATCCTTTTCTAAATCTCTATGTCTCTCCAACCTCTCATTAGGCTTTCATTGCACTCAGTACCTACATCTTTGACCAATATTTTGGTCATCTGCCAAGTTATTTCCTTATGTAGTTTTGGAGACATTCTCTCTCAGTGAACAAGGAACCTTTCTGAACGTTGCTTCATCCTATGACAATTAATTGGATGTCATCGTGTCTACATCCCATTTATATTGTAGAATAGACTTCATAGGCTGCTGAATTAGATTAAACCCACCACATGCACCAATTCATCACCGTGCATACCCCTTGCTCAGCATTCACATTTTTTGGGTAACATTCCTGTGGATTAACTATGGACATCGTGTTAGTTTAGCAATGCTATAGGTAAAGATTTTTTTGTCCTATTGCCACCTTATATTATTTCTTAAAATTCGCTGCAGCATATACAGTACATGTAAATGTTATAGTCAAGTTATCAGATAAAGAAATACAGAAAATTAAAAGCAAACAGTAGCAGCAGGGCATGTGTGTGATCCTGTTTCCCTGCCTCATTCATCCCTATCTCCCCTGTCCTGGTGGGTGGACATGATAGGTTCTCATCTATTGCAGTCATGGGAATTTAATTCCAAGGATGATAGATGAATGGAGGTTGATGAGGCAGGATATAGGAACAAATGTGTTTTCCAAAGTCTTACTTTAATTGCCTCAAAGGGAAGAATTTTAAAGATCTTTTGTCTTTGATGATAGATTAGATATGTAAAAAACACATTTGTATACCAGGGCTTATATTAAGAAAAGTTTTCCTTGCAATATGTCAAACGTGTGGTCTGCCTTCAAAGAAGTAAGCCAAGCTCTAGTGCACTCGCTTAAAACCAGTACTATTTTGTTATGTTACAGATCTATTCAGTCCAGACCCAGAGTTTTCAACTGACCTCAGATGAACAAGCGGATTAACGCATGCAAGGCTAAATATTTTATCAAAGCATTTCCCAGGGCCTTTCAGTTTAGTTGTGGTCAATGATGCATAAGGCAAGCCCTAGTCTCTCAGCCAGAGACTGTGCTTACCGAAGCAATGTGAATAGCTGCCTCTTACATTCCAGTATGATTGGACTTAGAATCAGAATCAGAATCAGGTTTAATATCACTGGCATATGTTATGAAATTTGTTATGAAATATGAGAAGGAGGGAGAAGAAAATAGCGACACGACGCAGCACGCGGCCGTTCCGAATGAATATCGTATGTGTTAACTAGGGTGCCGTGCACAATCCGGATTTGATGTAGACAGCCGTGAGAAGCACGGAGGAACACCTGGAGAAACTTCTGAAATGCCCACTTCGCTGCCGCTGCTACTGTGCGATCGAGAATCTCTGGAGGGGAAGGCCCCAAATCCTCGGCTTTGCCTATTGCCTGTTGCCAGGGCCGGGGTCGAAGCGCTCGGCAGAGACGGTGCTCGGTGCTCGGTGTTGGAGAGCTGGTCGGAGGCTCGGAGTTGGACTGTGGTCAGATGCTTCCAGTATGTTGCATCGGCAAGTTGGCGGTGCTGGAAGGTCACCGTCTGCGTGAGATGATGGGATTTTCGAGAGACTTTGAGACTTTTACCATGCCATGGTCTGTTCTTATCAAATTACGGTATTGCTTTGCACTGTTGTAACTATATGTTACAATTATGTGGTTTTTGTTAGTCTTAAAGTCGGTTTGTCATGTGTTTCTGTGATATCATTCTGGAAAAACATTGTATCATTTCTTAATGCATGCGTTACTAAATGACTGTAAAAGAGGACTGCGCGTCCTCATAATCTAATCTAATAACCTAATATAACTTAATGGCAACAGTACAATGCAATACATGATAATGTAGAAAAAAAGTAGATCAATTACAGTAAGTATATGTATATTAAATATTTAAATTAAAAATAGTTCGAAAACAGAAATAATTTTAACAAGTGAGTTAGTGTTCATGGGTTCAATGTCCATTTAGGAATCGGATGGCAAAGGGGAAGAAGCTGTTCCTGAAACACTGAGTGTGTGCCTTCAGGCTTCTGTACCTCCTACGTGATGGCAACAATGAGAAGAGGACGTATGCTGGGTGATGGGGGCACAACTCAATGGAGCCAGGTTGTACTGATATTTCATGAGGTATCATTAGGGAACAACATCACCTATCAGGCAAGCACTTTACCACACAGCCAGGTTTAGTAGGGAGATCTTCCTGGGGCAATGAACATTCAAACTCAATATAGACAAAATACCAAGGGCTAATAATTTGAAGAAAAATTACAAAACTAATTTCTGGGCATTGTGCTTGGGTTGATTCAGTGTGTATTTCATACCATATTCCGTATACAACCTTGAGATTTGTCTTCTTGCAGGCAGCCTAGCATAACAAAACAAAGAAACATAATTTAACCCACCAAAAAAAAAATCCCACACAACGAAGTCTGTCAAACATCCAACATGTGAAAAAGCTGTAGCTGGCCCAGGAACCTGATGACTGCAGGCCCCAACCATGGAGCCAGTTCGATGCTGCAGTCGGTCCAGGAGCCCGATGACTGCAGGCCACAGCCTCGAAGTCAGTTCGTGCTGAGGTGAGTGCCGATGGCTGCAGGCCACAGCCCCAGAGGCAATTCAGTGCTGAGGTGAGTGCCGACGGCTGCAGGCCACAACCCTGGAATCAATTCATTGCTGAGGTGAGTGCCAATGGCTGCTGGTCACAGTAGGGTTGCCAACTTTCTCATACCCAAATAAGGGACAAAAGTAGCAGTCAAATACGGGACACTTGTGTTTACCCCGAGAAAGACTATCATGTCCATGAAGCCTTGCGCGGGCACCTGTGTGCGCATGCGTGTACGTGTCGATTTTTTTCTACAAATCAGTTTTGGTTTAATCTTCTTGATTCTGCTTTTACTACATGTTAGTGTTGTTCTAGGTTTTATGTGTTATTTGGTATGATTTGGTAGGTTATTTTTTGGGTCTGGGAACGCTAAAAAATTTTTCCCATATAAATTAATGGTAATTGCTTCTTCGCTTTACGCCATTTCGGTTTACGAATGGTTTCATAGGAATGCTCTACCTTAGCGGGGGAAATACAGGATAAGGGTGGTTCCGTATGGGGCAAACCAATTTAGCCCAATATACGGGATGTCCCAGTTAATACGGGACAGTTGGCAACCCTACAGGCCACAGCCACAGAGTCAGTTCAGCGTTGAGGTGAGAAAAACCTCACAGAGAAGTGAGCTGAACACCTGAGACCGCCTGCAGAGTCGCTCCGTTGTCGCCTCTTTGGGTGAAGAGCAAGGCTTACACACGGACTTTGCGCTGGGGGGGGGGTATCAGATGCTGTGCGTTGGTGGCCACTAGGTCAACCATCACTAACTTCCGACTGCGTGTCCTCTCCTGCACGGCCCAGTCATCCCTGCCTGGGTGGTAACGATGATGGTCCAGCTGGCTACGGTCACCGGCGATTGTGCGACAATGCGAGGGAAGGGGGGCTGCACATTGCCGTGGGGAGAAACACAGCGGAGCTCGAGGTGTGGTTTGCTGACATCTGAGAGTCCTGCATCATTGGCCTGGACCCGCTGTCCCGCTGGGGGTCCCGTGGGGATGTGCCAGGGGCAACACTCTACCTTGGTGCTGAAGCCGTGGCTCTCTGGCAGGGCAGCCCCAGAAAGCAGAGCCGGTGGGAGCAGCGACAACCACCACCGGTCTGACAGCAGCCCGCCGCAGTACAGCACACCCCACTGTGGCCCAACACAACACAGTGGAACCAGGGGCAGCGCTTCAGGTGAGCTAGACCTCCCTACCATTGATCTGCAGCGGCACAGCAAGCAGGTGAGCGATCCTGTTACGGCCCGGGTGTAGGGGATGGCTGAGCATGGGACCAAAGCCCCATGCTTTCAGTGGGGCACGCTGGAGAAGGCGCGGCGGGTTGCTGTTCCAGCATTTCCCGACAATGGCAGACACCTCCAGCAGCTGGTGGTCCCCTGGTGCTGCGGTTAGCGCACGGGCTAGTGGGAGCCGGCCATTTGGGGATCGCAAGGATGTTTGGCAAGCTGCGCGAACACTTCTGCTGGCTTGGGTACAGGCAGGACGTCCATGCTCTGCTGTGATGCTTGCACATCCCAGAAGAGGCACCCGTGCAGCAGCACCTGATGTGGGCCCCAGTATGAGTGTACTGCTCCACGTGGAAGAAGGAACTATCCCTCAGGTTTGGAAGTCGTTGGAAGGGGCCAGGAGAGGTGCTCGACTGCATCTCCGATGTGGGATACTGGGTGCAGTTGCCTGAGTCGTGCTGTACTGGGACCAGTTGGCATCATATCGGCCTCAGCACTGCCAGCCCAGCGAGGCTGAAGGAAGGAAGTGACACTCTGTGTGCCCTGCCTCTTGCCTCACCAAACCTCCCATGGGGTGGGGCGGCGGGGGCTACAGACACCACCGGGTCTTTTGGACTTTGTTGTGGACACTGTGGTTCCTGGGGACGGCTGACCCCTCAGGTCGGGGGCAGTGTAGTGCTCTAGGGGTTAACAGCCCATCTCAGCATTCCTAGTGGCCAGCGTTATTTATTGTTCTTGTTCTAAAATGTTTCCATGTGATTATGGTGGATGTTCAAGTTCATTTATTGTTACATTTTAGCTTGGATTATACAGTTATTTGCGTGTGTGTGTTTGTGGGTCACCCTGACTGTAACCAGGGTGTGTGATCGCCATCTCCTCCATCTGTACGTGAATGAGGGAGTTCTGCCCCCGGGTCAGAGTGCTTGGTCTGCCTTCGAGCTTGTCTCAATAAAATCGGCAGTCAGATCCCTCCTGTACGCCTGGAATGTCGTCTCCACGCCCCGCTGCCCACGGGAGGATTGCAGTGAGGAGGAGTCTGTGACCCACCTTTTTGCAGACTGTCAGTTCGCAGAGAGGGTGCGGAGGAGGATGGACGGGCTGGTGTCATGTTTCATCCCCAGCAGCTGCGTAACAGAGGACTCTCTGATCTACGGGCTGTTCCCGGTGACGCACACGGAGACCAACATCCAGTGCTGCCGGCAGATCATCAACTCGGTGAAAGACGCTCTTTGGTCGGCCCGAAACTTGATGATCTACCAGCACATGGAGATGTCTGCGGGAGAATGCTACCGACTGGCACATTCTTGGCTGCAGGAGTACGTGCTGAGGGATGCACTGAAACTCGGTGCAGCCACCGCAAGGGCCCGGTGGGGAAGGACCACAGTTTGGGGTTCTTCTTGCGCGGGAGTGGGAGGGAGTATACCCCTCAACAATGGTGTGGAAAGAGGAAACAACAGAGTGCCACGTGGGTGGCTAAAAGTGTGGAAATGTAAAACCTGTAATGGAAACATCTGTGAAGGATTGAGAGTCATTGAATGGTTTATCATATATAATTTTATTTTTGAATAAAGTATATCTTGAAATAAAAAAAGTCGGCAGTAGAGCTAAACAAGCTTCTCTCACCATCATGGAC
Source organism: Mobula hypostoma (assembly GCF_963921235.1). NCBI lineage: Eukaryota > Metazoa > Chordata > Chondrichthyes > Myliobatiformes > Myliobatidae > Mobula > Mobula hypostoma. The sequence goes on along the minus strand of NC_086118.1, from coordinate 33,504,184 downwards.
CAAAGGCTCATCACAGTATAATTAATGGTTAGTAGTTTTGTTTGCTGCCCACAAATGCCACTGTATGTCACCAGCGCCATCTTGCTTCACTATCCGCCATCTTGATTCACCATTTAAGAGCTGCATGTTGTTGTAAATTATAACTTTGGACTCTTGATGAAGCAAAGGTCTGACAGGTAAGCAAGGAAGAATTCTATATATAAAAAAAGAGTATAATGAACCCAAAACGATGTTATTTAGAACCGGAGTAAAGCAACTTATAATCCACTGTTTGAAATATCAAAGTTCTTAGAAAAACAGCAGAGAATACATTAATGAGGATTTAAGATGAACCTTAAATATTCAGTATAACTAGAAATATTTGAAAAATCTCCACTACTTAGATATTGACATGGTTACTGCATCAGCTTCCTACACGGTTCAGTGATCAGATCATTTTGGAAACAGAAAACCATCATGGAATATGTTCAGCAAATAGCTGCTATTCCACCTTACCTTTGAAAGCAAAGTTGGCTTTAAAATCTGGTGTCTGTGTAATAGACTGCAGGATGTGATGGGAAGTCATCGATACAGGAAAGCAATGTTGTGGAAAACAAATAAAACAGTAGATATTGGAATCGGAAACAAAAACAGAAAGGCTGGAAGAAATTGAACATTCTGAGATGTTGACTGATTTTGGTTCCCACAGATGCTGCTTGACTGGCTGAGTTCTTCCAGCTCTGCTTTTTCTTAAATCTAAGAAACAGGCTGCAGCATGTTTAAGCCGGGGTGGAAATTCAGAGTAATTTCTGACTTTCCTAATCAAAGTGAAACTCCCAAATCTTAAGGAAAATTAATTCTAAGGAGGACTTAGAAGATTATGAGAGAAAACTGGCGGGGAACATAAAAACTGACTGTAAAAGCTTTTATAGATATGTGAAAAGAAAAAGATTGGTTAAGACAAATGTAGGTCCCCTACAGACAGAAACAGGTGAATTGATTACGGGGAGCAAGGACATGGCAGACCAATTGAATAACTACTTTGGTTCTGTCTTCACTAAGGAGGACATAGATAATCTTCCGGAAATAGTGGGGACAGAGAGTCCAGTGAGATGGAGGAACTGAGGGAAATACATGTTAGTAGGGAAGTGGTGTTAGGTACATTGAAGGGATTAAAGGCAGATAAATCCCCAGGGCCAAATGGTCTGCATCCCAGAGTGCTTAAGGAAGTAGCCCAAGAAATAGTGGATGCATTAGTGACAATTTTTCAAAACTCTTTAGATTCTGGATTAGTTCCTGAGGATTGGAGGGTGGCTAATGTAACCCCACTTTTTAAAAAAGGAGGGAGAAATAAACCAGGGAATTATAGACCGGTTAGCCTAACATCGGTGGTGGGGAAACTGCTAGAGTCAGTTATCAAAGATGTGATAACAGCACATTTGGAAAGCAGTGAAATCATCGGACAAAGTCAGCATGGATTTGTGAAAGGAAAATCATATCTGACGAATCTCATAGAATTTTTTGAGGATGTAACTAGTAGAGTGGATAGGGGAGAACCAGTGGATGGGGTATATTTGGATTTTCAAAAGGCTTTTGACAAGGTCCCACGCAGGTGATTAGTGTGCAAACTTAAAGCACACGGTATTGGGGGTAAGGTATTGATTGTGGATAGAGAATTGGTTGGCAGACAGGAAGCAAAGAGTGGGAATAAACGGGACCTTTTCAGAATGGCAGGCAGTGACTAGTGGGGTACCGCAAGCCTCAGTGCTGGGACCCCAGTTGTTTACAATATATATTAATGACTTGGATGACGGAATTAAATGCAGCATCTCCAAGTTTGTGGATGACACGAAGCTGGGCGGCAGTGTTAGCTGTGAGGAGGATGCTAAGAGGATGCAGGGTGACTTGGATAGGTTAGGTGAGTGGGCAAATTCATGGCAGATGAAATTTAATGTGGATAAATGTGAAGTTATCCACTTTGGTGGCAAAAACAGGAAAACAGATTATTATCTGAATGGTGGCCGATCAGGAAAAGGGGAGGTACAACGAGACCTGGGTGTCATTATACACCAGTCATTGAAAGTGGGCATGCAGGTGCAGCAGGCGGTGAAAAAGGCGAATGGTATGCTGGCATTTATAGCAAGAGGATTCGAGTACAGGAGCAGGGAGGTACTACCGCAGTTGTACAAGGCCTTGGTGAGCCCACACCTAGAGTATTGTGTGCAGTTTTGGTCCCCTAATCTGAGGAAAGACATCCTTGCCATAGAGGGAGTACAAAGAAGGTTCACCAGATTGATTCTTGGGATGGCAGGACTTTCATATGATGAAAGACTGGATGAACTAGGCTTATACTCGTTGGAATTTAGAAGATTGAGGGGGGATCTTATTGAAACGTATAAAATTCTAAAGGGATTGGACAGGCTAGATGCAGGAAGATTGTTCCCGATGTTGGGGAAGTCCAGGTCAAGGGGTCACAGTTTGAGGATAAAGGGGAAGCCTTTTAGGACCGAGATTAGGAAAAACTTCTTCACACAGAGAGTGATGAATCTGTGGAATTCTCTGCCACAGGAAACAGTTGAGGCCAGTTCATTGGCTATATTTAAGAGTGAGTTAGATATGGCCCTTGTGGCTAAAGGGATCAGGGGGTATGGAGGGAAGGCTGGTGCAGAGTTCTGAGTTGGATGATCAGCCATGATCATGCTGAATGGCGGTACAGGCTCGAAGGGCCGAATGGCCTACTCCTGCACCTATTTTCTATGTTTCTATGTTTCTCGATCCTGTTGAAAAATTTGAAGGATGCATTTAGTGCTTAAAGATTGACATCAGTGCAACATGGGATAGGCTCTTACTGGCAAATCTTAAATCAAGGTGCAAGCCACAGAATAAATCTCGTGCAGTGTCAAGCCACATTTGTAAGGACTAAGGGCATCTATTTGATCCTGCATACTCTTTCAAGATAGCTGTTCCCTCCTTCACATACACTGAAACTTGCATTTCTGGTTCCAGTTAGGTTAGGAAGAGTTTGGTAAATACTCCCTAGAAGCGTGTCAAAAGACCGAGAAAAAAAGAGATCAAAATTACCTTCTTTTATTTGTGTATATTTTCCTATCATGGATGAAATAAAGCAAAATACAAAATTATTGCATTCCATTATTGTCCTCAAGTGGCTATCAGTGAAACAAACAAAATTAAACAAAATTGCTAAGGTTCTATCTAATACCCAATACAAAATGTAACTAAACACTGACTCCATTGTGAGTGGCAATGGTATTTCTGATGAAAAGGCAGGCATAGCTGCTGCCCATATAAGTGCCCATGGATACCCATCGAGTTTGGAGAAAGTGGGAGGAGTTGAAGGAAAAATTGTTCAGGATGAGGACCAATTCTGCCAGATAGAGGAGGGTGATGCTGAAGGGGGTTTGATAGGTTCCTTTGTCAAGAAAGAAGCGGAGAGCTTTGAGGCCTTCCCGATGGGGGATAGAAGTGTATAGGGGCTGAACATCCACGGTGAAGATGAGGCATCCAGGGCCAGGGAACTGAAAGTTACTGAGACGATCGAGGGCATGAGAACTGTCGCAGATGTGGGTGGGAAGATACTGAACCAAGGGGGATAGAATGGAATCGAGAAATGAGGACATGAGTTCAGCAGGGCAGGAGCAGGCAGAGACAATAGGGCCACCCAGAATGTCCAGTTTGTAGGTCTCGGGTAGGAGGTAGAAGCAAGCAGTGTGGGGTAAGGGATCTATGGCTTTGGTGGCAGTGGTTGGGTATTTCTCCAGATGAGGTCAGGAACAATGTGAAGGTGTGCAGGGCTGAGGAAAGGAATCTGAGAGTGTAGAGCCCATACAGCTGATCAGACAGTTGTCAGTGTTGCAGTGATTAAGATCAGGGATGTATGAGCATTGGAGGAGCACCAATATCTCAGCACTGCAGTGGTGGAGGAGTTTGCAGCAATGGTGAAGGGAAAGACAATGAAAGGAATGAAATGCAGGATATAAATATCAAGGGTCAAATGTCTAGGCAGGCCAATCAGCATGGGGTGCTGGGTAAGTGAGTCTTGGTATGAGTTAGATATTGTAACTGACTGTTGGATTATTTTAATCTTAGGGTGTATGGGGTGTCAGGGAGGGGTAGCACCTCCGGTGGGGGAACATGTCGCGTCCTTTTCAGGGCGGTTAGTCCACCTTTGGTCCCCACCTGGCACTCAGCTCTCACCTGTGGCTCCCCGTAGCTGTTTGCATGCGACAGCGGCCACACCCCGGGCAACGGCTTCAACAAGCCGGCTAAACCAGGTGGGGGTAGCCGACGGGTCTCAAACCCTCGGTGAGATAGGGAGTTGTCGATCCCAGCATGTGAAGACAGACTCCGGTGGATTGAGCGGACGAGACCTATGGAAGGTCCAACGGTCGAGAAGGCGGTCTCTGCAAGCTTCGTGGAACGTGTAGAGTAGGACAAGACACAGTAGACGTCCCAGTCATCCACTGCGCCTAGTCCCATCTCCAGCCATCTAGACTCTGTCTTGCCACTGGATCCAGATGGGAATTGGGAAGAGAGAGTGAGGCTGACGCTGCGCAACTCTCCCTCACTTAAATCCAAATCACGCGCTAGTCTTGACACCATCATAATGGTGTCGAGGTCCTCATCGACGTCAACAATGGACGAACAACCATTTTAATCTTATGGAAGATGAAAAATAGGAGACTGGCCATGAAAATTGATATGGTCAGGTCAGGAGGTTGAAAAATGGCTTGAACGAAGTTTCCAGGAGCAGGTAAGCTGAGTCAGACTATGTTGGATATCGGAGGGACTGAAAATAATTTCGTACTCTCCGGTAATGTGCTTTTGAATTGTATAGCTGCACTTAAATAACATTTTCATGCTCTCAAGACATCCCGAGATATATTTCACATTCAAGTATGCACATGGATCTGGTAGGCGCAGGGGCGTCTGGTCAGGCAGGGCTGGGCAGCTTCTTTTCAACCTGTTTCAACAGAGTCCAGTGCAGAGACAGATGCAAACCGTTCCAGGAAGAGGTGTCTGCAGCTGCCAAGGAAGTGTGTACCACCAGGGTGGTAGGAATGGGGCAACAGGGAGCTTGGACAAGGTGGGAGGGTGTGCTGAAACGGAAGATCTCCTGGTCCAACATCTGGCAGGCAGAATCCCAGTGCATCGAGTTCATGATCCAGGCCGTGCACGGTGTCCTTTCTAGCCCAATGAATCCTTTTGCTTGGGTCAAAAGTGGAGCACCATCAGGTCCTCTCTGCCCTGGCAGAGGGACCATGGAGCACATCCTCAGCAGCTGCCCAAAAGCCCTGGCACTATGAACAGGTGCTGAAAGCAGAGGCAGAAAATATCTCCTTGGCCATTAACAACAGTAAGCACCTCTGCCAACCTAGAAAGCCCATAGCCTTTGTTGAAGCTGGAGACCAACCGCAGCCTCAGCCCAGATCACCAGCAGGTTGCTCGCCACGGCGTCTGACTAACAACTGAAAGTCGATCTTGGCAAGCAGTTAAGGTTCCCTGAGTTCATTGCACCATCATCACTGAGGACTATCATGGCCATTCTGTCTGATCCTCAAAGCAGGTGGTCATGGTAGAATTGACAGTGCCTTGGCAAGTCTGGATTGAGGAGGCATTCAAGCACAAGACTGCCAAATACCAGGAACTGGTGGAGCAGTGTCAAAGACGGGGTGGAAGGCACATTGTGAGCTTATAGAGGTGGGGTGTAGAGATTTTGCTGGATCTTCACTCTGCAGAACCTACTCTTTCCTTGGCATTACAGGGGCTACAAAGAGGATGGCCATCAGTACCATTTCAGAGGTTGCTGAGCGAGCCTCCAGATGGTTATGGGTCAAGAGATATGACCCATGGACCAATGCTGCTGGGACACAAGCCAGGGCTGGATCAACCCTGGCCGGGTCACCTGAGGAAGTGTGTCTGATGTTGAAAGACCCAAAGCACCCATGATATCACTGACATCCTCTTCACGGCTGGCTGGGCAACTTCTGTTTAATTTTCCTCACACTGAATAGTGGTGAACCCAGTTGCAGAGAAAAGTCACACAAAATCAGAGGGAAAAAAATCCATCAGGGCATTACTGGATTCCTTAACAGGCAAGGCACAAGCAGATGGTTCAAAGACTCACAAAGTCAAAATCCCAAAAAAATAACTAGAGTTTCTGAAACTTGAGATTCCAACAAAGAAAGACTAGGTTTCAATTTCAGAAAAAAAGATTTAAAGACTAAACAAAGAATCAAGGGACTGGAAACTTATATAACGCTACAAACAAGACACAGGTGATAACACTGAACTAATAATTAGCCTAATAGGCCCGTGGGCACGGTGGGGTTGGCCTAGTCATCTCTGCCTCCCTCTGGTGGCCAGTTCGAGGTGTGACAGTCCTAGGATGTATCTCAGCATCATGAGAGGCAGCTGGTTTTGTAAAGTGAGACATTCTGATTCTCAATTTGTCCACAGAATCAGAATCAGATTTATATTCACTGATTTAAAGTGTGTTGTGAAATTTGTTGTTTCATGGCAGCAGTACAGTGCGATACAAAATAAATTACTAGGAGTTACAATAATAAATGTACAAAAGATAAATATTGCAAGAAGGGAGTAAAATAATGTGGGTTCATAGGTTCACGGACCATTGAAAATCTGATGGTGGAGGGGAAGAAGCTGTTCCTAAAACGTTGAGGATGCATCTTCAGGTTCCTGTACCTCCTCTTTGATTGTAGTAATGAGAAGACAATGTCTCAGATGGTGTAGTTCCTTATGATGGAGGCTGCCATCTTTTGAAGCTGCCCTCCATTATGGAGAAGCTAGAGTCCATGATGGATCTGGTTGAACCTATAACCACTATGTTTTTTTTCTGTCCTGTGCATCGGAGTCTCCATACCAGGTGGCAACGCACCCACCGAGGTCAAACCAGGAGAAATATGTCAAAAGATGAATGTTTTTTAGAGGTTGGTTGTACAACGATTGGTCAGGACATTTGCAGCAAATTTACCTGCTCTTTGCCTAATGCAAACAAAACATACCTAAATGAGCTCTAACATTTAATATCTCTTTTGAAAGATGCCATCTCCAACAGTGCAGCATTTCTTCGTCACAGTATTGAGGAGTCCACTAGATTACTTGCTCAACTTTCTGGAATGACAACAGACTCACAGGCTCCTGACCCAGAGGCTGATGCCATTGAGCTAAGGCTAACTGTGTGTGAACTCTAGCTAATGTCAAGACAAACTTAAAAAATAAGTACGTGTCATAAAATATCTTTCCGGTACCTACTTTAGGAGCCACAGTAAGTTAAATAAATAAAAGCAAAATACTACAAAGAGGCTGAGTGAGTGGGGCCAAATTTTGGCAGGTGAAGTCCAATGTTGAGAAAGTTTCTTTCTTTTGACATCAAGAGTTGTGGAGGAACAAATAAATGACTTTGGTGCTCATGTACTCATATCACTAAAAGCTATTGCACAGGTACGAAAAGAAATCAAAAACTTTAATAGATTGTTGACTGCTATCTCAAACTGGCTGAAATAGCAAAATGTCAGAATGATGTATCACAGTTGCAGAGAGCATTGGTCAGGCCCCATCTGGAGTATTGCTTGTGCTTTACTGCACGTTACAGCAAAGATATATTGGTTTTGGAGGGGCATAGTTAAGATTTACCAGGACCCACAGGAATCAGCTATGAGGTTAGGTTGCAAAAGCATGCATTATGCTTTCATGAGTCTAGATGGTTGAGAGGTAATCTTGTCAAGAAACGATCTCTTCTGGCAGAGGTATTTAGAACAAAGTCTTACAATTAGAAGTGGGTAGGTTCAGTTGTAAGTGAAGTCAGGAAACAATATTTTTCATACAAACAGGGTGTGAAACATTTTGAAATTCTTTCCCCAGAATGGCCACAGATGCAAGGTCAGTTGAGTTTATCCAAAGCCTTGATTGACAATTATATGTGAGGTGAAAATGTTAAGAGATATTACAGATAGATGGGAATTAAATGCAAAAAATGCTGGCTGCTGGTGTCGTGGCATTCGTAACGGACTTCGAGGCAAGTGGCCCTGGGTTCAGATCCGGCAGGCTCCTTGCACGCTTTCCATCCGTGCTGAGTTGAGCATCGAGCTAGCAACTCAGTATCGTAAAAATCAGACAAATGCTAAAGAAACGGGAAGGTTGCAGCTCGATGCGCCACAAGGCGCGAAGAGGAACAACCACAACAACAACAACAAATGCAAGAAGGCCATTTTCTAAAAGAATGGGTGAAGAGGCTTGAGAAGCCAACAGCCTTATCTTTATCCCTGAGTGTTGTTGTTCCTATCTATAACAGTAATGTCAAATGGATATAAATTAGCTACAAATCTGTCGTAGTAACCGTGTTCTCATTAAAATTAACTTTGTCTGAGAATGTATGAGCAATCCGACTACAAGTAACTCTTTTATTCATGCGTGCATTTGTGTGAGAAGTTGCCGAGGGACTAGCATTCATGACGTAGCATGATATCAGGGTTACAAGGTACAGGGAAGAAAATGAGAATATTCAACATTATTAATGGGCCGATGATTATGTTAGTTCTTTAAAGTTTGAAAATTCGAGGAAATATGATACTGAGGTGGATACATAATATTCCATCTTGAAGTCTTAGGGAGAAGTAGAAGTATTAATGTTCTGTTAACTCTAGTACGTGGTAAAGTACTGAACATTTTCATTGTAGAACAAACTCAGAATATGGAAACAATTTAAAAGAAAGAAGTAAAAACTGGGGATACTGGAAATCTGAAGTGAAGGAGGTACATTGCCATGTTCACTGAGTATTTTCAGTGACTCCTATTTTATTTAAGAGTTAGTTAAAAGAAGGTATTTGATTTATAGTATAAATCTGAAAATAGAAAGGAGAGCATGCAAATAAAACTTAGAAAATAAATGAATAGATATTGTATATTTGAGAACAAAGCATTGTTTATATCTGCAAACCAATCTTCTCCATTGTTACAAACAAGAGTTCTTCCAGCATGATGTTGTACTATTTCTCCATTGTTGTATACATGATGTCCTTTCTCTGCCTTTACTTAAGTGCATGACACTATCTAGTACGGCGGTAAATTGTAATATATTTTCCATCAAAGTTTAATTCAGTCTGAATCGAGGGCTGACATTATTGCTGACAGTCATTGACATTTTAGTTAATTTTCAATTCTTTGGAAATAGTTGAAATTTTGAGTGAATTTGAAAAAGTCTGTCTTTGGCAGTTTACATTTACTTAATTGTGTGTGATAGATTTGACTCCATGGTTCTGTTGTCAGATTTTCACTTGTAATTAATTAGGCGCACCCTGAACAATGACATTTTAATTAAAACTGAACTGGGGGGAAAGAAGAAGAAAAAAAATCCAGCTGAGACCTTTACAAAAGGTTTCAGTAGAAGATATGTGACACACTTTATGTTTGAGAGCTAAGGATTTGCTTCCCTTAAACTAGGTAACAGGTAAAATATTTAAGTATAGTCTACAGGAGTAGCAGTAACTGGATCAAAATATTATTAACCATATTATTGCTGAAACTGTCCAACAGAAAGAAGTCGTCAGTTCTATTTTGTACTCAGTAATCTCAGTAAGTTAGTGCAGGCAAATAAAAAGCTTCTATTTTCACCTGTGCTAGTGTCTCTGAAAGTGGCTTGGTGTCAAATTTTGTTTGATGATACTCCTTTAAAGTGCTTTAGGTTGTTTCACTATAAATGTAACTTGTCAGCTTCTGCATTCCTACTTTCACGGTGTACATATATATATATATATATATATATATATATACACACACATATACATATATACATACACACACATATATACATACATACACACACACATATATATATATATTCCATGTTGCTCAGTCTTGTCCAATGAAAAGCTGGAGAAATCCCAGGGCTTGAAAGAGCAGATAGAAAGGATGTGAAAGGTTAAAGCCAGAGTAATCCCGGTGGTGATAGGAGCACTTGGAGCTGTGACACCTGGAAAGGGAGGGTGGCTCCAACAAATCCCAGGAACAACATTTGAGATCTCAGTCCAGAAGACACACTGCTAGGAACAGCAAGGACACTGTGCCAAGCCCTCAAGCTCCCAGGCCTCTGGTAGAGGACCTGAGATTGAGGGAAAAATAAACTTACACATCACCCATAAGGTGAAAAAAACATATATACAGAATATATAAAACAAAATTATGGGTATCTCAACTTCTTGCCTGATGATGGATGTTCAGTTTGAATAGCCTATGACTTTTTATGACCTTCACTCAGTTACACAGTGCATGTTGCTACTTGCAGCTCATCTGAAAGTCCACAAAATCTGTGCAGCTGCAAGAACAATGCATTTCTACTCATTGTCCTGCATAACATCTCTTTGCAGATATTGTGAATATATTTTCATAATGCATTGACTTTCAAGAGTCAGATTAATTGAAAGTTTGCCAACGTTATGCAGAGGCTTGCCAATCAGGTGAAATTCAGACAATAAAGGCAATGTTGCAAGTTTGCTCACAGCAGTTTAAAATGAAATTTAGATGATGACTGTTGCTTCAAAGTGCTAATGTCTGCCCTGAGGTAATCAGTAGATTGTTCCTGAACAAGATAATGATTTATTTTTTGTGTTTGTCTGGTAACATACAAATGATGCAAAGCTTCAGAGTTCAAAATGTGTTAATTAATGTATTATATATAGATATATATGAAAATGGTTTATAGTTGTGAATTATGTGATTGTTAGGCACTTTCTGCTGTGAAGACCCATCAGAGTATTCATCAAATGGTACTAAGTAATTACTTGCTCTGTTTTTATTTGCTCTCATTTGTGATTTCCCAATGCAACTAATGCTGATTGGCCTACAGTTTAAGAACATAGAGCATGGAAAGAAAAGCAGAAATAGGATTCTTCAGCCTTTCATCATTATCACGGCTGGTCCTCAACTTCCGCACTACCTTTCCACCTATAATTGCCTGCATTCCTTGTGTCTCTTGGAGTAAGATGATCGATCTTGAACGTACGTAATCCCTGAACGCCTCAGCCCTTTAGAGAATCAATAAAGCAATACCAACTCCGATAGATAGGTCATGCCGAACTCACGTCTCTGCAGACAGATCCTTTACTCCCAGCAGAAGGAAAATCAGCCAGCCGCTGGTGGGCTTCAAAGACAACATCAAAATCAGCCTGAAGAAATTCAACATTACATCTAAAACCTGGGAAGAAATTGTACTCAACAGATACATCTGGGGGAAGTCTGTTCACGAAGGAGCTGCGCTACCTGAGAATGACCTCTGCTGTGCCGTAGAGAACAAGTGACAGCTGTGAAAGGAGAAAGTGAACAACCAAAAGACCAGACCACTATCTGTAACCGCTCTTGCCCTCACTGCACCAGAATATGTGGATCCCGGATCGGCCCCTACAGCTACCTGAGGACCCAGCAATTGACAACCCCTTTGAAGAGCACCATATTTGATACGAGTGATTGCACTACGACTACTACTTCAGGGGATGGAGATTTCTGAAAGTTGTCAATGCCCATCTCAGTTCAAAATATTGGCCCAGACCTCTTACTGCCACCCCACTCCCAAACTTTTCAGGAGAAAGACAGCACTCACCACTTACATTGTCCAGCCTTCTCTGAATCTTACATTTTGCTGAAATTGCCTCAGAGTTCCCAAATTTTCAGAGAGTTTTTGCACATCATGCTTGATGTGTTCTCATGAACAACCCTTTCACTACAGGAAGAAACGTAATGATGCTTTGCTGTACCATTTCTGCACTTCTTCACTGGGGCAGGAGACAGAACTCCAGGTTTGGTTTCACTAACACGCTCACAGTTGCAGCAAATCATTCTCATTTTGATATTCCAGCATCCTGGCTGAAAAGGTTAACAATATTCCATTTTACAGCTGAATTTCTTGCTAATATGTTAACCTTCTGTGTCCCATGTGCAACACCACTGAAATCTCTCTGAATCCCATTACTTAATAGTGTCTTGTCATGTATAAAAAGATCACTTTCCATTGTGCTTACAAAACTAACCTTGCCTTGCCTTATTGATGGACCTGTCCCCATTCCTTCTTCCCGTCAATTCATTATCCCATTTAAACCTGGTCCCTTCACTGGAACTCTTATTTCAATACTGAGATCTTCAGCATCAATCTTTGTGACTCATCGGTAGCTACAGGATGAAAAAGACTTGTGTAACCCCACTCTTTTTGTCTTTTCGCAGTCAACACTATCTTGACCTCTGAGCCTTTACTTATACAACAATCCTTCACTTTATGCATTACATCAAATGTATGACAGAGTAGAAGGCCTCACTATTCATTTTTTCCACTATTTATTTACTTTTCAGAATCACAATCGGGTTTATTGACATATGGGTAAGTAGCCCCACTGCCTTGTGGGCAGCCTTGGGAGAGACAAGGAATGGGAGTAAACCCAGACAGCAAATCCAGAGAGAAGCCCCTGAGGTGGCTGAATGTCGCTGAACATCCTTCTGGCAGCTCCTGCAGCCAAGCTGGTGCCAAATGTATTGCTTCATAAGCTTTCCTTTGGACTACACTGGTGAGGCCGAGAGAGGGACCTTGACGATACCTTCCGTCCAGCCTTATTATGATGGTCATCACCCATTGTCCTTCGAGGCAGATGGATGCCAACCACCACTTTCACGTATGTCATAAAGTGTATTGTTTTGTGGCAACAGTACTGTACAAGATATAAAAATTATTCTAAATCACAATAATAAATAAACACAGTAAATAGCTCAAAGGAGGACTATGGGTTCATGGACTATTCAGAAATCTGACGGTAGAGGAGAAGAAGCTGCTCTTAAAACATCGAGTATGGGCCTTCAGGCTCTCCGATGGTAGTGATGAGAAAAGACCGTGCCTTCGATGGTGAGGGTCCCCAATGATGGATGCTGCCATCCTGAGGCACAGCCTTTTGAAGATATCCTTGATAGTGGGGAGGCTTGTGCCCATGATGGACTTGGCTGAGCCCACAGCCCTCTGCAGCCTTTTGCAACCCTGTGCATTGGAGCCTCCATAGCAGCTAGTGAGGCAACCAGTCAGAATGCTTTCCATTGCACATCTATCGAAATTTTCTAGCTAACATTTGGTACGTTATACTCTTTGGTGACATTCCAAATCTCCTCAAACTCCTAATGAAGTATAGCTGCAGGTGTGCCTTCTTCATCATTGCACCAGTACCTTAGGCATTGAACAGACCCATTCTGCACCTTACAGTGATTTTTACATCTTGCACTGGAGCAACACATTTAATAACTTATGTTAGTAATAATAAACTTGACTCTGATTCTGATTCAGCCCAACAAAAGATGCCAGTATTTCTGCTTTACTTTAGCCTCCTATTCTCCTTCATCTAACCTATCAGTGTAACCCCATTATTCGCCTCATCAAATGTTTTTGAAAATCCAGATATACTACATCCCCACCTGCCATTATCCTGCTCAGAACAGTTTCAAAAAGGCAAATACAAGTAGTCAACACACTAACTTTCCTTTCATAAAAGAATGCCCAACTCTACCAAATCGAATAATAACATTTTGATAGACTTTCTACCACTTCCTTAGGAATAAATTCCAGATAACTGCTCTGTTGTTTCCTACATTCTGTTTCTCTCAATGTTTGCATAGCAGTGTTACATTGCTGCTTCCTAATCCACAGGGATTCCTCTAGTTTCATGAAGATCTTGGACAATCTCTATTAAGCAACTTTGAATGTCTGATGTTGCCCTACCTTTGGTCCATTTCTGGTTCTCTTCTTATTCCACTAGAACGTGTTTATAGACCAGACCACTCAGTTGAGGATGTAGATAGTTTGTGCCTTCATTACATTGTTCAACATTTGGACTCACCCAACATCTATGTGAGGATCTTATTTGTGGGTTTTAGCTTCGCCTTCAACACTATTGTTCTGAAAATTCTCCACAGCAAGCAAACTTAATTGGCTGTACCTTACAGCATCTGTCAGTGGATTACAGGCTTCCTGACAGAAAGGAAGCAGTATTTTAGGCTGGGCTCCTACTTCTCCAATCCAATGTCTTTAAGCACGGGCTCTCCCCAGGGCTGTGTTCTTTCACACTTCCTGATCTCACTTCATACCTATGACTATACCTCCACAGACAAATCCATTAAAATCCTGAAGTTCATGGATGCCATGACTGAAGTTGGTCTTATCCCTAATAATGATGTGAACTGCTGTCAAAGACAGTCCCTCTTGCAGTATGGTGTGCTCATTAAAAACTTGAAGTTTAAGGCTATAAGAGAGTGGAAATGAGTGAATCTAGCACTTTGCTGTCTCCAAGCATTTCATCAGGATGGGATCTTGATGAAGCATCTTGGCCAGAAACATCCACTGTTTTCTCTTTTCCATAGATGTTGCTTGGCCTGCCGAGTTCCTCCAGATGTTTCTGTGTAATACAGCACACATACCTTGATAATAAATATATTTTGAAACTTTTAATTTTGTTTAACCTCTGCAATGACCTCCTACCTGTCCCTCCTTCCCTTGGAAATTAATGGTCAGGCTGTGTCTGTGGTCAATTCATTCAAATTACCAATAGATTGAAGTGGGACAAGCACGTTATGCTCATCACCAGGAGAGCCCAGCATAGACTGTTATTTCTGCAGCACCCTAGGAAATCTAACAAATCTGGCTGTATCCTGATGAATATCTACTCAGCCATCAGCAAGAATGTTGTGACCATCTCTATTACTGTTTGGTTTCCTGTCAGCGTCTCCCGCTGCAAGGCCAGCTTGCAGCGAATGGTCCACTCAGCAGAGAAGATCATAGGCTGTCAACGACGGACATTAAAAGACGTATTCATTGCCAGAGCGAAGAAAAGAGGAATTACTGCTGACTCCACCCACCCTAGCAGTCACCTGTTCACCAAATTGCCATCAGGGAGATGCTACAAGTCCATCACCACCAGGACCACACACCATCTCCAAGGCTTCTTCCCTGTAGCTATCCAGCTTCTCAACAAAGCTCACTCAGGTGCAATACCCTGACTGTCACTACACAATGGCCTTTCCTGCTCTCCTTTTCTGTTGATAATTATTTAGTCTGTTGATATGTTGACATTTATTTAAATGTAAAGTGCTGTAAGGTTTCACTGCTAATGTAATAGCTGATCGGTAATGTTCCACTGCTAAAGTAAGGGTTTCTCTGCAGCAGCAATGTTTGGGTTATGACGAGAGATAAATAGGCCATGGAATGTGTGTTAGCCAATGAGCGGGATGTTGTTCTTTCTAGTGGGTCTGGGAGCAGGGATCTTGTGGATTTTGTCGGCAAGAGATGAAGAGGGAAGATGCATGTGGAAAGAGCTGGGAGACTACTGGACGGAGTGGACGAGGAGCGAGGGTCCAAAGGTAGGCAACGCTTGGAGGAAGTCAATGGCCTTAGCAGTGAGCTCCAACGTGCACATTTGACTTTTCTCCTTAAAATGGGCCCTTTTTCTTTTTATTTTCTTTACTAACCCTGTATTCAGTTTAAGATTTATGAAGTTCTATCATTTAATTGCATATGGTGTACTGTCTGATATTTTACGGTTCAGGTTTGTAACCGGGCAACACATCACGCAGCATCCACACAAACGAGATTTCACAGTTTGGCGGGGCCAGGCTGTCTTCCCCTAGACAAACACATGCTGGCCGAACCTGACGGTTGCATTAGTTTGATTATTGATGTTTGCACATGCAACCGTTTTGCTAATTTTTGGTTGCTCATGGTTTTGCCTTGAAAATTGTTGGTTGCTACTGTGTTGTCCATTACGGTATTGCCCTATGTTTTATGCTTGGCACCGAACCACAATCAATTCTGGTTTGATTCACATTTTGGCAATAACATGATTCTGATTCTGAACGGATATAATTTATGTGCACTTAATTTAAAAACCCTCGATACATATTGGCCATCCTTCCAGGGAGATGGCCACGTATTAGTCCCATGATAAGATTTTGTGTCAGCTAATTAATTTCTAGACTTTGAGTTTTAAACAAGGTCTGCTTCTGTGAATCATTGTAAAGACATGGAGAGAGGAACATACAACTGCAACACCCTGAAACAATAACCTTTGCCTAATCAGTCAGTCCCTCATGAATCCACACTTAGTTCTATATTTTTCTTTCATAAATTAATAATGATCCGGGGAACAAATGTTAGGCAGTTACTGAAGTAATTAGGTGATGATTGTGCTAATCATTTTCTTTGGGGGCTGTTTGGAAGTTTAACGTTAAACTGTAGCTTGTAGCATAATCTTAGAGACTTGAGTCACATAGAGACACAACATTGTCAGTCTGTGGAAACAGGTTATAATGGAGGAAAACCTAATCAGTTCTTTCAATGGGACTTACAAAAAGCTATTAGTTAGAAACCTGCTGTTCCATTGAGTTGCTGACCTTCTACTTATTTAAGAATTGAACCACGATTTAATTATTTTCCTACTTTGTTTTGCTCCGTAAACCACATGCGAATAAAGGAAACTTTACTGATAAGCCAATGAAAATCTCCAAAGAAGTTGCAAAGGCTGATACCAACTTTATTAATTTCCTGTTATGATCATTGCCCCATCTCTTGAAATAATCAGTTCTTGTAATTAATACGTACTTGCATTTATGTCCCTTTTGATTCATTTGGCCATGTGCAATTATGCTTTACGTTACATCTCTTCTGCCTCACTTGACTTTTCTTCAGTTCCCTTCTCTCCTCACCGTTACCTCTTTCCCCTTCACCACACTGATATAAAACCAATTACTTCACCAATTTTCCAGTTCTGACAGAAGGAACATTAACTGCGATTATCATCCCATAGCTTCTGCATGACTTGCCCTATGTTTCATAATCTTCTATGGGTGGCATTGTCAAGTAACAGTTAGTGAAATGCTATTATGGTGCTAGTGATCAGTAATTGAGGTTCAATTCCCACTGTTGTCTCTAAGGGGCTTTGATAGACACATGATAAATATCGCTAATATTTATCTCTGTCTTCTATTTTTATTTCAGAGTTCCAACGTCTGCAGTAATTTTCCTTTGAATATTTGCTGATAGACAGGTGGAGTTACAATTAACAACAGTATCTTCCTATGGTTATCTTATTTTAGAGTTGTAAAAGCTACTTCACAATTATTGTCAAAAGAAAATCATTTGCCAACAAATTAATTCCAAGCTGGTATCACTTAATGCCCAGTTTAATAGTGTCAGCTCATTGTGCTGTGCCTCAACATTCATTACTTGATTTTGGTGGATTGAATTTTGGAGTCAGAATAAAATGTGCTGACTTCATCATGTAATACATT
Organism: Mobula hypostoma; assembly: GCF_963921235.1. Taxonomy (NCBI): domain Eukaryota; kingdom Metazoa; phylum Chordata; class Chondrichthyes; order Myliobatiformes; family Myliobatidae; genus Mobula; species Mobula hypostoma. Next base: position 33,486,865 of record NC_086118.1, on the reverse strand, counting down.
TAGTGCTACCAACCAGGGATCAATTTCTAAGCCTTTGTCCTTTAACACAACCTCAAATCAGCGCCAAGAAGAGACTGTTCAAAATCAAAAGAATGTTTATCGGAAGAATGAAACCTTTCATCACTTTTCTTTGGCTGGATTGAGACATCAGCTTTTCTAATGCAAAGGTCATCCTTTGACAAAAATGTTTTTTTTTATGATCGATTATTATAGGATCTAATGAGAGGGTTGTGAAATGTACAATTTATGCTGCTCTAACAAAACAAGATACAGACCACTTGCTGGTTTTGAAAGTTTCCTGGCTGCTTTAGAAAAGGCTTGGGCTAGTATTCAAACATTCAAGATGCAGTTGTGTTTGAAGTATAACAATCAAATGTTTTTGTGGATATTTTTATCCCTTTAGGATCACATATTTACTTTGGGTTTGAACTAAAACTCTTTTGATTTTTGTGTTTTAACCTAGTCCTTTCATTGCCTTTAATCTCAGAATTCCACTGAGTGTTTATAAATTACTAAAGATGTAATTTTTTCTCTCTTTCAACTATTGGTTCTGTTTCAATGAGGTGCTTGCAGCACAGTTTATTTATTAAATAGATATTTAAAAAATGTGTATAGCTTATTTATGAACAATGCTTACACCAAAATATTCCGTTTCACTCCGATGCTCGTTTGAAATGTGCAGTATATTAACGGAGACTTGACACACCCCAGTGCTGGTGGCAGTAAAATTGTGAAGAAAATGAAAGCGATACAGCTACTGATGTTTTTGTTTATAAATCCCTTTAACTCTGAGTTTTAATTTAACATGCTCAGGATGGATGAACTGGACCTGTTCTAGGAATGACTAAACCAAGTAAAGAGAAAATCCGAAGTAACACACGCAAAATGCTGGAGGAACTCAGCAGACCAGGCCACATCCATGGAAATGAATTGGGCTGAGACCCTATTTCAGGACAGAAGAGGGGTCTCAGCTTGAAACTTTGATCGTTTATTCCATTCCATAGATGCTTCCTGACTTGCTGAGTTCCTCCAGTATTTTGAATGAAATGCATCGTTTGTGTCAAAGGACGTGGTGGGGACAGCTTGCAACTGTTGCCATGCTTCTGGTGGAAGTATAACATGCCCACAACTTACTAACCCTTTGGAGTTTGGGAGGAAACCCAAGTCTCCACAGGGAGAATATACAAACTTCTTACAGATCGCGGAACGATTGAACCTGGGTTGCTGGTGCTGTAATTGGGTTATGCAAACTGCTAAGTTACTGTGCTAGTTGGTCTGTAGCAAAATCGAACAAGTAACAACAAGATCACAATGGAGACACGGAAAACCACAAATGCTGGAATCTGGAGCAACAAAAACGGTCTTCTGGAGGAATTGAGTGTAGCAGTTGTAATGCAGCATTCTGACCCTTTCCCCCATAGCCACTGTGCTCACTGAGTTCCTCCAGCATGTTGCTTGGTTTAACAGGCTGACAATTATTCAACTACATCAGGAAGTTCTCATATTATTTCAGTTTTCTTCATCTTTGAATTAGTTTTAACATTTGCAGTTCTTCGTTTCTAAATTTTGCTTTAGATAAAGGCAGCTGATAATTTATGCACAGCAGCATGTTTCTGGTAGAGGAAATTTAGTGTGTATATATCTTGCTTTGTATTTCCAGGCAAGTAACCAATCTAAAGAATGAAGACATGAGAGGGGAAATCTTCCATTCCAAATTGATCTGACGATGGCAGGTAAACCTAAAACGATATTGTGTTAGGACAGGAAATTGTCTAATACCCACTAAACTTTCAATGGAGACTTACTGAAAAAGAATGTATTAGACACAATGCAACCTCTTTCGATATGGAAACAGTTAATCATTTCCAGCAGTCAGAAATCAGGAACATCTTTTGAAATTTTCTTATGATTGTTGGCAGGAAGTTGGGTGGGCAGGTTGGAGGGACCCTTTCAGCAGTGAACAGGTGGTAGTTGATATCTAAGAGTTCAGCCTGAAGATGTGGCATAAGAGTTAATTTCATAAAAGTGCACAAAGGCTTGCAAAGCTGCAGAGTTATACCAAAGCCAGTCTAGGAGAACCAATCTAGGCAGAATAAGGGAAATACAGTTAGACAATAGACAATAGGTGCAGGAGTAGGCCATTCGGCCCTTTGATTCAGCACTGCCATTCACTGTGATCATGGCTGATCATCCATTATCAGTATCCAGTTCCTGCCTTAAATAGACAATAAAGAGTTGAAGCTGCTTAGATATCGTAAGCACTAAAGATAGTAATATGGGATGATAAAGAAAGGGCCTTCATTTGGGGAAAAGTGCACATGATATTAATTAGGAAAGTATCACTAAAAACAGTCTGCAATAAAGAAGGCTTGAAGGTTCTTAGAGTGGACGGGATGAACCATGCAGAGACAGGGACAGCAGCATATTCAGAGTAATATTTGAAAGCTATATACCTTGTCCCAAATGACGTTAATTCTGTTGAGAAGAGAACCACCACACGTGTCCCAAATATGGTACAAGAATAACCAGTAGCATTTCAACCTTACTCCTGAGCAACAAATAATGTCCCTCTGAAGCAAGCCATCAATTGGTAGGCACAGCAGTCATGAACTTTATCATGCTCTCTGGTTGTACAACAAGGCTATTCAAAAAGGACGTGCTCACTGAAGGCAGAAAAGCCAAATAATCAAGATGATGTGATTTCATAATGGACTAGATGGATGTTACACTTGCACTTGGAAGATATACAGTATTGCAGATGGAACTAATAAAGGGACATTATGACAGGATCATGAAGATTGCTTTAATGCAATCAATTACTTCAGCTGCATAACTCGTAGATGATTTTGCAAATGTTTACAAAACAGTGAGAAACAGAAATGCAGGAGGGCATGTTGAGGTAGCTGAACGATGAGCTCGGTAATGTGTGTAATGTATGGATCTATTTCTTTTACTACAATGACTCCCATTAGCACTACTTATTGACTGATAACTTACCATGCGCATTGATCTGTTGTTTTTTCTCTCTCTCTGCAAAGTGAAAATACCAGTTAACGGCACCTCTGTGTGCGTGCTTTTATTTGATTATGTAGTTGCACAGATACAACAAATTGGCGACGAGTACAAACCTGAATGTCAGTGAATATCACCAACTGCACTGACAGTTATGAGATGAATGAGTCCGGAGGAAGAGAGAGAGACAGTGAAGGGAAAGATTGAATCAGTACGGGGAAGGTCATCACGGACACTAACAAAGGGATGTGTGAGTAATAGTGCACGGTACACAGTGAAAGTGAAAATTAAGTGACGACGGACTTAGTCGGGAAAGTTGATGAATTTAAAAGTGCTAATGGGGACTGCGAGTAACCTGGCCTCCACAGTTGCCTGTAGTAACAAATTCCACAAATTCACCACCCTCTGTTCAAAAGAAATTTCTCCACATCTTGGTTTTACATGGACTCCACTCTATCCTGAGGCTATTCCCTCTTGTCCTAGACTCCTCCATCATGGGAAACATCCTTTCCATATCCACTCTGTCTAGGCCTTTCAACATTTGAAAGGTTTCAATGAATTCCCCCCTCATCCTTCTAAATTCCAGCAAGTACCGGTACAGAGCCAAAAACCATTCCACGTATGATAACCCTTTCATTCCCAGAATCATCCTTATGCACCTTTTCTGAACCCTCTCCAATGCTAGCACATCTTTTCTTAGATAAGGAGCCCAAAACTGTTCACAATACTCAAAGTGAGGCCTCACTAGTGCCTTATAAAGCTTCAAAATCACATCCTTGCTCTTACATTCTTGAAATAAGTGCTAACATTGCATTTGCCTTCCTCACCATCCACTCAACCTGCAAGTTAGCCTTAAGAGTATTCTGCACAAGGACTGCCAAGTGCCTTTGTAACTCACATTTTTAGATTTCTCCCTCCTTAGAAAATGTTTTTCACATTTATTTCTACTACCAAGGTGCATGACAACGTATTTTCCAACATTGTATTTCATTTGCCACTTTCTTGCCCATTCTCCTAATCTGTCTAAGTCCTTCTGCATCCTACCTGTTTCCTCAACACTACCTGCACCTCCACCAATCTTCATATCATCTGCAAACTTGGCACCAAAACCATCTATTCCATCATCTAATTAATTGATATACAGTGTAAAAAGAAACAGTCCCAACAGTCATCGGCAGCCAACCAGAAAAGGATCTTTTAATTCCCACTTGTTGCCTCCTACCACTCAGCTAATGCTCTCACCATGCTAGTAACTTTCCTGTAACTTAGTAACCAGTCTCATGTGTGGCACCTTGTCAAAGGCCTTCTGAAAATCCAAATATATAACATCTTCTACACCTCCTTTATCTATCCTACTTGTAATATCCTCAAAGAATTCCAACAGGTTCATTAGGCAAGATTTTCCCTTAAGGAAACCATGCTGACCTTATCCTAGCTTGTCCTATGTCACCAAGTACTCCCTAACCTCATCTTTAATAATTGACCACAATATCATCCCAACCACTGAGGTCAGGCTAACTGGCCTATAATGTACTTTCTTTTGCCTTCTTGAAGAGTGGAGTGATATTTGCAATTTTCCAGTCCTCCGGAACCATGCCAGACTCCAATGATTCTTGATAGATCATTACTAATGTCTCCACAATCTCTACTGGTTCCTCTTTCAGAATCCTAGGGTACAGTTCATCTGGTCCAGGTGACTTATGTACCTTTACGTCTTTCAGCTTTTTGAGCACCTTCTCCCTTGTAATAGTAACTGTACTCACTTCTCTTCTCTCACACTCTTCAACACCTGTCACACTGCCATCTCGTAGGCATTCAACAAATTCACTCTCTTGAGATCCTTTACTAACCTGATCTTCTCAATCTACCTGCATGCTAAAATCTCCCTTAACTATCATAACATTGCTCTTTTGACAAGCCTTTTCTATTTCCCATTGTATTCTGTAGTCCATGTCCCAGTTACTGCTTGGTGTATTCTGTAGTCCACATCCCAGCTACTATTTGCATTACATTGCAGACTGCACAAAATTTCCCAATACTGTGTCTTTGGAGTTGGACTTTCTGATGCATTAAGGGACAGGCTTGTATGTGGTATGCATAGTCAAGCACCAAAAAGAGGCTACTGTTAGAAAGAAACCTAATCTTAGAACAGGCATTGTCCATTGCAGTATCATTGGAGACAGCAGAAAAGGACGCATCAGAACTACAGAAAAAGAGCTTAGAACTTGAAGCAAACAAAACGTCCCTGAATTGTGAAAAAGGTCAAAAATGTTATTGATGTAGCAAATCCTCCCATGATGCAAATGACTGTTGGTTCAAAGAAAAAGTTTACAGAAGGTGTCATATACAAGGCCCCATAGAGAGACTGTGCAAGTCAGACAAAAAGCACAACCAAAGAGAAAAACCACACAGAGCGAAAATTTTCTAACACAAAACTAATCAAATGCACAAACTGACTGAATGTGAAACTGAATCAGACAGCACAGAGTCTGAGAAAGGAGCATTGTCATGCCTAGAACTGCATAGCATTACTCAAGCAGATCGTGAAATCATATGGATCATAACAGGTGCGCCTGGTGTAAAAATGAAAATGGAGCTGGATACAGGGTCAGCTTTTTCTGTAATTTCTGAGGCAGACTACAACAGACTGTTTTCTAAGCTACCGTTTGAAAAGATCTCAGTGATGCTAAAGACTTACACAGGCAAAAATGCGTCTCCCAAAGACACAATGAAAATAAATATGACATACGGAGGCAAAGCACAGCAGTTAGAGCTTTATATGTTGAAAAGTGAAGGGCCAGCATTTTTCAGATGTGAATGGTTAAGAAAAATCCAACTAGATTGGCACACAATCAAAGCTCTCAATGTGGCATTCATAGGCAACTGGAGCCCATATAGTAGCATTAACCAGAGACTGTCAAAGCTGCTTTACGCTAATGAGAAGGTGTTTGAGAAGGGTTTTGGTAAATTAAAAGACACGAAGGCCAACATTGAACTGGATGAAGATTCCATAAAGCGCATCCAGTGCCTTACACACTACGTCCTAAAGTGGCGGCTGAACTTCAGAGCTTGGAGACATCTAGCATTCTCTCCAAGGTTGAGTGGAGCAATTAGGCCATGCCCATTGTCCCAGTAATCAAGGAAGGGAACGCTGGAGCTGTTCACATGTTTGGGGACACAAAGTGAACATCAACCCTGTGCTGCGTACTGTGCAGTATCCCCGCCACGAATTGAAGATATTTTTGCATCTCTGGCAGGTGGGGAGAGGTTTTTAAAGATTGACTTGTCTCAAGCCTATCTGAAAATGGAGATTGAGGGTTCAAGCAGGAATTCCTCATAATCAACACTCACAAGGGACTGTTCCAGTATAATCTTCTCATCTTTGGGATTGCATCAGCTCCAACAAGTTGGCAAAGAGCAACGGACCAAGGGCTCCAAGATGTCCCAGCAACACAATGTTACCTTGATGACATCATTGTGACTGGCAAGAATGATGAAGAGCACCTCCAGGACCTGGGTAAAATGCTTACCAGGCTGAATGCGTATGGTCAAAGGGAGAGAAAAGTGAGTTTTCCAAGAATGAAATCTCATATTATAGACATGTCATTGACAAGCATGGGTTACATAAGTCACAAGAGAAGATTGAAGCTGTGCTCCAGGCACCCAAACTGGAAAATGTGTCACAACTCAGGTCATACTTGGGCCTTGTAAACTGCTACCACCTGTTCCTCCCTAACATTGCTACAGTACCACACCCATTGAATACACTGTTACAGACAGGAGCAAAGTGCGAATGGTCAGAAAGATGTGAAAGTGCATTCAAGGAAACAAAGAGACTATTAACATCAGATGAATTGCTCACCCATTATGACTCATCTCTGCCCATCAGACTGGTGTGTGATGCATCCACTTATGGCACTGGTGCCACTGTCTGATGGCACTTGCTTCAGGATCTCTGACTAGCGCAGAACTCAACTATGCACACATCGACCAAGAGGCCCTTAATCTAGTATGGGGAATAAAGAAGTTCCACCACTACCCCTACAGACAAAAGTTTACTCTAGTGACAGACCAACAGCCCCTTGTTTCCGCTTTCAACCCCAGGTAGGGAATCCCAGTGATGTCACTACCTGGTTGCAACGTTGGGCACTTTTCCTAGGAGCCCACTCTTATGACATAGAGTTCAAGGGTACCAAACAACACAGCAACACAGACGGCTTGTCACGTCTTCCACTGTGGCAACTGTAGAAGAAAAGTCTTCATTCTGTGACCCAGCATTGGTGTTCTTCATAGCAATGGTAGACCAGTTGCCAGTAACAAATTCTGAAATACAAAGAGAAACAAGGCATGACCTGACATTGTCAAAACTGCATGAAATCACCATGCAAGGATGGCCAGCTCATAGTAACCCCATGTTTCCAGAGTACTCAGTGAGACAGGATCAACTGTCGGTATGTCAAAAATGCAGATGTATTGATTTTGTATTGTGGTTCCCTCTAAATGCGCACTGAAGTGTTAGAAAATCTGCATGAAGGCCACCTAGGTAGAGCCAAGATGAAAAGTCTCACCCAGAGCTAGATTGAAGACTTGACCAAAAGCTGTTCAGGATGCAAAATGCACCCCCACAGGCACCTGTTGGAGTGGGCGTCTTCACCATGGCAAAGAGTGCATATTGACTTTGCTGGGCCATTCATGGATTCCATGTTCCTGATTGCTGTGGATGCTCATTCAAAGTGGCCAGAGGTCATACCAGTGAAGTCAATCACCTCAGAAAAGACTGTTTCAGCTCTGAGGGCTATCTTCTCCCGAAATGGCTTACCAGAACAAATTGTGAGTGACACCGTAACAAATTGTGAGTGACAATAGACCACAATACACGTCAGAAGAGTTTAGACGATTCATGAGGAAAAATGGCGTCAAGTATTTCAAGTCAGTTCCTCACCACCCAGCAATGAGAGGGTTAGTTGAGCCTTCAAGAAGTCTATTAAAGCTATGGAAAAGGAGGACATTTCTCTACAGCACAAGGCGGACAACTTCCTTTTTGTGTATCGGAACTCTGTTTGTGTGACGACAGATCAAACACCTGCAGTGCTGTTCATGAGATCTTGCATAGACCTTCTGAAACCAGATTTACAGAGGGATGTGCAGAATAAACAGTTTAGCTATTTGTCAAGCAAATCTGCAAGGAGATTCAAGGTCGGACAGGAAGTTCTAGCGCATGATTACCGAGAAGACAAGTGAACACCTGGTAGGATAGCTACAAGAACTGTACCACTGAGGTTGGAGATCAGACATGGAGACATCATGTGGACCAGATACTGGATACTCAGCCAAAGAACACACCTGAGTTGACCGCATCCGACACGACGGACACATTGCATCCACCGGACTTACCCCAGTCAGGACACCGGCAACTGAGAACGTTGTCTTTGACAAGACACCTACCAGACCTGATGCCACTCCATAGGTCCAGTGGTGGTGTCCTGAAACTAACAGAGCACCTCACAAAAGACTGAATCTTTAGTATAGTGAATATATTTATGGACAGTTATTATGAAAGCACGTTTATTTGAATATAGTTTGTTAAAGGGAAATTGAATGTTTTGTTACATATACAGTTATATGTTACATTAATCTATAGGGGAAGGAAGTTTAATGTATGGATCTATTTCTTTTAGTGCAATGACTCCTCTTAGCATTACTTATTGACTGATAATTTACCCTTGCGTATTGATCTGTTGTTCTCTCTCTCGCTGCAAAGTGAGTATACCAGTTAACCTTACCTCTGCGTACATGGTTTTATTTAATTGATATACAGTTGCACGGACACATCAGTGTGGCCCTCCACTGGTCAGGGTCGACCATGGATATCGTGTCTGGTACGCAAGCCAGGGCAATATGATATGCAGAGGAAGCTGTTGCTCGTGCAGCAGGCTCCCCTTCTCCACACAGCAAAGCAATGGCCGAGACTGATACAGTTTGACACCAGTGGTGTTGCAGGAGTTGTCAGTCAGCATTGAACTCAACATTGGACTGCCTTAGGGACTCCAGCTCCATATTTTTTCCTCAGGGTTTACTCCTGCAGCCTTCCCCAAGAGTGGGTATAACCGCAAGGCAGCGGAGGTGTGAGATCAGAGTTTTTCCTTCTCATTGGTGAGCTGCCAACCTGCTGATGAGCCCCATCTGCTGAAGTGACTGGTTTTAAGGCACCAGTAACCCACCTTTGCCCCTTCTCCTGTCAGAAGAAAGGGTTCTGCCGGGCTTAGTAGCTAAGCCACACATGAAGGCCGGGAGCTGGACTTGGTTGTCAGAGACTATTTGAGGTGCACACCATTGGGAGCATTTAATTGGTAGTGGGAGCTTCTTCCCATTACTTCCTCCGGCTCTAACAACCTTAAGGAATGAGGCTTTGTAGTTGTAATCTATCTAACGTCTGCTGGCATTGGGGTCGGAGTCAGGGAAGGCGAAAGCATTGTCAGAATGACACCAGGCAGTGGTGACTCAACAGATATCTCACTCCAAAACTGTGAGGTGATGATGGAAGAGGGTGTTCTACAAGAGAAGAACAGAGGAAGAAGATCTGGAAGGACAAGTCCGTTTGCACAGAGTATTGTTCAGCAGTCTTAGGTACTCTAGATTTTTTATATGGTTTCAGATGGTATGGCCTCCACCGAGCACCGATCTCAACGTCACCGAGGCTGCCAGGGATTACCTGGAGGGACAGAAGCCAGCAAAACAACCAAGATCTGCTGAAGAACTGTGGCAATTTCTCTGAGATGCTTGGAACAACCTACCAACCGATTTTCTTATAAAACTGCTTGGCCAGCTACCTATGAAAATTGATGCAGTTTTAATGACGAAGTGTGGTCACACCATATATATTGATTTGATTTATTTTTTTTAACTTGTTACTGCTCTTGATAGTAAATTCTTTGATATTTAGAAACTTTTCATTTCATTATTTTTGAAAAGCATCTTTGCTTTACAGATTTTCTTTTACCTAGACCGAAGACTTGCACAGTACCGTGTCTCGAAGACATTGTACTAAAGTAAAGCAGGCAGAGACTGGACATATTTCAGATCCTTGTTGGGATGTAACATGTTGCTTGTATTTGATCGATGGACCTTCAGGAATTGAAACTTGCTCTCTGTATATTGAAACAAATACTTCAATGCAGAGTGTTATTGTCTTTGAAGAAGCTTCCATAAGATATCTGTTGCTGTAAAACATGTTGTTTTGAACAGAGTACATCCTTCCATTTAATTACTATGAGTTATCGAGATCATTCATAATGCCAATCCACAGAATAACAGTTACATTAAATTCAGTTTCATAACTTGCCCACAGGGGTGTTTTAACTGATAAGTTACCCATTGCTAATGCAAATCACCAGCCAACCAATGTACTTAAATAGCTCTATCACTGACAATACTTTCTTGTTAATTAATTAAAATTTAAAAGAACTCATAAAACAATAAGTAACAATGTATTTACTGATGTATGATCTATTTGTCAAGGTTGCAACTATGAAAACAACCTTTGATAATGAAAAATGAACATTTCAATAATTTAATATTGAACATTGTCAGGTAACATACTACTAAGGTTAGCAATTATCCCCATGAATTTGCTTGGTGGCATCTTTCACTAGTATGTCATTTCCAAAACAATTTATATCTATGAATTTTGCTAAATAATTCAGGCCAAAAACATCATGTTTTGCAGAGATTTTTTTTGTTCAAATTTTATGTCCAATACATACTGAGATGAGCCTCCCCAATTTAATTTAACCAGTCTTAGTAGCTAACAGGCATTAAAACATTCATCCAAGTTGCTCAGGATCCATTTTTATACCATCAGCCACAGTCCTCAGAAGAGAAACTGTGGATAATTTATTTCACACTGGTAATATGTTTTTAATATACTGTGCCACACTTCCTTTTCTTCCAAGGATGTTGTTTTTTAATCAGATTGCAAACATACTTTGAAGGCAGAGTAATCTTTTCTGGAAGGAATAAGAGACGAGTTTAACTAAATGGACGAGCAAGCAGCACAGGCTAAATCAAAAGCATTAGTAATAGTGTTGGGGCGCAAAGAGGTGGGTTGTTGTCTTGTCACCCATGGTCTCTCCCTATGAGGAATCTCTGATCTGCCTTTCATGAAGCATTTATCAGAGAACAACTGGTTTCACAGGGACCATTTAGATTGGTCAACAATGAACATCTTCTAGCAGCAGGATCCACAGACACGGATAATTAGTTCTTAAATATTAAATACCTCAAGTCACTTTTGTCCATTATTGTTTCCTGCAGCATTTAAAGTGAATATATTTAAAAAAACCCAACAGCAACCATTTTACCTTTTTATTATCTAAAGTTTATATTTACGTGAAGCGTTGCTGCAGAAAAGCAGCATCCACCATCAAAGATCCTCACCACCCAGGCCATGCTCTTTTCTTGCTGCTGCCATCAGGTAGAAGGTACAGATGCCTCAGGACCTGCACCACCAAGTTCAGAAACAGTTACTACCCCACAACCATCAGGCTCTTGAATAAAAGGGGATAACTACACTCACTTAAGGACTCTTTTATCTTGTTAGTTCATGCTCATTATTAATTGCTATTTATTTATTATCTGCATTTGTACAGTTGGTGAGGTTTACAGTTTACAGATCCTGTTTACAGTGATACGCTGAGTATGCCTGCAGGAAAAGAATCTCAGGGTTGTATGTGGTGACACGTATGTACTCTGATAATAAATTTTACTTTGAGCGTTGAACAAAATTTATCTAAGCCTAGTGAGTGATTTAGTTAGTGTTCATTTTTCAATCACAGAACGGGGAAAACCAATTTGATCCAGAATACATTGGATTCATTAGTTTAGTGATCATTTGAAGGTGAAGGAAAACATTGTAAAATTAATGTGGACATTTCTGTGTGCTGTTCCCATTAGCACATAAGCACATCTGCTTCTGTTTCTTACGATACAACCATTGTGTGTGTTGCTTGTGTCTGGCTGCCCTAGGGATTGTTCCAGTAAGGGCAACAAACTTCTATGAGTACTGCATAGCAAATTATTAACAGCTGTGTACAACTGAGCTGAACCTTTCAGAAACAATACAGGTCTCAGTTCAGTGCCTGTTTCTTAGTGCAAACCCACCATAAAATCATTTCAATTATCTTTTTAGGAGAACTTCACAGTGTTTTGCAAAGGACATAAATGGGTAAATTACAGTGATGGTTGAACACAGCTAAACAAAAAAGGATGAAATCTATTGTCCAGCATCTTTTTTTATTTTAGTAATCCAATGTGTGGAAAGGATCATTCAACAAGTACAGTAGTCCATCAAAGAAAATGCTTCTTCGCGTAGTCTGTGACTGTAGACTTTGATATTACAGAGGATTACTTTGGCTACAAGCTATCATGATGCATTGGCCAAAGTTCATGAATGGTCTTTGCTCAGTTCCTTTTGAGAGCTCGTGAACACTGGAGTGGAAGGATAAAGTGTAACAAATGAATGTTATTCCACAGAAGTTTTAAGAAAATGCAGCTGTTGTCATGCCAACGAGTTTGAAAATGATGTGCTTTTTTTTAAAACAGGCAAAAGCAGTGTACAGTTGCAGTATGGGAAGGAACTTCTGTGTCTTTCTACTAGTATTGAATACTCTGTGTGCACCAAATGCTTCAGCGAGCATCTGGAACCCCCAGTTGGCCAAACATTTTAATTCTGATTCCCATTCCTGTTCTGACATATAAGTCCATGGCATCCTCTTTTACAAAGGCCACCTGGCCTCACTGATCACCTTCTAGCTATACTTCTTTCCCACCGCCCCCACCTTTTTATTCTATCCAATCCTCAAGAAAGGTCTCGGCCCGAAATGTTGTTTATTTATTCATTTCCTCCAGCATTTTGTGTGTGTTGCTTTGGATTTCTAGCATTTTCGGACTTTCTCATGTCTATGTTAAGTTGCTACTCTAGTTCTTCAGGGCAAGTAAATACATGCAAAGCTTTTGCTCTCCACTTTACCAAAAACTACCATGTAGGTGTTGAAAGCACTCACAGAAGAGATCCCATCGGTTCGCTGGGACTCCTGAGAATAAGGCCAAGCCTTAGCAGCCATCTTTTGTCAGTATGATACAATAGTGTGCTATGCTCACGTATTCCATAATGCCCAATCATCATAATTTCTTTGCCTCTGTTTCAGATTCTTGGATTGTGTTCATGTATTGTCTTCAGATAAGTAATTTATTTTCAAAACATTTTGCTGATGTACTTCTTTACAATTCACAGCATCAATACAGTCTAATCAACAAACACATATCATTCAGTTTGTACCTCCTGTACCTTATAAAGTAGCCACCAAGTGTATGTTTGTGGTCATCTGCTGTGTAGCCCATCCACTTCAAGGTTTGACATGTTGTGCATTCAGAGATGCTCTTCCATATAATGCTGTTGTTTCATGTGGTTATCTGAGCTAATGTCATCTTCCTGTCAGCTTGAACCAGTCTGCACATTCTTCTCTAATCTCTCTCATTAACAAGGTATTTTCACCCACAGAACTGCCACTCACCGGATTTTTTTTTGGAGCTTTTCACACCATTCTCTGTACGCTCTAGAGACTGGTATACGTGAAAGTGCCAGGAGTTCAGCAGTTTCTGAGATACTCAAGCCACCCAATCTGGCACCAACAATCATTCCACAGTCAAAGCCAACTTAGATCACGTTTCTTCCCAATTCTGTCATTTAGTCTGAACAACCAAACTTCTAAACGAGGAGCTCCCAACCTTTTATTTAGTATATGTCATGGACCCCTGCAATTAACCCTGGTCAAGACCAATACAGCATGCTTTTATGCACTGTGTTTCTGCCACATGATTGGCTAATTAGATATTTGCATTAACAAACAGGTGCACCTAATAAAGTGGTCGCTGTGTGTAGGTAAAGAAGCAATAGCCATTTGCTCTGTGGAAGATCCTGCTCTATCAGAGCATTGAAGTCATCCATACTGAAAGAAACCATATCGAACGGGACTGGATATTTGGATGACTGGTTAATAAATGCAGTTGAACAATTGGATTGGCTAGAGGTCATAACTTCTGAATCTAAACTGTTGGTAATTTCAGAAGGAAGAATTAATGACTGGTGAGAACTATTGGCTCACTGTCAGCATGATGAAGGGTCTGTCTACTTTGCCACTGTTAGACAAAGTTCTGCACTCACTGCTTCTACCCCACAGAAATGTAGCTGTGGAAAAGTAGCAACTGGGCACAGGCAGGAGCTACCCGAAAACTCATGCTTAAGGGCTTCACTGAATGTGAACTTTAATGAGATTGATGATTAGTGGTTCTGTTTCAGGTTCTCAAAGGACATGCAAATCTCATAAAAAATACAGTAGTCTCTGAAATGCTCATAAAATAGATCCCGGTACTTTGTGTGTGTTTTAGTTCACCTCTGAACTGAAGAAATAAAATCAGGTCTCAGACTTACAGTTACTTCTTTGACATTACCATTTATTATTTATTCAACGATTGTGCTATACTCAAACACGTTGAATCATTTTATAGATCTCATGATTCTCATAATATGCATTCGTCTGCATAGGAACAAAAGAAAGCATCAGCAAAATTCAGGAACAAGCTTAGAATGCACAGGAAATGCTTAGTTGATATTTGGGAGGCATTTTCTAGAATATTCTAAGATATCTCACTCTACTGCCATAAATAAATAAATAGGCATGCGTTAGTCTCGCGAGACCATGGATTTGTGCCTTGGAAGGTTTCCAGGGCACAGGCCTGGGCGAGGTTGTATGGAAGACCAGCAGTTGCCCATGCTGCAAGTCTTCCCTCTCCACGCCACCGATGTTGTCCAAGGGAAGGGCATTAGGACCCATACAGCTTGGCACCGGTGTTGTCGCAGAGCAATGTGTGGTTAAGTTCCTTGCTCAAGGACATACACGTTGCCTCAGCCAAGGCTCGAACTAGCGACCTTCAAATCACTAGATGAACGCCTTAGCCATTTGGCCATGTGCCTACTGCCATATTCTTGCTGAATGTATTTGTTTTAAGGAGACTTGGAGCTACTTTGGGATTTGAAAATGTTTCATTTCTAAATAATGCTGTGACATATTAATCAAGAATTTGATTAATTTGAATTAATTTGATGGAAGACACCAGCAGTATGGTGGAAGTTCCAGGTGTCAGGGTTCATGAAGTGTGTGAAGTTACCATTACTAGGGAGAAGGTTCTTGGGAAACTGAAAGGTTTGAAGGTAGATAAGTCACTAGGACCAGATGGAATGCACCCCAGGGTTCTGAAAGAGGTGTCTGAAGAGATTGTGGAAGCATTAGTAATGATATTTCAAGAATCACTAGAAGATTGGAAGATTGCAAATGTCACTCCACTCTTCAAGAAGGGAGAGAGGCAGAAGAAAGGAAACTATAGGCTAGTTACTCTGAACTCAGTGGTTGGAGTCAATTATTAAGGATGAGATCTCAGGGTACTTGGAGGCACATGATAAAATAGGCCATGGTTTCCTCAAGGGAAAATTTTGCCTGACAAATCTGTTGGAATTCTTTGAAGAAATAATAAGCGGGGAGACAGCTGATATTGTGTACTTGGATTTTCAGAAGGCTTTTGACAAGGTGCCATACATGAGGCTGATTAACAAGCTACAAGCCTTGGTATTACAGCAAAGATTCTAGAATGTATAAAGCAGTGGCTGACTGGCAGGACGCAAAGAGTGGGAATAAAGAGAGCCTTTTCTGGTTGGCTGCTAGTGACTAGTGGTATTCCACGGGAGTCTGTGTAGGAACCGATTCTTTTTACTTCATATGTCAATGATTTAGATGATGGAATTGATGGCTTAGTTGTAAATTGGCAGACAATATGAAGATGGGCAGAAGGGAAGGTAGTTTTGAGGAAGTAGAAAGGCTGCAGAAGGATTAGACAGATTAGGAGAATGGGCAAAGAAGTGACAGATGGAATATAGTGTCAGGAAGTGTACGGTCATGAACTTTGGTAGAAGAAATGAAAGGGGTGACTATTTTCTAGAAGGAGAGAAAATATAAAAATCTTTGGAGTCCTTTTTGAATCCATGGTGAGGAAGGCAAATGATAGAAAGGATGCACTGAAACTGGAAAGGGTTCAAAGGATGTTCATGAAAATGATTCCAGGATTAAACGGCTTACCAAATGAAAAGCATTTGGTGACTCTGGGCCTTTATTCACTGGAATTCAGAAGAATGGAGGGTGACCTCATTGAAACCTATAGAATAGTGAAAAGCCTTGATAGAGTGGATGTGGAGAGGATGTTTCCAATGGTGGGAGTGTCTAAGACCAGAGAACACAGCCTCAGAATAGAGGGCATCCTTTTAGAAAGGAGATGAAGAATAATTTCTTTAGCCAGAGAGTAGTGAATCGGAGGAATACATTGCCACAGGCAGCTGTGGAGGCCAAGTCTTTATGTATATTTAAGGCAGAGGTTGATAGATTCTTGATTGGTCAGGGCATGAAGGAATATGGGGTCAAGTAGGAGATTGGGGCTGAGAGAAAAATGAACCAGTCATGACGAAATGACGAGCAGACTCTATGGGCCAAATGGCCTCATTTTGCTCCTATATCTTATGGTCTTAACTAAAAATATTCTGTTTACACATCATAATCCAATCATTCTTTTGCAATCGACTATGTTGTTAGCTTGGACTTTTTATATTGCAGTTTTATTGGACCTCACATTAATAGATGTTATTGCTTAAACACTCTGACTCCTGTTACTCATTTGAAATACCTTTAAGTATTAATAGAAATGTCTAAGCTAAATGTAAAAATTTAGAACCCCTACTTTACTAAGAATTGACAGGGGTGAAAGTAATTTAAGTTTCTTATTGGTACAGTTGTATCAGTTAACATTGATGATTTAGTCCCTATATGACTTATTTATTTATTGATTAATTGATTCTGCTGGGCAACTTTTTCTAACCAATATTTCATCCTTTCACCTTTGAATGGGTACTGAACATGAGCTCATTATTGCTCTAGGACACTGCTTGAGGCACATATGTTTACAAAAACATATTTAAATTCGAGGTTTCATCAGGATGTGTGTGGCGCGTGGCCAAGTGGTTAAGGTGTTGGACTAGCGATCTGAAGGTCGTGAGTTCGAGCCCCAGCTGTGGTGGTGTGTTGTGTCCTTGAGCAAGGCATTTCTCTACACACTGCTCCAGTCCACCCAGCTGAAAATGGGTACCACCAAAATGCTGGGGGTTAACCTCGCGATAGACTGGCGTCCTATCCGGGCGGGAGTCTCGTACTCTCAGTCGCTTCACGCCATGGAATCCGGCATAAGCACCGGCCTGATGAGCCTATAAGGCTCAGGACAGACTTTAACTTTAACTTCATCAGGATGAGGCAATGCTGTTCCTATCAATGTTCAGCCACAAACTGATGCCGTAAAGGAGATCAATGTCTTAAGGCTCTTTTGTCCTTCACTTCAATCTTAATATATTCACAAGCTCTTCTTTCACCTCTACTCCCTTCCACACTTTCTAACGAATCATGAGGACAGAAATCGTTCTCTGCTACTCATGTTCTATCAACTCACCATAGATGGGCCGGACCAAAACACCATCATTGCAATAACGAGAAGTGTATTCTAATGGGATAACATGAAAATATTCTGTTAATAAGCATTTAAAATCAATGCAGTGCAGCAATGACATTGCGTCTTTGTTAGAGTTTTGAATGACACTTCAGTGCCCAAAAGTCATTGAACCTGGGAATAAACATGAGAGTTGCAGGCAATTGTTTTGGTTTCTTCCACTTAATTATTCAGCTCTCTGTTACTGGAGCAAGCCCAAAATCAACGGGCCACAAAACCCATACATGGCTTGTAACCTCAATTAGAAGATTCTGATAGAAAGTACTATCAGAATTCAAATTGATTCATTATGTTGAGGTGCAAGAACAATTCTATTTAACTAATTACTATCTAATATACTATTTCTTCTTTGTAATGTTCTTTCTTAATGTATTTATTTTACGTTTGATCTGAAAAATATAATTTGTCAGTTCAGTCCCTTTGTAGGTAGGTAGATCAGGAGAGACGCTTATGGCTTCTCCAGGAGGTACAATCCCATTGTGAGGGTGCACCGGGACAAAGGCTGGAATTAAGAACCTGAGGAGACCTGAACAGCGCAGGGAATCCAGGGTCTTAATCCCAGAAACTGGGAGCTCTTGGAAAGGCAGCCTGTTGGGTTTAACTGTACAATATTCGCTGCTTTCACCTCTCCCAGGACTTTGTGCTGCTGAATGCTATCTTTGACTATGCGAACACTGCTTATATTGAACACACCCCTCCCCTGGTGGCAAAGTTGACATGTTGGTCGAGGTTTCGCAGGACTCCTTGACACTATGATCTGAATGTGACATAGGTAATTTGTTTATTACTTATTGAGATACAGCGTGGAATAGGGTCTTCCAGTCCCTTGAGCCACACCGCCCGCAACCCCCAATTTAACCCTAGCCTAATCATGGGTCAATTTACAATGACCAATTAACCTACCAACTGGTACGTCTTTGGACTGCAGGATGAAACCAGAGCACCTAGAGGAAATTCACATGGTCACGGGGAGAATGTACAAAGTCCTTACAGGTGGCGATGGGTATTATAAACAGCTAGGACCCAATACAGATGCCTGTGGCACCAACATATCACAAACTCTCAAATGGAGAATGATCCATTCATTCCTTCTCTTTATTTACTCGTACTTTCTGTTATCTGATCCATTTGAACTGATGATCTATCTACCAGTTTTATATCGTGAATCAATTCCCTTACAATGCATGGGGTACGTGCTGCTTTGTATAGTGCAGAACTGGATAACACATAAAATAAGCATTGTTTTCATAATCCTTCAGTAGCGTATGTTTGTTTCCTCCTTTAAAGGTACCAAGTGTGACTACTGCTGCATAAATTCATGCGGATCAGTTCCAGGAATTCCCAGGTCCTGACTTCGCTATTTGTATAATGTTTGGAATTTGATAGCTGGGATCCCAAGAGCCACCCCTTGTGGAGGGTTTGAGTATGGTTACACTGTGTACCTGTCGACTGCGTACAGCTTTCATATTTGGTACTTCCCTAACTCCTAGAACTCCCAGAACTCCCCCAATCCTTCCCCTTCTTTCAAAGGTTGGGTCTATTGACTTGGTCTGGTCTGACCTCATGTTCAGTCATCTGATGACCAACATGTCACAGTTGTTCTGATGTTGGATCCCAATTGACTCAAGAATGCAGTTTGGATCCTAGTATGTCCAGTATTTTACATTCTAGAGGAAGTTTGCCTTTAATGCAGCAGCCAGAAGTTCCAAAACCCGAGTTAAGTTACAACTCCCAAAAATGAAAGAGACCTGCACAAGCAGAGTCCCAGCCAAAGGGTTTCAGCTACTTTCCTGGCTGCATGATAGGATTTTGCTGTGAGTGTTTATAAAGCGTCATTATATGAATTAATAAAAGTTTCAAAAAATCTTCAGTATTTTCAATTCAGGTGAGCACAATGTCACACCCAGCCACTAAAATTTGACACTATAGAATAGAGTTTAATTAAATTATATCAAAATGCGTTCTCCATTTTAAATTTCTGACCAAAAGATACAACTCCAGAGATAATGTATGCTCATGGCTTCTGCAGCAAGCATACAATTTTTAGAATTAGTGAAAGGACAGAGTTGACTACTTTTTATTGACAGCATCACAATGAGTCACTTTCACAGCATTTCTTGTTCTTCCTGATTACAACAATAACCCCTCTGATCTCTCACATGCTCACTGTTGTGGAAAATTCCATTTTTCTACCTAAGTAAGCACGGGGAGGGGCAAGAATGCAACAGTAATGAGAGAATCTGTAATAACAAGAGGAAAACATCAACTGACATGACAGGGAAAATTTTGCCAGCTTGTTTTGAGAGAAATTCTCCAAAGACAGGCAGAGAACAATTAAAACTCTCCAAATATGTCAATGATTGTATTTATTGT
This sequence comes from Mobula hypostoma, assembly GCF_963921235.1. Lineage (NCBI taxonomy): Eukaryota > Metazoa > Chordata > Chondrichthyes > Myliobatiformes > Myliobatidae > Mobula > Mobula hypostoma. The sequence continues at coordinate 33,466,825 of NC_086118.1, read as the reverse complement.
GCAGTTAAAAATAAAACCAAACTGAGATGTTGAAATTTGATTTTTGAATGACAGATTTTACTGAAGTCAAATGCTTCTTCGTCAGGAGCCTAACTAGGCCCTCAAGAGACCATGGAACAACTCTGTATCATACTGATTAACCAAGCTGATCGGACGATTGTCTAGAATCCCTTTCTCTTGATTGAACTACCTCGAGAGCTTGACCAAAACATTTCAACAATTCATTCATTTCCTGTCATTCTATAACATGATTATGTAAGCACCACTAAGAAGATAATAGGATATTTCTGATTTGTATGCTCTTAGTTTGAACTGAAGGGAAAGTGCTGACAATTGATGGATTCAATGATTTTACATAAATTACTGAACGACTTTTTCCTAAGGCGAAAATGGCTAATACGGAGGTGCACTATTTTAAGGTGATTGGAGGAAAGTTATAGTTGTGAAATCAGAAGTAAGTTTTTTTTTTACAGAGAGGGAGGTGGATGCATGGAATACCCTGCCAGGGGTGATGGTGGGGGCAGGTACATTAGGATCATTTAATAAGTTGAATGATCTTGTTGCAATATTACAGATGGCCAGGTATGATGTTGTGGCCATCACTGAATCGTGGCTGAAGGATGGTTGTAGTTGGGAAGTGAATGTCTAAGGTTACACAATATATCAGAGGGATAGGAAGGTAGGCAGAGGGCATGGTGTGGCTCTACTGGTAAAGAATGGCATCAAATCAATGGAAAGGTGTGACATAGGATCGGAAGATGTTGAATCCTTGTGGGTTGAGTTAAGAAACTGCAAGGGTAAAAGGATGTTGATGGCAGTTATATACAGGCCTCCCCAAAATGGCTGGGAGGTGAACCACAGATTGCAACAAGAAATAGAAAAGGTGAGTCGAAAGGGCAATGTTATGGTAGTCATGGGAAATTTTAACATGCAGGTCGATTGGGAAATCAGGTTGGTAATGGACCTCAAGAGAATGAGTTTGTTGAATGCCTAAGAGATGGCTCTTTAGAGCAGTTTGTCATAGAGCCTACTAGGGGATCAACTTTACTGGATTGGGTGTTATAGAATAGTACAGCACAGTACAGGCCCTTCAGCCCACAATGTTGTGCCGACCCTCAAACCCCGCCTCCCATATAAGCCCCCACCTTAAATTCCTCCATATACCTGTCTAGTTGTCTCTTAAAATTCACTAGTGTATCTGCCTCTATCAGTGACTCTGGCAGTGCATTCCATGCACCAACCACTCTCTGAGTAAAAAACCTTCCTCTAATATCCCCCTTGAACTTCCCACCCCTTACCTTAACGCCATGTCCTCTTGTATTGAGCAGTGGTGCCCTGGGGAAGAGGCACTGACTATCCACTCTATCTATTCCTCTTAATATCTTGTACACCTCTATCATGTCTCCTCTCATCCTTCTTCTCTCCAAAGGGTAAAGCCCTAGCTCCCTTAATCTCTGATCATAATGCATACTCTCTAAACCAGGCAGCATTCTGGTAAATCTCCTCTGTACCCTTTCCAATGCTTCCACATCCTTCCTACAGTGAAGCGACCAGAACTGGACACAGTACTCCAAGTGTGGCCTAACCAGAGTTTTACAGAGCTGCATCATTACATCGCGACTCTTAAACTCTCTCCCTCGACTTATGAAAGCTAACACCCCATAAGCTTTCTTAACTACCCTATCCACCTGTGAGGCAACTTTCAGGGATCTGTGGACATGTACCCCCAGATCTCTCTGCTCCTCCACACTACCAAGTATCCTGCCATTTACTTTGTACTCTGCCTTGGAGTTTGTCCTTCCAAAGTGTACCACCTCACACTTCTCCGGGTTGAGCTCCATCTGCCACTTCTCAGCCCAATTCTGCATCCTATCAATGTCTCTCTGCAATCTTCAAAAATCCTCTACACTATCTACAACACCACCAACCTTTGTGTCATCTGCAAACTTGCCAACCCACTCTTCTACCCCGACATCCAGGTCGTTAATAAAAATCACAAAAAGTAGAGGTCCCAGAACAGATCCTTGTGGGACACCACTAGTCACAATCCTCCGATCTGAATGTACTCCCTCCACCATGACCCTCTGCCTTCTGCAGGCAAGCCAATTCTGAATCCACCTGGCCGAACTTCCCTGGATCCCATGCATTCTGACTTTCTGAATAAGCCTACCATGTGGAACCTTGTCAAATGCCTTACTAAAATCCATATAGATCACATCCACTGCACTACCCTCACCTACATGCCTGGTCAGCTCCTCAAAGAAATCTATCAGGCTTGTTAGACACGATCTGCCCTTCATAAAGCCATGCTGACTGTCCCTGATCAGACCATGATTCTCTAAATGCCCAGAGATCCTATCTCTAAGAATCTTTTCCAACAGCTTTCCCACCACAGACGTAAGGCTCACTGGTCTATAATTACCCGGACTATCCCTACTACCTTTTTTGAACAAGGGGACAACATTCACCTCCTTCCAATCCTCCAGTACCATTCCCGTCGACAACAAGGACAGAAAGATCCCAGCCAGAGGCTCAGCAATCTCTTCCCTCGCCTCGTGGAGCAGTCTGGGGAATATTCTGTCAGGCCCCGGAGACTTATCCGTCCTAACGTATTTTAACAACTCCAACACCTCCTCTCCCTTAATATCAACATGCTCCAGAACATCAACCTCACTCATATTGTCCTCACAATTATCAAGTTCCCTCTGATTGGTGAATACTGAAGAGAAGTATTCACTGAGGACCTCGCTCACTTCTACAGCCTCCAGGCACATCTTCCCACCTTTATCTCTAATCAGTCCTACCTTCACTCCTGTCATCCTTTTTTTCTTCACATAATTGAAGAATGCCTTGGGGTTTTCCTTTACCCTACTCGCCAAGGCCTTCTCATGCCCCCTTCTTGCTCTTCTCAGCCCCTTCTTAAGCTCCTTTCTTGCTTCCCTATATTCCTCAATAGACCCATCTGATCCTTGCTTCCTCAACCTCATGTATGCTGCCTTCTTCCACCTGACTAGATTTTCCACCTCACTTGTCACCCATGGTTCCGTCACCCTACCATTCTTTATGTTCTTCACTGGGACAAGTTTATCCCTAACATCCTGCAAGAGATCTCTAAACATCGACCACATGTCCATAGTAAATTTCCCTGCAAAAACATCATACCAATTCACACGCACAAGTTCTAGCCTTATAGCCTCATAATTTGCCCTTCCCCAATTAAAAATTTTCCTGTCCTCTCTGATTCTATCCTTTTCCATGATAACGCTAAAGGCCAGGGAGCGGTGGTCACTGTCCCCCAGATGCTCACCACTGAGAGATCTGGGACCTGACCCGGTTCATTACCAAGTACTAGATCTAGTGTGGCATTCCCCCTAGTCGGTCTGTCCACATACTGTGACAGGAGTCCGTCCTGGACACATCTAACAAACTCTGCACCATCTAAACGCTTGGAACTAGTCAGGTGCCAATCAATATTAGGGAAGTTAAAGTCACCCATGATAACAACCCTGTTATTTTTGCCCCTTTCCAAAATCTGCTTCCGAATCTGCTCCTCTGTATCTCTGCTGCTACCAGGGGGCCTATAGAATACCCCCAGTAGAGTAACTGCTCCCTTCCTGTTCCTGACTTCCACCCATACTGACTCAAAAGAGGATCCTGTAGCTGGAATAGTATCCCTGACTAGTAATGCCACCCCTCCTCCCCTTTTTCTGCCCTCTCTATCCCTTTTAAAGCACTGAAATCCAGGAATATTGAGAATCCATTCCAGCCCTGGTGCCAGCCAAGTCTCTATAATGTAATGAACTGGAGGTGATTAGGGAGCTTAAAGTAAAAGAACCCTTAGGAACCAGTGATCGCAATATGATTGAGTTCAACTTGAAATTTGATAGGGAGAAAGTGAAGTCTGGTGTAGTAGTATTTCAGTGGAGTAAGGGAAATTACAGTGGTATGAGAGGGGAATTGGCCAAAATAAATTGGAAGGAGCTGCTGGCAGGGATGTCAGCAGAGTGGCAATGGTGTGCGTTTCTGGGAAAAATGAGGAAGATGCAGGACATGTGTATTCCAAAAATGAAGAAATACTCAAATGGTAAAATAGTACAACCGTGGCTAACAAGGGAAGTCAAAGCTATTGTAAGAGCAAAAGAAAGGGCATTCAACAAAGCAAAAATTAGTCGGAAGATAGAGGACTGGGAAGTTTTTAAAAACCTACAAAAAACAACTAAAAAAACATTAGAATGGAAAAAATGAAATATGAAAGTAAGCTAGCAAATAGTATCAAAGTGGATAGTAAAAGTTTTTCAAAGTATGTTAAAAATAAAAGAGAAATGAGAGTGGATATAGGACCACTGGAAAATGAGGAAGGACAATAATAACGGGGGACAAGGAAATGGCTGATGAACTAAATGAGTATTTTGCATCAGTCTTCACTGTGGAAGACAGTAGCAGTATGCTTGATGTTGTAGTGTGTGAAGGAAGAGAAGTGGATGCCGCTGCTGTTACAAGAGAGAAGATGCTCAAAAAGCTGAAAGACCTAATGGTACATAAGTCACCCAGACCATAGGAACTGCACCCTAAGGTTCTGAAAGAGGTAGCATTAAAGATTGTGGTGGCATTCGAAATGATCTTTCAAAAATCATTGGACTCTGGCCTGGTGCCAGAGGACTGGAAAATTGCAAATATTACTCTACTCTTTAAGAACGGAGGAAGGCAGCAGAAAGGAGATTATAGACCAGTTAGCCTGACCTCACTGGTTGGGAAAATATTGGATTCAATTATTAAGGATGAGGTGATGGAGTATTTGGTGACACAGAACAAGAAAGCACAAAGTCAGTGTAGTTTTCTTCAGGGAAAATCCTGCCTGACAGACCTATTGGAATTCTTTGAGGAGATTACAAGTAGAATAGATAAAGGGGCTGCAGTGGATGTTGCATACTTGGACTTTCAAAAGGCCTTTGACAAGGTGCCACACATGAGGCTACTTACTAAGTTAAGAGCCCATGGTATTACAGGAAAGTTGCTAACATGGTTAGAGCATTGGCTGATTGGTTAGGAGGCAGCAAGTAGGAATAAAAGGATCTTTTTCTGGTTGGCTGCCAGTGACTAGCGGTGTTCTGCAGGGTTCGGTGTTGGGACCACTCCTTTTTATGCTGTTTATAAATGATTTAGATGATGAAATAGATGGCTTTGTTGCCGAGTTCGCAGATGATACGAAGATTGGTGAAGGGGCAGGTAGTGTTGAGGAATCAAGTAGGATGAAGGACACAGACAGATTAGGAGAACGGGTAAGAAAGTGGCAAATGAAATACAATGTTGGAAAATGCATGGTCATGCACTTTGGTAGTAAAAATAAATGTGCAGACTATTTTCTACACGGGGAGAAAATCCAGGAATCTGAGATGCAGAGGGACTTGATTTACTTGTAGGTTGAGTCAGTGGTGAGGAAGGCAAATGCAATGTTAGCATTCATTTCAAGAGGTCTAGAATGCAAGAAGAAGGATATGATGCTGAAGCTTTATAAGGCACTGGTGAGGCCTCACTTTGAGTACTGTGAACAGTTTTGGGCCCCTCATCTTAGAAAAGATGTGCAGGCATTGGAGAGGGTCTAGAGGAGGTTAACAAGGATGATTCCAGGAATGAAAGGGTTATCATAAGAGGAACGTTTGATGGCTTAGGGTCTATACTTACTGGAATTCAGAAGGAAGAAGAGGGATCTCATTGCAACCTTTCGAATGTTGAGAGGCCTAGACAGAGTAGATGTGGAAAGGATGTTTCCCATGGTGGGAGAGTCTAGGACAAAAGGGCATAGCCTCAGGATAGAGGGGCGCCCTTTCAAAACAGAGATGCGGAGAAATTTCTTTAGCCAAAGGGTGGCGAATTTGTGGAATTTGTTGCCACATACAGCTGTGGAGGCCAGGTCACTGGTTGTGAGTTTGAGATTGTTAGGTTTTTGATTGGACATCACATCAAAGGTTGTGGGGAGAAGGCCGGGAACTGGGGTTGAGGAGGAGATAGAAGAAAAGGATCAGCCATGATTGAATGGCGGAGCAGAATCAATGGGCCAGATTGCCTAAGTCTGCTCCTATGTCTTGTGGTCTTATGGTCTTTAACAGACTTTTAGATAGGTACATAGACGACAGAAAACTGGAGGGCTCTGATTGATTGATCTTAGAGTAGTTTAAAAGGTTGGCACAACATTGTGGGCCGAAGGGCCTGTATTGTGCTGTAGTGTTCTATGTTCTACTGGCTATTTCTCAAACAGAAAGGAAGCAGGTAATAAGGGTATAATTTAATCCTTACAGAAGAAGGAAACAAAGGGATATACATACAAAATGAATGCAAGCTGTTTATACTCACATAATATGCATAATTGGAAAAGGTTGGCCATAATTGGGATGGGCTTTCTCAATCCAGGGCTCTCTGCACAATAAAGGTGCTCTTGCAAACCTGCGCGAAACTAAGTTCCAGGTTTTTAACCTCACTTTCAGCCACCTGGTGACCAGTATGTCACGATTACTCTGATGCTGGCTCCCAAATGACTCTGGACTGCTGTTTGGGTCCTGATATATCCAGTATTCCACCTTCTAGAGCAGGGGTTCCAAACCTTTTTTTATCCCATGGACCCCTACATTATTTGAGGGGTCTGTGGACCCAGGGCTAGAACCCCGTTCCAGAGGAAGCTTGCCTTTTATGTAGCAGGAGAAGTTACAATCCTCCCAAAAATGGCAGAGACCCACATAAGCTGAGTCCCAACTACGTCCTGAGAGTTTCAGCTACTTTCCTGACTGCATCATGGGAGTCTGGCTCCACTGTTTATGAAACATAATTATACAAATACAGTATATGTAGAGAAGTATATATGTACACATTGATATCAGGAATTTGGTCACCTGGAGGGAATCATGAGGTTAAAGTGCTACCAGCTGCCCTACCCCTCGCTCATGGATGGCGTGTCTTTGGGACATATTTCAGTAGAACTCATGGTGAGTTGGTTGGGTGTATTCTGAAGATAGAAGCCCTGAAACAATGGCGCACCAGTGACAGGGTGTTGGATGCTGAGAGGAATTTCAACTAAATGGTTTGACATGGCTTTGCTAGTGGTGAGGATCATGCTGGCTGTTGTACCATCCATACCAGTGGGGAAACAAACACAGAAGCGTAGAATATTTCAGCATAGTTACAGGCTCTTTTGCCCACAGTGTTTTGCCAATCTTTTAGCCTACTCTAAGATCAATCTAACCCTTCCTTCCCACATAGCCCTCTACTTTTCTATCATCCATGTGCAGAAGAGACTCTTAAATGCCCCTAGTGAATCTGCCTCTACTACCTCCCCCCTCAGAGTATTCCATGCGTCCATCACTATGTGTAAAAAAATTACCTCTGACATTCCCCCTATACAATCACCTTAAATTTATGCCCCCTTCTGTTAGTCATTTCTGCCCTGGGAAAAAGTCTATGGCTGTCCCTTCAATCTACAGCATGCCTCTAATCATCTTGTGCACCTCTATCAAGTCACCTTTATCTAGTCACTTCTTATCCTCTTTCATCCACGTGCTTCTCTGGCTTTGGGAAATCTGCACAATGATCTCTTTTTCAATTGCTGACCATCATGGCATTAGTGTGTCTGATCCAGCTCAGATTCTAGCAACCCCTCCTGTTCCGCCAACCCATACTTGCTCCCAAATCCTTGCCTATGTCTTCCCCTGCTACCTGGATATTGATGGTCAGCAAACTTATTCCATTGAATATCAAGAAAGATTATTTCCCTCTATAATTATTATTATCCTGCAGTTAACTAGTGTCTAGGACTTGCTACAAGCTGGCATGAACTCATTTTCTAAGAATCTTCTTTTGCAAAAAACAGCTGAAGCTGTTTATGAATACAATGACTACATTAAATGTATTCAAGGTGAGATAGATTTTGTTCTCAAGGCTAGAAGAATCATGGGACATAGCAGTATGCCGGAAGACTAAATTTAGATGATCCACTATGCTCCTATTGAAGGGGAAAGAAGTTTTCAGGAGTTTTCCTGATTCTATTTTCTGTTTCTGTGAATGAATATTTCTGAAGAATGAATTAATAGTTATGTCTCTAGTCATGTTTAATAAATAGTAACTGTTTCACTGTATAGTCAAACTAAGATGGATAACAGCAACGTATGCTCAGTGGCCACTTTATTATGTACCTGCGACATCTAATAAAGTGACCATAAGTGTAGATTTGTGGTCCTCTGTTGCTGTAGCCCATCCACTTCAAGGTTTAATGTGTTGTGTGCTCAGAGATACTCTTCTGCACACCACTGTTGTAATGCATGGTTATTTGAGTCGCTATCGCCTTCCTGACCAGTCTGACCATTCTCCTCTGATCTCTCTCATTAACAAGACTTTGTTTTTGCCTACAGAACTACCACTCACTGGATATTTTGGGGGTTTTTTTTGTACCATTCTCTGTAAACTCTGTTGTGAGTGAAATTCCTAGGAGTTCAGCAGTTTCAGAGATATTACCCAGTCTGATGCCAAAAATCATTCCACGGTCCAAGTCACTTCGATCACATTTCTTCCACACTCTGCTGCTTGGTGTGAACAAGAACTAGCCATGTCTGCTAGACTTTATGCATTGAGTTGCTGCCACGTGATTGGCTGATTAGATATTTGGATTAATGAGCAGGTATACAGGTGCACGTACTCAAGAGGCCACTGACTGTATGCAGTGTAGCCAACAAAACCCATTTGATCCTGCAGGCCGTGAGTTCCACTTTAGCTGCAGAAGGGGAGCCCTGTACTTGCTGGTGCTCTCTTCTGAGATCCGCTTCAGTCATCGAGTGAGCGCCAAAGCTCCGGAGTGTGAGAAATACTCCTGGAAGAGATCTTGCCCTTCTCAGATTTGATGCAATTACTATCCGGCCAGTGACTGACCTGAGGACTCCGCTGCAGATTTTGCATCAGTTTTGCACCTTGAATTGCTCCTCCATGAAATAGCTGTACAGCTCTACTCGTGCACTCACTGAATTGACATGCACGGATCTTTCAGTGACTAAGATAGTTGTTTATGCTGTTGTGTTTGCCAGCTGTATGCACAAGGGAAGTCTCAGACTGTCAAGAGCATGGAATGAAAACCCTAGTCTTTAAGCTGGCTTAATTTCAAAGAAATATCAAACATTTATAGTGGTTCAATTTGAGACTTCTGTTTTGCCATCCCTAAACAGCAATAGGGAATTTATCTGTACAGAATATCAGCAGCTTGAAGTAATGTAATTACAAAACAACAAAAGACAGCTGCACTTGAACAGAATTTGCCTGCAGCATTTTATTTCAGTCCTTATTATTTCCATTTGTTAATTTTTTTTTAGGATTTAAAAGATGAACTTGTTTCAAATAAGGTCAAATGAGATTAGTGGCCGCTAAATAGTTTACGCTACATGACAAATGTTTGTGGTGATGCTAAAGTGGACTGAGAGTAGAATTAGGTTTGAAATGCTTTAATCCTGGGCTAGAAGTTTGTGAACCTTACACAACACAGAGGCGATCACAACAGTAGTGATCTTCTAGTTTAAGATAGCGCTACTTGCTGGTTTAAGTGACGACTTCCTGATAGCCAATGAAACAAAAAAAGTGACTAAATACTTCTTTATTCACACTTTTTCTGGTAAGCAATTCGTGCAGACCGTGGCCTGTGATCCCCTTGTTGGAGTCGAGCTGAATCATTTAGCCTCTTTGTGATGTGGCTGGAGTCTCGTTGGGGTATGATGGTTGCAGCATGTCTGGGTTGGAGTCGCTGGAGCGGATCTGGAGGCAATTTGATGCAGCGGAGCTGAGGCAAGATGAGGAACGGTCCAAGATTTGATTGACTTAAGAGCCGAGCCGAATTGGAAAGTGGGTACAAGCCGTATCAAGGTGGCAGAGACTGAGCCTGTGGGAGAAGGAACGACTCAAGGTTTGAATGATTTAAGTGCCCGGCCAGATTGAAATGGCTGGGGTGTTGGGATCGATGGCGAGAAATAGGCTTGCTGCTCCTTGGGGTTTGCCTGACTCTGTGCTGGACCCAGACTGTGGCTTGCAACTACGGGACTTCTGGATCATCTGCAGTGATACCTGGTGTTGTGAACCTCAGTTCTGAATGCTGTTCGCTTGCTTTTATTGTTTGTGCAATTTGTTATTTTTCTATCTCTCTGCACACTGGGTGCTTGGACAGTGTTCTTTTGTTTTTAATGGGTTCTATTGGGGTTTGTTGTTTCGCGGCTGCCTGTAAGGAGACAAATCTCAAGGTTACATACATACAGTCATGGAAACACTAACTAAGTAAACCAGAGTGACTTGGCGTTTTGTTTTAAGAATTTATTAATGTGATATCACGGAGAGTCTGCAGCAGTCTCCACCGCCACCAGAACTCTGATTTTTAGCTTATACTGAGCTCATATCTGTACAGCAAGACAAACAACTTCACATAACTTTGTTTGGCATCCCACAGTCAGTACCTGATCAATCGTTTAAAAGACATGTCAATTATCTCTCGGCGTGAGTCTAACAGTTCTTTCTGCTTCCTGTTATCAAGACTCATAATTTACCCCCTGAGACATCCTCCCTCCTGGAGCCAGGGGCCTAATATCTTATTTATTGGAGCTCCTGGTACTGTGCTTATCGTCCAAGGTTATTCTCAACACGCATCAGCAGTCTTAAGCCTAGCTCTCCAGAATGGTCAAGTGTCCCATCTTCCACTAGTTTTAACCATTTCTGCCACACATACTTTGACAATAAAATGTACTTTGAACCTTGAACACGATTGCAAGTTTGAACATTACACAACACACACTCAGTGGCCACTTTATTAGGTACACCTGTACGCCCACGCATTAATGCAGATATCTAAGCAGCCAATCATGTGACAGCAACTCAATGTATCAAAGTATGCAGACCTGGTCAAGGGGTTCAGTTGTTATTCAGACCAAACATCATATTGGGAATGAAATGTGATCTCAGTGACTTTGACCATGGAATGAGTCCACAAGATCCACAGAGAAGATCTCGGGCCAGCCATTAGCCTAATAGTTTGAGTATCGCAGGAGCTACTGACCACGTGGAATTTTCAAGCACAACATTCTCTAGAGTTTATAGAGAATGATGCAAAAATTAAAAAAAAATAATCCACTGAGTGGCAGTTCTGTGGGCAAAAAATGCATATTAATGAGAGAGGTCAGAGGCGAATGGTTAGACTGGTTCAAACTGACAGGAAAGTGACAGTAATTCAAGTAACCATGTGTTACAACAGTGGTGTGCAGAGGAGCATGTGAATGCACTTGAAGTGAATGGGCTACAGCGGCAGACAGCCACAAATTTACACTCAGTGGCAACTTTATAGGGGACAGGAGGTACCTAATAAAGTGGCCACTGAATGATCATAACATATTTACAAGTTGTTGGCTGCTTCGTGAATGCAAAGAATTTTGCAAATGGAGAATAATGCTTGACCCTGTACTATTTAGTCCAGACTACTAAGGATCAATTTCTACAAAAGGATTTTAATCCAAAAGGTAGACTTTTTTTTGTATTATTTATATACACACACACACACACACACACACTAAAGCATTATATTCAGCAGAGTATTCTGCAAATATCTCACTCCATACCAATATTTGTACATTGGTTACACTGGACAACAAATTTTTTCAAAAGTGTTGCTTCCTCAGAATTTTTTTTTTGTTTTTGATAGACTGCTTGAAGATGAACACAAATATAATTTCAGATTACTTGTATCACGTAGGAATTTGGAGAAACAACAACTTAACTTTTGTTGAATATAATGTGTTTAATTGCATAATGGTGCTGATGCTTTACAATAGTTCAACTAAGTTAAAAATATTTTGCTGATGATTTTCATTTGTACTCAGTGTCTAAGGCTTCTCGCTTAAGTGTCCAACAATAATTCGCCAGCATTGATGGACTCCAGTTGCCCTCATATCTTTTCTCCATGATTGCAATGTCCTGGTAAAACCTTTCACCACACTCGTCACTAACAGCACCAAGATTTGCAGGGAAGAAGTCTAAGTGGGAATGCAGAAAATAATCTTTAGTGACATGTTGCATTTCATGGTTTTATATGCTTGAAGCATGCTTTCAACCTGTTGCATGTAGATTGGTGCTCTGTAGATGCCGTGAAAAATTTCAACAACTTCCTTGAATGCCTTCCACGTGATTTTCTCCAGTCCCACCAGAAATTCTTCAAGTTGCCTGTCATTGATGACGTGTTTGATTTGTGGACCAACAAAAATTCTTTCCTTAATCTTGGCATCAGTTATTCTGGGAAGCATCTGTCTCAAATATTAAAATCCTTCATAGAAATTTTTGTGCCTGGTGATAGAAAATTCCATCCTTCCAGTCCTGAACACAATAATTATTACTAAAACCTGTCCTGCCATGTGGCAGCCGTGCTGCCTAAGCATGCCCAAGCACGCCTGGACAAGATAGGAAACTTTACAGCTTACATTGTAGGCAACATTTTAATTGACTTGCATTATGAATTGAAATAATAAACATGTTTATTTAAAAATGGTGTGTGATAGGGAAATTTCATGGTGATTTTCATGATCAGTAGCCCAAAATTCATAAAATACACCTAAAGGTATTCAGGAAGCAAAATCTTTGTTTCCAGTTATATATGTTTGAAGCATGCTTTCAACCAGCTGCATGCAGTTTGATGCTTTGTAGATGCCGAGAAAAATTTCAACAACTCCCTTGAATGCCTTCCATGTGATTTTCTTCGGTCCCACTAGAAATTCTTCACATTGCCTGTCATTGATGACCTGTGATAACTTTAGTGAAGTTAGAAGTCAAGAAAAGTTTATGACATGGTTAGAATTGTGTGTACTGACACATGGCCTGGACATTGGTTGCAGTGTCACACTACCAAGGCTGAACAGAGGTTGGCTCAGAATAGGGGCACCCCCAGAATGGGTATCTGGCCTTCTGAGCGGGGAAGAGGATTTGCAATAAATGCCAGTCACATATGTTGTCCTGAGGTATGCCCAAGACTTTTATTTTTCAGAAAAGTATAAAACAAAAGAGGAAGATCATCAATTTGTCACATTCCATGCTAAATCTATATGTAACTTTCCTGTTAAATTCAAGGAACAAAGGGCTTTTAATTTTAGTTTATCAGATTGAAGAACTTAGCTGCAAACTGCAAAAAACTCTTTCAGTTTTTGGTGACCAGCATCAGCCTCAGGTGCATTCAAGTTAGATGTAGGAGAGTACAGCTTCCTTCACATGGGAGGATTCAATAACGAGTTGCAGCTGGAAGAGTGATCCTTTGAGTGTTAAATTTTCTTTGCCTGCTTCCTGTTACTAAATAGCTCATTATATAATTACCTTGTTAGTGCTCAGGATGACTTTCCAGGATCAAGAACACTCATGAAGTCTGTGATAGAAGGGGACATTGATGCATTATATACAGAGAAATGTCATGCCAGGGAGTTGGCCCACTCCTGCCTGTGCTGTGGGCTGCTGCATTGAGAATCTGGGTGTTATGAAATGCTACATGTGGGGAAGCAATCTCAGGGGTTGTCTTGGGTAGGTGGGGGAATGTGGTGTGGCCAATCAGTGATGAGGGAATGTGGTGTGGCCAATCAGTGATGGGGGAATGTGGTGTGGCCAATCAGTGGTGGGGGAATGTGGTGTGGCCAATCAGTGATGAGAAGTGGGGGCTTCAGCGTTGTGCATTGGCAGGGACAGTGAGTGTGGGCTTTGTTGGCAACCAGTAGCATCCGTTCCATGCTGCTCACATCCAATGGTTTCTCTCATCAACCACTGTTTGATGTGACAGAAATCCCAGCTATTTTCCCAGCTTGGATATTTCTCTAGAGTTACAAATGGAGTTTGTGACAGTGGTAAAGGGGTGAATACTGAGCACATAGTCTCGAAAAGCTGCTGGTAAGCTTGTTGCCCTAAAGAGATCTCTGGGCTTGGGAACGACCATAGGATCAGTCCCTCATCACATAGCCAAATAAGTGCCAATGCCCAGCAATCACGCACATTCACCCATCAGCCAGTACAACACCTAGCTTCACATCAAAGCACTGAATGGCTACACCACTCGCCTTTGCTCAGCTAACACAAGCAATCTCTCCACATCAAGCTGGAGCACAAACCAGTCTTAGATGTGTGCCAGGGACTTATGTCAGTTCATGCTGCACAGGGAATGGTAGGTTCCTGGAACATACTGCAAGGAGAGATGGTGAAAACAGGTACCATAGCAACATTTAAAAGACATTTAGATAGACATAGAATCACATAGGGAATAGAGGCAAATGCACCAAGGAATTGGTTAGATAAGAACCATAGATATGGGGGCTGAAGGGCCTCTACCTATTCCGTACTGTTCTATCTTCTATGTTTAATAGTTACACAATTATTTGAGCCTGCTATGTCTTTTTTATCCAAGAGAAGCATGATATTTTGGAGATACGGTGTAATGACAGATTTATGACCATCGATTATAAAAATGAATACAAATGGTGCCAGTCATAATTTCCAGCCCTTTTTTGTCAGTGGTGGGTGGTATAACGGTTATCAACCAGAATCTGTATGAAGTTGATGCATGCTGTCTCTTAAAGGCTATTAATTGTGATGTTATATTGTTAGATGAATGAATTAATAATAATCTATTAATTATAAGGAAATAACAGTGTATTCAGTCTATATGGATTAAACACTGCAATACTATAATGAATATATGTGAGTACAGAGTATCATTGCTATTGTTTTACAATTACAGATGTTATTACATTTACAAATATTGTTTATTAATGCAACCTTTGGATAAGAGGTCTAATGTAACTGGGGGTTCTTGCTCCTACTGAAGAAGAAGAAGAAGAAGAAGGCCCTTAACTGTGAGTGGAGTCATCGGGACGCTGTCATGACGGTGTTTTTTTGGCAGGCTTTCTTATTTTTACGAGGCCAAATTGCCAGCTCGACGCTCAACCCAGCATGGATGGAAAGCGTGCAAGGAAGCCGGCTGGATTCGAACTCGGGAGCCTTCACTCCGAAGTCTGGCACTGATGCCACTACGCCACCAGCCGGCCACTGTTAGAGAAGGACACATAAACATTTACTTAGCATGACACCTATCCAGTGAAAACGGTAAGAAATTGGGCCTGCTAATACTCTGACCTGTTACCTCTTCTCACCTGCCTATTACTTCCCCTGGGTCCCCTCCTCTTTCCCTTTCTTCTCTGGTCCACTCTCCTTTCCTAGCAGATTCCTTCTTCTCCAGCACTTGACCTTTCTCATTCACCTGGCTTCAGCTATGACCTTCCAGCTAGTCTCCTGCCCCCCCCCCACCTGTTTATTCTGGCACCTTCTCTCTTCCTTCTCAGTCCTGAAGAAGGGTCTTGGCCTGAATTGTCGACTATCTATTCATTTCCATAGATTCCTCCTGGCTTGCTGAGTTCCTCCAGCATTGTGTGTGTGCTGCTTTGGATTTCCAGCATCTACAGACCTCCTCATGCTTATGGCCTGCTAATACCTGTTTTTAGAATACTATGAGTCCCCTATCCGCTTGAAGGCAGTAATTGTGGAGACCATGTTCACTTGTGAGAGAACTGAATGGCTGCCACATTGAGTGCAGCAAATAGCTCATAGCATAATCAAAACAAGATGCACAAGCAATCCAAGGACCTCTTAGCCTCTAAGATTGACCTCCCAGGATCAGCTTCCCTTGTAATTTGCCTTTCTGTACTCACCAGGTCATACCCTCTCTAGCTTTCCCCTGCAATGTTCTCTAATTTTTCTACTACCTATATGCCAGAAGGTGGTGGACTCTCAGCTTGGGAATATATTCAGGGCTATGGCTAATAGATTTTTGGAAGTCAATGAAATCCAGGACTGCATGTATTAGGAGGGAAAACAGACATTCAGGAGATTTAGCCACAGCATAACGAAATAACAGAGCAGGTCTGAAGGGGTTTTAAACTATTCCTCTTATTTCCAAAGTTCTATGACATGCTGTACCTCCACCTATGACCACACCAGGCTCATTTTGACTGGGGCCCAGATTTTTTTCTCTGAATTCTATATTCTGCTCTTCAACTGACTACCTACTTTTTCTTCCGGGTTTCTGTCTGAGCTGACAAGACCAACAGCTTCCTCTCCCTCCATACTTAGTGAGAGAGAACAGTTGGAATTAGTGTTAACGTTATCACCTTCGCTCTATATCTACCATTTTTTGCTCTTTCCCTCAAAAACTAAACCTTGTCTCCAATGTTCCCTCTAATTTGTAATGGCCAGTGTGCACAAAAATCTTGTGCTGTGCTATTTTTTGCTCAATGACAACAACATGAATGCACTGAATTTTATATATAGAGGTATTCATTTCAACAGCTAGCAAAACAGTCAATAAAAACTTTGATCTCCTGTGGGCTTGATTGATTTTGCTCTTGTTCTTCTGCACTCTCACAAAACATTCATAGTAGGCCTGTAGCGGGTCATAAAGGATTGTCTCACCGGAGCTTTTGTACACTGTCCAAATATGATTTGCTTGCTAAATGACGATTCAAAAAGTCAACTTTCCAAATATCACTCCACTTCTTCCCACTTGCAAGTTCTCCAGCAAATTTTGCATCGTGACAATACATGTGGGTTACAACAGTTTTTGTATTGTACATAAATAATTCTCGTGGCTGCATATTCCTGATCTCATGAGCTTTTGGTGTTTCATTAAACCATTCCACTTTAAATGAACTAGCAGTAGTGCTTCACGCCCTTTGCTTCTTTGGAATTCGACACAGTGAATCAATAATTTCATGAATAAAACCAATATTAATTGGCCAGTTCTAAAACCCGCAGACAAATCATCATAAGCTCCACGTTGTCAACACTGCCCGCATCAGAAACCGGAAAATGAAATGTGATTGTGTACGATCGTGAAATATACTTAGCATGCCAACGAGGTAGAGGGTGACACCTTTTTGTGTGCAGTTTAAATTCCTTTGTGCACTAGTAGCAAAAGATGTGTGCGTGCGCTCCTTAGGGGGAACACTTCTTGACTCCATTATTGAAAACTGTCATTCCATTATTTGCATGTCCTTCTCCAGTTTGTGAATATTTGTGAAAGAACTTTTCTTGAAATAAGTACTGAGAAAGATAATGCTTTTCTATTTAGTCCCTCTCATTAACACAGTCTTCCTGTGACTTCTTGAAACTCCTAACAATGGAGATTGTTAAAGGCTGAATCAAACAACTTAGCAAATCATAAAATGATGTGCTAGAGACATTACCTTGTAAAATTGGCAAATTGATTTATTATTGTTACATGCACCTAGGTGCAGTGAAAAACTTGTCTTGCATACTGTTCATATAGATCAGTTCATTACAATAGTGCATTGAAATAAAACAATACCGGTGCAGAATAAGATGTTACAGTTACAGTTAGAAAGCTTCGTGCAGCTAGACAATAAGGAGCAAATTCATAATGAGGTAAGGTTATCAATCACAGTGATATTATAGGTATGATACTATGAACTCCACCAGTCCAAAAGAAATATTCCAAGAAACTGCACGAATCACAATGAATCTGACAGGAATAATAGAAGCAAACTCCACCAATCCCTGCAACAATGTTTGAACAAATACAAAGAAACTAAGCATTGAAAGGAGAACCATATGTGGCAATTTGCATTTTCCAAGGATGCAAGGAGGAGCATGTTTTGGGTATCTGAATCTGGAAATGAGATTTTGTGCTCCAGAAAGGTTGTTACATAAAATAAGGGTTTACCGAGCTTGGGAAGACGGAACTGGCTAAGGCACAGAAGGCAGTGAGTCAGAGTAAATTAGCTACTTTCAGTTCAGCAAACAGTCACCAGTTGAGCACACAAGGATCAGAGCTGGGTCCTCAGCTATTAACAACTTATATTAAAGAGTTGGATGAAAAGGTCTCTGGCAATGAGTCTAGCACTGTGGCTCAGAAGGGAAGGAAAAGGGGAGAAGAGGACCGCAGAAGAGATGGGAACTCAATATTTAGAAGAGTGGACACGAGGTTCTGTAGATGTGAAAGAGACATCTGGATTGTATGTTGTCTCCCAGGGGCCAATGTCAGGGACCTCTTGGTTTGGATCCATGCATTCTAAAGCAGGATGGTGAACGGCCAGAGGTCTTGGTACATATTGGCACCAATGACATAGGTAGGAAAAGGGAGGAGGTCCTGAACAGAGAATCTAGGGAATTAAGTAGAATGCTGAAAAGCAGGACTTCCAGTGTAGAAATCTTTAGATTGGTGCCTCTTCCATGCACAAGTGAGGGTAAGAATAGGATGAATGCATGGCTGAGGAACAGATGCAGAGAGCAGGGCTTCAGATTTCTGGATCATTGAAATCTCTTCTGGGGAAGGTATGACCTATACAAAAGGGATTGGTTACAACTGAACCCGAGAGGGACCAATATCCTTGCAGGCAAGTTTGCAAAGCTGTTGGAAAGAGTTTAAAGCAAGGGTTCCCAAACTTTATTATGCTATGGACCCCATCATTAATTGAGGAGTCCATGGGCCCGAGGTTGGGAACCCATGGCTTAAAATAACTTGGCAGAAGAATGATAGGGCTGAGGGTGGGCTAGTTGGTATACAAATGGATGCAGTGTGTAGTGAGTCTGTGAGGAAGGACGGGCAGTTGATAGGGCAAAATTGCAGTCAGTAGAATGAGTTGCATTGTAACAAAGAATCATAGGGAAGTACAACACAGTAAAAGACCCTTTGGCCCATCTATTCTATGCCAAAATGATTTAAACTGTCAACTCTGATTGACCTGGACCAGGACCATAGCCCTCCATATCCCTACTATCCATGTACCTATCGAAATGTTGAAATCGAGCTTGCATGCACCATTTGTTCATTCTACACTGTCATAATCCTCTGAGTGAAGAGGTCTTCCCTCATGGTCCCCTTAAACTTCTCAAGCATTTCACTTTTAACCCATGAACTCTGGTTGTAGTTGCACCCAACCTCAGTGGAAAATGCTTGCTTGTATTTATCCTGCCAAAACCCTTCATAATTTTGTATACCTCTATCAAATCTCCCCTTAATCTTCTACGTTCTAAAGAAAGCAGTGCTAACCTATTCAACCTTTCCTTATAACTCAGGTCCCCCAGACTCAGCAACATCCATGTAAATTTCTTTATGACCTTATCTAACTGTGACACCACTTTCAACTAATTATGGACCTGTATTCCCAGATCCCTTTGTTTTACCACACTCCTTAATGCCTTACTATTCACTTTGTAAGACCTACCCTGATTGGTCCTAGCAAAGTGCAAAACCTCGCACTTGTCTGCATTTAATTCCATTTGCCTTACTTTCAGCCCATTTTCCGGCTGATGCAGATAACTCCGCAAGCCATGACACTGTCCACTACACCCCCAATCTTGGTGTCATCCATAGAGATAACCACATTATCATCCAGATCATTGATATAGATGACAAACAACAAAGGACACAGCACCGATCCCTGTGGCACACTACTAGTCACAGGCCTCCATTCAGCTTTGTAGGAGCAGCTCTCTACTACTACTATCTGGCTTCTGCCACAAAGTCAATATCTAATCAAATTTACTACCTCATTCTGAGTGCTGAGCAAATGAACCTTCTTGACCACTGCTCTTGTCAAATGTCTTACTAAAGTCTATGTGGACACCATCAACCACCTTGCCTTCATCCACTTTCCTAGTAACTTCCTTGAAAAACTCTATAAGATAGGTTGGACAAGACCTACCATGCACAAAGCCATGCTGACTATCCCTAATCAGTCCATATCTGTCCAAATACCTATATATCTGGGCCCTTGGACTACCTTCTAATAACTTTCCCACAACTGTTGTCAGACTCTCCGGACTATAATTTCCTAGTTTATGTTTAGAGCCTTTTTTAAAACAGAGAAAAACATTGGTTATCCTCCAATCCTCTGGTACCTCTCCTGTCACTAAAGATATTTTAAACATTTCTGCTAGGGCCCCAACAATTTCTGTACTTGCCTCCCATAGGATCCAAGAGAGCATCTGGACAGGCCCTGGGCATTTATCCATCCTGATTTGCCTTAGGGTAGCAAACACCTCCTCCTCTGTAATCTGTACAGGGTCCATGAACTTGGTTCTGCTTTGCCTTACTTCTATAGACTCTGTGCCTGTCTCTTGAGTAAATACAGATGCAAATAATTCATTTAAGATCTCCTCTATCTGTTCTGGCTCCACACGTGGATTACCATTCTGGTCTTCCAGAGGACCAGTTTTGTCCCTTGCAATCCTTTTGCTCTTAATATACCTGTAAAATCCCTTAGGATTCTCCTTTACCTTGTCTGCTAGAGCAATTTCATGCCTTCTTTTAGCCTTCCTAATTTCTTTCTTAAGTATTATCTTGCATTCCTTGCACTTCATAAGGACCTCATTTGTTCCTACTGGCCTATAAATGTTATGTACCTCCTTCTTTCTTTTAACCAGGGCCTCAATATCTCTTGAAAACCACGATTCCGACACTTGTTATCTTTACCTTTTATTCTGACAGGCACATACAAGCTTTGTACTCTCAATATTTTGTTTTTGAATGCATCCTACTTTCC
Source organism: Mobula hypostoma (assembly GCF_963921235.1). Lineage (NCBI taxonomy): Eukaryota > Metazoa > Chordata > Chondrichthyes > Myliobatiformes > Myliobatidae > Mobula > Mobula hypostoma. The sequence goes on along the minus strand of NC_086118.1, from coordinate 33,446,240 downwards.
AAGTACACCTTTGTCAGAAAACAGTCTGTCCAAATCCACACGCCAGATCGCTTCTGATATCATCAAAAATGGCCTTTCTCCAATTGAGAATCTCAACCCGCGTACCAATCTACCTTTTTGCATATTTACTTTGAAACGAATGGCGGTGTGGTCACATGGGGACAAAATCTAAAAGGGCAATGAATACAGAAGAAAGGACATTGTAGGCCAGTTAGCCTGACCTCAGCGCTTGGGAAGATGTTGGAGTCGATAGTTAAGGATGAGGTCTCAGGCAACTGGAGGCTCATGATAAAATAGGCCAAAGTCAGCATAGTTTCCTTAAGGGAAAATCTTGCCTGCCAAATCTAGTGGAACTCTTTACGGAAATAATAAGCAGGATAGACAAAGGAGAATTGGTGGATGTTATGTACTTGGATTTTCAGAAGGCCTTTGATAAGGTGCCAAACATGAGGCTAATAAAACAACGTAAGAGCCCATGGTATTACAGGAAAGATAATAGCATAGATAGAGCTGATTGGCAGGAGGCAAAGAATGGGGATGAAGGGAACCTTTTCTGGTTGTCTGCCTGTGACTAGTGGTGTCCTACAGGGTTCAGTGTTGGGACTGCTTCATTTTACATTATAGGTCAATTGTTTGGATGATGGAATTGTTGGCTTTGTGGCCAAGCTTGTGGATGTATGGTTATAGGTGCTAGGACAGGTACTGTTGAGGAACCAAGGAGATTGCAGAAGGACCTAGACAGATCAGGAGTATTGGCAAAGAATTGGCAGAAGGAATACACTGTTGGGAAGTGTCTGGTCATGCACTTCTGTAGAAGGAGAAAAAGAATAGCCTATTGTCTAAATGGGGAGAGAATTTAAAAATCCGAGGTGCAAAGGAGCTTCGCACTTCTTGTGCAGGGTTTCTTAAAGGTTAACTTGCAGGTTGGGTTGTTGGTGAGGAAAGCAAATACAATGTCCGCAGTCATCTTGAGAAGACTAGAATATAACAGCAAGATTGTAATGCTAAGGCCTTATAAGGCACTGGTGAGGCCACGCTTAGAGCGTTGTGAGCAGTTTTGGGCCGCTTATCTAAGAAAGGATGTGCTGACAGTGGAGAGGGTTCAGAACAGCTTCACTAGAATGATGCCCGGAATGAAAGGGTTATTGTTTGACAAGCATTTGATGGCTCTGGGCCTGTACATGCTGGTCCCTTCAAAAGTGGACAATTGAAAAAAAAAAGAACAAGTATTTTTAAGTAGCAAGCAGGAGAGTTGAATAGATTAAAAGGAATGCCTCTGACTGGATGGAGTCCAAGGAAGTCTGGACAAAGCAGTCTTTCAAAGCCATCCAGTTAAAAGTTGAACATGGACAGTCAGGGAAAGAGAACAAACAGGTTGGAGCTGAAAAAGGCAGAACAGAGCTGTGGTAGGAAATCTGAAAGTATGTAAAGCCCATTCTATTGTTGTGTTCAGCATTGAATGCTGAAGTTTGTTTTGTGTCTAGATGGAAGATGAGGTACTGGGTGCTAACTGTTCCTTGGATTTCCTGGAACAGAATTGAAGACATAAGATAGCGAGGTTAGGGTGGGACTGGCACATGGGTAATATAGGCAAGAGGTAATGTATGGAATGTTGGGTAGGGACGTAAGCCACTTTCCCACCCAAATGATGTAGACAACTTTTGAGAGGGTGTTGGAGCTCAGCAGTTCAATAATGTGGGAAATTGCACATCTATTCACTTTAATAACAAGAATAATGATGAAAAGTCACTGAACTTTGGTTAATGCAGTAATTAGGGTGTACTGGGAATACAGAATGTGAAATGAAGGTACAGTGAATAAATAGAAAGGCAAATGTGATGTTTAATCTTTTGTACAAGGGGATTGGAGTATGAATAAGGAAGCCCTGCCACTGTTGTTCAGGGTACTGGAGAGTTGACATCTGGAGTATAATGTGCAATTTTGATCTGCACATCTGGGAAAGGATATTCTTGCTCTCAAAAGATTTATTCCTGGGAAGAATGAATTGTCCTATGAGGAGGGAGTGAGGGGAATTGTTGCATGATTGCGGGGTACCGCAAGGCTCAGTGCTGGGACCCCAGTTGTTTACAATATATATTAATGACTTGGATGAGGGAATTAAATGCAGCATCTCCAAGTTTGCAGATGACACGAAGCTGGGTGGCAGTGTTAGCTGTGAGGAGGATGCTAAGAGGATGCAGGGTGACTTGGATAGGTTGGGTGAGTGGGCAAATTCATGGCAGATGCAATTTAATGTGGATAAATGTGAAGTTATCCACTTTGGTGGCAAAAATAGGAAAACAGATTATTATCTGAATGGTGGCCGATTAGGAAAAGGGGAGGTGCAACGAGACCTGGGTGTCCTTATACACCAGTCATTGAAAGTGGGCATGCAGGTACAGCAGGCGGTGAAAAAGGCGAATGGTATGCTGGCATTTATAGCGAGAGGATTCGAGTACAGGAGCAGGGAGGTACTACTGCAGTTGTACAAGGGCTTGGTGAGACCACACCTGGAGTATTGTGTGCAGTTTTGGTCCCCTAATCTGAGGAAAGACATCCTTGCCATAGAGGGAGTACAAAGAAGGTTCACCAGATTGATTCCTGGGATGGCAGGACTTTCATATGAAGAGAGACTGGATGAACTGGGCTTGTACTCGTTGGAATTTAGAAGATTGAGGGGGGATCTGATTGAAACGTATAAGATCCTAAAGGGATTGGACAGGCTAGATGCAGGAAGATTGTTCCCGATGTTGGGGAAGTCCAGAACGAGGGGCCACAGTTTGAGGATAGAGGGGAAGCCTTTTAGGACCGAGATTAGGAAAAACTTCTTCACACAGAGAGTGGTGAATCTGTAGAATTCTCTGCCACAGGAAACAGTTGAGGCCAGTTCATTGGCTATATTTAAGAGGGAGTTAGATATGGCCCTTGTGGCTACGGGGGTCAGGGGGTATGGAGGGAAGGCTGGGGCGGGGTTCTGAGTTGGATGATCAGCCATGATCATAATAAATGGCGGTGCAGGCTCGAAGGGCCGAATGGCCTACTCCTGCACCTATTTTCTATGTTTCTATGTTTCCATGATCAGTGGAATTCAGAAGATGAGAGGTAATCTCATTGAGAAGTTATCCTGAAAGATGTTATCAGCCCCCCTTTCCTTCACCATTCTCCCCCATTTCCTCTCTCACTTTATCCCCTTGCTTGCCCATTGCCTCCCTCTGGTGCTCCTCCCTTTTCTTTCTTCCATGGTCATCTGTCCTCCCTTATCAGACTCCCCCTTCTCCAACCCTGTATCTCTTTCACCAATCAACTTCCCAGCTCTTTACTGCATCCTTCCACCTCTCGGTTTCACCTATCACCTTGTGTTTCTCTCACCCCTCCCCCACCTTTTAAATCTATTCCTCATCTTTTTTTCTCCAGTTCTGCTGAAGGGTCTCGGCCCAAAACATCGACTGTAGATGCTGCCTGGCCTGCTAAGTTCCTTCAGCATCTTGTGCGAGTTACCAGGCAGCTGCTTACTCCAGACAAAGTCCAGAAGTGGTGATGTCGTCTCAGGACAAAAGCTTTTCCCATTCAGGACTGAGTTGGAAGCAAGTTATTTGTGCAGACGTTTGTAAATCTTTGAAATTTTGTACCCAGACCCTGTGGATGCTGAATCATTTAAGGCTGAGTTGATTGATTTTTGCACACTGAGGGATTCTGCAGATGTGATCAAGTGGAAAAGTAGATGCAGTGGAAGATGAGGATGAAGGGGAGCTCATAGGACCAGCAATAAAACGAGCAGCAGTGCGGAACCACGCCAAGAAGAACCTGAAACAATCTACACGATTCACCATTCACCAGCAGGCCACACCTTTATCTGTCTTCGGTCATTGACCATTATAATGATCAATTGCAATTCCAATTTCCATTTCGCACAATGGAAATTTAATCTCTACAAATTAAAAATTTGAAACCAAATTTGTAAATGAAATCCCACAATACTGCATGCAGTGAATTTTTTTTTAACTTCATGACTGATTTCCATGTGCTTTTGCCTGTCTTGGTTCACTTACCTCTCGCAGTGTCTGCACCAAGGTCCATGGAAAGCCGCTGACTTTAGTGGAAAAGGCAGCAGTGGGACTTGGAGGATGGCCTCGAGCCGTTCTGCATCCGGGCAGCCTTGCCACAGGCTGCACAACATTGACCTGAGGTGGTTGCAGCTTGGCTGGTGGGCTGAACAGGTGGAGTGCCTTGATGGTATGATGAATGCATCTTCCCTGAGATATAGCAGGAGATTCCTACTCCACTGTCATGATTCCAGCATGGTGTCACATCAAAATGAGCTCTCTCTTGCTTGGAAACTCTGAAAGATCTAACTCACCTGTCAATGTGAAAGCAACTTGAGTCTGTTCTATACCCTCAGACTTTAGATGGGTATTGCTTATGTTTACATTGGCTATCAAGTGCTGCTTTGGAAAGGAGTGGATTTCTCTTTCACACTGAAATGCTGACCCACAGGCGCTGTGCAAAGCCTTGTGCTAAGCTGGTTCCCACATCATACTTGGTACAACACCGGCTTTCTACCAGGCTTTCAACTGGGGCAAGAATTTCAATGTGTATCTGTCGGCTTTCTTCAGTAGTCCTGATAAGCAAAGTTTCTACCTTAATCCTTTCTGTGTGCTTGTTAATTCCCCTGTTCAGGCTGCTGTGTCTCAGCACAATCCTGGCCTGTCACAACGCTAATCTAGAAATAAAATGATACAAAACTGTTGGCTTTTAGAATCATCGAGTCATAGAGAAGTACAGCAGAGAAACAGGCCACTTGGTCCATCTAGTCCATGCCTAAACCATTTAAACTGTCTATTCCATCGACCTGCAACAGGACCATAATGCTCAATATCTCGACTATCCATGTACCCGTCCAAATTTCTCCTAAACATTGAAATCGAGATCATGTGCACCACTTGTGCTGGTGGCTCATTCCACCCTCCCATGACCCTCTAAGTGAAAAAGTGTTTCCTAATGTTCGCCTTAAACTTCTCACCTTTCCCCCTTAGCCCATGGAGTCAGGTTGTAGTCCAAACGAACCTGAGTGGAAAAAGCATGCTTGAATTTACCTTATCTATACCCCTCATAATTTTGCATACCTCTATCAAATCTCTTCTCAATATTCTACCTTCAAAAAGAATTCAGTCTTAACCTATTTAATGTTTCGTTATAGCTCAGGTTCTCCAAACCTGGCACCATCCTTGTAAATTTTCTCTGTACTCTTTCAACCTTGTTTACATCTTTACTATAGGTAGGTGACCAAAACTGCACACAATACTCCAAATTAGTCCTCACCAATGTTTTATACAACTTCAACATAACAACTCATCTCCTCTACTCAACACATTGATTTATGAAGGTCGATGTTGCAAAAGCTTTCTTTATGATCCTATCTACTTGTGACACCACTTTCAATGAATTATGGACCTATATTCCGAGATCCCTTTGTTCTACCACACTCCTCAGTGCCCTACCATTCACTGTGTATGACCTACCCCTGTTGATCCTACCAACGAGCAAAACCTTTGCACTTGTCAGCATTACATTCCATCTGCCATTTTTTCAGTCCAGTATTCCAGCTGATGCAGATCACTCTACAAGCCACGATAGCCTTCTTTACTGTCCACTAAACCATAAATTTACAGATCTGGTTATCCACATTATCATCCAGATCATTGATTTAGATGACAAGCAACAAAGGACCCAGCACTGATCTCTGTGGCACACCACTAGTCACAGGCCTCCAGTCAGAGAGGCAACCCTCTACTACTTCTCTTACACTTCTGTCACAAAGCCAATGTCTAATCCAATTTACTACCTCAACATGAATGCTGAGCAACTGAACCTTCCTGACCAGCCACCCATGTGGGACCTTATCAAATGTCTTACTAAAATCCATGTAGACAATATCCACTGCCTTGCCTTCATCCACTTTCCCAGTAACATCCTTGAAAAACTCTATAAGATTGGTTGGATATGACCTACTATGCACAAGCCATGTAGACTATCCTTAATCTGTCCATGTCTATCCATATATATATTTATATATATACACACACACACACACACACACACATTATATATATACACACACACATTATATATATAGCCCCTTAGAATACCTTCCAATATCTTTCCCACAACTGATGTCAGACTCACTGGCCTATAATTTCCTGGTTTATGTTTACAGACTTTTTTAAACAGTGGAACAACATTGGCTATCCTCCAATCTCCTGGTACCTCCCCTCCGGTAAGGACGATTTAAATTTCTCTGCCAGGGCCCCAACAATTTCTTCACTTGACTCCCATAGGGTCTGAGGGAAATCCTTGTCAGGTTCTGGGATTTATCCACCCTGATTTCCCTCAGGGTAGCAGAAACCTCCTCCTCTGTAATCTGTACAATGTCCATGAAATTGGTTCCACTTTGCCTTAGAGATGCAAAGAATTCATTTAGATCTTTTCCATCTCTTTTGGCTCTACATATGGATTGCCATTCTGGTCTTCCAGAGGACCAATTTTGTCCCTTGCAATCCTTCTGCTCTTAACGTACCTGTAGAATCCCATAGGAATCTCCTTCACATTGTCTGCTACAGCAACTTCATGCCTTCTTTTAGTCTTCCTGGTTTCTTTCTTAGGCATTCTCTTGCATTTCTTATACTCCATAAGCACCTTATTTGTTCCTACTTGCCTATACCTGCTATGCACCTCCTTTTTTCTCTTAACCAGGGCCTCAATATCTCTTGAAAACCAATATCTCTTGAAAATCTTTTGTGGGAAATCAAGTGACTATGTGACTTTATCTCTGTGAAGTCTTGCCGTTCCTCCTTTATCTGAACGGGTTGTAGTTCTCGGGTATTTAAACAAAAAAAAAGCACATTTGTATAATATCTTAGAGCAGAAGCTCAGCCAGGATTGGGGAGAAGGAGTGTTGGTTGGGAGAGGTTGTAGAAAGGCAAGAAAAGAATATCATCCTCTTCATGAGAGTAGTCAGGATATGTGGAAGAATAGATATGAGAAGTAGATTGGCCAATAGGCTATCAGTCATATTTCCAGCATCTTCACATTTCCTACAGTGATACAAATAGGACTATGTCCTGAATTTGCAAGGAAGATTAACTGTCTTGTTCGAGTTTATGGGTCTGGCAATTAGCTGGGTTCTAGGCACTCAGGTCTGTCATCTGATGGACTGGTTCCAAGGCTAGCATCATCTTGGCCATTTTCCCTGTAGAATCAATAGACACCATTGGAACCAACTGACCTCGACTTCAGTGACAAATCAAGTCTTTGGACCTCATTTAATCTTTCTGGCTAAAGTCCAGGTCCAGGCCAATACCCAGCTCTAGATCAGTACAGCTTGTCACTGTGCAACACAAGAGTATTGATGGGAACAGGTTGCTAGGTGGCATTATCTGCAAGTTCAAAGAGCTCTTATCAAAGACACACTGAACCTTAAAATTATTTGAATTACCCCTATCTCCAGTTTTGACTCTTGTCAGAGGAAAATACATGTACATGAGCTTGTGTAATTCCTGGATAAAGATGATGCTGTGAATTACAGTGAGTGTGGAGGGGAAGTAATTTCCAGAACTCTTTGACTTGGCGGAGTGGGAAATGTTTCATTTCTAAGCAGAAGCTTTAAACAGCTAACTTTAAAAAAATGTACCCTTTGTGTATTTTTCCTGAGTTTAACTCTGAATGTAACAATACACGTTTTGAATAATTCAGTACCTTCAGAAGCATGTGAATTGCAAATTCCATATTATATTTTCATTTTCCTCTTTAACTTCTTTAATATCAATTCATACAACATCTAAAGTTACAGGAGAGAGTATAAATCGCTATTTCTAGAATCTTCTGTCATACAATAAAACCTGTTTTGGGCCCACCTACCATATAATCGCATATCATTGAAATACCATTATCTTCAATGTCTTCTGTTTCATCTATGGGTATCCAAACGAAAATCATCTGCTGTCTAATGTCTGATTCTTCATAGGAATCATCAGCATAGGACCATCACCTGATATAGTTTTCATACGGACATTCATTCCATTTTTGAGCAATAAGATGAGATTCCAATATGGCAGTGTTTGTGCTCACTTTCAGCTTCCAGATGTCACTTATTATGTGCCCGGGGCTCTCCCCATCACTAACTACTTCTTCTCCGTCTTGTTTTACGGTGGTTGGCACCCAGCTTCATGGTGCATTACCACCACCTTCTGCTCTGGAGTGTGCAATAGACTTACATTCTAAATCCCTTCACCCAATCTCACATACACACATACCCTAACCTACACTTTATCCTCCCATATTTGGCCATCCTAGTACCCTATTCCTGCTAATCCATCATATCCTATTAAAAAAACCCTGTACCCCTTAAGAAAGCTAAAAATACCCTGACCTGTGCTCTCTCACCCATGCCCAGCAACCCTTTTAATGTGAATTCCTGCACCCCCAATTCCCTTAGGTTAATTCTCACCATCTCTCTCTGTATCCCATACTTCCTGAAACTCAGAACTACATGTTCTACTGACTCCTCTTCCTGATATTCCTCACACAATCCTGTCTGGTGTTTCCCTATCATTTTCAATGTTTTGTTTAATGCATAGTGTCCCAGCCTTAACCTAGTCCACACAGCTTCCTCTCTTCTGTATCCACTACCTACCCTAGTACCTGCAGCACTCTTTTGTACTTGATGTAAATGCCTCCCTTTCCCCTCCCTGTCCCATCTTTCTTGCCATATTTGGTTGATTTTTTTCCCCCAGATTACACACTTAACCTCTGCTTCACTGATACTAATGTGCATTTCTATATTTTCTTTCTTTAATACCCTCTTTGCCAACTCATCCACCCTCTCATTCCCCTTCACTCCTACATGTGCTGGAAACCATAGAAATTTTACCTGACCTCCCTGATTTGCAATTCTTGTCACTGACTGAAGGACTTCATAAAGTACATCTTGTCGACTGTTTGAATGAAAAGTCCTTAAACTTGCTAGAACTGAGGATGAATCTGAGCATGAATCTGAGCATATCAACACTTTGACTTGTCTAGCTTTCTCCACCCATCGCAACGCAACCAACACTGCCAGCATCTTCACTGTATACATCCCTAACTTATTAGATGTTCTTCTGCTGATTCCAATTTCTCTTGCTAGTATAGCCACCCTGAACCCTATCACTCCTGTTACAGGTTCCTTAGCACCATCCGTATAAATCTGAGTATAATCACTATACTTTTCCATTACATGACAGTTAAATGCACTTACCAAATCAATTTTATATTTTCCTTTCCTTTTCACCCCTAACAAATGCCAGTCTGTGTCAGGCCATACAAGCTTCCATGGAGCTACAACTGGATAAACTACTGAAGGACTTATCCTTAGATTAAACACTCCACATTCTTTAGCAATATCATTCCCTACCCAACTGAAGTTATCCCTCAGAAACCTCCCATTTTCCCAGCACTCCTGCAACACTCCTTTTGCAGGGTGAGAATCATTGTGCCTGTACAAATTAGCCCAGTAATTTGCCATCAATTGCATCCTTCTTAGTTCCAAAAGCATTACCCCATTTCTACCTGTAGGGCTGATACTGGTGATGTTTTAAAAGCCCCAATGCACACTCTCAAAGCCTGAGCCTGAATCACATCCAGTTTCCTTTTAAGAGACCTAGCTGCTGATCCATATGCTATATTTCCATAGTCCAACACAGAATTTACTAAAGCCACATACATTCTCTTCAACACTGAACAACTTGCTCCCCATTCCCTACCAGTCAAACATCTCATCACATTTATTACTTTTTTATATTTCTCCTCAACTTTCCTGATATGGTCTGCCCATGTTAATCCTGAATCAAATATAACTCTCAGAAATTTAAATGATCCAACTCTTTCTAATTCAATCCCATACATCCTTAACTTCCTCCCTACCTCAATTTTTTTCCTGGTGAAAAATACAGTTTGATTTTTTTCTACTGAAAATCTACATCTCCAATCATAACCCTACTCTACCACTTCATCAATTGCTTCTTGTAGTTTCCTGATTATATGCTCCATGTTCCTGACTCTTTTCTACAAGGTCCCATCATCCACAAACAGTGACCTACCTACATCCACATCACTAACTTTTTACATCTGGGCCATTTTGAACTTAGTCTGTGAGGGACTGCAAGATGCATCACACCTGGGACAATTAGTTTTTGCAGGAGCAAGGGAATTGGGGTATTGCTTGATCATGTCATGCAAAAGATGAGGTTTCATTTCAGCCTGCTGCCTGCCATGTCCCTGGTTTCACAAAATCATACAGAGCAGAAACAGATTCTTTTGCACGTCAATTGTGAGATGGCCACTTAGCATCCACTTACCTTAATTCAACAGTCAACTCTTTCCACCTCCCCCACCCACCAATTCTCCCATTCACCCCACACACTTGAAAAAATTTATTGTGGTAAATTAACCAATTACTCTAAAAGGGATGAATAAATTAAGCCCCAAAAATGAGGGTGGAGGTTAATATGCACTTGTTCAGTGGTCCAGCGATTGCACACTAAGACTGTGGTGCTTGTTGTTTTCAATGGTTTATGTTTCCTACAGTGACACAGATTATAGTGCATTAATTTTATGGGAGTTAAACAAAGGTCTAATAAGCAGACAGATTATACAGCCTTGTTTATTGGTGCATATATCATGAGCAGCTAATGATTTTTAAGGATTTTGTGCCACCTCTTAAAGGGAAAGTAAATTGTGGCTGTAGAAACACTTTTGCAAAGTAATCAGGACGATAGACTTCAAGCAATGGCTTAAACTTGTAATAGTCTAAGACAAAACTGAGGAGAATTATCCGCAAAGGATAATTCCGGACTGCCAGATGGGAACCTATATTCTCCTCCTTCTTGAGCTTGTCTGACTTTGCATGACTTCTCTCCATTGTCATGCCTGTGCTCGCATCCGGAGAAAGGTCTACCGGGCAAGATGCTTTCTAGAAGAAATTTCCTTCAAATAAAGTTTAAAAATAAATTCTTACGCAAGTATCGATGCTTGTATGGATTACTCAAACTGTAGTGAAATCCTGGGTTACCTCAACTGGCACCTGAAGATAGAGTTTGTGAAATAACTTACTGCTTTTGTTTCATTCTGTTCGATAGTATGCTCGGCTACGTGAGATTAAGTTGGCATTCAGTGGCAATATGCTGTGTGAGTGATAACACTTGAATGTCAGGTCAGTGTTGACACCATAATTTACAGACCCACTTTCAGGGACTTTACAATTTATGTTCTCAGTATTATTTTTTTTATTTGCACAGTTTGTATTACTTTGCACATTGGTTGCTTGCTAGGCTTTATCTGTTTATGCATAGTCCTTCAAAAATTTCTGTAAATGCCTGCAATAAAATGAATCTCAGGGTATCATATGGTAACGTACAGTATATGTACTTTGAGCATAAATTGACTTGACTTTGACTTTGAGTGCCCGCTCTGCCCAGGATGTGTATTTTTTAAATTTGTGTTTCAGGGTGCAGGGCTTATGAGCAAGGCTGTCAATTTTTGCCCATCTAATTTTGTCCTCGAAATGTGCTGGAGAATTGATGAAGATACTTCCCAAGGGCCTGGGTAGGGTGATATATTTCCAATTGAAAATGGAGTGAGAATCGGAGGCAAAAATATATGTGCTAGTGCTTGCCTGTGCCTGCTGCCCTTTTCTCCCTGATGGTGATGGTCAGGAGTTTGGCAGGAGCCTATAAAGTAATGAGAGTGTGCGCTGCAGACTGTAAACACTGCAGTAATGGGGGTGCAGAGAACGATTGTTTAACCTGCTGAATATGGTATCAAGCAAGGAAACTATCTTGTCCTGGATCACATTGAACTTCTTGAGTACTTATGGAGCAGTGCCCACCCAATCATTTACAGTTGGTGGAAAGGCACTGGAATAGCAGCAGCTGAAGTATTTACCACGAGATTCTCTATCTCTGACCTGCTGTCATTGCCACAGTGATTACAAGGCTTGGTTTGGTTGAGTATCTGGTCAATGATGACCTCAAGGAAACTGATGGTGGGACAGTCAAGACTAGTCATACCATTGAATATCAAGAGTAACTCATTGCCTGTCCCACGTGTGATGTGAATGTTACTTTCCTCTATAGAGCCCTTGTCTGAGAGTTGATTATGCAACCTTCAGAGAGAAGCTGCTTCATTTGCTGGGGAGTTATGAATGGAATTGATTATCACAGAGTCATAGGGAAAATGCTGATCTGAGACAAGGATGGCCACTGATGAAGCACCAGAAAATGCCTGGGTGCAGGACACAGTCTTCCAAAACACCTGAGCAATGTCCTGGGATGATGCAAACTCCTTAACTACCAGGCTCCTGAACCAGCATGGATAACTTCACTCATCTCAACATTGAACTGATTCCACAACCCATGGGCTCACTTTCAAGGATTCTACAGCTCTGTTTTATTGATTTATTTACAGAACTGTGCAAAAGTCTTGGGCACATATTATATAACTAGGGTGCCAAGACCTTTGCATAGTACTCTGGTGATTTTATGTATTGCACTGTACTGCTATTACAAACAAAAATACAGATTTCATGACATATGTGTTTGATGTTAATCCTGATTCTGATATGGGTCCCTATTGTGGGCTGAGAGTGGTAAGGGGGCAGGGAGAGGGGAATCATGGTTGGGAAAAAGGGGTGGAGAGAAGGGAGGGAGTGGGAAAGCACCAGAGAGATATTCTGAAATGATCAATAAATCAGTTGTTTGGAACCGAATGTCCTTGCCTGGTGTTTCAGGGCTTGTTGTGTCTGCACCCTGTGCCACCCCCCCCCCCCACACCCCCGGCACTCCTTCTCTGTCATCTATCCCACACCCCTCCTGTGGTACCCCCTCCTCACCGTTCCCAATATCCTTTACTTCTGCCAGATTTAGAAACTCGCTCTTCGCTCCATGTTGACAAATATAGTACTGTGCACAAGTCTGTACCCCCACCTATATATATGTACCTAAGACTTTTGCATCGTACTGTATCTATTTGCACAGTTTATCTTCTTTTGCAAATGATTGTTTGTCAGTCCTTGTTTGTGTGTAGTTTTTCATTGATTCCATTGTATTACTTTGTTCTACTGTGAATGCCTGCAAGAAAATGGATCTCAGGGTAGTAAATATACCTTGATAATAAACTTACATTGAATTTGTGGGCACGTAGCCAAGTGGTTAAGGCATTGGACTAGCAACCTGAAGGTTGTGAGTTCGAGCCCCAGCCGAGGTAGCGTGTGTGTCCTTGAGGAAGGCACTTAATCACAAAGTGCTCTGCGATGACACTGGTGCCAAGCTGTATGGGTCTTAATGCCCTTCCCTTGGACAACATCGGTGTCGTGGAGAGGGGAGACTTGCAGCATGGGCAACTGCTGGTCTTCCATACAACCTTGCCCAGGCCTACGCCCTGGAGAGCGAAGACTTTCCAGACATCTCCATGGTCTCGCAAGACTGACGGATGTCTTCAACATTGAATTTGAACTTTCAGTAAGGTGGCACCCTCAATAAATGTGCATCTGCCTCATAATGACTCAAATTTCAAACCTTAGTTTGCTGTGCACTTTCTACTGAATTTATGCACCAGAGGCTCATTTATTCCCCAAAAGTATTTTAATCTATAACCACATAATGTTTCTCCAGCTACACTGAATCTGTTCTTCAAAAAAAGAAGCCTGCAGTCTTTCATTCTCTGTGAGGACGGCACAAACCTCTTTATATCCATGGAAGTACTTTGTGAAATGCTGGTGTGGTGCAAGGAAGCACTGTGGATAATTTGTGCACAGCAACCCCCTGCAATATATAGGTCCTCTGTTTAATTGTGATGTTGATTGAGGTATTGATAATGGTCAGCCCAGCATGAAGAGCTTCCCTGCTCTTCACTGAGCTAGTGCTGTGAGATTTTTCATATCCACCTGAGAGCAGGTTGGGTCTCAGTGAATCAGCTTTAAATGGGATTTCTTTTGGAATATTTCTCCAAACGTACAATAAGTGAAGCAGAGCTCACCAGTGCTGCAGAAAAAAAAGCTTTTCATGTGATCATAGATTTTATTTTACATTATGAGATGTGAAATTTTGTTGAGTTGCTTTGTATAATATGATTTGAAATTCCACCCATTAGTTCTACTTGAATATTAGGTTATTGAGAGAATATGGATTTGCAGAATATTTTGATTGCAAATGTAAAATATTACAATATAATTTCAAAAAATATTGTAATTAATTCTTAAAATGAATTGAATCAAGTAAAATTTTAGAAAAGTTGTGTTTTCCTTTGTGTTTATAATTTCTTGTATCTGTTTCATGGCCAATATCATTAAAAAAATCAGTAGACACTCTCTGCAGGGATCAATCCTTTCTCAAATATCAGAATGGCAATAAACCCTGAGATGATGAGGTCTTCACTTCAAACAATCTTTAGGGACAACTTTAGATCTTTGTTGTCTTAGTCATTCTAAAAATTAATTGCATATTACTCGATGAGTCAACAAAGAGCAGCTCACTTTAACTTCTGCAATATCAGTGAACTTTCCAAGTTTTTTTTCCTATCAGGAAAACATAAATAAACCATAAACCTTATATAAACAATAGGAACTGAGAATTGGAGGATCAATGCATTCTGTATTCTTCGTCACTGATAGACTATTTCCTATTTAGGCTGAAGTGCACTCCATCATTAATTGGCTCCCCATTGTTGCAATTACATAAATACATTTACATGCTACAGGATGTTCATAACAATGTTTCAGAACATACTATTACATGATGGAAGATAACACCAAAGGCTTTTTCAGATATATAAAGTGTAAAAGAGAGGCGAGAGTAGATATTGGACTGCAAGAACATTACGCTGGAGAGGTAGTAATGGGGGACAAGGAAATGGTGGACAAACTGAATAAGTATTTTGCATCAGTCTTCACAGTGGAATACATTAACAATTCATGAGTGTCGGGGACAGGAATGAGTGCAGCTGCTATTACTAGGAAGAAGGTGTTTGAGAAGCTGAAAGGTCTGAAAGTAGATACGTAAGTCACTTGGACCAGATTGTATACACCCCAGAGTTCTGAAAGAGATGGCTGAAGAGATTGTGGATGTGTTAGCATTGATTTTTCAAGAATCAATAATTCCTGCCATGGTTCTGGAGGACTGGAAAATTACAAATGTCACTCTACTCTTCAAAATCGGAGGAACTTAAATAGATTAGGAGAATGGGCATACAAGTGGTAGATGGAATACAGTGTCAAGAAGTGTATGGACATGCACTTTGGTAGAAGGAATACAAGCATACACCATTTTCTAAATGGGCAGAAAATTCAAAAATCTGATGTGCAAAAGGACTTGGGAGTCCTTGTGTGGGATTTCCTAAAGGTTGCCTTGCAGATTGAGTCAGTGGTTAGGAAGACAAATGCAATGTTAGCATTTATTTCAAGAGGACTGGAATATAAAACCAGGGATGTAATGCTGAGGGTTTATAAGGTACTGGGGAAGCAGCACTTGGAGTATTGTGAGCTGTTTTGGACCCCTTATCTACTAAAGAATGTGCTGACATTGGAAAAATTTCAAGTGAGGTTCACGAGAATGATTCTGAGATTCTGTATTCACTGGAATTTAGAAGAATGAGGGAGGATCTCATTGAAATGTATTGACTGTTGAAAGGCCTAGATACTGTGGATGTGGAGAGGATGTTTCCTATGGTGGGGCAGTCTAAGACCAGAGGGCATAGTCTCAGAATAGAGGGTTGTCTGTTTAGAATGGAGACGAGAAGGAATTTCTTTAACCAGAGGGAGGTGAATCAGTATAATTCATTGCCACAGGCAGCTGTGGAGGCAAGGTCATTGGATATATTTAAGGCAGAGGTTGATAAGATTCTTGATTAGTCAGGCTGTGAAAGGTTACGAGAAGGCAACAGAATGGGGTTGAAAGCCATGATCAAATGGTGGAGCAGACTTAATGACTGAATGGCCTAATTCTGCTCCTATAATTAAGTAATCACATACTTTCAAGATGTTTCTCACTTTAATGAAAGAGCCTATACTCTAGAGTCAAAGACTAATATATTGAATAGAAAGCTTTTATCAACCACCATTCATAACTAACAGGTACCCTGACTTCTCCTGTTTCACCTTCTCAGACTGCTTACCTATATCTTGTTGGGTAAGATAACTGATATGCCCCTCCCTCCCCATTCTTCAAAATATGTGCAAAAATCTCATGTAATCTTACTGCTTTCTAAATATCGTTCTCCATGGTTACCATGTTATGTATTGATAAGTCATTCACCTTTGACCTTTCAGCGACAGGAGATTCATGGAATAATTTTATGTTGTGTTTTATTCTAAATGTATCAATATTGGACTGTGTGGCCTATCAAAGTTTCTAATGCTATCAAAATAACATTCAGAACAGTTGCTGTTGTTGAAGAAAGAAACAACCTTTATTAAGGATATTGTTAATTGAGTCACGTTAGAAGCTTACAGAATGACAGAAAAAGGAAGGCAGAGATCTAAACTACAGCTCTCTAATCAGCAGGTATCTACCAGAGCAGCAGCAGAGAGCAAGAAATTAGGAATCAACAGCATATAGACAGTTAAAAGCACATGAGGTACTAACAGGATATTAAACAACATGCAGTTCCAGGACTGAGAGGGGAATTGAAGGAATAAGGGTTGAGCAAAGTTATCTTTAGAATTAAGCAAAATATTCTCTATGACAGATGGAATTGCAGACTGCATGTTTTGGAAAAATGATGATATTGTGCAGTTAATTGAGTGATAAGCTAAAGGCCAGGCAAAGCTAGGGTTCCTCAAGCCAAGAGGATATTATAAATCCAAGTATGGGTCCTTGAACTAAAACTAGGAGATCAGAAACTCAGTGGCATAATAACCTTCTCAGGCCAGGACACAACACAGTGCCAAGGGCTGATCAGTGGGATAGTTCCACGGTTCACTGGGACACCACTGAGAGAAGATTTAGGCAAAAAGGGGGGATGGGGAAAGGAAAAAAAAAGGCCTCTAAGTCCTGAAACATCAGGCTGTTTTAAAATCTTTTACAACACAACCTGTTTCCAGTCTAGGACAGTGGAAGTCCTAAAAAGGGATTTTTGTTCTTTTTTGGAATTTTTATGTTTTATTTTTGCTCAACTCTTTGCCACTATTTTGTTGAGAGCTGTCAGTCCTTCTTGTTCCCATTGAAGGCAACATGAATGAATCAGTGCATAACAAAAATGCATTTTGGACTGGGCAATAACACTGTTACTGTCCCAGAGGCATTCATGTTTGGTTCAATAGGAGGGAAGATCAGGATGTGTTATAATCTATTGCACAAGGGTGGCAGCTAAAGGGCTATTTACAAGTGGAATTATAAAAAGGAGGAGTTTGAGCGTACACATGGTATACAACGTACAATTCTTTTCCATATGGCAGTACTTGCGTACGTTCCACATCTTGTTTGCTGTAGGTGTGGCACAAGGTTCTGTATTCCCAGAATCCGGAGATGTCAGCTTCTGAGCCCTTCATTAAGTACAGTGCACCTGTGTCATGCCAGAGTCACTAGAAGATTAAGGAAAGAACTTGCACTATTTGGCTTGGTGACAGTTGTGATAAATACTTTAGACAACAGATCTTTATTAGATTGGAATAGCAATCTATCCCCAAAGTAACATGAAATCATTAATAATTCATCCTGTTTCAATGTTTCAAGATTGGTGATGTATGTGTGTGTGTATATATATATATATATATCTCTATACATTCTGTGTATATTTTTTTCCACATAAGGGATAGGAATATGCATCAAAGAGACTTCTTTTAACCAGCTGCATCCAGTGGACCTTACTGAATATTTTTAAGTTACATCAAGGTTAAGTTCACATGGAAAATAGAGATCCACAAATGGTGCATCTCAAATCAAGTCCCTCTATATTTTTGAGCGAGATCACTTTTTCAGAATTTATTGTGCTCTTCATGAGTTACAGTAGTCAAAGCCGGTTTGAAACTGACTGAATTCACTGTTCTTTAAGTTCCAAACAGTAAATTTATTTGAATCAGCACTTAGGTGCAACCTCACTGTACCTCCCAGCTACCGTTAGACAAAAGAACAACAGTATGCTGTTCCCAACACCAACTTCTGCCTGGGATTAATTGAACCCTAGACCTAAACATGAACAGACATTGTTTTAGCACACTACAATACAATGACCTCCATCTACAGAGTTGTTATATATTATTTTTAATAATGTAACTAAAACCAGGACATAGTAACTGTAGACTTCTATATATAATTTTCTTTGTAGATTTACTGGTTTATACATTCTAAAGACAACAGAGAAGTTGCCCTAGAAGGGAATTTTAGCTACCAAGGACAAATAAATTCATATTAAAAATTGCAAATTGCAAGTAAATTAGAGGGGTGTTTTGTAACCCCATTTTCATTGCAGTTGCCTTTGAACACTTTACAGCAAGTAGATGTGACTGTAGTTTATCAAAGTGCTTAGCAAGGAAGTGTTTAAAGCAAACATATCTCAACATACTTATAGGAAATAGATATACAGTAAACTTTTTTTTAAAAAATAGCTTGAAGATGTAAATGGAATGCCAGTAAGGAAAGACTAATATCATAGACCCTAGTAGACTTATTATATTAGACTAAATCTATTAACAAGAATGATGAATTTCTGTACAAATCTGTTCCAATAAAACTATTTTTGTCCCATAATGAGAAAGGGAAAAACAAGTTTACAACAGAAATTTCAGTTACCTTTCTTTGTCATTTTTTGTAGCCTTTGCTATTTGCAACATTTCTGAAAAGGTCAATTAACTTTGGTGAATTTGACAAATTAAATCACACACTAGGATGCTTTTACTTCTTGCAAAGTTATAAAGGCAAACTTTATTGTTTGCTATGACACCATGGGGCAGTAATTTTATATTATACAGATATAATGCTGATGTATGTGAAAGGGATCAGGATGAGTGGTGTGCTGATCAGTGGACTGAACTGTTAACACAGTTAATATTTGAGCAATTAGGCAAGATGTTCCTTGTATTACATTGTCCTTGTGTAAATGCCTTTCAAGTATGTGCAGGTACTTTGCCAAAAATTTGCAAATGTTTTCAGAAGATCAAATTATTAATAGATCTAGTTATGGTCAGATAATGGTATAATTACAGCTTTTTTAATGCAAATATGGGCATTTCTTCCAAAATGTGACACAATGTATGCCAACAGTCAGCCATCTGATTTGATACTTTCTCCATGAATAAGGATGCATGGAATATGCTCTTGCCACATAACTCTGATCAACCACTCAAGGACAATTACTCATCTTAATACCAGACTTCTCTAAATACATTTTACATGGGTTTAGGTTCATAATTTAAAAACACTGTTGAGATTTTTTTTCTGTTTGGGATATACAAATACAAATAAGGAAATTGATTAAAAGTGCTAATTGTGCTGTTAACATCGGAGAGTGTGATCATTAATTAGCCATGACTTCTCTCTACATCAGACTCTGAAGAGTTGGTTTGAAGACTGATAGTTTAACATGGGAACTCCTTGTGAAATATGTTCACTAATTTTATCTTAAGTCATGTATTGTTAAAAGAGCAAGAAGAATGCACAGTCATCCCGCAAATCTGAAAGTTGATTAAAAAATGTGTAGCCAATCAATCATTACATGTGGTATCATTACAGATGTACATGATTTGCTTTGGATATTTGCCGAGTAATTTAAATTTTGTCTCACCTGTGGCTGGCACTGAGAAAAGGCTGCTTACAGAAACACATCAGAGATTTTCCCAATTGCTTTAGTCACTGTTGTGAGTCGCTGACAAAGGACTTAAGGTCAGCTCACTGGGCCTTGTGTCATTGTGATGGGAACTCACATCCATTGAAACTGAAGTTGAAAAGGGATTTCTGAAACTTTTGCAGTGGGGGTATGGAGTTCTATCTCATGCCACAGATCATTTGTCCACTCCTGCAATGGTCATACTCTGGTATGATCACAAACATTGGGCTTGTATGTATGTGTATGTGTGTGTGTGTATACATATATATTTGGTGGCATTGAGCAGCATATATGTGATAGTCATGATTATAATGCACCACACTGTGTGCACAAAGATGTAGAATCTGGGCATAAATATTCTTAACAGTGGGATTACTTTAAACTTCTAGCTAAAGTGTAAATCTAATGTATTGGTTTCCTGTTATACCCTCAGTTAATTCTCCCTTCCTGACTGAGTTGAATAAGAGGCAGCCAGTTCAATATTGCCTGTTTTACAGTATTGGCCATGATCAAAACACGGGAAGATAAGACAATGATGGTGTAACTCTGAGTACCATGCATATAAAAACATGTGGATATAGACACATTGCTTCAAAAGTAGGTATTGATATGTTAGGGAAAAAACATGAAAACTGTAAGTGTGGCAAGAGCAGAAAAAAAATCAGCTGAGCTGCTGTTGAAGCCCATTGAGTCTTGGCATCAAGATAAAAAAGCTGGAAAATAAGTTTAATTCAGCAATAGAATTATATTATGTTTAAGAATATATGGAAGAGCAAATCCTAAGTGTGAAGTAAATTTGTCAGAGATAATTTTAAAAGGTAATTAAAACTCCTGTTGATTGTTTTCCTGGTTTTAATTCCCCCATCCCCCACAAGCACACTTTGATGCTATCAAGTGGAATTTACAGCTACCAAATATATTCTACAGCACACAATTCACATAATATTTCATAAGTAAACATTTATAAAGATGATAGCTATTTACTCTTCCCCAAAAAGTATAAACAGTGCCTTTTTAAAGCTATTTTGCTTTTTTTTTGTATTATAAAAATGATCCATGGAATACTTATGTGCACATATTGAAAGTGTATAAAAGGATGATTACGTTTCTTACTAAGTCTGTTCCTACTTATTTTTATCTGTGTATATGAAGACAATCATATGCTACTAATCATAATAAATACTCAGTTTTAAATACTTGAGTCAGATTGACCTATAATATGCCATACTGCAATGGTTTTTGGAATATATTTTAACAGAATATATTTTGGCAGTAAAAAAAGTAAATTCAAAACCCAAAATAAACTACACACAAATTTTAGAAATCTGTGTGGCAAGCAAAACACAACATATATTAGAACAGCTCCTTAATACTGATTATGCTGCTTTCATCTGACTACAAAACTTACACAGCATTCAGAACAGACTCCACTCCTGCAAATCCTCAGAGATGTCAGATCTTGATAACATTACACAAAACAAAATAAAACGTGATTCCAATTTTTTGGTTCATTCACGCAGTCACAATCTCATTTCGTACTTAATAATCTAATCTCTTTACACAATTCACATTTTAGGAACCCTCCTTGGAGACAATAAATGATTAAAAATATATAAAAATCCTGTTCTGGAAAAGGTTGGGATTTTTGCTACTCCAGAGAGACCTTGCAGAACTACTTTTTAATATAAAAAACAATACTTAAGACTAAGGGTATAAAATTCCAAATATGAAAGACCTGTTTTTAGCTTTCTTCCTATTTGAAATATTATTTTTTTAACATAATAATTATGGTCATAATATTAATCGCTTTAAAAGAAACAATATGTAGCTAATTTCTTTTCCAAGTGTTTTATCCACTACTTTTTAATAAACATGCCCATTACTAATGTTTGAAGTCTCGACTTAAGGTGATAAAGTGCTTATAAGGCAGATGCCTTCCATTTAGTAAATTGCAGTTGCATTGAATTTTTATAAGTTAGGCATTAATATTTGCATAATTGCTTGCTGTGAATAAGGGCCCAAAACTTCTGATCTTTAAAATTCATGTCTAACAAATCCCCCTGTGTTAGCTCAGCTGAGCAAGTCATATAATTACCTAACGTAAAGGATTGTATTATATATTTTACTGTATTATTATGTTAGCATATTAGAAACTTTTATGCATAATTTGAATTCCTTTAAAATAGTTAACTATACTGAAATATTAAAGTAAAAAGAATTACATTTCTTTTGAGTTGTTTTTGACCAGCAACTGAACCAACTTCAATTGCTGGGGATGGCCTTTTTATTAAATTTTGCTATTAGCAACTCCAGAATGAGCTGAGGAAATGTGATGACAATTAATGAGGTGATAGCTTAGGAGACATATATGGTGCGTTGAAGTAAATGAGGTTGGTTTCATTTGTAAAGCAGCGAGGAAAAGAGGAATGGAATGCACAACAAGTGGCAAAGCTGGGCTTGAGAGCAATGTTTCTTCCCTATCAGGCTACATTGTTCAAAATACCCTTTAAGCCCTGTGAAAATCTTTTCAGAAATGATTATGTCAGTGACGTGTCCCTGAAGTTGACTTTTACCTGTTTTCCCTGCCCTTGGTAACAGAGTGTTGTCTTTTGACTTCAAGTGGAACATAGCTGCAACACAGAAAGCCAACACTATCACTGAGTTGGGATTCCTCTCTAAACTTGCTCGATAAGGTGAGAAATGTTTACCCTATGCCTCCACAGAAGAGGATTAAATGAAAATTTCACAATGTCAGCTGGAGGTTTTCTTTTGTTCAGGGAGTGTATAGTATTTTACCTTTTGATTTATAATGAGAATCTATTCTTGCACTGTAGCTGCAGTTAAAGAAGTTAGACTGGAGCTGTCTACAAGAATAAACTGTTTCCTTTCTCTACCAATCAAATGAGATGCAAAAATGAATACAATGGAAGGCTTTAAAAAGGCTCACTTCACACAATTATGGTTATGAGGGGCACGTTTCAATCACTGCGCTGGTTGACACTTCAATCCACCAGCCACAAGTGATGAGTCTTGTCAGGTTTCTTGCACTGGCTAGCTTTTAGGTGCTGATCATGTAATGATCTGCAGTGGGATTAGATGAGGAAAGATTAAATGTTGTGCAGTTTTTAACTTTCTGACTATCACCTTAAAGCTGTGTGGCTCATTTCATACAAACTTGTCTTCATTTAATTTAACTTAAAATGAACCATCCTGCAAATCTGACAGTCACTTAAAAAAAAGGGGGAAAAGTTTGGCCTAGATCCAGAGAGATTTCTGGCTGGTGCAAATCTGCGAAATTGGCACAGCTGCCAATTTCAAAAGAAAACAATGCAGCTGTCCAGTCTTTTTTTTTCTGTTGTTTTAAGTTTACACATCAGAAATTTTCTTCAAAGTATATTATACTGAGCAAAACTCAAGAAAAAATTGCAGTAACCACAGATAAAACATGTAATAAACACAAAAAAAACATCTGAGGTAAAAATATCATGTTAACCAAGAGAGCATCAGCACAAAACATTTCTGCATGTCGTGCCGAACCCCCCACAGTTTCTGAGAAGACGTTTCTAGCCCTGCTGGGTTTTAGTGTGTCTCTGAGTTTCTCTTGCTAGTACGGGGTGAAGCGACTGTACCCTCCTCTGTACAGGCTAGCCTGCAACATCAAAGATGAAAAAAAAATCAAATAAATATTTTTTAATGTACGAAATGCTACAACAAAAACAAGCCACAAATCTAATTAAGAGAATGAAGGGAGAAAAATCATCTTAATTAATGAAAGCTTTTAGCTAGCAGCTGCTCCGGAGATATGCAAGATTTGAAACCACACGCACGCCACCTCGGCAAATTTAAATCATTTGTCTAAACGAAGGCATTGCGCTGATGAAGCTCAAGGGAGTGGCAGCCTTTTCTTCCCTCTCTCTCTCTGCAAAACAGTTACAGAGGGCTTTGCTGCAATCACCATTCATTAATCTTAATGTTTTCCTTTTTTTTTGTTGAGGCTTTCAAAATGGAAAATTGAATTTTTTTTTCATCTGTGATGTTGGCTGCAAAGCTAGCTAAAAACCACGTGCATCGGTAAAAGTATCCACTAGATTGACTGTGAGAACTGAGATAGAGGAGGAGAGACAGAGGAAGAGACACACTTACAGAGAAAGGAAACAGCAGGAAAGAGAAGCAGCCTATATGTATATGAATTTACCCCTGACATTAATGGTAACTGTGAAAAAAATATAAAGCCTAATCCCTAGGTCTTCATACACTGATCAGCTAAATATATCTGTAAATCTCCTTATTATTTAAAAATACCTTACATTTTAATTAATTCCCTAGTTGCCTTCCCTTCCAATGTGGCCTGCTTACTGATGTACTGGGTATTAGGGGCCCTCACTTCCAGCATAGCTCGCCTATCAATGGCACAGTTTCGGGTTGGAATTGAAAATTTTGAGTGCTTTATATTTTTGCCTTGCTGTGGTGAGCAGTCCCACTTGACTTTCAATTGAAAGAACTCATCACTGACAAGTAGGCTGGATGGAGAGTTCACCCATTATTTTGTAAAGATATCTTCCAAAAAAATTATATCAGAATTTTTCCCGTTCTAAACATAATTGCTGCAAATCTATATTATGAACATAGTACCAATGATGAGTTGCACCTAAATATGATAAGTAATGAGAAGTGAAATGAATAAGTATGCAGAAAAACATTCCAAACCAAAAGTTGCTAAATTTAGAGCAATTATATCTGTAGTTTAGGAGAAGCCATTTTGCCCACTCAAAAGTTTAGTAAATAAAACTATTTTCTGTTAGTGCTCTTGCTTCTTCTATGACATCATCAAACACTGTGTTAGGAGAGAAGTGTTGGTTAGGTCAGCTGTGAGGGATATTGCCTAGGTGGGGACAGTAAACTTTCACCTCTCACATGCACTTGTGAAACAGTAGAAATAACTGACCAGCCATAGTTTGCAGAATCAATTTAATTCATTTCTGACCTTCATGTTTCATTTGAACATGAAGCAGAACCAAGTCATGTGACAGTAATGTTAAATCCAAATAAATGCCGTAATCGCTCGCATTTGGGTTTTGTGCATTTGCATATTTCCACGTACTTGAGACCCTGAATGGTTGATCACGTGAGGTTATGTAGCTCACCTGTTCCCCTGGTAAAAGAATGAAGATTCTTCTTGGTGGCAACAACTCTAGTTTCCAAATCTACACACACAGTTTTGAATTATATCACTGGAGATCCAACCTGCCTAGATATTTGCACGCATTTCACTTCTGCAAGCGCAGCATTCTGAGATATTCAGTATTCTACTTATTGTCCAGTATAAGCAATTGCTTGCTGCTTTATCTGGGCAGAGAGCTTGGAATTCAATGGGATTTGTGGGACTTTCCCGTAGCCTAAAGACAAAGGGCCTAATTATTCCATAAAAACGACTGAACTGTCATAGTCGCACAAAATCGAGAGTTCTTCAAATTTGACTTTGTTGGACTTAAAAGCAAAACTGATCCAAACCGGAGAAAGTTCTGATTGGATTTTGGTTTGATTTAATCCGTTTGGATTTTGGGTTCAGTTCAATGCTTTTTTCCCTACCTGGTAAGCCAACCAAGGACTGGCATTGACGGCATTCCTGGAGATATCTCTGAGATGAACCGTCCCACTCTCTCTAACGAGGAGGATGCCATGGTTGCAGGAAGTTAACATGGGGGAGGAAAGAAAATGGGGGAAAATGAGTGGGGAACAAGAGATTCTCTAATTGGACATGTTGAAATTACAAGACAAAGCAGGCAGGAGCTAAGAAACTTTCTGCTACTAATGATTAATAGAAATAATATAGAGAAGATCATTCAATGATGTCAGAGACGAGAGAGGACCAAGATTACGTTAGCTAGTCTTTTAGCAGCTAGCAGATTGTTTAATACCAGATTTCTCCCAAACTACATACTTTTTGGGTGCATCAGAATGTCTTATAATTACCCTTTTGCATCAATTTAGCTCATAAGAGTTTACAAAGCTATTACTATAAAAGCCTAGGTACAAATCCCCTGTTCAGGTTTAATATTTCACTTCCATTATTTTGTTGTATTCTTTTACCTATATTGAAATATGTGTGTTGTTTTGCTACATGTGTGGTCTTTTAAAGTGTGGGACACATTATCTGTCACCCTACTGCACTAGAATAGCATCTGTTGAAATGGCACCTTTGTCATGGGATATGAATAGCTTTCTCATGACATAAAAAAAATTCTTAACTGCTATCGGTATGTAAATGTTTCAACGTAATTATATTTAACATTTGAATAAATGTAACACTAGTTTATGAATCTATATTATGATTACCTGGTTGGTATAAACAAAACACACATTGGGCGTCAGTGAGGGGATGTAGTTTCTCCCAGTGCTTTCCTGTGTATATCTCTGCGGATAAACGTAGATATGTGACTTGGGCATCCTTTATGAAACAGATCTACAGATAGACAACCGCAGCCATTTTACCAGCAGAGATTTGTTTTTCCTTTTATCTGTAGGTTTGGTTCATATGTGTTTAGAGTCATGGACATCTATGGGTACACTACTATACTCTAGTAACTATTACAGAAACCAATGGCGTCTTCAGTCTAAAAGCAAAGAAGGGCTCCACAAACATGTGCTAAAGTGTGTTTCTCCTCGGTTTAAGGTTGAAGCAGTTTTAATTAAAGAGCTTGAGTTTTAGGGATGGTGTTTTACTTAAGATTAAGGCTGGATTTAAAATTTGAAGAGGTTCAGCTCTTTGTGCACAGAGGTTCTTACACTGCAATAAAAGTACAGCCTACTGTATGCACCCCTGTAAGTGTGTGCCTATGTGGGGATTTACATGCAAAGACACACGCTCACAAAGTACACGCCTGTGCTTTGTTATCAGTGCAGAATGCCAATCTTGACAGTAAGAGGGGTTATTAATGCTTACCATGGTGCCAACGCTGTACGCTGCAGCTGGTGCAATCGTGTGGTGGTATGGGTCTGCAGCTGCATAGACTCTGCCATAACTGGAAAACAAGGAGACATACTTTCAATTTAAATCCAGTTGAAGAGTCACCAATTAACTCATTTTAGGTAAGCCAAGAGTAGGACAAGGTACTCCCATTTTGATAACACTGTGGTCACTTAAATATGATAACATATTCAGAGAGTCAGCCTACGACAAGGTTTTACAATCTACATACGAGCTGCTACTTTTCGAAGGTTGAAGTAAAAGTATGAGTAAAATATTTCAAAGTATTTTTGTCAGGTAGAAGTAAAAGCAAAAATTCTTTAGACGCAGCAGTTAATATTTGGCATTGTACCCTAACTCTATGTACCCCGTAGTTAAAAATCACATACAGCTCAGATACATTGCTTGGCTATCTCCTCAATTGAAATCATGCAACAGTTCTGAACTAGATCTGTTCTTTTCTAAATTCAAAGTGTAGTTATTTTGTTTGTTAATTGGCTTCATATATAATTATAATATTTCTCGAGTAAGTACACCAGAGGCATGAAGAATTTTACCACAGAGCTCCAAGCACTGCTATAATACAGTAATCAAATTCAAGTGGTTAAGTATCAACTTTCTACTAGAGGGCACTCCAGTGCAGAATTAGTGACTGAAGATTATTCCATGTGTGTATGGTCTGCCATTGAATGCTATCACTGGACTGTTTCTCATTGAGCTTACTAATCTTCTGTTACTTCAACTAAAAGTAGTTGGTATATAAGCCACATTTTCAAAAAGTGCCACATCTTTCAGAAACCTGATTCTTTAAATTTTAAAGGGAGTTAAAATTTTCAAGAATCACATGCATGTGTGTGTGCGCGTGCACACACACACACACACACACACACACACTTGGACATTTTCTCCTCAGTGGTTGCATGATCAGACTTAATAGGATTTGTCATGAGAAAAAGGTGCCCTCACATCCATCTACACCACAGACATTTCAAGCACAAATACCTGGCTAATAATTGCTTGCACAGCAAATTCTATTTGTGTCACTATTGCATTAGGGTTTGAGTGAGTCACTGTTTCAAGGAGACTTTGAACAGTTGGACATGAGAATTTGGTCACTTTGATGGCCTTACATTTTGTAAACTCTGGTGGAAACAATGCAAAGTCCATTTTATTTTATATCTAACCTAGTCATTGCCATAAATAATAATCCCAAACATGATCAACTCTAATTAAACCAGAAAAAACTTTTTGAGGCAGTCACAGGAAAGAAAAAAAACAAAGTCTTGCTTTTGCTAAGATGCCATTATAAGTCATTGAACTGGCCCGGCATGAATAAGACCTGAAAATGTGATGATAGAGCATAGAATCAAGCTGGCTTATTTATTTATTGAGATACGGCACAGAATAGACCCTTCCAGCCCACTGAGTTGCACCACCCAGCAATCCTCTGATTTAATCCTAGCCCAATCATGGGACAAGTTACAATGACCAATTAACCTACCAACTGGCGCATCTTTGGACTGTGGGAGGAAATCGGAGCAAATCTGCGCGCAGTCACAGGGAAAACACAGTGGCAGGAATAGAACCCGAGTCGCTGGTACTGTAAAGCATTGTGCAAACCACTGTGCTACTGTGCTGCCCAGCATGGAGTTCAGTCCTGAGAGACACATGCTGGGTTGATGGGCTCTGTCATAGATGCTGTAATTTAACACTTGTGTGCCGATATAATATGAAGGAGATAAACTGTCCATCATTATCGAAAGCCATTTAAATGTACACGCCATATAGAAGAGGCAGATAGCTTGAAAAAGTGGGGAAATACGCGTAAAAATAAAATTTTGAAAGTGGAAGCAATATATGAAACAATTCAAGAATACATCAAGGATAACCTGGGAGCCAATTACATGTTTTACCTGGTTGCTAGGAATTTCACTGTTAAAGGAAAACTATATTGGAAAAACTACAAAGAAAATCTGAATCTGTCCATAGAAATCACATCATGAATTCAGTGCTGACGAAGCCAGACCGACATATAATCAAACAAGGAAATATTTATTTCAGTCATCCATCCAAACTTTCAGAAACACTTTGACTGCTGTAGAAATGAATGTTACTCAGAATTAAATACTAATGCTAATTTTTCCTCTCCGGTGAGCCATTCGCATTTGGTAAAATGATCAGCAGTGATGTAAAATGAAATGGGTTAAAAGAAACTTGCATTTAAATTCCTTTCTGAATATCCGAAGCTGTAGCTTTTAACCAGCTGCTGTAATATTCAAATAACTTACAGTTACTTAACTTACAGTTAAGCATTGCTGAGATTTATTTTGCACTCTGCTTTACACCTTAACCCTCCTCACTTGCTGTGTAGGATATAATGTATATGAGAACTCAGACATGACCAATAGACCCTGGGTGCTATTTCTTTCCCCGTCAAAATTAACCCACAAGGGTTAAGCCTTATGAGCATTGCTGGGGACATAATATTCTAAAAGGGATGGGGAGATAAGATTTCAGGAAGACATAGTAAAGTCTCTGAAATAATCCCAGGTGTTAGTAGTGCCAGTTCCTCTTTAAGCTTTGAGTCTGATGCTCCTCTTTCCCTCAATTTTGAACTTGGACTCTGAGATTAATAGTCTAACCAGCTGTTTCTCTCAAATGTAACATGCATACATTTGAGGGAGCGATTGACCAGCAATGTACAATGTGTAAAACAGAGATTCAATAGATGTTTGTTCTTATGCAACACACACACAAAATGCTGGAGGAACTGAGCAGGTCAGACAGCATCTGTGGAAATGAATAAACAGTTGATGTTTTGGGCCGACAACCTTCTTCAGGACTGAAAAGGAAGGGGGTAGCCCCCCAGAGTAAAAAGGTGGCGGGGTATAGATGCTTGCTGGAAGGTCATGGTGAAGCTAGATGACTGGGAAAAGTAAAGGGCTGGAGAAGAAAGAATTTGCTGGGAGAGGAGAGTGGACCATAGGAGAAAGAGAAGGAGGAGGGGACCTAGGGGGAAGTGGAAGGCAGATGAGAGGAGTAAATGGCCAGAATGGGGAAAAGTATAAGAGGGGAGGGGGACGGAATTTTTTTATTGGAAGGAGAAATCTTGTTTCTATGATCCTTTCTGTTCTGCCTACCAGGGGAATGTGGAAACAGCATCCTAAATTACTTGAGCATCTAGGTAACACACTCGTGAACTGTACTTTCAAACCTATATCAGAAATGACCAGGATTTTTTCACGTTCAGTCTTAGAAATATGCAGAATGAACTGCTGTTATCCAGACTGGTCACCCCTGGATGCCCGGACAACAAAGAGAAGCACGTCTGCCTGTGAAATCATTCCAGGGGGAGGTTGTTGGAAGTTAATTGTAACTGTGAATCTGGAGACTACGAGACTGGGCTCCCAGTGAGAGCCCATGACCATTGAAACGCACTGTTAAATGAAGAATAACTACCTATGGGAAGCTTTGGAGAGAGACATTGGGATCTATTAAGCCAAGCGAAGAGTTTTCAGTTTCAGGAAAGCAAGGCAAGAGAAGAGATGAAAATAAATTAGATTGAAATGGAAAATAAGTGTAAATATTTATTCAATTTTGCATTGTTACTGAATCCTAATAAACGTGATGAACTGTATACAGTTTACGAACCATCATTTAATAAAACTTTTTCCCCCATTCTCTTGTCTTGGTGGTTGAATAGTTGTGTTATGAGCAGCTATGCACTGTTTAGGCCTTGTGTGTTCAGCTTTGCAGTTGCTTAAAGAGTTAAAAGAATTTATCTTTTCATTACGTTCTTGTTATGAGCTAATAAATAATTTTTAATCATACATTTGTTTCAAACCCATTTAAAAATTACAGCCTCGCCTTTAGCAAGGCTGCTCTGGTAGTTTCTCTTTTGACAGTCTCCTCTGACATGTATTAATAAAATGAATGTTTGCTGGAAAGGCTCATGCCATCAGTTATAACTGAATTCCGCAGTTTCATCTTCTTTTGGCCAAAGAAAAACTTTTTAAAACTGCAAATGTATTGATCTGTGTGATTGCCAACAAACATCCAACATCTCAGATACTTCGTTAAAGTGACAGACTGCAAATGAGGTCCGTGTGCTGTAGATAACAAGGCTGCAGTGAGTAACAAAGCAGACTTAACCAGGAAAGGGAGAATTCTGAGAGAATCAAGTTGATCGTGCTGCAAATGATGTAATACTTTAAATGATATATCCATTTAAATCTGACATCTTTCCACTCAGAGGCTTTTTATGAAAGGACAAATGTCTGGGACATTTCAAAAGCCAGAAAGCATCTACCTTTGAATAAATTCACATGCTTTTCATCTGGGAGAATCCTTTAAAACTACACATACTACAAATTGACAAACTAATTCAGTGATGCAAACAGTGATTAGATCCCCTGAAGGAAGATGGCTGTCTTAAAAGGAAAAAAAAAACTGAAACGTGCTAAAGAAAATGTCGAACATAGTAAACGTAATTTCCCGGTCTCTTTATATGCAGCATCTTGTCCAGAGCTGTATGGACATTCTGAAAAACAATAGACATGAAGTATTTATAGTGTTTAACAAACTGGAACTGAGGTAAAATTGATTGACTACAATTTCCTGACTTATAATTTTCTTTTTCCTTTTTAAGCAGGAACATAATATTTGCTCTTTCTAGTGGTTTCAGTTTAGAAAAGTTTTGGAGAAGTATGGTAGTTATCATTGCCTTCCATACTCTGATAAATGAATGTGGGATTAATTTTTACTTCTATTAGCTGTTCAAAATATGTTCCTTCAGTAGTGAATGATTTGCTTTCCGCAGGCATTCCCTCTTTGCTGTTTTCACCTTCCACTTTTCCCTTGGGCAGTTATGTCAAATCTGAAATCTTCAGCATCATTACTGAGCTAGTTTTTACTTTTCATTCCACATTTATTTAATTGACTGAATTTAAATTAGTGGAGTTTAGTTCCAAGCTTCTGTAAAGCAACCAGCCCAGTGACATCATCAGTTTGTTTCTGTACACTGAGCTAGTGTGGTGAAGATATGGTTCAGTCATATTGGTAACGCAAAGAAACATATCAACCAAGGCAGGTGTATGGGGTTAAGGTGGATAATAAATCAGCCATGATGGAATGGTGGAGCCAACTTTATGGGCTGAATGGCCTAATTGTATTCCTATGTCTTATGGTCATTCTGGGACCCTGATTTGTGAAAAAAGATCATTTCTTCAGCTGGGACATTGGCATTGCAGTTCTGTTCACTGTTATAGTGGTAAATCACTGAGGGTCAAAAAAATGGCCTTGAAACTATAGTGGGTCTTCTCCAAAACAATTTTCAATAGGATGACAATTGTCGGTTCTTTGACCAAGTGGAGTGAAACACTCTACCTCAGTATCATATCATAAACTCACATGTATCATAATGAAAATCAACCTAAAAAGGGAAATATGTACATGATGCAAAACGAAGACTCTGACTATTGTCAGTTATGATTTTTTTTTCAAACCAGGACAAACTCCACCCAGTGGTTAATCCAATTTATTTAGCAAATCTTGAAAGTTAATGAGGTGTCCAAAAACACAGATACGGTACTGTGCAAATATCTTAGGCACACACACACGCCTAAGACTTTTACACAGTACTGTAATTGTATAGAGGAGAGTGGGTTTGTAAATCTGGTGGGAGCAAAGAATTTTGAGAATGGCAAGGGTAAAGCATTGCAGGAAGGATGTGGGACAGGAGGAGTGCCACGGCTGGGAGTGGTGTCTCAGCCCTAAGACACTGGCAAGGACTTTTGATTCCATACAACTGGTTTATTGATCTTTACAGAATATCTCTCTGGTGTTTCCCAATCCATCCCCTCTCCCTTCCCCTTTCCCAACTATGATTCTTTTCTCCCTGTCCCCTTCTCACTCTCAGTCCACAATAGAGACCCATATCAGAATCAGATTTAACATCACTCACACATGTCATGAAAGTTGTTTTTTTGTGGCAGGAGTATAATGCAATACATAAAATTATTATAGTACTCTGCAAAAGTCTTAGGCGCCCTAGCTATATATACGTGCATATGCCGAGACAAACGTTGGTGCATTTTATAAAGAATTTATGGAAATTCTTGATATGCCATAACCAACAAGACAGGACCAGAGATGGAAAATTGAATTGAGCTGGATACCTATGTTCATTCAGCATGAACAGTGAAGTGAAAGGCTTCCTCCCATTGAGTCCTATGCACCTGGCCATTTAAAGCTGTGTGTTTTATATAGGAGTATGGACAAAGGGACTGTATTAGTCATCCCCACAGCTTCCACAGTCTACTTGAGCAGGTCCCATTTTCCTGCATTTGGTCCATATCTTTACCATCAATGTACCTTTCCAAATGCAATTATTAGCTTTATATGATGAAGAGTCCATAACAACAGTCACATTGGAAGATTATAACCTCAGCTTTAATAATTCCATTGTCACATGTCAGCTAAAACACTTAAATAGTCCAGAAATTTCCTGTCATCCTTCACCAAGAACTGGCATTGCTGTTTTCTCCAGTAAGTCTGAACCTATGAAGCAATTGAAATTGAAGATTCACCTAAGTTTCATAAAGTGAGCTGAAGAATTAGGTTTGAAAATATTTTTTTAAACACACCCACTCCACCCACTTCTCCTGCTGGA
Organism: Mobula hypostoma; assembly: GCF_963921235.1. Taxonomy (NCBI): domain Eukaryota; kingdom Metazoa; phylum Chordata; class Chondrichthyes; order Myliobatiformes; family Myliobatidae; genus Mobula; species Mobula hypostoma. Next base: position 33,412,755 of record NC_086118.1, on the reverse strand, counting down.
ACATTCAAATCCCAAGCAACGATGTAGGAGAAAAGATTTCTCTAGGGATCAGCATTAGCTTTTGATTCCACACTGATTTAAAATGAAGCTTCACTTGCAATGTTCTCATTTGTAGTTTGGTGTCTGCTTATGGCACATAAAATGTTGCACAGAGGTAAAGTTCTGCTACTTACATTAAGGGATGCAGAGGCATCAAGGTAAGGAAAGGTTTGGCCACCAAAGAAGGAACTTTTCAATCAAATAAGACCATAAGATATCAGAGCAGAATTAGGCTCTCTTAGCCCCAGTCTCCTGCCTTTTTCCCATCTCCCTTCCTACCCTTGCATAGTGATCACTCACTGCCAAAAAACTTGTGCTTGGTCATTCCACTGTTGGTAAAGTCTGGCAAAATCACTGGTTTGATCTTTATGATCCTGCTGCCCCCAGGGCATATAGAAAACATAGAAACATAGAAAATAGGTGCAGGAGTAGGCCATTCGGCCCTTCGAGCCTGCACCGCCATTCAGTATGATCATGGCTGATCATCCAACTCAGAACCCTGTACCAGCCTTCCCTCTGTACCCCCTGATCCCTTTAGCCACAAGGGCCATATCTAACTCCCTCTTAAATATAGCCAATGAACTGGCCTCAACTGTTTCCTGTGGCAGAGAATTCCACAGATTCACCACTCTCTGTGTGAAGAAGTTTTTCCTAATCTTGGTCCTAAAAGGCTTCCCCTTTATCCTCAAACTGTGACCCCTTGTTCTGGACTTCCCCAACATCGGGAACAATCTTCCTGCATCTCGCCTGTCCAATCCCTTTAGGATTTTATACGTTTCAATTAGATCCCCCCTCAATCTTCTAAATTCCAACGAGTATAAGCCGAGTTGATTCAGTCTTTCATCATATGAAACTCCTGCCATCCCAGGAATCAATCTGGTGAACCTCATAGACAGAGATGTCGGGGACAGAACTTTTTCCACTGGCCTTCCAACATGGCACACTTTCACTGATGATGCATGGCAAAGAAGGCATGGGCAAGTAGTTCTTGATGGACTTGAAACCACAACAGAAGGGCAACATTTTCTAATACTCAATTGGTGGATCAGTTTTCATTGTCCTAATCCTCAGCCTTTCTCTTAACTGTAAAGGTATGAGGCAAGCTATCAGAAAACAAATATGGGAAGTATAACACAGAAACAGATCAGGAAAATCAAAAAAAAGCTGTAAATCTGAAATAGAAAATGTTGGAAACACTCAGCACATTTGGCAGCATGGTTTTCTATTGTTTGCTCTTTCTTAATTTTGAGAAAGGTCTTTAATTTGTTTCACTTTCTACAGATGCTACCTGACCTGCTGAGTGCTTCCAGCAGTGTTTTTATTGCAGAAGGTGTCTATTTGACCAGTGTTAATGTTTATTCTTCGCGATAATCTTGATCTATCCTGTTTCATTTAATCCTACCAGCAAAACCCTTTCATCCTCTATATTCCCCATTTTTCTTTTTACCTTACTTTATTATAAAAGCATCAGTAGCTCCAAGAATGAGACCAGTCTTCCTGCTTTTATTGTGATCTCCAAACTACATTTGTTCTTTGAACAGAAACCAGGATAAGAAAGAATGGACGGAACCCAAGCCCATCCACAAGCTTTGGACCTGATGCCCCAGACAAAAGAATTTCACAGCACAATTCACATTACCAACAGATATCAAGCATATGGCTGACAAGAGAAATTAGGGATAGTATCAATTCCAAAGAAGAAGCATACAAATTAGCCAGAAAAAGTGGCTCACCTGAGGACTGGGAGAAATTCAGAGTTCAGCAGAGGAGGGCAAAGGGCTTAATTAGGAAGGGGAAAAAAGATTATGAGAGAAAACTGGCAGGGAACATAAAAACTGACTGTAAAAGCTTTTATAGATATGTAAAAAGGAAAAGACTGGTAAAGACAAATGTAGGTCCCCTACAGACAGAAACAGGTGAATTGATTATGGGGAGCAAGGACATGGCAGACCAATTGAATAATTATTTTGGTTCTGTCTTCACTAAGGAGGACATAAATAATCTTCCAGAAATAGTAGGGGACAGAGGGTCCAGTGAGATGGAGGAACTGAGCGAAATACATGTTAGTAGGGAAGTGGTGTTGGGTAAATTGAAGGGATTAAAGGCAGATAAATCCCCAGGGCCAGATGGTCTGCATCCCAGAGTGCTTAAGGAAGTAGCCCGAGAAATAGTGGATGCATTAGTGATAATTTTTCGAAACTCATTAGATTCTGGACTAGTTCCAGAGGATTGGAGGGTGGCTAATGTAACCCCACTTTTTAAAAAAGGAGGGAGAGAGAAACCGGGGAATTATAGACTGGTTAGCCTAACGTCGGTGGTGGGGAAACTGCTGGAGTCAGTTATCAAAGATGCGATAACAGCACATTTGGAAAGCGGTGAAATCATCGGACAAAGTCAGCATGGATTTGTGAAAGGAAAATCATGTCTGACGAATCTCATAGAATTTTTTGAGGATGTAACTAGTAGAGTGGATAGGGGAGAACCAGTGGATGTGGTATATTTGGATTTTCAAAAGGCTTTTGACAAGGTCCCACACAGGAGATTAGTGTGCAAACTTAAAGCACACGGTATTGGGGGAAAGGTATTGACGTGGATAGAGAATTGGTTAGCAGACAGGAAGCAAGGAGTGGGAATAAACGGGACCTTTTCAGAATGGCAGGCAGTGACTAGTGGGGTACCGCAAGGCTCAGTGCTGGGACCTCAGTTGTTTACAATATATATTAATGACTTGGATGACGGAATTAAATGCAGCATCTCCAAGTTTGCGGATGACACGAAGCTGGGCGGCAGAGTTAGCTGTGAGGAGGATGCTAAGAGGATGCAGGGTGACTTGGATAGGTTGGGTGAGTGGGCAAATTCATGGCAGATGCAATTTAATGTGGATAAATGTGAAGTTATCCACTTTGGTGGCAAAAATAGGAAAACAGATTATTATCTGAATGGTGGCCGATTAGGAAAAGGGGAGGTAGAACGAGACCTGGGTGTCATTATACACCAGTCATTGAAAGTGGGCATGCAGGTACAGCAGGCGGTGAAAAAGGCGAGTGGTATGCTGGCATTTATAGCGAGAGGATTCGAGTACAGGAGCAGGGAGGTACTACTGCAGTTGTACAAGGCCTTGGTGAGACCACACCTGGAGTATTGTGTGCAGTTTTAGTCCCCTAATCTGAGGAAAGACATCCTTGCCATAGAGGGAGTACAAAGAAGGTTCACCAGATTGATTCCTGGGATGGCAGGACTTTCATATGAAGAAAGACTGGATGAACTGGGCTTGTACTCGTTGGAATTTAGAAGATTGAGGGGGGATCTGATTGAAACGTATAAAATCCTAAAGGGATTGGATAGGCTAGATGCAGGAAGATTGTTCCCGATGTTGGGGAAGTCCAGAACGAGGGGTCACAGTTTGAGGATAAAGGGGAAGCCTTTTAGGACCGAGATTAGGAAAAACTTCTTCACACAGAGAGTGGTGAATCTGTAGAATTCTCTGCCACAGGAAACAGTTGAGGCCAGTTCATTGGCTATATTTAAGAGGGAGTTAGATATGGCCCTTGTGGCTACGGGGATCAGGGGGTATGGAGGGAAGGCTGGTGCAGGGTTCTGAGTTGGATGATCAGCCATGATCATAATAAATGGCGGTGCAGGCTCGAAGGGCCGAATGGCCTACTCCTGCACCTATTTTCTATGTTTCTATAATATTTAAAGCTGGATAACTGACAACCATGCAGTTTTGTAAATAAGGTGGCCTTTAAATATGAACACTGGATAAAACCAGGGATGCCCATCCCTTGTGGTCAGAGTAATTTAAAAGATATTCAGCTTTTTGGCAGTTGGTAGCTGACTTGCAATTGAATATCTCACACTTGGGATTTACACAATGCTGACAGTTCTACTCTGGAGATCTAGTGAGATTGTCGGTCAGTATCTCAGCACTATCACCATCGAATCTTTCAGTTAGCAGCTCTCCAGCTCACCCTTCCACCTGTACGATTGGTTTGTACTTTGCTACATCAGCCTAAGCAACAGCCAACTGTTAGTCAACCTTTTGAAATCTACAAAATAGTATGAAACCCTGGAAATTCAAATAGGCCTCTGCCCTACTTTAGGCTTGTTGCTAATGAAGTTGAAGGAAATTTTATTCGTTTAGGAACTTAAATTTTGATGCAGGTGTAGAAATGCATTCCCAATCAGTACAACTAAATGTGTTCCATAACTGTATCAGTTAGATCTCTGAGGACCTAACCCAGTCCCAACATATCAATGCAGTTATAATGAATGCAAGACAGTGGCTAAACTTCATTAGGAGTTTGAAGAGATTTGGTATGTCAACAAATACACTCAAAAACTTCTATAGATGTAGTGTGGAGAGCATTCTGACAGGCTGCATCACTGTCTGGTATGGGGCGGCGGCGGGGGGTGGTGCTACTGCACAGGACCGAAAGAAGCTGCAGAGGGTTGTAAATTTAGTCGGCTCCTAGCCTACAAAGAACCCAGGACATCTTCAAGGAGGGGTGTCTCAGAAAGGCAGCGTCCATTATTAAGGACCTCCAGCACTCAGGAGATGCCCTTTTCTCACTGTTACCATCAGGTAGGAGGTACAGAAGCCTAAAGCCACACACTCAGCGATTCAGAAACAGCTTCATCCCCTCTGCCATCCAATTCTTAAATGGACATTGAACCCATGAACACTACCCCACTTTTTTAGAATATATTATTTGTTTTTTTGCATGATTTTTAATCTATTCAATATACACATACTGTAATTGATTTATTTATTACTATTAATGTTTTCTTCTATATTATGTATTGCATTGAACTGATACTGATGTTAACAAATTTCACGACACATGCCGATGACAATAAACCTGATTGTCATTCTGATTCTGAGTTTGTGAATAACAGTGTGAATTTCATTGGTAGAAAATTATGCGTCAAAGTGCCTATAGTGCATATAGTTTTTAACTAGTGGTGAAGATTCTTGATTTTTTTTTCCATATTTTGTTTCCAGTGCGTAAACGAGAAAGAATCTGCGAGGAAAATGGACTCCCCAAAAAAGGCAAACTGGGAGAAAATACATATTTTAAATTCATTTGATTGGATCCGAATGTCACCCACAAGGCCAGTATTTATTATTCTTCCATGTTTTCCCTTAAGAAGTTGGTGATGAGCTACCTCACTGAACTGGTGCAATATTTGCATTGAAGGACCCCACTGAATTGTTAGATAGAGAGTATCAGGATCTCGTGCCAGTGATGGTGAAGGCACAATAGTGTAATTCTACGTCACTGTGACCTGATGACAGAGCTGCAAGTGTTCCCAAGTTCCCGCAGCTTTGTCTTTCTTGGTGCTGGAGAAACAGTGTGAGTAATTGAAGTGTATACTATGGATAATGCACAATGCACCGTGCTGGAAGCTGATGTTCCAACCAGCACATTGGAAGAGATGTGCTGGTGGCACGTGAGCTTCTCTCCTAAAGGGATGTGTCTGTTTCTGGATGGTTCAAGAGTTTTTTTGGAGTTGTGCTCATCCAGCCAAATGGAAAGTTTTCGATCACATGCCTGACTTGCTCTGTATATTATTGAAAGGCTTTAAAGTCTTACAACAGGCTGCAGGATACCCAACTTCTTACCTACTCCTGTGGTTACAGTTTTTGTGTGAAAAATCCTGAATTTGATGATGGGTCTTTTAGCCCCAGTAACGCCATAGATCGTCAAGGGTAGGCAGTTAGTCTCTCTCTTGCTGGAGAAGGCTATTATCTGATACTTATGTGGTGTGAATGTTACTTGCCATCACCACTTAACTGAATGCAGACAAATTCCTGTTGCAAACCTCCAAGGACTCAGGCTACGTCCACACTAAACCGGATAATTTTGAAAACGCTGGTTTCGCGTAAAAACAATAGGCGTCCACACCAGGCGTTTTTCAAAATATCTCTGTCCACATTAGAACAGATATTTGGGCGAATCTCCTCCTACTAAGCATGCACAGGACACACAGAAAACAAGCAAAGAGGAAACGGTATACTTGGTGCGCATTTGTCCAGTTACAGACTAGAAAAACTTAAAAGGAAATTTCCAAACAAAAGATCTGGTGCGTGTTCGTCCAGAAACATTTCCTACAGCCATAGTCTCTTCACCGATGAAAGGGACGACAGCTACAACTACATGCAATAAGGCTTGTTACTGGGCAAAAGTGAAATTTGCTGTTACCTTATTTGTTTGCCTTTACTTTTGCCATGTCTTTGTGTATTATTTTGCTGTATTTAACATGTGCAATAAAACGAGTTACTGGGCAAAAGTGACAATTGTATCTATTGAATGTTTGCACAAGCAATACATTAGTAATGTTACACGAGCGTGGCAATGGATGAACCCAAGTGCAGAACACGGGCGTGGAATCGGTTTCCAGTAGAGTCTTTACCCGAAGTCTTGGGTTTGGAGAGAATCCAGGAGCGGTGCCAGACTGAGAACTAACAGTCCTAGGAACCATGAAACGAGGTTACTCACACCAGAGTCGACCAACGAACTGGCAGCTCTTTGTTGTGATCACAGGGTCTGTATCCTGCATTTTCTGATGGAAAGCAGGTGTGTGTAGTTAGTGGAACCTGGGAATGATTGGAAATTAAATGAGGGGATTGTGGCCCAATTCCTGAGGTAAATAGTAAGGTGGGGGATTGCCAGAAAGGACCATGACAAATAAAGCGCCTTGTTAAATATATAAAACATGTCTGCATCAGTGTTATCTTGTATTTCCATACAATGTTACATTAGGTTGTTACACATCTATTGTCAGATATTGTTGTTGTGGTGTTGGAGGTTGCGTTCAAGAAAACAATGAAATGCTGCATTGCCGCACTTGTTGCATTTGTTCTGGCACGTCATGACAGCGTTTTTAAAATTACCCCGTACACACTACAACGCCCAACCGGCATTTTCAGATTTAAACACTCTGGAGAGTGTTGCAGAAAAGCTCCGTTTTCGGGGGAGGAAAACGCCGTTTCAGTGTGGACAGAGGGTCAAAACGAAGAGAAAGAGCTTTCGTTACGGATTTATCCGGTCTAGTGTGGACGTAGCCTTAATTTCTTGCTGATGCAAATAGATCTTTGGGCAATTATCACTGAAAGCCCCACAACTTATGATGGAAATGGTGTCTAGAACATGACCCTGAGGGACTTACACATTCACCTCCCCCTGTGCGAGGTGTGACTTCAGCCTTTGCAGCATTTTCACCTTAATGCTCACTGACCACAGCTAGTCAGTCAAAAAGATGCCTTAATGCTATAGGTACTCAATCTCCTGTCACCTCGAGAGTTTAACTGTTTAGAACACATTTAGAATATGTCTGCAATAAAGTCTGGAGTCAAAACATGGTCCTGATAAAATCCAAACTCAGCCAATTATTGGTGAGTATGGACAGTTTGGCAGCATTGCTGACAACATCTTCCACCACTTTGATAAGCATTGTGAATAAATTCATTGATAATTTGCTAGATTTTATTTGTCCTGCCTTTAATGGACATGAGCAATTTTCCACATTGTTGGTAGATAACAGTGTTGTAACTACACCGGAGAGAGAAGCACAGCTAGCACTTGAGAATGTCTTCAGAACTAATAATGGAACATTGTCTTATCCTACAACCTTCACTGTATCTAGTGCTGTGTTCCATTTCTTGATGTAACATAACTGAACTGACTGAAAACTTTCGGGACTTGGGAAGCTGAGAAGGAACATTTGGATGAAGATGGAGGCGAATTCTTCAGACTGGTTTTTGACTCAGACAAGCTGGGCCCTGCCATCATTGAAATGGAGATGTTCTTGGAGCTTCCTCCTCCAATGCAAGGCTTCATTGTCTAGAACCATTCAAAACCAGGTCTTTTATCTGGAGGCTCAGTTCTGTTTACTGCATGCTGCTCTTGCTGGATCACTTTACCGGGGTGAGACATCATTTTCAGGTATGCCTGAAATCGAATCAGGTTTGGTATCCTCGCTTGATAGTACTGGAAGTGAGAGGAATATGCCAGACCAGGAGGTTACAGATTGTGATAGAATACAAGACAGGTGTTCTGGTTCGGGCATGAGGGAGATGGTGAAGGTCACTGTGTTCCTCCAGCTCCCATCTTCTCCATCTATAGAGATCGTCACCACAGAGTTCATGTGTCGGTACTTTGGAACACCTCCTTACATCTTAATATGAAAATGGTCCAGATTCTTTTAGAAAAGACAGGTCTCTTTACCTTTGAAAATCAAGCCCTGAAATGTGTCAGTGACATTAGTGTGGCACATACAGTCATAGAACACTACAGCGTAGAAACAGACCCTTTGCCCTATCTAGTCTATGCAGAATGATTAATCTGTCTTGTCCTATCAACCTGCACTTAGCTCATAGCCCACCCTACCCCTCCTATCCATGCTATCCAATTTTCTCTTAAATGTTGAAATTGAGCCCGCGTGCACCAATTGCACAGGCAGCTTATTCTACGCTCTCGCTACCCCCTGAGTGAAGAGGTTCTCCCTTCCTACTGGTGTCTCAGTCTAAAACATATAGTTGGAATATTTGTTAACGTAGCTCATTTGGCAAAGTGTAAATCAAAGCTGCAGGATCAAACTCAAACACACTATGGAGTGCGTCACGAGGCACTAAATCTTCTCAGGGTTGAGATGACCATGATGCTCTGCTTAGGTTCTAATCCAGCTGCTTATGACAAATACACGCTGTTTTGGGAGGCCTCTGCTACCCGCCACACGTACTGGGAAACCATGGGCTAACTGCCACTACTTGTAGCGCATTAAAATTCACGGCTGGAATATTGCAAACAATAGCACCTGCTTATCAGTGGTCAGTGCTACAGACTGCTTATGGGATGCCTCCATTCATATAATCTACAAGCAATACCTTTTTGATCTGCTCCAGCCTACAGTTCCTCATCTATCTGACACTAATTTTAATGGCCATAATGATTTCAGTATCATTCCCATACTCACAGTACGATACTTTTTCAGCAGAGATTGAAATATCAAACTTTTGCCTATCCCTATATTGTGATCCAATTATGAGGCCCTGAAGCATACACATAAATTTACAATTGTTAGATTTTGGAGGGGCTCATATGGGTGCCCTCAACTCTTCAAGGCACTCAGTAACATTGTGTCACTATCTTAGATGATTATTGAGAGATTTGTGCTTGCCCAACCACCCTTAAATATATCCCTATATGAACTCATAAAATAGCTTATTCAGAGCAGCACAGTAGAGTAGTGGTTAGCACAACGTTTTACAGTACAGGAGACCCGGGTCCAATTCCTACTGCTGCCTATAAGTTATCCCGTGACTGCGTGGGTTTCCTCCAGGTTCTCTGGTTTCCTTCCAGAGTCCGAAGCCGTACTGGTTGGCGAGTTAATTGGCCATTGTAAATTGTGCCGTGATTGGGCTAGGATTAAACAAGGTGATTGCTGGGTGACATGGCTCGAAGAGCTGAAAAGACCTATTCCATACTATATCCCAATAAATAAATAAATAATAATTTTGCTCAATTCTGTTCTCATTTATAAGGAAATATATATTTTCATTAGATACAGTTCCGAGAGGGTGGACTAGAGTGGAATAGTCTGATGAGGAACGGGTGCATAGCAGGGTCTATATTCATTGGAGATTAGAAGAATGACATGTCCAATTCTTAGAGGGCTTAACACGTTAACTGCAGGGAAGATGCTTCCTCTTGTGGGAGAGTCAAAGATAAGTGGGCAGAGTCTCCGAATAAGGAAGAGCCTAGAACTGAGATGAATTCCTTGCTGCAGAAAACCTCCAGTGGCTAAATCGTGAAATATCTTCCTGGCTAAAGGAGGTTTTCAATCAATAAAGGAATCAAGAATTATTGGGAGGGAGCAGGAAAGTGGACTTGAGGAAAGTAAGACTAGTCATGATGTTATTGATTGTTGATGCAGACTCAAGGGGTCAAATGTCTACTTTTGTTCCGACTTCTTATGATCATACAATCAACTTGATAATAAATTTAAATCTTAACCCACAATGAGGAATGAATGGGTCAGTGGTTCCTAGTTTAAATAAATCCATTGTTACCTTAACATCATACAATAAACCTTAATTTGTTTACAATCATGCTTATATACACCAATATATAACCAACATTACTTTTGAACATGACTTTTTCCTGAGATTTTAAGGTGTGCAGAATCCAGGAAATTAAAATGCATTTAACAAACATTTGGCAAATAAAATAAAAACCAGGCCAGTAATAATATTATAAACTTCACGGCAGGCAGGACTCAATGTTGTCATGGAGGCTTTGAGATCAATGTAAGAGGTGAATGAAGAGACAATTTCCACAACAAGAAGAAATGAGCCTATAAGTTAAGCAGAGAGTCTGCTTTAGCTGGTCATACCTGTCACTGTACGCTGCGGCCGCAGCTGCTGCGGGCTGGGCATATCTGTATGCTGCGTAGCCTCCCTGCAACAGAAAGAAGAGCTCCGTCACATTCTATGTGTAATGGACTGGTACTGCCATAAATGATGTTTGCTCTGGAATGCAGAGGCGGTGAAATGTTCAGAAGTGTGGAGCAGCTTTAAGCAGGAGGAACTAGTGAGGCAGTGAACTGATAGTCACTACCTATAACTTCAAGAGCCAGTCAAAGCACTCTTGTGGCCCTTTACTGTGATTCACTAGGTCATGATCAGTGTTAAAAGTGAGGCCAGGACAAATTCCCCATGAAAAGAATCCTGCTTCTTTAAGTAAGTGCCATGTACTAAAATGATGCGTAATTTCAAACTGCTTCAATAGGACAAAGATCATTAATGCGAAAAGTCTGTGAGACATGTTCACTGATATCTTGACATGACCGGCCACTGTAGTTAATTGTCTATCCATATTCTCAGATGACAAGAAAATACAAGCAGACACTTTAGAAAACAAACAGAGTTAATCCTTGCCTGTAGAATGCTAAACCCACTTACTTCCCCTAGTGAATTACCTTGGCTCGTGAAGATTAAAATCTATGTAAACACTGAAATCTAGCATCAGGGAATGTTTCGCTTTGTTAATTATTTGGGACCTTTCTAATTACTACACTATTTTTCAAGGACTTGCTTGGGATTTATTAACCTCATCTCCTTGTAAACTCTGACAGTGCTGAATTTCTTCCTTTTGCAAAGTTCCAAAAGAAGCTTTTAGCAGTGGTAAGATTTGTAGTTCTTTCAGATTCTTTTTCATCCTTGATGTAAAAAATAATGGTGTTATGGATTTGGTGCTGCTGCTTGGTGCTCAGCTTGAACTGCAGTTGTAGAGCTCTTAACTAACACATAGATGTGTTTATAAGTGAGACACGGGAGAATTGACGTGCCCTGTAACTATCCATCTTGCCCTCTCCAATACATTAATTGCTAACACTAGACTGAAGAAAACAATTTAAATGTTTTGTGGCACAGCTACAATCATGTTGCTGTCAGCTCTACCAATGCTGAAAATACCACAGAACCTGGCCTTGCTAGCTTAATGGAATAATGCTGCTGATATCGATAACAGTGAAAATAAGCAAGGGGATAATGTACTCGGTGTCAACTGTAGGGAAGACAGTGTGGTTGGGTTCACGTTCTTGTTGTGAATTCTGTGACTACTGGGGACACTTGATGGAAGTAAAGCCTTCCCATTTATCAGAAGATTTCTATACGAGAATCATTAGCAGTGGGAATCCATTGGTGGCGGAGATGCTTTTCTACAAAGGAAGCGGCTTGGTGTTGTTTTGAACAAAAGGACCAATTATATTGCGTCGTCAAAATTCCGGCAGTTAGAATTCACTACGGATAATGACAGGGATATGTGCTCGGACCCGGAACACTTGAATGGACATGCGTGGACAGCATTGCTGAAGCTTTGGGTGGGGGTGACCTGGGAAAGTGTTTCGTGTCTCAGCAGTGCACATTTTAAGGGAATCAGGCAGTACTGAGACTTGGATGAAAGATGCAGAGAATATGGCATTGACAGATCGATCTGAAATCTCAATAGAGCTAAACCCCTCACCATGTAACGCACGGTGTTAATTAAAACACTGGGATGCAGCCTGGGCCCCTGGCATCATGCCATCCTATTCACTGTTGAAGCAGCAAATGAATGAATGGACTGGGTATTGCCGGGTCCCACTGAGGGCTGCCTATCTAATAAAGTCATCCCCTCCCTCCCCCTTATGGGAGTTTTTGGCTCATTAACATTCAGATGGGATTTTTTTAAAATATTAACCTAGAAATTAAATTAAAAGGTAAAAGAAATCATGCTGAAGATAGCTTCAATTATACAGCTCTTCAAATAAATCTCTCATAAACCTTTCACAAGGATCTTAAATGATTCCTAAACAGCGGCCCTCCTCCCGAAGGTTAATGGTTGTTTCTTCACAATCTACTGCAGACAATAAATCTAAGGTAATTTCCTCTTGGTACACTGATAATCTGGGTTCAGACCCCAATTCACAGCATATATAGCTACTTCTCTATGTCTCACTATCACTCTGTCTCTGTCTCTCCCTGAACGAGAGTTCCCTTTTAAAATACAAATTGTCCAAGAATGTTTTGGAATCTTTACTTGTTATAAAAGCAGTTAAAGTCTCACATTGCGATACTTTGTTGCTGTGGATTCCTTCTTCCACAGAAACTGAGTGGAAAAGCTTGAAACTTAATTCACTTTGCAACCTTGTTAGTCCTGAAAGGAAGAAATTGTTTGGATCAACACATCCAGGTCACAGTGGTCACGTAACCAGATGATATCATCCATTTCTCTCTGGGTGTTAATACGTTAAGCAGCCCTTCTGATTAATATAATTTTCATGTTTAACTGATTTCTTTTGTCTCTATTAATAATGTTCCAAATACTCACAGGCAGTTTCTGTACCTGGAGACACCACTGTGAATTAAGTTATTTGGCCCCTCAGGCCGTGTACCACCATCCAGTTAGATTACAGCCAATTCATCTTAAAGTCTCTGAGGAACGGTAATCTGGTGAATGCTTTGGGAGCTGGTTACTGTCATGCACTGGTGTACATAACATCAGGATAAATGCCAGATGTACCTCACTGTAGAAGCAGATTGGGAAATTCAACCAAAGCAAAGAGTTAACCTACAAAATACACCATTAATCTCAAACATCTGTTGCATTTAGGTCACCTGACGTGTGTAACAGGGATGCAAATTGGTCACAGAGTGTAAATGTTCAGGACGTTTTAGGCGCAAGTATAATTTATACCTGGTGTAAATATATATACCTGATATACCTAAATCAGGTATACCTAAAGTCCCTTTACTTTCGGTGGTTGTCTTTTGTTTAATGTATCTATCAAAGTGGCTTGTCCCAAGTTATGGAGCCTCCTGTAACTATTCCCTCGATTGCACTTGTTCAGGGCTCTCTTCAAATCACCAGATGACTTTGCCTACGAAACGCTGGAGAAACTCAACAGGTCAGGACTCCTGAAGAAGGATCTCAGCTCAAAACGCCGACTGTTTATTCCTTTGCAACAATGCTGCCTGACCTGCTGAATTCCTCCAGCATTTTGTATGTTCTACTCTGGGTCTGCAGCATTTGCAGAATCTCTTCTGCGTATATGACTTTGCTCAATCCTTCTAGGAATTGATCGGTATTTTATCTCTCCTTGAATATATCTGAATAGCATAAGCCACATTAAAAATCTATAAACTTCTTGAATTTGAGGTTCTTGAAAGTGTGCCTGACATGTCATAATTAAGAAAGTTTATTTTTTCTCCTAAGAACAGAGAGGTGCAAAGAGAGAAACTCTCTTGAGGTTTCATGCAGTAAATGCACAATACAATGACGTATTAGTGTTGAGCTTGCTGTTGAAATTCCGTTCCATTGAAATCATGGAAATGAACATTGGAAGTGGAGTAAAATGCACTAAATGCTACCACATCATGTATTAAGCATACGTACCCGAGGCCAGATTTTGTGACATCAGTGCTTTCTTTGGGCAAAGCAAAATTTTAAGTCCACAGAAATTTCACCAAACATTGTTAGAAGGATGGACACCTTCTACTTTATAACTCCCACGTTGTATCGAATGAAGATATGTCAAATCTAACATTCCATGCCCAATCTAATGCAATTGTATGTTAAAAACTTCCAAGAACGCACAAATATTAAAGTTATGTACTTCAGCAATGTTTTGACCAGGGATTAATGGATGAAACCTTATTGAGAAACACAAGCTGATTCATTTATTGCACCATTGAAAACTGTATGGATAAATATCAGACGTACTTTGATATCCAAGTTTAGGAATTTACTGTGGGGAGCATAATCAGTAATTTACATCAGAAATCACACCAAATTGCTGTCATTTTCCCAGAATCATAAAGCCAAATACTAAATGAGACTATTTGGCCCAACATGCCACACCTATATTTCATTCCCAATCTTGTAGGAAAGTGCAGTAACATTACAGTCAGTACTGTAAACAACTTTGCCCAAGGGTGGTGGAGAATTTGGACCATATTTCTTCCAGAATAAAAATTAAAGTTTGAAGCCATCTGATCCATTAGTCACGGACATTAGGCACAGCTTGTTTAAGAACCTGCGATTGGAGAGGCTTCCCAATTTTTCATGTCATTCTCACCGATGTCATTAAGATACATTCATAGGAACATGACACAACGCAAGACCTAGATCCATTCTAGGAAAACAGCAGAAGCAGAAACCAGAAATATGACTTTGATACCTGCATGCCGAAAATTTTAGGCTAGTTTTTAAAGAGGGCTCTGAACAAATGTACTTCTATTAAAATTCACATGTGCAGCTCTTTAGACTGGGGGAGTGGGGGTGGGTGAAACTATTACTGTATAGTAAACCTTGGTGTGTACAAAGGCATTGAATTTGGGCATCTGAGCCCTGAGACACTTGCATTCAAGGCACAAAATAACCATCTGGCATACATGAGGGCTGAAATTCAGAACTAGTTTAATTAAGCACATACTGGCACATTTGTACTCATTTCCTTATCTTTTTTTATGTTGGAATTTACTTTAAGCCCTGCTGCCTATTTTTATTTGATGTACCAAGCAGAATGTACATCCATTTGTCCCTGGACTCCTTCATCATGTTTACACAACAGCTTTCATTCTTAATTAATTAATTTGTTTACAACCATTAACTTGCTGTTTTATATGATGTTTTACAGCATGGAAATGCGGGCATCTCTTTAATGCTGATGGTGGTAAAAGAACTCAGTGCTTCACGAGCCAGCCTGAATATGAATGGCAGCCCTTTGGGATATTGTGCTGTAGTGCAGCCCAAGGATACTTATTTCCATGAAACCATCATAGTATAAATACTGGCTGCAATGGAAGGCAGTGGCTTACCTAATAGACCCAAACTTAAAAATATATTTCACATTATAAAGTTGTGCAATAATTAAAGGTGGTCTTTACCCCTCTTCCCTACCCCCACCCCTATCCCCCAAGCCGTCAGACTGTAGATTGCATATTGTGTGGCATAAGGTACCAGCAAACCTTGCCCGGTGTCTCAAAAGGAGACACTGATGTCAACCGCAGATGTTCGAGATCTCTTTTTTTCCTACATCATTGACACTGTAGACAGCACAGCCTACAGCCCGATGTCACAGCCATAACCACCCTCCCATCTCCTCTCCCACTCTGACACACACATACACAACCGTGCTCCCCCCCCCCCCCACACACACACACAAACACGCGCGCGCGTCCTGGAATTGCTTAAGCGATGGTGATATCTATTTACTTAAAGAAGTGTGTTTGTAGGTAAACTCATTTTGCTTTATAGTCCATGGTAATGATGAATATCTGACATGAACTGGACAACTGATGTCTCAACTCACGATAGTAGGATTAATTCTTACAGCAAAATGAGAAAGGCTGCTTAAGGCAGTAAAATGTAAGTTAATGGCGACTGAAGCAAAATGAATTTGAAAGCAAAACTCTGACTTTACTGCAATCTGAAATAAAAACCATAAATGCAGAACCATTCAGCAGTTCAGGCAGCATTTGTGGAAAGTGAAACATAGTTTTAAGGTGAGAACCATTTATGGGATGAAGGCTCATTGCCTGAAACTTTCCAATAAAAGTTCATCAACCTGAAATGTAATCTCTGACTATCTCCTCATAGATGCAATCCAACTTGCTGTGTGTTTCCAGAAGTTTTGGTTTTTTGTTTTGTAAAAAAAATTGGCAAGTTTTGTGAGTTCCTGTACCCTAGTCACCAGCAGTCACTGCAACTATAGCTGAATCTGAAAGCTCTCTATTACCTTTTTAGTCGAATACTCCTGTTTTGTGCATGTAGTTTGGTGCTCTGATCATGGCTAATGAATAACAATGAGGCAATCAAACAAACCATGAAGAATGAAGGCAAAAAGATTTAATAACTGGGTAATTAAAAGCTTTGTGAAAAATAATTGCAAATCTGCTCTAAAGACGGATCAACAATTTTTGCTAGACATTTTCAAAGTCTTCCCCAGTCAAGTAAAACGGTGAAGGTTTCTGCAAATCTGTGAAGAGAGGCATAAAAGGATGCAGAGTGCTAAAGCAAGCAAACTTTACACGTCTATTAAGTCCAAGAAATCTAACAGACTAGAGTTTCCTGAACTTCAGCTTGGATGTTGAGCATGGAGGAAAATTACATTTCAAAGATTGTACTTCCAACAAAGAATTCTTTTTTCCTTGGATTTTCCATTTGTTGGAGTTGAAGAGTATACCTGCTTTCCTAGCTGGAGAGGGAAGTCCTTACTTAGCCATTGTGATCCGGTAATACCAAGCACTGCTAAAAAAAAGTTCTTGGACAACCTTGCTGCATAAAATAGACTCAGTATTCATTGTCTTTAAATTTCAAAAGTTTAAAAGACTAGTACAAAATCTTATCCAACGATGCCATGAGATTCAATACTTTTGGGCAGTGTAAAAAGAACCGCACAATAATATTGATTGAGTTCTTCAGAATTAACACCAGCTTCAATGCAGTTGAAAACTACAACACCTGACATAAATCTGCTGGGTTCTGACCATTTCCAATCATGCTGCAACCTGGGGCTAAGGTCATTCATTTTTAACCAATGTCAGTTTTATCATTGTAATCACAGTGTTAGCAGGACACCAACATGAAAAACATATTGTAACTACACCAGGAGAGCTACAGTAATAACTCAACCTTTAGTACTATCTTATAAACTTTTATTCTAGAACATGGGCCTGCCAGTGGTGTAGTGACATCAGAATAAGACTTTGAGGGAGAAGGTCCTGAGTTCGAGTCTGGTTGGGGCAGCAGCAGCTGCATGGAAGACAGGCCTGGGAAAACCCTATGGACAACTACACTTTCCATGGGGTCACCATGAGTCAATGAAAACTCTACAGCACTCAATAACAATTCCAGAACATAAAAATTACTGATATTAGTTATATTTCAGTTACAGTGCCTATAAAAAGTATTCACCACCACGCCCCCAGAAGCTTTCATGCTTTGTTTTACATCTTTGAATCACAGTGGATTTAAATGGACTTTTTTTGAGACTGATCAACAGAAAAATACTCTTTCGTGTCAAAGTGAAATGGATCTCTACAAAGTGATCTAAATTAATTACAAATATAAAACAGAATAATCGATTGCGTAAATATTCACCCCTATTAACATGACACACCAAATCATCACTGGTGTAGCCAATTGGCTTTAGAAGTCACATAATTAGTTAAATGGAGATCACCTGTGTGCAATCAAGATCTTCCAATGGTTGTAGTAAAAATACACCCGTATCCAGAAGGTCTGACTGCTGGTGAGTCAGTAACCTGGCAAAAACTACACCATGAAGACAAAAGAACACTCCAAGCAACTCTGCAAAAAAGGTTACTGAAATCACAAGTCAGGAGCTGGATACAAGAAAGTTTCCAAGTTACTGAATATCAGTTGGAGTACAGTTAAGTCAATCATCAAAAAATGGAAAAATATGGCAGAGCTGTAAGTCTGCCTAGAGCATGCCGGCCTCAAAAATTGAGTGACCATGCAAGTAGGGGACTAGTGAGGGAGGCCACCAAAAGACTTATGACCACTCTGGAAGAGATACAAGTTTCAGTGGCTGAGATGGGAGAGACTACACATACAACTTTTGCCCAGGTGCTTCACCAGTCACAGCTTTACAGAAGAGTGGCAAAGAGAAAACCACTGTTGGGGGGGGGGGGAACTCACATGAAATCTTGACTAGAATTTGCCAGAAGGCATGTGGGAGACTCTGAAGTCTATGGTCTGATGAAACCAAAATTGAGCTTTTATCCCTCAGACTAAACACTATGTTTGGCATAAGCCAAATACTGCACATCATCAAAAACACACCATTCCTACCATGAAGCCTGGTGGTGGCTGCAGCAGGCTCTGGAAGGCTTGTGAAGGCAGGGGGTAAAATGAATGCAGCAAAATACAGGGAAACACTGGAGGAAAACCTGAGGCAGTCTGCAAGAGAACTGCGACTTGCTTTCCAGCAAGACAATGACCCCAAACATAAAACCAAAGTTGCACGGGAAAGACTTAAAAACGACTAAGTTAATGTCCTGGAGTGGCCAAATCAGAGTCCAGACCTCAGTCCAACTGAGAATTAGTGCCTGGACTTGAAAAGGGCTGTTCACTCATGATCCTCATGCAATCTGACAGAGCTCGAGCCGTTTTGTAAAGGAGGATGGGGAAAAATTACAATGTCCAGATGTGCAAAGCTGATAGAGACCTATCCACACAGACTTAAGGCTGTAATTGCTGCCAAAAGTGCATCTACTAAATACTGACTTGAAGAGGGTGAATACTTATGCAATCAATTATTTTGTGGTTTATATCTGTAATTAATTTAGATCACTTGTAGAGATCTGTTTTCACTTTGACACAAAAGAGTCTCTTCTGTTGATTAGTGTCAAAAAAAACCAAATTAAATCCACTGTGATTCAATGTTCTAAAACAATAAAACACGAAAAGGGAGGGGGTAAATAATTTTTATAAGCACTGTATGTTTGGTAGTAATTTCTGGTTCTATACATGTTAAATGTTTAACCATTACCTAGTAGTGGTACTTGTATGCAGGAACAAACATGTTGTATGTTGAAGAATTTTCATTGATGCATTTGACTCCACACTAATTCTGGAACTAGCTGTTATTAGGAAATACTTTTGCTAAAATTCTTTCATTTGTAAATTTATTAAAAAGACAGCCGTCTCTCATTTCATTACTACAAGATTGTGATAGTTCAAGTTCTAATTTGTAACCTCAAATGTTCTTGTTGAGGATTTATTTTGGCTTGACTAACCTGCAACCAATGTACTCTAAGTCACTCAATAGGATACATTTGTTTAAAATGATTCCCTCTCAGCTTGATAACTGTTAATTTTCACTGGGTTTTTAATATTTGTTAATACTGGATTGAATTTCACTTCAGTTGGGTGCTTGCCAAAGTAATTCCTCGTTGGAGCGATATTGTCTTTTTCCAAATATCAGGTGTATTAAATGAGTCGAACTGAGAACCACATGTCAACTTTAATACTGATCAAATACCCTCCTCCTCAAGAAGGCAAACTTACTGATGTCTTAGCGTATGCATGGTTTGACTTCAACACACATATCCAAATGAATTCTCGTAATCTCAATTTCACCTGTACGACTAGACTGCGTTGCAGCCAAAATTACGCAACTCCAATAATAGTGACAATAGTCAGATGAGACTTTTGCTAACCAGTTGACAACATTTGGATTTTTAAACAATACTCACGTAAATTTCTGCCCCATAAAACCCATCCTGGTACACAACTCTGAAAAATAATAGGAACAGCATGAATTATCTTTTGCATTTTTGATTATAAAATGACACTCATCAACCTGGTTTGATCACAGAGTAACTTTCTACTAATGAGCAACAGCCATCGGTTGCAGTCTCTGCTCTACATTCACACCAAACCGACAAGAAGTAACAATCCTTTGTCATGTGAAACATGTTCAAATTGAACTTTTCTTAATATATACTGTCCCCAGAAGGCATGTAGAGTTCAAAATGATCAAGTATCTGAGATTTATATAGATATATATATAGTTTTCAACCTGTTGCGGATGTGATAACCAATGCCAAAAAAAAAAGGTCTCATGTTGGCAGCTCTTGACTGGAGATTGACATTCTCCAGGCTGTGTAGGAGCCTCTGCTCTTGTAGTTGCTCTGCACAGTGAGAAGATTTCTGAGGTTTTCACAGAGATGTCACTGCTTAAATCTTGAGAGCCTGAAGGTACTTTTTAATCAAGGATCTCCCACAACAACCCATACCACTCCTACTATCACCCTCAAAAATAAAACTCTCTAAATCTCAGATAGGTTCCACTAATTCATGGTTGTACTGCTGTACAATGAAGCAGTTTGCACTGGAATGGTGCTTTGACAGTGAAGCAGAAATAAAAAGCTCTCCCAGCTCAAAGTCCAGGATTGTTGATATCCAAACTGTTGTGAATTTGTGATGAGATGAGGTTTGTGTTGGTAAATTCTATTTCTTCTGTATTCTTCCTATTTGCATTATGATATTTAAGGCTCATGGAGAGAAGCGGGGGTGGTGTCGGTGCAAGGTCATTTTGTATGACGGAAATTTTATACAAGGAATTCACCTCCTGAAAACAGCAAATCGTTAACTGAAAGCTCAACTCCCAGGACACTGTGCAATGAATATATTATTTGTGGAATTCAGCTACTAATGATTTTCTTTACAGATATTGTTAAGCTTTAGATTATATATGGAACATGAATAATAAATATAGATGACCTTAAGAGTTTGTTGGGGTCTGTAAGCATTTCTTTTATTCCTTGATAAGATAGTTGTTGTTCAAAAAATTGTTAACATTAATTTCCTTTCATGCAAACCCAATGTGAATTTGTCCGTACTTGGATTGATAAATATTTTAAAGAACTGCATAATTTAATTTTTCAAGGAAAAACAGAAATGAATCATGGTATTGTGGTGAGTTATTAGTGGTTCAATTATAGACACCAACGATCGGTTGTTAATCTCTCAGTCAGCAGAATCAACATGCCACTTAATATGTGAAGTGAAAACTGAAAATGTGAGGAATGCTTGGGAGGTCAGGCAGTTTCAGGAGAAAATGAAAGAGAAAAAAACATTTCAGAGGAAATGACTCTTCCTCAGAACTTAAAATGAAGGACAATTGAAACAGTGACTCTGTTTCTCTCCACAGATGTTCTTGACCTGCTGAAGATTCCCCGTATTTCCATTTTTATTCAATCATCCATTTGTCATTTAACCTCTCCACCACTGTGGATGAGATGTACTTTAATTTTTCATATCTTTTCTGTTCACACAATCAGTTCCAATTTCTAACCTTTCTTATCAAAGTTTCAATCCTAGTTTCAATTCTGAATGGCATAACTCTAATTTTATTTTGCCCTGTTGTTCTGAATTCATCCACCATCGTTAATAGTTTCTCTGTACCCAGCCCATGGAACCTACTTGTTATTTTATACATGCCGCTCAGATCGTGGCTAACCAAGCAAATAACAAATCAAATATATACCAGCTATTGCTATAATTTAACACTTCTGGCATTCTACTCAGTCAGTTCTGTTGTGTGTCCCCTTCAAGGCCAATAATTCTTTCCAGTGACTTGAGAACCAGCAATGCTACAGAACAAGGCTTAATACATGTTCAGTTCCAGATCAACGTTCCTTTACTCTAATTGATTATTTTTATACTTGTGCACTTTGTCTTGTAGAGTTGCCTTCCTGAACATCTAAATGACTTGTCCCACCATATCTCCTAATCTCTCAGCATTGAGAAAATATCCCAATTTCTTTCTCAAGCTTTACTCCTCCTGAAGTTATTAGCATAAAAGATTAAGAAGAAATATAACATTATTAAATAAATCTAGAAGTAGAGAGATTTTTTTTTGTCCCGGAGGGGGAATAAAAACAATGAAGCATAACCTTTAAAAAATGGCTATACATTGGGAGAAATTATTTCTTCACATAAACTGTTGTGCAAATTCCTCATGTCCCTGCCCCTGTCTCAAGCTCAAGCAAGTTATTGTGATTAGTTATATTGAAAAGTTCAGAAAACTCAGTATCAGAATTGTGTTAAAGTAAGGTTACTCTTCCTTTCTTCTTTTTCTGTTTTTTTTTTGGGTAGGGGTATGTTACGGGGGGTAGGGTTAAGGGGAGGGGGGAGGGTAGATATTATTCTATGTAATTAAATTTGAAAATTGAATTAAAAAAAATTTTTTAAAAAGTAAGGTTACTCAGGTTTCTGTATCCATGACTTAACTAAATCCGAGATATATATGAACTTTGTATGGCTATTTCTGTAGAGATCGCCTTTCGGATTGCCCAGGTGTTCAGTCACTCTTTCCCTGATAAAAGGTTCAAGTAACCTACTGCTTTATTGACTGGTCTACAGTTATCCTGCCCCCTTAACCAACAGCCGTTCTGGCAAATATCTGATCAAGTAATACAATTTCTGAATTGAGGGCACTTAAAGTGTAGTGACTATTTGTTCTATTACTTTGGGGTGGAAAGAGTCAGTTCCTGGAATATTGTACATCTGAATCCTATTGTTCTTTTCATTACCATTTTATTGAGATGAATATTGCGATGCCCCACTCCTTTGGTCACTTTAAGTTCCTTTCAGGTTAGTATTTTGCTTCCGGACAGTGACAAAGGATCCACAATCCCTGATGAAAGGTTTAAAACCAAGCGTCAACAATTCCCTTCTCCCCACAGGTGCTGCTTGACTCCAGCAGATGTTTGTTGATCCACAGTATTTGTTTGATAGTTCTCTATTGTTCATTATATTCTTAACTCCTGTTGTAGTTGTCATATTCACTTTTCACCTGACCTACTCTGCATCTCTCAATAAATATTTAAAATAATTTGTTGTTAGCTTTACACATTCTTCTTTTTGACACCCCACGTTATTTGTTTTGCACCTTTTCATTGGTTTTAATTCTGCCCCCCACACCTCCACATTACCAGTCTGTTGGACTTCATTTTGCTTTGCATTTATACAATATTCTGTTCAATCTGTCAGGCCTCTCTATTTACACACAGTGTACAACAGCATCTAGACCCCCTTAGATACTATTGTCATAGTCATGGAACACTACAACACAGAAAATGGCCCTTTGGCCCATCTAGTTCATGCCAAACCATTAATCTGCCTCATCTAAAAGTGCCACATATGTACTTCCCTGGTCTGGAAGCAGAGGGCCAACCTTGCTGGCCCTTCACATCCAGTATTCCAGCCAATGCAATGAATTCCTGCTGTCTTAGCAGCCTGCTAAGCCCTGCTCCCCAGTACAGCCCTTTGGAAAAGCAACAAATATTTGTTTCAATGTTTCAGATTTCACTGGTATTCAGTAAGATTTAGAAACCATTAAAATTTAAGTATTTTTAAAAATAAAAATAACTACTTTAAATAATATGCAAATTAATTTTAAACACCTCTAAACAATGTTCCCTCTAAGGTGTGCACATGCACACATCTTTTGTCACTCACGCACAAATGAAATTAAACTGAGCACACAAGGTTGTCTCCCTCTACCTCGTTGGCATGTTAAGTATATTTCATGATTGTACACAATCACGTTTCCTCTTTCAGTTTCTAATGCAGACGGTGTTGACAACGTGGAGTTTGTGATGAATTGTCTGCAGAATTTAGAACTGACTTATTTATACTGTTTTTATTGAAGAAATTATTCAGTGTACATACGTTGTCGTCAATGGGCAAAAAAACTGCACAGCACAAAGATTTTTGCGCACACTGGTCATTACAAATTAGAGGGAACATTGCCTCTAAAATACTCAAATAATGACAACCATTAAACTAAAGAGAAATTATACTTTCTCTTGACCTCTTGATTTTTGGGTCACCTTGTACAGTAATTGAATGGGTGGAAACGTGCTTAATTCACAACCACCAACATTGACTTGGGGTTCACTTTAAGAGGCTGGTCTGACGTGATGACGCAATTACATGAAGTTTTTTTTTATCACACCTTATGTTCTGTGTTTGGAAGACAATAAAGTTTCCCTTAAACATCAAACACCTCACCTCTGCCATTTTACTTATGAAAACCTACAACTTCATCACGATTAAAATCAATGAGCTTTGGATCCTGCGTGAGATGTGACTCACAGATGTGGCGATGTACCTGCAGGATGGGAAACTCAGCAAAACTGGGCTCCAGTACTTGGATATACACAGTCCAGAGGAGTTTAGTGCTGAAGTGAACTCTCAGAACCAACCTCACAAAGATATCTGTCAATAAGCCTGTAACTTCCGTGTGTGACTGCACATGCGAGAAAATCCTGGACTCACTGTCACTTAACTAGCTAAATGCTCAGAACCACTGGCATTAGCCAGCAAGATCTGGACAATTAATTAAGCACATTATAGAGAAAAGTAAGAACTTCAAACATAAATTGAGGACAAATAATTTTCCTATTAAAACTTTAATTAAAATGCTATCCAATTATCCATCTCTGCTGTGTAAAACAAACAATCTTTCAAAAGCAAATTTGTCCTCTGTTTCATATTAACTAGCTTATAACAGCTCACTTCCACCTTGTTACTGAACCATTTGCATTATTTTCTCAGCAGCTATTTTTTTATTGGCAGCAATATGTGTTGACTACGCTTTTCTTTAAATTAGGAAGAATCATTTCTAAAGGTTGTCCATCTCTGAAAGGGCACAGTAATACAAAAGTGAACTATTATAGCCTTCACTTTATGAGGATTTCAACTTCTGAGCCATACCCTGGGTTAATGATTGGAGTGGAGGGGCAATCTTTAAGTCTGTTCCTTGTAAACAATTTCACTACAATTACCATTTTGTGAAAACCTTTCCCCAATGTGCCAGAATTTTCATTATGTTTCACAGTTTCAAAGTCAAACAGTTCACATTAATAAGAACAGAACAATGCAAAAGGGAATGTCTTTCTGCAGAATCATGTACAGACTACTTATAGAATTTGCTTGTAATTCCTGTCAATTATACTTGGTGCTAGAGCGTAACACCATCCACATATCAAAACACACACAC
This sequence comes from Mobula hypostoma, assembly GCF_963921235.1. Classification (NCBI taxonomy): domain Eukaryota; kingdom Metazoa; phylum Chordata; class Chondrichthyes; order Myliobatiformes; family Myliobatidae; genus Mobula; species Mobula hypostoma. The sequence continues at coordinate 33,387,630 of NC_086118.1, read as the reverse complement.
ACAGATCCACAGCATGTCTTACCATTACACTAATGGCACACAAAGCAAATGCAAATGGCATTTTATACTGGATTAGTTGCAGCTTGCTTGGAACAGTCTCATAACACTTTGCAAATCTATTATTTCATAAAATGTTAAAGAATTAAAATTCCCAGAATATATTTTGCTTTGGACTGCTGACAAAGGACAATAAAATACCAAAGCTTTAATAAGTGCAGAATGACTCTGTACTGATACTTACGCTCCATATGTGGGGATAGGTGGAGGTGGGGGTGCAGCGCGGAAGGTGTTGTAAACAGCACGACCTCGCCCCCGTAAATGAGCTCCTCTGTAAGTTACAGCTGCTCCAGCTGCTGGGTACGGAAAACCAGTCACTAGAGACAAAGAGGAAAATCAGGTTTACCAGTGGGCCATACATTCATTACAGCTCAATTAGAAGCTAAATTGATTAACAGCTTCATGAAAGTACTTGTTTGATTGAGCCCATTATGTAGCATATTGCAGACAAAGAAAAATATCCCAAACAAAATCATTCTTCATACTTACACCTTTCTAGCACTACTCATGTATAGAGAAACCTCTAAAGCATGCGTTGCCAACCTTTTTTATACCATGGACCCCTACCATTAATGGAGGGGTCCGTGAATCCCAGGATGGGAACCACTGATCAAAAGGCTTTAGAGTAAAGTAATGGAGAACATCCAGGAAAGGGAAAGGCAAAAGGGAGGAGGTGGGGGGAGGATTGAAAGTACAACTGAAGGGAAAGAATTTTAAGTGGATTCAAAAAGAGTTAGTTATTGTACAGGAGCATTCCATATTGTGTAGGGATAAGGTGAATAGGTGCAGAGGCTGTGAGATATGGGGAGGTGAAGGATCAACGGATTGTTTGTGGAGGGGATGGTAGGGAGATTTTTGGTGGAGGGGAAGGTGGGGGGATTTTTGTGGGAGGTGAAGGATGAGGAGATTTTTGGGGGAAGTGAAGGTTGAGTGGATTGTTGGGGGAGGTGAAGGATGAGGGGAATATTGAGGAGGTGAAGGATGAGGAAATTGTTGGTGGAGGGGAAGGTAGGGGCATTGTTGGTGGAGGGGAAGGATGAGGAGATTGTTGGAGGAGGTGAAGGATGAGGGGAATATTGGGGAGGTGAAGGATGAGGAAATTGATGGTGGAGGGGAAGGTAGGGGGATTTTTGTGGGAGGTGAAGGATGAGGAGATTTTTGGGGGAAGTGAAGGTTGAGTGGATTGTTGGGGGAGGTGAAGGATGAGGGGAATATTGAGGAGGTGAAGGATGAGGAAATTGTTGGTGGAGGGGAAGGTAGGAGCATTGTTGGTGGAGGGGAAGGATGAGGAGATTGTTGGAGGAGGTGAAGGATGAGGGGAATATTGAGGAGGTGAAGGATGAGGAAATTGTTGGTGGAGGGGAAGGTGGGGGGATTTTTGTGGGAGGTGAAGGATGAGGAGATTTTTGGGGGAAGTGAAGGTTGAGTGGATTGTTGGGGGAGGTGAAGGATGAGGGGAATATTGAGGAGGTGAAGGATGAGGAAATTGTTGGTGGAGGGGAAGGTAGGAGCATTGTTGGTGGAGGGGAAGGATGAGGAGATTGTTGGAGGAGGTGAAGGATGAGGGGAATATTGAGGAGGTGAAGGATGAGGAAATTGTTGGTGGAGGGGAAGGATGAGGAGATTGTTGGTGGAGGGGAAGGATGAGGAGATTGTTGGAGGAGGTGAAGGATGAGGGGAATATTGAGGAGGTGAAGGATGAGGAAATTGTTGGTGGAGGGGAAGGATGAGGAGATTGGTGGAGGGGAAGGATGAGGAGATTGTTGGAGGAGGTGAAGGATGAGGGGAATATTGAGGAGGTGAAGGATGAGGAAATTGTTGGTGGAGGGGAAGGTGGGGGGATTTTTGTGGGAGGTGAAGGATGAGGAGATTTTTGGGGGAAGTGAAGGTTGAGTGGATTGTTGGGGGAGGTGAAGGATGAGGGGATTGTTGGTGGAGGGGAAGATAGGGGGATTGTTGGTGAGGAGGAAGGTAAGGGAATTTTGTGGGGGATGAAGGTTGAGGGGATTTTTGGTAGAGGAGAAGGCTAAGGGAATTAACGAATCTCAGGGTTGTACGCCGCATACATATTTTGATAATGAACGTAATGAATCTTTCAATCTTTGAATGTACCAAAATACAGTGAATAGCTTGTATTGCATACTGCTCATCCAGATCTAATCATTGCACAGAGTATTGAAATGAGTAGAACGATTATAATAGAAGTGGTCAGTAGTTATGCAGGGACACCTGGAGGACTCTAGTCTCCTTACTGCGGAAAGGATGACATGTCATGGAAGGAATGCAGCAAAGATTCACTTGGTTCAATGGCAACTTTGCTGCATTGTGATTGTAACTGGGACTGTATTCTCTAGAGTTTAGAAGAATGAGGGGAGATTGAAGCTGACAAAATTCTTCAATGGTTTGACAGGCTGGATTCAGGGAGGATGTTTCCACGGTCAAGGAGTCTAGGAACAGGTGTCTCAGATTTAGAATAAGGGGTGGGCCATCTGGGAATGTGATGAGGAGACATTTCTTCACTCAGAGCATGAAGAAGCTTTGGAATTCTGTACCCAGTGGGATATTAGAGGCTTGGACATTGTGTTCATTCAAAAAATGATCAGCAGGTCTCTGAGGGTGATGGGAATCAAAGGATATGGGGATATTGTATGAAAATGGCACTGGGATAGATGAATAGCAATAATCAATGAATTTGTGGAGCAAGTTCAAAGGTCTAAACTTTAATTTTTTTTATTTATTTAGCGATGTCGTGCAGAGTAGACCCTTCCAGTACTTTCAGCCACGCTGCCCCAGCAACCCCCAGACTAACGTGATTAACCCTAACCTAATCACGGGACAACTTACAATGACCAAGTAACCGACCCAGTACGTTTCTGGGATGTGGGAGGAAACTGGAGCCCCCAGAGGAAACCCACCCATTCCATGGGGAGGACGTACAAAGATGCCTTACACAGCGGCACCTGAATTGAATGTGCAAATTCTGGAATGTGCCAAGCTGTAACAGCGTCACGCTGATGGCTTCATCCTGCCCCCAATTCCGATATTTGTATGTATAATCTTACAAGGAGTGAGTAGCGCAGGGACGAGGGGTACTGTATAATGAGAGGGCAGGGTTCTGGGGTGTGGAAGGTGCAGGCTATGAAGAGTGGGTGAAGTGAAGTTCTTGCTGGTTTGGGGAAACAGGTGAGGGGTTAAAGAGGAGCCTGCTGGCTTAGAGAACAACTAATAATGGCGGAAGAATGGGGTGAGCTGGTGCCTAACATGGTGCAAAGTGGAGAAGACTGCTACGGTGATTGAGGTAAGGATGAGATTTCTCCTATTAATCTTCTATAATATGGGGGGAACAAAACAGAATTTGTGTAAGATTAGTGGAAATCCATCCTTGATAGATGGCATGAACAGTAAGTCCACGAGCTGTTTTCCTGCTGTACAATTATTTGATACAAGGAAATAAATGTACTGACCAGGGCATGGCTGACAGAAACCTTGGTCGCAACAGTGTGAGATGCTTTCGTTGCCCAAGATATCTATCTAGTGGCAAGCGAGGTTTCATTGAAAAATTTTATCTTGAAATAATAAAGGCAGAAATCAGAATTTTGGGAACAATAGGGTTAATGAGCTTGTTAGGGAAGTGGAAGAAAGATCTGCAGTAACACATGGAATGATGGGAATGACCTCCACTCCACACACCTCAGCACAAAGTGGCAGATCGGAAGTCCAAAGAGTTAGCGGTGGTGATTTTGTAGCTACAATTGTAAAAACTTTGTACATCAGATAAAACTGTATGATAAAAAGGAAAGTGATTCAAATCTCTCTTACTCAGAATATAAGCTGTGAAGCTATCTGAAATGTCCCTGCAAAGACTCAAATGATGCAAAATGCAATTAGTCTTTCGAAGCTGACTCCTTCTACCACCTCCAACTACACTCAACCCATTCATATAATAACTACCAATAAACACTTGATTAATACCACACCACTACAGAATAGTCCACTCCATTGTTGAATCCAGGTGCAGAACCCATCTACTGTCCAGTGAAATCCCATCAGGAAGACCCTGAACAGGTAACAGAACAGGTAACAAAAAAAAAACAATTTTGCTCTGTTTTATGCAGAAGGCAAGAAGTAACAGTGGAAGAACAAGAAAGAGTTTTTGCTTATCTCCTGATTTACTAGCACCTTCAACATTGACCTTCCCCACTATTGGATATTGTGGGCAAGCGGTGCATTTAACACCATTCAAAGAACGTGGGAGAACAGTTCCTAGGGATGTGATTGAATCCCCTTTGAATGGTTTTAAGGTTAAGGGAAATAATTTACATGAATGTGAAACTTGGATAAGTTTCAAGTAATAGTATAACAGTCTGAGCCGGAAACCAAATTGAATAATTACAGACATTAATGAGCAATGTTAAATGGAGCCCTTTGCAAACCTTCTGGCCTATAATATTAAAAAGAACTAATCAGTATGAAACATGTAGTAATAAACTTACGTAGAACTGGTGCCAGGATCTTAAGGGCTATATTGTTGGTCATGGAGGGAAGGACCTAGTGTTGGATATATATCGCAGACACAACTAGCAATGAAAACCAATGATAATTGACAAAGATATTGAAGAAAGCAATACTGCACACTGCCTAATGAAGCATTCAACTCAGCGCCAGTGTCTGAGAGTACACTTGTTCACCCTTACAGACCAGAGCATAAGTAGCAGACAACTGACAGGAATGGGCTACTGTTATTGGCAAGTTATAATTCACTCAAGGAATAAAATACAAATTGTTCTATGGCGTGAACCGCATTCTCAAACACATTTAATAATTCTGAACTCAGTAGTGATTAATGAATAGAAGATGAGACTGAAATATTTTTTGATATGTATTAGACCTCAGCACACTGGAGGTCACCAATACAACATCCTGCTGCTTGTTCAGTCATTTAAAATAGAACTTGTTCCATAGTTATTGCAGTCACTTTTGCTGCCCGATAGTTCATTATTGTATTTCAATATAAGTAAAAATTGGAAGATGAATAATAGATAAACTTGGATGGTGCAATGTATTCTCACTCTTTCAAATTCAGCCCAGAATTTATCACAAAAAAATTGCTGTATTTTTTGCCTGTCACTGTCCTAAGTGGCATCAGTTTAATGGCCTGAATCCAACCCTTACTGGTTAAGGAGAAAGATAATCTCACTCAGAGATCAGAGTTTGGCTGCAGGGAGGCTGGGGGAAATGACTGTACCGAAGAGCTTTATTCTGTACCTAACCATGTTGCTTTTGACCTAGAAGTGGTTTCCATAGACACTTGCAGCTGAGCTCATTTAAAAGATACTTCTGGAGTGAGAAATGATATTGAGAGGAAAATCATCTAATTTCTGTTGATGGCTTCTGGACATATGATGTTGGGTTAGTGCTCCAGCAGTGATCTTGTTTCTTCTGTGCTTAAGAACACTCAATGGATTCCTTACAATGAGAGTGGCTATTGACCTAATGGCAATGGCACTGATGTGAAGCCTTGTTGCAAAATCTATTTAAAATCTATTTGTATCAATATTTTCCTTCACTACTATAATAGAATCATAGTCATATAGCACAGATAGAGGCCCTTCTGCCCATTATGTCCAGGCAGACCTTTCTGTCTGTCTGTATTGATCTCATTAAGACAGAATCCTTACACGTCTTAAAATGCCTTATGTAGGACATTCCCTACACTGACCTTGAAGAGAAAATTAGTTCACAATCATAGTTGTGTGAACTCTACTAATTATTATTTCTAGAAATGTCATAGACTTTTAAAACATATTACAATTTTGAATGAAATAGTGGCTGGACAAAATTATTGTCCATTCTAGTGAGAATGAACTAAGTTCAAGTTCAACTTTACTTATCATTCATCCATACATGAAATATAGCCGAATGAAACATTATTCATCTGGGGCCAATGTGCAAATCATACACAGCACTAGGCACATATAGCATATATAAGATAGCAAGTAAACATACACTTACACAAAAATAAGTATAGCCTAAGTCCCTGAGTGATATGTTCTATAAATTGATGGTGCTTCGGTGCCATTGGAAAGAAAATGTAGTTCTAGGCAGTCTGCCGACAAATGTAGGCCTGCACACATGCAACTTAGCTCATCATTTCACTGACTGAACACTCGAGGGTAGCACTGATGGGAGGGGCCAACCCAGAACTGAGCATGGACACCATGCAACACTGCCTCTGGCATCTCTTCTCCTAAACTGTAGCAACAGGCAAGCTCACGGCTTGAGGCCTAATCCACACTTCAACCAAGGCCACACAGCTGTCCTGCCGTCTGTCTCATCAATAAACAAGGGAAACAGATTTGCAGCATTTTACGTGATTGCTGTCCAACAGGGTCTTCTCATTGCAAGAGGAATGTCCAAGACAAGCACTCATTGTTACAGTACATGACGCCTTTGTGCAGCAACTCTGATGCTTCTGGTGCCTTCCTGTAGCAGGCAGTAACATGGTCAGCAGTGAGTCCAGCTCCTCTGCCTACGAGCAACTCGCCGATGGACTAGACCTGCAGTACTTAAAGTTCTTAATGTCCAGCATTATTTTGCAGTCGTAAAAATGACATGTAAAAGAAACACCCTAAAAGGGACGCTGCATCCGAATATGCTGCTATGTTACTGGAATCATTAGCTTTTAAAATCAAAAACACTGGAGTAATGGGTACCACTAGTGCAAGGCAGTTTCTTGTAGAGGGCACTGGCAAGATTTGAATTTCCAAATTTGATAGCATTATCAACAGAGAATGAATCCTCTGGAGAAATAGCGGCATTGCTATTAGATCAATAGCCATTCTCATTGTAAGGAATCCATTGAGTGTTCCTCTGGTAGCAGATATTATTTATTATTTTTTAATTTTATGAAACTGTAGGCCAAATATCTTTGAAAGTCCACCATTATGGATGAAATCCCATATTTCCCAATGGATCTCACATGAGAAAGGTTTTGGGAGGGAGCTCCCACATAGTTTTTCTCGTCAGAGTCTCACTAAATACTTATATAGGCATCCGTTAGTCTCGTGAGACCATGGGTTTGTGCCTTGGAAGGTTTCCAGGTTGAGCAAGGTTGTATGGAAGACCGACAGTTGCCCATGCTACAAGTCTCCCCTCTCCACGCCATGATGTTGTCCAAGGGAAGGGCATTAGGGCCGATACAGCTTGGCACCGGTGTTGTCGCAGAGCAATGTGTGATTAAGTGCCTTGCTCAAGGACACAACACGTTCCCTCGGTTGGGGCTCGAACTAGCGACCTTCAGATCACTAGACCGATGCCTTAACCACTTGGCCACGCACCAACACACTAAACGCTAGGACCTTAGTAAAAGCATATTGATGACATTATATGGTGTATTGGACCATTTCAAATACCTTCTTCACCATCTCCTACACTGCCGCTTTCAGGAACTTGTAGCCCAAGATCCCTCCCTTCATCAACACTCCCTGGTGTCCTATCATTTACAGTTTGCCGTCCCAAAATACATCACTACGCAGATGAGGATCAGAATCACTTTATTGCCAGTATGTGAAACATACCGGACTTGATTGTGATTCAGTACCAAGAGTAAAACACAGGAAAATATCATAGCGGACAACAAAATAACAAACATCAATTTACAATGCAACAGTGCAAACAGACATGAGCAATCAACAATTAGCATAAATGCCAATAATCAATAAGTAAATGTGAACTTATGAACAGACTAAGTAATTCTAATCAGAAGAAAGAAAGCAGGAAAGACCATTCAATGGATGTTGTGTAGGGGCAGCTAGGGTATTGCACCTGACTGAGTTTTGTTGAGAATCTGCATTGCCACGGGAAAGGAGCTTTGGAGATGACATGTGGTCCTGGTGGTGATGGACTTGTAGCATCTCCCTGATGCCAATTTGGTGAACAGGTGACTGCCAGGGTGGGTTAAGTCAGCAGTAATATTTCCAACTCTTTCCTTTGCTCTGGTGATGAACAGGCCTTTTGATGTCAGCATTAAATTCCATTTGCTATTGTTCTGTCCAAATTTCCGGCTGATCTCTATCATGCTGTAGACCTAAACAACCTTCCTCACTATCTACAACATTGGTAATTTTTGTGTTATCTGCAGATCTTCTTATTATACTTTGCATATTCACATCCAAGATTTTAATAAACATCACAAACATAAAGGATCCCAGCACCAATCCTTGTGTCACACAACTGGTGACAGTCTTCCAATCAGAGAAGTAAGTCCCCACCACCACTTGATGCCACCTATTAGAAACCAATTTTAGATTCGACTTGTCCGCATGCCAAGTCATCCCATGGGCTCCAATCTCTTGATCTAGTCCACCAAGTAGGACCTTTTCAAAGGAATTAGTAAAGTTCATGTAGACAACATTTACTGCAATCTCCTCATCAAAACTCTTAGTTATGTTCTCAAAAGAGTCAATCATGTTTGTAAGATTGTATTTATCATAAATAAAGCCATGCTAATCCATTCCTGTCATTCCAAGTGAAGATAAATTCTGTCCCTTAATTTCCCTCCCAATATACAAAGTGCACTAGCAGCATCCAAGGTTAGGATAGATCTAGTGTGCCTGGCAGTCGTGTAAAGCTGGTTTGTACTAACTTTAGCACAATAATGCTGCTCTTGTACCTAAAGCAAATTTAAATATATATATATATTTTTTTCTTAATTCCTCAGATTTACAAACTAGTTAATGGTAAAATTCTGTCCTCCCTTCACCTAACATCACTTGAAGAAATTGTAGGTTAATTGTGTGAAGATATGAGGAATAAACGGGTTCAAGTGCAACAGTATCTGTGGAATAATCTGCCAGTTAGCCTGGGTTAGGAAGGGGTAGGAAGGGTCACACCAGTGCAAAACCAGGTACAAAGGGCATTTATCAGCGGCATGGATGTCTTTCTCCTTCTTGGAGTGAAGGTAACTTCAGAATTAAGCTTTTATTCTGCTTGCTGATTATGGGTCAGTCCAAAGGCACTAGCTGATTCTAGCTATCTCCAATGCAGGCAAGATGAAACTAGTAATGTTTGCAAGGGAACAAACTTTCTGCAAGGCAAACAGTAAATAGTAGGGCCCCAAATGATGTTGATAAACAAAGGGATTCTGGGATACAAGTCCTTGAAAGTGGCAGCAAGAAGAACAAGGTAATGAAGAAGGCATGTGGGAGATATTATCAATGTGCTTTGAAAATGAAGCAAAAGTAGAAATTCAGAATTTAGACCTAATTTTAATAAAGTTCTCGAGTCTAGTGAGATTTTTTTGGGGGAAAATAGCTCTATGAGAGCTTCTCCCAAGACCTTTCCCATGTGAGGTCCACTGGAAAATGGTTTACCTGATGCTTCATGAAATTTACAAATGTTTACAGAAGAGTGGAGGGGTGCTGAACCATCAGTGGGTGTCAGGGGCCTGTAGGGTGTGAAGGAGTATGGATGGCAGTTGTGCAGTAACGGGACAGCAGGTATATAAGAATGTTATCACTTGCAGTTCCTCTCCAAGCCATATCCTTTTCCAATTCTGAAATATGTCTGTACTAGGTACTGTCCCAGATAGACCAGAAGAGGGTGAAGAGAAGTCATAAAGTGGTTGCAGTAGATGCAAAGGCATAAATGACTTGATTTGTGAGCCAGCAACCGGGCGGCCTATCAAGGAACTACTGGAATAGACATAGAAGGATAATTGAGGTGAAATTTTACAGCTTTGGCTTCTCCAGCCATGGTTGGAGGCAGTGTCCTAATAAGGGAGGAAGGTGTGAAAGTTAAGCACCAAAACAGGAAGCAATCAAAGTGGTGCCCAGTTCTCTGATTTGTCTGGCAACCAGTTCATAGAGCTAGTGAAGACAGCATCTAGGTCAGACAAACGTTTGGCCGCGGCCGCCATTGCCAGTCATGCACACAGAGGGTTTATTAGGGGGCCAGCAATGTGATATGTTAGTGGACACAGTTTCTTCGGTATTAATAACTGAAGACGAGGAGTACACAAAATTGTGAGGGGCATGGATGGGGCAGCTGGTGCCCTAGCTTTGGTGGCCGAGGCAAGGCGAGGAGAGACCCAAGGTTTGGATGATTTAGATGCTGGGCCAGATTGAAATGGTCGGGGTGTCGGAGTCAGAGGTGAGAGATGGGCTGGTTCAGCTTGCTGCTCCATGGGTCTGCTCGAATCTGTGTGGGACTGAGGGTATGGCCTGCAACTTGTGAACATCTAGATGGGCTGCAGTGATGCCTGGCATTGTGAACTTCAATTCTGAATGCTATTCCTTTGCTTTATTTTTGCACAATTTGCTTTTTTATCTCTCTCTCTGCACACCATGTGTTTGACAATCTTCTTTTGTTTTTAATGGGTTCTCTTGGGTTTCTTTGTTTTGTGACTGCCTGTTAGGAGACGAATCTTAAGGTTGTACAAAGTATGCATACTTTGATAATAAATGCACCTTGAACTTTCTGAACTTTCAATCTAAAACATAGATTTAGGGTAAGTGGTAGGAGGTTCAGAGGGGATCTGAAGGAAAAGTCTTCTTTACCGTACATGTGGTAGAGGCTGGCACTCAAACAAATATCTCAATGAGTACTTCTGGCAGCAAGATGTAGAAAGCTATGGACTAAGTGCTGTTCAGTGTGATAGTCAGATGTAGATGTAGATACAGATTAGAACAGACAGGTAGTTGATTCTCAACATGGACTTGGTGGGCTGAAAGACCTGCTTCTGAGGGGAATAACGTCTTTGATAATTGAGAAATGCAAATGTTTATTGAAGAATAAATAAAAATAAACTTCAGCTTTCCAGCCGAGAAAACTGAGTTAACTGATTCTTGGTGTCATATTAAAATCATTTGGTGCTGTTATCCTTCACCTTAATAGCTTTCCTAAATGGAGCATTCACTGTGCAGTAAACATCACTACAGAAAATGGAAGAAATATGATCAGTTTTCCCTTGAGCCTGGGATAACTTGAAAGAAGTCACCATTAAGAGGAAGGCAGCAGTTTGCGTGCACTGATAAATGGCCTAGTGCTTGTTTAAGCAAAATTCAATATCCTGGGTTTTGGAGGAAGTACTGCAACCTAACCTGTAGCCATCATGAAAAAGGGAACTTCTTTTCAACTTTCTGTAGAGCCAGGAAGATTGGAGTGTTCCCTCACTTCTCCTAGCTCTCTTGATTTATCGCAGCCTGCTGCCCACAGATATCTCAACCTTTCTTTCCCTGTGACTCCCACATTCTTTACACAACTAAGAACAAGTTGTGGCATGTCTGTTATCCCAGTATTCAAATGATTTGTATATGTTGACCGATACTTCCCTTCTCAATCTTTACAAAGCTGACCATCGCTGGGTAATGAATACCGGACTTTTGGACATCCATTACATATGAACAAGCTCCCAAAATATTATTAAATTCCAAAGTATGATCTTTAATACATATATTCATTCCTACAAATGACCGAACTCGTTTCATTTCACTCTCTACTTTTAGTAATTATTTTTTCTTATCAGCACTTTTGATGCCATTCATTACAATACCGTAGAAGTCTGGTTATCATATCAAATGTCTTTTTGAGTATTTTCTGACAAGGACAAAATTGACTAAAGTAGTTCTGTCAAAATAGAATCCGTTCGTTACTCAGGGACGGCCCTTAATGCATGTTAGTTTTGTGGTTTTAGAAGAATGTCTTCCCATGTTTAAGGGTTTATGTAAATATGAGGTATTATGGATGATGTAAAAAATCAGAAACTTATGAAAACACTCAGCAGATCAGGCAGCAGCCATGGAGAGAGAAAAATGGCATTTCAATATTTCAAGTCAATGGCATCCCTTCAGAATCAATCAGTCACTTGAAAAGATTTATTTTGGAAATTAACCACCTTAAACGTAAAACAATTTAAGGTAGTTAATTTCTGAATTAAATGTTTTTATTTTATTCTTCTGATATCTGCTAACTCTAATTTTCAGAGTATGACCTTGTGAAGATGGCTATAGGAGACCATTTGGCTCTGACCATTCCGCAAAACTGTTTATCCTATGCAAATATTGAATGGTTACTTTTAATCAGGTGCACATCATGAGAAATAGAGAACCTAAGGTTGCACATTGAATATATACATTTAATATTTAAAATTGTGACCACTTTAAAGGATTAGATCAGTATATTTTGAAATTGTTAAAAGCTACTATTTTGAGTAATCTTGATGTGGATTTCGTTCTGTGTGGCAGTAGATTTTACACTGAATGTGTCACATTGAGTTCAGCTCACATCAGCTGGACCAACTGATCCAATCCTTAAATTCATTTTAATGCCTCTGTTTCTGGCAACCTTGAAACAGCTACAGCAGTCAAAACTATTTCTGTGAGTCAATCACACAGATTAAAAGCAATTTAAACAAAGAGCGAAACATTTCACACATGAAGAGTTCCATACACGCATCTTGCGGGCACTAGCACATTTGTACAGGCAGAACTTCGTTTCCAGCTTTCCCAGAATTTGCATAACTCCTTAAGTCAGCCGATAAGATGAGTGCTTTAAATTTTTAACTCTCTTTTTTGAATTTCCATTCCAAATTCTTTCTACAAGGAGATTCGTTTAGAGTGCCTACTCTAAGAAATGGTCCTGGGTTTCCCCAGCTATCTTGGCTTCATGCTTCTTTGCCTCTGCCTTGTCTCTTCATGGGAAAGTTTGCTTGCAGATGCTTTTCAAATACGTGTACGTCATCCCCAATGTCAAATAAAGGACTCATGATTAAAATGCATTTCATAAGCTTACAATATTCCTATGTCCTTTTTAGTCAATGATCCACAATTTTTAAGTATAATTGATGTCATAATGAAGAGTAATGCAGCAGCAAATTTTGAAACAGCAAGATGCAGCAAAAAGCAAGGACCAAATAATATGCTTTTTCTGTACTTTTGAGATTTGATAGCTGGAAATCTCCCATTGAAATAGTGTTTTGCAACCTTTATATTTCTACTTGACAAGGAAGGTGATACATCTGTTTAACACCACTTAAAAGATGGGACTCTTCAAAAATGCCGTGGATTGTCAATTCGGTTTTGTCTGCCTTTGCCCTGGACTGGAGTAAGGCTCTTGGTATTGACCTCATGATTTTGTTGCTGAGATCACTATTACTAGTGAGCGGCTTCAAAGTCTTTGACCTATCAACCCGACCTACTCAGGACACACCTGATTGCGACCTCCAGAGTTTGGAGGCCAGGGCAAGGGCACATCTTAGCATATGGTTCAATCACCATTGCGGATAAATTGCTGGAACCCGTTTGCCTCAGCACAGCAGAACTTTGCCTTAGAGTGCCTCAAACCCCTCAGGCTCCTTGGATTCCAAATTCTAACTTGGAAATATTCTTTTCTTTTCCCTCCCTGGAAGAAGGCCCCATGTATCATATGACCGCATGGACGCTGGCGTGCCTCTTTTCCATCAGTATGTTGAGGAAACACTCTATCCTGGCATCTGCTGAAGGGTAAGTGTGAAAAAAACACGTCTGGTTAGGAATTCCTTATTCTTTGCTGTAGCTTGCTGGTTAATGGTGGTAAGAAGTTCAATCTTTTATAGGCAGCGTAGAAAGACCAGAAATTTGGCACATAAAGTCTGAAATTGAGCACCACAGATTTTCTTTAGGAACAAAAAGAATCACTATGGGATCAGGCCTCAGTGATTTGACCATCTCTGGAGATGTAAAAGCAACAAAAAAGGTACCTATGTATTACACTAACCCATCACCCTTCAATTTCTCTAACAATGTTTAAAATCCTCATTAAACTAGTGCACCTGTCCTAATCATGGTAATATAATTGGGCCAAAATCAAAGCGATCCAAAGGCGCCTTGGCCCCTGTATCTGGAGATGGCAGAATGCTGTTTCGGTGTAGCCTAACGTGAGGAGTTAACAGCTTGGGATCCAACACACATTTTGATGATGGACTATCGCATCTTTCACATCAAGCACTGTTTATATTTCCCTCTGGCACTGAACTGACAAGTTCATGCATTAGCAGAAACGTGTACTGACCAGGGTACTAACGACTGTACATGTGTTGGGTGTTCTGGCCTCCAATAACACTTTGAGCACCACTGATTCTGCATGGAAGTATTCAGCTTATGGTGCATTCTGTATGTGTCTGCAACATATGGAGAAACTAATGCTTGCAGTTAATGTGTATTGTGCAATTAAGGTAATGTTAGTCAGTGTAGCTGAAATCACCGGATTGATGCTGATCAATCCCATTTATCTCAGTATTGCACAGGAGGTATATTTCAACCTTACACTCTGTCCTATTGTTGGGGACTTATTGTTCCAGACATTCTCATTCTCAATTTTGTTTTTATCTGTTTTCAGGGTAGAATTGTTTGGAAGGGAACACACTCAATCACAATTACCTCATTGCAACCAATAATAAATGAATGAGCTATTACAGCTGTGCTGATTATTCAATTAAAATGCTAATCAACAGAAGATTAAACAGTGGATTAATCATCTTCTCTTTGAATCAGTCACACATTTGATCTGATATTGTTCTATGGAAGATGGCTGACATTAGTGTAACAGAAATAAAGAGCAACCTTTCCAATGTACTTTCAGCATTGGGTTAATTGACTAATTGATAACATACTGCACAATAATTATTGGTCCAAATGTTTAGTTAATCTTCCACTATTACAGATGAACCAGTACACAGCTGGACAATAATGGGCTCATGTGGGATAATGGGCATAAAGGGAGACACCATTACAGAATACATAAAACTGTTAGGTTTATGTGAGAAAGGGGTAAAAAGGAAAGAATTGGGCATACTATGCTTAATCATTCCTTATATCTTGTTGGGAAACATCATTCTGAGTTGTGTAGGTTCTGTCATCATTATGAAACAGTTGGACACATACTATTAGAGTGTGAAGCACATAAGGTTGAAATAAATCAAATGCAGGCTTCAATACCATCTTTGGGAGTTGATCGTTTTCATTTAAAAACTTAAATATTAAATTATGGGAGTGACTTTAATTTAAGTCACAGTATTGTCTTTCACTACTTACAATCTGCGGGGCTTTTTGGGGTCATTTAGCTTTCATTTGTAAAAGAAGTAGTAAGGGTTGTATTCCCAATTCTCTGCACCACACTCTAGTCCATTTGGTGGTGGTAATGCAATTTAAGTTGGACTGCGAACTGCCATTAAATGTCAGAAGAAGCTAGGCAATAGTAATGAGAACAGATTGATCAGATCTGGGGAGGGGGAGTGGCATTAGAGGTTGAACTCAGCAACCCTGAGTCATGGAGAGGAAAGCCCTCACCTTCACTGTACTGTACAACCATTTGTACACATTGTCATTGGGCTAGATCGTTATGAGTGAGTAGATAAGTAGCCCAGTGTCACGTACTGTCAAGACTCTCAAAGTAATTGGACAAGGTAGTGGAAGACAAATTGCATGCTTCGTTATCCAACAAGGAATCAATGCCTGATGGACAGCAGACAAGCAGAAATATTGGCAAAAGAAGTATGAAAGAAAGGGGTATTTGACCAAGGTCCCCACTTCTGACTCTGTTGGAAGCATCAAAATGCAGCAACATCCCCTTAAGTTAGGGTTAGTCAACGTTTAGTATTGAGTGAAAGTTAGTCTGAGGTTGCCGAAAGCACCTCTGGAAACAAACCTCAGCAAGTAATCAGAGAGTAGAGTAACCAGTTAAAGTTCCCTCAGGTAGATAATTCTAGCAACACAGTAAGTGTGATCAAAAGGATTTTCTAAGAGATATTGACAAGCAGAACATTTTAGGGATGCATCTCCAAAGTTGCTGCAAATTCAGCAACTGCAGAATATCTTACCACTTAAAGGTGCATTGGTCTGGTTAATTTAAGTACAAGAACTTCTTCTCTCAATATATCTTTAGAGAGGATCCCTGATACTTCTGTAGTTATCTACATCCCTTCAAAATGTCTTAAAGTGATACACAAACTAACTCATAAAACCGGAGACGCAAAAGTGGAAGCCCATTTATGGCTAACTGCAAACAATAAAAGCATATTTATATAGCCTATTAAACATGGGAAAACCTCCTAAGAAACATTACTGAAGCTTTATCAAAACAAAATCTGCTCCAAGCTACAAGGAGTATTAGGACAGAAAACTACTCACACACAAAAAGACAAACAGCATTGAATCATCATCTTTAAGGAGGGCAGAGAAGTAAAAAAAGGTTTGGAAATGAATTCTAAATTCAGCCCTGAGGCTACAGAATGTGCTGTCACCAGCAGTGGACTGATTAACAGCACTGAAGAGGGCAAAACTGGGGGAACTGGAGATACCTTGGAGAGATGAAGGACTGAAGGATGTTGGAGAGATATAATGAAGGATGAAGCTATGGGGAGAATTGAAAACAAATCCAAGGATTAGAATTATGAAGTTGCTTAATTAATGTACATTAGTTAACATTAGGGAACTATGAAAGTGGAGTTAGCAACAAGGGGATGTAAATTATATATAAATGAATTTGACATTTCCACTGAATAATTCCTTACTAGAGATGAGCTCCCAAGATTTTCAATGACAGGTTTTGACAGGCAGATTTGTTCTCCTTGAGATTTTATACAGGCAACAGTGGTCAAGTCTTAAACAGCTAGATAATGGCACTGAAGATATAAATTGAACCCCACCATAGCAACTGGAGATATAAATTCTAATAATTAAATAATTATATAATTAAAAAGTAGACAGGTTACAATGAAATTATCCGAATGTAATAAAATCTCATCTGTTCTGGATTATATATGACTCCAAACACACCTAAATGGTTAACTACTGAATTCATACGGGAACTAGTAAAGGTCAATAAATGACCTTGCCAGCAACCACCAATTTTGCCTGAACAAATAAATAAAAAGAATAAATGTGTCTGGAGAAATGGCTTCAAATGGACTTTACCCACTGCACCGAGATCTTCAGAAAAGAAATGTTCTCTGTTGATATTTTATTCAATTTTAACATGATTTTTACAAGAAATTCTTAAAAAAGATGAAGTAATTAAAATAGAGATGATTTTATTCTTTATCCTATATTGCCCACCAAGTGGATCATACATTTTGTAAGCTGGTTAAGAATTCAATAATATTTGAACATCGTTGCGGTGATCTGCTTTCAAATAACCCGACTTTCAAAGTACCTCCTGCATGCAAGGATCGGTCGGTGCTTCATTTTGAATTCATGGAACTATCTGAAAGTCGACAAGCAGATCATTGGATGCTGGTTACAGCAGGTTTAAAAGCTATACTCAGGAGTTTTTAAATCAATTTCTAACTGTGAGAAGGCTTCAGTAAGCAAAACAAGGAGATATTTATGTAAAATATTCGGCGGAAAATTGGACTATGCGGGGCAGAAGAAAAGGGATATAGTCCGTTTAAACAGGTTACTGGTCCATTTGTCATTGTGCTGAGGCAGATTTGTCTGTAATAAAACTAAGCCTGGGGATGAATGAAGGGAGACTTACTTGTCATTGCCTTTGGATTTACTGTAACTGATAGCACTGAATTCCAGGATAGAGAGCCTGCTGATAAACAGTGATTAATTACTGTCTATCCAGTTTATTTCTTTTGAAAGTATATTAAATCCTTCTATAATTATTTGTGAATATATCCAAAGAATGTGGCCAGGCAAAGACGGCTATTTACTGCCTCTCCAGGGAATGCAGAACATATGCCAGTGTTTAGACTTGGCAAACTGCAGCAGTACGGTTAGGGAAGAGTAAAGATTTGTGGTAAATTAATCAAGTGAGCTCGACAGACTGCCTTGCTTTGAAGCGAAGGCGGCATCCATTAGAGATGATTTGGTACAAAATCAGGAAAAGGAAATAAAAATGAAAAATGAGCTCTTTTTGTCACCTACTTTCATTTCAATCATTCTGTTTCTTCTTTTCATACTGCTTTCCTGCAAGTTTCTTTATTGCTTTCACTTATTTTCTGACTTGTAAAATTATTTACCTGCATAAAACTCTGGGCCGTAGACAGCTCCGACGACTGGATTTAATTTCCAGCCTGAAAGAAGAGACAGGTCTGATGTGAAACAGCTTTGCAGTGGCAAACTTCATTCATCATAGCTAACCCCAGTGCTTAGCGCTTGCATTCATTCACAACTGAATAACCACTTCTACACACCCAGGGCTGCTAATTACAATGGTGATGTAGCTTTGTGTTTGTATTTATCTATTTTTTGGAATACATAATCTATGTAGCTCAAAAAAGTTAAACAGCTCTGAAGACAAATAGAGGAGGAGATTTAGGAAAATAACAGTTAAGTTAACAAGATAAAATAAAAATGAGTATAAACACATGAAGGTCATTTAGGAAAGGGGTTCCCAACCTGGGCTCCATGGACCCCTTGCTTAATAGTATTGGTCCATGGTATAAAAAAGGTTGGGAACCCCTAATTTAGAAGAAAACTATAAATCTTTAACACACAAGTATGAACACAGCCATTTATAGCTACTACATAACACAAACTTAGTTCCAACTTCAGCACATGACCCTTTGTTCTGGATGTCTGCTCTGCTCCCATTTCATTTACTGTGTATACATTTAACCTGAACCAATACCTATCAGGGGGGAGGTGGCCTCTGTTCACTCGTTGCTGCAAAGCCATCAAACCCTTTTCTTAAATGGGATGTTCTATAAATTTTAAAAAAGCAGAGAGTATCTCTTTACCTCTCCATGGAGACAATAGGGAGTGTTTAAACATTATTGCAACAGTATTTATTTAAAACAGAATCAATCTGCTTTTCAATTAGCCATGAAAGAAAATTGACCCGAATATTTCATTATTATTGAAAGCGCAGGGCAAGCCATGACATTAATATCCAACTGTTATTTTTAATGCATTTAAAATAATGCTGATCTGAAACTGCACATAGATAAGCGAAGAAAATGAAAACTCTCGATGCTGGCACATTTCAATGGAGTAACTAATTTTGATTAATAAGATTAAAATTAAAAACACTTTTAAGGAAAATTGCAGAATCATAATATAAACTGCATGTGTAAGGAAAACTACTTGCAACACAAACACATTGGTGAAATAAAGTGCAACTGTCCACAGCTAACACGAATGCTAATGTCAAATATCCTGCATGCAATGTTTTTGCTGCACTGGCTAATTGAAAAAGTGTTATATTTCTGTGTGATTTATCTTAACAATTACTGAGGAATTTCAGCAGCAAAATTGATATAAAATTATATGATGTATCATGTACTATATCATTTACATGCTTAAATTTGAGCTGTAAGAAGAAATTTAGTTTTATTAGTAAGAAACAGTAAAGTGATTATAATTTAATGGATTCTTCAAACCATTGAAATTCTGAATTAGTATAATTCCCTTAATACATTCAAGACACCCAATAGATAACTAAACTCTTAGTTAGGTATTTGGATGCAACTCCTAAATACGTAATTAAAATATATTTTATGAATCAGCTGTTGAGCTTTTTAAATGCAACAATCTAAGCAACATATACAATTTTTTGTTTTCAGCTGGCAATTTTTGCTTGTGATAAACTCTTCAATAAGATTAAATTCTCTTGCAAAAATCAGCATCTCAGCACCAATTTTCTGATATTCTAAGCTATTTGATACTTGATTCAAATGGAGAGACCAAAATTTAGAGATGAAGGCATTATGTTTCCAGTTGACTATGTTCCTTCGCATTATATCAATCGAAGCATGGTGACGATTACACCTCAAAGTCAATCCTACCACTTGCTTCGAACGAAACAAACAAAAAGATAACTGTTTGTCTACCAGGATATAAGTGAAGGCATTCAAAATTCAGACACTAGCCACTAAGATTCTATTCACAGAACTCAATTTAGAAATATTTAATGAACCTAATTAGGGTGAAACAACAAACTTGAGATTGTTCTAATTTGAATTAATTAATAAGAAAAATATTTTATTATATTTCATGGCATGAAACAACAATGACAAATGGAACGAAATATCATTAATGTTCAAAAGACTCTCTTGTCACTGGTAGCTGGAAGATTGCCAATTATCATAGTTTTCCATTGACAGTGGGAGTGGAAGGGAAGCTTTGGCACTTATTGTGAAGGACTCAGTAATCACAAGTTCTAAAGATCCTGGATTTTCAGGAACTCCTGTTCCACTAGTGTCCTTCAGAAGTTACTGGTTTCAGATTTGTACAGCCCATACAAGGCAATGTTACATTAGTCATGGGGGATATCGATATGCAGGTAGATTGGGAAAATCAGGTTGGTGCTGGATCCCCAGAGAGGGAATTTGTAGAATGCCTATGACATGGCTTTCTAGAGCAGCTTATGGTTGATCCCACTAGGGGAAAAGGCAATTCTGGGCTGGGTGTTGTATAATGAACCAGTTTTGATTATGGAGTTTAAGGTAAAGGAACCCTTAGGAGAAAGTGATCATAATATAATAGAATTCACCCTGCAGTTCAGAAGGAGAAGATACAGACTGCTATATCAGTATTGAAGTGGAGTAAAGGAAACTACAGAGGTATGTGAGAGGAGCTGGCCAAAGTGAATTGGAAAGGGACACTATCAAGGATGATGGTAGAACGGCAATGACAGGAGTTTCTAGAGGCTTTTGGAAGGTGCGGGATAGATACATCCCAAAGATGATTAAGTATTCTAAAGGGTGGGTGAGGCCACCATGTTTGACAAGAGGAGTCAAAGACAGCATAAGAGGAACAGTGAGGGCAAAAATGATATAGCAAATATTAGTGGGAAGTAAGAGGATTGGGAAGATTTTAAAAACCAAGAGAAAGCAACTAAAAAAACACCAAAAGAGAAAAGATTAAATCTGAAGGTAAGCTAGCAATAAAATAAAAGAGGATACCAAAAGTTTTGTTCAGATATACTGTATAAAGAGAAAAAGAGAGGCGAGAATGTATGTTAGGACCGCTGGAAAACGACGCTGGAATGGGGGAACAAATAAATAAAAACTTAATAAGTATTTTACATCAATCTTCACTATGGAAGACACTAGCTGAATGCTAGAAATTCAGAAGTGTTCATTGTCAGAAGTTAGTGTAGTTGTTATTATTAAGGGGAAGGTGCCTGAAGGAGGTCAGATGGTTGATAAGACATCTGGACTACATGGACAACACGCCAGACTTCTGCAAGAGGTAGCTGAAGAGATTATGGAGGCATTAGTAATGATCTTTCAAGGGCCACTAGAGTCTGGAATGGTTCCGGAGAAATGGAAAGTTGTGAATGTCATTCCAAGAAAGGAAGGAGGCAGGAAGCCTGATTTCGGTGGTTAAGAAGATAAGACTATAAGACCATAAGACATAGGAGCAGAATTAGGCCATCTGGCCCATCAAGTCTGCTCCACCATTCGATAATGGCTGATCCTTTTTTCTATCTCCTCCTCAACCCCAGTTCCCGGCCTTCTCCCCATAACCTTTGATGCCCATGTCCAATCAAGAACCTATCAATCTTTGCCTTAAATACACCCAACGACCTGGCCTCCACAGCTGCATGTGGCAACAAATTCACCACCCTTTCGCTAAAGAAATTTCTCCACATCTCTGTTTCGAAAGGGCGCCCCTCTATCCTGAGGCTATGCACACTTGTCCTAGACTGTCCAAGATGTTGGAGTCCATTATTAAAGAAGAGTTTTCAGGTTACTTGGAGGGGCGTGATAAAATAGGCCAAAGTCAGAATGGTTTCCTTAAGGGGAAATCTTGTCTGACAAACTTGTTGGAATTCTTTGAGGAAATAACAAGCAGGATAGACAAAAGAAAGTCAATGGATGCCATTTACTTAGATTTTTAGAAGGCCTTTATCAAGGTGATGCACATGAGACTAGCTAAAAAGATAAGAGCCCATGGTATTACAGGAAAGATAATAGCATGAATAGAAGACTGGCTGAGTGGCAGGAGGCAAGGAATGGGAATAAATGGGGCCTGTTCTGACTGGTTGCCGTTGACTAGTGGTGTTCTGCAGGGGTTGGTATTGGGATTGGCTCTTTTCACATTATACGTCAACAATTTGGATGATGAAATTGATGGCTTTATGTCCAAGTTTGCAGATGATACCATGATAGGTTGAAGGGCAGGTAATGTTAAGAAAGTGTGATGCTTGCGATGGACTTAGACAGAGTGGGAGAATGGACAAAGAATTGGCGAATGGAGTATAGTGTAGGAAGTATATGGTCATGCACTTTGGTAGAAGAAATAAAGACATAGACATTTTCTAAATTGGGAAAAAAATTCAAAAATCAGAGGTGGATTTGGAGCCCTTTGCAGGATTTCATAAAGGTTATCTTGCAGGTTGAGTTGGTGGTAAGGAAGGCAAATGCAATGTTAGCATTCATTTCAAGAGGACTAGACTATAAGAGCAAGGATGTGATGCTGAAGATTTATACGGCATTGATCAGACTGCACTTGGAGTATAATGAGCAGTTTTGGGCCCCTTATCTAAGAAAAGATTTGCTGGCATTGGAGAAGGAGATGTTCCAGGAATGAAAGGGTTAACATATGAGGAGTGCTTGATGGCTCTGGGCCTGTACACAGTAGAGTTTGGAAGAAGAGGGTGGATCTCATTTAAACATACCAAATATTGAACGGCCTACATAGCGTGGATGTGGAGAAGATGTTTGCTACAGAAGGTGACTTGTGACAGGACACACCTTCATAATAGAGGGGCATCCATTTAGAACAGAGACAAGGAGAAATGTCTTCAGCCAGAGTGTGGTGAATTTGTGGAATTCGTTGCCATGGATAGCTGTGGAGGCCAAGAGCGGAGTTTGGGCAGGTTCTTAATTAGTCATGGCATCAAACGTTACAGGAAAAAGGCAGGAGAATAGGGTTGAGGGGGATAATAAATCAGCCATGATGGAATGGTGGTTCAGGCTCAATGGTCGAGTGGCCTAATTCTGCTCCTTTGTCTTACGTCATATGCCGACCTCTATCTGTTACCTCAGCCACTGCTCTGCACTGTAAATAGTTTAAAACACTTTTTATAATGCTGTTTACAATGTAAGTAGATGTTGATATTTGTGTATATGCACATTTTAGTCTAAATCCATACTTTAACTTCTAACGTTATTTTTATATTATTCTTTATTCTTTATAATTGTTGAATATCATTCTTTTTGCATGTCTTGCCAACACACCACAGCAAGTTCCTAATGCATGTTATTTATATGGTGCATAAAGTTGAACCTTTTTTTCCCTCATACTCTACACCTATTTGAAGACATGTTCCAAGCAATTGGAATTGTACTCACTTAAGCACTTTAGACTTCTTTTAACTTAAAATTCCCATGAAAACAACCATTATTATTAAACAGCAAAGCACACATTTTACCTCAAATTTTAAAATTTATTTGCACTATTAGTAAAAAGCAAAACACTGAGAAATTGAACTAC
Source organism: Mobula hypostoma (assembly GCF_963921235.1). Lineage (NCBI taxonomy): Eukaryota > Metazoa > Chordata > Chondrichthyes > Myliobatiformes > Myliobatidae > Mobula > Mobula hypostoma. The sequence continues at coordinate 33,364,147 of NC_086118.1, read as the reverse complement.
TTAAAAATCACTTGTATCATAAAATTACACCATGAGATTATGGTGCACACTCTTAATGCATTCCCTTAATGCATTCCTTTCTCTTTGCTGTTTTATTGACAGCATTAACCATTATTTTAAATAGGCTGACACCTCCTCCAAAGATGTAGAGAGGGGAATTGTGGATGTGCAAGTTAAAACACATCCCAAAGCAGAACTCGTAACACAATTGAAGTTAAACAGCGTTTTTGTTCTCTAATCTCTTTAGTCTGCAAAATATACATTTTCAAGAAAATGATTGGGAAGAAGCAGCAAAAAAAAAGCTCAAGGAGGAACAATTTATTGATTTTAAACGCATGACTTATTTGCTAGAGGGCTTCATGATTGTAAAGAAGGGGAAGTCTCTCAAAGTCAAATGCTTAATCTGATCCCATTTTATGGATTTCACTTGCTTGCTTGCTTCAGCAGTGAGGCTGCATAACTCAAAACTAGACCCCTAAATACATCATGGACTTGTGAAGGAAGCTGCTCTCTCTAGCTGTAGTTACACTGCTAGAGGTCTGGCCATTTCTGCAAAAGCAGTGGAGGTAGGGGCTTAGTGATGACGTGTAGTAGCATTGCTGTTACTGACATGAACCTTTTGCAGGAAACCCAGCAGAAAACCCTCTTCATGCAGATACAAGGGGTGTCAATGTACCAAAGTGACACAGGCTGTTTATTTAGCAGAATGTATTGTTTAGTTTAGTCATTTATTAGTCAATATTGAGAATGATCTTGGTTGTAGATACTTAATCTTGTAGAAACAGTCTCTACAACTAATCTGTTAATTTTCCACACATGAACATACAAGGACTAATCTTTAAATAGATAAACCCAAGCTCCTAATTAATACGAGGAGAGGTTTTATCAGGTATCACTGTCAAAAGTTTAAGAATTAATCCACAACTTCTTTGGAGTTGCTGATAATAATAATAAGGCATCCGTTCGTCTTGTGAGACCATGGATCTGCGCCTGGAAAGTCTTCACTCTCCAGGGCACAGGCCTGGGCAAGGTTGTATGGAAGACTGGCAGTTGCCCATGCTGCAAGTCTCCCTTCTCCACGACACCGATGTTGTCCAAGGGAAGGGGAAGGGCCGATACAGCTTGGCACCAGTGTTGTCGCAGAGCACTGTGTGGTTAAGTGCCTTGCTCAAGGACAGAACACGTTGCCTTGGCTGGGGCTCGAACTCACAACCTTCAGATCGCTGGTCAAATGCCTTAACCACTTGGCCACGTGCCAAGGAGTTGTTGATAATCCTTTGGAACATGGCAGTTTAAATAGTTTGGCACAGACTAGATAGACCGAAGGTCTGGTTTCTCTGCTGTATTTTTCTATGGCTCTATGATTTTAATACCCAAAGAGTTTGTGAATTTGTGATTTTTTTTCATTTTGCAGCTAATCACAGTAGCATAGTGCTTTACAGTGCCTGTGACCCAGGAACAATTCCTGCCGCTGTCTGCAGGGAGTTTGTACATTCTCTCCATGACCGCATGCTTTCCTCTGGGTGTGCCGGTTTTCTCCCAAATTCTAAAGATATGTGGGGTTAGTAGGTTAATTGGTCTAATGGGTGGAAATGGGCGTGCACACTCATCAAGCTGGAAAGGCCTGTCACTGTGCTGCTTCTCTAAATAATAAATAAATATAAATATGTATTAAAATTAATTTATGTTCTCATTTTATTTAATAACATTTCTAACATCTATTCTTCTATAAAATCTGATTTTCTTTGTAGGTTTATTGTGAAGGCCTGAAGATAGCAAGCACTGACATGTTAGAACAATATGATCAGGAGTATATCTAATTTGGATATAGTGCAGTTTGATTGTTAACTATGCAACGGACAGTCCCAAGCACAGATGGGAAAAAAAGGAGGTTTGGGCATGGGGCTAGAAGCCCCATCTCTAAAAACCTGGAACTACAGAGTTGCAAACAGAAGCTCCAAAGACCTCATCCCTGGGAGAGGAAGGATACATCAAGATGTTGGGCCACATCTTGGAACAACTTGATGCACTGGCCCAGGACAGAGGGTTCTGGCAAGCTGCTGTTGGCAGCCTACGTCCCGAGTGGGGCTATGGACTTAAGAAGAAGAAGGAGATGTAGTTTAACTGTTATTGCTAAATACTTCTCACAAGTTTGAAAATACCATAATCAAAACGATAACCCATTAACTTGTTGCTGCAGAAACTAATCTGTCAATGTTTAGACCTGTAATTTTCCTTGTACACTTATGCTTGGATATTCAAGGTTAATTTGATATAAAACAGGCAGCTCTTACCTCTGACCATCAACTATTTTTACATTTATTTAGCAAACAGATAATTGAACTATTGCACAGGCCAGAGCTTTTAGCTATGATTCTACCATACTTTCCCATTTTTTAAATAAATCTGTGAAACAAAACCGATTCACTTAATTTGTTTTTGCACCTACATAAACATTGTTTGCCAACGTATGCTCCATGTCTAATTCAAAGTAGAATATTTAGTCTTGATTATACCCTTCACTGAGGTGACTCTATTTTTAATACTATTTCCTAAATCACAATCTGGTTGTATTTATCATTACGGTCAATGTTTTTTTTCCCTGTAAAAATAATTCAATCATTGGGTCAGCATCTGCTGGTTGCCTTACCATTTGTATATTGATTGGGGGTCTTTTTGTTCGTCATTACTCTTGCTGTTGCATTGTTTACCTGTGATTAAACAGTGAAACAAATCACATTCAGGAAATAATAGGACTTTCTTGATGTAAATCATACCATGCTGGATAACCTGCAGTTGATCGCGCACTAAAAAAATTCAAGAACTTTGGAATTATCTCTATTCAGTCATGTGAAATAATAATCTCATATTAATTATTTCACGGAGGACTGTAACAACTTGTGTGAGTCCCATGATCTTGCTGTAGGCACTGTGCATTCTGCAGAACACTGCCAGGTTGTAGCAGCTCATTTGAAGCTAAAGCACTATATATTAATCATGATATATAATCGCATAATATAACAACATCCTTGAAAGAATGTTATTAGCTATAATCCACAGATGGCTTTTGTTGAATTGAGTTTTATCTCTCCATTTAAGCTGTTGTTTGAACCCATAGATTAGTTACAAGCATCCTGATGTCTATGATTGCCTTGACTCTGAATATTAAGTGAACCATCTCAGTAATTGCACTAATACCTATGTTAAAATAGCAGGTAAAAAGCTTCATGTCATTTATTTATATGCAATACTGCACAGTTCATTTTCACCTCATTTCTTTTGGCAGTGTAAGCAAGGCATAGATGACCTGTTCCTTTGATTTGGGACAGCATTGCTTACCAAGATAATGTGTACCAAGAAGGGGCTTGTGATATAAGTATAAATCATGCTCAATTTGTCCTGTGTTGCTTTTCAATTCCATCTTCAGTAAATATTGTCTGTTATATCTGAGTAATACAGTATGTCCAAGTTCTCAGTTCACTCATTGCACTAGTTCATAATCCCAAGATCCCAAATTCCATGATAACCTATTGGATGATAGTTTTGTGGAAACATCTTCCCGTGCTGTGAACCGATGCCCACTTGGGGGGGGGGAAGTAATTCTGCCTTGATTTCATGGTTCACTCATTGTCCCCAATACCAAGACATAACAGGCAAAGACAATGAACCTGAGAAACTTACAAAATGAATCACTAAGACAATGTGAAAAAAACGAAAAGAGATTGAGAGAAGCTTTTAATAGGTCAATTTACATGCCTAGCTCATGTTACAGGAATAAGAGGAATAAGTCCAGTGTTCTAAACAGTCAGCCGAAGTGTGGAAACGTACATACAGTGTTAATACCTGGAGAGTCCACATCTCCATTTTTCAGCATCATTGGCACTTTCTGATATTTGAATAGATTTGGCAACAAATGCTTTAAAATTACAATGTAGGTGTACATAACCTTTGATTTATTGCAATAAATCAATCTTGAAAAACGACTACACCTTTTGATCTGTTAAACTGGCTGGACAACACAGATGAGACATTATTATTTTAAATCTGATTTATAAAGAAACACAATTTCCTCAAATGTACTTTGTTCAAGTCCATCCTGTTAAGTTCATGACAATGATGGTGGTTTCTGTCTTAGTATATAGTTCTGCAATCCTACGCATAATGCATTTGGATTCACATTTATGCAGTTTATTATTGACCTCAATTTTCACCTTTGCAAATGGAAATCCTCAATGATGCTCATTTAGATGCAGCAACTGAATGTGTCATGGTCCATTACAAAATAGTAAAGCCTACTCTCTTTAAATGCAATCCTTCACGGCTTTCCACAACTTATATTTAATTATTAAGATCTGATAGCATTGTACAAAATGAATTAAGGGTTAAAGTCTTAATGACCATATTTCTGTAGTTCTTGTTTCAATTTTTTGGTTAGCATCATTCCTATTATATTCCCTGATCTTTTGATTTTATGCATCATTGATGCCAATTTACTGCTTCAATCCTTTCAAAGAAAGATATCTTGTCTTAGCTGGGATGCAGCTGTTGCCACCTGGGCCAATCTTCATTGTCCACTCACAGTTGCCCTTGAAAAAGCAGTGGTGAGCTCTAGTTTTGAGGTCTGCCAAAATGAATGTGCTCTTACTGGATTGATATGTAGGATGTTCCAGGACTTCAACTTAGCATTGCTGAACAGATGACAGTACATGCTCTAGTCAAACTGTGTGTGACTTGAAAACAATGTTAAGGTTTCCTTGTGCTTGCTCTCTAGTCCTTCTAAATACACAGTTTACAAGATCTTGTTGCAGAAGTTCCAATGAGTTGTTGCAGTACGTTCTATTGTAAGCAAATGTTGAAAGCAGGCTACAAAAGTGCTAAAAGAGACTGGAAGGTAAAGTGCTGAAGAAAAAGCTGTTTGGTCCCTTTGAGTGTTCAACCTGCATACACCAAGCAAATTCTAGGTATTCCAACAGCTCCTGACTCAAGCAGTGAAGGTAGTGGTAAGGCCTAATTCGTTCAGAAGAAACAGTTTCTCCTTTCATTGGGCTGGTCCAGATTCTGCTTAATAGTCACAATGAAAATAGATCTGCCTATGGCACTTCCATTGATTACCATGAGAAGGTGGTAAGCCTCTTTCTTCTTGTTGCTCATACAAGCAAAAATGCTCCTTTCTACTTATCACCCTAAGCACATGGTTTGTTTCATTATTTAAACAATTAAAACTAAAGTTCCATCAATTTAATCTGAAATTAATTGTAAGGTACATAAGGGTGAACCTAAATAGACTCTAATTTTTCATTCACCAAATCAGTCTCAGGCTCATTAAAAGTAGACTTCAAGAGATCAGCAGGGTTTGATGATTCGCACAAGGTCGGAGTACATATTAAAGAGAAAAGATTTTCACTCAATGACTTTCAAGTACTACCTTACAAATTATGATTATTAGTTACATAATGAGAAACTGGTAGGCACGGTGTATTTGTTTCAACGTGTGGTGGATACTAAGCCTTGGTGGCACTATTCCATGGCATCATTAGTGTGATCCATCAAAGGTCAATGTCCAGGTGACATTGGCATTGGTTGCACAATTTCACAAGGATTCAGTCACTGTGACAAATCTGGCCCTGGAAGTCCCCATTTCAGGGAGCTAACTAACCTCACAGCATTGATTGGGCTTCCTGGATGTGGTACTTTATCATTTCTGCTGTAGTTCTGAGGGAATGCAAGCAGCATGGGAAAAGTGCACATTGCTCTCCCTCAGGATAACAGCAACACAAATTGTAGCCCATTTCTTTGGCGTACTTGATTTCCTGTGAGCTGTCAGCTCAGTCAATAAGTTAATCTAAGAAAATACCAACAGAGTTTAAGATATTAAAGGGATCAAGGAAAATGGTGGCTAGCACAGGAAAGTGGTGCTGAGATAAAAAGATAACCAATTGAAGACAGGGCACAGAGGGCTAATTGTCTTCTCCTGCTTTGACTTCTGATGTTCTACTGGATACTAATTTGACAGGGAGATGTAAATCAGAGTGATAGTGCTGAAGATGAGGTAGTTGGTTTACAAACAGGGGCAATGTGTAGTGAGACTCCTAGCAAGGAGAGGCTGATGGAAGGGCAAAGTTGCAGTCAACAGGATGAATTGCAATGTAAAAGGCAGTCAAAATCGAAAAGGGAGAATACAGAACTGAAGGTGTTATATTTGAATGTGTACCGTATACGGAATAAGGTATATGAACTTGTAGCACAGTTACAGATTGGCAGGGATGATGTTGTAGGCATCACTGAATCATGGCTGAAAGAAGATTATAACTGGGAGCTTAATGTCCAAGGATACACATTGTATTGAAAGGATAGGCAGGAAGGCAGAAAGGTGACATTGATCTGTTGGTGAAAAATGAAATCAAATCATTAGAAAGAGGTGACATAGGGTCAGAAGGTGATGAATCATTGTGGATAGAGCTAAAGAACTGCAAGGGTAAAAGGACTCTGATGGGAGTTATATACAGAGCCCCAAACAGTAGCAAGGAGATGGTCTATAAATTATATCAGGAGATAGAAAATACATTCCAAAAGGGCAATGTTACAAAGTCATGGAAAATTTCAATATGCAGGTAGATTGGGAAAATAAGGTTGGTGCTGGATCTCAACTAGAATGCCTTCAAGATGGCTTTTTAGAGCAGCTTAGGGGTTGAGATGACTAGGGATGGTGCCGTGAACCCTAAGGGGCAAGTGATCATAATATGATTGAATTCACCCTGAAATTTGAGAAGGAGAAGCTAAAGTCAGATGTATCAGTATTACAGTAGCGTATGGGAATTACAGAGGTATGAGAGAGGAACTGGCCAGAATTAGTTGGAAAAGAACACTGGTAAGGATGATGGCAGAGCAGCAATGGTTGGAATTTCTGGAAGCCATTCGGAAGGCACAGGATATATCCATCCTAAAGAGGAAGAAGTATTCAAACAGCAAGATGACACAACTGTAGCTAACAAGAGAAATCAAAGCCAACATAAAAATTAAAGGGAGGGTATATAATACAACTAAATTTAGTGGGAAGTTAGAGAGTTGGGAAGCTTTTAAAAACCAACAGAAGGCAACTAAAAATCATTAAGCAGATAAAGATGGAATATGAAAGTACGCTAGCCAATAATATTAAAGAGGATACCAAAAGTTTCTTCAGATACATAAAGTGTAAAAGAGAGATGAGAGTGGATATTGGACCATTGGAATGTGACACTGGAGAGGTAGTAATGAGGACAAGGAAATGGCTGATGGACTGTATCAATATTTTGCATGTCTTCACTGTGGAAGACACTAGCAGTATAGTGGAAGTTCCAGATGCCAGGGGTAATTAAGTGTGTGAACTTACCATTACTAGGGTGAAGTTTCTTGGGAAACTGAAAGGTCTGAAGGTAGATAAGTCACCTGGACCAGATGGTGTACATCCCAGGGTTCTGAAAGAGGTGGCTGAATTGATTGTGGAGGCATTAGTAATGCTCTTCCAAGAATCACTGAGTTCTGGAATGGCTCCAGAAGACTGGAAAATTGCAAATGTCACTCTGCTCTTCAAGAAGGAAGAGAGGCAGAAGAAAGGAAATAATAGGCCAATTAGTCTGACCTCAGTGGTTTGGAAGATGTTGGAGTCGATTGTTAAGGATGTAGTTTTGGGATGCTTGGAGGTACATGATAGAATAGGCTATAGTCAGCATGATTTCCTCAAGGGAGAACCTTGCCTGACAAATCTGTTGGAATTGTTTGAAGGAATAACAAGCAGGAGAGTCAAAGGAGAATCGGTTGATGTTGTGTACTTGGATTTTCAGAAGGCCTTTGACTAGGTGCCACACATGAGGCTGCTTAACAAGCTACGAGACCATGGTATTACAGGAAAATTCTAGAATGGATAAAGCAGTGGCTAATTGGCAGGAATGCGAGAGTGAGAATAAAGGGAGCCTTTTCTGACTGGCTGCTGGTGACTCGTGGTGTTCCACAGGGGTCTGTGTTGGGACTGATTCTTTTTACGTTTTATGTCAATGATTTGGATGATGGAATTGAATGGCTTTGTTGCAAAGTTTGCAGGCAATATGAAGATAGGTGGAGGGGTAGGTAGTTTTGAGGAAGTAGAGAGGCTACAGATGGACTTAGACAGATTAGGAGAACGGGCAAAGTAGTAGCAGATGGAGTACAGCGTCGGGAAGTGTATGGTCATGCACTTTGGTAGAAGAAATGAAGAGTAGACTATTTTCTAAGTGGAGAGAAAATAAAATAAACTGAGGCACAAGGTGACTTGAGAGTCCTTGTGCCTGATTCCCTATAGGTTAATTTGCAGGTTGAGTTTATGGTGAAGAAGGCAAAGGCAATGTTAGCATTCTTTTCAAGAGGATTAGAATATACTGTAAAAGCAAGGATGTAATGTTGAGACTTTGTAAAGCACTGGTGAGGCCTCACCTGGAGTACTGTGAGCAGTTTTGTGCCTCTTATCTGAGAAAGGACATTCTAAAACTGGAGAGGGTTCAAAGGAGGCTCACAAAAATGATTCCAGGCTTGAGCAGTCTGTTATATGAAGAACAGCTGATGGCTCAGGGGCTGCTATTCACTAGAATTCTGAAGAATAAGGATTGACCTAACTGAACCCTATCAAATGGTTAAAGACCTTGATAGAGTGGATGTGGAGAGGATATTTCCTATGGTGGGAGAGTCTAAGACCAGAGGGCTCAGCCTCAGAACAGAGGGGTGTCTGTTTAGAACAGAGATGAGGAGGAATTTCTTTTGCCAGAGAGTGGTGAATCTGTGGAATTCGTTGCCACAGGCAGCTGTGGAGGCCACGTCTTTATGTATATTTAAGGCAGAGGGTGACTGATTCTTGATTGGTCAGGATGTGAAGAGGTACGAGGACAGGCAGGAGACTGGGGCTGAGAGGGAAAATGCTTTAGTCATGATGAAATTGCAGAACAGTCTTGATGGGACAAATGGCCTAATTCTGCTCCTATATCTTATGGTCTTACGGATTCCCAGCCAACATTTAGACTGGAGAGAAAAGGAGAGTGGCATGTTTTTGTATGCAAGTGGAAGATAACAGGTGTGGGTGCCTTGTACTGGCTGGCCTATTTGTTCCTCTGCATGATTTCTGGCCCCCTCCTGCAGCAACTGTAGGTGTCATGGTTAATTACAAAATAGTAAAGCCTCCTCTTATTAAGTGCCACCCTTCACAGCCCTCTACAACTTACATGGTACACAAATGGCAGAAAACTCATTGGAACTATTAGAAGTTTCAGCAGAAGGCTAATGTCCTGGCCTCCAGGCATTCACTGGATGCCTTCAGCCACTTCCAAGAGTCAAAGCACAGGGAGGTCTTTAAACAGCAGACATACAAATGAAATGGAGATGCAAGACACCACAGGCACTGGATTCTGGACCAAAAAATAAACCACTGGAGGAACTCAGCTGGCCAGGCAGCATCTGTGGAGACAGAGGGATAGGTAGTGTTTTGGTTCAAGATCCTGTGCTCATGAGTTTACTAATTTACTACTGACCATTTACCTGGCAGTGGCAGATCATCTCCATTAATATTGCTCACAGTTCTCTTGCTCCACATATTTTTTTCGAGATTGATTTAGAATTGCTAGAGAGCCAAGGGGCTGAAAGGGGGATTTTGTTTCCAAAGCATATTCAGGCCAATATTTCTCTATTATATGGGGAGTTGCTTAGATGGGAATAGGGAAACTGGGGAGGAAGATCAGTAGAAGGCAAACTTTGTGTGTGATATGAATACTGGAATCATGATCCCATTTCCATTAACTTCCCTCTGTCGAGCAATTCCAAATATATTACCAACACCACAAATATCTTTAAAATATTGGGGTTGAAAAGTTGATTGCATGGAAAGTTGTGTGCATCTTTTTTGGTGCTGTGGGTTGTGGTCATGCCTCACTGGATAACTTGAAAAAGAAATATGATATTGGTGAAAGCAAGGTTAAAAATAAACTCTTGAGGACACCTACAGAAAAGTCACCTACATGTCTCCCAACACCTGCACAGCTCATAGATCATTGGATGCACGTCAGACCTTAAGGAACACTCTGTTTGGGAGACTTTGTCCAACACCATAAATGGCACCAATGGAAGAGATGTAACACTGATGGAATGAGGGAGAAATGGCAAGTCTCTGTTGTTTGCAAACCTCTCCGAGTTATACCAGGCCAATCGACCTCTGTGCTACTGATTGCATTGATGTGCAAAGATGACCTATTCATGTGATACTTGTGGACAAAAATGAAATTCAAAGTGGCAAAAATTTTGGGCAAAACATAAAATTCCAATGGGAGCCTAAACTTTGTGTCTCATTGTTGACATATCAAATGTTTAGTTTCACTGTGAGTGAAAAATGCAGGCTATAAGTTGCTCCGTTAAAAACCAGTTTCTTTTGGTGAATGTGAAAATGCCTATTGTGCACTAGATGATGTCATTAGATGTGCATCTGATGCCAAGCAAACATTAGGATGATTAGGTGAATCAAGTTCAGAAGGGCCCATTCCAATTTTCTGATGATTCGAATCTATTGAGATATGATTGCAATCATAATCTAACATTTGAAGTAACTTCTATGAGCAAGTCATGCATAAAAAGCACATGCCAGTAAGTTCAGCTTCTGACACATAGTTTCAAAATCAACACAGTTGCTTTAAACATTAACCAGCGATGAGAAAAAAGAACAATTTTTGCGTTCAGAGCTAATTTGCAAAAGTGTCCCTGAATTATGCATTAATTAAAATCAAAACACTTTGGGGAATTAGCCTTCCATAAGCATGAAAGATTTTTAATTATTTTGAAATCTGGTCTATAAGCTGAACTTCATGAATATAGTTCTCTTACATTGTGGACTGCTTGCATAAACTAGTGACAGTGATAGCTGACAAAGCTTATCTTGTCACAATAGATTATGGTGCAAATGAGAGACAGATGGAATGTATTGCAGTACATTCATTGGAGCCAATCTTGGGCATATCTTAGAGTACTATTGAGAGACGGCATTAAACAGTTATATATCGCTGCTTTCTAAAGGTTTTATACTGAATTCATTATCACCAGTTGCTCCTAGAAAAAAATCCTTGCATCCTCTATGAATCAAACCATACGTTTAATGCCTGGTATTTAAATATGTCAAATACAACATCTAAGGATCAAGAAAATAAAACCTTGCCAGTTTAGTTAGGTTTGTTGGAAGATATTATATGCTATAGCTTGTGATTTCTTCTAATTTGGTCATTGGAATAATAAGCAATGCATTAGCATGAAGCTATTACTATAGCCAGTATAATTTATTTACTTTTACCAAATAAAGGAACAGCAATGAGTAGAAATAATACATTTATAAATCTTTAAAAAAATATGAAAGATAATAAGGGCATCTCTATACTACTCTGAAAAATATGTGCCCTTGAAACACGGTCACTGACTTTACATGCTACCATTTAAAAAGCTACCACTTAAAGCTCCTGATTAGCTGATGACATTTCTGATGTCTTCAATCTAATCATTGCTCTTGTGCAACGCCTCCAAACCAGTGCTCCAAATTCCTTTGAAGATACCAACAAGAAGAAATTATGAAGCTGCGTTTCTCATCACTTTATCGGGGCTGTCACATATTCTCAAGATTCAAGGTGATGTTTGCCTAGACCATGATAGTTGCTAAAAAAAAACCAGTACATTAAACAGCCCACCAGGGTTCTTATAATGGAATGGATAACATGATCCATTGATCACTTACAAAGACTTTAAAGCAAAGGATCAAAAAGCAACAAGCATATTAATATTAATATATTCCAATATTCTTGCATGTCATTTCCACATGCATTTAACAAACTACTCCAATATAATCTAGGCAGAATACCAAACCATATGTAATCTCTAGAGAGGAGGTGTTGTGCTCCTTAATCTTTTATTGTTTAGAGTGTCTGTTGTACCAAAGTGTCTTCGCATTCTTTACGCTCAATTCACCTGCAAACTGATCAGAACATTTGTACTATTCTAATTAATTAAGTGGGAGTTCTTGGTTTACCAGGACATCTATGGTTCTTACTTTGTTATTGTAAATGGCCTCAGGGATCTTTCTTTGATATAACATAAAGGCACATTGGATTTATAGAACCAAAACTAGCTATTCATTCCATTTGAACTTTAACCATGCTTCTGATCTGTACAAGCCTCTGTTTAACCCTGTTAACTGAGTTCTGATGAAGGGTCTTGGCCCGAAGTGTTGACGGTTTACTCTTTTCCATAGATGCTGCCTGATCTGCTGAGTCGCTCCAGCATTTGGTGTGTGTTGATTGGATTTCCAGCATCTGCAGATTTTCTCTTGTTTTTAACAGTTCCTTCTTTTACTTTTTCCCTTGTATACTTATCTAGTTTCACCTACCCACCTTCTTCCTAAGAGTGACTTATGTGGTATTAGGTTCCAAATATCAACAAAGCTATAGGTTAAAAACAAAGTTTCCACTGTATTCCTTTTTTGATTTATTGGTGACTATTAAATTTTCATGTCACCAACTTTCACCTTCCCCAGGTGGAACCATCTTTTTCATGCCTAGCCTATCAAAGTAATTTTAATTTAAAAATTTTTAAATTTCAATTTTAAAAGCCATTGTTCTGTTGGGGAAAAAACTACTCTTCTAAAGGAGAGGGCTCCAGCTAGAGTGGCAGTTGTAAAAATAGCCTGTTCATAAAAAATGATAACGACAGCCCACTTACTAACTGTCTGCATTTTTCTCATTAAGTGGGTGGAAATCCTTTAACTTCTGGGATAGGTGCCTAAGGATACACTACCTTTTCGTAGTATAGTTCCAGTGGTGGTCAAGCGCCAATAATCAATTGGAGAAGAGTTTACCTCTCCCTGCATGTATGGAACCAGATTGGTGGCAGGAGGAGGGAATTAGCTATCTTATTCATGGGAGATTGGCAAACCAGAACATATATGGAATAATTGAATTTTTCATGAATGATTCAATTTGTGACAACTGTACAATCTTTTTCATTCAATAAAAGGTGAAAGGATATAAAAGAAATTAAGAATTTGATTGATGTGGAACATTTTATTCTCCTCCACAAACAATAAAACGTTAAGAAAACAGGATTTAGGTATTCAGTGATTGTGATAGCAAAATGCTCCATAATGATATATGTTTCAATTAACATTTTATGCTTTGATGTGAGATAAAATGTTGAACTGAAATGCATTATTTTAGTAACAAATGGAAAAGTTAAAAAGAAACAAATTACAGCCTCTTGACATCTTTGAAAAATAAAACTTCCCAATAAAGGCAGCAGTGGAGATCTTAGAGCAGGGGTCGGCAACCTTTTTGCCTCTGTGGGCCAGATCGTGTATTAATGAGCGGACAGTGGGCCAGATAAATGCCATAACAAACTTGAAATATGGGAATTATCCATTTAAATACCTCCAGTTATGTTTGGACTCAAATTAATGAATAACGCATGCTAGAAAATCATTTGTGCTTAAGGTTGCCTACCCCAGTTTAGAGTAACCACGAAATAGTTTCACTGTAAAGCACCTGCCTCCCACTATATTAAGCAAGGCTTTTCTTAGAAAATGCTTACCATGAAAATAAGCGAAAGGAGGAAGTGATATATTGCTTATGGCATGAACTTTGTAAATGAGAAGAGTTATCGGAAAGTGCACAGAAATGGCATGGATTTGTGACGTTGGACTGAAGAGCCTAGGCAGTGTATTTCAGGTACTGAGCACTGAATCAGAATCATTACTCACTCTAGACCACTCAAGAATTGAAAAGCCTGTTCTGCACTTGAGAAATTCAGAGGACAAATTTCACTCTTTGCAAAGTCAATGAAATCTGCTGAAGTGGGTGCATTCAGCTATTGCAGCCTTATCCCCAATGTGTGCTCATCATGCTGATACCCCATTGACTGAAAAGTGTATTTGGAACATACTTAGTGAAGTTAGACCATAGGACAATAAGATATAGGAACAGAAGTAGACCATTTTCCCCATTGAGTTTGCTCTGCCATTTTATCATGGCCGATCCAATTTTCCTCTCAGTTCCAATCTCCTGGCTTCTCCCCATATCCCTTCATGCTCTGACTAATTGAGAATCTACTTTAATTAACTCAAACACTTGGCCTCCGTAGCCGCCTGTAGCAATGAATTCCACAGTTTATCCACTCTCTGGCTAAAGAAATTCCTCCTCATGTGAAACCTTTATATGAAAATTTTTCCAAAGTATTCAGTTTTAAAATGAGGAAAGAAATCAAAGATTATTCAGGTTACATATAATTTGTAACATAATCTACTCAAACTTCAAAATCTAAATGTTGATTTATGACGACACCACGGCTGTTGTGTTTTATTTTCTCATGCCTACAGCTTTGACAAATGAGTAATTTTATATTTATGCTTGTCAATAGTTCTGAGCAGTGTTATGACTCCAACTCTGATAACTTGAACGATAAAGTATACAGTTTTATAATAAACATTTAAAATAACTTTGGTACCTTAACTTGGTTGTTCACTCTGAGTAGCTGCACATACTGGTCAATATCATTTGAAGCAGTATGGATTTCAATAAAAACTGCTATGATTTAGCAAATAACATAAGAGAGCATGTTTATTTTAATCTTAAGGGCGTCTCATAGTTAAGTATACTTTCTGTGGTGCCAACACCCATACATTGTAGATGCATGTAGCACATTGAACATATCTCATTTCTGCAATTGTTTTAATCTATCATTAATGGCAAGGATACTGTTCCGTTGTATTTCAGAAATCTCCAGCACTGTGATGCAGTAAAGGAAACAGCCCTAAAGCCCCAGGCATTTATAATTTTCATGCTTGCACCTAAGCCTGGCAAATTTCAAGTTGAAGAAAATGAGTATTCTTCTTAGGCTGCAGAATTGAAGGCTAATTCCCACAGGATTCATTTAATATCTGAGTTCATTAATGAACTGTAAAGTGGACACAGAAACTAATGGGAATGAGCAACAACAAAACATTACAGTAAAGATAGCTTTGAACAATTGCAGAAGTACGTTCTTTGTGGAAAAAGCTTCCCTCATACTGTTAACTGAATCATCACTTGCTCCATCATCTCAGCAAAGCAAGTGGCTGAGTTAGATGAAATCACATTTTTTTTTTGGAAATCAAGGCAGTGGGCATTTCAATTGTCCCCAGCACAGGAAGGGTTTGAACACAGTCCGAAATGACATCACCATAAATAGTAAAAGGACAAAGTGGCTATATTCTGTTTTGATAATGCATATTTTTAATTCCATAGACTTGATTCCTATTAGCATCAGTAGTTTACAAAAATTGAATAATACCTTGTCCATATGAAATTCAGATTTTCCAGAATTTAACATTCAGATATACCATGGGGAGTGGTATTTTATTAAATCACAGTTACTTGACTAGTAAGTCATTATCAGCAGAATCATATACGTTTCTTTACATTGATCACCTTTAATACTACAGCATCCTCAGCAAAGAAAGAATAAGGAAGACCACTGTGACTCCTTTCCTCTGTTAAGTCACCTGTTTCACACAACATATGAAGATATGGAAGATGAGAGAGGAAGAAATGGAAAACACACACTAACCGACCAATGGAAAATGATGAAGTGGACAATCAAAGGAGGGAAAAGAGAAAGAATTGGACCTGCACCTCTATTTTACGGCCTTCTACGATTGTTCCATTTAATTTCTCCCGTGCCCTGTCCGCGTCAGCACTGGTTTCAAAAGTTACGAAACCAAATCCCTGCATGCAGGTAAGAGAAAAGGAAAAGAGAGACATGCATATGATTATACAGAAAATACGACTGTCTCCTGATGTGCCAAGTACACCAGCTAGAACAGCAAGGTTACAAATTCAATCTACAGAAGCACAGAACGACCAGGCCTCAGAGAATGAAAAGATAGGAAATCTCAGAGTGAAAGAGATGGGTCGACCAATTGAAAACATATAACTAGGTCATTCACACATTTGCAGTAATTATGCCTGCTGAGGTCCTTGTACTGGATAATTATTTCTACCACAGGTAAAAGTAGGACCATTGGAGTATGTAAGGAGCCAACTTGGAGTGGGATGATTTTCAGCCCAACCCCTGCTCAGAAGTTTCTTAACACTGCAGTCCTTCCTTTGGAACGTAACCAGAGAAATAAATTCTGATATGTAACAGCATAGTATTTAGTTTGGTTATTTATGAACTGAAATATAATCACATCAAGCTTTGGGGCATTTTGCAAACTTCAACAGTGATCATACGATATCAACAGTTTCCAACTCCCAGATTTTTTCATCCATTGAAACTATATAAAATTAGGGAAAATTATAGAGAAACTATATAAAATTAAATAAAAAAACATGATGTAAATTTAATTTATCAAATATGGATTGAATTAGACAGGCTATTATTTGGTAGAGATAGGCCATTAGATAGCTGAAAGACTTGAGGAAACATGATTCTGTAAGATCTTATTTCCTATTTTGTAATAGCATTCTACATTGTGTGTGGCCCAGCCATGGAAGAACATAGGCAGAAGTGAAATTATATTTTGTCTTATATTGGGTACCAGATAAATACATAGCTCCCATTGCTTTTTATACCCTTGGCAATACTAGCTCAGCTGAGTACCTCTGTGTTTGAAAGTATGAACGAAGGAGAGACTCAATAGGCAAGCCTATGTGTCAGTTTCATCCACAAGTACAGGGTGAAGCCTCACCATGGACATTGTCTGCGAATCACAACAAAGTGTGGGCTGCAGTTCTGAACAAAAAAGGAATTGAGTTTAAACTTATCATGCTGCTCAGATCAAAATCTTTCAGGGAACTGACTGCAGATGACAGTTCTCCACCTTTGTAAAGGCTTGAGGAGCATATCCTGTCTGGCGCACTGTATGAATGGAAGAATGACAATAGTTCAGCCCGCTAAAGAAGCCTAGTGTTGAATCACTTGAGAAGATATTGGCTTTGTGAAACCCAAAACTTGACAACAGTGATTAGGAAAGCCAAGGGCTCTCCACAGTTCTCACTTCACTGCAAATAATTTCAATCCCCTCCTCTCCCCCCCACCCCGCACTAAATATACCCCACACCACCAGACTTTTTCAGGCCGTTTCAATGAGCTGAACAGTTGCTAATTAGTGCTGTAAGCAAAGAGATTTTGAAAACTTCACAGAATTGAGATATATTTATTTTTAACCATGCTATTGATGTTCCTAAATGCTGAAAGTACCATGCCATTTGACCACCTACTTTATATTGTTACTTCTACCTTTGTTGTTATATTTTAAATCAGCCTTACATGTATAGATTTAATCACCCTGTAGTTGCCAATATTATCAAGGAAAGGATAATGTCACTTTTGATAATAGGTATCATTATTAATGGGGGACAACGCAGGACTAAATCTGATGTGTTGCCTGTAGGATCTTGTAATGTCTTTACAAATTGAACTTTAGGACAGCATCAAGTCCAATTTAAGATATGAAATCTCATCTCTGTCTTGTGATATGAAAAACATTAAAACTGGCAACGAACACACAAAAATTGCTAAAGGAACTAAGCAAACCTTCGGCCCAAATTGTGGACTGCTTATTCATTTCCAGAGAAGTTGCCCAACTATTGAGTTCCTCCAGCATTTTGTGTGTGTTGTTTTGGATTTCCAGCATCTGCAGACTTTCTCAGATTTCATACTGGTGAGGGCAGCTGTTTTCCCTGGGTTTTGGCAAAGGGAGAACTAAAACTAGTTAATTAAAGTTTCCACTTAACAGTCAGGGTTGAAATATAGCAACAACAACAATGGCTTTTGTATGCTTCTTTAAAAAGGTGGAAGAAGTTAAAGATGGGTGTTACCAGGGGTTTATTTTAAATCCTTTCTTTGGTGTTATCACTAGATTTGCTTCTATAATCAGCTGAGTGAACTTCAGTTGACAAGATGGTAAAATGATGGACTGGGATCAGTTAGTTCCTCTGTCACATCATGGGTAGATAATACAAAATGTTTTAAGTATTAGGCTTTAAAAGGCAATTGGATAATTTTGTTATTACTTGGAAATGGTACACAATATTGGATTAGGACAACCCTTCAGAAAATCTGACACAGAACTGTTCAGCAATACGCATGTGAGACAAGTGGCTGCTCTTCTGTATACAGTCTTCCATGCTTTCCTTGAAAATAGTACTAACGGTTCACTTTGTCCGCTGAACAAATGCCATAATCTAACCAAATATTCTGTAGTCTTGAGCACATGACTACAAGCTCCCAGAACTTCATCTTTGTTTATGATGCTTATAAAGTTGCACTGTCCACTTTGCGTGACTTTGATAAGTTAATGAGGCTTCAAGATCACAACTGCATTCCATAGTGAAAAGTAACATTGTTTCAATGTTAACCTGTAGAAATTAGAATGGCATACTTAAAATCTCTATATATTTAAATACAATTAGCTCATCCCTTCAGTAATCAATCTAATATATTTTTGTAACCAGGTTCTGCTGTACTGTGAGTTTTATCATCAGAGAGTACAAATAAAATTATATCAGATTTGCACAAATAGAAAAGAAACAAGGTCATTCGAAAAATAGTTGAGTTAAGACTTTTAAAAATATATTCCAGTATTCATAATTACATCATAGATTAAGATGTAATTATGCATAGTGCATTTCCTGTGTATAAGAAGGTTTGTATCCTTTTTGCAAATTAAATTGTTCGAACAAGTTTAGTCCTTCAAGCATTGTGCTAATCTTTTCAAGGGATTTTTTTTAACTGGAAAGCGTACTTCACATAGCTTTCATCTACTTAGTGGACTTTTAGGTTTTTATTTCTGATCATCATCTGTTGATGCATGGTATATGTTGACACAAATAAATTAGATTAGTTCTCAGTGACTATTTCTTTTGGGAGGTATACGACATGAACATAACAGTTAGATCAGAAAATAACAATTACTTTGTACCAAAGATACTATGTGTTTATCTTGAAAACAGCAATCACCTATTTCTTTCTTTCTTTTTCAATCTTTTTATTAATTTCACCTATTTCAGTGGAATTGTGAATTTGGAAGTTTTCTCAAGCTGATTCTAATTGTGCAGGGTAAGAAAGTTTAGGGTGGAAACTAGGTGGTCTGTGGTGAAAATCAGTGGCACATTAGGGAAGTAAGTGCACAGGACTTTGTCAGATAGCAGCAATCATATAAAGCGATGAATCAGGTTGATTAATTGCACATGCACACTGAGGCCCTGTTCCCAGTCATCCTTGCTCTGCTCAAAGGATGTTATAACTTCTATGCTGACTGTTTGGAACATCAATCATATTATTAGAAATAAAGTGGGCCAGTATTAAAATAAAAATGTAGGAGTCAATGGATCTAATAGATCCAATCTAGATCACACATTGTGCAGGCTAAATATGTTATTTATAAATTCTGAACTCATTGTTTAGAAAATTGTGTTTGAAAAGTACTAACAGTTTTTTCAATGTACTGTCAAAAACTCTCAAGAATATAAAAAGGAATCTTATATTCATTTTGTGTGCTTTAGGGACATGCTGCAATAGTTTTCCAATTAATTCATGATTTAAAATAGATGCTGGTTGATTACAAACACATGGGCATCTTGCAACAAATGGAAAACTCACTCAAAAGGAGAGGAGATTGAACCAAAGTGTAAAAAATTATGAGAGGCCTGGACAGAGTGAGAAAACAGGACATATTAGTAGAGAGATCTGTGCTAGTGGCAAAGATGCAAATGAAAGGTAAAAGGATTTGAGGGAACTTGAAGGGAGGTTCTTTCACTCAAAGGATGTGGAACACCACCACATGAATGAGTGGTTGAACCTGCAGCATTCAATACATTTAAAGTGTATTATGATAAGTACTTGATTTGCCATTACCAACACGAAATAGAATGTAGGATATGTCATTAATGCATTTTTTACCATCATGAAATGGTGAGATGAATGGCTTCCTTCTGGTGACATTTTTTTATGATTCCATTAAGTTGTAAGTTATTATATTGTCCCAGGGTTGGCAAAAGGCATATTAAAACTTTAGATATGTTCAAATGGTCCTGGAATATTGCGGTTAAGTCTTACTATATTGGGACCAGAAAGATTGCAGCCTTTTGATTTCTGTTCTTGCATATTATAGACACTGGTTCATTGGTTAACAGGCAATCATCCTTGAGACATAAAGATTTATACACAATGAGTATCTTTTTCATTGTGATAGTTATGCCACCAGCAAAGGGACTAGTTGTTGGCCCATTATCTATTAAAACTCAGTATGTTTTCCTCGCGTTTAAAACTGAAAACTGTTTGTCACATTGTGGCATGAATTTCTGAAAACAACTATTGGAGCACAGTGAGAAAATTAACATATAGATGGAGTAGTACTTGATTAGAGTCGTGTACGACTGGTGAAAAGATCTCATCGCAAAGTCGCTGTAGTTAGGAAACAGTGCTGACAATGACAATACTTAGAAATAGCAAAATAGCAGAAATATTTGTAATAGCTGGCATAATAAAGTGATAGCAGAAGTAATCATAAAAATGGATAAGAGGATAGTGAAATAACACCAAAGTTGAAGTAGTTATGAAGGAATATTCGGGGAGAGAATTTAATAAAATAGAGATAATGCTAACTGTCATTTTGTACTACCACTACAAGTTCAGCTCTCTCATTCCCAATGCAATCTGGGTCTAGGACCAATGCATTGGAATCAGCATGGTAAACACTAATGGATACTAGTTTCCTGGAATGCAAGACAAATAAAAGAACAATTAAAATCTCTAATCCTTGAATAGACTTTTCCCTCGTGACTCCAGCCAGTCCTCCACTTTACCACTCCACCATGGCGACCACAGGGTGAGTGATCAATCGTAATCATCAGCTTCCAGTTTGACCTGCTCTATCACTCTGTGTCCTACTGCTGGGCTAGAGTGAGTTTGGTTTGGTATTGATGCCAAACCATGTCCCGTTCCTATTAGCAGCACTGGTTTGTCTTTTTAATCCTTCTAAGCCTACTCTTTTGCACATTAACCCACTAAACCTGCTGCTTCATCCACTGATCTATTAAAACCTGTTGTTTTTGAATTAATCCTCTTTCCCTTCTGCTTCACATAGTAATCCTCTAGCCCTGCTATTTCACACATTTTAAACCTGCTGTTTTGCCCCACAACTCTTTAAAGATAACAGACCAACTTAAAGAGCACTCGAGGTCCATGATGCTGAACATTCTCAGATGATCGTCTACGTAATTTTTCATTAGAATGTGATCAGACTCATTTAATTTCCAAGGATAGAGCAAATTTTGGCATGTGTGAACTTTAGCATTATTGGTTTAATTTTATGACGTGAATATATATGAACAATTAAAAGCAAAAAAGAGAATTAATTAATCCAAGGAACTGCTGCATTTCTTTTAATCGTCCAATTTAGGCTATTTTCAGGTTTGCAATGATATCACTCCCGCATATCATTCAGGGATCACTGAGTCCAGCTCACTGACATCATTCTCCCCATTTTTAAGGACAAATATCTTGAAGGGAATGTGATGCAATATTTGTTTTATCGAATTAGAAATTGCTCATGACACCTTTGAAAGAGATGTCATGTTAGTGTTTCAGTCTGTAATAGTACAAAGCGGGATGCAACTACTGACCTATTGCAATTTTAACTCTATACAGTGATTAAGCTTCTTTACATTATGTACCTTGGAAGATCACCCAAGACAGTTTTCACAATTATGTTTTCAATGGGCATCACTAAAATACTCAGTGGATGGTTAAAATGGAGCACAGAATCCATAACCAAATGGAGATTTATGTTTATATATTTGATTCCCAATTGAACGCATTGGTCATTTATTTTACAGTGCACACATAATCCTGAGGAAATTATTGATACAGCAAAACTACCTGCTATATACACATGTACATGTAGTCGTTCCAATAGGAATTCTATCTAGTATGAAGAATTACTTTATACTATAATGTATTATGTGCCTAATAGTTCTGTTCAATATACTCAAAACACATGTACAGTCTTAAAATTACTGAAATAGTTTGCATGAATTAAATTAAATGTATTGCTTACCTTGGATCCCCGTTCATTAAAAATTATTTCAACGTCTAAAATTTTACCAAATTGCTGTTAAGAGACAAGAGAGACAGTTATTAGAAATATTATACTAAAAATCACATTGTACAAACTTCAGAAGCAACTCTTCTCATACAGAGCTGAAAAGCTTCCTTGCAAACCTATCTTTTGTGCTGAAGGTAAGCAGAAAATTTAGTCTGTACAGGAAATTTCAACATGGAAGCATCGTGTGAGGAGAGGTATTGCACCTCATTAAACCATATCTCAGTATTCAGTTCTGTTCTGTTTAATAATAGGTTTGAAGATGAATTATATTGATAATAGGAGTATCTCTGCAAAACAGAAGTAAAGTGGTGTAAATTTCTCTTAAAATTTGTCAGGTAATTATTTATTTGTTCATTTAATTAAAGCAGAATGACTTAATTTTTTTTTAAATTTTCAGGATAAACCATAAAAACCTTTTAATTATTAAGAATGTAAAATGTATTCCATATGAATGTATACATTTGGGTTATATTTATGAGCTTACTCTAAATTAGGAGAGAAGGTGCTTGCATGAGTCTTTTATAAGATTAAAATTAAAAGATTTAAATCCATGAGATAAACAAGATTTAAAGAAAAGTACCCCAAAATTTGTCTAGACAAGTGAAAAATACTATACGATCCAGGCGTAATTATAATCGTAAGTCACTTATTCGGCCTCAAAACATTAGAAAGTAACTCTCAGTCAAATATGGGGCAATTTTTTTAAGGAAGAAAATCAACAGAGCGCAAACATGATGGCAACAAGTGAGATAAGGAAAGCACACTCTCAGGAGCTGATAGAACATAATTATACGAGCTTGTGCTCGTAGATGAGACATAATCATTCAATCCACCTCACGTCCATCCATTACTAATTGGGTATGGTTTTAACCATAAGACCATTTGGAAGAGTATGTGTGGAATAATGAATACCAAGGCAGACTGTTGATGTTTAAGTGGTTCTATAAAATAACAGTTAATTTCAAAGAAATCTGTAGGGTTTAAACCAATGAAGGTTTCCTTTTCTAGCTGATATCTAATGCATGAACATACAATTTTGAGAGTTACTTTTATTTATGAAAAAGCTTGGTGTTATATTCAGTAAGGCACTAATAAAGAACAACAAGTACAAAACATAAATGGAGCATTAAACATGTGATACAGAAATGAAAAACACAGGGCAATAACTAGCTCCAGATGGAGATATTGGGTTTTGGTTCTTGTTGCACATACAATATACCGCAATAATGCAGCTTGCAGATGTTATTATAAAGAGATCGAGATGCTGGTGTTCGAGTAAGTTGCTTTGAGTAAGTTGAGTAACTTAATCATATTTAAGTAAACTGTTTAGTTTGTGGAAACTCTATTAACAGTTGCAACAAAGTGTGACAGAGTCTCTACGCTCAAGGCTTTTTATTTCCAAGGTTTCTCTGCTCCCTGGGTCTTTCTTAAAAGCAATCTGCAGATCCAGCCATTGTGATCCAAGTTTAACTCCAATTTCTCCCTTGACCCAGCTTTTGTGACCTCTGGGTAATTCTCCAAACAACCTCCCTACTTCCGTGCATGCTTTTTTTTCTGAGGTTAAAAATTACTTCATTTTGTTGGATCTGAAATACCAGTGCATTTCAGAAATGAAATATATAATACTAATATGCTGCTAAGGATATTTCTCCTGAAGTAATTTTATCCAGGTAGTCTCATTAAACAAACATTAATGTACTGTGCTCATAACCGAGCATTGCGAGGAAGAGTGATTAAAAGACATAATCTTTTTTTATTTCCTTAGTTTTTATACCTAATTACAGAATATTGTTCTCTGTAAATTAATTTTCAGTGCCAGTATTTTATCGACATTTTATAGTCTCCAGAACTGCTTCTGTATTTTTTAAATTTAATTTTCTAATATACTGCGAGGTAAGAATGTTTAATATTTCATCATGAATAAACCTTTTAGTTAAAGGTACAACAAACAGACTTTACAGAAAACACAGTAATATTGCATTTGGAACTCCTGAATACATTTTCATTACTGAATACTGTTTTGTTTTCCTACATCAAACACATCATTAATACCTTCACTAATAAGTTCCTGCAGATGATTAATTGTGTTGATTAAACAAATCAGAGAAGTGAAAGGAGCAACAGATCATATCTCTAATTTGAGAAATTTGTGAATTTCTGAGTGAATGAATGAAACAGTCTTGTTTTTGGCTGGAATTAATGCTGCTGCCAGAGTTCTAATCTAATGATTACAGTACAGGATTCAACAACTACTTCTGATAAAGTGAATACAAATGTGGCAGAAAAATGGCCCATAAAACGGTAACAGCTTCCAGAACTACTTTTGCACTCAATTACATTTGCACCTTTTGCCATTTTTATTACAATAGTATAGGAAGTGATTCCACAACAGAAAAACAAGGATTTCTGGAAATATGCTGTGAAACAGATTAGTTAAAAATAAATTTCCCACATTGAAGATCTTTACCCATTTATTGATGTTAAATGGGTGATCCATATTCAAGATGCCCAGGTATTAGTCCTAATCCCAAATTCCAGGGGTTAGTTTTTTTTAACCCAAACCCAAATATATAAACCAGAGGCACAATGGCTGCAAAATAACTTGTTATGAATTGATTGCTTCACAAAAGGGAATGGTTCAGGCCTTCACCATATATAAATCAATGGTCACTGGTCCAGTTTTGGAATTTGTTGAATGTGAACACCTCAAGAACCCAATGGCTATCCCTAATTCATTTTAAGAAGGTTGGGGTGAGGTGACTTGAATTGCTGGAGCTTTCCTGGTGAAGGTACTCACATGTGCTATTGCGAGGAGTCAACAGGTCAGAATTTGGCTTTGTTTGCTTTGCTGTTGAAACATTTACAGAAATATAGTTCACCCGGCCACAATGGTGTTAGAATTGTTTTCTTCCTCCTGTAGTTGATACCACATTCCTTCTCCTAGGACCTACCGGCAAGGCAGGTAATGGGGAACTATGTTCTCCCGTGTCTGCTGAGGGGACAGTCAGTGCTGGGAAATCATCATCCCACACATCCAGGTAATGTTACATCTCAAAGCTCTGGCCTCCACTGCAAAATTTGGACTCAAAAATGAATGCAAACTCAGGCTGTATCAGGTAGCAAGCCAAACATCACAACACTGCCATTATTATATCTTGCAGCATTTTTAGGCCATTTAGATTTTGGTTCTTAAAATAACAAGTTGAACAGCAATTTTTTTGGGAAAATATATTTAAATAGTTTGATAGTTTCACATGTAAATGTTGAAAGAAACTTATTAGTTCCTCCCCCCTGCCACCCTTATAGGGCTTTGCACAGGTAGTTACAATGTTGGAATAAAAACAGGGAAAAGGACTTATACGTGGGAAGCAAGGTTGGTGAAGAAATATTGCACAAGGCTTTGACGACAGTAAATCTCATCAAACAACCAAATCTTTGCCGTCTTCCAAGAGTACAGAAGAAATGGGCCTTTACAAACATAAAACTCATTGATCCATTCAGACAGGTTCTTTTTGCTAAAACAAAAAAAAACTTTTGTTTTCTGTAACATTAATATTTTTCCTCTCTCTCCTCATTTTGTTTTTGAGGGCATCATTCTTCTGTCCAATTATTGTATTATGTTTTAAATCTTAATGAACCCTTTGAGACAAGTTGAGATACTCATTGCAATCTCGCGTCTTTTCTGTCAGGACATAATAAGGACTTTTATCATAAATGGCTAATTACTACGAAACTTGCATTTTAATTGCTGTGAAAAGTCCATGAATTCTATTTTCTGCTAGAGTAACAGTAGGCTGAATGTGCTTAGTTGACACATAAGAACACAGCAGTGAAGAGACAGAAACCTCTGAGCCTCATTCTTAATGATTGCTATTGTCAAAATGCAGCTTGCAGATTGTTTAAGTGAGGTCCATTACAATTTTTTTTAAAGAAATGAAACCAATCAACCATTTCATGGTAACTGGAAAGGAATGCTTCCGAAGTAAAGGTTGGTTAGGTCATTTTATTACCAGACAATCCTTTTAGATACACATCAGGCCAAGTGGCAGCAGATTCATTTTTCTCTGATTGAAGATTGGTGTCATATGAATCTTTATGGGCACTAGTTTTTAAAATGTAGCTTTAACAGAAAGGATAATTGCATTGAACTATCAAATAAATTGTCATCTGTATGCCAAAGTGTAAACTATCAGCTGGGTGTAATGCAACATTGATGCTCCACACAGTCATTTAACAAAGTTACACAGGGGATGAATGGAAACTCAGCATTCTCCATTAAGAGATGTATCAAGAACATATCCAGTAAACATCTGTGAACATTTATCCAAGCCCTCATAGGTGGACTTAACACTGCAGCAGCTGAGTTGTGGGACAGGTAACTAATCCCAACAACAATATATACTGAATATGACCTTTTCTAAAAAACATGAAAGGTTCTAATCAGATCAGAACTACTAGATGTAGCCACTGTGATTATGACAGACAAATGGTGTTTTGGCAGTTCCACAGAATATGGCAACTCTGATAAAATATAGAACACATCCCGGCCTGAAACAACAACTGTTCATTCCTCTCCATAGATCTTGTCTGATCTGCTGTGTTCCTCCACCTTTTTGTGTGTTTTTCTGAGCACATAACAACACCTGTTCCTCTAAAAATGTGGTTGTACCATTGCAGAAATATATTCCCTTTCCTTAAGAGCATAAAATCAAATCTGGACTTATTTCTCCAATTCCCACTCATGAAGGAAGTACCATGCAGTAGTGAAATTAGCAATAGGCACCACAGATTGGCCCTGGATGGTTTCCCTTCCATAACATGAGTACAAAACTAATGGCCAGGAAAGAACTTATCTGTCCATCAAACTTCTATGATATCTGCAGCACCATAACCGGACATTTCCAATTCCCCATCTCTAATGCACTGAAGGTAACAACAGGAGGGGAACATCCCGAGCACATAGGGAATCAACATTCTCTTATTCCCTCAGCTGGCGTGAACAAGCCTTGGAGATCATATAGATCTGTTACTCGAACTTTATAAATGGAATCATTGCCCAGATTGAGAACGATTCCAACTTTCTCTGGAGAATTGCAAAAAATCAGTACCTCCATCCCAGAGATTCATCATTTCCTGAAATGCTGCCTAACATCTAATCCATTCTAATCCTCAAATCAAGCTGTTAGTCCCTCTTCAGTTCATATGAAGGAAATGAAGATCTTCCTCATCTCCTGGATGGTTGTAAATAGTCTTGGCATCAGCAGCACAGATCACAGTTCAACTCTTTGTACTATAATGATCTTAATTTCAGCAACTAATATTTGTTTCTATGTATTACAATCTAAACAGAGAGCATAGAGAAGAAAATATATCACCCTAGTGCAAAGGGAGGAATACTATGGTCTTGATTAGTCCTGGGTGATGGAAAAATAAGAAGATATTAGTCCTGATGAAAAGCCTTGGCCCAAAATGTTGATTGTTAATTCCTCTCCTTAGATGCTGCCTGGCCTGCTGAGTTCCACCAGTATGTTGTGTGTGTTGCTCTGGATTTCCAGCATTTTGCAGAATCTCGTGTTTATGATATGAGGGGCCATGAAGGGAGTAGGCCAAGGCTGAGGTTGAACAACTGTCAGTTCTGCTAAGAAGGTTTATAAATGCAGCTAACTCATGAAGTCCAGAATGATCAATCCCTAAAACTGTGCCCAGCTGGAAAGATTGTACAATTTCCAAACATTTACCTTTGACCTAATAAAGATCACTTTTCCCACACCGAACCGATGTACACTTTCTTCATTGTGACTACCACTTTTTGAATTTATTCCCCCGTGGTAACAACCAAGCTGCGTAATTTTCTTAAAATAGAAGAGGTGTGAATCAAATACTTTTCAGTGAAAAAATTCATAGAGCTTTCAAATGAACTGGCAGATAAACCACACACAGTCACAGAATTTAAAGTATTTTGATGCTTTTCACTGTGCAGTGGTGTCATGCAAGATATATCCATGTACATACATATATCTTACATCAAAAATCTGCCAGCTTCTTAGTTCATGATAAATTCATATGGTCACATTAAACTTGCTGCCGTCATATCTATGCCTGCTGGTGTGGTCTCGTGTCATCAGTAAAGGAATGAAGCAATTACAGTTCCACAAGTTCACAAAGGCCAGTGTTGTCCAATATTTTACTGAGGCAGTCCCTTGGGATTGAGGATGACTTACACCCACATCAGTTTTGTGGGTTCTGAGGTGACTAATGAGGCTGATATACGTAGAAACTTCAGGCTCTTCAACCAATGGAGCAGGAGGTAGCTGAGGAGGCAGATGTTTCAGTAGTTTGCTTGTGTCAAGATTTAAGAGACAGCTCTGTAAGCAGCAACATTCTTTTAAATATAGCCTAAGTCCTTTGTAGGCAGCCTTTTCATTCAGTTTCCCTGAACTATTTTCTAAAGCTTCCACCGATGTGATAATATCTGTCAGAATCAGAATCAAGTTTAATATCATAGGCTTATGTCATGAGATTTGTTATTTTGTGGCAGTAGTACATTACGATACATAATAATTAAAAATATAAATTACAATAAGAAATATATATAAAATATTAATTAAGTAGTGCACCAAGAGAGCAAAAAAGATTAGTAAGGTAGTGTCCATGTGTTCATTGTGCATTCTGAAATCTGATGGAGTAGGGGAAGAAACTTTTGCAGAGATGTTGGATGTGTGTCTTTAGGTTTCTGCACCTCCTGCTTGATGGTAACAATGAGAAGAGGGCATGTCTTGGGTGATGGGTGCCCGTAATGATGGATGCTGCCTTTTAAGGTATTGCCTTTTGAAGGTGTCCTCGATGCTGGGGAGGCTGGTGCCCATGATGAAGCTGTCCAAATTTACAACTCTCTGCAGTATTAATGTGGATAAATGTGAAGTTATCCACTTTGGTGGCAAAAATAGGAAAACAGATTATTATCTGAATGGTGGCCGATTAGGAAAAGGGGAGGTGCAACGAGACCTGGGTGTCATTATACACCAGTCATTGAAAGTGGGCATGCAGGTACAGCAGGCGGTGAAAAAGGCGAATGGTATGCTGGCATTTATAGCGAGAGGATTCGAGTACAGGAGCAGGGAGGTACTACTGCAGTTGTACAAGGCCTTGGTGAGACCACACCTGGAGTATTGTGTGCAGTTTTGGTCCCCTAATCTGAGGAAAGACATCTTTGCCATAGGGGGAGTACAAAGAAGGTTCACCAGATTGATTCCTGGGATGGCAGGACTTTCATATGAAGAAAGACTGGATGAACTGGGCTTGTACTCGTTGGAATTTAGAAGATTGAGGGGGGATCTGATTGAAATGTATAAGATCCTAAAGGGATTGGACAGGCTAGATGCAGGAAGATTGTTCCCGATGTTGGGGAAGTCCAGAACGAGGGGCCACAGTTTGAGGATAGAGGGGAAGCCTTTTAGGACCGAGATTAGGAAAAACTTTTTCACACAGAGAGTGGTGAATCTGTGGAATTCTCTGCCACAGGAAACTGTTGAGGCCAGTTCATTAGCTATATTTAAGAGGGAGTTAGATATGGCCCTTGTGGCTACGGGGGTCAGGGGGTATGGAGGGAAGGCTGAGGCGGGGTTCTGAGTTGGATGATCAGCCATGATCATAATAAATGGCGGTGCAGGCTCGAAGGGCCGAATGGCCTACTCCTGCACCTATTTTCTATGTTTCTATGTTTCTATGTTTCCAATCCTCTGCAGTGGCCCCTCCATTCCAGATGGTGATGCGACCAGTTAGAGTGCTCTCCAGGGTATAGCTGTAGTACCTTGTGAGTTTTTGGTGACGTACCAAGTCCCTTCAAACTCCGAATGAAATGCAGCCGCTGAGCTGTCTTATTTACTTAGTTAGCAATACAGTGCAGAGTATGATGTTCCAGCCCTTCAAACCTCGCCGCCCCAACAATCTCACAACCCTGATTAAACCTATGCCAATCACGGAACGATTTACAATCACCAATTAACCTACCCCGTGTGTCTTTGGACTAAAGGAGGAAAGCAGAGTAGCTGGGGAAACACACACATTCCACGGGGTGGATGTACAGAGGCTCCTTACAGAATAGCGCCAGCATTTAACTCCGGACTTTGGAACACACTGAGCTGTAATAGTGTCACACTAACCGCCATGCTACTGTGGCGCCCATCCCTCTGTAATTGCATCAATATGTTGGACCCAGGATAGATCTCCAGAGATGTTGACACCCAGGAACTTGCAAGTGCTCACCCTTTCCACTGCTTACTCCTCCACGAGGACTGGTGTGTGTTCTCTCGATTTCCCCCTCCTGAACTCTACAATCAATTCTTTGGTCTAACTAACACTGAGCAGCAAGATTGTTGTGTGACACCACTCAACCAGCTGATCTATCTTGCTCCTGTACGCCTCTTCATCACCATCTGAAATACTGCCAACAATAGTTGTGCCATCAGCAAATTTATGGACAGTGTTTGAGCTGTGCGTAGCCACACAGTCACAGGTGTAAAGAGAGTTGAGCGGTAGGCTAAGCAAGCAGTGTTGACGTGCACCAGTTTTCATTGTTAGCAAGGAGGATATGCTATTTTGACCCACACTGACTGTGGTCTCCTGACGTGGAAGTCAAGGATCCAGTTGCAGAGGGTGGTAATGAGGTCCAGGTTTTGGAGCTTGTTGATCAGAACTGAGGGTATGATTGTGCTGAATGCTGAGCCGTAATCAATAAACAGCAGCCTGTCAAAGGTATTGCTGTTGTCAAGGTGATCTAAGGCTGAGTGGAGAGCCAATAGGATTGTATCTACTGTAGCCCTATAGGGACAAAAGGCAAACTGCAGCTGGTCCAGTCCTTGATTAGGCACAGGCGATGATTCTGGCCATGTCCAACCTCTCAGAGCACTTCATCACAGTAGATGCGAGTGCAAACCAGGTGATAGTCTTTGAGGTAGCTTACCCTGTTCTTCTTGGGTACTGGTATGATTGTCACCCTTTTGAAACAGGTGGGAATGTCCAACTGCTGCAGTGAGGGATTGAACTGAAGATTTGCCCATTATTCTGATCTGCAAGACATTATCTGAAAGTATGTTGGAATACAGTTCCAAAGAACTTTGAAAAGACATTGGGCATGTAGTTGTAGTGGAATGGTTTGCAAAGTTAAGCAGGAAAAGTTGCGTTGAACTATATGTCAGGTCTTTGAAAGACCATCACAGCACTACAGGAATGATAGTCAGTGTTGTAAAGTCTTTTGCCTAGATATTCAGCCCTGTTTGTAATAGCGTTAAATATACTACTCAGACGCATCAGTATGTTTCTGAATTTCATTCCCCGGAAATCAATTTTAAAACAATGTTAGCACCATTGAGCAGAGATGAGTTTATAGGCATGTGATTCTAAATACTGCTACATCTGTTTCTCCCCCTATCTTGAAACTTCACTGGAGCAACAGCAGATCTGGTACGGAGATGCCAATCGACTAGCTTCTTGGCCTTTCTCAGTTTGACACTGAACTAGGTGTTGGGAAGGATGCTGGGATGACTACTGTCTTTCCTTTTACTTCTCGCAGAAGTCAATGACCTTCGCTCAGCATTTCACTGGAACTGCCTGGCGATCATCAAACACTCAGCAACGCAACAGATCATTGGTGCAAGATTCATGTCTCATTATTTCATAGCAACACACATGTTCCTCACGGTGCTGCTTCACAGTAAGAGTTGTTAAATTATGGAACAGGCTACAGCCTTGTGCAGCAAAATGAGATTTAGTTGACACTTTCAAAGGATTCTGTACTCAAACGGCTCTGAGGAGAGATGAGCTTGCTGACAAGGAAGACAAAAATGAATTTTGTTCTGAATAACCTTCCTGTTATCTGACCTACACCTTTCCGGTCAAATAGGAAGCCAATAACCAACTGGCCTTTAGGTGGTTGACTGGTGGAGTGCGGAAAATGACTTCTTTTGTGCAAAGTAAAATTTGCCTTTATTAGTGGAGCTCAGCATCCCCCATTCTGCCACTCCCCTCTGTACAGTTAGGTTTCTGATTGGCTGACCTGTAAAAATAATCTTACCTCTTTATCCTTTCAAACACGTTAAGCACCTTTATTAGATTGCTCTTGACCTTCTCTGCTCTGGTGGCCACAGTTCTATTCTTCAAATCTCTCATAATTGCATCCGCTCATTCCTGGAGTTATCCATCTTTGAGATGTAACATTAAATTGGAGACATATTGGTCCTCTTAGGTAGAGATTAAATATCTCCCTGCATTACTGAAGAACAGGCGAGCTGCCCTAGTATCTTGGTCAAAAGAGCAGGAGCATGACAATTAGCACGTCGAGCCTGTTCTGCTGCTCAGTTAACCCGTGGACGATCATTACCTCTGCTGCATTTGTAGGAAAGTAACATCAGCAGAAGAGAAGCCCATATTTATCCACACCGCCAACCCTCTAAAGCAGATTAACTCATCATTTATCTCATTGCCTTGTATTGGATTGGGTACAAATTGGCTAATGTGTCTGCCTAGTAAACAACAGCAAATGCACTTTAAAAGTAATTAATTGGTTGCAAGATGAAAGATACTATTAAAGTAAGTTTGTTCTTTACTAAATATACTGTGCATCACAATTATTTTTCCCTTTAATATCCATTGTAAAGTGGTGTGTTTTCAGTACATCACATATCCCTATAGTATGTCCAGGCCAGTCTCTGTGAGAGCAGAAAATCCAATAGGCATGATTCTCAAATACATAGCTTTCACCAGCAAATTTTTGTTTTGTTTCAGGCAACAATCGAAATGCTGCCCAGTTGTTCATATCGAAGAGGTTTGACTTTGTCAGAAACAGCGGGAAGCAGAAAGCAAAAAGGCCAAGATGCAAATTCTAATGGCTGGTCCCAGAAATTAAACATTCCATACTTCACAGCTCCTCCAGCTACTTAACTCTGCTCACTTCTGTTGACTTTGGCAACTGATGCACTACATTATGAATGGTTTACACTACCAGTGGCTCTAAGAATTCAAGAAATAGAAGTTCTATGACTCCGCGACTCTAAGTTGCATGGTTAATCACGGCCCCTAAAGGTGCATCATTATCTAGCACAGTCAAAGTTGATCCTCTATCTCATGTCCACTTGCCAGCCAGATGACCCCCATATCTAGATTCTCCAGGTGACCAGAAATTTATCAATCTCAACCATGTATGTAAAGAGTTGGAGAAAAAGGACAAAGCTGAAATTATCAACACAAGAGATTCTTCAGATGCTGGAAATCCAGAGTGACACACATAGCAACACATATAAAAGTTGCTGGTGAACGCAGCAGGCCAGGCAGCATCTCTAGGAAGAGGTACAGTTGACTTTTTGGGCCAGGACCCTTCGTCAGGACCAACTGAAAGAGGAGCTAGTAAGATATTTGAAAGTGGGAGGGGGAGGGGGAGATCCAAAATGATCGGTGAAGACAGGAGGGGGAGGGATGGAGCCAAGAGCTGGACAGTTGACTGGCAAAAGGGATATGAGAGGATCATGGGACAGGAGGCCTAGGGAGAATGAAAAGGGGGAGGGGGGTAAGCCCAGAGGATGGGCAGGGAGTATAGTGAGAGGGACAGAGGGAGAAAAAGGAGAGAGGGAAAAAGAATGTGTGTATATAAATAAATAAATAACGGATGGGGTACAAGGGGGAGGTGGGGCATTAGCGGAAGTTTGAGAAATCAATGTTCATGCCATCAGGTTGGAGGCTACCCAGACAGAATATAAGGTGTTGATCCTCCAACCTGAGTGTGGCTTCATCTTTACTGTAGAGGAGGCCTATCCATTATTTATTTACTTATTTACAGCATCTCATATTCTCTCTGGACAGCCTCCAATCTGATGGTATGAACATCCATTTCTCTAACTTCCAGCAACCACTCCACCCCACCATCCCCTTCTCTTGTTTTCCCTTCCCCAGTCTCTTAACCCTTCACCACCTCACCTGTCCATCATCTCACTCTAGTGTC
Source organism: Mobula hypostoma (assembly GCF_963921235.1). Lineage (NCBI taxonomy): Eukaryota > Metazoa > Chordata > Chondrichthyes > Myliobatiformes > Myliobatidae > Mobula > Mobula hypostoma. The sequence continues at coordinate 33,329,990 of NC_086118.1, read as the reverse complement.
CCTCCTCCTTCCCTTTCTTCCATGGTGCTCTCTCCTCCCCAATCAGATTTTTTCTTCTTCAGCCTCCTTTATATTTTCCACGTAACGTTCTTAATTCATTCCCCTTAACTGGCTTTACCTATCACCTTCTAGCTTGCACTCCTTCCCCCCCCGCCCATCTTCTTTTCCTATCTTCTTCCCCCTTCCTTTCCAGTCCTGATGAAATGTCGACTATTTATTCCTTTCCACAGAAGCTGCCTGACCTGCTGGGTTACTCCAGCACTTTGTGTGTGTGACTCAAGAAGCTGAAGTTACCAATTTGTGACAATTTGGGTCTGTTTGGACCACTGAACAGATTATGACAGCAGTCAAAAAAAAGTTATTTTGTGATGTAAGGGATGTAGATTTTGGAAGCAAAAATTTCAGGAACTTCCATTTTGGGGGGACAGACTTTGTGGAGGCAGAAGTTTGGGTTGGCAGATTTCAGAGAGACAGGATTTGAGCAGATGATTTCAGTAAGTGTTTGGGAGGGTAATTTCAAGGAGACGCATTTCTGGGATTAGAATCAGAATCAGATTTATTGTCATTGACAGGGCAACTTTTTTTGTTTTGCAGCAGCAGTACAGTGCAAGACATAAATATTACAGTAAGTTACAAAAATAGATAAGTACTGCAAAAGACAAATATTGTGATGGCGTTCAAAGGTTCATGGACCATTCAGAAATCTGATTGCAGAGGGAAAGAAGCTGTTCTTAAAATATTGATGGTAGTAATATCCTGTCAATAACTTCTGCCCACATTGTCACAATAGTTTTTGACTGAAATCATGGTGAAAATTATCATGGAATCTACGCTTTGAGATCTTTAAATAATAGAGTTATAGAATGACCACAGCATGGAAAGAAGCCATTCAGCCCATTGCATCTATGCTGGTTGTCTATCAGACCACCTTACTAGATCCAGCCTGGCCTATTTTCCACAGCCATGCCAACATTTTCTCACTATATTTTATCCAATTTCTTCTTGGATGCCACAAAAGATCCTTCCTCAGCACAAAACTACTTCCTCATATCACTATCAATGTTCTTCCTCTATAGTTTATACCTTCAGTCTTCAAGCCATCTACAATGGGAACAATCTCTCACTGAACTCTCTATCCAGACTCCTCATCATTTCGTACAATTTTTCAAATCTTCTCCTAGTCTTGTCTTTCCTACTGATACAATTCCCTGCTCCTTTATTCTATCCTTGTAGCTACAGCCTGTCACTCCATATGTATAAATCTTATTTGCAGCCTCTCTAATGTTTTCCCATCCTACCTCTAATGTGGTCACCAGAATTGAATACAAGACTGCAACTGAGGCTGGAAAATTATTGAGACTCAGTATGACCTCCCATCGAACAGTACCTCACAGGAACAGACCGTTTGGCTCTTTATTTGTGCCAAACTCATTAAACTAGTAATTAGACACCTAATTAAGCTGATTCCAACCCAATGTCCAAATCCCTCTGCACTTTCATGTACCTATCTAAGAACAAAAGTTTTCAAGGCTATGGAAAGGAGGTCATACTGGTCTCGCTCTCCTCCATGTCTTTATCCTTGGTAAATACCAACACAGAGTATTCATTTATGTCTTTGTCCAATCACCTGCCTCCAGGAACATGCCTTCTCTTTTACCCTTGAGTGGTTCTAACCAGCTCCTAGTAATCCTCTTGCTCTAGCTGTACGTATTGAATGCCTTGGAATTTTTCTTAATCCCACTTCGCTGCCTTTATATCCCATGCTTCTATTGAAATGAAAGAGAATTGTGTAATTGTAGTTATTGTACAGCTTATGGACCATCCCTAAGTGTATCCTTTTGCATTGCATCCTGGGTAGTTTGCTGAGTATGAGGTCTGAAAGCCAACTGGACGCCAGTTATAAAATCTGATTAATCAAAGCCATTAAAACAATTCTGTTTGTCCATAAAAAATGTTAGTATATTTTATTAATATCATTTTAAAAATAGATGTCACTTTGCTCTAGAAACTTTAGAAAGAACGTGTATGTCAGTGGTAAGACAAAGGGAACCACGCCTTGTCTGTCTGTAATAGGAAAGAGACACTGAACAGATTTCCCTCAAGTCCCCTCCTCCTGCAGAGGTGGTAGGATAAATGTCGAGAGGAAAAATTGAAAAAGATTAATATGGTCTCCATTATATAGTTAATCAGGATTCAAATAGATATTGAAAAAGCCTAAAATAAGAGGCCTCTGCTCAGATCACATTTTTGCCTCAAGGAGTAGGCAAAAGGGCTCATTATTTCATGATGCCTAGAATTACAGAATGAAAAAAGGATATATTTCCTTTTCTACGCCATCAGCACATTGAGTGAAATGTGCAGTGTGGATTTGAATGGATAACTGTAACATCTTCCGATTTTCATGTGTGCACTCTTCCCCAGGCCAGGAATACTGACACTACGGAAGCAAAAGTTGAAATTGGAGTGTGGACGCCATCTTCAAAACAACTCATTTTCAATATGTGCATGCTGTGAGTCATTAGACATCTTGCTGCGTAAGATAAACTACTGCTAATAAAATGTAGAGTCAATTCTGTGATGGTGGGTTAAAATAGAGTCATCGAGCACTGTTGTTCTGCCTAGTTCCACTGACCTGCGCCTAGAGCATAGATATCCATACCCTTCCTATCTACATCCAAACTTCTCTTAAATGTTGAAATCGAACCCACATCCACCACTTCCACTGGCAGCTTGTTCCACACTCTCAACACATTCTGAGTGAAGAAGGTGCTCCTCGGGCACATTGGCCTTCATAAGCCACAGTATTGAGCACAGGAGATGGGATGTTATGTGACATTCTATAAGACATTAGGTGAGGCGTAATGTGGAGCGCTGTGTGCAATTTTGATCGCCTACCTACAGGAAAGATGGAAATAAGGTTGAAGGAGTACAGAGGAGACTTACAAGGATGTTGCTGGAGCTGGTGGATCCGAGTTATAAGGAAAGATTGAATAGGTTAGGACTTTATTCCTTGGAATGTAGAAGACTGAGAGGAGATTTGATAGAGGTAAACATCCTTATGAGGGTTACAGATAAGGTGCAAGCAGGGTTTTTCCATTGAGGTTGGATGGAACTACAATCCAAGGTCATGGGTTAAGGGTGAAAGGTGAAATGTTCGAGGGAAAACTCCTTCACTTCGAGGGTCATGAGAGCGTGAAACAAGCTGGCAGCAAGCAAGTTCAATTTCAACATTTAAGGGAAGTCTTGGTAGGTATACCAAGGTAGGGATGTGGAGGGCTACGTCCTGGTGCAGGTCGATGGGAAGTTTAAAAGCAGTTTAAATAGTTTGGCACAGACTACATAGGCGGAATGCCCTGTTTCTGTGCTGTACTCCTCTATGACACAGGTTCCCTTTAAATATTTCACCTCTCATCCTTAACTTATGGCCTCTAGTTGAAGTTTCACCCAACCTCAGTGGAAAAAGCCTGCTTGTATTAACCCTATCTACATTCCCAATAAATGCTCAGCTCCACCCCGCACCCCACCCCCACGTTTTTATTTCCAGTGATCTTCAGCAGATAAATAGTGAGCAAGAGAAAATCTGCAGATGCTGGAAATCCCAAGCATCACACACAAAATGCTGGAAAGAACTCAGCAGGCCAGGCAGCATCTGCGGAAAGAGTACAGTCGATGTTTCAGGCCCAGACCCTTCAGCAGGACTGCGTAAGGTGATAAATAGTGAAAACTGGTTGGATAAATAGCAAAGAAAGCATTTAATTTGAACTAACAATAGTGGACAGATCTACATACTGCATGTCGAAGGCAAAATTGCTCAGAGCACCTTAAAGAGTTAGAGCAGAATATTAGTTAAGATGGGACTCTACTTGCTGGTGTACAAAAAAGAAAGTTGTGTATGTGAACAATAGGTTTAACTTTCTTATGCTTACTAATTATAATGATTCCAGAATAATACCTTTATGCAAACACAAGGTTGAAATATTTGCCAGAAATGAAAAGTTGGTAATCTGGTTTTCACTGTACTGATGTACAGTGAGAAACTTCATTTTGCATGCCATCCATACAGACCATTTCATTACAAACAAGAGAAAGTCTGCAGATGCTGGAAGTCCAAGCAACACACACAAAATGCTGGAGGAACTCAGCAGGCCAGGCAGCGTCTGGGAAAGGAGTACAGTCGGGCCAAACCCCCTCAGCAGGATATCAGTTCGTCACAGTTCATCGAAGTAGGACCAGGGAAAACAACAACAGAGTGCAGAATAATGTGTTGCAGTTGCAGAGAATGCGCAGTGCAGGCAGATGATAAGCCATAATGAGGTAGGTTATGAGGTTAAGGGTTCACTTTCTTGTACTAGGGAACTATTAAGTAGTCTTATAACAGTGGACAGAAGCTGTCCTTGAACCTGGTGGTATGCATTTTCAGGCTTTTGTAGCTTCTGAACTGGGAAGAAAGAAGTAAGGCACATGAGAGCAATCCTTTCTTCCAAAACTATCCTACCTCGTTCTAGATTCTCTCATGAAGAACATCCTTACGGCATTCACTCTGTCAAGCACTCATAGATACTTCTATGTTTCAAAAAAATCATCTCACGTTGTTATGAACTTCATTGACTAAAGGCTCAACTTGTTGAACCTTTCTTCATAAGGCAATCTCTTCATTAATGAAAGTTGCAGCAAGGCAGGGGTTATAATGGTTTGCTGACAGAATAGACACTATACAGTCTTAAGCCGAATAGAACATTTGAGAGTTGGACTCTCCTTTGTACAGTCTTTTCTGTGTCTGGAAAGTCACTAAGGCAAGAGTCAAGATGATAAGCTGACAGAGACAGCGTGCAGACATACTGAAATTCAGTCATCTGGGTTGAACACAGCCCCTGAAAGCCTAATTCTCTTTTGTACAGCCTCTGCTGTTCAAGCCTGGGGACCAAGGTCAGTTGGCATACCAAGACAAGATAAGGATGCAAACAAAGGAAGCAAGGCACACTCTAACTATTGGACAGTTACTTTTACTAGCTCCAAGGTATTATTGACCATTTACTCAAACACGAGAAAATCTGCAGATGCTGGAAATTCAAGCAACACACACAAAATGCTGGTGGAACGCAGCAGGCCAGGCAGCATCTATAGGAAGAAGTACAGTCAACGTTTCGGGTCGAGGCTCTTCGTCAGGACTAACGGAAAAAAGAGATAGTAAGAGATTTGAAAGTTGGAGGGGGAGGGGGAGATCCGAAATGATAGGAGAAGACAGGAGGGGGAGGGATGGAGCTAAGAGCTGGGAAGTTGATTGGCAAAAGGGATACAAGGCTGGAGAAGGGGGAGTATCATGGGACGGAAGGCCTTGGAAGAAAGAAACGGGGAGGGGAGCACCAGAGGAAGATGGAGAACAAGCAAGGAGTTATTGTGAGAGGGAAAGAGAGAAAATAAATAAATAAATAGATCGATAGATAGATACATAGATAGATAGATAAATAAGGGATAGGGTAAGAAGGGGAGGAGAGGCATTAACGGAAGTTAGAGAAATCAATGTTCATGCCATCAGGTTGGAGGCTACCCAGATGGAATATAAGGTGTTGTTCCTTCAACCTGAGTGTGGCTTGATCTTTACAGTAGAGGAGGCCATGAAAAGACATGATTTCTCTAACTTCCGTTAATGCTCCTCCTCCCCTTCTTACCCCATCCCTTATTAATGTTAATTCATTCATTCATTCATTTATTCTCTCTTTCCCTCTCACAATAACTCCTTGCCTGTTCTCCATCTTCCTCTGGTGCTCCCCTCCCCCTTTCTTCCTTCCAAGGCCAGGCCTTGATACTTGAAACCCCTGGAGCCAGGATTTGATACTGCCCCTTCTCCAGCCTTGTATCCCTTTTGCCATTCAACTTCCCAGCTCTTGGCTTCATCCCTCCCCCTCCTGTCTTCTCCTATCATTTCAGGTCTTCCTCTCCCCCTCCCACTTTCAAATCTCTTACTATCTCTTTTTTCCGTTAGTCCTGACGAAGGGCCTCAACCCAAAATGTTGATTGTACTTCTTCCTATAGATGCTGCCTGGCCTGCTGTATTGACCATTAACTTGTAGTTTTTATTGGCTAGTAACACCTGTAATTTTGTAGTGTGATTGGTGATTGATTAAACAAATCAGGAATTTGAACATACACAAGGTTTTCATCTGGTCAATATCTGTATCCAACTGTTCAGCTCTGTATAAAAATGGCATTAATGTATTCAAATTTCAGAACAGTTTGGTGACAGGGTCCAGGCTGTTCTCCTTGTACACAAGGAAATAAAGTGTGATTGAGGAACAAGTGTGGCTTACCAGAGCCCAGTTAACTGGTGACGGCATATACCAGGAATCAACGTGGTGAACCTTCTTTAAACTACTCCAATGCAAGTATAAATGAGTTAAAGGAGATCGAAGCTGTGTATGCCAGATACGAGTGTAGCGAGAATTCACTTCTTCAGTATCCATATCTTTTGCAAGAAGGGGAGACACCTTGTTTTCCAAATGACTTGCAGCACCTGCCTGGAAACTATTTTATGAACGAGAGGACCCAGATCCTGAGGATCCAGTAGCACTGATCTGTGGCCTCTCTCCGTTTTAACAGTTAGTTTTCTATTCTTCCCACTGTTTTTCTGTTTTTCTTACTGTTCATGTTGGTCAACTTCTGAGGTCTACACAAACACAAAGGTCAGTCTTTAGCCATTTCAGATTCATTCACATGATGCTCTTCAATAACCTGCCCAGTAATGCTCAACTGGGTTTTGCCTAGAACATTCACCTCCAGTCCTCATTGTAGTTCTGGTCCATATGCACAAAATGGAGCTGAATTCCAGAGGTGAGTAGAAAGTGTTTGCTTTTAACATGGAGGCTGCATTTGGCTGAGTGTGCCACTAAGGATCATTATGGAAACTAAATTCTTTGGGAGTCAAATGGGAAAACTCTCCTCTCGTTCAGACTCAGAATCAGGTTTAATATCACTGGCATGCGTCGTGAAATTTGTTGAAGTCATACTTGCTGAAATTGAAGTCATACTTGCTGAAGTTGAAGTCATATCTCACATAAGGATTTTGGTTGTTCAGTGATGTTCATTTCAGACTCAGTGTGAGTTCTTCACAGCAATATTTCATGCGAAATAATTTTCACTGCTTCATCAATAACATTCACTAAGGTCAGAAGTAGGAAAGCTCATTAATTACAGTGTTCAATTTCATTCCTCATGGTCTGCACTGTTTAATTCCTTCTATTTCCTTATGATACAGAAGGAGACCATATGGTCCATATGTCTATGAAGGCTTCAAGAGCATTCATTCCCATTAGTCTTATTAAACCCATTTATTTTCTTGTAACATGTTTCCTCCAAAGCCTATTAATTTCCCTTTATTGCTTGCCCCACAAACCAGTGTAAGTGATACTTTACAGAAGCCAATTAACCTCCCACCAGGTCCTTGGGATGTGGGAGGAAGAATGTCAGGAAGAAGGTGCAAATTCCACATAGATGGCACCGGAGGTCATGATGTGTGGAGCTGTGTAGCAAGGTCAAAAACTTAACTAAACTGAACAATTAAGAGCCATAGTGATCAAAGTTTCAGTGTCCTGCTGTGAGTGATTCTTCTCTTGCTCCTCTGAAGTATACTTATAACCAATGAGGCTCAAGGCAGTAGTGTGATGGAATGCTCTCCATCGGCTTGACTTCCAAAAGTACCAAGGAAGCCCAATACCATCCAGAGCAAAACTTGTTACTTGACTGACAAGTTGTTCACAACACTCAACAATTGCTTCTTCCACCATTATGGTGACAGTGATCATCTGTAAAACGTACTGCAGCAATGCGTTTAAAGTTCAAAGTAAATTTATCATCAAAGTACAAATATGTCACCATATACAACCCTGTGTTTAATTTGCTTGTGGGCATACTCAGTACATCGAAGAACCATAAGAGAATCAATGAAAGACTGCTCCCAATGGGGCAGATAAACAACCAATGTGCAAAAGACAACAAACGTGCAAAGCCAAAAGTGAAACAAACAAATAAATAAATAAGCAATAAATAACAAGATCATGAGATGAAGCATCCTTGAAAGTAAGTCCATAAGCTCAGTAATGGGGCAAGTCAAGTTGAATGAAGTTATCCCTACTGGTTCAGAAGCCTGATGGTTGAAGGGTAATAACTGTTTCTGAACCCGGAAGTGTGAGCCCTGAGGATCCTGTACTTTCTTCCTGATGGCAGCAGTGAGTAGAGAGCGTGACTTGAATGGTAGGGGTCCCTGATAATGGATGCTGTTGTCCTGTGATAGTGGTCCATGTAGATGTGCTCAATGGAGGGGAAGGCTTTACCCATGATGGACTGGGCTGTACCCACTACATTGCCATTCAAGGGCATTGGTGTTTCCATACCGGGCTGTGATGCAACCAGTCAATATACTCTCCACCACACATGTATAGAAGGTTGTCAAAGTTTTAGGTGTCATGCAGACTCCTAAAGAAATCCAGGCACTGCCGAGCTTTCTTCATAATTGCACTTGTGTGTTGGGCCCAGTGGATGTCCTCTAAAGAGATAACACCAGGAAGTTAAAGTTGCTGTCTCCCTCCACCTTTGATCCCCCAATGAGATGTGTCTCATGGACGTCTGGTTTCCTAATTCTGAAGTCAATAATCATCTCCTCGGGCTTGCTGACATTGAGTGAGAGGTTATTGTTGTGGCACCACTCAGATAGATTTTCAGTCTCCCTCCTGTATGCTGATTCATCACTAGCTTTGATTTGGCCAACGACAGGGGTGTCATTAGCATACTTCAATATGGCATTGGAGCTGTGCTTAGCCACACAGTCATAAGTATAAAGCGAGTAGAGAAGGGGCTAAGCACCTGGTTTGTAGTGCACCTTTGCTGATGGAGATGTTGTTGCCAATCTGAACTGACTGAGGTCTGCAAGTGAGGAAATCAAGGATCCAATTACACAAGGAGGTATTGAGGCCAAGGTCGTGAAGCTTATTGATTAGCTTTGAAGGGATAATTGTATTCAATGGCGAGCTGTAGTCGATAAAGAGCATCCTGATGTATGCATAATTGCTGTCTAGATGTTCCTGGGTTGAGTGAAGAGCCAATGAAACGACATCTGCTGTCAAGAATTCTTCAAGTGCACCTCCCAAATCTCTATCTACTTGGACAAGAACTCAGGTTTGGGATAATGACACTAGCTTTAAGTCCCCAAGGCAAGTCCTAGCCTGATATGTGAACACATCACTGTATCCTTCAGTGTTTCTGAGTGATAATTCCAGCTTTACCCAGTAGAAGCGTGCTGTACATTCTCCACATGGACTGTAGTGTTTTAGGGAAGAGCAGAGCTCCACACTTTAAGGGCAGGTAGGAATGGCCATTAAACACCAGCAATGACCATATCCCTGGAGTGGAGAAAGGAAAGAGCAACGTAATGTATAATTTATGAAAAATTATTTAGTAGCTGGAAAAACGTGGTATTTGTTACTGATATATAAAACATGCTGTTTATATTTCCCTGAAATATTTTTATTGCTACCTGACAGCTTTCTCTTGAGGATTACTACAACATTGAATATGATTTATCATAGTGCCCATATTTACTTTTATGTAGTATTTTCAGCTAATAGCGCCTTCAGTCAGCCCGATGAAATATTTATATTAAAACCAATTATTATTCTAGATACTGCGCAGAAATAAGTCAAATATAAAAGCTACTTTAGTGTATTTTAAATCAGTCTGTAGTAAATGTTTCTAAAAATTAGCAATGATTTACAAGAATAATTATTATTCCATGAATCTGTAAATGTACCCATAGCATAACAGCCTTTTGGGCTAAAATTTTCTGCATTAATTTGTTAAGGAAAAAAAAATCTGTTTCTAGCAATGAAACAACATACATGGAGCAACTTTAGTCTAACCAGCCTAGAGGGGAATGAACGAGATTGGATAAAAAACTGGTTTTACTCTCCATTGAAATCACCGGAAGGTAACGATAAACTGGATCCAGTAACAATGTTCCACATGATCCCATGGCTTTTCTGAGAGATGGATCAGGCTAAAATTGTCCCCAACTGATCTAGCTATACTGCATACTTGATTATATAGAATGAGATATCCAATAAAGAGGTTAGTTTGGGAAACTACTGACTATGGAGTAGACAGGCAAAACATAACAGCCTGAGCTGTGCATTCCACCCAAACAGAGGGGCAGAATCATTGTTTGCGGTTGCTGGCGTTCAGCCGTGCTCTCATCAGTAAATCCTGGACACACAGTTTATTTGCGACATGCTGGGTGACAACCATCTGTCAATGCCTCTATCACTCTGCTCAGTCCTTGAACTCCACACGGAGCCCAGCAGCAGACATGCTGGGTCTCCCCAACAATACACCGAAGAATCTGCCTCTCCTCTCCTGTGCCAGCCAGATCTGTCATATGATCAGAGACCCTATTCATTTGAATCTGAACCCTTGGCCCTGTAGAATAGATAAGTAAGTTCAGTTATTTTATTTTTTGTATACTTACATTATATTCTTAGCATTTTAATATGTTTTATATTTATTTTAGAAATATCAATTATTTAAAATGATAGTTATTAATAAAAGCTCTGAATATTAGTGGTATTAAAATGCTGTCACAAAGCCACTAACTATTCTGACAGGAGATGAGGCCTACCTCTAGCTTTGACTCCTGTCTAAATTTCTCAAGAGCTTCTGGGGTGCAGTAGTACACTAGCTGAGGTTTACTTGCTGCTGATTCCTCACTACACTTCAGCGCACACCTCCTGGATGTGGAGGATAAGCTCATTTTACCTCCTTCTTCTGGCCTATGGAAGTGTAAGTGAGTGGGCCCAGGCTGCTGGTGACGAGCTGTGTCTAAGCTCAATTCTGCCCATTCCATTGATTTCAAGAGGAAACCTAGCGTCGGTGTTTATTTGTTCGTCCACCCTCATAAGAACATCCTGGGTGTGAAAAGAACAGTGTTTGTATCTTGCCCATTTATAGCTCAAGTCCCTTTGGGCTTGTACTTATTGGCTTTGAGATGCAGGGATTACTCAAATGCACAGTTTACCTTTGCTTGTAACGAAAAACGAAATGTGACACTGACATGACATGATATGGCACGATTTATATCCTAACATCCTCCAGATACGTATGTGATAAAGGTTTGCCACTTAATATTTTGAGAATATATTGTCTCTTTGACTGAAAATGCATGAGAAACACATCAGTTTTTGCAATTGAACCACGAGGAATCTGCATACATCATTTGATGAACTTTGGATTTGTATTCAAATTAGAAAGAGACGCTTAGAAAAAAAGGGTGAACATATTTTTAATAATTTTCTATGAGAGGGTCATGATTTTTTTTTGGATATTAGGACATGGCTGGTTACAACCATTACAAGGACAGCTACATGCAAACTCAATCCTAGTGGTTGCTGGGAGCAGGGAAAGACTAATGACATTCGAGTGTAGTACATATACTTCGTAATTGAAAGTCCAAAAATTTGCATATATTTGAATTTTATCTTTGCCATTTACCAATGGTAATGAATATCCATTAACCCAAAAAGCGATGGTTATTTCTCTGAGAATAATCTATGCAAATTCACACATTTCTCATGGATCAGCACGGACGTTTATAGCTTTAGAATGGGGCCCTCCATGAGAGAATTGGGATTCTAACCATTCGTAACAGCAGATAATATATAGACTCCAAAGTGTGATAAAGATTTATCTATTACAGTACATGGCTAAAATTTGCTACAATTATGTTAGTAGGGAAGAGGTCTCTTCAAGGTTGTTGGCTTTTTATTTCATTTTTTAGACATTACATTTTCAGGTGCTAACTTTTGCCCAGCACTGAATCACTTGTTTTAATGCTGGTGGATACATGAGATTGAAGTAGTAATAATGGTGTGATAACATTCATCATAACACCTCAGCGACAGGCGAATTTAACTCATGTCAGTTCCCACCAGACTTCTAATGTTACTGAGTGAGCACCATATAGTTCTAAATATCAGCAGCAGCTACAGTAATGGAGGGAAGGGTCTGGCATGGTATTTATCTGATTGCGGGTTTGCAAGTATTCATACTCCTCTGATCACATTCTGTATGAAGCTTCTTGCTTTATGTTTCTGGAGGAAACCTGTAAGGATGCTTTAATTTTAACATTTAATGGAGAATTCTCTCACAGAAGTGGCAATGTCAGCAGGACTGTATCCTTGTCATTAAGATGAAATTATCAAGAAACTTGCTCGGTGTCAGTGCCAGGTAAGTTACCATTCTACCAGAAATCCTACCAGAATGTAAATTCTGGGCCAAACCTTGTAACATTCAGCAAACTGGTATTTGTTTCTTTCAACTGAGCAGGTTTTTTGTTCCAAAAAAAAGTTTTTCGTCACTGGACACCTCTTACCACTCTGCAAGTGCTAATTTTCTATTTTAATAAGGCATACTCCAGGGTTAACCAAATATTGAACCTCTCAAGAAAGTTAAATGTCTTGAAAGTCCCTCACATTCAGGAGCATTCAAAATATGTTATAGAAGCAAAAGAAAAAGAAACTAGTTTGTACAGTTAAGCACGACCACAAACGCAAAACGCTGGAGGAACTCGGCATGTCAGGCAGTATCTATGGAAATAAATAATCAGATGATGATTTGTGCTGAGTCCCTTCTTCAGGACTGGAAAGGAAAGGGGACGAAGGTTGGGGAGAGGGGAAGGAGTAGAAGGTGATAGGTGATGTCAGCTGTGTGGGGGAGTGGGGTGTGAAGTTAGAAACTGGGAGGTGATAGGATGAAAAGGAAGGGGGAACTGAGAGGAAAGGAGAGTGGGCCGTGGGCGAAAGGGAAGGAGGAGGGGCACCGGGGGAGGTGATAGGCAGGTGAGGAGAAGAGAAGAGGTAAGAGAGGGCCAGAGTGGGGAATTGAAGAAGAAGGAAGGGAGAGAGAGAAACATTACCAGGTTGGTAAACAAATGGTAAATTTGTCTTTAAACAATTAAATATACTTAAGCAGTTGCAATCAACTTAATTTAATTTTGTAAATCACCAAACACTTATTGAGGCCCCTTGCAGCAGATCAACTGAACAGACTCACTGGCAGCGTGCCGAATCAGTTGCCAGATTCTCAGCGTAACTGATGCGGAATGGCAGCATCCTAGCGCCGTGCTTCTCACTTCTGAAGGAGGCTAATGTCAGAATTAAGCTGGGGCGTCAACAACAAAGAGTGGCCAGCATGTATGGGGCCTTCACCAAATCTCAGGATGCCAAACGATCGGACATAGGACATTAGGTCCCAGAAATTCAGTATGAAACTGTCAGCATTTCTGACTAACTTCTGCCGTGGTATATCCTTAAAGTATTCATATCAACTGCACTAGACAAACCCTATCTATATATACGGATTTAGATATTTTGGAGCATGTCTGATAATTCAAAATGACTTTGTTTAGGTTCTCAAATGCTCTGTACTCAATTCTGCCTTAAAATCATTATTAAATAATTGTAATTGAAAATCAATGTCTTAGTTATCGTATAAGAATTAGAATATATCCTAATATGGTCAGAAAGGGTCATCAGCATATTAATGTTGAATTACACAAAATCTTGACGATGCTGAGAAAAATCTCTGAATTTTAAAACTGTCCATTTTCCCTAACTTAATGCTTCCTGCTTTCATGGTTAAAGGTGAGAATAGCACACAGTTGGGGAACAGGTGATTTCAGGGGAATTAGATCTTTCCAGGAGATACAATTAACTGCATATGAGAACAGACTTGTTCAATGAATTGAAAAAACAGGCTTTACAAGATGTTGGACAGGAGGAAATTGAAGAGGCGTGTAGATCACTATGCAAACCAAATGTTATGTACGATATTAGTCATACATTAACATGCCCATGCACACTAATTGTGCACAACTGCTGAATAATTCATTTCTTAATTATACAGCACCCAAAGGGCATATCGCAAAATAATTATGGATGAGGAAGATTATTTGCCGATATTAGTTCTTGTGTCCAGGTGTGCAATGAAGATTCCCCAATCCCAGTGCAACCTCTAAATGCTTGTTAAACACAAATACTGAATTTTGACTTCAATGCCTTACAGGGAAATTCATTTTACGTTTTTGTGTTAAGAACTTATTGACATGTTAAAGTTATATTTGACCAGCTGAACCCAGGTTCCCCGTCCCAATTTCTAAAATTAAAACTATATCTGCTATACCAGCTTTTGTGCTCCTCTTTTAGATTGCTTCTCAGATTTAAAGCAAACCAGTGTGCTTGGAGCATGCTGAAAGGGGTGCCACAGTGATTAGCGAGATAGTATTACAGTCAGGGTGTCAGAGTTCAGAGATTGATTCCAGTGCCACCTGTAAGGAGTTTGTATGTTCTCCTTGTGACTGGACGGGTTTCCTCTGGGTGCTCTGATTTCCTCCCACAGTCCCAAGATGTACCGGTTAGTAAGTCAAATGGTCATTGTAAATTGTCCTGTGATTAAGGGGAATTGAGTATAGGAGCAAAGAGGTCCTTCTGCAGTTGTACAGGGCCCTGGTGAGACCACAGCTGGAATATTGTGTACAGTTTTGGTCTCCAAATTTGAGGAAGGACATTATGGCTATTGAGGGAGCGCAGCGTAGTTTCACGAGGTTAATTCCCGGGATGGTGGGACTGTCGTATGTTGATAGATTGGAGCAACTGGGGTTGTATACACTGGAATTTAGAAGGATGAGAGGGGACCTGATTGAAACATATAAGATTATTAGGGGATTGGACAAGCTAGAGGCAGGAAACATGTTCCTGATGTTGGGGGAGTCCAGATCCAGAGGCCACAGTTTAAGAATAAGGGGTAGACAATTTAGAACGGAGTTAAGGAAAAACTTTTTCACACAAAGGGTTGTGGTTCTGTGGAATGCTCTGCCTCAGAAGGCAGTGGAGGCCAATTCTCTGGATTCTTTCAAGAAAGAGTTAGATAGAGCTCTTAAAGATAGCGGAGTGAAGGGATGTGGGGAGAAGGCAGGAAAAGGGTACTGATTGTGGATGATCAGCCATGATCACAGTGAATGGTGGTGCTGGCTTGAAGGGCTGAATGGCCTACTCCTGCACCTATTGTCGATTGATCAGGCGAGGGTTAAGTAGGTGGGTAGCTGTGTGGCACGGTTCGTTGGGCTGGAAGGGTCTGTTCCACACCATATCTCGAACTAAATAAATAAATACTGCATAGTACCAGTTACTTGCCTCATACAGTACTGGATATGGCTGCTTCAACTGACTGGAATCTTTGCTACATTATGGATGGCTAACTGTGTCTAAGTGGCTGACTTCAGTCACAGCTTCATCATGCAGGTTCTCCATAACGTCCAGGTTAGCGCTTTAGATTCACCCTCTGGGGCAATTAACTCTGTGACCAGTTCATCATTATACTGCTGCATCACCCTTTCCTCTAATTCCCGTCGGAATGCGAGTAAGCCTCTACTTAGTGAGGCTTAAGCCTCCGCAGCTTCTGAGAGTGCTTTGCTGATGCAAACAGAAATTGTCTGTTTCTTGTACAACTGATATCGATTGTGAATCAGAGTCCTGGATTAATGCTGCGTGTACCTGCGCAAGTCTTCAGGATGTCCTCAGGACACGCCTTTGACAAGGTTTCAGACTCACTAACAGTCACATTTTGTTTTGCTTTTCATTAATTTGCTGACACTTAATGCAGGCTTTGAGCAAGATTCGGAGCCACAGCAATAATGGGCAATAAGTCTGTTGACTGCTCTTGTTTATTATCAGTCACTTTTTTATTCAAATTAATACCCAGAGGAGAGGATACCTCATAATCTCCAGATTCAATATAACGTGTTGTTATTAGATTCTGCTGGGAAAGGACAAACATTAAGTCTGGCTTTAAGTTTATAAATAATTTAGCTCAGTTGTCAGCCATCTGACCTGTGGGAGAGGCAAACTGCTACGAGCAGATAAAATGTTGCATTCTCCAAAGCGTTACCGCTTTGTAATTTGAGGCAATTCTTTGAGTACAATTACACTGTGCAATGGACCCATTCGTTAACAACGTCATATCTCTTTTTATTGACCAGAGTTGTTATGACTCATGCACCTGAGCCAGGAAGATAAGAAATGGCATGGCCTCGTCCCTTCACCCTGAACGTTCTGGCATATGTCTTGTGTGTGAGCTCCTTTCATAAAGGGAGCTTCTGTAGGTCAGTGAAAAAATTGTACCGGTCATCTGAAGGAAAAGAGGAGCCATAAATGGATTTAATGCTAAAATATTGAAATGAGAAATTAATAAAAGTATATATTGATGGGCTTGCTAAAGATTCTTGTATGCTACCAGCATAAACCAAGTGGGCCAAAAGGCGCATTGTGTGTTTGATTACACTATGTGTATTTCTAAATAAATAAGACCGTAAGACACAGGAGCAGAATTAGGCCATTTGGCCCATCGAGTCTGCTCTGCTATTCAATCACAGCTGATCCTTTTTCTTTCCCCTCCTCAGCCCCACTCCCCGACCTGCTCTCCATATTCTTTGATGCTATGGCCGATGAAGAACCTATCAATCTCCACCTTAAATACACCCAACGACCTGGCCTCCGCAGCTGTCTGTGTAACAGATTCCATAAATTCACCACCCTCTGGCTAAAGAAATTTCTCTGTATCTCTGTTTTAAATGGACACCCCTCTGTCCTGAGGCTGTGCTCTCTTGTCCTCAATGGGAAACATCCTTTCCACATCTACTCTGTCCAGGCCTTTCAACATTCAAAAGGTTTCAATGAGATCCCCCCCTCATCCTTTTAAATTCCAGTGACTACAGGCTCAGAGCTATCAAACTTTCCTCATATGATAGCCCTTTCAATCCCGGAATCATCCTTGTGAACCTTCTCTGAATCCTCTTCAATGCCAGCACATCTTACCTTAGATAAGGAGCCCAAAACTGTTCACAATACTCAAGGTGAGACCTCACCAGTGCCTTATAAAGCCTCAGCATCACATCCCTGCTCTTATTTATAGACCTAAGTAAATGCAGGAAAAATGATCTAGTGTCCATTCATTTTTGTTTCTAAGTAAGAACTGGAATTCGACTCCAGATTCCATATTCACAGTGGGATGGTGGAAACCTGATTAGTTGAGGAGTAACCAATCAGGAGCGACAGACTATGGGGGTATAAGTACCACTGGACTAGACATGCCCAGGCATCGTCTCTGATGAAGTTGGCAAGCTTGTCATCGAAACGTCAGTTAACATCGATACCTGCACCCGGCTGGAAGCCCGAGGAGAGTTTATTCATCAGATAAATGTATCCTCTGTTTCTTGTGTTAAATGTACAATGCAGTTGCAGATATTTCCACTTTAAGTATTGATATATACAATACTTTATCCAGAATATTTCTTACTAAGAAAAGACAGAAATAATGAGGGTGTGGGGCAAGGTTTAGCACGGCAAGATGGGCATGAATGGTAGACACAGTTTTACAAGGACATTGGTTTGGGCTACTTGATTGGAGACTCATTAAATGCAGGCAATGCCAGAGAGTCCTCACTTAGTGCAGTGCGGCTTCCTAACATCCTATTAAAAGTCTTATCCTCCCTTCCATGCAATTGAAGCAAAAGGAAATTGAACAAAAGCCCTTCTCCACAAGTTCATTACATAAACTACTGGCAAAGGAATGAATGCAGCACAAAGAAGGCACTTGCTTGAAGTGGTCATTAAGTGAGAGCTGTGCTAATTCGGAAGCCAGTTTTCACAGGAAAAGAATCTTTCACCAGAATCTCAGCATGTTGATGACCACAGGCCAATCGTATCGAGCTTGGTATACAAGACCAAATTTCATCGGAAGCCCTGGCCAAACAGAAATAATGGCATAGTGGATATTACCTGTCAAGTTTCAAGTTTCCAGCGCCACGTGTAACAATAGCTGCAGGAGAATGGCTAAGAAACTTAATTAATAGACCCATTAATTAGAAAATCCACCCATCTATTCTTTTTGTATCATGGTTCTGCAATGTAAATTTAGATCTCTGTAAAAATCATTCAGTTAGGTGTTCGGGACATTTAGTTCAACAAATGTAAGTTATGTCCTTGTATTTTTAAACCAGATGAACACTTCTGTGATATTTGAAAATAAATTATTAATATTTCAATTTTTTGCATAAGGGAACAGGAAGTCAGATTCACAAGACAGCCATTTCTGGACAGGAAGCATCTGTTTCTTGATTCAGTCAATGATTTTCACTATCAAGCAAGCCACCTTCTGCAACTGAACTATGCACCGCTTGAGAGAGAGGGTTTGGGTATAAATGAGCAGGGACATGGTGCTGGACGTGTTTTAACTTCATGTAGTTCAAAGTGACAGCCCTACTAGAGGCAGGTGTCCTGTTCCACGTTGAATTAAAACAATAGTTTTAAGCACATTTTCATTCTGTAAATTGGCAGCTGAACAATTGCCAAACGAAGTAATATAGCTTCTTCAAAGCACATGATTTGAAAGATTGGAGTTAAATACAAAATCCTTAATTAAAGCTGCATTTGAAGTGTGCTGCGATTGCTGCAATAAATTGCTACCATCTCTTTCTCCTGTAAAATTACAGTCAATCAACTATTCTGTAAACTATTAAGTCAATAGAGATGGTGCTGCCTGGTTCCAATTCATTTGATTTAGAATGGCAAATGAGAGTGAATATACTTAACATAGCTGAGCTCGAAGTTACTGAACTCAAGGATTAAAAACTCTGCACCTACCCCAAACATTTGTCGCAGGTCAGGGTCTCTGAATCGGAAGGGAATGTTAGAGACATGTAACCTTTTGGGCTGCTGTTTCTCTGTGGTGTCTGATGACTGTAGCTGCTGTGACAAATCTGTCTGTGCGGCTTCATCTGTCTGCTGAGGGAATAGCAAAGGGAAAAGATAAAAACAATAGGCAAGTCACACACAAAGCATGGCAAAAATAGAAGCCTGCTTAAGGTCAGGTCAGACATTCTCATTTTGTTAATACAATGGAAGTTGTACAGTGTGGTATCACCCAAGGGAATGCAGAAAAGGGCAACAAGTTCAGATTACCCATAAACTAGCTCCATATGTCATAATAGATTTTATAAGGAATAACTTTATATGCAAAGTACAGGAAAATAGCGTCCAACCCACCAACTTGGAATCATTTACTTTTTTTTTGAGGTCATAAATTGGCTGAACTGGTGGAATCACTCGCTGGTTGCTCCTTGCCAGCAAAGCAAATCCCTTATCGGGAACTGTGAGTGAGGAATTAGTGGAGCATTTGGTCAACTAAGTGGCAAGACATCTCTGGCTGAGCGAGACCTAAGGATGTGAGAGTCTCTGGCTTAGTATGGGCACTTGGATGAGGTGGCGTATCATGTTCAATTATGAAGTGGCCTTGCATGTTCAATTATGAAGTATAAAGGAGTTTCTTGTTGAAATTATCTACGATACCTTTCTAAAGTGTTACTTGCATGAATGTTTTGCAACCTGTAAAGTACTTCTGGAGTGTGCAGTCATTAAATATATCCAAGGTTGTAACTGATTGGTGAAGATCATTAGAGTGTCCTTGTTCCTGATCTACATATTGTGACATTACTTTTCATGTCTTTCATGATAACTCACTCACTGGCCACTTTATTAGGTACACCCATGCACTTGGTCAGTAATGCAGATATCTAATCAGCCAATCATGTGGCAGCAACTCAATGCATAAAGCATGCAGACTTGTTCAAAAGGTTCAGTTGCTGTTCAGACCAAATATCAGAATGGGGAAGAAATGTGATCTAAGTGACTTTGACCGTGGAATGATTGTTGGTGTTAGACAGGACGGTTTGAGTATCTCAGAAACTGTTGATCTTCTGGGATTTCCATGCACAACAATTTCTAAGGTTTACAGAGAATGGTGTGAAGAACAAAAAAAAATCCAGTGAACGGCGGTTCTCTGTGGAAAACGGCTTGTTATTGAGAGAGGTCAGAGGAGAATGATTAATCTGGTGCTAGTGGACAGGGAGGTTATAATAACTCAGTTAACAAAGCATTACAATAGTGGTGTGCAGAAGAGCATCTCTGAATGCACAACAGTTCAAACCTTGAAGTGGATGGGCTACAGCAGCAGAAGACTATGAACATACACTCAAAGGCTAATTTATTAGATATAGGAGGTACCTAATAAAGTGGCCGCTCAGTAAATATGTCTTCACCCACAACCTGGCACTGTCACTGTGTTGGTTTTGCATTTGTTTGCAGGAATAATTTGCAGAAATACCCTGTAGTATTTCAGACCTACAGATCTAGTTGCTGCATACACACAGAAATATATATGTGAGTGATATTACAATCTTGCATTGCTATTTTGCAAACATTAAACAAACTTTCTGATTCCTGAATCTGTGTCGTGATGTAATTCAATATTCTTTAGCTTCTAAAGCCTCAATCAATAAGTAAACACATATTTTGCAAAACCCTAGTGTATTTTTATTCCTGGCAGCATCTATAGGAAGAAGTACAGTCGATGTTTTGGGTCGAGACCTTTTGTCAGGACTAACGGAAAAAGAGATAGTACGAGATTTGGAAGTGGGAGGGGGCGGGGGAGACCCGAAATGATAGGAGAAGACAGGAGGGGGAGGGACAGCTAAAAGCTGAGAAGTTGATTGGAAAAAGGGATACAAGGCTGGAGAAGGGGGAGTATTATGGGATGGAAAGCCTTGGAAGAAAGAAAAGGGGAGGGGAGCACCAGAGGAAGATGGAGAACAGGCAAGGAATTATTGCGAGAGGAAAGAGAGAAAATAAATAAATAAATAAGGGATGGGGTAAGAAGGGGAGGTGGGGCATTAACGGAACTTAGAGAAATCAATGGTCATGCCATCAGGTTGGAGGCTACCCAGACGGAATATAAGGTGTTGTTCCTCCAACCTGAGAGTGGCTTCATCTCAACAGTAGAGGAGGCCATGAATTGACATATCAGAATGGGAATGGGACATGGAATTAAAAGGTGTGGCCACTGGGAGATCCTGCTTCCTCTGGCGGACAGAGAGTAGGTGTTCAGAAATGTTTTCTTTCTCTCTTTCCCTCTCAGAATAACTCCTTGCCCATTCTCCATCTTTCTCTGGTGTTTCCCTCCCCCTTCCTTTCTTCCAAGGCCTTCCATCCTATGATCCTCTCCCTTCTCCAGCCTTGTATCCCTTTTGCCAATCAACTTCCCAGCTCTTAGCTTCATCCCTCCCCCTCCTGTCTTCTCCTATCATTTCGGATCTCCCCCTCCCCCTCCCACTTTCAAATCTCTTACTATCTCTTTTTCCCGTTAGTCCTGACGAAGGGTCTCAACCCGAAACGTTGACTGTACTTCTTCCTATAGATGGTGCCTGGCCTGCTGTGTTCCACCGGCATTTTGTGTGTGTTGCTTGAATTTCCAACATCTGCAGATTTTCCTGTGTTTTTTATTTTTATTCCTACCTTCTTTGAAAATAAAGAGAATT
Source organism: Mobula hypostoma (assembly GCF_963921235.1). Taxonomy (NCBI): domain Eukaryota; kingdom Metazoa; phylum Chordata; class Chondrichthyes; order Myliobatiformes; family Myliobatidae; genus Mobula; species Mobula hypostoma. The sequence continues at coordinate 33,308,524 of NC_086118.1, read as the reverse complement.
CTCGAGCCAGGACTTATCTGCAAGATAGAACAAATAATTTTGGGGGAACTGGCAATATTAGTGCCAATAAGGACCGGGCACATAACGTTCTACGTACACCGATGAGTCAGGTACGTTGAAGGATTTTCCAGGGGTAGAGTGTTTGGCAGAGTGGCCAGGTGTCTCCAATCCCACAGCAGCTTCCAACCTCTGTTAAGAAACTGGGAAACACTTTGTTGGATATTCCAGCCCAGAAAGTTGGCCGCTTATGACCGCTGTGATTACATGAAAATAATTGTTCCATTTTCAACCAGGATGCAGACATGTGACTTTGACCTACCAGAAGTTGATGGAAAGAATTAGGAATATTCTGAAGAAATAGGATCTAGGGCTTTCCTGGAGTATATGAGGAATAAACTCTTCTTGGGCTTCCAGCAGGGTACAGGTATCGATTATAACCGACGTTTTGACGCCAAACCCAGACATCATCCCTGAAGAAGATGGCAGAGTTTGTCATCGAAACATCGGTTATAATCGATACCTGTACCTGGCTGGAAGCCCGAGAAGAGTTTATTCGTTCTAAAGAAGTACTTTTTTTCTGGTGACCACACTCAACAAGTTAAATTGTCATTCGTTTACTGGTCTGTCTTCCTGGTTGAAATTATTTATGTGCCCAAAACAAAACGTCGCTCCCCAGTTCCTAAATATATGACATAATTGTAATTTTTGATGCATTTCCATACTTTAACATTGTGCAGAATGTTTCATAAATGGTAGAGAAATGTGTGGCCGGCTGGTGGAGTAGTGGCATCAGCGCCGGACTTCGGAGCGAAGGCTCCCGAGTTCGAATCCAGCCAGCTCCCTTGCATGCTTTCCATCCGTGCTGGGTTGAGCATTGAGCCTCGTAAATTTGGCCTCGTAAAAATAAGAAAGCCTGCTGAAAAAACACCGTCATGACAGCACCCCAACAACTCTGCTCAGAGTTAAAGGCTTTATATATACATACTAGAGAAAAGTGACTATGTAATTATTATACCTTATGCAATAGCTGTGTCCTTTAGAACAACATGACAACACCAACATAAATATTGCTTTACTTAGGGACCATGCATAGTCACAACCAGATGTACCATGTGATCAGGACTCATACTGCTGTTCTCATACCCTTCCTCCATCATTTCTTTGGGAAAAGCAGAACAAATTAACCAGTAAAGCAAAACTGTACCACATATTACTCGTATAAGGTCAATCTTCCACAATTATAATGCTAATATCTTTAGCATGCATGTTGTGGAAATCATTACTTCTAACTAATAAACCATAACCCAAAAAAACTTCCACATAATCAAACATAAAGGAACAGTACCTAGAACATTGTACAGTACTGCACAGGATATCGTGCCAAACTAATTAAACTAGTAATTAAATGCCTAACGAAATTAATCCTTCTGCCTTCATTAACCCCTTCTGCCTACTGAGTTGAGAGATCCATATTGAAACCAGGCAGAAGCTTCAGATCACTGCATTCCCTCTCTATAATCTCCTTTGGCATTTCTAATTTCTGACAATTCACATCTAATCATCTCCAGATTTCAGTTCTCCAACAAGCTATGACCAACTCCCAAAGCCGTAAACTCTGGAATTCTCTCCCAAAGCCTCTCTTGTCCAATCCTCACACATTCTTTGGGATTCTCCTGAAAACCTCCCTCTTTGACCAAGTTTTTTAAGATTCAAGATTGCTTAATGTCATTTCCGTTACACAAGCATAAAGGAGAAAGAAATAGTTGTTACTCTGGATCCAATACAGCACAACAAAACTCACAATAAAATAAAGAACACAATAATTTTAAAAAAAACACAATAAATATAAATACGTACGAGAGCTTACATACATAGATTGATCATATGCTCATAAAGTGATGCTTGGTACAGTAGTGTCGGAACATGAGGTGACTGAATGGAAATGATAATGTAGTGGTGGTGGGGAATGTTGTGGGATGAGATAGTGGGTGAAGGTATTGAGCAAATGGATATCAGGGGATCGTCAAAGGTTCATACTTGGTGGGTTTTTTTAGTGAAGAGCAAGGTCTGGCCCTTGTGCTATACTGCTCAGTCACATGATACTGATGCACGGTAACGTGAGAAAGCCTGGATTAATTGTAAGATGATAAGAGGCTTAGACAGAGTGGACAGCCAGAGACTTCTACCCAGGGCAGAAATAACTGATGGGGCGGGGGGGAAGGGGAAGTGGAAAACACAATTTTAATGTGATTGGAGTAAAGCACCCTGTACAGGGGGATGTCAGAGGTAAGATTTTTACACAGAGAGTAGTAGGTGCATGGAATGCCTTGTGCTAGTGGTAGGGGCAGATACATTAGAGATAGTTAAGAAACTCTTAGATAGGGATATACTGCAGATGATAGAAAAAATGAAGGGCTACATAGAAGAGAAGGATTAGGTTGATTTCAGAGTAGGTTAAAATGGTGGCATAACATTGTGGGCTGAAGGGCCTGTACTGTTCTATGTTCTATTATATCATATTATCAACAGAATCTGGTTTACCGTGTGTTCCCAGTGGCCTGGATTTTGACAGGTCTTGCCAACAAATGCAGAAGGACTGAATTTACAGCCAAGGTCTACTTGTGATTTCCTTGCTGTTGCGAGACTCTGCGTGGAGTCAAACAATGGAGCATACATTTATTTACGCCGGGAATCTGCTCCCATACGCTGCACCAGGTTAACGTTGCTGCAGTATCTCAAACCGCATTCATCTCAATGGGGTTTCAAACAAGAGAAGTCAGAATGCCAGTTGTATTTTGATTATCAATGCATCTTTCAGTATCCCTAATTAGTTAATAGTGTTTTTGGAGCATTTTTATTCAATTTCACCTTTTAATATCTGAGGTAAGTTTAGATTGTTTGTTTTATTTTTAATATTGCTAAATGTTGCTAAATATTAGAGATAATCAGAATTGCTGTCAGCTTTGTCAGACTGTCCAACCACAGTCCCTGTTTATGTTGTCTGAGGGCCTATCACTGCTCAGGGCCTTGTTGGTCAATCCTGGGAGTGGCTGGAACAGCAAAATAGCAAGGCCAGCAGGTAAGGGTGATGGGCACTAAAAGAAAATCCTAAAAATTGCCATGATACTCAGGATCGGTTAATAAGGAGAGTAAGAACATTATAAACACAAAAGATTCTGCAGATGCTGGAAATCCAGAGGAACACATACAAAATGCTGGAGGAACTCAGGAGTTCAGGTAGCATCTATGGAAATGAATAAACAGTTGACGTTTCAGTCTGAGACCCTGTTTCAGGACTGGAAAGGAAGGGAGAAGATGGCAGAATGAAACGGTGGCGGGGAGAGGGAGTAAGCTAGCTAGAAGATGATAGATGAAGCCAGGTGTGTGGGAAAAGTAAAGGGCTTGAGAGGAAGTAATCTGATAGGAGAGGAGAGTGGACCACGGCAGAAAGGAGATTGGTAAGAGGCCAGAGTGGGAAATAGTAGATGAGGGAATTTCTTTAGCTGGAAGGAAAAATCAACGTTCATGTCACCAGGTTGGTGGCTACCTAGGCAGAATATTAGGAGTTGCTCTTCCACCCAGAGAGTGGCCTCACTGTGACAAAAGAGGAGGCCATGGATTGACATATCATAATGGGCTTGGGGATAGGAATTAAAATGCTTGACCTCTAGGAAATTCTACTTTTGGTCTATGGAGCGGAGGTGCTCGACAAAGCAGCTCCACAGTGTAGGGGAGGCTGTTTTCGGAGCACCAGATACAATAGACATCCCCAAAAGATTCACAGCTGAACTATTACCTTACCTGGAACAACTGCTTAGGGCCCTGAATGCAGGTGAGGGAGGAGGTGAAAAGGCAGGTGTGGCACTTTGGCTGTTTGCAGGGATAAGCACCATGAAGGAGATTAGGGTAGGGGGATGAATGACTAAGGGAATTACTGAGGGAGTGATCCCTGTGGAAAGTGGAGAGGGGAGAGATAGTGAAGTTGTGTTAGATGGTAGGATCCTATTGAAAATAGTGGAGGCTGATGTGTTGGATGCAGAGGCTTGTGGCATTTGTAGGTGAAGAATAAAGGAACTCTATTCCTGGTAAGGCGGCAGGAAGATAGGGTGAGTGCAGCTGTCCAAGAAATGGAGGAGATGCAGGTGAGGGCAACAGCAATGGTGGAGGAAGGAAAACCCAGTTGCTTGAAGAAGGAGGACATGTCCTGGAAAGGAAGCCCTCATCCTGGGAACAGATATGGCAGAGACAAAGTAACTGAGAAAAGAGAATACCATTTTTATGGAGACAGCGTGGGAAGAAATATTGCCATGGGAATTGGTGGGTTTACAAAAGATGTCGGTTGATAAATTGTCTTCAGAGATGGAGACAGAGAGTTTGAGAGAGGGGAGGGAAGTATCAGAAATGGATCAAGTAAACTTAAGGGCAGGTTGGAAGTCGGACATAAAGTTGATGAAATTGATGAGCTCAGCATGGGTGCATGAAGCAGCACCAATGCAGTCATCAACGAAGCAAAGGAAGAGTTGTGGAGCATTACTGGGAAGGCTTGGAACATGGACTGTTCAATGAACAGGCATGCATAGCTGAGGCACATGTGAGTGCTCATGCTACCCCTTGAGTCTGGAAAGAACATTAGCTGGCCATTGTCAGCACCAAATGGGACTTCTTCAAAGGGATTTCTTGCATTGAAAAAAAAAGATTCTAGTGTGCTAGAAAAGCCAACAATAGCAGACACTCAAAAGCTGAAATAAGCAAAAAAAGAAAATGCGGGAGATTCTCAGTAGATCAGACTACTTCTGTGGGAAACAAGCAGATTCAACATTTCAGGCTGAAGATTTTCCACTGTTGGCTGTTCCTCTCACCATAGATGCTGCCTGATAACACTGGGCATGCTTCCTGAAAAGAAACAATGTAAAGGTCTTAGGGGAATATAATCAGGTTAAGTGAATGGACAAGGACAAAGTAGATAGAATATAATATGGAAAAATATGACATCACCCACTTTGGAATCAAAAACAGAAATGTGGGGTATTTTTACATTTTAAGAATTTGAAAGGTTGTTCACAAATCATTGAACATTAACATGCAAGTATAGCAGCTAGAAGGCAAAACTAATGAAGTTGCTACTGAGTGTATGTTTGTGTGTTTCTGCTGCTGTAGCCCTTCCACTTAAATGTTCAACATGTTGTGTTCAGCTGTTGTAATGCGTGGTTATTTGAGTTGGTCTTACCTTCCTGTCAGCTTGAACCAGTTTGGCCTTTCTCTTCAGAGCTCTCTCATTAACAAGACATTTTCACCCATAGAATTGCTGCTCATCGGATGTCTTTTGTTTTTTGCACTATTTTCTCTAAACTCTAGAGACTGTTGTGTATGAAAGTTCCAGGAGATCTGCAGTTTCTGAGATACTGAAACCACCCTGTCTGGCACCAACAGTCATTCATGGCCTCATTCTGATGTTTCTCTGAACAGCATCTGAACTTCTTGACCATATCTGTGTGCTTTTATGCATCGAGTTTCTGCCACATGAATGGCCGATTAGATACTTGCATTAACAAGCAAGTGTACAGAAGTATCTAATAAGGTAGCCATTGAGTGTATATACTGGCTTTTATTGAAGGAGGATTTGAGCATAAGAATGGAGGTATCTTGCTCCAATTATAAAGAGACCTGATGAGATCTCAGCTGGAATATTGTGTAAAGGTCTGGTCTTCCTACCAAAGAAAGAAAATTCTTGCAACTAAGGGAGTTCAGCAAAGGCTCACTGAATTGATGTCTGGGATGGTAAATTTGTCATATGAAAAGAGATTAAGGAAACTGGCTTTATAGTCTTTGGTGTTTAGTAGAACGAGAGATAATCCCTTTAAAATGTACATAATTCTTAAGGAGTTTGACAGGTTGGATACAATTACAATGATTCCCTTGGATGGGGTGTTTAGAATCAAATATCACAGTCCTGGAATAAGGATCCAACCTAAGAGGAAATACCTTCACCCAGAACACTAGAGAACTTTGGAATATACTACTTAAGTGGGCTATGGATGTTTAGTTGATAGATAGATGGATGGAATGATAGATACTTTATTGATCCCAAAGGAGCTTACAGTGTCACAGTAGCATTACAAATGCAGATATACAAATATACAAATGCTAGAAGTGAAGTAAGAAAAAATTTTTTAAAAGTTACCTCAAACAGTTTAATAGGAGGGGGTCATCACTTCCCTGGTTGACTCATTATAAAGCCTAATGGCCAAGGGTAAGAATGACCTCATACAGCACTCTTTGGAACAATGCTGTTGTCCTAGTCTATGACTAAAAGTGCTCCTCTGTTCAGTCAAGGTGGCATGTAGAGGGTGAGAAACATTGCCCAGAATTGCCAGCATTTTCCGTAGAGTTCTTTGTTCTATCACAGCCTCCAACGTGTCCAGTTTGACTCTCAACAGAGCCAGCCTTTCTAATCTGTTTATTAAGTCTGTTGGTATCACCTGTGTTGATGCCATTTCCCTAGCACACCACCACATAGAAGATTGTTCTGGCAACAACAGACTGGTAGAACATGTGAAGGAGAGGACTGCATACTCCAAAGGACCTCAGTCTCCTCAGGAAATTGAGGCGACTCTGGACCTTCTTGTACACAGCCTCTGTGTTGGTGCTCCACTCAAGTCTGTCATCCAGATGCACCCCCAGGTACTTGTAGGTCCTCACCACATCCACATCCTCACCATCAATAGTAACAGGGAGCAGTGCAGGCTAAGTCTTCCTAAACTCCATCACCATCTCCTCTGTCTTACAGATGATGAACTGCAGATGATTCAGCTTGCACCATTTGACAAAGTCCTCCACCAGGGCCCTATATTCATCCTCCCATCCTCCCTTTATACACCCAACTATTGCTGAGTCATCAGATAATTTCTGCAGACAACATGACTCAGTGTTGTATCTAAAGTCCGAGGTATACAGGGTAAACAAGAAGAGAGCCAATGCAGTCCTGTGGGGCCCCAGTGCTGCTTATAGCCATGTCTGACACACAACTCTGAAGCCACAAAAGCTGTGGTCTGCCAGTCAAGTAGTCCATTATCCAGGATAAAATGGAAGTGCCAACCTGCATTGAATGGAGTTTTCCCCCCAGCAATGAGGGCTGTATGGTATTGAAGGCACTTAAGAGATCAACAACATAACCCTCACAGTGCTGCCCTGCTTATCCAAATAGGAGTAGGCTTTGTTCGGCAGATAGATGATAGCATCATCGACTCCAATGTGCTCCTGGTAGGCAAACTGCAGGGGATTGAGTGCTGATCTGACCAAGGGTCGGAGATGAGCTAGGACCAGCCTCTCTCGGGTCTTCATGATGTGTGAGGTCAGGGCCACTGGACGGTAGTTATTCAAGACTTTCAGTTGTCCCTTCTTGGGAACTGGGACCACACACGATGGTTTCCACACAGTCATCACCCTTTCCAGGCTGAGACTCAGATTGAAAATGTGCTGGAGAACTCCGAACAGCTGCTCAGCACACTCCTTCAGGAGCTTGGGGTTCACACTTTCTGATCTCAATGCTCAATCTCAGTCTGAGTTTTGCCAGAGCCCTTCTCACCGGCTCGGTAGTGAAGGTGAGTCGGTGATGTCTGGGAAGTTGGTGCAAGGTGGGGGCTGAGGGAGGTGAAGATCAAGACGATAGCAGTTGGTATGTGGAGTTGTGGATAGTAGGTGCAAGGCAAGGAGGGGATGTAGAAAGTGGTAGCCTGTGTTGTTCATCCACATGTTGAGCTGGAGGGGGGAGGAGGGTGGAGGGGAGGTGTTGGTGCTGAGGGAGCATTGGGTGCCTCGGCACATGGACTGGTGTGCTGAGGGGGGTGTGGACAGGAGGACAATGGTCAAACCTATTGAAGAATTGGGTTAACTCATTAGCCCATTCACGGCTGCATTGCGAGGCTCTACAGTGAGGCTGATTGAAGCCAGTGATGCTCTTCGTGCCTCTCCACACCTTCCGTGTGCCACTCTGCCCAAACTTCTTCTCCAGCTCTCTCCTGTAGTCCTCTTTAGCCACCTTCATCTTCTCCTTTAGCTCCCTCTGAACTGCCTCCTGATCTAAAGGGTCTCTTTTTTGTGGTTGAGAAGAGCTTTTAGATCACTGGTGACCCATGGTTTGTTGTTAGGGAAGCAGTGAACAGTCCTTGTATTACAGTGTCCACCACAGAAGTTGATGTAGCCAGTGATGCAAACAGTAAGTCTGTTAATGTCCTCCCCATATGGTTCACAAAGCATATTCTAGCCAGTAACCTCAAAGCCGCCCTTCAAGGCCTCGGTGGCCTCTGGAAACAATTTCTTTACTATCTTGGTGGTAGCTAGATTTTGCAGTACTTTGGGCTTTTACAAGGGAATGAGGTGAACCAGACTGTGATCTGATCTTCCAAATGGGGGGAGTGCTTTAGAGATGTAGACATCGTTAATATTTGCATATAGGAGATCCAATGTTTTATTAGAATCTGTGTGAGACAGATCAATAGATTTTCAGATATTAAAGGAATCAGCCTATGGGATCAGTACAGGAAAGTGGCACTGAGGTAAAATATGAGCAGTGCAGTTATTTAGTGGTAGAGTAGGTATAGGAGTCTAAATAGTCCACTCCTGCTTGTAGTTCTTATGTTCTGCTGACCTTTTCAAGCATCTTCAGTTTTAAAATCACAGGCTCCTATTAGACAACTGCAAAATTTGTTATTATTGCTAACCAGAAACTACTCTGCAAAGTTTTACAGCAGTAGAAAATCTCACAGCAATTTCTGACCTTCCTGAATTGTTTAGTTTAATTCATTTTCTTCACTTTAAAAAGTCCTCCGCTGTCAGTTTTGGTATTTTGTCGACCATCACTCGAGTACCGTTTGCAAACAAAGTACTCGTGTCACGTAAGTCCTGATTGTTACAATCAATCTTTGGAGGTGTTTATCTCTTTCACTCTACAGTTCGGAATTTGAGTTGCAGACTGCTTAGCAGATTGGATAGTTTAATTTTCCTTCTACCGACATGATGCTGTTCAGGATTCAAACTGAGTGCTTCCGTGACAGCTGAGAGAAAACAAAACCATCCACAATGTTCCAGCTACCAGTAACTTCAGTGCATCTGAATGCGCAGAGCGGAATACAGCTAATGGCTAATGCCATCACGCACGCTTGGTGTCATTGACAAAAGCTGCATTCCCCCCTCCAAGACTTTCTCAGGCCAGAACGTAAGGCAGCATTTGTAAAAGGTGCCCTTGGAAGTACTTACTAAAGAGAGTGAAATGGCAAAATGAACAATGCTGCCCTAGCACATTTCATAACCAGAGCACTTTCCACTTAATCAAAGAGCAATTGTGGTTTATTCATTCTCCAAAAGATGGCAATAAAAAAAATTCTGATAATTAGTCTTAGGTGTTGGTTGTGTGGTAAATATTCACCCTTGCTCCTGGCATGGATGTTCTACTTTCACTGATAAAGCAAATGCAAACCTCTGTGGCAGCTGCACTCCCTCACCTGAAACTCAGCATATTGAACAGGGCTATGTTCCCTTTTAAGTTAGGTATGCTCACACTCTTGATTGGGATTCACATTCACAAACACCTAATTCAGAAGTGAGACTGTTAGCTGACACTGGTTTTCTGTATTCATAAGCATGATGAACCTGATCACTTGCTACTAGATACAATTTCTAGACCAATGAAACTTCAGGAGTTAAGTTAACTCTGATTATAATCTCAAAGTCCAGAAAGATATAGATAGGAATATTTTTACAAACAGTATTTCTGTGGAAGTGACAATGCGATGGATCATTCTGAATTCTAAATTTACCACCTGCAATATTCACCAGCCTACAGTCAATTGTTTTGGGTTGCTGAAAGCGTGTGGACTTTCCACGATTCAACATGGCAGTATGGAATCAGAGATGAGTTGAACAATAAAGAAGAGCTGTTGAACTTCTGGTAGAAGTTACGTATTACCTGGCTCAGTATGTTCACTTTAAACACCTAAAAATGTGAAGCATGGTAATTCAGTCTGAACATCAGCACTTCACTACGTTAGCTAGAAATGAAAGATAATTGACTAATTCAAGGAGGAAGCTTGAATTTCATGACAGAGTGGGTCTGAGGGCGAAACAAGTTTGAGATTGTCTTCAGAATTTGTACTTTAAAACTAGCGCACCAAAATCAAAATGGAGAACATAGGCTTTTGAACTGAGATAACAAGATTCAATTTATGTTGAAGGAACATCATTTTAAAGGAGAGATTCTCTTATTGGATATGAAACAAGAAGAAAATTATAAATAATACACATCCTTTGGGAAACTTAAAATTATTGCCAGGGTTGGAGGGAGGCTAAGAACGACGTTTCAATTGAGCAACTGCCATCAAAGCAAACTTGAATTTGCTGGACAAGAACCTATAAGTTTAAAATATATAATTACTTGCATTTACCTTAATGCATTTTGGCTTGTGGCAATTGCTGTTTTGTTCCATTGTTAATTCAAGTAAAGTAGACAAATGTGTTAACTTGTTACGGGGAGCTATTTCATCAAGCATTGAGTGAAAATCAACTAACCATCTAACCTAGCACAGCAGGAAAAGTTATAGCAGATGCTGCAATTGGGCACTGTGAAACAAGCTCTTACGTTTTGTCTCTTGTAAAACTTCCACAGTGCAGGCTGATCTAATTTTACCATTTCTAATTACCACTCTGGCAGAATCGTTAATCTCTGCCCATTTAGCTCTTTTTACACTTTATTGGAAACTACTTCAAACCATTTCAAAGCAAAAAGGTTGTAATAAATAAAGGCAACGTCATTATCCTAAGCAGAGTGGATGGAAGGATACTCTGAGAACTTGTATTAAAGCAGGCAGGAAGATATCATACCAAAACGTAAGGCAACATGGCCAAAAAGCACGAAGCAAAATTGATATTAAATTGTATACAATGAGAAGAGAAATGGGAATAAACAGAAAAAGGGCCAAAATATGAATGATAAATCAAAGTCACATGTGCTGAGATAAAAGGTTATAGAGGTCAATGGCTTTGGCTCAGTGCAGTATTGCCTCTTGGCCAACTAATTCAGGACTGGCTCTATGTCAAACAATCCTGCTCTCCTTACAACCTTGCAAGATTCACAGATTTAACCAAATCCCTATTAAATGTTCCAAATAAACCTGCATTCACTTCTACCATCAGCCACGTTTTTTAGACCCGGAAGCTTGTCAGTGTCACACTTTCCATTTTTTTTGCCACTCGCCTCATTTCAAAACCCCAAGTATTTGATCCCTCTACCAATGGGAACAGTTCCTCAATTTCTATCCTTTATGACCTTAAATATTTCAGTTTCACTTCATTGCAGCCTTCTCTGTTGCAAGAAGAACAACCCCAGCTTCTCTCGTGTGACCACATAAACAAAATCCCTCATCCTAGGAATCATTTCCATAAATCCCCTCTATGCATTCTTCAAAGCATTTTCAGCTTTCCTAAAGTGAGGTGCACAGAGCTGCACACAATACTGTAACTGTGGCTGAACCAATATTTTATAAAGATTCATTGTATTTCTGGTAACCATTTCACCCTCTATCCTATCCTCCTTCTGACTTATTTTATTTATTTAGCGATAAAGTGCAGAGCCACGCCATTCCAGCAACCCCACCATCCCGATTAACCGTAGGCTAATCACAGGACCAATTAACCTAACCTGTACGTCTCTGGACCATGAGAAGAAATGGAGCACCTGGGGAAAACCCACTCATTCCACAGGGAGGACGTACAGAGACTTTCCAGAACGGCACTGGAATTATGCTCCGAACTCTGGAAGGCTCCGCGCTGTAATAGCGTCGCCCTATCCGCTACGCTGCCGTGGTCCTCTTGCACACACCCCTTTCTTCCTAAACATTGCCCTCTCTAGCCCCCTATCAGTTTCTCTCTCCACAACTCCCCTCCCCCTCATTGTTCCTATCTTCCCTCCAACCCTTCTTTATTTGGATCCATTCTTAGCCTTCCTTCCTTTCAGGATTCCAAAACTGGTGGCCCTTTGTCGTCTTCCCCTATCACCTCTTAGCTTCTATTGCTACCTGCACCCTTCCCTCCTCTACCTGACTCCATCTACCAACCAATCCCTCATCAGCTGGATCCACCTGTTATTTTCCTGCTTTTTCCCCATTTCTCCCCTTCCCCTTTGGGTACTCTTTCACCTCTACTCCAGTTGAAGGGTCCCAATCTAAAATGTCTACTGCCCTGTTTTCTCTTCACAGATGTTCTGAACTGCTGAGTTCATCCAACAGCTTGTTTTTCTGCTTCATTATGACTTCAATGCTCATATGCTCTTGGGCTTTATTTGTAGAACCCAGATACCAGCTGCTATTTAATCTTTTTGCACCCATTTTAGAATTGTGCCCTGCCATTGTCATTGTTAAAGTGGGGGGCGGGTGGGCAGGGGAAGGAGTACAAACTGGCAATAATAGGTGAGATCAGGTGAGGGGGAAGATGGGTGGATGGAGGGAAGAATTAGGCTTCTTCTCCCTCCACCTTCTTCTTCTGACTTCTTCCCCTTTCCTTTCCAGTCCTGATAAAAGGTCTTGGCCCAAAATGTTAACTGTTTGGTCCTCTCCATTGATGCCGATTTCCTCCAGCATTTTGTGTGTATTGTTCTGGATTCCAGCATCTGCAGAATCTTTTGTGTTTAGGTTAGCAGGGTTGACCATCAATACCTAAGTCCATAAGGATACATCAGTCAGGTTGCATCTGTGACAGGTCTTTTGTTCCTATTCTGTAGAGCAGTTAGAGATGGGATATTAATCCTGTAATGCTGACCATGTCCAAATCCAGAAACTCCTGCCTTATAAAGCATCAATGCAAGATAGGTATTTTATCACAGGGAGAAAATATGGTCTGGCAATTGGACAGAACAGCAGACATGGCCATGTTTTATGAAGTGTTATTACAATCTACACTATGCTCTTATATCTCCAAGAGTCCAGGATAGTAAGGTGCAAAGCCAAAGTCCTTCTGCAACCAAAAAGCCTAGAGCAACATAGGAGGTCACATCACTTGGCAAATGGTGGTTGTGAACTCTGCAAATGAACGGAGGAGATACAGTACAAGTCTCCATCATGAGACTCTACATCTCCTCTCTGAGCCAGAGCCCCGAGTCCACTGGAAAGTTGAGACCCATTGCCTGCAAATGCATGAGTCCAGAGTCAACCTGTCCTGGGTTGGGGTTGGGGTTGGGTTTGGGATTGGGATTGGGGTTGTGAGTGAGTGTGTGTGTGTGTGTGTGTGTGTGTGTGTGTGTGATTTGCTGTTGTTGTTTGTTTGGTTGCTTGTTGTGTTCTGTTTTGCTGTGCTGTGCATTGTTCTGCTGAGCTGCGTGGGCATGCTACGTTGGCACTAGAATACGTGGCAACACTTGAGGGTTGGCCCCAGCACATCCTTAGATTGCGTTGGTTTTTAATACAAACGATACATTTCACTGTGTGTCTGAATCTGAAGTGAATGCCAACCGCCAATCCAACTTGTGGTTAACTAACACACCTCACTACCATTCAGGGCCCCAAACAGTCCTTCCAGATGAAGCAATGCTTCACCTGTGAGTGTGTTTGGGTCATCTACTCTATCTGGTGCTCCCGATGTGACCTCCTGTATACGCAGCATTAGAAATAAAGTGGATGACTTTGCTGCACAGCTGCAGGTTAAAAGGTATGACATTGTGGCCATCACCGAGTCATGGCTAAATGATGGATATGATTGGGAGCTGAATATCCAAGGATACACAGTGTATAGGAAAGATAGGAAGGTAGGTAAAGGGGGTGACGTGGCCCTGATGGTAAGTAACGATATCAAATCAATAGAAAGAAGGGACATAGGATCAGAAGGGGTAGAATCCTTATGGGTAGAAATAAGAAATGGCAAGGGTAAAAAGACACTAATAACAGTTATATACAGGCCTCCAAACAGCAGCCGGGATGTGACTACAAGTTGCAGCTGGAAACAGAAAAAGCATGTCAGAAGGAAAATGTCAAGATAATTATGGGGGATTTTAATATGAAAGTGGATTGGGAAAGTCAGGAAGGTAATGGATCTCAGGAGAGGGAGTTTGTAGAATGCCTACAGGATGGCTTTTTGCAGCAGCTTGTCCATAAGCCCACCAGGGTTCCGGCTGTTTTGGATTGGGTGCTGTGTAACGAACCTGAGGCGATTAGGGAGCTGGAGGTAAAGGAACCCCTTGGAAGTAGTGATCATAATATGATTGAGTTCACTTTCAAATTTGAAAAGGAGAAGCTGGTATCAGGTGTATCGATATTTCAGTGGAACAGGGGAAATTACAGTGGTAAGAGAGAGGGATTGGCCCAAGTCGATTGGAAAAGTAAGCTAAATGGAGGGACGGCAGAGCAGAATTGGATGAAATTCCTACAAGAAATAAGGAAAATGCAGGAAAATATATTCCAAGAAAAAAGAAAATCATGAATGGAAAAATGGCACAAATGTGGCTAACGAGAGAGGTTAAGGCAAAAATAAAAGCAAAAGAAATGGCGTAAAAGGAAGCAAAAATTAGTGGGAAAAATGAGGACTGGAAGACTTTTAAAAACTGACAGAAGGAAACTAAGGAAGTCATTAGGAAAGAAAAGATGAATTATGAAAGGAAGTTGGCGATTAACATAAAAAAGGATACTAAGAGTTTTTTTAAATATATGAAGAGTAAAAGAGTGACAAGGGTAGATACGGGACCGATTGAAAATGTTGCTGGAGAAATTATAATCGATAACAAAGAGATGGCGGAGGAACTGAATGAGTATTTTGCATCAGTCTTCACAGTGAAAGACATGAGCAATATACCTGATAGCCAGAGGTATCAGGGAATAGAATTAGGTACAGTCAAGATTACTAGAGAGAAAGTGCTTGGGAAGCTAATTGGACTAAGAATAGATAAGTCTCCTGTTCCGGTTGAGGTGCACCCAAGGGTTCTGAAGGAGGTGGCTTTGGAGATTGTGGAAGCATTGGAAATGATCTTCCAGGAATCAATAGACTCTGGCACGGTTCCGGAGGACTGGAAGGTCGCAAATGTAGTTCCGCTATTTAGGAAAGGAAGGAGGCAGCAAAAAGAAAATTACAGACCTATTAGTCTGACATCGGTAGTTGGAAAGATATTGGAGTCAATCCTTAAGGACGAGGTTATGAAATACCTCGAGGTGCATGACAAGATAGGCTGAAGCCAGCATGGTTTCATGAAGGGAAGATCCTGCCTCACCAACATATTGGAATTTTTTGAGGTAATCTCGAATAAGATTGACAAGGGAGAGGCTGTGGATGTTGTGTATTTGGATTTTCAAAAGGCCTTCGATAAGGTGCCGCATATGAGGCTGCTTAATAAGATGAGAGCCCATGGAATTATAGGAAAGATATTGAAATGGGTGGAGCATTGGCTGATAGGCAGAAAGCAAAGGATGGGAATAAAAGAGATCCTATTCTGATTGGTTGCCGGTTACTAGTGGTGTTCCGCAGGGGTCGATGTTGGGGCCGCTTCTTTTTATGATGTATATCGATGATTTGGATTATGGATTAAATAGTTTTCTGACTAAGTTTGCGGATGACACCAAGATAGGTGGAGGAGCGGGAAATGTTGAAGAAATGGAAAGGTTGCAGAGAGACTTAGTCAGTTTGGGAGAGTGGGCAAAGAAATGGCAGCTGAGATACAATGTTGACAAATGTACGGTTGCACATTTTGGAAGAAGAAATAATCGGGTAGATTATTATTTAGATGGGAAGAAAATTCAAAAATCAGAAGTGCAAAGGGACTTGGGGGTCCTCGTGCAGGATACCCTAAAGGTTAACCACAAGTTGGATTGGCGGTTGGCATTCACTTCAAGAGGAATAGTGTATAAGAGTAAAGAGGTGTTCATGGGGCTCTAGGGGGCATTAGTGAGATCTCATTTGGAATACTGTGTGCAGTTTTGGGCCCCCTATCTTAGAAAGGATGTACTGATGTTGGAGAGAGTTCAGAGAAGATTTACGAGGATGATTCCTGGAATGCAGGGCGTTTGTCGGCTCTTGGACTGTATTCATTAGAGTATAGAAGATTGAGAGGGGATCTCATAGAAAGATTTCGAATGTTGAAAGGGTTGGACAGAGTAGAGGTGGAAAGGTTGTTTCCCTTGGTGGGTGAGTCCAGGAGAAGAGGCCATAGTCTTAGAATTAGAGGGTACCCAGTTAAAACAGAGATGAGGAGAAATTTTTTTAGCCAGAGGGTCGTGGATTTGTGGAATTCATTGCCACACACAGCTGTGGAGGCCCAATCATTGAGGGTGTTTAAGGAGGAGACTGACAGGTATCTAATTAGTCAGGGTATCAAGGGATATGGGGAAAAAGCCGGAAATTGGAACTAGATGGGTGAATAGCTTAGCTCATGGGGGAGCTGCGGAGTAGACTCGATGGGCCGAATGGCCTACTTCTGCTCCTTTGTCTTGTGATATCAGTGAGACCTGACAAAGACTGGGCGACTGCTTCACCGAGCACCTACACTCCATCCATCAGAAGAAGCAGGATCTCCCAGTGGCCACCCATCTTAATTCCACTTCCCATTCTCATTCCAATATGTCAATCTGTGGCCTCCTCCACTGTCATGATGAGGCCACACTCAAGTTGGAGGAACAACACCTTATATTTTGTCTGGGTAGCCTCCAACCTGATGGCATGAACATTGATTTCTCAAACTTCTGTTCATGCCCTTTCCCCTCCTTCACCATTCCCCGTTCCCATTTCCCTCTCTCACGTTATTTCTTTACCTGTCCATCACCTCCCTCTGGTGCTCTTCCCCTTTTTCTTTCTTCCATGGCCTTCTGTTCTCTCCTATCAGATTCCCCCTTCTCCAGCCCTGTAATCTTTCACCAATCAACTTCCCAGCTCTTTACTTCACCCTTTCCCTCTCCACTCCCAGTTTAACCTATAACCTTGTGTTTCCCCAGTCCTGATGAAGGGTCTCTGCCTAAAATGTCAGCTCGTCTCTTTTCCATAGACGCTGCCTGGCCTGCTGAGTTCCTCCAGCATTCTGCTTGGATTTCCAGCATCTGCAGATTTTCTCTTGTCTGTCTCCCAAGGTATACACTGGGTGATAATAAGGGGGAAAAATCAGAAATGAGTGCTGGCAGTGTAGAATTCGCAAAGGCAAATTCCTTCCCTTGCATATATCTTTCCCTTGTGCAATAACAACCACAGTGAAAAGACTTCATTTTCTAATTACTTGCATGACCAGGAAAGTAGTCTGGGGAAGTAAATGAAGCAATTGTATCTTAATCAATCCAAACAAATCCACTGTGGGAGGCTAGGCAAAAATATATACTTGATAATGCAAATTACTAAAAATAAAAGGGCAAATTTAGAACTCCCACACTTCCACAGGGAGTCACACTTGAAGGAAGTGTGGAACAAATACACCATAAGACTTCAGCACTGGATCTCGTGTCTGAGCTCTTAATACAGCCTCCTGTTCTGAATGTAACTGCTCCATTTATTTTAATCAATGCGTGTGGAGTGAAAAAGTACAGGCAAACTCTTATAAAGTGATAGGCGGATATAGTTTACCTGCAGGGCTAGCATTTCCAGCATTGGTCGTGCATGAAGTACCACTGCAACCAGAGCAATACAGCTTCTCTAGGTCGCTGTCACTCACTGATGGGGAAACTGTTGATGCACTTTGACTGCTACGGCAGGGATTTTGCCCAACCTGTGCATAATGCCTGGGAAGATCTGCGAGTGTTTATTGATTCCTTCTATTGATTTAGTAAGAACAGACAGTCAAAGTGCAATATTTTCCACCCCAAGGGACCATAAAGGTAGGCAAAGGATATGGCAACCAAAGATAATAGAAGGCATAACATTATAAGTATTCAACTCAGTGAATAATAAAATACATAATGACTATAAATGGTCACTCCAATACAAGTTTAGTTAAAAGGAACAATTGCCTATCTGCTCAATGACAAAGTGCTTTTGATCCATTTTTCTTTCCACTGATCTGAGGAGCCTCTGTTCTTTCCAGCTCAGTAGCCTTCTAGGGAACACATGGCAGAACATCTGGCATTTTCAACAAACACTAGAGTCCATATTATCTGTAGATTATCAGTTTAATTAAACAATTCGGGAATTATCTTTGGCAAAACAAGTGAAGCAGCACATAAGGTCTGCGTAATGGGTGTACCATTGGAGACCCAGGGAAATGATGATCATCATTCAAACATAGTCCAGAGGGAAGGACTGTCAGATACTGCAACAGTGCATGAGATGCTTTAAACATGATCAGAATGTATGACTGTGAATGAGGGAAGGGTTTATTTCTATGGCTAAATTCTATTTAATTATTTATTTTATTTACTTAGAGATACAGCGCAGAATGGGCCATTCCGGCCCTTCGAGCCGCATCACCCTGCAACCCCTGACGGCTTTATTTAACCCTAACCTAATCACGGGGCAATTTACAATGACCGATTAACATACTAACCGGGATGTCTTTGGACTCTGGGAGAAAGCCAGAGCTCCTGGAGGAAATCCATGCAGTCAAGGGAGGAATGTACAAACTCCTTACAGAGGACTCCGGGAATGAACTTTGAACTCTGACATCCTGTACCTAACCTTCAGGTAGGCCAGCCTACAAGGTAATATGCATACAGTGGGACCTCTCAACATATATTAGCAAAATATGGTTATAACTCAAATGCAGTTTGTCTACACACACTTACAATACCAACTAATGTAGATTTTACAGCAGATAGACTGTCAAACTGACAATGAAATAAGCCTCCTTTCTCATTATTTCATATTATCCTATAAAATATCTATGTTTCCCTTTCTCCCTCAGGCACCCTAACTCGCTTTCTCTCACTAGCATCCTACTTACAACTTAATATACAACAGTTACAATAATTAATTGGGAGAAGGGGTGGAGATACGTCTCTACCAAAGGAGATGTAAGGTGGTCCTTCCTTCCCTCCGCGAGCCTGCAGGACACTTTTGGACAAGGTGTAGCATTGGCTTAGCAACCCTCCCCCCGTCCGATCAGGGTCACGTAAAGCCATGGTCGCAGGCATTGGATGGTCGTATGAACAGCTGGTGCACGTCACAAGTCCTGGCTATGCAACCACTGACGCCAGGCAGACAAACTCCGAAGAATATTGATAACGGATGGGAGTCACCTGCCTTGAAAAGACACTGCCTAGAAGAAGGCAATGGCAAACCACTTCTGTTGAAAATTTTGCCATGAACAATGATAGTCAAAGATTATGATTGCCCACGTCACACATCATGGCACATAATAATAATGACGAATTACAATAAGTAAACAACTGATGAAGTTCTATGATTGTTCCAGCTTGCCACTGATTGGTAACCTTTTTAAATTACTTGTATAATGTTTGGGACAGGATCTTGCAACATTTTCCTATGTATATCAAGATATGAACTTTTCCCTCATGAACTAGGAATAGAATACAAATGTTTATGAGTACTATCACTGACTCAGCCACCACTAATGATTCTGAGTGCCTTGGGCCCTGACTCATGTAAGCATGAGGAATGTTGAGTCTACCGTGGGCCTAATGGCTATGTCAGGACCAAATATTAATTCAAAACAAAAATGTGGCAACCCAGTGAAGATCAGGCTCATTTTGGCGTAAGAGTTTTTAAAAAATTTGTAAACTAGGGTAACAATACTCTGATTAATATGGAAATGTGTCTTGGGTCTTTACATTTGAGGTGAGCTGAGCATGGAACTTCTTGGGTTCAGGACCAATTCTGTGGCTCTGTTTCCTGTTCACACAGAATACAAATGAGGCCATATTCCATTCCTTCACTCGTAACAGGAATGCAAAAGGTTGAAACATTAATGAAATGCCACCTGTTTTTTTTTAACAAATTGAAAGGTTAACTTTTAAGAGGTGAATAACAGGCTCCAATTAAACATTACCTTCTCAGATATCAATAAATATGCCTTATTGAGCCAATTCTTCTTCATCTAACCATCCAATTTGCACAATAATTAGAGTATTAAGTCTGGAGTTAACCCAATGTCTGCTGGAGACCGGGTCACTCGATTAATGAACTATTTATTTGTCCTCTGGTGTGTACTGAGAGGACATCTGTCTTCTTCTGTATGGGTAGAGGAAGCAACAGGAGGACAAATACAGGCCCTAGTTAGCTTAGTAGAAAGGGTAACATTTCAAGTCAAAGATTTAGGACTGCATAACATCAGAGATAACTTAATTACCATCACTAATAATTGTTCTCAAGCATTTTATGAAGTAATTTTAGTTTTTTTCTGTGCTACATTTCTTTTGAAAATCTCTGAAAGTGTCATTATACAGGTTTACACTCCTCTTCACTAAGACAGCACACTTTGTGCTCCTGCTGAGCACTGCATCCAGCCATCTGGGGAAATGTATGTGTCGGAAATAATTCAGAAGATGTGAGGCTCAGGTAGTTGATGTAGTTGAGTTGTTCTCCAATCTTGGGAATTTATTTGCAAACGTTTCGTTACCATGTGAGGCAACATTGTCAGTGCATTGTTGATTCTGGTGTGTCCTCCCGATTATTCAGAGGACATATCACAATCAACAGCACACTGTGATATCTCCTTGCATGGTGATGAAGTGTTTGCAAGTACATTCCCAAGATCGGAGAACAACTCAAATGTATGCGTTTGTGCCCTGAACATTTCCACTTCCAGTAAGTTAAATACTGAGAAAGCATCATTAGTTGTGAGAAATATATTCCTAATTGTTGCTAACCAGTGTGTTTTTTTTAAAAACAAACCACTTTAGTGCTTCCACAACACTGGCAGAGGCAAGTTAACAGTTACTCTGCAGTGCCCCAACACCTTTCTTTCATGTGAATCTGCCAATTGGCTATTCAAAGGCACCTGAGGTTTTCTGTATCTTCCCCACATTGGTCAACTTATGATGATGAAAACTAGGTAAATCTTGACTAGCCATTTGGTTTGAATCATCTGAAGATGGATGGGAAAATGTTTTGGATTAAGAAACATGTCAAGGCAAAGTCTGATGTCTGGGGATGTTGATTGTGCTGGTGAGGAGGCCACTAACCCTGGCTGAGGATATGGGGTTGGTCAGGTCAGGAGACACTTGAGTGGTGCAGAGGGAAATCTGATTGGGTGAGAAGTGTTGCAGAGGGTTAGGGTCAGGAGGTCACCCAGTAAGGTCTGGTTGGATGGTTAGTGTGTGAAGGAATGTGCCATTTCAGGAGAGTGGTAGGTTGGAAGATAGTGGGGGTGGTTCTAGTACATTAATCAGTGAGTCAGTAAGGAACTCGGTGAATGGGATCATTAGCTTGTGGGAGATGGAGCTAGTACAATGGAGTACAGGTAATATGATGGGAGAATCTGAAGAAGAGCCAATACATAAAATACTAAATGGTCCAACTTGACTTGGGATCCCAGAGCTGGACTATTGAGAAAGCAAAATCCCCTTCAAGTCATACAGACTCAACCTCAGCAGAGGGTTGTAGAAATGGCAGGTCACTTCAAAACAAATCCTGGAGGTGACAACAGGATTTGCACTGATGGTCATTTGAGGTCAATATGGGAATATCCAAAGTTCTCCATGCATTGTGTGTGAGACACAAAGAAGAAGAATCCAGTGCAAAACTCTGGTATAAATCCTAGATTTTTGTTCACGTTTTCTATTTCATACAAATTATATCATGCATTACAAAAAAAAAGATGCCATGCCATCTAATATCTATGCTATCTGGTTAAAAACTGGATGGAGTGGATTTCCGAGCCATTTGCACCTCAAAAGTTGAGGGTTTCCCCTTGCACTTTTTAACATATGTTTGCTCATTGTGATTAATCCATTCACTTTCTGGCAGAGCACAATTTTTAACTCTTTTTCCCAGGATGTGGCAGCTGTTGGAAATCTGGTCGAGACATTTATAAATTTGAATTGGAGAGAAAGCTTTACATTCAAGCGGTTCAGAATAATTGTGAGTGGTTGGTAAGTTTGCAGATGCTAAAATAAGATAAATGCCTGCAGCAAGTGAGGCAAGGAAACAGCACAGTCTGCCTCGATTGACAGAGAGTGTAGGTGTTGCTGGCATCATCAGTATTTATCACCCTGCTCTAATTGCCATGTTGAACTTGACGCTTGATAGGTCATATCCGAGGGCGAGTCAGAGTCAACTACATTATAGGGACTGGAAGCTTGTATACCCTGGGAATAAAGATGGAAGATCTTCTTCCCTAGAAAGGACATCCCTTCCCTGGAGTACATTAGTGAACCTGATATTTGTGATAATCTGCCTGTTTCATGACTACCGTCACTAATCTGGTGGACAGCTGGCACAGACATTGTTGGCCAAATGGTTTCCTTCTGTGCTGTAACCGTTCTATGATTCTATGATAAATCTCTGCATCAGTAGTCCAGGTATCTGAATACTAGCCCAATAACTTTACCATAACACTATCATATCCCCATTAATGAAAATAAATAGAATTATAAACTCTCAGTGCATAGAAGTGGCTATTCAGACCTGCGTATGTTATATTGCTCTGGAAGAGGAGGAGGATGATAGTCCCTATTCTCCTCCTTCCCTTCCAGATCCTTCTTTTATTTTCTTTTTACTTCAAAGGCATTGTTGTAATTTATCACAAAGTGGTTGTTGAAACTGGTACAGATAAATAATCCAAACCAAAGAACAGAGGGGGTTTTTGATCTTTTTTTAACGATTTATGTATTATTTTCAGTCCCAACTAACAGGTTCACTAAACATTTCAGCTTTGCCTGAAAGACGGTGAAATCTGCACATAATTGTATCAGGGACTGGAATTGCATGATCCCAGTGCAACACACACAAAATGCTGGAGGAACTCAGCAGGCCAGTTTGCACCTATGGAGAGGATTAAACAGTCTACGTTTTGGGCCGATACCCTTTATCATAGGTTCATCGTGTGTTCCTCTTGATTTCCAGCAGCTGTGGAATCTCTTGGTTTTGATTTGCACTGACCCTATATCCATTAAAAGAAAATGATTTCCATTCAAGCAACACTTGCTCTGCTCTCAGAAGTGCTGTAAGGTGTTTTGGAGTATAACTCCTGATACCAATTTTTTTCACTGCTATTGATTTTTTGAGGACCAGCACAACACAAAGGGCTGAATGATCTCTTTTGGTGTATCTGATTAAAATGGTCAGTACTTTTATGTTGTGAAATCAACCAAAGAAGAGCACCTTGGATCATAAATCCAACCTTGCTTTCTTGTTCAAGAGGCAAACTAGGAATCAGATCCACAACTTTCTAAGCCACTGACTAGAGCCACAGCTGAAATACATCGTATATAATTATTAAGTACATGTACTGTGTATATAATTAATATGCCACAGCCAGGCGTTCCACATGTAACAACACATGAATTTTCTTTGATTTTAGAGTACAGGAGCTTTCATGGCTGTCAAGTACAGAGGCAGGGCTTCACCAGCACAGTCAGCCGGGGTAACTTATTCCTTCTGTTTCTCTGAGTTGGGCCAGGTATGAAACAAATTTAAGAAATTGCTCTCAGTCGTTGTTCTCTGCCAGTGTTGTGGAGGTTTAAACCATCACTTCCAAGAGAGAACCATAACTCCACTTCAAAGAATTTAAACACCTTATAACAAGATATATATATATTTTTTTACCTATTTGGTTGTTTGTTTTCTGGTAAAACTAGTATTTTAATGATTCTGCTGGGAGCATTGCCAATTAAATATCACAGGTGGTTTGAAAATTGCAGTTGTAGATGTCTTTCAACCCATTCCTTTGTTCCCCTCAATGTCCTGAACTGGTACTAATGCTTTGTGACGGCCTAGAGGGAACTAGTAGAACAGTGGAGAGACAGAATTATGCAAAAATACTGGCTGTACATCTATTTGCATATTATTTTAAATGATTGAGCTGACCAGCTGCTACAGATGTGTAGGCGGATCACAATGCCAGGTCTGCGTCACTTCTGGTTTATTCTGGGTGGGATCTTGCAAGGTTAATGCAGCCGTAAGCGTTTAGGGATTCGATGTGACATTTTTTTTTGAAAAATTGAAATGATTAAAATAAAGTTTTTTTTAAAGTAACCAATATTAATTTAGCTTCACATTGCAAGCATCGCAAAGAAAACTGTGTTATACTGTCACAAGGCTGCTTTGACTACAAACTTGAATCGGGCAGAGCCTGCTGAACCAAGGAGGATGTGCCTCCAAATCTGTTCTTCAATGTGCCTAGGGCATGTTGTATTTATTTTTTCAGCAGTAATGATGCAAGCAATGGCTTTTGTTATTAGCTCTTCCTTCTCAAAGAACAGACATCCAGAACCATAATGGATGGTAGACATTTTATGGTTAATATAGACTGACTGAAATGTTATTTAACAATCAATAATTCATTTAGAAGCAAGGGATTCCAGCAAACTATTTTACCAGCTTCATTTCACTGAAACTTAATTGAATTTCATCCAGTTTGTTCATTCCCTTGGAGTACTAGCCAAAGCTGGTTGAAATGGTTAATGTCGTTACTGGAGTTCGCCGGCTAATAGTTAATCTCAAGATTCAACGTGGTAGACCCCACAATTACTGAGAGCAAGCTGACTGGTCATCGAGAGGGAAGTAGTCAAACACTAGCACAACACTCTCTGCTGGGAATGCCTTCAGATTATTAGCAACAGGTGTATTTAAAGGCTTAATCATACCTGCTTAGAACTGACTGTATGGTCCATTCATAGACTTGGGAAATAACCAATTAAAACATCTAAGATGGGAAAATTTTGTCAAATGATTTGCTGACTGCTGAGAACCATTCCAACGGTCATTGATAAGAATTGTTAACTTCATTTTTCTTTCCACAGATGCTGCCGGATTTGTGGGTATTTCCAGCATTTTCTATTTTCAATTCAGAATTCTAGCATTTGGTTCTTTTTGTTGTTCGGTCTGTTCATAGATTGACGCATAATAAATTAGTCAAAAGCTAGGTATAGTGGCAAATTTAATTATGAGTATTGGACAAAAATTGCTCCAGTAAATTTAAGAACATAGAACAATGAAGATGCATATATCAGGGTGCTCAGCATTCAATATTATCATCCCCTCAAAACTAATCAATAAACTTCAAGACCTTCGCCTCAATACCTCTTTGTGCAATTGGATCCTCAATTTCCTCACTTGCAGATTCCAGTCAGTTTGGAATGGCAACAATGTCTCCTCCACAATATCCATCAGCACAGGTGCACCACGAGGCTGTGTGCATATCCTCCTGCTCTACTCACTTTATGCTTATGACTGTGAATCTAAGCGCAACTCCAATGACATATTTAAGTTTGCTGATGATACGACTGTGTTTGGCTGAATCAAAAGTGGTGATGAATCACGGTATAGGAGAGAGATTGAAAATCTGGCTGAGTGGTGCCACAACAACAACCTCTCACTCAACATCAGCATGACCAAGGAGCTGATTACTGACTGCAGGGGAAGGAAACCGGAGGCCCACAAGCCAGTCCTCATTGAGGATCAAAAGTGGAGAAGGTCAGCAACTTTAAATTCCTCGGTGTTATCATTCCTGGCGATCTGTCGTAGGCCCAGTATATAAGTGCTATTACAAAGAAAGCACGCCAGCACCTCTACTTTCTTAGAAGTTTGTGAAGATTCAGAATGTCATCAAAAACTTTATCGAACTTCTATAGATGTGTGGTAGAGAGTATATTGACTGGCTGCATCACAGCCTGATATGGAAACATCAATGTCCTTGAATGGAATATCCTACAAAAAGTAGTGGATATGGCCCAGTACATCACAGGTATAGCCTTCTCCACCATTGAGTACATCTACATGGAACGTCGTCATACCAAAGCGGCATCCATTATCAAGGACCCCCATCATCCAGACCATGCTTTCTTCTCACTGCTACCATCAAGAAGCAGGTACAGGAGCCTTAGCTCCACACCATCGGGTTCAGGAACAGTTACTACCCCTCAATCATCAGGCTCTTGAACCAGAGGGATAACTTTACTCTACTTCACCCACCCCACTGCTGAACTGTTCTCACAACCTATGGACTCACTTTCAAGGACTTTTCATCTCAGCTTCTTGGTAGTTATTGCTAATTTCTTTATTATTATTATATTTTTCTATATTATCATGTATTGCATTGTACTGCTGCTGCTAAGTTAACAAATTTCATGGCATTTCACGAAGAAGAGAAGATGGTAGCTCGACGCAGTGTGCAGTGGCCACTCAGGTGATGAATATCTGTTACCTGTCAAGTAGGGTGCCATGCACAATCCTGATTTGATGGAGACGGACGTGAGAGCACTGAAGAATATCTGGTGAAACTTCTGTAATGCCTGCTTTGCTGCCACTGTTACTGTGTGATCCAGAATCTCTGGAGGGGAAGGCCCCGAGTCCTCGGCTTTGCTTGTTGCTCGGCGGCCGGGGCGGGGTCGAAGCGCTCGGCAGAGATGGTGCTCAGTGCTCGGTGTCAGAGGCGCAAAGTTTTCGGACAGACTCAGAGTCGGACTGTGGTCAGGTGCTTCCAATGGTGCTGTATCGGCAAGTTTGCGGCGCTGGAGGTTCATGGCAGGGAGAGTTTCTCCCTTCTACCGTCTGTGTGAGACGATGGGCTATCGGGACTTTGAGACTTTTTTTTTTACCGTGCCCATGGTCTGCTCTTTATCAAATTACAGTATTACTTTGCACTGTTGTAACTATATATTATAATTATGTGGTTTTTGTTAGTTTTCATCTTGGTCTGTCCTGTGTTTCTGTGATATCATACTGGAGGAACATTGTATCATTTCTTAATGCATGCATTTCTAAATGACAATAAACATGGACTGAGTGTCCTCCTAATCTAATCTAATCTAATTTGCTGGTGATATTAAATCTGATTCTGATTGTATTTGCACAGTGGTCGTTTGTCCACCCTGTTGGGGGCAGTCTTTCATTGATTCTATTGTGTTTCTTGTACTTACTGTGAATGTCTGTACGAAAGTGAATCTCAGGGTAGTAAATGGTGACATATATATTTTTATAATAAACTTACATTGAACTTTGAATAGTGCAGCACAGTATGGGTCTTTCAGTCCACGTTGCTGTGCTGACCTGTTAATCTACTCCAAGATCAATCTAACTATTCCCTCCCACATAGCCCTCCATTTTTCTTTCATCCACGTACCTGTCAAACGTCTCTTAAATATGTATCTACCTCAACTACCACCCCTGGCAGTGCATTCCACACACCTACCGCACTCTATGTAAAAAAAACTAATTCTGATGTGCCCCCCCCCAACTTTCGTCCAATCACCTTAAAATTATGCCCTCTCATATTAGCCATTGCCACCCTAGCAAAAAGGCGCTGGCTGTCCATCCTATCTATGCCTCTTAACAACTTATGTATGCCTCGTAATGACTTATGCACCTCTATCATGTCATTTATCATCCCCCCCTCACTCCAAAGAGAACAGCCCTAGCTTGCTCAACCTTTCCTCACAGGACATGCTCTCCAATCAAGGCAGCAACCAGGTAACTCTCCTCTGCACCCTCTCTAAAGCTTCCACATCCTGCCTGAAATGAGGTGACTAGAACTAAATACAATACTCCAAAGGAAGGTTGAACACTGTTTATTGGACTTGTTTATTTAACATTGACGATATTTAATGTCACTATAGAGCAGAAATGGGGTATTTTTGACCTGGATGAACAGGGTAAGTAACTGCACCTCCCAATTCAATCAGATTGAAGGATTATGTGATTGAACTTCACTCAATTTCAATTGCCCCATCATTGAACTGTTTACACTTTCAGGGACTCTTCATCTCATGTTCTCGATATTTATTGCTTATTTATAATTGTTATTATTTTCCTTTTTTCTCTTTTTCTTTTTGTATTTTCACAGTATGTTTTTTTTTGCATATTGGTTGTTGCCCATCCTGTTGAGTGCAGTCTTTCATTAGTCCTATTGTGTTTCTTGTATGTATTGTGATCGCAGCTAGAAAATGAATCTCAGGGTTGTCTATGGTGACATATATGTACTTTAATAATAAACTTACTTTGAACTTTGAATTTAACTGTGAAAGTCTGAGGAGGAAATGCCAGGTAGAACAGGGAAATTCAACATTAACTCAGGGAAGTAAAGTGAGCATAACAAGAATGAGAAAAATAAACCATGAGGTAAAATTTAAGCAAAGCATTTAACATCTCCAATAAACTTAAAGTCAAAGAAATGTGACTCCCATTTTGTAACAGTTAACACATGGTGTCAGAAACATTGAATTAATAATTGTCATGTCATTATACAGGTAACTCAGCTGAAATGACTCAACTTGTCTTAACTTTCCATGTTGAGTTTGCTTTGAATGCACAGTGCAAGTGCAGGAACTTCTTGCTGCCCTGTAAATGGTGACCTGCATTCACAAAACTAACTGCTAGAGTGGCAAACCTATGACAGTAATTTTTTTTTTTGCATTTTGCATTCTGCCTTTGCCTGTCATTGTTGAGGTATACAAATGGTGAGGAACACTTGCCTCAAAGTTGTGACAGTAAACTTTGGACCCTTATGCATATTACTCTTCAAATTTAAGTAGAACAGAATCATAGACAAATTTATGTCAGAGTGAGGTCATTTGACACAAGAAGTCATTACTGGTAGAAAAGTAACCTTACCCTATCTTAAACAACAGGAATTCTGCAGATGCTGGAAATTCAAGCAACATACATCAAAATTGCTGGTGAACGCAGCAGGCCAAGCAGCATCTATAGGAAGAGGTGCAGTCGACGTTTCAGGCCGAGACCCTTCGTCAGGACTTACCCTATCTTCCTGTTTTTGCTCCACATCCCCACCGACGTTGGCTTTCCAACTGCCCTTCCAACTACTTTTTATGTACAATGACCTTTCTTTCTTCTCTCACCCTTTTAGACAGTGAATTCCAAATCCAACTCACCCTCCACATGATGATCATTTTTGTTATTTCCCCTCGAATCCAGTTACCAAATATTTTAAATCTGTGTCCACTGTTTTACTAAGAGAAATAGAACAATCAGGTTTATCCTAAGCTCCTCCTAATATTTTTACACACTCTCTCCACCTCCTCTGTTCAAAAGCCAAAAATCTCAGCTTGTACAACCTTTTCTCAAAGTTACGAGTTTCTGGCAAGATTCTCATAAATGAAAATACAAAAGGCAGAAGATGCTGGAAAATTGTACAAATTACTAGCGGAACGCAAGGTGTCAGGCAGCATCTGTAGAGGGAAACGGACAGTCAACATTTCAGGTTGGGGCCTTTCATCTGGACCAGTCCATAAATCATCTCAGAACCTCTCTTGTATTTTTATTTATTGAGATATGTCACGGAATAGGCCCTTCCAGCCCTACGAACCGCGCTGCCAGCAATCCCTTGATTTCACCCTAGCCTAATCACAGGACAATTTACAATGAGCAATTAACCTACCAACCAGTACATCTTTGGACTGTGGAAGGAAACCAGAGCACTCGGAGGAAACCCTTGTGGTCACTGGGAAAACGCACAAATTCCTTACGGGCACCACCGGGAATTGAACCCGCGTCACTGGTACTGTAAAGCATTGTGCTAACCTTTGTGCTACCGTGCCATCCTAATCGTGTCTTCCCTGTAACACAGTGATCAGAAGTACATGTGGAACTCAAGCTGTAGCAAGTGATGTGCACGGTGTCCCTGCTACTACTTGCTCCCTTGAATTGTCAATACTTCAGCTAATAACAGGCATCATGTAAAAACTTCATTGATCTGAATTACTACCTTTCAGAATCAGATTTATTATCCCTGATTTAGATGACATGAAAATTGTTAGTTTGTGACAGCAGTAAAGAGCAATGACATAAAATTATATAGATTACAAAAATAAGTAAACAAATAGTACAAAATAAGGAATAATGAGGTAATGTTCATGGGTTTATGGACCATTCAGAAATCTGATGCCAGAGGAGAAAGGAACTATTTCTGAATTGTTGAATGTTGGTCTTCAGTCTCCTGTACCTTCTTCCTGATGGTAGTGACAAGAAGAGGGTATGTCCTTGATGGTGAGAGTCCTTAGTGATGGATGTGCCCTTCTTGAGGAATTGCTTGTTGAAGATATCCGCAAAGGTGAGGAAGGTTGTGCCTGTGATGGAACCAGCTGAGTGTCCGACCTTCTGCAGCCTCTTGTGATCTCAGATGCATTGGAGCCTCTATGCTACAGTTCAGGTTTATTTATCACATGTACATTAAAACACACAGTGAAAGGCTTCATTTGCGTTAACGACTCAGGGATGTGCAGCTTGCAAATGTCTTACACGTTCCGGCGACAGCTTAGCATGCCCATGATGCTTGGCAGAACAACAGAGAACATATCAAAGCAGAACACAACAAACAACAGCAAAGCAAGCCCTTTTCTTCTCTCCCACCCACCCAAACACACGGACAGTGGTCTAACTGCAGGACAGACCAAAGTCTCCAGTCTCCAACTATCAGTCTTCGATTTCTGATTGACCTCTGATCTTCGGTATTAACCCCTGATCTAGATGATCACGGGGTATTGAGCTCCAGGTGCAGCAACTGACCGGCCCTTGTGCCTCCTGTTTGCACAGGCATCCGATCCCGGTTGGCCTTCGAGTGCGGAGTGGAGGCATAGACTCCAGACATCCTTCACCACCCATCCACGTGGCTGACCTTCGAGCACCGGGCGGAGGTGTCCTTTGTCACACATCTGCATAGCTGGACGTTGAATGTGGGGTGGAGGACTAACCTCTAACTTCTCCACATCCCTCTCCCTAAACCCTAATCTGACCTCTAACTCTCCACATCACCATCCCTAAACCCTAACCTGACTTCTACCTCCCTTTTTGTCCCTGAAACCATCCAGACGAACTTAAAACAACAATTAAGTCTGAGTCACAATCTCGATGCAAACTGCGCCTGGTGCCATCTTGACACCTGTGATGTAACCGATCAGAATACCTTCCACCATACATCTAATTTCTCAGGGTCTTTGGTGACATAAAGAATCTTGCCTAATTCCTAACCAAGTAGGGCTGCTGATGTGCCTGCTTCATGACTGCGTCAATGTGTTAGGCCCTTAAGGATCTGTGGGAATGCTCCAAGATCCCTCAGTTCCTCTGCACCATTGTTCTTCCTTTTATTAAATGTTCCTTTGTTTTGTAAATTCCCTGACTTTGCACCTTCCCAAATGCATTATAATTCATAACAAAGTCAACCTTGGAGACGTAAGAGACTGCGAATGCTGGAATCTGGAGCAACAAACAAACGGCTGAAGGAA
Organism: Mobula hypostoma; assembly: GCF_963921235.1. Lineage (NCBI taxonomy): Eukaryota > Metazoa > Chordata > Chondrichthyes > Myliobatiformes > Myliobatidae > Mobula > Mobula hypostoma. The sequence continues at coordinate 33,277,226 of NC_086118.1, read as the reverse complement.
ACCAGCAAGGTTGGGCAGCATGAAGCGGGAGGGGGGAAAGAATTGTCCATGTTTTGTGTTGAGAATCAGATCTGCATCAGGACTGAGAGTAGGGAGGGAAGAGAGAAGGTTTCAAGAGGAGAGGGAGAGGGATGAGATGGAGGACCAAAGGTGATCGATGGACCAAGAAGGGTGAGGGATGACAAGTAGAAGAAGCCAGGTGGGGAAGAGGGAGGGGTGGAGTCGGGAGACAGAGGCAGGTTGTGATAGGAGGAAGCAGATGGGGGGTGGAAAGAAGGGGCATTTAGAGTGGTGGGGGTGCTGAAGTTGGAGCGAGAGGCTGGAGGAGCACAAACAGGCAATCTGCTAAGCTCCTCCAGCAATTTGTTAACTCTGGTTACTTCTTTAATAGATGACTGCTGTAAACAGTAAGTTTCATTTCCTGTGGTTTGGCTAAAAGATTTAATGGATGACTGTCATGATCATAAAACCTGCATCAGCTCATCCTGACATTTTGGTTGTCAATACATTTGAAATTTACAGACTCATGTCGAAAGCTATCTGCTCATTATCCATCTGCTGTGACATGGCTTCCAAAATCTTTGAAACATAATAGTCTTGCTTGTATTTTAGGGAACAGTAATTTTGAGAGCACAAGCTGACACAAGTGCATTTTAAAGATTGTTTAAATTTGCAGCAAACCAGGAAAAAAAAATTATAAATTGAAAGAAAATGCGAATTTTTGCTGGGCTCGCTATTCAACATTATGCTAGCCTTTGGGATGCAGGAAGCCAGCATGCATACACTTTAAACCCATGGGAAGCTGAACACTTATTGGATGTTATTCATCATGGATTGTCATGTTATCAGTGCCAGTGAACCTTAATCCAGAAGGCTGCCTGTACCTCCGCTGCACCAGGGACTAACATGCCCTGTTGTTCCCTGATAGCATCACAACAATCCTTTAACCGTATTAGTCTCTCAAATGATATGGAGCCTGCCCGATCTATGTGCTGGAAAGCCACTAATACAGCACTCCTGCCTGTTCTGTCTTTATCGGGAAATTGTTCTGAAGTGCTATCCTCTGCAGATTTCCCCACTGAAATGTTGGTAGCTGCAATTCAGCACATAATTGAAGCCATCAGTGTGGCTATCATTCAAGCTGATACATTCCAGCTTATTAAAGTGAGTGGCTCTTAACCTAAAATGATTTTAAAACCCTTCAAAAAGCCCCTCCTGTCAAAAGAGGCAGCAAACTTCCTAGCCGATGCAGCTCCTCGGCGCTATTAACATAAAATCGACAAAACTGAATTTAGCCTTCAAAGAGATTCTGTGTTTTTTTCTCTTTTCCAAAAGCTGAAAAACTAATAGTAACACACACAAGATGCTAGAGGAAGTCAACAGGTTAGTCAGCATCCACGGGGAGGAATAAAGAGGCAACGTTTTGGGCTGAGACCCTTCATCAGGACTGGAGAGGAAGGGGGCAGAAGATAGAATAAGAAGTTGGGGGAGGGAAGGGTACAAGCTGGCAGGTGATAGGTGAAGCCAAGTGACGGGGAAGGTAGTTAGATGGAGGAAGAGAGGAGGAAGTGAAAAGCTTGGAGGTGATAACTGGAAAAGGTAAAAGGCTGTAAAAATATGATGGTGAATAATGGTGATAAATTCTCCTTAATTTAACTAAGATAAGGAAATAAAAAGACATCAAGTATCCAAATATTTGGGCAGCTTTCTTAAACAAAAAATTATAGTAATTATAAATATTTAGGGAATTAAGTCTTTTGACCAAGTATTTCAGATGATTGGTAAGAAAATCAAATGTTACAAATTCTTTGTCCCAGTGAAGACAGGATTAGGAGCTTGGACTTTGATAATGGCTATCATTCTTACTTCATTACTTTATTTGACTAGCCTCAGCCACAGGTTACCTGGGTGGAGCGAAATGGGAGACTGGGTCAAAGCATGCTGAAATTTAATATTGACTCACATTTACTGACAAAATCTTTTTAACAGTTTGTATGTCAAAACTGAAAATATGTGGGATTTGTGTGTCAAGAAATATCTTCAAAATAAGACTTCTTTAAATCTTTTGAACAAGGATTTCACAGGTAATTTTCTTCATTCAGTAGCAAAATACCACAGATGGTGGAAATATTCAGTTGGACCACAGCATCAAATGAAAAGCCACTGACCTCATATGTTAGCCCTATTTCTCTCCCTCCTCAGATGCAGATAGGCCTATTGTGAATTTCCAACAATTCCTGCTATAATTCAAAACTCTGTGTGAGCAAGATCAGATCAGAAAATATGATTTTTCCCACTCTTACCTTCAGCTCCTTCCAAACAGAATAAATTATTACCTGCTACAGAGTTATAGCTCATTTGACTATTTTCCTTTTTCAGAGAGACTAAACTGTCAACAGTCATGGATTCAAGGCCACCTTACATCATGATTTTGGTTCTTTTTCCCTCAGGTAATATGGTCATATAAATAGTATTAAAGGTAAGTGGACTGATGCAATGATGAAAAAACAAATTGAAATAAACTGCATTTAAGTTTCCAACTATTTTTCTTCTAAGCAGGCTGCTAAGTTACAGAACAAAGAGTGTTTTCGAAAATTGTAAATTTACAAATTTAAAAATAATTTTTAGAGGATTTCTGTTTGCTTTGGGCATATTGTCACTGTGACACTCAATGCTGTTCCCTCAAATCCATTGCCGATGGATTCCAGGAGAGTCTGAATAAGGATATTGCTAAATGGGCAGAGGTGGATGATTGGAAATCACTGCAGTCATCAGGGACTCTTTTTGAAACAGACATTGAATGAATCATTACCAAATAAGGACTGCCACAAGAAAATAAACAAGGGGTATAAAACTGTGGTCTACTGTGTGTTTTAAACATGCAATGTATATGCATTGAATTCCACTTCAGAAATCTGATTCAATTAAAGTTAATAGGGACAAAATTGGAAAATGTTAAACCTTTCCAGTCTTTTGCTTCATTCAATCATAGTTACTATATATTTAATTTTAGTTATATTGGACAAAGACTGAGCTCAAAATTGTCCACAGGTATGGCTCATTGTCTGGTACAAATTAAAATTAAATCACTAATTAATTACCTTCAGATATTGGAAATCAGAAGGAATATAGAGTCTCTATTCTGCCACAGATATTCCTCTTATTCTGCTCACCCTTCCACTTCTTTACCATTTGAAATATTTTTGATTTTTAATCTTCCAGAGTTGCGATGGCATGTCACAGCATAGAAATGTAAAACTTTTTTTTCTCATAAATACTGTCAGAACATTTCCAATATTTTCTATTCTTATTTCAAATCGAAGTTAATACTTCAAGTTTAAACAAATAGGGAAATAATAAACTCTATTTTCTTTATTGCCAAGTTGACTATGTTTCAGGGCCTGAACGGGCGCTCTCAATGATTGCTGGATGTGGGACTTGTCTATGAAGGATCCAAGTCCCTCATGAGCCAAAAGGGGGATAGGAAAGATCCAGAAATAGAATGACGTTATTTTTACTGTGCACACGAATAGAAGAAGGTAAAAATCCTAAACCCAGGATCATTAATCACTGGATGTTGGTGGGAAGGAAAACTGCCGAACATTACCTCCCTGTTGCAGTTTCTCGGAGGCACAAGTGACTGCAGATACACGCACCCAAAGCTTGGCCTGTCTCCCAGACTCTACAGATGCTGCTGACTTCTTTCAGCAGTTTGTTATTTTTTGCCCAGGTTTTTACTTTGTTGGGTTTTGATAAGGTGTGTGATCTGCCCACTTGTTTTTTTTTATATATTTTCTGCATTCATTCTCTGTGCGTTGAATATCAGTGTTAAAGAAAAACATCCAATCCATCGTCTCCCTTTGTGCTTGCAGTCAAGTTATTCATCCATAAATTTGGTCATTATTGGACCAGACTGTGAATCTCTTCCAAAGAGCAGAATACACTAGACTTTGGTGTATCTCAGGGGTTCCCGACCTTTTTTATGCCATGGATCCCTACCATTAACCGAGTGGTCCATGGACCCCAGGTTGGGTACCCCTGGTGTGTCTGATTTTTCATTTTGCTACTAAACTGAGCATTTAAACTCAGAGGAAGAGCTTAGGTATGAGCACATGTTTTGTTCCTGGTCTATCAGCTTTATACCAATTGTAGCTAGATGTGACTGGGACCACCACCAGCTTGTTTGAAAAAATACCTTCTTTCCTTAATCTAATTACAATATCAGCTAAAAGAGTTTTATATAAATGTATTTTCTTTTCAAATGATACTATTGAAAAACTATTTTAATTGCTTGTAGGTATTTCCAATTATCAGAGACATTTAGAAGTCTGGAAAGGCTTTTGATAACCCAAGCTGTAAAGAGTCCAGAGATGGAGCCTCAGAATCCACATCCTGAAACCCAGTCGCTGCTCGTGGAAACCTGGCCTTGAACTTGAATTGCTCCATAAATCTTTGTAAGGTTAGTGTTACCACAGAATCACCAGGAGAGTAAGCATAAAGTTGGAGAGTAAGCATAAAGTCATAGAGTCAAAGAGCACGGAATACAGGCCCTTCGGTCCAATAGGTCCCTGCTGACCTGGTTGTCTGAGTACACCAGGCCCTTCCACCCCTTCGAGCCACACTGTCCCAGCAACTCCCAACAAACCCGACAAACCCTAACCTAATCTCAGGAATAAATATCAGAAATAAATGAATTGTATGCAAAATAAACATAAAAGTTATGAATAACAGTAGTATGAAACATCCCATCCCTAATTTATTTATTATTATTTTTTTTTTTCCCCCTCTCTTTCCCTCTCACAATAACGCCTTGCCTGTTCTCCATCTTCCTCTGGTGCTCCCCTCCCCCTTTCTTTCTCCCTAGGCCTCCCGTCCCATGATACTCCCCATTCTCCAGTCTTGTATCCTTTTTGCCATTCAACTTCCCAGCTCTTGGCTTCATCCCTCCCTCTCCCGTCTTCTCCTATCATTTCAGGTCTCCCCCTCTCCCTCCCACTTTCAAATCTCTTACTATCTCTTTTTTCCGTTAGTCCTGACGAAGGGTCTCAACCCGAAATGTCGACTATACTTCTTCCTATAGATACTGCCTGGCCTGCTGCATTCCACCAGCATTTTTTGTGTGTGTGTGTTACAAAATAATAAGATCACTAGGTTAGTTTAGGTTATGATGCGTACTAGCCTCTGTGGTATCCAAGGTATCTTCAAGGAGCAGTGCCTTAGGAAGGTGACGTCCATCATTAAAGATCCCCACCACCCAAGACATGCCCTCCTTTCATTGATGCCATTGGGAAGGAGGTACAGAAGCCAGAACGCACACACTCAGCGATTCAGGAACAGCACCTTTCCCTCTCACAAACAAGAGAGGGAAATCTGAGCAACACACACAAAATGCTGGAGGAACTCTCAGCAGGCCAGGCAGCATCTAGGAACGCTGCAGGGTTTTGGCCCGAAATGTTGACTGTACTCTTTTCCTGGATGCTGCCTGCCCTGTTGAGTTCCTCCAGCATTTTGTATGTGTTGCCCTTTTTCCCCCTACCATCTGATTTCTAAATGGACATTGAACCCACCAACATTACCTCACTACATTTTATTAGTTTTTTTTCTGCAATACATACTTTAACTTAACTATTTAATAGCGAGATATATAAATTACTGTAATTAAGTTTTTGTTCTGTATATTCATTTATTACAGATCTCATTTTACTGCTCCTGTTAAGTTAACAAATTTCATGACATATGCTGGTGATATTGAACTTGATTCTGATTCTGAACATCTACACTATAAAGGCATTGACCTTTCTTTTATTTACAAAATATTCATACCTCAGAATAGAGCAATATTGAATATTTAATGTGTTATATCACATCATACTCATCTCGACTAACCATCCCCTGTTACTGATGCATATGTTTGACAACAGCTTTAGGTAAGGCTGGATACACAGTTAAACACCAGAATCCAGAGGCTGGTGTCTGAGATGGCATCTGTAAGACACACAGAAAGTATATCTTGCTCTCTGGTGCCATATTCAACTGTACTGAACTCCACAAATGTTCTGTATTTACATATTGGACACAGCCAAATTAGTGACCACTTTAAAGTCTTCAGTATTCCAGCAGAAGTATCCAGTTGATTATTGAAAAATAACATCATTCCCGCTCCCCTAGCACTTTAGGTTGGCATTCCTTCACTATTATTTTCAGGGATATTAATGATATTAAATATTTGTTTTTTATTTCAATTCCCTTTCTCTCTCATTATTCTTTGGCTGGTTTAGTTTAAAAGGCTGTTGCTCTGTTCACAGTGATCCCAGATGCCCTGTAGAGGGCACCAGGCCTTTGTTTGTCCTGTTGACAGCAACTTTGCTTTCCAAAACCCCACAGAAAGTGCAAGAGCAGCTTCAATTCTATCAAATGACAAGTGCCATTCACAGTACCATCTGTCCCAATTTACTAAACTGATAACATTTCTATTCTTAAGCAACAAATAGCACCGTATAAAATCCATGTCAGAAACCAGGGAGCCTGTATATACTCTTTGCTTTCCAGTGAAAGTTCATTCCCTATCCAATCAAAATCAAGTTTAATATCACTGGCGTATGTTGTGAAACTTGCTGTTTTGCAGCAGCAGCACAATGCAATACATAATAATAAAAAACATAAATACAATTAAGCATATATATTTGGTCTTAGATCAAATTAAGTAAATAGTGCAAAAAGAGGAAAAATAGTGAGGCAGTATTCATGGGTTCACTGTCTATTTAGAAATCCGATGGTGGAGGGGAAGAGGCTGTTCCTGAAATGTTGAGTGTGTGTCTTCAGGCTCCTGTACCTCCTCCTTCATGGTAGCAATGAGAAGAGGGCATGTCCTGGGTGATGGCGATCCTTAATGATCCATGCTACTTTCTTGAGGAATCGCCTCAGTGCTGGGGAGGCTAGTGTCCATGATGGAACTGGCCGAGTTCACAGATTTCTGCAGCTTTTTCCAATGGCATCTCCATACCAATGGTGAATGCAACCAGCCAATGCTCCCCGTGGTACATCTGTAGAAATTTGCGAGTGTCATTGGTAACATACCAATTCTCCTCAAACTGCTAATGAAGTATAGCAACTGTCATGCCTTCTGTGTAATTGCATCAATATTTTGGGCCCAGGATAGACCTTCAGAGATGTTGACTCCCAGGACCACAAAACTGCTCATCCTTTCCACTGCTGATCCCTTCATGAGGACTGGAGACAGCAGTGCTTTCATCTGCTAGATGGCATGTCCTAAATCTTGCCTTTTTCTCCCCCAAAACCTCCTTAAGCAATTTACGGAATATATTTTCCTAAGGAACACAAGATATCATGACATAATTTCTCTGTTTTGATCATAATGCAAATTTAAACCAGATTTGGTTGTGGTATGGGAATATGTATTTTGCATTCTGATATGTTTTTCTAACAGCTTATTAATAAAAGTGCAGACATCTCTTGATAAAGGAGATATGTACAAGCATACTGCAACTGAGATGTTTTCTACATCGCTCCAATCTCTCACATCACTTACAGTACTAGGTTTGCTTTATTAAGCACTAAATTTCTAGAATTTAATATCATATCCTTTGCATGTTTAAGATGGGAAGCTGGTAGCTTACAATATTAAGAAATCCAGTTTCTGGCTTATTTCCTGATGAATGTTTTAGCTGTTAGAAGAGGGATAATGAGAAGCATTGATAGGTGTGTTATTAACAGACAGTTGCCACCTTTAAAGGAAGTTTGACAGTTTTGTTAATCGTAATCTGATAGTATTGGCAGTTGAGACTGGTTTATTAGCACTTCCCATCCATTTTAAATTTCCACCGTCCAGCACATTGACATGAAACAATCTCCTTCCGCAGCAGGCTCTCCTTTCTGACATAAAGATTAAATCTCTGATACTACCTCCCTTCAGTTCACCCATTCCAGGAAAGAACTGGTCACTTAAATACACGAGATTCTGCAGATGCCGGAAAACCAGAACGACACACACAAGGTGCTGGAACTCCGCAGGCCAGGCAGCAACTATGGAGGGGAATAAACAGGCACTGCTTCAGGCTGTTTCATCAACTGCTTCATCAGTCCTTCCAGCATTTTGTGTGTTTTGCTCCGGGATTGGTCATTTTTCTAGGTCCTTCCCATACCACCCTGGAACTAGATCACAGGCAATACACAGGCGTCCTCTAATTTGATGAGACCAAGCCCAGACTAGGCGACTGCTTTATCGAGCATTGACAGTCCGGCTCATGTGGACACCTTGAGCTCTGGTGGCTATCTATTTTGATTCCCATCCCCACTGCCACATGGACCTGTCTGTTCTTTGCTTCCTCCACTGCCAGGGTGAGGCCAAATGCAACCTATTCCATCTGGGTAGTCTACAAATGAGATGGCATGAACACTGAATTTTATATTTTCAGGCAACCTGCTCCCCTCTCTGTCCTTTTCTCTGGTCCACTCAGTTCTTGCTGCACATTCCCAAACCCACACCCCTTTTCCAACACCCGGTTCAGCCAATTTCTTTCCTCCATGCGCCCATCATTCCCATTCTCCCCACTCCGGGTCCACTTCCACTGTTTGCATTTGTTCACTCCTCTTCCCTTATTTGGTTCCAAGCCCCACTTTCCTTTCCTGTAAGATTCCACCGTCTATCACCCTTAGTTGTCTCCATCTCCTACCCTCCAACTCCTGTCAATATTCCACTCTTCCCTCATCCATCTGGCAATCATCTCTCCTGGCCTGGATCCACCTATTGCCTGCCACCTCTGGCCCCAACCCCATCCATCACCTCTTTGTAACACCCCTCTACACTCTTTCAGCCTAGCTGAAGGGTTTCTATCTGAGACCTTGATTGTCTAATTTTTTCCAGAGATGCTGCCGACCCACTGAGTTCCACCAGCAATTTGTTTTCTTGCTCCAGGTTCCAGCATCTGCAGTCTCTTTGTCTCCAATACACAAGAGTGGTTTGGTTTGGACTGGATGTTAAGTAGATTTATAGTGTTATGGTGTTTCCAATAAACTGATAACAAGGGGCCATCGGAGTTCATGCGTAAACTTGGGAGAAAAATAGATTGGCGAATGGATTTTAGAATTGAGTTGCACTTAAGAGTTGCATTTTAAAAAAGATTGAATGTTCACATTACCAATAAAAGGGACCACAGACTTTTGAGTCATACCACAGCTCACAAGCTTTCTTAGCCATTAGACAGAATGTCTAGGGAAGTTAAACGATTTACTGTTTCACTTCAATTGCACATCATATATTCATAGCCATCATGGTGAGGAAAGATATTTTTTCAATGGATACATTGTGAGGTGTTCACATTGTGTATACTTGGGGAGGCTGATCAACTGATTAGCAGACCTGCTGCTGGAGGGTGTGAGAGGTGCAGCTGACACAGATGCTACCTCACAACTTCAGTGACCTGGGCTCAGTCTGACCTCCAGTGCTGTCTGCATGGAGTCTGCAAGTTCTCCCTGTGACTCCTTAAGTCTCCTCCAGGTGCTTTTCTCCAGTTTCCTTCCCATATCGCACAAATATGTTGATCGGCATGTTAATTAGCCATTGTAGTAAACTGTAGATAGCAACAGAAACTGGAAGGAGTTGGTGGCATTGTGGGACGAATGAGCAAATGATTGGGGAAAATGGCTGTTCGACGGTCAGCACCAACTTGAGGGGCTGAAAGGTCATGTTTCCTGGTGTCATGGATTCTTGATTACCTGACTGGCAGACCACAGTACGTGTGAATACAATACTGTGTGTCCGACAGAGTGATCAGCAGCACTGGGGCTCCACAGGGGACTGTCTTGTCTCCCTTTCTCTTCACCATTTACACCTCAGACTTCAACTACTGCACAGAGTCTTGTCATCTTCAGAAGTTTTCTGATGACTCTGCCGTAGTTGGATGCATCAGCAAGGGAGATGAGGCTGAGTACAGGGCTACGGTAGGAAACTTTGTCACATGGTGTGAGCAGAATTATCTGCAGCTTAATGTGAAAAAGACTAAGGAGCTGGTGGTGGATCTGAGGAGGGCTGAGGCACCGGTGACCCCTGTAGCCATCCAGGGGGTTAGGGTGGACATGGTGGAGGATTACAAATACCTGGGGATACAAATTGACAATAAACTGGACTGGTCAAAGAACACTGAGGCTGTCTACAAGAAGGGTCAGAGCCGTCTCTATTTCCTGAGGAGACTGAGGTCCTTTAACATCTGTCGGACGATGCTGAGGATGTTCTACGAGTCTGTGGTGGCCAGTGCTATCATGTTTGCTGTTGTGTGCTGGGGCAGCAGACACCAACAGAATCAACAAACTCATTCGTAAGGCCAGTGATGTTGTGGGGGTGGAACTGGACTCTCTGACGGCGGTGTCTGAAAAGAGGATGCTGTCCAAGTTGTATGCCATCTTGGACAATGTCTCCCATCCACTACATAATGTACTGGGTGGGCACAGGAGTACATTCAGCCAGAGACTCATTCCACCGAGATGCAACACTGAGCGTCATAGGAAGTCATTCCTGCCTGTGGCCATCAAACTTTACAACGTCTCCCTTGGAGGGTCAAACACCCTGAGGCAATAGGCTGCTCCTGGACTTATTTCCTGGCATAATTTACATATTACTATTTAATTATTTATGGTTTTATATTGATATATTTATACTCTACCCTTGGTTGGGGCAACTGTAACGAAAATCAATTTCCCTCGGGATCAATAAAGTATGACTATGACTATGACTATGTATGATTCTATGAAGTCACACTTTGGGCTCCTAGAGGCACATTAAAAGGTAATAAGGAAACAGTACTATATTCAAGGCCAAACAGGAAGTAGAGAGGAGACACAAAGGTGCAGGCTTGGAAGGAAAACTCAAAGAGTTAAAATATTTTCTGTTTGAAATTCACTGGAAAGGACGATAATGTTTAAAACAAGTGCAAATAGGGTGTGTGGTTTCTTTTTTTTAAACCAGGAGTATTGGGATTGAATTCAGGAGGTGAAATCTCCTTTCAATACTATTTTATCTTCTTAGTTGTTACTTGTAGAATAAAGCAACTTATTTGGCTCTGTACACCAGAAGTTTTGTCTGCCTTTAATTGTGGATAACCATATGCAGGTAAATATGACAGGTCAATATCCAGATCACAAGATTCCCTTGGGTAATTTGGGAAGATGCCTGAATAAACAATGTTTAAAGAGACTATCCCACTGGCCAACAACATTACACAGTGTAAAGCACATCTGAAATATGTAAAACAGACATTGGAAGAATTGTTATTGTCAGGACAACAGTTTTAAGAATATGCAATGCAACAATTGATATTATTTTAGGAGCTGTATCAATTATTTCACCTTAGAGGGAATCCTTTAAGCAACAATCATTCAGGCTCCTGAACCAGTGTAGGTAACTTCACTCACCTCAGCAATAAACTGATTCCACAACCTATGGCCTCACTTTTAAGGACTTAACAACTCATGTTCCCAGTATTATTTTATTTTATGTATTTATGTGTCTTTTTTATATTTGCATAGCTTTTCTTGTTTTACATGTTTTTTTGTCAGTCTTTGTGTGTAGTTTTTCATTGATTCTATTGTTTTTCTTTGCTCTACTGTGAATGCCTGCAAGAAAATGTATTTCTTGGTCATGTATGGTGTTATATACATACTTCTATAATAAAGTTACTTTGAACTTTGAAGAGAAGAAAATAGATACTAGGAAAGGAAATTTGCGTAGATAACCCAATAAAAATTGTGATAACACAGCCATCTTGGATCAAATGACTTTCTTTTGCATTGCAATTGTTAAGTTCCCATAATTGCTGTAGTTTCATACTAACAATGTATTGAACGAGGCTTCTGCTGCCGACAAGGGAATTGGAAATATTGTCTAAACTTGTAAGTATGCATAACTGCTCTCAGGGCATGTAACCTCAAGGGTCATTTTATACTCAATTCCAGTCAATTTATTATTCATTGACAAAGTTTTAGGCTTTTATTTTACAAGAAAAAGTGTTCAATTCATTAGAAAAACCTGCTAGAGTTTATTTCTGTAAAACACTTCTTTATTTGACCTGTTAAATGTTATGGCATCTTTAGAAACGAATCCTTAATATGCCTAACACTGTTAACTATAAAGAGCCTATTCTTTGAGAACCCTTATTAATGGAAATAAAACCTTCCTCCTCAAAAATATATATCAGGTTCATCAGTTATTTGTACAATACTTGAATTTCCTTCGCTATCAAGTATGGTAGTATTGTTTATACAAATGCATTTTCAACTAATTGCTAAAATACTGTTTTGGAAATAACTAACAGTAAAATAGTTATTCACATTTTAAATTAATATTACTGTAGTTTAAAAAATCATATCTTACAAATTGCAGTGTATGCAAAACCCTCAACAAGGCACAGTAGTTTCATGAATCCCCTGTGTTCACTTGGCTCTTGTTGGCTGAGATACTGCAGCATTGCAAGTATTATGTAGTGGACATTTAACACTATCTGCAGAGCTGTGAGTCTGAACTGGGTGGGGTATGGTGATGCATGTTTTTGTTGGATGGAAAGAATAAAACAAGCATCTAAAAAGTGTTGCATTTGGTAAGTGGGTCCATTAATCTTTAGTATTGTTAAAAGGCTGAAAAGAGTATTTTGTCTTTCTGTTTTGCCTATAGTACTTAGTGTTTTGTTTACTTCCTTTGGAGTTTGCAAAGATTTAGCATGACATCTAAAATTTTGACAAACTTCCTTGGATGTCTGGTGGAGGGTATATTGACTGGCTGCATCACAGCTTGGTATGGAAACACCAAAGCCCTTGAATGGAAAATCCTCCAAAAAGCAGTGGATACGGTCCGGTCCATCACGGGTAATGCCCTCCCCACCAGTGATCACATTTACATGAAACACTGTTGCAGGAAAGCATCATCCATCTTCAGGGATTCCCACCACCCAGGACATGCTCCCATCTCACTGCTGCCATCAAGAAGAAGGCACAGGAGTCTCAGGACAGTTATTACCCCTGGTTTAGGAACAGTTACTACCCCTCAACCATCAGGCTCTTGAACCAAAGGGGATAACTTCATTCAACTTCACTGGACCAATCACTGAAATGTTCCCACAACCTATGGACTCACTTTCAAGGGCTATTTACCTCATATTCTCAGTATTTACTGCTTGCTTGCTTGCTTGCTTGCTTGCTTGCTTGTTTGTTTGTTTGTTTGTTTGTTTGTTTGTTTGTTTGTTTGTTTGTTTGTTTATTTGTTTGTTTGTTTATTTATTTATTTATTTATTTGTTTATTTATTTATTTATTATTATTTTGTTCTTTTAGCATTTGCAGAGTTTGTTGTCTTTTGTACACTAGTTGAATGCCTAGTTGGTGTGGTCTTTTGCTGATTCTATTATGGATTTATTGAGTATGCCCACAAGAAAATGAATCTCAGCTGGCATGTATCGACTTTGATAATAAATTTAATTTGACTTTAGTACCTCTACTTGCGTCTCTTGAGGATTGCGAATATCAGGACAATTTTAGGTGCTCCACACATTATCATAAAAACTGAAACATCCCACAACTATTTAAGAATACGTAGACTTGCTTTCATTATTTTCAAGTGTTTATCAACATAAGATTTATATCACTGTAAGTGGGACTCAATCTTAAAAGTTTTCCATGATCAAACTCTATGTTAAGGTGAAGAGTGGATTACTCCTGTCACACTGTTCCTTCCAAATAGATAATCTGCTCTTTTACAATTGATAGAAGTGGAAAGCAGAGTCTTAAAAAGTATACAATGACTCAGAGTGGTGCGACCTATACTGTGATTGTTGCTGCATATAAGGGATCACTGCCTGCTTTACTCAGTGCCAGGATACTCCAGTCATTTTGTTGTGTACTTCTCTGTCATTGGTGCCAAAGACTATGTGCAAGGGCAGGATTATTTTTAGTGTGTGAATGCATTCAGCACGCTGGTAAATGCAGATGGTTTACCAACTGGTAGCATGAGCCACCGCCAAGTGCATCTCAGGCTGTATTGGCATAAGCTGACTGCAAGTCGGAGCTCCACTTGTCTTACCCTGAAAGCGAAGCACAATCCCAACATGCCAGAAGTACCTGGCATACATTTCATCGCCTTTCCCATTATTATTGTGTGGTCTTCAACAGAGAGCATCCTAAAACTGAGTCATGTGCCTCAAGATCATTCTGACCTTGAACTACCTTGATATATGCCTTGAAAGTATCACAATCAACAATGCAGTTCAGACTGTTCCAGCCTTTTTGGCATTGGCAGGTGTCAAAATGTAAGTGGTTTTGTTTAAAAACTGCCCTGCACCAATTCTCTTTATACAAGATGTTTACTTAAGTTTCAAAATAAAACTAAATTCTTAAAGATTTTTCGTCATGTGGCACTTCCCATTCAAACACTAGTCTGTTAATTGTAACATAATTAAAAGACCTTAAGGCATCGGAGCAGGGTTACGTCACTCCATCCATTGAGTAGGTTCCACCATCCAATCAAAGCTAATTGATTATCCCTCTCAACCCCATTCTTCTACCTGTAACCTCTGATGCCTTATTAATCAACAATCTATCAAACTCTGCTTTAAACATACCCAATTACTTGGCTTTCACAGTTGTCTGTGGTAATGAATTCCATAGATTCACTACCGTCTGGCTGAAGAAATTTCTCCTCATTTCCGTTCTAAAGGTATGTCCTACTCTAAGGCTGTATCCTCTGGTCCTAGAATCCCCACTATAGGATACATCTTCTCCACATCCATTCTTTCATCTCAACCTTTCAATATTTGACAGGTTTCAGTGAGGGCTATTAACCTCAATATTTTTGGAATTGTCAATTTGCAATTGTGATATGGAATATTGAAGTAAATTGCATTAAACAATGTTACTTTGGTAGAATATTAACAATTATTTTCTACACAAAGCAGTTTTGTCTTTGGATTTCCTACTTCTGTTTCCAATCATTGTCGGCTGCATTCATGTAAAAGGTATAAGGGTTGAGCACTTACTGGTACTGTGGATGCGCCCGTTAAGGACTGTGTGTTTGCATCAGTGCACGGCTGGTCGGAATGCGTCTGCGTGGGTGTGTAGATGGTCATGGCGTGCTCTGGTACCGTGGTCTGTCCGGTGTAGTCCTGAGTAGGGTGTGGGTGCGCTGGAGCATATTCAGCGGGGATTCCGTTCTGCGGTGTGGGGTACTGGGCTGGGGGATAGGGCTGTGCCATTGCTTCTGGGGGTGCTGTGGCTTCTTGGTTACCCTGAAACAACACAATAATAAAGTCTGTCACATTCATACATATAACTCCATATAAAGAAATGTATGATTCACCATAGCCATTTGCAGGGAGATTAGGAAAAAAACATATGTAATATTCCAAACCATAAATTTCCCAAGTGACAAGCGGAACAAAAGTACTTGTGGGATCTCACAGTCGCTGTGGCCTGACAATTCTTATTGTCGAACATAGGTGGAATTTAATAATTACAAAAATATATGTATACACTACTCTCGGGAGCAGTACCCTTTGTACAACACATCATTAACACACAGCATTTCAGCAGATCGGAACTGCAATGCTTAGGAAAATACCAGAGATCAATTAATTGATAAATACTTGATTATAGCCCGTGATTGAGCACTGCAGTTTTGTCAGCATTTCCAGCTGTTGCATTGATAGGTTAAATCAGAAAACCAGCTGAATATTCTGATAACAGGCCCTCGGTTCCCCACTGACAGGGATCAGTCACTCAGGCTCTTCACATACAGAGAACAAGAGCTTGCACAATTTCAAGCAGAGCTGTTTTATCACACTGCCAATCATTGCATTCGCTTTGTCACAGTGCCCCTTGCACACAGAGTTGTCACAAAGGTATCCTTCCAAAGTATTTCATTTCCTTTAATGCTCTTCCAGTATTTAGCTCAGAGCAATGATTTAAAAAAAAATCACTATTATTTTATATACAGTCAGGTATTAAAAGTAGGGTCATTGGCTGGCAAGATGTTGAATCATTCAAAGGTAAGCATGGACTCAAATATTACATACTGACACCTCTGAGAAACACCACAGGGTCCACTGGCAATAATGACTTATTGCTAAGCATGTTTGCATCAGACGCTGCAGAAAATACCCAAGGTTTAGAGCTTGTGAAAGCCAGGTCCTGTGGATACAAAGTAACTGAACAAGTTCTCTGAATGAGTTTGAACTCTTGCTTTGTACTCAGAATAGCCAAAATGTTGATGGCATTAACTTACACATGGTCCCTCCATTGACTTGAATGGTGAAGCACCTTCAATAATTCCAAAAGACTGAAGTAGGGTAAATACTGAAAGGCTTTTATTCGCAGTAAACTATGACTTCCATGCTGAGTGTCTGCCCCCAGACTGAGGAGGAGGGGCAAGGCGAAATCACCTTTATTCAGGGGTCTGTGGGAGGAGCCACAGGGGCAGTCAGCAGAGGGGCGTGTCCAGATAGTTAACCCAGTTACAACATATATATGGTTTACCACAAATGGCTCCTGTGGTCTCCTACTTAGAATATTTCTGAATGTCTCAGTTGATTCTTTTCTGTGCGCTCGTGCTCAACAGCAAGTGGAGGATAGACTGGATGTAGTATTAGCTCCAAGTATAAATAGAGGCTATAGGCAGCACTGTTGTCATTGCATCGTTCCTTCAGTTCTGCCAATCAGTTAATGCGCTCAAGACTCTGGAGAGTGGCTTGAACCTGCTATCAGGTGACCTCGATGGGAGTGCTGCCTCTCAGCTTTATCCTTCATACTTTTCAATACCAAAGCCCATAAGCAATCTGTGCAAATTGAGTAACATTATCTTAGCATTGTTTATGAAAAAGGATCTATTAGTGCCTCCTATCTTCAAAATATACATTGACATTATGCGAGTCTCGCTTAAGGAGCTTATCAGGAAATTTAGCCAAATAGCTCCATCAGCAGTTTTTTTTTCTAATACCCTGAAATACTTTGTTACAGGTAGAACATCTATGTCTCTTTGGCAGGATGGATATAATATCCCCGCAATATCAGGAAAGTCCTGGGTTTATTCCTTCTCTGTTGAAGTTAATTTATCTTGGTTGGGCAGCACTGGGATGAAACCACTGATCAAATTTCCTCGCATTAGAGAGGGAAAAGTAAACTATTCATGCTTCTTCCTTTTGGATGACCTGTTGAGTGGAGATTTTTATCTGCTTACACTAATAGATCAAAGACATGTCTCCAAATTGTTCCATGGCTTTGCCCCACCTTCTCTTCTGTAACCTTCAGATATCTACATATAATCCACAAAATCTGATCTTTTTAGCATCTTTAATTTTAATCACTCCATCATCAGTAATTTCTCCTACTGTGAATGGCCTTGAAATCTCTCTCTCTTTCTCTCTCTCCTTTTTTCATTTAAGACAGTCCTTAATGCCCACATCTTTAATCAGACTTTAGGTCTGATGTGTTGTAGATTTAATATTTAATAATTTGAGTGATAATGTAAATGCATTGTTTGATTAAGCATCTTTTGTTGTTTACATATTGCATTGTGGGATATAAGTAAAAGTACATAAATGGTATGCATGCACCTCGCTTAAAGTAAAAATAAAGTTAGACTTGCATTCCTAGCTTTCTTGTTTTCCTTTTAATTAGTTTTTATGTTTTGTTTTGTAGTTACAAAACATAACAGTGGCGATGAGGTATTTTTAAAAATCAACCTGAAATGACTAGGTAGCTATTGAAGTGCAGCAAGATATTCACGGTTTTAAGAAGCACAGCAAGAAACGGCCAAGTGCAACACAGCAGCACAGCAAGGTTTTTCCTTCTCCTTCTCAAG
Source organism: Mobula hypostoma (assembly GCF_963921235.1). NCBI lineage: Eukaryota > Metazoa > Chordata > Chondrichthyes > Myliobatiformes > Myliobatidae > Mobula > Mobula hypostoma. The sequence goes on along the minus strand of NC_086118.1, from coordinate 33,259,374 downwards.
GCGAGAAATTCATTCGAATTAAAAAAAGGCAGAAAATGGAAGAATTCACAGGTTCATAAACAGTGAGTACTAGGTGATGATAATCATTAAGAAAAGAGCAGAAATGGCACATTGGAAAGATTGACATGTTTGATTACACAATAGGTAACTGGTTTAAGTGTACTGAACTAATTGAGCAGTATTTGTAAATCAGATTGAATAGCCAATGAGTAACAATTACCAATTTTGGGTCAGTGCTTTGAATTTAAAGGCATACAGTTTGCTTAGCAGTTTAACTGCTCCAACCAAACCAGGCAAAATGAGCTTCGCTGATATTGTGAAAGCAATGTTGGAACATTTAGAACTGAAGCCAGTGTTGATTGTAGGTACTCTAGGTTTCATTAATGGAATCAAAAGGAAGAGGAGTCCATTTCAGTGTTTGTGGCTGAATTGAAGAGAATTTCTGAGCATTGACAGTTCAGTAATGGGTTTAATGCTGCACTGAGAGATCATTTAGTTTGTGGAATCTTACAAGAAAGCATACAAAAATCGCTCCTACCTAAAGCACAACTTACATTTAAAAGAGCTGTTGAAATGGCTGTATCAATGGAAACAGCAGGCAGAGACACAATTCACTTGTATTAAGGAATGAAAGTGAGTGTGAACAAAGTTGCAATTTCTAAACAGTAACTGGCTTGGTCAAACAAGTTGGTGTTACTGTTGTGGCAAGGGCTCATGTACACAAGACCAATGCAGGTTTAAAGGTGAAACTTGCAGAAAATGCCACCAAGTAGAACATATACAAAGAGCATGTTAGGCAAACAAAAATAAATTCACTGCATAGCGAAAAGAAAAGGCTAAATCATCAAGTTGCAGTTTCTAAGAGTTCTAACTTGCGTGCTGTTGATGAAAAGTCTGATTATGATTAGAGTGACACTGGACTGAGTAGACTTGAGATTTACAATGCAAAAACAATAGATAAGCCATATGGCTTACACCAGAAGTAAACAGTAAAAAAAAATTAAAATGGAATTGGACAGTGACTTGGCTGTTTCAGTCATTCCACAAAATCAGTTTGAATGGCATTTCAAAGATACAGAACTGAAGCCTATAGGTATCTGACTAAGAATTTATATTGGAGAAAAGATTAACTCTTGTGGGAATGACATTTTGTAACAGTAAAATACAACAACCAACAATCCACACTAGGCTTTTATGTGGTAAAAGCAGAAGGGCGATCATTGTGGTGACATGATTTGGCTGAGACAACTACAACTTGATTGGAGATCCACCCACCCCATCCCCTGTAAAATTGCCAACTGAAAGCAAATTAAGAAAGGTCCTGGAGAATGCTACAACTGTGTCTATGCAGTATACCATGAACTGTTGCCTAACAGAGAGAAAACAGTTTATGGTCCAACCTCTGTAGCTCTGGTTGGAAAGCATATTGGACCAAGGAAGGGCCGTGCTGCTCAGAGGAATCATCAAAGTGATGAACGCAGTGATCTGACTACAACAGTTTTTGTAAGCAATGTATCTGAGAAAGCTTCTGAAATGATAATTGGTCAGTTCATTGTGAAATGTGGCTCAGGTTTAAGCTGGAGGGGAGTTCAAGAACTTTCAGGAAAGTTGCAAGCATTCAGTTTGTGTGAGTATAAAGAATCAGAATCAACTCTGTGAATTAAAGTTATCGCACAAACTTCAAGTGAGAGACAGAAAGCTGCTTGTAAAAGTAGATGCAAAGACCAAAGCCCAGATGGATGAATGTAAGGCCAAAAATAAAGGAATCAATGGAGATACGAAAACAGAGGATTCATCAAATGATGTTATGGATGAGAAAGCAACAGCAGAAATCAGATTGTAAAGGGAGCAAAAGAAGGATTAATAAAAGAATACTTTAGTGAACCAAATGCACCTTCCCAAGATAAAGATGCACATCCTGGAAAGAAGAGAAAGGAAATGAAAGAGGACATAAGAGCCATGGAAATAGAATAGGATGAAGAAAAACTAATTTCTTGAGAAATTAGCAAATTCAGAGATAATCACAGGAAACAAGAAGAAATAAAAAGCTGGAATGACAGCATGAGTAGATTCGGGACTGTGAGTAAGATCATCATAGGGATCAAGAGTGGGATGAATAGAGAGAAAAAGGCCAGGGCATGAAGAGAAGCAAGGATTGAAGTAGATCCTGAAGGAAAAACCAAGAAAAAGAGAAGCGAGGTGTCCATGGCTGTCAGAGCCACCACCAGCAGTCTCAGAATCAATGTCTACAACCACCATGGAGGAGGCCCCAGAACCTGTGATTTTCTACAAAGCCACAAGTCTCACCTGCCAAGCAGAGTGACTTTCCTTGTCAGGAAAGACGTAATCCCACAAGAGTAAGAAATCTTCCATAGAGATTAAATCTTTAGGCCTAAATTAAGTTTTCAGCTGATTAAAAAATTATTATGCCCTGGGAGTCTTTATAATAGTTATATAGTTATATATTATATATACATACACACACATACACATTCTATATTGAGTTGGAGTGTATAGCTATGCAAGGAGAGGAAGGAGTGTTGTGTATTTAATATTTTAGTACTATTTGAGTAAAATTGTAAATATATTGTTTGATTAAGCATTTTTGTTGTTTACATAATGCAATGCGAGTTATATGTAAAAGTATGGAAATGGCATACGTCACTACATCTCCACGTGAAACATGCACGCCTCACTCTTAGGGTTAAAAACAAAATACATGAGTTATCCTTGACTCCCCCTTGTTTTTATTTTGATTAGCTTTGTGGTTTAGAGTCACAAAACATAACAAGCCGCATTTTGATCTCCTCATGTTCCTCAGTGTCAAATTTGATGGGTGGCTTGGAATGATTTGCTCAACAGAAAAGTTGCCCTACAGATATAAATTGTTTTAATCATTGTTGTTACCCCAAAACTGTATTCAAGAAAATGCAGAGAATTTTTCTAATTTCTGACAACCGAAAAGGAAAAAATATTAGTGATAATATAATGCTTCAATCAGTATCTACTCAAGAAGGAATTGGTTGGGTGGAGATGTTTACAGTCTCTCTCCCTGCACACATATAAAAACTGGCACTCTGGAAAAATTCTGGAGGACTGGCACAGTTTGTGAAACTATTTTCAGGCATGCACCACTGACTTCAAAGGAGGTGAAAACAATTCCTAAGATATTTTCCAGCAATACTTGGGAAAGGACTGAAAATTGAGTAGATTTTTACCATATTAATGTATGCACTGAAAGAAAAAATTGTACAAGTTGGTTAAGAGTTGATATTCCACAGACCCTTGCTGACCAAAGACAAAAGTGACTATGATCTGTGGTTTGTAATAAACCAGGTCTGAATAAACAGCCTTATGAATATTGTTAAATAACCTTCCTTCATTAATGTTCATTGGCAAACCAAGTTGTTTTACACTGTTGTACAATTACAAATTAGAAAATCCTGCCAAGGCCAGGAATACCAGTAAACAAACAATTTTGACTCATGAATTAGGCAAATATGCCATTATCTAAACAAGTGTGTCCTCACCAATATAAACACGGATCTCTGCTAATGATGAAAGTCATGAAGTTGTCTTTGTCTTACTTCATCATGGCAATGTTAAGCATTCAGTGAGCTAGTTGTAGCCAAAAGGAGAGAAATCTTGAGGCAAAATAACCCATTTCAGGTTGCCATGTGTAAAGGTGTTCCAAGTAGTTTGCGTTATTAGCAGCATATATTTACTGGTGAGATATTAGAGTGCTGCATGCCCTAATCTAATGCATCTTAACTTAATTATTCAGATTTACTGCTATGACCAGCAGAATTCAGAACATGATCAATATGGCGTGGAGCTTAAAAAAGAAAAGGGCAAAAACAAACGGGCTTGAGAAAGAAATCATGTAGAAGTGTTTACAACCATTATACAATAAATCAAAATTAAGCCATTAATGGTTTTATCCCAATGTTCTATTTAACTTAATGTTTCTGATGTGATTAAAAAGGTAAGGAGGTGCGTAGGAAGTATCAGCTGCTTAAAGACATATTTGTCCAAAAATTACAATAGCTGTAATGTGAGCACACATTCTGCAAATGACAAACAATACTATATAGCCTTAAAAAGATGCTAAGGTGACCAAACACCAAGGAAACAGTTGTAGAGACTTCCAATTTTTGATAAGCTTTTACAGCAATTTTTCCTTGTTTGACAATATAAAAAAAGCAACAACGTCCATCAGAGCTTCTAGAAAACAACCATAAAACTAATTTGTGTTGACAAACACATGGTAAATGTCTTGTTTCCGTATGTGGCAGCTATGTCTATAGCAAACAAATCACAGTTTTACTGTAATTTTGAACAATTTTATAGTTAAAATAGAAAAACTTCATCGCCCTGGTGCACTCCTGTACTACAGAGTACAGTACAATATTCTAGAGTAACACTCAGCAGGTCAGGCAGTATCTATGGACAGGTAGAAAGAGTTGACATTTTGGGCCGAGACCCTTTATCAGGACTCAGGACATTTTGGATTTCAAGCATTTGCAGAATCTCGTCTTTATAGCAAAGTATGCTAGCTCATTCACTTTCTTTTTCAGTGAATTGTTAACCTTCTTCCGGTTGGTGAGCTTGCTTAGTATTGTTATGGTCCTTCCAGCTTTCCCATGACGCTGATCCCAATAGGTTCTGAGGAACTGGTGCACGTAGAAACATTATGCCACCATTGTATTGCACTAAGAATTTGTTATTGCTGGGATCGGGTAAGTACTCTGCCAAAGGAGAACCTTGTCATATTTTGCATTAAAACATATTTATTAATAAAAGGAATAAAATTGTGAGTCTAAAAGAAAATCAATTAAAAGAAAGAAGTTGCTTTGTTACATATAGATCTTTAAAACGTTAGCCAAGAATATCCCTTAATCAGTTGGTTAAAGAGTAAATCAACATAACATGCATTCTGTGGTTTAGAATAAAGTATGAAACTGTAAGGAAATAAAGACTTGCAGTCATATTGCCCCTTTCCTGACCATCCAAAGTGCTTTAGAGGTAATGAAACATCATTGAAGTGTGGTCAATGTTGTAATACAACTCATGGAAAACGACCTGTCATGAAACAGTGATGTAGTAGCTTCCAGATAACCTGTCTTCAGCTGTGTGCACCAAACATGTGAAAAAGGGTGGTCAATCTGTGGAACTCTTTGCCACAGACCAGGTCATTGGGTGTATTTAAGGCAGGGTGATTGGTTCTTGACTAGTCAGAGCATGAGAGGTTATCGGGAGAAGGCAGGAGAAAGGGGCTGAGAAGGAAATGAACCATCCATGATGAGATGGTGGAGCAGATACGATGGGCTGAATGGTCTAGTTCTGCTCCTATGTCTTATGGTCTTATGGAAGAAGTTACTGCTGCATGTTCCCTCCAATTCTGAAATATAGTTCCGTTGACTTCTGTATTGGGTTTAATAAAGTCATCGAATCATGTGCAGCACAAAAACAGGTCTTTAGGCCCAATAAGTCCCATGACAACCACAGTATTCTCTCTGCTTGTCCCAGTTGCCTACTTTGGCTCTTAACCCACTACGGCCCTTGCCTCTATGTACTTACCCAAATGCGTCTTAAATGATGCAGTTGTATTTTTCTTGACCCTTTCCTCTGGCAGCTTATTCTAGGCCAGTGGTCCCCAACCACCGGGCCGCAAAGCAGGTGCTACTGGGCCACGAGGAAACAATATGAGTCAGCTGCACCTTTCCTCATTCCCTGTCACGCACTGTTGAACTTGAACATAGGGTTGCCAACTGTCCCGTATTTGCTGGGACATCCCGTTTATTGGGCTAAATTCGTTTGTCCCACAGGGATCGCCCTTGTCCCGTATTTCCCCCGCTAAGGTAGAGCGTTCCTATGAAACCTTTTGTGCCGAAATGGCGTGAAGCGAAGAAGCAATTACCATTAATTTATATGGGAAAAATTTTTGAGCATTCCCAGACCCAAAAAAATAACCTAACAAATCATACCAAATAACACATAAAACCAAAAATAAATAACACTAACATATAGTAAAAGCAGGAATGATATGATAAATACACAGCCTATATAAAGTAGAAATAATGTATGTACAGTATAGTCGGGAAGATGAAGGCAAAACCAATTTGTGGGAGAAAAATTCGGCACGTACACGCATGCGCACACAGGTGCCCGTGCAAGGCCTCATGGTCATGGTAGTCTTTCCTGGGGTAAAGTGTCCCGGGATTTGACTGCTACTTTTGTCCCTTATTTGGGAGTGAGAAAGTTGGCAACCCTAACTGTAAAAGACATGTTGAGGTGAGTTTAATCCTACTTGAACACCGACCCCCACTCCCCCCGGTTGGCCGGTGCGCAAGAATATTGTCAATATTAAAGCGGTCCGCAGTGCAAAAAAGGTTGGGGACCCCTGTTCTAGGTACTCACTGCCCTCTGTGTAAAGAAGTTACCTCTCAGGTCTCTCTCAAATCTCTCCTTTCTTATTTTGCACCTGTGCCCTCTAGCTTTGGACTCACCAACACTGAGGAAAAGATTATTACTGTCCACCTTATCCACACCCTGCCCCATGATTTTATAAGCTTCTATGAGATCACTCCTGATTCTCCAGCACTCCAGGGAATAAAGATTCAGCATGACCAACATCTCCCTATAACTTAGGCCTTCTAGTCTGGACAGCATGCTTGTAAATCTCTTCTGCAATCTCTTCAGCTTGACAACATCTTTCTTCCAACAGGCTGACCAATCCTGGACACAATACTCCAAACACAGCCTCACCAATGACTTATATAACTGCAACATAATGACCGTACCACTAAACTCCATGCCCTGACTGAAGTAGGCCACCATGCTAAAAGCCTCTTCACCAACTTGCCTACTTGTGCGATCGCTTTCAATGAACCGTCTGCTTGTACTCCTCGGTCCCTCTGTTGAACAACACTTGTCAGTACCCTGCCAATCACTACGTAGAAGACCTACCCTGGTATGAATGTCTCTAACTGATTCAGCTCTTTTTGAAATTCTTTGTAACCCAAATCACTATCAACAAGAACCATTAATCTAGAATCATCAGCAAATTTTCAAATCATGCCATGTACATTCATATTCAAATTATTGACATAAATAACGAATAACAGACACAGACCTCCATTCAAAGAATTGAACTTCAACCATCGCCCCCTAATTTTTATCACTAAGCCAATTCTGAATCCACCAAATATTGGTGACAACTAGGGATAACCTTCTACTCTTCTTCTCTATATTACCCTAGAATTCTTTATGTTCATCTGAGGGAATACTAAATAACGTCACCTCTCACAATGCAGCATTTCCTCTGTTCCAGACGGGACTTCCGACCTGATATTTTCTGCTCAAGTGCTAGAATGAGATTTGAATTTACAACCTTCTGATACAGAGGTGAGTGCACCACCATGGCTGTAAAACAAAGCTGACTGAACTGAACTATTCCCTAAAGAAGAGAAATCTTGTGGCCTTGAAGTTAATGTACTAATGAGAGTTTTGTAGTTCAAAATTGATCTTTCCTTATCTGCTGTAGGCATCTGAATGCCCTGTTGCTCTGTGTTCTTTTTTGCCTTTACTCCAGTTTACCATTTTGAATTATGTAGGTCTTTGAAATTCATTACATGGCCTGTTCACCACTTTTTGTGCCGGTTGGCTTCCTGCTTATTTACCCCTCATCTTTCTGTCAATTCACTTATCCTGAACTTGGATTAGATTATCCCATACCTGCATTCTAATTACTTTGCTGACAAAGAGTTCACGTCACAAACCCTACATGTTTAAGAGCTGACATTGGATTTCAGAGCAATTATAGGCAGAGAGAGGCCATTCAGTCCACTGAGTTTGTGCTGGATGATGAAACATTGATATTATAGCACTGGGAACAGAGAGTCTGTCTAAATGTGACCTGCATTACTGGTTTTATAGGTGAAGAGCATCTCGGATGGTTGCATCACAGCCTAGTGTGAAGAATTACAAGAAGCTGTAGAGGGTGTAGACTCAGCTCTCTGCATCACAGGCATAATGAAGTCTTTAAGAGGCAGTGCTTCAAGAAGGTAGCATCCCTCACTAAGAACCCTTGTTATCTGGGAAATACACTCTTCTCATATTACTACCATTGAGGAAGAAGTAAGGAGCCTGAAGACCCACACTCGTCGATTCAGAACCAGCACCTCCCCTCTGACATTAGCTTTCTGACTAGCTAGGGAACATTATTTCATTCTGCAACACTTACAAAATGCTGGAGGATCTCAGCAGGTCAGGCAGCAACTATGGAAATGAATAGATAGTTTGGCATTTCGGGCCAAGACTCTTCTTCAGGACTGAGAATAAAGGGGAAAAGATGCCAGAATAAAATGGTTGGGGGGGGGAGGGGTAGGAGGTTAGCTGGAAGGTGATAGGTAAAGCCAGGTAGGCGGGAAAAGTCGAAGAGTTGGAGGGCAGCAGATATCACAGAGGGGCAGCAGTGAGAGGGGATTTCACTGAACTCCCATCGAAGAGAAGATTTAAACTTCTTCAGGCTAGGTATACTTAGTCCTTTTTTGCATTATTTATTTATCTTTGCAATTTATAGCAATTTGATGTCTTTGCACTGCAGTGTTGCCGCAAAATGACAACTTCACATCATGTAAGTCAGTGATAATAAATCTGATTCCCATTCTGACATTGCAGAGAAAAATACAAAATGAAATATTAATATAGAAATCAGATATGCTCTTAATTTCTTTCATTCTCTGGCAATAATGACTTATATGTATAATATTTGACAATGCCCTGAAAAGTTCCCTGAGTGGTCAGACTTCGTTTCTCTACACAGCAGGAAATTGAAAGTTAAATGGGAAGTGGATTTCGTGCCCAAAGTGGATTTAATTTCACTGATGAAGAACAGTTTTATGGTTCCCTTCCAATTTAAAAATAAATTACATAAGTGCTAAAGCGTAGAGTGTAGGTTATCAAAGTTCAGCACAGAATAACCAGAAAAAGTACAAAACTAGTCACATGTGGAGCATGCCAGCTATGTGCAATTTACTGTGGTCAGATCATTTCCATAATTATTTACAGCATTAACCTTGTGAATGAAGCAATCCAAGTATGTGTGGGGCAGGAGAAGGAGAACAGGAAAATCCCAGTAGAAATAAAAAAAAAAGCAGGATAAAGTTAATTCCAGCTGAAAGGCCACGATAGGAGAAAACAAATCTTGCAGCTTTTACAAAGACTGAAATTCATCCTGTGGATGAATTCATCTGTATTAAACAGCCAAAAATGGAGCATAAGCAAATCCAACGTGGAAGCAGAACAGGATCTGCGGATAGCTCAGCAGCTGGCCTTGTTTCACAGCCTCACAGGTCTGATTATCCATTAACATGAGGTTCCTGTTTGCACACAAGGCATCCTCAGCACAGGTTGGTCGTCCGGAATGCCTGGAGTAAGCCTCACACCTCAAAGTTAAGGCTGAAGTGACCTTCATGGCCACCAGTGTTGCTGAGCCTGTTGTGCAGAGTTCGGCTCATGGCCAGGCTGCAGCATATGGCACAGCTCTGTCACTTCCTCCCCAGAGAAATGGAGCCTACGCACACAGGCTTTCTCGGAAAAGTCCAGGGACATGTGGGTCTGCTTACAGCAATGGGTGGCCGGGCATCCCTCCACAGTCCCACTGCTACTTTTTGAATGAAAAAGAGTAAGATTTCCAAATCTGGTGACTTCTCAGGCAGGGTCATAGACAACGTTGATCCATTGAACTGTTCCCACAACCTATGGCCTCACCTCATCTCATGCCCTCGATACTGTATTTATTGCTTATGTATTTACTATTATCATTAATACTTCTTTATTTTTGTATTTGCAGTTTGTTGTTTTTTGCACATTGATTGTTCGTATGTCCTGTTGGATGCAGTCTTTCATTGACTCTGTTGTGTTTCTTGTAGTTACTGTGAATACCCACAAGAAAATTAATCTCAGGGTTGCATACGGTGACATACCGTATATGGCTTTGATAATAAATTTACTTTGAACTTTGATCCTCAGATGAAACTGAGGATTAAAGTTCAAAGTTCCTCAGATAAAACTCTCTCCTATGAGTTGCCGTCTCTTCCTTGTGGACTTTACGAGCCAGGTTTAAAAAGCGACCAGGACCTGTCGAGACTTGTCTTGTGCGGTGGGAGGTCACAGAGTGTGTTGGAGACAGCTCCTTGTTGTCTTTACGTGGCAGGTTTAAAAAGAGCTTGGGACCTTTTGGAACTTTTCAGCGGGCTGTAATCATAACAATCGGAGCCAGTAAAAAGAAGCGGGGTGTAAACGGAGCAGCCTTTGTTGGAGTCAATAGTCTTTGGCTTGACGGGCTTATTTAAGAACAGGCTGAGGCTGGAACTTAAGCTTGAGAAGTTAGAGGTACAACAAATGTAGGCGGGATGGTAGTTCAGGAGGTGGAATGCTCCTCCTGTGAGATGTGGGATCTCAAGGGTATCTGACAGTCTCCCTGATGACAGTGCACCCAACTGCAGTTCCTGATTAATGATGTCATGGAGCTGGAGCTGAACTCACTCAGGACCATCCAGGAGGCTGAAAACTTCATCGATGAGACTTTCACCAGAGTGTTGGCTTCAGATAGTAAATACAAAATACTCTGCAGATGCTGAGGTCAAAGCAACACTCACAGCACGCTGGAGGAACTCAGCAGGTCGGGCAGCATCCGTGGAAACGATCAGTCAATGTTTCGGGCCGGAACCCTTCGTCAGGACTGTAGAGGGAAGGGGCAGAGGCTCTATAAAGAAGGTGGGGGGAGGGTGGGAAGGAGAAGGCTGGTAGGTTCCAGGTGAAAAACCAGTAAGGGGAAAGATAAAGGGGTGGGGGAGGGGAAGAAGGGAGGTGATAGGCAGGAAAGGTGAAGAAGGAATGGGGAAAACACAATAGGTAGTAGAAGGAGGTGGAACCATGAGGGAGGTGATAGGCAGCTAGGGGAGGGGGCAGAGTGAAATAGGGATAGAGGAAGGGAGGGGGAGGGAATTACTGGAAGTTGGAGAATTCTATGTTCATACCAAGGGGCTGGAGACTATCTAGATGGTATATGAGGTGTTGCTCCTCCAACCTGAGTTTGGCTTCATCATGGCAGTAGAGGAGGTCATATATGGACATATCCGAATGGGAATGTGAGGCAGAGTTGAAGTGGGTGGCTACCGGGAGATCCTGTCTGTTGTGGCGGACGGAGCGGAGGTGCTCGACGAAGCGGTCCCCCAATCTGCGTCGGGTTTCACTGATGTACAGGAGGCCGCACCGGGAGCACCGGATGCAATAGATGACCCCAACAGACTCACAAGTGAAGTGTTGCCTCACCTGGAAGGACTGTTTGGGGCCCTGAATGGTGGCAAGAGAGGAGGTGTAGGGACAGGTGTAGCACTTACGCTTACAGGGATAAGTGCCGGATGGGAGATCCGTGGGGAGGGACATGTGGATCAGGGAGTCGTGGAGGGACCAGTCCCTGCGGAAAGCGGAGAGGGGTGGAGAGGGAAAGATAGTAGTAGTAGTCATACTTTATTGATCGAAAGATGTGCTTAGTGGTGGGGTCCTGTTGAAGGTGGCGGAAGTTGCGGAGGATAATGTGCTGGATCCAGAGGCTGGTGGAACAAGTGAGGACAAGTGGAACTCTGTTCCTGTTGTGGTGGCGGGAGGATGGGGTGAGGTCCGAAGTGCGGGAAATGGAGGAGATGCGGGTGAGGGCATGATTGATGATGGCAGAAGGGAAACCACGATCCTTAAAGAAAGTGGACATTTGAGATGTCCCGGAACGGAAAACCTCATCCTGGGAGCAGATGCGGTAGAGACGGAGGAACTGGGAATAGGGAATGGCATTTTTGCATGTGGCGGGGTGGGAAGAGGTATAGTCAAGGTAGTTATGAGAGTCAGTGGGCTTATAGAAGATGTCAGTGGACAGTCTGTCTCCAAAGATGGAGACCGAGAGGTTGAGAAAGGGGATAGTAGATGGGTGACCAGCAGCAGAATTAAGGGGAGTAAGCAGTCAGCACAGGGTCTCACTGTGGCCATTCCCCTCAGCAACAAGTGCACCCCGTTGAATTCTACTGGGAGCAGGAATGACCTGTTAGGGTACAACAGCAAAAGCCAGGCCAGTGGCACTATGGCCAACTCTGAGGTTCAGCAGGGAAGGGTAAAGTCTGGCAGGGCGATAGTGATAGGAGACTCGATAGTTAGGACGATGGTTAGGAGACTCTGCGGCCATAAATAAAGATGCCAGGATGGTGTGTTCCCTCCCATGAGTTAGGGTCTGGGATGTCTCAGAGTAGCTGCAGAAGATTCTCAAGAGTGAAGGTGGGCTAGAGGTTGTGATGCACATTGGCACCAATGACAAAAGTAGAAATGGGGAAGAGGTCCCGTGCAGTGAGTATAGGGAGTTAGGGAAGAGACTGAAGAGCAGGACGTCGAAGGTAGTAACCTCAGGATTACTCCCAGTACCATATGCTAGTCAGGACAAGAATAGAGTGATAGTACAGATGAATGAGTGGCTGAGGAAGCAGTGCAGGGGAAGGCTTTCAGTTTTCTGGATCACTGGGATCTCTTCTGGGGAAAAAAGGGCCTGTGCAAAAAAGATTGGTTACACCCAAATCCGAGGGGGACCAATATCCTTGTGGACGAGCTTGTTAGAGCTGTTGGGCAGGATTTAAACTAACCTGGCAGGAGGATGGGAACCGGAGAGATAGGAGTGAGGATGGGGTAAATTGGTATACATGTCAATGCATTGTGCAGTGAGACTGTGAGGATGGTCAGACAGATGATAGGGTATAATTGCAGTCAGTGAGATGGCATGGGGGCAAAATCAAAAAGGGTGATGAATACAGGTCTGAACGTGTTATATTTGAATGCACGCAGTATACAGAATAAGGTAGATGAACCGAGCACAGTTAAGAGATTGGAAGGTATGACATTGAGGGCATCACTGAGTTGTGGCTGAAACAGCATCACAGCTAGGAGTTTAACATCCAAGGACACATATTTTATCAAATGGATTGGAAGATAGGTAGAGGGGGTGGGATAGGTCTGTTGGCAAAATATTAAATCAAATCCTTAGGAAGAGGTGACATAGGATTGGAAGATGTAGAATCCTTGTGGGTAGAGTTAAGACATTGCAAGGGTAATAAGACCCTGATGGCAGTTATATACAGGCCTCTGAACGGTAGTCAGGATGTAGGATATAAATTACAGAAAAGGCATGCAATAAGGGCAATGTTATGATAGTCATAGGGATTTCAATACACAGATAGATTGGGAAAAATCTGGTTGTTGCTGGATCCCAAGAGAGGGAATTTGTAGAATGCCTAGGAGATGGGTTTTTAAAGCAGCTTGTAGTTGAGCCTATTAGGGGAATGGTAATACTGGCATTGCATAATGAATCAGATTTTATTAGGAAGCTTAAGGTAAAGGAACCCTTAAGAGATAGTGATCATAATATGATAGAATTCACTTTGCAGTTTGAGATGAAGAACATAAAGTCAGATGAATCAGTATTACGATGGAGTAATGTGAATTACAGAGGGAAAAGTTAATCTCTACAGGACACGAGCAGGAATAATGGCAGAGCAACAATAGCAGTAGTTTCTAGGGGGAATTTGGAAGGTGCAGGATAGATAGATCCCAAAGATGAAGAAGCACACTTACGTGCTGAACCACGCAATCAAAGACCTTGAATGTGGTGTCTACCTGAAGTATGGACTTGATGGATCACTCCTCGATCTGTGTCATCTGAGTGCCTGAACAAAGATAGCAACAAATTCATCCTTGAAGCCCTGTACGCCAACAACTGCACTCCGAGGGCACACACTGAGTCTGACTTTTAACTAATGGTCAACAAGTTTGCTGAAGCCTCACATATCTTTGGACTTACTGACAGCCTAAGCAAGACAGAAGTCCTATTTCAACCTGCTCCTGGATCAGCTGCTACAACCCCCTCTATAACTATTGAGGGAACAAGACTGAGAACAGTGGAAGGATTCAAGTAGCTCCCCAGTATCACTGGACAGAGAAGTCTGCGCTAGGATTTGCAAGGCCGGCCAGTGCCTTGGTCGACTATGATTGCAGCACAATATCTCCCTGTCCTCAAAACTGAAGGTGTACAAAGCTGTTCTCCTCAGCAGTACAAAGCTGTTCTCCTCAGCAGTCTCCTGTATGGATATGAAATCTGGACCATTTACAGAAGACACCTCAAAATACTAGAAGGATTCCATATGTGTAGTGAGAGGTCAATCCTCAGTATCTGTTGGCAGGTCTGAGTCACAAACCTGCTACGGTAGGAAACTTTGTCACATGGTGTGAGCAGAATTACCTGCAGCTTAATGTGAAAAAGACTAAGGAGCTGGTGGTAGACCTGAGGAGAGCTAAGGTACCGGTGACCCCTGTTTCCATCCAGGGAGTCAGTGTGGACATGGTGGAGGATTACAAATACCTGGGGTTACGAATTGACAATAAACTGGACTGGTCAAAGAACACTGAGGCTGTCTACAAGAAGGGTCAGAGTCGCCTCTATTTCCTGAGGAGACTGAGGTCCTTTAACATCTGCCGGACGATGCTGAGGATGTTCTATGAGTCTGTGGTGACCAGTGCTATCATGTTTGCTATTGTGTGCTGTGGCAGCAGGCTGAGGGTAGCAGACACCAACAGAATCAACAAACTCATTCGCAAGGCCAGTGATGTTGTGGGGATGGAACTGGACTCTCTGGCGGTGGTGTCTGAAAAGAGGATGCTGTCCAAGGTGCATGCCATCTTGGACAATGTCTCCCATCCACTACATAATATACTGGTTGGGCACAGGAGTACATTCGGCCAGAGACTCATTCCACCGAGATGCAACACAGAGCGTCATAGGAAGTCATTCCTGCCTGTGGCCATCAAACTTTACAACTCCTCCCTCGGAGGGTCAGACACCCTGAGCCAATAGGCTGGTCCTGGACTTATTTCCTGGCATAATTTACATATTACTATTTAATTACTTATGGTTTTATATTGTTATATTTATACTCTGTTCTTGGTTGGTGCAACTGTAACGAAACCAAATTTCCCTCGGGATCAATAAAGTGTGACTATGGCTATGACTACGACTAAACCTGGAAGCCCTCGACATGGCAGGGACCACGAGTGTTGAGGAGATGATTGTAGAAGCATAGCATCAGTGGACAGAGTGTGTCATACGCATGAATGATTCCCAAATCCCCAGGCAGCTTCTATATGATGAGCTTTTGCTGGGCAATAGGAATCAAGGTACAGGTTCAAAGACTGTGTGAAAGCACATGCTGGGCTTTTATTAAAATGGCTAGAACAGAATGCGTAAGACCGGATTGGCTGACATACATTGGTTAGAACTGCTCACAACAACTTGAAGGAGAAAAGCCGAGCAGTACTAATTTCTTCCTGACAAAGAAGCAAAGGGTCCACATACGGATCCATGTACTTATTGTGGATGTCTACGGCACTCACAACTCAGACTCAGTAGTTCCTCACGAACACACAACAGAATGCACAAGTCGAACTGTTATCGTCCAGTATGATGGACAACCATTCGTTCTAAAAGGAGGAAGATGCAACCGTAGCTGAGAAGAGAAGTCAAAGATTGCATGAAAGCAAAAATTAATGGGAAGTTAGAGGATTGGGAAGACTTTAAAGACCATCAGAAGGCAACTTAAAAAGCCATAAGAGAAAAGATGAAATATGAAGGTAATCGAGCCAATAATATAAAAGAGGATACCTGAAGTTTTTTTTCAGACAATTAAAGAGTTAAAGAGAGGTGAGTGTGGATATCAGACCCTAGAGAGGAAGTAATGGGGGACAAAGAAATGGCAGTCAAACTTAATAAGTATTTTGTGTCAGTCTTCACTGAGGAAGCCACTTGCAGTATGCCAGAAGTTTGAGATAGTCAGGGGGCAGAAGTGAAGTGTAGTTGCTATTACTAAGAAGTGCTTGGCAAACTGAAAGATCTGAATAAAGATAAATCACCTGGGCCAGATGAACTACACCCCAGGGTTCTGAAAGACGTAGCTGAAGAGATTGTGGAGGCATTAGTAATGATCTTTCAAGAATCACTAGATTCTGGAATGGTTTCGGAGCACTGGAAAATTGCTCTGGAGGCAGAAGAAAGGAAATTATAGTCCAGTTAGCCCGACTTCAATGGTTGTGAAGATGCTGGAGTCCACTATTAAGGATGAGGTTCGGGCTACTTAAAGGTACATGATAAAGTATGTCTAAGTCGGCACGGTTTCCTTATGGGGAAATTTTGCCTGACAAATCTGTTGTAATTTTTTGAGAAAATAACAGGCAGTATAGACAGAAAAGAGTCAGTAGATATTGTTTACTTGGGTTTTCAGAAGGCTTGTAACAAGGTGCCACACGTGAGGCTGCTTAACAAGATAAGAACCCATGGTGTTACAGGAAAGATTCTAACATGGATAGAAGATTGGCTGATTGGCTGGAGGCAAAGAGTCAGAATAAAGGAGGCCTATTCTGGCTGGCTGCTGGGAACTAATAGTATGTTGCAGGGGTCAATTTTGGGACAACTTCTTTTGATATGTCAATAATTTGGATGACAGAATTGATGTCTTTGTAGCCAAGCTTGCAGACGATAAGTGGAGGGCCAGGTAACGTTGAGGAAGCAGAGAGTATGCAGAAGGACTAAGATAGATTGGGACTATGGGCAAAGAAGTGGCAGATAGAAATAAATGTAGACAAGTGCACTTTAATAGAAGGAGTAAAAGCATAGACTATTTTCTAAACAGGTAGAAAATCCAGAAATCAAAGATGCAAAGGGACTTGGGGGTCCTTGAGCAGGATTCCCCAAAGGTTAACTTGCAGGTTAAGTTGGTGGTAAGGAAGGTAAATGCAATGTTAGCATTCATTTTTAGAGGACTAGAATATATGTCAGATCAAGTATGTAATGCTGAGGCTTTATAAGACATTGATCAGACCACATTTGGAGTATAGTGAGCCGCCTTGGGCCCCTTATCTAAGAACATATGTGCTGACATTTCCAGAGGAGGTCCAGAGGTTGATTCTGGGTATAAATCCTATGGAGAGAGTTCGATAGCTCGCAGGAGTTTAAAATAAAGGGGAGGGATCTCATTGAAGCCTATGAAATATTGAAAGGCCTAGACAGAGTGGATGTGGAGAGGATGTTCCCTATGGCAGGGGAGTGTAGGACACAGATTCATAGTAGAGGGACGTCCATTTAGAACAGAGACGGGAAGGAATTTCTTTAGTTAGAGGGCGATGAATCTGTGGAATTCATCTCCGTGGATGGCTGTGGAGGCCAAGTCATTGGGTATATTTAAAGCAGAGGTTGATAGGTTCTTGATTATTCAGAGCATCAAAGGTTTTGGGGAGAAGGCAGGAGAATGGGATTGAGAGGGATAATACATCAGCCATGATGGAATGGTGTAGCTGACTCAATGGGCCAAATTACCCCATTCTGTTCCGATGGCTTATGGTTTTATATCTTACCGGTGATCTCAGAAAACATAGTATCTACTACACAGGAACAAACTGCTTGGGCCATCAGGCTCCAGATCAGATCTTAATCTGAATGAACCTCCTCCCACCACAACTCAGCCCATCTTCAACAAATCTGGTTAGTCCTTTCTTCCCTGTGTTTATACACTTATTAGTGCCTGGTTTAACTTTATCGCTTTAAAGGTCTTTGGCGATCATCTTTACATCAAAGCAAGGATTTATCTATCAGTGAGTCAATTGCAAAAGTCCATATTTTTGATATTCAGATAGGATGAACTGTTAACTCAGAACAGAAATCGAAGCTGCTCTGCCGACTCTGCACGAATGGGTAGAGGCCATATTGATTTACCGTTTAGAATTTGCACACCCCTTTGATTGAGAAAAATCTCACCGCTCTATAACGTTAACAAAATATGCAAGAACCTGAAGCCTTTTCACTCACTAAATGATTAAAAATAACATTACCCCACAAGACTTATAAAGCATCCTTCATAACCTCTACTTAATCTTCCTCCATGTTTTACATTAAAAAATTACTGCAATAGACATGCTAATCAGAACCAAAGGCCAAGAATTAGCAATGATGTTGAAATAACGCTGTTTGCTCTCATTAGACGAGCTCTCACCTCTCTGTCATGGGAGCTTCCTGCACTTTCAAAATGTCTTGTAGAAGGGCACAACTTATTTCAGCCCACTCTTCTGTCCTGTTACCACCCACCACCACTAATTTACAGCACTATACAGTGACTAAATTTGCAGCTGATGCATTCTGTTGGGAAAATTTGATCTGTGGAGTGCCATTTAGATAATGAGAGGGATTAATAAGTAAGCTGCTGTGATATAGATGTTTTACCAGTGGTATTAGCATTGTATGCACTGTAGCTCAATCACTTTGCTACTGAAATTGCTAATTTTTAAATTTATAGCAAAGAGGGGAATAAAATACTTGGTATTACAGTGACAACAGTGAGTACCAACTGCTTTCCTGGAGCTATGAGTAAGCAGGGTTCAATCACAACTAATTCATCTCCCTGGAGAGTGGCTGAGTTAGATCCCAAGAGTAATCTAAGCCATAGCAGGGAAGTTGCATCTGATGTGTACTAGTTAACCCTTAGGGACCATGCAAACCAGAACATTGGTGCCTAGGATGGGGTCTCACCCACCACAGTGTATGTTTACTTCAGAACACACGTGCAAGTACATATGTGATGAGTTTACTGTTAGAGGTATACATTTTGAAACTTTGTCTTTCAGCATATGGCTATTTCAGAACACAGGTGCAATTACACGTGTGTTGAGCTTCCTGTTAGAAGTGTACATTTTGAAACTTGGTCTTTCAGATTCCACTCCCCCCCCCCCACATATTGTTCATTGAGACATACAGTGGATAAACAGCCTCTTCTGTCCATTGCACCCATGTCAACAATTGTACTTAGCCATACTCATCCAATTTACCCCCATATGCAGACATCCCACCCTGCAAAAACTCATTTCAGGGAGGTAGCACCATCAATTTGCGGGAGACTCCTGGAACTTCCTGGAGAGGTGGGATGTCTGCAATAGAGTAGCTCCTTAGCAGCTAGCCAGCTAGTTTAAATAACATTAGCTATGCTAATGAATGGATGACACCTGTTAAACTCACCTCAACATGTCTTTTACAGTCTTAACCCACCATGGGCAATAGAAAAGTCACTGTTGCAAACAGTGCAGTGAGCAAGACTGTCATTATTTTTGACCCCTATTAGGCAGGGGTACACTTTAGGGTAGTCTGGGGTGATGTATGTTTTATATTTTCTTCTTTGGAACAATCTGCCATGGCACGCGCTTGCTTGCTCTCTCTCTCAAGCTTGCTCGCTCTCTCTCGCGCTCGCTCGCTTTCTCTCTCAAAAAATTGATTTCTGGGACATTTTATATAATTTGTGGGCATCAGGGAGCCACTATTAATATGCGGGAGACTCCCGGAACTTCCGGGAGAGGTGGGATGTCTGCATGACCCTTATCCATCTGCACCTCATCTTGTCTATGTCTATTTGGATCCTACCTTGGGAACAGATACCTTGCTGCTCTCCTTTCTAGAGAATGAAGACTGAAAATGACAGTAAATGAGCTTTATGGAATCTTTTAAATATAGGTGAATTTTCCCCTGGTGTGTTGTGAAGTTTGCTGTTTGTGTACTTTTGTCCTGTTGCATCCTCTGATGGAAAGAGCTGAACTGGTGAGCAGTTCCATTCCAAATGGTTAGTAACCTGGGGGTATGGAGCGTCTGCTGTCTGCATCTGGGCAAATACCCTGTGGCTACTTTTAATGCTTTCAGAGACAAGGCTTTTTGTTATTTCAATAAGACCGCATGATGTAATTGACCTGTCATTGACAAGCTGAAGATGCTGCTCCTTTGTAATGTTACGCATTTTAGCACCAGATGCTTACCTCAGTTTACCTGTTGATTGAAGGTGCAAGGCTTCAGAGTCATAGAACACTACAGCACAAAAACAGGCCCTTTGACCCATCTAGTCCATGTGGAACAATTATTCTACATAGTCCCATTGACTGACATCCGGATCATAACTCTCCATGTACTTCCCATTTATGTACCTATCCAAATTTCTCTTACGTGTTGAAATCGACACCGCATCCACAACTTCCCCTTAAACATCTCACCCTTCACCCTTAACCCATGACCTCTAGTTCTAGTTTCACCAAACCTCAGTGGAAAAAGCCTGCTTGCATTTACCCAATGTATACCGCTCATAATTTTGTATACCTCTAACAAATCTCCTCCCTTTCTCCTAAGCTCTAAGGAATCAAGTCCTAACCTGTTCAACTTTCCCTATAACTCAGGTTCTCAAGTCCCAGCAACATCCTTATAAATTTTGTCTGCACTCTTTTAATCTTATTGATATCTTTCCTGTAGGTAAGTGACCAAAACTGGACACAAAATTCCAAATTAGGACTCATCAATGTCCTATTCAAATTCAATATAACATCCCAAATAAGGATCTTAGTAAAATTTTACGAACTGTCTCTTGTAGATGACTGTCGCCTTTCTCACAGAGCCAAATGCATTTATCATTTAGGTTCCTGCAACTCTATAGCCTTATTGCAGGCCAACCCCATGAATAGCTTCAATCCCATTCAGCTTGGCCGATGCACACTTTCCTCAGCTCTGCTATTATGAAAGTGGTTCACTCACCAGGTAGTAATAATGAGTACAGTACTGTGCAAAAATCTTAGGCACATATATATAGCTGGGGTGCCTAAGACCTTTGCATAGTACTGTGGTAATTTTATGTATTACACTGTACTGCTGCCACACAAAAACCATAATGACTGATGTGAGTGATGACAAACCTGATTCTGATATGGGTCTTTATTGTAGACTGAGAGTGGAAACAGGGCAGGGAGAGAGGAGTCACTGTTGGAGGAAGCGGAAGGGAGAGGGGAGGGAGCGGGCAGCACCAGAGAGACATTCTGTAATGATCAATAAATCAATTGTTTGGAATTTAATGACCTTGCCTGGTGTCTGCACTTGCACCGCTTCTGTCTCCTGTTCTAAACCCCTCCTGTGGCTCTCCACCCTCACCAATCCCAACATTCTTCGCTCCCACCAGATTTACAAACTTGCTCTCTGCTCCTCATTGACAAATACAGAACTGTGCAAAAGTATTAGGTATCCTAGCTATTTTTATGAGCCTAAGACTTTTGCACTGTGCTGTATGTTTTGAGCAATGTCTCTTTCTAGTTTTAGCTTCAAGATCAGTAGATTCTTGCTGACTGAAGAGACTCCACAGAAAATTCTGAGTGTTCAACCACACTTTGTTGGTTGCTGTGGAGATATTGCATGCTCTACTTTGCATCTGTTAATATTCTCATGCATAACGTTGTCCAACTTCACAACCCCCATCTTTCAAACTGTCCCCATCCAGAGTGGTTTGTTCAACAGAGCTCAAGGGTTTATGCTGTCTGGGAACAACACCTTTTCCACCCACGCTCCTTAATCAGGCGTTACTTTTGTATTTAAATACAACATCAATTGAGTTTGAGATATGATGATCTGTTCCATGAAAATTATTTCCTGAATCCCCTCCCTCTCCCAGTATATATATAGTTCAATTGAGGACTAGAATATAAAAAGCAAGGTTGTAATGCTGAGGCTTGATAAGCATTGGCCAGATTGCACTAGGAATATTGTTAGCAGTTTTGGGCTCCTTATCTGAGAAAAGACATGTTGGCATTGGAAAGGGTCCAGAGGAGGTTCATGAGAATTATTTCAGGAATGAAAGGGTTAATGTATGAGGAGCATTTGATGGCTCCAGGCCTGTACTTGCTGGACTTTAAAAGAATGGGTGGCGGATCTCCTTGAAACCTATTGAATATTGAAAAGCCTATAGTGGAGAGGATGTTTCCTATAGTTGGGGAGTCTAGGACCAAAGAGTACAGCCTCAGAATAGAATGGTGTCCCTTTAGAACAGAGACGAGGAGGAATTTCTTCAGCCAAAGGGTGATGGATCTGTGGAATTCATTGCCACAGACAGTTATGGAGGCCTAGTCACTGGGCATATTTAAAGCAGAAATTGATAGGTTCTTGATTAGTAAAGGCATCGAAGGTTACGGGGAGAAGGCAGGATAGTATGGTTGAGAAGGATAATAAATCAGCCATAATGAAACGGCGGAGCAGACTCAATGGGCATGGCCTAATTCTTCTCCTGTGTCTCTGGTCTTATAGTGGAATTTGCTTTACTGTGTGTTTTTCTCTGAAACCTTGCTACCGTTTTATCTGCCAATTTTATTTTTTGAGGAGTTGGTTGGGAAAATATCTTTGAAATAGAAAACATTGAAACAGCTCCACAGATTTTGGATCATTTACTTAATGAAATGTAGAGTTTAAATTTGTGTTCAGCCCCTACAATTCTGTAAACTGTTGTGTTAATAGTGCAGTTGCTGTATGGAGTTTGCACATGTGAGAACATCCTCCTCACCATCCTACCATCCCACCAAGCTTCCTTCAGAACTCTGTGCAAGCAGGCATTGCTTGGCCATTTCAATTAGATTTTCCCCATTGTTACAGAGTCGTCCCTTATATAACAGTGCAAGCCCGCAGCTGAATTAACAAATGTTTGACTTTTTATATGATTTATGCAGCTTGAGAAGTATTACAGGTTTATCACTGTGGTGAGCTGTGGCTCTTCAGTGTGATTACTACTAATGAGATTATATTATCCAGTTGCTCAATTTCCAGAACATTCATCCCAGTGATTTCATTTGTAGTCTGTTAATCTTGACATTGACAAAGTGGTTATATTTCCACAATTTCTGGGAGATTAAGAATTTCAAGTCCATTTTTGGATTCAGTAGCTCCACCTACACTATTTTCTCGATGGACTTCTAGTGAAACGGAGCGCATTAAATATGCCTTTCTCTTTGATTGTTTACAATGGTTTATAGTCTTCAGAATGAATCTGCTGACTATGCCTGGTACGCATTTACAAACTCCAGTTTATTAATAATGTTAGTGTAATTTATTCTTAGATGGTTTTATTGTAAAATAGATTTTTTTTTCATTACCTGCCTTAGTTTTGAGCTCGGGCCCATATCCAATACATACACGTCACCCCTCAAGACCGGAATTCTATTGACTAAATGCATGGAATGTAAACACAAAAACACAGATGGGGCTCACTTGGAGGTTTTTACTTAAGGAGCTCATAGTGGCTGGGTTAGGCTCTTAAATATAATGTAATGCAAGTATTCTCCTGTGAATGTTTGCTTTGTTCTCTTCCATTGTACAGCACTTATAAGCCTCATATCCTGATTTGTTTTGTCAGCAGTCTCCATTCACTGGCTCTAATTAGCATAATTAACTTTTAGTTGAATGAGTCATTCAGGTAGGAAAGCACATGCTACTCCTTCGCAGGGGACTGTGTTGCAATAGTTTATATAAAGTTCATCTGGAAGTACCTGAAGTGAGGTTCAGCAGCTCAGTGTGGGTGACTGACCCTGGCCTTTGCTGAGGGTGACTCAAATGGGAGCTATCACTGAGTCAAACAGTTGAAGGTTCAAATCCCACTCAAGTGATTTGAGCACAAAAAAAAATCTAAGCTAATACTTGAGCAAAGCACTGGTGGTTTGCCGCATTCTTGAAGATGCTTATTTTGAATAAGTTGTTAAAGTTGGATGTAAAACATCCCCACAGCTCAGTCTGGAGAAGGTCACTGGGGAGTTATCTTTTGTGACCTGGTCAATAGTAATCCCTCAATCAACAATCCTAAACCAAATGTTCCATTGCTGCTCGTGGGAGTTTGCATTCTTCCAATTGACGATTGTATTGTCTACACTGTAACATGACTACATTTCAAAACTACTTCATTAGCTGTAAAGTCAGGTTCACGATATCTGCAAATGGACACGAAGAGTGCCAGCACATTGCAAGCTTTTCTTTTTGTAAAACAATATGACTACAAAGGAAAACACGAGGAACTCTGCGGATGCTGGAAATTCAAGCAACACACATCAAAGTTGCCGGTGAACGCAGCAGGCCAGGCAGCATCTCTAGGAAGAGGTACAGTCGATGTTTCGGGCCAAGACCCTTCGTCAGGACTAATTGAAGAAAGAGCTAGTAAGAGATTTGAAAGCTGATTACAAAGGATCCATTTTTCAGTGTTATGAAACTGGCATCTCAAATCAACCACTTTTATGAACTTGCCTAGTATCAAGAACAGCTGAAACAGAAGTGTCCTTTCCCATCAGATTCCTTCTTCTTTAATCCTTCCACCTATCACCTCCCAGCTTCTTACATCATCCCCCCTCCCCATCCACCCACATTCCCCCTCACCTGGTCTCACCTATCACCTGCCAAGTTGTACTCCTTCCCTTCCCCTAACCATCTTATTCTGGCTTCTTTCCCCTTGCTTTCCAGTCGTGATGAAAGGTCTTGACCTAAAATGTTGACAGTTTATTCCCCTCCGTAGATGCTGCCTGACCTGTTGAGTTCCTCCAGCATTTTGTGTTTGTTGATTCGGATCCGGAGAATCTCTCATGTTTAAGATGATATACCTGCTGCAACTGCATAACCTACGGGGCAGAGATAGTTATTCAAGGATTTCCAATGGATAGTACATTCATCGATCAATGAATGTGACCAGTGATTGAAACCTAACTTGTTGTCCATTAATATACACAGATGTGGCTACTCTCAGGGTGGAGCAGCAATATCTTATATTCTGTGTAGGTAGCCTCTTCTTCCAGTACTCCCCTTTCCATCTTCTTCTATTTCTAATTTTGGTCATGTGTCTCTTCTCAGCTGCCTTTCACCACCCCCTGGGCCTCTCCTCCTTCCCTTTCTCTCATGATCCATTCTTCTCTTCTATCAGATTCCTTCTTCTCCAGCCCTTTGCTTTTTCCACCTATCACCTCCCAGCTTCTTACTTCATCCCCCCTCCCCCACTCACCAATCACCTTCTAGCTTGTGCTCCTTCCCCTCTCCCCGCTTCTTATTCTGGCTTCTTGCACCTTCCTTTCCAGTCTGATGATGAAAGTCGGCTCAAAATCCCAAATGCTTACTCATTTCCCTGGATGCTGCCTGACCTGCTGAGTTCCTCCAACGTTTTGTGTGTGTTGCTCAGGATTTCCAGCATCTGCAGGATCGCTTGTGTAGAAAGATTTCTAATTTTTGCAGTGTCAAGGATTAATGTTGGAAAAGCATTTATTAAAATACAAATGATATTGTCAGAAAGAATACAAATTGAATGGAGAATGAGCTGAAAAATAGCACCTATAATGTAAATGCTATAAATTTGTCTCCAGTGTATTTACCCCAACTCAGTACCCTGCTGGTTATGAGGCTTAGCTACATATATGTGGCACAGTAAAGTTTGTAGAATCATCACAAACTACTTCTCTGATGGGATGCTGGAGCAAGGTTTAAAAAATTTGAAAAAAACCTTCAGAGTTTCAGGAAATTCAGATCTGTATTTGCACTAAATTAGGGACTTCCTTTGAACAACTGAGAAAGGGATTGAGACACAGTTTCTGCTTAAACCAGTATTTCCCTAAGTCACACCTGTTGTACTTCAGGATTGTTAAAGCACAATGTGTTTTGTGTGTGACATGTGCATGTGGTCTCATGTGGATACATACATTTGTTTATCTGTGTCTCGTCTTTCACCATGAATTATCAACATCAAAGACAGAAAATGGTAACACACACATTGGATAAAAAGGGAGTGGGCTAGCATTTTGCACGAACATTCATTTTTCAGATCTGAATTTCAATTTTGTGTTTTCCTGCATTTTCTCTGCTTTATTTCTGATTTTCATCATTTGCATTACTTTCATTTTCTTCTCGGCTGTCAGGTATATGAATTGGTACATGAACTGAATTTCGGTGGATATACATACTGTGTACACACACTTAATAAAATGTTTGACCATAAGATCATATGACATAGAAGCAGAAATACGCCATCAGGTGGCTGTGGAGCCAAGTCTTGGATATATTTAAAGCAGAGGTTGATAGGTTCTTGATTAGTAAAGGGGTCAAAGGTTACATGGAAAAGGCAGGAGTATGGGGTTGAGAGGGAAAACAAATCAGCCAGGATTGACTATGAGTTGTTATTGTTTCTTTTTTCATTTCATATCTGCTCAATTTGTATCTGTAATCGTTGTTTACTGCTGTTCAGTAAACTGCACTGGAGTAGGCCGAAGTCTTAAGCAGACTCCAATCTGAAAGCAGTCCTCTATTTTGTGCAAGACTGCTCTACTTCATTATAAATCATTCAACTCCTTGTACTCTACAAGACTGCATCAAATTTCTGATTACTAGTCCTCATTGAGCTTTGCACCTTTTATTTAATTTTCCAAGTCTCTTTTGAAGGTCAAGGTCTTTCCCTTTAGATCTTAACTAATAATTTGAAATGTTCCATCATCCATTTAAAGATGGCTTCTTAATCTGTGGCCCACATCACAAAACAACATTAAAGTGCCCGATGGACACCCTCTCCTACACCACTTGGAAGACTGTGACAAGTGGAATGGTTTATTACTGGAGTGTTCAGAGTAAGCTTCACTATCAACCTAAAAATGTTAGATTGCTCAGTAGGTCAGATAGCATATATTTAAAAGGAAGCTAATCTCTTATTGGGTCATTGATGTGAGGCATTGACTTTGTTTCTCCCTTCACAGATGCTACTCACCCTGCTGAGTATTTCTAGTATTTTCTGTTTGAATTTCTTATTTCCAACCTCTGCGATATTTATCTTAGATTCACTAAAATGTTACTATTCCATTGAACAACAACTCTGACCTGCTGTCAGTTTTTTTAATTTGATAAGCAAAAAAACATTGCAAATGCTTAGAAAACCTGGTGTCTATACTTTACAGCCTGCTTCCCTGTGGTAAATCATGTATATATGTTGTAACTCAGTTACCTGTCTGGACACACCCCTCTGCTGACTGTCCCTGTGGCTCCTCCCACAGAGTCCTGTATAAAGGTGTTCGCTTTGCCCCTCCCCCTCAGTCCGGGGGCAGACACTCACTGTGGAGGTCGTATTGTACAGCGAATAAAAGCCTTTCAGTATTTTACCAAACCTTAGTCTTTTGGAGTAATTGAAGGTGCTTAATTCCCATCATACAATATCTTTTGATTACCATCGCACAGCCTTAATCACAAGTAACAAATACCGTTTGTAGATGTTCTAGGCTTTTGAGGCTTGTATCCATGAAATAGTTAAAGGAGAGGTGTTTCTGAATGTATCAACAGTGTACTACAGGGAAATCACTACCAACAGGGGCTTAATCTAGCATGACAGCCCAGGGGAGGGGTTGAGATAGACCACAACTTGTCATTACAATGTGTTACAATCCAGCTCTTCACTGGCAAGCCAACACCGTTCAAATTGGGCCCTGCTGGGAAGCCAGAAATGAAAGAGGAGGAAATATCCTGCACTGGGGACTGAACAGAAGGAATGGAGTCCTGCCTGGGATTAACTCTATTTCATGCAGCTGGCAACACAGACACAGGCCTCTCTGAGGCCAAATCCTGGCAAAGGCAGGCAACAAGGATCTCTGGAGCCAAGGTTGCATTTCCCAGCAGCCCACGCTCATGTTTTAACTACAAAATACGTGCAGAAAGCTCACGGGAAGAATTGATGAACTGAGCAGATTGCTGAACAAAAGGCTGTACTTCGAAGGAAAACAGTAAGAAATAAGGCAATTTAGGCAGAGCAGAAATTTAGCTTCTGTGCACTGAGTAGTTTGAGCTTCTGAAGTTCCCTGAGGTCTGACTATCACAGTTTGAACTGTATTAATGGATGATCCTACAGTAATTGCACACTCAGCTCTCAGGGCATGGGTTAAAGATCCTCAACAGTGAAAGCTAGTTAACTGGAACAGAAGTGACTCCTCATGAGCTGGCGGGGTGAGCAGCGTAGAGGGATCAAGATGTGTCGCCAGGGCAAGGAACGCTACACTTCGTTGTGACTTTTTTTTAAACAAGAAGACTCTTTAAAATGAAGTATTATAGATTTGGAGCATAGTTATTTCTGATGGTGAAAACGGAACTTCCAATGGTGCTTCTTGATGAGTATGTGCAATGTGTGAGTGTATTACAACTGAGCTGGTCTTTGGGCATGAATATAGACACAGAAGGTGTGTGCGAATGGTGAGCTTTTACATTTAGTGTGCCTGAGTGATACAGTGGGCAAGCTTGTGGTAGGAGTCATAAAAGGCCCTCTCAGCATCACATCCCAATCAGAAAGAGTTCCTGGGAAACATGAACCATTTCACTTATCTTGGATCCCACATCATAATGAAGGTAGACATTGATAATGAATTTCACCATCTACATCAGTGCATAAGCATAGTCTTCAACTGTTTGAAAGTGTTTTCTAGTTCCAACCCTCCAACCCTGTACTATCCATTCCTTCTGTTCAGTCCCCAGTGGTGAATCTGTGGAATTCTCTGCCACAGGAAACAGTTGAGGCCAGTTCATTGGCTATATTTAAGAGGGAGTTAGATATGGCCCTTGTGGCTAAAGGGATCAGGGGGTATGGAGGGAAGGCTGGTGCAGGGTTCTGAGTTGGATGATCAGCCATGATCATAATAAATGGCGGTGCAGGCTTGAAGGGCCGAATGGCCTACTCCTGCACCTATTTTCTATGTTTCTATGTTTCTATATCCCTGTGGTCTACTGGGCGGCAGTGGACCCCACCATCCTGAATGCTTTTCAATGCACAGGAGAGGTGCCACCAACACCATTGTTGGAAAACTCTCCAAATGCATTAAAAGGATAAGCAAAGCTATCACTGACTTCTCCTTGGTCATCATGCCCAGCACTGAGGCCACTATTTACAAACATTTGGTTCCAATCGGCAGGCCATGGTCACTACATGGCCATCATCATTCTCAGAAAACACGCTATTCCAAGTTCGACACATAAAATGCTAGAGGAACTCAGCAGGTCAGTCAGCATCTATAGAAAAGAGTAAACAGTTGACATTTCGGGCTGAGACCCTTCCTCAGGAATGAGAAGGAAAGGGGAAGATGCCAGAATAAATTGGTGGGGGGAGGAGAAAGAGGCTAGTTGGAAGGTGATAGATGAAGTCAGGTGGGTGAGAAAGGCCAAGGGCGGGAGAAGAAAGAGTCTGCTAGGAAAAGAGGGTGGGCAATAGGAGAAAGGAAAGGAAAGAGGGGATCCAGGGGGAAGTATTAGGCAGGTGAAAAGAAGTAAAAGGCCGAAGTAGGGAACAGAGGAAGGGGGTGGGGGAATTTTCTCACTGGAAGGAGAAATCGATATTCATGCAATCAGGTTTATGGGTACCCAGATGGAATATAAGGTGTTGCTCCTCCGTCCCGCGGGTGGCCTCATCTTTGTACAAGAGCAGGCCATGGATTGACACATCAGAATGGGAATGGGAATGGGAATTCAAATGCTTGTGGCAGATGGTGAGGAGGTGCTGAACGAAGAGGTCCCCCAATTTGCGGCGCGTCTCACTAAGTTTCTATGAATCAGAGATTGCCAGGTGGAGAAAGGAAACAGTGTAACGAATTCCTCACAATTGACTCATGGGAATGTTTCTTCTTGAAGAACTGTAATACGCCCAGCAACATGTGGTATAATTAGTACTCAAAATGGAGAAGGAGTATTCTGGGTGGCACTGGGAGTTAAGAGTTCACCCAACTGGAGGAAACTGAGCTCCCACCAACTGCTTTCTTGTGTCTGTCAGGCACCTTGTGGTAAAACCCATGACTCCCACACTGATATTATCAATAATCTCTGCACCTTACAGGGGCGTCTAGAGAAGAGAAGAAATGTACATAAAACTACGAAATTGCTGGGGCAGGGAGTCGAAGTTTATTAGAAAAGCTCAATAACGGTCTGTGAGTATCTGTTTCCAAAGACACATGTGAAGTGGTATATATACTCATTGAGCCATAACTTCATTCCTCATGCTCCAGGATATTTTGACATCCTCATATTGGCGCCGATTTCAGCAGCCACAAAGTCCCAGCTCCATATAAGCACATAAAACTAAGATGGAACTATTCAATCTGCTTTAGTAATAGTCAACTTTAGCCACATATCTTCAGCATTTGATTGGATTGACTTTTTGACTGATATACTCCAAAGTAGTTGCAGACAAATGATTGGCTTCTTACTTATGACTGATTAAGAACTTTCTGCCAATAAAATAGTTACAAAGGAACATATAGAGAGCATCATATTCTGACCCCACCCCACTTTTAACAGGCTTGTTAGTTTGAAATTTCCTTTCAGCGTGGAAGTAAATATTCAGTATTAAGCTGAAGTAAATATTCACTATTCAGTATTAAGCTATGGAGAGAAGGAGGATGAGAGGAGACATGATAGAGGTGTACAAGATAATAAGAGGAATAGATAGAGTGGATAGTCAGCGCCTCTTCCCCAGGGCACCACTGCTCAATACAAGAGGACATGGCTTTAAGGTAAGGGGTGGGAAGTTCAAGGGGGATATTAGAGGAAGGTTTTTTACTCAGAGAGTGGTTGGTGCGTGGAATGCACTGCCTGAGTCAGTGGTGGAGGCAGATACACTAGTGAAGTTTAAGAGGCTACTAGACAGGTATATGGAGGAATTTAAGGTGGGGGCTTATATGGGAGGCAGGGTTTGAAGGTCGGCACAACATTGTGGGCCGAAGGGCCTGTACTGCGCTGTACTATTCTATGTTCTCTATGTTTCCCATATTGCAGAGAGTGTAGAACCGGATGGTAAAGGTTGGTTGTCCTTGCTTTATAATGTCACAGAAATGGAATTCATCGAAACGACTCTGCACATGATGTAAATTGATAAATCACTGTCACATGCATCCAGACACAGTGTAGAACTTATCTTGCATACCGTTCATACAGATTAAAACAATACAGGCTAAGACAATAACAGAATGGAGAATAAAGTGTACCAATTATAAATGAAGTAATGAATGGAGTTGCAGAGAGTAGCTTGCAATGAGTAGCCATGCTCTGGTGACTTCATACTGTCACATGAATGGAATTCATATAGCGAGCTCCATGCATGATGTCTTCCCAAATAATTGGGTGGTTATAGAGAATCAAACATGGCAACAGGATAGTTCCTTATAAAACATGTGTTTTTGTAAGTCTGTTTGTAAGTAAAATAGAAAGTGGGGCGATCCCAGCTGCAATAAGCTTGTTAACTGACTCTGGGGACATTTCAGCTTACTGAATTCAAATATGGTTTATTGTCTCTTAAAGACTCATCCCTGTAAGAGTCTCTCTTTCCCAAGTGTCTCCATCCAAAAAGGACTAAATGCAGAAGCAACAACCACCAGAGAAATATAGAGTTACACAAACCCTCTTGACCATTAAAATCTCATTATATTTTGTTAAATTATGCAGAAATCATGAGATATTAAAACAAAATGGTGATTAGCAAGATTATTATATTTGATGGAAAAATAAATGTTCCTTAACTATCAATCACACCAGTGATGTGAATCATAGTTGAAGTCTATTTTATTAATTATATTGTTGAAATGAGGTGCAAAATACTTGAGAAATCTGGGGTGATCATGAAGGTGCAGGGATATTGATCTTAGGTTTGTGTCAGGACCACTAACATTAATTGAATTTGTCTTCTTCACATGAGGAACCTGGGCACTATCAGTTTTGCACTTTACACAGATGCAGGAATAACCACTATAATGATCTTCTTCTCGTTCCTGGTTTGGCTCCGTTGATTTATATTGAAATAAAGTTTGGCTTTCCAAACTCTTACATTTAAAATGAGACAGGGTTCTCGCACTCAAGTATGAAACCATATCGGGCTAATTTTTGTTTTCATAACGCAAATTTGGACATAGTGAAATCAGATATTGCCATCTATCACTGCTACACACTGGATTTTTATTTTGATTTATGCCATCTACTCGATTCACCAGTTTTCATACTGTCTCATCTGCTTTTACACACCTTAATGTTGCTTTCAATCCAATGGTAATTCCCTAATATTTTACCATCATCCGGCATGGGTATTGTGAAACAAAAGGCATGTTTCCTTGATGTAGCAGTCCAATGCTCTATCTCATTCCAGAGCACATTATCTGATGACTCAGTCACATCCCAGCTAAACACAGAATGAGTGTATGATTTTCTCTTGACAAAATACTCAAAAACTGTCTTACTGAGAGGCAATAGTCACCCTTTTCAAACCACTATAACCCACTTCATAAGACCATTCCTCACTGAGGAATCCAAATTCAATCTTTGCATTCTCTGAACATTATCCCCAATGCCCCTTCGTTATAAATCAGCACTGCTCCTGATATTCTTCTTGATGAATTCTATTACCCATAACACCAAAATCTTCTACTAATCTACAGGAAGTTATAAAATTAGTCAGCTCCATCTTAGGTACTAGCCTCCAAGGTACTCAAGACATCTTCAAGGAGTGGTGCCTCAGAAAGGCAGCATTTATCATTAAGCGGCCCCACTCCTTGTTACCATCAGGAAGGAGGTACAGAAGCTTGAAGGCACACACTCAGCAATACTGGAAGTTTCTTCCCCTCTGCCATATGCCAGTGATATTAAACCTGATTCTGATTCTAAGGTCATTAATAATGTCTTCTGTAATTGCATTAAACTTTCACTTTCATTAATGTAGTTGACCGCACAATTTTCTCAATGGACATTTCTCTGTAATCGATCAACAAAGCATTATGTTCATATGGTTCAACCATACCAACTGCTCGGACACACTGAAATATTCTTTTCCTGCTGTACGCACTCATTTGACAGAAGAACGGTATTGGGGAATTAATTTCACACTTAATTTTTGCCTCTTAAGATTTCTTAATTCATCACCACCAACAGTATATCTACATCTTAATGGGTGTGCTGGAAAACAATGTCCAATGCTTGAAAACCTATTTTTATTTTTCCTGCTTTTCTACTGATATTAGGAATCTCGTGCCAAATATTAAGTTATCATTTTATGGAGGAGAAAAGTGTATTGACATCCGGGGCATTTTGCTTTAAACATTCTCCAAAGAAACAACAATTTACTGTAACTGACCAAAGATTATAAATTGGTGTCCATGTAACTGAATTTCAGGGCATAACCATTACTGTTGTTTGCTTGACGTAAGAAACAAAGAACAAATTTCCACCCTCATAATGTTGTTAATTAACTGCCTGTCCATTCTTACACATTTTCCCTTGTATTACAAATGTTCAGGTGTGTAAGAAGTATCAATGATTCAATATATTGAATGTTTTCAAAAAATCCATCTACTTCATCAATTCCTTACCTTTTCAATTGACAGATTCTTCAAATATCTCCATTCAATTTGTCAAGCATGATGCACACTCTATAAAACTGTTTCTTGTTTAACCTATCCAGTTGCAAATGATTATGATGTTTACCTTGCTTTATGGCTCCTATGGGCCTAGAATTCCGACATGTCAATGGAACTGAGAAAAGGTGAGATATTTGCCTGTACATTTGATGGCACCCTGAAATGTAAAGCTAATTTAACTGGGAGGGATATGCGTTAGGCTGACATGTGCAAAGGCTTAGAGTTGACAAGAGTATGGGAAGTTTGTGGGGTATGGTCAGGACCCTGAAAGACTCAGAAATGTGGCGAGAAGATGCAACTGTAGAGCAGTGATGGTTCATGCACGGTAGTGTAGTGGTTAGCATAACAGTTTACAATGACAGCTGTAAGATCAGGGTTCAATTCCTGCCACTGTCCGTAAGGAGACTGTATATTCTCCCCATGACCATGTGGGTTTCCCCCGGGTTCTTGGGTTTCCTTCCACATTGTAAAGACGTACAAGTTAGGGTTGGTAAGTAATGAGAACGCTACGTTGGCACTGAGAGCATTGGCGACGTTTGCGAGCTGTCCCCAGCATTTCACTGGGTGGTTTCAATGTTTCGAAGTATGTGTGATAAACAAAGCTAATATTTAAGATCTTTTCTTTAATCTTTAGGGCTGGTAGCTATTCCCAATCCACATTAATAAGTTAAGTGACAGAAGCAGGAGTAATATGTTCATATCTGCTGACATTACAAAGCTGAGCAGTGTGAGCTGATACTCTAAAGCATTTAAAAGATAGTCAATTACTGGCTAACAGAAGTGGTCGATAAAACAAATTTGATGCCACATGCTCAGAACAATTGTTAACAGCAAACGTGCATGTTCAAAATAAGGGATCAGCCAACCAGCATATAACCTAAAGGTATCAGGAAGCATAATGGTGTATCTTCAACTCTGTAGTCATTGCAGGAGTCATGCTATCACAATGTAGGCAATGCTATAACTAGATAATTTTATTCTTAGAAAACATGAAACCTGCATGCAGCTCAAGCTCTCTAATTACAGAAAAAAACTCTTGTCCAACAACCCATCAAGGCTGAACTCCCCCATGATAACTCATGCACTTTCCTCAATGCTTACCCTTCACCGACCTGTTTCTTGGAGTTAATCTATCACTATCCAGCTCGAATTTATACCATAGCTCATCACAGTTCCTGTGAATTCCATACTGAAAATTAGGAATTACTTCAAACACTCTTCTGTGTGGCACAGAGTAAAAAGGGCATTTCTAGATGAGCTAAAATTAAAATCCAAATCCAATAATGAATGAAAATTTTAGAACCAACAGTTCAGTTATGTCCTTTTAACACAGAATTCTACTCCTACTGACCAGTCATGGTGTCTCACAGCATATAATTCTAAATGGACACAAAGCCTCCAATCATTTCAAGATTACACTTGAATCCTCTAATAATAGACCTTGGTGAGTGTAATGGTGGCCTCAACTTCCTTTCAGATCATTATGGTCTTGAAGTGTTGAGTTCGTTTAGCTTTTCCTGCTTTAGGCCCATTTAAGGTAATTAGCATAATGGAGGACCTGTTAGTAACAGAACTATCTAAATACCATCTTCAAATTCCAGCTTGTTAACCAACACAAGTCCTTTACTGTGCTTGCATACTTGGCCCTATTGGCAGCCAGCACTCCAACCTGCTGAGATATGCATGCCACGGGTTTATCCGTTTGAAACCATAGCGACAGGTTGCATGTTATTCTCCCACGTCTCCCAAGACAATATGCTTGATATAAAAGAGACGGCACAATCATGCACCATACTTGGATCTGTCAAGTACTATACAGTTGGTCTGACAACTGGGAAGACGGCAGTTCCTGTCAGTGTCTCCCTTCATTTACTGTCAAGTGCTTTTTCTCCTTTGTTTGGCTAACCAAAGATGGTGTTTGAAGAGGAGAACAATGCAATCACTGAATAAACTGGAGCAAAGCTAACCCTGTCATCCTTCATAAGTATAATACAACAATCTCAGCTCAATCAGCGACAGGCAGCAACTTTGTATAAATTAAACACATATACTTACACCTCTGGAAATGCACTGTATGACTGATATATACATATATAAAATAAAGGTTATTAAAATTGTACTGGCAGATTACTGGTAATATGATATGACATTAATGTAGAATACAAATGTGAATGGAGTTACCAGTGGACAATACTGTTAACACATTCAGATTCAAGCTGGGAAATTGTGTTTATAAATTGTTCCTGTTACAACCCAAATCAAATTATCTGTATGCATTTGAATTGCTCTCTCCCTCTCAGCTCAGGGGCTGTGGTTGCTTCACGCAATTAAAGCCTCTGTGATTCTTTTGCTGTAAAATAGCATGACACAGTGCAGCAATATTTCATTTTGAAAGACTGTGCCACAGGAGAACTATAAAGCATAACAAAAATCACTAAAGCCTCCCAGAGTTGCTTGGTAAGGAATTTTTAACTGGCTTCATATTGATGCCACTTTCTAGACTTGCCTGAGCTCCACATTGCAAGCCAATGCCTTGGGTTTTAAGACATAAAAAATTTATGGCAATAAACATTTGAAAACCTCTGGACTGATGTATCACAATCAGTATTTCATTAGAGTGATGGCATCCATTTTGTTCATACACAGTAGTTTGTACAGAGAGCAAAAGCCATGCTCGGGAAAAATCTGCAATAAGTTAACTAGTCCCTCACCAAGCAAATGGAAGTATTGGCCAAAAATAAAAGGAGGTGCTGGATCATCAACCGTGCTACACCCTCAGGTAAAGGTGTTTCCTAGCACCCAGCAATTTTGCAAAATCCCAGTATTACAAAAAAAGTACAGAGAAAGGCCAATAGTCACTCATGATTAAAAGAACTTTGTAAGATGTTTCTCAAGGAGCCCATACCAATCATAGAACACTCCAACACAAAAACAGGCCCTTTGGCCCATCCAGCCTGTACCAAACCACTAATCGGCCTAGTTCCATCGACCTGCACCCGTACCATAGCCCTCCGTCCTCCTCCCATCCATGTATCTACACAAATTTCTTTTAAATGTTGAAATCAAACCCACATCCACCACTTGCGCGAGCAGTTTGTTCCACCCTCTCACCCCGCTCTGAATGAAGAACATCCCCTCAAGTTCCCCTTAAACACTTCACCTTTCATCCATAACCCATGATCTCTAGTTGTAGTTTCACCCAACCTCACTGGAAAAAAACCTGCTTGCATTTACCCTATCTGCCATATCCCCTTCATTATTTTGTACACCTCTATCAAATCTCCCCCTAATCTTTTACATTCTACAGAACAAAATCTGAACTTATTCAAACTTTCCCTATTACTCAGGTGCCAAAGTCCCAGTAATAGCAATTTTCTACGCACTTTCAATTTATTTACATCTTTCCTGCAGGTCGGTGACCAAAACTGGACACAAATTAGGCCTCACCAACATCTTATACAACTTCAACACAACATCACATCTACTGTACTCAGTATATTGATTTATGAAGGCTAATGGGCAAAAAGCTTTCTTTATGACCCTATCTACCCGTGACACCACTTTCAAGGAATTATGGATCTATATTCCCAGATCTCTCTGTTCTACTGCATTCCTCGGTGCCCTATTGTTCACCATGTAAGACCTACCCTGGCTGGTAATCCCAAAGTGCAACACCTCACACTTGTCTGCATTAAATTCTGTCTACCATTTTGAAGCCCATTTGTCCAGCTGGTCCAGATTCTGCTGCAAGCTTTGATAATCTTCTTTGATGTCCACTACACTTCCAATCATGGTGTCATCTGCAGAGCTGATGGATCAGTTTACCACATTATCATCCAGATGGTTGATATAGATGGCAAAGAACAATGGACTCAGCACCGATCGTTGCAGCACACCGCCAGACACCAGTCAGAGAGGCAACCATCTTCTATCACTCTTTGGCTTCTCCCATGAAAACAATGTCCAATCCAATTTACTAACATATCCTGAATGCCAAGCAACTGAACCTTCTTGACCAGCTGAAGTACATGTAGATAATATCCACTACCTTGCCTTCATCCACCTTCCTGGTAACATGATTGGCTAATTACAACCTAAACTCTGTACTCTCAAAATTTCACTTATGAAGGCCTCCCACCTAGCAAGTACACCTTTGTCAGAAAACAACCTGTCCCAATCAACACTTGCCAAATTATTTTCGATGCAATGAAAACTGACCTTTCTCCAGTTTAGAATTTCAACCCAAGCACTAGACTTATCCTTTTCCATAATTACCTTGGAACTATTGGTGTTATGATCATTTTGATGCAAAGTGTTTTCCCGACACAAACTTCTGTCACCTGCCGTGTCCAGTCAATATGTGAAAAGCTAAAATCACTTACTACCACAACCTTATGTTTCTTTCAACAGTCTGGGATCAATCTACAAACTTGCTCCGCTAAATCCCATGGACTGTTGTGTGGTCTATGATATAATCCTGTTAATGTGGTAATACCTTTCCTATTCCTTAACTCTACCCATAAAGCCTCAGAAGATGAGCTCTCCAGTCTGTCCTGTCTGAGCACTGCTGTGAAATTTTCCATGACTAGTAATGTTACCACCCCCTCCATTTGTTCTGTGTTGAACATTTAAATAAATAACAGTACATTTTTTGACTATTTAGGCATGCAAGGAATCATGCTGATATTTGCGGATAATGTAAAAATAAGTATTGGCTCTAAAAATAATGAGCTTGCAACTACCTCACAAATATATAATGTCATCATAACTACTAAAAAAAATTAAAATATAGCTGTGGCAAGCTTGGCCAGCACATATTTCAATCTCTGTTTTGTCTTTATTCCTACAGCTTCTGGCAACATTTCAATTACTTTCTTGCCACTCTTCTGCATTCATAGTTTTTAGGAAGTCACAAATCAGTAGATCTTCAACCAATAAGCACACCTTTGCTTCTCACATTAACTGTGCTATCATACAGTTCTGTAATGAAAGAGCTCAGACTTTGTTTGCATTTTTAATGAAGGCACTTGCACACAAAAAGAAATTAAATTTTGTTTTAGCATTAAATTTGCGCAATTAGCAAAAAGATGTTTAACACTAGTATATTTGCCTGCTAAACATATTTATCTCAACTAAATTAACTCATTTTGTTTATATGAGGAACAGGTTAGTGGCTGGAAGAACAATTGGTCTTGACATGAATTAGCAGAAAATGGACAAACAGTGCATGTCTTAAGGTACGACAATAAGTGCAGAAAATTTCTCCGGCAGTTAGTGCAACGCCTTACAGCACCAGCGATCACCGATTTCCGTTCAATTTCTGCCACTGTCTGTAAAGAGAATATATCTTCTCCCTCTGACTGAGTGGGTTTCCTCTCACATTCCAAAGACATATGGGGTAGGGTTAGGAAGTTGAGGGCATTCTATATTGGTGCCAGAAGCACGGCAACACTAGTGGCCTGCCTCCAGCAGATCAGACTGCGTACAAACAAGAGAAAATCTGCAGATGCTGGAAATCAAAGTAATATGCTCAAAATGCTAGAGGAACTCAGCAAGCCAGGCAGCATCTGTGGCCAATGTTTCAGGCTGAGAGCCTTCTGCCTGGGCCCAAAACGTTGACTGTTCGTTCTTTTCCACAGATGCTACCTGGCCTGCTGAGTTCCTTCAGCATACTGTGTGTATTATATCGGACTGTGTAGGTCGTGAACACAAAAGGCACTTTTCACTCTATGTTTCAATGTAAGTGTGACAAATAAAGCTAATCATTAATCTTTAATTTTTATTTCTAACATTCTCAGTTATTTTCATGTTGCCAAGGCATGCAATAGTTTAATTTTGTGCTTGCAAACAGAAAATTTCCCTGGGTGCTGGACAAATTATAATATTTGACATTTTTCTCTTTTAGATGGGATATCTGCAGTGTCAACACTGACTGTTGATCTTATCTTTATACGCCACTGTATGCACCTGTGCATTGGACATCTTCCTTTCACTTTAACCAAAATAGAAGGGAAGCAGAAAATGTAGCAGGCTTAAATGCAGTGTTCTGTGTTCTAGAACTTGCTTTGTAAACTGCTCAAGGTGAAAGTTATTGCTTCCTCTTATGTCTATAAGAGAGCTCTGCAAACTGAAATGAGGTTAGACAATTTCAAAAGAATTTCTGACAGACAATGGTCCAGAACTTGACAGTGAATCAACAGATTCCATCAGAGAGGCTACAAGGATTACTTATGAGGGAAATCTTTTCATCTGGTTGAGATAGTGTGAATTTTTCCCTACGTTTAAGCAGTGAACATCTGATTTGGAAGTTGTTATACTGATGCAAATTCCTCAACTTGACATCCCCAAATCTCTTTAACTTTTCAATAAACCTTTGCCCCCCCACATCTCCAAAGTCAAAAACATTTTGAAAGGTGTGAAGAGAGATCTGACAGAAAAGTCTTGAAATGCTGCGGGTACAGTACTTCTGCAGAGAAAAAAAAATACATTTTAATGACATTTTGATTTATCTTCTTTGACTTCATTTTTAAAAAGAACTTAACAGAAAAAATATCTGGGGCAATATTAGCTTCTGGTCCCTGTACACAGGCAGATCTTTAGTAAGCGCCTGTTTCTACTTGAGGAGTTTTATAATTCCTTTGTGTCTGACTGTTTGCCTCTTGACAGCAGATTTTATAACTTTTATTAATTAGGACTGTCAGCCAGCTTGTCATTAGGACTATCTTTTTATTCAGGGCCCATTAAGCTGTTCTAATTCCTTGCTGCTCCCATCCCTTATACCAGATCTACAACCCTCTCTCTACCTTCACATTAACATAATGATATTTGTGTTCATTATTTGCCAAAAATCTGACAGGTAGAGCAAGAGGCTTTGACTTACCTGAGCAGGGAAACAGCAGGGAGATTAAGAGAAACAGAATTCCATTTACAACACAGTATCCCTTTACAACAACCGGGCTGCGGATGTGCATCCAAAAAGCCTGCAGCAGACGTATGTGGCACTTTATTTGCAACATTCAATCCATCTCTGAGAAAAATGGGCATTTTAATAGACATAGGTGAACTTCACAAGACAGGCATGGGCTTGAAGTCATGATACAGAGGCATTTGTAATGACATCAGTACCAGTTTAAAGCCTGTACGCCACCAGTTACAGATCCATCTCGTAAAGCTCTTCATTGAATACCTCATGGTTTTAATAATTGGACCAGAAGAAAACAAAACAATACAAATATAAATCTAAGTTAATTATCCTGACTGTATTTTCTTCTAAACTATTTGTGGTGTAATAGCAATGACTGTTGTTAAAGCCTTATCCTTTCAGCTATATCCTCCCTCTTATCACAGTCTTCACAGAGAGATAAAATGTAATACAACACAGCAGATTATTTATCAGGATTGATGATTTGGTTAAACTCTCATCCTTTCAGCTTCATCAACCCCTGATCCTGATTAATCCAGTGTAATATAGTACAGCAGGTTTGACACTGAACTAAATCCTCTCTCTTTCAGCCTCATCATGTCTGGTAATTGGTACGGTACAGGTACAAATACCCAATTACGTGATATGAACTGATCTCGAACCTCAGTACAGCTCCCCTCTCATTCTAATTGTCAATGCTGCTACCAGGCTGGTCAGCAGTAGGCCCCCTGAGGATTCTATCAGAGAGAGCAACTGTCCCTTTTCCTGCGTGCCACGATTTCAGTCTCTGATAATTCAATAATTCCAATCCTCGTCTTTGTTTCAATGCATCCTCTGCTGGCATTTCTCCTTAATTACTTTCATCTTTGCTCATCAGTCTACACTGAGGAGCTTTGCACAAAACACAGACGCTGGGGTCAGGCAAGAGCTGTTGAGCAGCTTCATTAAGAGCATACATTCACTGTACCTGTCGCAAGCAGAGACTACCGACTAACTCACAGCAAAGAAAAACTGTCAGTTCCCAAAATGATTCAGGATCAATAAGTTGGGTTTCTACATGGAAAGCTGAGACATGAAGCGACCATTATCACTTTCGGATGATAGTCCAGGTTCTGGTGTATGTTTCTCTAAACTACACTGCATTCAGTTATTAATACAGCAATCTTTTGGTCATAGTTAGGGCTCCAAGGCATAAGACATTCTTTTCTGAAGAAAGTGAATACTCTGCAAATTTTTCAGCTTCACTTTGCAATTCATTCAGGGTCTTATATAAACTAGAAAAAAGACTTGAAATGGATCTTGTGAAATTACAAAATTGAAATGAAACAGGGCTCCTCTACTCTCCTCGATGAGCACTGATGACATGTGGTGGAGTTACATTGCAGAACTATAGGTAAAATCATTGCTTACAGATCCTGGGGGTGGGAGGCAGAGACACGGGAATACATTTTTAACACCGAGCACGCTGTCCCGAAACATCACAGGATGACATGCCAATTCTTAGCAGGATGCCTCAGAGGTCAGTAAATCGACACAATAAAATTTTATTTTAGTTTGGCACTGCTTTATATATCATGGTCTGTTCTTTCACAGGGTTGGTCATTCAGACCTTTGAGACCATGACCCAATGGTTTTCAGTCTGGTCAGTTGGTAATTATTTTGTATAGCTATCTTGTAGACTCATTAAGAAGGCAACCTTCCTACTGTTCACTTATATAAATGAGGCAGCTATCCTTTCGTTTTCCCAACAAAATCTGAGTACAAAAGCAGGCGTCTGCAGTTAGGCATAAACAAAAGGCAGACTGAACATTTTAATTTGTTGCAACACAAGGTAAATGCTAATGATCCAGGCAGAAATGTCAGTGTAATGCTGAATGAAAAGGCACACTGCTGAGGTGTTGTTTGTTGAATATAAGCACCACCTACTTGGGCAATCAGGTTAAAGCCTGTGCATTACTATTTGTAGAAGAAAGGTGAAATCTTTGGTAACTTCACAACAGTTCTCTCTTCATCACCAGGGAAACCAGAGCTCCATGAGCCAGTACTCATTGGAGGATCAGAGGTGGTGAGGGTCAGTAACTTTAAATTCCCAGGTGTCACTATCTCAGAGGACCTGTCCTGGAGCCATCGTATCAATGTAATTGCAAAGAAAATATGGCAGCACCTCTACTTCCTCAGAAGCCTGCGG
This sequence comes from Mobula hypostoma, assembly GCF_963921235.1. Taxonomy (NCBI): domain Eukaryota; kingdom Metazoa; phylum Chordata; class Chondrichthyes; order Myliobatiformes; family Myliobatidae; genus Mobula; species Mobula hypostoma. Next base: position 33,216,913 of record NC_086118.1, on the reverse strand, counting down.
AGTTTCAGTCATCAAAAACCTTGGTAAACTTCTATACTAGTGTGGTGGAAGGTGTGTTGACTGGCTGCGTTATGGCCTGGTATGGGAACACCAAAGTCTTTAAGTGGAAAATCCTACAGAAATTAGTGGATTTTGCGCAATATATCACGGGTAAAACCCTCCCAATCATTCAGCACATCTACATGAAACATTGCATAGAAAAGCAGCATCCATCATCACAGGTCCTCACCAGCCAGGCCCTGCTTTTTTTCTCGCTGCTGCCATCAGGTAGAAGGTACAAGTGCCTCAGGACTCTCACCACCAGCTCAAGAATAGTTACCACCCCTCAACCATCAGGCTCTTGAACAAAATGGCATAACTGCACTAATTCTATTTCTGGAGTTCGCACAACCAATGGTAACTAAATTTAAGGACTCTTTTACCTTGTTATTTCATACCCATTATTTATTGCTATTTATTTATATTTGCATTTGGACAGTTTGTTGTTCATTGATCCTGTTCCAGATTTTTTAGATTACTGTTTACAGTAATAGATTTGCTAGATATGCCCACAGAAAAAGAATCTCAGGGTTATACGTGGTGGCATATATGTAATCTGATAATAAATTTTACTTTACTTTAGAAAGAAAAGCCAAATGGCCACTCATTACATGCTACTTGTGAGACCTTGTTCTGTACAAAATGGGCACTGTGCTTCCACACAGATCAATGGCAGTCAAATTCAGTGCTCTACAGTAGCCGGAGAAATGCATCCAGGTACCATGCTGTGACCGAGCCATGATTATTCTAGAGAGGAAAGCCAGAAGAGGAATTACGTCTTCATGGAGTGAGCTTTGCCACAAAGATAGAGGAAAGCTGGCATCCCAGCAGCCCCCTCTGTGAAACTAGTCACCCCTCAGTTCAGTTTAACATAGAACTACGGTCATCAGCACAATCACCAAATCCCCATAAGGCCAAGCCGCGTTTCTATTCTTCCCTTAAGAAAATCCCAGTGTGCATTCCAAAAGGGCTCAAAATGATTATCTTGAGCCACTTCAATACCAGAGTTGGCAAGGACACAATCCTCCAGTAAGGCATGATTGGCAGGAAGAAGTAGCGAAGACTCTTCTCAGCAGGGCCATCACTACAATGAAACCTCTGAAAACAGCATGCCACAGTTGTACACTTCTATTGTTTCAATTGTGTTCAAAGCATGTGCAATGCCAGAAGGGCATAATTTAACGGCAATGCTTAGTTCCGTTGCTAACTAACAGAAATGTCAGGCTAACTTTTGGAGGGCAAAACTCATAAGTGAATATAACCCTTTAAAGAGATAGGAAACAAACAAAGACATAAGTTGGTTTGTTATGACAAGCTGACAATAACTTGTGGCAGGAAGTTCATCTTCCAACATTGTAAACAGAGTTCAGTTCCATAATTTAACAGAGCGGCACTTGCATTGACAATCTCTCCTTTAGTTAACCAGCAAGCTGCATTTATCTCATGTCACTAGAACACTTCATTATAGTGTTAGCACAAAGCTTAGTACAGGGCGCTCTTCTTTTTTTAAAAATTCATTTCTCAGAACCTGGGCATTACTGACAAGACTGGGATTTATTTACCAATTTACCCTCTTTAATCACCCTTCAGTAGGTGCTCATGAGCTGCATTCTTAAAATGTTTTAGCAGTAAACAGGTGGAGAAGCATGGAGAACCGGCTGCCAATGAAATGAAAAATCCATCTGACTTTGAACTTGGTAATTAGAATGCCGTCATTTTTTTAGGTTTGATCAATTATCTAATTCAACTTTGATGCTTTCTTATAAAGTCATCAGATAGATGGATACCAGAAAAATGCCTATAGGCTAGTATGTGGACTAGTAACACATTAAGGAACCAAATGCCTCATTGGGCCTGTTAAAAGAGGCTTTCTTTGAAGTTGTTTCACTTAGCTGATTAAATACTACAGTCTTTCTGGTGAAGGTGCTCCCATAGTTGGGAATTCTAAGGTTTAATCTCAACAGCAATGGAGGAATGGTGAAATAATTCCAGCAGTTACTCCAGGTGATGGAGTTCTTCAGCCCTTGTACTTCTTGGTACTGGAGGTCTCTGCTCTGCAAGGTTGTTGACAGTGAGCAATTGCAGTTAAGATACTAAGGCAGAGATCAAAAGAAAAAAATCAACTATGGATAGGCAGAGAGATTTAGATAGAGAGTTCCATTGCCTAAGCCTTGAGGTGCATTCATACAATGAAGTAATTAGATTCCAAAATGATCAAGAGGCTATCATTGTTGGTGTACAAATATCTTGGAGTTGTATAAACCTGGTAACAGTTTACATAATTAGAGAAATGTGAAGTCTTTGCTTAGCTAATGCTTAAAGTGAGTCAGGGTAATGGGTGCGTGAGATCTAGTTTGAGTGAGGGCATGTTCAATTCTCACCTGCTTCAAAAGGGCAACAATCATACCAGCGCTCAAGAAGAACAGGGTGAGCTGCCTCAACGACAGTTGCCCAATGGCACTCACATCTACTGTGATTAATTCCCTTCAGAGGTTGCTCATGACTAGAACCAACTCCTCCTTAAGCAAGGACCTGGACTCACTGCAATTTGCCTATCACTACAATAGATCTATAGTGTACGCAGTCTCACTGACTCTCCACTTGGCCTTGAGTCACCTGGACAATAGCAATACCTACATCAGGCTGCTGTTTATTGACTACCCATCATCCAGGACCAGGACATGCCCTCTCCTCATTGCTACCATCAAGGATGAGGTAGAGGAGCCTGAAGACACACAATCAACATTTCAGGAACAGCTTCTTTCCCTCTGCCATCAGATTTCTGAATGGACAAAGAACACATAAATACTATCTCGGTATCTTTCCTCCCTTTTTGCACTAGTTAATAATTTAATTTCATTTTTTTATATATATTTAAGGTAATTTAAAGTTTTTTATTATTATGTACTGCTAAGTACTGCTGCCGCAAAATGACAAACTTCATGACATATGCCAGTGATATTAAACCTGATTCTGGAATTTTAAATGAACTCAGTGTACAAAAAGAGTAGGATTTAGATGATGTGGGACGTAAGGGATCTGTAGCTCCTGCACGTTGGTAGTTGCAAAAAGAGGGCGTGGCCTGGATCGTGGGGGTCTTAAATGATGGGTGTTACGTTTTTGTGGCAGTGCTCCATGTTAATGTCCTCAATGGTATGGAAGGATTGGCCTGTGATGCGTGCAATGCTCTCCTGAACTTTATAAGTTATATAGATGTGATTATGTGTGACCAAAAATGAGAGAGAATATTGCTTCATTTTCATTGATAATTGGTAATCAATGAGTTATTTCAAGACATTGAAAATCACTGAAGGGTTTTTATCCACTACCTGAATTGCAGAAATGCTGTGAAGCATTGCAGAGGCCTCAGGTGCTGCTGACTTTCAGGGCAATTAATCAGAACTTGCACATTCACACAGCGTTACCAAAGTAGAGAACTGCCTTCAGCAGAAAAGCCCATACTTCACTTCCATTTCTTCCTGCTCACTTTTGACCATTGTCCTTTCATAATCAGGAGCTTCCTAATTATTTTCTGAGCATAGTACTGAGGAAAATTCAATTACATTAGCTTAATAAATGATGGGCTATTTTGTACTTAACCTTTTCCACTTCTCACATTTATGTCCCAGTGACCCCCTTGGTTGCATTACTTTCTTGAGACCCTCTTCAGTCCCGATCCATTGTTGAAAGAATCCACAGAGTGACCAACCAGTGGTGACTGAGAATCTGGCGGTGAATTCTGGGCCTGTGCCAACAGATCCCCCCTATGGCTATCCAATAGCTTTCACTGTTTTCAAATGTGTTTGATGGTCAGAGACATTTAGAAATAGCTGAAACACATATGAATAGTCAAAAAGAATTAAAGTTATTTTTAAAACTAAGGGTTAAAATATTCATGTTAAAACACTCTTATCTCGTGAAAATGACATTAAAAAACTTACAGTTTTTAAGAAAGGATAAAATATATTTAGTTTCACACTTATTTAAAATGAATGGGAATGCCAACACTATAAGTTGCTGGTGAACGCAGCAGGGCAGGCAGCATCTCTAGGAAGAGGTACAGTTGACGTTTCGGGCCAAGACCCTTTGACAGGACTAACGTTAGTCCTGACGAAGGGTCTCAGCCCGAAACGTTGACTGTACCTCTTCCTAGAGATGCTGCCTGGCCTGCTGCGTTCACCAGCAACTTTTATGTGCATTGCTTGAAATTCCAGCATCTGCAGATTTCCTCATGTATGCCAACACTTTATTCCACTTTAATAAAGGCAAACACTGTAAGAAGCTGAACAGGAGTTGCTGGAAAAGCTTAACACGTCAGGTAGAGTGAATGGGAAGAGATGCAGAGTTTATATTCCAGGTAAACAGGGAAGTCTTAAACTTAAGTGAAAAACTGACTTTAAGTGCAATTATCTGATGATGGTGGTTTTAATGGGAAATGTTCAGTCAATCACAATATGTCTGTTGCCATGAACTTTTAATGCTCCTCACACTGTGACATATCTTGGAAGAACACTGAAAAGCATTGATCCATAAATCACCACACAAAATGCTGGAGGAACAAAACAGGTCAGGCAGCATCTATGGAGAGGAATCAACAGTTGACGTAAGTGTCTCAGCCTGAAATGTCAACTGTTTATTCCTCTCCATAGATACTGTCTGACCTGCTGAATTCTTCCAGTATTTTGTGCATGTGACAAAGCGTGGATTCAGCTATGAAAGTGAACCGTGTATTATTAGAGAAGAACCTGGTTTCTTGGTGAGACCGAGGAAGAGCATTACAAACCCAGGCAGTAAGGTGAGCTGGTGAGTGATCAGTGCATCGTGGACAAGGGACAGAAACATAGCCCAGCCCCATTCATGTCCCATTGGCAGAACCCTCGATTGAAACTAGCCTGTAAAGACACACAACAGAAATGTGCTCTTGTCGGCTAGCTATTTGGTGGGTGTGAAAATGAAACTGGTTGGAGTTTTCAGGGATGGGAATAAACAGGGTGGAGCTGAAGTAGGGTTGGTTTGATCACCAGGGTTGTGACTGAGGCAGCTAAGGCCAACATTTGCCTTAGCTTCTGTTTCTCTAGGTCTCCCAGCTACCTTCGGTGGTCCTTCAACTGATCAACCTCAGTCATGCAAGTGAAGAAATCAAGGATCCAGTTAATCAAGGAGGTACTGAGGCCTAGAACTTGAAGCTTATTGATTAGTTTTGAGGGGATGCTGGTATTGAATGCTGAGCTGTAATCAATAAAGAGCATCCTGATGTATGCACCTTTATTGTCCAGATGTTCCAGGCTTGAGTGAAATAGCATCTGCTGTTGACCTGTTGTGGCGTTAGGAAAACTGGAGTGGATCCAAGTTGTTTCTCTGGCAGGTGTTGACATGTTTCAGCACCAACCTCTCAAAGCACATCACAGTGGATGTGGGTGCTACTCAATGATAGCCATTAAGGCAGGTTACCATGATTTTCTTAGGCACTGATATAACTGAAGCCTGCTTGAAGGAAGTAGGTACCTCAGACTGCCGAAGTGAGAGGTTAAAGATATCAGTGAACACTCCAGCCAGTTGATTAGCACAGGTTTTTGGTACTCAGTCAGGTACCCCATCAGGGCTGGTGCTCTCCATGGGTTCACCCTCCTGAGGGATGCTCTCACGTCAGGCTCAAAGACAAATCACAGGATTGTCGGAGTTTGTGAAGGTGCCTCCATGTTTTGATAGTCAAAATGAGCATAAATGGCATTCAGCTTATCTGGGAGTGAAGCCTTGCTGTCCCCTGTGTCACTCAGTTTCACTTTGTAGGAGGGGATACTGTTCAAGCCCTGCTGTCAAGTAGGAAAACAAGCCCCTTTCCTCCCTCCTACCCACCCACTCACATCGACAGTCCTCCGCTGCCAGACCTCCGGGGCCTCTAGTGTTCAAAATGCAGGCTTTGGCCAATGGGCTTCAACATGGAGGTCCCATTTACAACATCCTGACGAACTGGGTATTTTAAAATCATGAACAACTTACTGACATCAATCATCATGAAGTGCTTTGAACGGTTGATAATGGTACAAATTAAAAACTCCATTCCCGGCATATCGGAGACTCACTAACATGCCTAGTGACAGAACCGCTCGATGACAGATACCATAGCATCTGTCATGTATGTCAGAATGCTGTTTCTGCATTTCAGTTTGGCATTCAAAACTATTGTCCCATAGAGCTTGGTGAACAAAATCCTTTTCCTCAATGTGCAACTGGTTGTTGGACTTCCCAACGAACAGACCTCAGATAGTCAGGATGCACAGCCCTCCTCTTCCCTCGCCATCACCCTCAACATGGATGCCACCCAGGGCTGTGTGCTGAGCCCACTGCTGTACCTTCTGCTCGCAAGGGACTGCATGGCCAAACACCCGAGCAATCCCACTGTCAAGTTCACCGATGACCCGGCAGTGGTGGGGTTCATCACCAACAACGGTGAGAAGACCTAAGGAGAGGAGGCAGAGAAGCTCGAGGCCTTGTGCCAGGCAAATAACCTCTTTCTTCATGTCAACAAGAGAAAGGAGGTGGTTATTGGCTTCAGAAAAACTTGTACCACTCCCCCACCCCTTTACATTGGCAGCACAGCAGTGGAAATTGCAAGCCCATTGAAAACCTGGGAGCACACATCACACGCAACCTCTCACGGTCCCAGAGCACATCCTACACAGCCAAGAAAGCTCACCGATGACTCTACTTTCTGAGGAGGCTGAAGAGAGCTGGACTTCATACACCCATACTCATGTCATTCTACAGATACGAAGTAGAGAGCATCCTGACAAGCTGCATCACTGCTTGGAAAGGAAATTGCCCCGCGGCAGACAGGAAGGCTCTAAAATGGGTAGCCAAAACTGCCCAACGCACCACCGGCACCAGCCTCCCCTCCATCAAGGACGCGTATACAGAAAGGTGCCCAATAAGGGCCGGTAACATCATGAAGGATCCCACCCATCCCGCCCATGGATTGTCTGTCCCACTCTCATCAGGGAGGAGGCTACATAGTATCAACATCAGAACCATTAGACTCAAGACTGTCCAGCTCTTGGCAGCATCCCTCCTCCTCCGGTCTTCTTCTATCATTTTGATCTCCCCCTCCCCTTCCCACTTTCAAATCTCTTACTAACCCTTCTTTCAGTTAGTCCTGATGAAGGGTCTCGGCCCGAAACGTCGACCGTACCTCTTCCTAGAGATGCTGCTTGGCCTGCTGCGTTCACCAGCAACTTTGATGTGTGTTGCTTGAATTTCCAGCATCTGCAGATTTCCTCATGTTTGAGACTCAAAAACAGTTACTTTCCCCAAGCAGTAAAGCTGATTAACAACTCTACCCACTAACTCCACCACTACTTCATTACTTCCTGTCAGTCACCTTATGTACAGCTGGCGTCACTTTATGAACATACAATCCATGTATGTAAGCTATCTTACGTATTTGTATTTACTGTATTTTTTTTATTATTATTGTGCTCTTTATCATTTGTGGGTTTTTTTGTGCTGCATCAGATCCAGAGTTACAACTGTCTTGTTCTCCTTTACACTTGTGTACTGGAAATGACATGAAACAACCTTGAATCTTGAATGGCAAAAAACACACTTATAGCACAGGGGTGAACTACACCAGAAAGACATCCCCTGAAGATATGGCAGATAAACTATGTGACATTAAGGTGTTGTAATTATTCATGGGATGATACAAACATGATTATAGCACAGAGAGAAAACTTAATTGCTAAACTTAATTGTCGAACTCAATCCTTAGTAATGCACACAAAATGTTAGAGGAACTCAGCAGGTCAGGCAGCATCTACGGAAATGAATAAACAGTCGATGTTTCAGGCTGAGACCTTTCTACGGGACTGGAAAGGAAGGGGAAGTTGCCAGAATAAAAAGGTGAGAGGAGGGGAAGGAGGATTGCTAGAAGGTGATGGGTGAAGCTAGGTGGTTAAATGGCTGGAGAGGAAGAAATCTGATAGGAGGCGAGAGTGGATGAGAGGAGAAAGGGAAGGAAGAGGGCACCCGGGGGAAGTGATGGGCAGGGGAGAAGAGCTAAGAAGCCAGATTGGGGAATAGAAAAAGAGCGGAGAAGAAGGGAATTTTTAAAAAAAACTTTTGTTTTAATAACAGCAGCCTGACATTCACTGTACTCATTAGTAAAATACACATGATAAATCACAGCATATAGTAATGGTATTGCTATTTGGCACGAGAGTGAGAAGTGAGAGTAGGTTGATAACTGGATTGCTCATCAGGCAAATTATCCTAATTGTCCATAATTATGTCATATCATAATACAATGCCTATGTAGCAAAATGATGCTTTCAGACCCTTTGACATGAGTCTCATTTCTTCACAGAAAGAAAAATTGAATGAAGGTTGTATGAGGAAGGCCAAGCTGCTGGCCTCTGCCATTTGAATCAGGCCCTTGGCCACGTGCATCAAAGGAACATCGCAGACCAACAATAGACTGTGAGGATGCAGACATTTATAAGAAAAACACAAGAGTGGCAATGAAGCAGAAGGCAGTGATGAAGTACACACGCTTGTGAATACATATTTGCTTTAGAATCTACTTCTTCCGTTGTCCATCGAAAACCGATGACGACGTCCACTCCTTTAACGGTGAGATCTTTGATGACTATACAGTCCCATCCTGGACCCACAAGCTCTATTGCAGGTGGGACATGTATATGTAGTAGTGTGGGCAACCATGGCTGCATTTCTCCTGGCTCTCTTCTGCTGTCTTCTGGTTGTTCTTTCCATCTCCAGAATATGAACCCCGTCCCTACGCAGCTGTTGCCAAGTGATATGGTCAGCAGCAAACTCCTCCAGATCCTCAGGTCTGACCTTGCACTTCCTTAAAGCATTCTTCATCTGATCCTTACAGCGCTTCTTCGGCCTTCCAGCTGAGCGTCGACCGTGATGTAGCTGGTTGTATAACACTCTGCAGGGTAGCCGACATGGGGGCATCCTTATCACGTGCCCCAGCCACTGCAGCTGACGCTGGGTGATCATGGCCTCAATATTTCTGCAGTTGGTCTTTACAAGTATTTCAGTGTGAGGCACCCGCTCACGCCAGGTAATTCCCAGGATGCGCTGGAGGCAGCCTATGTGGAAGCGCTCCAAGGACTTGATGTGACGGCTGCAGGTTACCCAAGCTTCACAGCTATAAAGTGGTGACACAGACCGCTTGGTATACGGTGACCTTTGTGGAGGGACGAAGGGTCCTGTTCTGAAAGACTCTACGCCGAAGTCTCCCAAAGGCAGCTAATGCCTGTTTAATGCGGCTCTGGATGTCGTTGTCAATGCCGCTATCCTCAGAGAGAATGCTCCCCAGATATTCAAAAGGTGGCACTACTGACAGCTTTTCATCACCAACAGTGAAGGCAGGTAGAGTGGGTGGGAGATTGGTACTCCACTGGCAAACCATTCTGTCTTGGCGGTATTGACAGTCAGCCCCAACCTGCTGTACACTCTCACCGCCACAGCAAGGACAGTCTGAAGATCCTCCGGAGTATGGGCCACAAGAGCACAGTCGTCTGCATACTGCAGCTCCAGGACCCGCTCTCTACAGAGTTTGGTGGTTGCGTGAAGCCACCTGATGTCAAAGAGGTTGCCATCTAATCTGACGTCCACTGCCACACCGCTGCCGTCTTCAATCTCGTTGTGGAGAAGCTTGGCTTTAGAATCACAGCCAGTATAACAGCAGATGTATTGAAAGGAATGTTTGCATTCTTGTATATACAAAAGATGATCTCTGCAGAAAGTAACATGCAACATCAGTTGTTTGCATTGTAGTGTGGCAACAAACATCTAACTATGTTGTGATATTTTCAGTAGATGACAATGACCACCTTAGACTGGAGAATGCACAATGAAAACTGCATAATGCATCGATATTGAGTAAACTATTTATTACGGGAGGTTTTCATATGGACTCACAATTCTCTGCATAGATTGATGGACATCATAAAGAGATGCCCTCTGGTAGTTGCATGCCTACGGTACCACAGGACTAGCCAGCTGGCATTCACTTCAGTAGTTTCTGTGTGCCATCATATGACTCTGCACAAATAACAGCTGCTGATGGTGGTAGTATTAAGCCTGCAGCGAGCACACCAAACGATGGCTCCGGCATGGATGTGGTCTTCACCAAGGTTAGTTCCAGATACACACAGTGGACCGCCTGTAGTCTCTGCCGGACCTCAGTTGGCTCTGTAGCCAGCACTAGTGCTATTTCCTTAACTGGGGTAACAGTTAATGGATTCACAACCAGCAACGAGGAAAAGAGTTTGGCTCACAAAAGGAACTTTAAGAATCTAATTTCATAAACAGACTCAAACTGAACTGTGCAAAGAAGCACAACTATTCACATTAGACATTTCCATTGTTTTCTTATTGTGCAGAAAAGTGACTTATTCTGATGTTCATTTGGATCTACCCTTATGGACACTCCACCAAGGGTCAGAGTGCAGCAGGTTTACATGGGCACCTAATTTGTTCATTTCTTTTACCCACCTGTTGGCACAGAACATTACCTATAATGCCAGTTACAATATTTTTAAATTTTCAGTAGATTTAAAAATTCAAAGTTGTTACGACCTGTCACGTGTTCTGACCAGACCATAGCAGACAGCACAGAATCGATGAAGAGCTATCAGCTGGATTGCTGCCTCATTCTTAGATTAACCCTGCTCCCAGCCCAGTATCCAATCCAGCACAGCAACGTCAGTGATGGCAAATGGAACGTATCTCCTGTTGACAGCTTAGCCCTAAGCATTCTTAACCAGAATGTGATTCTTCAGAAATATTTGCATAGGCAAATTGCATGCTGGGTTAATTAAACTTTATCAACTTTAATTAAAGAATAAGGGCCCCCCTTCACGATTTCCTGAAATATATTATTAATGAATTAACCATTGAACCCAAAAGTTTCTAAGCCATGCAAATTCTGTTTATTTTAAATAAAGGCAGCTTTGAACTTCTGTCCCATTATTTTGACTGATTTATTTAGGAAGCTAAGTATAACAGTATTTCCATTTAATAAAAATATATTTGCTATGTACTTTTTGAATATGCTCATACACTTCTCTTTGATATGTAGTTCACTCATATTTCAGTAACAAATTTACTGAGTGTTACTTCCAAATCACAGTCACAGTGATCTTTGCTTCAGTTGAATTGGAGTGTATGAAACTAACCTGAAAGGGAAAGAATGGTTTGTTTGAAGAAAAGTAATATCATTTTTGTCCCTTTAATTTAATTCTATATGTCTTTGTACTTCATCAAAAAACATATCATTATCACTAAAAAGAAAGTCCATATCATTATCTATTGACTGCTAATGCATTTTTCTGTTAAGAAATGTATTCAGCTGACTTTCATGACTGAACAAAAGATAGAAGCAGATTTTGGTATTTAAGATGTAACTTACAAATGTGGTGCTTTAAACCTAACTTTAGCATTGTTGGATTCTAGAGTTCCCAGACTTATAACACATTTTGAACAGAAAATGGCAAGAGTCCTGTTTTATAACAGGATGCACGCTTGAAATCTTCTGTTTTTGGTGATTGTTATTAAGGATGGCAGAACTGACAACTCTTTTCAAAAGCAGTACAAAAGTGTGTTCATTTCTCAGCCTATGTTTGAGATAAGTGCTTAGGGCCAAGGAAGCATACATGACTTGTAAACCATCAGCGAATGTCAATTGCATATAAAGGCAAAATCAGAGGGTGGGATCAAGGGAGAAATAAACAGGCAACAGTTTTTTTTTTAGAAAATGTGATTGCATCTGGCAAAGCATAAAATCTGGGCAAGTTATTTTCATTCACCAGGGAGTCAAACACAGATAAAGCAATCGTAGCAGCCAAAAAAATCTCTATCATTGTAACTCCCTATACTCAATTCACCATTATGCAAAAGATTCAGAAGCACTGGAGAAATCAACTTACTAGTTTGACACTAGGATGCCACCATCAGCATGGACTGGATTGGTTGTGAGACACAAGAGAATTCAGATGCTGGAATCTGGAGCTATGCAGACAGTGCCGGAGCAATTCAGGGGGTCAGGCAGCATCTATGAAGGGAAATTGACAGTCGGATCGAAACCCTTCATCTGGATTAGCTTGCAGTCTTTTCTCCATGAAAGGGAAGTTTGAGAGACAACCTGAAGAAGGTCACTGAGAATATGAATGGGTTTTACATCTTGCAGATCTGTTCCAAATAGGAAGCCACTAAAATATCAAATCAGAATGCAAGGGAAACTGCTCTCGGTATCCTTTGGCTTCTGGAAGTCAGTAGCACAGTGAGCAGCGAAGGCAAGCTGTATAGCTGCATTCAGTGGAAAGCCAGGTAAACACAAGGAAGAAGGAAACAAAATAATGTTATGAAAAGGTTAGGCTGGACAGTGGAAGAAGGATTTTGTTGAGCATAATGGACCATCTGATTATTTTTGTGCTGTGAAGTTTACACAATTCTCTTATAAATGTCTTTTCTAACATTCCCTATCAAGTTTAAGACTTCAACTATAAACGATTATGAGCAAAACATGCCTCAAATTCACTGTAAAAACTTTCTGCGCGCCGTACGGAGTCCATGTTAGAATTACAAAATGTCACAAAGTATTGATAAGTTAGAGTCACAAAGCATTGCTTGGAGAAGGGAAAGCTGCCTTTACATTTTTACTAATACATTCGTCTGTTACTCTGAGCTACTTTTCAGAGCATCACCAAGCTGAAAGATCATCGGCTAACAAGACTTGGTATAGGGGTCTTCTGCATGCAATATATGCTGATACGGAATAAAATCTTCATTGTATGGCAAAAGCCAATTAACCTAGCTCCCAAAGGTAGAATATAAGATCATAATAGAGGATGTTTGCCAAATTCCATATAAAGTAGGGTGCAGAAGGAGCTGCATAGGTTAGGAATCAAAATCCAAGTACTTAACTTGTCTTGCCTGCTGATATTCACCAGTGCCTCTGTAGAGATGGAAAATAGGATTCCTGATTAAAAATACCTGGTTTTTGGTGTTTGGTTTATATTTTTCATGTATTGCATATATGCTTTCCAACAAAAATGAGGCCATACCCTTTTTGTCCAAAAGGGGATTACCAAGTTAAGATAAATCAAGATCAGCAAAATAACATAATTTCTAAAAAAAAAACAGATAAAGGAGTGATTTAATGGCTGTAATCTAATTTTGAAATTCCAATTATGAATATAATCCACTGTTTATCTTTATGATGTCACCTGAACCTCCTTCATTAGATTAGAGCTGTGCAAATCATTCACAGACATCCATCATTATTGCCTATATAATACACAATCAACATAATTTAATTCAATATTCGTGGACCATAAACCATTTAATACACTGCATGCAGATCAAGAAACTGCTTCTCCAACACATCAGCAATTTTGAAATGGTGTTTTGGATAAGAATTTTGGATAAGAATCCACAGCCTCTAAAAATGCTAATATATGACACACAGCAGTGTGCAAAGCTTGTATAATGTTTGAGGTCTTATTTTTACAACCTAGAGGTATTAAAGCTAATTAATTTATGTCTTTAAAGACATTGAATTGCTTGATTGCATTCCCTCCTACCACTCACCTGAAATTCTTAGCTTAAACTTTGCCTGTGAGTATATTCAGTGACTGAAGGTAAAACTGAGAGTGTGCTTGACATAAGTAAGTTTTAGCACAGACTTGCCATAAAACACCACATGCTTTCTGGATTATGCATTATAAATGAATAATGTCAAATTCCAGTACAATCATATTCCACAAATATTGAATTAGCAAGTCTGAATCTACAGGATTAATGTAGAACAACTTTTATTTTAAAATGTTTAAAGTTGAAGCTCAATAACAATAACATTAAGCGTCTCCTAAATCATTCCATGGTTCTGTTGCACCACCCATCTCTGATATACCTTTTGTCTTACTCCCTTGAAGATTTTCATCTAAAATTCCTCTTGTACTTTAATCCACACATTAATCTTTAAATATTTAACTGTTGACACTAAAACATACAAATATGAATTTGTAATTTTGATTGTTAATAATCACATGGAATGAAATCTTGTGTAGCCTGGAGCCCACAGACCTTGCAACAACTTATTCAGAGAGTATTAGCTTCCATGTGTATCTTTCAAGAGGGTGAACCCTCGCAAAGCATCAGTCTCCGTTGATGTTCCTGACTGAGCGTTCTAACTGGCTGCATTACCTTCTGGTATAGAGCAGCCACTGCTCAAGATCGGCAAAAACTGCAGAAGGTAGCAAACTCTGCCAGATCCATCACAGGCACTAGCCTCCCCAGTATCGGGGACATTTTCAAAAGGCGGCCATCCATCATTGAAGGGGAGAGGGAACATCGACTCAGACCATGAGAGGCCTGTGTCAGGCATTTTCATGCCTTACAAGGCGCAGACTGGAAGTCTGTGTGGGGCGCCACTCCTCGCACAGACACTAGAGCAATGTGTGATTAAGTGTTCTGCTCAAGGACACAAACACGCTGCCACAGCTGAGGCTCGAGCTAGCGACCTTCAAATCACTAGATGAACGCCTTAACCACTTGGCTACGTGCCCAACATCCATCACTAAGGACTCCCATTATCCAGAACGTGCCCTCTTCTCATTGCTACCACCACCTACAGGAGCCTGAAGACACACACTCAACTTTTTAGAAAGAGCCACTTTCCCTTCTGCCATCAGATTTCTGAATGGACAATGAACCAACCCACCAACCCATGAACACTACACACTACCTCACTATTTTTTGATTTCTTTTTGCACAATTTATTTAAATATTTATTATAAACATATATATATATATTTCTGTGTGTGTGTGTGTGTGTGTGTGTGTGTGTGTGTGTGTGTGTTAGATGCAGCAAAATTTAGTTTAAAGTTCAATGGAATCTTCAAAGTACAGAATATTCAGAAATAATTTATTCAGAACAAATGTTTGTACGGCCAGAACAGAGTCAAGAGCTGCTTCTTGAACTTGGAATGATAGTTTTAAACTGGACAGTTGATACAAGTTAAGTCGGAGACACTCTGTCATAAATCAGAGCGAGATCCCAGAGAAATGATGTAAATAACTGTTCCTCCAGCATTTCCTATCACCATCCTTCTAAGTTAGAAAAAGTTTATTGGAAGGACCAGAGCATAGATTCCAGCCATGTAAACCATAGTAATTCCTCCTCATATAGGCAGTGCAGATACCCAAGGCCACTTGTTGTTGCTTTCATTTTCAACTTAAATCAGATGCAATGAAGCAATATTCAGATAGTTCTGCTTCAGAAGTGTCCATGTAATAAAAACAACAGACCAAGTCCATCTGTATAGAAATAAAGTATTGAGGTCAGATTACACCATCAATTCAGTGATAAAACATTTTGGCTTGGAGTGTTGCTATATCAAATTATTTTGCTTTGGGAAAATGGCGAATTTAAATTCAATACTCAATGCTATGAGTATTAAAGCAGGATTTCTACTCTGCAGAGATGTAGATTTGAACTAATGGGCATTTGATAATTATTTACCAATGATCATGAGTGTCGTTCTGATCTTTGAAGAGCAAAATAAACTGCAGATCCCAGAAAACTGAATTCAAAATAAAACTGGTGGAATACTGAGCAGGCCAGGGAGGGTCTGGGGAGAGACAAATGGGGTGAACATTTCAGATCCATGATCTCAGATCAGAACTGTGAAATATTTCCAGCATTTTCTGTTTTTATTACAGTTTGAATTTTAATATTTTCCTTTATTATTTTCTCCACCAGAAAGATACCTAACAAGATAGATTACAAAGGGAAAAATAATCATTTGATATTTAACATATCATTGGTCCATTTTGATTTATGTTGCAATATGATAAGTAGAAGTAAATTAGGTACATTATATTTGCATAAAGGTGATCAAGGGGTCTGACCAGCTTCCCTTAATTTAAAAGCTACATAAAGTAAGTAGATGTCGATAAATTCTTTCATTTTACTGAACTTAAATAGCAGGAGAAAAGAAAGCATTGAAAGGGTGCTTCTGTTGAAATTTTGAGCACATGATATTACCAACTAAGATTTAAACAAATTGTTATAATTCACCTTTCAATAATAATGGGCACTTTGTTATTAAATGTTACGTAGAAGCTCAAATTTTGTCAGGAGAATTATTTTTTTTAATTATCCAGGATGTAGCCTAAAATCCTTTATCCATTAATTATACATTCCCCAGCTATCCTTGAATTTATCTGTTTTCCTAAAAAAAATGATAGTGCTGGCTGTAAAGCAATTTCTATACCTTCTGCAACCATTACCCGAGATAATACAGAAATCATTTACCCCATTAAGAGTTGAATCATATAGTTTACAAGGATGACACAAAGCACTTGCTGGTATGTTCTGCTTTTCATAACCACAGACTATTGACAAACATCATGACAACTACGTTCTGATCACGTGAAATTTGTCTCTCATCCATAAGAAAATTACACATTCTTTAAAGATTTATGAATACATGGTGCAAAACTACTGTCACGGTTTCAACAATTAAAGGGTATCGTGGAGATAAAAGTTGGAAATAATGCACTCCTTCATGCAAACCTGTTTAATGTTCACATCAGTGTACACTGCGGTGCTATCACTGTTAGTCCTAATTTGCTGGCAAACAAAGCTATTTAACCAATTTATCACTTAATAGGCAGGATACTGGCAAGGTTTGTCTATCCATTTACAAAGCTGCTTTATTCGTATACATGTATTCCGAACAACATGAGGTATGTATAGACGCATATTAAAAATGAATATCAGTGTATATAGTGTGTTGTAATGAACATCAAAACATGTGTGTGTTTATTATAATAGACTTGTCACATATCCAAATGCATCCACAAAGAATTATCTGCTGAACAGATAATTTCATTGCATATTCGAGTCTGAGATATACGGAAAGTTGTTGCATATATTCTTGTACGCCTAGCTCCATAGATAGATGTCCGCAAAGGATATTGCCTTGCGCTTAGATCCCCGATAAGCTCATGTTCATAGTCACTGCTTCAGAATTACAGGTTTACTCCTCTTTCTGGCTCCAATACTGGTCGCTAATGGATCGTGCATCAGTCCCCTATCCTTCACAATTTTCTCAGTATTAAACAAAGTGTCATTGCTGGAAATCTGAAGTAAGAACACATGAATACAAAAAAAGAAATAGAAACAGGAATACGCCACCAGGCTCCTAAAGCTTATCATGCCATTCAGTATGATCAGGACTGATCTATGGTGGCCTTAACTTCACTTCTATCCTGTTCCCCAGAACCCTCAATTTTTCAAACATTTATCCATCTCCACCTTTAATATAGCTAATGATCAAATCTCCACCACTCTTGAATTCCAGCAATTCACTCCCCTCTGAAAAAAGAAATTCTAAACACCCCCGTGTGAAATGGCCAATTCTTTATTTAGTAGCTATATTCCATTGTTTGTGACTTCTCCACTAGCTGAAGCATTTTAACGTCTGTCCTTTCAAACTCTCTTATGAATTTAAATGTTTGAATGAGGTTACCCCTTGATTCTTCAAAACTCCAAGGAATACAATCCTGAACACTGGGTTCCGGCCCGAAACATCGACTGATCGTTTCCACGGATGCTGCCCGACCTGCTGAGTTCCTCCAGCATGTTGTGAGTGTTGCTTTGACCCCAGCAGCTGCAGATTATTTTGTGTTTTTAATCCTGAACACTCTTGTGTCTCTCATCCCAGGGATCAGCCTGGTGAATCTCCTTCAGAACTACTACCTACTAGAGCAAAAGTCAAAGAGCAACACAGAATGGATACACGCCCTTTGCTACTTTTTAGATAAAAGAATTAAAGTGGGTACAGTATTCTAACTGCAACCTCAATGTAACAAAGTCTTAACTCCAATCTCTGTGCAATAAATGTCAACATGACATTTGTCTTCTTAACTACCTGTTGCATCTTCCTGCTAACTTATTGTGATCTATGCATAAGACAATAGACATAGGAGCTGAATTAGGCCATTTGGCCCATCGAGTCTGCTCTGCTATTCTGTTGTGGCTAACTTATTAACACTTTCAACCCCATTCTCCTGCCTGCTCCCTGCAACCTTTAACACCCTTACTAATCAAGAACCTGACAACCTCTGCTTTTAAGGATGTCCAATGACTACATTCCACAGCTGTCTGTAACAATGAGTTCCATAGATTCATCATCCTCTGACTAGAAAAATCCCTCCACATCTCTCTTCTAAAGGGACATCCTTGAATTCTGAGGTTGCACCCACTACTGGAAACATCCTTCCCATGTCGACTCTGTCTAGATGTTCCCAACCGTTTTTATGCCAATGGGCTGTACTATTAAGCAATGGGTCCACAGACCCAGGTTGGGAATCCTAGATCTCAGCCTTTCAATATTTGGTAGGCCTTAATGAGATCCCCCCTCATTCTTCTAAGTTTCAGCAAGTGCTGGTTCAGAGCCATCAATTACTCCTCACAGTGGAAGGCCTAGATCCCTCTGAACATTACTCATTTGCAATAAAAATAAATGAATTAATGGTAGAAAATACTGCAAGTGCTTTGCCAAAAGAGAAACAGAGCAAATGTTTCAGGTCATCAGAAGGATTGTCAACCTAAAACATTAACTCTCTTTCCTGCTGCTTCTCTTTGCTACTTGCTTTCAATACCTAACTCAAAATTATATTTTTCGACTGCACCTCCTATTCTCCATTGCAACATTCTATTTATCTTATTTTCCTCCTCACTACAACCACTACACCCACACCATTCTTAAAGCCTTTCTTTTCCATAAAGATTTTCAACATTATCACATATTTACCTGTTTCAAGACAGTCTGCTGCAACTCAGATTCAATCCTTTTGATTTACAAATGCTGAAAACCAAAGTAAACCCTTCAGCAGGAAACCATCTGTGCCTCACCTTTGTTCGTATCATCCATCATTTTTGGACCACTGTGTTTGTTCAATCTTCTGTGCACCACACACCTGGCCCACAGTTTGCTCGCATTCATCTTCTGATCCTTTCTCAGATCATCTGATGCTCTGCCTTTAGTTCTGCTCCTTGAGTCGGCAGCAAAGGGACATTACCCCCAGTCCAAATTCCCACCATGGAAATAGGGGAATTTCATTGTACCCTAGACATCTAATTGAGGTTTCACCGCAGTTGGGAAGATTTTACAGCTATCGTGGGATAATAATACCTACTTGACCATGAAATATCCTCAGAAACCATGCTTCCTGAGTGACAAATGAAAGACCAGATTTCCACAGTCCATTAGTTTTCTCCCCCCACTTTCAGCAGCGTGTTAAATCTTTCATTCTATGCTGGAAACCTGACTCAACCTTTGAGTTGCCACCAGATTTCTGCACAACACCTGCATGCACGATTCCTGCAGGGGGCATACACTCAGTGGCCACTTTATTAGGAGCAGTGCCCGCGGCCTTCAGCTGCTGTTGCCCATTCACTTCAAGGTTCAACCTGTTGTGCATTCAGGGATGCTCTTCTGCGCACCCCTGTTGTAACATGTGGTTACTTGAGTCTCCTGAGATATTCAGACCATCTGTTTGGCACCTACAATCATTCCTCGGTCAAAGTAACATGGAGCGCATTTCTACCACATTCTGATATTTGGCTTGAGCAACAACTGAACCTCTTGACACTGTCTGCATGCTTTTATGCTGATTAGATATTTGCATTAATGAGCAAGTGAATAGGTGTACCTAATAAAGTGGTCACTGAGCATATTCGTAAATATGCATGTATGGTGGGTCACAATTTAATACACAAGTTCAGTCATTCTGCTCCCCTACTCAATTATTTTATTGTCAGACCTATGGGTTAGCATCATAAATGATACACTATTGTATTAACTCCAAAATAGTCAACTCACTTACCAAATAAGACATAAGACAAAAAAAAACAATTAGGCCATTCAGCCCATCAAGTCTGCTTGTTCATTCGTAAACACAAAATAATCTGCAGATGCTGGGGTCAAAGCAACACTCACAACATGCTGGAGGCTGCTGAGTTCCTCCCGCATGTTGTGAGTGCTGCTTGTTCATTCCATCATCTCTGATTTATTATCCCTCTCATTCCCATTTTCCTGCCTTTTCCCTGTAACCTTTGACATCCTCTGCACATCCACTCTATCCAGACCTTCCGATATTTGGTAGGTTTCAATGAGATCTGCCCTCATTCTTCTAAATTCCAATGACTACAAGCCCAGAGCCTCAAACATTCTTGTGAGCCTCCTCCGGACCCTCGCCAATACCAGTATACTGTATCTTTTCTTAGATAATGGGCCGAAAACTGCTCATAATACTTCAAGTTTGGTCTGACCAATGCTTTACAAAGCCTCATCAGGGCATCCTTGCTCTTATATTCAAGTCCTCGTCTAAATGAATACTAACATTGCATTTGCCTTTTTTACCACTGACTCAACTTGCAAGTTAACTATTAGGGAATCTATCATAATCTACCATAATCTACCAGAAATCAAGAGGAGGAGGAGAAGATGGCGGTGCGACGCAGTGCGTGCGGCCTCCCCGGTGATGAATATCTGTTATCTGTCAAGTAGGATGCTGTGCACAATTCTGATTTGATGGAGGCAGACGTGAGAGCACGAAGGAACATCTGGTGAAACTTCTGAAATGCCTGTTTCGCTGCCGCCACTACTGTGTGATCTTAAACCTCCGGAGGGGAAGGCCCCGAATCCTCGGCTTTGCCTGTTGCTCGGCGGCCGGGGTGGGGTCGAAGCGCTCAGCAGAGATGGTGCTTGGTGCTCAGTTTCGGAGGGGTGGTCGGAGGATCGAAGTTTTCGGACAGACTCAGAGTCGGAATGTGGTCGGGTGCTTCCAGGATGCTGCATCTGCAAGTTTGCGGCACTGGAAGCTCATGGCAGGGTGAGTTTCTCCCTTCTACCGTCTGCGTGAGATGTTGGGGCTCTCGGGACTTTGAGACTTTTTTTTACCATGCCCATGGTCTGCTCTTATCAAATTACGGTATTGCTTTGCACTGTTGTAACTATATGTTATAATTATGTGGTTTTTGTCAGTTTTAGTCTTAGTCTGTCTTGTTTTTCTGTGATATCATACCGGAGGGACATTGTATCATTTTTTAATGCATGCATTTCTAAATGACAATAAACGAGGACTGACTGTCCTCATAATCTAATCTAATCTACACGAAGACTTAAAAATCTCTTTGCACTCTGATTTTTGAATTTCCTCATCGTCTAGAAAATAGTCTATGCCTTTACTGCTTCTATCAATTTCCCTGCACTATATTCCATCTGCCACTTCTTTACCTATTCTCCAAATCTACCCAAGTGCTACTACAGACTCCCTGTCTTCTCCACACTACCTGTCCCTCCAGCTATCTTCATATCATCCATAATCTTGGCTACAAAGCCATCAATTCTGTTATCCAAATCATTGATATATAATGTAAAAAGAAGCAGTCCCTGCAGAGCACTAGTAGTTACTGGCAGCCAGCCAGAAAAGGCCTACTTTATTCCCACTCTCTGCCTCCTGCCAGTCAGGCAATTTTCTATCCATGCTCATATCTTCCCTATAATACCATGGGTTCTTATCATGTTCAGCAGCCTCATGTACAGCACTTTGTTTACGGCCTTCTGAAAATTCAAATAAGCAACATCCACTAGCTCTCCTTTGTCTATCTTGCCTGTTTTTCCTCAAAAAATATTCAAGCAGATTTGTCATGCAAGATTTCCCCTTGAGGGAAAACCATGCTGGCCTTGTCCTATTTTATCATGTATCTCCAAGTACCCTGAAATATCATCGTCATCCTTAATAATTGAGTCCAACATCTTGTCTATCACTGAAGTCAAGCTAACTGGCCTATAATTTCTTTTCTTCTGCCTCTCTCCCTTATTAAAGAGTGGAGTGACTTTACAATTTTGCTGTCCTCCAGAACCATTCATGTATCTAGTGATTCATGAAAGATCATTTCTAATGCCTCTTTCAGAGTACCTGTGGTGTAGTCCATCTGGTCATGGTGACTTATCTACCTTTAGACCTTCCAGTTTCCCAAGCACATTCTTCTTATTAATAGCAAATACACTCATTTCTGCCCCCTGACAATCCCGAATTTCTGGCATACTGCTACTGCCTTTCACAGTGAAGACTAACACAAAATACTTAATAAGTTCTTCCTCCATTTCTTTGTCATGCATTACTACCTCTCCAGCATCATTTTCCAGTAGCTTGATATCCACTTTCACTTTACTTTTACTACTACTACATCGACTCAGGCCTCAGGGGCTAGCGTCAGCGTCGCTTTTACTCTTTATATATTTGCAAAAACCTTTGTTATCCTCTATAATAATATTGACTCACTTACTTCTATATTTCAATTTTTCTCTCCTTTTAGCTTCTTTGTTGCCTTCTGTTGGTTTTGAAAAGCTTCCCAGTTCTCTAACTTCCCACTAATTTTTCAAAGTTCAATGTTCTCTATTATATGCGATTGCCGTTCTGCCATCATCCCTGCTACTGACCCCTTCCGATCAAATTTGGCCAGCTCCTCTCTCATGCCTCTGTAAATCCCTTTACTCCACTGTAATACTGACACATCTGACTTCATCTTCTCTCTCTTAAACTGCAGAGTGAATTCTATCATATTACACGACCACTGTCTCCTAAGGGTTCCTTTACCTTAAACTCCCAAATCAAATCTGGTTCGTCTCACAACAATTGATGCAATTACAATGAAGGCATGGCAGTGACCATATTTCATTAAGAGCTTGAGGAGAATTGGTCTGCCACAAAATACACCTGCAAAGGGCTTGCATCCCTGTCTAGTATGGAGGAAAATTGTATGGCAGCAGAAAATTGTAAATTCAGCCAGCTTCATCAGGGCAGTAACCTCCCCAGTATCCAGGACCCCTTCAAAAGTCAATGCCTCAAAAAGGTGGCCAAAATCATTAAGGAATCACCCAGGATATGCTCTTTTCTTATTGCTACCATAAACAAGGAGATAGAGGAGCCTAAAGATACACACTCGATGTATCCCCTCTACATCCCTTCCGCTATTAGGTTTCTGAATGGACAATGAACCCATGAACATTTCCTCAGTACTTTTCACTCTCATTTTGCACTACTTATTTAATTTATTATTAATATTTACTTCTTATTGTAATTTATAGTTTTTATTATTGGGTACTACAATGTACTACTACAGCAAAACAACAAATTTCACAAGATATGATGGTGATATTAAACCTGATTCTAATTCTGATTCAACACACAATCTAGAATTGCTCTTCCCCGAGCGGGTTCAACCACAAGCTGCTCTAAAATGCCATTTCATAGGCATTCGACAATTTCCTCTCTTGGGATCTAGCACCAACCTAGTTTTCCCACTTTACCTGCATATTGAAATTCCCCATCCCCCCAAATAGGAATGGCGACATCCACTTGAACAAGCATGCATTCTAGATATAGCTTACCATTCAATGTTTTTTAAATAAAACATTAAAATGGTAAAAAGACATCACATATACATTTTCCTATCAGCATGCGATAGAAAGAAAATAGATTCATGTGGTTTATTCTTCAATGGATGTATTAGTCTGACAAAGGGTGACACCAAACAAAAAGTCCTTTTGACTTAGCTGATGATCCCTCTGAAATGCAACATTTTTGCATTGAATTCCAGCATTGCTTTTATTTTTTTATCCTATATTCTACTTCTTTTTTAAATAGATCTCATATAGTTATGAACAAGAGAGATATACAAAGAAAGCAATACCATGTGAATTCTAGTATAATTTTAAAACAGTGTCTCTGAACTAACATAAGAGCAACAATAACAATAAGAACTTGTACCCTGGGGGAATGCACTTACATAGGTTGCAACAATATGCCTCCAGGATGACATGAATTTGAACACTATTATTTATCAATATCTCTAACTTTTGCATGATTACTTCAATGACATTTCCTTCTTGCGCAACATTTAATATTTAATGTGCATTTGAAGCTTTTGTAGTTCAATAACCTTTATCTATACACTGTTCATTCAAGGGTTTACATTCACATTTCCATATATATTTTATGAAGTCATCGTAGGTTGCACATTGCACATTTTGATTACGAGTTACTTCGTTGATGCAACAGAATTCCATGGTGCACAAGAGTTTATGCATGTAACAATGTGGATTTATGAATTGATTTAATTTGTTTGATCTTCATCCCAGATCATGACAACCTGGCTGTGGAAGCTAATTACTTATGATCCTATTATTTGCTTCTACCCATCCTTCCTTTCCATTGACCCTCTGTGTTAGGTTGCCTTCTCAGCATGTGAGGCTAAGGGAGGGTTATGTTTCCAGCACTGGACTGATGGCTGCAGGGTGTTACTCTAACTCTTGGCAAAAAAAAAGAAGCAAGCCTCAGCGAAGTGAGGTATTTGGCGAAGGAGCTGTAGGTGTGCATAAAGCCGTTGTCCCTCAGAGTGTGGTAATACAATTCCAGCTGCTGGTTTCAAAACAGTAGAAATTTATGTGTTATGTACATTTCAGGATCATAATCATGTATATTATCACCGACATACAACTTAACATTTTGTTTTTCTGCAGCAGTAGCACAGTGGAATACATAAAAGAATTACTATAGGTTACAAGAAGAAACATAATAATAAATAAATAAAAAGTGCAAAATAGAGCAATAGAGGCGGTGTTCCAGAAGCTGATGAGAAATCTGATGGTGGCGGGGAAGAAGCTGAATGCATGTCTTCAGGCTCCTGTACTTTCTCCTTGGTGGTAGCAATGACGGGTGCCATCTCCTCAAGGCACTGGCTTTAGAAGATGTCCTCGACGCTGGAATGACTAGTGCTCACGTTGAAGATGGCTGAGTCGACAATCCTCTGCAGCTTTTTTCGATCCTGTGCATTGAGCCTCCATTCCAGGTAATGATGCAACCAGTCAGAATGCTCTCCGTAGTACATCTGTAGAAACTTGCTAAAGTCTTTGCTGACATACCAAATTTCCTTAAACTATTAATGAAGTATGGTGGCTGGCATACCTTCTTCATAGTTACATCAATATACTGGGCCTAGGGTAGATCCTTTGAGATGTTGATGCCCAGGAAGGTGAACCTCCTCATCCTTTCCACTGCTCACCTCTTGATGAGGAACTGGCATGTGTTCTCCCAATTTTCCCATTCTGAAGTCCACAATCAATTCCTTGGTCTTACGGATGTTGAGTATAAGATTGTTGTTGTGGCACAACGCAAACAGCTGATCTATCTCACTCCTGCATGCCTTCTTATTGCCATCTGCGATTCTGCCAAAAACAATGCTACCATTGCCGAGTTTATAGATTGAGTTTAGGCTGTGCCTAGCCACACTGCCGTGAGTGTAGAGAGACTACAGGGAGAGAGTTTTGTTTCACAGTGAGTGGACCCAAAAAAAAATTAACATGGTTCTGTAACATTGCTCCCATTTCTTTGACTGTTAGCTATAAACATTTTTAAATTATTCATTCAAGAATATGGGTGTGACTGGAAAGGACAACATTTGTTGACCATCCCTAATTGACTCTGAATTTAGCCACATGCCTTTTCAATTCTACAGAAAAGTCTGAGGATCATCTGTCCCAATGTGTGAGTAATCATGCCTGCTTTGAAGACTGCTGTCTTAATCCCAGAGGGCAAAAGTTGTGGGAATGCCTTTAAACCTTGTGTTCTGGATGGCTTTGGAGGTACCAGGGATCTGCTGTGACCTGGGTTCTCCCAGATTAAGTGACCTCCCTGTTGCCAGCTGATTGCATAGAGTCACCAGGTCGGGTGTTTCTATTACTTCAGTGCCAGAAGGTGAGATTAAGGCAAGGGATGTAATAAATGAGCATTCACTCTTTCCTTCACCTTCCCAAAGCTCTCTGGGGATATAGCCATGCAGGCTGTGGTTGTCCACCACATGTGCCCTCAAGTCAGTACAGAGAGACATCACGGAAGAAGTAGGCTGTGTCAACTGGCCTGTTTTAAGTTGTTTATTCGTTTTGTCATGTAAGGCACTTGAAGGCATTTTTCAGTCAACCCTGTGGCATTCTGGTTATTTCCTTAAGTTCCGAAGAGGTAATAAATCAAAAATACATCAAGATTGGATTAAACTGCTGGCAGGTCATGACATCAATGAAAGTCTGAATAACCTTTCTCAAAGCTTCTTTAAAATACTGTCAACCATAATTTAAGAAAAGAACATTCGACATAGAAGAGATTTTGTTCAGGCAGTTTCAGCAGTTTGACCACTACTGAAAGGATGTGTAGTATCAAACTATCAGTTATTCCAAAGAGATACAAAATATTACGTTTTATATTAGCTTCCAATGATGACCTCAAGTAACCACAAGTAGTCATTAATTTATAGCGTTCCAGCAATAAAACTTCCCAGAAATTTCAGTGTAATCTTGTTATAATCTGACTTTGGTACTACATTTCTAATAAGTTCTCCAGAGTAATTGTAAGATCTGACGTGAAGTTTTGCCTATTGTATTGGCCATTAAATTTAGTGTAGGTCTTTATTCAATGGCTAAAAAATCCAATTTTCTCCTTTTAGTAGAGGTTTAGCAGTAAAATCACATTTAATCCATACTTGTATTTGCTTTCTAACCCAATGGGAAATTGTTAGCTAAGCTAATTACTGAATGAGACAATATGTCTTTTGTCTCTAGGCTCTGGATTTGAATTGATAATTTGAACAATATGAAACTAAATAAGCTGGAATAATTTATTTTTTTTATTATTCATTCACAGGAATCTGGCATCAACAGCATGGAGATATTAAATGTGAATTCCCTCTTGCCCCTTAACCGAGGAGTGAATTAACAGAAAACCACACTGTGAACCCAGTGTAATACTGAGGTCAGACTGGGTATTGGTGGCAAATTTCTTCCCTTAAGGATATTAATGAACTAGATGAGTTTTTACTGATGAACTGAATCAATCTTGATCCACTCCTTTTACCTCCAGGTTTATTTATTGTATAATGAAATTCCACTCTTGCCATGGAGGGAATTTAAACCTCCACCTCTAAACTAATGTCCCAGATTCTGGTCCAACAGCTTAACCACTCTGTCACTATGCTTCTAATTGTCTATTTAGTATTGTGCTACAATTTAACCCTGGCATTAACTGGCAACATGAAAATGTTTGGAGAAATTAGAACATGTAATTAAAGGCTGATCATGTCTCATACAATGTATCAGAGCACAAGGCAAACAAGTGGTCATACAGAGGCACATTACACAGACTGGTCTGCATTGTTTTAAACTAACTACAAAAAGAAATAGGCTTAGTAATATTAAAGATATTAGTATTTCTGGCCATTGCCCTGGTAATCTGGGAGAAATGCAACTATTTGCCTAAGAGTCCACTTGGAGGGGTGTAGACAAAGATCACCCTGTACAGCTTAACATTGAATATACATCTGGAGTCTCAACTATTGAATAAAAACACCTCCTACTTGTGCTCCAACTGTTCAACTTGAGCTTCCAATTAAGACAATATGAATTTTTGAACAGCCTAGTTCAAATCGAAATCAAAACTTATTTTATGTAAAGTCTGAAGACTGTTTAACTGTCACTTGAATTATGCTGCTCTCAATGGGACGATACTGAGTTGGGATACTAGATGGAGATGTACCGACATGTAACAAGAAAATATCACCTCCAGGAGAAAAGGGAGAAGCTGACAAAAAGCAGCAAGAATGAGCATATTTTGTGAAACATGGATTTGGATGGGTGAGATTCACTACCTCTGAACTGGGCTACTGGACCAAAACACTGCTTTAAAATGAATACAATGAATAAATAAAACATCTTTTCCCTATTACTGCAGCTACTGGTGCAAGAAATCCAATGTATAATGAGGGTACGCACTCACTGAATGGATTAACAACAAAAGAAACCTTCCAAACGGCACAGGAGTGTGGCAAATGCTTGCGAAGGCACAGAACTAGTAAGGTAGTCCCCAAATACCAGAGAAACTGCTTATCAATTTAAACACCAGAATTTCACATTCATTTCTTACGCTTTACTCCGAAGAACTTGTTTTAGATTTGTAGGATATCATTGTTTATGAAATTGTTACAAAGAGGTGTTACAGATGACGGACAAGTCCTCAGTTCCACCTAAACCTTAGTTCCTTAGTAGAGAGGAGCGCCTCAAAACATGGCAACAGGGCAATGTAAATTCAATATAAAATAATGCTAGGAACCAGAATTAAATTGCTACTGACCGTATAGGTTAATACAGTCTAGAGGCAGTTTTAATGTAATTGTCTTATATTGGCCAAAGATATTGCTGTAAGCAGTTTTTTTTCAGAATTGTAACCAAATAACACAAACATCCTTTATAAACTGAGGTACAAGATTTTTCTGAATTTTTCGTATTTAGTCTGAAAAGGAAAAAGATTGTGCCCGATCAACCGTCTTCCTGCAAAAAAAGTGTGAAAGGATTTTGACTTGTTATTTGCTTCACATTTTCCTTCTGGACACAAACACAGGAATCAGTGGCCCTTTAATTGCTTGAGAGAGGGCAGTTAACCAAATCCATGGTGATTGGAGGCTAGTGGAATAAAGTTTCAAGGGTTAGCAACATTTTCTTATACCCTATCAAATTATATAAGTTACTACTATTTAGAATTGACTGCATTTGATCTGATAGGGTTAATGACCCTATTAAATCGAAATTGCTATTAACTTTGTGAGCTATTCCAATTTATCATGTTGACACACAGGGTTTCTGTTCTGAGCTTGTTATGTATCACTACTAAAGAATAGATTTAAAATATTTTATTTTGATTTTTTTCCTTTTGTTTAAATCCAATTGACATGAAGCACCTCAGAGTCTCTGGTTACCATCGCTTAGTGCAGATGGGATACATTTTCCTGAAGTAAATTAGTTTAAAAGTTTTTTGCCCTGTAGAAGATAATTTGGGCACTAACATACTGATATGCAGTGAAGCCTATGTTCATGTCACCAGGAATTATTCCAGAAGAAAAAGCAAAGAGCAGGTATCATCTGTCAGGTGAGCATTGTCTGAGCTGCTAACCTTTTGAGGAAAGGAGTACTGCAATAAGAAAATGTTTACTGATCGTGATGACTTAATATTTAATTTCCATCCACTGGAAATTCATTCATTTCTCATTATTGCTTGCATTATGATATTTCGATCTTGAAATTTTATCTCCATACCTTCACATTCGTCCTCCTAGTTTCCTCCAAACTCATCAACTTGTGAAAACTCTAATCTCCAGTCTACAGTGTACCTTGTGAACAGTCATGTAAAAAATAATTTATCTAACACTTTCCTTTGTAACAATCTTTCATTGGTCCCAAAGGAAGCAGCATTAAAAGATCTATTATAACTTTGTCGAATTTTTCTGATTTTAAGTCTCCTTAAAATTTAAACATAAAATTAAATTCTTCTTTTATTTTCACAATAAAATACATGAAATTATTTTAAATTGGTATTCTATTACTATTTTCTATTGCATTATTTAACATGTTTGATTTGAAATAAGGAAAATGAATATAATTGAGAAGAAGGCAGCACTGATTTGTTAAACTTGTGGGGGATAAAATGAAAGTTATGCATGAAAGTTGGAGGAAGAGCAGGAAGTGCCAAGATAGAAACATACTCTATTTTAGACTGCACAATGCACCTGCAGTATTGACAACTATATCATCAGTTCATAACCCATTTGTTAGACCTTGAAGAAATAAAGGGTACAGGTTCAGGTGTAGCAAGCTAGAAAAAGCACTTGCACATGAAACGGCCTACTTAAAATTAGTGCTGCCATGATGCAGTTACATCTATAAAATGGGGCTACTTTTAGCCACGGAATGACAACTTTCACTTTTACCTGGATTAGTGAAATGTGATTATAATGGAAGAATTAAATATAGAAACTATATTCTCCAATGCTACAAAGGAGTATTTTGTACTTTCACCTCACCACCACAATATTCCACAAAGATAAAGATAAAGATCTGTTTCATTTGTCACATGTACATCAAAACATGCAGTGAAATGAGTTGTTACACATCAACAACCAACATAGTCCAAGAACGAGCCGGGGTAGCCTGCAAGTGTTGCCATGTTTCTGATGCCAACAATTTATTAACCCTAACCTGTATGTTATTGGAATGTGGGAGGAAACCAGAGCACCCACAGGAAACATATGCAGTCATGGGGAGAACGTGCAACTCCCCTACAGACAGTGGTGGGAATTGAACTCCTATCATTGGCACTGTAAAGCACTGCGCTAACCGCAATGCTACTGTGCTGCCCCAATTGAAGAGCTAGAAACTCTGAGATAAGGTTTGATACAAAATATGAAAAAATATGGAATAATATTTTGTCCTTTTGCTGGCCAAGTTCCGCTATATATGATTCAATGTACAAAAAAATTTAATATGTTCTAAATATATGCTTTATGCATATATCAGATCTGGGTAGTTCTGTTGAGACAATTCAATGAAAAAATGGTGTTTTTTTGCAACATTGTTAAATGATCAGCTTACTTAACTTAAATACAAACATCAAACAAGTCAACAAATTCAGATATCTTGGCAGCCTAATAATAAGTAATGGCAGGTGCGATGCAGATATCAAATACAGAATAGCAATGGCGAAAGAAGCTTTCCAAAAAATGAAGACCATATTAACAGACAGAAAGATGAGCACGTACACTAAAAACAGAATATTGCAGTGCTACATTTATTCTGTCCTGACTTATGGAAGTGAATGCTGGACCATTTCTCCAGCAATGGAAAAGAGACTAGAAGCAGCTGAATTATGGTTCTAAAGGAGAATGTTAAAAATATCATAGGCCACACACATATCAAATGAAAAAGTTCTCAGAAGAACACAAGCAGTTCGATCCCTCATACCAACAATAAGAGAAAGACAACTCAGATTCCTAGGACACATCATGCGGAAAGATGAGCTAGAAAAACTCATACTCTCTGGAAAGATTGAGGGGAGCAAACCTAGAGGAAGACCTCAGCTTATGTACATCAAAAGCATAGCCAGGTGGTTACACATCGAGGAAATGGAAGTCATCTAAAGAACGAAGGATAGGTCTATATGGAAAACCATGGTCACCAACGTCCGCATCGGATATGGTACCTAGACAGGCAGATTTAACTGATATATGAGGAGTGATTGATAAGTTCGTGGCCTAAGGTAGAAGGAGATAAGTTATTAACTTCAAACTTTCTGCATAATCACTCAAAGAGTTGAACTGCACGTGCATGTAACGAGAGCTGTATAACTCATCTCCTTCTACCTTAGGCCACAAACTTATCAATCACCCCTGCTGTGGACACTTTCTGGAGGTCCAAGATCCGTATGATCACGACCACTGGACTAAGTGTGTAAAAGTAGGCGAGGACTATGTTGAAAGATAAATATGCTAGGTTTCTAATATTGACTCCTTCTACATTAGGCCACGAACTTATCAATCACCCCTCGTACGTCTTATTTTTCCATGGCTTGAATCCACTCAAAGATAGAAGTGCATATTAAATGTTTTGTTACAAAGTAAGTTTTACTACAGATAATTTATAATAATAATAAAAAATTATCTGCTCTTTTATGCTTATTTGGTTGTGTAAAAATGATTAAATAGGCTGAGCCATAAATATTATTCATTAGTTATTTTAACATGCAAGGATTATACAAGATGGAACCCCTTGAACCATGAAGTTCAAATATAAAAGAGTAAGTTTATGTTAACTAATTGAGATTCTAGTGGAGTGATGCTGGTTTCACAGCAACCAGAGTACAGGCCTGTGTACTTATAATGTACTCACTCCTGGCCCCGAAAGGGAATCTTAAATGATTCAGTTTGACCCTGTTATATCTCTAAACAGATGTACATCTGCTTCATACCAAGCAAATTCAGTGGTCATTTAAAAAGTAGCTCACTGTCAGGGATGTCTGAAACAACACACGATTCTCCTCAAAGTATCATCTCACAGGCATGCTGCTGATAGCATATGTACCCCAGATTAGGTTTGACCAGCTGTCTCCAAGGAGTGCTGTCCTTAGGAACCACCTGCTCTAAAACTTCACATCTGAAAGATGTTAAGAACTTAAGAAGGAGTGATAATGGAAAAAGTTGCTAAAACATTGCTAGTTTAGCTGAGTGTAATTGGACTACAATGCCAGTTTACATACTGTATGTCACATTTCATTGCAACAATGCAAGGAGTAGACAGCGGCAATGTTCCCTCTAATTTGTAACGACCAGTGTGCACAAAATTCTTGTGCATGCAATTTTTTGCCCAGTGACAATATGTGCGTACTGAATTCTTAAGTGGAAGTAAACATGAAGCTATTCTCAGGATAATTATCTACCAGGTCCAGTTTGTTGTTTATTGTTTAAAAGACAGAGTGAATCAATAATTTCTTCAATAAAAGCAGTACAAATAAGCCCATTCTAGAATCTGCAAACAAATCATCATAAATTTCACGTTGTCAGCACTGTCCACACCAGAAATCGGGAAAAAGAAATGTGATTGTGTATGATCGTGAAAGGTACTTAAGATGCCAACGAGGTAGAGGGTGACAAACTTTTGTGCACAGTTTAAATTCCTTTGTGCGCTAGTAACAAAAGATGTGTGTACACACCTGAGAGGGAACATTTGGTCACCAGAATGTGGGGTTGGGGAGGAGTCAGGGATTGATATAATGATAAATAGGGACAAATTCAATATGTCTCGCCCAAATGTCTCAGCAGATTTAGAGCCATAAATAACTTGGTGTCTCTTTGCAGCATTTGCCTTCTTTTCTTTATGATTCCAGAAAAGTGCAAAGTTGTCTATTGTGGGTGGCAGAACTTTGGCCTAGAATCTGGTTCTGTTTCTAATGGCCCTAATTCTGATTGGGGAATGAGTCATATGCCCACTTGCTATGTGTTAAGACAGAAAGTTGGAACATACTTAACCTCACCTCGAATTTCATCTACCAGGCCACACAACAAGACTTAAATTTAAGCGTACCCCAACACATCAGTGAAGGAGATATTGATTCAGAATGCAATAAAAACTTCCAAATCTACAAGCCTTCATTCCCTGAGCAGGTTGCCACTCTGATTTCTGCCCACATATTGAGTGAGTTTCAAGAGGAACGTGTGATCTACTCTGATCACAGAAGTAATCCCATTGGTGTGATTTAAGGCAGAACAGAACCTATGACATTTTAGTGGTTCCAACACATTTCCAGTAATTCAGCCCTCATCCCAGTAAGAGTACAATTTCTTCCCCACTGCTATCAAGTTCTTGAACCAGCCTAAAAAACCCTAACACTGCCTTAGATTATAATTCTTTTTTCTCTCAACTTGCACCAATGTCATAACAGTTGGTTTATTTTGTTGTGCGAGTTATGTATAATTTATTTTAGGTCTGCATTGACTTCAACAGGTACATTTAATGCCAGAGAAATGTATACAATATACACCCTTAAATTCTTTTTCTTTGTTTGTGTTGTAATGTACTGTGCTGTTGCTGCAAAACTCTAACATTCATGGCATTTATTATATTGGTATATCTTGAACTTGAATCTGAATATTCGTCATAGCATTTCAAGAAGGATTGCTAAAGTTACAGGTGTAAGATAATCAGTTTTGGCAACTCCACAACTGGAACAAATTAAGAAACAAGGAAAAGAAAGAAACAAAATCAAAACAAAGAGGCAACAAATGATAAGAAAGGAAC
This sequence comes from Mobula hypostoma, assembly GCF_963921235.1. Lineage (NCBI taxonomy): Eukaryota > Metazoa > Chordata > Chondrichthyes > Myliobatiformes > Myliobatidae > Mobula > Mobula hypostoma. The sequence continues at coordinate 33,183,098 of NC_086118.1, read as the reverse complement.
AAAAACAGAAACATTGCAGAGGCAGAAATGTTCCTGTCACCTGTTTCTTGTTATGTCTGTTAGATCTGTGAGAATTGGATGTAAATCTGCCCTCAAATGTTACCATCTTATTTTATGGCCTGCATCAGGGGCTAATAACAGGGAACAAAAATAAGAGTTCACACAATTTGTTTTTCACTGCCTGTCCTCCAGTGACCTTACTGAAACAACAGAAACAATTGATTGCTGGGCGAGGAACTGTAGACAAAACTTGTCCCAGAATTGTGAGATATTAAGTGGGACATTTGGGGGGTAGTTTGGGAAGGTGGTTGAGGGTTGGGGAAGAGTGCAGGATAGGATGCCTCAGGAATGGTAAAGGGAGTAGAAACTACAATCAAAATGGAAATATTAAAGGTTTATCTTCAGTCTTATGGTCTTGATTCTGCCATAAGACTTCCATATGTAGGCGATCATTGAGGAAGGACTAAATGAAATCATTACTTTTCAGCAGATGGTGCCTGCAACAGGGAAAGTAGATCTCAAGTCAAGGTGCATAAATAAACCAGCGAAGCATACTGCATCTGTCGATGCTACCAAAAAACAAACAGACCTACAGAAATGGTTCCGTGATAGATCTCAAATACTTTACCAGTAAAGGTGCTTAAAATTTATTCAACTGACCACACAGTGACTAATTCTACCAGAATCTGGCCTAAAGCTATTTTTTTTTTACTTTGGTCGTGATACATTACAAATCATCAGATATCTTGGACGATGAAAGGTATTCCCTGAATAACCAACAAAAGCAAACATGGAGGGTGAATGTCAGGTGGGTGATGCATTCCGAAGCAGCTGAATAGAGTAATACAGATTGCCTTAAGCTAACTCAAACAAATAAAATATGACTACACGAAATCCTCTTCAGTGAATTTCATTCTTTCTTTATCGGAAGGATGGTTGCTCAGACCAGCACCATCCTCAGTGCATCAGTGCCTGGTTTAAATGCAGTAAGACTTCCAGTTGGTAAATAATCAGGTCATTTTCACAATCTGCGTGTCTTGTTTCCATTAGGTAAGAAAGATTAAAATTATTCCTCCACAGTCAACACAGCTGGGTCCCAGAGTTATGAAAATGATGGTCACTAAGTATTCATTTTTAGACACAGGATTTGAAACTAGGTTAGAGTTTTGCAGTGCAAGTACCATTCACTTTGAGTACTAACAGGTGAAAGAGTATTTGGGCTGTCCCATCATTAAACATGATTTATCAAAGCTCTTCCAGGTACATGAAAGGCACTTAACTCCCAAGTCCTGTAGAGTTCACGGGCTGCAACAAGCTTTTACAAGTGAAGGAATGTCTATAACCCATTGCCGGTGAGATACTCTCATCATTAAATGTGTATATGACTGTGAGCAAATGAGCCGTAATATGAATTCTGATGTATGGTATATTACTGACACCCAGGAGTATGCTGCTATCAGCAACTTTTCAGAAGTTACATTATGAGAGCAATTTTACAATCGCATTTTACATCGTCCATGAATATGCTGGGGAAATAATGACGGGTTCACAGCCAATGCCATCATTAGCATGTCCAAAACCCAGCAATCTGTGGCGGGGAAGAGATGCGCTGTGAGCTGTGAATTGCAAATTGCCACAAACTGCGAGACGCTTCTTGCCATTTGCCTTTTAAATCTGGAGCTAACCATTAACACAGAGAAAAACGATGGATTACAAATTAACCAAATGCAAGTTAAACTCCTGCAATAAGTTAAGAACAGGCACTTAACAATGCCCCTGTTTAACAACTTCTGCCCAGTTGTAGGTCAGTCTTACAACAATAGCATTTAGTTTCAGCCCATTCAGAGGAGCTGATTAAATTTCACCAATAGTACAAAAAGATCCTAAAATTAATTTAATTGACAACTTACGTTTCTTAAACATGCATTGACTTCTGAGTAACATATATATACCATCCACATCTATGCTCTTCTACAAACCTAAAGATAAAGCATTATTATCTTAACTGAATTTTACAGCACCACCATTCTGGTATGTTTGCAGCCGAGCATCGGACTGTGAGAAAGGACTGTGAGAACTACTGAGAGGATCACTGGGGTCTCCCTACCGTTCTTCAGGTACATTTATCAGGGCTGCTGCATATGCAGGGCCCTTGGTATTACCAAAGATCCCACCCATCTATCCAGCACCCCCTTTGACTTTCTACCATCAGGCAGGAGACTTTGATGCACAAAAACAAGAATGGTCAGGATGCGAAACAGTTCCTTCCCTCAGGCCTTTAGGCTTCTGAACTCCCTGCTGCATCGCATTCGAAGTGTCACCAATCAATCTGTTCTGTACCCTACAATATTTAATTTACGCACTTTGTTCATTTATGCATAATTCACCTTCTTGTCCTTACTTTCCTAAGTTATTGTGTGTTATATCTGTGTAATGCTTACTACTGTGCTTTACACCCTGGAGCTTTGCCTCATTTGATGGTATGCATGTATATGTTCAAATGACTATAACCTTGATTTGACTGGATATTAGTGAAATGTTGTTGAGGTCAAGAATTAATTTATATGTGACTCTGAACTTACATGTTGACTACGGTTCATTGCAGGAATGGGACCCACTCTTGGCATCCCATGAATGGCCGTTATTCGATATACCAAGTACGCAGTCTAGGAGATTAGCTCGCCTTCGGAGTTTTGTGATTTCGTAGCTCTGGAGCTGGGTGGACTCAGTGCTTCTGCAGGGGAGTACACGGAAGATCGAAAGCAGCCAGCTGGCTGCTGGCTGTGTCCCCAGAGACCCAAGTTCTTTGGGCACAGAGCTCGGAAAAAGAGACACAACAGACTCTTAACCTCTTAAATCAGCAAGTCATTTTGTTACGTCTCTCCTCTCACAGTGAAACAGAGACACCCCTTTTTCCCTTATTAGGGAGAGAGAGAGAGCCCGTAGTATGTTGAATTACCAGGTGAACGAGTAGTCTTTGGGGTACTGCAAGTCTGTGTCTTATTGATGCTTTGCTGCACGTTTGAGTGCTCAGTTGGGGGTGCTGATTTTTTTACTGGTGGGGGTAGGGGGATCATTGTTTTGCTGCTGCTTATGCATGGGGGGAGCTGGGGGAGGCTTTGGGGTTCTAACATTTAACTGTCATTCATTCTCTGGGGCACTCCTCTGTTTTTGTGGATGGTTGCGAAGAAAAAGAATTTCAGCATGTATATTGTATACATTTCTCTGACATTAAATATACCTTTGAAACCTTTGAATCTTTGAACCAGTTTTCCAACAATTGCACTTTTTATATGTTTTTACAGCAATTACATACACCAAATATCCAAATATTTTTCTTATATTATACAATGTATATAATCCCAGCATGGAAGCTGAAATATAAATTTTGATGGCAGAACATAACAAATCATGCTTATACTGTCTTGGAAACAACAAAATGTCGCAACAAATGTCACAGCAATATCTTCAAACACAAATTGACATTCTCATATTAGATTACCTGATCAAAAGATAAGTTTTAATGCGTATCCTAAAAGAAAAAGGGAGGTGGCAAAGTGGACATTATAAAAGGATTAAAACAATGGAGGATTTGCTGAGGCATTGTTTAACTAGGAAAGCAGGCTGGCCAATTAATGAAAGAACTGGGCTTGATACAGGTGAGGCCATACACTTTGGGTAACCACACACTTTTAAAGATTGACATGAATGAGGTCACCAAGTGGTGCAAATGGCATGCTGTGAACAGCCCCAGTGTCTTTTATTATTAAAGCCATAACTGCACACAGAAAGAGATTGATGAGCATTTTGTTTGAACAAAATTATGTTTATATCACGGTAATGAAAATAACATGATGATGTATTCTACCACAGTTTATTGCATCACTTCCCGATTGATAAAAAACATACAAAAAGGATCTACAAAATCTATTGACAAGTGTCAAATCCAATCTTCTGGCTAGTTTTATGACTATTGAACAGAAGCAGAGATAGCATATAAATACAAAAGGAAATCATTTTGTGGGTAAATGCTAATAATTGGTGTATTGAATAGGTCAGAGAATTCAAACGTTGAATCTATGAAATTCATGGAGTGTCAGATTTATGCAGTTCTTTTCTGATAAAAATGCTTTATAGACATCAACAGTTTAGAATCAGAAATGGAGCTCTTTTTAACTTTTGCTATCCTGTATCAACAACTTGGGAGAAGTACAAATCAAACGCAGAATCAATGATCCTCTGCTCCAAAGTATCGCGACTCTATCTGGGAGAAAACAAGGTAAGTCTTACATTTCTCATACCATCTGTCCTCCTCGTCTCCCTCACAGAGTCAGCCAGCTTAGTGCTAACTAATAGTGAATTATCTACATTTGGAGCTATAAACCTACAGGCTGGAAACGAGAATTTGTTCCCCTGAGTCATTTTACTCATTACAGTCTCCAGGGAGAGAAAACAGCCACTGCATCAGTTGAAGGCGTGATCTGAACCCGAGAGCTCCAAGATAATCAGCACGTCTTGCAGCCTGGACTGTGCCGAAATGATGGAGCTTGGGTCAATACTTAGGCAGACATGCAATTTCAAGGATAGCTAGTAAATTTGCTGATTTTGCTGCTTTTTGGTGTTTTGCACTTCACTGCCTCTGAGTAACATTGCTCAGTACTGGAAGACACTGATTGAAATCAGACAGGTGAAAAGTGAAGAGCCCAGCTTTATGGAGGCCAGAGTGGATTCCATTAAAATATCTGTGAATGAAAACTCATCAAACAACAACAGTTAACTGTCAATAACAGAAGTGCACCTTACAAGGTTTAACTTGTTCCTGATCAATCTTTACTCAAGGTCCACTCTGCTCTTAACGCAAATTGTTGTACTTTCTGCCCTCATACTTCAACTTCCGGTGGTAGTTTTGAAATGGCTTTGAAGGTACCTGTTTAAATATTATTTTTCTGAGGCCCACAGATTTTCTTTTATATTTTATTTGATTCCGTGGAGTGTTCCTAAGAGACCTCAATTGTTACTTCACAAAATTCAATGCCTAAAATCTGAGGCAAGCACTTGGACCATGATTAATAAAATCAGTTAATAGTGAATGAGCTGAGCGTTCACTATACTGATTTCCGGACCAGCTATAAATGGGAAATTTAACTGTGCTATGTATTCATGCTTAGGAATTCCATGTTAGGTGCCATTTAATATTCCTCCCAGTTTTCATCCATCACCGTCCATATGGTTTCTTATCATTGTAAATTGTTCCAGTTCTTTGATCTTCAATCTACAATTCATCATGAATAACATCATGAATATTAATGACCCACAGGTGTTAATTTATAGGAATAAGATGGCTGAATTATTAGGTGTTAACAATAGATTATAATGATCTCATATTCATTTCAGAAATCACTAAAATACTTAGTACTAAAATTACCTCATTTCCAGTATATATTTATGCATGAGAAGAAAATTTTGGGAGGATGCTGAAATGCAGGGATTAGAGTGTTTAGAAAGGAGCAGATTAAAGTTTGTTTAAACAATATTACCATTACTTCCTTTGTTGGAATTGTAACTGGCTTGTGTTCAAAGCAACATCAAGTTCCGCTGGGAATCCGGGACCCTGAACTTCTTTTTGCTGCATTGCAACATTTCTTTTGAAGTTCACTCACAATCTTGCTGAAAGTGTAGTTTTAAGATACAAAGTCAGTGGTGCTATTCCAGCAGCTTTACTGCACATTTAAAACAGTCCAGGGATTAATATCATTTTCCTTCAGCTATATGCATGCACTGCACCTTGCAAAATGATCGGAGAACAGCACAGTGTGCAAATGAAGCACCAAGCGGCTCTGTTTGCTAATCTGGAACATAGCAATTGCAGCTCAACCATTCTGTTGGGACACTCTGACCAGCTTCTTTGAGGAGTCAATCAAGGCTTTCAAAAGAGAATTGGATGGGCATTAAAAGGCAAATAATTTATAGGTCTGTGGAGGGGGGAGTGCAGTGGAGTGAATAATGAGGATTAGGTCTGATGGGATTGGTCTTGAAAGAACCCATACAGACTTGATGGGATCAATGGCCTCTTTCTGTGTAATGATCCCATGATTATTTTCTAATATAATATTCCCAACAGGAAGCCTTGCTAGGTCATGTCACCAGGTCACTTCTTAGTTGGCAACTAATTTGATAGGTCGATTAACCCGAAATGGGTCTGGAATTGAGGCGCGCAACAACTAAAGGAAAAGAGAATGAGTGAGCAAGGAATAATTATAGTTAGTAAGCTTAGATTGAGTTTTAATTGTTGTTCGGGCATTAGTAGGCAAGCTCTATGTGTGTAAAGGTCCATGCAAGGTAAAAGTATAATTCAGGATTTGGGTGGCATGGTAGTGTGGCATTTGGTACTGCTGCCTCACAGCAAGGAAGACACATTTGCTTCTGAGCACAGGTGCAGTCTACGTAGAGTTGAGATGTTCTTTCTGTGACCGGGGTTTACTCCAGGTGCTCTGGTTTCCTCTCAATTACTTTAATTGTCTCCTTTCACTTACCTTTATGTAGTTTATTGGCAAAGGGGAGTTGAAGGGCATGTGTGAAAGAGAATACTTTGCAGGGTTCAGGGATATGTGATGAAGAGGAATAGGATCGATGGGATTGCTCCCCTTGGAGTTGTCTTAGACCCAATGTCCAAAAGACCACCAGCTACAGCATTATAAATGTGAAATAGACATAAACAAAAAGGCACAGAATTTGCCATGACTTAACCATTAAAAGCATTCAGAAATTAATAAAGTGCAGAAGTCGGATATCTGTAATAAAAACTGAGATTGCTGGAAGAATTTAACAAGATCTTCAATGGGAAATATTAACTGTTTTTCTTTCCATAGGTGTAGCCTGGTCTGCTTTTATTACAGTGAGAAGTGTGTTTACCAGAATAAGTCAACAGGAAAGATCCACATAGATCTCACAGACCCAATGGGTGTCCTCTCCTACTTGTAAAAAAGCATGGAAGCAAGACAATCCAGGAATGCTTTAGGGAGATGCTAGTTCATTGTTTGTTTCTTAGGAAAGGTGTCCTGGACAGTGTGTAAAATTGTGCTCTTGATGAAAACAATAGACACAAACTCATTCTCTAAAGGAGAATGAGTTGCTTCAACTCAGTCTGATATCCCCTGTTAAGGGCTTTATATTTGTTTTTCCTTATTAATGTGTCTGTCACTAAAACATAACCACTGCAAGTCCAATTCTCTCTGCTTCCAATTATTTTTAAAGAAATCAAAATAGAGGTCTGGAAAGAACTAAAGAGTATATTAAAGAGCCAACTATCATTTTGGCAGTGGAGAAGTTTCTGTAATAGACAGCAGATTCAGTGAGTCAGACTCCATTGAATACATATTGCAGATATCTCTTCATACACTGTGGAAAGAGCGCATCATTAGGGTAAGAGAAGGCAGAAGTCCACAGGCTTTATTACGGCCCGAGGGTCATGGGTGTCCTGAAATTGGAGCCTGAGTTGGACAAGGGAAGAGGAAGATCACATAATGAGATTAGGGTCTCGAGTGAGCAATGTCTGGAAGTTGGGGTCTTCAGAGGTTCACGGACTGGGGCTTCAGTTAGTGACCAGCAAATGGTAGAGAGGCAGTGGAAGTGGTGAAACTCTGGTGTTGGATTCCAAGGTCAGATCGGGTCCTAGTGGGTTTCTCTTGAAGTGGTCGCTAAAAGTTGGATTTGGCCTAGAGAACGGAACAATTTAAAAAGACTGTCATTGGGTGGGTTCCCAATGTTGCTCGAGGGCTTGATCTAGCTGGACTGCTTTACGTGATCCTGCCTACCCTAATGCTGTCAGGCAGCCCCTGGGGTGACACAGTAGTACAGCTAACAAAGCCACTACCTCACCACACTGGAACCCGGATATGTGCCTCTCGATGACTCTGAAAACACAATGCCTGCCCTTTCTTGGAACAATCTGATCCAATATCCTGGACAAACTTCCAAGGTTTCATGAGGTTGACATCATCCCGTGCCTTACTGATCCTAACTTTGTATCACTAACATTCAAACAACATGTGACACAGTCAAATCATGGAAAAATGTGATTCTTTTTATTATTTTATTTAGAGATATACCATGGTAATAGACTAGCCCAACCCAATAAAACAGTGCTGTCAATTACACCCATGCCACTAATTACCCTACTAACCCAAATGTGGTAGAAAACTAGTACACATGGAGGAAATCCATGCAGTCATGGAGCAAACCTACAAACACCTTACAGACAGCAGCAGAAATGAACATGGGTCACTGCCACAGTAATTGTGTTACCCTAACCCGCTACACTACAGTGCTGCACCCAAATTACATCCAGAAATGAGCATAATCTCTATTCTTCCCAGGAATAAATGAGTTGGAAACTTGTAGCAGTGTATATAACATATTCTGCACCTGACTTAGGCACTTTACACCCAGATCACGGATGCCCAATTGGTGGTCCCAGTTTTCCCATCTTTCACTTCTATCAACTTGAAAATGCTCAGGGAAATTCTGGCAATAAAATGTAATATTACCTTATCACTGGATACAGTGAACCTCGTGCTGTGTGCATTATTACTGAGGGAAAAATGCCAATATAATTTTGCAAGTATTACAAGGCAACACTACTGATAGGCTTAAAGTAGTGTATTGAACTATTAAAATGTTTGATACTGTCATTAAACCTGCACTAGAGAAAGAGCAGCACTTGCAAACATTGTTAAGTGACACAGGGTACTTCCAGGCAGAGCTTTTGCTGCATTCTGGACTCGGCCACGGAAAAAAAAAACTTGCTTCATAAACAAATTGACAAAATTCACTTAACATCCTGCAGACCCTTTTTATTTTACTCAATTTACAAATATAAAGCAAGGATAAAAATCAGAGGCTGTTTAAATTAAATGTCCCTAATTAATGAATGTCCCTAATTAATGAACAGTTTTAATGCATGGCTTCTTTTAATCCTACAGCAGACTACAAGATCAGCAGAATTCACACTACATTTTCCTTTGATGATTTGATGATTAAATTGCAAGTCCTGCAGATAATACTGGAGGCTGATTAAACTTCATCTGATATTGTATGGTATTACATTTCATACCTTTACTTGAACATAGTTACAGATAAGTAAAACATTTGAATTTTTTTGCTTCTTATAAAGAAGCTCATATGATACATACACAAATCCTACAGGATTTCAACACCTCGAACCTGCGATTATTTTGCCTCAAGGTACTCAGCCACACTGCGATATCTTTTAAATCTTTTAAAGAATAACCTCATTTTCAGCAGTTCATCTTAAATATTTTTTGATGTAATGTTGGAGTCACAGAGGTAATCTAATCTCAAAGAATAAAATACAGCTCTCATTTGTATCTCTCAGACCCAGTCAGCACTTAAATTACACTGGCTTTTTGAGTTGTTAAACTGTGCATGCTTGGTTGGGAATTGTGCACAACACAATTTAGTTGCTTCTTATTGTTTGGTAGCATACAGTATCACCTTGGAGACTCAGTTTTTTTCAATCTCTGACAATATTCATCAGCATTGCATCAGTCAGATACAAGGGACTTTGCAGAAGGGAGATCTATTTCAGATAACATCACTTCACAGTCACAGAACTTGTGGTGGTTTTAAAACCTTGGGTAATAATTGCACAGGCGTTATCCCACTCCTCCTCAGGAAACACTTTTTTAATGCTGGCTGGGCCATGGAATTTTAAAATGGTTGATTTTTTTTCTCTTGGAGTATACCTTGGATTTTGGAAAGAAGACAAGTGATTTCAATCCCACAACTTTTTTAAAAGGATTTCCTGAATTGCATTTCTAGCAATAAATTATATTTACACCTCACATGTAAGGTAGTGAATTATCCAAAAAGACTTTGATATTGAGGTGATATTAGACTTGATCAATGTATGGTTTAAGTATATCGTAAGGAGCAGAGAAGTAGAGGAGGGATGCTTTAGCAAAGGATTTTCAGAAATTAGAAGAATGATGGCAAAGTGATTAACATTGGAGATGCCCGAAAGGACAGAACTGGAAGAATTCAAATAGTTGAGTGACGCTGGGCTGGAGAATGTTGCTTAGATAACAAAGGGCATGGAAGAATTTGAAAAGAAGGATGAGAATTTTAAAATAAAGGTTTTGCTTAATGATGTTAATAGAGATCACCGGAGGTGATGGAGGCCTGGTGTGCATTGAGCCATGGACCACAGAGTTAACATTGACCGAATGCTTCCAAAGGGCAGCAGTATATTGGAAAAATCCAACTGAAGCTCATGAGCAACATGGGAACCAGATAGTCGTAATAAAGAAATGTATATATGACCCAAAGCACATCAAGAGGTGAAAAGCGTTGAGGAAGATGTGGTTTAACCTCATTCTTCCTCACTGTTGCCAGGGAGAGGCTTGGAGTCAATAAAAAGGATGGTGCAGAGACTGCTAAGAACTGCACAAATATTGAGAAGATTGTAACAAGTTGCTCAGAAAGAACTCCAGCTGATGGCGAGTGGAGTAATGGAAACATTTATAAGGAAATCAAGAGTATGGGGTTAATGAGGAACGTGATGCTGAAGAAAAGGTCAGCCATGATCTTACTGGGTAGTAGAGCAGACACACAGGGCTGAATGGTCAATTACTACTTTTATTTCTTATGTGAAGTTGTTATATTCTTATCATGGAGTGAGAATATATTGGAAGACAATAACCATCAAATTCTAGTGATAGACAATCAGCAGACTTATTATACGTTCGTAGTTAGATCAAGCAGTACCACTATCCTATTAAAACAAAACTGCTTTGGTACCTTTCACTGCAAGGTGCTTGTGTTGATTGAAGTGCATGATATTCAGGAGTATAAAATATATCCTTTTTTGGGACTGTTTTGAGTTAGCATTTCTGACTATTTTTCCAAAGAAAAGATTGTTTAAAACAATGACTTTTAATGTTGCATTCTTTAAAAATTGATTAAAAAACAAAAAAGGAGTGATTAATATGTTACTTGGAAATTGCTTTCAGCAGAATGTATACAATAAAGAAATCATTAGCTCAGCAAGGTAATTGGAAAACATCTCCTACCCATTGTGTTGAAAAGTCCTTTGATCCCTGTCAGTCTGAGAAAGGGAGAAATTAAAGAGAGACAGACAGGGGCATGGCTTTGTGAAAGAGGAAGGCTGGGAGAGAAGTCAAATTTAATGAAGCATAGAAACAAGGAGGATTTAAACCCAGGCTGAGATTAGAAATTCTAGAGGTGGGCTGGTAACCACCTTGATTAAGTAAATTAAGGTGACTCAGGAATGTATTGTGAATACTGAATGTTCTTTATTTTGTACTTTTATGTTAACGTTATAGGAATTGAGTTAGCCCAATCCTGAACAGCTGATCTGCATATTCATCTAAATGAATTGAGCAATTGAGCAAGTTATAGAGTCATGGAGGGGTATGGCATGGAGAAACAGGGCTTTAGTCCACTGAGTCCACACCAAACATCAACCAGTTGTTATACCAATCTCACATTAATCCCAAATTTAATCTTTTCCATATTATTATCGCCCCCTTCACCTACACATCAGGGGCAATTTACATTGGTCAAGTAACCTTCCGACCAGCATATCTTTGGGATGTTGGAGGAAACCAGGGCACGCACAGGGAGAATGTGCAAACACCACAGGCTGTTCAGCTTATGATGTTGTGCCATTCTTGATGCCACTTTGTACTAAATCTCCTTCACCTGCATATCTGGTGAAGGGTCTTGGCCAACATGTCATCTGCTTGTTTCCCACTACAGATGCTGCCTGACTTGCTGAGTCTTCCCTCCAGTATTTTGTGCGTGAACCTTAAAAACACATGCTCTGGTGTTTGACATTTCTATCCTGGGGTAAAGATTCTGACTGCCTGCTCTGTCTATGCCCCTTATAATTTTAAAGACCTACCTCTATCAGGTTTCCCTTTAGCCTTCAATGCTCTATGGAGATCAACTCAAATCTGTTCAACGTTTCTTTATATTTCACAGGGGGGCCCTGTATTATCTGTCTCCTCCCCTTTTGCTCCCTGATGGACAGCCATTTATCTATAGCTTACATGTGAGGTATGACCTCCTCACCAAAACTTTCATCTATGGACTCCTCAGCCTTCTGGATGATCCTGAGTTCATTAACTTGTACTTCCAGTTCCTTGACCTGGTTTGTCAGGAACTGTAGCAGTAGATGTAGTCATTAGGGAGATGGCAAGATTCCCTGACTTCCCATGTCTCGCAGGAGGAACATTCCACTGCCCTGGTGGCCATTTTGTCTACAAAAGTCAAAACTCTGTCTGGATCTGGCAGAGGCAGAATGACTTTCCACTGCCTGACCTACTTAAACGAAAATGTCCTTCTGCACATATCCCTCCCGCATGATCCCTCTTTTAATCAATTTATAAATATCAAAAGTTGAACACTCTTGTTTCTTCAACAACAGTTTGGACTGAAACTGTTTCAAGATTGAGCCCAGCAAAAGGCTTCAAGATTGAGCCCAGCTAAAGGCTTTCATTTGTACAGAACCATTCACAATTTCATAATGTACCAAAGTGCTGACCTTCTAGAAGTCGAATTACTTCTATGATGTTGTAAACACCTAGATGATTTCTGCATAGTAAGCTCCCAAAAGCAACATTTTAATACAACCACACAATATGCTTTGCTTGCACAGTGTGATGCTTTCATTTACATTTACCCAAGATCACAGAAGAAGTTTAAAACATCATTTGAAAGACAGCATATATCCCAGCAAATCTAGTGCTGTCAGCACTGCAGTGGAATCTCAGCCTATACCTGGATGCTCAGGCTCTCTGCAGGAGATAGGGATGGGATGAAAAACCATAGAACCAGCAGTCATACAACCATACTGAATGACAAACTTCTAATCCATTGGCTTGTTTGAGTTTGAACACCTTGAAGCGGTTTGGCAATTTTCTCTCTGCCAATTATATTAATCTCAAACAGACTATAATTCAGAAATGCTCCAAGCTAGAGCAAAGATTACCACTTGCTCTGAATTTGGATGTCAACATCAGTCATAAGATGCTGGACAGGTTTGATTCATTCACTGTAATCAGTAATGAAATATTAGTGATAGAGATTTTCTTCAAAATAATTCCAAATTTGATGGTGAAAATACACCCAGTCAATGCCAATTTTATTCAAAAATGTGTTTCTAGAAAGTCATAGACTGGTATTTTGTTCTTTTAAATAATATATATTCACTCAACACTGGGCTACTTTTATCTTTTCTACAATTCAGACACATTGATCTCTGTACAAGGATACATTGATGAAGTAAGTCTATATGATGCTTTGATTTGCACTGGTACATAATGATTGGGTCGTTAATGTTACAAAGCTAATAAGTGATTTAAATCCAAGTGTAGCCACTGATTAAGTTTGAAAGTACTTTGATTAAATCTGGTTTTCATCTTAGTGACTATCATTCCAGCACTTCAATCATCCTCGACTCTTTAACCAAGTAATCTACAGAGATGGGCATTGACTACTGCTTTCCCAGGTACAATGGTGATGGGAGGAGATGCAATTGAGGGGAGCTGGAGGTACAGCTTCTTAAAACTACCTGTTCAACCTTCACGTAATAGACTGCTTAAACTGTGCTTTGAAACACAGGAAATCTGGCTTCGGTGTTAATAAAATTAAATTATTGAGTAACTTATGAAAATGAAGCCCAAACAATTGCCTCCAAGCCAGAGTGCAGAGTTAGCAGAAGCCAAAATTTAGAGGGAAGAGATGAGCAGAAAAGCTGTTACTGAGCCATCTTCAAATGATGCTTTCAGTTCCCTGTGGGGATCTACCATGGTCTGCAGTCATTCTTAATTTCTTTGATTCAGACCATTTTTAAACACATCAGCTTTTAACCCTAATTGCATCAGCACCAACTATATATTTGCCAAATCCAGAAAAGTAGTTTATTTAACTATAAAATGAAACAAAAAGTTGAGAATTATAAAATGAATAAAAATGATAAAAAAATTTAGTAACTCAGTGGGATTAGATCTTCCAAATTTTGATTGTTAATTCAGAAACCTAGAAAGGTGTACACTGGATGTAACCAAGTGTGGATACCAAAAGACAATATACTCTAAATTTAAAAGCTCAAAGTAAATTTATTATCAAAGTATATATGTTTGGCCGATTTAGATTCTGGGCCAGATGGATTGAAAAGGCAGGGACCAAAGGCAAGGGTTGGGCCAGTTCTGTTTGCTGCTCCACAACATTTACTCTACTCTGCGTCGAACTGAGGCTAGGGCTGAGGTCTGCTCTGGCTGCTCCAGGTTCCCTGAATGTAGACTTGCTTTAGTTCTGAATGCTATTTACTTAATTTTATTGTTTGCACAATTTGATTATTTTTCCCTCCGCACATTGGGTGTTTCACGGCCTTTTTTTATGGGCTCTTTTGGGTTTCTTTGTTTTGTGGCTGCCTGTAAAGGGACAAATCTCAAGGTTGTATAATGTATACATACGCTGACAACAAATGTACCTTGAAGTTTGTTACATTATCATGTACCACCCTGAGAATCATTTTGCAGGGGCAAGTGCAATGGAATCAAGGAAAAACTACACACAATCAAAGACGGACAAACAACCAATGTTGAAAAGAAGACAAGCTATGCAGATACAAAAAAATGTAACAGATAGTGGTGTACATGGAAAGTATTGCCGTCTACAGGAAGCACGATGGCACTTGCCTCCGACTCTCCCCATCAACAAATCAGCTTAACCTCTCTCATAAGTTACAGAAGCGTTTAAATTTTACTGGCACATCATTGCCGGTGCTGTCAAGTGATGGATATGGGGCACATTCAGCTGATTACTCCTGATGCCAGAAATAACTGGAAAGCTTTGCAGAAAGCTGACTAAAAAACTACTCATAAATTAGCACTAATGTATGCATCAGTTAAATGCACTAAAAGTAGCAATGGATGAACTGAGTGCTGGCATGAGGCCTGGTAAGGGACAGGGAAATTCTGGAATCAGTGAATGGAGCGGAAAATTTAAAACTCCGAAGATGAACAGTGAAACAAATTTACAGAGGGTGGCAACTACGTAAATATTTAAATATCTGCATTGGTCTCCAGGGCATGTAACCGCTCTGGCTAAATAGATAATGGAACATGTATGTGTTACTCATCAGAAAAACAACAGCAGTATTACCATTTCTCCTGTCCCATAGCTGGTTTGCTGAACTATACTTGCAGTTGGTTTATCACCAACAGGAATATAGCAATTATTGTGCTCTGGATTCCAGATAAATGACTGATCACCTCACCTATCCCAAGGGGCAAACAGTGCGTCCAGTTTTGTCAGAATCATACACTTTGATTAACATGTGTTTGTCTGCTGGGATTCGCAAAAAAAAAATTCCCTGTGAATCTGAACCTATAGCTCACAGATTCAACTATACCTCCCTAAAACAGCCAGAAAGCATTCTGTAATTTCATCATCAACATCACCCTTATTCTATCAAGGGATTGCAAATCCTGCAATAGTTATTTTTACTAATGTTTTCTAACCACACACAAAAGTGTTTTCTCTTTCTCTTACAACGTACTGTTAACTTGGGGTACTTTCCAGCCCTTTGAGCTGCCCAGCCCAATTTAACCCTAACCTAATGACAGGGCAAGTTACAAAGACCAATTAACCTACTAACCAGTATATCTTTGGACTGTGAGGAGAAACCAGAGGACCTGGGGAAAACTCATGCACTCCCTGGGGAGACGTACAGATTCCTTACAAGTGACATTAGAATTGAACTCTGAACTCTGACGCTCTGAGCTGTAATAACATTGCGCTAACCTCTACAGTACTGTGGCACCCATGTTGCATCGCTATAGAAACCTGTTCAGACCACCCTTAGGATATAGTTGTTAGTTCTGATGGCCTCATTATAGGAAGGATGTGGGAAGCTTTAGAGAGAGAGAGCAGAGGAGATGTACCAGGATGCTGCATGGATTAGAGAGCATACCTTATGAAGCTGAACAAACTAGAGCATTTCTGTTTGGAGCAAAGGAGGATGAGCGGACACTTGAAAGAGGAGTATCAGAAACATGAATTAAATGGATAGCTAGAAACTTTTTCCTAGGGCGGAAATAGCTAATACACCCTCTAAACTGTGTGGATACATGGTTGCTCAGTAACTGAAATGCTCCCATACACACAGTCTTTGTTGTTGTGCAGCTGGAATTTTTTTGTAGATAATTTTAATATAATTTTGAAATTATGTTAATAAAATTTTGAAATTATGCTAATATAATTTTGAGATCTATGTTAATATAATTGTGAAATATCCTGTAATTAATTGTGTTAATGAATATAATCAATAAATTTTCTAAATAATAAATGTACCACAACCTTTATTTTGAAACATTTTAGAGCTTTAACATTTTTGCATAATCAATGTTTCAACTTGTAACACTGTTACAAATTGCAACAATAAACACAGAACTGAAGTCTGTAGCTCATTGTTAATAAACAGCTGGCTTGCTGAATGCCAATGTCGTTTAAAGTGCCATGCAATTTTCATGCTGTGTAAAAATTTCTTGCTTAGAGCAATGGTGGGTCCACAGAGCTATAGAATAAATTAGAGGGAACGTTGACTGGGGCACAATTTTAAGGTCAGTGGAGTATAGGGTGATGTCAAAGGTAAGTGTTTTTTTTACATAGTGAGATATAAGTGCATGTAACACCCTACTGGGGGCAAGGAGTGGTAAACGAAGATACATTAGAGGCATTTAAGAAATACTTAGATAAGCACATGGATGATTGAAAAAGTGGAGTTAAGGGCTAGATTGATCTTAGAGTGGGTTAAAGTTTGGCACGACATCATGGGCCAAATGGCCTGTACTGTGCTGGAGTGTTCTATGTTCTATGTTCTAAATAAATCTGCAATAAAATACTTTGCATTTAAAGCAGGCTGCTCAGAATGTATTTTGGATGCTTTAGTAAAAGTGTCAAACTTCTTTCTGGCACAATTGACTCTGAAGTTGAGTCTTTCCTGCTGAGCTGGGTAGGTGGTGTTTGACTCTGACAAGGCTGGTTACATTCTGTGAATGCAGAAGACATTTTGCCAATAGTACCACAGCACCATTTTTCAGTAGGATGTCATTTGGCAGTCAATGGGAAAATGAGTTGAGTTAGTTTGTAAATGAATATAAGCAAATCCTAAAATTGTTCCTCCTTTAAAAAAAAATATATTTTAATTAAATAAGTATTGTTTTAGGTCTTCATTAGTCTTCCAGTACTTCATTGAAATGTTGTTTGAGCTGATGATTGGTTTCTCAAATTGCCCTTTTATTACGTAATATAATAAATTTTAAATAAAGTAAGTGCGCCCCAGCAGATAGGATTGTTAAGGACACTTTGTTGGATGTTATTGATCTCTGAAAATATCTCTGGTAAAAAACAAGTACACTTGCTTGCATATTGCAAAGCGGTGAAAGCTGTTAACTTTAAAGAAAGAACAAGGTTATTCTCTCACTTAATATTTGACAGATAAACCAATGCTCTGAAGCAAAGCAGTGGTGTGGATCTGCACAACAATTATTCGATCTGAAATAGGATTTTATGACTGTGGTTTCTGATATTTTAGTTACAGGATATGTTTTTTTCATGAATATTAAAGCTGACACAACTGCACATAGCCTGTGTAATATTTATTGGAGAAAACAAAAAACATCATATTTAAAATATATAGACTTTAGGACTGTTCTGTTGAAGAATTGCCCAACACAGCGTGCTTACAATTGTAAATAATAGATTGTCTCATCGAAGTGCATTTCCTATTTGTTGTAGGTGTGTGATTGGTAAGTTCTCAATGGGTAATAAATGAGGAATTTGAAGACAAGAACTGTTGGATGCCAACACAGCTCCACAAATTATATAAAAATTTACCCTGTAGATTGCAACAAAGCACTAACAAGTGCAGGTCATCAATCAGGCAACCCAGCAAATGGGTCACTGAAGATTTTTTTCTCATTGTGCTGATATTTCAGACTCACAAGTTCTGCTCAGGATCACTTTGCAAAATACTTCTATTTCCTTTTGAGCAATCAGAGAGGCTCAAAGTGCTTTCCTTGCAACTTGAGCTACAAATGGAAGAAGATACCGCCAAATTTATTTTCTGCTCTTAATTCTGATTGTCAAAAACTTTTGGATATGGCCCGAGTGTGAAGAGAAACACACTAAAGCAGGTCAAGAGTTCACTGAATTTAATGAGAACTGTTGCAGAATTTAAAGGAAAAGAAAAACAATAAACCCGGGGCCAACAGCGCCTTTAACTAAAAACTCTCAAGCTGAAAGTTAACACTAACACTGCGGCTGTAAACAATAACTAATACTAAATGAATACTGCTCCTTGCCTGCGTCAGTTGAAACGGTAGTCATTTTTCCCATGCAAAAATGGGTGTAAGAAGGGAATGTAAATGTTGCTGCGCTTTTGGCCAAATTTTGACAAGACTCAGATGGAAAAAAGGAAGTTCAATACCACCATAATGGAGTGCTAATTAGCTGGAACATGCACACTCATGGGCGTGATTGTTGAACCTGTTGCGCCATTCGCCTACACAGAGTGCATAGACTGCGTGGTTGTGACACTGGTAGACATATTAATTAAGTACAGTATGTTAAGTTGGTCAAAGATCTTGGAAATCAGTCAGTGAGGACAGTATATATTTCCGCATGGTGATAGTGGAAAGAAAATTCTGGAAGGGAGGATACTCCTCCTTTCAGCCATTCAGATCATGTCTGATCTGCATTTTAGTACTATAGACATCAAAAGTATCTTTCATTTAAAATATATTACTAATGTAAAGAAAAACCCAAACCACAGCAATGCAATTGGATATTGAGCCATATAATAAAGAAATATTAGCAAACTATTTTGCAAATGGAAAATTCTTAGCAATCAACTTAAGGAAGGAAAGAATGGTTGTA
The DNA here is from genome assembly GCF_963921235.1 of Mobula hypostoma. Taxonomy (NCBI): domain Eukaryota; kingdom Metazoa; phylum Chordata; class Chondrichthyes; order Myliobatiformes; family Myliobatidae; genus Mobula; species Mobula hypostoma. The sequence goes on along the minus strand of NC_086118.1, from coordinate 33,164,111 downwards.
AACCAAAGGTGTACAATATTGTGGAGGCTTGGTAGTTGAAAATGTGTTCCCCAATGGCAAGCTGTTTAATAGAGGGAACCCATGAGGCATTAGACGAAAGAGAAAAGAAGAAACTCTCATGGCAGTAAACCTAGAGGAGGTTCCTATAAGAGGGAAGGGAAGGGAAGGTCATGGAGGGTGTTGGAAATAACAATGATAATCTTAAACTTCCAGTGCAGCTGGACCCCAGAACTAATATAGGAATAACCAGTAAAAGGGACATGCTTCAAGATCGTGTAGAGCCTGCAGGACTTTGGATGAGCTCGGCGTTAATGGTGAGCGGAAAGTGAATGAGGAATCAGGAGAGGCAAATCTAGAAGCGATGAAGGAAACGATGAGCAATCAGCTTTTGAGCAGTGCTATGGTGGAGAAAAAAAAAGGTGATACATAGCTTTAAGCCCCATGGTTTTGTATCCTTTACTTTACCTGCCTGAAACCTGTCAATATCACTTCTGGGCTTGTAATTAACCTGCTCCTAAGGTGATGCGCTATCAATTACTCCAAAAGACTGGAAGTAGAGTAAATACTGAAAGGCTTTTATTAACAGTAAATGGTCCAACGTCCATGCTGAGTATCTGCCCTGGACTGAGAGGAGGAGCAGTGGCACAATCGCCTTTATTCAGGGATCTGTGGGAGGAGCTATGGGAGCAGTTAGTCTCTACCAAAGGAGGAGTCAGGCACTCCTTCCCTCCACTAGCCTGCAAGTTATGGTTCCCCTTGGGCAAGGTGCAGCAACTGCTTAGACAACACCCCCCCAACCCCGATCAGGGTTATGACAGCAGGTGAAGGATGGTCACACGAGCAGCTGGTGCATATGGTAAATCCTGGTTATGCGACCTCTGGTGCCAGGCACACAATCTCTGAAGAGTATTAATAATGGCTGGGGTGACCCATCTTGTAAAGATACTGCTCGGTGGAAAGAAATGGTGAACCACTCCAAAGAAAAAAATGCCAAGAACAACCATGGTCATAGACCATGATTACCTGTGTTATAGGAAATGGCACATAATGATGATGCGGATGATATTGAAACCTCAAAACACAGAGTAAATTGCATTTTTGTGTCAATGGCCAACAGAATCCGAGGATGAGCTGGGAGTAGCCTACAAGGGTTGCCATGCTTTTGATGCCAACATAGCATGCCCACAACTGACTAACCTTAACCTGTACATCTTTGGAATGTGGAGGAAACCATAACTCCTGGAAAAAGCCCACACAGTCACCGAGAGAATGTACAAACTCCTTACAGGCAGTGGCGGGAATCGAACCCCCGATCACTAGCACTATACTTTCACTAGCCTTGTGTGAAGACTATTCACGAAATGAACAGCCATAACTTCAAGGTCCTGTTTCTCATTAGAACAGCACATCAGAGAAAATAGCTTCTCTTTATCTTTTATTCTCATTTCTTCAATTATTTTTATTATTATAATTGGATTATCATCATAAACCCAAGAGAGTTTATAGGGAACTTATTTACTGACTTTGAGGTCTGCAGACCACTCTGGTGTTAAAAAGTCTAAATTTTTTTGTTGCTTTTCAGAATTTAACCTGATTGCTCCCATCAGTTTTGTCAAAAAATACAAGTACTTAAAATATTATTAACATTCATCTTATTTAATGCTGTAAAGATTTGCATCTTTTGCAACCTCCAAAGGATGTTCAGTCCTTAAAGGGTTGAAGGATTCTGATTAAGGAACCATAAAACAATGTGCTGACATCCTTGGCAACCAGCCCTCAAACAGGCATGAGTGATGACTTCTGCCCAGTGCAGTAACCAACATCTAGTGCCTGATGAATGGTCTGTGTTACTGCGAGTGGCTGAAACACACACAGTGTGTATGTGAGGCTCAACTGCTGGGTAAGGCAGTCGAGATCTATTTACACAGCCTAGTCAGCATGATTTATTAACTCTACAGTGTCTAAAGCATTTCTTACCTGCTGGGAAACCATTTTTCCAGAAACTAGACTCCCACAAAACATTCTACTGTTTGGAAGCACACGGAGGAAAATAAGCAAAATGTGAAACAGTGCCTAATTACAGGGAACAATGAAGAAAACTTAATTCTTCAATCACGATAGAATGGATGAGGTGCTACAATCGCGAATGTACACATAATGAAGAAATTTGCTAAGTTTACTACTAACAGTGAAGCCATTCCCAGCATTGACACTTTAGACTGTCTCTGATGATTATTGATTCGTGCCCAAACACTAGTATCATTTTTTTTGAGGGGGGGACAGTTTAAAGGGATATTACACTATACTGAATAATTGATTTCCATCGGACAGACTGAAGTTAGAGCAAATGTACTTCTAAGGAATTTTTACTGTATGTTTACTGCACTCTTTATTAAGCTCCACTGTGTCACACATTGCCTTTATGAACACATAGAAACAGAATGTGGCTTGGATCAGTGTATTATATTTTAAAATATGGTCAGAAGTTACCAAGATCTAATAGTTTTAATTCTAGTGGTGGATATCTATGGCAGAGGTAAGCATCAATACTTAAAAGATTATTATCACTAAGTGCCTGTATTAATTAGAGCTAAATTTCAATCTTAAAATGAGCTAGTGGTTCTGTCACTTCTTGCAATGCCTCTTCTGATCTCGTTAGTTAACTTGACCTTTAACTGTTATATGGAGACCAATTTTATAACCATTGACTATTCTGTGGTGCAGTGATGCTTGGAGAAAAGAGGATATGATTATCTTTCTCACCCATGTCAGTCAGCAATTGCATCTGAAAGAACGGAGTCCTAGCTAATATGTAATTTGAGGTTGGCGTAAAGCTGAAGAGTCATATATAAAGTTTACATGTATTGTGTATTTAGTATTTCAGAAAGAATTGAGTAATACTGTAAATATATTCTTTGAAATATCATTCTTTGTTTATTCATATAATGCATTGCAGCTTATATGTAAAAGTATGTGAATGGCATACATCATCATGTCATAGTCATAGTCACAGTCATAGTCATACTTTATTGATCCTGGGGGAAATTGTTTTTTGTTACAGTTGCACCATAAATAATTAAATAGTAATAAACCATAAATAGTTAAATAGTAATATGTAAATTATGCCAGGAAGTAAGTCCAGGACCAGCCTATTGGCTCAGGATGTCTGACCCTCCAAGGGAGGAGTTGTAAAGTTTGATGTTACTACATCACATGTATATAGTAGTTGTATTTTTTATATATATATACACACACACATACATATATATAGATGACTAGAGTAAATATGTTAAATATTTGAGTTGAGTTGCATTCTATATTGAATTGGAGTTTAAAACAAAACAGGGAGGAGTGTGGTCTATTTCATATTTCAGTAATATTTGAGTACTCTTGTAAATACATTATTTGATTAAGCATTCTTTGTTGTTTACATAATGTGGGTCAAATGTAAAAGTATGTGAATGGCATACATCATTACTTACACCCCCCCGATGTTATACATGCATGCCTCATTTAAAGTAAAAAAAAGGGAAACTAAGACAAGTTTTCCGGGGCTCCCCTCTTTTAGCTTTCCACTAGTTTTATGTTTTGGAGTTACCAAACAGAATAGCATAACCTCTTGGTTCAGCACAGCCAAGCTTGGTGTTGAACCCTTGGGAAGCAAAGGAGTCAGATTCACTCCAATATGTTTCTGATAGCACACGATGCAAAAATGGATGGCAGGAACACATGGACCTAAAAGAAGATACTGTTGGCAATATCCTTCCAGGAAAATGGTATGCTTAGCCTTTTAGTTGACAGAGTGTACCAACTTTTCAGGCTGGTAATTCCAAACTGCAGGAATTGAAGAAACTCAACCAATTCATGAACCCCGCAGCCCCGTGATTTTAGTTTCTGAAGCCAATGTGAGGGTGAACCCACGGAAAGCATCCAGCCCAGTTGGGGAACCTGGGCAATTATTACCTGTGTTGGTCAACTGGCTGGAGTGTTCACCGATATCTTCAACCTCTCACTTTGGCACTCTGGGGTACTCACCTGCTTCAAGCAGGCTTCAATTATACCAGTGCCTAAGAAGAATGTGGTAACCTGCCTTGAAGACTATCGTCTTCTAGCACTTTCATCCACTGTGATCTGGTGCTTTGACAGGCTGGTAATGAAACATAACAACCCCTGGCTGAGAAGTGATTTGGATCTGCTCCAATTTGCCAACCGTCACAACAGGTCAACAATAGATACCATTTCACTGGTAACAGCTCCTCCACAAAATCTACCAGCACAGGTGCACCTCAAGGCTGTGTGCTTAACCCCCTGATCTACTTGCTTTATACATTTGACTCCGAACCAAGAGCACAGCTATAACGCCATCTTTAAGTTTGCTGATGACACCACTGGCAAAGGCCAAATCTAAAGTGGTGACAAATCAGCATTTTGGATGGAAATTGAAAACCTGGCTGAATGTTGCCACAACAAAACCTTTCAATCAATATCAGCAAGACCAAGGAGCTGATTATTGACTTCAGGAGGAGGAAACCTCATCAGGGAGGACTGAGGTGGAGAGGGTCAGCAATTTTACATTCCTGTGTGTTATCATTTCAGGGGATCTGTCCTGGGTCTAGCATGTAAGTGCCATTATGAAGAAAGCACAGAAGCACTTCTACTCCATCAGAAGTTTGCTAAGATTCGGCATGACACCTAAAACTTTAGCAAACTTCTATAGATGTGTGGTGGAGACTATATTGACTGGTTGCATCGCGGCCTGGTATGAAAACACCAATGCCTTTGAATGGAAAATCCTGCAGAAGTAGTGGGTATGGCCCAGTCATTCATCATTAGGGATCTCCACCATCCAGGCCATGCTCTCCTCTTACAGCTGCTATCAGGGGGAAGGTACAGGAGCCTCAGGACCCACACAGATACAGACACAGCATGGACTAGGCCCTTCCAGTCCTTTAAGCCATGCTGCCCAGCAATCCTTCAATTTTAATGCGGGCCTAATTATGGGACAATTTACAATGACCAATTAACCTACCAATTGGTAGGTCTTTGGACTGTGGGAGGAAACTAGAACACCCAGAGGAAACTCACGCAGTCACATGGAGAACGTACAAACTCCTTACAGACAGTAGCTGGAATTGAACTCGAGTTGCCTGTACTGTAATTCGTTGTGCTGACCACTATGCCACCATGTTAATGAATTAATTTATTTATTTGGCATTTGCTTTTTGTTTCTGTTGCACATTTTTGTTTGTCCTGTTGCGTGTGCGCTTTCATTAATTCCAGTGTTTTTCTTGGATTTATTGTGTATGCTTGCAAGAAAATGAAACTCAGATATGTAGATGGTGATATGTATGTACTTTGATGATAAATTACTTTCAACTTTGAACTTAGATGGCAAAAATCTGGTCGTTCTCCATCTAATGTGGAAGTCCTAGGCTAACTGACAAATCTAGAATGCTTGTTCGATCAGTATGCTCCACAGTTCAACTACATACAGTCTCTTTGTGAATGCCAACTCTATTGCCAGGCCTTTCCTCTTGCATACTACAACAGGTTTACGCCTAAAGCAGGGTCATGACCTGTTGATTTGAGTCAAGTTTTTGGTTGTGATTCAGGAGAGAACAGGGAAGTAATGGTTTTGTTATAACTTGATATTTTTAACAAGCTGTACACATAAGACGTTTTGGTTAATTTTCAGTATGTTTTATTGATTCAAATCCTAAAAGTTCTTTTCAATATTAATAGTCTTAAAACCTCTGAGCATTAGCCATAATTAAAATGATTAAACTTTTCTCATTGTTTTACAATTTAGACTGGTTACTTTTGCACTCGAAGTTTGTTTCACGGGACTGGAGCCTTCAGTGTGCTGCCATAGCACAGGAGACATCCCTCGAGTCTGGAACGCTTCATGCAGCAGAGACGATCCATTGCACCCAGACCCAGCAGTAGCCAAATCATTACGTAATGGTTCTTATCTAGTTGCTGTCAGTTTCAATGGTTGGATTCATAAAACCTGTAACTACATAGATTTTGATTCTGTTTTATTGGGGAAAATTGCAAACCAACCCCATTCTAAAACTGTTCCAAGCTCCAAAATGAAAAAGACGTCTTGGAGCATCTGTATTTTTGGTTCAACTAACTTGTTAATTGGCATCTCCCTTTGCTAAGAGTATTGGGAACTGGGTTTAATTTTTTAAAATTAAATTTAAATTGAAAAGATTCTTTATTCTTTACCTATTAAGAATTTTAGACCAGAACCTTCTGAAACTGGTCATGGGCAGATGTAAGTGTTTGAATCTATGAGTCCATTAATGGAATATCACTTGAAAGACAGTGTGTCTGGTTATTTAACAAGACTGCCACATCTCCTCCTTTACAAGAAAGACTAACTTTTAAAAGATATATTATTGGCTGCATAGTACTGAAGGAGTTGAAGAAACATTAGCCATCTTCCTATATAATGAACCTCCCACTCTGCTCTTGGAAGGAGTTTGTTAACCAGGAGAACATTTGTTCTTGTTTAAGTAGAATCTTACCTAACTTTGTGTAGACCATCAATACTTTACACCCAGCATGTGACCAGTTTTGTATTCTCTTTGTCAGCTAAATTTAATCAAAGAGGCTTTAAATACTCTGAGAATTTAGAGCTGGATAATGCCATTGGAAGAAACACAAGAAGTTATTTTGTTTTTTTTGTCATTAGACAGTGATGTTAAACCATGAGAGAAACTATTGAACTCTATAGAAGTTATAGGGGATAAATTAGAAACTGGAACAGTTCTAGCTGTAAATGAATTGTCTGTGGCATAGCCCAGTGAGTAAAAGCATGTACTACTTTCTTCTGTAAAATGGAGAATATATCATTGGGGCAGAATGAGTGAATATACGATTGTCATATTACTGTCATGATGTATATGATTTGGTCCCTTCTCTTGAGAAACTGTCTGAGACTTTATTCTCTCAAGTTTGCGGCACTTTAAATTCCAATACATCCATTAATGTATCAATTAAGTTCAGGATGTGCAGAATGGTTTTCAATGTATGATTGGTCTAAGTGGCATCCCAACAACAGGAAATCATTCTTGAGGAGAGCAAAATCCAGGTGGGAAGGAAACTTATTGAAAGGAGTGTGGTCAATGGTCAACTGGGAGCTTAAGACAGAAGAACAAGGGACAAACACCGTTAACACACATAAAAGCTGCGATCTTTAATTTTTGTTGAACAGCCTTTAACATCTTGTCTGCTGAAGGATATCCAAATCTGGGTGATAAAGCTTCACTGTAGTCTGAGTTTAATAAAGACAAATTAAAAAAAAGATCTGGTGTCTAGGGCTCATGCCTAATTCTAATTTGTAATTAACAAACAAGATATAATGAATAGGATAAACCAAATTAACAAATAATTCACCTTTGATGAGAAAGCCCTTATCTAAACTTGCAGCTTTATGAAAACCCTGATAGTAGATATTGGACTAAAGTGAAATCTGAACCATCACAGACTCGATCTGGATAAGCCTGGGACATCGGCAGTTTATTTCTAACGTGAACAACTACAGAGGGACAGCTACAAAGCAACGCAAATGATAAGGAATAAATACACAAACAAACAGTAATTAAATTGAATTGGGAATGTAACAGAGCCGTTTGGTGCTACTATGTGCAAGGAAATAATGGGACCAGTTGTAGAAACCACGTCTCTTATCGTCACCTCTATAGGGAGAGTTGCTCAACGTGGTGAAACCACAGAACAGAATACTGTCAATGTCCATGTGCGAACCCAGCCCAAATAGGAGGGGGTAGAAACCAGTTCTGTATTACTTAAAAATGCAGAAGTGACTAACTCAATGGAGAAAGCTTTACGTTTAAAAAAATCATTTAATCAATTTAATCTCCATTTTTAAACAATGACAATGGGAAAATTAATACAGCAAATTTCACAGCCTAAGGTCAAGCCAAAATCTATCACAGCTAATCAGGTACTTTAACACTGTTGTAATGGACTTCAGGACTAGAGGGTCCTAAATGGGACTAATGCTTACGGAACCGGTGGTATGGACATTCAGAGCAATAATCATTGTAAAACTAAGGATTACTTCCTTGATTCTCTTTAAAATTACTCCTTAGGATCTTTTAGGTTCACTGAGAAAGCAGATGGGCCCTCGATTTAATTTATTTTATCTGAGTACTTGAATGCCAACCTACGCTGTTGTGTTCAGCTGTCTGGAAAGGGACTTGATCTCACAATCTTGGGATTCAAAAGTTAATTTCCTACCAAGTGAGCCATAGCCTGTTGGGTCAAACGCAATCAAAGACAGCCTTGGAAATTATTGAAGGAAAGATTGTGCAAGAGGGGACAGGGTTAATACTGGCAAAGTTTATGTCAGGCCTTTCTGAAGAGGATGTATGGTTTTCTAAAGCCATGATATCATGGTCTTGAAGACCATGATATAATGCTCTTCATTTACAACTCCTGGGTTGGGCAGTTGACACTTAAGTGAAAATCAAATGATGCTGGAAATCTAAAATAAAACCAGAAAATGCTGGAAGCGCTCAGTAGGTAAGACTATATCTGTGAGAAGAAAAATACACTTTACATTTCAGTGTGAATACCTTTTGTCTGATTACAGGAAAATTAAAATTGTGTAAGAAAATGCATCTCCAAGGGTTTCTGCTGTCATTTAAATAGTGTCTGCTGGATTCCAAGTTCATCTCTAAGAACGTGCATACAGTTGGGCATAGAGCCGTGAACCTTTGCTGCAACCACCATGATCCTGAAAGATGACTGATGTCAGCTAATAAACAGACCAGCAGAAACTGGGGCACTTTGGGAGGTGTTAGGGGGAAAAAAATGGCATTTTCCGAGGTCACGAAAAAGACTTGCATTTATACAGCATTTGCTGCAAAACCTTCATAAAGGATTATAGAGTCAAGGCTGGCTAAATTTAATAACATGTTGTACAGAATGAGAGAGTAAAGGGGGAAAAAAAGAAAATGGCCAACACAGTAACATAGCAATTAGTGCAATTGCTTTACGTTGTCAGCAATCTCCAACTGGGGCCCCATACTCGCTGCTGTCTGTAAAGAGATTGTGCATTCTCCCAGGGACCGCATGGGTTTCCTCCGAGCCCTAAGGTTTCCTCCTACATTCCAAAGATGTGTGGTTATGGTTAGCTTGTAGTGGGCATGTCATATCGGCGCCAGAAAGGTGGTGACTCTTGCAGGCTGCCCCTCAGGCTCTGTCGATGCATGAGTGCCACATTTGATGTACGTACGTGTGACAAAATAGAGCTGATCTTTACTATTTAAATCTGAAAATAAAACTAGGCTTTCTCTAATAATATTAGAGAACAGTAATATGTATTTCTTTAAGCAGTGAACGAAACTGCTTTTGCAAACTGGAACACCCTGAGTGTCTCCAGTTCTATCTGTGACAATCTGAGACTAGCCATTCGAGAAGTCCAGAGAAGACCATGTAATATTGCAGGAACCTGCATCAATCCTATGTTCAAAAGGGTGCAGATGCTGAACAACCAAATTAAAGAAACAGCCTGAATTAATAGTCAGGCACTGCTGTTAGTGAAACTGCTTTTGGAGGAGAACATTATCCAAGACGTACCACATATTGGATATTACACACCCCACCATAGTCTACACACAGAGAAAAGAAACTCAAAGAAGTCTTTCATACACATACAGCATGAGACGAGAGGAAACGAGTCGGTGAGTGCTTAAGGAGTTACTAAATCATGAATTGTGGAAGATAATAAAGAAGATTAGAACTGCTCCTCAGTGCTGGATTGGTCCAAATGGGACTAGTTGCTACCAAACTGGTGATATTAATAGTCAGATTGATATGGACAAATTGTAATGACTCATGAGTATTTAATACCAGGAATGCAAACATCATTGGCAAGGCAAACTCTTATTGTTCATCCCTGATTATTCCTGTGAAGGTGATAGATTTTTAAGGTTCAAAAGTCAAGTTTATTTGAATCACGTACATTGAAAATATGCAGTGAAATATGCCATTTGCATTAACAACCAGCACAACTGAGGGTGGTGCTGTGGGCAGTTCACAAGTGTTCCCTCACATTCCAGTGCCAAGGCAGCCTGGCCATAATGTTTGGCAGAAAAATGCACAACACAACAAAACTGAATGTAACAAGCAACAAAACAACAACAGCAAAACAAGCTCCATTCCTCCCACCCACCCATGCATATGCACACTCCTCTAACCCCAAGACAGGCCATATTGTTCTGCCTCCAGCCCATAGTAGACTCCTGGGTTCTCACCTTCTTGACCCACTGGAGCACTCCTACAGTGCTGTTACTCAGAGTGTTACAGATTCTAAAGGATCAACGATGAAGGAACCAACACATATTTTCAAGTCAAGATAGTGTGTGACTTAGAAAATTGTGGGAGGTGGCATACAGACATACCAACTGCCTTGTCCTCCAAGGTGCTATAAGGACCAATGAAGAAGTGTTTGGAAATTATAACAGAGTATGTCAAAGATGGATTGCTAACTGCAGAAAAGTGTAGATCGTCCATCTGATCTGTGCTTTGTAGATGATATAATGGCTTTAGGAATTTGAGAGATGCATTGGTTGACCCAATACAAACAATTTCTGGCCTGGTCTTGTATTTACTTTATTTATGTAGGTAATCAATGTTGATACTGACACATTCTTGAAATATTTATAATGGAGACGATGATGGTAAAGCCATTGAATACCAAGGACTAATTAGGCCCTTTCTTTGTGAAGGTGATTATGGCTCAACATATATGCCATGAATGTCACTTGCCACCTACCAGCCCAATCACAAATACTATCTCAGTCTTGCTGCATATTGGCATAGATTGCTTCATTATCTGAGGTGTTACCAATGGAACAGAATACTTCAACAACGAGCAAACATCTCTACTTCTGACCACATGTTGGAGGAAAAGGCATTGATTAAATAGTTGAAGAACTAGGATACTGACGCTCTGGGTCTACGAGGATCATCCAGCAACTCTCCTATACTTCTGTGATCTGTGTATGACTCTATGTGTGGAGTTTCTTTCTTAGGCTCACATTAACATCAATCATATTTGATGTCATACTCACTCTAATGTCACTTGGATGTAATGACAGACATTCCAATTCACCCCTACAATTTAACTCCTTTGTCCTTATTTGAACAAATTTTGTAGTCCTTTCTGTCCTCCTCTTGCATCCAAAATGGACACTGCCAACAAGATTATAAGAGTGTGAGAATCAGAAGCTGGAGTAGCTCATGTGGCCCATTCAGTCTGCTCCACCATTCAATCCAATTAGAGTTGATTGTGGGCTTCACCTAGTTTACTGCTTCAGATTCGACCTGGGTTCAATTCCCACCGCTGCCTGTAAGGATTTTGTATGTTCTCCCTATGACTATGTGGGTTTCCTCTGGTGCTCTGGTTTCCTCCCACAAGGGCCTGTTCTGAGCTGTATCTCAATAAATAAAGAAAAAACAAATTCCCTTGATATCCAGAAATCTATGATTATGTAAAATATCCTGAGATTTCATTTCGGCCATGTATGACTTAGCTTTCTGAGGTCCTTCTCCCACGAACACTGAATGGTCCCACTTTCCTTGTGGAAGTGAAGTGCAAAGCACTTTTGCATGACAATGAGATGTGTAGTTATGTTCCTGGAAAGACGAAGATAAGATCATACCATCTGGGTTTGGTGAAACATAGTGGATTATAATTTACGTATCTTTAGATCAAAAGAGCAGGAAAACAAATTACTAAATGAATCGCTAAATGATAGGCTTCCTGTGGACAGAAATTCATTAAGACATGGATGATGGTTCATAAGCCACTTCCTTCTTTTGTTATAGATTGCTTCATGTTTTGATCATAGCTGTAAGATAGCCAAGGCTTCTGTTTCTAGCATTCTTTAATACCTCACATTACTGTATATATTTTTCCAAGGAAGGAAGATAAAACTAATAGGTAAATCAAGCTAAATCTACAATCATTTTATAGGGTCAACAGCACCAAGCCAAAAGCAGTTCTGTTATAAACTGGCTTAGACTTTGTATAGCTGCCAGAAAATCATGTGTTAGGAATAGCACAGCCTATAACTACTACTCAGTCAAAGCTTTTTTTTAATCTATGTCCTTTCACAAAATATTTCAGATGTACAATTCAGAAGATCTGAAAGCATGTATTAATTCTGACCAGTAAACACTTCATTTTGGATTCTTCCTGCCCAGTCAAATAACAGAGATTCCATTCTGTGGTACTCAACCTTTTCTAACTTTAGCTGGGCAAGTACATAAGCAATTACTATGATAGTGACCAAACAGCATGATCATTTTATTGAACAGACTTTAGCTGATGTGAACACTACCTGCTTGACTGGTGATTTTATAAGGACATTATTGCACTATGACAGCAAATTTTACTCATTTCCTGATGCAACACAAACAAAGTTGCCAGTTGTGATTTGCATACACAACGCACTCTTTCTTGGATCCAAATCGTTTAGCCACTGAAAGTGGAATGTTATGGTAAGTGAGTCATTAGTCACTGGAAGATACTCGCTTTATATATAAGAAACCATTTCACATAAAACATACTGTACAGAAATAAAAAGGTTATATTTTGAATTTGCAAAACTTACGCATTTATATATTGTCTGTCAATGCAAGAATCTTGTGGCATTACTGAAAGGGGGATTTGCAAGCCCTAGAGAAAAAAGCAATGAAATGTTCATTGTATTCACTCAAATATGGGTGTTGCAGGAAAGACTGTTATTTATGGCCCAAACCTAATTGCTCATGGTGAGCCATTCTCTCTGCAGCCATTGTGTTGAAGCTACTCCTATTATGCTGTGCTGCAAGGAATTCCAAAGTTGGCTGGTGTTACGCAGGTGACTGATGTTATCCCCAAGGAGCAAAAGGAACAGAGTACCTGAGTTAAGATTAAGTAACCAAAAAGCAAAACAAAATTATCACATCAAGGAAGGAACAGATAAGTTTGGAAAGCTGGAACTATGAAGGAAATATTATCACTGTCAATTAGTTGTTTTGCAGCAACAGTATTGTGGAGGCATAAAAAGTCACTATTAGTTACAAAAATAATTGGTGCAAAAGTCAAATAATGAACTAGTTCTCAAGGACTGTTCAAAAATTTGATTGCGAAGAGGTATAAGCTGTTCCTAAAAGGTTAAGTGTGGGTCTTCAAGGCTCTCAAACCTCCTCCCTATGGTAGTGATGTGAAGAGGTTATCTTCTGAAAACGAGTTAGCCCAGGCTACTGATGGTTAGGTTACAATATCAGCGTACAGATCTTACAGGCGGTATCTGCCTGGCAAAACAAGGAGAGAACGGGCAATCAGGTTGATAAAGTATTCTAATCATTATAAGAAAATAAGTGTAATATTGACTGATTCAACAGGAATTGTACCGAGCTGGTTTATCATTGGGGTTAGTGAGATCCTGATTGCAAGAGGCAACATGAGGGGAAAATGTTTTGGCAGGTGACAAAGACCATCAAAAGGCAAAATTATCAGCAGCAGGGATTTCAGTTACTTATCTGACAAAACCCAAATGGGGGAAAATAAGGTGACTTATATTTTTCTGAATGTGGCGCAGCATTTTTTCCTCCATTTGTCAGTCACAGTCCACCTTTTACAATTTATACACTGCTACAAACAAAACTGAAGAGACTTGACCTTGAAACAATAACTTTGTGTGAGTAACACATACAAAATGATGTTGGAACTGAGCAGGTCAGGCAGCTTTTATGGAAAGGAATAAGCAGTCGATGTTTTGGACTGAGACACTTCATTGTGACCCTTCATCACTACCTCTGTTTCTCTTTCCAAGGATGCTGATTGATCTGCTGAGCATTTTCAGCATATTTTGTTTTATTTCGAATTTTCATGTCTGCGTTCCTTTTATTTTCACTGTTTAACATTGACTGATAAAATGCTATGTTTGTGAGGGTACAAATGCAAGTCTATGGAAAAAAAAACAGACTTTAATAAGGTATACTTCCAGAAAATGCAAAGTGTTTGCATTTAGCATCACAGCATCATAGTTGAAATATTTGTAGTGAATATGTAAAACCATTGAAGGAAATACAATGAATTTGTTTTCAATATTCACTCTGACAGAATGAAATAATTTTATAAAGCAACATGTTGGTGTTAAAAGTTGTTTCACATTTGTGCTAGAAATAAAAGTAAAAGATGTAATATGACAGACAAATGAAAAGCACAAGTGAAAATAAGGGACAAAATCACCACAAGAAGCAAAGAGAACTATTGATTCCTAAAACTGAGACAATACCATCAATAATGACCAATTATATTTAAGATAAATGAATGGTAAAGAATCTATTGGTAACTTTCAAAAGACAGTTGACTCCAGGGATGAATGTTATTCATTATTTTGCATCTCTCATTCACATGAAGAAAATCCCTTGCTGGATAATTCTGCATGAGAACCAAGGAAGAGAAACTATTGGTTTAAATAGTCCAGTACATATCAAACAACTTCACAGCTGGTGACTTACATTTAACTGTAGCTCCTTCAGCACTCAGGCTAACATGACAACCATTACGCAGTAGAGTTTGAAAATCATGGTTTTTACAGTGGTGTTAAACAGCAATTGATCCTGCAATCAATAACTGACTTAATCACTTGTACTGCCGAGTTTTTATGTTTATGTGGAAGAATATAACAAAACTTAGGTTTGCTAATTTTAGATGAACTTTAAGCATTGGAAGTGGCCAGTGGGTTTGTGGGGGAAGGGTGTAGTGGTGATGGTCAGAAGGGCTCCTCGGCCTGTACCAATTAGGCAGCAAGGAATGTCTTTGAAATAATTTTAAAGTATTTAAAGGGATGATTTCGAACAGCTTACTGAAAAGCATAACTTCTCGGACAATAATTGGCAGAGATTCAGATAATAGAGGTCATGCTCGACTAACCTGTTGAGAATTTTCAATGGTTTTGCAGATATTGTGGACAAGTGGAAGGTGTTTTAAACTTGGACTTTCAGTAAGCTTTTGACAGGATAATTAATGGCTGCAAAATATAATTACTATTGATCAGAGTGAAACAAAAATATAATCAAGTATTGAAAAGGGGCCCTGCAAGTACATAATAATACAATCAACACACATCAAAGTTGCTGGTGAACGCAGCAGGCCAGGCAGCATCTCTAGGAAGAGGTACAGTCGACGTTTTGGGCCGAGACCCTTCGTCAGGACTAACTGAAGGAAGAACTAGTAAGAAATTTGAAAGTGGGAGGGGGAGGGGGAGATCCAAAATGATAGGAGAAGACAGGAGGGGGAGGGATGGAGCCAAGAGCTGGACAGTTGATTGGCAAAAGGGATATGAGAGGATCATGGGACAGGAGGCCCAGGGAGAAGGAAGGGGGGGGGAACCCAGAGGATGGGCAAGGGTATAGTCAGAGGGACAGGAGGAGAAAAAGGAGAGAGAGAGAAAGAATGTGTGTATATAACTAAATAACGGATGGGGTACGAGGGGGAGGTGGGGCATTAGCGGAAGTTTGAGAAGTCAATGTTCATGCCATCAGGTTGGAGGCTACCCAGATGGAATATAAGGTGTTGTTCCTTACTAGCTCTTCCTTCAGTTAGTCCTGACGAAGGGTCTCGGCCCGAAACGTCGACTGTACCTCTTCCTAGAGATGCTGCCTGGCCTGTTCACCAGCAACTTTGATGTGTGTTGCTTGAATTTCCGGCATCTGCAGAATTCCTCGTGTTTGTGATAATAATACAATGTTGTTTTTTAAATCTAGGTTAAAGCCATGGAAAAAAAAATGTGATTTTGTGCCAGGTAGAAGTCCAGCCTTAAATTGGAAAATGGTAGCTACTGTTAAAAAGGCATTCTGCATTCTGCATAGTGGTAACCCTGGGATCCTAGGAATGAGTCTTGAAGCTTTGAAGACATTCCATGGACATTAGATGGGGCATCACAAACCAACAGCTGCAATCTGGGACAGACAATATTCAATGGAAGGGCTCGCAAAGTTAAGCTGGAGTAGGAAAACACCATTCAAATACCATTGCCTTGAAACCTAAATGCATGTAGGGACAATTTCGATTTGAGCCTCCCTAAAAGACTGAAGAAGGCTGCACACAAACCTGCATTTGTGAATAATCTGCCCAAAAAGATGCAACACAATAGTCTGTTTAAGCCCTGATAATTTATCACAGCTGCAGTACTTCCTGCTTTGCAACCAGTTCTTAAGGTCATACACCCTCCACCCCCTTACAGTTCCTGCTGCCATAGTGAAAAGAGAGATTGGATAAAGGATGGGGAAAAAAAAACCTATATTCTTTGGGAATGGAAATGGAGAGCTGGTGAATGACACAGAATTCAAGAGGGAAAACCTACACAGAAAGGGACAATAGAACTTTGATATCAACTATATTTGTTGCATTGATATCTGTAGGAGAATAAACACAAATGTACACTCTCACAGACAGAGAATGGACAGTTGTTATTTTTCATAACTCTCCTTTATAAGCTCAAGCCTATGTATGTATAATAAAGAAAGGTTATTTACTTCATGTTCTCTTATTAAAATAGAAACGCCATGAATAGAGGGAGATCAACCAGACAGGCATGTATAGTGTATTTAATATTTCAGTAATATTTGAGTATACATTGTAAATATATTGTTCAATTAAGCATTCTTTGTTTGTTTACATAGTTAATTATGGATTATATGTATATAAGAAGAAAGTGAATGGCGTATGCCACTATGCACCAAGCCGCACGTTGAGCGCCTCACTACAGTAAAACGAGGTAGACAAATTATCCCGGGCTGCAGTCTTTCTCTTTCAATTAATTTCTGGAGTTATAAAACATAAATGTGGTGATGAGTAAGTTTTAAACCAAACCTGGGACAATTACTTACCCATTGAAATGCAGCACATTTCTCTTCGGAGGCAAGAGAGACAAGCGAGTTAAAAAGAAAAGTCAGAAAACAGAAAATTAACAAGCAATGCGTATGGCACAGGTTCATAAACAGTGAGTACTGGGTGATAATAATAACATTTTTAAAAAGCAGAAATGGCTGGCTACATTGGAAAGGTAGATGTGTTTAATTGCACAACAGATAACTGGATGATGTATACTGAACAGATTGAATGGAATAGCTGATAAGAAACAAGTGCCAGTGTTGCTGAGTGTAATAGGTGGAAAAGAATACAGTTTGCTTAGGAGTTTGACTACTCCAACTAAACCAGCCAAAATGAGCCTTCCTGAAAGTAATGTAGGAACATTTAGAACTGATTGCAGATGTTTTAGGTTTCATAAGCAGAATCATAAGGAAGCGGAGTCCATTTCTGTCTACATGGCTTTATTGAAGAAATTGTCTGAGCATTATCAGTTCAATGATAGACTTAATGATTCATTGAGAGATTATTTAGTTCCCTTATTTTTACCAGCGCTGGGATGAATTTGCCCTTGATGGAGCTTTCCTTTTGTGGGAATTGAGAGTTTTCATACCATCCATGTTAAGCACTAAAGTGTGGGAGGAGCTGCATGTTGGCCTTCCAGGCATGGCCATAATGAAAGCGTTGGCTCGAAGCTTTGACTGGTGACCTAGGATAGATCAGCAGTTCGAGCAGCTCACCATGCAATGTTTGGGATACCAGCACATCCAGAAGATACCAAGAGCAGTGCCTCTCCGTCCACAGGAATGGCCCACATTGCTCTGCCAGAGGATTCATGTGGATTTTGCCAGACCATTCACAGGCACAAATTTCTTAGTAGTACTGATGCAGCTACAAAATGGCCAGAAGTGTTCCCAATAGCCTCATACTCTGTTTCTGTGTTCAGCAGCCTCTTTGCAGGGAAGAGTGTTCCAGAACACTTAGTCAGAGACAATGGACCATAGCTTGTTGCAGAACAGTTTCAGTCATTCCTGAAAATGAATGGAATAAGACATATTACCTCTGCTCCAAACTACCCAGCTACAAATGGTTTGGTGGAAAGGTTTGTTCTGAGTCTAAAGAGCACACTGTGAACAATGTCAGCAAAACACACTACACTGACACTGAATAAGAAGCGTGCCAATTTCCTCTCTGCATATCACAATGCAGCACACTCCACAACCAACATCTCCCTATCTGTGCTGTTCCTGGGTTGCCCATTCGCTCACACTTGGATCTCATCAAACCCAATCTCAGAGGGAGTATGCAGGACAAATTGAGGGCTCCTCAATCAAGGAGGTTCAATGTTTCACTCTTGGCCAAGCAGTCCTGGTGAGTGACTGCAGAGGTAATCAAAAGTGGATACTTGGAAAGATTAAGGACAGAACTGGACCACTCTCCTACAGACAAGAGTTTGGAGATGACACATCGACCAGCTGGAGAGTGCAGAGTAAATTGTTGGAGAAGAAAGCTGTCCAGAGCTGTCAAAATCACTACCTGCAGTCCCAGAGTCAAAACCTACAACCACCACAGATGAGGCCCCAGGACCTGAGATTGTTTCACAGCCGTAAGTATCAGCTGCCAAGCAGAGTGACCACCCCTCTCCATCCCAGTCAGGATAAATATCATCCCACAAGAGTAAAAATGATTAAATCTTTTGGCCTGAATGGACAATTTGGAATTTACTATGCTGACGTTATATATGTGATATATATGTGTGTGTGTGTGTATATATATATATATATATAGATACACACACACACACACACACACACACACACACACACACACATATATATATATGGAATCAAGACTTCTTGGATTCAAGACTTTGCTGGACTAGAGAGAAAGCTCCTGTATCTCATGGGTAGAGTAGTCCCTGAAGCATCATTAAATTATTCCCTCAGCAATTAAGCTCTCAAAAAAAACACTCTTCGATTGCTTGAGCACAGTCTGAGCACTTCAAGAGATGTGCATGCCTCTTGAAGTGCCTTGTTGTGAGCTTAGTGGCCCTTCGAGTGGCATTACAACATAATACTCAATGGATTGTGCTCCTTGTTTTCACTGATCTGCCAAATAATTACTGTTTACTGGGCTTCATGTATTGAAAGTACTTGAAGAAAGCTTCAAGTGTGTGTGTGTGTTTGTACAATGAAAGACATTGCTATCTGTGAATCTGTTCCAAGGGGAAACATTTGGAAGTGCCTAGTTAGATTTCAGGAATGGCATGATTTTATCTCGAAAAGATTATGCATGTGATACATTTCAGGTTAATTTCGGACCAGAGTGTTAAAATAAATAGCACTATGTGATTCACTTTCTAGACACATTTCTTGTCCTTTGCATGATCTGCCCTATCATATCATCCTCTAATAGGCTTGAGCATTTGATTCAGTGCCAGTCTACGTAGCCACGCCTGCGACTACTGAGTTACCCATCGCAGTCCTTGGTGAATACCCAATGGAGTTCAGTTATGAGTTTGCCTGTTGAGGCCTCCGCCATTGTTGGAAACTGATGATCAAAATGATCACTTGTGCTGATAATATAATTTCCTTTATTTCACTGGCAATCAACATGAAAACTCGTGTTGATATGCCTCAACTGTGTCCCCCTAAATGACATAACAGAGGAACATTACCAAAGGTTTGTGTGCCAACTGCCTGGAGAAATGAGAACTCTTAAAAGTGAGTTTGTCTCTAACACAAATGACTTGAGCAATGAAACACCTCAGCCACAGCATCTCCGAGGTGACCTTACCAGCACTAACTGGCAAAGAGTTCCATGACAATGAAAAACATTATTAATATACCATTGGTGATACTTGCTATCCAGCATTAATTGGGATTTAGCTTCTCTGCTACTCCCCCTGGAACATTACAACCTTCCACTACTGCAAGTAATAGGGAGGAATTAATTGCTTAAAATCATGTCATTAAAATATCCTATTGCCACACATCACAGCACTAATGTTATTTCGCAGGACTACAAAAGTAATCAGTTTCTGCCCCCGATATCTAATTCATTTTGAGCACGGCATTTCAGACATTGCGACTGTTTTTCAAAATACAATGAGTCTCAAAACAGTAATTTAATTCTGTTAACTTCACCTGTGCCATGAAAAGCTCCAAATTAAGGAACTTGCACAAGCCCTGTTTATTTTAGATATAAATAATTAATATATGGCTTGTATTTATATTAATACCTTGAATGATACAGATCTTCTATTAGATTCTGTTTGCACTAGGACCCAGAGCAGTGCACAGCACCAATTAAGCTATAATAATGTACTTACCCAGGGTAAATCAACAGTTTCTTTGGTATCCTGACTGGAACTGAGCTTCAATTAGGCTACACTCACAATGGTGTACACTAGAAATCAGATTCAATTATACCTTGTTTACAGTAACACCTAGAGCAATATAAAGCTTTGAGGGATCTTAATCATACATCTACACATATAAATTCAGCTGGCCAGTCTTCGTAGTGCTGGATAGCTCAATTAATATGTGCGGGAAACAGGGAGGAAGGGCAACCCTGTGGAGTTACATGCTTAGAACCTCAACATCACCAGGAGCTGACCTCAAGCCTGGGGTAGGGATGAGACTGACATGCATCTCCTGTTGAAATGCCCCTTTGTACAAAAGGTCTGGCGAGCACAAAGCTGTTTTTTTTATTCCTGTTCATCTCCAGCAGCTCAAGAACATGGCAGACTGTGCACAGCTGGCCTCCACCACAGATATATGTTGTGAAAACACATAGGGTTTAAAGTACTTTGGCAGGTCTACACTAACTCCCACAAAGTGAGGGGGGATGGGATTAAACTAACTTAGCAGGTGGATAGGATCCAGAGTGACAGGGCTGAGGATGGGGCATTTGGTATATAAGTAGATGCAGTGTGCAATGAGACTGTAATGAAGGACAGGCAGAGGACAGGGAAAAATTGCTCTCAGTGGGAATGAGATGACTTGTAACATAGGGGGACAATTGAAAAGGGTGGTGCATACAGGACTGAAAGTGTTATATTTGAATGTATGCAGTATACTGAATGTTAGATGATCTTGTAGCGCAGTTAGAGATCAGAAGGTGTGACAATGAGGGCATCACTGAGTCGTGGCTGAGAGAATATCATAGTTGGGAGCTTAACATCCAAGGATACACATTGTATTGAAAGGACAGACATGTGGCCAGAGAGGGTGGTGTGGCTCTGTCGGTAGAAAATGAAATCAAATCCTTAGAAAGAGGTGACGTAGGCTCCCAAGACATCGAATCCTTGTGGGTGCAGTTTGGAAACTGCACAAGTAAAATGACCCTGATGGGAGTTATATACAAGCCTCCAAATTGAACAGTAGACAGGATGTGGGATATAAATTGCAATGAAGGATTTAAAAGCATGTGAAAAGTGCAATGCTACAATTGTCATGGGAAATTTCAATATGCAGGTAGATTGAGAATTCCAAGAGTAGAATTTGTAGAATGCCTACAAGATCGCTTGTTAGAGCAGCTTGTGGTTGAACCCACTAGGGAAAAGGCAATTCTGGATTGGGTGTTGTGTAATGAACCAGATTTGATTAGGGAGTTTAAAGTAAAGGAACCATTAGGAAGCAGTGATCATAATATGATAGAATTCACCCTGTAATTTGAAAGGGAGATTAAGTCAGAAATAAATATTACAGTGGAGTAAAGGAAATAACAGAGGCATGAGAGAGGAGCTGGTGAAAGGTGATTGGAAGGCGACACTAGCAGTGGTGACATCAGAACAGCAATGGCTGCAATTTCTTTGTTCAATTTGGAATGCACAGGATAGATACATCCCAAAGATGAAGAAGCATTCTAAAGGGAGGATGAGGCAAACTTGACTGACAAGGGAAGACAAAGAAAGTATAAAAGGAAAAGAGATGACATATAACAAAAATCATTGGGAAGTTAGAGGATTGGGAAGCTTTTAAAAACCAACAGAAGGCAACTAAAGGACTCGTAAGGAGAGAAAAAATGAAAAGCCAATAATATCAAAGAGGACACAAAGGATTTTTTCAGATATATAGAGAATAAAAGAGAGGCTGGAAAATTGCACTGGAGAGGTAGTAATGGGAGACAAAGAAATGGCAGACAAACATAATAAATAGTTTACGCCAGTCTTCACTATGTAAGACACCAGCAGTAGGCCAGAAATTTGAGAAGGTCAGGAGGCAAAAGTTAATGTTGTTGCTAGTACAAAGGAGAAGGTGACGGGCAAGATGAAAGGTCTGAAGGTAGATAAGTCACCTGGGGCAGATGACTACACCCTAGGGTCTGCTCCCTCTTAGCTGCGTGGGTGCATGGCAACCTAATAATAGAAATGCCCCTGTGCACATAGCCTTTGTTTTCATACAGCTGGAATTCTCTTTTACATAATATAAATATAATTTAGAAATTGTGTTAATATAATTTTGTAATGTCAATGTAGTTTTTAAATCTACACGTTCATATTACTGTGAAATACCCTATAATTATTTATACCCTGTAATTAATTATGATAAAAAATATGATCCATAGATATTCAAAATAATAAATATAACCCAACCTTTACTTTGAAACATTTTAGACCCTCAACATTTTTACCTTGTCAATTTTTCAAGTTACAACACTGTTACAAATTGTAACAATAAACACAGAATGGAAGTCGATAGCTCATTGCTAGTAAACTACTGGTCCGCTGAATACCAATGCCATCTAGTCAAAATATTTTACTTTTGCCATTGTGCCTGTCAGTTGTTTTGACTGCCTAACATTGTTTACTTTGGTTGTGAGTTATGGTTTATATTTGTTTGAAGTGCATATTACAAAATAAAGTATTTAAAGTGCTGTGCAGTTTTCCAGCAATGTAAAAATTTTCTGCTCAGAGCAATGTCTGTACAGCTATTAAAAAAAAAGGAAACGTTGACCCAAACGTTCTGAAAGAGGTAGTTGAAGAGATTGGGGTGACATTAGTAATGATCTTTCAAGAATCACTAGATTCTGGAAAATTGCACTCCACAGATGGAAGGGAGGTAGAAGAAAAGAAATTATTGGCCTGTTAGCCTAACTTCAGTGGTTGGGAAGATGTTGGAGTCCATTATTAAGGATGAGTTTCCCCCCCCAGAGGCAGTTAATAAAATAGGCCAAAGCCGGCTTGCTTCTCTCAAGGGGAAACCTTTCCTGTCAAATCTTGCCTGACAGGAGACAGAGTGGGAATAAAGGGGGCCTTTTCTTGTTGGGTGCAAGTGACTAGTCCTGTCTGCAGGGGATGGTATTAGGACTGCTTCTATTCACATTACGTCAATGATTTGGATGATGGAATTGATGGCTTGTGACCAAGATGGTGAACAATATGAAGATAGGTGGAGGAGCAGACAGTTTTAAGGAAGTAGGGAGTCTGCAGTAGGGCTTGGGCAGATTGGGAGAATAGGCAAAGAAGTGGCAGATGAAATACAGTGCAGGGAAGTGTATGGTCAAACATTTTGGGAGATGGATTAAAAGTGTGGACTATTTTTTAAACAAGAAGAAGATTCAAAAATCAGAGTTGCAAAGGTACTTGGGAGTTTCTATGCAGGATCTCACAAAGGTTAACTTGCAGGTTAAGTCGGTGGTAAGGAAGGCAAAAGCAATGTTAGCATTCATTTTGAGAGACCAAAAATATTAGAGAAAGCATGTAATGCTGAGGCTTTATTAGGCATTGGCCAAACTGTATTGTGAGCAGTTTTGGGCTCCTTATCTAAGAAAAAGATGTGCTGGCATTGGAGAGAGTCCAGAGAGGTTTCACGAGCATGATTCCAGGAATGAAATTGTTAACATATGAGGAGCATTTGATGGCTCTGGGCCTATACTCACTGGAGTTTAGAAGAATGAGGGGAGATCTTACTGAAGCCTATCGATTACTGAAAGTCCAAGATAGAGTCAATATGGAGAGACGCAAACAACAGGAATTCTGCAGATGCTGGAAATTCAAGCAACACACATAAAAGTTGCTGGTGAACGCAGCAGGCCAGGCAGCATCTCTAGGAAGAGGTGCAGTCGACGTTTCAGGCCGAGACCCTTCGTCAGGACACTGTCGAAGGGTTTCGGCCGGAAACATCAACTGCACCTCTTCCTAGAGATGCTGCCTGGCCTGCTGCGTTCACCAGCAACTTTTATGTGTGTTGCGTCAATATGGAGAGGATGTTTCCTATAGTGAGTGAGTCTAGGATCAGGGGACAGCCTCAGAATAGATGGATGCCCATTGACAACAAAGACAAGGAGGAACTTCTTCAGCCAAAGGGTGCTGAATCTGTGGAATTCATTGCCAGATATGGGTGTGGAGGCCAAGCTGTTGAGTATATTTAAAGCAGAGGTTGATAGGCTTTTGATTAGTCAGGGCATCAACGATTATGGGGAGAAAGGAGACAATTGGAGTTGAGAGGGATAATAAATCAGATACGATGGAATGGTGTAGACTGGAGGGCCAAATTCTTCTCCTATGTCTTATTGTCTTTTGGTCTTAGTGCTGACTAAGACCACCATTTCAGTGAAAAAGGCCACACTGCCTGCTCAGGGAGCTTGCTGTTGTGTTCTTCTCTACTGTCTACATCCACCCTGAGCAGTATTGCCAAGGACACAATGAGAGAGTTTTTCACTGTAATTAGCTCCCTACAGAACAAGTATCTGAATGGTTTCTTTATAATTGCAGGAAACTTCAATCATGTTATTTATTGTGGGGTTTTTTTGTTTTATTATGTTTTTCTACTAATTGTCAGTTTTTTTATGCTGAAGTCACAATCATTTCATTTTCCTTAACTCTATCTACTGAAGAATGACAATAAAATTTTCTTAATCTTGAACAGTCTGCCCAACATCTCTAGGAAGAGGTACAGTCGACGTTTTGGGCTGAGACCCTTCCTGACGAAGGGTCTTGGCCGAAACGTCGACTGTACCTCTTCCTAGAGATGCTGCCTGGCCTGCTGCATTCACCAGCAACTTTGATGCGTGTTGTTTGAATTTCCAGCATCTGCAGATTTCTTCGTGTTTGCTGCCCAAAATCTGTTGGTTTTCTTGAAGAAGGGCTCACTCACAACTGAGCGATGCTGATCTTTACACTCCAGGGACCACAGCTACATGGTGCAAGATGCACTTGAGCAACTCATATGAAAATTCACTGGGCAGGAGCCACAACATAGAATCATCCCAGCAATGGCATACAACGAACAGGAGGAAGGGAACAGAGAGTTGGTGGAATGTTCCACATAAAAAGTGAGAATGCTCAATATAAAGATTTGTTTTCAAAGATTAGCTCCATTTGTCACACGTGCATCGAAACACAGTGTGAAATATATTGTTTTGTGTCAACGACCAACATAGTCTGAGGATTGTGCTGGGTAGCCCATAAGTGTCACCATACTCCAGCTGCTAACACTGCTTGGGCCAAATTTACTAACCCTAACTCATACGTCTTTGGAATATGGGATTATATTGGTAACACCCAGGGGAGATCGCGACAGTCGCATGGAGATCGTACAAACTCCTTACAGAGAGCGCTGGAATTGTAACTGGGTTGCTGGTGCTGTAATAACGTTACATGAACTGCTACACTACTTTGTAATGTCTTTGTAAGCTCACCTCTGTCCCAGGATACTGACAGACTTTTACCGCTGTACCATTGAGAGCATACTCACCAACTGCATCTCAATGTGGTATGGCAGTTGTCCCGTATTGGATCGCAAAGCACTCCAGTGTGTGGTGAAAACTGCTCCGCGGATTATCGGCACCCAATTGCCCACCATTGAGAACACCTACCATAAACGCTGCCTGGGCATAAAGCATTATCAAGGATGCATCTCACCCTAACCATGGACTTTTTACTCTCCTCCCATCTGGTATGTGCTACAGGAGCCTCTGCTCCCGCACCAGCAGGCACAGGAAGAGCTTCTTCCCTGAGGCTGTGACTCTGCTGAACCTCTCATCACAGCGCTAAGCAGTATTGCATTTGTATTGTACTGTCTCAGTACTTTTATATTTGTGTGTTGCAGCACTTTTTTTATTCGCAGTTATTTTGTGAATGACACTATTCTTTGCATTTCTGGTCAGATGCTAATTTCATAGGCATTGTATCTGTACTCGGCACAATGACAATAAAGTTGAATCTAATCTAATCTAATATACAATTGCATTGATTGTAAATATTTAAAACATTACTTGTGTTTGTATGAATATTGGATACTCATCTTTTAGGTGTCTTGATGCAGTAAATTATTTAATATTCCAAAAGAGACCCATGAAATACTCAATGAAAAATGCACAATCATCATGCATTCTAAACATTCTGCATGATGTTTTAGACATCTGAATAATATTAAATACTGATTAGGTTTTAAAACATGATTTTTTTGTTTGGAAGTTGCCAATATGTGAGGATTGAGAATTAGGCTGAAGAGAAGCAAGTTTGGTGTAAAATATCAGGCAAAGGCCAAGATTGCAATTACCGATGTGAAAAAATCATAGTCACCAATTCCGCAGCAATTCTACTGCAAGACCCAAAGGGTGAACCATCAGAGGCACCTATTCTTTCATTCTGTGTACTTGACAATGCATTGCTGATGAAAAGAGCAAGTTTTGTGTTGAGAATGTCATTTGTTACTCCTTGAAGATTTCACTACTTTTCTTCCTCGTGTAATAGATAGAAATTGTCTGAAGTGGGATAAGAAAGTCCAAGAGCCAAGGAAACAAGCAAAGAATATTCAAAGCTAAATTTTAAATATTTTACACTGTATTCCTTATTTCAACAATAAGGGGCACAACAAGCTATCAATTGTACCTGCTTTCTCTAATAGAATGAGCCCTTCTCTGCAGATTAGGTTTTACCTTTTGAAATACGTGTGTTTTGGATGCAGTCTGATGTCATCAGTCTCTGTAAATCATTTACACTGCAATACAATAATGCTATCAGATAACGTTTTGTTTTACTTCCAGAGCACAATCATAGAAAAGATCAAATTCTACAAACTTCCAGCTTTGTTTTGATACTCCAGATTACAACCCAGATTATTTAAATATGGACTTGATAAAAAGATTTACAATGAACCACTAGGGGGGTAGTACACTGTACCATGGTGGCAGTTGCATGGTGACAAATACTTTTATCAATATTGTTCAGGTTGGTTTTGTTCTATCATTTAGGGTCCTGATAAAGAATTATGGAGAAACACTTTTAGGGTCAGAAAATGGAGTGTGCTACCCTGAGAAGTTGGTTATGACAAATGAAGGACAAAGAAACATCAATTATTAAAATAATTGACATCTCTTCAAGTCATCCTCAGCCTTGAAGACTACCTTGCACTTTTAAAATAAGTTTGTACCAAGGTATTTGATTCACCTGAGTAGATATACATGGTCAGAGTAGATTTTTTAAAAAATACTTACAAAAGCCACAGACAGGGAGCAGTGGGTGTCTGCAGATCAACACAATGGCCTTCATATGAGAACTGGTCAAAAAATAGTTCAGCATTGTAAATAAAAGAACAAGGAAGATTGCTTTGAACCACGGGCCAGAAAGGTAACTGCAGGAGATCCCTAGTAGATGGGAAAAACAAAGGCTTAAAGTAATGTTTCTCAGCTATTTAACCTGAATGAGTGGGTAGAACAACTCAGTGAATTCCTTCACTGAATGGCAAAATTTTTTCCTACATATGTTTCATCTTCAACAACACCCTCATCAGATTGATGGCTTTTATTAATAGATCAGCACAACAGTACAAATGCTTATGCCATTCATTCTGTCATAATCTAACTGTCTTGTCAATACACTACATTTATGTTACTCCTTATATTACCTCGAAGCTTTGGTGATACATCAAAGTACAAAACCTTTATCTCTTCACAGATGACAATCTAGATATCAATAATGCACTGCAAAAAACATTAGACCATAACCAAGTCTGATGACAGCTATTGTTTCAAATACCCGGATAGACACGGATACAGTAAATGGAATAGAGCTGTCATAACATGAACACTTACATGGCAATTCCAGTGAACAAGAGATGGAAAAGAAAGATTAGAGGGATCACAGCCTGAGATACCATGAGAAAAGCAAGAGTCTCTTGAGGCTAGTCTTCAAAGTGGCCTGTAGTATTCAATGTCCAAGACAGTTCTGGATCAGAAGTTGAACTATTTGGAAATTGCTCTTTCACGAAACACTAGTATAAGCGCAAAAGAGAGAATGGAGCACATGCATTATATACTCTAATTGTGAAGCAATTTCAAATTTTCTGATCTTAATCTGCCATGTTGAGCAAGATTGTGAAATGCAACAAGTGAAAATATTGTCCGTGTGGTGTTCACTGGAGTCATATAGTGCACAATTATAGAAGGAAATTGTATGTAGAATTCTCAAATGTTTGGCTTTTCAGTGAACAGACTGAGGTACACCTCTCTAATATATTTTGTGAGCTAGGTTGATCAATTGATGATAGAGTGCTGAACAGACTATTGTAATTTTACAGGAGACTCCACTAAACTAAAAGATTTGAGTGAGCTTTTCATGAACCTTCTATGCTATAGGTGAGACTTAATATTAAAATCCATTAGAAGTTTCAACAAAAGCTGATGTTGTTTCTTTCCTCCAAATAGAGAATCAACATTAAGGACCATATTGGCACACCAGAAGAAATGTGCAATTTATAATTCTAGTGGTGTAGATAATAGAACCATTCAAAATGCTTCTCTAAATTTGCAGGTGGTAAAGTTAATTGAGTTTGACCCTCATTAATATGATCATTTTCTTGTTTTAATACACTGATATAAAATACATATAATATGCTACAGTCAATATTTGCAAATGACATTAATAATTTCGAAAGTAGCTTTGAGGACACCTTGCCAAAAAATTAGCATTTGGTAATTAAGCATTAGGGGTACCTATCATCCACTCCTACCACCAGGTTCTGTACCTTCATTTTGAAAAAGGCAGTGAAGTTAGTCAGAAGGGTACTGAAGTATTTTCTGAAATGTAATGCCTAATGCAACATCAGACCATAGGAGATGCAGATTTAATGGTCAATGTTTGATTGATGCTATAGCAGTGGAACTGGACTACCACCTTTTGTATTCAGACAGTAATGCTCACAAATCTAAGTTCAAATTAGTTACTCCCTAGTCTTCATTAGTCTGCTATCCACACCATGCATTATTCCTCTGACACCGTCATAGAAATCACCAATTAACAATGTAAACAAACCAGAAAGTAGGGCAGACACAAATGTTTTATCAGAGAACAGCTGACTAGTGCTAGATAGCAATCAAAAATACCTACTTATTAGCTGCAGACCTCCAGAATACACCCGTGCAATGGGTACACCTTTATGGATTGCAACTCACCAGCCAAAATATTGACAAGACCGCAGCCAGGAAATCACCTGGGCAGCTCAGTACAAATTGTTAAGAGTTTTGCATTTAAGCAAGAATCCCAAACTTGTTGCAAATCTGCAGAGGAATTCCAACAGTTCTTTGCAGAACAGCTAGTAAAACCAGCAACATGTGGAACAATGTCAATCAACATGGAAAATGGATTTGATGCTGATACTGCCAAGTTGGAGATCATTGCTCCAACCAAATTGTCCACTTAATGTTCCAATGGCATTAGATAACAGAAACCCGTGACCCCATGGGTTTCCTCCAGGTGCTCCAGTTTCCTCCAACATTTCAAAGACATATGGTCAGGGTTTGAGAGTTGTGGCCATGCTACATTGGTATCGGAAGCATGGTGACACTTGTGGGTTACGCCAAACACAGTCCTCGGAGTTTGTTAATCATTGACTGTATGAATCAGAATCAGGTTTAATATCACTGGCATATGTGATGAAATTTGCTGTTTTGTGCCAGCAGTATATTGTAACACATAGTAACAAAAACTATAAATTACAATAAGAGGTATCTATAACTAATTAAATTAAATAAAAAGTGCAAAATAGAGAGAGCAAAAATATATTGTGGCAGTGCACATGGGTTCACTGGCCAGTCAGAAATCTGATAGTGGAGAGGAAGAAACCGTTCATAACACATTGAGTGTGTGACTTCAGCCTCCTGTATCTCTTCCTTGATGGTAGCAATGAGAAGAGGGCATTTCCTTAATGATGGATGCCTCTTTGAGGTATCGCCATTTGAAGGTGTCCTCAAAACTGGGGAGGCTGTTGCCCATAATGGAGCAGGCTGAGTTTACGGCTCTCTGCGGTTTTTTACAATCCCGTGCAGTGGCCCCTCCTACCCAACAGTGAGGCAATCTGTCAGAATGCTCTACGCGGTACATCAGTAGAAATTTGCAGGAGTCTTTGGTGACATACCAACCCTCTTCACACTCATAATGAAGTAAACCTGCTGTTTTGCCTTCTTTGTAATTGCATCAATATTTTTGCCTCAGGATAGATCTTCACAGATGTTGACACCCTGGAACTTGAAACTGCTCACATTTTCCATTGCTAATCCCTTGAAGAGAACTGGTTTGTATTCCCTCGACTCCCTCTTCCTGAAGTCCAAATCAATTCTTTGGTCTTACTGATATTGAGTGCAAGGTGGTTGCTGCGACACCACTCAACCAGCTGACCTACCTCACGCCTGTATGCCTTCTCATCACTGTCTGAAATTCTGCCCACAATAGGTAAATCATTGGCAAATTTATAGACAGTGTTGTGAGCTGTGCCTAGCCACACAGTCGTGGGTGTAGAGAGTGTAGAGCTAAGCACACATTCTTGAGATGCACCAGTGTTGATTGTCAGTGAGGAGGAGATCTTACTTCCGATCTGCATTAACTGTGGAGTCCTGATGAGGAAGTCAAGGATTCAGTTGCAGAGGGAGGTACAGAGGCCTAGGTTTTGGAGCTTGTTGATTAGAACTGAGGGTATAACTGAGTTGAACACTGATCTGTAGTTAATAAACAGCAGCCTGACATGGGTATTGCTATTGTTGATGTGATCCAAGGCCGAGTGGAGAGCCAGTGAGTTTGCATCTACTGTAGACCTATTGTGGCAAAAGACAAATTGCAGCTTGTCCAGGTCCTTGCTTAGGCTGGAGATGATTCTAGCCATGACCAACCTCTCACAGCACTTCTCAGTAGATGTGGGTGCCACTGAGCAACAGCTATTGAAGCAACTCACCCTGCTTTTCTTGGGCACTGGTATTGTTGCCTTTTAGAAGCAGGTGGGAACCTCTGACTGAGGTACTGAGAGATTAGACATGTCCTTGAACACTCCCACCCGTTGTTTGGCACAGGTTTTCAGTGCCCTACCAGGTACACCATGAAGGTCTGACACCTTGCAAGGGTTCAGCTCTCGAAAGAAGTTCAGACATCAGTCTCCGAGACAGAGATCACAGGGTCACCAGATGCATCTGCCCGCTTTCTTGGAGATGAGATATCTCTCCTACCTTGCAACTTATCCTCCGGTGCTTCAAATGCGCTATGTTTGGCACTTGCATTCACCCAAGTTGTACCATTCTCCTGTTCACTTCCGTCATGTGCTACAGTCGCAATGCTCCAATGCATTAAGAAATGCACCTGACAACTCAGTACTGTGACCCAACCCGCTCTGCAATATGCACTTTGCATATTGGCCAAAGTCAATTAACAAGTTAAATTAACAAGCAGTAAGGGATATTATTATTGCTACAGCATCAAGTAATTGTGATGAACAGAAGCTTGAATTTAGCCACAAAAAATGCACCACACTCAGTAACACCTCACAATCTCTATATCCACTTTTGAAGTCCTGGAATTTTGCCTTTCAAGCTTCTTCTGTATATTAACCATGAAAGATATGATCTGATTAGAACCAACCCCTGGATTCCAAGATGTCCTTATTCCCCTCTGGCACAATAGCTAACTTTGGACTTACAGTTAAAACCAATGCGTAATAATATCCTCCAATATGACAACCACTCTAGTTTAGATACATTTCCAAATGCCAATGAGCAAAAAGACAATATGTTCTGTCAGGTAATTTTGTTTTTTCTCTTGGCCGGCCAAGCTTCACTCCATTGATTCACAATAGCTCTGTGCTGATCTCAGCAAATTCCTTGACTCACCTCAAGGCACCTTCACTTTCCACCCAATTATCTCAGCAGAGTTGGTCCTTCAGGACCTGTGAGGTACATACTCTTCTCTGTCAATAACTGTACACTCAGGATCCATCTCAAGCAATTTCCTGCCAGTCCACCATATGACATCCATATCAGTATTTTGTAAATTATTCAAAAAGCAAAAATAAACAAGCTACCTAATTAGATGCACCATTTTCTGCTTAAGCACATCTTATCATGAGGGACAAGAACTTCCACTGTATAGGATATTTGGTTAGATCTATTCATCAGATAAATTTTTCATTCAACAGAGCTCATCTCACACAGGCAGCTTTTCTCTGTCAGGAAAATAGCTAAGGACATCCAAAATGAATTTTAATGCCCATTGATTCCAAGAAAACCAAGATATTAACCAGTTCAATTTCAGATGTGTATTTAAGGATCTTGTTAAACCATTTGAGAGACAGAGATATAGAAATAGAGACAGAGACGGAAAGACAGACAGAGACACACATTGAGGGACAGAAAGAGAGGGGGTGGGGAGACAGAGAGAGGAGAGACAGAGAGAGGGAGAGAGACAGTCAGAGGGAGGGAAAGAGAGAGAGAAACAGGCAGAGAGTCAGAGAGAGAGAGAGATAGGGAGAGACAGAGAGACATTGAGAGAGAGACAGGCAGAGACACAGGGAGATGAAGAGATAGACAGAGAGAGAGAGAGGAAGAAAAAAAGAGAGATGGAAAGAGAGACACACAGGGAGAGACAGACAGAAGAGAAACAGAGAGAGACAGACAGTCAGAGAAAGATAGGGAGAGAGAGACATTGAGAGGAACAGGGAGACTGGGAAAAAGAAAAAGACAGAGACAGAGATAGAGAGAGAGAGACAGAAAGTGGGACAGAGATCAAGTGAGAAAGAGAGAGAGGGAGACAGAGACAGAATGACAAAGAGAGAGACAGACAGAGAGAGTGAAAAGACATGATTATACGGTATCTTTCACAGCCACAGTTCAACCCAAAACACTTACCATCAAAGCACTTTTCTAGTTGCTGTTGTAAGGTGGAAATCACTGTAGCCAAACTTTCAGCTCAGAGAAACAATAATTAAATAACATTAAATGACACCTCTTGGGAACACAACAGCAACCAACTATCCTTCTTTGAATCAGGCCAAAGAACATATGA
This sequence comes from Mobula hypostoma, assembly GCF_963921235.1. Lineage (NCBI taxonomy): Eukaryota > Metazoa > Chordata > Chondrichthyes > Myliobatiformes > Myliobatidae > Mobula > Mobula hypostoma. The sequence goes on along the minus strand of NC_086118.1, from coordinate 33,130,938 downwards.
AACAGGAGCAGAAGTAGGCCATCTGACCTGTTGAGCCTGATCCACCATTCAATAAAAACATCTGATCTGGCCATGCACTCATCTCAACCTACCTGCCTTTCACCCATAACCCTGAGTACCCCTACAATGCAAAAATCTCTCTAACTGTGTTTTAAGTAAATTTAATAAGGTGTCTTCTACTGCTTCCCTGGGGAGAGAATTCCACAGATTCACTACCTTCTGGGAAAAACAGTTTCTCTTCATCTCTGTCCCAAATCAATTCCCCCAAATCTTAATGCTATGTCCCCTCAATTGGCTTACCAATGGAAACAACTTCCTGCCTCTATCTTATCTCTTCCTTTCATAATTTTAGATGCAACTTTAAGGTTCCTTCTCATTCTTCTGAATTCTAGTAGGTACTATCCCAGATGACTCAACCTCCCCTCATAGGCTGACCCTTCTCATCTCCAGAATCAATCTGATGAATCTCTTCTGCAATACCTCTATCAGTATATCTTTCATCAAGTAGGGAGACTAGAACTGCATGTTGTGCTTCAGATGCAGCCTCACCAATACCCTATACGGGTTGCAGATAACCTCCCTGTTCCAATCCCTCTTGGAATGAAAGCCAAAATTCTATTTGCCTTCTTGATAACCGGTTGCTCCTGCAAACTAACCTTTAGTGGTTCACACACAAGCAATTCTAAATCCCTCTGCACAACAGCATGGCACATCTTTCACCATTTAAATAATAACCCAACCTTCTATTGTTCTGAGGCGCTCCCAATCATGCCAGCTTCTGGGATTTAGACACTCGAACTCTCCAGAGTATAGTTAGCTGGCACAGTCCCTTTACGGGTTCCAGATGGTCCCGCTAATTGGCAATCATGTTTTGGGCGCTAAGGTTTCAGTAAACAAAGAGCACCTGAACTGAGGTTTGGTGCTCAATCATAAGCCCTACTTGTGAGTTTGCCTAGTGTTTGTTTCGTGCTCAGTTCTCGATCCAAGATCCAGTCTGATACTGTGTCTCGATCCTCGCTTTGAATACTCCAGCATTTGGATCCAAATTATCCTCATCAAGCACCCTCATCCAATGTGGATGAACCTACATTTATTAGTGTTGTACTCCATCTGCCAGAACCCTGCCCATTCACTTAACCTATCCATATCTCACTGCAGACTCTCCTCATCCTCTGCACACTTTGCTTTTCCACTCAATGTCATCAGCAAAGTTAGACATGCTACACTCAGTTCCCACTTTCAAAGTATTAATGTATATTTGAATTTTCTGCACTGTACTCGGGAAGAAAATGGTGTCTGATTTAACATCTCATTCCAAGATAATACCAAAGCGTGGCAACTCTTTGTGAGCTGGCTTCAGCCAATTCACTCATCACATTTATTAGAATGGTTCTATTCTCTTAAGTCTCAATTTTAAGACTAAGTATTATTCTGTAGTTGTAATATATTCTGTATTGTTTTTCTTCTTACTACATTGAATGTAATTATGTGTGGAATGATTTTGTATGTCTCTGGTTGGCATGCAAAACAAAAGCTTTTCACTGTACCTTGGTACATGAGATAGTAATAAATCAATACCAATATCAACGCCCTGTAGTTATTCAGAATTCCCTCTGTACTGTACTGGAGTATCAGTCTAAGATTTGGCGCTCAGCTCTATAATAGGTGGAGATGGAAGCCCATAAGCTTTTGATTCAGAGACAAGTACGTTGACAACACTTAAAAAGCACGTGAACAGGTACATAGATATGAAAAGTTTACAGGAATATGAGGCAAACTCAGGGAAATGGGACTACCTTAGATGGGCATCTTGGTTGCCATGGATGAGTTAGGTTGAAGGGCCTGTTCTCTTGCTGTCTGTCTCTTTGTATCTTGACAGTCACTAACTAAACTACAGTGGAATGTTAATAATACCTAAAATGGATTTGAGTAAACAATACATTTTAAAGTTGTCCTTGACACCTGTGCTAAAGTGTGATATGGTGATGGATACACATTGTACTCCAAAGTCAAAGCAATGAATTTTGGAGGCACTGTATAATGTGTGTATGGTATGTTGCACAGATAGCTTTAGCATTCAAAAAACTTGTTTCTCCCGTGATGTTTTAATGTCATTTCATATAGGGAGAGAATTAAGTTCCCCTCACTATAATTCACAAAAACAAAAATGTCCTCGAAGTCTGTATACAGTAGGGGACACAACCTGGTCCATCAAGGGTACAGTCCTCCTCACAATTGAAAGCAACAAGATGAGGAACTACCTCCCAAAGGTGGCATCTAAATCAAGGATCCCCTCGTCCAGATCATGTCTTTTTCTTGCTGCTACCATTGGGTAGGAGGTACAGAAGCCCAGAATTCCACACTGCTAGCTACTTTGCTACAACTGTCAGGTTCTTGGCCTGATATGCACAACCATGATCCAACCTCAAGACAACACTACAGAGCACCTCTTGCACTGCCAGGTCCCTGTGGTTTTTTTTTGCACAAATGCCTTCTTTTGCAGTCCCTTTCTTCACTCTTTTGTATTAAGTGCATCCTGCATGTCGTCTGAACCAATGCCTCTGTGGTACTGCTGCAAACACATTGTAGCTGTACCTCACTGTATTTGTGAATATGACAAAACACATTAGTGTTACCATCGGGAAGGAGGTACAGAAACCTGAAGGCACACACTCGACGATTCAGGAACAGCTTCTTCCGTTCTGCCATCTGATTTCTAAATGGACATTGAACCCTTGAACACTTCCTCACTACTTTTTTATCTTTGTACTATTTATTTTAATTTAACTACTTAATAGACATACTTATACTTAATGTAACTCAGATTTTTTCTGCTATATTTATCACTGAGGATCTCACGTGGTCTATACATACAGGGTGTGTGGTGAAAAAAGCACACCAGTGCCTCTTCCACCTCAGAAGTTTGGTGTGGGCCCCCAAATCCTAAGAACTTTCTACAGGGGCACAATTGAGAGCATCCTGACTGGCTGCATCACTGCCTGGTATGGGAACTGTATTCCCCTCAATCGCAAGACTCTGCAGAGAGTGGTGCGGACAGCCCAGTGCATCTGTAGATGTGAACTTCCCACTATTCAGGACATTTACAAAGACAGGTGCGTAAAAAAGGCCCGAAGGATCATTGGAGACCCGAGTCACCCCAACCACAACCTGTTCCAGCTGCTACCATCTGGGAAGCGGTACCGCAGGATAAAAGCCAGGAACAACAGGCTCCTAGACAGCTTCTTCCACAGGCCATCAGACTGATTAATTCATGCTGATGCAACTGTATTTCTATGTTATATTGTCTGTCTTGTTGTACATACTATTTATTAGAAATTACTATAAATTGCACATTGCACATTTAGACGGAGAAGTAACGTAAAGATATTTACTCCTCATGTATACGAAGGATGTAGGTAATAAAGTCAATTCAATTCAATTCAATCCAGTCATGTGTTTCACTGTACTGCTGTTGTAAAGCTAACATACTTCACGATATATGGTGGTGATATTAAACCTGGTTCTGCTCTGATGAATTTCTAAGATGGTAAACAGAACAAAAACATACCTGCAATGGTGAAAGGATTATACTTTTTACACAGTGGGACAAGAATATGTGGCCCCACCCAGCAGTATTCTAACTGGATTTCCAAGGCCTTCTCCCTGTATCTTCCACAGGTATTGCTGACTTGGTGTTGAACCTTTCACAGAATCCAACCATGGGTGACTTATCTCAGACAGTGAATTAGAAGCACTTCTCTTATCAAAAAAGGTTATTTCAAGGTGCAGACCCGACTTGAACAGTTTGTATCAGTACTATTGAAAAAGCAATAAAAGGTTAGAATATGCTGGTCAGGAGAACACAGTTTGGAGCTTATTGTGTTCATAGTTTTGAAATACAGTCAAAGTCGACAAAAATTGGACAACACAACTTTCAAATCAGAGGAAGGTGGCACTGTAAATAAAAATACAATCTAAAAAGACTGACACTTCCATTTTTCAACCTTGCCTGGTAAAGGTTAATTATTTCTAACGTGGTGAGTGATGGCAAAGGATCGCAGCAGCCTTATATCAATCTGGCACAGGCTGGTACTGCTAAGAGGTTTCAGTGTAGTGCATTATGATCACAAGTCTACAGAAAAATCAATTTTTAATTGAGTGTATTATTTGAGAGGCCCAAGCTGTCCATCATATCCTGCTAATGGAATTTCCATCCATCTCTACTGCTGACACAAGCAGGATTCCACCTCATCTACCACCCGCGTTTAATCACCCGGCTCACACTTTACTGAAAAGGAAATTAACCCTTTAGGCACACTTGTGTAGGGAGACCTGCAAGCAACAGATATCTGCTATCTGCAACCATCTGAAACTGTCTGGTATAGCTGGCTGTGACACAACAGGATCATTTGTGGTTATGGCTCCACCCATAAGAAGCTCAAGCACCTCTCTCCATTCCACATTAGAATACATTTGTGTCTTGATAAGCTAATCAACTTTGTATCCCTTTCGCCACGAAGTGCATAAACCAAGTGGTTAGAAGATTTTCATATGGCAGAGATTCAGCTTATCTGTCAAATTTTATACTTCAATCACCTACGGTGGGTTGGTTTTGTACATACAGATACTTTCTTTTTTGTTTTATGTGGTTAATTCTCAAGCTAAGGATTAATGTCTCATTATGCTATAATAGCTCCCTATCCCAGTAACGCAATATAATTCTGTTTTGTTGAGAAGCTATTTCTATCTTTCTAACTGCTTTGGTTTCTTATTTTAATATAAGATTTCAAGATAATCATCTTGGAGAACTGAGAACGAGAAAGAGAAACATTGAAAAGGGCAAGTCTCATTGTGTGTGAGTTTCACTTAGGCCAATAAAAATCTGTTAGGTTTAGGTGCAGCAGACATGTGGGAGCTGCCAGTGTGAGAGCGGACAGGACTGGAGTCGGGAGCAGAGGTTTTGGCTCAAGAGGCTTTGGCGTTAAAGAGGTGGAGGCTAACATAATTGCACAAGTAAAACAGCAGGAATACATCTCAGGGCAGTGGTGTGCACAACATTGGAAGTCAGTGGGACCCTCTAGGGTTTCTGATGACTATACCCGCAAGAAGTGCATCTGGCTGCAGTGACTTGCAGACTGTGTTAGGGAAAGGGAGATGCAGCTGGACAACCTGTGGATCATTCCAGGGACTGTGAGGAGTTGACAGGTAGCAGCTACTGGAAGGCAGTCACACTTAAAATGCAGGAGGCAGGAAGCTGGATAACTGCCAGGAGAAGGAAAGAGAATAAGATTTAAGATTAGCTTCATTTGTCACTTGTACATCACAACATAGAGTGAAACGTACCATGTGGAGTCAAATCAAATCAGTAAGGTTTGAGTTGGAGGCAGCCCACAAGTGTTGCTATGATTCTGGCATGAACATAGCATGCCCACAACTTAGTAATTACCCTGAGTATGTCGTTTTCAAATGTGAGAGGGAACTGGAGCACCCAGAGGAAGCCCGTGTCATGGGAAGACTGCACAAGCTCCTTACAGACAGTGCTGGAAATGAATCCCAGTCTTAAGGCTGGTGCTATAATAGTGTTACACTAACTGTTGTGCTACTGTGCTGCGAAGCAGGGCAGAGTATCCTTACGACTGTTACCCTCATTACCACTTTGGGTATTTTGGGGGATGACCTACTGGGGAAAGGCACAGCAACCCAGTCTCTGGCACTGACTCTGGAGCTGTGGCTCAGAAGGGAAGGGGGAAGAAGGGTAGAGCAGTGATGATAAGTGATTGAGTAGTTAAGGGAACAGACACGAGGGTCTGTGGATGTGAAAGAGATTTTACTGTCACAAGGGTTGGTTTGGCCGCCGGATGTTGTGGGGTTTAGATGGTTCAAAAGGGACAGGGAGGGAGGTAGGTAAAAGAGTGACATAACTCAGCAGGGAGGGTATCACAGCTGCAGAAATCGAAGATGTCATGGAGGGATTATCCACTGGGTCAGTGTGAGTGGAAGTCAGAAACAGGAAGAGAACAATCAGTCTATTGGGAGTATTCTATGCCTACCCCAACAGCTCCCATTCCCCAATAGCAACAGGGCCACCGAGAAGCAGATAAGTAAACAAGTTTTGGAAATGTACTGAAATAGCCTGCACCTTGGGCATGACATGTTGGTGCCAGAAGCCTGGCGACACTTGAAGGCTGCCCCCAGCAGAACCATTGCTGATTTGCTTTGATGCAAACAACACATTTCACTGTATGTTTTGATGTGAAAAATAAAGTGCATCTTTAACAGGGTTGTTGTCATGGGGGCATTCAACTTCCCTAATATTGGCATCTCTTTAGTGCAAAGTCAAAGTAAAAGGAAAACTTATTATCAAAATGCGTACATGTCACTGTATACTACCTTGAGGTTCATTTTCTTGTGGGCATTTACAGGAAGTTAAAGAAATACAATAGAATTTATGAAAAACTATACATACGTATACATAACGACTGACAAACAACCAATGTGCTAAAGAAGATAAAGTGTGCAAATAAAAAAGTAATATGTAAGTATACCACACCCCAACCAACGTGACAGGCACCATAATAAGCGTGCTACTAACTACAATTTGGACAGAAAATAGATACATGGCTCCTACAGGCTTCCAAGGCAAATCCTGTTCTAAAATACTGCATCACAAATGTGAGAAAATCTGCTGGAAATCCAAGCAACACGCACAAAATGCTGGAGGAACTCAGCAGGCCAGGCAGCATCGACAGAAAACAGTAAACAATCAGCATTTCGGGCCAAGACTGTTTTCAGGACTGGGAAAAAAGATGAACGGTCAGAGTAAAAAGGTGGGGGGAGGGGAAGATGAAGTACAAGGTAGTAGGTGATAGGTGAAACCGGGAGGGGGGCATTTTGTAAAGAGCTGGGGAGTTGATTGGTGAAAGAGGTAAAGGGCTGGAGGAAGGGGGAATCTGATAGGAGAGGGTAGAAGACCATGGAGGAAAGGGAAGGGGGTGGAGCACCAGAGGAAGATGATGGACAGGTATGGAGATAAGGTGAGAGGGAAGTGGGAATGGGGAATGGTGAAGGACTGGGAGGGGGCATTTACCAAATGTTCGAGAAATCAATGTTTATGCCATCAGTTTGGAGGCTACCCAAATGGAAAATAAGGTGTTTCACCTCCAACCTGAGTGTGGCCTCATCCCAGCAGTAGAGGAGGCTATGGACTAACATGTCTGAATGGGAATGGGAAGTAGAATTGAACTGGGTTGCTACCAGGAGATCCCGCTTTTTCTGGCGGACAGAGTGTAGGTGTTTGGTGAAGCAGTCTCTCAATTTACGTTGGTTTTCACCAATATACAGGAGGCCACAACAGGAGCACCTGATACAGTAGATGATCTCAACAGACTCACAGGTGAAGTATCACCTCACCAGGAAGGACTGTTTGGGGCTCTTAATGGTAATGAGGGAGGAGGTGTAGGGGCAGGTATGGCACTGGCTCTGCTTGCAAGTAGGAGAGAGATCAGCGGGAAGGGACAAATGGACAATCGAGTCGCATAGAGGCAATCCCTGCAGAAAGTGGAAAGTAGGGGGCAGGGGAAGATGTGCTTGGTGGTGGAGTCCCATTGGAGATGCCGGAAGTTACGGAGAATTATGTGCTGTACACGGAGGCAGGTGGGGTGGTAGGTGAGGACAACTGGAACCCTTTCCCTGGTGGGATGGCGGAAGGATGGGGTGAGGGCAGACTTGTGCGAAATGGAAGAGATGCAGTAGAGGGCAGCAAGGGAATTTACACGAATGCTGCCCAGATTAGAGAATGTGTCTTATAAGGAAAGGTTGAGCGAGTAAGGCCTTTTTTCTTTGGAGCAAAGGAGAATGAGAGGATGGTAAGAGGCATCGATAAGAGTGTACAGCCAGCACTTCTTTTTCCCGGGGGCATACATTTTTGGTGATTGGAGGAAATATAGAGGGGATGTCATTGGTAGGTTTTCTACACAGAATGGTAAGTCCGTGGAACACAGTACTGTATTGGTGGTGGTGGAGGAAGACACATTAGGGGCATTTAAGAAACTGCTAGATAGGCACATGCAGTAGACGAAAGAAAAATTGACTTTGTGGGTGAGAATGGCTAGTTTAATCGTGGAATAAGATAACAAGTAGGCACAACATCATTGGGCCAAATGGCCTGTACTGTGCTGTAATGTTCAATGTTCTATGCTTAATCCAGACAGCAGAGAAGAACAAAAAAAATATTTTGAGAGGCATAAATTTGCAGTCAGAAATCAAGGGATGGATGTGGCACTCCCAGGTTTTTCTTCACATGTTCAGGAAAAACAATTTCTAGCTTGGCTCAGCAGAGTCTAGTCCAACACGTTGTATTAGTTTCTGAAATACATGATTTTTCACTTCAAGCTCACTCAATTGTGAAATAAACCCACTCTTCTATTGTCCTTCAAAGTTATTCAGTTAATACAAAAGAAACTGTGTCTTTTGGTTGGCCAGCTTGAAGTACGATGTGTTTGGAAACCAGAATCAGAATCAGGTTTATTGTCACTGACACATGTCGTGAAATTTGTTGTTTTGTGGCAGCAGTACAGTGCAATGCAAAACAAAAAGATTCTATAAATTACAATAAGAAATACAGTCAGTGGTCACTTTATTAGATCCCTCCTGTACCGAATAAAGTGGGCACTGAGTGTATGTTCATGGTCCTTTGCTGCTGTAGCCCATCCATATTAAGGTTCAGTGTGCAGCACATTCAGAGATGCCATTCAGCACACCTCTGTTGCAATACGTGGTTGTCTCAGTTACTGTTGTCTTCCTGTCAGCTTGAACAAGTCTGGCCATTCTCCTCTGACATTTCTCATTAACAAGGATTTTTGTCCACAGAACTGCCGCTCATTGGATTTTTTTTTGTTTTTCACACCATTCTCTGTAAACTCTGGAGACTGTTGTGTGTGACAATTCCAGGAGATCAGCAGTTTCTGAGATACTCAAACCTCACTGCCTGCCACCAACAATCATTCCAAGGTCAAAGTCACTCAAGGCAAATTTCTTCTGCATTCTGATGTCCGGTCTGAACAACTGAACCTCTTGACCATGTCTACATGCTTTAAAGCACTGAATTGCTGCCACATGATTGGCTGATCAGATATTTGCATTAACAAGCTGGCATACAGCTACACCTAATAAAGTGGCCACTGAGTGCACGTTAATAAAATTGAATAAGTAGTGTAAACAACAGCATTAGTTAGGAATTTCCATTCAAACCTCTGAGATATCCACTTAAGTAATTTCTATTTGCCTCCTACAGAGCAAATGCTTTCTGGTCATAAGGTACATGTTACAGTATTTACTCAATCTCAAAGAACTTGGGGGGTGGTTACTCAGAACAAAACTATGGTTGTTAAATGTGGAATGGAGTTTAGGAATTGTTAATTACTCAATAGCAATTCAACTTAAGAATTAATACCTAGGATCACCTCACCTGTGATGGCATTGGTTTACTGAATCCTAATCCCTACTTACAGACTTAACTCTCTGGATCCTCCAGATCCTGTAAAAGTCTGGCCAATAGCCAGTAGTCTACTGGGTTACTGCAGACTTATTCAGTACAAACATTAGGTAAACCTGCTATTAGAATTGTTCTAATCTCCCAATCTACATTTTACTGACATTGTCTCTCCCACCTGCCATGGAGGAAAATTACTGCTGAATCTCTCAACATATCCCTTCTAAGCAGGTGACGAACAGTGCGATTCACCGTAAAATGTGAATATGCAATCACTAGTTTTCTGTTTGCACCATTGCATCTGATGGCTTGTTCCAACAATCTGCAGGGCAACCTCTCACTGCAACAAATAGTCTCTGGAAAAATCACTCAAATACCGTTGTCAATACTGGTCTTCCATTAACTGCAAGTAAATAACAGCAACAAATTTAATAATGATATTAATAATGCATGGCAATACAAATAGAACAATATAGAAATTGCTTATTTCAGGCTACTGCTCTATACAATGTATGGCAGCTCAAGTGTATGGTCATGCACTTTCGTAGAAGGAATGGAAGTGTTGACTATTTTCTAAACGGGGCTAAAATTCAAAAATCGGAGCTGTAAAGGGACTTGTGAGTCCTCAGCCAGGATTCCCTAAAGGTTAACTTGCAGGATGGGTCTGTGGTGAGGAAAGCAAATGCATTTACTTTGAGAGGACTAGAATATAAAAACAAGGATGTAATGTTGGGGCTTTATGAGGCACTGGTGAGGCCTCACTTGGAATATTGTGAGCAGATTTGGGCCATTTATCTAAGAAAGGATGCGCTGTTGATGGGAAGGGTTCAAAGGAGGTTCACGAAGATGATTCCAGGAAAGAAAGGCTTGTCATATGATGAGCATTTGATGGCTCTAGACTTGTACTTGCTGGAATCTAGAAGAATTGGGGGGGGGGGGGCGGAATCGCATTGAAACCTTTCAAATGTTGAAAGGCATAGATAGAGTGGAGATGGTGAAGATGTCTCCTATAGTGAGGGAGTCTAAGACCAGAGGGCACAACTTCAGAATAGAAGGATGTCCATTTAGAACAGAGATGTGGAGGAATTTCTCTAGTCAGAGTGCGGTCAATCTGTGGAATTTGTTGCCACAGGTGACTGTGGAGTTCAGGTCACTGGATGTATTTAAGGTGGAGGTTAGTAGGTTCTTGATTAGTCAGGGTGTGAAAGGTTACATAGGGAAGGCAGGAGAATGGGGTTGAGTGGGAAACGGATCAGCCAAGATCAAACGGCAAAGCAGACTCAATGGGCTCGATGTGCAGCTATGCCTTATGGTCATAAGTGTTTCTACGTAGCTGTTTCCGTTCGGTTCCAGTAACTTCATCAGAAGTCTGGCAGAAAACCTATTTAGAAAAAGTAAGCTACCGACTAATTATGCTTCTATTAATTAACTTTCTTTAGGCTTCATAAACTTACTTACAAGTCAATATACTCTAACAGTTGGAGGACCTTTAGGGAGTGTGCCAGTGTTTAACATTTTATCCTCTGCAGTCACTTCAGTGTATTTGTTGACTGACTGATATAGACAATAGTCAGTAGACAATAGGTGCAGGAGTAGACCATTCAGCCCTTCGAGCCAGCACCACCATTCACTGTGATCATGGCTGATCATCCACAATCAGTACCCTTTTCCTGCCTTCTCCCCATATTCCTTCACTCCACTATCTTTAAGAGCTCTATCTAACTCTTTTTTGAAAGAATCCAGAGAATTGGCCTCCACTGCCTTCTGAGGCAGAGCATTCCACAGAACCACAACCCTCTGTGTGAAAAAGTTTTTCCTCAACTCCGTTCTAGATTGTCTACCCCTTATTCTTAAACTGTAGCCTTTGGTTTTGGACTCCCCCAACATCGGGAACATGTTTCCTGCCTCTAGCATGTCTAATCCCATAATAATCTTATATGTTTCATCAGATCCCCTCTCATCCTTCTAAATTCCAGTGTATACAACCCCAGTCGCTCCAATCTTTCAACATATGACAGTCCCGCCATCCCGGGAATTAACCTCGTGAACCTACGCTGCACCCCCTCAATAGCTAGAATGCCCTTCGTCAAATTTGGAGACCAAAACTATACACAATATTCCAGGTGTGGTCTCACCAGGGCCCTGTACAACTGCAGAAGGACCTCTTTGCTCCTATACTCAATTCCCCTTGTTATGAAGGCCAACATGCCATTAGCTTGCTTCACTGCCAGCTGTACCTGCATGCTTACCTTCAGTGACTGATGAACAAGGATCTCGTTGTAATTCCCCTTTTTTCCTAACTTGACACCACTCAGATAGTAATCTGTTTCCCGGTTCTTGCTACCAAAGTGGATAACCTCACATTTATCCACATTAAACGGCATCTGCCCACTCACCCAACCTGTCCAAGTCACCCTGCATTCTCATAACATCCTCCTCACATTTCACACTGCCACCCAGCTTTGTGTCATCTGCAAATGTTACTTTTAATCCCTTCATCTAAATCATTAATGTATTTTGTAAATAGCTGTGATCCCAGCACTGAGCCTTGCGGTACCCCACTAGTCACTGCCTGCCATTCTGAAAAGGACCCATTAATCCCTACTCTTTGTTTCCTGTCTGACAACCAATTTTCTATCCATGTCAGTACCATACCCCCAATACCATTTGCTCTAATTTTGCACACTAACCTCCTATGTGGGACCTTATCAAAGGCTTTCTGAAAGTCCAGGTACACTACATCCACTGGCTTTCCCATGTCCATTTTCATAGTTACATTCTCAAAAAATTCCAGAAGATTAGTCAAGTATGATTTCCCCTTCGTAAATCCATGCTGACTCGGACCTATCCTGCCACTGCAATCCAAATATGCTGCTATTACATCTTTTATAATTGATTCCAGCATCTTCCCCGCCACTGATGTCAGACTAACTGGTCTGTAATTGCCTGTTTTCTCTCTCCCTCCTTTCTTAAAAAGTGGGATAACATTAGCTACCCTCCAATCCACAGGAACTGATCCTGAATCTATAGAACATTGGAAAATGATTACCAATGCGTCCACGATTTCTAGAGCCACCTCCTTAAGTACCCTGGGATGCAGACCATCAGGCCCTGGGGATTTATGATATGTTACTTCTGTTACTGTATGTTTACAAACAAGAACTTTGTTGCTGGAACAACGTTTTCTATTAGAAAGCTGACAACCTCCTTTAAGAGTTGAGGCACTGACTCAATATTTATGAAATGGTCCTTGGGAGAGCATTAAAAATTTTTGATAGTTCCTCAAACAGACAGATCTGAAAACTACTGTTTTTAAGTCACAGGCAGATTGGGATAATTTAAGATACAAACAGAAGTTTTGCATTCCTTCTGTAATGCACTACTGATTTTAAGTAGCTAATCTTCGTGCCATTTTTCAGATGTAAAATTTAACAATAGTCAATTATGCAGTTTCAGAGTTACTTCAAATATTGTTGTTTAACAGACACCCATGCATAATAATTATAGCATTCAACTTTAAGATTAAAATGATTCGTTATAGCTGCTATTTCTCTGAGATCAAATGGTTTAAAGAAAAATGATTCAAAGCTGCATGCTTGGTACCACATTCAGTTCAGTACACAATGAAGCATCAAAATTTCATGACCTCTCCGAGTCTACCATTGTTAGGTGATCACTCTGCAAATTCAGACTGGGTCAGAACTGTTTGAAACAGGATGAATTACAGCAGCTCCTTTAGTCCCAAATTGCACAGGACAGCAGTTAAACAAATTCTAAAATATTAATGAAGTCTCAGACCATGGGAAAAGCATACAAGTGATGAATTCAAAAGATATACTCTTAATAAATGGTTGTTTTGGATGGACTAGGTTAGAAGCAATTGTTTTATGGACTGCCTCTAATGAAATAGGATATATAATCTGACTAACTGAATCTACAGGATAAGGAGGTGCAAAATTGGAGGCTGAGCTCAGGTTTTCAATTTAATTGAAGCAAACTACCCACAGTCCACATTTTAATTCTTCAAAATTTGATTTCCTTGCACCAGGAATCAGCTCATACCTTTAAATTTTAACAGCTTTAATGCAATATACTCCTTCTTCCTTTCTTTAAAAAGCAGACATTACACATTATAAAATATTTGCTTTTATGAAATATATTAACATACTGAAAAATGCAATGAATAGTATTTGATATCTGGAGATCATCAATCCCATGATTTTGATTCCAATGTTGTATCCTCGAAGAGATTGCAAAATACAGATCAGATTTAGCTATCCAAGTTGCATCAATGTACCTAGTTCCTGCACAACTCAAAGAACAGAAATGATTCTGAAGTGACCAATCCATCATTGAATTGTGGAATGACTTCTCAGCACAACTGACCTAAAGTGCCACTTCATTGTTCATTTAGGAATCACCCTTCCATGGAGGAATAGTATGCCATTAAAGAGCTTTCAGTAACATTTATCCAACATGGTCTAACCTCTCGGCAAAGTACATTTTGAAAGGATTCTGCAATGCACTTGAGTATTTTGCAGCTGTATTAGTGTATGGGACAGAAAAAAAAATTCAGCTAATCGTGTACAACTGACCTCATCTAACCCGAGGTCTAGACAGCATTTCAGCAACTCATTAAAGGAGCAATTTTACAAAAATTGCTGGAAGTCAACAAGGCCTTTCTGAATTTATTAGTGACATTTTCAGGGGGATATGCTTGAAATACTGTTGACAGAAACCTAATTACAATTATTTTGTATCAAATCAGTATGATATATTCAAAGATTTAACCAAAGATTTTGACTGTACCAGCATCAGAACTATAATCGACATTAAATCCGCCTAACCGATGCTTTTTCTCAAGAATATCTTCTATAGAAGTTTTGACCTGTAGTTTCCCACTACTGCTGTTTATCACAAAGATCTTAATGTTGTTTTCCAGGGATATCTAGAATGGTAACAACACTTTGGCCATGTACTACGATATACAAGGCACTCTGCACATTGATTTCAAAAGGTCACAAAGCGATCTAAATTGATGCTCAGGTATCAGTGACTTAGAATTCTACTGAGATCTTCAGGGGAGATGGCAGTCACCCAAAACAGATGTAAAGTGTTGGCCTGCTAATGGAAATACCGTGCCTATTTTTCCTGAGAAAGAAAAATCTGATAATTTCTATTTTAAAAAAACAGTTGACAAGCACAATGAACTTGTTACACAATAAATGTGAAGTAATCTGTATGGTAAATGGGCAAAATTATAGCTGCAACTTTTGACTAGATAAGAGCCAGGATTGAAACACAGCAGTACAAGCTTCGTGCCTTTGATCATTTGTGTCCATAGAACCATGTCAATTGGGACAATGCGTCTGTTTTCAGATTTTTCTGGAGAATGTAAATAGAATTATATTAAAAAATTGTGGGTTTTAAGCTTCTGAATGGTTATAAGTGTTAAAAACTCTAACAACTGAGTTCTTTCCCTTCCAAAAACAATGACTGCTGACTTACATTCAGAGTGTTCAAACATTTTTATGTTTCCAGCAATGAGCAGGGATTGTTGGCTTCACTTTACAGAATAGCAGCAACATACGATTTTGATCATTCTACATGATACCTTATTGATTTATGAAAAATATAACCGACACATCAGACAAGGCTACATTTGCTTAACTTCAATTTAGATATGAATGAATTGAAAACAAACCACAGCTGAGCAAACATTCCCTTAAGAAATATATTCATCTATCAATTGTTGTCAACTGCATGTGAACAACTCGAGTAACCTTAATGATGCTGCAGTTACGATGCCATAGTTGGTCCAACCGTCACTGCAGGAACAACACTGCACATCAAAGGGTAATCATAAAAATAGAATTAAAAAAAGAGTGGGTGATTGAGACACAGAAACAAAAGATGGACAGTTAGACAAATGGGTTGAAAAGGAGGGAGGTAAAAAAAATGGTTTGTATACCATATAGTTCTTATTAGTCCTATTTCTGGAAATTTGATTTGATTTCTAAGTATTGATATTTTTGAACAAATATATTTGACGTGAAGCTCCTGGGGAATTAGCCTTTTTTTCACGCTGAATTTATTCTGTATTATGGGTAGTCAGATCATTACTCTGAATGTTTGCCTTGCCTTCCAGCTGACAGTTATTTTTGTGGCTTGCTTTACAAACTAAATTGTAACCCTTCCATTGCTCTTGACCAACACAGTTGACATTATGCCGGAATGAGCAACTTGCCTGATTTCTCTGGCCTTCCTGCTAATTCATAGTAATGACTCGTCTGGATTTAAAGGGATAAGGGGCGCCATGGTAGTGTAGCAGTTAGCGTGACGTGACTGCAACTCGTGGCGTTCCGGAGTTCAAGTTCAATTCCAGTGCCGTCTGTAAGGAGTCTGCACGTTCTGCACGTGATTGCTCCAGCGTCCTCCCACAGTCCAAATCCAAACCAGTTAGTAGGTTAATTGATCATTGAAACTGGTCCTGTGATTAGGCTAGTGTTAAATAGGTGGGTTGCCCATTGGGCTGGAAGGGCCTGATCCTTGCTGTCATTCTAAGTAAATAAATCAAATAAATAAAATCTATGAAGAATGGACCATAATGTTTTCCTTATTCATTTCTTCCTGGTGTCACTGGTAAGGTCAGAATTTATTCCTGGTCCCTGCTTGCGACAGAGAAGGAGGCAGAGAACATCCTTCTTGCATGACAGAAGTTCTCTGGATGAAAGTACAACAACCGTGGTGTTGAACAGGGAATTCCAGAACTTAACCACAGTGAAGGAGTGGTAATATATTTCTAAATCAGGATGTTTGGGGATCTGGAGGCCAGGCTGCGGGTAATAGTTGCTCTTTGCAAATTGCAATGAAATAAAACAATCAGTTCAAGCAAGTACATCTACACTCTGTCCTTTTTCTGTTTTACACTTCTGCCGCCAATATCCAGACCGACTTCAACAATTTCTCTCAATTTCTATTTGCAACCACATCACCACAATTATACAGAAAGGGAGCAGCTATTCTTGGATGCTGTTGAACAATTCCATTAGCATCTTTCTTGCTCAGCCTCTTTTCTCATGCGCTGTTGGCAATAGATCTTGATGCTCTCTCAAATGCTCTCCTTGATCTCCTTTCGTTGTTGAGTTACAGTGTCAGCAAATCTTTCCATACAAATTGCATTGCACGTATCACTCATTTTGGCATTTTTTTTTGCTGCCCTGACTCTCCATTGACATAAAGACAGCTGGTATTTGTACAATGGAGTGTAACGTCAGCACTGAAAAGAAATATAACAGTTAAAACAAATCTACAAAATCCCAGTTATTCTAATACCAGGGATTTGGTAGATTTGGTTGAATATACCTGGATATTCTAATCCCTGTTATGTTTTCACCATTCCTTCGGACTTTCCCCTTTCTGAGGAAGAATGCAAGGCCTTACCTTTGTTCCCCTATGCCCACACCTCAGCGAGGTCCACACCTGCTATGACCCTGAGCTCTTCTTCCATCATCTATGTCTGTGAGCCCATTTCTTTGGCAAGATTTCCCCACCTCACACTGGTGACCTCTTCTGCTGTCTCCAACTTCCCTTCTCTTCTTGGACACCCTGCTCTGATCTTCTGCCTGCTCTGAATCTTTTCATCTCTAATTGCTGACAAGACATCAAATGGCTCAACTTCAATATCCTCTCTCCTCCTTGATCCTTACCCCCTCAGAACGCTTCCACTCTCTCTGCCTCAATCCTAACCTTACCATTAAACCTGCAAGCAAAGGGGGTGCTGTTGTAGTGTGGTGGACTGACCTCTGTCTTGCTGAGGCGAGGTGACAAATCTCAGATACCCCATCTTATCACCCCTTGAAAAGGTCCCCATTCTGACCATCAGAAGATGGTCTTCAATACCATCAAAATGCACATCAACTCCAGAGAATGCCCATCCACTGTCACCAAAGTCATTGTCCCCTTACCCGCACTGCTTGCTTCTACCTCTAACCCAGGGTCAACACACCTGACTGTCCAGGCAGGCCCATTGTTTCTGACTGCCTCTGCCCATGGAACACGTATCCTCATACCTCGACTCCATTCTATCCAATTTGGCGCAGTTCCTTACTGTGCACATGCTCTCAATTTCCCCATCAACTTTCAATTCCCTGGCCCTAACTGCCTCATTTTCACCATGGATGTCCAGTCCCTATATATTTCTATTCCTTATCAAGAAGGCCTTAAAGCTCTCTGCTCCTTTCTCAACAAAATACCCAATCAGTTCCCCTCCACCAATACCCTCCTCTGTCTGGCAAAGCTGGTCTTCACCCTCACCAATTTCTCCTTTGGCTCCTCTCACTCTCTCCAGATTCAAGGGTAGCCATGGGAACCTGCATGGGCCCCAGCTATGCCTGCCTTTTCGTTGGCTACATAGAACAGTCCATGTTCCAAGCCTTCGCTGGTAATGTTCTTCCAGAGCTACGTTCATGACTGCATTGGTGTTGCTTCACGCACCCATGCTGAGCTCGTCCTTTTCAACTTTGCTTCCAACTTCCATCCTGGCCTTAAATTCACTTGGTCCATTTCTGTCACCTCACTCTTCTTTCTTGTCTATATCTCTGGAGAAAAAACTGTCTACTGACATCTTTTCTAAACTTACTGATTCCCACAGTTATCTTGACCATACCTTTCCCCACCCTGTCTCCTGTAAAAATGCTACTCCGTTTTCTCAGTTCCTTCATCTCTGCTATATCTCTTCCATTGATGTTGCCCTCGCTCGCATCTCCTTCGTTTCCTGGACCTCCGCGCTCACCCCAGCTTCCCACCACCTTAACAAAGATAGAGTTCCTCTTGTCTTCAACCACCATCCAACGAGCCTCCGTATCCAACACATCATTCTCTGCAACTTTCGCCATCTTCAATCGAATCTTATCACCAACCACAGCTTTACCTCCTCACCCCCCCCCCACCATTCTCTGCTTTCTGCGGGGATCACTCCCTCAATGATTCCCCTGTTCATTCATCCCTCCCCACTAATCTCCCTCTTGACACATTTCCCTGCAAATGACTGAAATGCTACACTTGCCCATTTACTTCCTTCCATACCTCCATTCAGAGCCCAGGTGAAGCAACACGTCACCTGCAAATCTGTTGCAGTCATCTATTGTATCCCACGCTCCCGATGTGGCCCTCTAATTGATGAGACCTGGCGTAAATTGGGGACCGCTTTGTCAAACACCTCTGCTCCATTTCCTAGAGGCTATCTATTTTAGTTCCAATTCTCGCTCTCATTTTGACATGTCAGTGCTTGGTATTCTTTTCTGCCATGATGAGATCACTCTCAGAATGGAGGAGCCACACTTTATATTCTGTCTAGGTAGCCTCTTGGAGATCCGGGAGATATTGATGGCATGAACATCAATATCTCCTTCTGGTAAAAAAAAATTTCCTCCTCTTTCTCCTTTCTTCTTTTCCCCACTCTGGCATCTTAGCTCTTCTCCTCACCTGCCTATCACCTCTTCCTGAATCCCTTTTCTCCTATGGTCCACTTTCCTATCAAATACTTTCCTCTCCAGCTCTTTACCTTTCTTACACACTGGCTTCACCTATCACCTTCTAGCTAGTCCACCTTCTAGCTAGTCCTCCTTCTCCTCGCCCCAAATTTTTATTCTGGCTTCTTCCTCCTTCCTTTCCAGTCCTGAAGAAGAGTCTTGGCCCAAAATGTTGAGTGTTTATTCACTTCCATAGATGCTGCCTGACCTGGTGTGTTCTTCCAGCATTTTGTGCATCTAAATCTACCAAATATACTTTCTGGATTGGATTGAAATTAATTTTTTAAAGTGATGAACAAACAGGTTTCATTCAGCGGTTCTATAAATGTCAGAAAAAAATTGGTACTGGTGATTCAATATTTTTCCAGCTGATAAGTAGACTGAGAAATTTGTTTATAAATTAGATCTTCTTACCCACCACCGCATGCACAACTTACACCCTCATCTCAGGATTTAATTGCAGTGCTTTTCAATCCTTATTCTTCAATCAGTTGTGAGATCCAATCTATCAGTTCAAATATAACAGTTTATATCAGACATCAGGCAACTAGCAACTAAGGATTCTAACTCAGTATCAAATATATTTTAGGGAGTAAGGAATAGCTAACTTAACATAGTTATGATTGAAGTTAAAAGATTCAAAGTGTGAATAATAAACTTAAAAGCAATGGGGTCTGAGTAAAACTCCTGTGAGATGCCATGTAAGTACACAGTTATCAAAGGCAACAAGTTTACACAAAAAACCCAAATAATGCACACAAAGTGAGAGCTTTAGAACCAAGGTGAGTAGATGGGACTTAAATACACATCAGTCTCAAATGAATGTCAAAACAATTTGAGAAACTCAAAGGTCTTCTTCTATACCCACCTTGTTTCAAAGGGTCACATCCCCAACTTTTCTTAGTACTGTAAATTATGTGCTAATGAGATTTAAATCACAACCATTTGATACAATTTTAGTTTGTTAAGCAAATGCATCAAGTTCATATAAAAATGATATCAAAATCAGAATCAGATTTTAATATCATCGGTAGATGTCATGAAACTTGTCTCTGTGGCAGCAGTACATTGCAATATATAATAATAGAGAAAAAACGTGAATTACAATAAGTATACGCAGCTGTGGCTCTCGGCTGCAGCAGACTGAAATGGGAATAATTGATGATTTCCATTGGAGCTGCTTGCATGAGTCACCGTCTTGATGGCACCCCGGAAGTAGTGTGCACTCAACTCACAATATCTAAAGAGTCAGATACTTGAATCTGAAATTGAGCTGAACAAAGTTCTTGTAACCAAATGTCAGAAGCAGGGTATACATTGTTCCTTAATGCTTTTGAGAAAATGTTACAAATTATGGAAACTTTGGGACGTCAGACATATTTTTCTTTGGAATTACTGAAGGATATTGATGATTCTTGCTCTGCAAGTTTTACACAAGTTTGTAGCAAAAAAAACTTTTCTGTCATGTTTTCCTGTGATCACTCGCACGGCATCTAAAACCTCTGTGTATACTTAGAAGTCTGTATATCTCAGCAAACAACTGCTATACGAAACCTTTCATGGGCTGACCATGGATTCGTTTCCAGGCAATGATATTTTTGCATAAATAATTAATGTTTTATAGAGTAAATTTTCTACTAGTCTCAATTTCAGGTGAGTTTTCCATGCAGATGTTGCGCCAGCAGTATTGGAGACATTTTTATTTCAGTTATAGCATCCCAGAAATGATGCTAATTGACAGCTGTCCATGCCAGGGAAACGGAGCCTCCTAACTTACTCCCATCTCTCAGCTCACAACTATTTTTCTGAAGATTTTGGCTCTTCATTCAGGTAACCTTTAAATTCCCTGAGAGCTTCCTATCCATCACATTTTCACAAAATCTGCTCAAGAACATTGCTGCTTTTTGAGTGAAATAATTTTTCTGCAACCTCTTACTAATCTTTCAAACAATCATGAATGAACAAAACAGGTTGAAATAAGGGAATAAATGAAGCACCATTTACTTTAATATGGACCTTTCTGCTCTTATTAGGTGAATAAATGTTTCTAACTCATAAGGTAAGGTACTTTTTTACTTTTCTTAAAGAAGCTAGAATTTCAAAGCTGTATTCATAATAAGAAATTGTAATACTGAAGAGCATGGATACTCTAGAGAAAAGCCTCTTAAATACCTTCAGGATATACTCAACCATATCACTGACTTCTTCTCCAAGAAAGGTCTCTGTATCAACTAAATTCTGAATGCTGTTGACAGTATGAGCTGTGTGATTGTAGTATTTAAATTGGGCAAAGGTTAAGATTATTTTCAGGCTTGGTAGATGTTTTCATTTAATATTTTGCAGTCTTACAACATTAAAGATTTTTTTAATCACTGTATAAGCATAATATAATAATTTGTAATTTGAAAATTTCATATGACTATGACATAATCAATTAATGAACTTTTGGTTTTATTGTGTTCCTTTGTTAACAAATAATGTTTTCATCTCAATGGCATTTTAATGGATCTTTACTTTCTGAAGCTATCCAAGTATATTGTGCATACATTTGGGTAGCTTTAGTATTGATATACTGTATATTGAATAGAGTCCAAGTAGGGTCATAATTTTCCAGTGGTGGATTTCTCCATCACTTAGTCAAAATAAATAGGTTAATATCTTATTAGAACAGCAGGCAGAGGAACTGGAAACAACTAAGAACTGATCGGAAGATATTTCCCTTAGCCTTAGCTACTTTCAATCTAGAGTTATAATTCTTGGTTCTCTAAAGCAGTTTTCTTGCCTGAAGTGCTTTCCCATGTTGCACATACATAAAAATATTCCTGATTTATCAACATTCTTCCTGATAAAAGAGCAAAAGGTCAAAATTTGTAGTGTACAAAATGGAACAGTGAGATAAAAACCGGTTCTCTCATACCCTTTATATTAATCCTGATTTTAATTATGTGCATTAAAAATCCAGGACCTCATTGATTGCAATATTTGGTCAGAATCTTTTTTAAAAAACCTGCTATAATTAAATGTGACAATGTTACACATCCTTTACAGCAGACAAGGCGACTATTAATATTCAATAAGAGGTTATGCAAAATATCATATTTTGATAAAGCTGTCTGATGGACTCCTGCTTCAGTGATGACTGCTAAAGAGGAAAGGAAATAGAAAGAAGCAAAGATGAAAATAAGGCAAGAGGGAAGATGAAATAGATGAATGCGTTTATTTTGAAATCCTTGTTAGTTGCACTTTATTTTTCAAAGCGTCTGTCAGAGTTTTCTAGTCATTTAGACTGCTGTGTGTGGAGAATACAACCTGTCTGGCTGTGACAATCACAATGCACTCACTTCGATCTCACACACTAATGAGTGTCAACTTGAAAAAGCCCATTGAAGGGGCAGAAAATTACTCTCCAAGAAGGAATTGACTGATTCACATCATTTCTTGAGGAACCAGTGACCTGTGAATATTTCATTACAGAAAATCGTGCTGTACATATGAAAACAGCTGCCGGTGCTGTACCACAGTTACTGAGACTGCAAGCATTGGAAACCCACACAGAGACTCACAGACAATTCACCAGATGCATTTGCTAGTGCATACATATAGATTGACATGAAAACAGCCAGGTAAAGTCGCAAGAGAATACACACTGAATCATAAATGTACAGAAAAGCACAGAATATAAAATATTGACAGGAGGATATTGGGGATACAGACTGAAAACTCTATACAGATTGATAGAGTCCAACTGTACAAAATCTTGGTGATATTTACACAGATAAAGGATAAAGCTGGGCACAGGGTGTGAAATAACTGCATGGACCAACGTGGTACAGCTGGGTGCACACAATTACAACCAGGACCATTCCCCTATCTCCACCATTTTCAAACATGGCATTCTGAATGCCTGTACATTTAATTCCTTTTGGAAAAAAAAGCCACAGTGAGTTCTAGCTGATGCTATGTCATGCAATGAACAAGTGGCTGAGTAAATTATTCATATTAGACAATATGTCAGCATGGTCAGGGAATCTTGTTCAAGCCTCACATGTAGCCAGATGTGCCTAGGCCAGAATGTGTCCCTTGCTAAGTTTTTGCTGGTACACATTAAACACAGGCAGAACAGAGGGGCACCATTAATGGACTGAACAATCAGCTGGGGACCCTGATTTACATATCTATCAATACATTAAGCAACACAATGGCTCTTGCTTATTCATCCTCTTATGTTATAGAAACAAAGATAATTATCTACCTTCTCATTATATAAAAACATCTGTGAGGGAAGCATATAAATATGTGCAGGAAGTGCCCTAGGTTGGTCTTACATTGTATCGGATTCAGGCACATTGTAATAAGAAACACCTTAGGTCAAATGGTATCCCACTCTATTGTTCTGTGGATTTGTGTGTTGCATTGGAAAGCGATACCTCCAATGGTACATTATTGCTCGTTTGGATTAATGCTTAAGTCCCACCATAACTGTCTGCTTACTCACTGGAGAACTATCGTGACTGGATTTGTCTAATACTGATGGGGCTAAATTCAACAATTTCTGAATAAAGGCACAAGGCTGAGGTTTGCTCGAAAATTAAAGCCGTAAAATATCAACCCATTCATGTCTCATCATGCACTAGAAACTTCCAAATTTTGAAATCAAAAATGTCACCTAACTCCTTGCAGAACCACAACTACAAATCAATGTGAAACTGCATGATGATCTCCTTAAATAGCAGTCAGGATGATTTGGGTATGAGAGTACGGCATTGTTACGACTGCTGAATGCATGTTTAAGAGATATTATGATCTTCTATCTGTATATACTTCCAGCTGTTTCTCATTGTGAATACACATTGCCCAGCAAAGACATGGTGTAACGTGTGGGTGCATCATTGACTCCCTCTTGCATCCCTAAGTGCAGTTTACTTCAATGGAAGTTATTGCTAATCATTCCAATTATGCCCTCTGAATTTCTTCTCCCTCACCATAAATACTATACTTCATGATGGAGAATTTTCCTGCTACTGCACAGCACAGAAAAAGTTTTATTTATTTTTATTTTGGTGCTTACTGGAAAGCCTGATTTACTTGCAGAGAAAAAAACTTTAGATAGTTGACAAAAGACAGATCCATTCACATGTTAAAACACACAAAATGCTGGAGGAACTTAGTCCTGATGAAGGGTCTCAGCCTGAAATGTCGACTGTTTATTCCTTTCCACAGATGCTGCCTGACCTGCTGAGTTCCTCCAGAATTTTGTGAGTTTTGCCTTGGATTTCAAGCATCTGCACATTTTCTCATGTTTGTGATTCCACTCATATGTGTTCAGTAACTTTCACTACACTAAAATGTAATAAAGAATTGTTAAGGATATTTTAATTGGGTTAGATAATTGCAATCTCATCCCACCGTACAATACTTGTCCTGCATTATTTCATTCAGATAATTCATTAAAACCCACTGCATTGTGCAGATAACACCACAAATCTTGAACAGTTTTATTGCATGGTACTGAAAGATGGTGCAACAAAATGAAAATCACCAGTATGTTATAGAGATGACAGAGTTCCACGTTTATTTTTCAACTATATAGTGAAACATAAGGGTCCTAATGCAGTTTTTTTGTGGGAGGTATTGGTAGCAGAAGATGGAAATCAACTTCAGTTAAAAAAAAATCCACCACAGAGAAGGAGAAGGATGCTAGTGCACAGTACTAAACTAAATTTTTAAAATTAATGTAAATTCATACAGCATACACATGGGAAAAGTAAATATAATGAACATGTAGCCTCATAGATTGTACAGCACGATGTGTTAGTCACAGTGAAATTAATTAACTATAAGTGGAATTGGTCTTAATTTCAAGAGAGTTTGAGAATAAGAGTGGAGGTGTCTTGCTTCAATTTTGTTGAGCACTGGTGAGAATCCATTGGAAGTATTGTATTACAGGTCTGATTTCTCTACACAAGAAAGAGCACATTTGTGAATGGGGATTTAGAGGATTGGTTCCTGAGGTATTTAGTTTATTATACAGGGACAGATCAACCAGAATGGTCCCTCAGTTCAGAAGAGTGAGAGGTGATTTCATTCATATATTCAAAATCCTTTTCGTGTATATTTCTGCAGAGTTAATGCTTCCAAGGGCTGGAGTTTTTATAAGGGGTTGGGGTGGGTCACAGTCTTAAAATAAGGGGTCACCATTAAGGACATAAATGAGAAGAAAATATTCCATCTCGAAGTCCTGTGGATAGTGGATCTTTGGAATTCTGTCCATGAGAGTGTTTTGGAGGACCAGTCCCTGAACAGAATCAAATTTTAGTCAATGAGCTTTAAATATTAAGGGATTCAAGGTAAATGCTTGGGTACTGAAAATCAGAGATGAGGTTAAAAAATGAATCTGATTGCAACCAATGGTGAAACAGATACAAGAGGTAGAATGGTCTACTCCTGCTTCTAATTTTTTTATGTTCGTAGGTGACAGCGTTGTGTCAAAAATGCGGATTGCCTACAGAGAATGGTGCATACACAGCGTACAACTGATAGAGTGCCACACAGCATGCATTGAGATTCCCAGAGACTCATTGGAAACAGGTGGGTACAGCATTTACAATGTAGGGTGGTACAGTGTTAAAATCACAGGAGGCAAAATCCCTGCAGGTTTATCTGAAAACTGTTTGGCATTCTACTGTAATGACAGGTTGCAAGTTACACTCATATTCATGTTGGAACAGCTTGTCACAGTAGTGATGGACATATCATTAACCTACATACACATAATAGTCTCATATGGATTATATATATAAATAAAAAGTTAAATATATACAGCTACAGAAATGCCACATTTTATACATAGCATTTGTACACAAAGTGTATTTGTCTTTCCACTGCTGTTTGTTTATGTATATATGCAAGTGACTTTAATCAACCTACCATGATAATGCTCAGACACACTGGTCCATTTGCTCTCAAACCAATGTAAAAAAACATGGTTGAAAGCTGATACATTTAACAAGAGGTTATTGTTTTTTTACATAGCAGGTACACAATGCAATTAAAACATGCAAGAGTTATGACATCAAGACTGTGATACTGAGGTTGTCCTAATCAGAAGCTACATGGGAATGACTGTTTTGTCAGAACTTGGAGTTAGATGTTTTGCTGTGCTGCTAATGATCATTAAAAGTGAAATGGATTGCATTTAGGACTGCTTTGGGACCAAGCTGCTTTCATGTCTGCTGAGTTACAACAATTTAGGTTCACTTGTTAGAGACTTATTTTTGCTTCATGTAAAGTGCCCTAGGGCAGGGACAGCATCATTAGCTGATTGTTCCCAGCCCTGCTTTTCAGTTAGGGAACTGAGCCAGCACAGTGTGAATCTGACTCCAGTCAGCCATTATTAGCCTCCGAGCTGAATCCCAACTCTTAAAAGGTCAAGTCTGCATTTTGATTAAGAGGGAATTTAACTACTTAGAGCTCTCTGAAGACCAGAGATAGTACTTTCGGACAGGCAGGTTCTTCAGATGCTGGAAATCAGAGCAACACATACAAAATGCCAAAGGAACACAGCAGGTCAGGCAGCATCTATGGACAGGAATAAACAATTGATGCTTCGGGCTAAGACCTTTCGTCCAGCATTTTGTGTGTAATGACAAGTTAAGTGTTTTGCAATGTCAGTAATCTATCATGTCAATAACTGGAAGGCAATTTACTTCACTTTTAATATAAAACTCAAAAGGAGTTCCAGTTATCAGGACAAACTATATTGACTTAGTTTTCCTCAGAGGAGAGAAGTTGAGGGGTTTCTGGTAAGGCATACAAAATTATGAGTGCCATAAATGTGGAAGATGGGCAAAATTCTTTATCTGAAACAGATATGAGGTTTATAAGTGGTAAAAGATTGACAGGACATCTGCCCTATCAATGCCACTCAATCTTTTTGGCACCCAGAAAGTAGATAAATCTGAAAAACACATTGCCTAACTGGGCAGTGAAGCCAGTATTCCCACAACCCTTAAGTAGTATTTGGATGAGCACTTGAATGCTGAGACATAGAGGACTAAGGATCAAGGGCTGGTAAAAGGGATTAGCATGAAAGGGTACTAGATAGTCAGCACAGATAGGGTGAGATGTACCACTTGTTTCTGTGCTATATGACTTTATAACTAATATGAAATTCATTGCTAAAGTAAAGAAGTACTGTGGCAGGTCTACCAGCAGCTGGTCAACATAAAGAAGTTTCAAGCTGCTAGAGTTGTCCATTCCTGTCAGAACAAATGAATTATCTTCCTCAATAAACACATTATTATGGTAACCATATTCTACTAATATGTCTATCTTGTATTTGAGATCATTTGCATTTTGAAACCCAGCAGTCAAATGTGGTGGATTCAAGGAATCCCATAGTCAGTTAGAGTAGACTGTATTTATTTTTATTGCATGATCGAAATTTGACCCTGCTTTTACGAGACATTCTATCTTTAAATGTTTTATTGAAGATCTAGTGTTTACATCTATCATGCCCTGAAGGTTTTGCTCTGTCAAATTCTGCCAATGCATCTTGGCTTTTCAATCCCAAACAATGTGGCAAAAGGTCAAAAGATTGTAAAGTTTAAGATGAGAAGAGTGCAGAGGTCAGCTGTTAAGTAATTCACTGTGTAAGTTCTGTAAAAGAGCATTCATTAGTGCCCATTCTCCATAAAGCCAGGACAAGACTTAGCAGAAGGTACCTGATGACCACTCTATTGCTCAAATCTTACACAGAATGAGGTTGGAAAACACAATACTTTTATAAGACTGTCTGATTAGATTAATGAAGTATGATTTTGCGATTAATATCAGTACAGGGAATAATGCTCTAATATCCAGTGTTAAACATTTGTATGTCACAAATGTTATCAGTACAAGTGATGTCTGGTGACTTTTTTTAATCAAATGCTTGTCAATCAAGGAAATTTCTTTCTGTCCGACATAATTCCTTGAATGTTTTTGGGGATGCATTATTGCCGGTTCAGTAACTGCAGCTGGGCATTTCCTCTGTAGATGATTATCATGTTCTAAATCCAGGGAATAATCGGTAACACCCAAGAATAAACTATAATGAATGAAACCTATGATTATTGTATTCATTCTCCACTCTTCACTGAGATAATTGTATATCACTGAAAATGGGTTAAGACCACAATCAAGTCTTTGTACATAGACAAAGAAAGTGATGGTTCAAAAGAAAATTGTAAGATCAATAGCATTTAACTATAACATGATTGCCAGTGTGCTGTGATGGTTTACAAACTGGTAAGTATAGTTGAGCATCTTTTTACATCTGTGAAGTGCTTCTAAAGTTTCATTAAGTAATCTAACAAATGACAATGCCATGTGCCTCATTTTAACCAAGGCTTGGGATTCTAGCTTCGACATCTTCATCAGTCTGCATAAAATGGACATAGAACCCTACTTAATGAAAAAGGATTATAAATTCTTCATTTCCTATTTTTGCTGCCCATTTCTCTGGTGAGGTGACATGCTATGCCAAGCGCTTTGAGCCTATCACTGTCCTCGCTATGGTGTGGTGGTGTCGCATTTATTTGTTTGTGAAGTAGAATAATTTTTTGCGACTTAGTTGACTGCCTGTGATTTTACAAATATGCCTTCCTCAATAGCTGTACTTCGCACTGCTCAGAAATGAACAAGAGATTGGTTGACTACAAAAAAAGCTCAGTCCTCCTGAACTAATACATGCTTTCATTGTACAAAGGTTGCGACACTTAATAATTGTGCAATGGAGTAAATCTGAATATTCTTCTGTAAAACCACAGAGGTGAAACAGGGAGTATGAAGATGGATGGAGCAGTTCCTTTCCATTTATAAGGGTGAGCTATCTAGGTACAAAGAGTTAATGAATATATCTTTCAATGGAAAATACATTTCATAAATAATCGTCCAAAGAAAGAAATCTAATATCTACTGCTAACAGCACTTATCGAAAATGAAAGGTATATATGCTGAGGTACAATGTTTTCCTGTAGTTGATATATTTGGACATTGTTAGAAAATGAGACAACTAAGTCAAGTTAAATTATAGCTGTTAACTTCCATTTCTTCTGTAATTTAGCAGTACACGAAAGAGTCAGCTCCAAGGCTAAGGTAGCATATTAAAAGAGCTAATATTAACTATTAATCACATTAAAGCCAGGCATCAATAGATGACTGTATTGCAAGAGTACTTACTGGCAATTTTGCAGGTTATAAACTGTGGCCACAACTTGTAGATATCTAAACAGATAGCATTATGCTGGCACCACTACAAATAATTCGATGTGACCTCAATAATCTAAGATGTCTGTATAATCATAGGACGAGAAGCTTCATTTGGAATGGAGCCAAATGCTTCCTTAAGTGAATGAATTAATTAATAATCATTATGGCTGAAGATTCACCTTCTAACAGCTCAGCACTAGTGAGGAATTGTGTTGTTTTGCTGTTCTGTAGATTTTGAGATACTGCTAGATCACATGATCCTTCAAAAAAACAAACACACACACACACACACACACACACATACACATACACACACACACACACACGTTTGAAACAGCAAACCTTTGCGAAACTAATCCCATGAGTGTTTACAACAAATCCAGAGACAGAAACAGGAATGCAAACAAGCATATTTTGCCAAAATGCAAAATTGAAAAATCTTCAGTGCTGGAAATCTGTAATATCACCAAGTGCTGCAAATACTCAGGAAGTCAAGCAGCACTTGAGACTGCTTTGAAACATTAACAGATAAACTCCCTATCCTACTGAGTAGTTAGAGCAGTATTTGTCTTTATTTAAAAACTTTCCTCTTGTCTGAAAGGACTTTACACATTTATACAAACTCTGGGCTATTTTAGTTCTTTTTTAATCCCCAGATGACAAATAATGCCATGGGTTGAGAAAACATTTGTAAAGTATTTGAAATAATATTTCCCAAAGTTTCAAATAAGGTTGTAAATTAGAATTCAGAATCTAAGATAATTCAATGATATGTTTGAAAATAAATTTTATTTCAAATGTAATTTTGCTGGTTAAAATTTATTCATTATTTCTTTAAAGGAGAAGTTATAGCCAAAAGCAACAGTCAAGTATATCTCTGGATATTCTCAGAAGATAACAGTTCCAAGGAAGGGAAGCCAATCAGCCCTCACCAATTCATCTGTTTAATGAAATTGCAATTATCCCTTTTATAACACTGAATAGCTTTTGAACTAATTACAGTTTAATTTCTATCTGGAAATTTCTCCCACAGATTGATCATTTTCTGAATGAAGCACTTCCTAATAGATTTTATTAATTTTACTTTGCAGAATAGAAATTCATTTTCAATCATTTACATGGAACCCACAAACAGATTCTAGGAGCCTCCATTATATTCCCCCTCAAATTCACTGGGTTCAAATTTTGTTTGTGTCTTTTAGTTCCACTCCAGTGCTTTAATTCATGAAAAAAAAAACTTCTGGCTAATAGTCTTCCACATTTGTATTTCTTTTCCAATTCTTGGGTATCTTCTTCACAGCCAAAAGTTGCCCACATCTGTCCAGCCTTACCTCTTAACTCAGTACTCTTAGACACTGGAGATTAATTAACCATGTGACTCCTCTCAGCAAAACTCTTAGAAATGTTTATGAGTTTTATCAGGCTTTGATTACGTGAATTGGATGTATTGCTCAAGGTGTTATTTGACTGTGCAATTTGATTATTACCTCCACTGAATTGCATTCAGTGTTTTAGCAAAGTTGTTGAACATCCCATTAACTTGGCAATTTGCTACATTGCATTGGTTGGGTGAACATGTTTGAGACTTGACAAGTGATTAGTAAATGCTTGGGAGGAAGTAGGAGGCTTCATATCCTTAGTTTCCGAAAATTCTTCAATAGCTTTTAGATCCATTGTCGATTAACCAATTGACTTTAATTGCTATCATTTGTCATTACTACACAAATATGAACATGGTGGTTAGTCTAAGATCTTTCTTCATCTAAGCAATTCACAAGTTTAATGTCATCTTTCATGTGTCACAGAGTGATAGAGTCTTACAAAACAGAAATAGGCTCCTCGGCCCACTATCTCCATACGTGATTTTATCAATGGCATTTCAAGTGCTCATCTAGATGCATCATAGAATGTTGTGAATGATCTGCAACTACCATCCATGCAGGTAGTGGCATTCCAAATTTGAATCACCAACAAGAATGTCTCTAGTTCCCTTCTAATCCTTTACCTTAAACCTGTTCCCTCTTGGTTTAAGATACCTTTGCTATGGGAAAGAATATCGAACTTCCGCATGCTCT
Organism: Mobula hypostoma; assembly: GCF_963921235.1. Classification (NCBI taxonomy): domain Eukaryota; kingdom Metazoa; phylum Chordata; class Chondrichthyes; order Myliobatiformes; family Myliobatidae; genus Mobula; species Mobula hypostoma. The sequence continues at coordinate 33,099,589 of NC_086118.1, read as the reverse complement.
GAAGTTCTTTTCAACTCCATCTTTAGCTAGTGCAATATTGTTTATGGTATACGCATGCTGCTGAGGTTGAATGAGAGAAAATTCATCTTGCTCAACACAGAGTTGTTCAAATTATCAGAGATGAGTGAAAATTGAATTGTCCTACAGTACAGTACAAAACAATCATCAGCTCACTCAAATGCACTCAACATTCATGGCTTGTAGCAGTACAGGATTCCGTACAAATCTTCAAACATAAACTAAAATCTGATCAGGCAGCTGTTTGATTATTCGATCATGCAAACATTTGTTAGACACTAATGGAAACTGAGTGACTGGTCAAATTGCCCTTATGCTTGTAATCCCAATTCCATTAAATCTGTTATCTATGGTGTATCAGCCCTAAAAGATTTAAAGACTGAGACCTGGAGATGTAATCCTTCAAATGTTAGCAGATCATGCTGTTCCTATCTAGATGTTTGCTAAGGCAGCTTTATTTGTTAAAAAGCTCCCACATATATGTTTATCTGTGATGTGCATAGATCACTATGTACCAGAAATTTATGATTAAATTACAAAAATATGGCTTGCCTGATGAAGTAGCCAGGTGTACATAAAATCTTGGGGTTTACAGCTTTAAGGAAATAACAAATCAAATTACATTTTATTCTGCAAACACGAGGAAATCTGCAGATGCTGGAAATTCAAGCAAAACACACAAAATGCTCGTGGAATGCAGCAGGCCAGGCAGCATCTATAGAAAGAAGTACAGTCGACGTTTCGGGCCGAGACCCTTCGTCAGGACTAACTGAATGAAGAGACAGTAAGAGATTTGAAAGTGGGAGGGGGAGGGGGATATATGAAATGAAAGAAGACAGGAGGGGGAGGGATGGAGCTAAAAGCTGGAAAGTTGATTGGCAAAAGGGATACAAGGCTGGAGAAGGGAGAGGATCCTGGGACGGGAGGTTTAGGGAGAAAGAAAGGGGGAGGGGAGCACCAGAAGAAAGTGGAGAGCAGGCAAGGAGTTATTGTGAGAGGGACAGAGAGAGCAAAGCGGTTTTTCCTTTTTTTCCTCTCTCTCTGTCCCTCTCACAATAACTCCTTGCCTGCTCTCCATCTTCCTCTGGTGCTCCCCTCCCCCTTTCTTTCTCCTTAGGCCTCCTGTCCCATTATCCTCCCCCTTCTCTAGCCTTGTATCCCTTTTGCCAATCAACTTTCCAGCTCCTAGCTCCATCGCTCCCCCTCCTGTCTTCTTCGATGATTTCGTATCCTCCCCCTCCCACTGCCACTTTCAAATCTCTTACTATCTCTTCTTTCAGTTAGTCCTGACGAAGGGTCCCAGCCCAAAACATCGACTGTACTTCTTCCTATAGATGCTGCCTGGTCTGCTGCATTCCACCAGCATTTTGTGTGTGTTGCTTACATTTTATTCTGTTTCATTTCTAAGTTTAGTACTGCAAAAGAAAAGCACTGTCCTCAATAGGCTAAAGGGGAATTTCAACATGATGTAAAATTTATACAAGATTACAATTTCCTAAGCCTTAAGAATTATTTTTCTGAATTATGTTAATCACACAGCAATACCTTAATAAAGTACACAAATACCAAGTAATTAACAAATGAATTTAAGACAGAATTTCAATAATGATGAATTAGTTGAACATGAGCTCCCATTGTCTGTTGCTAATTAGTTCAGCACAGGTGGAATCAGATACACTTCCTTTCAAATTTGCAAGCAATAATCTTAACCCCACTTTCTTTAAGGCTTTAGTAAAGTGTGTCTCTCATTTATCATGTTCACTTCCTTCGACACTCTTAAATAATGTTTTAGCCCCACAGTAATTTGTTATTTTAGACTGGCCTCAAGAACCTTTCTATGAGGTTGAAGTTAACTCAGTTCTTGCACAATTGTTCTTGCACTGATTGTACTTATTGGAGAAGACCACCCAGCTGAGACCAATTCACAGTTCATTATGTTCTTAAGTTACATTATTGGTCTTTCATTCAAGTATGCTACTGGTTTCATATCAATGTGCTATTAAAATCAGATATGCATTGCCAGAAAGTCCTAATACAGAGGCAGCAAAAGATACTTCTCAGATCGTATTAACAAAATACAAATTGAATATACTCAATTGATTTGAATTTCAAATGAACATTATGACCGATTTTATGTTGGTGCTTTTGAACCAACTAATAATAAGACCTTAAAACATAGGAGCAGAATTAGGCTATTCAGCCCATCAACTCTGCTCTGATGACTCAGACAAAAAAAAAATCAGGAAGGCAAATGGTTATTATTTTGTATCCTTAGGAAATGATCAATTTGATTTTACTTTCTGATTTGGAAATATAACAATCTGATGCTAAGTGACAATAGTACCAAAAAAGAAATGAGGGAAAGGCTTAAACCATTTGATGGGCAGGAGTCCGTCATGTGATGGGAGTTCAGCAAAGGTCAATGAAACTGAACTTAAAGGGTTATATTCAGCTCACTAAGTAAACATGCACCGAGAGTACGGTAATTCAGATTTACGAATTATGATTTCAAGTGGCTTAGAAATTAATCATCAGTGAAATGAGAAAGAGAAATAACTTATACAGATCTTGCAGGGAGAAAGATGCATATACACAGTAAATGAATAATAAACATTAGTGGTCAAAAAGGGCAAAGGGGCATAGCAGCAATCAAAATATTTTTTCAATAGTAGAAACCGAATGGTTTAAAAATAATGGGAAAATGTTAAAATATCAAAGATGTCCTGTCAGAAAATGGCCATACAATACCCTTAAACAAAACAATTATTATTTTCAAGTGGAAGAAATCCTTAGAAATTTAAGGATATTCGACATATTATTGAAAAATCGGACACACTTCCACAGATGTACCGGGGACAGCTTTCTGGCTAGTTGCATCATGGATTGGTATGGAAACTCCAGTTCACAAGTACACCAGAGGCTACAGAGAATTGTGGACCCAACCAGTTCTACCATGGGTACAGCTCTCTCCATTGTTGAAGGCATCTATAAAAGGTGTTATCCCAGAAAGGTAACATCCATCATCAAAGGCCATGCCCTCTTCTCAATACTGCCATCAGGAATGATTTAGGGGCCTGAAGATCCACAGCTCAGGCTTCGACAACAGCTTCTTCCTCACTGTCTGAACTGACCTGCAAGCCCCTAACACTATAGAATATATAAATAAACTCAAGAGATTCTGCCATTGCTGGAAATCTAGATGAAGAAACACAAAATTCTGGAGGAACTCAGCAGGTCAGGCAGCATCAGTGGAGAAGAACAAACAGCCAATGTTTCAGGCCGAGACACAAAATCAGGACTGGAAAGGAATGGGGGAGACGCAAGAGTAAGAGAGTGAGAGGGGTGGAAGTATAGGCTAGAAAGTAATAGGTGAAACCAGGTGAGGGGCAAGATAAGTCGCTGGGCGATGGGGACGGTGAGAAGCTGGGAGGTGATGGGTGGAAGGGGTAGAAAACTGATGGGAGAGGAGGGTGGACCATGGGAGAAAGAGAAGGCGAGGCACCAGAGGGTGGTGATGGCAAGTGAGGAGAAAAGAAGGGATGTGAGGGGAACCAGAATGGGGAAATTGAAAATGGAGAGAAGGGGGAGGGAAGAGCCAGGATGGAGAGTTGATAAAAGAGAGAAGGGGGAGGGGTGAGAAATTAATTATTAGAAGTTAGAGAAATCGATGCAAATGCCATCAGGTTGGAGGCTACTTAAGTTATGTAAAATTTATGTGAATTTAAATCCGTGTTAACTTATGTATGTCATATCTGTAATGTATTGTGCTGCTTCTGTAAAAAGCTAACATTCTTGACAGTAAATCCTGTGTGCACAATATATGCCTATGACAATGAACTTAAATTTGAATGAAGGTCTGAGTTAAAAATCGAAGACAAGTTAAGTGGGTTCAAAAAGTAACATATCAACTGAAATACAATATGTATCCTGGAATAAATAAATGGAAATGTATATGGCTGCTAATGTGTTGATGATCCATCAGCAGTTAAAAACTAGGTTAGACAGTAGAAGATTAAAAACAAGTAGGTATTTTTTAAAAATTTTTCAAAATAGATGACAATTGCAAATATATTAAATTTACATCAAACCATGAAAAGTAATATAATCAATTAGTATAAGTAAATATAGGGATTATGTGGTTGATTATAAAGTAATAAGCTGTAGCCAATTTGGTTTTTGAAAGGCGGCATCCTGCCCGATCAACTCCTCTGCCATTAATGAGGATCTGACGTGTAAGTGAACTGAGCAACAGCATACAGCATGGTGGGTTTTGAATTTCACACTGCGTTTGTTGCAGAAAGAGCTACTTGTTAAGAGTTGGTCTTTTTTTTTCATCCATTGCCAGATAGGGTTCTTCAGAGATAAATTGCTTGGACACTTTTATTTTAAGTTAAACTTGGAAATCGAAAGCAAACAGGCTAATTTTACAGACAATAAGAAACAAGCAAGGACTGTTGGATACAAGGAATTAGACTGAAAACAAGTTTGATTCAATATATAAATGAGTGTATCAATTACATATGAAAGTTATAATGGACAGGTGCTCAGGAGAAGGGGTAAATGAAGGTTCCATGAATGATGCAACATGGGCATGAGTGAAGTTATGAAAGAACTTGCAGACTCAACCACATTCAACAATGCTGACAGGCAATCAACAAAGAAAAGGGTTCGTCTCACAAAACTCTTCCTTGCTAAAAAGAGTGACAGTGGAAAAGATGCACCCTGATGAAGGGTCTCAGCCCAAAATGTCAGCGGTTTATTCCTTCCCACAGATGCTGCCTGACCTGCTGAGTTTCTCCAGCTTTTTGTTTGTGTTACTTTGGATTTCCAGATTTCCAGCATCTGCAGAATCTCTTGTGTTTATAGTGGAAAAGATGTTGGATTCAATAAAGAACCAGACTGATTCACAGGATGGGTTGGAAGCTGTAAAGTCTGTTTGGGTGAATAAGCTCAGAAGGGTTGAATGGCCTTCCTCATCCTTATCTATCTTGATAACTCTGTGCCTTTAACCAGTTGTGATATAACTAATTATTCAGGTGTCTTCTAGACAGAGCATGTAGCTCATGTCTGTATCTTCTAAAGTTCACATGGTAAATTGCTGCTGACATTTCAACTTCCCTATATTGTATTTAGATACCAAACAACTTTCTAAGTAGTTTGCAATTAGTAATTCCTTCAAATACATTCTTCCCAACTATATATGGTTTTCTGTTAAGGTGGCACAATTTTTTTGATAATCAATTCTGTTCTTTGTTTGTTTTAGAATATATTCTTACAGCTATTATTTTTATTTGCATGACCAGTACTCACATTATATATATTCTTTAAATCTAACATTTTTGTCTACTCTTTTTAAATCTAGTAAATAAATAACATTCCGCAGATAAAATGGCAAGAAGAAATTTTTATTTTTGGCATTATCTTCATAAATAAATTGAACACTCTTCTGTGCTCTGTCTTGCTTTTGTTCCTATTAGAAATATCCTTGGGAAATGTGCAGCCTGGCAACATGTTTTACCTGATGGTTACGTTTCATAACTCGGGCTGTGAGATTATGTATTTATGAAAGGCAAGGATAATGTAGCGAAAATATCTAAAAGAGGTATCTGCTACATTCTAAAGCATGTTATAGGCTGCAAGTTAGGCCTTTATCTTATATTTGGAGGTTGTTAGCCAGAGCCTACTTGAATTTAGGAATCCTAAATACTTTCAATGAAAATCCACTTACCTTTCTCTGGCAATTGAGAAGAAAATTATGAGTAAGGATTAGCCTATTTACGGATCAGCCCATTTCTGACTTCCACATCCATGCATGGCAGAGCAGAAGTCAGAAATGGACTGGAGATCAGAATCTGTAGCCTTGGCCTCCAGCTCCCCTCAGAACTCAGCGCACTCTGCAGGCAGAGCCCAAGCCTGCTGGGTTGAGAAGCAAGATAAATTACATTTGACTGGGCTTGCTTAACTGTGTGAAAAAACAATAAGTGAAGATAAGAGATTTTGTTACCATTTTAATGAATTCATATTAATCGGTGAGGACTAGGCTGAGGCTGCGGGGTCGCCTGCTGCAGCCGACCGGGAGAGGAGATGCTGTGGCGGTGTGGGAGAGCCCCTGCAGGGTGGGCTGGAATCTGTACTCGGGTTGGGGGCTGGTCACTCCCATTGGTGTTGCCCTCTGGTGTTTACATGGTGGAAGAACAAGCTGGACCAGGACAGCTTATCATCAATTCTACAGTCATGCCACTCTGGGACTTGGTTGGGCTATATTAATATACTTTTCCTTTGTGGCTATGTTTTTCTGAAATCATAACAAGATATGCTATCTGTGCTATGTGCAGCGTGTTATGTGCTGTCGGTAATGTGTTTTGCACCCTGGCACCAGAGGAGCACCATTTCATTTGGGTATAATCATGTATGATTGAATGATAATTAAACTTGAATTGAATTTATTCCTGAAATTTTAATAACTTTTAATTATTTAAATTTATTTCAACTATTCTTAAATTTCTCTGATTATCAGAGCCATTAATATGAAAGACATGTTAGAAGGCAGACATTCAGGATGTACTGACTGAAATCAAACAAAAACGCAGAAGTACAGAATCTCAAACAAAACAGATTACCGTTTTTATTCTGTCATCTGAGGCCTACTTGCAGCTTACAAACTGTTTTGCCTTCTGGGATAGTTGTGATGGCAAAGCCACCAGCTTACTTGGATCTGTGGGACTATTAAAGATTTGGAGGCCACATGGATGGTCTGGTCTAAGGTACAAATATAAAACATGGGACAGATCTATCATCATCCAGCCCATTCTTATTCAAAGCCATCATACTGGTTTGGATATGCAACACAGTCAGAAGCACTAAACTATAGACTTGTTGAATGCTCCACGTGTTCAGCATTAACAGATTGATTGGACCCCTGGTTATGTATGCTTTACCTTTGTCTCCTCGGAGGGTCACAAATATTGACCAACACAGAGAAATAAATCATTGCATATTTTTACAATTCTCCACATAAACATTATTTATTATAGTTATTCCGCTCAGACAATATTATCCTCCCTCACAATGCTGAAGGACCCGGGTCAAGTTAAGGTATTGATTTAAATTTTTCTCTTCCAGTTCCCACTTTCCCTTTGCTTTTTCTCTCCATTGCTAGGGGACCGTTTCTTCTTCCAGATGTCTCTTTTTTTTGTAATATTTTAAAGACAGCCTTCTTCTGCAAGCTGCTTTCCAACAGACTAGCTGTACACTCTTCTTTCCCATGGCAGTTGTTTGATTTTTATAATCTGACCTGCTTTTTTTCATTTCCTTTGATTCACCCAACATGTAATGTATATTTTCATACCATGGGATAAGCAGAGACTTCATGATACCTACTGTTCTACTCTCAACTTACTGCTAGCAATCTCTGAAGTGATTTCTACATACCTCAGCTTCCATTGTTCCCTTTCTCCTCATGGGGAGACACATATTTAGTATGCAGCTCCTTTATTGCTACCAGGCAAAAATCAGAAAAATCATATTGATGTGTGGGAAAGTACAAGTGTCTCACTTCTTGAAAAAACCTCTAGAAGTCAGACATATTGTACCATTTTCTTGAGAATGTCTTCTATTTCATTACTTATGTTGCATGTTCTAATCTCATCCCATTTTCAGAGGTCAAACTTGGCCTCACTATTCTGCCCAGCTCATTTAATTCTGATACAAGATCTAGTATTACAAGACCATTGTAATCTGTTCATAATGCAGGCAAATAACCACTTCCTTCCTTTTTCATTAGATTAAACAAGACCCATTAGCTGTTTCCCGCAGCATTTCATTGATGCTGAATGGGAAATTTCTCGGTTAGCTAACAGCTAAAGAAATTTAGCACTGAATTATATATTGAACTGTGGCATTCTTTTTAAATTGGATGATATCTGGTCTCACTAAATTTACAAGGGTGATGAAATCATTTTAAAACACCATAAGGAATTTAAAAGGCCAAGAAGTGTCATGAACACATAATTTCACCTTCCAATATTGATCACATTTATTGAAAAAAAAGGAATAACATTTAACTTGCGACATTTTATATTTATATATATATATATATACACACACACCTACAAAAGAATAACATGATGGACTATGCCTTTTATTCTCTATATCAAATAATATTTAGAGATTTATTTAAAATAAAATAAAGCTGTAATGCTGGACTGTAATAGAAAACATAGAAAATAGGTGCAGGAGTAGGCCATTCGGCCCTTTGAGCCTGCAGCACCATTCAGTATGATCATGGCTGATCATCCAACTCAGAACCCTGTACCTGCCTTCTCTCCATACCCACTAATCCCTTTAGCCACAAGGGTCAGATCTAACTCCCTCTTAAATATAGCCAATGAACTGGCCTCAACTGTTTCCTGTGGCAGAGAATTCCACAGGTTCACCACTCTCTGTGTGAAGAAGTTCTTCCTCATCTCGGTCCTAAAAGGCTTCCCCTTTATCCTCAAACTGTGACCCCTCATTCTGGACTTCCCCAACATCAGGAACAATCTTCCTGCATCTAGCCTGTCCAATCCCTTTAGGATTTTATACGTTTTAATAAGATCCCCCCTCAATCTTCTAAATAAGCCTAGTCGATCCAGTCTTGGATCCAGTAATGCTGGACTTGCAATGGTGACATGAGAGAAAGAATGTGGTGGAGCCAATTCAACTCCCCACTCCTACTCCATCATGAATATGTCTACTGATTTATCTTCTTATACTGCCTCATATATCTTGATTCCCTTAATATCCTAATTTTTTTTTGATTTCTAAGAATTCCATGAGATTTAAACTCTCACAGCATTAAATAAGTTGTTGGGCAAGTTTGATAGTTCTGTGCTTCACATAAGCATGCGAATGTACTCCAGATGATTCCTGTGAATTTGATGGAACTCCATTCGCCCTCCATCAAAAGCCCTCGAATTCGAGGGTTCCCATCCTTTTTTATGCCATGGGCCAACACCATCAGCAAGGAGTCTGTGAACCCCAGGCTGGAACCTTGCACTAATTTATGGGAATCTGCCTGGTTATTGTTTAGCTATATTCTGCTATTGGTAGCTTGAAAGATGTCATGGTCACTAAGTTAGCAGTACATCTTTATATTTCTTCTGGCTGCTTCCTAGAATGGTGATCCCTGTGTGGATGGATGGCACTCAATGAGGGTGAACTTGAAGAACAGATAACACTTTACGAAATGAAACATGTCTGGATGCCGAACCTCTTGCACTCTTTCTAAGTTTTCCTGATGGATTGGAACTTCAGGTAAGGCTGCTTATCTTACCTTGAGACCTGGAGGAAGACTTATTTGAAGAATATCTCATGTTACAAGCATCAAGTGTTATGGGGAGAAAACATGAGAATGGGATTCAGAGAGAAAATAAACCAGACATGATCAAGTGACAGAACACACTCGATGGGCAAAATGGCCTAATTCTGTTCCTATGTCTTATGGTCTTACAGTATATTCCCAGCTAATTACTTTCAGGGACTCCTGGTCACTTTAATCAAGCCAATTCTGGCTCCTTGGATGAAGCTGCTAAGAACCTCCTTGCATGTGCTGATTAAGGTGGCCTAGGTAGCAGTCTAAATGCAGTGGATCCTTTGTGGTTCTTATTGTTTGGGGTTGTCAGTAATGTGTGTGAGGTGCTGCTTCAGAAAAGAAGACTTTGTGGCGTCTGTGAGACTTCCAAAATTGATTTTGAGAAGTGAAGGGAGAAACATCATCCAATATACATCTGAGTCTATCAAATAAGAAACTATAAAACAAAGGAGAAGAATTAGGCCATTCAGTCCATCGAGTCTGCTCCAACATTCCATTATGGCCGATCCTGGATCCCACTCAACCCCGTACACCTGCCTTCCCGTCATATCATTTGATGCCCTGACCGATCAGGAAACTATCAACTTCTGCCTTATATATACCCATAGACTTGCTCTGCCGCAGTCTGTGGCAGAGCGTTCCACAGCTTCACTACTCTCTGGCTAAAAAAATTCCTCCTTACCTCTGTCCTAAAAGATCACCTTTCAATTTTGAGGTTGTACCCTCTAGTTCTGGATACCCCCTCCAAAGGAAACATCCTCTCCACTTCCACCCTGTCCAGTCCTTTCAACATTTGATAGGTTTCAATGAGATGCATTCTTCTAAATTCTAGTGAGTACAGGCACAAAGCTGCCAAACACTCCTCATATGTTAACCCCTTCATTCCCGGAATCATCCTTGCGAACTTCCGCTGTACTCTCCAATGACAACACATACTTTCTGAGATATGGAGCCCCAAACTGCTGACAATATGACTATGGGACACCCTTGTCTAGTTTGGTTGTCTGCAGAAACCCATCTCAATCTCTGTCATTTTCATGATTACATACAAGCTGTAATTTCAACTGACAGGTCCAGAACAGAGCCGATCCCATTACAGAATGGTATCAATCAGGGCTACATCCATTTCCCAACATTTTCCTCAGTCCCCAGAGACTAGGCTATATACTTACCATCAGCAAAACACTTCCATCAATCTGTCACAGCTGTCCATCACCATGTTCCAACAATAAAGGGCCTTATGATGAGACTCTGGAACATGGGGGCTAATTCCATATCTGGGAGCTGCTTCTCACCAAAGGGAGACATTATTAATAAAATTCACAATGGCTTTCAGTGTGCCAACATAGTCTTGGGTTGTCTGAAGAAAAGAGTCTTAAGAGCAAGATTTCAGATCTGCTACAGTGCTCATGATCTCCTGGGTAGCAGTGAACTGTCCTCCCATATGCTCCAATGACTTGAAGCAGATGCCTGTACTGTCCTACTGCAACCTACTACTCCTGGCATAAAGGTCCACATTACATTCAGCCAGATCTATTGGGCAGGTCCTATCATTCACATGCCTGACACCTGTAACATAGCACTATTCCCAGCTCCACCATTTATACCAAGAGATTACCAGGTAGGAACAAGAGAAAATCTGCAGGTGCTGGAAATCCGAGCAACACACACACACACAATGCTGGAGGAACTCTGCAGGCCAGGCAGCATTGTGGAAAAAAGTACAGTACAGCGGACGCTTCAGGCTAAATCCCTTCAGCACAGCATTACCAGGTAGACAACGGAATACAAAAACTCAAGTATGTTTTCAAAGCCAGCTTGAATTAATGTAACATTCCCACCAAATCCTGAGAATCCTTCCGTGGCATAGCCAAGTATTCACTGCATATTCAGTAAAACATTGCAAGGGAGGGGGTACTTACAGCTGTAAGAATGTAAGTAAATAAAGACACAAATTTAATTCAAGTTGATGAGTGAAAAGTGAAAGGCTTAATAAAACTGCCTCGGTCCTTAAGCACACTGCAGTATTGTGTAAAAATTAATTATGTAAATTATTGCTTTCACTGATGATTACTGCAAAGACAGAGACAGATAATGTGTTTACTTAAGTTATTTACTTGAAAGCATTCTCCCCCTCAGATATCATAATGGCATAATCTTGAAGAAAGGATAGATTTTAACTCTTCAGCAATAAATTGCATTCACTATAGTATAAATTGTCACTGCAGTTTTCTATCATATAACCATTTATTCACAATGTGTGGAATTGTAACTGTAATTGTAAGAGAAAACTGAATTACAATTATAAAAAAAAAATTATCGCCTGAATATATTTTGTCAATGGCCAGTTGTTACGTGCTCGGATCTAATACTGTACAGATCATGGAAAGCTTCCATTATGGACTCCATCTGTGTTGGCTTAGCCATCCTCAGGAGGGTTAATGATGGGAAGCACTACAAATGGACGCTCTCTCTGCAGAATACAGAAAGGTTCCGCTTGCTGATTGTTATCTAGTAATTTCCTGCTGCCCACTGCATGTTCAGATCTATGTAAGGGCTGAGCTCTGATACTCTTCCAGGTGAATTGCCTGCCACTCTTTTGAGGTTCTTGGCCCATTTTAAGACTATCATTGACTGAAACCTGGATTTCAGCATTAAAGCAAAATCAACAGACATCACTTGTATTAATTCATAGCAATTTTTGTTTCAAAATCCACATCACAAATCTCACCATTAGTATGTCTATATAAATAGATGAAAATGTGAGAATATGATATGTATGTACCTGTAAAGCATTGCCTTCAATTATTTTCTTTATCAAATTAACATGCATGAAAGTGGCGACGCAGAATCCTACAGAATGGGTTCACAGTCCAGGAATCTGATACATCACTTGGTGTAGAGACCTAGTGATGTATCAGACTTTGAAGTAAATCAAAAATTTGAATTCTATTATTTTTGGTTGTGTGAAGTAAGAGATAAAGAGAAATAACCACAGAAGTTGGTTTCCATTTAATATGAATGCCTACTGTGTGTTAGAGTGATCTCAGCCTCTATTGCCAAGGAGAGATAATAGGACTATTAATATTTTGCAAGTATTCTGTATAGCTGCCTGCTTCATTCTCACATCTAAAGAGCTGCCAATGATTTTTTTGAGCCATTGTTGACTAAGGGGATGCTCAGTAGTGAAGGACATAAGTTGTAAATATGGCAGTACTTCTCATCAGAGGGAAATTAGTTACTTTTGCTATTCACTTTCAGTTGTCATTTTCTATCCAATTATTGCATTGAACCAAGTCAGGAAAAAGCCCTGCATGTGGCTTACGTCTGAGTTTATACAGGAAAGTGGCCTTTAGTATTAAATATGGCGGGGGGGTGGGGGGCACCAGTCCCTGTGGTCCTAAAGTAGAAGTGTAGCCACATTACCATGTCCAAAACTCAGTCACTATTTCTGTCCATGCCTATGCTTGTTGGCTTGCGTTTTAAAATCGGGCCTGTTTATAACTTCTGCCCCATTGAATTCTACCCTGGCAAGTGACTTCTATGTATTTATATGTTTTTCAGCTGTTCCAAATATCTCAGAGGCATTCAAAAACAGTGATACGCCTTTCAGTATTTATGCAGGATCATTGTGCGTTGTCTGACTGTAGATTATCAGCAGGATAACAACACTGGGTGGGAGCGAAAAGGAGAGAAATCCAGCCTATTAATTCATATACATGTCCGACGAGGAACAACTGCCTAAAGTAATGTTCCTATGTCCTATAATTTCACTACAGATACTGAATAAACAGTGAAATGGTGAGAGGACGATGGATTCTGCCAGGAATGATTCATCCATCCCAGATGTTGAATGCTAATTCAGCATAATAAACTTACTTCCACTAATTCAATTCAAGTTTAATAGTCATTCAACAATTCATCAATACTCAAGGATACAGCAAAACGAGACTGCGTTACTCCAGGGTCAAGATGCAAAACATAGCACCAACAGTCACACACAGCACAACACAATCATAGCACATATAAGATGGAAATATACAGCCATTCAATAAATGAATCCAAACTCAGGCCATTGAACATCGCCAAAACCTGCAGACAACCACAACAGAGCTTGTCTTCTGCCAAGCGAACACTGAGGGCAGCACCAACTCCAGCCTGGACATTGTGCTACCCTGCTGCCTGAGGGCAATTGTTTCTTGCAGGATGTGATGTAAGAGGCATTGTTCTCTAAAGTGATGACTAGCAGGTTCTTCTTGACAAGAGATCATCCCCTGGGAACTAGCTTCTCCCTTTGTTGCAAATCCACTTCCTGGATCTCACACTAAAGACCAAGATGAATCTACTGGCATGTGTCTTGGACTTACCAACTGTAAGCTTCAACAAAACATGACACCAGAGGATACTGATGATAAAAATCACCACCAATCTACAGAAGTTATAATGCAGAAGGCAGGAAGTGATACACCCACACAAAGATCAGCATCACTCTTCCAGGAAGAGCTATCAAATGTTTTGTCATTACAGCTGTAAGCCTTGTGAATTTGAAAAGAGATGACTGCATCAACTGCCAAATATCAAACTTTTCAATAATGGTAACTAGGGATGTCCATTATGTACTCATATTTCTGTGAGTCAGACATTCAACTCATTATCACGACATGTGGAGCCTGAAAGAATTATTACGATAAATTCTGGAAAAGCCACTAAAACATACAACCTTAGTAAAACAAATGAGTCAGTAGAGTTGCACATAGTCTTTTAAATCTATTTCAGTATTTGTAAAATAATTCATTTTGAAGCTGTTATGTATTGTAATTCCAGAAACTAATCGAAAGAAAGACATAGGACCCGGGGGAACTTGCGTAGTAGGTTTTTCTTCTTTTAGTGAGGTGCTCACATGTGACATGGTGGCATAATGATGTATGCCATTCACATAATTTTACATAAAACCCCTAATGAATTTTATAAATAAACAAAGAATGCTAAATCAAACATGTTAACAATATTAGTCAAGTATTACTGAAATATTAAATACACAACACTCTGCCCTGCTTAGCTATGAACTCTAACCTAACACAGAATGTATCTCAACTCAAATACTGTATGTATACATATATCTATCTCAGGTGCCTAAAACGTTTGCATATTACTGTATTTGTCTATGTGGAGTGGGGAGTAAATCTGTGAATCTGGGGGGAAGAAAGGATTTTGGAAATAGTGAGTGTGGAGCCCTGCAGGAGCAGTGTGGGACAGATGCAAAGAAGCAGTGCTGGGGCATGGGTTCAAGCACACCCAGCCCTGAGACACCAGAAAAGGACATTAGATTCTGAACAATTAGTTTATTGATCGTTATAAGGATGTTTCTCTGGTGCTTCCTTCTCCCTCCCCTATCTCTCCCCCTTTTTCCAACCATAACACCCCTCTCCCTGCCCCTTTCCTATTCTCAGTCCACAACAGTGACCCATATCAGAATCAGGTTTATCATCACTCACATTTGTCACAAAATTTGATATTTGCAGCAACAGCAGTACAGGGCAATACGTAAAATTACTAAAGTACTGTGCAAAAATCTTAGGCAGCCAGCTATATATATGTGCCTAAAACTTTCGCACAGTGCTGTATATATACAGTCCCTGGCACTCAGTCTTGGCCACTTGTATCACACCCTTCTCCCCTTGCCAATCTGAACATTCTTTGCTCCTGCCAGATTTACAAACTCGTTCACTGCTCCACCTTGACAAATACATTACTGTGCAAAAGTCTTAGGCACCCTAGCTATATATATATATGTGCAGAAAAGCTTACGAAAGGTTCAAAAAACTAGGTAATTATAGAGATCTAGAAAATTATAAGGCTAGCAGGAAGGAGCTTAAGAATGAAATTAGCAAAGACAGAAGGGGAAGGAAAACTCCAAGGCATTCTACAAGCAGGTGAAGAGCAAGAGGATAAGATGTGAGAGAATAGGACTAATCAAGTGTGACAGTGGAAAAGTGTGTATGGAACCAGAGGAGGTAGCAGAGATACTTAATGAATACTTTGCTTCAGTATTCACTACGGAAAAGGACCTTGGCGATTGTAGGGATGACTTACAGCAGACAGAAAAGCTTGAGCATATAAGTCACTGGGACCAGGCTGATATACCCCAGACTACTGTGGGAAACAAGGGAGGAGATTGCTGAGCCTTTTGCAATGATCTTTGCATCATCAATGGGGACGGGAGAGGTTCTGGAGAATTGGAGGGTTGCAGATATTGTTCCCTTATTTAACAAAGGGAGTAGAGATAGCCCAGGAAATTATAGACCAGTGAATCTTACTTCAGTGGTTGGTAAGTTGATGGAGAAGTTAGATAGGTAGATAGATAGATAGACATACTTTATTGATCCCGAGGGAAATTGGGTTTCATTACAGCTGCACCAACCAAGAATAGAGCATAAATAGAGCAATACAAAAACCACAAACAATCAAACAACAATATACAAACTATGCCAGATGGAAATAAGTCCAGGACCAGCCTATTGGCTCAGGGTGTCTGCCATCCACGGGAGGAGCTGCAAAATTTGATGGCCAAGTTCAAAGTTCTGAGAGGCAGGATTTATGAACATTTGGAGAGGCATAATGTGATTAGGATTAGACAGCATGGCTTTGTCAAAGGCAGATTGTGCCTTACGAACCTGATTGAATTTTTTCAGGATGTGACTAAACACATTAATGAAGTAGATTTAGTGTATATGGATTTCAGCAAGGCATTTGATAAGGTACCCCATGGAAGGCTTATTGAGAAAGTAGGGAGGCATGGGTTCCAAGGGGATCTTGCTTTGTGGATCCAGAACTGGCTTGCACACAGAAAGCAAAGAGTGGTTGTAGACGGGTCATATTCTGCTTGGAGGTTGGTAACCAGTGGTGTGCCTCAGGGATCTGTTCTGAGACCCCTTCTCTTCGTGATTTTTATAAGTGACCTGGATGAGGAAGTGGAGGGATGGGTTAGTAAAGTTGCTGATGACACAAAGTTTGGGGGTGCTGTGGATAGTGTGGAGAGCTGTCAGAGGTTTCAGCGGGACATCAGTAGGAAGCAAAACTGGGCTGAGAATTGGCAGATGTAGTTCAACCCAGATAAGTGTGAGATAATTCATTTTGGTAGGTCAAATATGACGACAGAATATAGTATTAATGGTAAGACTCTTGGCAGTGTGGAGGATCAGAGGGATCTTGGGGTCTGTGTCCATAGGACACTCAAAGCTGCTACGCAGGTTGACTCTGTAGTTAAGAAGGCATACGGTGCATTGGCCTTCATCAATATGGGATTGAGTTCAAGAGCCGAGAGGTAACGTTACAGCTATATAGGACCCTGGTCAGACCCCACTTGGAGTACTGTGCTTGGTTCTGGTCACCTCACTAAGGATGTGGAAACCATAGAAAGGGTACTGAGGAGATTTACAAGGATGTTGCCTGGATTGGGGAGCATGCCTCATGAGAATAGGTTGAGTGAACTTGGCCTTTTCTCCTTGGAGCGACCGAGGATGAGAGGTGACCTGATAGAGATGTATAAGATAATGAGAGGCATTGATTGTGTGGATAGTCAGAGGCTTTTTCCCAGGGCTGAAATGGCTAACATGAGAGGGCACAGTTTAAAGTGCTTGGAAGTAGGTACAGTGGAGATGTCAGGGTTAAGTTTTTTTACGCAAAGAGTGGTGAGTGTGTGGAATGGGCTGCCAGCAACAGTGGTGGAGTCGGATACAATAGGGTCTTTTAAGAGACTCCTGGATAGGTACATGGAGCTTAGAAAAATAGAGAGCTATGGGTAACCCGAGATAATTTCTAAAGTAAGTACATGTTCGGCACGGCATTGTGGGCCGAAGGTCCTGTATTGTTCTGTAGGTTTTCTATGTTTCTATATGTATAGTATACTACTTAGTCCATGGTGATGGTAGAAGTTGACTCTGGGACTGCAGGAAGTGGTTCTAACAGCCCCGGATACTTATCTTCTTTGACAATTGACTCTGTTCTCCACAACTGATCAATGAGTTGTCTCCAGGTAACATAAAAAGCAATGTCCACTATGCAGGAGGAGAGTGGTCCAGTTCTGTCCCGAATCTTTCCAAGAACCCACTTTTGATCACCTCTGTAGTCCCTCGTCAGGATGACTTGTGCAGTAGTGAAACATTGAACCTCCTTGTTTCAGAAGCCCCCAATTTGTCTCAGCAGTTTGCTCAGCAAACTCCTTCTGAGATTGGGTTTGAGGAGATTCAAGCGGGAGCACATGGAATGACCCAGGAACAACATAACTGGATAGCTGTTGGTTGTGGAGCATGCGCATTGCGATATGCAAGAGGGAAATTGGTGAGCTTCTGATTCAATGATAGCATGTTGCTCGCAGTGACTCTGGAAAAAACTTTCCATCGAGCCATTTGAATCTGGGTGGTATGGTGCAGATGTAATGTGTTTTATTCCATTCATTTTCAGGGATGACTGAAGCCGTTCTGCGACAAACTGTGGTGCATTGTCAATGACTATGTGTTTTGAAACATCAGTCCTCCAGAAGAGGCTTATCTTTGCGAGCACTTCTGGTCACTTTGTCGCAGTATCCAGCGCTACCAAGAAATATGTGCCCATGAATGGACTAGCAAAATCCACCACATGAATCCTCTGCCAGGGCAATGCAGGCTGTTCCCAGGGATGGAGAGGCGCTGCTCTTGGCATCTCCTGGAAATGTTAGCATCCCAAGCAGTGAATGGCACAGTGAAAGCTGCTTGATCTGCTGATCTATCCCAGGCCTCCAGACAAAGGTTTGAGCCAATGCTTTCATTTTGACCATGCCTAGATGACTGGCATATAGCTCTGTCAGCACTTCAGTTCTCAGCTTGGATGGTACAACAAATCCGAATCCCCACATAAAACAACACCCCTGTCAAGGGCAAGTTTATCCTGGTGCTGGTAAAAATGAGGGAACTAGAATTTCTGCTGCACATTCCAGCCATTTTGGGTGGCCATGTAGACCTGAGACAGTGTGGAATCTTTTCTGGTTTCCCTTTGGACCATCTCCACCATAATAAGAAAACTTTTGATTTGCATTAGGTACAATACATCAACAGGAGTTTCTTCTTTTCTACATCTTTCAGATACTCCTTTTCCAAGGGTAAATAGGACAATCCAAAAGCAGTTCCATGATTAGGTCTTCTCTTGAATTCTATCTTGGAATTGTGTCTTCCAAGAAACAGAATCCATCTTTGCACTCATGCTGTTGTTCTTAGTGGAACAAGCTTCTGTGGATTAAAAATGTACTATGTTGGTTGACAATCAGCAATGAGGGTAAATTCTCTCCCATACAGGAACCTCTTAAAACATTTTACATCCCAAGCCAGACTCAAGGCCTCTCTGTCAATCTGTGCGTAATTTCCCTCTGTACTGGTATGGGAATGTGATGCAAAGACTATGGGTATTCACTTCCATCACTCATAATATGTGACATGACTGCATCTACACCATAAGATGAGGCAGCACTGAAAAGCATCACTGAACAATGTGGATCATAATGTGTGAGTACAATGTCAGAAGTCTTTATTTCCTTTATCTTTTGTAAAGCCAACACACACTGCTTTATCCATTGCCATTTTTTCTGTAATTATGAGCTCAGAGGGTGGAGTTCAGTGGAAGGGTTTGGCAGGAGCCTGTTATAGTCATTGACAAATCTGAAAAAGGACCACAACTGTGACACGTACTTTCACCTTAGGGCATCCAATACTGCTTGAAATTTCTCAGCACACTTGTCTAAATCTTGTGCATTAATGGGCTGATCACAGTAAGTGATGCTTGATTTGAAGAACTCACACTTGTCAGGTCATGCTCTGAGACCAAAATCTTCCAATTTTTTTTTTTAGTACTGTCCAGAGATTTTGGAGATATTCCTTGTCATCCTCACCTGTAACAATGATGTCATCCAGGTAACATTAAGTGGCTGGGCAACCTTGTAGCACCTGGTCCATAGTTTTACACCAGAGTGCAAGTAGAGATACTAATACAAAATTAAGCTCATTATATCAATAAAGCCCTTTGAGTGTGTTTATGGTGAGAAGGACTTTGGATTCTTCTTCCATCTCCATCTGTAGATAGGCCTCAATTAAGTCCACTTTGCTGAACTGCTTCCCTCCGGTGAGGTTTGCAAAGGTATTCTCTATCCTGGGCAGAGGATATTGATCTACTTTCAGTACTGGGTTGATGGGGACCTTAAAATCAACACAGATCCTGACAAACCCAGCTTTTTTGGCTACTGGGACCACTGGCATTGCCCATGACCTCCACTAAACCTTGTAAAAAATTCCTTCAGCCTCCATGTGATCTAGTTCACAGGCTGCTTTATCATAGATGATGTAAGGAACTGGACGAGCTTTGTAAAACTTAGGTGTAGAATTTTTATTTAACACTATTTCACCATTGATATATTTGAATTTTCCAACATCACTCTTAAACACTGTTGTGCCATCATCCAATACCATTTTTAGTTCGCTTTCAGTTGACTGTATTGCAGGAGACCTGGCATGCAAATGGTGAATGGAGCACCAATCAAGTTGGAGTTAGCTCAGCAAATCACAGTCCCACAATACTGGCCCTTCTGTTTATACCACATACAAGCCCAATGTGGCTTGTTAGTTGCTGTATTTCACTGTTATGAATTATCTTTTCTCCAGTACAAGTTCTTAGTTGTATATCTGCAGGCTTTAATTTTGTAGTTTTGAAATGGGATTCACTCATTTTGTGAAAGAGCCTAGCCAGTATCCAATTTAATTATAATTAATTTACCATTCACTTCTGGTGTAAGCCATATTGCTTGTCCCTTATTAGCTTTCACATTGTTAATCTCAAGGCTACTGAGTACTGTGTCACTGTGTCACTCTTATTGTTAGCGGATTTTTCATTAACAGCATGCAGATTAACACTGTTTTTGAAACTGCAACTTGACTTTTTATCTTTTTCTCTTCCCTATGTACTCCATATATTTTTGTCTGCCGAACATGCTATTTGTACGTGTCCTACTTTGTTGCATTTTCTGCAAGTTTTGTCTTTAAACTTGCATTGGTCTAGTGTATGTGAGTCCCTGCACAATGGGAACAAAATTTGCTTGGCCAGGCAGATTTCTGCTTAGACATCGAAATTTTGTTTACACTCACTTCCATTGCTGATGGCAACTCAATTGCATCTCTGGCTACTGTTTGTATTTTACAGCGATATCAGCTGCTCTTTTAAATGTGAGTTGTGCTTCAGTTAGGAGCCATCTTTAAATGCTTTCTTGTAAGATTCTACAAACTAAACAATCTCTCAGCGTATCATTAAGCCCATCACTGAGCTGACAATACTCAGACAATTTCTTCAATTCAGCCACCTAAGCTGAAGTGGACTTCCTTTCCATTTGATTCCACTTATGAAACAAATTGTTCTGCAATCATCAATGGTTTTGATTCTAAATGTTCTGGCATTACAATCATGATATCAGCAAAGGTAATTTCAGCTGGTTTGGTTGGAGCAGTTACATTTCTAAGTAAACTGTATGCTTTTCCACCTATGGCACACATCAACACTGGCAGTCTTTTCTTATTGGCTATTTCTTTTGCTTTAAAATATTGCACAATTCATTCAGGGTACAGCATCCACTTATCTGTTGTGCATCAAATGTGTCTATTTTTCTGATGTAACCTGCCATTTCTGCTTATTTATTTATTTATTTATTTATTTATTCTTATTATCAACTGATACTCACTGTTTATGAACCTGTGAACTACATCTGTTTTTTGTCTTCGTTTTTTTTCTCCCCTTCCAAAGAAAAAATGTGCCGTGCTTTTTTTTAAAACTTGAATATCTCTCTTCCCTTCTAAAGAGAAAACATGTTTGCCTTCAATAGTTAGATAGTTTTGTCAGGTTCGCTTTTAAGACTCCTTGTCACCATTGTTTCTTTTTTTTAACTCTGGAAATGAATTGAAAGAAAAACACAGGAGCCTAGAGAACCTGTATACATACTTTTTCTTCTTTTAGTGAGATGTTTATATATGGTGGTGGTGTAATAACGTATGCCATTCACATGCTTCACACATATGTCTCATAATGAATTATGTAAACAAAGAATGTTTAATCAAAAACAATATATTTACAATATTACTCTAATAATACTGAAATATTAAATACACTACGGAAGCCTTTCAATGAATGACTCAGGAGTTAGATTACTACATATAGCACATTTTCATAAAGTCTGCTCTTGTTGCCGACATTGATGAACGTACGATTACAGATCCTTGCCTTCACCTCTCACACTGACAACTTAATATTCAGGAATATTTTATTTGGCAATGTGTAACACAATGAATATACAAATAACCTCATATTTTCTTTTCTCTGCTTTATATCTGCCACCAATGAGTTTAATACATTATAATGACTTTCATGAATGCAAATTTAAAAAGTTTGAGTTTGATATGTGCTTCCAATTGTTCCTTTCCGCACTTCTGCATTCATGTACTATTAGGAGACAATAAAAATGTTAATCCACTTCACAGCAATGGTGGTACAATTTTACAGTCAGGCATAGAACTGACTCCACTTGCATTTGGCACTGCACATCAAATCAGGGCTGCATTTAAAAGATGTTGAGGCGTGTAGGGAAAATGTTGGTCTTAAAAGAAACTTGTTATTATCCCTTTGCCATGGATTTGAAACAATAACTCTGCCCTTCTTTCCAAGGATGCCCCCTGACCTGCTGAATGTTTCCAGCATTCTCTGTTCTCATGGTGCTTTTTAATATTTTCATATCCAGATATTACACAGGGCTTTCTGTATATTAAATTGAAGCATTACTATTTTTAATGCTATGTGAGCATGAATACTCAAACTTGTATCATTGGGAATTTACTAGTGTAGGTGCTGAAAAAGTGAAATGGAAAAGAAAAAAATGTTGGACAAATCCCAATGCATAATCTCAAGGAACAGAACTTTTCTTTTCACTTTACAGAATATGGCCTTCTGGATTTGATAAATTTACCAATTTTAGAAAACTTTTCAGCTATTTCCATTTACACCTTCTCAAGAGTGACCTGTTACTTTACTATTTTATTGCCTTTGTCTTTTGTCTTATACCAGAATCCATTTTGTTATTTAATTTCTCCTGTCATCGACCTGGCTTGAGCGAGATGAAGGTTTTGCGGAGTGGACCAAATGATTCCGATTCTGATTCTGACTGTGCTGTATATCTAAATCTAAATCTACATTCCTCAGCGGCAAAATAAATTTGACAAATCCCCTTTGACCCTCACCAATTTTTATCAATGCGACATAAAGTAATCCTATCAAGATGCATCGTGACCTAGCATAGCAACTGTGTGACAACATGGAACTGCAGAGAGTTGCGGTCATAGCTGCAGACTCTCTGTCTACACTTATCATTGCATTGATAAAGCAGCCAGCTACTCCTCCCATTGGGCAGAAGATACAAAAGTCAGAAACCTTCTACCACCAGGTTCAGGGACTGCTTCTATCGCACTGTTGTAAGACTACTGGGCAGTTTGCTAGTTCAGTAAGGCACACTCTTGACCTTGCAGTCTACCTCATAATGACTTTGCCTACCTTATTGTCTACCTGCACTGGACTTTGTAACTGTAACAATTTATTCTGTTATTGTTTTATCATGCAATGTTGTAAAGAATTGATCTTTGTGAACAATATGCATGACAGGTTTTCACTGTACCTTGGTACGTGACAATAATGAACCAACTTTATTAAAATGTTACTGTTTGCGTTCTCTACTCTGTACATATGGTGTTAGCTGCATGCAGCCACTTAATGCACAGTTCATTTTGCAACACAAAACTGCAAAAAGACATTTGAGTGTATCTTAAAATTCGGAAATGCAGCACCAAATTCAGAACATCTGTCCTAAAATTTGGAAACTGCTGATTAAATCTGATAAACTACCACCAGAAAACATTAATAATCTACTCAGTCGTGAAAAGCTGAAGTTAACAATCCTTCTTACTGGGAGCTTAACTGCTGGAATAAGGTGTAAATTGAAGATCCCTTCTTTTTGTGAAGTCTTTTAACTTCTTGCCACGTCTGTAGAAGTGAAGTATAAATCTTGAAATTGATGTAAATGGCACGTGGGTGCATTCACAAGGACCCTGACCACACTTTTAGCACTAAGTTTGATTTTCATTGTTCTCATGCCAGCGAACTATGATTCACATGTTGGCACCAGCTCAGATCAGTTTAAGTGAGAGGAACTCAGAGACCTGGACTCAACAGCCCTTTAAGTCAATAGAAACCATAATGATAATACAGGAACTCAGTAAGCTTCACCCTGCATATCCTTCTATGGATGCCACATCCCCTCCTCTCCGCAGGCAATATAAATACACATTTCTCGTTTATACTGACTCATACCTAAAAATAGCAATGCTATCATGTGTACATGTCCTGCGGACAATTTCTTTTTGGTCATTAAACAATACCCCGGTTTATGTGCATTGATAAAGCTCTGCAGGCAAACTACATTTGCATTTCTGCTGAGTTGCCATGGGGAGAAGCAAGGAAAGGGACTCAGAAGAAAGGCACTAAATATCTTCAAGGCATATGGAGGTAAATAACTGATAGCGGGGAAGGAAAAATAGAAGGATGATTGGAACGCGCCTTCCCCAATGCAGTTGAAACTCTTATCTGTCAGGTTAGTCCCTGTTTGCCAGATTTTCAGATTCTGCTCCTGCCACATTCATATTTCTCCGAGTCAGCTGCTCACCCGCAATGTTCTACTCTCCTATCACTCCTGTCCTCAAGAACACTCACTGGTTTCTGAACCTCCACGACAGTGAGTCCCAGACTGTATCCCTCAGCTGTATTCATCTGTAGCCTAACCTCTTCCCATTCAACCCCCTTTAAACTCATGTTCCTCTAGTGTGAAATTAAAGGTTATTAAAACCGGTGGTTTCTAATCCACTTGTCACCTTAGCAGTGACGATGAAAATTGACTCTTTGTGTTTTAGTCACTGGCGCAAACTACAAGCCTTACTTCACAAAATTACACAGTTTCACAGATAAAGACCTAATTTTAGAAATCACAAACACAAGAGATCCTGCAGATGCTGGAATTCCAGAGCAACACACGCAAAAGGCAGGAGGAACTCAACAACTCAGGCAGCATCTATGGAGAGGAATAAACAGTTGACGTTTTGGGCCGAGACCCTTCATAGGGGCTGGAAAGGAAGGAGGAAGAAGCCAGAGTAAGAAAGCGGTGGGAGGGGAAGGAGTACAAGCTAGCAGGTTATACCGTAAGTGAAACCCGGTGAGGGAGAAGTTGAGTGGGTGGGGGGGGGTGGGAATGAACTGAGAAGCTGGGGGGTGATAGGTGGAAGAAGAAGGAATCTGATAGGAGAGGAAAGTGGGCCATGGAAGAAAGGGAAGGAGGAGCCTAAGGGAGGTGATGAGCAGGTGAAAAGGAGGGGTATGAGAGGAGCCAGAATGGGGAATGGGAAAAGAGAGAAAGTAGGGGTGAAAGAAGGACTGTTTATTCCTCCCCACTAATGCTACGTGACCTGCTGAGTTCCTCCAGCATTTTGCATGTGTTGCATTAGAAATCTTTAAACAAATTTATTTCTTTTGATCTTAGCATTAAAGTATTTTCCAATTATGATGTGCAGTCTTTAAAACTTAAAGACCACATAAGCGAAGCTGCGTAGCAAGTGTGAAGATCTATCAGTCTATATTATATAGAGAGCTGTCATCTGAGAATGATATCACTATTCTACTGGGGAGCTTGAACAGGTAGAGAGACATCTCTCAGGTAATCACAACTGCTTATTTTAATTTTTATTTGGTCAATAAGAAAGTGTAAGAAAGCTGGACATGTGAGGTGTGATCAATTATTTGATGTTCTAGTGAAAATAGACTGCATTACCTCCATCCTTTCATGCCTTCTGTCACCATCCATGTTGCCAGATGGCCCAATTTTTGTGGCTACTTCCATTGAGCAGGGAACCAAGCCTAAAATGCAGTTTAGCTTTCGAGCTGCAACACAATTAAGCAGGAGCATCAGAACTGAAGACTGAGACTGGGAAAGCTGAGCCCGTCTCAGAAGTCAGTATGCAAACGGTGTTATTCCTGAATGATTTATCGATAGCTGCTGGAGGATTAGAGGGATTTTACTGCCTCAACTGCCTCCCTGATGAACAAATCAAAGTGTTTGATTCTAGTGATGCAGAAAGTAAACAGTAGCCACTTGTTTTCTCTCATGAAATCCCCGAGGCTGAGACCCAGCAAAGCTGAGTGAATCTTGCATGTTCACAGTTAAACCAAGATCTAGAATTGAGAGACGGGAAAGAAATGGGCGAGCAGGCCCCACATGAAAAATCAGCTCTGCGAGCTAGCTTGTTCCAAACAAATGCAAAAATCTGTCATAACAACTTATTTATTGTCATTTGACAGCTGAGGGGGCAACATCACCTTTAGGCTGTTCAGGTGGCCTCTCATTAAAAGCATGGCAAGACAATAAAGCATTAAGTGATTTGTTCATTGTAAATCACCGAATAAATCTGTCAAAACAAGGCAGTATTTGGGTCAGGAAATAAAGTGGAAGTGATGCACACATCGCAGAACTGATAGCTCAACTTTTCACAAAACATTTGTTTCCATATCCACAAGTATTTCACAGCACTGACAACTTCTTTCTCTTGCCATTTTTATATGCAGCTGTCATTCTAGGTGATCCACAGTCATTTTCCATTCAGTACAGATAGGTTTTCTACAAAACTATGACTGGGTGCCCTCTTCTTAATGAGGGGATTATTTGGCATTACATTTCTCACGTTTCCCTGTTTCACTCCCAGACCATCTACCATCTGCTAACACGGTTTGTTTTCTGACTGTTGGGAAGTGTGCACAGGGATGGGGAAGGATTAGTGCTTCTTATTTCTTCATTCTTCTCTGCAGAGGTTCAAGAACTTTGCTGTGCATATGTAAACCAGAACACACTAACATTGGCAAATTGGTTACAAGGGAGAAGAAACCTCTGCCTCACCATTACAATGAAGTGATTGAACGCTGTTGTATTTAAAATATTATACCATGCTTTTGAAAGCACAATTGTAAGTGCCAGTGATAAACATCCACAGAAGATGTATGTTAGATAATTCCCTCTTTTTATACCTTGCCAACATACGAGGCACTGGCTAAAAATTTGCTGTCAGAAATTATAAGAAGTGGCTAGAAACACTAATGCAGGTCAAATAACATCCAGAGAGAAAGCGAGAGTGAGAGAGTTAAAGTTTCAAGCCTTTCATAATTTTGATGTAAAGTTATTGACCTGAAATGTTAACTGATTCTCTCTTCACAGATGACGCCTACTGTTTTAAATATTTCTATCTTTTTTTTAGTTATACTGTGCAGTTCCAGAATCCACAGTATTTTGTATTTAAAATTTGCTGTCACAGCTTAACATAAATTGATTACATTCTGCAATTGGCATTAAAACCACTGTTTCAAAGTATTTTGTCATGGCCACTGGATCAATGTTTGTGGTCTTCTGTTGCTGTAGCCCATCCACTTCAAGATTCAACATGTTGTGTGCTCAGAGCCACTCTTCTGCACATAATGTGTGGTTATTTGAGTAACTGTCACCTTCCTGTCAGTTTGATCAAATGTCGGCATTCTCCTCTGACCTCTCTCATTAACAAAGCAGTCTCACCCACAGAACTGTCGTTCACTCAATTTTTTTTCTGTCTTTCGCACCATTCTCTGAAACGGTAGAGACTGTTGTGCATGAAAATCCCACGCACACCATTCTTTGCAAACTCTAGAGATTATTGTGCCTGAAAATCTCAGGTCAGCAGTTTCTGAGATACTCAAACCACCCCGTCTGGCACCCACAATCATTCAAGGTCAAAGTCACTTAGATCAAATTTATTCCCCATTCCGATGTTTAGTCTGAACAACAACTGAACCTCTTGACTAATCTGCAAGCTTCTATGGATTGAGTTGCTGCCACATGATTGGCTTATTTGCTATGTACATTAATGACCAGGTGTACAAGTGCATGTAATAAAGCGGCCACTGCATGTAGTTCCGGCTGCCTATGTCAGAAATATATCTGGACAAAGAAAGAGGAATTAATAACACTGGTCTAATAAGTTTTTTCCCACATAAAAATTGTATTCGCCCAAACAGATGTAATGATAATTATTTTAAAGTACACATGTACCAATGGCAGAATTGAACAAATGGGTAACACTATTATCTAACCAGCTTGTTCTGCTTGGCTGGAGCATGAGGGAAAAGGGATTTTCAGAAGCTGTAGAAACTTATGCCAAGACGCTGAAAATTCTCTCTATATGAAACATTTTGCACTTATGGTGCAAGGAATATTATTTACATAAACTGAGCAATCATGAATTAATATCAAAACAAACACAGGGCTGGAATATATAATGCCACTAAATATGCATGCATTGCTCCTTCCAACAAATGCGCTTTTCAGAATATTTCAATATTAAGTATTCAGGCAAGTTCACTTGAAAAACACTGCAGCCTTCCTGGCTTCGCTGCTCTCCCTATAAAAGGAATCAGGTCTACTGATCCTACATAATTATATAGAATTATGTGGACTTGTCACATTCAAATTGAATTTATTTAACATACAATAAGTTTCTTGTCAAATCTAATAGAATTTGTCTCTCCTTGTAAACTATCAAGAAAAGGGCTATGGTCGTGAAACCATTTTTGTGTTCATTGTTCACAACCAGTTACCGAAAGCTTCAAACATTATTCCATGTAGAACTCTTCAAGATCCTAGGAGAATTGGAATCGCCACTAAAGCACTGCATTATCATCTCTGAAACTCCAGTGTTTTGCAATGGGTGGTGTAAGCAATTACTGGGCTTTTAAGTGATGGAAATATTTGGTAGCATACCCAAATATGTCGCACTTTGCTCCAATAACATGGTAAAATCATTGGTATAGTGACAAAGAAAGTTTATAACAAGCAACACATACAAAATGCTGAAGGAACTCAGCAGGCCAGGCAGCATCTAGGAAAAGAGTACAGTCGACGTTTCGATCTGAAATGTCGATTGTACCCTTTTCCTAGATGCTGCCTGGCCTGCTGAATTCCTCCAGCATTTTGCGTGTTATGCTCAGATTTCCAGCATCTGCAGATTTTATCTTGTTTGTGAAAGTTTATAACAATGTTGCCAGGATGTGAGGACGTGAGTTGTAGGGAAAGGTTGAATAAGTTAGGACTTTATTCACCAGAGTGCAGGAGAATGAGGGAAGATTTGATAGAAGTATACAAAATTATCAGGGGTAGACTAAATGCAAGCAGGCTTTTCCTGGATGGGCGAGGTGAGAACTAGAGATCATAGGTTAAGGGTGAAAAGCGAAATATTTAAGGAGAGCCTGAGGGGCAGCTTCTTCACTCAGAGACTGTGCAGGTATGGAGTGAGCTGTCGGCATAAGTGATAGATGTGGGTTTGATTGCAACATCTAAGAGAAGTTTAGATATGGAAATGAATGGAAGGGTATGGAGAGTTGAGATCCAGGTGCGGGTCGATCAGACTAGGCAGAATAACAGCTTGGCAAGACTAGCTGAGTTGAAGGGCCTGTTTCTGTGCTCTAGTGCTCTATGACTCCATGACAGTGTAAGAGGAACCTTCTTAGGATTTATTTATAGTAAAACATTTGACAATTTCTATGGGTTTGCCGTGTGTAAACGTCTTACATATTATTTCCCATTCATATTTTTGGAGTTCAGTCCATACTAGTTTCGAAAACAGCAGGCCTTTGATGAAATCTCATAGTCAACCACCTTTCCTTCAGCTCAGATTCTCAAAGATTAAATTTCAGCTGACTTGACTTTTATCAGATTTTAAACGTTGTTATGGGGCAAGTGTTGCCTTCAGCTGGTTTTGGGGCACATCCAACAGAGTTTAATTGTGGAGCTGGTTCATCTGCTTATGTCTCAGCTGAACGGAGACTATGTTCTTTTTATTGCTTAAGGAACTCGACGATTCTACAGGTGGTTTTCCTCCACGAAGCAGACAAGGGCTGTCTGAGGTAGCAAAAGGCTGATGTAATTTCATTGTTACACTTCATTCGCACTTGATGCAAGAACTGCCAGCATTCAGTGCCAGCTAACCTGGAGCTTGTTGACTGAGGGTGTGAGGGTGTGTTGGGAGATTCAGCTGCTTCTCTGTGGCACCAAGAAATAATGGAAGGGAAAAGTAGTAAGCCCAGGGTGTATGTGATCAGGGAATAATTTTGCATACAAAATAGTCAGAAACCATTTCATCCTCTACTCCAAGTCACAGAGTAATCCCATCAGTTCCTTCTCCCACTAATATTCTCCACACCTTCCCAACAACATCCCTCCCCCAGATTCTGCCACCAATCTGCCCACTAGGGGAAATTTTACTGTGGCCCATTGACCTAAAAACCCACATGCCTTACCATTGTTTTTGGAGGAAACACAGGACCCAGGGGAAACCCATGCTGTCCTCGTGAAAAGTCAATACAGACAGGTGAAGGCTGGGATCGAACTCGGGTTACTGGAGCTGAAAGTCAACAGCTCTGTGAGTCGCACCACTGCATCGTCCACAACTGACCAAGAGCAACTTTTTTCCTGACTGGACTATGTGGAATATGATACTATGTGGAATGTTAAGTCTTTAATAACAATTCGTTATGCCAAACAAGCAATAAGGATGCAGTCATTCGCCTTGTATGTCTGCGTTACCTGCTAAAGGAGAGGTGGTCCATCTGTTATGGCATTGGTTCCTGACAATGGTGCAGAGGAAATCAGGTGTTACTGCAGTGGTGCTAAAACGTGCCACACTTTTGCCTTGTAACTTTAATGTCTAGAACACCATGCTATTCAGAGATGATGGCAGTGGAAATGCAGCCCTGGTGAGAGCACTGGAGGACCATGGGCAATCTGCTTGAAAAGAAAATGACTGCAGGTGAGGAGACTGTGTGTGAGATCAGCAAAGTACGGCCTTAACAGCAGGCACGATGAAAGATTTTCGATGACTCCACTAAAGTTAGAGAACACACTGCTATTACTTCATCCAGGAGACTTTTAAATTTTCTCCTTATCACACTACCTTCTGCTTGACATGTCCTTTCACTCTTATTCTAGGCAATTATTTCCAGTTGCTTGATGCACACACGTGACATTCGACCCACATTGGCTTACATGCCACTGGAGAGTTCGAAACAATTATAGGGTCTCTGCTCATAAAAAAATAACAGAAGTGCTCCAAAGAAGTATAACTTTCCTCAACTTTCACATCACTTCCCTGAAGGGAAGCCACCCTGCAGATCTAGGAATGAGCGCATACGGAGATGGGGATGTGGGATAACCAGCCCCAGCCAGGCACTCCCCTCTCTAACCAAATAGCAACTAACCACATTAACAGATAGCATTACTTTTAAATGGGAACAAACGTGGAATGAATATCTGGACAACTACACCTGGCACGATTTGAATGTAAAAAAAGAGGTTAAAGCTTTCATTTGCACAGGGATTTCAAAAGTAGCTGGAATGGAAGATTTGCCCTGCATGACCAGTGGTCCGATTGCATTGGACAACTCCTATAGATCTATCCTGAATACCAAATCACTGTGTCACCATTGTGCCTTGGTGAAAATAATGTTTTATTTGCGGAATTCCTTAGAATAGATTACGTGGCAAGTGACATTGACTTGGTTATTCCAGTGAAAGGGGCTGAATTGTGTAAACTGTGTTGCTGTACACTGAAGCTTACACCACAATATAGACAGTATGTGCTTTTGTTCTTCTTGTAACATGGATTCATTTATTGAATGTATTGATGATACCTTGACTGGACAACACTCACAGCTGGAGGCTACTGTGGCCTTCATATCTTTAAGCAATACTGTATGTCGATATATAGGAATTGCACGTAACATAATTTAGTTATAGAAATGTAATTAAGTTATATTGCTGAATTAATTAAAAAACATTGTCTGACTTAAAGACAAGAAGCACAAAATGGAGGAAAAGTAATACTTGTTTTTACCAAATGGTGGTAACTTGCAGCAGTGAGGAGGGATATTTGTTCCTAGAGGGGAAAACAGCTTAAGCTAAAAAAAACTCCTTTTAAATCACACCATTAAATCATATCTATGGAGGAATTATGGTTTATTTTTCAATAGACATTCCTTTGCAAATTACAGGTCGCTGTTTCAATCCAGGAGCATGACCTTTTAAATCAAAATTATTCATTTACAGATTGTGAGGGGCAATGCAATGCCTTCATTGTTTTCTCCGCCTCTTAAGTTCAAGAGCCATGAGGTAACGTTGCAGCTCTGTAAAACTCTGGTTATGCTACACTTGGAATGTTGTGTTCAGTTCTGGTGGCCTCATTACAGGAAGGATGTGGAAGCTTTAGAGAGGACGCGGAACAGATTTACCAGGATGCTGCCTGGATTACAATATGTGTCTCTGAGGAAAGGCTGAGCAAGCAAGGGCTTTTCTCATTGGTGTGAAGGAAGACGGGAGGGAAATTTTTTTTTAGAGGTGTATAAGATACAGGAGGCATAGAAAAGGTGGATAGCCAGCACCTTTTTTTCCAAGGGCAGCAATGGCTAATAATAGAGGACATACTTTCTAGAGGTGATTGGAGGAAAGTATGGGGCATGTTAGAGGAAGGTTTTATTACTCTGAGTAGTAAGTGCATGGAATACACTGCTGCAGTGATGGTAGAGGTGGATACATTAGGGAGATGTAAATGATTTTTAGATGGGCACATCAATGAAAGAAATATGGACAGCTATGTGGGAGGGGTTAGATTGATCCTGGAGTAGGTTAGAAGCTTGCCACAATATCATGGGCTGAAAGGCCTGTACTGTGCTGAACTATTTTGTGTTCTGTGTTCTTTCTGGCCCTGAAGTCTGGATGTAATCAAGAGAGTATCTGGAGTCGCTCATTGGCAGACTAGGGAGGATCAGAAAGAAAGAGTGAACCATAGATGTTTAAAATGGCACTCTTGTAGTTCCAGACCATGGCACTAGATCAATGGTTGGGATCTCTGGTTGCAAGTCTAATGACTTAGCCATTGCAATACACAGATGGCAATGTTCCAAAGTGGCTGAGAGAGAGGCCAGAAACTCTCAGAGCAGCTGTGAGTCCCAGGGAACAATCCTGATATCCCAGCAGCATTACGAAAGCAGTCCAAAACCACTAGAGTAGCCCAGAGCTTGAGGAATAGGCACAGATCAGATGACCCCCTCCATGGCAATAAAGTATCAGTGCTGTGGGATCTGCAGTTTCAGCAATTAGTTACTGCTCTTCTGTGTCATGCAGCCTGGCTCAAGCTCCACTTCACTCATAGCTGGACGGAGGTTGCCTTTATCCCTTGGTGCAGGAGCCAGAGAATTGCTGGGTAGGCACAGAATGTATCTTCCATTCCATTGCTAATTTACACGAGAGGATAAATTTAAGAACTATGCTGGGTAAAGAAAATAGCAGCACTACAATTAGGACAGAATTCCCAATCATAAAAAAGCAAAATCAAAGGTTCAAAGGTTCAAAGATTCGTTTAAAATCAAAGTATGTATGCAGTATGCAACTCTGAGATTTGTCTTCTCGAGATAGCCACAAAACAAAGAAAACCATGGAAGTTGTTCAAAGAGAAACAGCAAACCCACTCCCCCCACACAAAAAAAAGAATGGCAACATGATCATCAAATCCCAAAACCTCCCTCCACCCACACAAAATGCAACAAGAACATCATGTTGTCAGAAACAACACATGAAGATAAGTAGTTGGGGAATGGACTGTAAACTGTGCCATGATTCCTTTTACCAGCCTCCAACATTAAAGCATTCCAAGCAGAAGCAAAGGGTGACTTGGGAATACTCTATAAAATGGTTAAGAATCTCAAGTATAATCTCTAAAGCATTCAGAATACCAAATACTCTGTGGGTAGCAACAGAGTGTGTCAGCCAATACTTCTTTTCAAAGTCACCTAATATCAAAGTGGGTGCCCAATACCTTCCTGTTTAAAATGACAGTCAGGTTTTTGGCAAAAGGTTTGGAATTTGAGAGAGTGTGGCTCTCAACTCTCTGTCCGCTCATGTTTCTGTGGTCGATGCTGCAGAAACCGTGCCAGCAACCACAAAGAAAGATGAGGAAGGCAGTGCCAATCTCGGCTCTGAACAAGTTGCAAATGTTCCAGCTCTAAACTCTGTTCGCGGGAAGTATAATGTTGAATGGCATAATGTGCCTTGTATGATGTGAAAACAGCATTTCATCTACACAGCAACAGTCGTCTGTACATCAGATCTGTACATATTCTCTCCCACTGCACCTTGTGTTTAAATCCACCATTCGAGCTCTCAAAATAAACTTGGCCTGGACCTCAAAAATGTCAACAGAGAGAGAGAGCAGTGAAGCGCCTCCACATAAACACATGCTGTTCCTACTGTAATATTAACCCTCTGAGGGCAGCAATTGAAGCATTGCATCAAATTAACATTTACACCAATAATCTTAAACACTGCACATTTTGCTTTCAGTTTGGATTGAACATTCGGTTGAGAATTAAAGAAATCCCTTGGTTGTTGGCTAACTATTTCTCTCCTTTTTTATAGCAGTTTCCATGAATAATTTACAGTATATCAAGTTAGTAAAGATTAGGTTATTAGTAAATATGTTCAGTTCACTTCAGTAAATAACACATATACCAAATTCTTGACCAAACTGTCATGGAAGTTTGATTTTGATATTAGTCAGATCAGTTATAGTCAGTTCTGCATCCTCAGACCTTATTAAAGGGCCAATGTTGTTTGTTAACTGCCAAGTAACAGACTATAAGTGCTTTGATGTGAAAATAGTGTTACATCATCAAACTGATGCATGAAACATGCTTTATCCCCTTTTTTAAAACACAGTTCATTTTTTGAGTTCTCATTCATCTATGTTTGCATCCTAATACGCTCCTGTTTTTACACATGCAATAATGATTGGATCAATTATTAATAAATACAGTTCATTCTTTCCCAAACCTATTGTTCAGGGCTGAATTCTGCTGCGCTCCAAACTAGCAAAGGATATTCAGTTGTCATAAGAACAAATTGCTTTGAAAACCGTTCTCCACATTTTTATGCATAATAGAACTTGCAGACTTAATAAAATATTACAGAGAACATCTGATGATAAGATTCAAACTCAAAAATAAGGAGCAACACCAGACACTGCACAGGTCAGTGATGGTCACTCGCACAATTGCTGCCATCCTGTTAGTCCCCTATGTGTACTTGGGTCTGAGTTATGATGATTGTGTGGCCATGACTGGTAATTTCACTGCCCACAGGATCAATATTTCACACATGTGGAAATGAAAATGATAATTCAGACGTGTGAAATAACACAGTCAGCAGCAACGTTCGGTGTTCCAGGATTCATTTAAAGATACATTTCAGGCTTTGCCAGGGGCAGCGCAGCTAGAAAAGTCATCATTTATTCTGTAGGCACTCTTGGTATTCCTGCTGTCCCTGAAGGCGGATATAAATATTATATTACATGCATGAAAATATATAACAACTCTACATCCTCAGACCTTATTAAAGGGCCAATGTTGTTTGTTAACTGCCAGCTAACAGACTATAAGTGCTATGATATGAATATAGTGTTACATCATCAAACAGATCTATTAATCATCCTCAGCCCTCCTTTTTTTTTAACTTAGTTCATTTTTCGAGTTCTCATTTATCTATGCTTGTATCCTAATATATTTCCGTTTGCACACATGGAATAATAATGGGATACTCTGCCCAAAAGGTCATTCATACATTCACTTTCAAATCTCTTAAATCAACCAACCTGCCCACCAAACAACTGCGCCTCATATTGTACGTATTTAGTTTCTTTCAAACTTGCATCAAAACATTCCAAAGTTTCTTATGAATCCGTCAAAAAATGCAACAAAACCATTTCCGAACATCGGAGACTTGGAGTGACACTTCCTCTCTGTGCTGGAAATTTAGCCAATCTGAGGGCTGCTTGAAACAATAGCAATGGCTCAGTAATTGTGCTTAACTCACGAGCAGGATATTATCTTGCTCTAGCTTCAAACCCTTATGAATTTTGTGTCCATAACATATATTGACCATAGAATTTTCTAGTAATTAATTGCAAATTATTTCTCAATAAAGTTGCAGAAATGCACCACGATCATTAATCTTTCAGATTAACTTCCATCATACATTAATTACGTGTGGCACACTGAAACCCAGAGTCCAAAATGAGTGCCACTACAGCACAAAAATAGGCTCCAAGCAGAGTACAAAATCCCAAATATATGTATATATTATAAAATACAATAGATAACTTATAATAATTTCAAGACAATAATTAATTGAGGGGTTCAGACGACGCTTATGAACTTCCTTAACGCTTTCCTGAAGTTTATAATGTTATTTATGCATTTTGATTCTTATTTTTTTAGCTAGCTGCCCAAGTGTAGATATTATGTCACCTCTGATGTTCTTAATGCCAACGTCCTACTTATAGAGCCATCCAGGAAAATGGATTCACGCCCATCGTGAGACAATAGAAATATAGTTTTGAAAAAATTCTCTATTACACCTGTTAGCACCAAAATCCTCTTCCAGATAAGATGGGTGATAAGGTGGAGGACTTACCACTTAATTGACTATCCTGTATGGTGTTCATAGAGGGTAGTCATATTGAAATAGACAGGAAAGCGCAACAGCAGTTAATCTGTCTTCATTACAACCATGTTTGTGATAGAGTAGCAGCAACCCTTCTTTGCAGAGCATTATAAATAGTGAGCCAAATAGCATGTTAGCCTTTGTTGCCAAGATGGGGATATACAAAAGTGATGAATATTTACTGCAAGCTCATCTGGTCCTACAAAAATTGTATTTAAACTGCACTAAACTTTGCATAGCACCATATAGCATACACTTCACCAGGTTCATTTTAGATTCTCCATATTAATTTTGGGATGAGGCAGCTGTCCTATGAGACAATAACACACTTATCTATATTCATTAGAGGGTGGAGGAATGGGAAGCTGTTGTGTATGTAGCCTGGTTACACAACAATGCTATTAATAAAAATGCTGGAGACGGGAGCTAAGGTTCATGGTTCTTTACTGGCAGAAACCGAACTCAGCACACACATACAGATCAATACATGCCTAATAGCGCATGCAATGGCGTGTCCCTACAACATAAAGTACTTCCTTATTATACTGTAGGCCATACAGTACACTCCTCCCCTTTTATTTTAATAGTGCATCAACTTTTTTTTTAACTGGGTCACTATGCTAAATAAATATGTCTACCCTTAACATACAAACACCTACCATTTGTTTACTTAGTAACTTAATATCAAATCATAACAAAGTAACATAATAATATCAAATTATAACAAGCCTTGTTTTACTTTTGGTCTAAGACCCACCTATAACTCATGTCTTTGGTGGAGGGGTCTTCTCTGCCTCTCCGGTCTGTCAATAAACCTGTTTGTTTTAACATAGATTTCCATATAAAACTCATGAAAAGTCGACCTCTGAGCATAGGGAATTAAGAAGATGTGCGAAGAATTCTAGGCGGCAGATCGCCTCCATATAATAAAGACTCCTCTGTGCAGCTGTCCTAGAAATATATGCACCTTTGTGCTATCACTTGTCTTCCTTACCCATATCTCATTTGTTCCAACTGAGCTAATTACACACCAATCTTCGTATTTTCCTTAGATTCCAAATAGATAGCCTGACCTTTATGATACCATCTCTTATCGCAATATAACTTTCTATCTTCTATTTGTGCCTCATATCTTTGTGCTGGTGATTCAGCAGGAGTGCAGGAGAAGACGGAGATGCTGGTCTTTTCAGAGATTTAAACTTATTGAGAGTTTGCAGATCTTCCATTATCTGTTCATTTGTTAACAAGTAATTTAACTGCGCAGCTGCAGGTTGTCATCTTTTGTCTGTAATTGGAACAGGGTCATTAGGTTTCCTCCTTAGTTTCCTAGTCATTATTGGCTTTACCCCCATAGAATCTCCTGTGAGTTCCATTGTTAGCCTCTCTTTCTCAATCATCTTTTTCTTTTCTTCTCACTCAATCTTTTTATCTTCAAATTCCTTCACTGCTGCTTTCTTCTCTTTAATATAATTCCTTTCCACTTGTTCTGTCTCCAGTTGCAGAAAAAGCTCAGCATTTCATATTCTTTCCTTGTATTGTTGATCTAGTTTCTTCATCCTTTTCTGATACTCCTGCAAAGTGCCTTCCTGTAACTGCCGTCTTTTGAGAGATGTCAATTTCTCCTGGTACATCTGCTCTTTTACTTCCAGGTAGTCTTCATCATCCTGTTTATTGGCAATATCTGTCTCCCTTGCATCCTCTGTATCTTCATCCGATTCACGGCCATGGATACTGTGTTCGGCCTCATCGTCGACGCTGTCTAGCCCCTCCTTGTCATGGTAATAGTCAACAATGGGTGAGAGGAGATCTGCGGACATCTTCCCCACGGAGCTGCCCTCCTTTGTTGACATATCTAGTGCCTTCATGGTTTGCCAATCCAACTGGATTTTCCGAGCCATTCACGTCCCAGCAACGGTGGTCCTCCATTTTACAGTACACAGAGGTTCAGCTGCTGTGTTTTGTCTCTGTAGGTCACTGTCACTTTAATTTTACCTTTGGGATGCACTTTCTGTCCTGTGTAAGTCTTTAGCATAAGTTTAGTTCGTTTCAGAGGTATATGAGAAAACAGTTGTTTGTAGTCGTGTACTGAGATCACTGTTAAAGCTGAGCCTGTGTCCAACTCCATTTTCAGTCTCACGCCTGCTACTTGTGGAGTGATCCTTTTTACTCTTCGATCATCTGTCTCTTTCACGCTATGAAGTTGCAGACAGGACAATTCACTTTCGTCTGAGTCATTTTCATCAGAACTGCTTTCTTCCATTTTGTGTACATTGTTGTGTTTTCCTTTCTGCTGTTTCTTGTTTCTCTGTATTTTTGTCCTTTTTCTGCTGCTTATTAGCTTTGCATACTCTGCCAATGTAGCCCTGTTTGCCACAGTTTCTGCATTCTTTGTCTTTTAACCAACAGTCATCAGGGTCATGTGACATGTTCCCACAATGGTAACATTTCTGTCCTTCATTTCTGTTCAGTGACATTTTACTTGTAGCATATTCCAGAGATTTTTGTTGTATCTCTGAAACACCCCGTGCTGCTGTTTCCATTGCTATTGCAATGTTGAGCGCCTTCTCTAATGTAAGGTCTTTTTCACCCGGGAGCTTCTTCTGTGTGGTTTCACAGTGCATGCCACACACTAACCTGTCCCTCAATGCGTCCGATAGACTAGCTCCAAATTGACAATGTTCTGATAATTTGCGCAATTCAGCACATTATTCAGAAATGCTTTCATTTTTGCTCTGATTTCATTTGTGAAATTTAAATCTTTCAGCAATGACCAGTGGTTTGGAGTTTAAATGCTGTTGGAGAGTGTCTACTATTTGCTTGAACTTTTTGTCAGCTGGCATATCAGGGGTTAACAAGCTCCATAGCAGGCCGTATGTTTTTGCTCCCATAATACTGAGTAAGATGCTGGCTTTCTTTTCATCCTTAACACTGCTAGCCTCACAATATAATTCCACTCTCTCAATGTAAGTTGCCCAGTCTTCAATGCCACTATCAAATGCTGTAACGATTCCAATCATCATCATCTTTGTTATGTTTATTAAGCCCCATTTTTCCCATTTTCTTTTTGACTCACGTGTCCTTCTTGCCAGCGCCACGAGATTTGTGCGTCACTCCTTTTTATCTCCCTTCTGGGGCAGGCAGACCCTCAGCCCCGGGGGACAGCGCTGGCTGTGGTCTCGGCTGGATGTGCTGCGGCTCCGTCTCCTGGCGTTCCTGACCCCGGCTGTGCTCCTTCTTCCTTTCGGACATGCGGCCTCGCTCTGCCTCCTTCTCCTGCTCCTTGGCTTGTTCCTTGCGCTCTTCTTCCGAGTGCCAACGGAAAACACAGCATTCCAATACGATGTAGGTTCATTAACCTCGTCGCTAATTTGTCATGTATGTGGCCTGGTTACACAACAACGCTATTAATAAAAAAGCTGGAGACGGGAGCTAAGGTTCATGGTTCTTTACTGGAAGAAACCAAACTTGGCACACACGTACAGATCAATATGCACCTAACAGTGCATGCTCAATATGTACCTAACAGCACACGCAACGACGTGTCCCTACAACATAAAGTAGACCCTCATTATACTGTAGGCCATACAGTACAGAGGCAAACTGAGATCCTGAGAGGGACTGGGTGGGTAGATGCTGAGAGAATGTTTTCATTAGTTGCAGAGTCTAGAACTTGGGAGCATTGTCTCAAGACCTCTTAGGAGCAAAATAAGTGGAAATAACTTTACAGTAAGGGTGGAGTCTTTGAAATTTTTTTTACACAAGCAGGTTGTGGGTGCACAATTGCTGAATATATTCAAAACTGGGTGCCACAGTAATGTAGCTGTTAGCATGATGCTATTACAACTTGGGGCGTTCTGAAGTTACCAATTCAATTCTAGCGCCAACTGTAAAGAATCTGTACATTCTCCCCATGAATCACGTGGATTTCCTCCAGGTGCTCCTGTTTCCTCCCACTTTCACAAGACATACCGGTTAATAGTTGAATTGGTCATTGAAAAACATATTTTTATCCCATTAATTTGTGTAGGCACGTGGCCAAGTGGTTAAGGCATTCGACTAGTGATCAGAAGGTCATGTGTCCGAGCCCCAGCCCAGGCACAGTGCTCTGTGACGACACTGGTACCAAGCTGTATTGGCTCTTGCTCTTCCCTTGGACAACATCACTGTTGTGGAGAGAAGAGACTTGCAGCATGGGCAACTGCCGGTCTTCCATATAACCTTGCCCAGGCCTGCGCCCTGGAGAGTGAAGACTTTCCAGGCGCAGATCCATGGTCTCGCAAGACTAACGGATGCCTTTACTCCCATTAAGATATATATTTGGCCAGGATTTGGATGAATATTGAATAGGCCAGGTCATATGGCCTATTCCTACTCTTTCTTGTGCATATTTGAAAGAAAAAAGTAAACAAAGTAGGTTTAACTAATAGCAGAATCTAAATTCTTGCACTTCTATAAACCCAAAGAAACCCAAACACTTGCAGCCACTAACTTATTAAAAATAAATTCAGTGTTAAAAAGGTGAAATAGGGTGCTGGTACAAATGAGAGAGCATGAAATCAAGTTTGTGCCTGAGCCAAATAAAAGGAATATTTAAATCTAAGAGTTTAAATTCAACTGCCGAGGCTCTCGTGAGAATAATACTTCTTTAGCAATGCTTGTAATTTGTAAGAGGCTTTTTGTTATCCATTTTGAAAATAATTAATTTGTGAAACTTTTTAGTTGAATGGGTCTGCAAGGCATAACTAATTATTCCTCAAACAAATGAAAAATGTCAAAATTCAATTTTGTTAAACATGAACAGAATGTTTGCCACTGGAGATGCAGCAGCGTTTTGACCTGGAGAAAGCAGAGACACTCAGATTTCTGTTATTCCCCTGTCACGGTTATTACAAAGCACCTAGAATTGTGATATGGTGATGGCAAAGGCGTTAAAAGAACTTTATGAGATCTGTTCATTTCAACAAAAGAGGTCATATTTCCAGGGACAATTACATGATTCTTGGTATTCTGCCATATTATCTGACTAAACCTGTATTATGATTGTAATTTATTTTAAGGTTATTGTACCATCAAGAAATTGTCAGGCCCTCCTTGACTAAAACTGAATTAATTAATGGACCTTATCTGCATTAGATTTCTTGGTTAATCATGAGTTATAACTCATATTTGCCTGGTACATGTCAGCCTTGACTCTCAGCTTGGGCTGGGGGAAACACGGAAACAGATGGTCTGAAATCCACAGAAGTGTAAAATATGCTATGCCTCTCACCAGGGTCTAACTGCCAGCTGCAGCCAGGCTACTGCTCCATATGCAGACCATCACTGACCATCTGCAAAGGGTGAGTAGGGCAGAATAAGTACCTGTTTACTTGACAGTAACACTGCTGACTGCCTCCCATGCCAACTAAACCATGAGCGGAAACCTCTATTTCCGTGATTCCGCTTTCCAAAAAAAAACATTATTAATTAATCCAAGGGAAGGAGTGGAAGGATTTTTTAGCACAAACCAAAATGACATTGAAATTTTGATCTGAATCCAAGAATACTGTCAATGCAGAAATGATTCAGTAGATTATACTAATAATGCAAATGAACAGTTAAATGAAGATAGATTTGAGGGTGTTTGTGCATCAGGCCT
Source organism: Mobula hypostoma (assembly GCF_963921235.1). Lineage (NCBI taxonomy): Eukaryota > Metazoa > Chordata > Chondrichthyes > Myliobatiformes > Myliobatidae > Mobula > Mobula hypostoma. The sequence continues at coordinate 33,057,862 of NC_086118.1, read as the reverse complement.
GCCACAAGAAGACTGTGCAAAAGTTAGTAAATAATAAACACAAGAAATTCTGCGGATGCTGGAAATCCAAAGCAATACACACAAAATGTTGGAGGAACTCAGCAGGTCAGGCAGCGTCCATGGAAAAGAGTAAACAGTCAACATTTTGGGCCGAGACCCTTCTTCAGGACAATAAGTAATAAAATAAATTCTGTTGGTAATATGTGTAACATTATTTTTTAAAAAAAACATACCAATATCAATGCAGTTTACCTCAAATAATGTTCTTGTATTTTTAAGTGCATTCTGTCTTGTGCACTGAGTCATACTGCTCCTTTTTCCGATGTTAGTCAATTCGGGAGAGTACCCGCTATCCCAGTGAGTTACCCTGGCCAATAGGCAGTTGTCATTATTACAGACGCTTCTTAGAATTTAGTACTAATTTTCACAGACTGATGCCTGAAGGAGCATCTGGCTCCATATTCTACACCTTCACCATCTGTAATGAATCTAATACAAATGTAACTATCTCCAACTGCTGGTCCAACCAGATGGCCCTCACTGCTACACCAGATGAAGAAAATGCTGACTCTGATGTTTTAAGTGAATGAGATTAATTTCTCCTGAACTATATCACCTTAATTCCATAAGTAAATCACAAGGATTGTATCTTATATTGTACCTTTAAAACGTATCCTAATAGATATGTTAAGGTAGATGTCAGGACTAGTGTAAACAGGCAAGAGCTAAGTAATAGATAAGATGGGACACATAGTTTGAAGTGTGAGTATTATAATGCTAGGAGTATTATGGGTAAAACCCATGGAAGTATGATGTGACCATTACAGAGACTTGGTTGAGAGAGAGACTGCAATGGATCCTTAATGTCCCAGGGTTTCGATGTTTTAGAAAAGACAGAGAGGAAGGTAAAAGAGGTGGGGGAGTTGCACAACAAATCTGGAACAATATCACAGCTGCACTCTGAGGGGATATAATGGAGGGCTAGTCCACTGAGTCTATTTGGGTAGAACTCAAAAATAAGAAGGGTGCAATCGTTTTGATGGGATGATATTGCAAACAATGCCCCCTCCCCAGAGCCACCGGGATATTGAGGAACAGGTTTGCAGACACAGATAGAGTAGACAGACAATATCTTTTTCCAATCGTTGAAATGTTCAATACCAGAGGGCATGCATTTATGGTGAGAGAGGGTAATTTCAAATCAGATGTGAGGGGAAAATTTTTTTTAAACATAGAGTGGTGGGTGCCTTCAATGCGATGCCTGGGGTGGTGGTAGAGGCAGACACATTAGAGACTTTCAAGTTGATGTTTAGATAGACACATGACTGTGAGGAAAATGGAAACTGTGTCGGCAGAAGAGATTAGCCATTTGTTTATTAATGTAATTGGTTCGGCACAGCACTGTAGACCATGTTCATGTGCTATACTGTTCTATGTACAGTGTTCTACTTCATTATCAAGAACTGATAGACAAAATTAACGTGACCTCACTGTTAATTGAAATTCAAGGAATAGATTTTCATTATTTGTTAAAAAGGAGCACTCTCAATCAATATGCGGCCACAGACACATTGCCAGCTTTTCTATTATCATTTTAAACACCCACATATGTATAAGAAATGGTTAATATATTTCTGTCATGCTGGAAGAGGTATTCTTTCACTATAACAGTGCATCTCAATGCTCCTTAGCCCGTATTCTAGTCATCGTCAGGTAGAAATTTTTCCTCATTGCACAACATACAAAATGGTGTCTTGTGCATGCTATACTTTGTTTCTGATATTCTTATCCGGTGAAGTCCATTTCTGTAACCTCACTCTGCCAGTCAAAATTTCATCCATGTCTTTGTTTCCTTGAGATTACTTTATGAAAGAACTTCAGCTGGCTTGTGTAATTCTGCTCTCTATTACAACAGATAATCCAAAACCTTGCTATTCACAGCATAACTCTACCAGGACTTGTTCAGCCATTGTGCAAATATTCAGTGACTTATCAAGGACACTGATTAACCTTTACCTTGGTTTCACGATTCTTATCCTCACTTTCAAATTCCCCAACAGTGCTCTTTCTCTTCCTGCCATCCCGTCCCTTTAAGTCCTGTAGCGCTTCAGGATACCCTGAGCACTTTCTTAAATGGTATCTTAACTTACCCATGGTTAGTTGCATTATCATTCATTACTTTGTTTCCAACTGTTAAAGTCTCAAGTTCTGAAATTCTTTGCTCAAACCTTTTTGCCTTCCTACTTTTTAAGAGATACCCAGAACTGGTAAGGTAAATGTGTCCTTGTCAAAGTATGTATATCTTATCATATCCTGCATTAGGATTCATTTTCTTGCTGGCATTTACAGGAAAATAAAGAAGTACAATAGAATTTGTGAAAAACTATACAAAAAAAAGGACAAACATCCAATGCACAAAAGAGGACAAATGATAAAGTTAATACATAGAAAGTAAACAAATAATATTGAGATGTGGTGTGCTTTAAAGTGAGCCTCTAGGTTGTGGAGTGATTTCAGGCTTTTCCTGAACCTGCTGGTGTGATATCTAAGGTTCCTGCACCTCCTGCCCAAAGGTAGTAGGCAAGAAGAGAGCATGATGCTATGGTACTGGGTTGAAGTTCCCTGCAGGGAGCTAACCTATGTCAATTCACTTCAAGAGTAGCAAGTCAATCAGTAGAACACGCACAGATTGGAAGTTATCCTCCATTTTAAGCATAATAAACCTGGACATCACAATGCTTCTGAAACACAAACCCTTTGCCTTAAATAGAATCAAATTTTAGAAACAGCATTTATGTTATTTCATCTCATATTTCACACATATAAACAGAGAAAACATTTCTATCCTGCCACGGCTAATATGCGATGCATTAAATATGTTGTTTATATGTTCACAAAAGAGAGAAAAAATGTTCAGAGTAATGTGTCCACCGAGGGTGAAGTAAAGGGAGTGCGCATATCTTACTGCTGCTGGAGGGTGTATCAGGAATAGTTCCCATCTGTGCTTGTAGAAAGCTCATCTCCCACTTTGTACTAATCAATTTGGAATTTCTACAGTAAAAGAGCACTAGTGTTAGATTTTGGATGGATTTTAAATTAGTTCGTTCTTTTAAAACAAAAATTCTTATAAATACCTATTTACATTCAATGGCTACTTTATTACAAACGTTTGTAGGTATACATGTAGACCTGCGCATTAATGTAACTATCTAATTTCCCAATCATGTGGAAGCAAGTCAGTACATAAAAGCATGCAGACGTGGTCATGAGGTTCAGTTGTTGATTCGACCAAACGTCAGAATGAGGAAGAAGTGTGATGTAAGTGACTTCGACTGCGGAATGATTGTTGGTGCCAGATGGGGTGATTTAAGTATCTCAGAAACTGCTGACCTCCTGGGATTTTCATGCACAGCAGTCTCCTGATAGAGAATGGTGTGACAAAACAGTGAGCGGCAATTCTGTGGGCGAAAACACATTGTGAATGAGAGAGGTCAAAGGAGAGGGGCCAGATTGTTTCAAGCTGACAAGAAAGTGACATTAACTCAAATAATCATGCATTACAACCCCGTGGTATGCAGAACAGCATCTCTGAACACAACAGGTCAAACGCTGAAGTGGATGGTCTACGGCAGCAAAAGACCATGAACATATACTCAGTGGCCACATTGTTAGGCCCACTCCTGTGCTTAATAAAGTGGCCACTTGGTGTATATTTCTGTGAAATATTGTGCTTCACACAGTCTTCCAATACAAACTCTAACTTCATTTAAAATTGATCACAAACTTAAGGAGACTGGATTTGTATATAGTTGCTAGTCAGTTCATGGCAATAGAAAAAGGATAACAAATAAAATTGTAAAGTCTTAGGAAGTAAATGTTAAGAAATGTGAAATTATGAGATAAACGTGACTGATGAGGCCATTGTGCGAACTGAGGACTCGGCCATAAATGGGGGAGCAGGCACCTGATATCAGGCAAATGAGCAGTTTGAAGGTGTCGGTTTTCTTACACCATTTATGCAGGGCTAAGATGTGCTGCTAAGGCTTGTGCTCAAGGTGGTCAGTACCATCTCTAATGCTCTGTTTCCAGCTTGAGTGATCGTGGGACAAATATTCCCTAGAGGATGTTGCATTTTTTTCCCAAACAGGTTTTGAGTACATACGTGAAACTTTCTTTCAGTCTCCCTGGTAATCTTGCTTCGTGATGTACCTGGGAACAGTATCTATCTATCTATCTTGGGAACCTTGAGCTCTTGCCTGGGTCTTCGACTGCTTCTTCTCAGTGGCTGACGGGTTCTGTCATGAATTGCAGCCCAGTGCAAAGTGGCAGAAGTAGCAAAGTATGGATTCTATCCATTTCAGGCAGAGCGGACGTGATCTTCGCCACCAGGCAACAGCTACTAAAGAAATTCAGGGAGCAAGCAGCAGCTGCTATTCATCCTCCTGTTGATGAAACCTTCACAGCTGAATGGACAGCTTGGTATATAATAGGCTTTTTAAATGGTACAGGATAAGAAAGTAGCTGAACTTATGAGTCATAAAACTATATGTATGATCAGAAGCAGAAACTAGATGATATTTTTGTCATCATCCTTTTTCAGTTTTCCTTTGCTTCCATGCTCAACTTCTCCAGCATGTTCAAAACGCAATTGTGCATATCCTGTTTTCAATTGTCCTATTTGTCTATCACTTATACCTTCACTGATGATCATTGACTGCACCAATCTCTTGTTCTGATGTTTAAAGCCAGGAATGGATTTGCCCCTTCCACTAAACCATCTCAAATTCCTAAACGTACCTTCTGTGTTTTTCTTGGACAGTTTCCAAATATCATATTCCAGTCTCCTACAACTGTCAGCAATTCCTCAGTCATCTTGGATTAAACCCTCTCTGAACCTCATGCCTCCTCAGCTCCCTTCAAATGTTCTTAAACTCATTCTATTGAATAAGCCATGGTAATCTTCCACAATATCTACGTATTTCTCCAGTCGTGTATCCATCTCTCTTTACAATGGAACATCTATGAAGCTCCATGAGAAAGCTTTCTAGATCAAACACACGATCACCATGAATAAATTTTGCTAGCAGGAATGGCTGGAGTTGTCTAAATAGTTATTACATTTTTTTCCAACAAGTTAAATGGCTTATTGTAAATCTGAGACCACGTATTGTTTTATTTAACAAATTCTACCTTCTCTGTATTTTCTTGGCAGCAGGAAGAGAGAGATGGAGCAAAGGGAGACAAAGAAAAAGATAGAGAGAGAGATAAAGAGAGAGAGCAAGAGAAAGAAACAGGGAGAGAGACACACAGCAGAGAGATAGAGAGAAAAAGAGAAAGAACGATAGAGAGAGAAAGACAAAGAGCGAGAGAGAGAGAGAGAGAGAGAAACTCTGAAGATCTCACCTTAGCTGCTCAGGAATTATCATCTCATCACTAGGTAGAATATCATTATTGCCAGCTCAGCACAGGTCAGATGACAATAATTATCATCCAGGAGGAGGAGAACTCTATTACTAAAGAGCTTCAGACTTTATTTATTAGAGATCAGTTTGTATCAGTCTGTCCATTAAACCTGGGCAGTTAAAAGCAGTATTAGGCTGCACCAACCTCTACATTAAATATATAGAGATGAAACCAATTCTGCTCCAAATGAACTCTCAAATCCTGTGTGTAAAATCTTTTAATTTAATTCCTGTGCTGTTCCTTTTCCCATTGAAGATGCTGACAGAAAGATGTCTGGCTTTAGTCTGTGGGGGGTGCTACTACCTTCAGAGGGGGATCTCTGGGAGAGATTTGAAATGCTTACAACTAATCAATACAAAAAGAATGAACCTGAACCTCTTCATTTCTAATGCTGTGGAAATATGTCAATACAGGGATTAAAGTGATCTGTCTTATTGATTCCCAAAGGACAAGGCTCCCCCTGAGGTGCTATCACAACTCCAACAGCACTGCAGTAATGTGTTTGCCTTCTCAACCATAAAAACTACAAATTACTGCTCTGAGGGGAACAGACTGCCCCCAGAGCAGGCAGGCAGATTACTGAGCTATTTACCTGAATCACTGTTGGTTGCAGGCACCAAGCAGTAATGTGGAAAAAGAACTAGGCAATTGTGTGTATAAAGAAGGTGGAAAACAGGAGAGAAGTGGTTTGGGGTATTGCAAATAGAACAAATCAAAATGAGACAGAGAAAAAAAAAGATAGAAACGTTAGTAAGAGAAGACAAAATATATCCCAAATACAATGAGTATGGTTTCTTTCCATAGGATTTTATTAGAAGTTCAATTGAACTGCTGCTCGAAAATAAACACCTTTGTGCTTCTCATTTGAAGGAAAATCTAGAAACTGAAAAGTTGGACAAGTAAAAATAATTTATAATTTAATTAATAAATATAGTTTGTATTTCTTATGAATTTGAATGTTGTGTAAATAATTATCCATAACAAAGATGTTGAAGGGAAATTTGAAGATCAATTTATGTGCAAGTCCTTAAAAGTTGTGGAAGTTTTAGAAGTCGGGCTGGATCTGCAAGGAAACAAGCATTGAAAAGGAAGAAGAGTTAAAGGGGCAAAATGAATAACTAGTTGTACAAAAACATGTGTTTTATCTTATTTTCTCTAAGGTGGGAAAGGTCTTTTTTTGAAAGACAGAAGGCCATTGCCCTACGAATGAAGAACAGATTAGCATAGGTAACTCTCCAGACAGTCAAAAGGAAAGCAGTGATCATCAGCCACCACACTGTTTCCTGGGTGCTAGGGGCTCGAGTTGGCCTCTTGAAGAAAGCATGTAACATCCACATGAAAGCTTCTCTGCCTACTGGCTCGCAAGATAGAAGAAACCCAAATTATTCCAACAGAACTTATTTAACCTAATATTAGGGGCAAGGAGAATGATTGGCACTAAAATTAAGAACATAGCTGGAATTATTTTATAACTCCCTTCTCCAAAGGGGTCTACTTATATTTTTGAAAATAGTTCCTCTTTCACATCATCCAATTAAATGTATTTTGGACATTTTAAAAAACATAACCAGAATCATTTTCAAACTGCAGTGAGAAATGCTCCCATACAGTAACCAGTTTTGACAGGTGTTAACAATGTCAACTCATCTTGCGACTGTTTTGATCCTTTCCTCCCAATTGAAATGATGGAAAAGATATGAAAGCACAGGAGTGTTTTGATAACTATCCTCTCTTATGGTCCCTGGGCTTTGAGCTGACTATTTTCACCAGTTTAGACCTTGCTTCCCGAGATGTAGGCAGGTCATCAAATAATGTCAATCCAGGATAGAACAATTTAGTATTGCGGAGACTGACAACATTGCCGATCATGCAAGCAGATTAAAACCAAAATATAGTAAAGAAGTATCTCACAAATGAGCAAAGTGAGACTTAAGAAATGCAGTATGTGTACGACAATATATTTGTGAGATATGGATAGGGAGAGGAAAAATACGCTCACTACTCGTAAATTAGGATTCCAAAGGAAAATAAGAAAGTCCTGAGTTTGTGCAGGCGGTCTGACAGCATAAATGGATGAACAATCTCTAATCCAGCAAAACATGTACAGCACATGGATAGAAATGCATCCTTATGTTAACTTGTCATTTTTCAAATCCAGATGCTGGTATATCTGTTTGAATCAAATTTGTCATCATGCCATCTACATCTACAGGAATCTCATCTACCAGTTCATAAATTCAATGATCTTTCATTTCTAATGCTTGCTGCAAACACACAGCCACAGATCATCCATAAAGTAATAAACTTCTTAGCTAGCAGAGTTTTTTTGGAACCATATTGTAGACTCTTTCCATAACAGGGAAAGAACGGAGCAGCCAACACACGAAACCAGTGAAAAGAGACATTTTTCTGCATTATATCTCTGCCTACCATGAGGCTATATACTAAACATAATTCAATTCATCTGCACAAGACCATCCTTATATTTTTGCCCATGTTTGCTGATCAGAATAAGGCAGATATGAAGCATTCTGACCTCCAGGAATGCAGTGGACAAACCTGCAACTCAATGCATGCACTCAATCGGAACATTTTAAGAAAAATAGATGGACTTATACTTCCAACACATCTTTCACATTACCTAACTATTATAATTCAGCAATATCAGCAGTCTATGCATGCATAGCAAGCTCCCTCAAATAGTGTGATGATTAAATAATCTACTTCAGTGATATTGTTTGATGGTGTGCATGAAGTAACTGGTAGTTACACTTAACGAGAGACTGGACAAGGGAGAAGTGGATAGAAGGGTTGTGCAGATAGATTAGGGGAAGAAAGGGAGGAGATGCATAAATGGACTGGTTGTACTGAAAGGCCTACAGTATTTATACACTGTAATAGAATATTTACCTAGCTATTAGTGATATTCCCTTGTTCTACTTTGAAGGCAACAGAATCATTTTGTCCACCTGAGAGAGATGATGAAGCTTGCTTTATCCAAAAAGTGCACCATTGACAGTGAAGCACTCTCTCACGACTACAATGGACCACTTGTCTAGATACTCATTCTCAGTTTTGGAGTGGAACTTGAACACTTAAACTTGTGATTCAGAAACAAGAGTACTAGGGAAAAAGACTGAACCGTGGCTTAAAAACAGTGAAAGAAGAAATTTTATTAAAACTCTCCAGCTGGAGGAGGAAGCTGACAATATCACATACCAGCTTATGCAGATCAATCTTCATAACATGCCATCCCCATGAAAGAAAAATTGTAATTATCATTTAATCACATGTATTTAAACAAAAAAAATCAGCAGTTATCCAATGAATGATGAACTCATCACATGAGAGAGAGGATCAAAAAATTAATTAAAATTGCTGAGGCATATCAGCTATACAGGCCCTGATTGGCAGGCCTGTTAAAATTCCATACAAAAAGGCTCGAGTGCACAGTGTTATTTATGTATCGCAACATTCTACTAAACCCACAATTCAATATACTTATGGGAAGAATCTACATAATGTCCCTGCCCCTATAGCGTTAGTGAATCATTTGATGTCATCACTTCGGGGGATACATTCTGGATTTTTGCAGCTTATCACTAAATTAACATTAAAATAATTGGGAGCCGCCGTATGTCTTAATAATTTGTCATAGGAATTGTTTCAGTTCTTAATTCTCTGACTTTTTAAGCTACTAAATATTAATGAAAGTATTCATTTTCTGCTTTTACTAATTATAGGCTTGTTAGAACTGCAAATTTTAAAAAGTCGTGATCCCTGACACATTTGGTTGCATTGGACCCTAGTTGATTCTGGCTTCCTTCACTAGAACGGGATTAGCCAAGTGCCAAAGTAAGATTAAATGAGGTATATCACAGAATCTCACAGTTCATAAAAAGGCCATTTGGCTCATTGAATCTATGCTTCTTTATTCAATAATCTGCTTAGTTATTCTTATTTGTTCTGGTTTTCTTCTTCAAAATTTTCAATAATTCTATTTTGTTGGTACATAACTGCATGAATGATCAAAAACCCACTGCTAGAGGCACAAGCTTATAAATTTTGCTTATTTTCATTACTAACTAATCTGCAATAACTTTATGTAGAATCACACATTATATCTCAATAAATAAATAAAGTATTTTTCCGCTGCACATCTTTCAGTCTGTAAATAAGTCAAACATGACGACAGATTTTAGTATTAAGTTGGCAACTGAGCTTAGAGAACAAGACATATGTCTGGTGGCAGTCTACCAGCATAAAATTCCATACAGCTTGTGGGATATGATTGTTGAATTTTAGTCATAACAAAACTATACTGATTTGTAGTGACTGCATGTGCCTAGTTCATGAAACGTTTACTGTGTAGGTTTTTGCAAATAAAACAAAGTGAGGCGTTATATGTTTAAGAAAAACACTGTAACTAATTTCATCGAATTCCAAAACCAGAACACAAAGCGCGCTAAAAAACCCTTAACATAATTATGTAATCACGTCAGACCCACCTCTTAAAGTAAATCCCAACTCAATGACAGTGGTTGGGAATTATGTGCATATCCACCAGTTACATTTCTCTGCATATTTCTCAGCTAGATGGAGTGGGAAGTGAACAATATCAGAAAATGGAAGTAAAAGTTCCAAACGGGCACTCAGAAAATTGCAAAAGGAGAGGAGTGGAGAAACAGGGTTGTGAATAGGTTTGAATGACTGGATCCTTTCGAAGAGGAAGGGTTAAGTGAGTCTGAGAGTATAAATCTAAACAGGTTCCTCAAAAGATTCAACACAACTCATGTCAAACCAAATCAAAAGATCCACAGATATGAATTTCAAAACATGAGGCACAAATCAGAGGCGCATATTGATGATTTGTTTAGAAGGCTCAGAAGTACAGCCCACGACTACAAAGTCAAGGAAACAGATAAAAGGCAGGGGACCATCACTATCGCCATACAAAAAAGGTCTCGATCAGGAAAAAGGTCGCCTTTATAGTAAACATAAAATGCCCGGCAAGAGAATATAAAGTCACAAGTAGTCAGATAAAGATTTTCATTACTGAGATGGCCACTTCCAGGTCCGTCATGGGAATGCACACAGTTAGTCAGTAGAAATGAAATGATACAAACCAGTAGAAATGAAATGATTACAAACCAATGAGATATATGCAAAGTGAAAATAAGAGCACGGAGGAAATGCCAAAGGAAGTGTAAACAAATAAATTGAAAAGAAACAAATTCTGAATATTTATAGTATGGAAGATGAGAAGGAGCTTGAGAACACAACAGATTTTGGAACTATATGGCTGCATGGAATGACTGAATACAGCAATTCCCAGGGAAATGAAATCTACTATTCTGGTCAACAAACAGTTGAGAAATGTTTAAACCCACAATCACTTGCCTCAATCTTCTTAATACAGAAACCATTACACAACTCGGACTTACTAAAAGATATTCCCTCAAAACCTGAAAGAAGTGCATCTGAAGGAAAATATCTTGGAATGAAGTAATGTCATGGTGATGGTGTTTGAAGGAGGTACATGGCACCAAACCAAAGAGGTACACAAAGGATAAGAAATTACCTGCGTACTCTACGTTACAGAATTGGAAGGACCTGCCAATCTGGGCTTGAGAAACAATGAGAAATACAGCTGATCTTAGAAAGCTGCACAACGGAGGAAGCAACCCCTCTTCCAATCAAAAAGTCATCTGAATCAGGATTAGGTTCAATATGACTGAAATATGTTGTGAAATTTGTTGTTTTGTGACAGCAGTACAATGAAACATAAAACAAACTATAAATTTCAATAAATGTATATAATTTTTAAAATTTAAACTAAATAGGTAGGCCAAGTAGAGAGCAAAAATAGTGAGGTAGTGTCCATGGGTTGGTTCATTGTCCATTCAGAAATCTGACGGCGAAGAAGAAGCTGGTCCTAAAATATTGTGTGTCTTCAGGCTCCTGTACCTCACTGATGGTAGCAAGGAGAAGAGGGTATATCTTAGATGATGGGGGTGCTTATGATGATGCCACCTTTTGAAGCATCTTCCACAAAAAAGCTGAACTGGATATACTCAGAAACTTTGTGGGAACAGTAGGATGCTTCGAAGATTTTGAATACTACACGAAAGTTGACTCTAAAGTGAAACCAATGATCCAACCATTGCAAACAGTATCAATCAAAATGGAGCAAAAGGGGGCTACAACCAGTGTCTGTTAGCCCACCATACTGGTGAATTCCATTGTGGTGAGCGAAAAGCTTGGTAGGATATGCCTGACCCCAAAAGAATTGGATAAGGTGGTCAAAAAACACAGCTACTTCACCCCAACTCTGGGAGAAATCTGGGAAAAAATTGGCGGTTGTCATGACTGTAGCAATAGTGCCTAACCAACCTACTGGAATGTAAAGCTCGATGAGGAATTCTCACCACTCATAAAGTTCAGCACATTATTTAGATGATACGTATTCCAACATATATCTTTTGACCTAGACTAGGCCAAGATATGTTTCTTCAGAAAATATATGAGGCTTACAGACAACACAAGACAGGTGACATTCAGATCTATAGAATGAATGGCAAAAGGGGCAATTATCATCTTCATGAGAAAAGAACAAGAAAAGCAGGGTTTAAGCTACCCAATGAGAAAGAATGCAATTCGTTTGAATGGTATTCATATCACATGCAGTTTCACTAAACCCAAATAAAGTCAAAGCGGACTCTGAGATGAAAGCACCAAAGCAAAAAATGAACTGAGAATCATTCGAAGGCTTTGAATATTCTCATTTTCATGTGCAAAAATGGATAACAAATCTGGGAGAACTGAAGAAACAAGATGGTGAAACAAAGGCCACAAACCATGAAACAACTAAGGTAAGCCAGCCTTACTATAGCAAGGAAAAGAAAACCATTTTCCAGAAACTTCTGTTCAAAGCCCAGGAATAAAATGCATCAAAAACACTCTTTGCAACAAAGAAATACCAGTTGTTTATAGATGCAAGAAGTTCCATACCAGTTTTTATGGGGAATGTTCTCTAGTGATTCCTAGGACAAATCAATAAGGAAAATCTGTGAGGAGTTCCAGGTAAAGGGTGGGAAGTTCAAGGGGGATATTAGAGGAAGGTTTTTTACTCAGAGAATGGTTGGTGCGTGGAATGCACTGCCTGAGTCAGTGGTGGAGGCAGATACACTAGTGAAATAAAAGAGACTACTAGACAGGTATATGTAGGAATTTAAGGTGGGGGGGGGTTATATGGGAGGCAGGGTTTAAGGGTCAGCACAACATTGTGGGCCGAAGGGCCTGTACTGTGCTATACTATTCTATGTTCTATGTTCAATACAATAAAGATTATCCTTGAGACTACAGAATTATGATTTTGCTCTGACATATACAGTAAGAAAGGAAATAATGCATGTGCCAGCCCTATTCCACCTGTAGCAAAAGGCCAACATATCATGATAGAATTCTGGTGTAAGGGTATACCGCCTACTAAACACTGAACAAACAAAGTTGATAAAAGTCAGAAAAGAGAGTCAAAAGCAAGAACTTGCAGATGTTCTCAGCAGGTGGTTCTTGGATGGCCCACGGTAATGGAAACAAATGCAGTCAGCAATAACATATTACTGGAGAACACTTTATGATGTTTAGTGGTTGGATCTAGAATCACCATACCCAAAACAAAAATGAGAAGGTGAGAGGAATTTTAACAGCATGCAAACTTTTACCTTTCACCCGTAACTCACGACCTCCAGTTCTCCTCTCACCGAGCCTAAACGGAAAAAGGCCAACTTGCATTTACCTCATAAATGAGGTTTACCAGTGTGCTGTCATCCCCACACAACCAAAGGGAATGCCATTATATGGAAATATGTTTAAACAACCAAAAGACTCCTATAAAACACAGAAGGAAAGTGGAATGCAAAGATTGACTTAGTTTCTCTCCAAGCTGTTGCAAGATCACCAGCTAAGCTTCTGAATAGCAGGATGTATGACATTATTTTGTCAAAGAATATATATTTCCCACAAGACGAAGTTGGAAGTGTGGACTCTTGACCTCAGAATCTACCCCATTATGACCTTGTGCCTTATTGTCTATTTACATACACTGTACTTTCTCTACAACTGTAACTTTATTCTGCACTTTGTTATTGGTTTATCTCGCAATAGCCCAATGCACTTTTGTAGTGCATTGATCTATGTGAATAGTAGGCAGGATGATACAGTCGAGACTGCACCACATAACTCTCAAAAACACACTCCATTCTGTGGGGAAATCATGCATCTTCCAGCAGCAAATTACATGGACACGAACACAAACACCATGTAGCCATATATTTCAGCCTAATATTGTATTTAGAAATAAATTTATCGGAACAACTATTCCTTTTGAAAATTATTTCAGATCATATGTCATTATAGAAACATAGAAACATAGAAAATAGGTGCAGGAGTAGGCCATTCGGCCCTTCGAGCCTGCACCGCCATTTATTATGATCATGGCTGATCATCCAACTCAGAACCCAGCCTTCCCTCCATACCCCCTGACCCCTGTAGCCACAAGGGCCATATCTAACTTCCTTTTAAACATAGCTAATGAACTGGCCTCAACAGTTTGCTGTGGCAGAGAATTCCACAGATTCACCACTCTCTGTGTGAAGAAGTTTTTCCTAACCTCGGTCCTAAAAGGCTTCCCCTCTATCCTCAAACTGTGACCCCTCGTTCTAGACCTCCCCAACATCGGGAACAATCTTCCTGCATCTAGCCTGTCCAATCCCTTTAGGATCTTATACGTTTCAATCAGATCCCCCCTCAATCTTCTAAATTCCAACGAGTACAAGCCCAGTTCATCCAGTCTTTCTTCATATGAAAGACCTGCCATCCCAGGAATCAATCTGGTGAACCTTCTTTGTACTTCCTCTATGGCAAAGATGTCTTTCCTCAGATTAGGGGACCAAAACTGCACACAATACTCCAGGTGTGGTCTCACCAAGGCCTTGTACAACTGCAGTAGTACCTCCCTGCTCCTGTACTCGAATCCTCTCGCTATAAATGCCAGCATACCGTTCGCCTTTTTCACCGCCTGCTGTACCTGCATGCCCACTTTCAATGACTGGTGTATAATGACACCCAGGTCTCGTTGCACCTCCCCTTTTCCTAATCGGCCACCATTCAGATAATAATCTGTTTTCCTATTTTTGCCACCAAAGTGGATAACTTCACATTTATCCACATTAAATTGCATCTGCCATGAGTTTGCCCACTCACCCAACCTATCCAAGTCACCCTGCATCCTCTTAGCATCCTCCTCACTGCTAACACTGCCACCCAGCTTCGTGTCATCCGCAAACTTGGAGATGCCGCATTTAATTCCCTCATCCAAGTCATTAATATATATTGTAAACAACTGGGGTCCCAGCACTGAGCCTTGCGGTACCCCACTAGTCACCGCCTGCCATTCTGAAAAGGTCCCGTTTATTCCCACTCTTTGCTTCCTGTCTGCTAACCAATTCTCCACCCACACCAATACCTTACCCCCAATACCGTGTGCTTTAAGTTTGCACACTAATCTCCTATGTGGGACCTTGTCAAAAGCCTTTTGAAAATCCAAATATACCACATCCACTGGTTCTCCCCTATCCACTCTACTAGTTACATCCTCAAAAAATTCTATGAGACTCGTCAGACATGATTTTCCTTTCACAAATCCATGCTGACTTTGTCCGATCATTTCACCGCTTTCCAAATGTGCTGTTATCACATCCTTGATAACTGACTCCAGCAGTTTCCCCACCACCGACGTTAGGCTAACCGGCCTATAATTCCCCGGTTTCTCTCTCCCTCCTTTTTTAAAAAGTGGGGTTACATTAGCCACCCTCCAATCCTCAGGAACTAGTCCAGAATCTAACGAGTTTTGAAAAATTATCACTAATGCATCCACTATTTCTTGGGCCACTTCCTTAAGCACTCTGGGATGCAGACCATCTGGCCCTGGGGATTTATCTGCCTTCAATCCCTTCTATTTACCTAACACCACTTCCCTACTAACATGTATTTCGCTCAGTTCCTCCATCTCACTGGACCCTCTGTCCCTTACAATAATCTTCTTGGAAGATTATTTATGTCCTCCTTAGTGAAGACAGAACCAAAGTAATTATTCAATTGGTCTGCCATGTCCTTGCTCCCCATAATCAATTCACCTGTTTCTGTTTGCAGGGGACCTACATTTGTCTTTATCAGTCTTTTCCTTTTTACATATCTATAAAAGCTTTTACAGTCCGTTTTTATGTTCTCTGCCAGTTTTCTCTCATAATCTTTTTTCCCCTTCCTAATTAAGCCCTTTGTCCTCCTCTGCTGAACTCTGAATTTCTCCCAGTCCTCAGGTGAGCCACTTTCTCTGGCTAATTTGTATGCTACTTCTTTGGAATTGATACTATCCCTAATTTCTCTTGTCAGCCACGGGTGCACTACCTTCCTTGATTTATTCTTTTGCCAAACTGGGATGAACAATTGTTGTAGTTCATCCATGCAACCTTTAAATGCCTGCCATTGCATATCCACCGTCAATCCTTGAAGTGTCATTTGCCAGTCTATCTTAGCTAATTCATGTCTCATACCTTCAAAGTTACCCCTCTTTAAGTTCAGAACCTTTGTTTCTGAATTAACTACGTCACTCTCCATGTTAATGAAGAATTCCACCATATTATGGTCACTCTTACCCAAGGGGCCTCTCACGACAAGATCGCTAATTAACCCTTCCTCATTGCTCAAAACCCAGTCCAGAATAGCCTGCTCTCTATAATGATTGCCCACTTAATTATCGATTTTTATTATGGATTAAAATCCATAATTGGAAAATTATTATGGATTGGGCCAGCACGGTAGCAGTGTGGTTTACAGTACCAGAAACTCAGGTTCAATTTCCGCCACTGCCTATAAGGAGTTTCATGTTCTCTCCATGACTGCGTGGGTTTCCTCTGGGTGCCCCGGTTTCCTCTCACAATTGAAAGATGTGCCGGCTGGTAGGTTAATTGGTCATTGTAAATTTTCCTGTGATAAGATGAGGATTAAATTGGGCGATTGCTGCATGGTGTGGCTCAAAGACCTGGAAGGGCTTATTTCATGCTGTATGTCAATAAACAAATATGAAAAATCTTTGCAGATTAGAAATTCATATTTGTTTGTCACTCTTTGTCGATCCCTAGTTACACAAAATGTAGATTTGCATGAGGAAGTGGAATAAAAGTGAACGATATGTGATCTAGCAGTAAAACTGTTCCCTTGTGCTTCTGACTGTTCAAATTCCTCACTATAAATATAGGCAGTGGTAACAAATCCATCAAGTAATAACTGATTGGCCTGTAAAATAAAGTAGGATTAGTTTTAGGCATTGTGGGGTCTACCACATATTTTAAGAAAAGAATTGTTCTCTTTGTAACCTTCTGGCAGACAACTATAATGCAGTCAAGGTTGAGCGATGTAAAGTATAACAAAGAAGGTGAACTCAGGGTCAAATACATTAATAATCTAAAATGATCGTCAGTAAAGGTTTCATAGCATGTAGAGATCATAAAAGAATCTATTTATTTATTTTGCTATACAGCGAGGAGTAGACCCTCCAAGACCTTTGATCCACACTGCCCCAGCAACCCCTAACAAAGACGATTAACCCTATCCTAATCATGGGACAATTTAACATTCCTGGTACATCTTTGCAGTGTGGGTAGAACTGGAGGACCCGGAGAGTGTCCATGTATTCCACGGGGAGGATGTACAGAAATTCATTAAATGATGGTGCTGGAATTGAACTTCGGTGTCCAGAACGCCCCAAGTTGTAATAGCGTCTTGCTATCCTCTATGCAACCATGGTGCCCACCGTATAATAGTTCAAGGTATCAACGAAACATAGATTATACCAATGAAGGGGCCCATATTTAAGAACAATAAATGCCCTGGTCTCCTTACCCAAGGTAGAATATACTTTAGAGCTCTGTGAAAATCCAATAACTTAAATCCTGGAAGGAGAAGTATGTCCTATGCCGAGATGTTGAGAGGAATGAGCCTGTGCTCTCTGAGGTTGCGAAGGATAAGAACCGATCATAAAATTTTTAAGTGGATTGGGAATATCAGTGCTGATAGGTTATCTGCCTTGTTATTTATGATATAAAAACATGTCACTCATTCCCATGCCCCAGTAAGTGTACATTGATCGACTTCTTAGAGTTATTTAGAAGTGAGGACAGACATAGATGCTGGGTGGGCCTGCAGGCCTACTCAAAAATTGCCCACATGTGTGTATTTGTGAAATATACATTTATTCAGCCCTCCCTTCCTTACCACTGAGAACCAGAGGCATGGACTCTGAATCAGAGCTCGACTGAGGGTGTTAAATTTTTGAAATGATTCACTCCAAGTCCTGTGCATGCTTGACTAATGAGTTTAGTGAAAATGGAAATCTGCAGGTTTTGGAGGCCGGATAGCCCAAGGTCCATGAAGATAGGAGTGCTAAAATGGTGCTGAAGTAGATCAGGCTCAAGAATAAGAAACCTATGGAAGGAGCTGCTAAGCATACAGATATTATACACAAGTACACACACTACTATACAATTACTGATTACCAAGAGAGCCTTATAGCCCTGCTTGTCTTCCACCTCATTTTTCGAACTAGCCGTAAGAAATAGATTGTTGCATCAAGTGCTGTCTCTAGTACGGGGATGATGGACATATTAAAACATCAAAAATAATAATTTTGATTTTGCAGGAAAATGAAGTTTATGATTCCTCCGAAGACCTGGTAAAATAATCCCAGAATTTCAGGCCATAAAAATAAATTTGATATTTATTCATGACTGCAAAGGACCGTAGACTTTTTCTATATTATGGGCAAGATCACTAGTTTTCCATTTTTATAGAAAAATCCATAGGAAAACACAATACAATCCTTAAAACCAGTGCAAATTCTCAAATACAATGTAATAAAAACAAAATGGAACTTGACTTACTCAATTACAGTAAACCACCGGCTTTGTTTATAAAGTTAAAGGGTTCGTTCATACTGCAGCCAAGAAATTAATTAACTTTATTGTGCCAAAGTAAAGTTCTGTATTATGGGGACGTTGAACCTATATGCATTATAAATGTAAAGGGATAGTTCCTGTTGACACTGAGAAATGCCAGGAATTCAGGCTGCCAATTCAGCCTGGCTTAATTCATTGTTGAAGACGAAGAAGCATATAATCAATGGGCAAAGACTGTGGACCTTTTCAGAGCAACTGCAAACTACATGTAAGAACAGTCATTCATTAAACTGGTAAAGATCCTTTAAAATCTTGATGTAATTCACAGATCAAGTACCACATTCTCTATTAATCAACAATTCTATAGCTTGTTTCGTATGTTGTATCAACATATTAAATGACTAAATGACAATACAAGATGAGTCGACTTGTATAATATCTTTCTAATCCTTTCATAGAACAAAGTAGCAAAGGTCCACATTGTGATGCACTTGAGGAAGGAGGGTGTCATGGCAGTGTGATGGATAGCACAGCATTTTACGGTACCAGCAACCCGGCGTTCAATTCCTGCCGCTGTCTGTATGTTCTCCCCGTGACCGCGAGGGTTTTCTCCAGGTGCTCTGGTTTCCTCCCACAGTCCAAAGATGTACTGGTTGGTAGCTTAACTGATCAGTGTAAATTGTCCCGTGATTAGGCTAAAGTTAAATCGAGGGTTGCACGGCAATGCGGCTTGAAGGGCCAGAGGGCCGATTCCATGCTGTATCTCAATAAATAAAAGAAGTGTGTGAGTATGTGGCAACAAGAACGAAGCTATCTAGTGTCAAATAGAAGGACGACAAAGAGAGTAAACAAATACAGGCACAGGTACATCCTTATCTCATCTTTGTAATATGCCCAAGTGCTCTCATGAATCACTATGGAGAAATACACACAAGGTCCTTTAACTGCTCAGAAAGCTGATGGAACCTTGTGATCTCTGTCAATAGAGGACATGGCAATTATCATTCAAATGTCATCAAGGTGTGAAAACGTCACTCCAAGCAATGATAGCACAGGACACGAGTACATTTACATTACGTGGTCAAGGGTAGGTGTGCTGGTTTTGTAGTTGGCAAGTTAGGCAACATTGCCACATAGCAAAAGCATTTCCTCAACACGTACCCTTGGGAATAATGAAACCAGGCACAAAATTGCATATCAAAGGCCAGACCGTTAAAGTCCGGATGAATAGATATAATGATATCCAGAAGATAGTAGAAATAGAGCCTAGTTTGTGATGTGATGAGTTTTGAAATCGGTCTTCTATTTTTTTAGAATTTAATGTATCCCTTGTTCTGCAGTAAGTTGAACCGAACATATCCATTTCTCTGCAGATGTATTTAACTTGACTGACATGTGGATTGTCTCTTATGGCCGGAATCTCCCTCTCCTCCTGCTCCCACTCCACTGAGTGATAGAGGATAATTACATCCATTCCATGGGGATAAAAAAAATCTCCTTTACTCACTTCTGTCACTGGCATGCTGTAATTTCCAAGTGCCTTGGCCTCAGTAACTTGTCAACACTCACAGGCCTGCAACTTCCAAGCATGTTATGATTCTTACAGCCAAGTTAAAACACAGGTATACGGTCAAATTTCCCCTGTGAGTCTCAAGCTTTAAAAACACAATCATGGGCTTTGTGATGCATTGGATGAGTTGTTGGCACTGCCTTGGTTTCAAAAAATGGGAACTTCAGCAGTGATAGGTATTAAACAAAGGTTCTCAATCAATTAGTCCTATTCTGTGTAGGTTAGACATCCATTCAAGGGGCGTTAACCTGCTCAGCATAACTTCAATGAAACTGCACTGACTACTTTTCATGATAACAAATGTATCAATCAAATTGCATTGTTAAATCTCCTTTCATAATTTTCTTTAAACTGATGACAACTGGGGACCTGGGATGCACACCTGCTCCTGTATTTTTGGGCACAAACACATCTTATTTTCTAACAACGGGTCTTTATCACGTCCCTAACCAATCTTTAAGAAGTCTTAACCCAACCTTGTACTGACTGGTGCTCAAGTTGAAATATGACCACCAGTGGTATTGGAAATCACTTTCAAAATGAAAATTCAACATGAGAACCAGAGCTGTCAGGCTGGGTAACAGCTTCTTCACCCAGGCTGTTAATTGAATTGAATTGACTTTATTACTTACATCCTTCACATACACGAGGAGTAAAAATCTTTACGTTACGTCTCTGTCTAAATATGCAATGTGCAATTTATAGTAATTTGTAATAAATAGTATGTACAACAGGACCATCAATATAACATAGAAATACAATTGTATAAGCGTGAATTAAGTCTTCCTAACAACAAGCTGTCATCTAGGACACAAATACAACTTGTCTGAATGCCCTGTCGTGGACCCCTCCCCATTCACTGACAAATTCTCATTCGGCACTGGTTACTCTTCATCTTTTTTTGCTGTTGTTTCACATGCTTATACAACAGTTTGTTTTACTACAGTGGTGCAAGTAACATTATACCATCTTAAGCACCTCACACTTCACGTCAACCTGCCAGTCTTGGGGCCATGCCACTCAGGGACTGTGCTAATATTATTTGGTGACTGTATGTTCTGGATCATAACTATATGTGCTGACTACACAGTTTGTGCCGTGTTTTGTCTTGGCCCTGGAGGAACGACATTTCATTTAGCAGTATACATGTACATGGCGGAATGACAACAAACTTGAACTTGAAAATGTAGGGTTCAAGAAGTGTGTGCCACGCTCCATACAGGACGAGATGATAGCAGAACAGCAGGGGTTTGAACTGATGTGTTGATAGTAGGATCATTCAGCTCTGTCCATTGCATACTGTTTAGTCCAATGTTGTAATTTCCCTGGGTTTTTAGGCAGAACTAATCCTGGCATGCTACATTCCTCATGATCTCCTGGCTTGATCGCAACAGTGATATGCCAAACACTGAGGTTACAGATTGTAAGAGTGCACGTTTCTGCAGCTGGTGATGGTTCACAGTGCTTCAAGGGCATCCAGCTTTCAGTCGCTAGATCCGTTGCATGCCTGTCCCTCCAGCATGCTAGTTGTGTAACATAACACAGTGAAAGCTGTCCTTGCACTGAAATGGCACTTTGCTTCTGAAAGAATCTGTCTAATGGTTACTTCTACCAATGACGCTAAAGACAGATTTAACTGCAATAAGCAGGTGAAAGACAATGTGAATAAATGATTTCTTCTTTGTGTTAATGTACATACTTCCTACCACAGACCTATTCTGGTAGCTATGCCTTTCAGAACTCGCCAGCTTCACGTGGTGATGGGCATTGATGACCCTCTCCTGAGAATATATTGTGAGGGAGGATTTAGTACCTTTTCCATATGGCTTGGTTTTGTGTATTTATTAGGCTGGTGGTTGACTATACTGTGAAAATCTTTCCAAATGTTGACACCAATGCCTGATGATAGTGAGGAGGACCTTGTAAAGTTGACTGGGCTGAGGCTACTTTGCTATATTTGAATCGGGTGCCTAGACCGACGCCAAATAATCCATCTGGCTTCATTCTTGTTGTGAACACATTTTCTGTTGAGTTTCTGTACCACTGAGAATTTCTTCTGAAAAATATAATCCTTGTTCTTTGCACATCTCGTGGGTATTAAAACAATTAAAAATACTGCTAGATTCTTTAACAATTGAATGTACACAAACTCAACATGCAAGTAATTCATTCAAATAATTTAGAGAGCTTTAAAGTTGAAATAGTCCAATGTCGGGGCATTGAGAATCTACAATAGATTCAGCTTGTTAGTGCTCCTGGGAAATTACACAAAAATTCACTGAGTCCACATTTCTGAATGTATGTTAGCCGAACATTTATGCTCACACATTGGAATGATCAAATTCCTATTTTTGTGTCTAACAAGTTAGTGATATAATTATCCTGATCCCTACATCTGGTTGGCTACAATTTATTCATTGTAGTCAGAGTGAGTATCTTTGAAAGTGCAGTCAGATAGATGGAGTATAATACATCAACCTTTCTTTAAAAAAAGCAATTAAGGACAAATAATAAATCAAAATATAAAACAAATTTAGTAAAGGCCAAGTGATAGAGCTGAAATGCTTGAATAATTATGAATAAGAGACAGATACATTAAAATGACATTTTAGCCTTTCCATTGAGACCTGAAAGGACTCAGCGATACCATGGCTTTTTGCCTATCTGAATTTATAATAACTGGCCCTGATTACACTAGGAGGCTGAAATTTGGCAAAGTGATCGTATTTTGCTAGAATGAATATGTTGTTACCTTCCAGGCTGCTCTGGGACAGCTGACACATTGTGCAGCAGCTGATGATGTCCCTGGTTTGAATTTAAGGTACCGAGGGTCCCTCACCACTGCAGCATCTATTACCTATCAACAAGTAGAGCTTGTGAAAGACAAGGGTAAGTGACCTCTCACCCACAGGCTGGTGCTAGGAAGGCAGACCTTCAAAAATTCAAAGCAGACTGGTCGCACTGGGGCAAAATGTAAATCAACCGAAACTCATCTGTTTACTAAAGCTCAAAATGTACTAAAAAGTCTGCTTCTCATAAATAGTTTGCAGCTCATTGACAGAGCTGAAAATACTTCCTGCATCCAGAATATCTGAGAAATATAAAGACCTCATTATTGTTTTAGGCCAGTTCAGCTGATTTTAAATTACCTATTACTTCCTCTACTGAAATTTCTCTACAAGTATTAATGATGTCCTGGTCAGTGTTTGCTCAGTGGTTGAGTGTACCATTCATAACAACGTGATTAATCTTACAGACAGAGATGTGAAAAAGACATGTTATAGATATGGATACAATAGAACCCCAAGGGTTAATGTATCACCATTAATCTCACCGTACAAAACTGTTTTAACCTCAGTATTAATGTGCAGTAAATACAGAAATCTATGAGAAGAATCAATGTGACCAAGACTATGAAGCAACAGTATCACATTATTTTAGAAAAATTCTGTTGGTTATCTTTATTTGCACAAATTCTATTCACAAAACTCCTTTAAGAAAAATAAATGGCAGTATTGAATTTTGAATAAATAAGCCACTTTCTATTTCCAATTTTTTCAGATTTTATTATGCATGCTTTATACATCGACATATATCTTCAAATTTTTAATTGCCCTACCCTTTTATTATTATTTCTGTAACATTCTTCAGACACATACCACATTCCACCCCCCAACCACCCAGTCTTGAAGAACTCAGTGTTTGACCATCTCCATGCCTTGCTGCCAATTGTATAGCCTCTGGAATTCCCTCTAAATGCTCCTGAGCACCCTTCTCTCCTTTCTTGAAAATAAATACAGCTTTGACTAAGTTTTTCATTAACTGACCAAAAATGGCTCTGCATCAAATACTCCTTTGAAGATTTTTGGTAGGTTTTACTGAGGAATCGGTAAGTTTTACTGAGGAAGGAAGACATATTAATACACTTTTCTGTTGTTGCTGACAGTTAAGACATGTTTCTTCACACTCTGCTGATTATTTTCATGTTTGTTGCTTTTCTTAGAAAATGAAAATTATGTTGGGAAATCAAACATGGTCCACAAGAGACCGAGATCCTGGAATTTGGAGTTGTTCAAGGAACTCAGTGGGTTAGACAGCATCAGCAGAGGGAAATAGACATCTGACATTCCAGGCTAAAACTCTTCATCCAGTCTGGGAGGAAATAGTGGAGAGCATATGACATGTCTGGGTGTAGGTGGGAAGGGATTGGATGGTGGGGAATGAGAAAGAGTTGAGGTATGAGAGGATAAGTTCAGAGGGGCAAGGGCAGTTGGTATACAAGAGCTAATGTAAAACTTGGTTAAACCTGTATGTATCTTCAGGTGTAAACAGGCTAAAGAAAACAATCGGTGCTGGAGCTGAGTTTTCAGTTACCTAAAACCCTTCATTTACTGAATATATCTCCTGTTTGTACACAGGAACTACAGGAAATTGAATGCTTCAGTTCATAATGTCAGTGGTCCTCTAATTGAAAGTGATAGGGAGAGAAGCATGGGAAAAATTACTCTTTGGTCCACTGAAAGACTGCGCAGCCTAGCTGACAGAGCTGCTGATGGATATATTCAACATCCCTCTGGAACAATCCATTGTCCCCTCTGTTTTCAGGGCAGCAACCATCATTCCAGTGCCAAGGAAGGCGACAGTAACCTGCCTAAATGACTGTTGTCTGGTGGCATTAACATTAACTATTGGCTGGCCATAGAGCACATTAAAGCCTTTCCCCCAGCTACATTAGACCCTTTACAGTTTGCTTATCACTCAAATTGACCCACTGATGATGCAATAGTCTCTGCCCTCCATTCTGTCCTGTCCCACCTAGAAAGTGGGATCTCATATACTAGCAACACACATCAAAGTTGCTGGTGAACACAGCAGGCCAAGCAGCATCTATAGGAAGAGGCGCAGTCGACGTTTCAGGCCGAGACCCTTCGTCAGGACTAACTGAAGGAAGAGTGAGTAAGGGATTTGAAAGCTGGAGGGGGAGGGGGAGATGCAAAATGATAGGAGAAGACAGGAGGGGGAGGGATAGAGCCGAGAGCTGGACAGGTGATAGGCAAAAGGGGATACGAGAGGATCATGGGACAGGAGGTCCGGGAAGAAAGACGGGGGGGGGGGTGACCCAGAGGATGGGCAAGAGGTATATTCAGAGGGACAGAGGGAGAAAAAGGAGAGTGAGAGAAAGAATGTGTGCATAAAAATGAGTAACAGATGGGGTACGAGGGGGATGTGGGGCCTAGCGGAAGTTAGAGAAGTCAATGTTCATGCCATCAGGTTGGAGGCTACCCAGATGGAATATAAGGTGTTGTTCCTCCAACCTGAGTGTGGCTTCATCTTTACAGTAGAGGAGGCCGTGGATAGACATGTCAGAATGGGAATGGGATGTGGAATTAAAATGTGTGGCCACTGGGAGATCCTGCTTTCTCTGGCGGACAGAGCGTAGATGTTCAGCAAAGCGGTCTCCCAGTCTGCGTCGGGTCTCACCAATATATAAAAGGCCACATCGGGAGCACCGGACGCAGTATATCACCCCAGTCGACTCACAGGTGAAGTGATGCCTCACCTGGAAGGACTGTTTGGGGCCCTGAATGGTGGTAAGGGAGGAAGTGTAAGGGCATGTGTAGCACTTGTTCCGCTTACACGGATAAGTGCCAGGAGGGAGATCAGTGGGGAGGGATGGGGGGGACGAATGGACAAGGGAGTTGTGTAGGGAGCGATCCCTGCGGAATGCAGAGAGAGGGGGGGAGGGAAAGATGTGCTTAGTGGTGGGATCCCATATACTAGGCTGCTGCTTATAGACTTCAGTTCCGTGATCAACACCATTATACCCCAGAAATTGGGTCTCCTTGTTGGGTCTCTGCACCTCCCTCTGCAATTGGAGACTAGAGTTCTTAACAGTAAGGCCACAGTCACTCTGTGTGGGCAGCAATGTCTCTAGTCCCATTACGTTGAGTGCTGGCACTCCCCTAGGCTGTGTGCTCAGTCCGCTGCTGTTCACACTGCTGACGCCTGGCTATGTCGCAGGATCCAGCTCAAACCGTGTCATCAAGTTTGCGGATGACACAATAGTGGTTGCCCTTATCAAGAATGACAACGAGACGGAATATGGAGAGGACGTGCAGCAGCTGGTGGATTGGTGTGAGAAGAACAACCTAGGCCTGAATGGGGAGAAGACAAAGGAAATCATTGCGGACTTCAGGAAGGTGCAGGCGAACCGTCCCCCTCTGTGAACGCATGGCTCCCCTGTAGAGAGAGTTAAGTGCACCATGTTCCTGGGAGCTCACATCACTCACGGATGACCTCATCTGGTCCCACAATATCACCTCTCTGAACAAGAAAGCACAGCAGTGCCTCCATTTCCTAAGAAGATTGAGGCAAGGAAGGCCTCCAATCCCCACCCCCCATCTTAACTGTGTTTTACAGGAGCATCTTTGAGAGCATCCTGGCAATTTGCATCTTCATCTGGTATGGGAGCAGTCGAGCATCGGATCAGAAGTCACTACAAAGGACTGTGAGAACAGCTGAGAGGATCATAGGGGTCTCCCTACCATCCAGCGGGGACATTTATCAGGAGCGCTGTGTACGCAGGGCCCTTAGTATTATTAAGGATCCCACCCATCCATCCAGCATACTCTTTGAGTTTCTACCATCGGGCAGGAGACTACGATGCATAAAAACAAAAAGGGTCAGGATGAAAAACAGTTTCTTTTCCTCGGCCATTAGGTTTCTGAACTCTCTGCCACTTCAAAGTGTCACTGGTTAATCTGTTCTATACCTTACAATATTGAACACTAATGCACATTAGTTTGTTACTTAAGTGTGATTCATCTCTAGATTTTATCTTTATCTTCATAATATCATGTATTGTGTGTTTTATGTGTACCTCCGTGCTTTACATCCTGGTTCGGAGAAAAGTTTTTTGTTTATGTACACATTTTTTGGTTATATATGTTATGTACATGTATATAGTTAAATGACAATATACTTGACTTGAATCTGTTCCAAAAGTCAACCAGCTTTTTACACTAATCCTACATTCATCCCTTTTTTCTTTATGTTTTTCCCCACAATTCTCAGCAATCCTTCCAAATTCTACCATTCAGTAACAGAAAAAGGGTAATTTATATTGGCAACCCTGCCAACCGTGATTCCTGAACATCAATCTATATTTGATCAACAATTCTGAATAGACACAATAATTGTGTCTGCACATTCTCTGCAGTAAGGCAGGTATTACTCAGCCAGAGAATGGTGAATTGGATTCAAAATCAAGTTTATTATCACTGACATATACCCAATGGCCACTTTATCAGATACACCTGTACACCTGCTCATTAATGCAAATATCTAGTCAGCCAATCATGTGGCAGCAACTCAATACATAAAAGAATGCAGACATGGTCAAGAGATTCAGTTGTTCAGACTAAATATCAGAATGAGAAAGAAATGTGACCTAAGTGACTTTGACTCAGAAATGATAGTTGGTGCCAGATGGGGTAGCTTGAGTCTCTCAGAAACTGCATATCTCCTGGGAATTTCAAGCACAGCAGTCTGTAGAGTTTACAGAGAACAATGCAAACAAAACATCCAGTTAGCTGCAGTACTGTGGGTGAAAATGCCTTGTTAATGAGAGAGGTCAGAGGAGAATGACCTTACTGATTCAGGCTGACAGGAAGGCAACAATAACTCATATAACTACACGTTACAACAGTGTTCTGCAGAAGAGCATTTCTGACTGCACAACATGTCGAATCTTGAAGCGGATGGGGTACAGCAGCAGAAGACCATGGACACATACTCAGTGGCCACTATATTAGGTATAGGAGGTACCTAATAAAGTGGCCCCCGAGTTTATGCTGTGATACTTGTTGTTTCACAGCAGTAGTACAGTGAAAGACACAAATTTATTCTAAGTTACAAAAAATATATATATTGCAAAAGTTGAATAATGAGGTAGTGTTCATGGGCTCATGGACCCGTGAGGAGACTCTATTCTATCTAAACACTGCTAATTATACAGTTATCCTGCCATTCTAGTTAAGTCAGTCTGAGAAGAGGTGACAGTTGGTAAGGTGGGGAAAGAAGCAGAAATGATTAGGGGATGGCAGCGGTATTTAGCGCTTGAGCTAAGAAAAGTATCCTTATCATCTGGATAATGACGGATGTACATTTTATTTAAAACAGTAGTAACCCCAGAGCCCTGCTGTGTTTATTGCCACTCAAGTTTGCACTTGGATTCCTAAATAGGTATTACATCCATTATTTCAACAAGCAAAGGTCTTCAAATCCATTTTAGACATGAAGCCTTGCCACATCTTTTGATCCCATTTTGGATTTTACTAACAGATGGTAACCTCCCACGAAAAAGAGTACATTTTCATTATGCTAGAAAGATGAAAAATGCAACAGCAAAATTAAGAAGGCAGATCTAAGTTGAACTTGATAGTAATACCTAACTTTACATTCTTTCATTTCCCCAGGATATGATTGGTTATTTCACATCTGGTGCTCGGTGTGTTCTATTATTATAGAATACTATAATAATTGCATTACTATACAAGCGTATTAAAACTTTTGAGCTCAATAGTTCCAAAGTCACCAACCAACCAAAATGGTTTAAGATTTTTCACATATCATTTTAGTTGCCAAGTTGTTTCAAGGATGATTAGGAATTTGCTTCCAATCACTCTTCTTTTTACATTATACTGATAGGAAGAACATTTATGTACCTGATCAAATCTTTAAGCTATGGAAAAGTATTTCAAAACCAATTAATAATTTTGAAGTACAATTGATAACCAACTGCAAGATGTCACAGGTAACAATGGGATTACCTTAGATATTGAGTAATAAATTCACCACTCCTCTTTAACTAATGTCTCAAGATTTTGTTTTATGATCTCCTGCAAAGGTATTTTAGAATTTGATTTAAAATCTCTGCTGAAGAATGCAGAACTTCTTCTCAGGCAGAAGTCTAAAGGCACATTTAAAATTGGTGCATCAATTGAATCAAGTTCCAAGTGAGCTGTGATTTCATGACGAGCAACACACACAAAATGCCGACATTTCGGGTGAAGAACCTTCATCAAGACTGGGAAAAAAGATGACTGGGGGGAGAGGAAGAAGAACCACAAGGTGATTGGTAAAACTGGCAGGGGGTGTTGGGGAGGGGAAGGGATGAAGTAAAGAGCTGGGAAGTAGATCACAGCTCATTTCTTCACCACATCCACTCTGCTCGTTTCACCTATTACCTTGTGGTTCTTCCTCCCTTCCTCCCCTCCTCCTCTCCCCGCCCCACCTTCTTATTTTGATTCCTGATCTTTTTTTCCAGTCCTGATGAAGAGACTTGGGCTGGAACGTCGACTGTACTCTTTTGCATAGATGCTGCCTGGCCTGCTGAGTTCCTCCAGCATTTTGTGTGCGTTGCTTGGGTTTCCAGCATCTGCAAATTTTCTCCTGTTTGTGATTTTGTTAGATGGCCTGAACAGAAGTCCAAAAAAAAGATTTAGTTTGCTTTGGATTTCACAACTCAACATTTCCGTAACCTCCTGAGCTAAAATCTAATTGTTTACGAAGTTGTAATTTTCATTTAATTAAATAGGGAATCCTGGCAGGATGGATTAGATACTGTAGTGTATTGTCTCTGTTTGAGTCCTCTACCCAATTATGCGGGGTCAACATCTTGAAGTTATATTTGCCCTATCTGTAATTTCTGTTGGAAAACTCCAGTGGATTTCTGAGAAATTTATTAAGCTTACTTCACACTGTTGTATTTATTTTGAAGTCTGTGTGAACCCCAAGCTAATCTTACACTACTTCAGTTTAATTTAGGTGACAGTGGTGCAGAATAGAAACAGTTTAACTTTGACAAAACCTGCGTGGGTTCATAGACCTATAAATAAATATTGGTCAGAAAGCACTTGCTTGAATTATGGAAGTTTACAATTTGACATCACTTAGCAACTCATTAATAAAAACATACACAAAGTCCCTATGGACCCTCTTCTCAAACGTGATCCTAAATTGCCTCCCATTGCTGATTTGTTGATTGATTAATAATTTGCAAGTGCGATTTTGACAAGTTTTATGCTCCAACGGGAGAATGTGATGATTCAATGATTTACCTCAGAGTGACACATCTGCCCTGAAAGAAGACCTGCAACAGATAATTATTGGCTGAAAGCCATCTATTAGTCACAAATGGGCACTGTATATGTATATTCATAAACAAACCCAGACAGATCCTGGTTATGGATTTATCTACAAAAGGAACGAGAACAAACCACCCTTCTAAAATCATAACTTTAATAAGTTACTGAACGAAATGTACCCATTTGCCACTGGATTGTGATCTAAATTTCGCCACTGGTGTCTATACGTTTACTTGTAAATTGGCGGCTACTAACTGTAGAGCTTAAAAATTACACTCCTAAAACTCAAATATTAATGCAACAACACTGTACTTACTAAAAGGGATACCAAAGTGTGCAACATGATACAAGGCATATCCATGATGAGATAGAAAGATTAGTTGCACCTCTTTTAAATCATTCTTAAAGGGAAGGCTCAAAATACATACACCAAGAGGCCACTTTAATAGCTATCTCCTATACCCAATAAAGTGGCCACTGAGTGTTTTTTTTTGTGTGGTCTTCTGCTGCTGTAACCCATTTATTTCAAGGTTTGAAGTGTTGTCCATTCAGGGATGCTCTTCTTCACATGACTATTGCAACAGGTGGTCATCTGAGTTACGATTGTTTTCCTGTCAGCTTGAACCAGTCTGGCCATTCTCCTCTGACCTCTCTCATTAACAAGGCATTTTCACCACAGAACTGCTGCTCACTGGATTTTTTTTGTTTGTTTTCTGCATCATTCTTTGTAAACTTTAAAGACTGTTGTGAGTGAAAATCCCAGGAGATCACTAGTTTCTGAGATACTCTAACCACCAAGTCTGGCACCAACAATCATTCCATGATCAAAGTCACTTAGATTACATTTCTTCTCAATTTGATGCTTGGTCTGAACAACAACTGAACCTCTTGACCATACCCTCATGCTTTTATACACTGAAGTATTGCTGCCACATGATTAGCTGATTAGTGATTTGCATTACTGACCAGGTGTACGGGTGTACCCATTAAAGTGGCCACTGAGTGTACGCTTATGTGGTACCACTTTCATTCTTATCCTCACTTCTGAATTATTCTTGCATTCAATGTGCAAGGGAGCAAAATATTTTATGCAGACCTCCCTTTAATATATTTAGTGATGGTTGAATACCCATCAGAATGAAATGGGTTAGGAAGAAACTCCAGAATTACAGTAAAGTATATTGATGGAGCAAAATAAATTAAATTCAGATTGTTCATTGCCCTTGTATGGGATTAAAGTCTATATTATACCTTGAAAAGGATGTTAATTTAAATCGGCCACAACTTTGTATTAAGTTCAAGAAAGATTACAGAAATAATACTGTAATTAGCAGTTTATCAAAATGAAAGATGGTTAATAAATACACTTTTAATTGTGATCTTAATTATTTAACATGCATGCTGTTCATGGACAGTGATTTAAATAGCAGGATGAAAATGTTCATTTTCTACAAACCATTCCAACACAAGGTCACTAACTCACTGGAAACAGATGTAAAACCTTTAAGCAGTATACTGTGTGGAAGTGGTTGGATTCATCGTCACCAGGTTTGAAACAACACAGAGTCTAATCGAATCAGTGAGCTCAAGAGAAAAATAAAAAATAAACCTGAGTTAATAACAATATGAAAAAGGAATTGAGGTAAATCAGTGATATTATATTCTGCAGTATATCACTATCCCAGCACTTTCACAGAAACGTCTATTGGGGAAAAATGTACCCAGAGAGTTCAAGTGAAATCAGTGATTTATTCAATTTTTACTCACATAATTAAGGTGAAGATCTTTCTCTGGTTTATTACTTGAATACCTTAAATTTTAATTTCTCCTGTGTTGGAGGTCTGGGTTTGGGAAATTGTACTGCTGAGCAAGGTGAAACACATTAATATCTCTCTTTGAAGGGTTGTGTAATAAAATGCAACAGAATTTCTCTTTTAGCAAGGAAAAAATTCAGTATTTCTCTATCACATTACTTTTGAAAGAAAATGAAAGAAATTCTATGGCAACAAAAGAAAACATATGTTATATCAAGCCTGCTCTATTCGATCTTTAAGACTATTGTATTCCTTTAAATATAAAACATGTTTTTTAAAATTCACCTTGAATAAATTGGGTATATTTTTGTTAAATTCAGTGTGATTTTTTTTCACTAGAGTATAGATGTTAAGGAGCAGGAGTCGTTAAAATAGGAAGATGAGGTGGTCATGATGAAGATGTATACAATGACATTAGTACTGGTAAATAACTGACACAAATGTAATGGGCTGAAAGTCTTCCTTCTTTGCTATAAATCTCCCTGCTCCAAAGGTATCATATTGCCACTTAACACCAGTGTTTTGTCTAGATCTCCAGTTTGTTCTTCTTCCTGGTAAAATTTATGTAATTGTTTAATATTTTTAGAAAGCTGAATCCTAATTTCAGCACATTTTCCCACTTTCAGAGGGAAGAATATCATGTTCATGCAAAGAAAGATCAGATTAGATGAGATGAAGATACCAAGCAGTCAAATTTGGTTTATTCCATACTCGTAAGGTGGAACTGCATCCAAATTTCTAGCATGGATTCAAATTCTACGGAGTTCTTCATTTACTCATGGTGAACTACAGGAGGAATATTGATTAAAAGGCATTTGGTTTAACTGCTGCTCTCTACAGTGCAGTATTTGCCATTTTATATCCTCATAAACGATCAAAATAAAAATTACATTAAATGCAAAAGTGATTGATAAGCATCACTCATTTACCGCAGATGTACAATCTAGTTTCCCTGTTGTTCATAAAAAATATATGCTGCTATTTTTGTTTTATCACAGCTTCAAACATGACAGGATATACTGATTATTGGAGAGTGTAAGGATTTTTACTAAGTGTACTATTACAATGAAAGAAAAAGACAATGAAATTCCTCCATCACATTTCTTCATAGATTCTCAATCACTTAAGACAAAGAGCAAATAAGTCAGGCACACATTCATTTGAACTCTCGTAGAACATGGGTGATGATATTGAGAAAAATTCCAGTTTCTGTGGTGGACTATAAATTATAGGAACTGGCTATGTCATTAATAAATGCTGTCAATTTATAACATCCCAAAATGCTTTACAGCCAATGAAGTACTTCTTGAAGAGGAACCACAGTTGCAATATAGGAAACTCAGCATGCAATCTGTGCATAGCAAACTTTCATAGACATCAATATGATAATGAAGACACTGTCATCTATTGCATTTTTTCATCTGATAATAAGTTTAAAATGGTCAAACGAACACAGACACACTCTCTTAAAGCAAAGTTCAGTGTTTATCAGTACAGTGCTCAGCTACACTTTCCAAATGTACTAACAATCATTTCATTCAGGGATTTTTTCTCGAGTCTGCATTTCGTGACCTCCAAACAAATTTCATTTCTAAAGGATTTCCAAAATAATTCCAATAAAGACCTAGCTTTCTCTTGGTAAACATTTGATACTGTACTAGTTCAAGTATTCTGTAATACAACTGAATAACTTATTTTGTCTATAAAACTAATAGGAAAACAATTAGATACTTAACATCAGACTCTGCTCTGGCCAAGAACAGTTTGCATGTGCAAACAATAATTTATTCTAAATTCCTGTCTTCCTTCCAGGTTTCATCTCTTCTAAATTTCAAGCATGTAAATATTTTGCTGATAGCAACAGATTACCTAGATTCAAAGGCTGTTCTGGGCCTGAATGCCTGTTAAGGCCAGCAAAATGTAACCATCTCTAGCCAAGTGATCAACCATAATATCGACCATGGATCTAAAACTAAAATGTTCTGTCATGAAATGACTTTTCTATATCTCATTCTGAGATGCTCACATTGCATTTAATGCAAACGTTGGTGGATTAGTAACCAACTACAAAGCTGCAACATTCCCTTGCCTTGCTATCATTCAGCTTCTAGTTCTTGAGCTGAATTCTCACTCAGCTGCCCGAGGTGGAATATCCAGATTTAAGGTGATTGCAATTTGCCCATTTAGCGCAGCTGGCTGCTAATTGGAGTCAAGCTCAGGATAACAGAAGCAGGATACTAAGCTCTTTGCAAAACTGCTGAGCTCTCATACTGCCCTTTCTTATTATTTAGTGGAGCAGAAGGAGAAATATTAAAAAAAAAAACTGTGGTATTTAATCCAGTGAATGCATGTGCATCCACGTGACTGTCAGGCAGTTTCTGGTGCACAAGTACAGGAGCAGTGGAGTGTGTAATGTCTAAGCTGTTCATAAACTCTATAATACAGTATCAAGGTGTATCTTAGGCCATACATTATAAATGAGAAGTGAATTACTTTCTCCATTACTAATGGATGACTAGGGGATTGGCAGCTCGGTGCTGGGCTCTGCCAGCAGGGCTCTCACTGAATGATAGCCTCACTAACTCACCTTAGAAATCGCTCCGCGTGACAGACACCGCACATTCAGCACTAGCTGACTTATTTCTTCCTTAAATTATTGGATTTTAAAAAGGCAACGACTGCCTAAGGTGAGGAATTCAACTTTCTGCTCCATAGCAGTAGACACTAAAATTAGATTGGAATTTGAGTAAAAAGTGGAACAGACTTTTTAATGCATCGGAAGATACGTATTGTTTATCATGCTTACATTTTAAAACACAATTTCAATTTGGCCATAAAAACTGGAATTATAAAACTAGAGCTCTGTCTGTGATAATGCAGCACTCATTTGTTCATTGATTAGAGAATCTCTATTCAAACTTAAAACTTGCTGACTAGTTACACTTACAAGACATCTATATCTACATATATCTATATATATATATATATCAAAGCCCAAACACTTCAAGTCTTAAAATCAAAACCATCACAGTTGCACCCGATTCAATGCCAGAAATTGTTCTCAATGAAAGGCCAAGTTATATATGAACTTTATTTATCACAAATCAACACACTCCATTCAAATTGTCTCATGACTTAGTATAGCAGAAGCAACCGTCCACTTTGTACTGCGGTAATATTGCATTTGGAGATCAGATCTGAGCTGAAATTGGCTGAAATCTGACCTGTGAAATGCAGTACATATCAGCAGGTTTATTCATGATGAATCAGTGCCAGTGTAACCGTGACCACCTCAGAGATCGATTTTAAACTGGTACGGATTCAGTTATGCATCAATTTAATCTGACCGTGAATTAGCATTCTACCTTGAAACGCTGCATTTAGTCTATTTCCCCTCTTTCCCATTATTGCCACCATTTGGTCTTCAACATATAAAAAGCAGACAGAACAGAAATCCCAGACCACCAAAAACCAGGAAACTGCCTCCGGTTATTGCAGTGCTTGGCGCTGAAAAGGCATTATCACTATAGGTTAGCAAAAGGAAGCAGATCACAAACAGTCCAAGTACACCAGCTTAAATTTCTTGCACTTTCTTCTTCCAAACTGAATGCAAGCATTTAAAATAAGTTTAAAAGTACCTATACCGAGGTCCCCGCTCAGCTGTAAGTGCAGTTACACAGTATTAATGTAATTTAATGCTGATCAGGCAGTGGTAGGTTTATGCCTGGGAAGGACACTTGCCAAATAATGGGCACTTAGGGGATAAGAATAGGTGCAATTTGTTCTCCACATGTACATTGCCTCTCAGTCATAAAAAAGCATTTTCTACTGGTACAATATAACATTCCTGGTTCCAACACCAGCCATCCAGGTGCCCTGAATTATAGGTATTGTTATGCTTGGAAGCTGGGATGAGCCCAACAACGTTTGACTCAGATATCTAGTAAACTTCGATGGGGGGAAATCTTAAACTATTCATCTTGACTGGAGTTGGATTTGACCTTGAAAATGAAAAGATGATGTGATATAGAGCACTGGGCCCTTTTTTGATATTACAATGTTCATACTAATTAAAAGCAGATTAATAAATGACTTTTAGCATCTCAGGCATGTTTCAGCTACTTGCTTACATCTCTTAAGAAGTTTTCTCGGAGCCCGTCCTTATTTGTTGAACTGCATACAATTTGTATTTGGGGTGGCATGATAGTGTAATGGATAGGGTAATGCCACAATAGCGCAAGTGACCCATGTTCAATACTGGCACTGTCTGCAAGGTGCTTGTACCTTATTTCCGCGACCATATCGGCTTCCTCTGGGTGCTCCAGTTTCCTCCCTCATTCCAAAGCTGTACGGGTTATTAGGTAAATTGGTCACACGTATGTAATTATGTGGCATAAGCTCATTGGGCTTAAGGGCCTGTATCCATGCTGTACCTCCAAACAAAATAACAAATAATTTCAGGGGGAAGGGGACGGTGGCGAGTCCTGTATACATTCTGGGAGAAGAAGTTGTGGTGGTGGAGGAGTACAAATACTTGGGTGTTCACCTTGACACCAGACTTGACTGGAAAACCAACATAATGGGTGTTTACAAGAAGGGGATGAGCAGACTCTATTTTCTAAGGAAGGTGAGACCCTTCAATGTGTGCAGCAGGATGTTGGTCTTTTACCAGTCTGTTGTAGCAAGTGCAGTCTTCTTTGCTGCTTTATGTTGGGGGAGCAGCATCGGTGCCGGTGATGCAAAAAGACTAAATAAACTCATCAAAAAGCCTGGATCCGTCCTTGGCTACAACCTGGATTGTTTTGAGTTAGTGGTGGAGAGGAGGTCACTAAACAAGCTGATATTCATTATGGACAATCAGGCACATCCTCTCCATGACCTACTGAATAAGTAGCAGAGCACCCTTTTGAACAGGCTCATTCAGCTCCACTGTCAGGAGGATCGTTACAGAAAATCTTTCCTACCAAATGCAATAAGCATATACAACAGTTCATCTCTGTGCAACAGGTGAACACACATCATAGTACAATAGTCTCTGCCTTATTATTTTGTACATTATTACTGCACATTGGCACACTGCTTTTCATATTTTCACTACTTTTACACTATTATTATTCTGTATTTATTATTAGTTAAGCACACTGCTAAGTGTGTTCTTAAATAATTTTAAATGAATTTCCCACACAGGATCAATAAAGTATTATTATTATTATTAAGATTTGGTTTCAATGAAACATAGAAAAAACACCTAAGGTGGTGATCTGGTTTAATGTTATCTGTAAGAATGCCAGAAAATGCAAACCAGTAAATTGAGACTGGTATTCACTCCAAGTATTTAGAAATTCCAATCACCTCATTTTCTATAACAGGAATGACAGTCTAGTGTAAAGCAATTCTTAATTAGGGTCTTTTATAATTTTTTATCTGTGAATAATTTCCTCCAGACTAGTCTTTTGAGTAGGTCTATCTCTTCTCATCACCTCTACTGTGCTGATAGTGCTTTATTGATAATATTATTACAAAATCCTGTTTATCTGATCACCTCAAAGTCTATGCATCAGAAATAAATTGTTGAAATCAATATGAAATTTTCAATTCTATTCAGCTTTAGTGCAGATGCTGGCTTCCTCTTTGCTCTCAGGGGCTGCTAAACAATGATAAAGAGAACACATTAAATGGAAACACCAGTTCGTACTAAAAAATCTATGAAACTGTAATTTGTTCAATGAAGATTACTTTCATAAGTAGACTGAGGTCAACAGACTTGCAATTTACATAATTGTTCGAATTGCCAGCTGAAGGAGAAGAGGTGGGATTCAACAGACAACCCTCTCTGTCCCTACCATTGGAAAAAAGACTGAAAAAATGACTTCAATCTGTGATAATGAGGGCTATACTGTTGGAAAAAAAAAGAATCACATAAAGAATAAAGAGGAAGGAGTAACACTGAAATGTGCAGAAGACAGCAAGCTGAAAACATACATGGTATTTTGAAAGGTTCTGAAAAGGCCTCTTACCAGAGCAGGTAGCAATAGGGTCAAAAAGCCAGCTGGGGCTCGGAGGTGCTGTTTGATTAAATTCAAATTGCTTAAAACCTATTGACCTAAAAAGTAGATTGCAACCAAATCTCAATTATGTGCAGATCGTTCGGTAGTATGGGAAACTGCTGCACCACTTTGGTGACCATTTTATTAACACTTAGGGCTGGGTGCTTAAGTTCAATTTTTAGTTATCCTGATATTGATTTTCAGCTCCTTAATTTCTAAACAAAATTGTGAGTCTAGCACGACTTCAATTTTATTTATTGTTTTGTTAGCCTACTCATGCAAAGTAATATCTCCATCCTCTCTCAATGAGCTGTGCAAGTTCTTGAATCTGGTGTTCGGTTTAAAAAGTTGAATTTTCACCATTTGTCCAAACAGGCTGCAGATCCTGGTACAGTGGGCATCCCCTCAATGGTCACTTTATTAGCTACACCTGTACACCTGCAGATTAGTGTAAATATCTAATCAGCCAATCATGTGGCAGCAACTCAATGCATTAAGGCATGGTCAAGAAGTTCAGTGGATGTTCAGACCAAACATCAGATTAGGGAATAACTATGATCAAAGCGACTTTGACCATGGGATGATTATTGGTGCCAGATGGGATGGTTTGAGTCCTGGGATTTTCACACAGTCACTAGAGTTTACAGAGAATGGTGCAAAAAAAACAAAAACAAAAAAAAATCCAGTGAGCAGCAGTGCTATGGGCAAAAATGTCTTGAGGTCAAAGGAAAATGGCCAGACTGGTTCAAGCTGACAGGAAGACAACAGTAACTCAAATAACCATGTATTACAATATTGGCATCAAAGTCAAAATATATTTATTATCAAGGTATGTATGTATATTTTATAGAAACTTGAGATTCACCTCCTTAGGGCTAGCTACAAAACAAAGAAACCCAGTAGAACCCATTAAAACAAAAGAAATCCGTCAAACACCCAACGTGCAATTGAAAAGGAAATAACAGAAAAGCATCTCTGAATGCATAACATGTGGAACCTTGAAGTGGACCACAGCAGCAGAAGACCACAAATGTACACTCAGTGGCCACTTGTTTCAGTACAGGAGGTACCTAATAAAGTGACCACTGAGCTATATTGCTAACAGTGGAATTAATACACAATTAGCTCTCTGAACAAGGGTGCTTGGCTGGTGTTTGTTGGGGCTGATTGTTATAGCTCCTTCCACAGCTGGGGACAAGTTATGTCGAGTGCTTCATGTATTTACAGACAATGAAATATCCCTATTGGCACTGGACACCAATAGAATCCAAGTTTTTTTTTTCAGTACCAGGATAAGAAGACTGCCAATGGCAGAAAAACAAGCAAGAAAGGCTGTAAAATAGTGGTCAGATGGGAAAAGCAATAAGCAGTAAAAATTCTCTTGAAATGCTTTTTAAATGGAGAGTTTGAATCCTGGCCCACAGAGGACATGATTACAACTGCATGGATGGAATGACCTATGACTTTTAATGCAAATTATCGCACTGGCTTAGTAATGATGCTGCCTGTTTCACAAAACATTAAATATTGGGCATGGATTGCTAATTCATCGCCTTCTGTCCATAAAGCTGTTTTCCAAATTGGTGTGACTCTGAAATTGTGCTACAAACACATGTCAGATGATGAAAGTGCTGTTCAGTGTAAAGTTTCTCACTCACTTACGAATCCCTCACTATAACAAATGGCTTTATAAGCATTTTTGGAAGACATTTTCCATCAAAGAGAAGAAATAATGTTCCCAAAACAGATCTCTGTCACAAAGAGGTAATTTGCTGGTCTCCCTGATTGTAGAGACTTATCAAACATATATCTGAAGAAAACCGAACACAGCAAAGAACACTGCTGCGGCACATCTCTGACATATAGTTTAGTTCTAAGCACTCGGTCAAGTCCCATTCTCCACTCAAAATGAGCATTAGATGCTCATTTTTTTTCCCCAAGGCCCATTACTATTTCATTCACAGCAGCAATGCATATTCATAAAACCAAGATATTCTGCAGATGCTGGAGACCTAGAGCGACACAAAATGCTTTGAGAACTCAGCAGGTCAGGCAGCATTTATGGAGAAGAATAAACCGTTGATGTTTTGGGCCAAAACCCTTCATAATGCTACTAACATGATACCTTGAGTGTTCTAAAATATTTATTTATTTAGAAATAGAGCACAGAGCAGGCCCTTCCGGCCCAGCAACCCACCTATTTGACACTAGCCTATTCATATGATAATTTATAATGAGCAATTAACCTACTAAACAGCACATCTTTGGATTGTAGGAGGAAACCAGAGAATCCGGAGAAAACTCTCATGATCCTGGGAAGAAATTGCAAACTCCTGACAGATGGAGCCAGAATTTAATTCTGAACTCCACAACACTCTGAACAGGAATACACTAACTGCCATACTACTATGGAACCCCAAGGCATCTGAAACAAAAGCTGACACCGTTGAAACAGAAAGTGCTAAACACGATTCCAGATGATGGAAAGATGGGCTGGGGTGATTCATTTTAAGGAATGTCGAAAGGAGACTGGAGAATTGGAGAGGACCAGGCCAAAAAATTGGGCCAAGGCACCTGATTCGCCCACCAAGAATGATTCAGTAATTAAAAACAGCGTCCTGATGAAGAGAGTAACTGCTTAGTGATCCAATCACAAACAAGTCACCCCGTCCTGAGAGATTCAGTCCTTCCGAAGGGTTTCGGCCCTAAATGTTGACTGTATTATTTTCCTAGATGCTGCTTGGCCTG
The DNA here is from genome assembly GCF_963921235.1 of Mobula hypostoma. NCBI lineage: Eukaryota > Metazoa > Chordata > Chondrichthyes > Myliobatiformes > Myliobatidae > Mobula > Mobula hypostoma. Next base: position 33,017,059 of record NC_086118.1, on the reverse strand, counting down.
CTGAGTTCCTCCAGCATTTTGTGTGTTTTAACTGCTTAGTGAGTTAAAAGGCCTAGAAGGAAACCACATATGTAGGTAGGAATAAGGCTATAAAGAATATTGTAAATAAGATAAGAATGTTGTAAATAGGATAACTGTGAGTTTGGACAAAGGGGGTAATGTTTTGGATGATCTCAAACTTATGAAAAATAATGCATGGAAGGAAAGCCAGGTACCGTACTGTACTGTGCAAATGTCTTAGGTATACAGTACATACCAATGTAAAGTGGAGAGTGAGTTTGTAAATCTGGCGGAACAAAGGATGTTGGGAATGGCGAGGGTGGGGCATAGTGGGAGGGCTGTGGGACAAGTGGCAGAGGAGTGCCACGGGCATAGGGTGGCACAGGTGCAGACACACCCAGTCCTGAGACACCAGGCAAGGTCATTTAATTCCAAACAATTGGGTTATTGATCATTACAGAATGTCTCCCTGGTGTTTCCTTCTCCCACCCCCACCTTCCCCTTTTCCCAACCATGATTCCCTCTGCCTGCCCTCTTCCCACCCTCAGTCCATAATAGAGACCTATATCAGAACCAAGTTTATCATCACTCACACATGTCATGAAATTTGCTTTTTTTTTGCTGCAGTAGTACAGTCCAATAAATGAAATTACTACTGTACAATGAGGAAGTCTAGGTATATAATACTGTATGTGTGAGAATGGTTAACCTACAGATAATAAGGTTGTGAATGATGATTTTGGCAGCTGATAAGGTGAGCACAGGGATGAGAAACTGGAGATGCCCATGGCTAGATCCTTGAGGCTACCAGCAGCAGAATGTGAAGTCATGGATTGTTTGAAGGTATCAGGATTGACAGGACTTGAAACAGTTAACTGCAGGGAGAGATGGGATTCTTGAGGGAGAAAGGTGGGAGATGAGAGGTAGGATCTACACATCAAACAATTAATATAGGTCAAAAACTTTAAAGACGATTAATCGACCTTTGTAACAATGGCAATTATGGCTTTGATAAGAGCTACTTCAAGCCCTGGCTGGAGGAACTCAAACATGGGAGCTGTGGGAAAAGTGGACAAGGACTAGGAAGGCAATAGGATCTCCAAGGTTATTGCAGAAGACGGGGAGGCTGGAAATGGGAAGGTGGTTTCCGAGAGTATGCAAATATTCCTCAAGTAAACTCTTCTTTTGCGATCTGATTGTCTACCCTGAATGCTGCAAGCAACTAAATTTGACTTGAATACTAAATCAAATTTGGCTGCATGTTTGGTGCACAGATTTGTGTGGGAGAGGGGGATTTGGGGGCCGACGTTCTTGTTGTGTTTCGTGGAGGGGGTGTGGGGTTTGGAGTTGACGATTGTGTTGTCATTCTTTTTTTGTGCAGGGCAGGTGGGTTTGCGACTTCCATGGATTTTCTTCGTTTTGTGGCTATCTGAGAATCTCAGAGTTGCATAATGCATACATACTTTGATGAAAAATGAACCTTTTTTTTGAATAACTTCATTCACCATGCAGGCATTACTTCAGTTAATGGATCTTGGTTCCAAAATAATGACTCGGGGCTCTGTTCAGGAATGCATCAGATAAGACAATCACTGTTCTAACCTTCCTTAGATAAACTCTATTTTCTTCCCAAACTGTGGTTCCAGACTGATAAACAATGCATTTTTGAGAATTGATAGAGTAGTATTTCTGGAAAGGATGCCCTATTTATCTGATTTTGGCATTGATAGTCACCAAACATACAATCTTTTATTTATTTATTGACATACTTTTCCTTCCGGCCCTTCGAGCCACCCCACCTAGCCACCCACCTATCTAACCCTAGTCTAGGGGTTCCTAACCTTTTTTATGCCATGGACCTCTGCTATTAACTGACGGTTCCTTGGTCCCTAGGTTGGGAACCCTTGCCTGAGCCTAATCATAGATCAATTTACAATGGCCTATTAACCTACCAACTGGTATGTCTTTGCTTGTGGGAGGAAACTCACACGGTCAAGTGGAGAACGTAGATGCCCCTTTATCTTTAAAAACTGGGGAGCAAGCACACGACTTGCTGATCCTTTTTTGAGTTGACCCAATTTATAATTCCTCATCTTCCTGCAGAATGGGCTTAACGAATGATACAAATAAATTCAATCTCAGAAAAGGTTTGGTCATTGAGCATGTGTGTATATATATAGCTAGGGTGCCTAAGACTTTTGCACGATACTGTATCCGTCAAGATGGAGTGTTAAATCTGGTGCGAGCAAAGGATGTTGGAAGTGGTGAGGGTACAGCACCGCGAGAGGGGTGTGGCACAGGTGGCAGAGAAGGAGTGCCAGGGGAGAGTAGGTGGCGCAGGTGCAAACACACCCAGCCCTGAGAAACCAGGCAAGGTCGTTTGATTCCAAACAATTGATTTATTGATCTTCACAGAATGTCTCTCTGGTGCTTCCTGCTCCTTCCCCTCTCCCTTCTCCTTTTCCCAACCATGATTCACCTCTCCATGTCCCGTTCCCACTCTCAGTCCACAACAGAGACCCATATCAGGATCAGATTTATCATCACTCACATACGTCATGAAATTAGTTTTCTTTTTAAATTTTGCAGCAGCCGTACTGAGTAATATATAAAATTACTAAAATACTGTGCGAAAGTCTTAGGCACCCTAGCTAAATATATATGTGCCTAAGACTTTTGCACAGTGCTGTATATACAGATAAGAACAGGACCACTATAATAATAGTAACTAGCAGAAGGTAATTCTCCTGCTATAGAAACAGATAGAGATAATAGAAGTACCAGAGTAAACCTGTGTTGCTTCTGTTAGCCAGAAAAGAGCTGCTTTCAAGTTGTACTCCTTCTATAAAATTTTGCATGTAATGTTCTATTAAATACAGCAAGCACAGTTAACAATTCAGATCCAGAATGTAGTACATCAGAAAGAATCAACATCACCAACATGAGTGGTGTTGCTGATTCTGCTCACTAAATTGTTCTTAAAAACAAAGTTATTAAGGTTTAAGAGAATTACTCGTGCTGCCCGTGTGAAGTGCTGGCCATGGTTTAGAAGAAATCGATAATTTCTCTGCATTAATGTAAGAGATAATGGCTCCTGTCTGATAAATCTCACTCTACGTTCATTGTGATACCCTGATCCTAATCAGCATGAGGCTCAGTTACTGACATCATTGATTTTGAGGCTCAAGGATTCATAGTATCATGCCGACAAAGGACAGAAATCCCAAAGCATTTCAGACATGTAATCTTTCTCTTTAAACCTGTGCACTAAGCCTTGTCCAATCCCCACTTACAAACAATCCTATTGAAAGTTATATAAAAAAAAACAAATATGGTGTCCAGGAAGGTCAGCTGAGTTTTGGGTTACTCATCAAATTTCTGCTCACAATTATTGTGAAGGAGTGCACAAAGGCAATTAATAAATCATTAATATTTTCAACTAGAGATTGATTCTATTTTATCTACGAACACCAGGCAATAAATTGTGTGGAAGTCTCTTCCACATGGTAAGTTCGGAGATCCAGTGCAAATGTCTTTCTATTGTTCCTAGCAATGAGCTGGACTGAATTGAAGGCATACAGCCTCCAAAACCAAGCAGATATACTTTATGAAAATAGAGCTACAGTTGGATGTATGATAATTACAAACCCTGCTAACCTTCCATAAAAATATTGATTATTAGATCCTTATGTATAATGTATGTTGTACAGCACATTTCTAAACTCCCATTTCTGAAAATGTTTCATTTTCATCTGTCTCATCTTTAAGTACACTTACTGCATACACACATCTTGGGCTACACATTGCTTTGCTATATATTCAGGGCAAAAAAATAGCACTATGAATCACCCTAACATTGTTTTTCAAAGTCTTGTAAAGATTTAGGTTGTCAATTGCAAAGTTAAGAGAAAACTATCGTCAGGTCTCTCAATGTAATGACAGGTAGTGTCCATTCCAGCATCGTGTTCTTCAGTGCAAACTCTTCCATTTAGCCCGGTAGATGTGATTCTCTATAGCCAGTTCTCCTAGTTAGACTCCTCTAAAGTGTAATCACGCTATGTTACAAGCAATACTCTTCTAGCTACAGCAGAGGGTTGCTACTAAACCGATGAATGCTGCAGGAATGATTGGGCAGGGTGACTGCTCCCAGAGGGTCAGACCTGGATAGTGGAAGGTAGCTATGAGGAGACACAGTAAGGAGATGGCCAGTAAGACTGGCGGGAAGATTTCCGTAAGGTCCTGAGTACAGCCCAGGAATGGCAGCATTTTGGAGAAGCCTGCAATGGAAGCTTGCTTTACCTGCTCCTGTGGCATAAAGGAAAATTAGCTTAATGTTTTTTTCTTGCTACATGCAGTCTTTGGGCAGCAGTGTGGCAAACTGCAGAAGGTGGCTGACAGCAACAACTGCAGCATGGAATGAACCTCAAGATCGGAAGGTAAGAGTGATCATGATCTTGACCTCCACCATGTCAAATGTAGGACGATAGTCATTACATTGAACATTCAGAGGATACTAATCTCCATAGAATTGAAAGGAGAGTAGATATGGGATGTGATAAAATCCATACTGAGACTGTTATAATTTCTAAGAACAACGTTACTGGATTATTGCTATGCTGAAGACCATAAGCAAGTTACAGCACAATGCTGGAGAATCTGAATGTGATCCAGTGAGGTTTTTTTTTAATGCTGCAGGCTTGTTCATGTCCTTTCATATTGCCTTGATAATTTCCTTTTCAAAAGTAGGATATTACACAAAACATTTTTATATATCCCACAGAAACATTTTGTAAGCAATATATAAACTCCAGCTCAGAAAGCGCTGGGGAAAGCTTAAATTAAACGTATAAATAATGGGGACAAATGCCATTAAATAGAGAATCTGTTTCCTGAGAAAAAATAAGACATGAATATTGAATTCAAATGCTGTCAAAATTTTAGTAATAGGAATTCAGTCGATCATTGCAAAACGTAAAGTACACTTGTAAATATGAACATTCTGTCCTCTTTTTCTCTTATGGAATAGAGGCAGGCCAGTAGATTCCAAACTGAAAAATCCTATCAGTCCCATTCCCCCTCCTCTTTCTGTTGCCTACAGCTTAAGAGAGTCATAGAGTTGTACAGCACAGAAAAAGTCCTTCGGCCCATCTCATACATACAAACCAAAATGCCAGTTTAAGCTAATCCTGTTTATTCTCTTACATATGCCCATCAACCCATAATTCCCATTTTTACTTTATCATTTACCGATGACTGGGAATAAATTATAGTTGCTAAGTTACCAGTATGTCTTTTGGATGTGACAGGAAACCCACACAGTCAAGGCAAGAACATGCAAACTTGAAGCAAACAGCACTTGAACTCAGACCTGGGGCCCCAGAGCTGTGAGACAGCAGCATTAACTGCTGTGCCACCAAGCTTGTGGTAATCACCTCTCCCTAGGATGTTATTAATCTCAGGGCACACTTTAGTGTTTCACTCATCTCTATACTGAATGCTTCAAGTTTAAGAGGACTTCACAATCAGCCCAGATATATCCTGCTTTAATGTACCTCTGCATGTACTTACTAGCATGAGTCACCAGGTAAGAAATTCAGATGGTTTTTATATTCTCTGCTGTAGATTCCTGGGGTCATTTGTGGTCAGACAAGTGAGATACCATCTCTTTGGCTCATCTGGTCTATGTGAACGGAGATTACCAGTCTACTTTCAGCTCTTGGATCTGTTGTATCTCCAGATTGCCTTTCTGGCTACTTTCTCTTCCCAGTAAACAGAGCTATGATTGAAATTCTCACTTAGATGTCAAGAGAAGCAAAATCAAAGTAATCCCCCAATATTGCTAAGTTCTAGTAATGAAGTCTTTTTTTATCTCTCTTAATGAAAAGCATTACAGAATCAGTCAAGTCCTTTGCTTCTAATTGTGTTAGAGCATGTTCTAATTATTCTTTCAAGCCTTCCTCCTCTTTGTGAGAGGAAGAACTTTTGACCCCTTTCTCGTGATGTTTCACAAAGTCAAAGGTGTTTATTAAAAAAGATTGGACTGAAAATTAATTAAATGTGATGGAAAGAAAGCCTATACCCCTTGAAATGCAGACCGTGCTTTTAGTCGAAGACTCGGATCATTAACTTTACTATGATGAAATCAATGCATTCATTGAAAATAAACAGCTATTCCTGAATTCCAAAAGCATGGAAAGAAATTCAGTGATTAGTTTTGACTGCATCCTGAGCAAAATGAAAGGATAGGTACACTGTGAAACTCTATCAGCATAGGCACTTATTATTTTAAATAGTACTTTGCTTGTCTGTTTTCAATGGAAAGGCTATAAATAAAGGAATAAGATTGAGATCATTGAAACAAGATGGATACCAAAGTTTTTTAACAATAGACTGTGCAGGAATTAGCTGCTATTACTGTTCCTAAAGGCACAGATTGTCCAGTAGCTGACAGTGTCTGTCATGCTCAGTGTTACCAATATTTAGCTTTGCTGTCTTGTGAATATACCATCTGTAGGGTGGGGCTTTAATCATTGCACACGTCAGCCTGTGGGATGTCAATCAGCAGCTGACAAAGAAATGTGTGCAATGCCAACTGGGTCCAGAACCTCTGGCAGACAAAAAAATCAGATGAGTTGTTACAGGGGCAGGCAAGGGGCAGTTTTGTCATGGCAAGATTATTTACAAGAAAGTAGAGATGAACTGTTCACTCCGTGGCTACTTTATTCGGAAACTTGTACACCTGCTCGTTAATGCAAATATCCAATCAGCCAATCATTGAGCAGCAACTCAATGCATAAGTGCATACAGACATGATCCAGAAGTCCAGTTGTTCAAACCAAACATCAGAATGGGGATGAAATGTGACCTAAGTGGCCTTGATCATCTAATGATTGTTGTTGCCAGAGGGGATGGTTTGAGTATGTCAGAAACTGCTGACCTCCTGGCATTTTAACACACAACAGACTCTAGAGTTTACAAAGAATGGTGCGAGAAACCAAAAACATCCAGGGAGTAGCAATTCTGTGGGCGAAAATGCCTTGTTAATGAGAGAGGTCAGAGAATAATGGTCAGACTAGTTCAAGCTGAAGGAGGATGACAGTAACTCAGATAACCACATGTTACAATAGTGGTGTGCAGAACAGCATTTCCGAATGCACAACACATTGAAACTTGAAGTGGATGTGCTACACTGGGTTCCACCTAGTTCCTAATAAAGTGGCCACTGACAGTTTTATTTTAGCTTATCTCAATAAGCTAAAATATATTATAACTTATCTCATGCCTCATGCTGCACAGAACAACGCATATCATTTGTGAAAGAAGGCTCCAAGTCAAGGGTGTACAGCGCAGGCTCACGATCAAGCATACTTTCTTCAGCCAATGATTGGTGTGTCAAGGCTGACCTGGATGGGAAAGGCAGTTTCCCGGAGCAAATAGCTTTCACAACAGTGCGTCCAGATATAATCGTATGGTCTGACACCAGTAGAGAAGTGCTTATTGGTGAACTCACAGTCCCCTGGGAAGACAACATCGATGAAGCCCATGAGCACAAGTTAACCAAGTATGCAGAATTAAGATCAGAGTGCAGAGACAGAGGGTGGAAGGTCTCATGCTATCCATTCGAAGTAGGCTGCCATGGGTTTATTGCGTTCACTCTCCAGAAGTGGCTGCGTGACCTTGGCTTTACTAGAAGAGAGATCAAGTCAACCAGCAGGGCTGTAGCTGAGGCAGCAGAGAAAGGATCAGCATGGGTGTGGACCAAGTATGTCCAGAGGGGCAGATAGTCAGACAATGTATACATATCTTGCAAACCCTTCAGTAGTTGCATAGACACCTGAAGAGTAGACTATCTGTTGGATGGAAGTGACCAACAACTCTGATAGAGGCAGATGCCAAGTTTTTAAGCTCACCAGTGGGAGGTGGTGCTTTAGCACTGCTGGCCCACCACCACGAGGGACTCTTGATCATAAGCGGGCCGAAACTCCTGAAGACAGGTGGCAGATCAACTGATGATCCCACAGGACAGTTAACATCTTAGTCCACGTGTATTTTGTAACTCTAGCATAAAGTAACAAGACATAGCATTGCAAGGAAATGCTGCTTTCTTGGATGCTATTGTCAATGAAACACTTTGATCGAGTTGGGAGGCCAACACAGATTATTAATTTTCATTCATGAAATGTCACAGAAGTTACTCTTCATTAAATAGAAATGCTTATATGAAATATAAATATATCAACTCAGGAACTTCCTGTCCTAAGAATTGTTAGCTCCTAATTCCTATGATTAAGATACCATCTTCCTCAAAACTCTTAAAACACCCCCTAATGAGATGAATTCCTTTACAGGTTTTGTAATTCCCTTAAATGTACATTTGTTAAAATCGAAGATTGCCAGTTTACGATAGTCTTCAATATTTTTAGAAAAGATCTGCAGTGAAAATGATTCAGTAAAACCTTGAGTTCACGACTGTTACGTGTTGTAAAGGCTCGCTTGAAACCATTATAGAACATTTTGAATGCTGGCTTGTCTCTATGGAAGCAGACAAGAACAATAAATGGAACTGTAAAATAAAAATTTTCAATTGCTAAGCAAATGAATAAAAAGACAAGTCTAGCCTTAAATGCTGAATGTAGTATTTGAAAATTAGTATTGTTGAATCATGTCTGTCTTTTTTTTATTATCATCTGGGGGACAGAGGGTTTCTCTTCCATTTTAAGCTCCACTTAAATGTTCTGGCTGAGAATCTAGGGGTGGGAACAAATTTAGTTTGCTTCCCCTCTCATTTAAGAGTTGTACTCATGCCGTCTGCCCGAGCAATCAGTTTAAATTAAACAGCTTGCTTACATTTACATTATCTATGACTGCCATTTTGAAGATCATTGTAAGACAATTTACTTTGAGCCTTTCAACTGCTAATAAAAGAATTTTTATAAAATGATGTTTGAAACAACAATAGCATCTGCACAAGAGATTCTTCAACATACAATATTTTGTTAGGTGCATGAAGGAAGGCAGAAGCAGATGATTTCTATAAATCTGGTTGCCTGCTTACAATGCTTGTTTGGATTTCTACCTGTAACCAGCATCCCAGGTTTAGTGAGGAAAGACGATGCTGATAAATGTCACCATCAAGGATAATGCTTTAAGGATTCTTCCTAAGGCAGGGAATGAGGAAATGAATGTAATTGTTTTCCAAAGGAAAAGGGAAAAAGACTGGTTTCTGATGGTGGAAATCAGGGTGTGGGAAATAGTGCTGACTGAAGTCAGAGGTTTGTAATCTGTGGTCAGGGTTAACATAGAGACTGCTAAAATGAAATGCAGAATAGCTTTGGGCAATTTGAAGGATATAGATCTTAAAGTTGACTTTACAGGGCTCAGGGAACCAGTAGGGTTTGGTATAATCAGAACAATATCCAGATTGTTAAGAGATGAGGTTATGGATAAAGTCTTCAACCTCACTTAGAGAAAGACAATACAACAAGTATTGACTCAGAAATGAGATAAAGGTGTGAATCCAGGTAGAAAAGCTAAGATACAGCAAGTTGGAATATCACTGGATTTAACCCAAGTAGTAATCTGGAAGGATGATAAGATTTTGGAATAACCATTGGAATAATAATTTTGCTGCTGCCATCAGGAAGAAGGTACATGAGCTTTTGGTCCCACACCACCAAGTTCAGAAATAGTTATTACCCTCCAACCATCAGGCTTCTGAACGAGTGTGAACAACTTCACTCAACACTGAAATGATTTCACAACCTGTGGACTCACTTTCAAGGACTCTACAACTTGTTCTCATTATTATTTATTTACTTAAAGTACTTATTAGTTATTATTATTATTACACTGGATTCTCATTAATCCAGTGTAATTTGGTTAATTCTGGTTAATCAGTTAATCAGGGTAGCACTTATTCCAAGTTCAAGTTTAATTGTCACTCAACCATACATGAATACCCATGAATACAGCCAAACAAAACCGCTCTCCTCCAGGGCCAAGGTGCAAAACACAGTACCAATAGTCATACACAGCACAAGGCTCATATAGCACATATAAGATATCAGTAAACATACGGTGTCTGTAGATGAACAGAATCCAGCTTGTATTCCACCGAGTGAACACAGGTGTGCAGCACCAACGCCAGCATAGACACCACGCCACACCACCTCTAGCCACCAACTTTGACGCCTCTCTCCTGGGTGGCTGCAAACAGGTGAAACCGCAGCATGACACCTTGCGCACGCTACAACCCAGGGCTCGCAGCTCCCCCGCCATCGGTCCTGCCAATGAACCAGTGAAGTGGACTTGCAGCATTCCTCATTACCGATGTCCAACAGGGTCTTGTGATTACAAGAAAAATGACGAAAACAATCACTCACTGTTAGACCGCACACCGTCTTCAGGGACGGACTCTGATGTCTTTCTGTAGTGGACAGCAACACAGTTCACACCAAGCCCTGCTCCTCCAGCTCCTCCACCAACAAGCAACACACAGATGAGGTAGACCCACAACACTTGATGTTCTTGATGTCCAATAGTGTCTTACAATCATAAAACAGATGATTAAAGAAGACCAGTGGAAGTGGTATATTTGGATTTTCAAAAGGCTTTTGACAAGGTCCCACACAGGAGATTAGTGTGCAAACTTAAAGCACACGGTACTGGGGGTAAGGTATTGATGTGGATACAGAATTGGTTGGCAGACAGGAAGCAAAGAGTGGGAATAAACGGGACCTTTTCAGAATGGCAGGCAGTGACTAGTGAGGTACCGCAAGGCTCAGTGCTGGGACCCCAGTTGTTTACAATATATATTAATGACTTAGACGAGGAAACTAAATGCAGCATCTCCAAGTTTGCGGATGACACGAAGCTGGGTGGCAGTGTTAGCTGTGAGGAGGATGCTAAGAGGATGCAGGGTGACTTGGATAGGTTAGGTGTGTGGGCAAATTCATGGCAGATGCAATTTAATGTGGATAAATCTGAGGTTATCCACTTAGGTGGCAAGAACAGGAAAACAGATTATTATCTGAGTGGTGGCCGATTAGGAAAAGGGGAGGTGCAACAAGACCTGGGTGTCATTGTACACCAGTCATTGAAAGTTGGCATGCAGGTACAGCAGGCGGTGAAAAAGGCGAATGGTATGCTGGCATTCATAGCAAGAGGATTCGAGAACAGGGGCAGGGAGGTTCTACTGCAGTTGTACAAGGCCTTGGTGAGACCACACCTAGAGTATTGTGTGCAGTTTTGGTCCCCTAATCTGAGGAAAGACATTCTTGCTATAGAGGGGGTACAAAGAAGGGTCACCAGATTGATTCCTGAGATGGCAGGACTTTCATATGATGAAAGACTGGATCGACTAGGCTTATACTCTCTGGAATTAAGAAGATTAAGGGGGGATCTGATTGAAACCTATAAAATTCTAAAGGGATTGGACAGGCTAGATGCAGGAAGATTGTTCCCAATGTTGGGGAAGTCCAGACCGAGTGTTCACAGTTTGAGGATAAAGGGGAAGCCTTTTAGGACCAAGATGAGGAAAAACTTCTTCACACAGAGAGTGGTGAATCTGTGGAATTCTCTGCCACAGGAAACAGTTGAGGCCAGTACATTGGCTATATTTAAGAGGGAGTTAGATAAGGCCCTTGTGGCTAAAGGGATCAGGGGGTATGGAGAGAAGGCAGGTATAGGGTTCTGAGTTTGATGATCAGCCATGATTGTAGTGAATGGCGGTGCAGGCTCGAAGGGCCGAAAGGCCTACTCCTGCACCTATTTTCTATGTTTCTATGTTTCTTAAAAACCTATGGTTGGCCCTGTAGAGGCTGCTATATCTGCGCTCGCCACCATCTTAACAGAATCCCTTTGGGATAACTCTTAAAGTGCAAAAACTAATTGAGAAAATAGCTGAGATTCCCTTAGTTTATTTGAGGCACTATGCCACTGAATTGGTACAGGAGACTATTGCAGAAGTTTCCAACTGGCGTTAGTTGCATGCATTTGTGTGACTGTTAAACATTGCATTGTGCTTGGAGCGAACAGGTTTAAATAGCATCAGTTGCATGTGTTTATGTTCAAGAAGCAGTGATTTTTGTCACTGACAGTTGGCAAGAAATAAGCAGGAGGCAATTCGGAACTGTTTCGCTCACAGCGGTTTCAAACATTCAGGTTGGAGATACCAGATACAGCTGTGAATGAAAATGAAATGATTTCACTACTTCAACAAGTTAGGGACTACAAAAAATTTGAAGGTATCGGCAGACATCTTGAATGTTACAATGAAAATAAAGATTTGGAGGATGCAATGATCAAAATTATTGTATGAAGGCAGTCCATTATGTGCACTAGAAGTCTGAGCTGATTCTGTTCATTTATAAGCCAATCAAAATACACAACAGTGTATGCTGGATGAATTCCTCTGCCAATAATTATTAGTTTTATAGTTCTGCAGTAGTATTATTAATGTTCAAATTTGTTCTGTATTTCTTATAAATACATAATTTGTTACTCAATTAAATGGTGGTTTGTCTTTTTTATACATTTTAAAATTATTTCCATGAAACATTGGCTAATTGGGGATATGTCCCAATGAACTGGAATCCACTGCATTTTGCTTTTTTTTTGTATTTACACAGTTCGTCTTTTGCACAATGTTGTTTGTCATTCTCTGTGTATAGTTTTTCATTGATTCTTTTGTATTTCTTTGCTCTGCTATGAACACCTGCAACAAAATGAATCTCAGGGTATTATATGGTGACATATACTTTGATAATAAATTGACTTTGATCTTTGAATAGAGATATGCTGTATGGAAGCTCCTGCACTTGCAAGGATGGCTTCTGTTTTCTGATACTGAACTGCAAGAAATTAGGATTTAATACCAGAGTAGCATTATAAGAGCCGTATAAGTGAAGATGCAGATTATGATATTTAAGTTAGAAGTTTCACCTGATTCTGCACAGTTTGCTTGTTTGAGTTAATTGGACATGTTTTTGGGTTTACATTGTACTCTCAAGTGTGCCCAGCTTCAGAATCTGCAATTGAGGTATTCAGGGCAACCAAAAAGTTAAATATAACTCATCACTGCCATCAGTTCAAATTGGACTTGCATGGCTGTTGTCTTTTGGAGGCTATGGAGAACAAAGATTTTTCTTCCTCTGGAAACCAAACGAGAATACTGATTTAACTGTAAGGAGGTACAGCAGCCTATCGCTCAGTCACCATGGAATGTAGAGCATCTGCTGAGGTCAATAAACATTTTCCTTATGATCTGTGCGACAAGGACTTGATAGGAAAACCTTAATTGATTGCTCTCAGTTAGAGACAGCAGATGAATCCTGGGGAGATCAAAAACATCTGCTCTGAGGCAGAAATTACATTGGTGCCTCATGTTTCAGGAAGTAGATATCATTTTTTTAAATCACACATGTGGCTAAGAACAAAAAAAAATCATTGCAGGAAAGCTTTGTGTTTTTGGTCTTTCTGTAAATTCAGCGGCACTTTCTCCTCCTAACTTTGAATAACGAGTTCTCATAAAACTGTTCAGAACTGTGCCGGGAATGAGCTCTGCATAAGGACTTTTGATGGATGTTGGAAGTGACGTTATCATACAGCAGGAGAACAAAATAACTGTAAATAGGTTGAGAGAGAAACGCTGAGAGATAATCTTAGATTGAAATTCTCACTGGCTCTCGGAGTAGAACAATAGTGTTCACATGAATAGTTATTGAAGCCATTCCACATTAGCACCCCAGGGCTGCTCAGAATCATGGGAATGAGGAGATAAAAGTTCACAGCTCTGTTCTGATTTTATGATAATGTTGTAGTGGATGGGGCAGAACAAGGCACAGATGGAGGACTGTGAATAAATATGGTGAATACCTTAAAGCTCTGGTAATAAAACACAAATGATTTGCCTTCTGCTGCTGTTATTCCCGTGCTAAAAATCACATTTCCTCTTCTTTTTCTCATCAGTTTTGACCACAATTTCCCTCCTTAAGGACTCATTGTGGGAGTATATCTCCACAGGCAGCAGTCATCCTATGATACTTCACCTTATCAACTATTATTCAATGTGCATCTTGACAATGAGTGCTCGGCAGGCTATTTACCAGTGGGTTGAATCAAACATTCAGCTCAATCCTCGCACAGTGGCACTGTTATGAGATCAGTTTTTTTCCCCCAATCTCTAGGTCAGCGGTACTGAGGCCAAATATAATACTCATAAGCTGATTCTCCACAATAAATCCGAGCCTCTTTTTCTCTACATTTTTCACCCAGTCACTTGATAAAACATCATTGAAAAAACGAGGGAGGGCAGCACCTTTCTCTGAAAGAAAGCAACCTCTACTTCACAGCCCTCAGTGTGACATCAACTTGATGTGGAAATAAAACAGTAAAATGGATGCTTAATTAAAAATCAGAGAAGAGATTAATCAGAATGAAAAGCAAACTATCGTAAACAACCTTCCATTGTTGACAGTTTAACTGGAAAGAACTTGCAACAAGACTTCAAAATGTTTGCTTGAGAAACAAATGCAAAGATGCAGAGTTTTCCTGCATGAATTTGCCCTGTGATGGTTTTAAAGGATTGAAAGCCATCCTTCCATCCTTTTTTTTTATCTAGCATTGCTTCTGCTTTTGCCCCTCTTATCAGTCTGATGTCAGTATGATTTACCTTGATATGGTTCTTGAGTTTTTTTCAGCTGGCCTTTCCAAAGGCACAGCAGAGAATGCATCAAGCAGGTAAACAGCGTGTTTCCTTATGTGTCAAGTTACTGGTTGAATCATGCAATGACAGTTTCTGATTTAATGTGCCATGTGAGTTTATCTCAGTACAGTGTCAGATTTGGCTTCAACAACCCTGACTGGTAGTCCATACAACTTGGAAACCAGCACCTCAAATACAGAATGAACTCTGACACTAGCATTACCTAGATGGATGGACTGATTGCTTTAGGACTGTAGAGCAAATATTCAGATAATTTATTCAAAGTTCAAAGTAAATTTATTATCAAAGTACGCATATGTCACCATAAACTTCCCCAAGACACATTTTCTTGCAGTCATTCACAGTAGAACAAAGAAGTATACTTTACACTTTATTGTTGCCAAACAATTGATACTAGAACGTACAATCATTTGATTCTGCACTTGCCACTCCCTGGATTACAAATCGATAGTATATATTAAAAATTTAAATTATAAATCATAAATAGAAAATAGAAAAATGGAAAGTAAGGTAGTGCAATAAAACCGAGAGGCAGGTCCGGATATTTGGAGGGTACGGCCCAGATCCGGGTCAGGATCCGTTCAGCAGTCTCATCACAGTTGGAGAGAAGCTGTTCCCAAATCAGGCCATACGAGTCTTCAAGCTCCTGAGCCTTCTCCCGGAAGGAAGAGGGACGAAAAGTGTGTTGGCTGGGTGGGTCATGTCCTTGATTACCTTGGCAGCACTGCTCCGACAGCGTGTGTGTAAAGTGAGTCCAAAGACGGAAGATTTTTTTTGTGATGTGCTGCGCCGTGTTCACGATCTTCTGCAGCTTCTTCCGGTCTTGGACGGGACAGCTTCCATACCAGGTTGTGATGCACCCTAGAAGAATGCTTTCTACGGTGCAGTATAGCAGAATCAATGAAAATCTACACACAAAGACTGACAAACAACCAAATATATAGGATGCATTTATTTTTTGAGTTCCCTTAATCATCCCTTTTGCATCAACTTTCACCTTGTCTGGTGGTCCGAAAGATTTATCCGTGAGCAAACAATGATAGCAGCAGTTTGAGGTACCAGCAGTGATGTTGAGTTGTCACGTTAGGTCACTCAGGACAAAGGTATAGACATAGAAACACCAGCCAGAACTCTTCACAAGAACAGGGAGCCACTTGGTCCAGGAGGTCCCTGTATGAATAGGTAGGGTGAGGACTGTCACAACTCTTACAAAGAAGAGTGAGGCTTTGCAAGTAGAGTATAGCCAATGGTCTGAATATGAGTAGTTATGTGCAGAGTGGATCCAATTGGAAGGGAACTTCAATGAGAATTACACTTTTAATGAGTCAAACAGTGTGGTTATTAAACTAAAGAACCATTGAAGTAATGGCAAACTGCATTCTCTTGTGTGACTTCATCCGTCTGGCAGAACAGCATCAGAAAATGAAGGGACAAAATGACTGCTCAGACTCACATTGGCCATATTGGTTGATATAATCAGGTATGGGAACTTTTCAGCTCATATGTTAGATTGAATGGAAAGGTTTTCAAAGTACCAGACTAGAAATTGATGCTAATGGTGAAAACATACTTGACTAACAGAAATATATTCAGGATCATACATTGTTAGCAAACCTTCCAAAGCCACAAAAGCAAAAGATCTTTAATTTAGTGAAGCTATGCACAAGGTAGAGTTATAGTCCAAAACCACCAGAAATTATGGCAAAACCAAATCTGGAAAAGCAATTTGCAGTCATGCAAAACTGTCAGCAGGGAGACTACCTGGATGAAGGACATGTCTTAGCTCTGTAGCTTTGCTATTTTCTTAAACCATGTGCTATGTGAAATCATTTTGGATGAACCAACAAGTAATTTTGATTACGGTTATTAAAGACATAGAAAACTATACTATTCACAGAATCACAGAAAAGTACAGTGCAGAAACAGGCCATTTGGCCCATCTGGTCCATGCTGAAATAATTTTGCACCCATCGATCTGCACCGAGACTATAGCCTTCCATACCCCTACCATCCATGTACCTATCCAAACTTCCCTTAAATGTTGAAATCAAGCTCGCATGCACCACTTCTGCTGACAGCTCATTTTACACTCTCACAAGCCTCTGACTGAAGAAGTTCAAGATTCAAGATTCAAAGATTCAAAAAACTTTATTGTCCTTCTAACCGTACATCAGCTCTGCAGGGCAGAATGAGACAGCGTTTCCCAGGAGCAGTGCAATCATAACATAACAAACGCAACACTAAAAAATAAACATAACAATAAATAGTAAAACACAACAGCCACATGTCAGTTAAAATCAAGTTATAAGTGTCCAGTGCAAGTTAAAAGTGTCCAAAGCAGAGTCAGGTAGAGCAGCTATTTAGCAGTCTGACTGCCTGTGGGAGGAAGATGTTTAGTAGCCTTGTGGTTTTAGTTTTGATGCTCCTGTAACGTTTGCCTGATGGCAGAAGAACAAACAGTTCATGGAGAGGGTGTGAGGGGTCTTTAATAGTGTACCGTGTCTTCTGGAGGCATCGACTCTGAAAGAGGTCTTGGACAGAAGGTAGGGAGACCCCAATAACCTTCTCTGCTCCCCTAACCACCCTCTGCAAGGCTTTTTTGTTGACAGCACTGCAGCTGGAGTACCAGGTTGTGAAGCTAAAGGTCAGCACACTCTCAACCACGCCTCTGTAGAATGTAGTTAAGATGTTAGTGGGGAGTGATGCTTGTTTAAGCTTCCTCAGAAAGTGCAATCTCTGCTGGGCCCGTTTCACAATCCCAGTGGTGTTCCTGGACCAGGTGAGATTGTCCGAGAACTGCACCCCAAGGAACTTGATGTTTTCCACTCTCTCCACTGTGGAGCCGCTGATGCTGAGGGGTGTGTGCTCAGGCTGAGACCGCCTGAAATCGACGATCATCTCCTTGGTTTTGGTAACATTAAGCATCAAGTTGTTATCACTGCACCAGCTCTCTAGGTGTTTGACCTCCTCCCTGTACATTGTTTCATCATTTTTGCTGATGAGCCCCACCACTGTGGTATCATCAACAAATTTAATGATCAGGTTCTCCTTGAATCTGGCTGCATAATCATGTGTTAGCAGTGTAAACAGCAATGGGCTAAGCACACAGCCTTTTGGGGATCCAGTGCTCAGCGTGATGGAGTCAGGGATGTTCCTGCCAACACGGACTGACTGTGGTCTCTCTATCAAGAAATCCAGAATCCAGCGACACATGGCAGGGCTAAGGCCAAGCAGCGACAGTTTCTCCACTAATCTCTGCGGGATGATGGTATTGAACGCTGAACTGAAATCAATATACAGGATTCTGGCATAAGTGTCTTTGTTGTCCAAGTGAGAGAGAACTGTGTGCAGTGTGATGGATATTGCGTCCTCCGTAAAGCAATTTGGACGATAAGCAAACTGTAGAGGATCCAGTGATGAGGGGAGGCTGGCTATGGTATGAGGCTTGACAAGCCATTCAAAACATTTCATCACTATAGGGATCAGGGCAATGGGACGGTAATCATTCAGACGGGCTACAACTGATTTCTTTGCTACAGGGATGATTGTGGAGGTTTTGAAGCATCTGGGGACAATGGTTTGACTAAGGGAGATGTTGAAAATGTCTGTCAGGACATCTGCTAATACATCAGCATATTCCTTGAGCACATGTCCAGGGATGTTGTCGGGACCTCCCGCTTTCCATGGGTTGACCCTGGCAAGTGTCCTCCGTGTCTGCTCTGGATCAGTGATTGGAGCCGGCTGGTCAGACGGTAAAAAGGGACTGGCCCTCCCCCTTGCTGTAGTGTTTGATGCTTCGAAGCGTGCAAAGAAATTGTTAAGCCTGTCTGGAAGAGAGGCATCATTGTCATCAGTTTTCTGCCTGATCTTGTAGTCTGTCAGAGCTTTAATTCCCTGCCACATCCGTCTGGTGTCACCTGTGTCACAGAAGTGTCCATGTATTTTGCCCGCGTAGGCCCTTTTCACTTTCCTGATCCCTAGTGAAGTTTCCCCTCAAGTTCCCCTTAAACATTTTATCTTTCACCCTTAACCCCTGACCTCTAGTTGTAGTCCCACCCAACCTCAGTGGAAAAAGCCAGCTTACATTTACCCTATCTATATCCTTCATAATTTTGCATATCTCTCAAATCTCCTCTCAATCTTTTATGTTCTAAGGAATAAAGTCCTACCTTTTCAAAATTTCCTTATAATGCAGGTCCTCCAGACCCGACACCATCCTTATAAATTTTCTCTGTACTCTTTCAACCTAATTTACATCTTTCCTGTAGATAGCTGACTAAAACTGCACACAATACTTCAAATTAGGCCTCACCAATATCTTAAACAACTTCAAAACATAACATCCCATCTCCTGAACTGAATACTTTGATTTATGAAGGTCAATGTTTGTTTGTCATATATATTAATGATCTGGATGATGGGATGGTAAACTGGATTAGTAAGTATGCAGATGATACTAAGATAGGTGGAGTTGTGGATAATGAAGCAGATTTTCAAAGCTTGTAGAGAGATTTAGGCTAGTTAGAAGAGTGGGCTGAAAGATTGCAGATGGAGTTTAATGCTGATAAATGTGAGGTGCTACATTTTGGTAGGACTAATCAAAATAGGACATACATGGTAAATGGCAGGGCATTAAAGAATGCTGTAGAACAGAGGGATCTAGGAAGAATGGTGCATAGTTCTCTGAAGGTGGAATCTCATGTGGATAGGGTGGTGAAGAAAGTTTTTGGTATGCTGGCCTTTATAAATCAGAGCATTGAGTATAGGAGTTGAGATGTAATGTTGAAATTGTACAAGGCATTGGTAAGGCCAAATTTGGAGTATTGTGTACAGTTTTGGTCACCAAATTGTAGGAAAGATGTCAACAAAATAGAGAGAGTACAGAGAAGGTTTTCTAGAATGTTACCTAGGTTTTATTACCTAAGTTACAGAGAAAGGTTGAACAAGTTGGGTCTTTATTCTTTGGAATGTAGAAGGTTGAGGGGGACTTGATAGAGGTATTTAAAATTATGAGGGGAATAGATAGAGTTGACGAGGATAGGCTTTTTCCATTGAGAGTGGTGGAGATTCAAACAAGAGGACATGAGTTGAGAGTTAAAGGGCAAAAGTTTAGGGGTAACATGAGGGGGAACTTCTTTACTCAGAGAGTGGTAGCTGTGTGGAATGAGCTTCCAGCAGAAGTGGTTGAGGCAGGTTCGATGTTGTTATTTAAAGTTAAATTGGATAGCTAAATGGACAGGAAAGGAATGGAGGGTTATGGGCTGAGTGCAGGTCGGTGGGACTAGGTGAGAGTAAGAGTTTGGCACGGACTAGCAGAGCCAAGATGGCCTGTTTCCATGCTGTAATTGTTATATGGTTATATGATTAATGTGCCAAATGCTTTCTTTACAGCCCTATCTACCTGTAACACCACTTCCAACCAATTATGGACCTGCATTCTCAGATCTCTTTGTTTTATCACAGTCCTTAGTGCCCTGCTGTTCACTGTGTAAAACCTACCTTGGTTAGTTCTACAAAAGTACAATACCTTGCACTTGTCAGCATTAAATTCCATCTGCCATTTTTCAGCCCATTTTTCTAGCTGGTCCAGGTCCCTTTGCAAGCCATGATAGCCATCCTCACTGTCCACGACACTCCCAATCTTGGAGACAGCATTGTGGAATGCTAAATAACTTTGTTTAGTGCATTTAATTGAAGTTCCAGAGAAAAATGTTATAATTCCAAAATACATTAGTGGCAATAATGTGAATTGCTATTATCAATATAATGGATCCACCCACCATATTGAGGTCATTTCAAAATGGAAAAATGTTTTAATTATCAGGAAAAAAAATGACTGCACGTTTTCAACAGGTAAGTCTATACCCCAGAGAGTTGGTAAAAGCAACTCTCTAATTCATTTGCGAGGATGTTATCACGGTATAAATCCACAGAGAGCAAGTCAACACAATATCAAAGCCAGCATGGTAAATGAAGTAAAAACAGCATCAGCAGTGGCAAAAGGTGGAAGGCAACATTTTGTGTCAAGACTGTGTCAGGACTCAATGGACATAAATAATGGAGACTTATGTTTTATAGTCTTCATGAAACTACTGGCAAAGTTAGAAAGCAGAACAATTTTAAGTCAGTGTATAGACATGGCAGGAAATTGTTCCAATATTTTCCCCAAGGGTCTTAAAAATCCAGGTTAACAAAGATTATGATAAGGTGGACATGGGGCAAGGGCGGGTGCTCTGCCAAGTATACAGTATATAGAATCTGGTAGGAGATGGTGCATATTGTCTCCTTGGTCATGAGAATAGAGCAATTGACGGGATCAATATGTCTTCACTGCCATCAATGACTCAAATGCAGATAATCTCATGACAAGACAGATGCAGATGCACATTAATATGGTTACCAATATGTGTTAGTGTCAAACTGTCTCTCACCAAAGGCAAAGGGTGACAAAGAGCATGAGGAGTCAACTCAAACCCTGGCGGGAGCTTGTGCGATTCAGGAGAACATGACCTTAACCCTGGAGGTCATGTGCAGTTCCTCACATGTATAATGATATTTGTGCTTCCTGATCCAGGTGACAACAGCTGTGGAAGGAGGCAAAGAGGCCGCAGTACATCTTCCTGTTGTTCCAGTTAAAGATTCGATCACCGTGAAAGAGGAGGATTTTGGTTATCTTTACAAGCAGCAATGTACTACTCAAAAAGTGGTAGTCATTGAGAAGTAAGAAACGGTTCATGAGAAGATCGCTACTCTTGGTGGATACTGAACTACTGCCCATGAGTAGCCCATGTTCTTTATGAGCAGAGGGATTTACATGTCAGAACCTAGCAGTTCTCCACAAAGATGCTGACCATCTATACAAGAGGAGAAATGCTATATATTGGCAGATCACTTTCCAACAGGACCAGAGGGCTTATGTAAAGGAACTGGTCTGTCTTCTGTGGGAGCAGTAAAATTTTCTCTTCCTCACAGCAGATCATGCAGAGAGTTGACTCTGCGGCTGAGCGTAAAGGAAGCAGGGATTAGAGCCTATAATTCAAGTCCTACCGTCCGTCAGATCCCAGTTGAAAGGTTGAAGCCATGGCTGGATGCCATCAGATTATTGGATCATTGTCCACACTGTCACCTGTGGATCCAATCAGTTCAGGACAGTGTAATTGCACCCCATGACAGCATCAACCCATCTCTTTTCCTAGCCTCTCAGGCCAAATTTCACTGTGCCCACAGCTAGCCATCCCAGACTGCTTCTTCATTTGATCCAGGGCAGGAGGCCAAGGCCAGCCCATGCAGGGCAAGAATTTCTTCTGGTTCTTGCAGGACATCTGTGAGAACTCAAAGGAAATGGTCAGAGCATTCCAGCAGCCAGACTGTAGCATCACAGGAGACTCTGGTACATGGTGTTAGGACATCAAGATACATGCTCAAGGTCAACAAGTGGGGGGGGGGAACTAAAGCAAGAAAGTATGCAGATAAATCGAACAATTATTGATTTATATAGTATTTGATATAGTCCTATTACTATATAAATGATTGTCTAGACACCAGCACTGTGTCTTCGTTGAGGAAAAATCACACCCTTCATTATCGAGAGATATGTGAGACAGCAAAGCTGCAGACCCTGTCATTCCTCATCCAGAGAGCTCGTTAATGTTGTTTAGGTTTGGCTAATGTGATTCAACATAATTTTGATTGCAGTTAGACATTGGCTGATGGTTTTGCCTCTTCAGCGGACCACATGACCGTGAAATAATCAGACTCGTGCTTAGCTGCCATCTTATTCTGGCAATGGGTGTGCGTGGCTTTGAACGCCATGTTGTTAAGTATCCCACAGGCAGTGTTTCAAGTTAGCCTTGCTTTTACGATACCCATCACGTTCCACCTCTGAGGCAGAGGTTCCCATGAGAGGTAAAGAAATATGAATAAAGTTGACTGGTAGATTAAACATCTGCTCAATATTAACATTTTCCAGGAGCAAAAAAAAACCAAGCATTTTTATGCAAATTTTTGGAAGTGACAGGAATAAGAGAGCATTAAAATGATTGCTTGCGACAATGCAATGTTCAGATCCAGTTGTTGTAAGGTGAGTGAAACACTATGCATTTGCCATAGGTCATTCATCAGTTGCGTCTGACTATGTCCCTTGAAATACTTGTGTGTTGCAAAAGTCAAAATCAAATTTAATTGGATTCTCATGAGAGAGCTCGCATTGCCGAGTAACTGTGCATTTCATTGCAATGAAATCTTAGCCCATCAATGCATCTCCAAACCCACCGAATGCAAACCTGATTAACGCATTGTTCTGTGTATTACCCTCAGCTGCTGCAGCTAAAATGCTGACTAGGCACCATTGACGTACCGCTTGGTCCAAGGGGAGGTCAAGATCTCAAACAAGGTTTATACCAGCCTGGTGTAGCTGACGTGTAAAATGTGGATTTTGTTCTGGGGTCAGAGTTTGCTAATTTAAGTGCAGCTCATCAGGGAACAGAAACTCATTTAGGTTGGCAAATTATTCATGAGTGTACCACAAGCAAAGCAGTGTCACAGATACATTGGTATTAAGGACTGTAGTGTGGAGAGAGTCACAGTCTGGACTAGGGAGTTATGAAAATGCTGTTATGAAAAGCTTGTATTCAAGAAGGAATCTCTTATATTCCGTACAAACAATACCCCAGCCCCCGCTGCTCTGCTGTGAATAACCGTGTTGCTGCCCATTCGGGAACCTCTCAGAAGCTTTCACTGTCCTCCTGGTTCCCTTGTCCCTGAAGGCCTTCAGGATGGGCCTCATGGTCCTGAGGCTCTGGGTCTGCAGACTACTTTCCCTCTGTTGTCTTCAGATGGCTTGTTTGTGTGGTATGCACGATGAGGCTTCTGCACCTGCTGGAGTATGCTGCAGGGCACTCACTGACTGATACTCGTATCTTATGTTTGTGAGATCAAAGCAGTTTTTAATCATCGTTCTGATCTTTACATGGCTGTAATTCAGTAAGTGCTCAGCTGCTGTACATGCACCTGAACTTCGAGGGAAGGGAAGTTGACGAAAAGGCCCCAGTGATCTATTTATTTATTGAGATACTCTGCCCAGCAACCCCCGATTTAATCCTAGCCTAATCATGGGACCATTTACAATGACCAATTCAGTTCCCAACAAGTGCATCTATGAACTGTGGGAAAAAAACGGAGTACCCGGAGGAAACCCACACGGTTATGGGCGAGAACGTACAAACTCCTCACCGACAGCCGCAGGAATAGAACACAGGTCGCTGGTACCATAATGCGTTGTGCTAACCTCTACACTACCGTGCCACCTGTTGAGGGCAGTGCTTTAAGAGGGTTGCTGCTCTCTCAGAAAATCAAGTATACCAGAACCTGAGATGACAACTGATCCTTACTGAAGTCATGGAGGATAAAACAGTTTCTTCATGACAACAGCAGGTGCATGGCCTCTCCGATGATGCGATGAGACATGGCAGGATTCTGGGATATCTCCGGCCATTTGATTAAGGCTGATGGTAAGAAAATAAAGGTAAGTTGGTCTTGACATGGACAGAGAGAACAATCCAGGCCTGAAAGTGGCTGATGGTTTTCCAGCATAATATTCTTACTCAGTGATGTCTGCCTTGTAAAACCTGAACCTGTGACTCTGCTGTTGATCAGCAGGTAAGGTGTGTCATTTGTGGACAATCTTCACTGAAGAGCATCTGTTTGCTCCTTCCTCATATCTCTGACCCATGCTTTTAGTGTTGCCACAGACTTTACTACTGGGTACCTTTTAAACAAATACCATTATGTAAGTGTCCGCGATGCAGGTGAAAGTCAGGAATGCAGTGTGATCACATATAGAAGTGCCTTGTTCAGTTTTGCAATTCATACTGAAATGATTGCAAGCACAACCCACTCCTGGTAAGGTTGATACCTTCGTGAATTAATTCCTGAAACAATGACTGCTAATCAATCCATTTTCTGGGCTGCTGCGTTAAGTTCTGAAGACATATTCCGGGACCCCTCCAAAGGTAGTAAAGATTATAATAGACTTATTCATGAAAAACGAATCTATTTTTTTGATCTGTCCCATATGAATTGAACAACCAGATGGAGGAAGAGTTAGAAAAAAAATAATGAGATGGAGTTCTTGTGAAGACAAGCCAGAGTTACTGGGCAATACCAATGGTAAACAAAGTGTTTAATGATATGGTGATTATGAGGTACTATTGAACCAGGCAGTTGATTACAAACATTACTCATTATCTACCCCAGAACATCTATATGTAGCAGCCAAATTTTTCACCAAACTCGATCTGCCAGATATAAATGCTCAGTTCAGTGTGGATAAGGAAACTCCATAGTTATTAACCATTAAGATACAAGGTCTGTGGTTGCACACAAAATTACCTTATAGAATGAAGTTATCTCAAAAGACCTTCAAGCTGCAAGGATAAGATACTACAAGATATAGATCATTGTTCATACAATCTAAAGATGTACTTATAGGTACGGAAAGATGAGGCCTTCCAAGGTTTCAAAAGCAAAATTAAAAAGAAGCAATTGATTATTTGTACAGAAGAAAATTTAATTTCAATGTTCATTTTTCATATCTGACACCAGGGCCAGCATTTATTTTTCATTCCTAACTACTCTTTAAGAAAATGGTGGTGAGCAATGATAATGAAGGTCTGGTAATATATTGTATCATGGAAGCAGCTTCACTTGTCTGGTGCGTGAGGCTGAAAACACTGACTATGAATACGCACATTAATCATTTACTTACAAACAGTAAAGCATTCAACTAAACATTTCCTCCAAGTTACACAAACTACAAAACTATATATTCTACAAATAGATACAGTTAAAGGTGTGCACGGAGCATACCTCCCCAGTGATTCTGTGAGCCACCACCCTTGAGACAAAGGGAAAGAGAGAGAACCTCTCACACATGTTACTCTTTATACTCGGTGTGTTTGAAACCGGACATTACGTGCTATGGCATGGAAGCCAACCAATGGGAAGAGTGGCTGCAGTTTGTATATGAAACAATCAAAAATTGACATGGTGGAATCGACTTTCAACTGGCAAATAAGCCATACCCCCGCGCTACAGGTATGCTACCTGAAGGTGAACCCACCAATACCGCTATTCCCATGTACCAGCTACCCTTGTCCTTCTTGGGGGTAGCGATCACAGGTGCCATTGAGTAACCCAGGTGAACAATTGCAGTGCACTTTATGGCTGGTAGAACTGCAGCCACTGTGCCCCAGTAGTGGAGGGAATTAGAATCTGGATTGGCAATAAGTTGCCTATCATGTACACTATTTTGTCTAGGTGCTTAGCTTCTTCAACATTGTTGGTGCTGGACACAGACAGGTAAATGGAGACTGGTTTAGCACAGTCCCGATTTGTTGCCATAGATGTTGAAATGACTTTGAAGTATCAAAAGGTGAGTCACTTGCCACACAATTCCTAGTATCTGACTTATTCTTGAAGCCCTGGTATTTTTATGACTGACTCAGTTGACCTTCTGGTCTCAGTTGACCTGGTCAACAGTGACCAGCAGAATATTGATGTTGGGGTACATGACATTGGTAATGCATTTGATAACCACAGGGAGGTGGTCAGATTCTCTCTTGTTGGAGATGTTCATTTACTGACACTTCTAAATCATGAATGTAACCTGCCATTTATCAAGGTTGTCTAGGTCTCACTGCATGCCTGTGCTGCTTGATTTGATTAGGATTTGCAGATAGAATTCAACATTCTGCAAAGATGGAAGGACGGCTACTGATGATAGCTGGGTACAGAACTCTGCCTTGATGAACTTCTGCTCTGAATTTCCTTCAAAATTCTAATGGATTTTAATAGAATCAAAGGGTTAACAAAAATGAATAGCAACTGTAAAGGCAAAGAAGTAGGAAAATATTCAAAATTGCACAACCAAGTCATTGAAGAGATCTTTGCAAAGTAGGGAATAGTCAAGAAGACCTCTCCAAAGATGAAAAATTTGACATTATGTAAAAGGGATTGATAACTATAATGTTCACAGATAGTCACTTGATCTGAATCAACATGTTGGATTCTATGCAACAGAATTTAGATCCATTTTCTCATGTCATGGCTTAGCAACAAAGTCAGTCTCAGATGATAGTCTTCAGTTTCACTCATTAATATTTGAGTACTTTATGAAACAAAATGTTATGAAGCACAAGCTTAATTTACTGTTCCATGCACCATCAAACAGTATACGGAGAGATCAGTAAGAATTTGCAAAAAAGCACTGAAGAAACAAATATTACAGGAACACTTGAGTCTAAGTATGAAACATCGATGAGCAAACTTTTTGCTAAATTATAGAATGACAGTATATTCCACAGCAGGTTATACTCATGCTGTGATTTGAATGCATAAAAGACTCAGAATACAATTTTGCTCAGATACGCCAAATCTTAAGGGGAAAGTAGAAAAGCAACAGTTGAGGTAAAACCAAAATAATGACTCAATGTACAGAGACATGATGAATGCTTGCATCGACACCACGAAAGACACTAGCATTTGACACTGGAATGTTATGCAGTACAGAAAGATACCTTGTGAAAATAGCAGGTAGATTTAAAAGAGCTATAGATAAAGCATTGCTAAAGATATAGACTAACACACAACAAAATTCTGGAGGATCTCAGTAGGTTAGGGCAGCATCTATGGAGAGGGGTAAAGAGTCGACATTTTAGGATGAGATCCTTCAACGTGATACCTCTGTCCAAAATGCTGACTCATTATTCTTCTCCGTAGATGCTGCCTGAGCTCCTGAGCTCTTCCAGCATTTTGTGTGTGTTACTCTTCTCCAGCATCTGTAGAATTGTTTGTATTAATTGATAAATACAGTAGATTTTGATTAATTTGGCTATTGGTTAATCGGGGCAGCTGCTATTTGGGACAACTCAAAAAAAAACTATATGGAGAAAATAGTAGGATTCCTTAATTTATTTTGGACACTATGCCACTTAATTGGGGCAGGAGACCATTTGCAAACAGTTTCTAACTAACATCAGACGTGTGCACTTACCACACCATGCTTAGAGCAATCAGTTTTTAAACTACATCAGTTGCGTGTGCTTGTTTTCAACAAGCAATGACATTTGTCACTGATAATTGGTGAGAAATAAGCAGTAAGACAATTCAAAACTGTTTTGCTCACTGTGGTTTCAAGTATTCAGCCTTGGAGATGCCAGAAATGGCCTGGAGTGGAAATGAAACTGTTTCACTACTTCAACAGGAATTACAAAGATATAAACAATTACCTTGAATGTTACAATGAAAAAGAGGATTTGGAGGAGGCAATCATTCTAAAACATTGTATGAAGGCATTCCATTATCTGCAGTGATTTTCTTCATTTGCAGTCAATCAAAAGAACACAGCAGATGAATTATTCCATCGATAAATATTAAAAACTAATATACCGTTTTATAGTACTATAAAAGTATTGGTAGTGTTCCAATTTGTTCTGTATGTCATTTAAATACATACATTGTTACTAATTTAAACAGTAGTTTGTCTTTTTTCCTTTTAACAAGTCCATGAAACATTGGCTAATTGGAAAGCGAGTTAATTGGGCCAAATGTTACTGGTCCCTATGTGTTCCAATTAACCAGAATTCACTGTATATATTGTATAAGCGACTGTTGAAAAGTTCTGTTATCATGAGTGTACTCCAGAATTGATCACGGGTAGAAACTGTAGA